>NC_138997.1:64243597-69080708 GCF_964374135.1 Grampus griseus
TCCTAACAGGGAATAGCCCCCTCTCTGTTCTTAATGGTACTATATTAATGAATTCAAGTTCTTTGGAATGTAGGGAGAGCACCAAAAGGACGAAGCATTTCACAAAACCTATAACAATTTCTAGTATAATGCCAGTCTCCAAACTGGATCACTTTAAACCTCTAACTAAAGCAAGAATAGGTTAAAAGTGAGGTTAGAGAACACATTTTCGTTTGTTTACAACAACGAGTGACTGTCCTGCTTCACCGGCCCTGGAGCACAGTTCACAAGGTGCCACAGAAGAGCACTGAGCAAGACACTGACGCTGGGATTTGCAAAGTGTGACCGTGGGACAATCCGCTCCATGAGGGGACAACATGAGGATCAAATCAGTGGATTCTTCGGCGACCTACGTGCACGGTCAGGGAAACTGAAAAAAAGTACTGATATTTTACATTTTAGAAAATATATTTTGTCAAGTTTAACACCAGGAAAATTACTTAACTATTTCTAGCCACCAACAAAAATTATAAGAAATATACCCCTCATTTTATATATAACTTAAAACTCAGCAGTATCCCAGGGATGAGAACTAAAACTATATATATCCTCTCTTCCATTTGTTGATAATATTCTGTATTGTTACTTAGTAAGATAAATGCATAATTTTTTTTAAGGTTGATTTAATCAGTGCAGGTGGTAAACCCTTCTGTAGTAATTAGCATCTAGAGATGTGGTCTTTTAATGTGCGGTATTCTGGCTGGCTGAAGCATTATACTAAATAAAGCCGGGGTCATATTTCTTTCTTTCTCTACAGATTAAGTTGTTTCTCTTTCCAGAAAACATGCCCATCTACCTGTAGCCAAGCATCTCATAAATACATATTTTTGAACCCTAAGATCATTAAGGTATCATGGAAAGATTAAACAAAGTGGTTGTTAAAATAACACCAAAAAATAAAGAGGACTAAGAAGGATAACTTGAAGGAGAAAGGAGGAAGGGATAGGGGAAGCGAGGGAAGAAAGAAGGGAAAGGAAGCACGAACAGTATCTTTGTCAACTCGCATATGCTGATATATTTTCCAGTTTGATTTCCCACTCACCCCAATGTGATGCAATTTCAGTATTTGTTTAGGTATTTTAAGGAAAACACACATTCTTTCAATGAGAATTCTTCCATTGTACAATAGGATAAAAAAATACCTCAGTGCTAACATTTTGGATATGTCCCTCCAATTATTTTCACAGCTAGACAAAGTTATTTAAGAGCAATTAGTTATGGACTTCTAAAATTTCCATATTGATTCAACGAAAATATTTTTATAACTAAGAAACTCCAATTTCTTTGGTAGCCAAAAATACTGATTAACAAATAAAAATGCTGCATACTCTTAGAAAGAGGAAAGGTATATCTCTGGATTCATCATTCAT
Source organism: Grampus griseus (assembly GCF_964374135.1). NCBI lineage: Eukaryota > Metazoa > Chordata > Mammalia > Artiodactyla > Delphinidae > Grampus > Grampus griseus. The sequence goes on from NC_138997.1 coordinate 64,245,007, forward strand.
ATGCAGCTTATAAATGACATGAGGTGAGATGCCTTGGTAAAGAGTAGGCACTGAGCTTTTATTTATATTTGTCATACACTTTTTCTGTATGTATGGGTGCACAATATGGCCCTATTAGGTTAATATAAAGCAAACAACTGCCCATTCTTTCTCGTGGGAGACCTAAAAGCAGTAGAATCACCTGAGACAGATATTTTAGAAGGGGAGTCAGTGGACTCTGGTTAAGAAAACTGGTTATCCCTTTTAAATGAGTTAATACTCTATAAATGTGTAACAGTGTCATGGTGTTTTGTTACTTCTGAAGAAAGCTCTATGACTGAAAATTATTGCTTGTTTGAGTAGTTGTTTGCAGGAGATCTGGAGTTAAAGACCGTTAAGTGTCACTTCACATCAATTAAGAGGCATGGAAAGACACTGAAATGGGCAGGATATGTTATCAAGGATAAACAATCCAGAATGTACTGGGTTCAATTACATACTGGGAACAGGACCACAAACTTGTAATTGTGGATGCAGCAGGTATAGTTACATAATTGTAAGAGTAAATGGAGGGGGATGCTCTGCGGTATGGACCTTAGCACTATGAATCATTTTAACATCAAGGGAGATTAAGGACTCTGGGCATGGCCCTCTCAAATTTGCACTAGAATGCAGAGGCAGTGAGGTAGGCACTCAAAGTACTCCACTTGATAGTGTAAGCTGCCCAGGGTTTTGAAGCAGGTTAGGAGCTAGAAGATGCAGAGGTAAACCTCAGCCTTTGAGATATGAGATTTCTTTAATAACATTTGTAAATTACCATGTGTTATTTTTCTTTCGTTATCCTTGAACTTTACCAGTAAAGTCTGAACCATTGGAGTCTGATCTCTATGTACTTTGGAGAACTGATTGAAGAGTCTGTCCCATTTCTGAAAGTTAGTTGCAAATAGGGAGAGTAGTGTCTCTGATTTCCCAGGCACGAGGTAACAATATATGATATGCAGAGCTGAAGGAATAGACAAGGGCAGGTCTCACTGAGGTCATCAGCCCCTGAGGCAGCTGCTGCAAAAGGAAGAAAAGAGAGAGAAAGAAAAAGAAAGAGTAAAAAAGAAAAAGCTGGAATTGAAGAACCTGAAGGTCCTGTTCATGAGCACCACTGAAAAGGGATTCCTGAAAAAAATCTTAGTTGTTAATGGGCAATTTCTGGGGAAGCTAAATTTTAGCCATCAAGCCAGTGGTAGCTACGGTTATTAAAAGTAGGAAGGTGGATCAATTCCGATATAGCCAAGTTATACATTTGTCAATTGCAAAGAAAACAGAAACACAAAGGAAACAGAGAGGAATACTTTTATTTTTCCAACTTATATTAGGCAGTAAGTGATAGAATTATTGTTGGACTTATTGAAGACCTTTACAAAGTGTGACTGGCTACATAGCTAAATGCAACCTTCTATTATGATTCTCTTTGGCATAAGAACATATTACAAAGAAAGAACAGTGTACATTTTTAAAGTAGCTGGACCATGATTAAACAACAACAACAAAAAGTCTTGATCTCCACTATGAAAAGTAGCTGGACCGTGATTAAACAAAACAGACTTGATCTCCATAATGAAAATTTATGTTTCATATTAAGAGGAAGTCCTTCACATTTTAAGGCTTTCAATGGATAACAAAAACTTTGGGTCTGTCAGGTAATTGTGAATAAATGAAATAACTACTGGTTGTCAAACTCAGGGCAACAGGTTCCAACTACTCATTAAATTTAAATTGTGAGTCTAAAGATTAAAATCGAATCTCAATTACTGTGGAATTTCAGATTTTACTTTTATCAATGCTATTTATATAAAATCTATTACCAATATTCACCCTCAATAAACAGTTCTAGGCAGTGTGAGATAAGATTAAAAGATGTATAAATATAGGAATTAAAAAAGGATCTATTATGTTAAATACAAAAGGTGTGGGGATCTCTTTAATGAAACCACAAATCATCCAGAAAATTACTCAAAAAAACTCATAAAATGTTATGAATTTAAAAGCATTATGAATCTAACTTCTTCACTCCCAAAACCAACTTTCCACTATGCTACACTACAACATGTGCAAAAAACCCTCACACAGAATTATCTTATATGAATATTAAAATGATTACCAATCAATTTAATAACCAAATGTGGATTTTAAATGTGATGTAAAACCTCATTATACAGTCCTGCCTTCAATCTTGTGAAAGTAGCTGTTAAACAGTCTTTAAAATTATGAGACTTACCTATTTTAATCCTCTTTAACTGAAAATTTTGATTATCATTTGCCAGTACTTCAAAGAAAGAATGAAGGCATATAAATGGCATTCTTGCGGGCCTCTCACTGTTGTGGCCTCTCCCGTTTTGGGACACGCAGGCTCAGCGGCCATGGCTCACGGGCCAACCGCTCCGCAGCATGTGGGATCTTCCCGGGCCGGGGCACGAACCCGCGTCCCCTGCATCGGCAGGCGGACTCCCAATCACTGCGCCACCAGGGAAGCCTTAGCCCTAAATGGCATTCTTTACAGACTACTCTTGAAGCCTGCTACTTAGAACTTCAAGATATTCAAATTTATCCCAAGCTTCATCTCAATGAATGATAAAAGGAGGTTGAAGTTATTTTTTATTTTATTACATTTTATTCTATTGTAATGCTCCATATTTGGAAGGTAAGCAAAAGCAGCTGTCTCACCCTACTTAGAGTCTAGATAGTAAAATGAAAAATAGGTTGGATGTAGTTCCCAGAGTTAGAAGACCCAGACACTAAGGACCAAGTAATTTACTAGCACAGAGACACAAAATGGGCAGTTTGGAAGACACATTCACCTTGGTGACTCTAGAAAGATGGTACTGACAATAACAAACTGAAAAGATTTTCTAAACCTTGAAAAATACCTTCTTTTCTAACCTAACACTTATTAAAAATGCTTTTCCCAAATCAATGCTACGGTTTTGTCAACTAAAAGAAATGGAAGGGGCTTCCCTGGTGGCGCAGTGGTTGAGAGTCCGCCTGCCAATGCAGGGGACATGGGTTCCTGCTCCGGTCCGGGAAGATCCCACATGCCGCGGAGCGGCTGGGCCCGTGAGCCATGGCCGCTGAGCCTGCGCGTCCGGAGCCTGTGCTCCTCAACGGGAGAGGCCACAACAGTGAGAGGCCCCCGTACCGCCCCCCAAAAAAAAAAAAAGAAATGGAATGCTGTACAAGAAGACTGTAACCAGACAACCAACCAATGCTCAGTCAAGGTCAGCCAACATGCCCAGATCTAAAAATGAAATTCTACAGAATTACTTCACCCTATTCTCTCCTGCCTTTGCTTCCTTGGCCTTAAGGCATTTCTAAGGAATCAAAGGGAAGGAGTGCTTCAGTCCGAAGATTCTAAAGTCTAAATCCTGCCTTCTTTTCCACACTTTGTTCGTAACTTAATGCTTCATCCAAGAATCAAGTCCCTATAGGTATTCTTAAGGATTAACAATTTCTTATTGCAAAAAAAATATAACTACCTCCAAGTATGTAAGTCCTCTTAAAATATTTACCTCCTCATTAGAATACAATTTTATGTGCAAGGGATACTATTCTTGAGGTGCCGAAAGGTTAGGTCAGAGAAATATTGCCAGATTCATAACAAAAGGAGGTTTATATGTGAAAAGATTAAAAATAATTGCAGCAATAAATATAGCAAAAATATGGTTTAGAATATCGTAATTTTACTGGTCTTTGGAATACAGTCCCATTTAGGAAAAGTAATTCAAACAGTCCCAACTTTTCTTCAAAAAACTGAAAATAGCTTTATTGTTTTGTCTGATAATAAAATAGTACTTGCTAACTTTCAAAAATCTAGACATATATAAAGGCATATATAAAAATGAAAAATATCAGAAATTACTAGAAGCCTTAATTAAAATAGTATTTGATATACAATATTCCAAAACTTTCTATGTTATCATATATATCAATATGCTTTATTTCAAAAGTAGGTCATATTATGTGACCCATCTTTCTTTTTTTAATTTTTTTTCTATTTATTTTTTTTAAAAAACTTTTATTGAAATATAGTTGATTTACAATGTTGTGTTAGTTTCAGGTGTACAGCAAAGTGATTCAGTTATACATATATATATAAATATATGTATTCTTTTTTTACATTCTCTTCCACTTTAGATTAATAGAAGATATTGAGTATAGTTCCCTATGCTATACAGTAGGTCCCTGTTGGTTATCTGTTTTCTTTGTTTGTTTGTTTTTGCGGTACACGGGCCTCTCACTGCTGTGGCCTCTCCCGTTACGAAGCACAGGCTCCGGACGCACAGGCTCAGCAGCCATGGCTCACAGGCCCAGCCGCTCCGCGGCATGTGGGATCTTCCCAGACCGGGGAACGAACCCGTGTCCCCTGAATCGTCAGGCAGACTCTCAACCACTGCGCCACCAGGGAAGCCCGGTTATCTGTTTTATATATAGTAGTTTTTATATTTTAATCCCAAACTCCTAATTTCTTCCTCCCCACCTTTTTCCTTTGGTAATCAGAAATTTGTTTTCTAAATCTGTGAGTCCATTTTTGTTTTGTAAATAAGTTCAGTTGTATCATTTTTTTAGAGTCCACATATAAACAATATCATGTGATATTTGTCTTTGGCTTACTTCACTTAGTATAACAATCTCTAAGTCCATCCATGTTGCTGCATATGGCATTACTGCATTCTTTTTTATAGCTGAGTAATATTCCATAGTATATATGTACCACATCTTCTTTATCCACTCACCTGTCATTCGACACTTAGGTTGCTTCTACGTCTTTCTTATTCAATAAAATATTACAGCTATTTTCTGGGTCAATAGGCGTAAATTTTGCATCAACAGTTTGAATTGTTGCAAAGCATTCCACTAAGATTCCACTAAGTGGATCTCTCACAACATATTTAATGAAACTCTTTTAGTTAGACAAATAAATTGATTCTGATATCTTGCTATCAAAATATATATCTTTTCATGGACCTCTGTGTTTGTCTATTTCCTTTTAAAAAAAGTATATGATAACTTTTTAATCATTAAACAAAAACAACTCTGTAATTTAGAAAGCCTATCTACTGTGAAATAATCTTCTCAGGAAAAATAATTTGATTATCAGAAGCTATACTTTGGAGAGGGGATTTTAATTTAACATCATCCAATATGTAATCCCTATTAATGTCTCCCAAAGTGACATGGTATATTTAAGGGCAACATACAAAGAGCACCTTATACAGAAACCTACTTTACTTCCATTAATTTATCCTTTTTCTTAAAAAGTACTTTAAATGTATTTTAGAGAGCAATAAATCAAACGGGTTAAATCTTCTTTTACAATGTCAGCCTCTCCGGGGGTGAAGGTACCAAAACACATTATATTCCCCACCTATTTTGTACTTGTCAGAGCCCTTCACATGCACATTTAATACTGAAATATTAATAACCTTCTAACACTCTGAAGTAGTTACAACACATAATTATCCTCATTTTCCAGATGAGGAAACTTTGTCCCAAAGAGGTTAAGTGACTTAGCCATAATCACACATTTATTAACAGAACCAATATAAGAACAACACATTTGACATTACTCTCCTAAAGCCAAGTGTTTCTGTCACAAGGCAAGGACAGCTGTGGGGGAGGGGAGATGGGCTAAAATAAATAGATGTAAAGGGAAACACACACAAAAAAACCCAGCAGTAGAAACCTGTTAAGTTCTCAAACTGGAATATAAAGCCATGAAGAGACATGGTAAAGCCAGTCACAGGAGATTATTCTATTACACACACACACAATCACAGATGTGACCTTTGATATCATTAAGTCCAGCCTTATAGAGATGAAGGACCAGCTCTAACGTTTTAGGCCTGAACTTAAATGTCATCTATTTAAAGATGCTTTCCTTGATCACACTCTCAACAATCTCTCCTATTACATCATTTGTATAAGGTGTTCAGTAAATGTACTCTGAACAGGTGAAGGGGAAGATAGTCGGCTGGCTGACACGAAACAAGTTCAGGGAAACAAATATTTTCACCTGATAAACACAAAACAAAACACCTCTCAGAAATGTCAATAAACACCTAGTTTTTGATGCAGCAGAAGTGATACCTTTTTGGCTTCAAGACTCAGTCCAAATAGATCTATATTTTAAAAGGAGCTGCCTCTAAGCTGAGATATTACATCTATTATCAAATAATGCAATATCTTTTTTGAAACCAGTCTAGACAGACACAATCTGCTGGAGTCTGAAATATTTTTCTTTTATCATCATGAACAGACACGGAACAGCAACACACTTAATGCTCTAAATAGTGGCCACATAAGACTTTATTATTAAAGGAGTTTTGTTCAATGTGAATTAAGAGTTGGCATGTCTGTATGCGAAACATACCAAAACCCGTGATATAAATCAGACTTTGATACTGTACACGCTCATATCTGTTCCTTTTGTATATCGACTCCAAAACCATTTCTTACTCACGAAGTGTTTCTTTTTTCCCTTCGAAACACCACTGCAATGTTTCCTAAGATTTTTTGCAATTTGATGTCACATTTCTTATTTTCACTTCCGAAGACTACCAGAAATACTATAAGAAATATTTCAATAGTCCTAGAAAAGCTAAAATTCAATTTGTTACTAGCTCATTAATTATCGTCGCTCAGAACTCCAGAGTTTTGATCTGAGGAGAAAATTCCCTTCAGAAAAAAGTACGTTTAGATGTTAGCTGCGTGTTGTGGGGCAAGAGAAAAGGCAGACGAAAGAGACCATCATTTCAGAATGTAAACATGATTCATTCCATAACTACAGGCAGCCAAACTCAGATACAACAGTTTAAAAAATGAAAGGATCAGCTGTGTTGCAGTTGAAAACTTTCAAGTATAAAGGTTCAGGCGAAATATTACCCAATTTTACTTTAATCCGTTCCTTTAATTTCCCGACCAGCCCCTTGGAAATTGTTGACGGCTCAGCAATTTAAGGTAAGAGTCACAAAACCTTACAACTGAGAATTTACTCAGCAGGTATAAATTCTTAGCTGGCTTCCCTCACGGGATTAGGCCATTACTGCTTCTTCCTCAGGTCTGAGGGTCTATCTGTCTTCTCCTGAAGCGTCCCCTCCTAATACTTGCATTCTTTGCCTAATAGGAACAAGAGCCTCATTTACTTTTATAGTGCAACGGAGCTTATGATATATTTTGAAATGTATTCATTTATTTGATCCTCACAACAGTCTTTGCTGGTACATAGGATAAATATTATTATCCTATTTTTATAAATGAGAGGTGGATTTCAGGAAGGTTAAGTAAATTGTTCTGAACAACACAGCTGGTAAGGTGTGGCTCTGGGACTGGAATTAAGATCTTGAGACTCTCTATTCAAACATTCTTTCCACTCTATCCCTGTGATTTCAGATTCTGGATTCTAGTCAAAGTCTATGCTAAGACGTTGACTCTTATCTAAGTAACTGAAATTTTGACCCCCAAAAATGGTATTTATAGTAAAAAAAAAATGCCATAACTTAACAAGAAGGGGAAACAATTAATATTGATGTGTGTCTACCTGGATCCTGCCATATGCTAGGTACTTTATACGTTACCTATATTCATCAAGAGAAAGCAATATCAACCCCTTTCTGGAGTACTTTAATCCATGTGCTATTCTAAGATTCACATGCATCACTCTAGCTCATATAACTTGGTCAGGCCTATATTATCATCCACAAAATGTAGAACTTGAGACTCAAGAAGTTAAATGACTTATTTTCCCAAAATTACACATCCATTCTATGGCAAAGTCAGAAACTGAAACCAGGTCACTGGCTCTAGTAAAGTTTGAGGAAATATAATGCATATGTTATAAACCCTGCCCACAGGGAGCCAGAAACCCTCAAAAAACAATTGTTGAATGTCCAGACATTATTTTTCAAAATAAATAAATAACACCTGGGGGATTTCTTTTCTAATAGCTACAATAAGAACGAAATAAAAATTTTAACTTATTTAGTGCTTCAAAGTTTCCAGTTTCTTTCACAAATCAGTTATCATTTGATTCTCACTACAGTATCTATTATGTATAGCAGGCATATTGGGTATATTTATTATGTAAATAACAGTATCTATTATGTATATTATCCCAATTTTACAGATGAGTACACCGTAATTTTTTTTTTTTTTTTTTTTTTTTTTTTTTTGCGGTACGTGGGCCTCTCACTGTTGCGGCCTCTCCCATTGCGGAGCACAGGCTCCGGACGCGCAGGCTCAGCGGCCATGGCTCACGGGCCCAGCCGCTCAGTGGCATGTGGGATCTTCCCGGACTGGGGCACGAACCCGTGTCCCCTGCATCGACAGGCGGACTCTCAGCCACTGCGCCACCAGGGAAGCCCCTACACTGTAATTTTTAAAAGTTAAGTAATAAGCTGAAGATTTGATGGTTAAAAAATTTCAGAAAAAAAGAATTAAAATGCAGGTTTTTCTAAATTTGAACTGCCTTCTTAGTAACGTACCAGCATGAAAAAAAAATGGGAAGACTGTCTAAGTAAGAAAAACAGGCAAACCAACATTAAATGAAGTTCAGAGCTCAGTTATACATTACCAACTACGTTGACTAAAAGGAATTAGAAATAAACAGCAACAATTTCAAAATCTATAATACAAAATAATTCTTTAAATACACCTGCGGCAACTACACTAAAGGATGAAGTACTTTATATAGCCCAGAAAGCCAAAAACAAAGAATAAGTACAATCAAAATCTGTAAAATCATGACTAGTAGGCCTAGACATTCACTAAAGCCATATATAGTAGAACTGAGTGCTATTCTTTTAAGTTTGAAAGAGGTAAATATATAACAAACAAAAATACATATTCTCTACACTGCAACCATTACATGTGAACCCAAGAAGTTGTACAGACTGAAACCATAAATGGCTTAAAATGTCTAAATTTATGGATGACCTGCCTTTAATGGGGTTAGTCAGGGAAGCTTTAAAGTTAAGATGAGGAAAGAGCCTTCTTTGTTGTGGACAGCAACATTTTGAAGATGTTGAAAATAATATAACATATTCCTTTCTGCCCAGCAACATGACCTTTACTGAAATGGATTGGTTTGCTGAATAAAATAATCAACTTCTTTCGTCTAACAGTGTTTTGCCCCCAGGTACCTACTTCTCATTGGGCAGAATAACTCCCATCTTTCTGTTTTGGGCCCACACTCTTATATTATGAACTCTGATGGCAGCTTATTGTCTTTCCCCTAAAATCTGTCTTTGGCCTGTGATATAGTCTCAGACCTAATACTTAAAAAAACAAAAAGTAGAGTCACAAATCTCTACTACTTTAATCCTTATTTAGTTTTCTACTTCTGTTTTTAAGAGAATAAATAGATTCAACAGGGTCTCCCCTGAGGCCAACAGACATTGCTTTTATTTTATATATGTAAGTAACTGAATGTTACTGTCTAGACAGGGTTCAAACACAAGGGCCTGCAGGAACCAGGCAGGTTATGTAAATCAGTCAAGTGGGCTGGGTAGAAGCAAAGGGAAGTAGTGAAGCTCTGGTAAACTAAAGCCTGCATGCTCCTCTACAGGGATCTGATTAAAATTTGTAAAGAACACTGAGAGACAAACTTTGTAGACTGGGTAGACCCTGTAGGACATTCTGTGACGTCTGGAGCAAAAAGAAGAACCAGAGGCCTAGTGCTTCCTTTCTGATAACACATTGAGAGGAGAATAGACCACTTATCAACATGAACTCAGGTATACACATCCTGATAAATTAGAAACAAATACCCTTTAGCTGCTACACTGGTCAGATGCTCCTGGAAAAACGTAGTTATTACTAAAAGGTACTTTTTTGTTGTTAGTGAAGAAAACATTTTGTCAGGTATAAAACAGCACAGGCACCCACCATTCAAAGTTGATAAAGGCAAGATTCCTACCCTCAGATAAACTTGTAGTGTAATGGAGGAGATACTTACCTGATAACGCAAGGGAGTGAAGTGCAGGTTTAAGTAGTACAGGGGGCAACACTGACAGGAAGGAATAATTATTTTGTCCCAGCAGTATGGACAGTATGTAGTGTCTGGGACAATACAGCAGGTTAACCCTATCCTCTTCTATTTTTTTTTTTTTTAATATATTTATTTATTTATTTTTGGCTGCATTAGGTCTTTGTTGCTGCGCATGGGTTTTCTCCAGTTGCAGCTAACAGGGGCTACTCTTCGTTGTGGTGCGCGGGCTTCTCATTGCAGTGGCTTCTCTTGTTGTGGAGCACGGGCTCTAGGTGCACGGGCGTCGGTAGTTGTGGCACACGGGCTCAGTAGCTGTGGCGCATGCGCTTAGTTGCTCTTCGGCATGTGGGATCATCCCGGACCAGGGCTCGAACCCGTGTCCCCTGCACTGGCAGGCAGATTCTTAACCACTGCGCCACAAGGGAAGTTCCAACTCTATCCTCTCTTAAAGTCTGAAGGCTAAGGACTAGGTTGGGGTTGAATACAGTCAAACATGTAGTCCTAAACCATAAATTGGATCCTACTACTCCCTCACTTAAAAACCTCCCTTGGGTGGTGGTAATCTTTTTGCAATATATAAATGTATCAAATCAACATGTTGTACACTTTAAAATTACATAATGTTTTATGTCAATTACATCTTAATAAAGCTAGAGAAAAAAATAAATAAAGGAATAAATTCTGAAGGCTAAAAGTGTCCTCAGTTGTAATTCTAGACCACTGTTTTCCAGAAAGGAGAGTGAAGCCCAGAAAAAGAAAGTGACTTCATCAAGGTCACAAAACTAGTTAGGGGCAAAGCCAGGAACAGATTTCTAAGTGTCCATCTTGTGTTCTTTCCTGACCAGCACTCTACCTCTGATAACCAAAGAAACATACAGAGAAGACAGATTATGAACCCTAAACACGTTAGTTTTTAAATCAGTCATTCTGATAAATATAGTCACTCATTCAACACATTTGCTGGGGAGTTCTAGGCCAGACGCTGGGTGCATGGGTTACTAAACACAATGCAAACAGTCCCGCCCTCGTGGAAAGGCAGTGCCGTGGGGAATTAGATGTCTGCAACATGGGGCCAATGTAGTTGAAAGCTCGTAACATATTCTTCCCTTCTTCTCTTCCACTAATGGGATACGATTTAGAAATCCTCAATTTCATACTGGAGACAGCAGTCTCTCCCATGGTTTATATAATAATGTTAACATTTATCATTTTTATACTTGCTCATTAAACTGTTAGAGACTCTTCATGTTGGAAGGCAGGAAAAACCCACTCCTGCCAGAACTCTGTCATCAAATATTTCTTAGACTTCCACACTTTAGTGAACTTTTTCCTGCCAAAGCTTTTCAAATTATAGCAACTTATTCCTCTAATATTGCTACACGTGCACTATAAAGTTTCTTAATTATTTGCTCATTTATTATGTTGCATGTAGATTCTCCTTTTCCTAAAAAGATGAAGATTATTTTAGCATCCTTTATTATAACCAAGACTGCTGAAGACAATTAGCTTATTTTGAAAAAGTCAGAGCTTTCACAATTTTTCAAACAACTAATACTTTTTTTGTGTGTGTGTGTGGTACACGGGCCTCTCACTGTTGTGGCCTCTCCCGTTGTGGAGCACAGGCTCCGGACGCGCAGGCTCAGCGGCCATGGCTCACGGGCCTAGCCGCTCCGCAGCATGTGGGTCTTCCCGGACCGGGGCACGAACCCGTGTCCCCTGCATCGGCAGGTGGACTCTCAACCACTACGCCACCAGGGAAGCCCCAAACAACTAATATTTATTATGTCAATTTCTCTTAAAAAGGCATTCTTTATGCCTAGGATCAGATATCCTTGTGGGAAGAAATATTTTAAAAATACCTATTAAAATAGGTAAATAACAAAGAACGATTAGGATTTGTACCACAAACTCCATTTGGGGGGACAGACATTAGTTAACAGAGAAAGCATTCTTTGGAAGCTCTAAATATTTTTATTATATGCAGCTGTGAATTGGTAAATTTGAAATAATGAGTGTGGAAGCCATTCTCCTCTCATGTGCCACATGGTAGAGGGAGGGGAATGAGTCATAAACAAAAATTTTACCACAGCTTTTATAAAACTACACTTCCATTTTCTAATACCACTTCTTTTTTTCTTTGTCTTTTCACACTGACTAAGAAACAGCTGGTAGTAATTCAATGCCACAAAATATGCCACAAGGCCTTTCCATACAAGCATATTTTTCAGCAAGTACAGGACCTCTGCACAATTCTGCAGAAATGATTGGGCGCTTGGGCAAGAGTGGCAACTGTGCCACTCATGTGGGCTCAAAGTAATGAGGCCAGCTTTCTCCATACCCAGGACAGGGCATCTTAGCAGTGCCTTGCCTCTGTCAAACTGCAGAGAGGCAACATATTGCACAATTTCCTTCAAATATCATACTTAGGAAAAGGGAGTGTTGGATTAATGAGAGTGGTCTTACTTAAATATTTATGTTCCTTTCCAAATCAAATAAATTCAACCCAGGAAACTAAAATCTGGTCCTGAGTGAGTCAACATGTGTCCTTACTCTCTGTTAAAAACAACATCAACAACAAAAATAATAAGTGAGGTAACATTTATGCCAGAAATTGTACTAAGCATTTACATTCACCATCTCATTCCACTCCCACCCCTAAAAAGTAGGTTTCCTCATTATCCCCTGTATACTGACAAGGATACTGAGACTTGAGACAGTAAGAAACTTACTGAAAGTCACACAGTTAGCATGTAGAGGAGGGAAGCAAATCTAGACAGCTGACACTAGAATCCACAGTATAATATATCACTCCAGAATACCACATAATAGTTCCATGCAAATTTTTCTTATCTTCAACTTACTATCTATGTAGAATATACTTTATACAGCAGTCTGAATGCTCTTCAATGGGCATTTGATTACACAGAATTTCCCTAATTTACTTTAAATGAAGAGTCTTGTCTCACAAATATCAAAATAAATTCAATACTACTGATAGTTAAGGTCATTCAAAACCTATTTTTCATTCTAAATATTACGTATGTCAATAAAACAGCAGCATCAGTGTTGGTTTTTAGTTACCAACTCATCATGGAGTCCACAGAGGCCATAGCATTATTCTCACTAGCAGTGTATCCCAAGCTGTCTGTGGAAATGTTAGAATAGGGTTTTTCTAATCATTACTGCATTTTTGTTTAATATATACAGGCTGTTCAAAAAGGAAAATCTATTCTATAGCCCTCATTACATAGAATGCAGGGCTCACATAGGTATTTGATTTATACATGTGAATGCAACATTAACCTTACCAATAAATTACCTTTAATTTCATTTGAAAAATGTAAGATATTACCCTACCTCCCCCTTCTTTTAGATTCACTTTCTTTGCTTATTTTTAAAGCATGACTTCTGAGCACACTTATGTTTCTGAGCATAGATTTTTTTAATTAAAATTTTTAAAGTCTGTCACTAAAATCAGAAAAATGAACACAAAAATTTTAAACTTAGTATCATAAAACCATATCTTTTTTGAAACTCTGTAGAACCTCTACTTTACCATAAGCACAAATTATATGAGAAAGTAAAATGTTTTAGTGTCCTATGAGACACCAGTACTTAGAGAAATCAGATGTTCTAAATAATTCCCAAATATCCAAATTACATGGAATTGACTATGAATTCATCTGTTAAGTGAAGATCTCACGAAGATCAAACACTTAAAAAACAATGTATTTTTACCTCTAATGGTAAATTTAATATGCACTGAAAGGTCCTTTGTTAAATGAACGCATCGCTTTCTTCCCTCTTGCTTTGCATTAAACATCATACAAATGAATAGCAAGAATCCAGAATTAGATGGAACTATATATCACCCATTCATTCTCTAATGAGAATGAACATCTATGAAAAGGAAACCCTTCTACCATTTAGATCAAATAGAAGTAAGAGAGGTTCATGACATCTGAAAATCTACCCCTTCCAATGATAAGTGACGTTTTCCTCTGTCCCAGTGCTGAGAAAGGTCACTTACACATTAATTCTGGGTTGGCCTTGAATGCTGCTTCTGAATAATTTGAAGCTCAAAAGCAGTGAATACTCTCCCGTAAATTAGTGAGCGCTGGGACGCAGCTGCCTTCAGCAAAGAGTTAGAACACCAGTAGGCTTCTCTGTTTCTTTACCCACTTCAGACTTTAGTAAGTTACTTTTTTTCCTTAAATGCCAAAAAATCAATCTTATAAAGACCTACTTCACACTGATGTGTATGTGAAAGTGCTATAGACATAAGATAGATTTCATTTCACAAGTTTTTCCCTGTTATTTTAATATCTGAAATACGAACAAAACCTTAACAATACTTACTCTGTGCCACCAAAAGTTCTAGGGTAATTATATTTCTTAATGCCACAGCATAACCTCAAATGAGATGAGATATTTCAAAAATTGGGTAACATTCAATTCTGTCAGATCTCTGAAGGACATTCAATACAATACTATAGTGAAGAGCAAAGATTTACAACACATAAATTTCAGTTTCATTTTACATTCTTGTCTCTTAAAGGCATTTGAGTTTATAGTCCTGACTTGGATTCTGAAGACCTAGATTTGAATTCTGGTTCTACTACTTCTTAGCTGTATTTCCTGATCATTCATTAATTTTATAGAAAAAGAATACTAATACCTATCTTTATCACTTTCCAGGAGAAGGTCCCACAGTCCTCTCATACGAGAGATGCTCAATAATTGTTACTGCTTTTCCGTTGTTTCCTTTAACAACGAGGTTTCCTCAGTCTATTATGAGACAGAGTTTTCTAGAAATGTATGTACCATACAAATATTATCATTCCCTATATACAAGATATGAAAAGAGTTTGGAACCCACCAGCATCAAGTCTCCCAAAATTAAGTCTCGACATAACTGTGGTCAATGAAGGAACTGATCAGAAAATTCATAAAAAGAAAATCAGGTATTTCTGGCATAGTGAGGGCTGGAATCCATATTTAAGGAAATGCTTGCTTTCTTACTGTATTAGTTGCTATAAATGGCAGGTGTTTAGGACATTTTGCTTTTCTTGGCCATTCTTACATTTCATCTGCCTACTGGCAGCAATAATAAAAACATGCTTCAGATAACATTAATTTCCTGACAACCTCTCCAATTGCCTTTGCATTTTATACTTCTTTCCTCTGATGCAGTGTTATCTTACAAGCAAATCTAAACTACTATAATTGCCACTCTCCTAAGATGCTTAGGACTTTCATGATTAGACAGATAAACGCTTCCAGAAATGTCTAATCTCAGATAAACAGATTTTTTCTTATTAAGAATATTAACTGAAAAGTAATACAAATAATGTGATTCCAGTGTGGGAAATATTGGTGCCAGTCATGTGTAAAATTCTCTCAAATTCCCACCCTCTATGGAATTTAATCAGTCATGCAACAACATTCTGTAAGTACTTTAACCCTAAACATTTTCTTTTATAAAAACATAGAGGTAAACAGGGTCCATGCACTCAGGAGCCTGTAAGTTTAAGTTTAGGCTTATAGGCTATACTTATCATTTCTGGGTCTCTAACATTTAACCTTTACATATTCTGACCTTTAAATATGCTTGCTTTTGCAAGCTAAATTATTTGTACTCTAATAATTCTAAGTAAATTGGGGCCTGAGAACAAAATGGTTTACATAAATAAATTATAAACAATTACTGTTTCTTATAAACAGTAACCAGTGTCTTTGACAGGATGGTTTGAAAAAAAGACTGGGTTGGGGGAACTGGTTTTCCTGGCAACAATTTGATATGTAACTTTGGGCATGCCACTTAATTTCTCTTGGTCTCAGTTTCTCCATCTGTAAAACAAGGGAGCAGAACTAAATGATTTGGAAAGGTTCCTGCCAGCTCTCAAATCAATGATCTCATTTAAATCTTTTACTCAGATGAATTAAATGGCAAGTTAATAAATCATCTATTAGATTAAATGTGACGGTCTGAGTAAGGTTTTGCTGGGGAATGGCAAGGACTTGCATTTTGGTTTAATTTTTTAAATAATGGCTCTCGCCAAATTTAGAGCTAGTCAAATCTGACAGCTTGTTCTGCAAATGACATCATTACTTGAATAGAGCATTAGGCCATATTTGCAAAGTACTTCAAGTAGCAAAGCAAAATAGATTTTATTATAGCTTTATTTAATGCCATGCTTCAGAAAAATCACAAATCAGTTTCATTAAATTTAAACAAAGATACATTTAAAACTTGACAAAGGTGACTACGCTAATGAAGAATGATTACTTCTCCACCTATCTGGTACCACCAGTCTGTATATTACCACAATCAGATTTAATCTATTCAAACTCAAAACAAATGGGCTCTGTACAGAGTTCAAGTGCATGATAGTTAAATTTCTCAAAATCAGATCTATTGTTCTCAAATTCTCTTTCAAAAACCCTTCTATAAAGAGCAAACACAAGAGAACAGGGAGGAGAATGTAAAATGCACTAACAAAGCATATGTGCTATTAAAAAGGGAGAAAAAGAATACGTGAATTCTTATTCCACCTTGATCTTCTAATAAAAATTAGTCATACAGCAGACACTGCACCTGCCGGCCAAAAGTTTATAATAAACAGAGAGACTTACTGCAGTCTCTTATCAGTGTAGCTCCCTTGGGGCCAAAAATATTGATCCCTTTCATTGAATAAATACTAAAGTAACAACAAGAATCCATTATGTCTGACCTAACAAGAATTTTTAATTGAACAAGTTCCTATCTGAATGCCCAGGAAACGGTGGATATACTATCACTTGCCTTTCACTTCTTAAAGCTCTAAGTATAAAGGGCAAATAATGAATGAGTTGACAAAATAATTCATTTTCCCAGGAGTACTCTCCAAATAAATGTCCTTAGCTTTAAAGAATTAAGATAGTTTTTGCCATCTGAGAAACTCGATAACATGATCATATTTTCTGTAGTATAGTAGCAGTGTTTCTCAAGAAATTATCTTGCCCAATTAATAAATGATGTATTACAGGTCTAACATTTAATTTCACATAATGTCTTTTTTCAAATATGTGTCATATTTTAATGTCACACACAACTAGAATAAAATGAAAAGGAAGGCCATTTCTTTTTCTTTAGAGTAGGTTATTAACTGTTCTAAAAAGGTATGCTAGCAACTTGATGTTAAATATTTCACAGGGCATTTCCACAGGAAATTATGATATATGAATATCTTCCTTAAACCATAGAATTTACCTCCCAAACAACAGCTCAGTCAGTCCAATAAATTCTTATACACTTTATTAGACCCTAGACTAAAACAAAACTGATAGTAAGAAAATGTAAATTTGGTTAATCAGCAGGTAAAAGAGATAACTATTCTTCAGATGAAGTTCTCTATTCTGCACCTATAAAGAGGGAAGAATGAATTCAGGTGAGAAAACCTGCAATTATTTCAAACTGGAATATTAGGTCTGTGGCTTGTACACTAAGAAGTTGACTCTGTCCACTCAAAAGATAAATAACTTTCAAAAGAATTGAAGTAATATTAACTTACTGAGACCCACTTTTTTTTTCCACAAGCTACTTACACTTTTTTTCATTTTGATCAGTTAATAAATTGGATTCATAACAAAAGCAAAATAACTTTTATGAACTCTCTCTAAAAAGTGCAGCCCTGTGTTTTAGGAAATCAATCATACATTTACACGGGATCATGAAAAATGGCATGTTGGCCAATCTGATCATTATACCTATTCATAACTTTTAAAATCAGTTATGAATTTTTCTTGCCAAGATTTTGGACTAAGAGCACGCTTATATACATCCACAAAACCTACTTGATTAAGATTTTGTATTTTCAAAAGCATTTCAACACCTCCCTGTAAATACCGATATACTACTCATCATATAATTACAATACTTGAATCAAAGTATCAAAATAAGAAAGTGAAGATAACATATTCCATGCCCTATTCCAATTTTAGACAAATGATGCCTTTACTGAAACAGATTCAGAGATTTAGTCTATATACAGCCAGCCTTTTAATTGAGTAGCTCTCAGTTTTTGTGAGCCAGTACAAGAGAGGGACAGAGAAGACACCTTTTCTTTTTATTGAACCATGATATTAGGAGAGGGATAGCACATTTATTTACCAAGCTTACATCAACTCACTTTTAATGTTCTTTCTAGTCTGTGCTGGAATGTTGAGGGTAGTTTTTGGGTGAGCTACAATCAAAAGAAGGATAAGAAAACTGACAAGCTAGGTCAAATGAATCAAACGTCGGCTGCCTCAACTCTTCAGAAGGGAGGAAGAGGTCTGCAGTTTGGCCAGTCTCTGAGATCAATGATGGTACAGTGGTGTTACAAGAACTCTCTCTATGTAACTCTTACTTAAAACATATAAATCTTTCAGAGGGGAGGAGACAGAGACTTTTATTCATGCTAAGTTGCAGCTGTGACCCTCACTGAAAAAAAGAAATCCTGATTGATGCCTCTTAAATATCACAAGCCAGTAATTTATTATTTAAGACGTTTATTTTGTTTTTAGAAAAGGTTATTATGAATATATTCCAAGAGAGTTGAAAGCTTAATTTTCCAACTAGAACTGTAACTGCTTTCATTTACGCAACTTGAGTCTGTTTAAATATTTTAAATATATTTTAAAACATGGCATTCAACACATCAGAATTGCCATTAAGCTCAGAATTATAATACTTAGACAAAATATAATACACCAAAATTAAGGATATTTGCAAAAGTACTATTCAAAACTAAATTAAAATTCATTTATTAGCAGTAGCCCAGCACATTTTCCTCAC
Organism: Grampus griseus; assembly: GCF_964374135.1. Lineage (NCBI taxonomy): Eukaryota > Metazoa > Chordata > Mammalia > Artiodactyla > Delphinidae > Grampus > Grampus griseus. Next base: position 64,263,837 of record NC_138997.1, read on the forward strand.
TGAACATGTAATTCTGAACACTAACTCTCCACTGCCTTACAACAATAATGTTCCTGTGAGTTTATTGTTAAAAAATAAAGGTGCTGACACTAGTCCGTGGCTTACTTTAATTACTGGACGACTATAATTTGGGTAAAAACAATTTTTTGAGCTAGGCATAAAATATTTTTGGAATGACTAGATTCTTCTTACATATAAAACCATTTTCATTCCGTAAGAATGAATGACTACAGCAGAAAAACTACTTCCTGAAAATCCTTATCCCTATATTTTTAGAACAGTCTGTAAAAATGTATGTACCAAAAATCTCAATATGGGATCCACTGCAGACCATTCCCTGCCCACAAATTCTTGTCCAAAGATGTCCTAAAACATCCAGTAAGGATTTAGAGAATCAAAGCAATATGTGACAAATCTCTTTTTCCAGTAGAAATAATGTTAAAATTGAATGGCATCTCCTTAAGAGTCTAGAAACCCTACTCTCTAAAAAGGTCTCCCCAAATAAGAAACAACTCTTTATTCTGCCTTATGAATATGTATGAGTACAATTTAATCTTCTTGAAGTATCCCTAAATGCATTTTTAAAAGGTAAAAAAGACCGTGAAGTGGAGAATCAAGTGCAGGGCAGAAAGACCCTTAGGATATAGTTGTGCAGGGTGGCTAGAGGAGGCATGAAGGAAGAAGCCCAGAGAACCTCTCTGAAAATGGAACCATTCCAAAAATAAAAATCTAACCTGAAATTTGTTGTTAAACCAACAAATTACCGTTGGGTTTGTTATCAAATTCTAACTGCCTGAAGAATTCTGGAAATATATCAAGACTAAAAGATGTAAAATTTAAAAGTTAATATGGCATAATTCCTTATTGAATTTACACCACTGCAGATAATTTCCCCAAATATCTATGTGCATCGATGTGTTTTTGCAAGGACTAAGGAAAAGATAAATTCCAAAATGCAAATTTTAAAGATCATTATTTTAAGTTAATCTCTTTTAACTTTGACTGAAATTGCATTGAAGGTCAAAAATCTTAGATTGAAGCTAATTTTTCACATTATCTTACTACGCGTGCCAGTAGCTCTCACTTCCTAGCACTAAATAACCTCTAGAGTATGTTATATTGCTTTTATTTAAAAGCCAGTTTGATTGGGCACTTTTCAACATTGTTCAAGGCTAGTAAATTTCCAACTTGTCCATTTCAGCCAAGTATCTCACTTTTTCCTCCCCTAGCAAAACTCCTGAGGTTATATTTTTTATCTTACATTATTACTTAGAGCTTTTGCCCACAGAGATTAGAAGTTGTTTACAACACAAGGTATACACGCTACATTATTCTGCCACTGTTCAGTCACTTTATTAACTACTCTCCTCCTTTTATTTAGCCCAGAAAGATAGGAAATAACTGCTGCTGTCATGAGGTGGACACAAAACCCAGAAGGTACAGCATAGAAATTCAGGTATATAGCAACCCTGCCATGAGCCAGGCAAAAGTCAATCAAGCAAAACCACGTTGGAAATAATCTTTTTAATTGTGAACATGATGTCAGCAGATGATGAAGCTTCACTTATTAAAACCCAGTATCTATAGCAATGTCAAGAATGTTTTTTTTACCAAGTTGTTCTTTGATAGATTCTATTTTTTAGAAATATAGAAATACTAATCAAGTTAATTCAATTAATGAAAATTAGCTCAAATATTCTGTATATAAAGATAACATATACTACCAATCATTCAAATGAGTATATTTCGAAGAGTTTATCATTTTGTCTTCCTACCTTACCCAGGTAGAGATGGATGGTTGTGAAATTCCATTAATACTTTCTTGCCTCTTACTAGCATGATCAACAATACAATTTTATAGATAACTGGTTGTAGCTATGACACATAAGATGCCTTTTACTGACACAAATGTTTACTAGGACCTATGACCTTGGTCTTCTTAGCTTGTATTGGTACTTACTCAAAAGACTTTGTTTATTTAAAGAAACATTTTTTTCCCCCAGATATAATGTACACTTTCAACACAATGTGTTTTTTTCCTCTCCCATTCTGGAGATCACAAAAGATAAACAGCAAATTTTTGGTACTGGCAGTACTAGTGATAGGTCAATTATACTACTCTGATAATTCTATATTTCATTAGGAAAATGTATGTTTGACCAAGTTTCCCATGTCTTCTAAGCACAATATTTATCACTATGGATTTATAATTTGGCATAAAGAAAGCAAACCTTTGTGTTATACACACTGGTTTTGCTTTTGTTGAATACACACATCAGTGATTTTTAGAAAGGAAGAAAGGGAAGGAGGGAGAATTTGAATTTTGATGTGATTTAGAAAGACAGAATATCCTTCATACTCTCACTATATGTCTCAAACATATTTTATAATGTCTTTCCAACTTTATAATCACTCTGAGCAAAATCTGAATCCAGATAACATGGTCCCAGCTATGTTACTCATCTGGAGTTCTGTGTGGAGAGGGTAGTTTAAAGAAAAGGTTAATTAACACAGCTGTGGTCTACATGGAACATTTTCTAGGCTAAGACAATTTCAATTCAGTTCCCCTAGAAATCAGTTGACTGGAATTCTTGGCTTTCTCCCAGGCAGTTTCTTAAAAAGGTTACCAGCTTAATTGAATGAAATCAGTGTCTGCAACCATCAACAATTATCTTTAGAGCAATACTTGTTATTAGACTGAATAAAATCAAAGTTAGAAACCAACCACAATTATTTATGGAGTGGTAATTCCCAATACTGGCCAGTTTGATTGCATCTGTAACTGTTATGGAAACTTGCAGAAATCCACTTTTTTCTTCTTTCATGTAGACACCACACAGATAATCAAAGATATCAACAAGTCTATCTAAAAATGATTTCCATTTATTTAAAAGAAAGTCAAAATTAACCTGGAACAAATGAGAAAAATCTACCCAAAATGGATAAATATTGTCCTTTTTTTTTTTTCTCTGACAACAAAGGAGTATCTTTTATTCATATTTATATCTTCTCACGCCCCCACACAAAAAAATACAGGGCCTGGCAGGGCATCTGTTGCCCAGGAGGATGACAGTAAATGTTATAACACAGTCCATTTTATCCACAATCACAATGCTCTCTACATTATGTATGCTGCTGGCCAGTCACTTCTACTTCATAGCAAGTTTCTTCCTCACTATTTGAGTACTTATGTCTCCCTGGCCCTGGAAACTTTTTTTCTGATTCATTTGAGAAACTAGCGCCCACAGTTTTGATGGCTAGAACTTGAAATGACCAGGTAACATAGTCATAATCACGTTGCACTGAATGCCTCATTACATGACCTGTAGCACATCACATATCATTTAAGGCTTTTTCTGGCACTTCACAGTAGACAGACACTCCATCCAAATAAGAAAGTTTTAGAAGTATTTTTTCTTCCTGCAAAATGAAGGGCTAGAATTATACATAAAAATACAAAGAGATTAAACTTTTCCAGGGTCTTTTTTTTTTAAGGTACTAGATATAAAGACAAATGCTTTATAATTTATATTTAATTACAGTTAAGATTAAAAGGATTAAACCCCAGTCGCCAGGTTCCTCCTCTTAGAAATTTCCTAATTTTTTTTTTTTAAATGCCAAAGTGAATTAATGAACTATTTTAAATCCCCTCTTTCTGGGAAAATTAGGGATATCTTTACTACAAAGCTCAATTTCTATTAAATAATATTTTACACACTGTCAACCTCATTCCAATTATTTTCATTTAATAATGCTAACAAAATGTTACATACTTTACTTAGAAAATAACACAGCAGAAAGCAAATTGAGGATTAATTGTTTCTTCAATAACTTTACATTTACCTAACTTTTTAGTTTAGCTATTCATTATCTACCCAATGACTGTTTATATCAAGATTGTATTTAACATTTTCAAAAACTTCAGATGTGGAATTTTCACCTTTACACTTTAAACACATATAAATATGCACAGTTCCTAATACACCTGGCCACTATTTTATACACCTTCCCTTGCACTGCCATTTGAAAGCTGAAGTGCTAGTAGTTTGTCCAGAAATAACAATATTTTAAAAGACACACCCTTTTATGGTTGAGTTATAGCCATTTTTAAGAGTGGTAGTAGTGCATCACAGGACAAAAATAATGATCTGGCTCCTCATTATTCAAAACAAAAAAAGACAAGAAGTCTCTAGTTCTTGGTGAATAGGTGGCATTGTATAAAGTAGGGCAAAATCAGAGCAAGGAGACAGAAGTCCTACACCCTTATTTTTTTCTCTATCAAGGTAAACGCTCTTAAAACTATTATAAAACAAATATGATTAGGAGGAAACTAGGGTCCAAAATTGAGAAGATAATGGAAAGAAACCAAGGAATAGATATATTTCTTTTAATTCAGGGCTCTGGGCCAGGCAAGAAGCAGCCCAGGTTAGTTAAAAGATCTGATAGTGGTGACCACTGTTTAGTGAATGTGAAAGAAGGCATTGCCTGAATTTTTTCAGAAGAGTGAAGCCTAGAAATAACACAATGGTGAGCTTAGTATTTCTTCCTGGCAAAACTGAAACAGTTCTAAAATAGAATTAGTACTTACAGAGGAATATGGTGATTCCTAGGAAAGTCGCGCCAAACTAACTTTGTTTTCAAATTTTGAGAGAGTGACTTTTCTCAGGCAGAATTCAGATACTCGTATACTGAAGTTCATAAAGGCCTTCATTTTAAAGTAAAACACATAATACAACACAAAAGAATGAAAAATATATCATAATTACATAGTTAGAGATGGCTGAGTGACCACACCACATAGATGGCTATGAATAACCACAGATTTCCCAGAATCTATGGCACTGCTAAAAAAATACAAATAATAAGTTTCATAACTATTATGTATTAAAGATGATCCTCATAGGTAAGTCTGGATTACTTTAACATGGAATAATGCTGAAAGTCAAATCTTCTAACCATGACTAAGCCCTTCCCTGATCTCTGTTTTACCTCTTCAATCTCTCCTTCCCTAACATCTCTATCTCCTGTAGAAAGCTAAGACCAAGCCCCACTGAACTCAGTTGTTTGAAAGAACAATCCTCTTAGCTTTAGACCCTCACACAGGTTGTTTCCTTCTGCCTCAAATACTTTTGTCCCAAACTTTGCATGGCAAATCCTAGATCTTTCAGAACTCAATTTAGATGTTACTTTTATTCAAAGGAGATGCTCTTTTTGACACCCCTGGCTGGTTTCAATGCCCTTGTAAATACTAAATTGAAACATTGTATTATGCTTTCTGTCATACTTTACTGTGATTCTTTAATCATTTGTCTCTTTTATTCAGCACTGTGCTTGTAAACAAGCTCTTGGAAAAATAAAGATCCCTGATTTGTACGAGTGTCGATTTCCAAGGCAAAACATCCCCCCACCCCCACACACACACACAGGCACACACCGTGGCCAATCTCAACATACGAATCATGTCAATCCTGAAAAACACCTTGGTAAATTGATATATTTCTCTTCATACAGAGAAATAAACCAGATGTGGTTGCAAAAGGTTACAAAGGTCTTAAACCAGTCTATAAATTCAATTTATAGTTAAATTTGTAGGTGTTGAGGTGTATTCTACGCCAGACACTCTGCTAAGCACTTTTCATTTACCTATTTAATTCTCACAACTACCATGAAATACATATTTATGGATGAAAAAAATGAGACATGGTGATATTAAATAACTTTTCCAAAATCATAAAAGCAGTAAGTATCAAAAATAAGAGCCAAAATCACATTGTTTACATCAAAGCCTTTGTTCTTACCATTACACTATACTTCTGACATAAACTGTACTACACTAGACTGTCTCTAGTCTTCATTATTTATTAACAAGTAGATCAAGCAATGCCCAGGGAAAAGAACAGACAGAAATGCACCTTTTGGTTCTTTCTATAAACAGCTGTTGGCTAAACGCTTTGGTAGGAGATATAAAATTTATACAGTTCATCTGAGGCTTTATCTAGTCTATCTCTCATCCATAAAGTATAAAACAACCAAACCATTATTAGGTTCCCAATGCTCTTCAAAAGCTTCACATCTTTACAAGTTTAATATTCAATGAAGCCATCTTCAAATATCTAAATCGTTCCGATCTCTTCCAACTCTGACCTTGTGTGGTATTAACATCTACTATGTTCCACATACATTTTGACATTTAATCATACACACAGCTCATGAACACCAATGAAATCTGAAGCTCCTTAATTGTAAAAACCATCTTTATACTTCTTTGGGAATGCCTGAAGCCTCTAGCACAGTGTTAGACACTAAGTACTTATTCAAATGTTTCCTAAATTGAATCATAAAGTCATGATTGTTGAAATTATAGAAAAGAGGAAATCTAATATGTCAATGGCATATATCCTGGTAACCTATTTGAGTCTGCATTGATTTGCATCACTGTATAATAGAATCTCATAGATTTCCAATGAAAGTGAGTGTTTTAGAACACAAACCTGTTCAAAGAAAAAAAAAAAGGCACGAGAGAAAGATCCAAAAGCCAGTGATACCATTTTCCTCCTTTCTGTCACCATGTCAGTGAGAGACAAGGATTAACTTGCAGCTCAGTCAGGCTTCATGCAATACAAACACTGTGAGGTTGAAACTGCGAGACTCTAGGCTGTGAGGAAAACTGCTTTGCTTAGTTGCTTAGATTTAGGAAGAAGCCTGATCAATTCTGAGCAGTGATGGTCTTCTATCAAATTATCATGTCATTTGTCTTGATTCTGAAATAATTAAATATGGTGAGAATGGGAATATGCTGGTGAAAGATTTTACTGGAATATATCATGAATTAGTTTTGAAATAAGCTCAATTGATGGAGAATTATGCCTGAAGTGATATTAGGAGCTAATCAGGCAAGTATGGGAATGCTTAAAAATCTTGGTGTGACAGAGAAGAAAGGACAAATTACTATCTTCTTACTTTGGACATGGGATTTAAGGAAGCAAAGTATATGAGGACTATTTTTTTTTGTACTTGCAATACTCAATATTATCTAACTATACTTTCAAAACTGAGTTACTTTGTATTTTTATTATATATATATATATATATAAGAACAATATGTGATTATTGCTGAGGCAGTTAACCTAGCTACTGTTTATAGACACACTGATTTTATAGGTTTAGGGGCTACAAGGAATGGTTATGAATAATACGGTACTCTAAGTTTACTCTTTCACCAGTTAGACAACATCTCAGGAGTGTCAATGACAATTGATTTCAGTGACATTGATTGAGCACTTACCATGTGCCTGATCCAGAACTAAGCACTTTATATGCATTCTGTTATTGAACATAACAATTGAGGAGTAGCTATTTGTATCCCCCTTCTATATGGAAGAAAAGGGATCAAGGAGGTAAAGTAACATCCCGAAGGTCACACATCCCAGAAGAATAGATCAAAAACTTGACCCTAAGGCCCCATGAACCACTTTATGATGACGTAACATATGCCACATGTTTACACCATCCCAGGAGTTCTGGTGGGTCCTAAATACTGCAAGCACAATATGTAGAGAGGATTCTATTACAGTTGGAAAAATCATCATCAGTACCAAAAGCACCGTGGCTTGTAGAGCTAAATGTATCCTCATTTGGGGATTCTCTGATGTTATGAGAAGGAGACTTTTTTACTGGAACCCAGACTAAATTTTATTTTTTTACTGGAACCCAGACTAATTTTTATGGTTCATTAGTCCATTCAGTGCTAACAAGCAAGATCCCTTGGTATTACCAATATTTTAGTAGTGGTGGGGTAGAAATTGTAACACTCAGACTAAGATTTACAAAAAATATTAGTCTTGAGGATAACGAGAGGGTTGGTAGCTAAAAGGAAGAACTTGAGGGACCCTAACCTGTACCTATTCACACATCTCTTCTTACTCTGGGGAAAAACAGGCAGTTGAAACCACATACACATGTCCCCCACAAACCACTGTGCCTTCTGTCCAAAAGTGCACAAATGCACACGCACACACACACACACACCCCCCCACCTCACGCAAGCAAAATGGATCCAAAAATGGTATGAAGTGAAATAATCTTTAATAATTTCGAATAAACTGACTATAGAACACCAGTGACAACTTAATAGCATTATGATGTTTGATTTGATTTCTACTTCAAGACTGTTAACTATCATCAGTAGTGGGTTTTTAAAATTGAATTTTAATACTTATCTCCATCATTTAAATATGGCACTCATAGCGTACATTTACAGTGTTCCTAAGCTATCCTATTTAGTGTGTCTAAAACCAAGTTCAGAGAACACTGATTTTTTTAAATACATACCCGGTCTATGAACTTAAACAAACAGATTCACTGGCCCACACAATATAAACTTGCTACCAGAGGATTATTACGGTTTTTTAAATAACAAGAATAAATAGCACTAATTAGAAATCATGAATAAATATTAAAACTATTGTTTTGAATAACATTTTTCCTCTCTTCAAAATTTGGAAGCAAATTGAATTTTTAATTTCTTCCAACAGAGCGAAAAATTGGACCAAGATCAGTTTCTTGACACTGTGATCTATCACAGACTACAATGATGTGATTCATAGGAGGGCAAATATGTCAGGGATAGACTTGGGAATATGGATCTAATAGAAATACTGCATTTCAATCCCAAGGAATTCAAGATATTGAAAGGTGAAATAAAAGCACTGAATATATTTTACAATGAAACTGACTCTAAGAACTAAGGGCAAGATTTGTCACTGGCTTTGCAGAATGTACATTAAGACTTTTACAGTATATTATTGTGTTCAGCTGGGAATATTACGTTATAATTTTCATAGTTCAATTCACACTAAAATTTGATTGTATGTGTGTATAAAAGACCTCACGCATAAGAAATAAGAAAGGCAATCACAAAAATGTTAGAATTTTTAATAGGAAAAATATTAAATTTAGTTTTTCAAAGACATAGATTCATTTTCCGTAAGTACAAATGACAGGATATGAGAATACACACAGTCAAATGCACGACAAACTTAACTGGCTTTGCATTTTTAAAATGTGATTCTACCCTGGATGCCCTCAATCATCTTTAGAGTTTATAAACTCGGGTTGTTCTAGATTACACTTAATGAAAGGTAAAAATTAACCTAAAGTAAGTCACTGGCAAAGCAGAGTAAAAATGTGCTTTCTGTGTTATATTTAGTGTTCATTTACTCACTTCTTCACACAAAACAAATAAACAAAAGAAACTAAACTTTGGAGATTTATCTTGAAACATATGAATGATGTCCCTAAAAAATGTCGAGTACATTTACTGGCTCATACAGAGGGAAAAAAAGAAAAGAAATGTCAGTAATTATTGATACTACCTCAGAGAAAACTCTTGCAGTTTTAATACATTCTATTCAGTTTTGCAGAAAGATAACTTCTGATTTATTTTAAATTCTCTACCAACTGAATACCAAGTATGTGCTGCAATAATTTAAAGCAATAAGCCAATATACACAATCAAGGAGAAAAGAGGCATACATTTTGAAATTAATAGTATAAAAGATAAAGGATAATTAAAAGGATGATTAAAAGATAGCCAAACAACTAATGTTCATGTTGTCTCAGAATTCTCTGTCAGAGAATGACCACTTGACTGTAAAGGTTAGAAGAAAACCTAGTCAGAAGCACAGGTAAAGCCTCAAGGTAAGAAAATATGTTTTGAGAACTATTATGCTGCTGGAAAAGTATTCCAGTCTCCTAGACCATTTGACTAAAGAGCAGATTTTTTTTTGAGAGGACCTGCAAAATAGATCCAACAAATGCAGCAATCTTTGAAGGAACTTAAGAGATTGGAGAGGGGCCAGAAGACTCAGGCAGACTCAGACGAGTGCATTTTCAGTTTACAAAAGGGAACAGTAATTCTTCAAAATATCGACAGAGAAAGTTTTACATTATTCTTTAAAAAGCTTCCTTAACAACTTATTAGGAATTGATTTGTATGGTGCTAGAAAAGGATTTATTGTTTACCAGGGGCTACTCTGGCTACACTAACCATGAGGCATCTGAAATGAAGTAACGAGAGAAGGTAGAGAGCAATGGTGAATAGTGAGAGCTCCCAGGACTCATTTACAACCTGTGTGATCTGGGCGAGTAATTTCCACTTCCTACAGCGTGGCTTCCCTTTTTTAAAATAGTAATATTTTAAACCTCTTTATAACGTTGTTAAAAATAAATGTATTTAATAGATCTTCATGACGACATGAACAATAATGCACATCTTCCCCAGAGTAAATAATCAAAAATGGCATCTCTAACTACAACATCATCCTTTCTGAACTTATCAGACATGTAAAGAAGGGAAAAGCAGAAGACTGAATTTAACTACAAGTCCTACAAAGCAATTGGCAAGATCACTCATAATAGTCTTGTCCATACAGTGGGACATACAGAAATAAAATCAAACCAATGTTTAGGAAGAGGAACCCAAAAAACATTTCCTAAGAGGGTCAGCTGAATCATTTCAGGACCTCTAGGCACCAGTCTGCGTATACTGTAACTTCTGTGCCGTAAGAGCTACTTCAGAACAGAAGCTCTTTTCTTGAAAACTTGCCACTTAAAAATTTCACGGAAGTGAGCAAGTCTGTGTTGAAGAACAATGGAATATCAACTCTGATTGCCAACAAGTGGATTCATCACTCAGGTAATGTCATTCTAATACCAACCCATAGCATCCTTCTTTAATCTAACGTGTGGTTACTATATTTATGCTGCAATTTAAGTTACTTTGTTTATATCACCCATCCCATTCTGTCCATTAATGTAAAAAGTGCAAGAGTGTACAAAGTAACAAGAAGGCACACATGATGACAGAAGTGAAAAGATAACAAGAATGAAAGAAAGCACTGGTGCTGAGATGGGCACTGAGTGAGCAACAGGGATAACTCTGAAAGATGAAGAATAAATCAGAAAACATGTATAACACCGTAGGTTGATCCAGAAGAAAGAAAGACAAGTGACTGGTAAAAAGGAAGAGTTTTGAGTGTGAGGATGACCCAAGGTTCCGCATCAATCCTGGATGCCTGTGAAACTGATGTTAGTTCAGGCGATAGAAATTTGTTCAGGAGCTTAATAAGCATGGCAACTACTACTGAGGAACTCTTGTCAAAATCCAGGGGTAATTATAGTCTCCAGGCACGTCCACACTTGTACAACATAGCAGTGAGGAGTGGAGATCTCCCAGGGTAGGGGTCTATTTGGGAGAATGATTCACAACAGAATAGCTATCAGCACGAAGCAAAAGAGTGTGCCTGGTTTTAAAGCAGAAGTTAAAGGACTAGTAGATCTGGTCTTGCGGAGTCATATCACTTTTATTTTCTTTCATTTTTTTTCTTCAGAGTTTTAAAATAATTTCCAACGGCACTAAGAAGGTGAAACACTTAACAATAAAAATCTGGGTTTCTAGTTTCTAGTAAAAATAATCGAGGAGCTTGTAGTACTTACACAATATATGTCTAACTTACTAAGAATATCTGCTTGGCCCTTGAAGCTTCTAAGTTTATGATCCCAGTTTGCAAACTTTCAAAGGACTGAGACACACACACTTCTACAGGATGGGGAGTGAATGGGGGTGTGGAACAGTAAACATGCACTTTGACTAAACCTGAAGATGCTGAATGTAAATCAGCTTCTGTAACTGAAATGAAAAAATGCACAATAAGGTTGAGAAGTGGTTAATATAGGAAAAGCTAAAGGTAAAACGCTTTCCTGTTCTCACCATAATACTGATAATGCTACTTGATTGCTCGTATGCCACTTTGATCAGGATAATGTTTACACTAAAAATTAAGCAAAGGTAAAAAAGGTAAAAAAATAAAACTGGAGGCTCAAGTTTAGAAAAAAAGGAAGTACCACAGAATCACAAGGATTTAGAGCTGCCTTTGGAGATCATCTGGTTCGATCCTCACAGATGTAAGAATGAACTAACTTACATGTAAAATCTCAAAGCATTTGAAGCTTACTTTAATTATAAAGTACATAATGATTCTAGAAATGAACTTTGTAATTTATAACTTTATAAAAGGCTCTGGCTATATATTAAGTCATAAATACATACATGTATGAGTAAAACTGAACATATAAACAAAGCTGTATACATGTCACAGACTAGGCCCCTTTCAGCTCTCTTGGCTCTCACCCCTGTGACCTAGTCAGGATGCTTTAATGAATACCTAAGGGGATACTGCAGCACAATGTATTCCCTGGCCTGTTTGGAAATCAGACAACAGTCCCTCTTAGAGTTAAGTCTTTGGTTCAAAGGTTTTCCTCTCTTTTTTCCCAGCAAATGAGAACAATGTTCACCACTGGAATAAGAGAATGCTGGTTACCTGCCCCCAGTAAATACACTGAGTCAACACCCTATAGGTCTGAGACAGTCAAGGAGCCTGAAAATGAATGTCCTATTCGTAGTGCAAATACAAAAGTAAATTACCAAATAATAAATGCTGAATCTTTGGAATTTGGAAGAGCCAGCTTAAAAAAAGAAAGGTCTTGTGCATGAGTCACAAAATCATTAACATAACGTTGCTGTGTCTGCAAATTTCTGGTAGGTTAATTTTTGATAGCTGGGGAAGAGCAAAGCTTCCAACCAATTTTCTAAATCATCTTTGGGCAAACATGTAGGGGCAATCACCTGTAGACTCCTGCCTGCAGACCCAGGTATGTTTTGAGAAAGCAGTCAGATTCCTGAATGATTTACAGAGTTAACTGTCAGAGCTGCTCATTTGCCTGGCTTAGACTGAGAATGGGTAACTAAAAAAATATGCATGACACACTTTAACCTTAGTATCCTCACTTCACTCAGAAATCAAACATCAAGAAAAGACATACTTATCCTGGCTGTTCAAATAATTTTTAGACTCCTACTCCTAGTATGAGGTCACTATAAATAAAAATGAAATAGCAGGCTTGATAGTGAGCAAAACAAAATATGGTCATTTAGATGTAAATAAGTTTGCTTTCTGCTTTTAGTAAATTTAGAAGAGCATCGTTAAACAGTGGGTGCTATAATCTCAGGTTTTGAAACAAGCTACTGAGGCCCCTCAAAAAATGTTCTTTAAATTTGAGACAAAGTACAAGTCAGAAATGATCTAAAATAAATCTGAATAAGTGAGCTATTAGCCAAGTTTGATGATACACTGTTGCTTCCAAAAACTGAGAGATCAATTTGGAAAATTAATGAGACATTCATATCTGAAATATAATTGTAACTATCGTCCTTAGGAAGAATATTCAGTCACTGTAATTAAAAAATTTGAATCACTAATTAGTTGACAATAAATTTTGACCTTTAAACAAATTAACAAAGTCACTTTTGTTTATTTTTCAAATCTGGTGAAATAGTGTAGTGATAAATCTTAATGGTACAATATCGGTAAATATTATGTTGACTTAAGAATAGTTCACTTCCTATTTTTCCTTATGGCATTTTAAAAGGGATTTACAGGAATTTTTTTAAGTGTAATGAACACTTATTTTGGACTTATGGTATATGTACTTGGTACTGTTCTAAGCACTTTTCAAACAAGCAATTTAATCTTCATAAAAACCTTAGGAAGAGAGAACTTCTATGTGAGAGAAATAAAATGTGCCTGCCTGAGAACAACAATGACTTTTAAACTTTTTAAAAGAAAGACTTATCCTAGAGTTGAGAATGTAAAGGTCCAAGATTAGCAGGATTAAAAGCTAGGATTACGTTTACAGCGATTTTAGGCCTTTGATGAAAAACTTTAAATGCTTGCTCATATTAAATGTTCATTACTTTTGAGAATAATTTACAGAAAAACTACTTTCAAATGAAATCATGTTTATTCCTTTTCACCTTTCAACCTTCTATAAGAACAGTAGGGCATTGGAGATGGTCCCAGGTCCTTTGACACTCCTTCCAAAGACACATAAGGTCTATGTCCCCTCCCCCTGAATCTGGGAGGGCTTGTTAACTCGATCAACTAATAGAATGTGGCAGGAGTGATGTTATGTACCTTCTGAAGCGAGGTCATAAAGTGCCATGCAGCTTCCCCTGGGTCGCTTGGAACACTTGATCTCTGAATGTCCCCCCTCCAAACACAGCTGTCATGCTGGGAGAAGTCCAAGCCACAGAGAGAGGCCATGTACAGGTTCTTTTGTCAGTCGTCCACATGGACACAGCCATCAAGTCACCACAGCCCGGAAACCAGACATTTGAGTGAAGGAGCCTCCAGATGATCCAGGCCCCAGACCTGAGGCACCCGCAGCCTTTGGAATCTTCCCCACTGAGGCCCCGGACAAGTGCAGAGTAGAGAGGAGCCCTCCATGTCCTGTCAGAATTCTGCCCACATAATTTGTGAGCATAATAACATGGTTATTGATAGTTTATTATGTAGCAATAGATAAATGGACCATCACCCTAGTTAAATTAGCTAGCTTTCAAGTCCATTTCCATAATGATACTAGTACTAGTAGTACTAGTAATAAAATAATAATTGTCATAATCTTTTGCTTCAGATAAATGGCTAACACTTCACATTCATGATTTTCTTTAACTCTCCCTCCTTGACCTATAAAATAAGTATAATAAATATTCCCATTTTTACAGATGAGATTGTAAGTCGTCTTCCAAAGCAACAGAAATAACAAATACCAGAACAAGTTATTTACTTGGAGTTGTGTGGAAGAACTTAGTTGTTAGTAATGCACTGCTCACTTGGGAGGAAAAAAGTCCAGTTCCTTTCATGAAAGTACATGTTGAAAATGTATTAATATAAAGGAAAATAACGTATAATGCTATGGCTGTTTTACAACAAGAGATGTATTAATGTAAGTATCACTAAACTTTTATTCTCAAGAGTATTTACTTGGAATAATATGCACTTCTTAGAGCTTAAGACAGTAAAATAAAGAAGTCGGTATCTCAGGCAGCAAAATCCAATGGTATAAAATTGTGAGGGCTCCTTAAAGCACACCGGATGAGCCCACCCTCACTATCCATCTTCATATAAAAGGTAGCAAACACCATAAGAACTTACATGGTCTTAAAAGATCTGAAGAGAATGGGATTCCTACAATTATATTATTTAAAAATAAGAAAGACCTGAGAGATCAGCCAATCCAATCCGTCCTTTGACAAAGAGAATAGCCATGTGACTTGCCCAAAGACTGCCCTTCTTTTCTGACACTGGTTTAGTACCCTTGACTAAGGAGCAGGCTGCTTCTTTAAGGAGACATTATTTCAGTGAACTCTGTAGTCCCCAAAACTTCAGAATAGATTAATCGTCACTGTGGCTAATGCTTTTCCACTTTAAAGAGTGACTAATCCCCAGTTCTCGGTTATATTTAGGGCATGAAGATAGAACGTCCCCATGTTGTATAAGGCATTACAGAAGAGAGACAATACAAGGAGATAAACCAATTGCAAACAAAGCACATATTAGTCCCAAAAGTGAAGTAATTCACAAGTTAATGTGGATCTTCATATCATAAGTGTCCATAAAGCCTTGAGACTTCCTGTTGCTCTAATGTTGCAATAATGACAAGGGAAAGGAGAAGTTGAAAAGCAACCATGATAGTATTTACTCTGTTCCATGACTAAGTATCATTCATGCAGCATCTCCCTTAACCCTCATACAGACACCATGGGGAGGATACTCTTTTGCCCATTTTAAGGATGAGAAAACTGAAAATTGGAGAACCAACTATCACATATATGAACAATGACAGCTGCATATAAACTGCATTCTCCTCTTTTTTTCTTTATTTTATTTAAGTGGGCAATGTACCCAGTTAAAGACTAGGTGTGGCCATGTTATTACATTCAGGCTAATGATATATATGTGTTGTGTGGAATTTCCTAGAAAGTGGTAGATTCAGCTGAAAAATGCATTCCTTTTGTGCTCCCTGCTTTGCATCCTTCCTTCCTGCAATACGGAATGTAGATGAGATTGCTTCAGCTCCAGAAGCCATGTTGTGACATGAGGTGATCCTGAGAATAAAAGACAGAGTCAAAATATGGAAGAATGAGGCAGGAGCCTTGGTCTCTGAGACCATGGAGACAATGCAGAGCCATGCACTGCCCCATGAAAGACTTCTTTTCCGAGAGAGAGAAATTTCTATACTATTTAAGCCCCTAATGGGCTGGGTTTTCTGATAAATGCTATGAGACACAGCTAATCCTTACTAATGCATTACCTTTACAGAAAAATATTGCCAAACAAAATGTTGAAAGCTCCTAAAAAAATTTAAAACTCAATGTATACCTAAGAGTCTACTTCACTGTAATTCCTGTTTCTTTCTGCAAAAGATCTATACTTCAAGACTGAACGTACAAATTTACACATAGACACTGAACACTATAATTGTCTAAACTGCATAATTCTGCTTGGATCATATTTCAGGCAGGAAGGTGAGATGGGGAAGGGAGCTTAGCAAGTTAAAGATGGCTTAAGGAAGAATCAGAAATGCTACAGTTAGTGGACTCTAAGCTTTATGCTGTGCACGTACAATACAACCAACCAAGAAATTCTACCTATTATTTACGCTGTGACAGATAAAGGAAAATGAGGTGTAGCTCGATAAACAAGCTCTCTCCTAAAGCAGATTTCGAAACTATTCATCCCCTTCTTTTCAGCCTAGAAGCCTGCTTAGCTGGAACTGTAAAATAAATTCCAGCACTCAGAACATTTCAAGAAGGAATAATTTTCAAAACCGGCTCAGGCTTTATTTTCCCTTACTTTGAAATTGATTAGATGTGCTGTTAAAAGAAAAATTGGTTGGTATCTCAAAGAAGAGTGTATTAGACAAATATAAGACAGCTAATTTTAGATGCTTTAGCTATTACACATTTCTGCCCATGGGTCATCAACCCACAAACAAATCATGTCAGATTAGGTTTTACTGCAGATCTAATTATACCAAGAGGTAAAACAATCAATATATTAGTATTAACGCAGTATTTGCTGTTTAGTCAACTGATTATAAAATCAGCAGTGAAATTTGTTTTTTAAAGGACTTTAAACAAACAATAAATGAACTAAGGCAGTGGAAATAAAATCACTGATGAGTTGCTTAGTAAGTAATGGAAATCAAACTCAATATACTTGGAAATAAATGTTACATAATAGTAATTTAATTTAACTTTTCAATTGAGAGCATGCCTAGTCATATGTAACTTTCCAAAGTGAAGCATTTCAACAACCTACCATGGGTCTGCTTTAGAAGATAATCTGAAAATCTATAAGAATGACAAAAAATTTACTCTGCAGTACCACTTGATCTAACTGCTAAAGAAGCAAAGACAAGTAAATGAGAATGTTTCAATTCAGTGAGTCAACACTGCATTTCACACATGTAGCAGTTTTCCCCTCTGAAACTTTTAAATGGTATTCAAACTAGGTTACTACTCTCCTTGTGGGGGATGCCTGGAGTAAATAGAAAAGCTCTAAAACATAAATCACGCTAATTCTGTTTTGAATGGTTTCATGTTTCCTTAAAGCATTACTAATAAACTGAAAATTCAATTCGGTTTCTTTGCTCTTAACTCTGTGAGCAAGGGAACATAATCACAGAAATAGAGTCAGCATGCAAGAAATAATTTTTGAATAAATAATGAGTCAGTGAATGACAATGCACCAGATTGTTTCACATGATCTGGACATTCCAGCTCTAATAACTGGCTGAATGACTTGATTAATTCATACAAGGGG
The DNA here is from genome assembly GCF_964374135.1 of Grampus griseus. Classification (NCBI taxonomy): domain Eukaryota; kingdom Metazoa; phylum Chordata; class Mammalia; order Artiodactyla; family Delphinidae; genus Grampus; species Grampus griseus. Next base: position 64,281,566 of record NC_138997.1, read on the forward strand.
GACACAATGGTAAGGGAGAAAGACACTCCAAGGAAGTTTTAGAGGCAAATCTGGGTTCAAATCCTAATGTAGCCAGGCAATAGGGAGGGCATTTACCATGCCTGATCTTCAATTTTCTCAACGGTAAAAACGAGTTAATAATGCATAACTCCCATGGCTACTATGATGTATAGTTCCTGGTACTGGTCCTGACAAATCTTTGCTCTTAATTTAAATGATAGCTATTATTATTATTGTTGACATCTTTAAGTATCATTTTATTATCTCAGAAAGGGAATAATAATTTCTGGTAAAGCTAAATTTCAGGGAGGTTGGGAGAATGCACTCAGATTTTTTTATGTGAAAATGCACAAAAAACATAAAAATCTACAGAATGTGAATTATAGCAGAATTATTCTTCTGTTGTTCAACTCCAGCAACTGACTGAAATTTACCAAAAAGTGTCATTACTTAAATACAATCCTGGGGCAGGAAAATGGACAACTGTGAATTATGACATTAGGTAGGAAGTATGGTGGAAAATAAGCCCTTTGAAGTATTTTTAAGTGCCATCACAAACTATGCAGATGAGGTATTTAAAAACCTGCCTGAGTTTTAGAATCCGTACCATCAAAAAGTGAACGCCCTGTGAACTTTTACAATAGAGCTAAACAAGTTATAGAATTTACAATGCACAAATTGCTATATACATTTTGGTCTGCCTATTGGAGGGAGTATACAGGCAAGATTTCTATTTATAAAAGCACCCCTGAATTGCGACAGAATACAATGAAGGTTCTTTGTGTGTTGTACTCATTTCTCTATCCCCAGGATGTAGCTCAGTGTCTGGAATATTATATGTTAAATTAATGGCTAAGTGAATTCAGCTAAAACTAAAAATGACTGCTTTCCATCATGCTTTAAAAAGCCAATATGATCATGACAAAAATATTTGAAACTAAAGCGTACAGAAAAAAATTAAGTATTTATTTCTTCTTTCTTTAAAAACATCTCAATCTCAGATTGTTATATTATTACAGTGTTTGCTTGAAAGATAATCAGTAGACGTACTCAATTGTGTTGCCTTATATATTATAAACTTTCCTATAAGCACATGATAAAATTTGATGCCCCACAATAGGTAATCCTAGTAAAAAGCACTCACCCCAATTCTGATCCATTACCCCCCCACCGAAAAATTGAAACCTCAACTTGGTTAAAATACTATATTGGAAAAGATTATTAGCATAAATCTATTACTTGTGACATAAGTAAATCTTCATTTATTCTGGACAAAACAAAATTAAAATAATAATATGACCAAAAAAGACAAATAAAAAACAAGTGAAATTTGCATCAGATTGGGATACCTTCAAAGCCAACATTGCTGAATTCCAACCTAAATACATATTTAAGTTTAAATAGATGGAGAAACTAAACAACTTTGGACACAGGCAAATAATCAGGTCCCAAGGGTTTGTGAACTTTTTCATAAAAGAATACCCTTTAAGAGTCCCAAATTGCAGCAAGATAGCAATGAGTAAACTTACCTCCAGTGCTAATGCTTGATTTAAGTTTTGTTAGACACCACCTAGCTTCCCCCAGAACTAGTCCCACTATTAATCATTCTTCAGAAAACTCTTCCCTGATCACCTGTTGCAAGACAGATAGCAGCTGGGCTATTTTACATAATAAGGGACTTGGGTTTTCAAGGTGGTGAGGGAAAAGAACCAGAGCAACTTGGCAGCTGTGAACCAATGGCCCCACCCTTTCACCGTATAATGAAAATCAGCTGTTGCCTCAACAGCTGGCAGGCGGCCAATGAAAATGAGATCCGAAAGGGGTTGTAGATTTTATGTAGATTTTTAGAAGAGAGCCATAGTTAGGAGGCAGCAGAGTAGCATAGAAGAAGAGAAGATGAGGGTGGAAAAGAAACAGAGAAATAGTCAGGCTACTGATGCTAACACACTGTGGCAGGAACTACTTATTGAAATTATGGCAGCCTATAACCTGAGAAACCTTGTTAAAAAAAAAAAAAAAAAAGAACAGATATCTGCCCGAAGGTATATTTTATTGCCCTATCTAAAAGTAGGAAAAATAGATTATCATTTGAACTGTATCCTCACCCTTCCATCTGTTTACCACTTAATGCTATTACTATGTAGTGATGTATTTTAAATAAAGAATGATAATTATAAACAGGAAGATATTTGTGACAAATGTCAAGAAGATGACGACTCTGGCTTCCCCAGCAGACCGCATTTTGACAGGTATTGATTTACTCAGCAAACCTAGACTGATGTCAACCATGTGCCCCCCACTGGGCTAGACAATTAATGACGCATGGACATGGCCTCCAGTAATTGCATGTGGGAGAGAAAGACTTCAACACTAACAACAATGCTGCTTGTGATACACTAAAAGCTTGCAAAAGAAAGATAGTAACTGCACTAGGGAAACGACCTGTGGAAGACGGGCAGGAGGAAGGGACAGGCTGCAAAGCTCTGTAAATTGAGGTAACATTCCAGCCGGTCTAGAAGGATGACTAGGGTTTATCTGAAGAGGAACTTTTTAAAAAGGTGTTTCAGGAAAAGAATACATACAAATACATGCAAATGTAAAGACCATGATAGATGGGAAAAGGAAGCTGACTGGGAGACCAGTGAAAGGATTTGCTGAGGTTCAGGTGAGGCTAAAAACCTTACATGTGGGGCTTCCCTGGTGCCGCAGTGGTTGAGAGTCCGCCTGCCGATGCAGGGGACACGGGTTCGTGCCCTGGTCCGGGAAGATCCCACATGCCGCGGAGCGGCTGGGCCCGTGAGCCATGGCCGCTGAGCCTGCGCGTAAAACCTTACGTGTGTAATAACACGGATCCACGAGTCTATCTGATTTTTCTTCAGCTGTCCTTGACAGTCTGGCAAAGAAAGCAGAAGTAAGGACAGCAAAATTGAATGTGCTTCAGCGAGGAGAGAGTATGAGAAAGACAGACAATGCCCGGATGCTGTGTCTCCATTACCACTCCCCAGCCCTCGCTCTAGTTTACAGCTTAGTTCTTCACACCAGGATCTGCAGAAGAGTAGGGGCAAGGAGGGATTATGTGGAGAGGGCCCCTTTTGGTAAACCCTTCATTTCTCTCTAAACAAACAAATTCTTTCATTAAAAAATCTAGTATAAGGTATAATAAGCAAAGATGAGTGGTGGAAAATAGAGTAGAAAAGCAGATCAGAAAGACAGCACAGAAGTCACCCAGTAACACCATATCACAGTGTAAAGTGCAAATATTTAGATGAAGATTATCAGGCTGCCTACTTCTCTGGCCACACCGATCAATATTCCAATATCATTTCATCTCTGCCAGAGTCAATAGGTTCTACCAAGTTCGAGACTGGGTTTTATGGGGGATGATTCCATCCGTGTTCCCAATTATCAACTCAGGGTACATCCACTCAATAGCAAGAAATCCAAGACTGGGTTTTATGTGGCTCTATTTTTATGAACTAATTTTGTTATTGCACAACAACCCTAAAAGATTAAATTCTAATTTTATTTTCTCAGTATTACAGATTTAAACTCACATGATATAAGAGAACATGCCATATATATACATACACATGCGTATATCTATTTAAAGAGAGAAAGAAACATCAGTTTTATGCTTATTATTTGTATAGTTATTTAGGCCTCACAGAGAAAGAAAACCAAAGTCAGCAACTCTTCTCTACTACTATTTAAAAGTGACTTTTATTTCTATTCTATCAAATGGGTGTTTATGTCATTAAAATATTTTTATAAGGAAAATATTCCCCAGAGAATAGACGACCTGAAATACAAGTTTAACTCTCAATGTGTTTTCTGATCAAACATAATCCCTCCCCCTTCATCATATTTACTACCACATAAATCAGTGTAACTGGAGTCAGCTAATAAACTTTCACAGCCAAAGGTCTCACATTGAACTCCATAACCCACAAATATTTGCTATATAAAATATGACAGGTTTGGAAAGTTAGGTAGATCTGGAAAGTTAGGTAGATCTGGATAGCAACAAACGATCCTAACTTCTGTATTCTATCAATGATTGTATTTCAAGTTGCCAATACAAATTTACCTTCGGTATAGAAAAAAATCATAAGTCCAAGGATGGAATTTCATTAAAATCTTTTAGTAGTGAAGTAAAATTGAATTTAAATCAATCTCAATAGTGAGGTTAGCTTCATTAGATTGCACAGTGAAATAATGTCCTTTAACTTATTTTATGATGACGGTATTAAAATCAACCCTGGGTTTCATTCACAAATCAGACATAACAGCCTTTTAAAATTATTTGCCAAAGATTTTCACTAATACAAACATGACTTCCCTTTAAACGTCTTTGAAGAAAGAGGAACTAGAATGGATATTAAATAGTTTCCCTTCAAAACAAAATGGTAGCTTTGAAGAAAAGCCAATATTAGAACTAACAAGGCTTTATTTAAATATTACAAGTAAGTATTTAAAACTTAAGCTGGTTTCTATTAAGATATATCCTGTTAGGGGGAACCGTAATCCCCTCTCTCATGCATAAACTTCTACTCCCAAGAGGAAAACATATTTGACCATCTCTTCATTCTGTAATCACTACTGCCCATGGGAGAAGCAGAGATTACATGGTGGGAAGGACCTTGAGAGTCTGTCAGTGACATCTGCATAATTCAATTTAGCAAAAAAAGGTGTAAAAAGTTTGCCCAGCACGTGGTTGTCCTTTTTCACTTGGTCTGGATAAGTTTAACTCTATGGGAGAAGTATTTGAAAAGTCAGTTGGCTGCAGGTCCAGACTATGGTTACTGATTGAGATCTACCAATAATAAAGCACATAGTTTGATTTCCACCTGATTCTGTATTTACTTCCCATCTGGTTTGAAACTGAACTCCCTACACCAAACACACAGTGGGGTCACTGTGTTCTTACCAATTCACCTCCTGAAATGCCACTCATCTTTAAATGTTCATATTTAATATCATCTATTTCCGTGAACGTTTGATTCCCTTGTTGAAATTGTTTCTCCTCAATGTCCCCATGGCACTTTGTAGTTTGCCTATAGCACTTGTCCTATTTCCTCACTAGCCTACAAATAAAGCCAGAGACAATAAATTACTGGTATGAGTGCCTTGCACAGAACTGTTCAATAATTTTGTAAAATTAAATTATAAATTCATATATTCGTTAATTTTAAAATATTAAAATTAAGAATGTGCTTATGAAGTATGAGGAGAATGACAGTCTGTAAAACTGAAATCATCATATATATTCTATTTACCCAACAAGTAAGAGCACATTCTTTTTTTTTTATATATAAATAATTTTTTTTTTTTTTTTTTTTTTGCGGTACGCGGGTCTCTCACTGTTGTGGCCTCTCCCGTTGCGGAGCACAGGCTCCAGATGCGCAGGCTCAGCGGCCATGGCTCACGGGCCCAGTCGCTCCGCGGCATGTGGGACCCTCCCGGACCGGGGCACGAACTCATGTCCCCTGCATCGGCAGGCGGACCCTCAAACACTGCGCCACCACCGAAGCCCAATAAATTTATTTTTCTCAAAAAAGAAAGGAAGGCCCAGATTATAATAATAAAAAAATTAAGTAAATGTTCAGTGTTTAGGTACTAGAACAGAACTGGAATGATTCCAAAGAATAAAATTTAGCTTCATTTGCTATCATGACCCATTTGCCTGATCTCTGAAATGAATTCTAGCCCACCAGAACCAAGGCTGGATGGCACACACTGTCTCAACTGAAAAAAAAGAATTTTTTAGTTTATTAGAAACTCTGTGCATTCCTGAACACAGCTTATAAAAAATTCCATAGAAAGAAAATAGGTTCAATAAAAGACCAAATTCTAATTAAAATAAATAGAAACACTAGTCATAGCAGAGGTAAGAGAAAAAAAATAGGCAAAAAAAAAAAAATCTAAAGCTGAAGAGCACATTCCTAAATAGTGCAGGGGAAACTGTTAGCCAACAGGCTTCAGGCAATGATAACTTGTGCGCTGGGAATTTCTATGTCTTTTCTGCACTGCTAGTTCTAATGTTAAGGAAAAATGTATACAACTCTTTCATTGGAAATCTCCTCACTGATAAATCCAGGCCTTGGTTTTTCTTGAAATTTCAGACATTAATCTTAATTTTATGTTTACATATAGATAAGAGATTTAATTTTTAAAATAATGCAAATGCCCTTTGATTCAAATATAAATCACTGTATGAGATAATAGAAAAAAGGAAAATTGCAGAAGCACTCTAATGGCTATACACAGTCTTCCTTGTGGCAATTAACAATCCCACGTGTTTAAAAAACACTGAAGCACAATTTCATCAGTCTGCAAGACATTCATTCACTTCATTTAACAAATATTTACTGAACACCAACTACATGTCTGATCCTCTGCAGCGATTGGAAGTACAGCCGTGCAACATAATAGACAGAAACCTCATCCTCACAGAGGTCACAATTGGTGCAAAGCACTAGATATTAAACAGATAATCAAGCAAATAAAATTATGACTAAGTGTTGCCCAGGGAAAAAAATTAGGTGAGAGAGGTGAGCAAGGAGTTACATGATCAGATATAGTTCTGATAATCCAAATCATGTCACATGCCATAGCAAATTTAGTAATTTTTAACATTTACATATATTATGAAATAGAAAACATATTTCTCTCAAGTAGTATATTGTTCAGCAAAATAAGGGAATATAAAATTCAAACTATACTAAGAGTAAATGGTGTATCTGAGTGTATTTTTGCGCTCACAAGTAAAAAAAGTTACATTATGCTGTAACCAAGTGATAAATATGGTGATGCTTACTAAAATCTCAGAAAGATTCAGGTTAAAAATGGACAACAATGGAAGAGAGGTCACTCCCAATTCAAACTACGGATTCTGCTTAAAGTAACTTACAAATTTTAAAAAAACCAAATATAGAAAGCGTAATTTAAAAAAAATTTTTCCTTTATACTACCTGTCATAAAAATAAAAAAAGTAATCTTTCAAATGCATTTCCAAGCCGCTTTAAGATTAATCTGGCTAAAATGGATATTGATGAAAGTAATTTCAATATATTGATGCCTAATTCAAGAATCTACATGTTATCCAATTTCTTGATGAGGGAAAATATCCTATGCCTGTCATTTAAGATCTTCTGGAACCTATCCTGAACCACATGGCCTCTCCAAAACTTTTACCCTAAACATTATAAAAGCTATCATAAATGTCTTAATCATCTTCATTGAACCATCCTATCTACTTATTCAGCTCATTTCTATCCTTTAAGGTCCAACATGAGCTATATTTGCTCCATTAATTAATCTATCAGATTATTCCTAGAAATTATCAAAGATTTATACTTTCACTATAAATCTCACCATATACGTTTTGTATGGATATGTGTGTATAAAAAGATATGTTTTTTCATCTAAAAATGAGTACAATAGCAGAACATAATTTGTACGATTTAAATGAAATAATGGATGAAAGACCAAAAGGTAAATGCTCAATAAGTATGATGTATTATATATATAGATATAATAGCACTAAAATCATAACCATCATTAGTTTCAATGAAACCTTTCATTAATTCATTCAACATATATTTGTTAAAGATATACGCTTCATAAAATTGTAAGGAACAAGATAAATTTATCGCTCATGGAAAGTACACTAAAGAAGTGAATGCATGAACAAAAAAATTACATCTTTTGGCAATTATTAAGAAAGAAATGAGCATTTATGAAGAACCTGCTGGTGGCTTATGAATATACCCCCATCAAAATACCTGTATATAGTTCTATATATCCATTGAATTTCCCTAAAATTTGCCATTCAAATAGGAAGTTAGTAAACATAGAAAACTACCACCTACTCAACTAAATTTTAATCCAGCATTAAAAGAATAAGAAAAATTACAGATAAAGACCTTTACATCTGTTTCATATATATATATATATATATATATATATATATATATATATATATATATATAAAAGTAAGCTCTCCTTTGTCTCAAAGATTTTTTTAATTGAAGTTTAGTTGATTACAACGTTGTGTTAGTTTCTGGTGTACAGCATAGTGATTCAGTTACATGTATGTGTATGTGTGTGTGTGTGTGTGTGTGTGTGTGTGTGTGTGTGTATTCTTTTTCATATTCTTTTCCATTATGGTTTATTACAAGATACGGAATATAGTTTGCTGTGCTATGCAGTAGGACCTTGTTGTTTGTCTGTTTTATATATAGTAGTTTGTATCTGCTAGTCCCAAACTCCCAATTTATCCTTTCCCCACCCCCTTTCCCCTTTGGTAACCATAAGTTTGTTCTCTATGTCTGTGAGTCTGTTTCTGTTTTGTAAACAAGTTCATTTGTACTATATTTCTGATTCCATATATAAGTGCTATCATATGGTATTTGTCTTTTTCTGTCTGACTTACTTCACTTAGTATGATAATCTCTAGGTCCACCCATGTTGCTGCAAATGGTAATATTCCATTTTTTTATGGCTGAGTAGTATTCCACTGTATACATACACCACATCTTCTTTATCCATTCATCTTTCAATGGACATTTAGGTTGCTTCCATGTCTTGGCTATTGTAAATAGTGCTGCTATGAACATTGGGGTGCATTTATCTTTTCAAATTAGAGTTTTCTCCAGACATATGCCCAGGAGTAGGCTTGCTGAATCATATGGCAACTCTATTTTTAGTTTTTTAAGGCACCTGCATACTGTTTTCCATAGTGGCTGTACCAATTTACATTCCCACCAACAGCGTGGGAGGGCTCCCTTTTCTCCACATCCTCTCCAGCATTTGTTATTTGTAGACTTTTTAATGATGGCCATTCTGACTGGTGTGAGATAACACCTCGCAGTTTTGATTTGCATTTCTCTAATAATTAGAGATGCTGAGCATCTTTTCATGTGCTTATTGGCCATCTGTATGTCTTCTTTGGAGAAATGCCTGTTTAGGTCTTCTGCCTTTTTTTTTTTTTTTGCGGTACACGGGCCTCTCGCTGTTGTGGCCTCTCTCATTGCGGAGCATAGGCTCCGGACGCGCAGGCCCAGCAGCCATGGCTCAAGGGACCAGCCGCTCAGCGGCACGAACCCGCGCCCCCTGCATCGGCAGGCGGACTCTCAACCACTGCGCCACCAGGGAAGCCCTATCTGCCCATTTTTTGATTGGATTGGTTGTTGTTGTTGTTGTTGTTGTTGTTGCTATTGAGATGTATGAGCTGTTTGTATATTTTGGAAATTAAGCCCCTGTTGGTCCCATCGTTTGCAAATATTTTCTCCCATTCCGTAGATTGTCTTTTTTGTTTTTTTTATGGTTTCCTTTGCTGTGCAAAAGCTTTGATTAGGTCCCAGTTGTTTATTTTTTATTTTATTTTGATTGCCTTGCCGTTGGTATGATTTACGTCAGAGAATGTTTTGCCTATGTTCTATTCCAGGAGTTTTATGGTGTCATGTCTTATATTTAAGTGTTTAAGCCATTTTGAGTTTATTTTTGTGTGTGATGTGAGGGAGTGTTCTAACTTCATTGATTTACTTGCTGTTGAAGATGGACTTTTCATTATATTGAACTTATGGAACAGAAGGTCTTGTAGAGATTGGGCAGAAAAGGAAATCTTCTGAGATCTATTTTGAAAACACCCCAATTAGTTAGGTCTGAAAACTGAAGTGGTTGCCAAATAATCAATCGCCATATTATCTTTTGATACACAACTAAATCTACACTCAAGTAAACAGATATTTCGGTTTATGGACTACAGCCAGTTCTTTCTCAATAATGCCTTCCTTAACTATTTTCTAATTCTAAAGTAACAACTCTCCTTCTTCAATGTCATATTTAGTCTTACCTACTTTCAACGGATGTGATGCCCTGAAAGAAGATCCTATTCTCTTCATGTTAAAATTTCATTACATTCAAGTACCACTTAAGTCCTCTCAAAGAAATAAAGCTAAAGCATTATATCTTGCAGCTTTTTTTTTCTTTTCTAGAAATCTACTTTGACTCATTTTTTACTCTATCCCTATGTTTGTATTTAAGTGGGCAGGCAGCAAACAGTGAGGATAGAGATTTAGACTGTCAATTATTCTGCTTACTCCAAGTTTAAGTGTTCTGTTTGATGTCTCCTGGGAGAGAGTAAGAGATGTAAAAGCACTTACTTTAGGGCTGTTTCAAATGCCATCACTAGTTTTAAAAAATATTCTATATAGGAACATGCCTCTCACGGCAACAGGAATTAGCAACAATTTTCTCTTTAAATACCATCGGCTAAAGTCTCATGATATTGAAGTTTGATATACATTAAGCAGTCAGCCACATGTTTAGCATCCCTATAAAACATCACCCTGTTCTCTACCTTCAGCCAAAAAATGTAGTCCACATTGTATATGTGGACAAACTGCCTTGAATTTATATAAGTATTTCATCATTCATGGTTTGATTTTTTTTTCTCCTATCATTTGTTGTGCAAACCATTTAAACCAAAAACAAAAACAAAAACTGCCACTGCTCAGCAGCAGTTCTAGAGAGGACCCCTCAGCCTATCTAAGAATTCCCACATGAAGAGCTAGAATGGACACCATGACTAACAGAACGGCTTTCTGGAGAGGAGGTAGAGGCATACGTGATGCTCACAAGACGGTGTAAAAAGCATGCCCATCTGGAATTAAAAGATATATTTATTTAAAGGGGATCTAGTTATCCTTTAGGTGTTCAGCAATTATTTTCTTTGCTAAGCTTACCTAAGCTAAAATAATCTTTCTTCTATATTTTTTAAATGTAGGTCATGTTGAGTATTATTTAATATACACAGTAGGTTTTTAAAAGCAGTAATAGTTAATCGTTATTCAATGTACGCTACACACTTTATGCAAAGTACTAGTTTTAATCTTCATAGGAATTCTATTACAACCTTCATGTTACAGTTGAAGACAGTGAGAATTGAACCGTCAAGTAACACGCCCTAGAAAGTGGCACAGTAGAGACTTGAAACTACGTTTGCCTGAACCCAAACCACAGTTATTTTTTTATTGGAGTATAATAGCTTTACAATGTTGTGTTAGTTTCTGCTGTATCACAAAGTGAATCAGCTATATGTATACATATATCCCCTCCCTCTTGGACCTCCCTCCCACCCATCTAGGTCACCACAGAGCACCGACCTGAGATCCCTGTAAGTCAGAAAGAGAAAAACAAATATCATATATTAACGTACGTATGTGGAATCTAGAAAAATGGTACAGATGAACCTATTTGCAGGGCAGGAATAGAGATGCAGACGTAGTGAACAGAAGGGTGGACACAGCAGGGGAAAGGGAGGGTGGGATGAATTGGGAGATTAGGATTGACATTTTACATATTTTACCATGTGTAAAATAGACAGCTAGTGGGAACCAAATCTCAATTTTTAACCCCTTCACTCTACTGTCTCTAGTTGGGGCTCATCAATTTTAAGCTGATTCCCAAAGTAGCTTTGGAAATAGAGTGAGTGTTACTGAAATTAGCATAAAACTTGAAACCAAGATTTTGGACTATTTCAGTAACTACGCACATGTGTGTATGTGTATACATACACACACATATAAATAAGAACTCACACTTTCACAAAATAACATTTAAGTTCCATTATAAAATTTTTATGTAAACTTTGAAAACATAATCATATATAGAGAGAGAGAGAGAAAATGAAAGGAATTGAAAATTGAAAAACTTTTTCTTTTAAGTGAATCCTCAATTTGTTAAAATGTTTTTAGTGCCACAGTGATTATTTCAGTAATTATTAACCTCTCTCATAAAGAAGATCTAAAGAGGCAATGTAAAGTAGACACAGTATAGCTCTATTTGCTTCAGCACTTAGTTTGTGCTCTTGTACTATAAGAACAAATGCTAATTACTGTTCAGCCCTAATGCTAATCTCAGCATCTGCTAATTAAAAGATCACATCTTCTGCAAAGTAAGCATTATCATTCAAATGAAAACATTAATCAGTTTGAAAAATTCAAAATCAATCAGCTGAAAGGAGAAAGTTGTCAGCCTCCAATGAATTGATACCAGTGCAACCTCACAAGTGCAAAAGAGCTAGTGTCAATTTATATGCCTCTGCTACACAGATTCACATTGTTGCAAAAGTTGTTCAGAAATGTTTTTTATTGTGTTTCCCTATTTCACCCTGACCATTCACTTACATATTGTTTCTATATTCAATATCACAATATCACCTGGCTTTTAAGGAGACCTTGCTTTACATTTAATGCACTAGAGATGTGATTGCTGACCAGATTTTAAAAATAGATGCAGAGTTTTCAAAGAGCTAATGCAACTTAGTGAGATATTTCCAGAATACTAATAACTGCAGAAAAGCTCAGCTGCATTAATTATCTTACAGCTGTTTTTTGCTTTTTTAAAGCTAACTGATAGGTCTATCTTTTATGATCTTTATCAATATTCAGAACATCTAAAATGCAGATGGGGTTATCCTTCAGGTCAGAGAAAAAAATGGCATTTCTCAGCTTCACTCACAGAGTTGTCATAGACAAAAGACTCTAGTATTTTGTTACTGGTGATCTATTCCACCTCATTTTGTGTTCTTCCCTGTGTCAAAGGATAGAGACTAACAAGAACCTACGCTCTTTTCTCTCTCTCTCCAGGTGGAGGACAATGCAGCTAACCTGTTAGCCAAAAGATTATTTACTTGTTCAACAGGAACCCATCCCACAAAACTAAAAACTGTGACATATGTATACATAAGGGATAGAAAAATACACAAAACATACCGTGTAAAGCTTTCAATTTCTTAAATTTTAGAAGTTTAATGTACCTCAGATTCCCAGCAGCCCAAATGAATATGTACTTGGAAAATGTTAAGATTCCTAACATTTTCAGAATGTATTGCTCATGCATTTAAAAAAAAGTAGGGGAAGTAAGCTTAAGTGATTTCTTACTAGTCAGCAACAACAATAAAGTAAAATATAAAACTATAAACTCAGGGATTCCCTGGTGGCGCAGTGGTTGGGAGTCCGCCTGCCGATGCAGGGGACACGGGTTCATGCACCGGTCCAGGAGGATCCCACATGCCGTGGAGCGGCTGGGCCCGCGGGCCATGGCCGCTGAGCCTGCGCGTCCAGAGCCTGTGCTCCGCAATGAGAGAGGCCACAACAGTGAGAGGCCCGCGTACCACCCCCCCAAAAAAAACAAAAAAAAAACTATAAACTCGGACAGAATACAACTGTAGATGATAAATAAATTTCTTTTCATTCTGAAAAATAAATGGGTAAAGAATTATACATAAATTCACATGTAGAGCAAAAGATATAAATGTAGTAATATCTGAAAGAGAAAGTCAAATTCATAGCCTTGTTTATCTAAAAAGATAGGAGGGACGCAGGTCTAGACAGATTTACAATAATGATTTCATTGGGTAGACATAAGAGTTTTGATATATACCACACTGAGGAAACAGCTCTAATTCACTTTATTGAATTATGAAATAAATAATACTTTTTACAAAACAACTTCATGTGACAACTGTAATTCAGAGGAATTATTACTAGAATTTATCATGCTTTTCTTAAAGTTAATAAGACAGACTACTGGAAACTATATATCTTACACTGACCTTCACTTACAGCAACTAAAAATCACTAAAAATAATTAGTTTGCTATCTTAATATTGATGCATGCTCATAAAAATTCATTTTATATGCATAATCCCTAAAAAGCTTTATTAAAATAACAGTCATATGCAGTAAAGACTGTTTTCATATAATACCAAAGAATAAACAAGAGTTTCAATGGTATTAATTTTTTATCTCCATGATGCATTGCGTAGAAAAATGGCTGCTGGATTCACCAAATAAAAAGCTGTAGCATGTCTCCTCATTGACCACATTACAGACAGAAGGATTCACTCTCACATGCTTAGAAACACTGATGAAAGCTGAACATCTAGAGGAAAAAAGGCCTCTCAAGAGCAGGTTCACTATATTCAAGTCCACAGAGTTAGATATACACGAACAGAAGGTCAACTTACTAATTTACAAGGAGAAATAACCTTCACAGATACTAGAGGTCTCATCCATCAGTCCATTATTTTCCTAAGGGCAGATGGTCTCACCAGTGGGTGAAGAATTTCTTTTCTACACAACCACTATCAACCAGCTCTTCTCCTGAGTGACACATTATTTCATCAGATCTAGTCATACTTCAACCCAGCAAAGAGCTTCAGGCCAGAGAGCGATTCAGTCACTTTGAGGTGGCTTTACACACCTACGCTTTATCCATTCTGCACTTATCTCACCATTGGAGGAATTTTTATTTCCCTTCTTTCTTACTTTCATAAGCAACACTTTGGTCTACAAGCTCTCACACACTGCACTATCATTCTGAACTGTAAGCATTATATTTGTAAAGCTTTATACAGTCAATGACATAGCCAGAAAAGACGTAGTAATAAAAAAAATTAGCCAAATCATAGGTTTGAACTGCAAATTAAGAATTACAAGTCAACTAGTTCCACCCTTTTTAAATTATCATAAATGTAGGATAAGTAAACACATAGTACAGTTGAATACTTTCCCTTAATACATATCTGCTAGTGCAAACTCTAGGTCAGCAAGGCACATTTGGGGAATGAAGATTTGGAGGCTGAATGGACCTCACATTTACTGAGTGCCTCTTACCATTAGGCATGTAACTAGATAAATGAGAACATATTCTCTCATTCATTCCTTACAGACATAGGGTGGGTATTGTTACCTCTACGTGCAGAAGAACAAACTAAACCTCTTCTTCCAGGTCTACTGGGACTTGCTCTGTTAGCTACGTAGTTCTTCTTTCACTCACATTTTCTACAACTCATAATCACGTTCCAGCCTCTCTCGTCTTGAAAGTGCAAGTGAGCAATGCAGCACACAAATAAAAAACCAACCCTCACAACTGTCTACAATTCTCCTTTGGACTCTGCCAAAAATTTCTCTACCTCTTCCCAACAAATGAGGAAATAATTTATACTTGCTGTCTGTTCTCATTCACCCTTCATTCAATCACCAACCCACTGCAATCATCTTTCAGCCAGCACCACCTTTCACTAAAACTGCTTTGGAAAAAGGTCACTAATTACATTTGAACAAGAACTTCTGAAACACTCTCTTTCTTTGCTTCCATTTTTAAATTAAAGTGTTTTTCCTCCACACTCCGTGACCATTCCCTCTTGTTTCCCTTTTCTAGTTTTGATCCCTCAGTGTTAGAGTTCTTCATGAATTTATCCTTGGCTATATTTTATGCCTGCACTTTATGACTCCTCCTAGTAATTTAATCCATAACCTTGGCCTCAACCTCCACCCAAAGATGCCAAAATCTATATCTCTAGTCCAAATCCGCCCTATAGCTCCAGAAATCTAACTCCAGTTCAAACCCATGTGGGAGGGGAAGAAATGTCCTATACTGAATGCAATACTTTTCCCACCAATTTTTTTATGTTCTTCTAAGACCATAAAATGACACCACCATCCTCGCTATCACCCAGGTAAGTAACATGTAAATCAATTTAGATTTCTTCTCCTTTACTGTCCATCCACAAGTTAGTCATTAACTCCTAAATATTTTACTTCCTTACAACCTCCTATATATCAGTACACTTCTCACCATACCTGGTTAGGTCCTTAACATCTTCTCAAGAGGCATCTAAGACTGGCATCCCTTGCAGAACTACTTATTCTCCATATCCTATACCCACTAACTGCGAGAAAGTCCAAACTCCTTATCAGTGCCCAGACCGAGAAGTTGGCTCATACCCAGCTTTAATCATCAGAATTCCTGACTCTTCCTGAAAACCACATCAATACAACACACGCGCCCACACACCAAATTTATTCTAAAGTTCATCCTCTTCTGTCACACCTTTCAGCACAATATTCAGGTCAGTGCCACATTGATCCAACACCTAATGCAGTCTCAGGAAACCAATTTCAACTTCTTTGTTGACTGACCTGATCCACAGTATGTTTTAAAACCAGGGTATGATTATTAAAATTACAGAGTTCTCTTCTCAGTTAAATGTCAAGAGAAATAATTCTCGCTTTGCCAGTTTAGATCTGCCAAACCACAACTTCCACCATAGCAGGAATTTTAAACTAAGTGTATTATCATGTTCTTCACTGTCCCAAATTAAGAAGCTTTTCTATCTACATCCACCAGTAATAACAGGGCTCACACTTTACTATACCAGGACTTCTGAATTACTTAGCAGTTTCAGCTCACGATAATAATAAATCCCTACACTAACAATATAATGCTGATGTTACTTAGACTGTGAATACTGAATATATGCATATGCTGCTTAGAGTTATTAGGAAGCACTTCTGACATTCTATAACTTCCAGTGTCAAGAAACAACTTAAATTTGATACTGAACCTTGAGGGCAAGCCCTTGCATTCGCTCAGATAACATAACACTGCCTTTCATACATAACTGGATACCAAAACTGATGCAAATATCATTAAAGATATATACAGTAACCCTAATACTGAACACATTTTAAGATATAATGAACTTACCACAAGAATGAAGAAAATGTAATTTTTCAAAAGTAAAAGTTTTTCCTTCCCAAAGAGGCCCTTTTCATGGTGGGGCTAAGGAGGATGCTGAAATTCTTAACCTAAGCAGGTCATTTTATCTATCATCCTCATTCTATCAGTAAAATATGCCTCCCTCCTTATGAGTAAATTAAGGTTTTCCCTAACAAGTATCCTTGAAATCTCCTATTTACCGCTAAAGCAGGGTTCATATCTATAGCTATGGATTATGTGTCACTGTGCCCGAACAGCAGAGATTGTAACACACTTTTATCACCTTATTAATTTTCTAATTTCTATACAATCTAAATTGTATAGAAATTTGGATTAAACTTCCTTATACATTCTGACATCCATCAAGTCTTTATTCAAACGTCACCTTCTCAATGAAGGTGATATTTGTAACACAGGAACACTCCCAAGGTCAGCACCGCAGGAGTTAAGCTCATTAACAAATTCTCACATATCCTCTGGCCTACCCCCCCAGAACGCCCCTCAATACCCTTCTCCAGGGCTCCACCTCTGGCAGAGACAGCACTGTCGGGGGGCTGCTAACTGCGCAGGAGACATGTAGGCTCTCGGGCTAACTTCATTATTGTTGTTTGTTCCTCTGAGTATTCTGTTCCATGACTTTTGCGTTTCAACAACTTCAACTTTTTGGTCTATAAAATTAAGGATCTGGATGGTAAATACAGACCTTGAATTATTTTAGCAGTATAGCCTCGGAAGAACAGCTCTTGCAACCAAAGGGATGAAGGAAGAAAAAATATAAAAGTAGTATATGGGGCTTCCCTGGTGGCGCAGTGGTTGAGAGTCCACCTGCCAATGCAGGGGACACGGGTTCGTGCCCCGGTCCAGGAGGATCCCACATGCCACGGAGCGGCTGGGCCCGTGGGCCAGGGTCGCTGGGCCTGCGCGTCCAGAGCCTGTGCTCCGCAGCGGGAGAGGCCGCAGCAGTGAGAGGCCTGCGTACCGCAAAAAAAAAAAAAAAGTAGTATATGGCATCAAGCGTGGGTGAGCAATGGCCTTAAAAAGAAAGAAGGCAGAACTACCAGAAACTCAAATAAAGAATAAGGAGATTAATTTTTAAAAGAACTGTAGGAATTTAACCCACATGACTTCAATCACTCACAATTACCTAAATAGATGACCTGGTCCTAAGTGAAAATATGTGTGCAGAAGCACTTAAATAAAACTAAGTTGAATATGTTTAATATAAGGTTTTATTATCATTATTATTAGGGGATATTTACATTTTAATTAACATATTCAAATAAACCAGATGGCTTTTTCATAATGAATTTTAGTACTAATTATAAAATAAATAAATTTGTTTAAAAAGTCCATCATAATAAATACTGAAGCACATAATTCTGCAATAGAGCTATATTATAGAACTACTGAGGCATCATCACTATCCACATTCAAGCTGACACACAGGCAACAAAATCATCTGGACTGATGACAACTTTGGGTGAGTCGTGGTGCTGGTGGCAGTTCCACACATGGCATGGCCTCCTTTGGTGAGTGCCCTGATTAAAGCTGAGGGCCCGTCTCTTCACAAGGTATTTTCAGTGACTTCACCTATAATAATAACTATCTTGAAGCACATTCTCCAAGTGCCAGGCACTGTTCTAAACACTTCACATATCTTAAGCCACTTAATCTTTAGAACAGCCCTGTGAAGCGGCTGCTATCGTTAGCCCATTTTCAAGATGAATAAACTTACTTTTCCAAAGTGACACTGCTAGTGACTGGCAGAACTAGAATTCACACCTAAGTAAACATTAACATAGACATTCTATCTCTTTAAATCTAGATAAGAATATATAAGGTAGTGTAATATAATACATATAACAATAATTGGTCACTTACTCTATAACAAGTCTGACTCTGGTTTCTCCAAACACATCACCACATACATAGTATTCCCGAAGAAAAGAAAGGACCAAGGAAGTCCCAATTCAGGGAGAGGGTTTGTTTTTGTGTTTTGTCCCCTCCTGACAACCTCCATAAATGATTTCCCTGTGTGAATCACTAGTCAGCTATTGGCCTCTTCATTCTTCAAACCCTCTCACCCGGAATGATAGGACATCTTCCAACTTCAGTTTCTGCCCCACCCAGCTGCCAGAGAAGACTGCAAGCAGAACAGCAGCTTAGGTCCACCCACTGGAGTCATGTGGATTTACTTTTATTGCAGCAAACTGCTTATCTGGCATGCCTGGGTCCAGCCCTGCACACGCTGGCTGAGACCATCTTCTCCTACAGATCTTTCTAACAATCCTCGCCATGTTAGAACACTCTATCCAACTGGGCTGTTGCTTCAGTTTCCTTGTCTAGAACAATCAACACCAGCTTGGGCTGGAGGCCTGCGTGGGACAGAAGCCTGCCTGGGCCCAAGCCACCCTGCGTAGTTCTTACCAGGAGACTGTTGGCTTTCATCTAAGACTAAAACCTTTGAGATTGATCTGCAAGTTTGCTAAGCCTCAAGATATTATTAGGCATATCAGGATACAAACTTCTAATTAGTGCACAGTAAATATTTTGTTGAATAGGTAACTAAAGCTATACTACTATAAAACTCATGGGATAGCTGGTTGCGATAAACAGTAATACGTACTTTTGTAAACAAAACATGCAAATAAAAAAAAACACAATGCAGGTGAAAGGGTTTTAAAAAGTTGGGAAAAAAATCTCATGACAGTTTCTTGACAACTTACGCAATTAACCCCACATTACAAATTCATAAATGATAAGGAAAGGCTGCAACATCTGTAATATTCACAATATTTGAGAGTTCTACTAAGTACTCTTTCATTTGACCAAACTGGGACTAATGCTGATGATCACAAAGAATTCACATGTAATACAGTAACAGTAATAACAACAGCAGAATGGCTACCAGACATGGAGCACTCACGAGGTACCGAGAACTGTGCTAAGGGCTTCTGCAGATAGTACTAGCTGCTCGTCATTCACCTCCCTTTTCCTAAGTAACAGAAACTTCATATTGTTCAGGATAAGAATGTGCTTATTTAAAAATTACTTGATTCCCCTGACACCCCTGTAGCTAGGAGTGGCCCTGTGACACATCCCTGATGAAAGACATGTAAGCTGAGTATTTTCTAGGCAAGTTTTCCTCTCCTAGTTCTAGTTCCAATACCTCCCCACAACTTTTTCTCCTCCTTCCCATGGCTGATATGAATGCCTGGAATGTGAGGGGCTGAAAGGGCAGCATCCATGTTGTGACCACGAGAATACGCAGGATACAAGAGCAACATGACCAGGCTAAAGCAACAGGAGCTTCAGGCCTTACTGTCATCACAAACCTGCTATGCTAGTATTGGACTACTCACCTCTAGAATTATTTTTGCATGAAAAAAACAAAGCTGTATTTGGTTAGATCTCTTTAGGCATATTTGCATGCATTACCTCATTTCGGTTTTTAGTTTGTGAATTTAGCAATATTCTTATTCTAGGAGCCTAGTAAAATTAAAGTGCCTCTATGGCAGTATTTTAACTACTGTAATAGTAAGGGAAAAATGTGTTAGTCACCATTATTTAATAGCTTTCTTCTTTTCTTGTTGTCATACCACTCCTAATTTATCCCCACCTCTCTACTTCTCTTTATTCCTAAGGCTGCCTGATTACCTACCCATTCTTGGATAAAGCACTTACATGTTATGATAATAGCTAAATCCATTCCAAAGTAAATTCACAAATCTCTTTTTAGTGAAAATGAAAATAACAAATATATACCAAAATTTAACAGTGTTTAACTTCTAATTACCTAACAATGATACTTCTGCAAATTTATCCTCCATCCTCTCTCAAAATATTATCATATGTTATATGGTGATTTAAAATCCTAAAATGATGCCTTCTTTAAAGAATTCTAATAATTAATATTTATTGTTTTTATTGTGGAACAAACTGCTCTGTGCTTTAGATATATTATCTCATGATTCTTAACACTACTGACGAAGTACTATTTAGTATCCCCAATTTGCAACAGACCCAAGAACATGCCGATATCACATAACTAGTCATTGCCAATCTTCACTCTAGACATTCTGACTTCCAGACATTCTTTAGCCCTCACTTAAATACCCGATGCTGAAATAAGTTTTTAAAATACATTCTAAATTTTTGATTCATAAAGTCATTTAATGTTAGTCTGGCTTGTTTTTTTTAATTTTTATTTTATACTGGAGTATAACCGAACAATGTTCTGATAGTTTCAGGTGCACAGCAAAGGGACTCGGCCATACGTATACATGTATCCATTCTCCCCCAAACTCCCCTCCCATCCAGACTGCCACATAACATTGAGCAGAGTTCCCTATGCTATACAGTAGGTCCTTGTTGGTTATCCATTTTAAATATAGCAGTGTGTACATGTCGATCTCAAACTCTCTGACTGTCCCTTCCCCCATCCTTCCCCCCTGGTAACCGCAAGTTCGTTCTCTAAGTCTGTGACTTTTTTTTTGACATATTTACAAATTAAAATTAACACATGTATGTTTGAAAGAAAAAAATTAAGTTAAAAAAAGCCATATATCCAGTGTCAATCTGAAGATCAAGATGTCTAATATGTACATTAAAATTCAAATGTAAAAAATCTTACCCCAAAATTCAAGTTTTCTCAAAACAATATTATGAAGCAAATAATGTTTAGATAGGACTACCAGAGTAATTCTTTTCATTGGCTTACTACTACCTATTTGAACTATTTACTTCAAAACTGTACTGTCTATTACCACTCACTTGGCATAGGCCATTTTACATTTGCTCATTATTCATAAACAGATAAATAAGTCTGTAATAAGCACATAAGCAAAGACACCAACATATGAAATGTTGAGCATAGTAGGCAAAGAGCTAGTAGTTTAATATGACTAGGTGAGAGTGAGCAATGTTCCAAAAGATCACCTTAAAATGGTCAGAGCCTAGGCCTACAGGCTAGAAGGTAGCAGAGCAGGCCCCTAAATCCCTTGCTTTGCCTCTGTCTCACAGTCCCCCTCAGGGAAGCAGACACGTACTGTAACTGTACATTTGCCAGATACCACGCTCAGCTGAAGCACACGAAGATAAATAAGAGATGAACCTGTCCTCAGTGAGCTGACGATCAGTTATCAACTGTTGTTGACAGAGAGGGATTTAATCCATGCTGAAGCGTACGATTAGACATAAAGAAAAATTTTTCCACATAATGTTAAACACGTTAAGGACTAAGGAAGGTCTTTTGCAAATAATCAAAACTTTCCTCTGTCAGGATTTGCTATGCTTACAGTTCCTCTCAGTCCTGATTTAGTCTGGAACGTTTACTTTTTTCCACTTACTGTCTTCTACTATAAGAATAGTGGGTTTTATGACTGATGAGATTGGTGAAGAATATAATCTTGATAGTATTACAGAGATCTAAGCATCAAACTAGAATATTTAACTTGATTCTGCAGCCACAATGACTTGGAAGTACAGAATTTATCATGCTACGGAAAAGATCATTTAAATGGTGACAGACAAAATGTGAACGTCAGTAACATTTAATGATTTCCTAAAATAGTAATGGCATTCCTTTCCTCCTATGCTAGCCTCCAAATATGAACTTCAGGTTAAGAAAAAAGGAAC
Source organism: Grampus griseus (assembly GCF_964374135.1). Lineage (NCBI taxonomy): Eukaryota > Metazoa > Chordata > Mammalia > Artiodactyla > Delphinidae > Grampus > Grampus griseus. Next base: position 64,303,775 of record NC_138997.1, read on the forward strand.
ACCATTATAATAGCACCATGTATTAAAAGAGGCATGGCATATCTCATTACTGTTTTAACAAAGTAAATAATGGCAAAAATTATCAACCTTACACAGTTGCAACTATAACTTACAACACGTTTAAAAACATCCCCAGTACATTAGCAGAAAAACTGGTGAAATATGAACAAGATCTTCAATCCAGAATTTAGTTAATGGTATTTTACCAATGTTAATTGCCAGATTTTGATAACTGAACTACTTACTGTCTTAGTCTGTTCAGGCTGTTATAGCAAAATACCAGAGACTTGGGTGGCTTATAAACAGTAGAAATTTATTTCTCACAGTTCTAGAGGCTGAAAGTCCGAGATCATAGTGCCGCAGATTCGGTGTTTGGTAGGGCTTCCTGGTTCACAGATGGCAGTCTTTTCACTGTGTCCTCACACGGCAGAAGGAGGTAGCTAGGGAGCTCTGTGGGGTCTCTCTCATAAGAGCACTAATCCCATTCATGAAGGCTCCACTTTAATGACCTAATAAGACCTCTGAAAGGTCTCACACCTCCTCATACCATCACATTGGGCATTGGGATTTCAACACATGAATTTGGGGAGGACACATTGAAACCACAGCAGTTACATAAATGGTAACATTAGGAGACACTGATTAGGCGTATATGGGAACTCTTTGTACTATTTTCCTGTTAGTTGAAATTGATCCAAAATAAAACATTTAAGAAAATCGCCAGCTCTTTTAACATAAAATTTTAGAGTAGCTTGTTGAGCTGTCCAGATGTCACAGAACATCAAACGATGACCATTTCAAATATTCAAAAAGCTTTAGAATATCAGCATATCACAGCTTCTACTGTCTGTGTTTAACAATTAGAGCTTATTAACCTTTGATTTTTGACAAAATAACGGTTTTACAAAGATAGAGCCAGGAATGAAAAATGAAAACCTAAGTGCTACTTATGAACCTGAGAGGCAAAACACTGTATTTCATTAGTTATAAAATTCTAAGGCTCAGCTCAGCCAAGGATAGAATTAAAGAACAGATCATACTTTCCCATTAGGATTGTAATGTAATTCTGAAAAGATAAGAAATACTTTGCAGGAAATATGTTGCCATAAGAAAAGGTAAAAATTCCCTACGCCATCTTTAGCAGACATCTTTGCTAAGGCAAAACAAAGCTTTACTCCTTCGTTCATCCACTGTGCATTTGAAGCATGTATTATGTGACAGCACTGCAATTCATGTTGAGCTCCAAAAAAACAAAATTTTAAATAAAAAGATTTTAAGATCATTTTGATCTATAACTTGCTCCCAAAGCACAGATTAGTAAAATAATCTAGTTCTAAATATCTAAAAGGGGTCAAATATGGTTTCTCAGTAGGGTATATTTCTGTTTCTTCTTCACTGAGAGTTTAATCTCAATTTACAAAGATAATGAGGCTCTACTTTCAGATACCTTTTAATTACTCTGAGGATAGAAGACAAGAGTTGGATTTTGTAGAATATCCATTTTCCATTAGTTCTTTGGGTTTTTTTTAACTAACACCTACATATCTCCAGAGTGGAGTGAAATTACATCTTCATGCCACATTCCCACTTGAGCTGCCCTTCAAGTTGTTTGCTAGGCAATTTGAAGTAAAAGCAGAAAACCTCTCAGGGTTTTCACCTCCTCCATCTTCCCATAACGTGAGGCCAATAAATAAAGGTCAAACATATTCTACTTTATAATTCAGAGATTATTCACCTCAGTAGTGATATCAGCATTTCACCTAAAGTCAAGAATCTAAAGTCCCATAAAATGAATGGACTTCTGCTATCCACTCCACACCAAAATCTCAGCTCTATTAATGACCCTGAAGTTAAAATAATCACACATGCACAGAAAAAGAGATTTCTGACAATGTAGAAACCAATGTTACACCTCAAAAAAAAAAAAAGAAGATTTTTCTTGTCTCCCACACTTCAAAATGAAATGATTTATTTACGGTAACAAATGCTAAAGATTGTCCAGTTATAACTAAAATAGGCTTGAAGTGTTCTCTTTTAAAGAAGGGGTCCTTAAGCTCAGCCACTGGGATAACTACAGATACTGAGACACCCCTCACCAAGCTAAGAGGAAGGAGTTGTGCTAATGTCTGATGGGAAGCATGATAATTATAATTGGGTTTAGAAATGTTAATGTTTATGCTAATATTTGAACTGAAAAGGAACAATAGAGAACTAAATCTAAGCTTGGCAAAGTGACTCACCTGTAACCAACGATGAATCGTCATACATTCTAGATGGTAATTCTCGGGGAGACAAAGCGTGGGGGTGGGGAGCGTTCTGAGAGGCTGTTAGAGAAAAATGAGACTTTGAGAGCCGTAGGAAAAATATTCAGAGAACCAGAAGGTAGAAAGCAATGATGGAAAAGATGTTAAATGAAACAAGGGAAGCAGTCACTGGATTTTCACTCTGACCATGGGCCAGGAAAGAAAACAGATACATAGGACTGAACCCAAAGAACTGGATGAGCTAGTAGGGTTGTTACTGAAAGACCGGTTTTGACTGTTGACTGGGGCTCAGAAGAAAGGGCCTTGCTCCACTAAGAATGAAGTAAGCTCAGCTCTGGAATTAAACTGAATGTCACTAAAAGAGCAGGAGGAAGTAAAAATAGAGATGCCCATTAAACAGATGCCCCTTAAAATATATTAATCTATATATTTTTGAACAACAAGGTGGTATTTGTAATTATCTGCACAGATGAACATTGACTCTAGTATTAGGACTATCTTGCCCTACCACATGATAGTTAAATGATATTATATTCATGCCCCAGGACAACACTGAGGTTAAAGAAGATGAGGCAGAAAGGATAATGTCCCTATCGGTATAGAGATAGGAAGGAGAGAAATGGGAAGGCCAGACACTGGCCCAGTAACTACATAAAACTAGGCATGTTTCTAAAAGGTTCAGTCTTACATAGCCCTTCAGCCGTGGGGCGATCAACTCCAGGAAGGTGGGTTTGATTGGAAACTAACCAGCCCACAGTACCATCCAGGAAGTGGCTCATGTCACAATAGGATACCGAAGGAACACCCACACATTTCAAGTTTCTGGCCACTACTATATCAAATTGTAATCAGTTTTAAAAGAACAAGAGTGGCTTCCACATTCATGTAGCATACATTCTAATGTCAATACAAACATAAAGGCACATAAACACACTTCTGATATGTATAAGCCCACCCCCAAAATCATAACTCAAAAACTAAACACATTGAAAGTTTTCTGAAAGCTGGAAGAAAGAGGAATGACAAAGGTAGTTTATTAGATATGAAATGTTCATCAGATCTGTCTTTGAGACCCCACTCAGATATACACAAAGATTCTTTCTGGAAATAAAAAATTAAAGTATGATTTTTCAACATTATTCCAGAAATATGTTATAATTTACCAACATAGAAATTTTATGAGTAGAAAAGGTACTAACCACTTTAACAATGCAGCAAGCATTCTAAATGAGAGGTTAACAGATGTCAAGACACTTACCTAGTGCTTTGTTAACTCATATTTCTGACTGTAATATTTGGAGTTTCCTCAAATGACACACTTAAAGTCTGGGATCTGTTGGTGTTGTGCCCTTGGAAGCTGATCGCTTGCTTCTAGATTGTCACTTCTGTTGTGCTTCAAAAGGCAGGGGAGACAGACAGAAACTAGGCAATGTAAGAATGGCAGGGGCCTCAAAACAACCTACTCTTCTGCCCAACAATCGCTAAGTCACAAACTCTCAGGCACACACCTCAGCACGGCAGGAAAAAAAATAAAAATCAGATACAGTTTGTTACCCCAGAGTGTGTGGGCAAAATACCCACAATGTTGACATATAAAACTTAAACACAAGTAGAGGCATTTGACTGACACCACTACTCATCAATCTGGTTCTAGACCTACATTCAAAACTACTATGTTCCAGGAGAAGCTGAGGGAACTATTTCATTTCTCTCTCATTGAGTCACTGAAGCGAAGACCAATGAGAAATCCATAAAAGGACAATTGTGCATCACTCTCCTTTCACTGCTCATATTGTATGTAGTATTCGTAACTGCAGAGAGACCCTTAAATGTGCTTTTCACTCCTCCCTCAAAATGCCATAATAAAAGCAAAAGGAGGTAAAACTATACCTATGACTTCCCCTTCTTCCTTGGCATTCCAATCTCTCTCCAAAGAGAATTTTGTGAAATGCTTCCAACCAATTTTCTATCCACCAATTAAGAAGAACACTTTCAAAACTTGCTTTCTAAAGAGGACACGAATAAAACTGAGAAAAGAGAGTCTGACTTTCAAAAAAAAAAATCTGAAACACATCCTTAAGAATTATTCTTAGAGCAGGAAATAAAATTCCAACTTCAATCTTCATTTTCTATATTTCCTCAATAAACAGGCTAGACAAACATCCACATAAACTGGAACAATCAATTAGCTCTGGTAATTATTACAGCTCATAGAGGTTTTCTACTATGCTAACAACTTTTCCTACAAGCTTTCCATATATCTGACAAAAATCAACAATTACAACCATAATATCAAACTCCTCACTACAACCCCTGTATACAACAATAGTGGAGGCACCTAAGACAGCATATAAATTCAAAACTTCTATTAGTATGGAAAAGTATGATGTTGCTGATATTATCATAAGACGAAATTATTCACTTTATGGTCTGAGATTTTCTTTCCACCGTCCTTGACTGCACAATAAGAAGACAAAAATACATAAGCTCATTCCTTACCAATTCAGTCCCCATACCTATCATCCTTTACTGCCATTCTTCTCACTGGCATTTCTAATGGAGCTTAAAATTAACATTATTTTTCCAGGCCTGATGCCTTATTTGATTTTGTTTTTTTAGCATGGCTTTTGTTTTCCTTTAGTGTTTTATGCACCATTTTCTGAGAAGTCAGCACAGCTCTAGAAGCAGTTTGTCTTAACTAATGCTACAGAACAAAAGAGAACAGGGAATCTATTTCTCCCAAGAATTACAACAGATTTTAAAGAACGGTAAAGATAGAATTTAGGTTTGTGAGGAAAAAAAAAACCTTGGCCATGTCACAGCATTATGTTTGTAAAATAAAGACCCAATAGTGTCTTAACAAGTAGCCTCAAGACAATATAAAATTAACAAAAACCTACATGGACATATAAACTAAATGAAAAGTAGACTCTAACTCAATGCCTCCAGAGGATAAAAAGAAGTAAACTTCATAAAGATAAAAAATCTAAAATGCTTCTCTGCAATTATGGTTATGATGAAATTGGCACAGCATGGTTTTAACCACATAGAAGATTAATATTTATTTTCAACAAATGTAGCTAGAAAAATGTTATTATATCCCCTCCTTTTTTTTCACTAGGAGTATGCTGATTGAAATGGATTCATTTATCTAAGCTGACAGCTAGACAAAACTATATTGCGAATATTTTTTATCTCTGATTAAATAAGAACTTAGCAACATCTGGTTTGCTACAATTACCCAAAATTGTTCAAAGTAAGTTTTTTTTTATATGCTTAACTGTGTCACTCTGTGTTTCACAGTTTTTTTAAACACAACATTCAGAAGAAAATAAATAATAAAACAACTTAATTATGGAAGAAAGTATTAATTCCAATAAGAGACTCAAAAACTCATGGAAAAATTACTAATTCAATTTTAGAGCAGTCGGGATTATAAGTAATATCAGATATTCAATTACCCAGAACTTAGGGTTTTTACTTTCTTTCAAAAAGTCCTTTCAGCTGTCAAGAGAGGTTTAAAACTGTAACTCTGGGTTTCCCCGGTGGCGTAGTGGTTGAGAGTCCGCCTGCCGATGCAGGGGACACGGGTTCGTGCCCCGGTCCAGGAAGATCCCACATGCTGTGGAGCGGCTGGGCCCGTGAGCCATGGCTGCTGAGCCTGCGCGTCCGGAGCCTGTGCTCCGCAACGGGAGAGGCCACAATAGTGAGAGGCCCGCGTACCCCAAAAAAAAACACAACAAAACTGTAACTCTTCTACATACTTTAATTAGAGAACAGAGAATATCTTATATTGAAATAGCAGTTCTTCAAGAGGATACAAATACTGACATCATACTACAAGCCTACCTCTGAAGAGTAAGTTCTCACAGGCCAAGTATAAAGGGCACCAAGTCCTAGTTCTTACATACCTGCAATTGCTTTCAGAATACTTGGCTACAAAATATTTTTGAAAACTAGACTGTTTTTATTATGCATACCAACTGTATACTTTTTTCTCAAAACCACCAATAATTTTGCTGAATTTCACCTAATCATAATTCTTCATTGTTTCATGTTTTTATAAACCTGTATTCCATTCAACACGAGAGAAGTTTATTCAAGATAAAGGACTCTGAGCTCATACTCTGTCCTCCTTATCAGTTAATTCTTTGTGACAGTAATACTGTTTGTTTAAATTGTCCCTTTTAAAATAAGCAATTTTCTTCACATTCTAAAAATAGTTGATTTAGGGGGGAAATGTACTTTGGGGAAAGGGGAAGACTGTCTGCCCTGAAACACTAAGTATAGAAAACTATATTTTATAGCCTGTATGTATTAGGTATATATGCCTACAGAATGTATTAGAAATAAGTAATAAAGACATTTCTGACATTCTTACCTGACAGTGCCTGCAAGTGTTCAGGTTCCATTTGGATCTCATAAATTGCTACATAATCAATCATTCCTTTCAGAATAAGTCAGAGATTTAAAAAAAGATAGTACGGTGTTCATGAAGTAACATGACAAAATGATTCCAAATGGAAAGCCATGAAGATTGAAGGCAACAGATTGGGATGATGTCAATCTTGCAAAAAGTTTGGCAGCACAGGATAAAAAGAGATGGCTTGAATCACTGTGTTCTACTCCTTCTTGCTATGTGCAAGTGTGATAGCACCTATTTTTCCCATCTGACTCTCACATACAATAACCAAACCTTATATTATATGACAGAAACTAATTTAATTCTCATAATCTCACTATGAAATAGATATAATTAGCCCACTGATAGAGTAAACTGAGGCTCAGAAAATGACCCAAAGTCACACAGCTATTACTTGGCATGTAGTTCCAAAGTTTAGGCTTAAGTTCATCTGACCCTAAAGTCCATGTTCTGAATCACTAAGTATCATGGACACAGCCAAGTTATTAGAGGTTATGCTATTAATTTTTAAAATCATACAAGACATATTTCAAGTATGATGTTTATCTAACATATTACACACCTCCATCTTTAAAAAAAATTAACCTATCAAAATAAAACACAAACTCCATTTATATAATCAGGTACTCCAGGTTATGAAAAAACTAAAAGCACTCCCAGCCTTAAATGAAATTATATTTCCATACAAGCATAAAACAAGAAGAGAAATAATCAAAAGGAATGGCAGAATGTCATAAATGCCATAAAAGAGATATAAAAAAAAGTATTATGGGGAATTAGAAAACAGAACACAAGGGAGAAATATAATATTTAAATTACTAATGAAAGAGATAAGAGGTAAAATGTCTTAGAAAGTCTTAAATAATATACAGTCAGCTTTTTTGCATTTGTCACTCAGACTATCAGTTCACTGTAGTGTTGCAAGAAACAATGTATTACTGTCTTTTCAGGTATCATTAAGATAGGAATTCCTTTGAATGACTTCAGAAATGAGGATTTACAAATAAATCACTTTGACCAAGATGAAAGAATTTTGTGGTATAAACCCTCTTAACTAAATCAAATGTGGCCCCAACATCTGATTTTATGATTTTTTGCAGAGCATTTAAAATACAAATATATAAAAAAATTCTAGTTATATTATAGGTCTCCAAAAATGGATTCTAACTTTTAGGTGAAAAATAAATCTGAAACAACTGGATACAGTATTACAACAATATATCAACAGGTAGATGAGTAAAAATTAATAAGTACCGATAGGGTAATTTAAATAATGATTACCATCACTTCACTCCCCCGTGTCTTTATAACCAGAGTACAGTAGCATATTAGAGTTGAAAGGGATATTATTTAATACAAACCCCTTCCTTACACATTAAGCTCTGGCCTACAGTTCCCAGCTGAGAAGGGGTGCAGCAGAAGCTTAGACGCTCACCTAACTGGTCTCCCCGTATCCCCTCTTGATGCCTCCCTCCAATGACACCTACACAGAACAGCCAACATGATTTCTGTAAAATGAAAATCTGATCTTGTTATTTCCCTGCTTCAAACCTTTAATGACTTCCCACTGCTCCTAAGATAAAGTCTAAAATACTTAAACTTCAAAAAACACTGCAAATTCTGGACTCCAATTTACTTCCCTAGCCACATTTCATGTCACTTCCTCTCTCAATCCTTATGTTCCAGCTACTAGGACCTTCCCTGAGTTTCTCACACGAGCTGAGCTCCATCTTACTCTAGGCCTTGATATTGGGGGTTCCCTCCTTCCGGAAGACTGTCTGCTTGGCCTATTTCTACATATCCTCCAGGGCTCAGCAGGATGAGAAAAACTTTCATCTGGAGTGCCTGAGATCCTTGGGGCAGATATTCTCATAAAACTCATTATTTTCCTTTTTCTAATCTCTATCACAATTGTTTTTAATTTTATCACACAGGAAGCACACAATAAATGTTGATAAATGGATGAAAAAGATTAATGATCCCAAATTTGCTACTTCTTACTACAGTATTTTTCCTATATTAAAATTTTTATTCCACTAAGATAATTTTCTTAAACCACATTTATCCTTTTGCTCAGACTCTTAAACTAATATCATTTGTTTTATAGAACATACTTTACCATTATTTTATTCACATTCAATGATTTGTTCTAAATAACAATAAAATCAGTTTTATCATCACATACTGTGGAAAGCCTTCAAAAATTTAAATAATAAGATTAATCCTAGCAGGGGAGAGATGCTAAAAGAAGTCAGCTGCCTTTGCTAAATAATAATACCATGTCCCTCTTTACAATTGTTTTCCATATTGATATTTTACTGCTGTTCTTTGACAAGTAAAGAGTCATAACCATAGCACTGCCAAACTTGAGCACTGGTATTCCTAAAGCTAGTTCCTCCATTTCTGCAGAGTTTCTCAGAACCAAAAGATACCAGACACTTACTAAGCCAATGGGCATGGGAAGAAGTTAGGATAAAAATGAATAGAAACCAACTTCTGGAGTAAAACTCCCTTCTAGTCACAACACACAGATATACAATGTCTAAAGCTAAACTAAGAAATCTTGGTTTCAGTATCTGTATAGATCTTATCTACTCTCCTCATTTCAAATCCACAGTGCCTGACCATTCTTGGTCAACAGATACTTTATTTTCTGACATTCTGAAATTTAGTATTATAGGCAGACAACTAATATTAAACCATTCTCTGTGTTAACTCAGCTTCTCTGTAAAATGAAAAATTCAGGTGTGTTGTCCCTACTGTCAAATCAAGGTAACTATGCTCCATCTTCTTCCCTTTACTCACCTCTATTAGCCTCCTCCACTTGAACATGCTTGGGCCTGTGATGAGCTCTCCTAATGACAGAATGTGAAGGGAGCAGTGAACCAGAACATTCTCTAAAGCTACCTACTCAAACTTCGTATCTCAGTTCAAATGTCACTTGCATTGGGAAGTCTTCGCAGACCCACTCGCCTGCCAGCTCAGACAAGGTCTGAGCTGCTATCTCATAGTATCCTGGACTTGTCCTTTGTAGGATTTAGCAGAATTTTAACAAGTAATTCATGATAGATACATTGCTTAATACCTCTTTATTTCCATGATTTGTGCAAGCGCTAAAGTCAGAGGCTCTTTCTGTCAATGTTATGCTCCACATTCTGCAGACATCTGGTGCTAACAAATACATAGTGAATGACAAAAATCAATGACTTCATAAAGCTGGTCTTTTGAGAACTGCAGAAAAAGCAGAACAATTTAGAGTCCCACTTAAAAGAAGGCATCGCTTCAAAGATCTATGAAAAATTAACACAAGGTATGCAAGCTATCAGTGTGCTATATGTTTTATGTACATCATCTCATTTAATCCTCACAATAACTCTGAAAGGTAAGTATTATTTTTATTCCCATTTTACACTGAGGCATGAAGAGGCTGAGTAACATTTTCAGAGTCATAACAGAGAGCAGGTTGGAAGTCATGCACTTCTGACTCTTAAGCTTCTGCTCTCTTTCTACTTTACCTCTTTGCTTCTCATTAATATACATTATGTTCCTGTATTTTGTATTTCTCTACATGTATATTTGTTACTTTCAGTAAAGATCATTAATAGAGAACTAAATGCAAGTTAATGCTTAAACCTTAAAATAATTTGTAATAATTTTATGTAAATAAATTCAGCCATGTGATAAAAAAAGCAGTGAAAGGGAAACACTAAGTATACACTAAGTATATCAATGTATACACTTCTGCTTTATAAATGAAGACATGTTGAAATTGCCTTGATACAAGATAACAGTACTGTGAGCCCAAAGTTCTGGATGTAGAATTTATTTGATCTGTAAACATAAGGGAAAGAAAGCTAATATGAGAAACTCTATCAAATCCTATATCATATCCTAAAACAGTTGACTATTAAAGAAAACTTATTAGCATCCTTAACTGTAGGGAAATATAGAGAAATCTGAGAGGAACTTATTACATTCCTTAACATTTTTAAAGAATGTAAAATATCTTCATCATATCACTTTCTTTTTAAACCTTCACAAAAAAGAATGTCTAACCTATTTTATTTGTTTAAATACGCTAATACCACATGCAATAGCTTAACTCTTTAAGGAGAATGTAATGTGAAAATTCTTATAAAATCAACTACCTTAACAGGTAAGTTTTTTGAAAGATTAACTTGCAAATGAAGGTATTCTGTTCTAATAAACTTTATTCATATTATTTTATCTCATGGTTGTTTTAGAGAGAAAGAACACCCAGCCCTATCCCCTACTTACGATGAAACAGACCTAGAAAAGTTATATGAGTATGTGATACAGCTACGCAGAGACGATGTCTGAAATCAGAAATGAGAATTCTCAAGTGCAAGGCTGAGAAATCCCTTGATAAAACGCAGCATATGCTATAAACCAGCCATGTCACTTTGGGCAAGTCAGTTCAATTCTTGACAAGTAACTTTATAAAAAATTTTTTACTGTGGTTAAGAAGCTTTAACATGAGATCTACCCTCTTAACAGATTTTTAAGTGGACAATCTATTATTATCTATAGGCACAATGTATTCAGCAGAGCTCTAAAACTTACTCATCTTGCATAACTGAAACTTTATACCCACTGATTAGCAAATGGGGAGTTGCTAATCAACAGTTTTTTGTTTTTTTTTTTTTGAGGAAACAAAGTGTGCACGAGTGTGCCTTTTAGGATTCCTTCTATGCCTTTATTATTCCACATGCAGGTGCAGGGCAATTTTCAATGGCACTTGAATTTATCCTGCACCAGTAACTTCAAAAACGGCTTTCATGTTCAATTGTTTCTTCTAGGTCCACAAAGCCCATTCAAGCAGTTATACATTCATTATTAACCTAGCATTAAACTCGGTCCCATAAATATGTTCTGGTGCAGATTTAAAGAAAATATAGAAAGTGAAGTAAGAACTGGTCTCCAACTTGACTGTTAGAAGTGTACCTTAAATATATGTCTTTATGATTGGAAGCAGAAATCACAAAGACGCTATTTAAATTAGAACAGTTAGTCCCTCTGACCAAAGAATGAACTAATGAAATTAAATTCAGTAGATATTGGCATTATTGTAAAAATGATAAAAATTTGCATTGCATACCTACTGTTTTCCTCTTCCATTTGACTTAAGTGCTACCAAACACATTTTTTGTACCTCACTCTTATTCCTATGGACAGATCTCTAACTGAACTTAAACCTAACTTCACGTTTACTAATTATGAGCCATACTATTCTCTTTAGTTACTTTATTTACTGATCTCATTCTCCTTTTATAGACAACCTTCAATTACTATAAATGTGTTTACTGACAATTTACTCCTCTTTTCATCCTTAAATTTTAGAATAGCCCAAATCAAGCCCACCAATTTTCTTTTTCCATGAGAGGTTTGGTACAGAAGAGCCTTGTTAAAGTGATGTTTTTAGATGAACTTAAGAGATAGGTCCATTCAAAGCAGAGAACAAAACTAAGAAAGTTTATGGAGACATAAAGTGGATGGTGGACTTCTTAATTCTTCATAATTAGATTCACTGTATGGTTTTGTTTTAATATTATGTTAAATTCAAAGATATTAGGCACAGTCCTATTTAAATGTTAATAGCCAATAAATTTCAGTTTTTTAATTACTGACTACAGTATTTTACTGACCTCAACTTTGATACATTGATATAAATGAGAGTTAGTAATTCTTAAGAATTACCAAACAATTGGTAAATTACTAACTTTATAAATAATGAAGAGTTAATAACTACTAACTACACAACTGACAGTTAACAATTCTTAAAAATTTCCCAAAAAGAAGACCAGTTATGCACAGAGGACAATGATGCATGTGGATCACTGAAACCAGGTGGTAAAAGTCAAACAGTCGGACTTCCCTGGTGGCGCAGTGGTTGGGAGTCCGCCTGCCGATGCGGGGGACATGGGTTCGTGTCCCGGTCCGGGAGGATCCCACATGTCGCGGAGCGGCTGGGCCCATGAGCCATGGCCGCTGAGTCTGCGCGTCCGGAGCCTGTGCTCCGCAGCGGGAGAGGCTGCAGCAGTGAGAGGCCCGCGTACCGCAAAAAAAAAAAACCGTCATTATTTACTCTTTGTCCTAATAATTATACTTCAAGAAATCTGTGCTACAAAAATCATCAGAGAACAGGCCAAGCTTTATGTTATTTATCCTTGCAAAATATAACAACCCACATGAATAAGAAACTGTTTGAATACATCATAGTGTGTCCACACTATGAAATATTTTACAACATTAAAAATGATGCTCTCAAAAAATTAATGGCATTGGGAAATTGGAGAGAATTATACAAACTCTCTATATATTTAATATATTTCAACCTCAATTCTACGAAAACAAACACACATACACACGTAAAATGGTAATACATGGATAATCAAGCTAAAAATATGTGTGACATAACCTCTGTGAATATGGCAATGTATCATTATATTATGATATACTGGTTGATTTCTGTTTTGAGTTTACATATCTCCATATTTCACAAGTATTCAGCACGAGCATACTATACCATATCAGAAAAAAAAAACTTTTTAATATGTGATCATTGAGAATGTAGAATAAGTTATATTGAGAAGAATGAATAGGAATCAAAATTCAGCTATTACTGGCACCCAAGTAGAATCAAAAGAGCATACATAAATGATATACATTGGGATTGTGGCACAAATCCCAGAATAACATCTACCAAGCTAAGAGACAGCAGCAGAAAAGGAAGTAACTCAGCAAGATTACTAAAACAAAGCAGATGGCCTAGTACACCATCCTCTGACAGTAACTATGAGTCCTTCACACAGATAGTTCATTCATTTATAATAACGCAGGTTAATTTCTCATTTATAAATCTAGTGCTTTCTTTCATACACCATTACTTTTTTGTTGTTGCTCTATCTCAACCCCTATATTCAAGCAAGAAAACATACATACACACTACTGCAATTTCACCATCATCCATTATTCAGTACGGGTCTCATTGAATAAACGTCTGCTCAAAGGCTCTAGGCAAATTTCATTTCTGAACACTACTGTCTGCAGCCCAACAGGCTATTTCACCAAGATAAGATCACACGGTTAATCAAATGCACCAAAAAAAGAAATACTCCCAAAGTTCACTTAGTAATGTCAGATCATAAAATGTTGACAGCCTACTAATTTTTAGGGCTCTTTCTTTTTCAAGGAATTGCAACAATAAGGAAGGTTTCTATTAACCTTTAAAAATACTCCCAGATTATCTGACGTTACTATTCACATTGAGTTGGTAATTTAAAATGAAAACTCAACACAACTTTCTGTGGTGAATAAAGAAAAAATAAACAATAAATTTAAGAGGTTTCCCAACTTATACAAATGATAGCTCTAAAGCACCTTTTAACTTCAGCTGGTCAAGTGACAGCATTAAACACTACGCAGACTCTAGTTTTTGTAATAATGGATCCAAATTAGATGTCTGTCATTTCAATAACGTTATTAGTGGATAGGATGAAGTATATTTTCATTGGACTCTTTAGTTAGTAAAGTTATCCATACTCAATTATTTGAAATATCCTACATGATGTACTTTTGAATATTCTGCCTCTAAACATAAGGTTTACTTGAATAAACATATATTCCTATCAGTAGCATGACATAATGAGTACACTAGCAAGTGTAAAATAATTAGATGTCTTAAACAGATGGATGAATTCATATCTGTAAATCCATTTTTTCTGCTTTTACTTCTATTTGCATTTATTTTATGCTGTATTCATTTCCATGCCATAAGTTTTTGTTTCTTCAGTTTCTTCTGGGATAACTTTTTCTTCTGTGAAACCTCCACTTCTGGTTAAGGAACAATTTGTTCCTTTTCAGTAAGGACCATCTTAATGTGGCTAGTGGAGCTCATACATAAGTTAACTCAACCATGAGTTCCATGCCCAGTGACACATCTTGGGGGATTTTTCACCTGGAGGTACTCAATGCTTAAATAATCTACACTTAAACCTGTAAGATCAGCATTTTAAAGCAAGAGTAGCAAAAATTCAGCACTCTAAGTACTGTCTCCAGTGTCCCCTGTTCAGCATTGTACGATGGCAACTCCACCATCGAAAGATGGAATGGCATACATTATTTATGTAAATGACATCTTTCGGATATTTGATGGCTTTTCAGACATGCATAGCTTTGACAAGTTGGGCAGTTTCACAGATGTTCTTGAATCTAAAAATCTGAATCCCTTGATTTGCATGTTTTTGTTGGGTTTTCTGGGTCAAGTAAGCAGGAAACCATTTTCCACGATCACTTTGGCTGCTTAAAGGAAAAGGGTACACCCATTTTTAATGGCTTTCCTAACCAATTCTCCTAATGCTTGATCTGTCTGAGTTAACAAAGGATCACTGTAGTGGACATTCAGGTTTTATCAGCCCCTCTACTTTGTTCTGTAGACATGAACCCTCTCTTAATTGAGCCTTCCCTTCTTCAAGCTATTAGTGCATCCACCTAGGAACTGCAATATCCTTATTGACTCTAGTAAGCTGGTGATAGTAGATTGATCTAAAGCTGGGTACCTAATTCAGACTGCGGTGAAAGGTTAAGAATCCAGTAGGCAGAGAGAAGGAAAAGTGGTAGTCTGCATAGGAGCATGCAACTGGAACAGAATCCTGGTGATATTCAAGGTGCTAATATTTTCTAATTTTTTCTAAACCTCCATCCTTCCCCGAGATTCTTTAGGTGAGAAACACAATAACCTCCCAATAAATTAATCATTATGGCCTAAAGCTAGTTGGAGGTGTCTGCAACTAAAAGAAAAATAATGAATACACCCATTCTGCTAAATCTTTTAAGTTGAATTTAAGTCCATATGACAAATGATATGTTATCATAAAATATGCTGCATTTTGGAACACTGCAAAATAATATTTAACTGTCATACATAAAAACTATTGAAAATTAAAGTAAAATTTAATTAAACATGCCTAAAATTTTTTAAATGATGGTATTTTATTTTAAAAGAAAATGTATGCCTAAGTTTTTCTTTCGAAGTCAACTATAGTTAATAATATGATTAAAACTCAACAGACAAATCTGACTGAACAGTTAACGCCAATATAAAGAAGAACGTCTACAGATATAGACACGCCTCATGTTAACACAAAACTATTTCTCAATAGACTCTTTGTCCACTCCTTGAAGTCATGATCAGTATTCTGAATCAAGGTTCAAACGGCAACCATCAGCCACTGACAAATCAAGAACACTGAAAATATGAAAAAAACAAAAGACAGAAATGTAAACCAGTTGAGCCCCTCTGTTCTGGCCAGAAATAAAATCTCATACAAAAAGATGACCATCCTCCAGGACCATTCCCTCTTATCTAAAGTATTTGGAAGAGCTCTGAGGAAAGGAAAAGGGGGGAAAAAAAACCCAAACCAAATGAAAACAAAACAGGAGACTGTTGAAAAACCTCTCACAGGGTCAGCTGTCAATGGAATGCATTTTAGTATTCAGGTTACCCACCCATGCAGAACATCAAAAACTGGGCTTGAGTCTCTCCCCTATTCTCACAATCTCAGGCTACTGTGGAGCCACTGGGGCTGTCTTGAATAGTAACACACTTTGCCTCTGCAGGATGCATAAACACCAACACAACCTGATCAAACAGAAGGGGGTATCTTTCTACTTGGCTTTCATTTTCTTGAGTCATACTTTAAAACACTTAAGCCTGGTACAATTTAGCAAGTCAGACGTCCAACATGCAGCTAATTTTTTCATTCATTCTTACCACCAACCATGTTGTACTTTTTCCATTTTAACATAAACGATGAATGATTCAATGGAAGAGTCACAGATTTACTAACTTCTCTTATTGGCACCTGTCATTGAAATACAGACATTCATTCTAAAACATGGACTTATTTATGACCCTTTCCATACTTGTAGTCTTTAAAATAATTGGGGGTTCTGAATTTTAAGGGTTCATCTGCATTTATAGCAATCTTATGAGAACTAAACTTTGGGATTATAAATCCTTTAAAAGTATGGGAAATCCTTAAATCTTGGAAGTTTATGATCATTTAGTTACAACATTGTAGAATATTCTGATGCAGTTAAAGCTTAAAGAGCTGCTGACGCCACATGAAAAGATGATCAGGAGTTTAATTTAAAATGTCTTAAGTTAAACTGCTACTTTCATTTTATACCTGATTTAAAGTCAATCGTCAGACACAGCACTTGGTGGCTGTCAAAAATATTTTCCTGTCAGGATTATGATTCTGTGGGGAGCATTAGTAGCAGAGCATAATGTTTTACGATTATGAAGAAGAACTGAGAAATAGGTACTTAACAAAAGGATAAAAAAGGAGAGAGGAAAAGAATATGGAAAAGACAAAAATACACGTAAAACCTTTCTCAACTGCTTAAGAAAATGCTATTGATTTTCCTAGCTCATCAAGAATTCTTCAATTAAAAAAAATGATATTTGATTTAGCTAAGTTTTCTTAATACCGGTAGTTAAGGACATTTCTAATAATACTCTGACTAATAATAATAGTTACCATTTATTAAATGCTCACTCTTATCAGGTACTTTTCTATTCACTTCCTATTCCTCACGCCAAACCAGCAATGCAGATTTTATTACCTTTATCTCACAAAGAGAGATGAAACAGCTATAAAGTTGTGGCATTGGGACTGTATTCAAGTGTCTCTCATTCCAAAGGCCATTTCTGAGCAGTTCCTAATCAGGGACAGTGCCCAGCTATGCCCATCTAAGGAGTATAGCATAGTTTCTGCAGCACTAAGTCAGGATTAGCCAACAAGCTGGAGAAGATTAGTGCTACAGTACTAATTTCAGAGTGGTCGGCTTAAGTCAGAAATTAAACTAGCCATGAAATATATCCAAATATATACACATAATTTATAAATATCTCTATAAAGTTTTCAAATAGATGTCAAAGTGCCATTCAGAAGTATAATATTACAGGTCATCTTTAAACTTCAGCAACTACTAAAACTAATCTCTATGTAGGGCTTCTGTTACTCATTAGGCATATCACCACTCACAAACAATCAGAACTGCAGTGTATAATTACCCCAAGGATGCTTTTCACTGAAAATGGCCTGTTGTGATGCTTAGATAGTGATTAACAGACTAAGAGTGTGGTGAGTCGTCTTGATATCACTTCAGAAAAGTGATTTCCTCCCTAATAATTCCCAAGATACATAAATATTCAATTAGGGTCTTTGAAATCTCGTTTTAATTGGACATTCATACTCTACCAAATTTCAAACTTGGCCCAAACTAAGAAGGTGTTTTATTAATTCTTACAATACCAAAAAACCCACAAAAATCCCAGTAAATCTTCAAAAGTTTTCAAATAGAAGGGTAAAATAAAGCCAAGATTATCTTTCATATGAAATTTTCAAATTTAATAGCATTTTAAGACATGCTCTAAAGCAAAGAGCTCAAACAACTGCATATCTGAATCACATAATCACATGGGGAATTGACTAAAGTTTCGTGGGACCCTCATGAGACCTAGTAAATAATAATAATGATAGTAGCAAATAGTTACAATCGTATTATGTGCCTGGAACTGTTGTAAACACTTGGCATACATTTTTCAATTAACTTTTCACAACAAACTGTGAGTTAGGTATAGTTGTCATACCCATTAAAACATACCAGGAAATTGAGGCACAGAGAGAGGATCCAGCATCTTGTCAAAAATCAAATAATTTATCAAACCTTGGCAAACACACCACAGAGTCCCTTCTCGTCACCACCACACCATTCTGCCTCTCCAGATAGCAGAATATCAAGACCTGGGGCCTAGATTTAAAATTTTCCCAGTAGCTCCTTTGCCACTGCCAGCAGGTCAGGCTAGAGACCTGCAGCCTTAAAGTTTCCGTTTCACTAACTGGGGACTAAAAACAAGCTTTTCTACATTTGGAAGAGAAAAATGAAAATGTCAAATAATTAATAAAATACCCATATGGCTTGTGTTTTTTAAAACTTGAACAATCTACTTGTTTTCTCATCCTAGATGGCTCTTTATATGGTCCAATGGGGTGAACTTCTGAGTACAAGGAAGCAGATCTTGAAAAGTTAACTTCAGCGGTTCTCAAATTCTCTGATTCCAGGACCCTTTTACACGCTTAAAAATTGATGACCTAAAGTAACTGTTGATTATGTTGGTTTAACTATCAATATTTATATATATATTACTAGTTAAACTGGTTAAATTTTAAAACACAAGAATACACCAGCACACATGCCATAGGCCAGCAAAGCAATGATGTCATTACATATCATGAACCTTCTAGAAAACTCTACTGTACATTTGTTAAAGTATGAGATTGAAAGGTAAAATGCATCTTAGCATTATTATGAAAATGTTTTCTTCTAATAGATCCTCTGAAAGGGTCTCAAAGAACCACAGATTTCCCCAGAATACACCTTGAAAAGAGAGGATTGTCTGCTCTACAAAATAACTGACATGGAAGTCTACCAGATAGCAGTATTCAGTTGGTTGATTTAATTTTCTATCCCAGAGATAATGTTCACAATAATTAGGACTACCACCAACAGTATTCCATTTAAGTTCTTGAATAATATGGATCAAATGTTAACAGTTTCTAATATGTATATGTAATCTCTCTTATGAAGAAATTCATTAACATTAAACTAAATTCTTGTCTTAAGTGTCAATAAGACATTAGTAAGACATAAATTAATAAGATCTATAGAATCTGTTATGATCAAATACAGGAAGAACTCTCCCCTTTCATCTACTCCTTAAAACAAATGGAGAATTTCAATGAATTCAGAGTAGGACAGCTAATTTTTTATATATATTTTGTATTTGTGAGTGCATGAGCACACTTAACAATTCTAAGAAAAATATTACACCTGGTTACTTTATGCAGTAGAAGAGTTAATTTTATTGGGCCACATAGACACTCAGACCAGGGTAATGACATTAAAAGATTTGGGGAAAACTATACATCTTTGGGCTCACAGATGCTATTTACAGGCATGCTCACACTACTCTCTCAAAGTGACCAATAAACATCAATATCAAAATCACAACCAATGAAAAATCTGGATTTTTCTCCTCACTGATCAACAACTCCCTAATGACACACACAGACACACACACATACTCACACACACACACACACACACACACACACATACTCACACACACACACAGTCAAGAAAGGAAAAATGTCAGGAGGCCCTTACTCATATTTGAATGTTTTAGTTTATATTTTACTATAAAATTGGGTATTCTATAAGGGAATTCATTTGCATAAAAGAAAAAGACATAAATGTAATAGTAATCTAAGCATAAATATGTCCTTGAAGGCAAACATGCCAAATTACAATACAGTCTCTGTCTTTAGGGTTCCTCCCGATGTGAGCAACTGCATATTTTGAATGTAATGCAAATCTAAGAAATCAAAGGGAAAATAGTCATTTGCAAAACTTAAGGAAAGATCATCTCCCTCTAATTCCAACTGCTCTAGCCGTTCACACCATGCTAAATTAAGGCTGTATAACATCTCTCAAAATCACTTTGTTTTTAAATACACAGTTTTCCTCGCTGATTTCTGGGCAAAACTGCCCCGCTTCTAATAGTAACTGTCACTCCTACTTGGCAGCTCTTTTCAAAGAGAGTTTCATCCAGCAGTTGAAGCAGCCTAAATGAAATCTGAAAAACAATTCAGTTTAGCATTATATTATTTGACTGACTTCAATTCTTTTGATTTGATAAACTTTTTTTTTTAATCTTCTATTTAGGATTAACTTGGCTATAACTCACCAAGGAATCTAAAGGACAACAAGTCCATAAAAATTTTGCCTTTCCTAACTACTAGAAACAATGTCAGGCACAGTAGCCGGAGCCAGTAAGTCTCATACCCACTATTATTCCCCATGGAAAGAAATGTTTAAATCTCCAAAATGCAAGAAGATTATCATTAAGAAAATCATTTCTAAAATACCTTCCATTCATATTTTCATGGAGGGCTCTCAATCTGAAGGATAATCACACCAAGCAACTTAAAATGAGACATCAAAAGCATTTACCCATCAAGCAAATCACATGCTTCAGGCCAGGGATGCCCGGAGCAACCTAACATATCTATCTAAAAAATGTGAATAGTTCACATAAACCTTTATACTAATCATTCCCCCTACCCTGAGTTTATAGAAATAGTCTAGTCAACCATAGACACCAATGAAGCAGGTTATTGAATATTTAGTTATGAAGAAGTGCTAGGGAATGGCATTCAGGCACTTCTGACACATTCACCTTCAGCTAAAGACAGCACACAATACACTGACAGACACAGTTCTAATGACATCAGGACCTGTGGAATGTATGACTGCTAAGAAACACATGCTGCTAGGAAACAAAGAACAGATCTGATCAAATCTCCTAACATAAGGGCTCCGAAAAACACTGTGATTAGATCTTCTAAAATGAGAGGACAAGTATTCTTTAATTTTAAGAAATATTTGCAAGTGCAAAGGCTTTAACACATACTCTCTAGGAAGGAAAGAAATATATGAAGCTAGAATCTCATGGATGAAATCACAATTCCCTAAGCTTGCATTAAGACAACTGCCACCAGCACTACCCCATAAAAATATAACTTAATCAAGATCAGGCATCACTGATTCAGTATTCCTTTTTGGCGGGGGGAGGGGGGCAACCTAAGCTTTTTCAAGAAGTCAAGATTCTAAAATTGAAAGAAATGTGGAAATCATGGTACCCAGAAAAAAAGTACCCTTTCACATTTACAGTGCTATACTTTTTTCAACAAAATAGAACATAGCCATTTGCAACAAACACAAAAGCAGTCAGAGCTAATCTACAACTAAGCAATTTAATGTCTTTTCAATAACTGAAAAGTGTTGAGCTTTCCAACTTTTTAAAACTGTTCGTCTTTGTACATTTTTAACCCTTGGACACACACACACACACAAAAAGATTGGGTGAAACAAAGGTGAAGATATTTCAATGCAAGTATTCTTTTAACTCCTAGACAAACGTCTGGAAACCTCTTTTGATGATACTATAAAAGAACTGACAATTCTGTCTAATCCACATACAGACAAATTGGGCACCAGAACTCCAGGTCATTTAGTACCATTACAGATTGAAAAATATACCAAGGAAATCTAGCTAAATTCTGTTTAATCTCACAGGGAAATAAAGTACATTCTCCAAATGAAAAATTACTGAAGAACTATTTCTTTGTAGATTCTGCAATGACATTCTTTAACTAGTGTTGATAACCTATATGACCCTAAATTAACAGATTGCCTATTTACTTCAGAGCAAAACACAGAAGGCAATTTTTCCTGCCTGCCAGAGTCTATGCGTCTCCTCGTTTCCCCAGCAGCTGGCTGGAAGGATGTAAAATCAGAGGGGCAAGAAGGCTTATACTTCCTAATGAGTAATCTACCCAGGAAAGTAAACACAAGACACCACCAGGTTGGGCTCTAAAGGAGACTGTGGCAGGGCTGCTTACACCGTTGTTTACAATGTACTCTACCGCAGGCAAGATCACACACAGGCACAGGGAGGAGATACCCAGAGGTGGCTCGCACACCTCGAGTTCGCCCAATTGCTGTGATTCCTCTGGCTATAAATAAAACAGCGCACGTTCGTATCTGAAAGTGGCCAGAGAATTCCGGGGACCAGGGGTTATGCTGGCTTGACTTGGTTATTTCAATCTGCCCGAAAGACGACTATTCTATTCCTTGGTCCTCATCAGGGCCAAACTGGGGGTGCCCTGCGCGCTGCACCAGAGACTCTCAGGCGCTGCACGCATCTCTCAGAGGTGCTCAGTAGGGGAGAAGGAACACAGTGAGGCTTCTTCGCAACCCCTATCGGCCCTCGCGGCCTCCTCAAACCAGATTTTCCAGTTAAGCGGATCCCAGGCGATTTCGATAAGCAAGCTCAGCTCAAGTAGCATCAGCTCTGCCATCCCCGCAAATATCGCCAGGCCATCCCCGGAGCGCACGAACGCGCACACAGATAGGCACACGCCGACCCTGCTGCCAATTAACCCTGGTAGCGGAGGTTCCCCCCACCCCACCCCACATACACACCCACCCACCTATATTGCTAGGGGCCTGGCACGTTTAGCCCTTGAGCTCCGATGTGGGACCATCGGCGGGGGCGCGGCGGCACCGACGCTCCGCTGCAGCCCAGAGCCTTCCCTTCACTGGTGAGAAGATGCGGGGCACCTGCCCTCCTACCTGTAACCCAGCCGACCGCCGCCACCAATGCTCTGCCCACCCCGCCCCGGCGCCCCGGCCACCCCGATTCGTGCAACACCGCCCCCCGCCCCGTGCCCACTCCCAACACCGTGCCGCCCCGGGCCACCCACGAAAGTGGCAGCTTTCTCCAGCCAAAAGCGCTTAACAAAGGCCAAACAAGCAGGTCTAAACCAAACTGCCGTGAAAGGGACACAACGGGCGGGGTGCGGGGAAGTAGCGAGGCTCCGCGACTCAGGGGCGCGACCTGGGCAAACGCGGCCACCATGGATGCTCCAGGCAAGCGTCTAGAGAAGATCGCGGCGGACTCACCGCCCCGCAGTCCCCATCACCCCTGAGCCCAGCGCCTCACCCGGTCCCTGTCGGTCCTCCAGCCCTCTCCCGCCTCCAGCGGCACCGGCTCCGGGCCGGTAGAGAGAAGGCGCCCCCTGGTCGGCATTCAGTTCCTACCAGGGGATGACACTGGTGAGAGGGGAGGGAAAATTCCCAGGGTGGAAACCGTTCCTATCCCCCAGAGTGTTGAACTGCGAATGCTCCCGGTCAACTCTCCCTTTCATTTCTCTCAACCGCCAAATCGCCCAATAGCTGGAAAAACCTCGAACCCGTACCAACCCCCAGCGCCCACCAGCCATGAGGTTCCCTTCCCGCCCCGCATCACGATCGGATGAGTGTGTGTGCGGGCGAGTGTGTGAGTGGGAGGGTGAGTGTGCGTGAATCCTGCACCCCCTCGGTTGCCTGCCCCGCGGACGCAGCTGCCTGCGCCGGGCCAGGGCCACCACTATCAGGAAGTGTGAGAAGAATAAATTACCTTTCGTAACCGCCGGTCCCTGAGATCGTCCCATCAGTTGGTCAACAACCTGCAGCCCGGTGCAGTTTCCACAATCCAGCCATGGAGCTCGGGGCAAAAGACCGAGCGGCCCCAGCGAAGACACCCCCACCGCACGCGTCCAAGAATGATAGCCAAAGCGCAGAGAAGGCAGCAGGAGGGTAGAGACCCCAGCCAAGGAAACAACAAAAAGTCTTTCCTTCCCCCTTTCTTCTGCTACACAGCCATGAAGAAAAGGGAAGGGGGGGGAGCAAAATCCAAATGTTTGTCTTCCTTTACGTTTCCTCTCTTCACACACACCAAGGGGGTAAAAACGGAGCAAAGGGGGTGGAGGGTTCAAATGTCTCTTCCAGTCCACAGTTGCACAACTTCGGAGTCAGGCTCTGTCTCCAGCAGCAGCCGAGGGACCCAAGCGGCAGCTATTAACATGCGGCAGTCATAGCTGGGGCTGCTTTTCCTCCCGCTGCCGCTGCCGCTTAAGAAAAGACGCTTCTGGAGAGACCAAAAATGTTCCACCATCCCCCCAGCCGATCTTTATATCCAGTTCTCCCACCCCACCCCCTTTCTTTTTCTTTTTCTTCCTCGTCCTCCCCTTTCCGGCTGAGTGCGGGAGCGAGGGAAAAGGTAGGGGGAGCCGCGAGGGCCAGGGGTGGCTTCTTCTCCGCCAAACCCTCCTCCTCCTCCTCCCGAGGTTGTCTCCCCGCCGAGGGTCTCCTCTCGAGTCCGCAACCTGCGCAGAGAGCTGGAGCCAGGGCCACACAAACTCCTTCCCGGGTGCACAGCGGGGACGCGCGGGCGGAGCGGGCGCCGGGCAGCCGAGGGCTGCGTCCCGGGGGCCGCGGAGCCCAGAGCCCGGAGTGTGGCTGATTAGCTCGCCGGCCGGGCCGGGCAGCTGCGAGCATGTGGGAGCTTCATCGCGCGGCCCCGGGCTTCGCGCCGCCGCCGCCTCGTCGGTCCTGTATCTTCTTCGACTCCCCGAGAGCGAGCAGGGCTCTGGCGCTCTCCAGACACGCACACTCACACACGCGCACACGCGAGCGAGCTCCGGCCAAAGCCAACCGTGCCACCGGCGCGCGCGCACACCCGGAGAAAGAGGACGGAGGCTAAAAGAGAAGAAAGAAAGGGGAGGGGGCGAGTCACAGGCGGCAGCAGCGGCAGCAGCGGCAGCTGCGGGAGCGGAGGCAACGACCAGTACGGGAAAAGCCGGTAGCGGCAGCGGCGGCGCCCACCAGGACCAGCGGCAGCATCTGCATCCCAGCTCCTGGGAACTGGGGCGAGCAGTGCCGGGCGAGCAGACGACCCGGCGACGCGCCGAGAGCCGGTCGGAGCGCGGGCGCGCCGGGGCCGTGCAGCCTGCGTGCGGCGGACGCAGCCGGGGCCCGAGCCGAGGCCAGAATGAGCCGCGGGCGGGCGAGCTCCGAGAGCGCCGAAAGCCGAGGAGGGGGCTTGCGCCGGAGAAAGGGGTGGCGGGAGGCAAAACCCGGATCTGGAGTGCGCTCGGTCTCCGCCGCGCGGGCTCCACCTAGCAGCTCGACAAACGCTTGGAGGTGGGAACGAGAGAGCTGCTACAAGAGGCTTTCCTTTCAGGATTTGTCAAACAAAGGGTACCTCTCCTCGCGGCTTTGAGACAAGCTTCTCTCTCTCTCTCTGGCTCTCTCTCTCCCCGCCCCCCCCCCTTAGCCTTCCGTCTTCCCTCTCCCCTCTCTCTCTCTTTCTTTCCCCCCTCCCTCTCTCCCCTCTTCTCTTCCTCCTTCATTCCACACCAGGTGAGTAAACGACGTCAGATTGAAAGTACTGCCAGTGTCTCTTTTTACAGGTACAGATTATTCCATATTTTCATTATGCAGGTACCGAGTCCCAGTGCGTTTTCTGCCTTTGGTCCATTTTATGTTCCTTCAAACTTACCTCAGCGTGCAAGTTCATTGCAGCCGTTAAAGTGCCTTCTGATAATCGGATGTGGGGATTCAGTGACTTTATTTCACATCGATAAAAATTACCATAATGGATACAGAAAGGTGCCGATTCCAAAGCAATGCCTTGTGATAGAGGAAAAGTCTGTTCAAGTTAACTGAGTGACCTTGGTCAATTACTGAACCCCTTTCTGCCTTCTTTGTAAATGAGAGGGTTAAGTAGGTAATTTCTAAGGTCTTGTCCTGCTCTAAAATTTCATAATCTGAAATGGCTAGGGTGTTATTTTCTATATCAATACATTCGGGTTACCATTACAGGAGAAACTAAGATTTATTATATGCATCCAACAAGCACATTATATCCAAATTATATTTGAATGTATATAATATATTCAGAATGATCTAATGCTCTCCCAGTTCTTAGGGAGGTAGAGTCAACATATGAAGAACATAAAACCTCATTCGAATTAACAGACCATACCCAGTACCAGTGACTATCAAAATCTCATTCAGTCTGCAAAGCTCAATTCCAGTACCAACTGCTCCAAAGATCCTTTTCTCACCAATCCCATTCAAAATAATCACCCCTTCCATTATATTCCCTTTGATTGTATCTCTACAGAACACCTATTTCATTCTGCTTTTTTCTTGTTCTTTTAAAATTATTAGTTGCTTGTCTCTATGCCTCTTCGCATTATAGGATCTTCCTGGAATCTAAATTACAAATTTTAATCATCTGTATAACATAAGATTAATCTGTATCCACAATATTTTGCACGTTATAATTCTTCTTATTTTTAAAAAAAATGGGAAAGAGATTTAATGATATTGCTGAATTCTGACCAACTAAATGTTCACAGGCTCAAGTTAGGCTACTTGAATTTGCCTATTATGGGGCATCTATGAATTCCCCTGAGTACTTAAACAAAATATGAACTGACATCTGGACTCACTTGTTACTTAAATAATTTTGGAAAGAGTAGACTCCAGCCAATTGTGACAAGAGGCTCTTATTTGTAAAGGAGGCAATATGGAAACTACTCAATTCATCTCCCAAATGTATATATGTACAAAAGTAATAAAATAATAGAATATAGAATGAAAGGTGCTATATAGATATTAAATGTTATTAGTGGTAGCAGCAGAAATATAAATAAACAGCACCTATAGACCAATTTTTAGAATCAGACTTATCACAATATGGCAGGTCTGGTAGGATATGTGAAAGGAATAAAATTTCAATATATAATTAATATATTTATCAAAACATGAAAGATATTAACTGAAAAGTAAGCATATTGAGTTAAATAAATAATTAAAAGTATTCACCACAGAGGAGTTGACTACAAATAAGCAAAATTACAAGCAGAATAATGAGGGAGAAAGAACCAAAAAGGAAAAAAAAAAAGTGAATAAAAATAACTGATGGTTAAATAAAAGCAGTGGAAAGAAAAGAATAGGTTTATACAACTTAATCAAATGTCAAGGTAGCAATTTTTACAGCAACTACCTGTATTTTAGGTGCAAACTTCATGCTTCTAAATCATTTTTAATCTGATGGGCATAGTCTTCTCTATTTGATTTAAGATACAAAGTGTCAATACTCCATTGCCAGGAAATCCATGACTCTTGCCAATATTTTTCTAAGGTGAACCTTCCACAAAAATACACTCAAATAAAATACTGTGCCCTCTTTGCTACCCAACTATATTGAACACCTTCTACTCAGTGACAAGATAGTATAGCAGATGATGTTTGAGCAAAGATGCTATTATACGTGGTAGCTCTGTGTGCTAGAGTGGTTTTTAAAAAAGATCACACTGTCAACTTCAACTCCATTAAAAGTGAAAAAAATCAATATTTGTAAAATGGAAAAGAACCCCTCCCCCAATTTTTTAAAAAAGCTGAGTAGCCAATCAAATAAGATAACCACAATTAAAATGTTTTAATAATTTTAAAAATTTCCTGACCAAAGGGTTTTTTCAAATTAATAATTAATATACTAAAATCTCCAATACATGTAAGTTAGGAAAAGAACATGGATAACATGTTCACAAAAAAAATTCAAATGGCCAATAAACGAAAGGAAAAATGTTCTGCCAATATAAATCCAATACATAAAAATATATAAAATTAACTATAATTTTATAATTAAATAAAAAATATATAAAATTACCAGATCCATCATGTTTCATGTTTCACTCATGAAATTAGCTGAAAACTAGCAGTCCCCTACTAATAAACTCTAACAAAAGTGTACTGAGACAGGCCTGCCTCTATGCTAGTGATGTACACTGACACAATTTTTCTGGAAAGAAAGCTGAAATTATGTCAACTGCCTTATAGAATATATATGTCATTAATCCACAGTTTCTATTTACAGATATCACTTCTACAGAAATAAACAGAGGTATGGACAAGGACTTTGTATAGTGATACACACCTCAGTTGTAATCGTTATATAAGGGAAGTAAGTATGTAAGATATCTTGTTTTTGCATACTCAGTAAATGCCCTTACCTGATTGGAATTGGTAGTTATTCAGTTAGTGGGGGGAAAAGTTGGTTAAAGCAAACAAAATTTTTTTGAATGATCTGTATATTCTATATTAGTTAGAATTCATTTTGGCTGCGAGCAACAGAAACACAAAGCAACAGTAAACAAGATAAAAGTTTCTTTCTTTCTCAGGTTAAAGTGTAGCAGTTAGTGATCCTGGGCTCTTGTGGCCCTAACAAAGCATTCCAGCCTGAAACAGACAACTTCCTTAACTTCTTGCTCAGCCACGCATGGCCATTATTCCCAATTCCAGTTCTAGCAATCATGCCTACATTGCAGGAGCAGAGAAGAAAAGGAGGAAAAGAAAGGCATACTCACACCCAGACATTTTCCTAAAGTTTCACGCACCATTTGCCCATTCATTTAATCCTCAGAAATGGTGAGCTGGTAACACTTAGCTACAAGGATAACAAGAAATGTTGACTATTCCAGGCAGTCATGAGTCCAACTGAAAATCAGGATTCTTTCATGATTTAATCCTTCCTCAGCCTGCGACTTGACATTGTGCACCACCCTGGGCTGAGCTTTGCATACTTTAGGTTTTCAGTAACTAAATGAATCCCTACTGCAGACAGTAGACAATGCCACCTTCAATGTAATGACCTTCTATTTCAACCAGACGTAAACTTTCACAAAATTACTGAGTTTTTGTCGTTGGGAAAAATACTCCCTAATAATCAATTATCAGCAGTTACAATCTTAAATGCTACTGGGCCTAGATACACTGACAAATCAAGGTAATCAGGGGTAAATCACACCTGCAAAGCAGGCAGCAAAGCTTAATACTCAGATTCCTAGTATGCCATGGTATGGTTAGAATTCCAAGGGGTCTTGGGTTCATTAGAATAATGACTCAAGTGTAGATTTTATATATATATATATGATCAGAACATATTTGACTGACTAAGGGATAGTTTAATTCGAAGAAGTACCAAGTGATGCTCTCTAATCCTTGGGATGTACATCAAAGGGCCTATTTTAAAAGATTGTAAAATCTTACCCAGGTTATATATCCCTGCTGATTTGGTATCATCTGTTCTCACCTTGATTCAAACAATTCACCCTTACTCTTTTTCAATCCAAAAGAGGATCTGTGTATTCTACATTCTAAATGACCTGGAAATTTATCTATAGATCTAGATAAAGCAAATCTAGATCTAGATATTTTTTTATAAACAGCTTCTCCTAACTAAATGTTTAACATTTTTTTTAATATCCTGACTTCTTTTCTTTTCAATGGAAGAGTCTCTTTCAACTCCTTTTCATAATTTCTGTAATGTTTGCATATATGCTTGCCAGTTCTGGATGACTATGAAAGGAACAACAAGCTTCTTTTTTTTTCTGTAACTATCCCAGCTACTTTGTCTTAGATCCCACAATTAAATTACCTTTCATAACTTTAAATTAGCTTGAACACCAAATGCTTTAAGCCACTTACTGTAAATGTCAGCAATAGAACACTGGTTCTTGGAGAAGTACTCAGCACTCATACAAACATAGTTGCCTTAAAAAATATCACATCACAATGTCTAGATTCCAGACTCTAGAAATATGAAAATATTCAAAAACCCAACACTGTTTTCTTAAGGTCTCCCTCTTGTAAAGGCAAATGTGCTTATATGTTACAAATGAAAATATCATGGTCAACCAGATATTTAATAATGATTGTTGGGGCCTGGAACAGAAGGGAAAGACTCTGTTCCTTTGTAAAATATTGCTACCCTGCTCCTCAACCCTGTTCTTTTAAGACTATAGTAGACACCAATAGGAGATACCGGACTCATAATTACTCCCTCTTCTCTGAGCGTGGTTCCTGTACATGTAAGTATGAGGAGGCTTTGTCCATACTTTTGGCCCTGTCCCTTGGCCATGTTTGATCCAGGAAGGGGAGCTGACCCAAACTTGGCTAACCAGAATCCTTTCCTAGGCGTTTTCAGACTATACTATGCAAAGGGTCTCAACATCCTTGATGGTGGAGGATGCTATTCATGGCCACAGTTTCTGCTATATGGTGCTGTCTAAACATGACATAGTACAATATTTTCCTGGAGAAAGCAATCAGATTTTTAAAATACTGCTAGCCTTAATCAGAAATGCCTTTTTCTTTTGCATCTGTATCTAAACTCACAAGTAAGATGTACACAAAGGGAAAATTCTGCATAGACATGTTGTTATAGTGTGAATATACAGTCTGTGTTATGGTGGTGATATCTAGGAAAGTAGGTTCCTTATAAGATTGCCTGCTGGATTTTCCTGAAAGCTGAGCTCATAGAAGGCATATTGAATTATTCTTCTTGGAATGTTGGTCATATTATTTTTGTAGTACTCCCAGTTAGATGATTTTCTCATTTCTGATATCTGCTTCAACCATACACCTCACCTATTTTCTTATAAAAGCAAAATGAAGAGTGGTAGGAAGAATAATAATTATTGCCTACTTTAAAATACAGTGCTCAGGATCATATTAGATAGTCAATAAGAAATTCAGTAAATGTTTGGTGAATGAAATAATTCAAGCCAAGTGTTATATGATATATGTTATAAAATACATAAGATGTATCTGTTAAATTATGTCTGATTAATATTAATATATCTATCATTCTATTAAGATTATATATTAATAGAATTTATATATCTAAATGAGAGCTACCAAATTTAAATTAGTCACCTTGACTAGGGGAGGCTGCCATTGCTCAAAACAAATTGAACCCTTCTGAAATAATTTTATGCTATGGCATGCTTTGGAACAGCCTTGAGATATTAGCAAATCTCTTGCTTTTAAAGCACTCTTTCTTTGGCTAATGGTTTAGCATCCACTGGAAAAAAATCACTTGCATTAAAGAACTGGAAAAGAGCTTGGAAATCATCTAATTAGCTTTCAAGCCAGGAGAAAATATGTTTTTTTGTTCAAAATAAATAAAGTATGACTAATTTTTTATGTAGGTTAATTTTACACTACAACTCCTTTAGTGTAATGACCCTCACCTTCTATGGGCAAGGCCTAATCCTCCCAAGAAACCAGCAACATAGGTATTATTTCTACTTTATTAATAATGATACTAAGATTCAGACAGTATAATATCTTTCTCAAGGGTGAACATTCAGTAGAGTACACCATTTAAACAAGTTTATCTTACTAAACCTCTGCCAACATTGGTAGAGATCCTACATGCAAGTTTTTACAATGAGAACCCTCCTCCTTGGTTACAGTTCCTTGGATCAGGAAGGGAAGGAGGTAAGTTGCTTGATTAGCGGGATAATCAAGTCTTTTTCCCAGGGAAATTAGAATTGGGGTTGAGAGAGTCATTGTTTCTTTCCCTCAGTAGGCCATGTTAGCTTCTAAGCTGTGGTGTGGCCCTTTTTTCCCTGCCATTTTAATTCGAGAATCAGAGGTGGTTTGCATTTAATGGAAAACCTGGACTAGTCTATCATCAGTTGAACTTGCCTTTAGGCACCCAACAAAAGTGAAGACAATGATAATCTGCAGAAAGGAGCATAAAACACATGCACAGAGAAGAGCCTACATGAAATGCAGAGAGATTTTAGATGGCTTTCTGGACCTGGATTCTATTTCTTTCCTAAGATCCAGCTACATTTCTGTACCTAGTTTCTGGAAAACAGCCCTTGAGGTGTTATAGTACATTCCCCTTTTTGATGAAGCCCATATAACTTTGTCATAGTCATCAATGGATTTTGTCTGGTCATTTCCCTCTTCCTACTTTTGGAAACAGCCTGCCTACTCCTTGGTGTCCTTTTCCTCTGCACTTTATATATTGGTAATGATCTGCCCGTTGTGGTACCCAGCCCACATAGGGAAAGCAGATGATCCAGGCCAAATCACATACTGTAATCATCTCTACCCAGTGATTTGTTATAGCTGGCCATATGGCTTAAGCCGGGCTATTTAGAGTCCTTCCCTGCAATTTTTAAAATATGAACACTGGAGTAGAGAAGATTTACCTCCTTCTCTGGTGTGTTTTCAAGTTGGAATGGTTTAAATCTCAAGTATTTATTTATTTATTAGTTCATTAGTTAGTTATGTTATTCCAAGCTGTCTCTCAGAGATTTAACAATTAGAAAAATAAAATAATAATTTTCTCACAAAATGGTGAAAAGATTAAATGTATATATGTCAACAGCTTGGTATAGTCTTACCATAAGTTATTCAATTTATATTTTAATAAGATATATTAGTTATACTTACGTGAAACGTCATGAAATAAAATTCCAAATCTATACGGTACATCTTTCACTAAAGTATACATACTGTGTTTCTGATTCTCTAATGGTTAAGAAAACCCTGGATTAGGAATCTAAACTGAAAGGGGGCGGAGGGGCTAGTATACAGGCATCTTTGTTCCTTTCAAATTTTCAGAGATCCAGGCTAATGGACACTCCTCCATCTTTAACACATGGCTTTTGCCATTGCACTGGGCAGACCGTGGGGATGATTTCTTAGCATTTTATTTATGGGCCTGTATGATCCTTATCACAGCTCAGATTCCATTCATGAGAACTCAGTCATATGGCTACACTAACTGTAAAGTAGGTTGGCAAATGTGGTCTAGCTTTGGATCCAGGAAGAAATTGTTGTGAGTCTGATAAACAACTATGCAGTTCTTGCCACACACTCTCTTGGTGGTATTGAAATATAGCAAAGTGTAAAAGAATATTCAGAATTGTGTAGTACCATCACTGCCACATAACTGAAGTAATATTTAGGCCATATGACACAGTACAAAGAACACGGGACATGGATTCAGAAGACCATATTTTCAGTCTTGTCCTTACCATTAACTCCCTGAGTATTGGGCAAGTCAGTTGATATTTCTAGGCTTTATTTTCCCTATTGGAAAAATTAGTATTTTTAAAATATCCGTCCTACCTACATTATAAGGTTAATGTGGCCACCAAATTACATATATTATAAATTTAGAGGGCTATGCAAATGGAAGATCCTTGCTAGGATACACACACACACACACACACACACACACACACACACACACACACACACACACACACACACACACACACCACAGACTACACCATTTATATACACAGAATTCCATGCGCTGTACTCTGATTCCCATGTTTTCCCATGCTGTTTGAATCTCTCTTCTATCATTGTAGTATCCCCTTCTGGAGATGTTTTGATGCACCTTGCATATTCCTTCTCCCAGGACCAAGTATTCATTTCCACAGCCTGAAGAATGTAAGCTGCTCACAGATGAGTTCCTCAAATATTTCCCTCCCTTTGCTGAAGGGAGATGTCTTACTCAAGATTATGTTCCCTCCGCAGGAACCTAGTTCAATACCTGCCTTTCACAGGGATACTTATGGTAGGCCCATTTCCTACTTCAAGTTGACTCTGAAGGACCATCTCACATTCAGTGAACCCCCACTGAATTGCCCGAGTGCCCTATGAGCTCCAGTGTTCCCTCTGTCCAGTTCTGTGTCCCTCATTCCCCCCACCACAACCCCATTCTCACCCCGTATTGTTTCTGAGAGCACTTCTGGATGAACCTTCTGTTTACAATTCTCCATCTTAGAATCTGCTTCCCAGGACACTTGACCTAAGATAGCTTCCTAGTTCCTACTCTTGCCCTTTCTATAGTTTATTTTTGACACTCAGCCAGAGACATGCTCTTAGAACAAAGTGACTGTGTTAGTTTCCTAGAGCTACTGTAACAAAGTACTGCAAACTGGGTAACTTAAAGATACAGAAGTCTGTTGTCTCATAGTTCTACTAGAAGCTGGAAATCAAGATGTCAGTAGAGCCGTGATCCCTTTGAAACTCTGGATAGAATCTTTCCTTGCCTCTTCCTAGCTTCTGATGGTGGCCGTCAATCCTTGGCCTTCCACAGTTGGCAGCTACATCACTCCAAATTCAGCCTCTGTCATCACATGGCATTCTCCCTGGGCGTCTCTGTCTTCACATGGTGTTTTCCTTTTCTTATGAGGACAATGGTCATATTGGATTAGGACTCACCCTATTAACCTCATCTTAACTTGATTGTATCTACAAAGACCCTATTTCCAAATAAGATCAAAGACACAAGTACCTGGGGTTAGGACATCAATATAACATTTTAGGTACTCAATTTAACTCCTAACAGTGGCCTTGCCTTAAATCCTCCGGTTGTTCCCTTATCACTCAGAGAAGTCTGAAGTGGCCGGCAAAGCACTATACAGTCTGCCTCCCAACACTTCCACAGCCTGATCTTCAGCTCCTCTTCCCAGAGATCACTTTGCTGCAGCCATAATAGCCTCTCTGTTGCTTGTCCACATTCCGGGCACACCCCTATCTCAGGGCTTTGCATCTGCTTATCTTTGCACCTAGAATGCTCTTCACCTAGAGGTCTGCACTGCCTTTTGCCTAACTTCCTTCTGGTCTGTGCACAACTGTTGCTTCTCAGTGATGCTTTCTCTAACCTCTATTTAAAATTTCAAACAGTCTTATCCCACACTCTACCACACTTCCTTTTTTTTTTCTCCACAGAACTTCTCACTCTCCAATATACCACATAATTTACTTGTTCACTTGTGTTTATTACAGGTCTACAATATAACTTCTGTGATCTCAAGGCACTTTTGCTTTAATACTCCCCTTCCTCCATAAAAAATATTTTAAATTATATTTTATGGATGCATTGGTATAAAGAAAAATATAATCCAGGATGGATGCATTATTATAACATTCATATTTTTCTTCTGGTTTTAAAATAAATTAAAATTAAAACATTTTTGTGGGCCCTTAGAAGTACCATGGGCCTTAGGCTCTGTACGTAATGGATAAGTTGGCCCTGGTTTATAAATATCTCCCCAGCAGAATGTAAGCTCTTGGAGGATGAGAACTTTTTCCATTTTGCTCATTGATATTTCCCCAGCAAGTAAAACAGGGCCTGGCATATAGCAATGTTCAATAAATATTTGCTGAACATATGAATGGCAAAAAAAATCATTTTGGTTTTCCATTAGAATTAGTTTTCCATTCCTTTAGTGAAATTGGTTTTGTGTGGCCTAACCTAGAATGTACTGTTACTTCCACTTCAACACTTAAATCTTCAAGAATAATTCTGCAATAGACCAACCAGCCTTTGAACTAACTGCAGGACCCTAGCCTTACACAGCTCATGCAAACCATGGGAAGCGATAGTAAGTGAGTTAGAGGAATTACTTTTCTGTAGCCCACTTTGGTTCACTGGCAAGTTATATACTCTGTTGGAAAGTAATTACAAATATTATGAGAGACATTTTTTGAAATTAAAAAAAATCACTTGAACAATTATAAGAAAAATTTTGCTGGTATCTTGAGATAAACCCTAATCTTGAAATAACTTCTACATAACAAAATAAATCATAAAACACCTTAAGATAATTTTATAGAACTAAACTAGTGTGGTTGCCGTATTACAGAGATTTATTTTAATGAAAAAGAAAAAAAAAACCTCTATGAAACTGGTGGCTCTCAGGTGGTAGAGCAAGGATAAAAAAATGACTAAATTTGATTTGTATTTATTAGAAAAGCAGAGATCAGACCTCCAATTTGATTTGGGAAAACTGAAGTTAAACTTGCAGGGGTATAAATATTGCTTATTTTGTACTGAAGAATCCTGGTACTTATGAATTTCTTAGGATAAAAATCACTGAAATGCTTTTGAGAAGAAATATCTCATGGGAGGCAAAAATCATTACAGTGCCGCATACATTTATTAATACTCAGAATATTTAAAGGTACAGCTGATCAGGAACCTTCATGATTATTTCCTTACCCTTTCTGGAACTACTATAAAATTTCCCATTTGTCCTACCTTCCACAGCCTCATGTGTGTTCCTCGGAACTTGGCTAATATTCAATATTCAGTTAAATATGTCTGTCCTTCATTAGACTGTTGGGGAAGCAGTTACAATTTATTTTAGTACATATATTACCCAGCAAGATGCCTTTCATATTGAATAGATATTCATTGAGTGAACTGTTGAATGTGAAATAATTTTAAAACTATAGACAGAGTTATTTTCTTAAGGTTGTTTTCATTGTATAAATATTTAGGAAATTCTTTCCTTTGAGAGTTTCTTTCTTTTTTTTTTTTTTTTTTTGCCTCTGAGTCCTTGTGGGATTTTTTTTTTATTCAAACAGAAAGTCACAAAAATTATAATCATCATCATCAGTTCAGTCAGTCCCATGTAATTATTTTTTTTTTATCTTGATCTTTTGTTAGCACTTTTATGAATTCATCAGTTTTCCATTAGAGTTCTGGAAATGCTTATTCGTTCAGTTCAGCAGTATAGTCAGTACCTAATACAAATGTATTTCATTTACCTATTTAAGGTAGGGAGTCCAAAGCCCATCAGAGCAGAGCAGTATTATTTATCTAATACTTGCCTAGAAACTTGCTGGGAACATTATATACATGATCTCATTTAACAATAAAAACAACTCAGAGATATAGGAGTTATTTACATCATATTGTAAATTTAAAAGGCCAAGGGCTAGCTAACTTTCTCAAGGTCAGCCAATAAGTCAAAGGGCTGAATTCAAACCCAAACCTATCTATTTCCAAAACCTAAGTTCCTGGACTTCCCTGGTGGTGCAGTGGATAAGAATCTGCCTGCCAGTGCAGGGGACACGGGTTCGAGCCCTGGTCCGGGAAGATCCCACGTGCCGTGGAGCAACTAAGCCCGTGCGCCACAACTACTGAGCCTGCGCTCTAGAGCCCGCGAGCCACAACTATTGAGCCCGTGCGTCTAGAGCCTGTGCTCCACAACAAGAGAAGTGACCACAAGGAGAAGCCTGCACACCACAACAAAGAGTAGCCCCTGCTCTCCACAACTAGAGAGAGCCCGTGCACAGCAACGAAGACGCAACGCAGCCAAAAATAAATTAATTAAAAAAACAAAAAACCCTGTGTTCCTCCACCTACATCTTCACATTAGCAAAAGATCAACTCTACAAAATAATGTCATTTCAGAACAGAGCAATCTTTTTAAGCAAGATGTTGAAAGATAACATAATGAATTTTTATAAAATAGCTGAAATTTTAACTTAGTAGCCTCTACATTAAAAATAATAATTCTGAAACAATGATTTTTGCCAGAGAGACCTATATGAAAATGAGGAATATATTCCTAGGGAAAATGTAGACATTTACTGTGACAGATATTGGTCCATAGGATTTTATATCATTTTAAAATCTGTATTTTGTCATGTCCAGTTCAATTGTGAAAATGATTCTACCACTTTTATCTTCTTTGTGCTTCTTTACCTTATGTAATTATTATTATTATTATTTTTAAACATACAAGCTCCATCCTTTATTTTATTTTATTTATTTTTTGCTGCGTTGGGTCTTCCTTGCTGTGCATGGGGGCTACTCTTCGTTGCAGTGCGCAGGCCTCCCATTGCAGTGGCTTCCCTCATTGCGGAGCGTGGGCTCTAGGCACGCGGGCTTCAGCAGCTGTGGCCCGCGGGCTCAGCAGCCGTGGCTCACGGGCTCTAGAGTGCCGCCTCAGTAGTTGTAGCGCACGGGCTTAATTGCTCCGCGGTACGTGGGATCTTCCCTGACCAGGGCTCGAACCCGTGTCCCCTGCTTTGGCAGGCGGACTCCTAACCACTTTGCCATCAAGGAAGCCCACCTTATGTAATTATTTATTCCTGCCTGTTTCCTTTAGTCTTATATGTCCCATCTTCACTTGCATTGCTGATTTTTTTCTGTCTTATTTCTATGAATTCATTATTTATCCAAAGTTTTTTATATCTTTTTTTTTTTCCTCCTGAAAGACCTTATTATAATACTATCTGTGTGGTTTTAAAAAGTTTCTATGTAGATTCATGCAATGTTTCTTCTCAGATTTCAGAGCTAGGGAAATACCTCTTTTCTGATCATTTGGTTTTCTACTTATTAGCTATTGAGAGCTGTGTATCCTATTATGTTCCCATTTTGCTTTGAATGCCTGAAAGATAAGCATCTGGTTTTGTGCACAATAGCAATAGTTTCCCTAGACTTTGTCATCTGGGATGATTATTGTTCCCATCATTACTTGTCTGTTGTCATTATTTACATGATGTTATGGTTTTGTTATTTGTGACCTTAATTTGTATAATACCTCCCTTTCCTATTGAAGATAAGGAAGAAAAAGAGAAAAAGATGAGAAAGACACTGAAAGAGAAAAAAGGAGACGTGAGAAGTTTTAACATTTTAACAATTTTACTTCAAGTCTGGCTCTGCCTAGTTTTCTTCAGTTTAAGTTAATGATTTCTGTCTTGATTCACTGAACAAGCTCTTGCTCTGTATCCAACTTGGAGTAGCTGGGACAGCTGCTTTACTTTTTTGTGCTTGACTACACGTCTTCATATTTCATTTCCTCTGGGAATGAAGCATTTCTTTATTTTGATAAACTTTTTTTACAGTCTCTCTTCTTCGCAGATTGGAGCCCTTCTAAAGGCCAAATCTACATAGGTGGTCTTGTTACCCTTGGCCAGATAGACCCAATTCTGAATGTGAACCTCTCTGTTCATCTGTCTGTTGCTATGTGTATGTATATATATATATATATATATATATGCATGCATACCTGCATGTACACAGGTGTATATACACACACATACATTCATATTAATGGTATTAAAGTCCAGTAGGAGGTGCTAATGTGTATTTATATCAATGCTAATCACTTTTCTGGGCTGTTCTTGTTACCTGTCCCATGTTTTAGTTGGTTGACTTTTCCTCTACTATTTGCCTTTCAAGGTCCCTTTTACAACTCAGCATCTATGTCTAGCCATCACTGCCAGCCTCAACCCATGGCAAATATTCCTTTTGTTGGTGGGAAAATCTAGTTTTGTTTTAAATTATTTTATCTCTATAAAAATTTAGAAAGAAACATCACTTTATAGCCCTTTAATTTGGTTTGGAGTTTGATTCTAGGTTGATAGTAGATTAGATCAACTACATGCATGTACATACATAAGTATATATATATATATATATATATATATATATATATTCTGCCTCGTCCAATAAAAAGAATATTCATTTCTATATATTAATTGTGCCACTACATATTTTTCACCTCTAATTCAATTCATCAGAACTTTACTGGGTCTCTACTGTGTACAGGGCACTAGGTTAGCTCCATAGTAATACGTATGAATAAGACATAAAGTTTATTCTTTATGGAGTCACAATCTATGTCGGAGACAAAAATAGCTGTAATATAAGCAGGTGGAGATATGGATCTTGACAGTGATTCAAATTCTGTGACTTAAAATGTTTCCTAGTGACACACTCCTGGGTTATACCTAGGGATTTGTGTGAGTTCCAGAGCTCTAGCTGTCACTGTGAACTTTTTCTTCCTACTTGCTGGTGGTGGTGGATTGTTTTAGGAGTAATCTTGAATTCAAACCAATGTATGCTTGATATGTGAAACTGAATAAGTTAGTCTCTCTGTAACTCATTTCCTTACTAATAGTATGTAGTCATACGTATTTATTAAATGAATTAATACATATAATGTATGTGCCTGACATAAAGCCATTCTAGGGGATACAGTGATGTACAAGACAGACAAGTTTCTGTTTCATAAAGATTAAATTTGAAAGGACAACCATACTGGTCAAACTATAGTAACATATAGTTATATACACAATACATAGTATATTATAGTAATAGTTTATGTCATTATGATAGCATATTGGAGAGATTATTTAATTCAATATATTCTATATATTTTCTTTATGTATACAGGTAATAAAAAGTGAAATTTTCTTGCATCACCCAGAAATCAAAGTGGCAAAGATATTGTTATCACCAAGTGTTACATACATGTTTTTAATGTTTTACCTCAAGGTAAAGAATGCAATATAGTAAGTGTATTTGGCAACTTTCACTCAATGCAGAGATGTCACAGTTAATATAAAATGTTGCTTGATTTGACATTCTGCTGATTCTTGAGTGTGGCAGTTGATAAGAATACCAAAGTTCCTAATATGCTGTGTCTTAGGTTTTAAATCACCTTCTGGCTCCTCTATTATCTCTGAACTTAATAAAGGACATTATGCTCTGTGTTTTCCAGATCTCATAAAGTGTAAGGAGATGTAACTTAATGTGTTGGAGGAAGGAGTTAATAGATACCTCAGAATAGCTCCTTTCATCCTGATTATACCGCATGGGACTTTAACAGAGATCATACTCTTCTCCAGCAGCTGGACCCCAGGGTAACTTCTGAGAAATGCTGACCTCTGGACTGGCTTTATGCAGAGATAAAAGAAATGTGTGTGTGTTTTAAAAGCAGTGATTAAAGATTTGTCAGGATTTCTACAATTTTTTCATCATTTGCTCAAACCTATGGGTATGACAAAGTGAATCACTAGAAGGCTTTTTTTAAAAATGTAAACAACGAAGATACTCTTAATGATGTGTTAAGTTTCAAAGCAGTAACTTAAATTTTGTTTTCCTAAACTTTTTTTAAATTGAGGTATAGTTGATGTACAGTATTATGTTATTTTTCAGGTGTACAACCTACTGATTCAACATTTAAATACATTATGAAATGTTTACCACAATAAGTCTATTAACCATCTGTCACCATTCAAAGTTCTTAGAGTATTTTTGACCATATTCCTTATGCTGTATATTACTTCCCTGTGAATTATTTATTTTATAACTGGAAGTTTGTACCTCTTAATCCCATTTACCTATATCATTCAACCTCTCATCCTCCTGCCCTCTGGCAATAGCCAGTTTGTTCTCTGTATTTATGAATCTGTTTCTGTGTTGTTTTGTTGTTTGTTTTCTATTTTTAGATTCCACATATAAGTGGAGTTATGCAGTATTTGTCTTTCTCTGTCTGCCTGATTTCACTTAGCATAATACCCTCCAGTTCCATTCATGTTGTCACAAATGGCAAACTTTCATTCTTTTTTATGGCTGAGTAATACCTCATTATATATATATGTATATATATACATATATATAATAAATATTAATATATAATAAACAGTATATAGTAAATATTATGTATATATAATAAATCACATCTTCTTTATCCATTCATATATCAATGGACACTTAGGTTGTTTACATAGCTATTGTAAATAATGCTGCAGAGCATAGGGTGCATAAACCTTTTCTAATTAGTGTTTTTGTTTTCTTTGGGAAAATATTCAGAAAAGGAATTGTTGGATCATATGATAGTTCTATTTTTAATTTTTTGAGGCCCCTCTGTACTGTCTTCCAGAGTGGCTGCTCCTTTTACATTCCTTTTTCTCCTCATCTTCACCAATGCTTGTTATTACAGACTAGTTTTTAAAATCATTTTGCTCAGTGAGAAAACAATGTGAATGTAGATATACTGGGCCTCAGCTCACTTACCTGTATACAAGGGTAATAACAGAAAGTACTTGTGAAGATTAAAGAAGTTAATATATATGAAGTGAAGTGCTTAGAAAAATATTTAACACATAGAAAGCACTAGAAAGCTTTCTATATATAGAGAGAGAGATAGAGAGAGAAAAAAATATATATATACACACATATGCTATTATCCTTAATTGTTTAAATACAAAGTACCTAAGTAATTATAAAATAGCTGCTTGAAGGATATATATATATACATATACATCAAAATGTTAATGATAGATCTCTGGGTTATGTGATTACAAGTAATTTTCTTTTCCTTTCTTACTATCTGTGTTTTGTAAATTTTCTATGATCAATATGTATTTTACTGGATGTGGCCAAGATGATGGAGTAGGAAGAACCTGAACTTACTTCCTCTTACAGGCACACCAAAATTACAACTCTTTAGAAAACAACTATGAGGATGACCTGAAGACTAGCCGAAAGGATTTTCCACATCTAAAGATATAAAGAAGGAATCACAGCAAGGTGGATAGGAGGGAGGGGTGGAGATGCGGTAGAGACAAGACCTACACCCGCAGGTAAGTGACCCACAGAAGGAAGGATAATTACAATTGCAGAGGCTCTCCCCAAGGAGTGGGAGTCTGAGCCCCCTGCACAGGAAGAGAAGCCCCCAGAACATCTGGCTCTGAAGGCCAGAGAAATTAGCATACAGGAGAGCCAGAGGGCTGTAGGAAACAGAGACTCTATTCTTAAAGGGCAGGTACAAAATCTCATATGCTCCAAGTCTCAGGAATTAGGCAGTAATTTGAAAGGAGCCTGGGTCAGATCTACTTGCTGATCTTGGAGAGTCTCTTAGAAAGGGAAGAAGCAACTGGGGCTCCCCCTGGGACATAGATGTTGGTGGCAGCTATTTTGGGCAGCTTGTTCTAGCAAGAGGACACCAGTGCTTGAAAGCACCATTTTGGAGTCCTCCCTCTAGCCTATTAGTGCTGAGGACCTACCTGCCCACCAGTGGGCTGGCAGCCACCACATGACGTAGGACCTGGCAACCAACTGGGCTGGGGGTCATTTCTGCCTACCATCGTGCCCATAGTGGTCAACCTGCCACAGCAGAAGAGCCCACCCAGCCAAGCTAAGGG
This sequence comes from Grampus griseus, assembly GCF_964374135.1. Taxonomy (NCBI): domain Eukaryota; kingdom Metazoa; phylum Chordata; class Mammalia; order Artiodactyla; family Delphinidae; genus Grampus; species Grampus griseus. The sequence continues at coordinate 64,346,561 of NC_138997.1, forward strand.
GCAGTCCTAGAGCATCTAGCTCTGGTGACCAGAGGGGAATGTGCTGCTGGGTCCCATAGAATGTCTTCTACACAAGGCCACTTTTCCAAGATTGGGGAACATAACCAACCTACCTGATACATACAAAGAAATTCAGATAATTAGGCAAAGTGAGGAGATAGAGGAATATGTTCCAAATGAAGGATGCTCAGCAAATTTGGGAGAAGAATGGGTGAACACAGTGAAAAGTTTAACAAAGAGACAAATATAAAGAAGGGTCAAACAGAGCTGAAGAATTCAATAACTGAAATAAAAACATGCCAGACAAACTCAAGAGTAGACTAAATGATGCAGGGAACAGATCAGTGAACTGGAAGAGAGAGTAGTGGAAATCACTCAAGCTGAACAAAAAAAAATTTTTTTCAAAAGAGCATAGTTTAAGAGACTTCTGAGACAACATCAATCACACTAACAATTGAATTACAGAGGTCCCAGAAGTTGAAGAGAGAAAGAAAGGGGCAGAGAACTTATCTGAAGAAACAGAAGGTGAAAAAGTGCATAACCTGGAAAAGGAAACCGACACCCAGGTTCAGGAAGCATAGAGAGTTCCAAATAAGATGAACCCAAAGAGGTCCACACTGAGACACATTATAATTAAAATGGCAAAAATTAAATATAAATAGAGAATCTTAAAAGCAGCAAGAGAAAAGACACTAATTATGTACAAGGGAACTCTCATAAGATAAATAGCTGATTTTTCAGGAGAAACTTTGCAGGCCAGATAGGAGTGGCATGATATAGTCAAAGTGATGAAAGGAATAAAAAACCCACAACCATGAATACTCTATCTGGTAAGGCTATCATTCAGATTGAAGGAGTGATAAAGTGTTTTACAGACAAGCAAAAGCTAAAAGAGTTCAGCACCACCAAACTGGCCTAACAAGAAACATTAAAGGGACTTTTCTAAGTGAAAAAGGAAAGGTCAGAACTGGAAACATGAAAATTATGAAAGGAAAAATCTCATTGGTAAAAGCAAACATACACTAAACCTAGTAAGAAGGTTAAAAGACAAAAGGAGTAAAATCACCTATATCCACAATAGGTAGTTAAGGGATACACTAGCCAAAAAATGTAAAACGTTATGTCAAAAAAATTAAACATGGGAGGAGGGCATGAAAAATGCAGGGTTGTTAGAATGCATTTGAATTTAATAAAGGAACAAAAAAGAACTACAAAGAAAACCCCACAGAAAACAATTAACAAAATGGCAATAAGAACATACCTATCAGTAATTACTTTAAATGTAAATAGACCAAATTCTTCAAGTAAAAGACATACAATGGCTGAATAGATTTTTTAAAAAGACCCATATATAGGCTGCCTATAAGAGATTCACTTCAGATATAAAGACTCACAAAATGAAAGTGAGGGAATAGAAAAAGGTATTCCATGCAAGTGGAAACAACAAGAAAGCTGGAGTAGCAATGCTTAGACAAAATAGACTTTAAAACAAAGACTGTAACAAGAGACAAAGAAGGACATTACATGGTGATAAAGGGATCAATCCAACAAGAAAAATATAACAACTGTAAATATATATGCACCCAACATAGGAGCACCTAAATATATAAAGCAAATATTAACAAACATAAAGGGAGACATTGAGAGTAATACAATAATAGTAGGGGACTTTATCACCCCACATGCATCAATGGACAGATCACCCAGACAGAAAAGCAGTAAGGAAACACTGGCGTTAAATGACACATTAGATCAAAGGAACTTAGTAAATATATATAGCACATTCCATCCAAAAGCAGCAGAATACTGATTCTTTTCAAGTGCACATGAAACATTCTCCAGGGTAGATCACATACTAGGCCACAAAACAATCTCAATAAATTTAAGATTGAAATCATATTAAACATCTACTTTGACCACCACAGTATGAGACTAGAAATCAGCTACAAGACAGCTAAAAACTAAACTATATGCTACTAAAATACCATGGAAGAAATCAAAGAGGAAATCAAAAATTATCTGGAGACAAACTAAAATGCATACACAATGATCCAAAATCTGGGGGGGTGAAGCAAAAGCTGTTCTTAGAGGGAAATTTATAGTGATACAAGCCTACTCAGGAAACAAGAAAAATCTCAAATAAACAATTTAAACTTACACCTAAAGGAACTAGAAAAAGAAGAACAAACAAAACTCAAAATTAATACAAGGGGGCTTCCCTGGTGGCGCAATGGTTGAGAGTCCGCTGGCCGACGCAGGGCACACGGGTTCGTGCCCTGGTCCGGGAAGATCCCACATGCCGTGGAGCGACTAGACCCATGAGCCATGGCCACTGAGCCTGCGCGTCCGGAGCCTGTGCTCTGCAACGGGAGAGGCCACAACAGTGAGAGGCCCGCGTACCACAAAAAAAAAAAAAAAAAAAAATTAATACAAGGAAGAAATAATAAAGATCAGAGCAGAAATAAATAAAATAGAGACTAAAAAAACAATAGAAAAGATCAATGAAACAAAGAGCTGGTTCTTTGAAAAGATAAACAAAATCAATAAACCATGAATACAGAGGGCCAGCTATAAGTTATACAAAGATTAGCCCTCCTATTGTTCAAGTGTCAAATGTGTACACAATGTAATAAAAGTCAGCCAGTCAGCAATTAAAAAAATGAAATCTTGCCATTGCGACGGCATGGTGGTCCTAGAATGTATTATGCTAAGTGAAATCAGTCAGACAGAGAAAGATAAATACCATGTAATCTCACTTGCGTGTGGGATCTAAAAAACAAAACAAAACAAAAACAGAGTCATAGGGCTTCCCTGGTGGCGCAGTGGTTGAGAGTCCACCTGCCAATGTAGGGGACACGGGTTCGTGCCCCAGTCCAGGAAGATCCCACATGCCGCGGAGCGGCTGGGCCCGTGAACCATGGCTGCTGAGCCTATGCGTCTGGAGCCTGTGCTCCGCAACGGGAGAGGCCACAACAGTGAGAGGCCCGCGTACCACAAAAAAACCCCAAAAAACAAAAAAACAGAGTCATAGATACAGAGAACTAAATGATGATTAGAAGAAGGAAAAGGGGTAGGGATAAGAGAAATAGGTAAAGTGATTAAAAGGTACAAACCTTAACTAATACAGACTTTTATGTACATAATCAATGTGTTATTTTGGCCTTAATTTTGTTATTCACTGAGGATTTTCTTCCCACTAATTACTTGAGTATTATAATGTTTTGTCCAAAATTGTTTTGAATACAGTATAGATTAGGAATAAAGGGTACTTTTTAAGCACTTGTTTTTTGCCAGGTATGGTACTAAAATACTTAAATTATCTCACTGATGCTTTACAGTGTGACCCATGGCAGATATACAATTCTTATTCTCATTTTACAGATGAGAAAACTAAGGTTGAAATAGGTTAAGTAACTTGAGTGAAGATGTAGCTGGTACATGGAAATTATTAGATACTTAGTACTGTAAAGCAGGATAAACATGAGATTGATGATGATCAAACTCATGAATATAGATGATATTTCCTAGATGCAGTATGTTGTACGGGAGAGAAAAACCAAAACAAAACAAAACAAAACAAAAAAATAAATAAAGGGAAGATAAGAAAAAAGAGCTTCGTGCAGTACTTGAGAAATAATTTACTTTGAAGCATGTATAGAGTAAAAGAAGCTGTAAAATGAGAGTGATCAGAGAGTCAGAAAGGTAGGAGGAAAAACATCAATAGAAGAGTATGCTTTCGTGAAACCTAGGATAGTGAATGTTTCAAAAACAGAGTAATCAAGAGTGCTAAACTTTGCAGGGAGGGCAAATAAAATAAGGACCAAATGATAAGTTTCACTAGAATTATTGGTAAAAACATGCCCTTGGCAAGAGCAGTGTGTGAGATGGAGGTGGGTCAGACTTGTACACTGAGACTTAGGTGGAGGTAAGAAAATGAAAACCATGAGTAGAAACATTTTGAAGACATTTAATTGTGGAGGGAGAAGTATAAGGTAGTAGCTGGAGTGGACTATGGTGCTGAGTTTTTTTGTTTGTTGTGAAGTAATCAGTAGAGGTGGGGAGACGATGCAGAATAGAGAACATGAAGGTCTTCTGAGAAACACAAAAGAAGGGAATCCAAGATGCAGGACAAAGATTTACATTTTAATTTGAGAGAAGCTGAAAAGGATAGACAGTGATGCAAATAAGTATGTAGAATTATTTTAGGTGAGGAAGCATGTGTTCTATTTTCTCTCAAAAGAAGGATGTAAAGTCAGCTGGCTGAGAATGAATATAGTTGAAGGTTTGAAGAGAGTGGTGATGATTTTAAACATCTTCAAAAACTAGAAAGAGAGCTGATAGTACAATACAAACATAATACAGGTCTGCAGCTTGGAGGACCCAGTGGAGGTTGGAGGCCAAACACTTATACAGATTAAGAGTGCTAAAATTTTGCATACTCTTTGATCTACTATGCTTGGATTAGAAATTTATCCTAAAGAAGTAATTATAGATGTATTCAAGATAGAGCCATAAGGGTGTCCATGGTGGAATTTATAATAATGAAAAACAAACCAATTTAAATGCCCATTGATAAGGTTTATCTAAATATTAAGGTACATTCATAAATAGAATATCTTGAAGCCATTAAAAGTTTTTTCAAACATTTAACAGCCTAGAAATATGTTTGTAATATGCTTAATGAAAAATTGGAAGTTATAAAAAAGAAAGTAGGATGATTCCTTCTTTTTTATAAAAAAATAAACTTACTAATGCATACAAAAATGACACAAAATGTTAAAAAGTGTTTACCTCTGCTTGATGGGATTATATATGATTTATATTTCGATTTGTTCTTGTATATATTTATAATTCTTTCTATTATAAGCATTTATAATTGCCATCATTAAAAATATCTTATTTTTATGGGATTTAGCAAGAGTTTATCGACAATCTATAATTCATAACAGTAAAGCATACCCTAAACCATTTTTCTGAAGAATATTATTCCACATGCTGTTAATAGGTATCTGTTGGGGAAAATGCTCACATAGGTTTGGAAAACTTAAAGCTTCACAGGTATGATTTTTAATGGTAAGAGTGCACAGAACTTCTAATATGCTAATTTTCATAGAGAATCTTCTTTTCAAATTTTAATTGACACAGAATTCTTTTTGCATGAAATATTTATCAACATTTTTTAAAACTAATATTTTTTATATTACTTTGATAAATGATGTGTTAGCATAACTCTCCTTAAGACCATTGATGGTCTCTACATTGGGTACCTTATTGTCCTGACACTGATAAGCAAGAGCAGGATATGAAATTTTATGGGCTGATAAAAATTGTCAGTTTTTAGAAATCTATCTTCAAGAGTGCACCACTCAGTATATAGAGTTTGGTTTTTCTCATTTCAAAGATATCATTTTTTTAGGTGACAGAACTTTTGCACTGCTTCAGAAATGCAAACGTTGTGCCTTTTAACCAATTTAAATCAATGAAACGATGTGACTGAACAGTGCTCATGACAACCATTTTTGAGAGTTAGGCCAACCAGTGTTATAGAAAATAACGATACATAAAATGTGCTGACATAAAACTTTAAAATCTAAGCTTTTTCTCTCTTCATAGAGTTTGTGAGATCAAAATGAAGGCTTAATTATACACTTTACCTTTTAAATAGATTTAAGATGCTTAATATTGAACCTGTGGTAGTATACTTTTCTTCTTGCTACTTATTCAAGTATTCTACCTATCATAACTTCTTATATTTTAAAGGAACACATGCCAAAAATTCTACATAATTCATTAAGTAATGAGGGAACCAGTAAGATGTTACAACCAGTTTGTAGGAGAATCCAAAGAGCAGACATCTTATGTAGGCCCATGGTGAATGTTCAAATAAATTTGCTTAATAGATGCAAAACTGGTCAATATCCACAGAGTAATAATCAATTTCATTCCACTGAACACAATTAATTTGTACTTCCATGGTCCATAATCATTCACATTGATTTTCTACGACTTATACAATTATAAAATAGGTCAAGGACAATGAAAAGTACAAACTTCTTAGAGTCAGAAAACCTGGAAAGCTGTGCTCTAGACAATAGATAATTTTCATTGTAGACACCAAGTAATCTTTCTGGTACCTTTCAAAGTCTTTCAGAATTTTCCTTGACAGTTTTCCCTTACGTTGTAATCATGATAATCTCAAAGAAAGATTTTCTTGATTACAAAATAAGTCTGGTCCCACTAGTTTGGCCTGATTATTTACACAGGTGCAGTAAGAGTATTAATTTACCATATAGACCTTTTTAGACTTTTTGCAAATCATGAGCCATATAATAGCTAACAATTACAAACACTATAAGGCTAATGTCTGCTTAGAAATTTTCATAAGTAATCTCACATTTGATTTATAAAAGCTTTTATTATTTACTAGCCCAAGGTAAGGAAATGAACCCCAAGATAATCCCTCCACTACATTCACCTGCAGTATCTCTAATCTTGTGTAATTTTTCTCTCTTCTCATAGTGCCCCAAATTTTCTAAGGTTCTTGACCTTAGAAGTAACCTTCTTTACTATCTGCAAGGCTGAGCCCTGCAAACCAGGTATCAGGCAGTTTTCCTGGGAGAATTTTGTAGCCATTTTCTCCATAATAAAGCCAGCTTTGTTTCTCAAAAGCAGCTTGTCACATCTGATTAAATGAGCATTGTTCTCAAATATGACACTCTTGAGATAAGGCCATGGTGGTACAATCATTTTGGTCTATTATATCCTGGTAAAAAGGAAGACATTCTTATCAAATGTATGCAAATAACTATATTGGCATAAAAGTAAAGAGAAGCAGTAAGAGTTTCTGAATTTGATCATCAGTGAGAATTAGGTATCATCTAAAATATTTCATCTCAATTTACAAAAGCAGAGGTTACTCAATTGTTCTGGGTTTCAGATAGCTGAACAAAGAGAAAACACTTTCTTATACATTCAGGAAATAGAACATTAAAGCAATATTAATAATATTCCCCTCCCTAAACTAATCTATATTAAAATTTCCCTCATCAGTTCATTCAGTCCTATGTAATTAATTCTTGTTCTGTTGGATATTGGGTTAGCATTTTTATGAGGCCATCTGCTTCTCAGCTAAAAAGAGTTCTAGAAATCCTGACTTAGTCCACTGGTACAGTCTAAATGTGGTCTAAATGATGTCAGGTCAGAAGCATGTATCCAACATGCTATTTGTTGAAGTGTCAATAGTGTGAAGTACCTAGAACAGTCCTTTTCCACAAGGCTTTGAGAGTATCCTTTCTTGAAGGAGACTGAACTTTTTTGTTTTTAAAGAAGTCAGTGACTGTTTTATCTGACTATAAAAAAACAGATAGAAATTTTCTTATAAGAAGAAAAAAATCTTGAGATATAACATATAATGATCCTGAAACACAAAATACACATCAAGACCATGTCAAAAATATCAAGTAAACTCTGGAGTAAGACCTACACTTAGGTTAGTCTGATATGCATCACCGTTTGAGAATCACTGGCCTAGAAGGTGGTAGATTCAAATTAAAGAAGTAAGGTGGTGGTCTATAAACATTTTAAGTAATAACTGAAACTATGACTGATAACATTATATTGTTATTGACTAATATTATTAGATAAGGCACTACCAGAAGACTGAACAATGCAGGAAAACTTGAAAAACTATTCCATAAGAGTTTTGATCAATGTTTTCCCTGAGGTTAAAACATGTTATTGAAAGCAAGGGCATTAACAAATACCCCAAGACTTCCCATAAACTATGAATATTTATATTAATAACATTTTACCAATATCAATTTAACCTAAGGAAGGCTGAGTGTCTCTTCTGATTTGACAAGTCTGCCTATGCAACTCATCAAACAAGCCTAATTAGATACTTAAGGCATCTCTTTTTAAGAAGTGAAAGAACAAATCTTTGTGATTTTCCAGGGACTCTCTGATATAGTCTGATAGTTTTATTTTATTTTCTTGTCCACACCCTGCAGCATGAGGGATTTTAGTTCCCCCACCAGGGATCAAACATGTGCCCCCTACAGTGGAAGTGTGGAGCCTCAACTACTGGACCGCCAGGGAAGTCCCAGTCTGATAGATTTAGATATAAAAATATCCTGAAAGTTTTATCTTATTTTTCTACATTTAAGACCTGATTTTTGAAAGCTACATTTTTAAAAGTTTTTAAGAGAGGTTTGGACACTCGGTTTAAAAAGGATCATGGGTACCTGAGGAACAGTACTTGGTTAACCATTTAATTAGAGTGATAATAAAGCATTAAAAAAATAGATGATAACAGGATTTAAAGAACCTTTGTTCTTTGATAAGTAGTAATTTTTGTTTTGCTCCTTTTTCCTCTTAAATAATCAAGGATCTAATAAAGTTAACATAAAGCACAGAAAATTATTCTGGTAAAACGCAGAATTTTACAATGCAGGCAGATTACACAAAAGGTAAAGAATTACCTTGCATATTGTAGGTGAAGGTATTAATCAGTAAACCAAAGAAGCAAACCAATCAGGATTAAACAAACTGCTAAAATGTTAACATATTTCTTAGTTTCTTTTCAGATTAAGGTATTATAATTAAAGAAAGTAAAATTTGCCTTCCAAGTTTCATTCTTTATTATGCTTTTTCATATTCTAAAACTGATACAGTACTTTAGGATAGCTTTTAGAGACTCTACTGGGTAAAAATTAATTTCATAATTATACTAAGATATTATTGTCAACATACAATGTATTCATCATTACTCTCTTAAAAGAAATAAAAAATCATCCATTTTAATTTCTAATATGTAAATATAGATAAGTATAACTCACATGAATGCAAGCTCTTGGGGGTCCTCAGTAATTCCTAAGAATATGAAGGCATCCAAAGACCAACAAGTGTGAGAACTCCTGCTTTGGGACAAATTACTATGTTTCCTTTAAAAAAAATACAAAAAAAGGTGAATTCTCACTATATTGTCTCAACTACTCATTAATTATACATTTTTAACAAAAGTAACTAACTTCTATTTCACAGAGAAAACAGTAGATTGCAGAGTGAATAGTAGAAAACTGTCCTCTTATGAAAGCATTTTAACAGATTAGCAGCGCTTGTGAAAATAAATACATAATAAAGTTTTTGATAGCCACACATCCCTTTTACATTCCTTAAAGTGGCAAAAATGAACACTCATTAGCATCACCCCATGATATAGCTTATCTATAACATATCTATAAAAATAAGTAAAATACATAAACTTTAAATAATGCATATTAATCAATGATTTGATGTTTCAGTATTCTATCTTAAAAATTAGTCAGGTATCTAATGGTTATCCATTAATTAACTCAATTGAATATCAATCTGTGGTTTTAAGTTACCTTAAAATATTTTGGAAATTATCGTCAAGTTGACATACTACAAAATATAACTGCTTTTGAAATCAAAAGTTTCAGAACAACTATTCAATTTAGTTGAATACAAAGTTACATTTTAATGACCAAAAACATTATGTAGGAGTAAAAATTATCTTATTTGATCAGTAAAAAATGTAAAATTTGATTAAGAAAAGCAAAACCAAGTAGAATAAATGTATGCTTGTGTTATACTTAAAATAGAGAAAACTTGAAAACTGTGTCAAGAGAAAAGGCATAATTGTTTTCATTAAACCAAAATTATAAAATGGTCTTGTTTGCCATAGATTGACCTTAATTTATGAAATTCATATAATGTAAGTATGCCTTAAGTATACGAACCTGGATTCTTAAAACATTTCTGAGTTATTTTCTGTGAGAAGACTTTTTTTTTAAGTCTAGCATATTTAAAACACTAGAAGTTAAATTTTCTGACTCTTTAGAAATTATAGGAATATTTAATTAATATATTCACTTATTTATCTCTATAAACCATTTAGAGCAGAGCTCCTTTAAGTAACTTATTTTCTAATCATTAATACTCTCTGGAAGTAGAAAATGTTTCACACTAATGTAACAAAAAATAAAAAAGCCTTCATGAATTGCAGACACATAGACATGCAGGACATACAATGAGCTTATAACATAAAATCTTCAATTTTAATCACAGGTAAAGAGACACAGGAGAGACAAAAACACAATGCCTGAGAAATCCATATACAAAGAATTGTTATCCTTGCTGGTGGACATGACATTCTTAAATTATTTGAGTTCAAACTAAACAAACAAATAAAAGAAAACAAACAAACCAGATTCTCTGTGAGTTCTCACTTAACAGAGAATAAATCTCTATGATTTATTCATCTAGTTTCAGAAATCACTAAATGATCAAATCATAAAACCAAATTATCAATCATTGCTGCCACCAATGAGTAATAATTTATCTGCTATCTGCACACCAAAAACTAAACAAAACACAAAATTAGCAGAGAACAAGAGCTAGAGAAATAGAAAAGTAAAGTTCTATTGATGTTTGTGATTCACCTCTGGGAGTTCAAGAAATGAAATGCCTGGGCTTAAGCCATCTATTGCGTGCAATCACCTGGCAGCACATTTTACCAGTCTCTGTCATGTGAAACCATCGGGCACCTTGACGGGTAGGTTTTAAGAGTATAAAATTAAGACTTTCGTGGAAATATAAAACAAACATATGTCAAAGATTTTATTTAACTCGCTGATGAGGGACCCAGTAGGATGTTACACTTGATTCCTATGCTGTTCTTTTTACTTCTTTATGTTATTTCACCAAAGTTTTTCCGTTGATTTGTATAATTTACTATCTTTGCTTCCATATTTTCAGGATGATTTCCTATTTTTGTCACTTGGCTTTTTTTTTTTTTTTTTGCGGTGCGCGGGCCTCTCACTGTTGTGGCCTCTCCCATTGCGGAGCATAGGCTCCGGACGTGCAGACTCAGCAGCCATGACTCACGGGCCCAGCCGCTCCGCGGCATGTGGGATCTTCCCGGACCAGGGCACAAACCCGTATCCCCTGCATCGGCAGGTGGGCTCTCAACCACTGCGCCACCAGGGAAGCCCCCACTTGGCTATTTTTTAGCCTATTTAAAAAATAATTAAAATGAATCTTCATTTGAAAAAAGGGATTTTCTATATTATATTGAGAAATAGTTCTCAGTGATTTTACAAAAACCGAATTTTGAATTTCCAGGATAACATCAGTTACATAAAAGGGAAAATACCTATGTCCATTTTTCTTATTTCACTGTTTTCTTCTGAACCATTCTTTTGCTTGCCATCATTGCTGAAACACTCTTTTGACTTAGAAATATCTGGAAATATTGCATTCTAATTACTTGGGACTGCATAATGTCTCTTGCTTACTATTCTTGATTAATTGCTCTTGGGGATGACATAAGGATGACTAACACTCAGAAAATAACAAGAGGTATCACAAAATCCAAGGTCTCAAGTAAGCAAAATGAAGTAGAAATGTTGCCACACTTCCTTTCTTTCTCTGTCCTCCCTCCCTCCTTTCTTTCTTTCCTTCCTTCCTTCCTTTCTTCCTTCTATCATCCTCATTCATTTGTCTTACAGCAACTCTCTGTCTCTCTAGATATTCTGCTCCTTGAAGATGGAGACAGTGAAGTGCTCAATTTGTATTCCACTCAACACTTAGTGAAAGCTCAATATGTTTGCTGAATGGTTTCAGTGAAAGAGTAGGTCTCAAAATTATACATGGTGATGGTAGTTTGATCTCTCTCTGTGAGCTATAAATTTCCTTGGACTCTCAGGGTTACATTTAAAAATTGAGCATTTAAAATATTCATATATATGTATGTATGTATATTTAAATATATTTCCATACACATTTTTAATGGCGCTGTGGTTTTATTAGTTAATACTTAATATAAACCCTATCCAGGTTTTATAGATTCTGAAGCTTATAAAATTTTGTTGGCAAAAAAAAAAAAAAATTTTGTTGGCTCATTAAGGAAATGAATATAAAATTATGTATATAAAATTAAGTATGTAAGTGAACATTTATTTAGAATGGGAAATCACAGCAAATATCACAAGGATCGTAAAGTCCAGAAAAAAATAAAACATCTTTATTAATTAAATGCATAACACACCTCTATACTATTTCTTTTCCTTTTCTTTTGTCTTCATACCCTTTGATTGTCTTTTGGTGGCAAGAATCATAAAATATCATTTTCTATAGAGAGAATACAAAGATAATTTAGTCTTCCTTCTAGCATAACTGATTGATTACTATTTTTTAATGATACTGACATTAGAAAAACTTTCAGCATCACAACTCATTATTTATAATGTCATGTAAATTTTTTGCTTTCGAATTTGGGGAAATCTTTATGAATTTTATTTCATGTATAAGCTACAAGACTTGAAAGAATTTTCTAGAACTTAGTTTCTGGCTGCATACATTTCAAACCTTGTTTCTTCTCAACTACCCACATACTTCCACAGCCAGGTGCTGCAGGATAAGTTCACCTTGCTACAGGATGAGTTTATCCTCTCATCCTATACCTTCATATTATGACACTGGGCACATCAGCACGGCATGCTAGGAGTAATCCTGGAATGCATTCGTTCACCAAATGTCAGTCAGTACCAAAACAGCTAGTACCTTGGCTATACATGCAAATTATTCTACTAAGCCTAAATTCAACAACTCTCCAACTCAGCTTGCCTCTAGCTGGTTCTGAATGCCCAGTGCTACTCCAACTCATTTGACATGAAAGAAAGCTGATGCAGAGGGAATCAGAATGGAAAGAGACAGCTGTCTTAAGTGATTATGTTTTATTTTTGCATATTTATAAAAAAGATGTGAGCCTGTGAAAACATTGCAAGGGTGCCACCCAAGGCTTGAAATGAGCAATGCAAAGGGGGGAAAAAAACCCCTAATGCTAAGGTTTATAGCTTCATGGTAAATCCAACTCTCGTGTCAGTCACTATACTTTTAAGTGACTTACATGTATTAGCTCAATTAATAATCATATTAGGGCTTCCCTGGTGGCGCAGTGGTTGGGAGTCCGCCTGCCGATGCAGGGTACGCAGGTTCGTGCCCCGGTCCGGGAGGATCCCACCTGCCGCAGTGCAGCTAGGCCCGTGAGCCATGGCCACTGAGCCTGCGCGTCCGGAGCCTGTGCTCCGCAACGGGAGAGGCCACAACAGTGAGAGGCCCGCGTAACGCAAAAAAAAAAAAAAAAAATCATATTATATGTCTTACTAACGATTATCCCCACTTTACAGATAAGAGAAATTAAGACACACCCAAATTCACAAAGTTAATGATTCGCTCAAGAAAATGAACTGAGGCTCTTTGGCTTTGGAATGTGCACTGTTAACTATTTGTTCATTGCTGTGCTTGCTTTGATATTACACATTTAATTCCTTTTTTAATCTCCCTAAAATTTAGCTTACAGGAATACGTGCACTGTTTATCTTGTGGAGCTGTCAAGTATCACCTGGCACTGTGCTATACACACGTTCCAAACCTCATTTTGAGAAGCGTCCATAAAGCATATGGTACTGTTTGTCTTCTATTTATCAAAAATGAACACAGCTGGGACTATGTGATTCATCATTATACAGTTGTACATAGTACCAAGAAATGTGTCCATATCAAATACTATTTAATATAATGCCAACATATTGTTGATCCAGTTACAAAATAACAATTATTTATTTAATCATATCATCTGACTACTACCAATGTCAATCAAACATGATGCTTAGAGTCAGGTATATCTATTGTAATTATGCAAAAAAGAAAGAAAAATTTTCTCGTGTATCTGTAACTTGCTTATCTATTTTCAAACAAAATGTTGACTTTTCAAGATTTTAAAAGTCACAGGTACATCTTAGATCTTCAAAATCTTAAGTAAATTGAAATGAGGTATAATTAAAGTCTGAGGTTATCTATTTTATTAATTATCATCACTCCATCAGTGCTCTTGGTAATTGCAATCAGCAATGGCCCCTATATAAAAGTCATCACTAATAACATTATTACTGTTAATGTTGATTGAATGTCTGCTATGTATCAGATGACAAATATACTTTATCTTAATTGAGCCACAAAAAAATCTGAAAAGCTTGTATGGTAGGTATCTTCATATCCTTTTTGTAGTGAAGCTGAGGCTAGGGGAAGTTAATTAATTTACCCAAAGCTACACATCTAGTAAAAATGACACAGTCAAGATTTTAATTAGGATTAAATCTCAAATTGTTTTCATTAAAGCCTACTCCGACAGAAGGGTAAACTGTGGAAAACATCCTTTTTGACCATTGTATTAGTTTCTTAAAGTTTCCATAAAGAATTACCACAGCTTGGTGTCTTAAAACAATAGAAATTTGAGGCTTCTCTGGTGGTGCAGTGGTTGAGAGTCCGCCTGCCGATGCAGGGGACACGGGTTCGTGCCCCGGTCTGGGAAGATCCCACATGCCATGGAGCGGCTGGGCCCGTGAGCCATGGCCGCTGAGCTTGCGCGTCCGGAGCCTGTGCTCCGCAACCGGAGAGGCCACAACAGTGGGAGGCCTGCGTACCCCCCAAAAAAAAAAGCAATAGAAATTTGTCTCACAGTTCTGAAGTCTGAAATCAAGCTGTCAGCAGGGTCAGGCTCCCTCTGAAGGCTCTAGGGAAGAAACTTTCCTTGCCTCTTCTTTGCTTCTGATGGATGCAGGCAATCCTTGGTGTTCCTTGGCTTGTAGGTGCATCACTCCAATCTTTTCCTCCATAGTCACATGGCTTTATTCCCTGTGTGTCTGGGTGTCTCCAAATCTTCGTCTCATTATAAGGAGACTAACCATGGGATATAGGGCCCACCCTAATCCATTATGACTTCAACTTAACTTGATTACAACTGCAAAAATCCTATTTCCAAATAAGGTCACATTTATAGATACCAGAGGAACCTATGTTTTTCAGGACATAATTGAACCCACTAAGACTATCTTCACTCTGGAAAGTCTAATTGTACTCTTCTCTCCATCTTGACTTATCAAGACATTTATTATCTCCTTTAAGACTTAACTCAGATACTACCTTGTTTTAGTCTTTTCTCATTTTTCAGCTAGAAATACTCTTATTTTCAGAATTCATTAAGTACTTTGTTCCGTATGTACCATAGGTATCAACAATTTTTTCATCTTATATTCATTCAATTGCATGCCTTATTTCACTTAAAATACTGTTACTTATTAAAAATATAAAATGATCATTTCTTAAATGTCTTTGTTGCAGGCCATGTCTATCCCTGAAGTAAATATAATATGCATTCAACAATTGTTTGCTAAATGTGTTAAAGTTTCTTCACTTGATAGTGAAACAAACTTTTCATTTTTCCTTTAGGCATTTCTGGATTTTGATGTAGAATATATAGTATATTTTTCATTTAAATTCTCTGAGAATTTCAACAGATTATTTTCTTTAGATTTAAGAATAAGATAGATTTCTCCAGATGTCTGGAGAAAGGGGGGAATCTTCAAATTATTTACAAGTGAATAGCAAATGTTAGTACCATTTGTCAGTTTCTGCAAATTCTCAGAATCAGAAATGATAAAGCACTGACAACTGCTGATAAGATCTAGCCTTACCAACAAAAATTTATTTGGTATAATGCTATTCAATTTAATTCTATTTGACTCTATTTGATTTAATTAATTCAACAAATATTTATTGGGATTCAATTATGTATAAAAGGATTTAAGAATTTCAAAAGTGAGTAAAACATTCTATGTATTCTGAAGAAAACTAGATTTTGAGGTAGAAGATAGACCACTATTAACAAAATACACATTAGTTGTCAGAAAATATTCTAGGTATTCTTTTCATAAAATATCACATTTAACTCATACAACATCCCTGAAAAGAAAGTATGATTATACATATTATGAAAATTAAAATTTAGAGAGTTTGATAATAATGATAATTTTATGATATAATTATTTTTATTATAAAATTTAATATTTTATTGCACTTACCATGTACCAGTAACTGTTCTAAACACTTAACATGAAATATCTGATTTAGTCATCATAATACTTGTATCTTAACTAAAAACTATTGTTACCTGCATTTTATAGGTGAGAAAACTGGGACACAGAGAGATTAAGCGTCAAACAGTAAGTAAGCGATTGAGCGAGATTAAGGTAACTTTTAAGGCCACACGGGCAGTAATTGTGAGGCTGGAATTTCAACCTGAGTTTGTGTAATATGCAAAGTCCGTGATCTTCTTCCTCATGCTGTTCCCACATGCTTAAAAAATGAAGCCATGTACATACAAAACTATAAGTCCAAGTACGATGTGAACTGAAAGTGTTATAAATTACAATTGGAGTTGTGAGGAGGGCAGAGCTGATGAGGGAAACTTTAATGGTGGAGTTGACTTTTTAACTGAATCTCAGTGAGTCAGATTTAGCAATAACACATATCTTACATAATTTCAATAAGTGCATTTATGATATTCCCTAGAAATTCTGTGGTTCTTTTGTATGGATTCTTAATCTGGAAAATGAATTTCCAACGGGATATAAAGACCAAGAGAGAAATAAAGTCACATATACCTCAAAGTATGCATTAAAAAAGCATTGAGGAAAATAAGAATTCCCCTTGAAAGAGGATATTCTCTCAGTTAATTGGTATTTTATTTTATTTTCCATATTTGAAGAACAAAAATTTAAATCCTTCTCAAGTGTAGAGCTGGACATGAATCTAAATAACAACCACTGTTGATCCTTCTGCTGTTAGGAATTTGGAAATTGGTTCATAAGGGTTATCTTGTAAAATTACATAGTTATATTTTTAAATTAAAAATACCATGAGTTAAGCTGAGTAATGAATTTTCTTAGATAATAGAAGACTACCTATGATGCTTTATTAATGCTTTACTTTAGGTATTGCGTGTTTTTTTCAGTTCAGAACTTCTATATGATTTATTTGTTTGTACTTCAATTATCTGGTGAAATTCTTCACTTTACTTTTTCGTCATAGTTTTCATACTTTCTAGAGCATATCGATAACAGTTACGCTAAAGTTTTTTGTTAAATAACTACCGTCTGTTTCACTGGTGGATCTGATTTTATTATCTGTTGTTTTCAACTACATGGTCCTGACTTTTGGCATGATGAGCTATGTTTGATTGAATGCTGGATATTGTAGATGATGTTATCTTTCTCTGGAGAGAGTTTACCCTTTCTATTAGTTGAAAAGAGTAGTCCCTTAATCCATCAGTGATTTAACTGAGTAGAGGCTGGTTTTAGCCCTGGTTAGGTTCAGTCTGTTTGTGGTCCACCCCTGTCCCTCTGGGATTTTCAACTGAGCATCTAGTGAGTTTTATTGGACATTACCCATCTTACAAACCTGCTGAAAATCGGATCTGCTTTTCAGAGGTTTTCCGTTTAAGTTTTCAGTTTCCTGTCTCGCACAAACTGGTCACACATTTGAGGCTTCTGGAAATCTCCACCAAAAGCTTTTTTGGTTTCTCCGTGCAATGGTTCTTCATCAGTATAATTAGCAGATTCTCAGCCTTCTACTTTGCTTAGAATTTCTGCGTGGCAAATTACCAAAAAATTAGCAGCTTAAAACAACACCTACTTACCAGGTTATATTTCTGTAGGTCAGATGTCTGGGCATGGCACGACAGTTCTCTGCTCACAGTTTCACCAGGCTGCCATTGTATCAACTAGGTTGTGTGATCATCTGAAGAGTTGACTAAGGAAGGATCAGGTTTCAAGCTTATTCAGGCTGTTGTGAAAATCCAGTTCCTTGGGGCTATAGGACTGAGGTCCCCATCTTTTTGTTGTGTGTTGGCCAGGGGTTACTCTTAGCTCTTAAACACTGCCTGCTGTGCCCTGCCATGTGCCCCCCTCCATTTTCAAACACAGCAAAGGAGAATCTCCCTCAGTACCTCTCACATCTGGAATCTCTCACCAGGAATGGCCTAGTCCATCAGCAGTAATCTCTTCCTTAAAGTCAATGTAACCTAATCACGGAAGTGATATCTACCCTATTCAAGGTCCCTCCCACACTCATAATTGGTAAATGCTCCAGGGTAAAAATGGCTATAGAGGTAAACTTAACTTTTCAAAGTTCTTCTCCCTCTATGGAATTTTAGCTCTTCTGATTCTCATTGTCTAAGTAGCTCTCTGAATTTTCCATTTATCCAGCTTTTCTGATTGCTCTAAGTGAAGAACTGATCAGTTGCAAGCTGCTCCATTCCACTTGAAAGCAGACATCGCTATTATGTTTGTAAAAATCTTTAAGTAACAAATGCCTAATTGCAATGATAATAGTGAGCAATGATTTAATTGTTTATATAATCTCACAGTTCACTAAAGTGATTTCACAAAGACATCTCTTGGTAATTTGTGCTGTATAACTTATCAGAAATGCTGGTTTTGTTAGATATGGTTGTGTTGGGTTTTAATTCATTTGTTTATATATAATTTATGATATTTTAAAAGTGAATATTTATAGTCACAGATACATATGCATAAAATGATGTTGACATTTTAAGACTGAGATTTTGAAATTTTTCAGTTTTGACACATTAAATTGAAGCCTCTTTTAATAATAAAAATACTTCTAGTTGTATTTAGAAAGCAGGCAACTATTTAAAAAATGATGGTTAGGGCTTCCCTGGTGGCGCAGTGGTTGAGAGTCCGCCTGCCGATGCAGGGGACACGGGTTTGTGCCCCCGTCCGGGAAGATCCCACATGCCGCGGAGCGGCTGGGCCTGTGAGCCATGGCTGCTGAGCCTGCGCGTCCGGAGCCTGTGCTTTGCAACGGGAGAGGCCACAACAGTGAGAGGCCCGCATATCGCAAAAAAAAAAAAAAAAAAAAAATGATGGTTACATACTAGGATAAATGAATTCTCTGAACAAACTCAGTCAATAGGATAATTAATATACTTTTAGGAAATGTGCAAAATTCTGCAATTATAGTACACTAAGAAAACATTTAAGTAAAAAGTATAATGTGTTCTGTAAATGTAAAAACATATTTGTAAATATGTTTTGAAAGAATAGGCAAGAGGTCATTCAGATGACAGAATGTGGCAATCCTGAGTAATAAAAATGTCTCATAGTTGTAATTAATACGTGTTTGCACTACAATTACCTTCAGGCTATCCTTTGTGTTATTCTTAACTTCATGGGACTCTTCAATATTGCAAGAATCAGAGAAATAAATGGTTTATTATATTCATTCTCTTTGGAGCAGTGTAGTATAGTGGACTGAGAGCATGAGCTATAGAGCCATTAAATCTATTTTCTTATCTGTGTTCCCCTGAAAAAAATAGAAAAGACCCACCTTGAAGGGCTGTGAAGATTTAAACACATTTAAGCAAAGCAACTGGCCACAAGGTATGAGCATGCAGTTCTCAAAATATAACCCAAAGCAATTATTATTTAATGAAAAGTTTTGGTAAATAGAAATGTTAGGAAAACAAATTCAGTTCAAAATTAAAATTGTCACCATTTATTCATTGGACAATCAGGTTTATACCCTTATAAGTACTCAGAAACAATTATTATCAAAAATTGTTTTAGTTATCTCACTGAAATAATTCCAGGACCCAGAATGAGTTTCTGAATGTCTGAGGATGTTTATAAATGGTCCCACTTTCCTTGGTACTAAGTTGTAGAGTCCTCAATGCTCACTTTACACAATAATTATTTTAATTCCTTTGTTTACATTGATTTATTTAATATATCGTTTTGAGGCGGAACTCTAATATTTCTGAACTTCAAATAGCTCTAAGGATAGAAGCCATGTATTTTTGGTGACAGATTTGCCCTTGTTTCTAGAAGCTAAGAGTTTTAAGAGTATTTATAGTCATGCAGATGTTAGATAAATACCAAAAATATAATTTCATTTTTCTACAGAGACACCCAAATTGAGAATAATCCAAAAGCAAATGTTTCAGGCTAGGATGCTAAATAAATCTGTTTCATAATGGAATTGTTTTAAGTAGGGATATTGCTGTACAGATAATTATTATGTTATCTGGGGACTCAGACCATATATGGAGTCCGGGGACTTAATGAAGAGACAATTTATGAAGAGGGCTCTAGTTTAAGAGGTGAGCCCTACGACCATGGTGACAAATCTGGGTGAAGGGGAAGGGTAACCACTAGGGCCAAGGAGTAAGGGGAGATCTTTCAGACTTAAGGATTAAATTTAATTTTTATTATGTTATTTCTAAACACTTAGAATGTTCAATTCAAAGGTCTCAGATGAGTGGTAATTTAAAAGATAGAGGGAGAGGTAGGTATGTGTATTTTGCAGTGGAAGTGAATCAAAGAGACCCACAAATTTTTGAGTAATTAGGCATGTACTGGTCAGAGGAAATGAACCAAAAATACCAAAAGTACTAGCGGAAGGGACTGGATTTCTCACAGTCAGCAAGGTATAGGCTCTAGGTAAGTAATGTTTAAATTTAAGGGTAGGTTGAAGGGTGACCTGGAAGACTGAGAACTTGGGGGCATGGCTACATAGGAAAAAATAAATGTGTGTGTGTGTGTGTGTGTGTGTGTGTGTGTGTGTTTATTTTATCACTCATTCAAATCTGACCATACTGAAAGGACAGGATGGGGAAGGAGGGATAGAGGTGCCTATTAAAGTTAATTTTGAGTAAGTTTGTACTTCTAAGGTTGCTCTTTGTATTTCCTTATTGTCCACACAATTAAATTCAGTCAACTTTATTGAGGACTTATTACATATTAGGTAGTATGCTAGACTGGGGATCAAAGAGAAATGAAACACTACCATGGCCCTCTTTATTTCACAGTCAGGCAGAAGCAATTGAAAATATGAAATCACTTATTCTGGTTTCTGGCAGTACTATCAGAGGCTTATACACAAAATAATGTTAAGAAAAATGAAAAATGGAGTGATTACTTCTACTTTGGTAATTGAGAAAAGTCCACTGTTACAGAGAAGCTAACTAATCCTAAGCAAAACATCTCTGATAATTTGGTCCAACATTCAGTTTAAGCTCTGACAGGAAGATCTGAGAGTGAGACTCTCCTAATGTGAACAAGTATCTTGCATGGATACCCTGTAAATTGTCTAGGAAAATGCATTGTCTATTTTCCCTCTCTTTGTTCTTTTCCTTTTTTTCCTCTTCCTCTTCCCCTTCTCCCCTTCCTCCCCCATCCCTCCCTTCTATCTTAATTTCCTCCCTTCCTTCCATCTTTCTTTCCTTTCTTCCTCCTTCCTTCCTTCCTTCCCTCTTTCCTTCCTATTAAAGGAATATATTTAGCAATTATTCAAGGGTTATAATTCATTCAGCTTTAAAGTATTAATTTGACATATTTATTGGTCACCTCCTATGTTTCTGCCACTGTTTTAGGTACAGAGGATATAAGAGTGAAAAAAATGAACAAAACTCTGACCTCATGGAAGTTAAATTCTAGTGGAAAGTATTGAAAAGTAAGACAAATAAAGAAAAGTAGAGGAAGTATATTGCATGTATGCATGTGTGAGGAATGAGATTAAACTTTTAGACAGTGTGATGTCAGTAGGTTCTGTCTGATGAAAACAAGAAACTTAAGTAAATTGTTGATTGAGGGAAGAGAGCAAAGTATAGGGATGTCCGAGGAAAGAACATGTGATGCAGAGGAAATAGCAAGTACAAAGGCCCTGAGATGGGAATATACCGATTGTATTTGAGAAATACCAGGGAAGTGTGAGTGTCTGCTTGGAGTGATTCCAGAGAGGAGATCAGAAGGGTCTTTAGGACCCTATAGATTACTGTGAGGACTTTACCTTTTACTCTGAGAAGGTTGGAAAGCCCAAACTGAAGAATAACTAGATTAGATTTTTTAAAAGTCACCCTAAATGCTGCCCTGAGAACCAAAGTTGCCATTTACTGAGATGAGGAATTTTGAGAGAGAAGCAAATGGTTTTGCAGGGTGAGAGGTAGGAAGGTTTATTAGTAAATTTGTTTTGAATATCATAAGTTTGCGGTCAAGTAAAGATAACAAATAGACAGTTATATGTACAAATTTGGAGTTCAAGGGGGAAAGAAGCTCTATATTTGAAATAATATCTCTTTTTAATGTCCTGTTACCTACCTTAGTCTTATGAGAAAACTTTTCATTGCAAGTGGCAGGTGCAGAAGTTCACATAAAGATGGGTGTAGAAATATATTAAATGCAGGAGCATTATGTCGAGTGGTATCACTACGCAAGTTCCTAGCAGGATGTAACCAGGTCCATAAAGAGGAGTTCTGGCTAAAGAGAGTAAGATGACAGGGTCCACCTTTCCTAAAGGTAGCCCTGCCTTAATCCTAATACCAGCTTTCCCTTCTTCTCAGGTGAAGTTGTGTCTCCCCTCTCCCCCGTTTCCCTTCTATGGTCTTTGTAGGCAACTCCTATTTTTTAGGAGACCCACACTTCACATTGATTTGTAGTTTTGTGTTTATAGGTTTAACTCTACCATTAGATTTGAAGCTGCTAAAGAGTGGGGTCATATTAATTAATTTTTATACTTTCTGTTTCTACTACAGTGCCTGATATATACATTATAATCAATATCTATTCATTGAATGAATAACTGACTGAAGCTTCTCCTGTGCTCCCGAGACTAAGATTTTAAACTGCTTGCTGGTTATTCTAGCTGAATGTCCTATAGTTAACCTAAATATAATACGCTCAAAACAGAATCAATTTACTTATCCTGAAAACTTACCCTCTATCCTGAATTTTCAGTATCACCTAGGAACTTAACTTAGCAGGAAGATGCTCCAAATGAAAACTTTCCAACTTTGACTCTCTTACCCAAATCTTATGTCACTATGCCCTATGCTCTATTAATTCTATCTCTGAAGTGTCTTTGAAATTAGTTCCTCTAGTCTATTCACTCACACCTCTCCTTCCTACCTCATTCCCAGTGAACTTTTCTACTTTTGCTCAATTTTTTTCCACATTCCCTCCATGTTATCACAACTAGTTACAATCCTTGAAGTCCCAGCTTAAACCCACATGTGGCATGAAGTGGTCCTCAGTCGCACAGTCAGCATAATTTTTCTCCCTCCCCAATAACACACTGTGACTCTCTAGCACATTTGGCATTATAGTGGAGAAACTGGCATATTTATTTCACATTAGCCTGTGGTTTTCTCATCTTTATACCTCAACACCTAATACATTGCCTTCTATGAGGAAGATACTCAATAAATGATTGTTGAATGGAATGAGTACATACGTTTTACTGATTCTTTGACATAGTAATTCTCTTCAGTGGAGGAGTAAGTAATTGCCACTCATCAAAAGTCATTCTCTTGAATATGTTTGCTCTTCACAAAAATTCACCTTCCTACTCAGTAGCAGAATATCTCTGAAAGACACTTTTTAAAACAGTATTTTCCACGTTGACAAAAAAGTGTTCAATCTTTGAGCATAAATTATTTCCTCACTTGCGGGAGGTTGGATTGGAGACAATTTTGTCCGATTTCTGCACCAGTGCATCAAAATTTCACCCCAAATGTGCAAGTCCTTTACGTTTTAAAGATTTTGTGACACCCTTTGTCTGATTAGAGAAACACAATGTTTTAAACTTTTATTTACGTGGTGCTAACAGATACTTTGATAATGCATTAGAAAGGATGTTAAGCACATAAATATTTCACTGTGCATTGATTTATTTATCTTCCTTTTAGAGCATAAGAGGGAAATATGCTGTCAAGATATTCTCAAGAGTAGAGAAAAATTGAGTCTATTGGCCTTCTAGAAAAGTGAATAGTATTGTATCATCTCAAAAATGAGGATTTATGGTGAAATGTTTACAAATTCGGGGGGAAAGTTATGGAAAAATGATTTGTCAACACTAATATAAAAGCAAAGGGATGTCCAAGATGGCACGCCTAAAGCCGGTAACCAACAATCTTTAGGGTGCAGTGAAATTCTATGGCTGGTTACCCAGGTTTTCAATCTGATTCATCCCCTGTGAATGAAATACTATTCCAAATAAAAGGTCAAATGCAGCAATCACCTATTGAATATGTGCTCTATATTATAAAAGTATATTACAAACTTTATGAATCCTAGAACTCCTGATCTCATCTTATTCATGGTCATATTCAAATAGGTATGCAGAAAAACTAAACATAGTGATACTTCTGATATCCAAATTTGGGGACTCTTTTCATTTTCTCTTTTCTCTTCTCTCTAATTCTCTTCTACTATATTTTGCTTTGGAGTCTTTCTCTAAAACCAATGCCTCAAAATATATTTGAGTGTAAATAAGTGATAATAAACCCCGTTTTTCAGTATCTCCCAATCAATGCAGATTTTTCTTCCTGATTTATTTTCCAGTCTCTAATTACTTTTATTATGTAGGTAATCTTAGCATCTCACAAAAAGGCTTTTCTTACTCCATCTACTTCTTCTTTCTGACTACTATCTGATTCACCATCATGATATTCTGACAAAGACACATTTCGTCAGGGAGAAAATGTACATTCTCTGTATTTAACAAGGTAGAAACAACTGGGAAATTTATGAGTTAAAAATTTTACCCTTTTAACACATTTACCCTGGTCAATCTTCAGAGATGCCTTCAAAGGCAAATCTGATATGTAAATGGGACTTTCAGATGATCCTTGTATTGACAATCTATCACACACTAACTCCCTTTCTTTTCATTCTTTTACTGGGGGCAGAGGAGGAGGGCTTGGCGAGTGCTGTGTAATTTATCTGGAAGAACTCCAGAAACACTGCCAAGCAGAGCCTTGTTGGGTTTATCACAGTCCCACTCCTCTACTTTAGGCTGGGGGAAGGGCATTTACTATTTATTTCCTGTACTTTCTAGGTGTCACTTAACAGTAGTTTGAAAAATAAATTCTGCTTACTTTATAATAGTATTAATAGTTATTTACCACTGAAAGATAGTCTTATTTGCCAAAACCAGAGCAAATGTGTGACCGATTCTATCCCAACTGAGTTCTGAATGCAAGCACAGTAATTCTTCTTAGGTCCAGTCCTAACCTGTAACTAGCGAAGTCCACTGATTAAGAAGGGAAACTTTATTTCAGCCCTTTGGGATCTTTCATCTTTTAAAGGCAGAGACATTTATATCACTTCTGGTTTATCAGATTCATCCCCGCACTTCAGTTTGAATTTTAGTTGATCTGGATCCCCTGATAGCTTCTAATGTGTCCTCATTTTCCTTTTGCTTCATCAACAATGAAAATCTAGGAGATTTTGAAAGAACAATGGATTTCAACAGAAGGTATGAATTCTTTACTCCAAACCACTTCCATTTTAACTTACTCCTGAGCCTCCATGTCTTGTTCTATTGTTCCTTGTGGAGCTGTCCACTAGAGTTGGGACAGCTTATCCAGGGGACCGAATATATTTCCCCTGGCTTTGTGTACATTTATGAAATTGGCAGAGGCAGAGGTGTCTTCTATTCTATTCTTGTTCCAGTATACTGGTTGGCAAACTTTTTCTATAAAGGGTCAGCTAATAAAAATTTTAGGTGGTACAGCCCTTATATGGTCTCTGCCCCAACTTTTCCACTATGGCCTTGCAGTATGAAACCAACCATAGACAATACGTAAATGAATGTGACTGTGTCACAATAAAACTTTACAGTGGATCTTAAAACTTCACTTTTAAATAATTTTCACATGTCACCAAATATAATTCTTTTTTTGACATTTTTTTACAACCACTTAAAAATAATACCCATTCTCATTAGTGGTTAAAACAAAAAACAAAAACGAAAAACAAAAAAACCCACACCAAACATGTAGTGGGCCAGATTTGGCCTCTGGGGCATTGTTTGCCTACCCTGTTCTAGGGCAGTGAGTCAGTCCCTTTATATATATGCTATTCTTTACAGTTTTAAGTCCCAATGCAAAACTGGCTTGAAGACTAATTAAAAATGGTGGCCTTTCTCTGCCTGTAGTATTTTACATTTCAATGCAATGTCAATTATGGCTCAGAATTTTATTCACTTCATAAAATATTATTTCTTGCCTATTTTCCAAATTCTTTTGGCAAATAATATACATAGATAATTCAAAATTTTTTAAAAATTTCAAGTCCCTTGTTAGCATCAAGCCCTTCAAAAATTTGGTATTGACCATGGAGAGATGGGAAGGAGATACTCACTTCACCACTCAAGGTGAACTTAGAACTCCTCTAATAAGGACTCCAATTTCTTAAGAAACTGAATATGGGGATGTGTGGATGTACATGGCAGTGGGTTGGCCAAGACTATATCCCATTTCAACACTTCTTAAGGGAATATTTTTTTGTTTCCTCAATTTAGCAGACTTATTTGTAGAGCCCCATTTGTTTGGATCTATGGCTTGTATATCCACTTCTAAATAGATATATTTCTCAACTTTGAACCCTTGACTTCATTGTACTGTCATCTTCATAATGGTTTTTTGACTTTCTAATTCAGAGAAAATTGACTGTATTATTATTTTAAATCCTAGCAGTTCTGATTTTTATCCCAGGATTATTTCAGAGTTTTAGATGAGCTACCCAAATGTAACTCTTTTGATTCCTGGACCTATATGTCCAGAGAATTCCAGTGTCTGAATGATAAAGCTTCCTCTAATAAAAACTCAATATATAGTCATAATCTTTTCTCACTCCACTGTCAGTTACCTTCACCACCCAACATCAGAAAATATCCCTCTCTCTTCATGCTACTCTACCCCATGTGACTTTTCTCCCCCCCACCCCCTTTTCCTCTCAAGTTTATTATATGTATCTTCTTGGCCTCTTGTGACAAGTTTTTCTTCATTTCTCACAACTTTTCTTTCTCTGCACAGTATCAGATTCTGCAGCTCAAAAGAACTGAATTGCACAAGGCAGGATGTTTGGTGGTGAGAAGCTGAAGGAGCGAAGATAGCATTATTTGTGATCATGGGACTTGGAAGTGTGCAAGATACTAGGAGCTTCTGCATATTATTAATTTTAGAATTCATTACATTATTAATAATTATAGGAAGGGGGAACCAACAGTTTTTTTAAAAAAATAATAGTAATAACTATAATAAGATATCAGAGATATTGGTTTCTGTTCTTCAATTATATTTTCTTCCTAAAGGACTCTTTGATTTTAGGGACCATGCTAAGGAACTACCTCTTGCCTCTCATTTCAGAGGTATATACTCTTGTTCAGGTAAATAACTATGAAAATGCAAATATTAGGGTGATCATTTTATTTATTATATTAAATTTTTTCCAGTTAGAGCAAGAACATCATATGAATAAACTCTAACAAACATTTAAAATATCTGTATTGGGACTTCTCTGGTGGTCCAGTGGTTAAGACTCTGTACTTCTACTGCGGGGGGCTTGGGTTCCATCCCTGGTCAGGGAACTGCAAGTCTTGTGGTGGGGCCCCCCCCCCAAAAAAATCTGTATTATCTTTTTAAAATGGTTGAATTGTTGATTCATGAGAACTAGAATGAATCTAAAGTTAATATTTGTTGAATATTAGATGAAATAGAAAGCTGTAACACTTATGGGCCTGAAAGGACTCTGACAAATTGTCTAAATTGCTAACCCAGACCTTATAATACTTAGCTTACACAGTTTCTCCTCACACCTAATATAAGTGTCTTCAGTAACTTTTTGGTTTCAAATTTTAGAAGTCTGTAAATATCAAGCAATTGGCATATAAAATATGCACCAATATCACCAGCATTTTTTCCTTAAAATATGTACTTTAGAGTCTAAGTCCTTAAAACTAGCATTTCAATATAGAAAATTTTTATGAGGCTGCAAAATTTACTTGTATTGGCTAGTATAGGTCTTAGCTAATTTTTCAATTGTCCTCTCTTCAAATATCTCATGGAGAAATGGTGTTTGGTATTTATACATTCTCTTCCTGTCCATCGTGCCCTGAGGCTGCTTCACCACCTTGAGCCACAAGCCCTTTCTCTTATGGCAATCAATCCATTTTCAACCGGTGACACTTCTTGTTGGTCTGCAGAATGAATTGTCAAATTTTTTTCTAGTGCCTTCCTCCTTACATCTCAGCAAGTTCAACATATGGTTATTTTCCACTTTTGCTCTGACTTTTCTAAGCAAACATTTTCTTAAACGAGGCAGGTTGGCAGGGTAAAGTCAGAGAGAACTGCTGAAGTGGCTGCAAAACAAAACTTTCCAGCGAGCAGTGCTTTCCATGCATTCGTTCCTTTTCCTCACCAGGACTTTATCAGGTGGGTGCTATTTAATCCCTGTTTCAAAATGAAAAAAATGATGCTTAAAGGAGTGATGCTTCTGGTCAAAGGTAATGTAATAATAAGTGAAGAAGATTGAAATATGTTACTGTAATTATAATCCTACTCCATATTATGTGCTGAACTCATGTATTAACTTGATTCATGAACTTGCCCTAGTTCCTTAACTTTCCAGTTACTTAATTTTCTAGTTACTGATTTGTTAGGTAAAGATAACAGTATCTTTCCTTCTCACTTCATACAGGATCAAACTGACTCCAAAGTGAAAATACGTAAACATCCATCAAATGTAAAATCTTTGCATGTGGCCATTTAAGAATCTCTGTCTCATTCTCTACTCTTCCTTCACTTTTGCCTTTATCCACAAAAAATACTATTTTTCTTTTTCTCTTAGAGAGAGAGAAAAAAACATGGCTTCTTACACATATCAAGGAAAGAAAAGTCTTACATTTTGAATTTGAAATCATAGCAAGTAATTTCTAGGGCCCTTAAAAGTACCAAGAAATCTCAGTCAGAACCCTTATGAAGGCTTCCTATTCTTTCTAAATTAAAATTGATTTTGTTCCAAGTACACATAAGTACTTCCATTTGAAAATTTGGAAATAAACTCAATTATTTTACTGAATAATTGCTAGTCTTCCACTAGACTTGGAATTAGAGATATAATTATTAATGGGGCTATGTTCTCAATATATTTATCATCTAATAGAGAAAATGCCCACACACATATCCATAATTACAAATTAATAAAATAAATGCTAAAATTGAGTGCTGTGTTTACCAAGCAAATAGATTCATTCAACTTGGAGTGTTTAGTATGGAATTCGGAGAGGATGAGGAGAGGAAAGGGAAGGTAAAGAGCTAGGTATTGGGAGGAAGAATGGAGAATATTTTACAAAATAAGTGACTTGTGACTTGCTCAAAGCAACATTATAAAAATTGGACAAATGAATGATTGAATGTTCTGTGTTGATTAAGTTAAATAATCAGGAATTTTATTGTTAAATGTCTGTTGTGATTGGAATTTTAGGTCATTGAAAAGTGAGACCATTTACAAAATCCAGGGATACACAAGTTTCAAGAGAGCCATCAGATTATGACTTCGTTGTCTTTAACGGGATATTTTAAAAGATTTTAACATCCATGTTCTTGAGAACTTTGCTGTTGAAACCTGATCAGTTCCCCAGGCCTAAATTGTCTCTGTTAGCTTTACTGGGTCTGGGCCTGTTTCAGGAGTATGGATACACACTGGACAGGTAGTGACTTCAACCCCTGGTTGATTATACTTCTTTTAAGAACTGACAAATGGTCGGTTTGACCTTGAAGTTCTTCAACAGAAGATGAGTCCAAGTTTCATCACTCACTCATTCATTCATTCATTCATTCACCCACTTACTCATTATTCTTTCATCTGAAATGGAGCAAACCCTTCCAGAGAAGAGCAATAGTATTCAATTTTTAGTTATATTTCATGTCAGTACATACCTTCATCATAGTGGGAATTTTCACATTAGGAACAAGCAGCTATTTATAGTCCATAGTGAAGACATTGGTAGGTACAATGACCTTCTTTTCCCTCCCTCTGCTGTTTATGTTTTTTTTAAAGAGAACTTATTATTATTTGAGGCTTTTAAGTGGCTTTCCCTCAAATACCACAGTGACAGCATGTGATCCAGCCCTGGCCAATCACAGTATATCATTTCCCCCCTAGCCACATTGATTGAGTCAGGAAAAGACAGATGTGTTCCTATTGGTTGGGACTATCAAAGTCCCCAGGACACATTTTCTTGAGCTATTGGTAAAGAGGCTCTTTTCCTCTCTGATGTCTATCAGCTTAATATGTAAGCTAAAGCTCTTATAGGACATCATTTTGTTATATGTAGACAGTCAGCCTGAGAATAAAGGCAACAGAGGGAGAAGCAGAGACAAGAGATGGAGAGAGACAAAGAGAGAGAGAGAGACAGAGACAGAGAGACACAGAAACAGAGGGGAACTCCTAGATGTAGTCAACTACATCCAAACTTCCCCGCTGAGTCTATTTGCATTTTGCTTAATTTAGTTTAAGCTAGATTTAATTTATTGCAAGATTCTTGATAAATACAACACCTAAAATGTGCTTTGATGATGAAAGGAGGAGAACTAACTCAACTTTTTCTTTTCCTGGTGATTATAAAAATCTAGCACTCTTCTGAAATTTAGAGTCTTAGGAAAGGCAGTTAAAACATGGTCTGTTTTTAGTTTTGATATTTATGGTTGTATTTTGGATCAAGATTATTTCAAAATATACTTTAAAAATATAACGGATTTTAATCAGAGCATGAGTTATATTTGGCATCCGATTCTTTAAGGGTTTTCCCATGTTTTTAAATTTTATTACATTCTGATCAGCTATTATGATTAGTAATGGGATTAACAGTTAATAAGTGAAACAGTAAATATAGAAAAGAGCACCTGTGCTTTAAAAATAAATATAGTTATGCAAATATTGAATTAAATAGCATTTTAAAAAATTCAGTGAGAATAATCAAATGTAAGAAAAGCCCAAGAATCAAGGAGAAGCTTTGTATATTGCTTAGTTATATATGAGCTAAGCACATTTTATTTGAGAGGTGGGATGATGGGCATAACCGGAGAGGGGAAAATGGAGTTCAACAAAGGCCTAGTAAACAAGCAAAGTCTTAAGATCACTGTATGAATATCAAAGTTGCCCCATGGCTCTCTGGGATCAGCGACATAATGAAGTCAATGGATGGAATAATGGGGACTTTAGGTCCCACAAAACTGAAGGCCAAGATGGAGATGTAGTTTAAGCCAGCAGCTACGCAAAAGACGGACTCATATATACAGTGCTAAAGAAAAAAGAGGTAAAATCCACAAAAAGGATAATTTTGTTACACTGTTTTTCTAGGGTGTGGTTATGCAAGGGTCTGGGAGCTTAAAATCTGCTGCTGTTTAAAAATCTCTCCATAGCTGCAGATATATTTAGGGAGTCAAGAAATGTACCTACATATGGGGAGCAAAGCACAAGGATTGGGACATATATGCATGAACTTTACTCAGGGAAGCGTTAGAGTAGACTCCTTATCATCTTGATAAACAAAGGCAAAGAGGTAAATGGAACAATCTTGCTGCAGGTATCTGTTTTACCAAGGCAGAAAATTCACTCAGCATAGTTCAACACAGCAATTGACAAACATTTTCCGTAATGAGTCATATAGTAAATATTTCAGGGTTTGTAGGCCATAGGATCTGGGTCTCAACTACTCAGATCTGACTTTAGTGCAAAAGCAGTCATAGGTAATACATAAATTAATGGGTGTGGTTGTGTTCCAATAAAACTTATTGACAAAAATGTAATCTCTGGACCTTGATAGAACCAATAAAAGTATCCTGAGTGGTGTTCCTGGGGATAAAAATAAATGCTCTGATGGGGAGTGTTTGCTGATTTCTGTGGTATAAATACCACCACCATGGCCAATTTCAAACTACCCATGGTTTGAAAATCAACTATCAACATTTCTGAAAATTAACACTTGGGAGCCAATTCAAGACAATTGCAGGACACCACAAAACATGTCCCACATACAGAGAAGTAAAAAACAGTGTCCTAACCATCAGTTTTTAAGATTCTGCAATCTCACGTTACTTTCCCTCCTTCCATGTTTTCCTGTCCTTGCCCTCCCCTCACCATCTGCTTCCTGGAGTCACATTCGAAGAAAGCCATCTGCATGCAAGCCTTTGGCTTGGGCAGAGCTCAACCTCAGGGTTATGAAACATTTATACTTTCTATTCTTATTATTTAATGGTTCATTTACTTATATTTCTCTAATATACACTAATAAGATTTTGAGCAAGCACCTATATTATAAATTATCAATGGGTTATTTAAGAAAAGTAGACACCTAGAAATCAGTTGATGAATTTATATTGTACCTATACTAGAAATTACTATGTATAATGAGGTATTCGCGATCAAAGGAAACATAGTGCAAAAGAGAGCATGTTTAGGGGGAGACCACAAAATGGGCTGAAAGAGAACATAATTATGAAACAAAGAAATGAGAAACAAGCTTGGGCTCATTCAAGGCTAGATAAAAACTCTAGGTCCAACTATTCCTTATTAGACCATTTTCATAATGAACCAGTTCTA
The DNA here is from genome assembly GCF_964374135.1 of Grampus griseus. Taxonomy (NCBI): domain Eukaryota; kingdom Metazoa; phylum Chordata; class Mammalia; order Artiodactyla; family Delphinidae; genus Grampus; species Grampus griseus. The sequence continues at coordinate 64,378,888 of NC_138997.1, forward strand.
AGAAAAGTCGAAGTGGATATGCTCTTGGTGCTAAATGAGTTTAGAAAAAAAAACAAAGCTGCAAAAGCCTTCTTTTATCGTCTGTCAAATTAGAAAAACCAAGTAGGTCTTTGTTCTTGTAATAGTCTATTTGCTTAAATACATAGAAAAGTGGCAGGGGAATCATTTCAATGTTTGCAGGCAGTCAACCGCATTAAAGCATCACAAGAAAACAGGCTGAACTCTGCAGTCAAACTGCCAACTTTATTCTAATTAATAACCCTAAATTGTGCAGCTATTCATGGATTGCTTACATTTGGGAGATATGAATATTGAGGTTAGAGGCTGAAATCAGCAGTAGAGTAAAACAAAACCATCATCGTATGTAAAATTTTGGGTGACCCATTTAGAGGTAAAAGTGGATTGAACATCTTTTGAAATTTAAAAGATTCTATGATACAAATAGTATGTGACAAAAGGAAGGTTTTATTTCATAGTTATCTCATAGTCCTATCTTGATGTTGCTTTATCCCTCACTAGTCTGTCATGGAATCACCCTGTTATCCATCTAGCCTGAAATTTCCCTACTTAAGAGTTGCTTAGAGATGAAAGATATGAGAATGGGGCACATGGTCTACAAAAGATCACTACTGAGTTCTTTTTAAGATGTGTGAAATCCTGAGTATTTAAGGCAGCAAGATTCAGTTTCTGTCCTCTAGAAACTTAGAGTTTCTATCTCCATAGTCTCTGCTTCACTTTCATAGGAGGACCTTGTTTTGAACTTTGCTGAGATAAGTAAAGGTTTTCATAAGGCAGACCGGAATTTTAAATTGCAAATAATAATTTCTGCCTTAGTCTGCTGCTATAACAAAAATACCATAACTGGGTGGCTTTTAAACAGGAAACAGTTATTTCTCACAGTTCTGGAAGCTGGGAAGTCCAAGATCATGGTGCTGAGAGATTTGGGGTCTGACAAGAGCCCACTTCTCATGGATAGCCATCTTTTCACTTTAATCTCACATGACACATTACGGAAGGGGTGAGGGAGCTTTCATGGCTTCTTTTATACAGGCACTAATCCCACTCATAAGGGCTCTGCCCCCATAACCTTATCACCTCTCAAAGACAGCCCACCTCCTAATACCATCACTTGGGAGTTAGGATTTCAACATATGAATGGGGGGGCAGGTACAAACACTCAACCTACAGTAATTCCAAACTGCAGATAATGTGTCAGATCCCCTCCTTACTCCCACTCCTCCTTTGGATACACTGTTTTATCAGAGTGCCTGGCCCAAGGTGAGAAAGTAATAAACTTAAAAAAAAATGAATTTTGAATAAGTAGGTGGGGATTTACATAAACAAGGAATTACATATAGTGTGAAAAAGGTTTAATACATGCCTTTTCTAGTTGAGAGGTATAAAAAGTAGCATGTTTAAGATCACAGGGCTATGTAATGTGAAACTTAGGATTTAACCTAATTTTTATGGCTCCCTTTCCTGTGCGTGCTTTCTACCTTTCCAGGTCAGAGAAGGAATGCTCAGAGTAATTTGAAGAGTATTTGTGCATTTTGATGAGGGAAGTGTAAGAGTGGAAAAAGGAGAAAGGACTAAAATAGTTGGTAAAAAAAATGTGATATCTAATAGCTGAAGAGGAAACTTTTACTGTCTGTCATAGACTATTTTGGAGTCATTTACTTAACCCACAAGTCTCATCTTTCTTGCACAAAGAAGGATCTTGCCCCTCCACAGAGAAAGACAGCTATTTTTGTTCTACATGGTCCTAGGTCTTTGTTCACGGTCGCCTGGGCCAGCTGGTCTTTCTGTCCTGAGAATTTGGAACTAGCATTCAGGAATGACTAGTAAATCTCTCCAACCACCTGAAAATGGAACAGGTATTAACTGCAAATGGAACAGGTATTAACTGCAAACCATGAAGAGGCTTTGTCAATCACTGGACTGACAAGGAGAGAGAGGAAGTCTGCAGGAAGAGAATGAAGTAGACATGCAGAGAGAAGCAGGGACAAGCCATGGAGAGACAGAGCATTGCCTAGGTTCTTGGAGACTTTCTGGATTCTGATTTTAGGGCCTTCCTGAAGCCAAGCTAAGGTCTTTCCTTGTGTCCTATGAGATACCACCTTTGTTCTGACCTTAGTTAACTTTATTTTTTTCAAAATTTATTTATTTAATTTACTTTTGGCTGCGTTGGGTCTTCGTTGCTGCACGCGGGCTTTCTCTAGTTGCAGCGAACGGGAGATACTCATCGTTGCAGTGCACGGGCTTCTCATTGCAGTGGCTTCTCTTGTTGCAGAGCACAGGCTCTAGGCGCGCAGGCTTTAGCAGTTGTGGTGCGAGGGCTTAGTAGTTGTGGTTCGTGGGCTCTAGAGTGCAGACTCCATAGTTGTGGCGCATGGGCTTAGTTGCTCCATGGCATGTGGGATCTTCCCAGACCAGGTCTCTACCCAGTGTCCCCTGCATTGGTAGGTGGATTCTTAACCACTGCACCACCAGGAAAGCCCCCTTAGTTAACTTTAATTGGTTTTTATTAATTAGAAATGTGGCTTTTATTACAAACTTTTAATTACAAACAAGGTTGCAACTTGTTTTGTTTTGTACATTATCTCCTTCATGCTCTTGCCCAAACATTACCTTTTCATTGAAACCAGACTAGATCACTCCATTTAAAATTCCAGTATCACTCCTCCTCTTGTTATGGGCTGAATTGTTAGCCCCTTAAAATTTATATGTTGAAGTCCGAAGTCCTAGTATCTCAGAATGTGACTGTTTTTAGAGATAAGATCTTTAAAGAGGTAAATAAGTTAAAATGAGGTCATCAGGGTGAGCTCTAATCTAGTATGACTGGTGTCATAAGAAGACAAAATTGGGACACAGATGCAGGCACAGAGGGAAGATGATGTAAAGATGCAGGGAGCAGTGGCCATCTACAAGCCAAGGAGAGAGGCCTAGAACAGATCCTTCCCTCAAGGCCCTCAGAAGAAACCAACCCTGCCACCACCTTCATCTTGGGCTTCCAACCTCCAGAACTGTGAGAAAATAAACTTCTGTTGTTTAGGCCACCTAATTTGTGGTATGTTGCTGTGGCAGCCCTAGCAACTAATACATCATCTTGCAAACTGATCTCCCTGACCCTGTACTATTGCATTATTAAATATATTTCTTATTTATTTTCTTTTTCTCATCACCAGAATGTAAATTTCATGAAGGCAGGGAGTTTTGCCTATTTTGTTCTTTAGTGTTTTACTCAGTGCTTTGAACAATGTTAAACACATGCATATGTACACACCTGTATGCATACATAAGAATTTTTAATAATGTATAATCTTTTAGGGTCAACAATAAGCATGACATGAAGAGTAGAGATCACTGTGTAACTCTAGGTAAATGAACTCAATTTATCAGAACCTAAATTATCTCATGTGTAAAAATAAAATGTCTGTACTCTTATACAGAGTCCCATCATCCTGTGAAGGGATAAATATTCAGGTTTTACCTTTTTGCTCCTAGAGAGACTTTTTAGCCTTTGTACTTAGAAGTCCTTTGATGAAGTTCTTTGGATCCAGAGGTTAAGTTTCTTCTATCTTTCTGTAAAGACCCAGGGAATATTTGTGTTTCTCCTGGTTTTTAGAAATTTACTGGTGAATCTTCTACATGGTGACTTGGGGATGAAATAAATATATGTGTATTTAAATTCTCAGCTTTACTTGCAAGATTAATAGTAGGTTGAAAATTACTGTTAGTTTTGGTAGAAATTTAATTTTTCATGAAGGAAACTTTTTAAGGCTATTTGTGAAAAGGAATGACTATTATGTTTATTAAGGAATGACTATTATAGAAAATTTGGTTTCATAAAATTACATAAATTTCTAGTCGGTCTCATTGGTATTTCTTTCTTTCATTCTGCAAATTAACTCGTTAGCAGACGTCACTTTAAGCTTATCCAATCTCCATTTTGGAAGAAGTTACAACTTGCATTGCAAGGTTAGTTCAAATTTTATTATTCATTTTATCCTTGACCTCAGTGGTTAAAACTATTAACTAAAGTAATGCTAATTGTAGTGGTGTTTTTTGATTTAGACACTTGTCCACTAGGAATTGGCCTGAGACCAATTAATTTCATTCTGGCCACTGAAAAAGACATCAAGCTGTAATGATTTTTGGTCACTGTTCAAGAGTTTACATTAATATAAAGGACACATAGGGTAAAATTCAATCATAAATATTATCCTATACATTTAAGCAGACATTTATGTACTAAACTGTGTAAGTAATAGGGAAAATTATGAATATATTTTAATATTTTGCAACTGAATATGAAGCATCACTATGTATTTTGTTCTGCTATATTATCTTTTCCAACATATATAATGACAGTACATATAGAATCTTTATAAAAACTCAGAAAGAAATTATTTGCTTTGTCCAACAAATATTTGATTGCCTAATATTCCTAAGTTACCACAGAAAGAAAGTATAGGATCCCAGAATGAATAAGGCATGATCATGGCCCTCAGGAGTTTTTGGTTTAGTAAAAGTCATGAGATAAGTGAATGGACAATAAGTGGCAGATTTAAGATAATTGATAACATTTATCGAGGACTCACCATGTGCCAGGCACTCTTCTAAGAGCTTTATATATTATACCAATTGAACCTTTTAACCGTATTTTGAGGAGAGTATTGTTTTACAGATAAGGAAATAAAGTCCCAGAGAGTTACAGCAACTTTCCAAGGTCATGAAATTAATAAGTAAGCATGATGGCATTTGAACTTTTTTTTTTTTTTTTTTTTTTGCGGTACGCGGGCCTCTCACTGTTGTGGCCTCTCCCGTTGCGGAGCACAGGCTCCGGACGTGCAGGCTCAGTGGCCATGGCTCACGGGCCCAGCCGCTCCGCGGCATGTGGGATCTTCCCGGACCGGGGCACGAACCCGTGTCCCCTGCATCGGCAGGCGGACTCTCAACCACTGCGCCACCAGGGAAGCCCGGCATTTGAACTTTTGATGTTGGCTCTTGAATCACAGTCTTAATCTATTTTGCCTTTAGGGTAAACTCCTTAAGAGCACTGAAATCAAAACAAAACCAAACCCCTGCAAACTTGGTTAATGGCTCACCTATGGCAGAAATCACATCTGTGCTGGAAGAACCCAGAAAACTTCTTAGGAAGGTTGCATCTAGAACGGTCCTCAAAGTATTTGGATATATGGAACTCTAAAATAAGATGTCTTCAGGTAGCGAGAGTATGTCTCAGAGTAGCTAGTTTGTCACCAAGTCTTCTTCCTCTGCATGGAGCAAGACCGTCTTTCTCATCTTCCCTTGTAGATATTAGGCGTAACTGTTGCTGAACCAGGTTTGTTTACCCGCTGAGCAGCAAGCCAAACACCAAGATGTCGAGGTTTGCAGCTGAGAAAGGGTTTATTGATCAGGCAGCCAAGCGAGGAGGCAGGAGAACAAATCTCAAATCCACCTCCCTGAAGATAAGGGGCTGGATACTTATGAGATAAAGAAGCAGGTGGTCTGAGGTGTGAGAAGTGTGAGGAAAGGTGATTGGCAATAAGAAAAAGGTGAGGTAATCTTTGTCCTGCGCAGGTGCAACCAAGCTACAGGCTTCTTCACGGGACGCATCCTCAGCAAATGGCGGCATTGACATGTTCTGAGGGTGGAGTTTTTGACCCTCTGACGTCAAAAGGTCACTGAGCGGACACTCGAGCATGCCCAGTTGGAGGGTGGAGGCGTTCCCAATCTGTCTTAACCGACTGGAGCTCAAACTGGACACAGCGGACCGCAAGTTCCTGAAAAACAACTTGGGCAAACATCTTATTGTTTAGGCTATGTGAGACTTGGAGGACACGCAAGTTTTTATGAAAACAAAGTGAGCTTGATCAATGAAGGTAGGTTACAGTTTATTACTTATTAAGCAAGATATAGTTTAATGGATCTAACTGATGAGTAACCTCGATTACATAACCATGTGACTGAGTTCTAGCCAATGGTATATATATTGTATCTACATTACAGTGTATATAATGTACCATGTGTGTTCAGTAGAAATGCTATAGTCTGCAGACTTCCAGGTCAGGCTTTATAAGACCTCCCATGTATATTTTTTCTTCCTTGCTCTCTGCCTGTTGAAGATGGTTCCTAGATCTTAGAAGCCAAGTGAGGAGGATAAAAGTCACATTCACAATATGAAAGAAGCCTAGATCCCTGAATCACAGCTTGAAGGGGAGCCACCCATGGATTAGGAAAACTCATTTGAGGGAGTTCTGAATGAGAAAGAAATGTTTACTGTGGTAAGCTACTGAAATTCTGGCATTTGCGAATTGCAGCAGTTAGACTACCTTCACTAATGTAGGGAATATAAGAAGAGTGTCATATAAGGAGAATAGATTAAATTTGCTTCTCACCAGTGGATGGGAAGTGTAATGTTAAGTTCTAAAGCCAATGTGAAAGGTTAAAATTGCAAGTGGCAAAACTATCCTTGAAATTCCCTATAGAATTCGATATATATAATATACAATATAAAATATAGTATAGGGATTCCCTGGTGGCACAGTGGTTGAGAGTCCGCCTGCCAATGCAGGGGACACGGGTTTGTGCCCCGGTCCGGGAAGATCCCACATGCCGCGGAGCAGCTGGGCCCGTGAGCCATGGCCGCTGAGCCTGCGCGTCCGGAGCCTGTGCTCCGCAACGGGAGGGGCCACAACAGTGAGAGGCCCGCGTACCGTAAAAAAATATATATATATACATATATATATATAGTATACATTGTTGACCTTATACAAACCTATAGAAGATAATGTCAATTCTTCTCACTCTTGCACTGTTAATGTTTTTCTAGTGTCAATTAATTATTCAACTTCTTCCTTTAGGATATTGATGAAACCAGTGCCACTTATTTGTCTGGCCACCTGAACCATATGTTCTACTAATTTTTTTTTTTTTTTTTTTTTTTTTTCGGTACGCGGGCCTCTCACTGTTGTGGCCCCTCCCGTTGCGGAGCTCAGGCTCCGGACGCGCAGGCTCAGCGGCCATGGCTCACGGGCCCAGCTGCTCCGCGGCATGTGGGATCTTCCCGGACCGGGGCACGAACCCCCGTCCCCTGAATCGGCAGGCGGACTCTCAACCACTGCGCCACCAGGGAAGCTCTCTACTTTTTAATGGAAAAGAAACATAATCTTTCTAAAGTGTTTTGTGAGATGTGTTGGCTGTTTCAGCCTAGGTTTCCACCATTGCCTCAGACAGACTTACATGATGTGATTTCATGGAATGAGATGCAGTTTATTATCTTAGAAGGAATGCAGTCTTTATCTGCAGAGGACTTACAGTTTGAACCTCAACTCTAGTGTTATTTTAGTTGTGCTGTGGATTTTGGGTAATTTACTTAAATTTTCTTAACTTTTAATCTCCAGTTAGTAAACTGGAAATAAACATACACACATTGTAAGATTATTCTGAAGATATGTATTCATAATAATGAATATTTTTGAGTACTTACCACATTGCATTTTAAAAAAAATTACTCTATTTTAAGCTTATAATATTTTCTAGGTTTCTGTGTTTTATAAACATTATTAGTTTTGGTTTGTACATGTCACACATTCTGTTTAGTGTTTGTGGAATTCCCAGCTCAAGAATAGTCAACATTTTAGTTTATTCTCTCCCTCTTCCTCTTTCTTTCTCTCTCTCTCTCCTCTTCCCATATATTCCATTTACCATTATACCTACTTTTGGTACAGCCTTAACTCTATTCTATTTCCTTCAAGATGGATCACTCATTTTGCTAATACATAAATTACTAAAAATTTTAAACTTTGCACTTACAGCAACCTTAATAACTAATTAAAGAAGGTGTATTATCTTCATTTAACCAAAGAGAGTAAGTTACTTGCCTGATGTTCCACGTAATTTAGTAACAGAGCTAGGACTAAAACCCCAATTAACAATTATTGAGCACTTACAATTTGTCTAGAGGTTTTCAAATATTAACCAATTTCATGTTCATAAAAATTCTGTGAGTTAAGCACTATTATTTTTTTATTTTTTAATATAAATTTATTTATTTATTTTTGGCTGCATTGGGTCCTTGTTGCTGTGCACGGGCTTTCTCTAGTTGCGGCGAGCGGTGGCTACTCTTCGTTGTGGTGCATGAGCTTCTCATCATGGTGGCTTCTCTTCTTGTGGAGCACGGGCTCTAGGCACGTGGCCTTCAGTAGTTGTGGCACACTGGCTCAGTAGTTGTGGCTCATGGGCTCTATAGCACAGTCTCAATAGTTGTGGCGCATGGGCTTAGCTGCTCCGCGGCACGTGGGATCTTACCGCACCAAGCCTCGAACCTGTGTCCGCTGCATTAGCAGGAGGATTCTTAACCACTGCACCACCAGGGAAACCCCAAGTGCTATTATTATCATTAAATCATACATGAAGTAAATGAGACACAAAGGTTTGAGTAGCTTGCTATGGTTACGTAAGTGCTACAGGATTGGACTGGTATTTGAACCCAAATACCTTCAGGTTTAACCATTCTAAAATCTATGCTGATTTTCACTACAGTATATACAATCTTTAGTTCTGTGACTAATACAAGATATCAGTAAGTGAAAGACATTGTTATTGGACTATTCAGCAATCTGAGAAGGTCAACCTAAGTAACTCATCCAGTTATTGTACAATAGTAGAGAAAGTTTAGCTAGGAAGATATGGTGGGCACATACGCTGAAAACCTTAAATGGCACGTTTTGCATCCACATGCTTAAACATCAAGCAATATTATTGTTTAATTGTTTTAAAACCTGAAGATAAAAAACAATGAATAAGTATATAACATTAAGAAAAATGTCTTCAATTCTAAGAATCAACCTAGAAGTTACAAAAAACTAAAATATCCCAATCATACATTTATTGGAAACTGTTGTTTCTTACTATACCATAGGATAAATTACAGCTTTTGGAAAAGACATATGCAAGTAAAGGCAAAAAAAAAGATGATTTAAATCATTAATTTTAAAATTCTGATGTGATAATTTTTTCCATTATACCGAATATTTATATTATGAGAATCTGTAAATGTATAATGTATATTGGTCTAGTGAGATTATTTTTGACAGCTATATGCATTTTCTGACATAGGCAGGAAAAATTTTTTGTAGCACTACAGCCACCCTTTCTATCTTTGGCTAAAATCTGAAATGTAGCAGAAAATACACTACCACTGGTTTCATATTTATTCTTTCTAAGTGATCTCCACATAAAATGAACTCATTTAAAAAGTTTATCATTTTCCAACTGACACTGTGGTCTCAACTTAGGGCTTGAAAATGAGACAGTCCTCTTCTCCCTCTCATATAGTTATGAGAAACATGAATTCTGCAGCTGGAATTCAGCTGACAAATTTGGTTGTGATCCAGTAGCCATAGTTCTGTAAAAAGACAGCAATAGGTATGGTCACAGAACTAATTATATTGATTATGAATGTGCTATTTTTGAAAAAGTGACCTTCGTAATTTCTTTGTGTATGATATATAATCCATTTATTCATGAGTAATTAATCTTTCTGATATTTAGACATGCATGTAAAATAATTCTATATTTAATACAATGTATCCAAATTAAATCCACTTTTATACTTACACGAACTCTCATTCTACAATCTTGCTTAAACAAAAAACCTTAGTTTTCAACAACTTGTCATCTGACTAGTAGAATGATTAGTTGTGGGCCAATGAGAATATTTTGAGACTGAGTAGTTTTTACTCCAATCAAATTCAATTCAAATACTTACTGTTTATTAGGCTCAAAGCACTAGTCTTAGAAGTGATTCCAGAATATTCATATGGGCTGCATTTATTGGTTGCAGTCTGGTGAAAAGGTGAGGTTAGAAGGCTTGTCTTGATACTTTTTGTATAACATTTATGCTTTTTACTTAGATTATAAATTGAGAGGTGGGAATGGGGAGCAGAGAAAAAAATTATGCAGGGGGCTACAAACCCAACTGATTAGGGACACTACTGCAAATTAGAGGATATAAAAATAATTAAGACACTTTTTTCCCCATTCTTTAATCTTCTGATGGCCACAGATACACACAACTAACTCTAAGACTGTGAATTCATAATAAAGTGTAAACTGAATGCCTAAATTAGCACAGAGTGAACGATTGATTCTAACTGGTGGATTATACCAAGTGTCACCAGAGATGTTATATTCGAACTGAGTTTTAAAGGATAAATACAATTTCTAAACATAGAGAAGAGGAGGAAAGATCTTCCAAACACAGGCAATAGCATGACCAGAGACATATAGAGGCATGGAAGCATATAATAGTACAATAGTGAGTAACCTTTTGTAACTAAAGACAGATACAAAGTTGGGCGGGAAGGAAGGAGTAGTGGGAGACAACACATCTAGGCATAGATTTGATTGTAAAAGCCTTCAATGCCACTTAAATATATGGATGTTTATTTTTTGGTCTGCCCATCACAGTTCTTTTAACAAGAGCACCTCTTTTGGCGGTGGGGTGTTGGGGGAGTTATGAGATTATTTTACAGGAGCCAGCCAAGGGCCTGTCCTGAAGATAGGTCTTTCTCTGGAATGTGCAGGGTTTGAGAAATTTAGGCCTGCTGAGCTAACACTTTGCTGCCCGTAGATAACACCAAAACCAGTAGAGAATCAGCGGCATCCAAATGCTAGAGTCTATCATCAGCAAACCAGAGCAAGGGAAGTGAAGTTTGAAGGGAAGCATGAAGTTACCATAAGGAATCACGAATTTGGAACCAAGAGCATAGAGCAAGATTAGGCAGGCCAGAGTGTGGTCTTAGAGAGCGATGCAAGTTCTGAATCATTGCTCAGCTGTCATCTGTGATTTGCTTTTATGAGCTTACAGTGACTAGATGCAAAGTCAGCTTAATAGGGCCAAAACTAAAAAATAAGTCAGGTATAAAACTGAAATAACCAGAGAAGAATAATTAAACATCTAAAATTTTTCTCTTTCCTATTTTTTGCTTGGCTTTTGCTTATTTCTGCTTCCCATGATTCCAAATCCCCAAAAGGAGAACAGCCTACCCAGAGTTAGGTTAAACACTTTTTGTCTTTAAAGGGAAAGGCAGACAGACTTTAAGGTGGCATGATCAGCAGGTGCTGTTTACATAATAAATACATTGATTCTTACCTTTTAGCTGACTCTCTCCTCTCCAGTACTTGACAAATGGGGTAGCATTTGAAGATTTGTATTTTACACTTTAAAGTGAAGGAAGCTATATCCTTTTCAAGAACAAATTTTCTTAGTGGGTGGACAAAGAAACACTAGTTACCTGAGGTAAGTGAAAAAGAACTGTTGTTTCCATGGTGCCAAAGACAATTAGAAGTTGAGTGGCAGACACTAAATATATGCTACTTCATGCTTTTGCATGGAATTGATCCTTCTTTCCTCTCCAGCAGGTCAAGTCCTCCTTTGTTATATTCCCATTCCACTGCAGTGTTACCATTCTGACCTATATAAACCCCTAGCCACAGTCCTTACTCCTGACCTCTCCTTGAATGCCCATCCAGATTACTAATCCTCAGCTTCTCCCCAGATGCAAGTCTGACTCTTCTATATCATATTTGTAGAAGCACAGAATTCATCAACTGATCAGGTACAGATTCTGTTCCATGTGAATGAACGCTCCAAGAGGCTGGATATATGCAGTCTTCAGAGGGATTGGAAGTAGGGAAACTTAACTGGGTATGTTTGCTTTTGACTGACTCTCTTCTTGTAAAAGTGTGACTAATAAAGCACATGACCCACAGTTGAGGCTCAATAAATGTTTGTTGTTGTTAATCAAGGCCAATGACTTCTTAAGTAGCTTATGGAAGAGAATATCCAATAGAGGAAAATACATGAACTAATTGTTCTCAGTGGAGAAATGAACCAGCTGTAGCATGAGTTTGTAGTGCACAAGAACAAAATAAAAATATTATTTTGAGATTTATCTGGAAAATAGACATTTCCCAAGTACTTGTAGATTGTGGGAAAGATTTTAGCCTTTATAATCTTGTGTGATAGCTCTCTAATCTGCAGTGATCAAAACACAGTATTTCAAGACAAGGCCTGCTATTATTTATGAGAGCAAATTTCATTGTTAATGTTCTGCAAACTTCTATGGTAGTGAAAGTATGAGTGAATCAGTATATTCTCACCAATATATAAATACTGTGATGACTGATGGATTTTGAAGTTCTGTATTATTATATTAGGAAAGAGAAAACGACAGAAAATTTAGGAAGCACAAAAATTGAAATATTGACTCCTTTTTTTCCAACCCCTGAATTTTCTTAACATAACCTCTATAATGGATAAGAATTTTTAGCTCCATCAAACACCCTGGAGGTTTTCTTAATGTTTCTTATAGTTAGACATTCAAAGTGGACATTCAAACTATCCAACAACTAAAAAATAGCATAAATTCAAATGAGAAATGGGACCTTATTTATCACTTTCTAGATATGACAGTCTCAGCAAGTTGTAATAATTTTATTTAGTGTTGTCTACACCATCGCTTTGCTATCTGAAAGGCCTAGCTAACAAGACAATCTCTTAACTGATATAAAGTTATGCATTTTCCATCATAAGCTAATATTTATGGAGCTGTCCTTTTTATAAATTATTATACCCATAATCTTCAATCCATTTTTAAAGATGAATCAAAAATCATTTGAAAGACCTTTTTTCCTCCGTCAATATTTTTTTTTCCTCCAAAAACTGGATTAGAGAAAATAAATTCACAAATAAGGGATAAATTCTTATAGGAAAACTTACTCTTATTGTTATAGAAATATCCATTTATATTAAAAAAGCAATAATTTAATATGCTGTGTAAATAATGCTTTTGTGTTGTCTCACTATTCAAAGTGAGAAATGGATTAGCAATTAACATATGGCACTTATCTGATTCCTTAATAAATGGAAAGGAGCTTTTGCTCAAAGCTGTTGGAGCTCTTTCACAAATTAATTGACCTTAACAGGTGGATGTCATGTGGCTCCATGTTCCAAAGGGGGAAATGGGACTAGCCAGCTTAAAAGAATTGTAAAGTTGTAGAACATATCTAAAAGGTAAATACTTCTGAGAGGTGAATTTGGGGACAGCTTTACATTTTAGTCTGGTGAAAGGAGGCACCGTTTCTATCCTTTCGTTCTGACCTCATACATTATAGAACTGATTTTATCTTCTGTTCCAAGTCTGTGGGCAGACTTCTAATCTATATTTCCACTGTTATTTTAATGAGCTCTACATGATTATATTAAGGTTTTCTGTTTGTTTTTGTTTTGTTACTCTTGTTTGTACCTACCTACATAAAATATCCACATTTAAAGGTCACAAACTGCATATTTCATTTATGTGACATTCTGGAAGAGACAAAGCTATAGTGAGTACTTGCCAGGGGTTGGGGCATACTGTAACTATAAAAGATAGTCTTAAGGAGATTTTTTGGGGGTGATAAATTATTATGGACCCTGATTATTATGGCGGTTACAAGAATATGTTACAATTTCTTCAATAGGACACCAAAAAGGATCAGCTTTTCTGAAGTAAATTTACAAAGTAAAAAAAAGCTTAAAAAGATGATATGATTTTTACTACTGTCTTAACTGTTTGCTCTTGTCTTAAATGTTAGCATGATGTTTAAATGGTTTGTAGGAAAAACTGATAAAAATTATTACTTCCTTTTTTTTTTTTTTTTTTTTTTTTTTTTGCTTTACGCGGGCCTCTCACTGTTGTGGCCTCCCCCGTTGTGGAGCACAGGCTCCGGACGCGCAGGCTCAGCAGCCATGGCTCACGGGCCCAGCCGCTCCGCGGCATTTGGGATCTTCCCGGACCGGGGCACGAACCCGTGTCCCCTGCATCGGCAGGCGGACTCTCAACCACTGCGCCACCAGGGAAGCCCGATAAAAATTATTAATAAATTTCTGAATATTTAAATATCTTTTCATTTTATTGATGAATGAAGGGGTACTGTGAAATCTTTCTATAATACAGTCCTCGAGGGATCAGAGCAAGAGATCACCTTAGAGCTGAGATCCTTTTTCTATTATATTTTTACCTTCCAAATGTCTCTGGTAAAATGAAAGACAAGCTTCTTTCTGCTGAATTTCTCTTAGTATTAAAGTGTTATAGTGAGATTTCAGTGTATTTGCCATCCGTTTTTCATATATTTATATGTGTGAAGGATAGAAGGTTCTTATATCTTAAAGTTATGTTTTAATTAATGTCTCTATTCTTGTATATTTAGGTTCATCTCTTCAGCCTGGTAAAACTATGGTTTATAGTTTATATCTTCATATTTTCAAATCTAATATTTCATAATAGGATAAAAATAAAACATATTAAAAGTGAAAGAATCTTATAAACAATAAAAAGTATCACAGAAAAATAATAATGTAAGTGTCAATCCACTCAAACTGGCAGTGGATCTCAAAGTGGGCAGCTTTCAAGTTCTAACTGAATTGGATAATTTAGCAAGTCCTTATGCCTGCCTGCAGAATGTACCTAAAATCCCATCTCTCCCATGAATAGTTTTGATAAACAATTAAATATTTATACTGTAATTTATACCATGCTGAAATTAGATGCTTTTTCAGTAATAAATGGCAACTCCAATGGTGTCTAGGTTTTTATCCGTTACTAGCATTAGAACTTTTCTACTTACGTTAAAAGGTAATGATTTCCTTCATCATTTAACATTTATCAATTTTCACCTTCAGATATTCAGTTTGTTACAAACTCTTAATGAAAGAAAAAAATCATTTTAGATATATGCATATTTTTGAATATTTAAGGCTGCCTTAAGAATTTAAAACAAAGGACATGGGGGTTGGGAGGAAGGGTAAGCTGGGATGAAGTGAGAGAGTGGCATGGACATATGTACACTACCAAACGTAAAATAGATAGCTAGTGGGAAGCAGCCGCATAGCACAGGGAGATCAGCTCGGTGCTTTGTGACAACCTAGAGGACTGGGACAGGGAGGGTGGGAGGGAGACGCAAGAGGGAGAGGATATGGAGATATATGTATACATATAGCTGCTTCACTTTGTTATACAGCAGAAACTAACGCAACATTGTGAAACAATTATACTCCAATAAAGATATTAAAAAATAAAATAAAATAAAACTAGACTATTATAAAAAATAAAGGAAGATAAATGGAACTGTTGGAATTTGCTGCACATTCAATTTAAAACACAAATTTCAGTATTTACATTGGTTGGGGTAAGATTAGGGTTGCCAGCCAATATTGCTTCTCTCTCTCTCATACACACATATACACTGTTTCCCTCTCTCATTGATTTGTTTGCTCATTTACTGAAACTCTAGCTCACAGTTTTCAGGAACTCAGAGTATACTGGGATGATGTTTTTTACTAATTCCATTATCTTTTGATGTTGCTGGTAGAGATCCTCCATGTTGATGTTCATAATCTATCATCCCTGGAGGAAAGAAAATAAGAAAAAGGAAAAGGTTGAATTGGAGGAATGTGTGGGAGTGGAATGATTAAAGAACCCGTCTTAGTTCCCTTTTGGACCTCTCTGGTTCACTCACTGTTTATAGTAAAATTATTTTAAGTTTAAATACATGTTTATATGAAGTGAGTTTTTAGTTAGAGAAGGTTTCTCCACATGGTATTTTACCCTGAAGGACCCAGGCATGTTGATTGTCAAATTGTACTTATAATTAATTATGTGGAGTTGAATTTGTATTTCTACATTTTGGATTGTTGAGTCAGCAGGGCCAGTTGAAAAAAAAATGTAATCATGTGTAGTAGGTAGAATTCTAAATGGCCCTGAAGATTCCATTCCCTCCCTTTGGGTGTGGGTAGGACCTGTGAATACAATGGAATATCATTGCTGTGATTATGTGACCTTATATGGTAGATGAGATTCTGCAGATATAAATAAGGTCCCTAATCAGTTGAATTTAATCAAAAAGGAGATTTTACTGTGTGAGTCTGATGTCATCATTTGAGACCCTGAAAGAAGTCAGAGAGTCAAACAACAGCTTCTCCGCTGTCTGTCATTGAAGAAGCAAATCACCACGTGCTGTACTGCCTATGGGAGTGGGGACATTTGGCAAGCTCCTGAGGGGCCTCTAAGAGTTGAGAGTATTACATTTTACAGCTAGCAAGAAAATGGAGACTTCATTCTCTACAGCCTCAGGGACTGAATTCTTCCAACAACCAGTAAGTTTGGAAGAGGACCCTGAGGCTAAAATGAGATTGCAGTTCTGGCTAACACCTTAATTTCAGCCTGGTGAGATTCTGAGAAGAGGAGCCAGCTAATCTGAACTTAGATTCTTGACCCAAGGAAATGGTGAAATGATAAATTTGTATGGTTGTAAATAGCTAAATTTGTAGTAATTTGTTACATAGCAATAGAAAACTAATATACTACAGATGGGTCATTTTTAAAAGGGCATAGTATTTAATGAAAATAAACTTTCATGGAATAATACTTATGAAAATTAGTATTTGTTAGTATGAATAAGATACTTTTATTTTTTTATGGTACGCGGGCCTCTCACCGCTGCGGCCTCTCCCGTTGCAGAGCACAGGCTTCGGACGCGGAGGCCCAGCGTCCATGGCCCACGGGCCCAGCCGCTCCACAGCATAGCGGGATCCTCCAGGACCGGCACACGAACCCGCGTCTCCCGCATTGGCAGGAAGACTCTCAACCACTGTGCCACCAGGGAAACCCTGAATAAGGTACTTTTAAAGGAGTATTAAAAATCCTGTGCTTGGGGATACTCTGATCAGACAGGAGGTATTCAAATTTGTAGACAGACTTGTGAAACTCCCAGGAGGCCTAATCACTAGGCAAATTTTTCAGTGGCAAGGGATAATTGTTGGTTTAGAAATTCCCTCATCATTAAAAAGTACAAAATGAACAAGTTATTACCTTAGTACACAGATTTTGGTTATCTATCTCTGATGAAGTTAAACTATCAATTCTCAAATAAAATATGATTCATATTTTAAGTGCCAAACCATTACTCTCACTATGTTCATGAATTAGGTACCTTTATTTTATAGGAAGTGGTTGGCTAAGTTTTAATGCTTATTTACATGAGATAGTGCTGTGTATATTTTTGATGTATATCTGTACAAATAGCTAGAGATAAGCCACAATGTTCTGGTTATGAAATCTTTAAAATTAAATTGTTTTATGTAGATGAAATAAAATAATAAATATAAAATGCAGGTTTTGAAATCTATTAACCAAGATGACTTTTAGTTTTGTTTTCTTTTTTATTGGAGGATACATATTTTATGAAGTTGTAATATGCTTTCACATTATTATTGGAGTAGTCATCCTTGAATACCTTCTGTAAATGTTTCATTCATGATAAATCTACCAGCTTGTTTCCTCATACCTAAGTAACAAGCAAGGTGATTCTTAAGAATGCTATGACCTTGCTATATGATCTTATACATTCATTCGAGTCACAAAATTATATTTAAACACTTGTAGATTGTTTTATTGTTCCTAACTCTTCTCCCCCTTCTCTAGTAAAGGATTACATATTTCCTTTCCTATCTCCTTGCCAGATAGCGTGCCAGCCCTCTCATTAGTTTAAGTGCCCTTTCTGACCATTGGTCAGTCAGTCTTGGCCGTGTGACTTGTGGGAGGCAATGAAATTGGAGCAAAAAAGATCTTTTCACTTTCAGGCAGAGGCTTTAAGAATATAATGCACTGCTGGAAGATCTTTTTGATGTGCCATGAGAAGAGGTGTGCCAGATAGGAGCTGATCCTTCAGCCTGACCTGAAAATAAAAAAAATCTTGGGGAGCAACAGTGTAGCCTGACACCCAGAACTGAGCTACAACTGACCATTCACATACAAACCTTTTGCTGTTTTATAAGGTTTTGATGTTTGTTTCTACAACAGAAGTGAGCAATGTAGTCTGAAATTTAATTTTCTCTGAGATGAAAATATGATCATTTCATTGATCTCATGAACACTTCAATAGTTTTCTATTGCCTTTAGACTAAAAATCAAAGTCTTAACTTGTCTACAAAATCCTGTATGTTTGGGTCCCTACTGGATTTTTTTTTAACAGTTTTTAGAATTCATCATACATTTTCTCTGGGTCAGGAATTCTTTCCCTATCCCCTTTCCACCAGCAGGAACAGCATATGCAAAGATCTTATAGTTACGACTAAATGATTAGTGTTTTTTTTCCTACTTCATTTTCTCTCCAAGATAATAGGGATTGTGTTGTTTGTTGATTATTTTTTCCACAAGACCTATCACAGTGCTGGACCATAGTAGAAGTCTAATAAATATATGTTAAATGAAGCAAAAAATGAAATAAATTCTTTTGCTGTACCATCTTCATCCCAAGAGACATCATATGTTTCTTCAGAATTAGAGTCATGTTTTCTTAATTTTTTAAAACTTTATTTTCAAAGACTCAGAATATAATGCTTCTATAAGAAACGTGCTTTTAAATATTATTGGAATATTTATTAGGTTAAAAGGGTAACTAGGATATTGCATATTCCTATTTAATTATTTCTCATGAAGCAAGAATCCATTTTCACTTTTCTTAGCCTAAGACTAGTTGAATGGTTTTCTGTTGTCATAGTAACACTACTTAGTTTTTATAGTGGTTTTCCCCATATTTTAAACATTATATTATTTCATTAAAGAACTTAAACAATTTGAGACAAATAATATTGTCTGTTCTTAATGGCTAAAATACACACAATTTCATATGCTTTCTGCATATATTTAAATTTGACTTTTAAATTATACTTACTTTAATGGAACTCCACTCTCTTTTGTGCTTTGAGCTTTATACGTTCCAATTTACAGTCAATCTTTATTCTTTCTTAAGTTTATTTTTCTCAGTATGTGTTTTTAATAAGAAAGCATTGCTTTAATCCATCAAATTTAAGGTTTTGATATTCAGACCTGAAAAGAAACATGGCATAGTGTAATGTGGGTTTAGAACAGACCAGAAGGCAATTTTGTAAGGCAAACTCAGAATTCCATTATACTAATCAAAGTTTGGAGAGCATATGGCTAAGGTCTTGACTGGAATATTGTTTGATACAGGAAACACGAAGGTGCAATATGTTGGTAAATATGGACCAAAATGGAAAGATGAGTATTTTCCTTTCTGACTCCTAAGCAGATATAGCTAGTGTTCTTATTTTTCGGAGACATATGTATACCTTGAACAAAGAGAAAATGTTGGAAAGGGGACATAAGTAACTTGGATATAAC
Organism: Grampus griseus; assembly: GCF_964374135.1. Lineage (NCBI taxonomy): Eukaryota > Metazoa > Chordata > Mammalia > Artiodactyla > Delphinidae > Grampus > Grampus griseus. The sequence continues at coordinate 64,398,144 of NC_138997.1, forward strand.
TGTGGTAGATCTTTCCATAAGTTAGTATTCCAGGTCTTTTTTATCTAATATTAATATTTGGTGTTCTACCTTGATAAGAAGTTTGGGATAAAATCATTATGTGTGCTTTATAAGGTATATAGCTGATTTTCTGTGCATTTTGTGCTTCTGTTTTGAGTCTGACAGCTATATTTTTTCTCTAAGTGTTGAGACAATATTTAGGGAATTTGTAAAGATGCAGCTATGAAAATTCAGCAAAGAAGCCATCCATGACTTGGTCAGGTTTTTGGTGATCAAATTTTCATATTTGGAAGTGCTTGTTAGATGATTTGGTATTTTGATTTAAAATAAATGTAAAATAATACCCTTTTTCTTTCTACAAATAATACTATAATTTTAATATGGTCTTTGTATTTTAAATTGTAGAGTGAATGAGTTTTTGAGACAAGTGAAGGGACTGGAAAATAGAGTTTGGGGAAAGGGATGAAAGAAGAAAACAAATAAGTGGAGAAAGTCAGCAAATTGTTTTATTTGCTTGGAATATTGAACAGACTTTAAATTTTTTGAAATGAAGAAAGAGAAAGAAAGAAAGGGAAATGTTTTTGGTTATTTTAAGCTTCCAAGGCCACAAATCTATTATTTGGGTATACAAATTTAGATTTTGCAGGGAAAAAAAGTATAGTGTTGTGCTGATAGAACTCATACACTATAATAGATATCACAAACATACTCTATATTTTGAGACAGTTGTGTTAGGGAATCTTTTTTGTTCCCTGCAATTACTGCTCTGTGTACCCTAATTAACTCAATGCCCATCAATTAGTGAGTATAGTTCACAACCTAAAAAACATATTTTAGTAAAATGTGCATATAAATGCTCGATTATGAAGTAATTCTTTCTAGCCTCATTGTATTGACTTGAATATTGTTGATGGTGATGATAATAAAGTAACAATAATTTATTTTCTGCATAATATGTAACAGCTACCAGGTACAGTGCCTTTTCGTCTTAACAAATCAATGGGGTATTCAGTTCCAATTTTGCAGCTGTGGAGACTGAAGCACAAACAAATTATTTAACATTTCGTAAAGACTGTAAATTTTATAGCAAGTATTTTGGAGGATTTGAACAAAATTTTTTAGGATTTCTCATGCTTTTTGTATTATGCCACATTGCCTCTTTAAATGCAAAATTAACAGATGTAAATGAAGAAAATGGTAAAGTAGTTACCTGCCTGAAGTATTTAGAACACTAAAAATGGATTCTTTTAATTCTAATATAATAATAGGTAGTGGTTTACATGGTATTTCTTGTTTGGAACTGTATTTGGAACTAAGATGTCAAAGGTCATCCATTCAATATTTATTTAGAATTATATGCAAAGCATTATTTTTGGTCATGCAAGAGAAAAGTTGCAAAATAGCGCACACCAACAAATATGATTATTTTACATAAATTTTGTCTTTTAAGAACTGTGTGAGGATGGAGGGGAGGTTATCTTCATTTTACATGCGGCAACTGGGAAACAAATGTGTTCTTCTGAATTGTAATGGAAGAACATGCCCTTGAAAAGATATTATATTTGGGATTAAGAGCAATATACCTTCATTAAGAAATATGAAATAATTTGGCTACTGGAGACTTTTGAAAATTGGAAGATGTTTTCTAGTGTATGGGTCATGTGCTTTGGGGTATGTATAGTTGGAAGTTTGGTAGGAGACCAAAAACTTTCTAATTTGATGGCTTGGATGACCTACTCAGGGGACAGAGAATGTTAGTTAAATAAAATTCCATTTTATTAATGAGGCAGCCTTTTCTAGCTGTGAAAAGTTTGGGAGATTTGGAGTCAAATTATACACACACACACATATCTATATATATATATTTACAATGTGTCTGTCTTTGGTAAATTTTCTAAATCTCTCCTAGCTTCATTCTCATTGGATGATACTAAATATATGGCAATAACACTTAACATTTAAAGTGTCAGGCATATAGGCAATTTCCAATCACACTAGTTCTGTTCTTGTCAGCTTCCTTCACTGCTTCTTTGATCTATGCTATTTCTAGACTCTTGGCCAGAATTTCTATTTTTTCTTCTTTCTCAAATTGTAGATCTCAAAAGGCATGGCTTCAATCTTTCTCAAAGCATTTCAGTAGTAATATCACAGAAAATATGATGTTTATCATATTATCACAGAAAATATGATGTTTATGTTAGTATTAAGCCAGTTTTGTCTCTATCTTACCCACTGTTCCTGAAAACTTCAATAGAATTAACTTGTCCTACCCTTTCAGATAGGAGAAAGGGAGGAGAAATATGTACACCCTATGTAGAGTTGACAGAAAGGAAAGCAAAAGGCAAAAGTGGGGAGAGAGGAAAAGGAGGGGAGAGGGAGGGAGAGAGTGATCTACCTGCTGACCATGAGCAATCCCCATTATTGAACAAGAAGCAAGAAATGTGACTGGGAAGCTTCTGAGAACTTTAGTAGGAAAAAATTGCAGAGGAAAGATTAGAAAATACTCCTAATATATCAGTATGAAATAGATAAGAACTCCTCCTTAGATAAACTGAGTAATTAGTTACTTAAACAGAAACCAAGACCAAGAACTGTGATGTAGTTTATTTCAAAACAGTTAGCTATTCTTTGTCATGTGGTTGAACATAGATCAGTTGTATAGAGAGGCTGCTCTGGAGAGTTTCTGAACATAAGTACAGGTATTCAACTGACGTGACATCTCTGCCAGAAATCATGGAAGATATTTAGGTGAAGGGTTAACAAAACTGCCCTGGTTTCCAACATACATTTTGATGTTTATTGGAACATTATACTAATATCTAACTTGGCTGTGTTCAATAAATTAGGTAAATTATAGTTATAATTTGCTTAATAAAAATTTGCTTGAATGTTGTGACAATCTGATTTTTAAAAAGTCCACAGTAAAAAAGCTTTAGGCAGCTAACTTAACCTACCAAAACATCAATAGATAATCTATAATCAGGAACCTTTGAGTTCAGAGAAAAAAGATTTCTGGATTATTGATAGCTACGATTATGACTATTTTTTATATGTAATATCCAAATGAGATTGGGAAAACAACTAAACTTTTCTGAGCACTAACTTTGTGTCAGGCATTGTGGTTATAAGTTATCTTAGTTAACTGGTTAGGTGACATCATTGCTTTGAAACCAGGCTCTTAAAATCCATGCAATGGCAGGAAAGAAGTTACCAGTGACTGAAAGGAGTTTTTTAAGAGAGAAGAAAAATGCAAAGGTATTGTATTCTCAAAGTTTCTTACTACTTTAAAATTCTTCTCTTAAATGCTTATCCCTATCCCCAAATTTTAGGAGTACTCTTGTTTGGCTGCATAAAGACACAGCTATGCCAGGAATAGATTAGGTGCCGTTACCCATTCTGAAATCCGTTATACCAGGTATATTTTCTTGATGCTCATGCATAACTTCCATTAGTGTTAATGAGAGTTGCATTCATGCATGGAGTAGAGAATAGATCCATTATCTCTAAAGGGCAGTTTCCTTTTAATACATTTCTCAAGTTTTATTACATGTGTCCTTTTTGTTTATCTTACAGAGACTCTGTTCTTCATTTATAGAAAGTGGCATGTAACCATGGGATGAAACACTTTTGTTGGAGGGTTCTTCAGGACAGTTTTTAGGCCATGAGAATGTGGAAGTATTATCTTTTAAAGTCTCTGTTCTTATAAAACTGTTATAATCCTAGATTCATTTAGAACCAATAAAATAGTATAGATTTAAATCAAACAACCATTCCAGTAGTTACTGAATCAGTTGTTGATGTTTGCAATCATTTTCAAACCTACAAGAAGTAATTTCTTCAGCAGCTTAGTTTTAATAGAAGGAAAAGGAAGCTGTTAATGAAAACTTAGGTATTTCTATAATGTTTGGTCAAGTTATATAGCCCCAAGTGAAATATTTTAGATTTCTTTCTTATGGGTTAAAAGTCTTTAAAAAAAAAAAAGAAAGAAAAGGAATAGGGATGTTTTTTGACAACTGTTTTATGGGTGGATTTAAATAATCGTAGGAGATAATCATGAAGAAGATTTCCCCGTTATCTCCTATATTCTTCTACTTCCATATGGATTTTCTCTTAGATGTTCCCTCATCACCGGTATGGATGATGAAATGAGCTAGCCTTCAAAGAGGTAATTCCATATTAATACAAATATAAAATATTAATCCTTTTCTGTCTAGTATACTAAACAAAAATATATTCAACCAATAACATACCAGTTACACATATAACATCCTGTTCATATTCCTTTTTTTTTTCCAAAACAACATGGCCACAAATTTTATTTTTTTTTAACTTTTTATTTTATATTCGAGTATAGCCGATTAACAATGTTGTGATAGTTTCACGTGCACAGCAAAGCAACTTAGCCATACATATACACGTATCCATTCTCCCCCAAACTCCCCTCCCATCCAGGCTGCCACAGACCATTGAGCAGAGTTCCCTGTGCTATAGGTCCATGCTGATTATCCGTTTTACATACAGCAGTGTGTACATATCGATCCCAAACTCCCTGACTATCCCTTTCTCCCATCCTTCCTCCCTGGTAACCATAAGTTCCATCTCTGAGTCTGTTTCTATTACTTGTTATAATATATTAATAAAAGCACAGCCTTTGTAGACTGTTGTCATTGTTTTATAATAATTAACATATAAATGTTATTTCCATTTAAACAGTGACCAAAAAATGATTTTTTTCCCTCCTGAATTGGTGGCTAAAAATAAATTTCAAAACCCAATGCCATCTAAAGAAAGTAAATGTAAGGATTTTTCTTTTGCTAAATTACTTGGCGAAATATCTGTAATAATTAACAATATTACCAATAATTGATAATTACTGATAATTAACAATAATGATGTGACACTGTCCCATTTGTACTGGGAAACTTGTATAGTAGCTGTTCTATAACTGAAATTAGATTTGCAGCAATCTATCAGTAACATTGACTATATTTTTTGGAACACATTACTATACCCTCTCCCTTCTTCCCCACATCTTAGTTTACAAGCCCTCTGTGAAGAGTCTTTGCTGCTGTCCTTCTTCAGATAATTTTTCTGCGTCCTGCCTTTAGTCTTCCACTTTGAACCATTTTTTTACCTGTTTTTTCTTGTTTCTATCCTGTACAGGAACACCTGAATTTTCTCTTTTGAAATGTTTACGTCCATCTAACTGGCTTTTTGAATAGACCAGATCTCTAGAATGCTGCCTTTAAATCACCTTCATCTATTCTACATACTACAAATGGTTAGCATTTCTCATGCTGCTCTCCATGTCACTGTGTCCTGTATCACTGTGTACATCAATCACAAAATTTCCACAATTTTCTCATTGCCATGTTTCATTTCCATGTAGCTCTGTATATCTCTTAATCTCCGTCTCCTCTTCATCATACAAAAGTCTTACACTGTGACCTCTGGAGCCCTATTTTAGTTGGATACATCAATGCCCAGTATAAGATAATATGTTGTCTAGTTTTCCTTGCAATAGGGGTTGTCATGCAACTATTTCTAACTAACGTGATATAAATGGATCTGTTACATGGGACTTCCCGTGTAGCTACTTAAAGAGAACTGACAGTTGAAGGGCTCCTTTCATGAGAACCTGACTTTTTTTTTCTAGCTTGAAGTTGCATGTATTTGCTGGATTAGGTCTCATCTGGACATCAGTAGGTGACACTGAGGATGAAAAACACGTGCCAGGTTAGCAGAGCATAACTATGCGAACTTGAATCTCCCAATAATATGTTTGATTATTTATCTCCAGAATGATTTTACATAAGATATGAATAATCTTATATAGGTTTAAATTTGTTTATATATGGGTTCCTCTGTTATATGCAGGAAAAAATAAATCCTGACTGCTATACCTTTGAAAACTGTTCATTCTTTAGTCTTTCTTTTACACAGCAAATGTTTTTATCTCGTTGCTTAGGCCCAAACCTTTGAAGACCTCCCTGATTCTTTTTTTCACAGCTTTCTGCTGATATGTAAAAATTCCTGTAGGCCTTACCATCAGAGTATATCCAGAATCTGTCTACTTCTCACCATGTCTGCTCTATCATCATCTTGATCCAAGCAACAAGTAGGTTGGCTTATATATCTTTTCAAAGAACAACATTGGTTTTCCTTAATTTTCTCTATTGTTTCTCTTCTGTTTTAAATTTTATTGATTTCTGCTTTTGTCTTTATTATCTCCTTCCTTCCTCTTGCTTTGGGTTTATGTAGTTCTTATTTATCCAGTTTCTGAAGGCAGAAACTATAGGGGAGGAAAAATAATTTTCTTTCTACTCTTCTGAGTCTTAGCTGAGATCCCTGTAACGAAAGACATATTAACAAGAGAAAAAAAACCAGAAGTTTTGTTTTTTTTTCCAACGTGTACCTCATGGGAGATACCTAGGGAAAAATTAGTAACTCAAATAAATGGCTTAGAATGTAGGCTTAAGTACCATCTTAATAGGGAAAAGTTAGGGGTTTGTAGGCTTCCTAGGGGAGAGTAGATGATTTTTAGGAAAGACGAATGGGCCCTTGGAAGAAGAGATGGGAAGTACAATATTTTGTGACAAAGTTTTGCCGGATGTGGTGTCAACTTCTAGTCTCATCTCCTGTGATAATGTCAGTTTTCCCTGGTGATGAAACTCTGGGGAGGAGATTTATGACAACTGAATTCCTTTTAGAGGATCTGTCTTTAGGTAAATAAGGGGAGTTCAGAAAAGGCCCCTCCCTGCATTTGCTGTGTTTCAAGTGTCTACAGTTCAAAATAATCAGTATGCCAAAGTTGACATATTGTGGAGAAGTATATTCTGCTATGCTTCAAATCTTGGTTTACAGATTTTTATATCTCTTGTTATTACATGAGTCTCTAGTGGCATAATTTTCCCTCTAAGGACTGCTATAGCTTTTTTCCTCAAATTTTGATATGTCATATTTTCATTTTCATTAGTTTAAACTAAATTCTAATATTCTTTGATACACCCTATTTATTTAGAATATGTTAACTTCTAAATTTTTGGAGATTTTCCTAATATCTTTCTGTTATTCTTGTTTATTTCCATTATGGTGATTCTTGTTCCAGGTAAAGGGATTAAGCATATTTCACTCTGTTTCTTCTACTGAATGAGCTTTAAAACTTGGACAAAATGTATGAAGCAGTGATCTAAGGACTTTAAAAATTAAATATTCAATAGAAGCAAAAAAAGAGCAAAACTTTTAGTGACATTGGATTGCTAGTGAGTTTCCGATTTTTCCCCACTATTTCCTAGCCTGGACTCAAAGAAATCTGAAACTCAGAAGTGAACATTAACAAAGACAGAGAAAGCTCCAGGAGAAGCAGTCTATTTCATGGCCAATGAGTAGGAAACAGATCTGGTAGCAATAGTGGTGATTGCACAGGCCCACTGGTGCCTAAAACTGAGAGGGAGGGGGAACTTCCTCTTTGATCAGTTCTCCCAAGAGGGTGGGATAAACCTTTGTTGCTTTTGTCTTTCTCCATCCTACTATGACTCTATTCTATATCAGGAAGTGTGTGGTACAGTGAAGTAAATAGAGCCCCAGCTTTCTTGATGGAAGACTGAAACGGGAGCCCTAGTGAACTGAAAAGTACCAGGGGAATTATGGAGAGGAAAGAGCTTGAAAAAGCAACCCATATAAATTTGTTATAAATTCTTGGGATCATCCCTGAGAGGTATATGCATAGATGTGATCCTAAATAGCATACCAACAACTTTTTTTGTTTTTGACTGCCTGTGCGGCTTGTGGGATCTTAGTTCCCTGACCAGGGATTGAACCCTGGCCCATGGCAGTGAAAGTGTGGAGTCCTAACCTCTGGACCACCAGGGAATTCCCCATACCAACAACACTGAGTAATGAATCAAGGGATAAACTCCCACTCAAGACCCAGGCTGATCAATGAATGACAAACACACAGGATGAATCTAAATAGCATTGTAAAGGCTTTACAAATAGAACAACCTATGGAATGTTGGTCAGATCTTGAAACCTGTATCAAATGGGATTGATAACCCGCTAAAATAAAGACACCAACAGTATCCATACTATTTAAATAAGATCCAGAGTCTCATAGCATAGTATTCAAAATGTCTAGAGTAAAATCCAAAATTACTCAGCATATGAAGGATCAGGAAAATCACAACTCACGTGGAAAAGATGATTAACAGACTCCAACCCGAAGACGGTGGAATTGTCTACAAAGACATTCAATCAGCTCTTGTAAAACCACTGTTGGTGTTGACCTTGATCACTTGTACTGGGCTGAAGACTGACTCACAAAATTCATGTCCACCTAGAACATGAAAATGTGACCTTTTTTGTAAATAAGGTTTGTGCAGATGCAATCAAGTTTAGGTGACATCAACCTAGATAAGGTTAGACCCTAAATCCAATGACTGTTGTCCTCTTAACAGAGAAATTTGGAAATAAACACAGACAGGCAGGGAAGAAGTCCACAGGGAGACTAAGGCAGAGATTGGAGTGAAGCCAAGGAATGCCAAGCATTGGCAGTAACCATCAGAGGCAAGCAGAAGAAAGGAATGATTCTTGCTAGAGCCTTCAGAGGAAGCATGGCCTTGCCAACAGCTTCATTTCAGATTTTTAGCTTCCCACACTGTGAGAAAGTACATTTCTGTTGTTTTAAGCCAAAGTTTGTGATACTTTGTTACGATAGTCTTAGAAAACTGATATACGACTTAAGGTGATGTCTGTCAAATTTCTCCACTGTAGTTACTGTATTTCCCTTGTTACATGCAAGTCACTAAATCCAACTTAGACTCAGGGGGAAGAGAGCTAAACTTCAAGATCTGGAGGGGGAGAAGCAACAAGTTTGTGGACATTTGGTGAAAACCACCGTAATTATTTACTTTTGGGGAGATACTTTGAAGATATGCAAACATTCTGTTTCTCTTAAAGGTTTTACTTAACTAGTTTTAGCATTCATCAGTGGACTTTGCCCACAGCAGTTACTAATGTTGTATTCTAGTTGCCTCATTCCTTCTACATTTATTCACTGTGTTCTTCTATAAAGAGATTTTTCCAACTCCTCATTTATTTATTTCCCCATTTATTTTTTAATCAATTATTTATAACAGCATGGATGAATGAACATTTATTCTATTCTTTGGGTTTATAATTCAATATGATCTTTATTTATTGTATTGCAGAAATTGTTCCAGCTTTGGCCATTGGGAGCTCTTTCTGTCTCACTTCTCTTTCTCTCTCACTTCTCTTCCTCTTTGACAGAGACCACTATTTATTCTCCCTTTCTTATTTTCTCACAGTGTAAGATGCACCAGGTTCATCTTGTATTTTCTCAGTTCTAAAATTAAAATAAGTCATTTCTTCAAGGGGTCGTAATTCTTTTTGGAATCATGTATTTAGAAATCAAGATCTGGGTGTGAGGTGTGCTTATTACTACTGATGTCAGCTTTTAGGTCCTTAGCTGACAAAGCTAGGAAATACATGTATGTATACCAACCCATATATACACACATATCTATATCACTGAACCTACCTATATGTGTATATATACATTAAAATAAAAATAAGTTCACATTGTATCTCTGAAACTAACTGCATAAGGTTCATTGTAGCCATTCTTCTTTGCTTATTTGTAACTACTTTCTCTGGAAGTGAGAAACTAGGTCCTATTATGTACAATTTATTAATTATACATTCAACCCTAGGTACATGTAAAGTATCAGTAGTTACAGAATTGCTAATCCATATCTCTATGAGAGACAAATTTATCAACTAGGCAGTAGTGGTTGTACACAATTCATTTTGTCTTTAACCTTATAGTATCCAGTCAAAACACTGTTTTAAAGTTATTTAGGTCAGTTTTTTTTTTTCCTTACCCACTTCAGTGAAGTTATGTCATTTATTTGTAATGTAATGATATTTTTTGGTCACAGTCTACAATCCATCCTGAAACCTCCTGATATGATGGTTGATTTTTTAAAATTTGCACATAGGAAAGTTCAGTCTTTGTTATGTGTAATTCTGTGTGTCTTGACAAATGAATAGTCATGTATCTATACCCCAGTCCTATGTGGAAAATTTCATCATCATAAAATTTCCTTCTGCAGACCCTTTGAAGGCAACTGTTCCCTGTACAAACTCTGATACCACTGATCTGTCTTCTACCCTTTAAAGGTTTGCCTTTTACAGAATTGGTCATATGGTAACTTTATATTTCACCTTTTGTGCAACTGGCCAACTATTTTTCAAAGTGACCACACCATTTCACGTGCTCACCAGCAGTGTATGTGGATTCCAACTTCTCCACATCTTCACTAACATTTTTATTTTCTGTCATTTTGATTATAGTCATTCTTGTGAGTGTGAAGTGTTATCTCATTTTAGTTTTGATTTGTATTTCCCAAATGACTAACGAGTCTCTTTTTCATGTTTACATTGGCCATTAGTATATCTTCTTTGAAGAAATGTTTATTCAGTTACTTTGCCCAATTTTTAAATTGGTTATTGGACTTGTTATTATTGAATTATATTAGTTTTTATATATTCTGGATAATAAACCATTATAGTATATATAACTTGCAAAAGTCTTCTCCCATCCTGTGTGTTGTCTTTTTACCTTCTTGTAGTATATTTTGAAGTATGAAAGTTTTAAATTTTGATAAAAACCAATTTATCTATTTTTTTCTGTGGTTTGGTGTCATGTCTTAGAATACCATTGCCTAATCCAAGGTCTCAAAGATTTACACCTATATTTTCTTCTAAGGTTTTATAATTTTAGTTCTTATAGTTAGGTCTTTGATCCATTTTGAGTTAGTTTTTGTATATGGTGTGAGATACGTGCCCAGCTTCATTCTTTTGAATGTGGCTATGCAGTTGTCTCAGCACGATTTATTGAAAAAAATATTTCTTCCTCATTGAAATGCCTTGTAAAAATCAATTGACCATAAATGTATGGGTTTATTTCTGAATTGTCAATTTTATTTATCTATATGTATATATGTATGTTAACTCCACACAGTATTGTTTACTATAGCTTTCTAGTAAGTTTTGAAATCACAAAGTGGAAATTCTCCAACATTCTTTTTTTTTTTCATTTTTTTGTGAGTTATTCTGGTTCTCTTGCATTTCCTTATAAATTTTAGATTCAGCTTGTCAATTTCAGCAAAAAAAAAAAAAAGCCGTTTGGGGTTTTGATAGAGATTGTGTTTCCTCTATAGATCAGTTTTGGGTGCTAAGCCATTTTTTCCAACCTAGTTCATCCAGTAGACTGATAAATTATTTAAATCCATTACAATGTCAAGACATGGGAATGAAAGGAGACAAATTGAGGCGTAGTAAAGATAACATACAATGGTAGTTTATGAGGCATGGTGAGAAGCCTGGTTAGAAATATACATTCAACTGAATGCTCTAGAGCAGTGATTTCCAACTGCTTGTGGAGCACTGTTTTTACTGTGAAAAATGGTTATCTTTCCCATGAAGCTAAATGTGATCAATCTAAAGGACTTTTAAATTCAGAAATTATTTTTGTCTTACTTTTTTAGTGTTATGATATCATTTCAAAATAATATTATGTTGAAATGTCATATTTTAATGTTATAATGTTTTTGCAAGCTTTATGTTGATACTATAAGTTTTTATTTTCTCTATTTTAGTTGCCTAGAAGCTTCAAATTCTGGAATATATTCTTTAAAGGACCCCTGTATCAGTCAAGAATCTCAGTTGTAAGAAATAGAAAATAGCTCTGGATATTTGAAAAAGAGAATGATTCATTAAAAGGATACTGGATAGTTCATTACCACTCTAGGATGGCTAGAGAATTATGTCAGAAGCTTCCACTGTGGAAGTGACTCTGGTCACATATACTAATTCTAGCCTACACTACAGGAAGTTTTCAGAAAGACCTTGGTAATCATATTCTGAGAATATGAATCTGCTATCATATTTTAGTGTTAAAAATTGGCACTTATAATGGAAACTTTCTAAAGTTCTAGTTTAGTTTAAAGCTCTCTGTGATCATTCAATTAAATTAGACAAATGTGCATTGACCACCCACTATGAGCACTTGGCTAGGCTCCAATCATGAGCCCTGCTATGTTTGGCTTGGCTTGCAAACAACTTAGCCATGTTAACTGTGTTTCCTTGCCTACTAGTGAATGAGTAAGGGGAACTCTCCAACTCTGTTGGGTTTTGATACTAAACAGCACATCCCTGAGAGCCCTGCTGCACCTGATGTATACACAGAGAGCAGGAACAAGAATAATTACAATCAGGCTTCTGCTGGCTGTGCTTAAGATCAACGAGTCAGCAGAGTGCCAATCAGAGCCATTTCTGCAGAAGCTTGCAATGGGAGCTTCCCTTTTTTCGCAGCAAGATGGCCAGTTTGTAGGAAACAAACAACTGTTGCGTGCTTTTCCAATCTGTAGTGCCCCACTTAAAAAAATCACAACAAATTGGGAGTGCAAAAGTGGTTTCCTGTGGTGTTAAGTATGGGAATATCTTCAAGACGTTGCACTTTGGAGTTCTTTGTGGCAAGCGGGCAAACTAGCTGAAGCAGCAAAACAGCCAGTCCTTAAGAATTTGTTTATATATTATGGTAAAGACCTTAGCCAAGCATTGTGTGTTGATGGCAAACTTACCTACCTGTTTAGTGTCAGGTGCAAAGTTTTCTGTGGTTCCTGAGACTACCTTTATGTATTTCAAAATAAGAAAGTCTTTGTTGGTAACATAAACTGTCTTAGTCATGGGAACACCAAATGTCTGAGAGAGTGAAAATGGTTTAAGTTTTAATGGCATATTTATGTAATAGAGTTGGGTTTATTCTTAGTAAGTAGCTGCTAACTATTAGATTCATTTTTAAATATACAAATATTAAAAAAGTAAAATTAGTTCCTGACTTTTAGGTACAGCAATTTTAAAATATCTTAAAATTATGGCAATTTTTAATGTGTAATGAAAGTAACTGTGAGGTAATTATTTAGAGAAGGTGAATATCTTCTGAGTGCATTTGGGGTAAAAAATAATTTTTAGAATATGCTTTCCATATGTATATGTACAAGTGCGTGTGAATGCATGTGTGTATGTGTGTGTGTGATGAGGTACCGTTGACAAGACGCTTTTTAAAAAAAAATCAAAGGTTTTTAGTATTGTCTTAGTTATCTATTGCTGTATAACAAATTACTCCCTAAATTAGCTAATTAAAACTATAAACACTTATTATCTCAGAATTCTGGGGGTCAGGAATCTAGGGACACTTTAGTTGGGTGGTTCTGGTAATGGATCTCTTAAAAGGTTGCAGTCAAGAGGTCATCTGGGATGGTATCCATCTGAAGGCTTGACAAGGGCTAGGGGATCCACTTCCAGGGTGGCTCATTCAACATTACTGCTGTCTGGAGAAGGTCTTAGTTCCTTACTGGCTGTTCTCAGGATGCTTCACTTTTCTCTCTATGGACTGCGTCATTGGTGTGAATGTATATCTTCTACATATGACAGCTAACTTCTCACAGAGGAAGCAATCCAAGAGGGAGTGTAAGACAGAATCCACAGTCCTTTATTACCTAGTCTTGGAATTCACCCTTTGTCATATCCTTAATACTCCATTGGAGACATATATCAGCTCTATCCAATGTGGTGAGAGCTATACAAGGCCATGAACACTAGGAAGTGGGATCCTTTGGGGCTATCTTGGAGGCTGAATGTCACAGTAGATATAAAGGGGCTTATTTTATTTTATTTAATTATTTTTTTTTTTGCGGTATGCGGGCCTCTCACTGTTGTGGCCTCTCCCGTTGCGGAGCACAGGCTCCGGACGTGCAAGCTCAGTGGCCATGGCTCACGGGCCCAGCCGCTCCGCGTCATGTGGGATCCTCCCAGACCGGAGCACGAACCCACGTCCCCTGCATCGGCAGGCGGACTCTCAACCACTGTGCCACCAGGGAAGCCCAAGGGGCATATTTTAAAAGGGGCTTGAGATCCTTTTACATCAGTGGGTTATCCATTTTAAGATGCTCTATGCTGGTCTACTGGACCAAATTGTTTTGCTGAAAGAAGAAAAGGACTAATCAGTCCAAAACCAGTGTAGGTTTCACAAAGAACTAATCATGCTGTACTGTCTAAATGAATGACATATAGCTTTGATTTCCTCACATTGTAAAATGACTATTTATCTCCCTGTGTAAAACACATAATTTTGCCAAACATTCATATGATTGAGGAAATAGTTTTATAAGGTTGGAACTATAGGACATAGCTAGCATCTACCATTTGGTATATCTTCAGCATTTCTGAAAGAAAAAAATAACCATGTTATTTTCTGGTTTATATTTATGAATAAAAAAGGAAATTTAAGTAACAAAGAATAACTGAGTAGTATGGGTCACAAAGCTGTATTTGTGAAACCTGTAACAGAAAGATGTAACTAGTTGGTCCATTGTCAGAATAGCTGACCATATGCTGTAAGTTTATAGTAAAATAAAAACGAACAAAAACAGAATAAAACTATGTGTTGTGCTTAAATATTTACTTATTTATATTCAAGAGATAAACTTTTTTTACTCTCAAATACATATGTTTATTCTAAATGAGTAAAAAACATAACTACAAACATAACTTTATGATGTTTTCCAATATAATAGATTACCTTTTTAGTTACAAATATATACAATTTTCCATTTTTCCTAATTAGTTTTTAAATACATTTAGAACCTTTGCCACTTATAAAAATGGTCTTAACAAAATCAATTAAAATATTATTATATAAATTCATAATTTTATCAGAGTCTTTCATTTTGGGGGTTAGACATCCGAGTTTCAGGGTGTAAGTGTTTTAAATAGTGAGCAGCTGAGCCTGGACTAGCACTAGAATCGTTTCTGACTCTGAATTGAGTTTTTACATCTCTAATAGGAATATTATTTCTTTGTGTCTCTCATGCAAACAAGTTTTACATTTGGCTTATATACAGAGGCTCAGGCTAACCAAGCCTGAAGATATTGTATCTTTATTTTGTAAGGACATTATTTCTTGGACTAGCATCTAAGTTATCATTAACATATAGAAGTGTGTGGTCTTGTTATTGACATTGAACAAAAAAATGCCAGGGCTTCCTTGGTGGCACAGTGGCTGAGAATCTTCCTGCCAATGCAGGAGACACGGGTTCGAGCCCTGGTCTGGGAAGATCCCACATGCCACGGAGCAACTAGGCCCATGAGCCACAACTACTGAGCCTGCGCGTCTGGAGCCTGTGCTCCGCAACAAGAGAGGCTGCGATAGTGAGAGGCCCGCGCACCGCGATAAAGAGTGGCCCCTGCTCGCCACAGCTAGAGAAAGCCCTCGCACAGAAACGAAGACCCAACACACCCAAAAATAAATAAATAAAGATTAAAAACAAAAAAATCAGCAAATATATTACTTAAATTTTGCAAGTGCACTGATAATTCCTTCCATGATCGAATTCAGTTTTGCTACAAGAATCAACCGTGCAGAATGCCTTTAGATTTAAAAAGAATATCAACTTACTTGCTAGATCTTCCTATTGGAAAGAGGAATTAGAGAACAGGTGTAATAGCGTGTTTCTGGAAAAAACTGTAGAACAATCTGAATTTTCTTCCCTTTCCGTTCTTCTCCTACTAGAGGAAGAATAAATTGGGAATAAAATCCCTGTATTTCTTTGGAAAAGGGTCTCTCAATATAACCACTCTTGAGAGAGGATACAAAAATGGCCTAACAACCTTGAAAGTGTTCTTTTAAAGTCTATTACATTCTGAAGTATTATTTCTAAATGGAAAGCCCTTTTCTTGCTTGATACGTTTGATTTTCCAATATTGTATATGATTGCCTGCCTTAATGTACAAATTCAAATTTCAAAAGGCATTTTATTTTTCTCTAAGAACATTCAGGTTGTGTTTTGCTTTGTGTTTTAAACTTGGTTTCATTTCTAGTCAGAATATTAGCGTTTTAGAACATGACTTTAGGTATTTAGACTAATTTTTTATCTACCTTGATATAATTTTGTTACTGATGAAATATATAAATATGACTTCTAATGTGTTAAAAATTACTCTTTTATGACTTGTTACTATTGTTTGTTACCTTATATGTTGTTGAAGTTTATTTATTATAGATATTAAAACTTTTATCAACAGAAGGAGTAAAATTCTAAGGTTTTTAAATTTTGATCTGAGAACTCATCGCTTTCAGGCTTCTTAATCCTTAGATAAAAGTGGAATATTTCTAATATGTTAGATAAATTGGTCTTAATCAAATGCTTTAAACCTAATTAATTTCAGAAGGATCATCAAACTTGGGTCATGGAACTGTTATAAGTTGAGGCTTTTCTGTACTCCCAAATATAACAACTAAGATGGTAATTAAAAAGGAATACTCTAGTATGAGTAGTGTCTGAATCTGGTTGGTGTTTTCACGGCACATTCTTCTAACTGAAAGTTACCTCCGCTGTAGCTGCAGGTAGTGAGCAAAATAGATGCAACTCCAGAGGTGGCTAGAGTTTTTATCTGACTTTCTGAAAGTGTGCATGTGTGCACGTGTGTGTGTGCTTTAGCCAATTTGGAAGCCAGTATAACCGTCCTCAAACTTTTGATCACTAAGGGTCACCAGAGCATGTCTAACAAAGTCTCCAGTCACTTCTTAGTCACAGAACTTCAATTCATGATCTTGAGAAGAGTTATATATACGTTATTTTTTGAGCACGGGAGAGGAGCAGGCTATAATTGTTCCAAAGCTTTCTCCTGTGATTTCTACATGACTTAGCTCTATTTTTGTGTCTTGTGATGCTGATGCCTAAAAGCTTGCATGAAGTAATGACATCCCACGTTCTCTCCTTAAAGAATTTTTATCCCAACACTGGTTTGCCTTATTGTCTCTCTTCTGAATATCTAATGAGATTGCAATCTCTGTCACTCATTTTTACAGTCTTGTTTTGAAACTATATATGTATATTTATCTTGTGTATTCAGTAACATTTAAAGCTTCATGTAGACTGGAACCATTTTAACTTTCCTCTTACATTTTATGCAGCACCTAGTATAGCACTGGACTCATATAGATGTTCCAAAGACATCTGTCAGAATCAGTTCCATCAAAATCTGAAAAGAGTGAGATAAGACTTTTCAGAAAACAAAAACTTATTTCCATTTTGACTTTTTCATCACTTTTGGAAGCATACCCCTTTCCCGTAGATCTCAAACATGAAATCTTATATTAGCCTTTACTTCTTCAGTTTCTCTCCCTGCAGTGATTTCAGTTGAATTCAATTTCTTCCTCCTTTTAGTGCCTGAGTCTGAATAATATCATGTAGGAAATTCAAATGAATTTCTTATGGATTATTTTCTAAGGTTTCCTTTTTTGTGGTGTAAAATTATAAAATACACTCTCTTGGTTTAAGCAAATTGCTGTCGTTCTTAAAATCCTCCTTATCAACATCTGTATCAAATTTAAATTTTGCACAATTTAATTTCCAGTCTTTTCATTGCTCTTCTTTTCCTGTCTTTTCGTCTTTTACTATTGGCCTGATGTCTTTAAACCAGAGTGGCCAGTGAGGGCTTCTGGTTTCTGTGTTCTGGCCTTTTTCTTAGATCCCAGAATATCAACTTATTAATTTTCAATGACAAATTTAATTATTGCATAGTGAGAACACCTGAGATTTCATGATCATTGCAGTTTCTTTTCTTGGTAATTGACATGGGAAGTCACATTATAATCTAAGCCACTTATTAATTTGACATAAGAAAGTATTGTCACAGAAACTGTAAATACTCTAAAACCCTTTGGATCAGTACATCCTTTCCCTGTTGTGGTTAGGAAGCCAATTCCTAATCAGAAGTTTGCTTGCTAAGTGTGGAATTAGAACAGGTAGCTTTAGATGACTCAAACCTTAAATGGGATGAGGCTAAGATTGCTTCTGAGCAACTCCTTACTCTTGCAAGGTTTTCTAACCATGTGTTCTGAAATCTTGATAGGTATAAGCTGTAGAAACTGTCATATAAAAGCTACAGGTAGGGCTTCCCTGGTGGCGCAGTGGTTGAGAGTCCGCCTGTCGATGCAGGGGACACGGGTTCGTGCCCTGGTCCGGGAAGATCCCACGTGCCGCAGAGCAGCTGGGCCCGTGAGCCATGGCCGCTGAGCCTGCGCGTCCGGAGCCATTGCTCCGCAATGGGAGAGGCCACAACAGTGAGAGGCCCGCGTACCACAAAAAAAAAAAAAAAAAAAAAAGCTACAGGTAGCTTCTTTAACTGGTAAAGGCTTGAATACTCCCCTGGAGCTGATTGTTCCTTCACTCAGGGAAAACCTCCTGAATGGGCCTCTAATAGCGCAAATGTAAAGCACGAATCACTTAGGAATTATGCATTGTTCTGGGAGAAAAATGTGATGTAATTGTTCACCCAAATGAAAACATTTTGGATTGTGAATCTAAGTACGCAGATTGCTGATGAATGATTTTGCCTCTGCTTATGCAAGTGAGTGAAACTTTCCCAACCTCAGTTTTATCCTCAGTAAAGTGGGGACAATAATATTTGGGAAGATAAAGTAATACAAGTAAACCTCTTTCAATGAGATCTCATATCTGGTCAGTGACTTAATATTAGTGGTGAGTATGTTTCTGAGAATATCACTACTTTTTAAGAGAAATACTTCATTTCTTTGTCTGGATTGAGACTGCACTTGGCCAATAAACACATTTTTGTTCTTTCTGGAGATGTTGGTACTTTGGACACAAGACCACAGAATGAACTCCAAGGCTGACCCTTGCCGCTTGCAGGAGGGCCACATACAAAGTACAGAGAGCTGCACTTGCAGCATGGAAACAGCTGTTGATCCTGCACATGATTAATCCAGTTGGAGATAGTAATATGCACTGCTATGCTCTGACATGTTTGCCTGTTCCTGGAATGGAGTTTTTCTTGAATAAACTTTCCCACTCACAATGATCTTGAATAGAGGAAAATTCTGGCACAGAAAGTTAGAAAATAAGCTTTTAAGCGAGGTGGAAGAGGAATTATTTTTTTGCTCTGACTAAATGACTCTTTGGGTATCTGACTTGGAGATGATTGGGGATCCTCTTGTGTGGTGTGGTGGAAAAATCACTCACTATTCCATGAAATTAGGCTGGGGCTAAGGCCAGTTATGATTTGCATATTCTTGCTGCCTGTTAAGATGTATTCTCCATTTTTCCACTGGAATGGAAGTGTTGGGCAAATGATCGGTAAGCTCTACTGCATCCCCAGCTTTCTTTGCATTTAGATATTGGTTTGTGACAGAGTTGTCCCTGGCGGAATGTGAGTAGAAGTGATGTTTCGCACTTGCAGACCTGGCCTGTTAGCCTCCTGATCCTTTTGCTGTGCTCTTTTCTCCTTCTGCCGAATTATCATGACAATAACCAGAGAGATCTTGGAATTCATTTGTGTTGAAAATGGCAGAGTTTCCATCAGACTAATCCCTGTACAGCTACATGGAGAAAAGCCAGGGCTGCCCTGGAACTCCTACCTTCACTTTTATGTGAGAAAGATATATATATATATATATATATATATATATATAAAATGACTGAATTTTTGATGTTTGTTTCAGTCAATTTCCCTGTTGTAACCAATCAGGTTTGGGCCAAGGTGTTACAGCCTGAAAAGTTGGAGAAATACATGATATCATGGCAAAACATTGACATTTATTTAAAAAACTGTCTCCAACTATAACTTAGAACATAGACCACATGCTCATGTAGTTTTAGGTGTAGTGGTTGGAAAGAGCTGGAATATTTATATGTGTTGGCTGCTATTCATTGCTTCAAGTAAGGTATCGCAAGAATTGGCTGGTTTGTACACAGAGATTGAAGGGGAGAGAATTCACAGATGAAGAGTCTCATGGGGTTGGAAAAGTTAACTGCTTCTGAAACCCAAACAAGAAATAAGACTTAAAAAGACTTCAAATGCAAAGGCCCAATAATATGTCTAAGTTGAATCAAGGTACTTACGCTTGCAGCAAAAATCAAATGAAAAGTGATATCTTCCCACCCAACTATTTTATTTATTTATTATTTTTTTAGATGTTGGGGGTAGGAGTTTATTATTTATTTTTGCTGTGTTGCGTCTTCGTTTCTGTGCAAGGGCTTTCTCTAGTTGTGGCAAGCGGGGGCCACTCTTCATTGCGGTGCGTGGGCCTCTCACTATCACGGCCTCTCTTGTTGCGGAGCACAGGCTCCAGATGCGCAGGCTCAGTAGTTGTGGCTCACGAGCCCAGTTGCTCCGCGGCATGTGGGATCCTCCCAGACCAGGGCTCGAACCCGTGTCCCCTGCATAAGCAGGCAGATTCTCAACCACTGCGCCACCAGGGAAGCCCCACACCCAACTATTTTAGATGTCCTCAAGGTAGCTGTCATTAAGTTCGCACCTGAACACACACACACACACACACACACACAAGCACACACTTTGCAGGGAAGTTAAATAAAAGAACAGATGAAAAATTATGTCTAAGAAATTTTGGGAGTGTTGCCACTGCTACTTGGAAGGGACAGAAAATAAATAGACCAAAGACTTTATTTAGTTTTTGAGAGGATTTTACTAACAAAGAAACCAGAAACTTCACCTGAGAAAGATTTTGACCCTCTGACCTGTAAGGAGGGCTCACACTGAATGCTCATCACAGATGTGCCATGGAGGATGACAAAGAAGGAGAAAGCCTGTAGAAGGGAAATTCAGGGGCCTCTGTGGATCATGGAAAAAGGAGCTTCTCCCAGAGGGCAGAATCACACCCAAAATGAGAATCCTCTCCATACCAGGGCAGGGTCTTATCCAGTGCTACCCCAATGGGAGTGCATTGTTTCAAGGAACTGTGATTGCATGATTTTTCCCCAGACTTCTCTTTTTTTCTTTTTTGAGCAGTTTTAGGTTTACGGAAAAAGTGAGTAGAAAATAGAGAGTTCCTATGTATTCCCTCACCGCCCCCACTGCCATTTCCCCTGCTGTTAACATTGTCCATTAGTGTGGTACATTTGCTACAATTGATGAGTCATTAAAATTAATACATTTTAAGCTAAATTCCGTAGTTTACATTGGGGCTAGCTCTTTGCCTTGTACATTCTATGGGCTTTGACAAATGTGTAATGACATGTACCCACCATTATAATATCATACAAAATAGTTTCACTGCCCTAAAAATTCCCCCTGTTCCACCTATTTACCTCTCCCTTCCTCCTCAAGACTTCATCACCACCACTACCCCTGCCACTAATTTTTTACTGTCATTATAGTTGTGCTTTTTCCAGAATGTCACGTAGTTGTAGTTATACAGCATGTAGCTTTTTCAGTTCGGCTTCTTTCACTTAGCAATCTGCATTTAAGATTTTTCCATGTCTTTTCATGGCTTGAGAGTTCCTTTTTTAAAATCACTGGATAATATTCTATTGTATGGATGTACCACAGTTTGTTTAGCCATTTACCTGTTGAAGGACATCTTGGTTGCTTCCAGGTTTTGGCAATTGTGAACTATTCATGTGCAGGTTTTTGCAAGTTTTTGGCTCATTTGGGTATATACCAAGGAGCATGATTACTGGATCATATGTTAAGAATATGTTTACTTTTGTAAGAACCTGCCAAACTGTCTTCCAAAGATGACTGAACTATTTTACATTCCTACCAGTAATGAAAGAGAATTTCTACTTCTTTACACATTCTCCTCCTTTTTTAAAAAACTGTTTATTGGGGGTATAATTGATTTTTATTGTGTTAGTTTCAGATGTACAAAGTGAATCTGTTACACAAATACATATATTCTCTCTCTTTTAGATTCTTTTCCTATATAGGCCATTACAGAGTACTGAGTAGAGTTCCCTGTGCTATACAATAAGTCCTTATTAGTTATCTATTTTATATACAGTAGTGTGTATGTGTCAATCCTAATCTTCCAGTTTATCCCTCCCCACCCTCCCGGTAACCATATGTACATTTTCCACATCTGTAACTCTATTTCGGTTTTGTAGATAAGTTCATTTGTAGCCTTTTTTTAGATTCCACATACAAGCGATATCATATATTTGTCTTTCTCTGTCTGACTTACTTCACTCAGTATGAGAATCTCTAGGTCCATCCATGTTGCTGCAAATGGCATTAGTCTCCTCCTTTTTAACAGGTATTTTTTGTTGTGTTTATCCTGCTCCATAAATGTATATTGACTGGGGTTAGGGCAGATAACCTTTGTTATTGGCCTCTATACTACCAAAACCAAGTCAAAATGAAACATCCAGCCATGGAGGAGAAATTTCACATTCCAGAGATACTGGACTTCGGACTGGCTGCAACAACTGGGTAACTTTGAATTGTCTCCTTGGGGAGGGAATGAGTCTATTTTATCTATTGACAAATATTCAATGGTTAGAAAGGTAGACTGTTGTGAAGAAGGCTATCTGTCCCTCATAAGTTTCTCCCCCTTTCTTCTGTAATTGAAGGGCTGGACATGTGTCTAGCCAGCTATGCCATTTTTCCCAACTTCCCTTGCATTTAGGTGGAGTCATGAGACTATGTTCTTCCAGTGGTTCCACTGTTGTCCTATATGAGCGTGCCACTTCCGAGGTTGATTATAAAAACTCCCTGACATGCCCCCTCATGTTCTTTCTCACTTTGGGCTGGAATAGTGATAATAAAAGGTGACTGAGGGACATTGGACACCATAAGTTATAAATGACCCAGACCTGTCAGTCTGGGTGCCTGAATAGTAGCATAAAGGAGAACTACCCTGCTGACCTACTCTTCCTCCTAGACTGTTATGTGAATGAGTAATGAACTATTCTATTTGGGCTAGGCTGGGTTCTATCTGTAATGATAACTTGGTTCTAGTTGTATCCATTCTAATTAACGCATATGCATAATGGAAAGTGCATTAATTTCTTCTTGTCCTAGGCTCTCATAACACTGTCTATCTTTTAAAAAACAATGGTCATGGACAAAGAAGTTACAATCTCCCTGTAAATTGGTTGTTTTCTCAGTGTTGCTGACGGTCCGAGATGCAATATACTATCGAAGTAAAGAAATTGGCATCTGCTAGTTTCTTTACTACCTATACCTACCTATATTTAAAACTAAGATTTTGTTAACTTGGGGAATTTCTTTAACTTTTAAAACTTTAGTTTACTTAATAGTACCCATTTCATAAGTTTGTTGCAGAAATTAATTGAAATAAATCATGTGAATAATTATCATACAATTTAGCACTTGGGTGCTCAGGCAACACTAGCTATTAGGTGGCTCTTTTTTTTTTTTCCTTTAAAAATTTATTTATTTTATAAATTTATTTATGGCTGTGTTGGGTCTCGTTGCTGCGCATGGGCTTTCTCTAGTTGTGGTGAGCAGGGGCTACTCTTCATTGAGGTGCATGTGCTTCTCATTGCAGTGGCTTCTCTTGTTGCGGAGTATGGTCTCTAGGAGTGCAGGCTTCAGTAGTTGTGGCATGTGGGCTCACTAGTTGTGGTGCACGGGCTTAGTTGCTCCACAGCATGTGGGATCTTCCTGGACCAGGGATCGAACCCATGTCCCCTGCATTGACAGGCGGATTCTTAACCACTGTGCCACCAGGAAGACCCTAAAATTTATTTATTTATTTATTTATTTTGCGGTACATGGGCCTCTCACTGTTGTGGCCTCTCCTGTTGTGGAGCACAGGCTCTGGACGCGCGGGCTCAGTGGCCATGGCTCACGGGCCTAGCCGCTCCGCGGCATGTGGGATCTTCCTGGACCAGGGCATGAACCCGTGTCCCCTACATCGGCAGGCGGACTCTCAACCACTGAGCCACCAGGGAAGCCCTAAAATTTATTTTTTAATTGTAAAATATTCTAAACATGAGATAAGAATAGAAAGTAATATAAGAAATACCTGTGGGCTCCCCCACCCAGCCTTATCAAACTTTAGCATTACGCTGCATTTGCTATAAACCTCCCCCCATTTTTTTACCTCTTGATGAAGAAGACATTACCAGTAAAGTTGAAAGTTCCCATGGACCCCTCCCCGATCACTTTCCCTATATACAAAGATACATGGAACTTGGTACATTCATTTAAACTGCTGTATGGTATTCTATTGTATGAATAAGTAAAAAGTTATAATCGAAGTTTATTTATATTTACTGTATATATTATATATCATATCAATATGAAATATTAAAAAACATATTTTATATTTGTGCTTTTATTATAATTATCTCTTTGCCTTTTTATTTTTTTAACTTTTTATTTTATAATGGAATGCCAAATAACAATGTTGTGATAGTTTCAAGTGCACAGCAAAGCAACTCAGCCATACGTATACATATCTCCATTCTCTTCCAAATTCCCCTCCTATCCAGGCTGCCACATAACACTGAGCAGAGTTTCCTGTACTATACAGTAGGTCCTTGTTGGTTATCCATTTGAGATATAGCAGTATGTACATGTCGATCCCAAAGTCCCTAATTATACCTTCCCTCCAGTTCCCCCGCCCCCCAGTAACCATGAGTTCATTCTCTGAGGCTGTGAGTCTGTTTCTGTTTTGTAAATAAGTTCATTTGCATCATTTCTTTTTAGATTCTGTATGTAAGGGATATCATACATATTTCTCTTTCTCTGTCTGACTTACTTCACTCAGTATGACAATCTCTAGGTCCACGCATGGTGCTGCAAATGACATTATTTCATTCTTTTTAATGGCTGAGTAATATTCCATTGTATATATGTACCACATCTTCTTTATCCATTTCTCTGTCGATGGACATTTAGGTTGCTTCCATGTCTTGGTTATTGTAAACATTGCTGCAATGAACAGTGGGGTGCATGTATCCTTTCGGACCATGTTTTTCTCTGGATATGCCCAGGAGTGGGATTGTAGGGTCATATGGTAGTTCTATTTTTAGTTTTTTAAGGAAACTCCATACAGTTCTCCATAGTGGCTGCACCAATTTACATTCTCACCAACAGTGTAGGAGGGTTCCCTTCTCTCCACACTCTCTCCAGAATTTTTTGTTTGTGAATTTTTTGATGATGGCCATTTTGACTGGTATGAGGTGATATCTCATTGTACTTTGGATTTGCATTTCTCTAATAATTAACGATGTTGAACATCTTTTCATATGTGTCTTGGCAATCTGTATGTCTTGTTTGGAGAAATGTCTATTTAGGTCTTCTGCCCATTTTTTTATTGGGCTGTTTGTCTTGATGATATTAAGTCTCATGAGCTGTTTGTAAAGTTTTGAGACCAGTCCCTTGTCAGTCACATGGATTTTATGCCCTCATTGAGTGGAAAGTCTGGAGTTTAAAATAAAATAAACAAAAAATGTTCCTGGGTGGAATACCTGTTGAGTTTAGTCAGAGTAAGAAAACGAAAGTATAAAAGAGAGGGGTTTTGTTTGATTTCTTGGGGGAATTGCTAATTTCTCCAAATAAAGTAAAATAATAGCACCTTCCACTGGGTAGAGAATTTGTAAAGAGAATTGCTGAACCTCTCTACGCCCGAAAATCCAGCAGTTAGGGCATATGCCAGAAACAGCACTAGAGGGGTAACAAAGTGAATTGCGAATGTGCACAAAGATTTCAGCAACCGTCAGCTGCAATGAAAACTGCTGTGAGCACGTGTTACCTGGAAGTTATTGGCAGATTAAGTTCAGTAATCCAGCAGCAGCTGAAGTAGTGAAGACAATAAACAGTTTAAGTTGGCAACCAAAACTTTTACCAAACACTTACATACTCATAATGAGAACAATACAAGAGAGAGTGTAAAGGAGAGTGGGTTACTGGGATTCTTAGGGAGGTCACAAAGTCCCAATTTCTGGATTAACTAACCTATGCATCACTGTCAAGCATCTCTGCAATTCCCCTCCATGGCGCCAAGGAAGAAAACAGAAGAGCAGAGAAGCAAAGAACAATAAATCAACCCTTACTTGCAAAACGATGACAGTGAAAAAAATTGGAGGGAAGAGATTTTCCAATGTCCTAAGTAAGGAGGAATCGATGGTCAAATCCAAACTTAAATATTATACTCTTTGCCTGGTAAATTCATTTAAGGTATGATTAAGATATTCTCAATTAAGTTCCTCTTTGTTATAGTTTGCAATTTATAATTCTCACAGGGAATTATTCTATATTTAAAACAATGCAGAATCCGGGCCCTAACAAATGCCTGGCTATTATAATAATGTCCAGTCATTGATTAATTATATCGAGTTAAATCTATCACTTCCTAAACTATATAGATAAAAGAGGAGAGAGGCTTAAACAATCAAAGTTGAGTTAAAATTCTTCTGTGGTGTCCAAATCAAGTGATGGAAAATGAATCAGATTTAAATGCAAATATATATATATATATATATATATATATACACACATATATATATTTGTAGTTGAATAACTGAAAGAAGAAAGGATGCAATATTCATCTTAGACTATTATCTTTTCCTAAGAATGTAAACTTTTAGAGATCAGAGATAGTGTTTGATCTTCTGTTTGTTTTATGGCAGGACAGTCTGGAAAGTGCTATTATTGTTGCAGCCAGTCTATCTTATCTCCTACTGTTTGCCAATGTGAAGCTTCCAGCCGAAGCAGGCTGGCTGCTCCCCTACTTGACACCAGCTACAGTCCTTGCTTCTGAGCCCCCTTTCTGTGCTCATATCATTTTCAGCCTTTCTGCAGTTGTTTTCTTTTTTTTCTTCTTCTAAAACTTTGCTCATTCCTTTGAACCCAGTTTAAATCCTCTGACCTCCTTCCTATTGTTGAACTTGTGTAGCATGTAATTCTTTGAACTGCATACTTTAACACTTTATTTTATTTTATGGCCCTTTAAACATTTCATGTATGCAAATCATATTTTGCCAATAAGATGATAACTTCTTTGAGTAAAGGGCACAGTTCTTCTTTCAGGTACATGGTAGATATTCAATAAATATTTATTGATTGTGTAATATGCTTCCTAATGCACATACATTACTCTTGGGAAGTAATTATATAGCAGAGGGCTCTGCAGAAGGAAGTTGAGCAGAGAACTGGATAAAAACAAAGCTTACATTAATGGGAGCAAATGACATGATTAACACCTTTTCTGGCAGCCTTGCAGCTTGAATTTGATAAAAGAAAGTAATTTCTCCAAAGAACCAAAAGCTAAATTGAATGATTGAATTTAACACTATAGTGTAAGGCTATGTTAGTAGATTTTTAAAAAGATGACATTTGAGTGTATTTTAAGTACGATACATCAACCTGCCATTGAGCTAATGAACTTCAAGTTAAAAATCACTGAGGAGTTTGGTACAGATGACTCCTTCAGGTATCCTTGGGGAGGCAAGATGCGTAGATAATTGAATGAAAATCTATCTTGACTGACCCCAATGACAACAATGTCCAACTCACATTACAAATCACCTGTAGTCTTTAATGGACTACTTTTTAATTGCTTTAAAAGTGTTAATGGTGACTACAAGGGAGCAGAATGTTTCTTATTTGTCTATTCCTCGTCAATAAAATGAATTTCTAGTGGGTTTTTTCTTTATCACTGGCAGTTTACAATGAACTTCAGTAGCTGTAGTTTAAATTTCATCAGGGGAGAAAAAAAGCACATTTGGTTGTCTTTTATTTTGCCTGATCTCTCTATCTTTATGAATGTCTTGAGATTATGGGATCAAATTAGTTCAACCATAAAATGTGGGAATAAAGGACTAATCGGTGCCTGTAAACTAATAAAAAGGAAAATAACACAGAGAAATACTTTTTTCTTTGAGTTCTAGTAGGGCTTCATCAAAGTTCACAGCTCAATTAAAATATCATTTTCTGGGCTTCCCTGGTGGCACAGTGGTTTAGAATCAGCCTGCGATGCAGGGGACACGGGTTCAAGCCCTGGTCCGGGAAGATCCCACATGCCGCGGAGCAACTAAGCCCGTGTGGCACAACTACTGAGCCTACGCTCTAGAGCCTGCAAGCCACAACTACTGAGCCTGCATGCCATAACTACTGAAGCCCATGCGCCTAGAGCCCATGCTCCACAACAAGAGAAGCCATCACAATGGGAAGCCCGTGCACCACAACAAAGAGCAGCCCTCGCTTGCTGCAGCTAGAGAAAGCCCATGTGCAACAACGAAGACCCAATGCAGCCAAAAAAAAATAAGAGGGTTAACATGAATTATAAAAAAAAATCATTATCTGTTTTTCTGAAGGGAAACATAAATGTTTAGAGACTTACACATATAATATATTATGAAAGAGTCATAAAATAAATACATTTTTGAGAAATGGCAAAAAAATCATGTAACTGAACATTAAAATATATAGTAATATTAATAAAAACGCAGAGAATATTCAAATTAATGCTTGACCAAATATGGTCTTAGACTACATCATCAGAATACCTTGGATGCTTGAAATGTAGATTCCAAGATCACACCCCAGATGTACTGAATCAAAATTTCTGAAGGTGAGTTACAACAATATATATTGTAAAATAGCACCTTGGATAATTTCTATAAATGCAAGAATTAGAAAGCTATTAAAACCCACTTGACTTAATTCTTGACTTTAAAAATATGTCTAGAAAGGTAACCATCACTTACTGCAATGTTGAAAGAGGTCAAACTCTTACTTTTTAGTGGTAGATCTTTGCGTCGCTGCCTCCCCCCTTCCAACCTTGGCATCCTGCAGTAATAGAGAAAATATATGCAATTTGATGACTTCTGATATTATGAGTTTCATTTTGTCTGTGTATCCCCCCCGCATCTTTTGCTCAAGAGGGGCATGTTGGGGAAATTGTGGTGTGGTGGTAGCAGTAAGGGGTCTGTGGGGTTTCAAATCTAGGACTTAACTGGCTCAGGCTGGCATAACAAAATACCACAGACTGGGTGGTTTAAACAACAGGAATTTATTTTCTCATAGTTCTGGAGGATACAAGTCCCAGATCAAGGACTGGCAGGGTCAGTTCTGGTGAGGGCTCTCTTCCTGGCTTGCTGCTGGCCACTTTGTCTTTTCCTCTGAGCATGGGTAGAGAGAAAGGGCATATGTGAGCTCTCTCCTGACTCTTCTTTTTTTTTTTTTTTTTTTTGCCTTACGCGGGCCTCTCACTGCTGTGGCCTCTCCTGTTGCGGAGCACAGGCTCCGGACACGCAGGCTCAGCGACCATGGCTCACGGGCCCAGCCTCTCTGTGGCCTGTGGGATCTTCCCGGACCGGGGGCACGAACCAGTGTCCCCTGCATCGGCAGGCGGACCCTCAACAACTGCGCCACCAGGGAAGCCCCTGACTCTTCTTAAAAGGACCCTAAACCTATTGGATCAAGACCCCACCCTTATGACCTCATTTAACTGTAATTACTTCCTTACTCCAAATACAGCCATACTGAATGTTAGAGCTTCAATATCTGAATTACGGGGAGACACTAATATTCAGTCCATAACGAGGATGATCTAATGTATCTAAGTGAGCCTTGAGAGGTGGGGAGGAATGGAATAAGAATCTTTGTCAAAATCCTTGAAGATAAGCCAAGGATCAAAATGTAGAGACCAAATGCCAAAGTTTAATGGGGTAGAAATAATATAATAGAAGTAAAATAAAGCAGGGATAAGAATTGGGGGAAATAGGATTAAAGTGAGAAGGACACAGAAAGATGACCACAGTCACAGTGATACTCCCCTTTAGACGCCAACAATTTGATAGTAGAAGGGGGTCCATCTAACTTAAATTTCAGTGTTATGGGCTCAAGAGTCAGAAATGGTACCAAGTTTGTTAACTTTTTTCATTATGTAACTTTCTAAACTACAAAATCAAAATAATATTTAATATTTATTTTAAAACCTGTACTGCTCAGTTTAGTATGAACGCACTGAATTTACTGTTGAAAGTCCAAATTGTTTATTATAAATATTTCTGAATAAAAACCAGTCTGTTAACAAGAGAGATAAAAAACAATATAACTTAGAAACACCTCTAGTAAAAGTCTGGAATGACCTCGTTATATTCAGGGACAGAAACTAAGTGGTTAAACTTAGTTCATCTAGGAAAAAAATCTCTAATGGGAAAAATATAGAGAAGATGGACATCTTGAATTTTCTATTTTTCACCCTATCACTTTCTCTTTTCCTCCAGATGTAGGTTTATGTAATATGAAGGATCTTGTTGACCCTGAACAAGGAAAGATTTTGTTATATTTGTGGGCTGGTGCCAATTTCTACCTCTTCCTTTGCTGATCAGCTTCCCTGCCCTTTATGTGAAGACGCATCCTTGCTTAGCTCCTGAACTCATATTAATGAATACCAGGAACACATTTGTTATTTCAATCCCACTAATGTGACAAGGTCGAGAAATAGTTTTGATGTTATTCAATCAGACTCTGATGTGATAAAATGAGTTTCTTGGACCTACATGTCTACCTAGTCTATACCTTTCATATAGGCCTCATTAGTTAGCTCAATTTTGCCTTCATGTGCTGCTAAGTACCAATTTTCTCCTGGCGTTAAATCTGGTACTGAATTGCTGATCTAAAAAGAACTCTAACAATTTGAGTAGCTTTTGGAATTGCTATATTATAAGAAGCTATATCTTGTTCCTGGTATCGTCATCATATGTTTGGTATCTTCTGAATGACTCCATAGCCTGATACCTGGACCACATTATAGACCTGATTTCAAGTCTTGTCTGCTTCTTAGAACCTTTGCTCTGTGTCTGCACTTGCCTGATTGGAGTTTCTCAGCCTTTGGTGGCTTTTGAAACAAACCATGGTCTCTTTGGGCACTACCCTTTGTACAGTGGGCCCTCCTTCAGAGCCAGCCCTACTGAAATGTCATTGCCTTATGTTATCTTTCTTTCATGGTTCTAGTTTCCTCCTTTTGCCCACTGGCCATGCTTCTTCTTCAGCATGCTTGCTTTGAGGCCAAGCTCATTCAACATGTAGATAAAATAAATTTTGAGTTAATTTTCAGAGCTACTGTGCTTGATAAAAGGCAACTGGTTCCATAGGAAGGGGTATATGTTTTTGAATCATAGACAGACTGATAGAATTATTCCTTCTAAGAATTTCCCAGGACTTAGCAACTTCCCATCATTTGTGGAATGAGATTGTTTAATAATATAAATTCAAGAAAAGAAAAAAAAAAAGGTTTCCTCGGGGAACCTAGTCAACAGAACATATCTTTCCCTCTGGGCCAGTGGTTTGGGGGAATGATGGACGTAGTGCCAGTGAATATTCCTATTTTTGAGAAACTGATGCAAACCTGTATTTATCCTCTTCCTGAGCAGATTTTGCTGTTTTGTGCTATATAAGACCTCCCGAGAATAAGATGCTCCAGCTCATTCTCCACTCTGCATTTCTCAGTACATACCTGGAGTATAAGAAAGCAAGCCATGAATACAATTTGCATGACTTTTTAAAATAATATTCTATTAGCATTGTTGTAATGCCTTTTTTCTTGGATACTAACATAGCAACAGCATTCCTACTTTCTGTCTACCTACTCTTTGACTGACAATCTCATGCTTTTACTAAATAATTCCCAATAAGCTCACATAGTCTTACATATTCATATTGAAACAATGCCACAGGTAGGACCCCTTATTTGTGAACCCAACTATATCCTCATGTGTTTGCTCTTCACTTTTGCCTACAGCTTCCCATTATTACAATGTAAGAATTTATGTGAACTCCATTCTTCTTTTTCCTACCTTTTTTTTCTTCCTTTTTTTTTAACCCGTGTTATTTGTTGACCTTGCATACTTGGAGCTATGTGCGGACCGTATTCCCCTTGCCTTTATTACAAGGAGCCATTTTCAGATAAACTTCTCTGAACCTAGATCTTCTTTTCCTTATTTTCTTTTGTGTAACTGGTGGTTCAGCTTCTGGTCCGTCTCCTTTTATTTAGGCTTGTTTCATGGAGTATTTCAGCATTAAAAACTAGAGGGGTATTATTTAGGTGCTTTATCTGTCAGTGTCTTCTATATTGTAAAATACATTAATTTTATTTACAGATGAAAGAAAATTTGAGCCTCAGGGAGTTTATGTGACTTCTTCAAGGCCAGATCACTAGCAAATAATAAAATCAGACCTAAAAAAGTGTCTGTTTTTTTGGCTACACTGTGTGGCTTGTGGGATCTTAGTTCCCTAGGCAGGGATCGAACCCACACCCCAGCAGTGAAAGTGCCAAGTCCTAACCACTGGACTGCCAGGGAATTCCCTAAAAGTGTCTTTCTGATTTCAAGTCCAATTCTGTTTGATACTGTGCATTAATCAGTATTATCTCATTGGCTTTTTTATTGGTAGGATGGTAAAAACATGAATTTATACGCACTCATTGACTTTTTAGGTAGTCATTTTATATAGATGGACTCATTGGAGGGTGGTAGCAAAACCTCAAACTATAACCCATAACTGTCTTCATTCCATTATGATTCTTCTTTGCTGAGATCTTGATCTAATTATACTGCCATCACCCTGTTAAACTATAGTTAGAGGGCATTTTAGGACCTTTAGTTGAAGAGGAGGAGAAAGTGAGGAATTAATTATCTGACATACAGTATCACAGATTTCTTTGTTGACACATAATTTGAAAGTTAAACCATTCCTAGAAAAGAGCAAGAAACACTTTTGTGTGAAGTAAAGGGGATCCCACTGGGGAAAATAAAATCTTTACACATAAATCTAGAACTTAAAAATCCAAATAATAGTTTAAATTAAAATTTTTTTACTCTAATTTTTAAAAATTAATTAATTAATTTATTATTTATTTATTTTTGGCTGTGTTGGGTCTTCGTTTCTGTGCGAGGGCTTTCTCTAGTTGCAGCGAGCGGGGGCCACTCTTCATCGCGGTGCGTGGGCCTCTCACTATCGCGGCCTCTCTTGTTGCGGAGCACAGGCTCCAGACGCGCAGGCTCAGTAGTTGTGACTCACGGGCCTACTTGTTCTGTGGCATGTGGGAATCTTCCCAGACCAGGGCTGGAACCCGTGTCCCCTGCATTGGCAGGCAGATTCTCAACCACTGCGCCACCAGGGAAACCCTCTAATTTTTAAATATTGACAAACTATTGGAGAGATTTAAAAATTATGACCTATTTATTTATATATTTGATTATGACACAAGTATAGGTATAAAGGTTCAGCCAGCACTAGAATTTCAGAGGAGTTAGTTTTGCTGAATATATATTTATTTTTTGTTTAAATAAAAACTTTCTGTGTGAATCTGAACCTAAATATAGATGCATACCTAGTTTATACTTAGTTTCTATGGGACTAAGTTATGGGCTGGGCTTAGTTCTAGACAGATTTTATTAAATGCTTAGGTGTAGTATGCTGCTAGTGGCCCAAGTTAAAAATGAAATAAACATGATATTATTATAACTGGTGATTATAAGTACTGAAATTTCTTTCCTCTTTAGATTGAATACTTTGGAGAAATAATCAAATCTTCCTATTCTTCAGACTTGGTATCAAATTTGTCACGTATCACCTTAATATTAACGTATATTAAGAAACTGCTTTCTTAATTTCTGAAATTGCTATTAAACTTATTGTTTTGTCATATTGACCTTTAACTTGCATTTATTCTCTAATCACTCTAACCTGGATCGCAGCAATATCTTTGATCTCCCTGCTTCCAGTCCCTCTTCTTCAAACCTGTCATACTGTTGTCAGCTTAAGCATGCTAACATATCACTTTCTTCATGTCACTTGATTAAAAAGGATCAATATATTTTTGTGTGTGTGTGTGTGTCACGCAGGCCTTTCACTGTTGTGGCCTCTCCCGTTGCGGAGCACAGGCTCCGGACGCGCAGGCTCAGCGGCCATGGCTCACGGGCCCAGCCGCTCCGCGGCGTGTGGGATCTTCCCGGACCGGGGCGCGAACCCGTGTCCCCTACATCGGCAGGCGGACTCTCAACCACTGCGCCGCCAGGGAAGCCCTAGGACCAATAATTTATAATAAGCTTAGGTATCTATAAAAAAACAAGTAGTAACATTGAAAAGTTGGCTGTGAAGTTCAGGAGAGAGAGCTGGCAAAGAGATAATTAAGGGTTATAGGTATAAGAATAGGAACTAACAAATTAAACTGAGAAGGAATGGTTCCAGAACCATGGCTTGCAGAATTTTCACCATGACTTGCAGTGAGAAATACATTTTATATTTTAGCCAGTTACACAAATAAATGCACACTAACCCGTCTATACATACGCACATGCACAGACACACACACACACACCCCTGAAACAAATACGTTACCAAAAAATACTTATTGTAATTAGTGTGTTGCATCTGATGTTTTCAAGTCAATTCTATTTTATTTTATGAAAAGAAAACCAGATTTGTGGTGGTGATTCATTAATTGAGTCCTCTAGTAAGTTTTGACCTGCAGCTTGAAAAATACTTCTACAGAGGAAAGTAGCTTCAAGTGTATATTGTTAAGGCTGAGAGGAAGGAGTTTCAAGGAGTGATTAATCAAGGGAGTCAAAGGCAGCAGAGAGATTAGCATAATGGTCAAAAGATCTCAGGTGGACTTAATAATCATAAAGTGGTAATTAAGGGGTGCCTGTTGCATTGCTGATTCCAGTGATCAGAAGTGGGATGAAACCAGACTGCTAAGGGCTAAGAATGATCAAGTAAGAAAGGCTGTATGCCTAAAAGAAATTTTTAAAGGGCATGTGGATAGTTTTTACTCCCACTTTACAAATAAGGAGGTAGGTTCAACGAGGGTAAGAAATTTACCCACACTTACACAGGAAGTAGTAACAGAAACCAGCATTCAAACCTAACCAGCTCATATTCTGACGCTGGCAAAATCTCTCGGGAACACCCCCGGGAGGCCACGCCTGATCTCTACAGCAGAGACCCTGAAGAGACTGAAAAGGAAGAGAAGGCGCTGCTAAAAAGGCTGTGAGCAAGGAGGAATTTTAGGGTAAATGGACTGTTCCAGCTCCCGAAAGTATTGCTACTCAGCCTGAGGTCGGAGACCGGTCTGAAGGCGCAGAGGGCACCTGTCTGAGGGCACATCCAGCAATTCCCTGCGGAAGCCTGGGCCTCAGGCCGCTGCTCGGGCCACTGAATAGGTAGGAACAACCACTGAGTGGTCTTAAGCTACTCTTTCACAGATTCTTAAACAGAAGGTTGACAGAAAATAAAGTTTTCTTAAAAAAAAAAAAAAGGAAAAGGCCACTTAATAAGTGCCTACTCTGTCATTTACAATGCTAGGTACTTTATATTAAATATATTTTTAAAATCTAATTTTTGTCAAGAATTGATACATTAATCTATTACAGAAAATTCTTCAACTATAAAGAGTATTTAGTGAAAAATGTCTTTTATCTCAATGTCTCAGTTACTCTTGTTTTTTAAGAGGCAAAACTTTATTTTCTTATGCACTCTTCTGGAAATATTCTATATAAGTGTTAAATATGAAATTGGGTCTTTTTCACTAAAAAGTTTTTACTCTTTCCGTAAGATTATGCCTCTCCAAAATATTTTTTATATATGATATTTGTTTTGGATATCGTAGCATCAAAGCTGAGGAGGAAAAATGGGTTAATGTGATTATCTTTCAGTCAAATTTTTGTCTTCTTGGCGTTGCAAGTTGCTTAACCCATGTAGATTATAGGAATAGTGGAAAGTGCATGAACTTTGGTGTGCTGTATGGGCTGAGTTTGGGAAGCTGTGCCTTGGCCCATTAGTTGTGGGACTCTAGGAAAGTTGTTTGAATTCTTGGAACTTCGGTTTGCTTTTCTGTAATTTGATTGTACAGTGTTATAGCCTGTAGGGTAGAAGGATTAGCTCTGGGCCAAGCATCCCAGAACATGAAACTTGGCTTCATCAATTTTTTTTGCCACTGGGAAAATTACTTAGCCTTTCTATGCCTTGCATTCTTTATCCATATTATGGGGACATTAGTACCTACCTTATGGATTTATTGAAAAATAAATGAGAAAATACATGTGTTGTGCTGATTTGCAGTATCAAATACTATTAGATAATTTTTATTCATTGTGTTGATTAAGTTTTGTAATTCCTGAAAAGTACTTGGTACATAGTTAATAGTCAATAAAATTCCCTCTTTTTCCAATAAATCAGTAATGAGTTGCTTTATAAATCGTGCTGTATACTTCTAAATTGGGGATTAATATAGATAACATTTATATTTTATACATGATATTAAAACAACAGGAAATCAATTTAATGAAATGTTTCGAGTTAAACATTTCTTTTTCACTATTTCATGAGAAATGTGGTCATGATGCCATTAGATTTTAATAGTTATCTAATTTGATCTATGGCCATAAAATTTTTGTCTTTATATATATATATATATATATATATATATATATATATGTGAAGAGTGGGGAAGGGAGAATATATCCTTACATGGATCATAGAAGGGGGTGTATTAAGTAGTCAAAGTTTATATGGAAGTGTGACGAATGAACTATCTTAGTTGCAGCCCTTAGGGGAAGAAATATTTTTTTGGAGAAATCCCTTGACAAGCCACTGGGTTGGGAGAAGAGAGCCAAAACTCAAGGCTTATAAAATTCAGTAGGAGAAAAGAGCTCTGACTATTCTGCAATAGGATTTGAGAGAATAGCAACAGGACTAGATTCTGAAATTTCAGTTGAAGAAAAGATAAAGAAAAAATTTTGAAAAACATTTGCCTCTGGGTGGTTTGTTTTTCTGTTGCATAAATTTCCTGTCTTCAGTATAATCTTATGCACACAAATAATCTGGTGGAAATAGAGGACAACGAATTCCACTTGGGTTTATCTATGCTGTATAAAAAGGGGATATATAAGAGAAATGATGGAATGGTTCTTATACTGAATTATTTTGACAAACATAGAGCTGGAGGGGACTGTTAGAACCACCCTTAGTCTTGCAAATCCATTCGAATTTGAGGGAAAAATTGTTCTTACAATCAGTGGACTGGGGAATTTGCATTTGTGATCTTGATTTTGAGAGGCAGGGAGATCCTAGTTGATATCTGGGTTATGGTTAGTGAGAAAAATATTTTTAAATGAATACAGTATTGGTTTTCCATAACAACTTACCACATATTTCATGGCTTAAAACGGTGCAAATTTATTATCCTACAGTCCTATAGTTCAGAAGTCTGACATGGGTTTCCCTGTACTGAGGGTGGGCAGGGCTGTGGTCCTTTCTGGAAGCTCTAGAGGAGAATTGTTTCTTTGCCTTTTGCAGCTTCTGGAGGCCACCCACACTTCTTGACTGGTGGCTCCCTGTCACCATCTTTAAAGCCAGCATTAATGGGTAGAGTCCTGTCTACATCTCAACTCTCTGTCCTCTTTCCCTAGTCTCATCTCCTTCTCTGACTAGAGCTGGGAAGAGTTCTCAGCATTTAAGGACTCATGTGATTTTATTGGGCCCACCTGGATATCTTGAATGATCTCCTATCTCAAGGTCGTTAATCCTATTCACCTCTGTAAAGTCTCTTTTGCCAAGTAAGGTAATATTTCACATGTTCTGGGGATGAGAATGGGGACATATTGTGGGGGAGGCAATATTTTGCCTATCTACATATATGAAAGCGGAAATTGTAGCGAATGAATGTATTATATACTCAATATTATTGATTAGTTTAAGCAGAACTTTAGCATTTAAATAATATTTTAAAACCATAAATATGAAAACAATTAACTATTATTCTGTCAATAATAATAACTTTACAGCAAACCCATTAAAATTGTTTTCCCAACCATCAGGAAATACTGCACTTCCCACTCCTGCAACTGTGCTGAATGTGATGCACCTTTACTGTGGAGAAACAGCAGAAACTTTCTGGGGGGCTTTTCTTGTTTGTGGAGCTGGCACTGAGGTGTATTTGGTACAATGCATTAAAACCTTGTGCACTATATCCCATAGTGGTACTTCTATGAATGGAGATTAGGTACTGAAATACTATTAATAGTACACTTGGACTAAGTTCTAGGTGAAATACATTTATATGGGCTTGCTTGCCTAGAGGCATAATGTTAATTTTTTCAGGAGAAAATGTGCAGTTTCTTTACAACTGTATTATAAATAAGCACAAGCCTCTTGTCAGTTAACAACAGCCTGTATTTATAATCCCTGTCTATGCATGTAAAGATATACAT
Organism: Grampus griseus; assembly: GCF_964374135.1. Lineage (NCBI taxonomy): Eukaryota > Metazoa > Chordata > Mammalia > Artiodactyla > Delphinidae > Grampus > Grampus griseus. The sequence goes on from NC_138997.1 coordinate 64,436,249, forward strand.
GCACATAAGAGGAAGCAGTGTAGGATAATGGGAAGAGCCCTTGATTGGGACACAAGTGTTTGGAGTTCAAGTTCTACTACTGAATAGCTGTGGGAGGAAGTTGGACCAGATGATCCCCAGGATCTTCTATTTGGGGCATTCTGTGCCTCTATGTCATTTCTTTAGTAGCAGAAATCAGAATTCTGTGGTGAAAGCCTGAGGCTTCATGAAGAGCTGCCATTGCAGACTGGTCAGCCTTCACGATAGCTGTTAGGCTGCAGCTCCTCAGCAAATCACCTATCTTCTATCTCTTACACTTAAAAACACCACCATCTCCATACCATGATCTCTGGATATCAGGACTTTCAAGCACATCTAAGGCTAAGTAGGATGAGTCTGGAACATATTTTTTCTTAAACTGGAACTTAAGCCCTTGATTCTGTTGGAAAACATGGCCATTAAAAATTGAATAAATAAGACTGAACGAAGGAGTTGAACTATCATATCATTCTACAAATACTTTGTAAACATCTCCTGTGTGCCAGGCACTATTTTATTAGGTAGACAGTAAGTAGACAACTACCTCTGCCCTTGTAGAGTGTATATACTAGTGGAGTGGAAAATAAAAAAAACAAACATAAAAATAAGTAAAACTTATAGTACATAAGGAGACAGTGAGTGCTAGGAGATGACAACAAAAAAATAACAGGATAAGGGAGTTAGGATTTGGGGTGAATGTCACAATTTAAAATAAGAAGTCAGATCAGCCTTCATAGGAAAGGTGAATTCTGAGACATGAAGGAAGTAGCACATGGATATCCGTAGGGAAATTGTTCTAGGCAGAGGGAATAGCCACGGCAAAGAACTAAGATGGGAACATGACTGGTGTTCTCTAGAAAGAACTTGGAGGCTGATGTGTCTGAAGTGGAGTCAGAAAACTGGAGAATAATAAGAGATGTGGTCATAGCATCGTCTTGGCCATATTGTGTAGGGGTGTGTTGGCCATTGTTAAGAGTTTGGATTTACTCCAGACGAAATGATGAAACATTCAATTTTCCTGAGCAGAGGAAAGGCAAGATCTGATTTCCTTGTTACCATGCTTATTCTGGCTGCTGTGTTGAAAATAGACTGTTGGAGCCAAAGGAGAAGCAGAGAGAACAATTAGGAAACTTTTGCAATAATCCATGTAGGAGATGATGGGGGCTTGGACCAATATGGTAACAGTGGAGGTGGTGAGAACTGGTCAGATTCTTGAGATATTTTGAAGATAGAGACACTAGGATTTCCTGATTGATATGCTATGGTGTAATAGTGAAAGAAATCAAGGATAGCTCTGAAATTTTTGTCCCCAGCAACCCAAAGATACAGATCCGAAAGACTGGAGTTCAGTTTTGGAAAAGTTAAGTTTAAGATGTCAAGTAGGTAATAAGAAATATGAGTTGGAATTCAGACTTATCTCTGGTCTGGAGACATAAATTTTGGAATCATTGGCAAACAGTGGATACATAAAGCCACAAGAGTTGATGTAAATCACCAAAGGAATGAAGGTAGAGAGAAAAAGAAGACCAAAGACTGAATTCTGGAGCATGCCAATGTTAAGAGGTTCGGAAAATGAGGAAAGAATAATAAAAAAGACCAAGAAGGAACAATCAGTGGTACCAGAGTACCACTAAAGAGTATGATGTCCTGGAAACCAGAAAAAAAGAAAGTATATCAAGAAAGAGGGAGCTAATGAGTTTTTTCAAATTTATTTGTTAGATCACCTAATATCAGGATTTAGATCAGTGGGTGAGCAATGTAGAAGTGTAATGGCCCATGTAACCTTGTCTTACCAGTGAACCTTGATAAGAGCAGTTTCAGTGGTTTAAGAGTGAAAGGGAGGGCCAGAATTAGAGCACATGAATATCAACAACACTTTCAGGGAACTTTGACGCCAAGGGGAATAGTGAAACTGTGGTTGAAATTGGGTGAAGATAATGTTTTTTTGGAAGGGGAAAAATAATAGTATGTTTGTGTGTGGATAGAAAGAACACAATTAAAAGAAGAAATTGGTAATTTTGGAGAGAGAGGTAAGAATTGCTCAAGTGGTCTGTTTGAGCAGGTGAGAGGAATGTGAGCTAGTGTACAAGTGAAAGGTTGATTTAATTAGGGGCCCAGAGAGTGGATCTGGAGCTATGCTGTGCAACAGAAAGAGGACGTGAGCCATATATGTGATTTACTTTTTTCCAGTACCTACATTTAAAAAGTAAAATTAAAAGATGAATTAATTTTATAATATATTTATGTATCCAATACACTCAAAATATTATCACTTCAACATGTAATAACAATTATTAGTGAGCAATTTTACATTATTTTGTACTAGATATTCAAAATCCTATGTGTGTTTTATATCGACAGAACATCTTAATTTGGTCGCTAAATTTTCATCAGAAATACTTAATTGGTATTTAGATTTCACAAAACAAAACTGATCAAATGTAGATTTGTATACACAAGCATTCCAACCATACTTAATATTTGCCAACAACTGAATTGAGCATTCAACTTTAAATCTAAATTTACATTAAGTAAAGTTAAATAAGATTCAGCGTTTGGTTTCTCAATGATACAGGCCTATAATATTAGGCAGCTCTGGAGTCTCAGGAAGAATGGCAGAGGATATTGAAACAGACGCTGGAAGGTAGGTAGATGTGGTGGAGCAAGTGCTGGGAATTCTCATTTGAACGTCCCAGTTTTCTTAGTAAAGTGCAAAGCAATATCACTAGCTTAGGATAAATGTATTAATCAGATCATAGCAGGAAACAAGTCAAAACTCAGTTGTTTCAAGAGTCTTACTAATGAGTCGGAAGTGCTAATCACAAGGAGACTAGCACCAGAAGAAAGCTGTTTCACTCCTAGGCCTAAAGGAGAAAGGGAAGGAAACAGTGGTGAGAGGAGGAAGCCGTAGATTTGGGGGGATGCAGAGACTGGCAGGACCACAGTCCACAGCAGGCAGGAAGCACGGGCCCCTTTCTTCCGCCCTTTGACATCCTGCCAAAGACTCCCACTTTAAACTCTGGGAAGCCAGACAGCAGGGCCCTAGATGATGCATTTATAAGGGTCAATTCCCAGAGGGCAGAGGAGCAGAAAAGGGTAGAGCATAGGTAGGGTCAAATGGAGACATGAGCAGTTTTGGGGAGGAAGTATAAGTTTGAGGAGGGAGTTGTGAAAAAGTCATCTAGAAAAATGAGAGAGTAAATGAAATAGGATTTTTCTCTTCTCCTTTCAACAAGTATGTATTAGGTGCCTAATGCATGCAGTATGCACCTTGACTTGTTAAGTCCTGGGAATAGAGTGTTGAAGAAGACAAATCTCTTCTTTGTTCTACTATTGGGAGACATAGGCAATGAACAAGTGAACAAATAAAATATAATCTTAGATAGTGATAAATTCCACTTAGACAATTAGAGTATTTGGAATGAGATTGAGGCTATATTGAGGCTACACCATGGTGGTCAGGAAGGACTTCTCTTAGTTATATTTGAACTTGTCTCTGAATGATGTGAGGGAAGCAGTTACACGAAGATCTGGTGAAGAATATTCTTGACACATTAAGTGCAAAAGCCCTGAGACAGGGAAACTGATGTCTTAGTGAGAAAGGTATAAGAACAGTGTGGCTGGATGGTATTGAATTAGGAGAAGCGCCATGCAAGATGAGATTGAAGAGGTTAGATGGCACGTGAAGATCTTTTTCTTGTTGTTGCTCTTAATGTGAAGCCTTGAAATATTTTATCAGAAAAGTAATATGATCTGATATGATTTTCAGAAAGATTACTCTGGGGGCTGTATGGAGGATGGGCCAAACAAGGCAAAACTGAAAGCAAAACTATCAAAGAAACAGGCTGTTGCAGAAGTCCAGAGGAGAGTGACTTGGATGAGGGCGGTAGGAGCTGAGATGCTCAGATACTGTTAGACGTGAAATCTATTTTTGAGTAGAGTTGATAGAATTTTCTGGCTTTGCTTCATCTCTCCTTGTCTCTCTACTTTCTTCTTTCCTTCCACAAATGCTCAATGGCAGGGTGCCAGTACTAAGGATCCTAAGGTAATTACGGTAGTTTCCTGACCTCAGGACAATCCAGGCAGTGGAGGGAAGGGAGGTGGGGAAGGGAGTGAGAGTGCATAGAACAGAGCTGTACATGAGGTTGTGTGCCTTATGCTAAAGATACTATGATATGTACACCATAAATAGGAGAGTGATAATTTTACTGGGGGAGACGTCCAGGAGGGAGAAACTCTTTATAGAAAAGGTAATGCTTGAGCTGAATTTTGAAAGATGAGTAGGTGTTTGTTTGCTAGGCAAACAAAGATGGAAGGAGCGTTCCTGGCAGAAGAAGCAGTGAATGCAGAGGCCAGGCTGTGTGAAATATCCCGGCTTTTTTTAAAAATTTATTTTATTTATTTATTTATTTATTTTTGGCTGCATTGGGTCTTTGTTGCTGCGTGTGGACTTTCTCTAGTTGCGGCGAGCGGGGGCTTCTCTTTGTTGTGGTGCATGGGCTTCTCATTGCAGTGACTTCTGTTGTTGTGGAGCATGGGCTCTAGGCATGCGGGCTTCACTAGTTGTGGCAGGCAGGCTCAGTAGTTGTGGCACACGGGCTTAGTTGATCTGCTGCATGTGGGATCTTCCCGGACCAGGGCTCGAACCCATGTCCCCTGCACTGGCAGGCAGATTCTTAACCATTGCACCACCAGAGAAGCTTTATCCTGGCAATTTTGAGGAACTGCAAGTCATGCAGTTTTGTATGGTTTGAGGTTGAGAAGAGTGGGTGGATGAGAAGGAAATGAGAAGTTAGATGAGAAATGTAGCTGAAAAGGTAGGCTGGGGCTTGGGCACTGAATATCTTCTATGCTCTGATAAGGAGTTTCGACTGTGTCCCTTAGGCAAATGAGAATCTTTAAAGGGATAAATAAGGAAGCTCTTGATTAGGTTTGATTTTTTAGAAATGGCATAATGTTAGCAGCATGGAGAAAGGATTAGGAAAAGGGCAAGACAGGAGATAAGTCAGAGATATTTTTAAAAATTAATAACTTGATTTGTATCAAAAATTGTATGAAATTAATAATTGATTACAATTCATTTTGTATTGTTTTCCTTTGTTGCATTTATATAATGTTAATTTAAATCAAAGAAAGTTATTTTTCGGTCTATGTGTGGTATTATTATATAGAAAATGTCCAATTTCTCTCATAATTTTTAGAAAATTTGTGCAGCTGCATGTTGGGACCTGCCAGCCAGATGGCCCCTTTGACATTCTGTGAGCTTGTGCCTAGAGCCGACAGAAAGCTCCTTTCACTGATGTTAGAGTCCAGTTAATGATGTCCAGTTAAGATAGCATCTATGTTGATATTATCAACTACAACCTTAGTAAGTTAGTTCTCAGTGAGTCAGATGTGCTTACAGGTTTCAGCAACCAAACTCTACCCATGGCTGGCAGGGTTTAGGTGTGACTCATGTGAACACCATGTAGAGATATGTGTATTGTCTAATGATGCCATCACTGAAAATGAGAGAGAAAATTGACTCAAAGTCAGTGTGTTCTTGGAAGGCCAACAGCCTAGTACTGTTACTGCAAGTACTCTCTCATATTTGTATAGAATTTTCTAGTTTGCAAGTTATCTTAAAAAGTATTTGGTAAACCCCCTGGTACACAAAAAGTCCTCAAGGTAGTCATCCTCTCATTATCTGTGTTTCTGTAACACCAGATTCTTTATACTTTGGTGAATAACAAAGTGACAGGACAAGATCAATGAAAAGAACAACTTGGTCCTAGAACATAGCCAATTTTTAATGTTTAAAATTCCCAAATGCTGGATGAGAGGTATATGAAAAGTGGAATATGGCAGAATATCTGAGTACCTGCTTAGTTTTAAGTTCGATTGGGACAATTTCAGGAAGGGCAGGAAAAAATGCTGATGGAATTCTGAGTTGCACAATCCTAAACCACAAGGCACAGCTCTAGGTAACACAGAAGCATGTGCAGCTGGAAAAATTAGCCAAGGGATGTCAAGTTTGGATCAGCTCTGTTGGCAGAAAGGGCCAACCTTGAGTCTAGAGGGCAGCTTCCCCAGGCATGGTTTAGACATTCACCAAAATAGGATCAATTTTAATTGTCCACAGGATGGAAACGGCTGTTAGTTCAACGTTATCATCTGCCATCTTTCTCCCTCGCAAAGATTTTGGTTCTTTAACACTCAGGAAAAATGTCATAATTTCCATGAAGCCCAATCCAATCTAACAAGAAGAAATAATTTCTCCTTTCTCCTGATAGGCATTACTAAATGTTAAGTGAATAAAGCAGTATCATCTTGAAAAAGATAAACATACATATCTGCTCAGATATCTTTATATTCATACACATATAGGACACTTTAATCTGAAGACAGACTTAACAATTGGAAATATGTTAAACTTTTTCTTTATCTCTTCCTTGTTCCCTTTCAGTTCAGTTTCTTCTTTAAATATTCCCTTTTCTCCTAAATACTGTCACCAGACAGTTATCGTATTCAGATGCTTTAGTGAAGATTTTTATTTCCATTTGCATTCTCTGGTCAATTTTGAGATGGGTGTCTGCTTTGCTGTGATTAGTATGGAAAGGAAGCAGCTGTGAGTAGGGAAGTGCTAGCAATGAGGATTTTTGCTTTTTATTTTTTTGCTGTTGGTAGAAATTGTCTAAATAACAGGTGTCTATCATCATAAGTGTGAGAACATGTTATTTTTATCACTATGAGGGCCAGATCCAGCCTCTAGGTACTCATCTGAACTCAGAGAAAAGTCAGCTATGCTGAGTCCCTGAGAGTAGATTTCATGTATATGTTTCTGTGTTTTGCCCTTCAATTGCTTCCATATGTAAAAATTCCATTCCTTAAGCATTTCTACCAACCTTTGCCACAAATATCATGAATATAAACATACCATTGGCTTTGACATAATACCAAACTTCCCTTCAAAATGAAAACAGACCATTGGCATTTAACACCTACAATTATAAGTAGCAGATGAGGTAATTTCAGTCATTCTGAAAAACACAAACCCTCTGTCACTATTCTCCCACCCAGCCCGGAAAATGCCTGATGCTGGCTTGAAACACTTGCACATTCCAAAGATACATTTGAAGTATTTTTATGCTAGTGGCAGCATACCATTAGCAACAGGCGAGATACTAAAACCCTTTCTTATTAATTATTTTAATATAAAGTGACTAATTATGTGGAATGGTAAATCCTAGCGCATGAATGCACAGAAAAGCACAGAGCCATGCCCCATGCATGACTCCGCTCTGTACACTCAGAGTTCAGATGGCATAGCAAATTTCTCTCCTTCCAATCATTGAGGTCATCAGCACTCACTTGCTGTGAGTACATAGCCTTTTAATTTAGCTTCTCTACCTAAAACAGCATGAGCCAAGCAAAGTATGTCTATAAGAAAAACAATGTGCTGATTGCTATAGTCTCTTAGGCACATTTTGCTGAGCCATGCTGTAAAAGGGGAAAGGAGTATGACTGCTTGGTGTCATTGGGCAAGAGTGGAGATGGATTTTAAAAGTGATATAATGATGATTCCCAACTTATTGAAGACGGAACGGGTAGATGTATATTTTATAATCTCTGGTAACTAATTTATTATGTTTTTCATTTAGATTTAAATTACTTGCTGCCAATGGCACGTTTTGTTCATCAGCATATAACCACCTTTCATTCTTAGCAGTGCTGTGCTCATTGTAGGCATTCAATAAATGTTTTACTTGATTTGAAAGCGTTATCTAAAAATTGGTTCTCTAGTTAATTATATGTCTTCTATTTTTAGTAGTTACTGAGAGCAGGAATGGTGTCTTTTGTGCTATCTGTAAAACTTATCAAAGTGCTCTATGCATAGTAGTTTCTTAACAAATATTTTTGAACTGAATGTTATTGTATTAAAATTAAAGGAGTTTTTGTTTCCGATAGAGTTAATTTAACAAGTGGCTTTAATGTGCATCTAGTTTTCATTTTTTAGTTTTTTGCGGTACGCGGGCCTCTCACTGTTGTGGCCCCTCCCGTTGTGGAGCACAGGCTCCAGACGCGCAGGCTCAGCGGCCATGGCTCACGGACCCAGCCGCTCTGCGGCATGTGGGATCTTCCCGGACCGGGGCACGAACCCGTGTCCCCTGCATCAGCAGGCGGGCTCTCAACCACTGTGCCACCAGGGAAGCCCTATTTTTATTTTTTAAAACTGTTTTACAGATATGTAAGTTCAGCTGCTTGACTGGGATTTGATTCCTCTCTGTCCCTCCCTCACCAAAGTCCCAATAGGAAACAAGTTCTGTTTGCTTTACCATCAAAATATAGTCTGAATTTTTCATTTTTCTCTATCCCAATTACTATTACCCTAGTCTGAGCCACTTGGACATTCTCCTTGAGAACTGCAAGCCTCCCCACCGGCCCCGGTTCTACACTCCTGTCCCCCTGCCCTCTATCTCTTGACACAGCAGCTGGAAGCATCTTAAAAACAAACAAACAAACAAACAAACAAAGGGCCAGATTTATGTATTATGGTAGATAGTTGCATGCATAATGTGGTTTTGGTTTAGGTATTTTTTATAGAACAACAGTATCTAAAGCCTTTCTTACTATATCTCCCCATCCTAATATATCTCTTTACTACATGCCATTCTGTATGAAGTTGCAACATTGCAGAGTCATTACACTGGGTTTAAGTCATTATTTCAGGTTCTTCTTTGAAACACAACTACTTTCTGTTTCCAAAATAGTCTGTCAGAGCTCTGGGATCCTGATCTCAAAATTTAAGGATGGTAGAAAGAGAGCCAGAGAGCAAGATGGTATTGGAATGTGGGACAGTGCCAGGGTGGTGGGCCACATGTGGAAGTACTGAGTGCTAACTAACTGCCTGGAGGGGTGCGCATCATTGGGATAAGCAGGGTGTAGAAAAGACTGGTTAGCAGCTGCTGAAGCCCAATTCACTTACCTTGCAGTTGTGCCTTAGGCAGGCCCTGTCATCACACTCCTTTTGGTGCTAAGCGCAGATCAATAGAGACTGATTAATGCTGAGTACCTTATGGTTCGTACATTTTATGATCCTACTCGTGTATCCCACTATCATGTTCCCTTTCTTAACTAGAGTCCCACACTGGTGATCCATTGTCATCATATCTACTATGATTCCTGATTCTTTTCCTCCTTCCTCATACATCTGGTCCTCTTCTGCCACGTAACTGGGCAGCCTTTTTATCTGGGGCTCCAGAATTTCTTTTCTTTTGTATTTTTTAAAATGAAAAGACCTGAATATATGATTCTGTCAGTATAAGCTCTGCTTATAATAAATTGAACTGCCAACCTGAATGAAACATACATCCTTATAAGAACTTAAAGATCAGAGTTTGAAAATAGGCAGTAGTATTTTCAACCAGCTTTTGAGTACTTGGGATTGCCATCAGGGACAAAGAAGATTACAGAAAAAACAATGCATGCAGGACTAAACAGTGAGAAGCAGCAGACAGAGCATGTAAGCTATATGATAAGAGAAACCCAACAGGTGGTGAATGTAGCAAGGGCAAGAGACCTGCCCACCTTCATTCATCTCCCATTAAAAACCAAAAACCAAAAAAAAAAAAAAAAAGATTAAAGGGAACAGAGAGAGAGATAAAATGTAAAACCTTACTTAAAAAAAAAGAGTAAATTTGATATGCAAAAGTAAACTCTTCCCTGGCTTCATTACTTCTAATCTACCAACTCCACATTATTTATTTCTACCAAACTAATCTTCCTAAATCAAAACTATGATTATGTCTCTCACATGCTTCAAGTGGGTGCACACACACATACATGCTTGTGTGTGCACGTGTGCACACGCACCCACCTCCACACACATACACTCCCCCCAGCATTTCACTGAATAACCTCCTTTCCCTGGCTTTCAATATCCCTTACTTCGTCACTCCATTGGGTGGTACTGTTATTAATGGCAAAGTTTCTCTTCTTGTTCTTTCCAGATTGTTACCAGACTGTTAACTCCATCATATAAACCACCTTAATATTCATAGTTATATTGCCAGTGTCTGGCCTACAGAAGAGTAAGTGTATTGAACCCTTACTGCTTCAGAGCTTTTGCTCATTCAGTTCTCCGTTTGGAATGGCTTCTTCCACTTATCTGTAGATACCATAATTATGCAACATTTCCAGACCATTTCAGTTAGTTTTTCATGATTCTACCCAAGTGGAATCATTTCATCATTTCTATATCACTTGAAAATATTTTTAGTATCTACTTCCATATGCTATCTTATGTAATAATTTTCTGTACTATTGTCTTTCTGACTAGGAGATGGTAAGCTTTTGAAAGGTAAAGTCTATTTCTTACTTTTGGCATCTAATACAGTTCTGTGTACAGACAAGTGTGCTTAGTGTTTCTTGTAATGAACTTATGAATTGACCGAAAAAGATATAGGGAGAAGAGGCTCTCAGTTCAAATAAATTATTGTGTTCTGAACACACTCTGGATTTTAAAAAATTGTATTTGTTTATCTATCACCTAGTTATTCATTCTTCTAAAGATATAAATATGTTTCTGAGAACTCTGCTATTTATTTGTACAGAATTAGGAATTTAGTATGATTTTCATGTCTTCGAAAATAAAAGACTGTGTGATTCATCTCTCAGCTGTCTTCACAGGATGAAATATTCTTCCTATTAAAGATAAAACAATGTAAAAGCATCACTCCTGAATTGAGACAAAATGTTAACTAAAACAAGACACTGGAGAGGTGCTACTCAGTTTAATCCATATGAAAATATATTTCACACTGATTTGTGAATTTGTGGAATACTGTGTAATTTGGTAAAAAGATCTAGAACTTCTAACATTTAATTACAGCACAGGAGTACCACAATTGGTATTGTCACAAAATAATATGCTAATACCATGCAGAGACAAAGCATTATTCTGGAACACTGATAGAATTTTTCTTTTAAGATACACAGAACCAATTAATGCTGTCACCATCTTGTCAAGACAAGATAGTCGTCCTCGTCCTCAGGGTGTGTTTTGTTTCCCTCCATACTAGTGTTTCTGTATACTACTGTTTCCCAATGTTTTTCAATCTGTGAAACATCTGTGACCTTGCCAGGGCTGGTAGGGAGATGGGATTTGGTTAAAGGAAAACTGAGGAAGAAAGGAATGACAGCTAGCAGCTGCAAAGATTTGCAAGCTCACATGTATATACCACATGCATCTGGCATCATTCCTTCTCACTCCATGGAGGTATCACTACTTCTATTGTCAGCATTCTACCCTCTACCTTCTTGGTTTAAAAAAAAGACAAAGAGGGCTTCCCTGCTGCTGCAGTGGTTGAGAGTCTGCCTGCCGATGCAGGGGCCACGGGTTCGTGCCCTGGTCCGGGAAGATCCCACATGCCGCGGAGCGGCTGGGCCCATGAGCCATGGCCGCTGAGCCTGCGCGTCCAGAGCCTGTGCTCCTCAACGGGAGAGGCCACAGCAGTGAGAGGCCCCCGTACTGCAAAAAAAAAAAAAAAAAGGCAAAGAGTTAGTGAGGAAATCCAGAATGTCAATAAAACAAGATGTCCTAATATACGTCTTTGGAGACAGTGGTCTGTGACAGTATTCGTCACATAATAATAAAAAACTAAACAATCTCCTAACTTAAAGCAAGAACAACTTAGTACTTGCTATTATTAATTGTGAAACTTTAAAGCATTAACTTATGAGAAGTCCAAGTAATAGATTTGGGAAATAAATAAAATGAAAAATCTCCTCAAAAGAAAAAAAAATTCCACCAAAGAACAGGTGAAAAAAAAACATACAAAATAGTAACAAAAATTATCAAACTAAGACTGGTATTCCAGGGAGTTTTCTTCTTAAAAATCCTGACTTTGGACAGTACTTATTAGTATCTTTTATGATCACAGCTACTTTATATCTGGACATCTTCCTTCCTTTATTGAAAATAAAAACTTTGTCATGGATGAATGGAATCTTGTAAAGCACTTCTGAGTTCTTTAGAAAAACAAAATGACTTAATATGTTACAACATTTTGAGTGAACACATTTTAAAAGTTCTTTGCATCTAAATGTTTTCTGAAATCTAGTTAGGTAATAATTGAAGAGGCAGTGACTATTTGTTGTCTTTGCCTTTATGCTTTGCAAAATGTACAAGTTATATTTATCCCAAAGTAACTGTGCTGTACGAAGTTGGTGGGTGTACTTGATATGTCAGGGGATGGCTTTAGTTCTCATCCACTTTCTCATCCAGCACTGGTATACAGACATTGAACTATTGATGACAAAATAATTTTTTTCCATTATGCTCATGAATTGGTGGGCCTTTTAAAGTGCAAATATTTGGGTGCCCCTCTTGACCATATAGAACTGTCTTAATACACGCGCTCTACTGGCTCAAAGTTTCAAGCCACAGAATGCAGTTGACTTAGCTATTCCTCATTTGCCGAATCAATTCTTGCTCTACAAAGTCTCTTTCCAGCAGTTTCAGAAAGATTAAGCTGGCTTGCTCCAGGTTACACAGTTGATTTGTTTTCAGAGCCAGGTTTACAATCTATGTCTATTGACTTCTAATCCAGGGCTCTTTTGACTATATCACTTGGCCTCTTCGTTTGTAAAAGGATATGTACTATTCTCTGGTGAAAGATCCTAAATATTAAACATTTCTCCAGAGAAATGTCATGTTCTTAAAATTAAACTTTGCCAGTAAAATATTAAGCTCTTTCTCCTCTGTTGCCAATATTTGTTTTCTTGGCAAGAGCTGTGTTTTCATCAGAAATGTCGGGAAATTTTGTTCTCTTTGAACTATGTAAAATAGTATCTAAGTTTTGCACTTTTGGCTTGCAAGAAATGAAAGTACTTCGTATACTAGGGCAAGGCAGGTAAGCAAGGTGAATGACGAGACAGCATACACAGAGTAGATCTTTGGAAACCATTTATCGGGGGAAAACTCATAGAGACTAATGCCATATGGACAAGGACAGCAAATGAATCTATCAATGCCAGAAGACTGACTTGAGAGCGTGGGTCTGTTAAATATCATGATTAGGAAATCATTAGTTCTTTCCATGGCATGCATGAACAGTATCTGGGATACAATAGCAACATCAACAAATGGCAACCCCTTGTTTCCAGCCCTATTCCACTAACATGATGGGGAGAGCACTTGACCCTCCCTTAATGTGATCAGGGAGGATGTGTTCCAAGATTCTTACTACAGCTTTTCTGGACTAGTGAGTGGAACAGCGGCCTGGTGGACCATCGCCACATTCTACTAAGATTGAGTGGCTTAAGCACTCAGCCAACTTCCATGGGGCTCTGGGAGCCCTGCTTGAAGATGAATAGGCAGTTTAACCTTTACCTCTCATGCAAGTAAGATAAACAGAAAATAGTGTCTGAAGTTACTAAGCTAGGTCCATTGAAGTACCTTGTTTAGGTAGAGCAGAAAGTCTGAAGAAAAAAAGACAAGTCTAATGGTCATCCTCAAGCTTTAGTTTTTCTAATGATTCAGTCAAATACGTGACTCAACACATTTGTTTGTTTGTAATATAAACTTCCTGAATTGGGAAAAATATTCATTTTTAAAAGGTCATCCTGATGACCTTTCTATATGCTTAACTTTATCAAGATTCTAAGAGACAAGAAGTAAGAGTGATTGTTAGACTAATAATTCTCTTATCTGTAAAAAAGATTATTTCCATATGAGCTCATTCCAGTCTCTTAGAGAATATATTTTGAAGTGTTTAAAGTAACTGTCCCTTCAAGATCACCCAAATCTACTCCTAGCCACAATTTAATTAATTTTTGCTAACACACGGCTGGAGGTGTAAGTACTTAGATCACTCAAGTCTCCATAGTCAGCCGCGTCTTTCAGTGGCTGCTGATCATGACATCAGGCCCTGGTAAAACCATCCATTTTAACCATTGTCATGACTGATGTAGGTTACGTCAGCCTAACAGTGGTTGGGTATCCGCTGTTATGCTGGTTGAAATGATGGATTGATTGTGCCACAGTTCATATATTTCATATGTAAGGACAAGGTTTTAAATGATGTGATCAGAAGACGGACTGAAATTCTAGGCTAAGGTAAAATTGAAGCAATCGTGATGAAAAATTTCAACTTACAAATCAAAACTTTTTATATAGTCACATCTCAGGTGGAATATAAAATATACTTACTGTCTTTGATTTGAAATTGTGTTTTTGGTACTCTTTTTAATGCTATTATTATAACATTACAATGCTGGAATTCTGGTAACAATGACTCACTAACACTTTATCTTTAATATTTGATAGAACATTTATAATATACTGTTGTGAATTTTGAGTTTAAGAACAGTAAAATTCTTTTTTGCTTTGTAATCTGGAAGTGCAGAATCAATCCCTTTGAGTCCAATGGCAGAAAGAAATCATAGTTGGGAGTTTTGTTTTTCCATTATATTAACCTTTAGAGGAAGCCAAGGCTACTATAAAAAAGCACATCCTATGATAGACTAAATTTTATTTTTTTGATTTCCAGTTTGAGTCATTATGCTTCAAATTATTTGGTAAATTAAAAATAGCATTTAATAGTATAATGGATAGACCAGATTGATTTACTATTTCATTTAGTTTAAGTTAAACCCCATTATTGAATGAGTGTTAGAGTAAAAGTGAACTGAAGTTTCAATTGTTAAGAATAGTTTAAGATTTTAAGTCTGTTTCATTTAACTCTTCTAATAGAAATCCTCAGACATCTTGGAAGAGATGGAAATAGGAAAAATATAAAAATATTTTCTTTTGCTTTTGTTTAAGTATTATCATTTTTGAGGTGGTATAAAATTCTCAACCTTTTAAAATTAGACACTGTAATGACAAAAGATTATCATAAGATCAAAGACATAGATTCTTGTAAATGCTTAATTTATTGATTTGTAACAGTATTTCTACACACATATAAAAAAGAAACAGAAAATTCTCACCCCAAAAAGGTTAAAGATAAATGAGTTTGTGGTTTGATATTCTTAAAGGAACAAATGGACTGGTCATGTTACAGTCTACTCTTGTTGAACCTTATCCTTTTGGCATTATTAGTAACCATATGGTCCTTTTCGGTCCTAGTTGCTAAATGTGTTGATTGTTTTATTATTCTTTCTACTAAGAATGTTTATTGCTTTTCCTGTACTATAAAGAAAGGAGACTCAAGCCAGGCAAATGACAATATTTTGCTTAAGATGATAGTTCCTTATTTTATTCTAGAGGATATTTTTTAAAATGTAACGTGGGGGGAAAAGAAAAGCTTCTGAGGTCAAATAAGTTTGAGAAACACAAAATCGAATAGTTGATTTTCATAGGATTTTTTTGAGTCTTTACCATGCTAGTGTAAACTACAAATCATCAAATGGGAATTTTCTCTCTGTCAGTATATTTTGTAACCTTGCCCAACACCACAAAAGATCTGTTGGCTCTGGTGTTCTGAATAACACACTTTAGTGAATATTGGTTAAGTTTAGGAGATAAAGGGACTTGAGTAGATTTTCTTATATTTTGAATGACAGAATGATTCATATTTATTTATGTTTTGCATTGTATGCCTCTGGTATGTCAGACAAAAAGTTAAATGCTGGTGTATCAGTTTTCCATTGCTATCATAGCAAATTACAGCAGACTTAGAGGTTTCAAGCAATACGGGTTTATTTTCATACAGTTCTGTAGACCAGAAGCCTGACATGGGTCTCACTAGGCTAAAATCAAGGTGTTGGGAGACTCTTGGGGAAAATGTTCCCTTGCTCATTCCAGTTGTTGGCAGAATGCAGTTCCTTGCAATTGTAGGTCTGAAATTCCCATTTATTTTTGCTTGGCTGTCTGCTGAGGGCCATTCTCAGTGTCTAGAGCCCTCCCACATTCTTAGCTCCTCCTTCCTCCAACTTCAAAGCCACCTATTGTGGATTGAGTCCCTCTCTTCAAATATCTCCTTCTTCTTCTATCTCACCTTTCTGATCCAGGAAAGGTTCTCCATTTTTAAGGACTCGTGCAATCAGATTGGACCCACCTCCTTAATTCAGGATACTCGTATCTGTGAAGTCCCTTTTGCTGTGTAAAATAACATGTTCACATATTCCAGCTACTATGCTGCCTACCATAGCTAACAACCGAAGATTGAGTGAGACTCAGTCTCTGCCCATCAGTGACTTCCAATTAGTGTGGATCCCATGCTACCTAAACTCATAAGTAAACATTAATCAATCAATTAATATGATATTTAAGAAAATTATGATGAGATCTGAAGATTACAGTACTTATACACCTTCTCACTATCAGAATACTTGAGAAGCTGCTAAAGTAACTATGAAATATTTCCATGAGAGGCATGAGGGAAATTCCATCCTGGCTGTGGTGAGACCTTATCCTCAATACATTGCCCAGAGTTTATTTGGAATGTGTTCTTGCTGTCTCAGATTCTAATACTCTAATACATGAATTTGGACCCAATATGCTTGAGAGTGAGAAAATGTTCTTATGTATAAGACACTCCATTCATAATCCTTTGAATTACATCTCTCCCCTCCATCCAGGCCAGATATAGTAATGGGATTTGGTAAAGACAGACGCTGATAAAATTGTTTTGAAAATATACTACATTCTACCTTCAGTTACTGTTTTTCGTGGTTAGACAGTTCTTCTTACTCTCTGACTGCTAAACATCTTTTTTTTTTTTTTTTTTTTCCTAGTCATTATTTTTGCCCTTAGTTTCCTTTAATGTTGATGGCTCTCTCAGCCATGGTGGTTCAAAGTAGTAGTGTGCTCTTTGGATAAAATTAAATTAAAGGCTGCATTTCTCCCACCCACTTTTTTCTTTTAGTAATATTAGCTTGCTAGTTCTTTGGGCTTTGATTTTTAAATAAAATAGGATGAAAACTTTTTTTGTTTGAGCATGTACTTTAATGACTAGGATAAACTTTTTTCTTATCAAATCTAGGTTCCATTTTCCCTGTGAAACACTGCATAATTATGTCAACTTTTCTTTCTTTGGGCTGGCCTTTCTAAAAGCTATGCAGTCCATCTCCCTAGGGTTAACACATTCTTCTCTCAGCTTTAGACATGCAAATGAGTTTAGTTATCCTCCCTTGAAACAATCTCCTGCTCACTTATATTAGACTTTGAGTTTCTCCCAATATTTGACACACCCTTTTACAGATTATTTCTCAGGATGGGTTACTTCTATATCCTTTTAAGTCTATTGAGTACTTACATAACCCACTGGGTTATGAACATGGGGTGGTTAATTCAGTCTCATGCTGTCTATGAATAAAGCAGTCTTTATCAAGCATGACTGTTTTCATGTCTTTGAAGTCACATTATTTCTCCAGCTTCCACCACTTCTTTCTCGAGGAAAAAAACAAAAACAAAACAGTCTTTTGTTTGACAGAAGATCCATACATTGATAGATTTTCTGAATCCCATAATTAGTTACTGCTAAATAAAATTGTAAGAAATACTGTTTCTGATAAAGAATTGACCAACTGTACTGCAAATATTGGAAACATTCAATATTGGAAACTTCAATATTGGAAACTTCAATATTGGAAACATTTGAAACATTTGAAAAATCAATGTGTTTAGAGAATGCGAAAGCTATATCTGTTCCAGATATTCTCACCTAATACTGTTATTCATTTTGATTAGACCTATATTTCCCATACAAGTTTTGGAAATTAATTATCTGGAACACATACTCAAGGTGAATCTTGTTCAGTGGAGAAAATAGCAAAGTTCTGGTTATTGAATAAAGAGCGACTCCTTGTTATAATCACTGGCTCTTTGATATCTGTTCATTGCTAGTAAATTAGGTGGCAAATTATTGTGCATGATATAAAGAGAAAATAAAATTAGACAAATACCCTCAATCTTTTTGCTCAACTCCAAACTATTTAAAGCTTCACTCTAAATATATATTTAAAAAATAGCATCTTTTCTGATAACAGATTGTCATCTTCAAGAAGTAATTTAAAATTTTTAATTAATTTTTATTTTATATTGGAGTATTTATTTTGTATTGGAATTGATTTACAATATTGTGTTAGTTTCAGGTGTTCAGCAAAATGATTCGGTTATACATATACATATATCCATTCTTTTTCAGGTTCTTTTCCCCTATAGGTTGTTACAGAATATTGAGTAGAGTTCCCTGTGCTATACAGTAGGTCCTTGTTGATTATCTACTTTACATATAGTAGTGAGTATATGTTAATCCCAAACTCCCAATTTATCCCGCTCCCCACCTTTCCCCTTTGGTAACCATAAGTTTGTTTTTGAAGTCTGTGAGTCTGTTTCTGTTTTGTAAATAAGTTCTTTTGTATCATTTTTTTAGATTCCACATATAAGTGATATCATATGATATTTGTCTTTCTCTGTCTGACTTACTTCACTTAGTATGATAATCTCTAGGTCCATCCATGTTGTTGCAGATGGCATTATTTCATTGTTTTTAATGGCTGAGTAATATTCATTGTATATGTGTACCACATCTTCTTTATCCATTCATCTGTCGATGGACATTTAGGTTGCTTCCATGTCTTAACTATTGTAAATAGTGCTGCTAAGAGCAGTGGGGCGCATGTATCCTTTTGAACCATGGTTTTCTCTAGATATATACCCAGGAGTGGGATTGCTGGATCATAAGGTAGTTCTATTTTTAGTTTTTAAAGGAACCTCCATACTGTTCTCCATATTGGTTGTACCAATTTACATTCCCACCAACCATATAGGAGGGTTCCTTCAGGGAATATTTTTGATCAAGTATCATGATTAGAGGCGTTGCAGTGTCTTTAGTGTGTGAGCATCTTCAGAGATACTCCCTGACCATTAGGTGCTAGAGCTCTAATCAGCCTCAGGTGAGGAGTCCTGGTGAGACTCTGGGGTTACTGAGAGAAAAAGAGGCATCAAGGTTGTTAAATGACCTTATGGATTAGGAGCCAGAAATATCAAATCCTGCTGCCCATTCCCAGGAAGAAAGGGAATAAAAACAAATTTTTTCTAATTTGATGTTGCCCTGAATTCCAATGCTGAGAATTTGGGTAACTTGAAATAATCACCACAAAACTTCCTTTTACTAAGGTATATTTTTTCAGACCAAAGTAGTGGGATAATGCCTGCTTTATTTCATATTTCTTTTGTCTCTATTCTCCATGCAACATGGGTCTCAGATCTTAGTAAAGAGGCAAAGCAGTTTATGTCCTTTCTGTGGGAGTAGGCTTCATTTAACACTAGAGTTAAATAATGTACAATTTTATTTCTCTCTCAAAGTTTAAGACATAAGGTAGGTGATTTTCAAGGCTGATTTGGTGGCTCTACAGCCATGAGGGCCCCGGTCTCCATCTAATGTTCTGTTTGCTCCATTCCCAAGGTGGCCTCATAGACAAAGTTGGCTGTTGGAGCTCCCACCATCACGTCTCCATTACAGAAGTAGGAAATGGCAAAAAGGATCTTTAAGCAGGCATCTTAGAAGTCTCACGTAGCACTGATGCTTAGATATTAATTGTCAGAACTTAGTCACATTGACAAACCTAGATACTAGGGAGACAGGAAAATTAACCTTAAACTCTATATGCTGCTGCCAATGAAATTTCAGACTCTTCCATCTCTAAAATTCTGAATTTTTCTGTTATCTGTTTTGAAATTATTTAAGAAGTTTTGAGAATCCTATGGTGTTTTAAAAGTTAAATCAAAGCTAACCTGAGAAACAAGGTATATAGATTTGATTTTCATAATTTCAATCATCTTTTTAAAATCTAAGGCAAGTCACAAACTTTGGGTACACCATTCTTTCCATTACAAAGATAAGAACACTATACTTGATGGCTTAGCAGCTGACAAAAAACATTTTTTGTTTTGTTTCTGCTTTTGCTGAATGTCATTTTATGTATTATTTTAAATGATGGTGATTTCTTTCTTTATTATCTTAGACTCCCTCTCCCAACGTGTATACAAATTAAACAATATTAAATTTTGTGATAGTTACCTGAATAGTAATTTGTTAACAAACATACCATTTACTATGTGTCAGCTACTCTTCTAAGAGTTTTATAGGTATTGATAGCTTGCATCCTCATAATCACCCTATATGACAACTACTATTATCATCTCTATTTTATAAGTGAAGAAATTGAGGCCAAAAAATGATGAATAATTCACTCAAAGTTGTACAGGTATTGCTGTCATTTGAACTTAGGCAGTCTGATATGGAACGTATGCTCGATACCACAATGCTACAGGGTCTCTAGAAATACATACTTCATTGCTAAATTACCAAACTTACTTCAAGAACATTCTGTTACCCTTTTAATTAAGCACAGTAATTATTATTTGATAGCACAGATACAGAAACTCCAGGAAGAATCAGTGAAATGTTTGGTTTTAGCTGATAATGTCAATCAGAGTTGTAAATAGAATTCAGGTTTCCTGACTTCAAACAAATGCTAAAATAGCATGAGCCCTCTTATCTATTTGCAGACAGCAATATTCATGACATTCTTCTATAGAAAAACACATTCTCATCTTTTTAAATGAATTGTTGAGAGATGAAATGTGAGTCCAAATTATTTAAGCTTATTTTCTTACCTTTTTATAGATTTAATAATTTTTCAATCACAAGGATACTATGTGTCATGAAGTTAAAAACCAAAGATTTAACAGGAAAAAATATACTTCTTTGTTGCTTACCAAAGTATACTATTTGTGCATTTGAATACAAATTACTGGAAGTCTTATACTTAGAGCCATAAAAAAGTAAATTATGTCTCTTTTCCAGGGAGTATTTGTATTCATTACTTGATTTACTTTATTGCTTTAATATTTATTAAAGATTATATATATATAAAAGATGAGGCAATGGCAGATCTAACATTTGAAAAGCAGAACGAAAAACCAATTTCGAGCCTATTGAATCCTATCAAACTTAAGGATGATTCAAACACTTAAGATCTTCATAGGCACAATTATGAAATGAAAATGTTTACAAAGCATATGCAGCATGTGTTTTACAACCTTTAGATTTTGTTTTCAGGAGCTTCTGAATCATTGCTGCTGTTTATAATCTGCATCTGTTATAAAGTCAGACAAAATGATAAAAACATAGTTCATATGAATAGAATGAAAAGAAAAAAAACAAGGAGAGTAAGAAATGTATTTGTTTTAGGAGGGAAATGAGACATTACTGGGGCTGGGGTACACTGAGGAGAAACCTTGATTCTAGTCTCTAGGAAGACCTCATGGGATGGACTTACCTTGGAGAATTCATGAAGGTTCAGGGTGTAAACTCAGCCTTCACTGGGTCTCTGACCAGACTTGGGGAGGAAGATAAAACAATTAGACTTACAGATATTGAAGTATATATAATTATCTACCAAATTTTTGTCTCTACTGTTTTAGCTTAAGTCTAAGAATATTCCCTCTTTGGATTCAGATACATCTGGAAATCTCAGACAGATAGACTGGGCAGGTGGGGCTTCCAGAAATCTATTTGTATAAGAGACAGAGAAGACTTCTAGGAAAGAACACCTCCTAAGAGATAAGGAAATTCAGCCTCAGTTCTCAAACAGGAGGAATGATTCTGAGAAGAACATGATGTCTATGTTAATCTCCATCCTACCTTACATGAACTCATGTCTAAGTCCTAATTCAAAAGAGCTCTGAGGAAATAATACAAAACGTGGGGATCATGGCCATATTAAATTCTTCTCTAAGAAAGTGTGACTCAAAAAGGGAAGAGACATTCTCTCCTGTGTAGCCAAAGATGATAGAGTTTTGGCTTCTCTAGGTCTGCCATATATCAATACTATTGGCAGTGCGGAACAGCAGTACTTGTTCAGAAGAATCAGTTATACCTTAAAAAGTGATGGTATATAGTGAGAAACCAGTAGTGTTTGGGTGAGGCAGATCCTGAGGAAGAGGTGGAGGTTTCACAGATGGGACAGTACCTTGTGGAAGTGGTGATATAGCAGAGGCAGGAGCATGCACTCAAAATGGCAACAATACCATGTAATGAATGGGTGTTATTTGTGCCTCACCCTCGTTCCTTTGCCGTCTCATACACTCTTCTTCCTGCTATTCTGAATGTTGGCTAATAATAACCCATAGCTCTCCCTTTCTCCCAAGAATTATTATTGGCCAAACAAAAAACACCTCCCCGCTACCACTTGTAAGTAGACCTTGGCCAGTGACTATGGGACATGGGTGTTCAAAAGGACGGCTTATTACTTTAAGGTTGGGCTACATCTGTGGTGCAATTTAAACTTCAGAACTTCACTGTGGGATCAGAAAGAAGCTAGTCCCTAGCTGAGACACATCCTTGCTTAGCTTTTCCTCCTGCTCTATCCTGCTTCACTCATCTCGTTTCTTATATTATAAAAGCACTCTCCCAAAATACCACTCAAAGAAGAATCGTCAACTCAGGCTCTGCTTCTGTGGAGCACAACCTAAGAGCGTGGTGAAGTGTCTTCCTGCCTTTCAGCAGGGAGGTAGTTATTGACCCTAGTCATGACTGGAGGCAAACCCAAACAAATAACATATGAATGTTCCTCTCACATGGTACTGAGTGGAATTGTTCATGAGCACATGAAGACAGTTGAGGCATTCTCAATACAACTGGAAAAGGTTCTGTCAAGAATAGGAGAAACTGCAGGTCAGAACAAGAATAAGTAAGATTTACTGCTAATATGTCTCCGTTTCATACCCTGGACCAGAGTAGACTGGGAAATGGGCTACATTACCATAGAAAACAGGCATTCCTTGCTTTTTATCTTCTATTCAATTTACTCCATCTCTTGTTTACTGTGGGAAGTTATTGTGGTAGTCCAAAGATGGCTTATTATGCATGGGCTGATTACAAGGATTTTCAAGGCTGTTCTATCTTCATGCTTTCAGGCTAGAGCTAAACCTAACAGTTGAGAGCAGAGGATTTAATCTCTCAGGTCTAATAGAGTACGCGATTTTGAGGTTTATTTTTCTGGGCTATGGTGAACCCTGATGAGTGATATTTACCCAAATTTGTTATTTACCTGCGTAGTAATTTTAAACACTGTAAACTTGAGCCTTATTTGGCATAATTTTCCTATCTTCTGCTATTATCTTTGTCTCAATTAAATATTTTTCTAAATATTTTATTTGACTTCCACTTTTTGAACTTGGGAATTGCAATCCAACTTCCCTAGATATTCTAAGGTGAAACTGACTTCAGTTTGTTTATGTTCCTATAGTCATATATAAACAGATAATTTCTAGATTTATTTCCACCAAAGCTACTGACGTTTGTTTTGTATGGATTTTATTAGTTGGAATCTTAGAGCAAATTCAGTTCCTTCAATTATCAGTTCTAAAGGGTACATCTCATTTTTTTTCTCCCCTTCTCAAAATCTACTTATCACTTTCAAAAACTGGGTAGAGCTGAAGTAAAATAAAGAAATGTCCTGAATATCAATCACTAGCAAAATACCCAGCGCATTTTATCTTAGAAGACTGATTACAAGGATTTTCAAGGCTGTTCATCTACCTTCATGCTTTCAGGCTAGTACTAAACCTAACAGTTGAGAGCAGAGGATTTAATCTCTTTTTAGCCTATCTTTGAACTGAAAATGTTTCCTCTATATTTCAGGATTAATCTAGAAGCTAAAGATATCACAATTCTCCAAAAAAATCATTATCATTTCATAACTGTCTAGCAAACAGGAGATCCTTAACACCTAAAACAGCTTGAATAGACTTCTATTTATCAGAGAGTTCATGTCTATCAGTTAGGGCACATAGATGACTGAATGGAGCCATAACAGTCATTTTTGAAACTAGAAAATTTCTTTTATTCATAAATACTCCCAGATTTGCCTGTCAGTCACTATGGCTCCATCACTAAAGATTTGTTTGTTTGGCTTAGGCCTTTGCTTCTCTGTGATTCAATTTAACCACCTGGATTTTGGATATCGAAGCTGAATTGGCTTTCATCTTTATCTGGGACTTTCTGCACAGGGGAAAAATGGTATTTTCCTTCTGGCCACATTCTTCTTTTTTTTCTAAGACTTTAAATCAGAACAAATAAGACAAGAATAAGATTCCTAAGGACAATTTTCCCTGTCTACAACATAAGACTAGTCCAGTATTTCCCAAACTGTGTTCAGTGGAGATGTTAATAAATGATATGGTTTTCTTTGAGTAGGTGGCGCTGTGGTTACTCTACAACACACAGCAGAGAATTACAATGCGATTAGAAGCTTTGAGAAATGTTACAGGAAAAAATATCTTGTTTCTTTGTTTAATCTTTGTTTAACTATTTTTCAAACTTAAATGACCAATAAATAATTTTGGTAGCACATTGTTTAACCTCATGCAACCCACCAGTATTGGGGCTACTAGTTGGAAAATACCAGTTTAGTATAAAATCAAGGTATTTATATTCCAAATCAAGGTGACATCCTGTCTCTGTAATGTATCTCACCCCTGCAGTCCCTGCGATCAGGTGTTAAAATTCTAAGGTCATAGAACCAAAGAAAGAACTTCAGGATTGAGAACAGGTCTGGGGGTGTCAGGCTTCAGAACTGGAGGCCTGACACTGTTGGAGTTCTCTCCAACTTCTTCTCATGTGGGATTGCCTCTGCTTGGCTTCATTTGCTCTTACATAAGACAGCATCTTCACGTATGAAATGAGAGAAAATGGCTCCCAGTTGCTACCAATTCACGTCCTTCAAACTCTACAATCTGAAGTGGAAGGATCATTTACTCTTGCTTTAAACAAAAAATTCAGGGCAGGAATCTGTTTGGACTATATTAGATCATATAACAGCCTTGGACCAATCACTGTGGACAAGTGAATTGACAGTAGGACTCTAGACCTGGATCAAATGCCTACCTCTTAAACTTGGACGATGTGTTACTGAATCTCTTTGAATTGAAGGAGTGGTTGCCAAAAGAAAAGGTTGGGGGAGGGGAAGAAGGAGAAGTTCCTAAAGAGGCAAAATAAAAATATTCACTACATTTCATCTTTGATAGACACATCTTCACCATTTTACCAGTACTTAAACTTTCTTCAATGACCATGCTAAGATAAGACAATTAGTTCATGTGTAACTGAAAACACATTTATTCTCTTCTATCAGAGCACCACCTGAAATCTTGTTCAGTTGCTGTGTTTAAAACCTCTGGATTACGTTCAGTTCTCTCAGTCAGGTCTGGATGTACCACTTTGTGATCTGGCCATTTATGGGCTAAAATATAAATAAAACCACCTCCACATATGCATAAAAACAAGACAAACATGATAAGAACTCTGTTTAAGAAACAGGGAAAATGGAAAACAGCATGCAACGACCAGAGCTCTAGGATACAGATTTTATTCTACTAGCCAATGGTCTTTATTTTTCCCGTTAGCTGAAGAGTGAGTTCCATGAGAGAGCACCCATATTTCCTATCAGTGAGGATGGTTGGAGCCTCCCTCGCCCAATGTCCTCCATGATCACTTTTCAAAGGGATATTGGGAGGATTTCCATCTGTGGGCAATACCACCTTGGAAGTTCTTTTCCTATTTACATGAGTTTAGGAGATCCTGAATTGCTTCAGGGATTAAGTAGTCATAGGTTTCTTATAGCCAGGCCTGGGTGGCAAATACTTCACTTACATAATTTGTTGGATGCCAGGCAATTTGATTTTTTTTTTTCTCCATCTACTCTCACTTCCTAGGTGACCTCATGGATTTAAAGACACTTGTGAAACCCAGTTAATATCTTTAGCCCCCACGTTTCCCTTGAGCCTCAGACTTGCATTTCCAACTTCTTCGTGGAGCCTCCATAGGGAAAGTTCAAATTTAACAAGGTCAAACTGGTGGGTCTTCTCACAGTCTTAGTATCTGGTCGTATGATTCACCCATTTTCTCAGACCAAACACTCTCATAAATCATATCCACAAACCCAAATTTATTCAGATCTTACTGATTGTCACCACTTCCACTGCCATTATCCTGGTTCAAGCCAGTATAATCTCCTTCCTGAGCGACAAACTTCACGTGCAATAGGTTCATAACTCGCATGCCACCACTACTCCTGACCTAGTATTATAAGATTGCTACATGGCAGCTAGAGTAGATTTGATTTTGAAGTTGTATGTCAGATCAAGGAAACTTCCTTGCTCAAACAATTCTGTCTTCTCATGGTTTAAAAATAAATCTGAAATCTTGACTGTATCCTGCAAGGCTTTATATGTCTTGGCCCTGACCAGCTCTGAAACCTCATTCTCTAATGAGTTCCACCTCACTCAGTCCATTCTAACCACACTGTTTTTTTGCTGTTCATTGAACACTTCAAGCTTGTAATTCCCCAGGGCTTTTGTATTGCTCTTCCCTCAGGTTCTATTTCTCTGACCCCAGGTATGAACATGGCTTTCCTCATTTCTTTCAAATTGCTTCTCAAATGTCATTTCCTATTTCTTATGTTGTTTTATTTTTCTTCATAGTGTTTATATTTATATGATATTATGTATTATTTGTGCATTTTCTGTCACCCCACTAAAATGCTAGAATGTGGTCTTCTCTCACTATAAGGCATTTTCTCTTTTGTTCAATGCTATTTTTTACAATAGTGTCTAGAAATTATCCATACATATGCACACATATAATTATATATATTATTACATGTAATGTGTTAAAAATATATATAATTATATATCATATATAAGGTATGTATAATTATTTTTATAGCTAGTAACCGATGCCTAACTAATGATCATTTAATACTGAAATATTTTTTTGTTTCTTAGCAACAAGCTGACATGAGCTCTGTTGTTAATCTTATTTCTAAGTCTAACAATAGGTGTCAAGCACTGTTTTAAGTGTCTGAACAATGCATTCATTCATTCATTCTTTCTTCTTAGCAGCCCTATGGGGTAGGTAAAATAGTATTATCCCAATTTAGAGAAGAAAAAGTGAGGCATAAAAGAATTCCCTCATTTTCCCAAGTTGCACAGTTAATAAGAGGCAAAGCCAGAATTTGAGGCAGTTTGGCTCAAATTCTTTTTGTGCATGGGACCACTCTCATGACACTTCACCCTGCTCAAGCTCCAGTTTCTTCCTCAGAGCAGTGAGCAACACTGGACTGCGAATGGAGTCAAAGGGAGCAACATCCTTGGATGCCTCTGGGAGCTTTTGTCAGGAGGCTTGAGCAGCTGGCTGGGCCTGAGCTCTTCAGACTTTCTCACTTTCCTGGAACTAACAAGGGCCCAGTCCTCACTTCTATTTGGATTCCTAGTCCCTCGTCCTTGCTTACATGAAATGGTGCAGAGAGTTGAATCACACTATTATAATTATCCAAATCAAAGATAACGCAAATGGATGGGCAGATATACTATGTTCTTGGATTGGAAGAATCAATATTGTCAAAATGACTATACTACCCAAAGTAATCTACATAGTCAATGTAATCCCTGTCAAATTACCAATAGCATTTTTCACAGAATTAGAACAAAGCATTTTATAATTTATATGGAAATACAAAAGACCCCAAATAGCCAAGGCAACCTTGAGAAAGGAAAAGGGAGCTGGAGGAATCAGGCTCCCTGACTTCAGACTGTACTACAAAGCTACAGTCATCAAAACAGTATGGTACTGGCACAAAAACAGAACTATAGATCAGTAGAACAGGATAGAAAGTCCAGAGATAAACCCACACACCTATGGTCACCTAATCTATGACAAAGGAGGCAAGAATATACAATGGAGAAAAGACAGTCTCTTCAATAAGTGGCGCTGGGAAAACTGGACGGTTACATGTACATGAATGAAATTAGAACACTCCCTAACACACACACAAAAATAAACTCAAAATGGATTAAAGATGTAAATGTAAGACGAGATACTATAAACTCTTAGAGGAAAATATAGGCAGAACACTCTCTGACATAAATTGCAGCAAGATCTTTTTTGTTCCACCTCCAAGAGTAATGAAAATAAAAGCAAAAGTAAACAAATGGGACCTAATTAAACTTAAAAGCTTTTGCACAACAAAGGAAACCATTAATAAAATGTAAAGAAAACCCACAGAATGGGAGAAAATATTTGCAAACAAAGTGACTGACAAGGGATTAATCTCCAAAATATACAAACAGCTCATGCAGCTCAATATCAAAAAAACAAATGACCCAATCAAAAAATGGGCAGAAGATCTAAACAGACATTTCTCCAAAGAAGGCATACAGTTGGCCAAGAGGCACATGAAAAGATGTTCAACGTCACTAATCATTAGAGAAATGCAAATCAAAACTACAATGAGATATCACCTCACACTGGTAAGAATGGCCATCATCAAAAAAATCTAAAAACAGTAAATGCTGGAGAAGGTGTGGAGAAAAGGGAACCCTCCTACACTGTTGGTGGGAGTGTAAATTGGTACAGAAACTATGGAGAACAGTATGGAGATTCCTTAAAAATCTAAAAATAGAGCTACCATATGATACAGCAATCCCACTCTTGGACATATATCTGGAGAAAACCATAATTCAAAAGGATACATACACTCCAATGTTCATTGCAGCACTATTTACAATAGCCAGGACATGGAAGCAACCTAAATGTCCATCGATGGAGGAATGGATAAAGAATATGTAGTACATATATATAATGGAATATTATTCAGCCATGAAAAGAACAAAATAATGCCATTTGCAGCAACATGGATTGTCATACTGAGTGAAGTAAGTCAGACAGAGCAAGACAAATATCCTGTGATATTGCTTTTTTGTGGAATCTAAAGAAATGGTACAAATGAACCGGTTTACAAAACAGAAGTTGAGTCACAGATGTGGAAAACAAACTTGTGGTTACCGGGGGAAAGATGGGGGAGGGATAAATTGGGAGATTGGGATTAACATATACATACCACTACATATAGAGTAGATAACTAATAAGAACCTACTGAATAGCACTGGGAACTCTATTCAATACTCTGTAATGACCTATATGGGAATAGAATGTAAAAAAGACTGGATATATGTGTATATAACTAACTTACTTTGCTATACAGCAGAAACTAACACAACATTGTAAATCAACTACACTCCAATTAAAAAAAACCTAAATATAAAAAGAAAAAAACCTCAAAACAACAACAAACAACAACAACAAAAAACCCAACAAAAAAATACAAAGTCATGATAGACCTTCAGCACTTTTGTGTTGTGGACCACAGGCAGAAAACGTTTGTGCTAAAACTGTGTTCTCTTTTGTTTACTGCTTTCAGTTTGGGTCACCTCAGTTTTAGTTCTCAATTCTGTTTGTATATTTGAATCACCCAGAGAGCTTTTAAAAATACTTGGCCCTACCACATAACAATTAAATAAAAGTCTCTGAGGATGGAACCATGGCAACCCTGTTTTTAAAAGTTCCCTTGATAATTGTAATGAGCAACTAGTGTTGAGAACTTTTGCCTTAGATCAGTGGTTCTCAAAATTTAGCATGTGGCAGTATCACCAGGAGGGCTGATTGAACAGAGATTGCTGTGCCCCAACCCCAGAATTTCTGATTCAGGAGGTCTCAGGTGGGGCTGAAGAATTTCCTTTTCTAACAAGTTCCCAGTTGATGCTAATGCTTCTGGTTCAAGAACACAGTTTGAGAACTACTGCCTTAGACCAAAGCATGGTACTTTTTGCAGTGCCTCACTGAATTTTAGAAGAGCCAACCTGTTTTGCTACTCTGATATTTCCTACCAAGTCTTCTAAATTTCTAGCCTCCACACGTCCAGAACCTAAGCACTCATATTCAACAGATAATATTTTAACCATTTGCTGAGGGGATTATATCACAACTTCCCAAATTAGTTGATATTTGTCTTGTCTCCAAATTTTTACTATTACCAGTAATGCCCAATGAACATCTTTGAACATATATCCTATTGTCCGGTGCAGGTGGTCCTGTGCATACTGGCTTTCTCCAATGTGAAAGCCATCACTCATAAGTGGCTATTTACATTTAAATTTATTAAAACTAATAAATAAAATTAAATATTCATTTTCTCTGTCATCCTAGTCACATTTCAAGGGCTAAAAAACACATATGTCTAGTGCCTACCATATTAGACAATGCAGTAGAGCATTTCCATTATTACAGAAAGTTCTATTGGATAGTGCTGGTTAGATGTTTGTCAAATGTGTTTCCTTTACCTGAGCATGCAGCTAGATATATTTTCCAGTCCCTTACATTGAGGCCTGGCCATGTCACTAGTTCTTGTCCATGGAGTGTGAGGGAATGATATGTCTCTTCTGGGCTAAGTGTGGAAGGAACTTGTGTCCCTGCATGATTACATGGAACAGAGAGGGTGGGCTCCTTCCTCAAGCCAAGGTGAATTGTGACAAGAGTGAGAAATAAATCTTGATTGTGTAAATCCATTAATATGTTGAGGTGTTTAGTTGTAATATATAGCCTAATTTGTTTAGTACATTGCCCTACAAAAATGTTAGGAATTGTGAGATAGCATTCTTAAGTACCAATAGTTTTTTTTCAAAATACTGCAGACATGAATCCATTCTTATTGTCGTTTATTACTGTATAGTAGACACTTGAATGCAGTTTTATTTTTTATATTTTTGTAGGTAAGTTTTTTTCTCTTGATATTTGCATAAATGTTCTTTATTCATTAAAATATTTATTTTTGTATATGTGTACACTGATTTTTTCCTGGTACTTGGTGAACCCTTTAAATATTGAAGCTAATGTTCATTTTCAGCTTAAGAATATTTCTATTATTTCTTTAATTATTATTTTGGATCTGTTTACTTTATACTATCATGAATTCTTTAAGATTCATTTTTCCCTGTAGATTAAATTTCCTGGGTCTAGTTTCTTTTTATTTCATATGTTTATGAGTCTGCCTAGGCTTACATAACAAAATGCCACAGGCTGGGTGGCTTAAACAACAGAAATTTATATTCTCACAGTTTTGGAGGCTAGCAAATTTAGTTGCTGGTTAGGACTCTCTTCTTGGCTTGCAAATGGCAGCCTCCTAACTATGTCTTCACATGGCCTGTCCTTGGTGCATGGGTGCAGGGAAAGAGATAAAAAATGTTCTCTTATTTCTCTTCTTATAAGGACACTAATCCTAAGGGATCAGAACACCACCCTTATGACCCTATTTAACATTAATTACTTCCTTAGAAGCCTCATCTCCAAATACAGCCATACTGGGTGTTAAGACTTTAACATGAATTGAGGGAGGGGGAAACAAGCATTTTGTCCATAAAAATTATTTATTTTTTATTGCTTTGTTACCCTCAGAATTCTGGGAGAATTCTAATGGTCTTCCTTTTTACAAAATAGATTTTCTTCAGTTATAAAGTTGTCTTTCAATGCCTACATCATATTTGAAATTTTGACCCCATGATTTTCATGTTGCTGCATTTTTTTACAGATCTCATATTGTTTTCATTTTCTCATGATTACTTGCTCTAATATCAAGGATAAGTTTTCATTTTGATATATAAAAATTCAATGACGTTTATTTGTTGTTTTAAGAACTGAAACCATAAATCCAATGAGCAAAAAAGGGACTCATTGGAAGGTTCATGGGCTAATTTAGGAAATGGAAGAGCAAGCTAAACCATTAAGCACTGAAAAATTCAATTCAGAAATTGTCATCAAACGTCTCAGCTCTAACTATATTTGCTCTCCACATGGTTCTGCTCAAAATTCAAATTACCTGGAGAAAAAAATCTCATTGATCTCATGAGGTCACATTTTCTTTGTTTTGAGATGTGTGATTTTAGAGATAAAGTGTGTATGTCTGTTGAAAAGACAAAAATCATTATTAAGGAGGAAAGTGAAATATTTTTTCACTCATAATTTTCTAACTTTCTATAGCACATTTTTATCTTCCAAAGATGAAAAATAAATATTTTTTTCTGACAACATGATTTCTTGTAGGAAATCTACTACATAGAGAAAGACTTTAAAAGATTATTCTTTAGGTTGGACTTTTTCTTCTTCCTTGTATATCATTTCATTGCTTTCAGTAAAATGGTAGCCTATTGTTGTATTTTTGTCAGGGCCTTTTTTTCCCAGCTTTATTGAGATACTATTGACATATGACGTGTAAATTTAAAGTATGCAGTGGGATGATTTGATATATGTATGTATTATGAAATGATTACCATAATAAGGTTAGTTGACATTTCCATACCCTCAAACAATTACCTTTTTTTGTGGTCTTAACATTTAAGATTTATTCTCTTAACAACTTTGAAGTATATAATACAGTGTTGTTAATTATAGTCACCATGCTGTACATTAGATCCCCAGAACTTATTCATCTTATAGCTGTAGTTTGTTCCCTTTGATTAACTTTTTCCCCATTTTCCCCACCCTCAACTCCCAGCAACCACCATTTTACTCTTTATTTCTGAGTTTGGCTTTATTAGATTCCACATATCAGTGAGAACATACAGCACTTGTATTACTCTGTCTGACTTATTTCACTTAGCGTGATGCCCTCAAGGTCCATCCATGTTGTTGCAAATGGCAGGATTTTCTTTTTTTTCATGCCTGAATAATATTCCTCTGTGTGTGTGTGTGTATGTGTGTGTGTATAAATGTGATCTATATATCACATTTTCTTTACCCATTCATTGATGGACAATTAGATTGTTTCCATGTCTTGGCTATTGTGAGTTATATAGCAATGAATGCGGGAATGCAGGTATCTCTTCAAGATAGTGATTTTATTTCCTTCGGATATATACACAGAAATGGAATTCCTGGATGATACAGTAGTTCTATTTTTAATTTTTTGAGGAATCTCCATACTGTCTTCCACAGTTGCTGCACCAATTTATATCCATTAACAGTGCACAAGGGTTTCCTTTTCTCCACATTCTAACGCTTGTTATCTCTTGTCTTTTGGATAATAACCATTCTAACAATTGTGAGGTGGTATCTCATTGGGGTTTTGATTTGTATTTCCCTGATGATTAGTGATGTTGAGCACCTTTTCATGTACTTGTTGACCATCTGTGTGTCGTCTTTGGAAAAATGTCTGTTCAAGTCATTTGCCTATATTTTAATTTAATTGCTTTTTTTGCTATTGAGTTGTATGATTTCCTTATATATGTTGGATATTAACCCCTCTCAGATATGTGATTAGCAAATATTTTCTCCTGTTCTGTAGGTTGCGTTTTCATTTTGCTGATTGTTTCTTTTGTTATGCAGAAGCTTTCTTATTTGCTGTAGTCTGAGGGCATTCTTTATATATTTCCTGTGTGTACAGCTTTTACAAAAGTGTGGATGATCAGTTGGTCCTCTGTGGCTCCTAATCTGAGCCTATCTGCATTATATAATTCAGAAATACCTTGACCATCTTAGTGTATGGATGGTACATTTTTCATTTCCAAGGTTAATGCATATTTCCACTATTTACATATTTTGAAGGTCATTTTCATTGATATCTAGAAGGGGAGATTTAAATACTATGATCCCAATATCAACCAACACAGGATTTTTCAAATCTCTTTTAAATGAAAGTTGCCAAGCTTAACGTATGTTTTAAACATTTTAAAACTTAACTTCATATAATGTATTTGTGAGAATAATAAAAAAAATCACAGTATACATTTCTCTCTGAGGGGTAACGCTCAAAGCATTTGTCAATCATTGACACATTATTAGGCATTAGATCATCAGATGCAAAACAGAGGGAATATGAAGTATGTGTGGTAACAATGTCAATAGGATAAGTTGTGGAAGCAAAACTCAATTAAGGGATATTGCTAGGAATGGCAGACTTGAAAATGGGAGCCTTTGGGTAGCAGCTTATTTCCCTAAAGCATGTAGGACAATCTGATGGTTTTTTGAGAGCTTTTTATTGTGGATGGACATGGAGATTATGTTCTAGCCAACAGATGTGCTTAGTGTAAGAAAAATAGAAAAAAGGGAAGAAAAAACTTTAATTTACATTTTTTCTATATTTATATGCATATATTACATATGAACAGGCACATATTACATATGCATATTAATGTAATATGCATATATAAAATATAAGAGAATGAATATATGCATAATCATATGAAATTAATAACAGGGTTACTGTGAATGTGGTTAGCATAATGAGATTAGATATAGTATGAAAGCATATCCACAGGTGGTATCATTCATGAATAGTCCTATGCCACACAACTATGTGGTCATAGGTGGTAGGCAACCTGGGAAGGAAACTTTTCACTGTTTATTTTTTTATACATTTTAATTATTTGTACTATGTGACTATATTAACTTTTGAAAGTAATAAAATGAAAAAGTAAATCAAATGTCTTGAGGAGAGAAAATATGTGACTGAAAACAAATTAAAATTGCATGTTTTACATCTGTCTCACAAGTAATACTTTTTGTCAAAAGAACTATTTCTTATAGAAAAAACTCATCTTTATAACTTTTGTTTTTTCTTATTTTCTCCATCTTTTTCTTCCCTAAAACTATAAATCAAAACAGCCTTTTTGTGATTACTTCAATATGTGCATCAAAATATTTCATGACAAAATAGTAGGAATTATTAAACTATTTAACTAAAAGTGATATGAAGTTCACTTTTTTCAATAAACTTGTAACCTGCAGTTTTATTTTTAAAAACAAATTTCATAATCTCTTTTTTCCCTCAAGCATTTGACTGGATTGTTGGGTTTCTTAGAGCAAGGACATTAGGCATTAAAACCAGATGCTTCTCATGAACAATCATTTCCCTCTAAAAAGAAGCTAAACTGTCTTGAAATCTGAATTGATAAATTTGTTTTCCATTTTAAACAAATTTCAACCTCAATTTTAATCCCAGCAGTCATGTATTCAAAGGATATTAAATCCAGAAATATCAGAAGCAAATTATTTAAACATTACTTGGGAAAGCCCATTGTGTTCTAATTTCACTCAAGTTGCAAAATAAATGTGTCAGGAAAAGTTAGGCTGTGCTGTGATAACACACAATCTGAAACTTTTAGTGGTCTGAAATAGCTAAGGTTTATTTCTTGCTCATACTTCTTGTCCATTTTTGGACAGTTAGGAACCACCATCAAATCTTCCTTACTCCAAGCTAGAGTTTCTTAGTGGTGGTACTATTGACAGTTTGGGCTGACAAAGTTTTTGTTGTCTCAGGGTGGGAAGGGTAGAGGTTGTCCAGTGCACTGTAGAATATTTAATGCAGACCTGGCTTCTACTCACTAGATGCAGGTAACACCCTCCACAGTCGTGCCAACCAAAAAATGTCTCCAGATCTTGTCAAACATCCCCTAAAGTGGCATAAGTAACATAGGAACCACTGCTCTCCAAAACACTGTAGTCAGGACAGAGTGAAAGAACGCATGCAGAACTGCTCGGGGGCTCTTTAAGCTTCTGCCTGGGAGTGATTCACACCACTTTTGATTACAGAGTGTGAAACATGGCCATATTTAACTTCCAGAAGGGAAGAAGTACATGTTCTCATGAGGGGAATAAAAAAAATATTAGGGGGCCAACACTAATGACCATCAGATATTTATTGTATTGTTGGGGAAATGAATATCTTTTCCTTCCCCCCAAGTAGTATATTTTCAGCAGCGAATCATTGACTTTAATCATATATATGTATGTGTGTGTATATATATATATATATATATATATATATACACACACACATACATATATACATATATATATATATATAATAGAGCAACTATTTATCATACTTTTGGGGCATATTAGAAAATAATTACTAAAAAACTAGTGACGATATACTAGTTTATAAAATGTATAAAGGAATACCATATCATCCTCAACATATTTTGTGTTGAGTATTTACCATGCAAGGAACTGCCCAAAGGTCTTAGGTTCACAAAAAGTATAAAGGAAAGGACAGACATTTTCTGAGTATTATGAAAGATGACTTTTATACATATTATATTATTTAATTCCCCAATAATTATGTGAGGGAGGTATCATACCTTATATCATTGAGTAACCTGAGAGTCAGAGAGTTTGAGCTGTGACCAGATTTATTGAGTTGGTAAGAAACGCACTCTGAATTCAGATTCTGGAGCCATCTTCCCAACTCTGTGCTTTCTTTATTATATTACTTCTTGGCTTTGTAGCCTCCACAACTAAGGAGTTTATAGTTTATTTAGCTGTGACATATATGTAAAAATATCTAACAATAAAATGTTTAGAGGACTTTTCTCCTTGTACTTGAAGTTATGCTAGAAGTTATACCAGAGTTGTTGTCTCTTAAAGTTAGAGAGAATATTGAATGTCATTCAGTAAAATTGTCCTTTTAAAAAATGTAAATGAACTATATAATTATTTGTGATCCAAATTTCTGGTTACTTAAATGCATAGCATTAAAACATATAAAACAATTATGAGGTATAATCATATTGTCTCATATTTTTTTATAGTTTAATATATTTTAATAGCAAATTTATAGGAACAATACAGAAGACGGACAACATTAAAAACATGTACTTGCATGTAAGACAACTCAGAAAACTATAGTGAATGGATGGAATCTACTGTATGATAAGAATGCTATAAACACCATTTAGTTGCCACCAATAAAAAATTTACTTGTTTTAAAAAAAAATCCAAATGCTGGCATCGTCTAAAATTTAGTAGATTTATTCATAATTGTAAAATTGAACTGCTGAAATTTCTTCATGGAAACATTTTGACTTGCATTAATGCTTTACATCTTACATTTATATTAACAGTCCACGTACAAATGGAAGTAGGTAAACTGCCAATACCTGACTTCTGTCCCCTAGTTTTCTGCTTGCAATCACATACACTTAGGTCCTTTTTGACTCTATGGGGAGTAAAAGATATCAATGTTCAGAACTACCAATAACAGGAAGAAGAGAAAATTGTTTTTGAGAACTTGATCAATCACAGAATATAACATTCTCTCATTAGTAAGGTACCTCCTGACAGATGCAGAAAAGTTACCCAGATACTCTAGCAGCCCTACAGCTGTCATCTGGGAATCTTTTAGGGTCAGATAAATCATGGAGAGCTTGGCATGCCAGTAACTCCTTTGCAAGCATCATTTTCAGAGACTGATTTGTCCACTCAAATTGACCCGAGAGCCACTTTGGAAGACAGTTTGGTGGTTCCTCAAAAAATTAAACATAGACTTACCATATGACACAACCATTCTACTCCTAGGTATATACTCAAGAGAACTGAAAATAGGTCCACACAAAAACTTGAATACAGATAATCATACCAGCATTATTCATAACGGTCAAAAACTTGAAACAACCCAAATGTTTATCAACTAATTTATGGATAAACAGAATGTGGGATACATATACGATGGAATATTATTTATTATTTAGCCGTAAAAAGAATTTAATCATTTTTTCTGTCATGTTTGAATTTTTTGGACACAAATTGAAAAACTTGGAAAAAGATCTGAATTTTACTGACACTAAAAATGTTCTTTGTACACATGTGCATCACTAAGGCTCTTTGGTTGCTAATAGTTGAAATTGACTCATCTAACTTAAGTAAATGAGTCATTTGTTGAAAATACACAGAGAAGCTCACAAAATTGACAGAAAAATCTAAACAACCAAACTTTGGAAAGGAGAGAAAAGTATCAGAAACATCTCCTCTTGTCCCTTCCTTTGTAGCAGCTTCAATTGTTTTATTTTTTTTCCCCCAAACAAAAGGTCTCACATAATACTGAGCCAACCTACTTGCACAGAAGCATAGAAATAAAGAGAAAAACAATTATTTTCCCAGTAAAACATGTCCAGCTGTCCCAGATAGTGGTGATATTTTCAGCTTCTTATGGTAAGATGCTAGCAACCTTGATACAGCATAAATACGTGGGCCATCTTATGTGCAATTCCTTACAGACACAACTTGGTTCCTCTCCAGCATCTCCTTTTGTCACTGTAGTGATTTTATTACTAGTTTTCATCTGAATCCATTGAGGAATGGGATTATTCTGCTTTTGTTTCTTGTCCAGTAATCTCTTTATCCTGAAAGTCTTGAGAGAAGACATAGTGAAGAATGGTGTCAACCACACACACCTAGATGGAAGAAAAAAGTGGCAACTTCAACTGTTTTTTAACTCATGTCATTCTGCTCAAGACATAAACACTGAGGAGAAAGAATTTGATTGGTTTGGTTTAGGTCATATGCCAGTCCTTGGCCAAGGGAGTTTGACTATCCCACCTAAACTGCGTGAAGGGAGGTGGGGTAGTTTCCCAAAAGACATGCAGGGAGCTGTAACCCAGAAAAGTGTCAGGTGACAGAATTGTCTTTGAATTGGAATCATTCCATGTACATGTTTTACCATTTCCAAGGTCACCAAACAGCAGCAGTAACCACTAATAAGAAGTCATCAGAAAAGATGCAATTTCACTAGCAGGGAAAATGAATCATATCTTCTTTTAATTTTACTTTAGTTTACTAACTGTCCACAATTTCTCAGGAAATTTACCATTCTCTAAAATTTAGGGAAGGGTGGAACAGACGGTTTTAGTGCAACTGGTTCAGGTGGGAGAGAGTCGTGCCATGGCTTACAGAAATCAAATAAAACAAATCACATTGCATAGAGCACTAGAGCAAAATAATAATTGTTTAACAAATGTATTCTTCAACAATTTAGCTCATATATAATTTGGTGTACTTTTGTTTATTTTTTAAACATCTTTATTGGAGTATAATTGTTTTACAGTGTTGTGTTGGTTTCTGCTGTATAACAAAGTGAATCAACTATATGCATATGTATATCCCCATATCCCCTCTGTCTTGCGTCTCCCTACCACCCTCCTTATCCCACCCCTCTAGGTGGTTGCAAAGCACCGAGCTGATCTCCCTGTGCTATACAGCTGCTTCCCACTAGCTATCTATTTTACATGTGGTAGTGTATATATGTCAATGCTACTCTCTCACTTCGACTCAGCTTACCCTTTCCCCTCCCTGTGTCCTCAATTCTATTCTCTATGTCTGTGTCTTTATTCCCATCCTTCCCTTAGGTTCATCAGAATCTTTTTTTTTTTTTTTCAGATACCATATAAATGTGTTAGCATATGGTATTTGTTTTTCTCTTTCTGACTTACTTCACTCTGTATGACAGACTCTAGGTCCATCCACCTCACTACAAATAGCTCAATTTCGTTTCTTTTTATGGCTGAGTAATATTCCATTGTATATATGTGCCACATCTTCTTTATCCATTCATCTGTTGATGGACACTTAGGTTGCTTCCATGTCCTGCCTATTGTAAGTAGAGCTGCAATGAACATTGTGGTACATGACTCTTTGAATTACGGTTTTATCAGGTATATGCCCAGTAGTGGGATGCTGGGTCATATGGTATTTCTATTTTTAGTTTTTTAAGGAACTTCCATGCTGTTCTCCATAATGGCTGTATCAATTTACATTCCCACCAACAATGCAAGAGGGTACCGTTTCCTCCACACCCTCTCCAGCATTTACTTTTTGTAGATTTTTTTTTTAACATCTTTATTGGGGTATAATTGCTTTACAGTGGTGTGTTAGTTTCTGCTTTATAACAAAGTGTATCAGTTATACATATGTTCCCATATCTCTTCCCTCTTGCGTCTCCCTCCCTCCCACCCTCCCTATCCCACCTCTCCAGGCGGTCACAAAGCACCGAGCTGATATCCCTGTGCTATGCGGCTGCTTCCTACTAGCTATCTACCTTACGTTTGGTAGTGTATATATGTCCATGCCTCTCTCTCGCTTTGTCACAGCTCACCCTTCCCCCTCCCCCAAACTACAAATAGAACTACCATATGACCCAGCAATCCCACTACTGGGCATATACCCTGAGAAAACCATAATTCAAAAAGAGTCATGTACCAAAATGTTCATTGCAGCTCTATTCACAATAGCCCGGAG
Source organism: Grampus griseus (assembly GCF_964374135.1). Lineage (NCBI taxonomy): Eukaryota > Metazoa > Chordata > Mammalia > Artiodactyla > Delphinidae > Grampus > Grampus griseus. Next base: position 64,476,169 of record NC_138997.1, read on the forward strand.
ATGGAAACAACCTAAGTGCCCATCATTGGATGAATGGATAAAGAAGGTGAGGCACATATATACAATGGAATATTACTCAGCCATAAAAAGAAACGAAATTGAGCTATTTGTAATGAGGTGGATAGACCTAGAGTCTGTCATACAGAGTGAAGTAAGTCAGAAAGAGAGAGACAAATACCGTATGCTAACACATATATATGGAATTTAAGAAAAAAAATGTCATGAAGAACCTAGGGGTAAGACAGGAATAAAGACACAGACCTACTGGAGAATGGACTTTTTGTAGATTTTTTGATGATGGACATTCTGACTGGTGTGAGGAGATACCTCATTGAACTTTTGTTTTGCATTTCTCTGATGATTAGTGATGTTGAGCATTTTTTCATGTGTTTGTTGGCAATCTGTATATCTTCTTTGGAGAAATGTCTATTTATGTCTTCTCCCCATTTTTGGATAGGGTTGTTTATTCTTTTGATATTGGGCTGCATGAACTTCTTCTATATTTGGAGATTAATCCTTTATCAGTTGCCTCTTTTGCAAATATTTTCTCCCATTCTGAGGGCTGTCTTTTTTCTATTTTATGGTTTCCTTTGCTGTGCAAAAGCTTTTAAGCTTCATTAGGTCCCATTTGTTTATTTTTGGTTTTATTTCCATTTCTCTAGGAGGTGGGTCAAAAAAGGTCTTGCTGTGATTTATGTCATAGAGTGTTCTGCCTATGTTTTCCTCTAAGAGTTTTATAGTTTCTGGCCTTATATTTAGTTCTTTAATCCATTTTGAATTTATTTTTGTGTATGGTGTTAGGGAGTGTTCTAATTTCATTCTTTAACATGTAGCTGTCCAGTTTTCCCAGCACCATTTACTGAAGAGACTGTCTTTTCTCCATTGTATATTCTTGCCTCCTTTATGAAAGATAAGGTGACCATATGTGTGTGAGTTTATCTCTGGGCTTTCAATCCTGTTTCATTGATCTGTGTTTCTGTTTTTGTGCCAGTACCATACTGTCTTGATTACTGTCACTTTGTAGTATAGTCTGAAGTCTGTGAGCCTAATTCCTCCAGCTCTGATTTTCTTTCTCAAGATTGCTTTGGTTATTCAGATTCCTTTGTGATTCCATACAAACTGTGAAATTTTTTGTTCTGGTTCTGTGAAAAATGCCATTGGTCGTTTGATAGGGATTGCATTGGATCTATAGATTCCTTTGAGTAGTGTAGTCATTTTCAGAGCATTGATTCTTCCAATCCAAGAGCACAGTATATCTCTCCATCTGTTTGTATCATCTTTAATTTCTTTCATCAGTGTCTTATAGTTTTCTGCATACAGGTCTTTTGTCTCCTTAGGTAGCTTTATTGCTAGGTATTTTTTTCTTTTTGTTGCAATGGTAAATGGGAGTGTTTCCTTAATTTCTCTTTCAGGTTTTTCAGCACTAGTGTATAGGAATGCAAGAGATTACTGTGAATTAATTTTGTATCCTGTGACTTTACCAAATTCATTGATTAGCTCTAGTAGTTTTCTGGTAGCATCTTTAGGATTCTCTAAGTATAGTATCATGTCATCTGCAAAGTGACAGTTTTATTTCTTTTCCGATTTGGATTCCTTTTATTTCTTTTTGTCCTGTGATTGCTGTGGCTAAAAATTCCAAAACTATGTTGAATAACAGTGGTGAGAGTGGGCAACCTTGCCTTGTTCCTGATCTTGGTGGAAATGGTTTCAGTTTTTCACCATTGAGAACGATGTTGGCTGTGGGTTTGTCGTGTATGGCCTTTATTATGTTGAGGTAGGTTCCCTCTATGCCTACTTTCTGGAGAGTTTTTATCATAAGTGGGTGTTGAATTTTGTCAAAAGCTTTTTCTGCATCTATTGACATTATCATATCGTTTTAATCCTTCAATTTGTTAAAACCTGGTGTATCACATTGATTGATTTGTATATATTGAAGAATCCTTGCATTCCTGGGATAAACCCACTAGACCATGGTGTATAATCTATTGGATTCTGTTTGCTAGTATTTTGTTGAGGATTTTTGCATCTATATTCATCAGATATATTGGCCTATAGTTTTCTTTTTCTGTGACATCTTTGTCTGGTTTTGGTGTCAGGGTGATGGTGGCCTCATAAAATGAATTTGGGAGTGCTCTTCCCTCTGCTATATTTTGGAAGAGTTTGAGAAGGATAGATGTTAGCTCTTCTCTAAATGTTTGATAGAATTCGCCTGTGAAGCCATCTGGTCCTGGGCTTTTGTTTGTGGGAAGATTTTTTTTGTTTGTTTTGTTTTGTTTTTTGCGGTACGCGGGCCGCTCACTGTTGTGGCCTCTCCCGTTGCAGAGCACAGGCTCCGGACACGCAGGCTCAGCGGCCATGGCCCACGGGCCCAGCCGCTCTGCGGCATGTGGGATCCTCCCGGACCGGGGCACGAACCCATGTCCCCTGCATCGGCAGGCGGACCCCCAGCCACTAGCGCCACCAGGGAAGCCCCTGTGGGAAGATTTTTAATCACAGTTTCAATTTCAGTGATTGTGATTGGTCGTTCATATTTTCTATTTCTTCCTGGTTCAGTCGCGGTAGGTTGTGTTTTCTAAGAATGAGTCCATTTCTTCCAGGTGGTCCATTTTATTGGCGTATAGTTACTTGTAGTAATCTCTCATGATCCTTTATATTTCTGGAGTGTAAGTTGTTACTTCTCCTTTTTCATTTCTAATTTTGTTTATTTGAATCTTCTTTCTTTTTTTCTTGATCAGTCTGGCTAATGGTTTATCAGTTTTGTTTATGTTCTCAAAGAACCAGCTTTTAGTTTTATTGATCTTTGCTATTGTTTCATTCATTTCTTTTTCATTTATTTCTGATTTGATCTTTATGAGTTCTTTTCTTCTGCTAAGTTTGTTTTTTTTTTTTGTTCTTTTCTCTCTAATTGATTTAGGTGTAAGTTTAGGTTGTTTATTTGAGGTGTTTCTTTTTCTTGTGGTAGGATTGTATTGCTATAAACTTCCCTCTTAGAACTGCTTTTGCTGCATCCCATAGGTTTTGGGTCATTGTGTTTTCATTGTTATTTGTTTCTAGGTATTTTTTGATTTCCTCTTCAATTTCTTCAGTGATCTCTTTGTTATTTTGTAGCATATGGTTTAGCCTCATGTGTTTGTATCTTTTACAGTTTTTCCCTGTAATTGATATCTAGTCTCATAGTGTGGTGGTCAGAAAACATACTTGATACGACTTCAGTTTTCTTAAATTTACCAAGGCTTGATCTGTAACCCAGATATGGTCTATGCTGGAGAATGTTCCATGAGCACTTGAGAAGAAAGTGTATTCTGTTGTTTTTGGATGACTGTCTTATAAATATCAATCAAGTCCAATTTGTTTAATATGTCATTTAAAGCTTGTGTTTCTTTATTTATTTTCATTTTGGATGATCTGCTCATTGGTGAAAGTGGGGTGTTAAAGTCCCCTACTATGAATGTGTTACTGTCGATTTCCCCTTTTATGGCTGTTAGCATTTGCCTTATGTATTGAGGTGCTCCTATGTTGGGTGCATAAATATTTACAATTGTTATATCTTCTTCTTGCATTGATCCCTTGATCATTATGTAGTGTCCCTCTTTGTCTCTTGTAATAGTCTTTATTTTAAAGTCTATTTTGTCTGATATGAGAATTGCTACTCCAGCTTTCTTTTGACTTCCATTTGCATAGAATATCTTTTTCCATCCCTTCACTTTCAGTCGGTATGTGTCCCTATGTCTGAAGTGGGTCTCTTGTAGACAGAATATATATGGGTCTTGTGTTTGTGTCCATTCAACCAGTCTGTATCTTTTGGTTGGAGCATTTAATCCATTTACATTTAAGGTAATTATTAATATGTATGTTCCTATTACCATTTTCTTAATTGTTTTGGGGTTTTTTTTGTAGGTTTTTCCCTTCTCTTGTGTTTCCTGCCAGAGAAATTTCTTTAGCATTTGTTGTAAAACTGGTTTGTTGGTGCTGAATTCTCTTAGCTTTTGCTTGTCTGTAAAGGTTTTAATTTCTCCATCGAATCTAAATGAGATCTTTGCTGGGTAGAGTAATAGTGGTTGTATTTTTTTCACTTTTATCACTTTAAATATGTCCTGCTACTCCCTTCTGGCTTGCAGAGTTTCTACTGAAAAATCAGCTGTTATCCTTATGGGGATTCACTTGTATGTTTTTTGTTGTTTTTCCCTTGCTGCTTTTAATATTTTTTCTTTGTATTTAATTTTTGACAGTTTGATTGATATGTGTCTCAGCATGTTTCTCTTTGGATTTACCCTGTATGGGACTCTCTGTGCCTTCCGGACTTGATTGACTTTTTCCTTTACCATGTTAGAGAAGTTTTTGACTGTAATCTTCTCAAATATTTTCTCAGAGCCTTTCTTTTTCTCTTCTTCTTCTGGGATGCCTATAATTCGAATGTTGTTGCATTTAATATTGTCCCAGAGACTGTCTGTGAGACTGTCCTCAATTCTTTTCATTCTTTTTGCTTTATTCTGCTCCCTGGAAGTTATTTCTACCATTTTATCTTCCAGCTCACTTATCCATTCTTCTGCCTCAGGTTATTCTGTTATTGATTCCTTCTAGAGTATTTTTCATTTCATTTATTCTGTTGTTCATCATTGTTCATTTGCTCTTTAGTTCTTCTAGATCCTTGTTAAATATTTCTTCTATTTTCTCCATTCTGTTTCTGAGATTTTGGATCATCTTTACTATCACTACTCTGATTTCTTTTGCAGGTAGGTTGCCTATTTCGTCTTCATTTATTTGGTCTTGTAGGTTTTTACCTTACTCCTTCATGTGTAACATGATTTTTGTCATTTCATTTATTTTTGATGGGTGGGCCTGTATTCCTGTCTAATGGTTATTTGGCCTGAGACGTCCAGTACTGGGGTTTGCAGGCAGTTGGATAGAGCTGGGTCTTGTTGCTGAGATGAGGACCTTCTAGAGGCCTCACTCGGATAGATTTTCCCTTGGGTCTGAGTTTCTCTGTTAGTTCAGCGGTTTGGACTCGGAATTCCCACCACAGGAGCTTGGGCCTGACCTCTGGCCTGGGAACTAAGATCCTGCAAGCTTTGTGGCACAGTAAAAAAAAAAAAAAAAAAAAAACAAGAAGAAAGAAAGAAAAAAAGGAGCCGTACAATATCAAAGAATATAAAACAAAATAAAATTAGAAAGATAAAAAATATGTTAGGAAAAATAAAACTATAGGTAAAATAAAACCACAACAGAAAAAAGAAAAAAAAAAAAAGAAGGAAAAGGGCGGGGGAAGAACAAGCAAAAAGGGGAGATCACTAACAAAGTCTAAAGAATAAAATAAAATTAGAAAAATAAAAGATTAGGAAAAATAAAAATATAAAAGAATCAACACTAATGAATCAACAAGGTAAAACAGAACCCAAATCTAAAAGAGGAAAAAAGAAACAAACAAACAAAAAAGCCTTGTCTATGGGTGCAGAGTTTAGGTGGGGTGGAACTTAGGCAGGGGCGGGGTTTAGGGTTGGGTGGGACCTAGGCAGTGTTGGGGTGACATTTGAGCAGGGGGCAGGACCTTGGCAGGGTGATGTTCAAGCATGGGGCAGGGCCTCTGCTTAGGACCTGGGCAGAAGGGGAGAGGCAGCATGTTGAAAAGAGGGCCTCTGGAGTGTGGAGTTCTGGAGTTTGGAGGTAGGTCCCTGAGTGCACGTGTGCAGTGGGGCTTAGGGCCCTGGGTGGAGGTGTAGCGGCGGGGCTTGGGTTCTACATGGCAGGAGGGAGGCTCCAAAGGTAGAGGATTAGGCCCGGGAGCCCAACAGGTTTCCCGGTGCACAGGGAAAGCACTGGTCCTGTTCCCTTCTGTTCTTTTGCACCCCTCCCCCACTGTCCCCCCCAGAGTCTCCCCCATTGTCGCTGGACCCCCTAACCATGGGTGGGTCCTGCTGGGTGTAGGAACTCCTCTCCTCCCCCAGCCACGCCTCAGGGATGCTGGTCACAGTGGTCCGGCCTATACTTTTGCTCTCCCTTCCCTCCCTCCCACTCACTCAGGACCCACACTGCTGGAGGGAGCATAGGTGGGCAGAGGATCAGGCCTGGGATCTCAGCAGGTTCCCAGTGGCCCATGTGAGCAGGGGAAACCTGGCCATGCTCCCTTTTGATCCTCTGCCCTCCCAATGGTTCCCCAATGTCCCCCTTTCCCCCTCCCACAGCTGCCCCTCAGGGACACCAGTCCCGTCCCACCTTCACTTCTCCTTCCCCTTCACTCTCCCCATGGCTCACATCCTACCTGGTTGCTGGGCTTTCCTCCCGTACCCTTAGGTGTCCATGGTCCCCTTCTGGTGCCTGGTAGGTTCCCCAGTTGTGAGGAGACACGAATTCCACATCCTCCTAGTATGCCATGTTGACTCTGCCCCAATTTGGTGTACTTTTACATTTACCCACATACACAGGGAGTTTTGCTTTGTTACCAGGTAGTGACACTACTTCGTTAAAGAAACAGGGACCAAGACTTTCTTGCTTTGTCAATTTTTTCTTTAATGATATTGCAAAAAATGATAATTTTTAGGTCTCATGAATTCAGAGATAATAAGGTATTACTTTTTAAAGTGAATATGTGTTCTGATGGGGACCAGGACTTTTTGGATGTAAAAAATTCAAATGTTATAATTAGTTTTGCATACCTTGCTTTTATCCATGCACTTAATTTATGCCTATCTACATTTTTGTCTTTTCTTAAAAGTTTTTCAGAAAACTTTAGGAGATGACTCTGTTTCCTAAATATTCATTACACATATTAGTAGTGCTGTAATTTATAAAATTTATTTTTTTACGGCCTGACAATTTATTATATACTGTATTTTATTGTTTATTTCTTGCTTCATGCAAGCTTCTTGAGGGCAGGAAAGTTTTTATACAATTCTCCAATATTTAAAAATGTATTTTAAATTATAATAATTATTAATAACTCTATGTGAAATGTCTTATGTACTCATCACAAGAGACAGGAAGTATTATCATCTCTGTTTATAGATGAGGAATTTGGGGCTTTTAAAGGCTGCCTATACTACATATGTATTAAGTAAAAGTGTTAACTTCAAATATCCCAAGTTTGACTCGGGGCCTTAATATTTTTTAAATTATGAATACTTCTGCTTTAACTTGATTCTAAACATATACTAGATACTTCTTAAATACCTGTTGAGTTGGACGGAATAATTTATATGCTCATCAATCAGAATATTTTTTAACCTATTTCCATCACTCTGGATAAAGAAGAGTTGGGAGTCCTATGGAGTCTTTAATGATAAAATAAGCTTATTTATCTACTTCAGTCAATATCTTGCTAAAAGGAAAGCTCCCTTTCTTAAGGAGAGCAATAGCCAGTAGCAATGATCTTTCAATAATATAGCAATATCTTAGAGGGAAACACTTTATCACTAAGGAAATGAACACTTTCTCAGTAGGAACTGCTGAAGCCATTTGACATTCCCCAGCTGCAGCAGGTGGTTCCCAGAGACACTGACAGTCAATAAGCTTCAGGAGGAGCAAACAGCAGCCAGTCTCTCAAGTTTCAGCACCTCCCCCCAGTGGAAAAGGAATCAGTTGCTACAAGTATCTAGGGGGTAAAACAAAATCCAGTACCTACCAGTTTTCTAGGCTCCTGGTCTCCACCTGTGACAATGAAAAACAAATAGCACTACAAACAAGTGTGAAGAAAGAGCAGCAGTGAGACTGGAGAGGGAGGGGAAAATGAATTGTTTTGGGAGAGGGAATGTGAGGTAAACACAGGTACTTTGAGTAATGGGCTTTGAAAGAAGTATTTGAACCCATGTTCACAGGTTAAAAAAGAAATGTCAGTAACCAAGTAGAAAGTCCACTCATAGAGTACAGATTTAGAATTTTGTATTATCCTTTGTTAAGTGGCATCATATTATTTCAATTATATTTACCAGATGAAATGTTTTGCCATCAAAGGAGCATGACACATTGACACCTGCACTATATTTCCTAGACTATTTTTGATGTGGTGTGTTGGCTTCAGGATGAATTAGTTTTCCAATGTTTCCTTAACTTTACTCTAACTAAATTTACATTTCTTGCTATTGTCCCATTTGTAGATATTTCAGGCATCAAACATAGCTTGTAGAACCCTAAATTGAATTGAATTCAGCTGTATGCCATTTGAGAAGTTTCTTTCAAAAGTTGTAATTCATGTTGCATTGAGGTGGTTTAAAGATGTCAGGGTCCATTAAGGAGACAGAAACCAAACCAGTAATTTGAGCAGCATTAATAAATTATAAAGTGGGACTAACTACTAAGAGGAGGTAAAGAGAACCCTAGAGAGTGCTGGAAACGTATATCTAGGGTTGAGGGAGTATACTTAAGGAAGGAACAAACTTGAAAGAGATACTGCCCATAATAGGGCTGAGATTCAGTCTTCATAGGAAGTATGTGTCTGTGTAAAACTAGATGAAGGAGGTTTGCTGAGGTGTCACAGGCCATGGCTGCTGAGGAGAAAACACTTATTGGAGTCCCAGGGAAATTCTCTAGGTAGCTGTTCATTTTGATTCTGGTGAAATATGCTAGGAAGCAACTTGCTATGTTGGTGATAGGACTACCTAGGAAGCTTTTCACTGGGGTGTCAGCAAGACTCACTAGGATAGTGTGTACTGGGGTGCTGGTGAAACTTTCTAGGAAGATGTTTCTGGGATGCTGGTGAGAAAAGTTTAAAGTTCAAGACCTGCCAAATTAGAATGTCTCAGTGGAAACCTCAGGGGTTCCATTGAATCCAAAGTAGGGTCTCACAAAACCACAGATGGCCCAGATGTTGCAACAGCTGACACTGCACTTCCCGATTTCGGATGATGCATGAGTAAATAGAAAATATTACAGAAAATAACAATGTTACTAAGATGAAGAGACACAGGTTGAAGTTTGGATATGTTAGATGACTGGAGGTTGGAAATGAAATGACTGTGACTTCTTTCCTTTCTATTTTATAACAATTAAGGAAGTATTACACCATCTATGGCAGTTATCAAAGTCCATTTTTCTTTACCTTGAATTATGATATTGGAACTGAACCTTACAAATTTTTTTTCTTTATCACCTGACATAAGGTTAGACCCTGTCAGCAAAGGGCTCTGGTAGTACACTGTAGGAAGAAAATCTCCTTTTATGGATCCTTATGCTTTTCTTTTTGCTCTTACAGTGCTACATCCAGTAGGCAGCTTACTGTGGGTGACCCAGTGACATGTACCCTCGAGTAGAAATAAGCCCAGGATGAGAGCTATGCTCTAGGATTAAGGGAAAAATCAAAATATAACCACCTTAACAAAGATTAAAACTAAGCTTCCATAAAATCAAGGTAATAAGTCAGTAATTTAACTGCCTGTCAGAGCAAAAGCCAATTTGATTAGAAGAAGGTAACAAAATCCAAAATTTCTACAGTGGATCAGCCACAATATACAGTATACTCAACTGAAAATCACTAGGCATACAAAAATGTGGTTAAATCTAACCATAATCAAGAGGAAAAATGTCAGTAGAAGTAGACGCAAAGATGACCCAGGTGTTGCAATTAACTGACAAGGACTTTAAAACAGTTTTTACAAATATTTCAAATAATATACAAAGAGATAGAAGTGGGTAAGCAAATGCAGGGCATTAGCAGGGATGTACAAACTATAACAAAAAGGCAAGTAGAAATTTTAGAACTGAAAAAATTACAACATCCAAAATAAAAAGTTTATTATATAGAATTTAGAGCAGATTGAACCTCATAAAAGAAAGAATCAATAAACTTGAACACTAGCTAATACAATTATATTGTTATATAATACATTATATATAATAATATAGATAAATTAGATATACATGTATTATTAAAACATATATAATATAAATATGTAAATTATATTGTATTATGTAAATTCAAACACACAGAGAAAATATACTGAAAGATAACTAACTGTGCCTGTGTAGGCTGTGGGACAAGAACAAGTGGTCAAATGTATCTGTAGTCTGAATTCCAGAGGGGAAGAAGAAATGAGGCAGAAAAGTTTTTTAAATTGGCTGAACATTTTACAGATTTGAAGAATAGCAACACACAGATTCAAGAAGCTAGCCAAACTCAAGTAGGATAAAAGACACAAAAAATGATAAAAGACACAAAAAATGATACATATAGGAATGTCATATTCAGACAGCTGAAGACCAAAGATATAGAGAAACACTTGAAAGTAGCCAGAGGAATTAATGACATATAACTACAAATAACTAGATGTAACTAGAACATTACATCCAGTGAAATCATCTTTCAAAACTGAAAGCAAACTAAAGAATTTCAGCTAAATGAAATCTGAGGATTAGAAACATATTCCAAAGAATGTTATAGAACTTTTACCAATCTGAAAAAAAATGTCAGAAAGGAAAATTAAATCTAGAGAAAAGAATTGGAAAGGTAAATATTTAGATAAATGTAAAAACATTTTCCATATAATGTTAGACTCTTTAAAACAGGGGTTCCCAACCTCTGGACCATGGACAAGTACAGGTCCGTGGCCTGTTAGAAACTGGGCTGCACAGCAGGAGGTGAGTGGCAGGTGAGTGAGTGAAGCTTCATCTGTATTTACAGCCGCTCCCCATTGCTCTCATTTCTGCCTGAGCTCTGCCTTCTGTCAGATCAGCAGCGGCATTAGATTCTCATAGGAGCGTGAACCCTACTGTGAACCATGCATGCGAGGGATCTAGGTTGCACACTCCTTATGAGAATCTAATGCCTGATGATCTGAAGTGGGGCTGAGGTGGTGATGCTAGTGCTGGGGAGAGGTTGCAAATGCAGATTGTCATTAGCAGAGAGGTTTGACTGCACAGAGACCATAATAAATCAATTGCTTGCAGACTCATATCAAAACCCTATCAGTTAGTGGCAAGTGACAATTAAGCTGCATCTGGTGGTAGGATTTAAAGAGGCAAGTGAGTTGATGTACTTCAATTGTACAGCTGCAGCTGGTGGCAGGCTTTAAGTCAGAATCTGACACTTATATTAGCCCGCACATGGCCTGCCCATTATTTTATTTACCACTTCCATCCGTGCCTCTTTCCTGCACTGCACACTTATCTCAGTCACAGTTTTGGTAAGCCCACAAGCTAAACCTAGCCAAAATGAGTAAAAAACAAATGTTGCTGGAGAGCTTCTTTGAAAAGGGGGAAAGAACCAATGTTGAGACAGTAGAAGACTCTAAGACTGCCAACAAAAAGAAAGCGCATTTAAAAAAAACATCAAGACTCCTACTTAAATTACAGGTTCATTGCAACAGGTGATTCACATTCTCCAAGCCCGCTTTGTATCATATGTGGTGACCAGCTATCCAACAAAGCCATGAAACCTTCAAAACTGCTTCGCCACATGGAGACTAAGCACCCTGCCTTAAAAGACAAGCATTTGGAGTTTTTCAAAAGAAAAAAATGTGAACACGAAGAACAGAAGCAAGTATTGAAGGCCACCACTTCAAATGTGTCTGCACTGAGAGCATCATTCTTAGTGGCTAACTGCATTGCTAAAGCTAAGAAGCCCTTTACTATTTGTGAAGAGTTGATCCTGCCTGCTGCTAAGGACCTTTGTCATGAACTTTTAGGAGAGGCTGCAGTTCAAAAGGTGGCACTTGTTCCTCTTTTGGCTAGCATCATAACTAGATGAACTGAGGAAATAGCAGAGGATATTGAGGCACAGTTGTTAGAGAGGATTAATGAGTCACCATGGTACACAATCCAGGTTGACGAGTCTACTGATGTAGACAACAAGGCAACAATGCTCATTTTTGTGCAATATATTTTTCAGGAGGATGTGCATGAGGATATGTTATGTGCACTTTTGTTGCCAACCAATACCACAGCTGCAGAATTATTCAAATCTTTGAATGATTACATATCAGGAAAACTGAATTGGTCATTTTGTGTCGGTATATGCATGGACTGAGCAGCTGTCATGACTGGACAGCTTTCTGGTTTCACTATTCAGGTCAAAGAGGTCACTTCTGAATGTGAGTCTATGCACTGTGTCATCTATAGAGAAATGCTGGCTAGCTGAAAAATGTCACCTGAACTTTACAAGTTTTGCAGGATGTGATTAAAATTATCAACCACATTAAAGTACATGCCCTTAACTCATGTCTGTTCATGCAGCTCTGTGAGGAGATGGACGCAGAGCACACACGTCTTCTCTTATACACAGAGTGAGATGGCTTTCTAAAGGTAGATCACTGGCCAGAGATTTTGAATTTCATGAGCCACTCCAGAGATTTCTTCAGAAAAACAGTCACCACTGGCAGCACACTTCAGTGACACCACTGGCAGCACATTTCAGTGACACATTTCAGTCACCGCTGGTTGCAAAACTTGCTTACTGGTGTGACATATTCAACCTGCTCAACGAACTCAATCTATCACTTCAGCGGAGAATGGCAACTGTGTTCAAGTTGGCAGATAAAGTGGCTGCATTCAAAGCCAAACTGGAATTATGGGGGCAACAAGTGAACATTGGGATTTTTGACATGTTTCAAACATTAGCAGAGATTTTGAAAGAGACTGAGCCAGGGCCTTCTTTCTCCCAGTTTGTGCATGATCACCTATCTCAGCTTTCAGAAGAGTTTGAGCATTACTTCCCAACCACAAAAGACCCACAAACTGGGAAGGAATGGATCCGTGACCCATTTGGGAATAAGCTAGGTGAACCGACTTTGTCCTAGAAGAGGATCAACTACTTGAGATCGCAAATGATGGTGGTCTTAAAAGTATGTTTGAGACAACTTCAAATCTCCATAAATTCTGGATTAAAGTCAAGGCAGAATACCCTGAGATTGCCAGCAAAGCACTGAAAAGCCTGCTTCCATTTCCAACATCCTATCTTTGTGAAGCAGGGTTTTCTGCAGTGACAGTAACCAAAACAAAATTACAGAGTAGACCAGACATAAGCAACACACTTCAGATGTCACTGTCTCCCATCACCCCCAGATGGGACCATCTAGTTGCAGGAAAACAAGCTCAGGGCTCCCACTGATTCTGCATTATGGTGAATTGTATAATTATTTCATTATATATTACAATGTAATAATAATAGAAATAAAGTGCACAATAAATGTAATGCACTTGAATCATCCTGAAACCATCCCCCCAACCCTGGTCCATGGAAAAATTGTCTTCCAAGAAACTGGTCTCTGGTGCCAAAAAGGTTGGGGACTGCTGCTTTAAAAAACAATTGCCTATTTAAGGCAAAAACCACAAAGTTTTGTGAGGTTATAACATATGTAGAAATAAGGTGTATGATAATATGAGCCAAAGGATGGAGAGGAAAATGGACATATAACGTAAGTTTCTTATATTATTTAAAGGTAGATTATAATAGATTTTATTTATTGCAAAGAAATACAAATATTTATTATTAATTATTATTATTACAAATATATTATAAAATATATATTTGGAGTTATATATATAATATATATTGCAATTGCAAATATACATATATATACACACATTTATATATATTTCAAACCCTAGAACATGACTAAAAACTAAGCAAATCAAAACAAGACAAGAGATTTCACTAGTAAGAGAGTTGTACAGATAAAATGAAACCTAAGTCCTCAATTAACCCAAAGAAAGGCAGAACACAAAGAATAAAGAGAACAAAATTCAAATGGAATGAATAGAAAATAAGTATCAGGATGGTAAATTGAAATCTATTCATAACAATAATTACATTATATGTATAGATCTATAAATCCAATAAAGAGGAAGAAATTGTCAGATTGGATACAAAAAGCAAAATTCAATTGCTGCCTACAAGAAACTTACTTTACATACAAAGGCACAGATTGAATGAAAAGGAACAGATTGAATGAAAGCAAATGATAGAAAAGGATATACATAAAGAATCTGGAGTGTTCATACTAATATTGGACAAAGTAGATCAGGACAAGGAATAATACCAAGGATAAGGAGGGAAATTTCAGAATGATAAAGAAATCAATTCATTAAGAAACAATCCTAAATGAGTATGCATAGAAATATCTTTTCTTTGAAATATTTTATAAATTATGAGAAGTACTTATACACTAAAAATACAAAGTATTGTTGAGAGAAATTAAAGAAACCTAACTAAACAGATAGAATATATCCCATGTTCATGGATTGGAAGACTCAATATTCTTAATATGTCAATTTTCTGAAAATTGATCTATGGATTAAAAGTATTCCATTAAAATTCAAGCAAAATTTCTTGTAGAAATTGACAGGTAGATGCTAAAATTCATATGAAAATGCAAATGATCTAGACTTTGCAAAATAATTTTTGAAGAAAAATGAAGATGGAGGATTTAATTTTAAGATTAATTCTAAAATGGTTGTCATCTAGGCTGTTTGGTATTGGTGTAAGGATCAATGGAAAGAGACAGACCCACACATGTAGGGTAAATTGATTTTTGGCAAATGTGTCAATTCAATTTAATAAAGAAGGATAGTATTTTCTCAAAATTATTATTTTAATCAAAGACTCCAGACACAAGAAATTCTATACTATATGATACCATTTACAAAATTCTGGAAAAGTTGAAAATACAGTGACAAGGGGCAGATGAGTCAGTGATTGTCAGTGAGGGCAGAGGCTTGACTGAAGTGAAGGGAGAACAGCACAAGAAAACTTTGGGATCATGGAAATGTTTCATATCATGATTGTGGTGGTTGTTACATGACTGTTTATATTTGATGAAGCTAATTGAATTTTACAGGAAACACTGTGAATTTTTAAAAGGTAAGTTTCATCTCATTAGAGCTATATTCATATAATGTAATTCACCACATTTACAGAATAAAGAAGAAAAATCGTATGAATACTGCAGTAGATAAAAAAAAGGGAAGCTAAACCAAAACATAACAGATTTGATAAAGTTCACTATTCAATCATAATAAAAATTCTCAGCATTTTAGGACTAGAAAAGGATGTCCTCAGTCTGATAAAAGGCACCTACCATCTATAGTTAACATCACTCTTAATGGTGACATTTTGAATGCATTTTCCCTAAGATCAGGAAAAAAGCAAGAATATTTGCTTTCACCTTTGTATTCAGCATTGTTATGAAAGTCCTACTAGTAAAACAATTCAAAGAAAGAAATGAGCATAAAGATTGGGTATAGTGTCTTCCCATGATATTAAATCAATTTATAAAAAACAATTGCATTCTGTATACTAGCAACAGTACATTGCTACATTATTTAGTACTATACAATATTACAGTACATTACTGAGAAAAATAAAGAATAAATATATGGAGAGATATGCCATGTTTGCTGTTGGAAGATTCAGTGTATAAGATGTAAATTCACTTCAAATTTTGCTATGGATTCAATGATAAACATATCATACTACCAGTAAATGATTTTTTTTCTTTAGAGAATGAGAAGCTTAATATAGATATATATCTGTAATATACATGTATAAAAGAGAATTGCAAAAGCCTCAGAAGAAACAAAACAATCTTGATAAAGAGCAAAGTGAGAATACTTATATTACCTAATTCTAAGACATTGTAAAGCTGCAATAATCAGGACAGTGTAATATTGGCATTAGTATAGACTCAAAGCAATGTAATAGAAGTACAGAAATAGAATCACAATATATGACCAATACTTTAAACAAATGTGCCTATATAATCCAACGGGGAAAGGAAAACCTTTGATACAAATGCCTCTGTATAATTGTGGAACAACAACAACAAAAAGAACATTGACTCTTTTAAATACTATTTCCCAAAATTAATTCAAGAAAAATCATAGAACTACTCATGTTAAGCTGAGACTTTAAAAAGTTCTAGGCCTTAGACTAGGCAAATATTTCTTAGACCAAAAAAAAAGTGCACTAAATCAAAATTAAAAACTTTTCCTAATCAAAAGACAGCTTTACTAAAAAAGAACAAACCAAATAATAGGAGAATATTCACAATACATATATCTGACAAAGAAGTTTCATGAATGAAAAGAACTTCTACAAACTACTGATAGAAAGAAAAACATCAGTAAAAGAATGGGAAAGAAGGTTTGAGCAGATCATTACAAAAGAAAGCATAACAATGGTCAATAAGCCATGAAAAGATGCTTAATATGATTTGTCATCAGGGAAATATTAAATAAAGCACAATGAGGTAACACTTCACATTTTTCTAGATTGTTAAAATTCAAAGACTGACAGCAACAAATGTTTATGAGGGTATGAAGTTCCTGGAATGCTCATATAATTGTGAGGACCTGTAAAATTGTACAACCACTTTAGAAAACTGTGTGACAATTTCTTATGAAGTTAAACATATCCTGCTCTATGACTCAACAGTTTCACTGTTTTTAACCCAGGAGAATGATAGCATATGTCCTCAAAAGAATGTAGACAACAATGTTTATAGAAGCTTTATTCATTATAGCCTAGACTTAAAGTAACCCAAATGTCCTTCAACAAAAGAATGAATAAACAATTTAAATCTATCATAAAAAGGAATACTTTTCTACAATAAAAAAGAAAGAAGTCTGATTAGACTGGACCCTGTATAGGATAGAAAGGTCACATAGAGGATCTAACTGAGTCTATTGACAAAATTATAATATGGGATAGTTTATTAAAGAATCTTATTGATATTAAATTTACTGAATATAATATATAATGTGATTTTGTAAAAGAATATCTATGTTTAGGTAACCTACCTAATATATATGGGCAAATTGCCATGATGCAGGTAACTTTTCAAATGTTTAAGAAAATTTTTCTATATTTGGAGATGTTTATATAGTTGCATACATATGTAAGTATATACACATATGTATGCATGTGTGTGTGTATAAATATATACAGAGCACACACAAATGTTGAAACAAATAGTTAAATGGTACCAGGTAAATCTGGCTAAGAGGTATACATTTTGTGTGTTTTGTTACTCTAATTCTTACACATTTTTTATAAATTTGAAATTATTCCCAGATAAAAGATTAATTTTTTGAAAAACATAAAAGAACTACAGAAAAAAGACAAGACTGAATCTCAAAATATTATTTTGAGTGAAAAGGTCAAACACAAATATATACTTACTATTTGAGTCCATTTAGATAATGTTCTAGAATGGATAAAGCCAACCTGTAATGTTGGAAATCAGAACTGTGGTCACCTGGGCAGGGAGTAGAGGGCTGTTTCTGTTACCAACTGGAAAGGAAACAAGGGAGAATTCAGAGGTGAAAGGAATGTTTTATATCTTTATTTTGTTGTTAAGCTGCATGGGTTATACATGTGTTAAAACTCATGGAGCTATATTAGGAGTTGTGCATTTTACTCTATGTAAAAGATATCTCAGTAAAATTAGATAATTATAAAAAGTGCATTTATGAATATTCATTCCAGCAGGCAATGTCACTAAGCAAAAATCAAGTTGCCTTTTGGCTCTCATTGAAGGATCTGTATTGATAATTTGTTTTCCGGGCCTAATATTAATATCATTGCCCACATAGCCTGTGCCTGATGATTTTATTGTTTTATATTTTACTTTATCCATCAGGAGAGTCTATATATATATGAATATATAATTCACAAAATAAAATTAGGTTTCCAGGAGTATGCTGGTAAACTAAACCTGGCATTTTGAGAAAAAAGAAATCTCCATGAAAACACTTCCAACCGTGGCCAATTGCTAGCTACTAAATGACATCACAAAAGAAGCAGAATTAAGAAGGGATAGTCAGTATCAGCTGTGGTGTGGGCTTCATCACACCACCACCTTTCTCTATATACATAGAATGTCTACCTATGGAAAGAATGCTTTTCATAACACATAGTAAGACCCAAAACAATAAGCAAAAGATCACTGACTGCCTGCTGTTTGGCAGTTTGGACACCATCGATTATTGGTGATCACATATCCTATTTTGATTCTTTTGTAGTGATTTTCTTTTTTAGCTGAATTTGAGTTTCTTTACCTCTGGAAATCTTGTAGCAGAAATCTGAGTAAGGGTCATTTAGCTCCATGACTAGCTGAATAAGCATTGGATACTGCTGATGGTGATTATTGTTTACCTGGTGGCATTAGAAGATGTTTGCAGACACTGACATTGTCAGAACACTTAGCCTTTACTGCAGGTATTGCTCTGAAAAATCTTGATTTTGTGTCATCTCTGATTAACAAGGGCTTGTCCTCCTCTCCTCAGCTCACAAGGCAGGTCTTCTTCCAGAGGATTTCAAACCTAGGGCTTCTTTGAAAAATGTATGGAAAAGACAGCTTCTTTCCCCATCTGTTTTCCTCTTCCTTTCCCCTGGCTTGTCTCCATTAAATTAAAGAAATATAGGCACTGATCCTAAGTCAATGGGAATGTTCAGAATTTTTTTTTTAATTTATTTATTTACTTTTGGCTGTGTTGGGTCTTCGTTTCTGTGCGAGGGCTTTCTCTAGTTGTGGCAAGCGGGGGCCACTCTTCATCACGGTGCGCGGGCCTCTCACTATCGTGGCCTCTCTTGTTGCGGAGCACAGGCTCCAGACGCGCAGGCTCAGTAGTTGTGGCTCACGGGCCTAGTTGCTCCGTGGCATGTGGGATCTTCCCAGACCAGGGTTTGAACCCATGTCCCCTGCATTAGCAGACTGATTCTCAATCACTGCCCACCAGGGAAGCCCCAGAATTTTTAAAGAAACTTTTAATATGTGTTGATGGATGAGCCCTAAAGGCATTTATGATTGTAAACAAGAATTTTGCCAAGAGGTCATCTGACTGGCAACTTAACTTTATATTACCTTCCTCACTGTAGGTCTTAAAAAAGACGCAAGGTACTTAAAAATCTCATTAATTTCCTACTAACATTTCCTGTGTGCAATATATTTTTTTGAGGCAGTACTTTTCTGCCCTACTATCTAAACTGGCCATCTATCTGCATTGTTCTACAATATTGTAGAAAAAAATGTATTTCATGATGTCTACAAATATTCTTTCTCACTCCAGTTTTCTTTAACCAATAATTCATTTTGATTGTTGAATTTTAAGCATTTTACAGTTGTATGATTGTGACTCAGAAGACAAAATAATACATAGCAACTCCTTGAACTTATTCTAGGGGAAAATTATGTACTTATAGAAAAATTTAATTTTATGGAAGTTCATCTCAGCATTATACTTGTGAAAATTCCAACTAATCTAAATGTAAAACATAATGGTAAACTATATAAAATTATTTATATTGTATGAAGTTAACTGAAGGAATAAAAAGAAGGGTGTAGGAGAATAAAGACATGGGAATATTATTGATATATTGAGTGAAAGATCAGATTATAAGTAATTATGTAGGTTATGATGTCACCTTTATTAGAATGCATGCAAAAATCATTATCAGTAATCCTCACTAAGTGATAGATTATGGAAGGATTTTACTTTTTATTTGTGATTTTCTATACTTTCTAAAAATTTCAAGATGAACATATTTTTATATTAAGAAGAAACTTTAGATGAAATTATTGCATGACAGGACAATAGAAAGTAAAAACAAATATAATTATTTGAGCTTTTTCTTCTTTTTGATTAGTGGAGAAATAAGGAGAGCCATTTTATCTTTAAATGCTCAGGTTCTTCTCTGCCATTACTGCTATGCCTATAAGGGTTTTTCTCCTTTTATTAGGAAGGAACTAAAATTTATGCAAGCTAATTTATATAAGTGAGAGTTTAGTATAAAGCTTTATGTTCATCAGACCAAGAGGAAAATGTGAACTTTCAGGTCACAGACAAAGCAGGAACTGTAGAACTCTAGAAAATCTAAGAACTCCTGTAGGAAAAGCAGGATCTAAAATAAGAGAGGCTCCAGAGCAGCACTGAGGATTTCTTCAGGAGGAGGTTCTTTCCTCCTTCCTCACTCTTCTTCCCTCCCTTTCTCCCTCTCTCCCTTCTTTTCTTCTTTCTCTCCATTCATCTTTTAAGTATTCCTTTCTTAAATACTTTGTCAAGTTCCTACCACTGGGGATGCAGACAAGGTCTCTGCCTACATTCTCCTAGAGGAGAAAAATAACAGACCTTAACCAGTAAACAAATAAGAGAATTACAGGTAGTGACAAGTGCTTAAAAAGAAAATAAAACCGGGTGTTGGATTAGTGACTAGCAGAAGGGTTGGTGAAACGTAAGGGTGCCTTAGAATGGGTGGTCAGGAGAGTCCTCTCAGAACAGCTGACATTTGATCAGAGCTCTAAATGAAGAAAAGATTTGGAGAAAAAACATTCCAGGTACAGGTGCCGTATGAGCAGGAGGGAAGAATGATCTGAGATGGGTTGGAGCAGTAGGAACTGGGTAGCTCATGTGGGCCCTTAGATTATATATTCTTGATGCATTGGGAAGTTTTTGGAGCATTTCAAGCAAGGGTGTCAAGTGATAGGATGCATGATTTAAAAGACTGTACCCTGGCTGTTGTATGGAGAATGGCTGGATCCCAGTGGGCAAGCGTAACACAGGGTACAGTTAAGATATTATTACAGTGACTTAAATAGAAAAGGGCTTATATCTTCTATCTAGTTGTTAGCTAGCTAGTTTCTATCTTCCATCTACTCATTATTTATTCTCCTTATTTCTTTTCTCCTTTTGCTTTGACACAATTTTTATTCCCTTTCCTTCACGCAGTGTTTACCTCATAGCTTCTATGTCCTCATGAGTGTGGCTCTCTGTGGTTACTCATTCCCAGATTCAACTTCCATGCCTCTAAACCCTGATTATATCTTCTTGCTAATTTGTATGTAATTTTAGGTCCCTCTGTCAATTGCTCAGTTCTTTCCAAGCTGGCATGCCAGAGAAAATCAGCTTCATTAAGCTTACCTGGATATAGCAGGCAACATCATGTGTTGCTGGAGTGCCTATAGATTATTGTTAAATTTTAATTATTTGTTTCTGGCTTGGTCAAGAGGGAGCTAAGTCAAGTTATACAAGTCATGGCCATCTAGGACTACCCTCTCATCAGGAGCTATGAGTAGAGTAATTTCACTTAAATGGAGCCATGGGAATATTGAACATCAGAACTGGGACAGCTCTGTGGCATTTTTCTTTTGGTTTATTAGTAAATACTTCAACTAAGAACTCCAATAAATAAGAAGAATTGTGAGTAGAAGAGACATGCCACTAACAAATAAAGGGCAATAAACTCATATTTAGGGACTTGGATCGTGTGTGTGTGTGTGTGTGTGTGTGTGAGAGAGAGAGAGAGAGAGAGAGAGAGAGAGAGAGAGAGAGAAAGAGAGTGTGTTTCTGGTTGGTATGCTGCATTGCAGGACTAAGACATGCCTTGTTGTTTGGAAGTCTGAAATTGTAGGCATAGGACAGAAAATAACGTATTCAATTTAGAAAAGTCTATAAATGCCTCAGTTTGCTAAAGGACAAACTATTGAATAACTGAGTTGATTGAAAGTATGTTGCAACTTTTTGGGTTCATGGTGATTGAGAAGTAATTGTGGTAAATTTGCAGATTCAACTAAAGCTAATATTAATAATGCCTGGAAATATCAAAAGTCTTGAGAAGATCTTTGAAACTTGTATTACACCTACTATAGTTTTTTTCCACCAGATTGGCCAGTGAGGGTGGAATGTGAACTATTATCCACTCAACCTATACTTTAGGTAGATCTCGGTATCATTTCATTTTCTTACCTTGTTGAACATGATTGAAAGATTCTAGTCAGTTAAGTTTTTCCATGTCATTGGGATTTCTCATTTAGAGACTATATGTACATGTAATAATAGCTAAATGGTTTATTTTCTGATAAGTACATACATAGATAAAATAGAAAAGAAACCAGAATAATAGGAAGGTTGCTTTTAAAAGTATTGGTAATTTTAAAAATTGTGAATTAGGTAACAAAATTTTCAATTTATTTCTAAAAGCAATTTGGTTAAGAAGATTGTATCTTATTTTGAGCCCCAAACACAATTGAAGAGTCTCTTGCAAATAGAAGAAAGTATAACTCCAACTCACTTACTTTCTACTTCTTAGCCAAGATCTGGGCTCTGCAGTGCACTCTCTCAACAACAGGCATTTTTGCCTAAGAGGAAGAGCATTGTGTCATCCATTTTAATTACACATCTTGTGTCTGGCAGTAATGCTACTGTTGATACTGCCAAAGCTGTGAGTCTCTTTTAAAGGATATTTCTTGGGATTATGTTCAATGTTATGCATGATTGGATCAGAACTGGGACACAGAGAGTTTGGAGCCACATTTGAAAATTTAATACAGATAAAAGGAAAAGAATTAAGTTATAAGTGTCCACTTTGCTCTGTGGGGCTGATTGGAATAATGGGCAAAAAGAATTGACTGAAATCTATAAAGGCTAAATTGATCTATATAACATACAGCTAAGTGTGGAGGGGTACAGTGAGGGCATATAACAATTCAAGCCAATGCTTAAGCACTGAGATAGTTTGGGGAGAAAACTTGGAAATCAAATATAGGATCAGGAGAGATTTTCTGAGCAAGCCATTGTGACTATTTCGGAATAGAAAGTAGCAAGGAGAAATTCTAAAGCATTTTGGTCTATGTCACGCACTGCATCTCCCTTTGCTCATTTTCAGAAACTTGAGTAAAAATATATTTCAGTTCATTGTTGAATGTGATGGTATATGGAAATGTGCTACAAGGCAGAAGTAAGAAGACCCAGTTGTATTCAGCTTACTTAAGAAAAAACACCAGTCTTGGAAGGTACCTCAATTTTCCATCTTCATCCTCCCAGAGAGAGAAATGAGCCCAGAGAAGGTTAAATAATCTGCCTGAGATCACACAGCTAATAGGGGAAATTCAGTACTAGAATTCGAGTTTTCTTCTCATGTTTTAGCATCTATGTATAATCTCAGCTAATGCTACACAGTCGCACAGTATTAATATATTCATTTATTATTAGGTGCCATTAAAGCAATTGATGTTAAGTATGAGAAAACAAATTTAATTGAATATTAGTATATAAAGAAATAATGAATAATAGTAATAGATCTTTTACCAGTTGCTTTGAACAAAGATTAGTAATGACAAAAGAACAGTGGGCTACCTAGATACCATCATTGCAACTTTCAAACAACTGCCCCCCTGGGAAATTTTACTGTCGATTTAATTAATAGCATTGTTGTTGCTTGACTCAATTACTTGCTTTATTGACAACTTTTTACACTTCTTAATGTTCAATCAGTTATAATATTTATTATGCATCAATAGTATATTTATTTATATATCAAAAATCAACAATATATTTTATTTGTTTATGAATTTATATAAAAATTAACAACAGTACCTGACAACATTCCAGGCACTGTTCTATGAATTCTACATTTATTAACAAATTAACCCTCATAGTAAATTTATGACATTTTACTATGAGGGTTAATGTGTTAATAAATGTAGAATTCACAGAACTTAGCCTGTTTTACACTTACCCTGTTTTATACGTGGAGATATTTAGGTAAGAGAATTTATTTATTTATTATTGTGGTGAAAAACATAACATGACATTTACACTCTTAACAAATGTTTGCTGTGCAGGACAGTATTGTTAACTATATGCACATTGTTTACAGCAGATTTCTAGAACTTTTTTATCTTGCTTGACTGAAATTCTACACTTATTGAATAGCAACTCACCATTTGCATACACCCAGCCCCTAGCAAGCACCATTCTACTTCCTGATTCTATGAATTTGCCTACTGTAGATACTTCATTTAAATAGAATCAGACAGTATTTGTTCATTTGTTACTGCCTTATTTTGTCCTGAAAGTTCATATATATTGTGGCATTTGACAGAATTTCTTCCTTTTTTTAAGGCTGAATAATACTAGTGTGTGTGTGTGTGTGTGTGTGTGTGTGTGTGTGTGTGTGTGTGTGTGTGTGTATCTCACATTTTCTTTATCCATTCATTCATTTATGAGTATTTAGGTTGCTTCCACCTTTGGGTTATTTTGAATAATGCTGCAATGAAAAGTAAATGCAAATATCTTATGGAGATTCTACTTTCAATTCTTTTGTTCTTCTTTCTCTACTTGCTTTAGGTGTAAGGTTATGTTGTTTATTTGAGATTTTTCTTGTTTCCTGAGGTGAAATTGTATTGCTATAAACTTCCCTCTTAGAACTGCTTTTGCTGCATCCCATAGGATTTGGATTGTTGTGTTTTCATTGTTATTTGTCTCTAGGTATTTTTTTTTAATTAATTGGAGTATAGTTGCTTTACAATGTTGTGTTAGTTTCTGCTGTACATCACAGTGACTCAGCTATATGTATACATATAGCCCCTCTTTTTTGGATTTCCTTCTCATTTAGGTCACCACAGAGCACTGAGTAGAGTTCTCTGTGCTGTACAGTAGGTTCTCATTAGTTACCTATTTTGTACATAGTAGTGTATGTATGTCAATCCAAATCTCCCAGTTCATCCCACCCCCCCTTCCCGCTGTGGTATGTCCATATATTTTTTCTCTACACATGTGTCTCTGTTTTTGCTTTGCAAATAAGTTTATCTGTATCATTTTTCTAGATTCCACATATAAGCAATATTATACGATATTTGTTTTTCTCTTTCTGAATTCACTCTGTATGAAAGTCTCTATGTCCATCCACATCTCTGCAAATGGCACAATTTCACTCCTTTTTACGGCTGAGTAATATTCCATGGTATATATGTACCACAACTTTATCCATTCCTCTGTTGATGGACATTTAGGTTGCTTCCATGTCCTAGATATTGTATATAGTGCTGCAATGAACATTGGGGAGCATGTATCTTTTTGAATTATGGTTTTCTCCAGGTACATGCCAAGGGGTGGAATTGCTGGGTCAAATGGTAGTTCTATTTTTAGTTTTTTAAGGAACATCCATACTGTTCACCAACAGTGTAGGAGGGTTCCCTTTTCTCCTCACCCTCTCCAGCATTTATTGTTTGTAGATTTTTTGATGATGACCATTCTGACCAGTGTGAGGTGATATCTCATTGTAGTTTTGATTTTCATTTCTCTGATAATTAGTGATGTTGAGCACCTTTTCATGTGTTTGTTGGCCATCTGTATATCTTCTTTGGAGAAATGTCTATTCAGGTCTTCTGCCCATTTTTTGATTAGATTGTTTGTTTTTTTGATATTGAGCTGTATGGGTTGTTTATACATTTTGGAGATTAGTCTCTTGTCAGTTGCTTCATTGGCAAATATTTTCTCCCATTCCTAGGGTTGTCTTTTTGTCTTGTTTATGGTTTCCTTTGCTGTGCAAAAGGTTTTAAGTTTCCATTAGGCCCCATTTGTTTATTTTTGGTTTTATTTTCATTACTCTAGGAGGTGGGTCAAAAAAAATTTTGCTCTGGTTTATGTCAAAGAGTGTTCTGCCTATGTTTTCCTCTAAGAGTTTTATAGTGTCTGGCCTTAAATTTAGGTCTTTAATCAATTTTGAGTTTATTTTTGTGTATGGTGTTAGGGAGTGTTCTAATTTCATTCTTTTACATGTAGCTGTCCAGTTTTCCCAGTACCACTTATTGAAGAGACTGTCTTTTCTCCACCATATGTTCTTGTCTCCTTTGTCATAGATTAGGTGACCATAGGTGCCTGGGTTTATCTCATAGGCTTTCTATCCTATTCCATTGATCTATTTTCTATTTCATTGATCCCTTTTCTCTTGATGAGTCTGCCTAAAGGTTAATTAATTTTATTTATCTTCTCAAAGATCTAGCTTTTAGTTTCATTGATCTTTGCTTTTGTTTTCTTCAGTTCTATTTGATTTATTTCTGCTCCAATCTTTATGATTTCTTTCCTTCTATTAACTTTGGCTTTGTTTGTTCTTCTTTCTCTAGTTGCTTTAGATGTAAGGTTAGGTTGTTTATTTGAGATTTTTCTTGTTTTTTGAGCTAGGATTGTATTGCTATAAACTTCCCCCTTAGAACTGCTTTTGTTGCCTCCAATAGGTTTTGGGTCATCATGTTTTTGTTGTTATTTGTTTCTAGATGTTTTTTGATTTCCTCAGTGATCCATTGGTTTTTTAGTAGCATGTTATTTAGCCTCAATGCGTTTGTGTTTTTTACAATTTTTTTCCTGTAATTGATTTCTAATCTCATCGCGTTGTGGTTGGAAAAGTTGCTTGATATGATTTCAGTTTTCTTAAACATACCAAGGCTTGATTTGTGACCCAAGATGTAATCTATCCTGGAGAATGTTCCATGTGTACTTGAGAAGAAAGTGTATTCTGCTGCTTTCGGGTGGAATGTCCTATAAATATCAGTTAAGTCTATTTGGTCTAATGTGTCATTTAAGGCTCGTGTTTCCTTATTACTTTTCTGTCTGGATGAGCTGTCCATTGGTGTAAGTGGGTTTTTAAAAATCCCCACTATTATTGTGTTACTGACAATTTCCCTTTCATGCCTGTTAGCATTTGCCTTATATATTGAGGTGTTCCTATGTTGAGTTCATATATATTTACAATTGTTATATCTTCTACTTGGATTGATCCCTTGATCAGTATGTAGTCTCCTTCTTTGTCTCTTGTAACATTCTTTATTTTAAAGTCATTTTGTCAGATGGGAGTATTGCTACTCCAGCTTTCTTTTGATTTCCATTTGCATGGAATATCTTTTTCCACCCCTTCACTTTCAGTCTGTATGTGTCCCTAGGTGTGAAGTGGGTATCTGGTAGACAGCATATATATGCATGTTGTTTTTGTAACCATTCAGCCAGTCTATGTTTTTTTTTTTTTTAACATCTTTATTGGAGTATAATTGCTGTACAATGTTGTGTTAGTTGCTGCTGTATAACAAAGTGAATCAGCTATATGCATACATATATCCCCATATCCCCTCTCTCTTGTGTCTCCCTCCACCCCTCCCTATCCCACCGCTCTTGGTGGTCACACCCTCAGAATGGGAGAAAATATTTGCAGATGAAGCAACTGACAAAGGATTAATCTTCAAAATATACAAGTCTATGTGTTTTGGTTGGAACATTTAATCCATTTACATTTAGGGTAATTATTGATATATATGTTCCTATTGCCATTTTCTTAATTGTTTTGGGTTTATTTTTGTAGGTCTTTTTTCTTCCCTTCCTTTTCTGTTCTATTCTCTTGTGGTTTGGTGACCCTCTTTAGTGTTGTGTTTGGGTTGCTTTTTCTTTTGTGTGTGTATATCTGTTGTAGTTTTTTGGTTTGCATTTTCTATGAGGTTTAGATATATCAATCTCTATATATACAAATTTGTTTTAAGTTGCTGGTCTCTTAACTTCAAATGCAGTTCCCATTTCCTGCATTTGTACTCTCCTCTTCTCATAGTTGCTGGTTTTGATACTATATTTGTGTGTGGATGACTTTCTACTTTTATTGTGTGTTTGCCTTTACTGGTGAGCTTTCCCATTTACAATTTTCTTGTTTCTAGTTGTGGCTTCTTTTTTTCCCCCCTGCCTAGAGAAGCTCCTTTAGCATTTGTTGTAAAGCTGGTTTAGTGGTACTGAATTCTCTTAGCTTTTGCTTATCTGTAAAGCTTTTGTTTTCGCCATTGAATCTGAATGAGAGCTTTGCTGGGTAGAGTATTTTGGATAAATACTCAGAAGTGGGATTACTGAATCATATGATAGTTCTACTTTTAAATTTTTGAGGAACCTCTATACTGTTTTCCATAATGGTGGCATCATTTTATATTTCCACCAACAGTGCACAAGTATTCCATATTCTTGACATCCTTTGCAACACTTCTTTACTTTCTCTCTCTCTCTCTCGCTCTCTTTTTTTTATAGCCATCCTAACAAGTCTGAGCTGACACCTGTTTATAGTTTTGATTTGCATTTCCCTTATGATTTGTGATTTGGGCATCTTTTCCTATACCCATTAGCCATTTGTATGTCTTCTTTGGAGAAATGTCTATTCCAGTCCTTTACCCATTTTTAATCAGGATGTTTTTTGTTTTGTTTTGTTTTTTAACTGAGTTTTAAGAGTTCCTTGTATATTTTGGATATTAACCATTTATCAGATATAAGTTTTTAAATATTTTCTCCTAATCTGTAGGTTGCCTTTCATTCTGTTGCTTGTTTCCTTCACTGTGCAGAAGACTTTTATCTTGATGTAGTCTTACCTGTCCATTTTTGCTGTTGTTACCTGTGCTCTTGGTGTTTTATCCAAGAAATCATTGCCAAAACCAATGTCATAAACCTTTTCCTCTGTTTTTCTCTAGGAGTTTTATAGTTTCAGGTCTATGTTTAAGTTTTTAATCAATTTTGCATTGATCTTTGTGTGTGGTATTAGTGACCAATTTCCTTCTTTTGCACATGGATATCCAGTTTCCCAACACCATTTGCTGAAGAGATAATCCTTTCCCCACTATATTATTTTTGTCATTCTTGTCAAAGATCATTTGACCATATTTGTGTGGGTTTATTGTTGAACTTTCTCTTCTGTTCCAATGGTGTATATGTCTGTCTTTTTGCGTGCATCATACTTTTTTGATTACTCTTGCTTCACAGTATATTTTGAAATCAGGACATGTGACACCTCAACTTTTGTTCTACTTTCTAAGATTGCTTTGGCTGTTTGGGGTCATTTGTGATTACATATGAATTTTAGGACTGTATTCTTCTATTTCTGTGACAAATGCCATTGGAAAATGATAGACATTGCATTGAATTTGTAGATCATTTTGGGTAGTATGGACATTTAAACAATATTAAGTCTTCCAGTCCATAAACACAGAATGTCTTTGTTTGTGCCTCCTTTAATTCCTTTCAGCAATGTTTTGTAGTTTTTGTGTATATGTCCTCTGTCTCCTTGTTTAAGTTTATAACTAAGTGTTTTATTATTTTTGATACTATTGTAAATGGATTTTTTTTCTCAATTTCTTTTCATATTGTTAGTGTTAGTGTACAGACATGCAACTGAGTTTTGTATGTTGATTTTGTTTCATTACACCTTGCTGAATATGATTATTAGTTCTAGTAATTTTTAGTGGAACTTTAGGGTTTTCCCCATACAAGACCCTGTCATCTGCAAACAGATAATTTTACTTCTTCTTTTCAAATTTAGATGCCGTTCATTTCTTTTTCTTAACTAATTGCTGTAGTTAGCAATTTCAGTACTATGTTGAATAGAAGTGGCGAGAGTTGGCATCCTTATCATATTCTGAATCTTAGAGGAAAAGTTTTTAGCTTTTTACTGTTGTATATGCTGTTAGCTGTGCCTTGTCATATATGGCATTTACTATGTTGTAGTAATCTTCTTTTCCTAGTTTGTTGAGAGTTTTATCATGAAAGTGGTGTTGAATTTTGTCACATACTTTTTCTTCATCTATTGAGGTGATTGTATGATTGCTATTCTTCTTTGTGTTAATGTAGTACCTCACATTTATTGGTTTTCATATGCTGAAATAGCCTTGCATCCTAGGCATAAATCCCACTTGATCATCGTGTATGATCCTTTTAATGTGCTTTTGAATTCAGATTTCTAATATTTTTTGAGGGCTTTTGCATCTATATTCATCAAGGATATTGGCCTATAATTTTCTTTTCATGCAGGGTCCTTGTCTGGATTTAGTATTAGGTAAAGCTAGCTTTGAAAAATGAGTTTGGAAGTGTTCCCTCTTCTTCAATTTTCTGGGAAGAATTTCAAAGAATTGCAGCTAATTCTTTTTTAAATGTTTGGTAGAACTCTCCAGTGAAGCAATCAGGTCCTGGACTTTTCTTTGGGAGGTTTTGATTACTGATTTGATCTTCTCACCTGTTATTGGCCTGTTCAGATTTCCTATTTCTTCATGATTCATTCTTGGTAGGCAGTATGTTTCTGGTAATTTTCCATTTCTTTTAGGTTGTCCATATTGTTGGTATATAATTTTTATAGTATTCTCATAATTCTTTTCATTTCTGTAGCATCAGTTATAATATCTGATCTTAAATTTCTGACTTTATTTATTTGATTTTTTTGTGTTTTTTTCCTTGTCTACTTAAAGGTTTATTAATTTTGCTGATCTTATAAAAACTCAGTTTCATTGATTTTTTTCTATTGTTTTTCTGTCCTCTGTTTTGTTTATTTGTGCTCTAATCTTTATTATTTCTTGACTTCTGATAATTTCGAACTTAGTTTGTTCTCTTTTTTGCTAGTCTTAGTTAAAAAGTTAGCTTTTTAAATAAATGTTTTATATTGTTATATTTAATATATAAAATATACAATGTAATTAATAATATAATGGAAAATCAATTATATTAATAGGATTAATTACATTAATGTAATTAAATTGGTTAATATGTATTATATGATTATATGAATATAATTGTATATGACATATAATATGTTATATTAATATAT
The DNA here is from genome assembly GCF_964374135.1 of Grampus griseus. Lineage (NCBI taxonomy): Eukaryota > Metazoa > Chordata > Mammalia > Artiodactyla > Delphinidae > Grampus > Grampus griseus. The sequence goes on from NC_138997.1 coordinate 64,506,473, forward strand.
AATACAATATTAATACATACTATTTTATATTATAAATCTATAATGAATCTAAAATATCATTATATTTTTCCTCCTTCTATAACACAAAGAACAAAAACATTTTCAATCAATATGACATAGTACTTTCTTATTCCTTAGAAATGTTGCATTATATTTATTGAAAAAGCTGTTTTAGTCTAATTTTTGACATAGATCTTTCATATATCACTCTTATGTATATATTAAAAGAAACATGTAAATGAAATGAATTCTGTAGTGATTTCTAAAATGTCTTCACATTCAGACTCTTCTGAATCTATGTCATCAGAGACTGTGTTTTTCCATATAATATTGTATTCTGTGATATCAAAAGAATGGGTGATGCAGTAGTTATGAAATAGTCCTCCACTATTGTCTTCCGCATTTTCTACCAAGCAGCTGCCATCCATTCTGTAAGCTTTCATGTTGTTTATTTTGTTCTTAACACAAGGACTGGCAATGAAGCTACACCATTGACCACTGCCCTGCTGACAATAATTATGAGGCACTATTCTGATTTTAGATATATTAAGATGTGAAAAAATGTAGGTCTTAGAATCAGTGACATATGGTGTTGAAAAGTTTCCCTGGAGGATGTGATTAATATATTAAGTCCAGCTTTTAATGTATTTAATATTATGCCACAAGACTGTGTCCTCTGCCCTGCCCTGTTCAAAATAAGCATTAACATTCTAGATGATATGAATATCAAAATTACGTATTATAGGAAGCTGAAGTGAATAGTCAATAAAATAGTCTTTATTATCTAATAAAGAGCACAAACAGGCGGAATTTAATAGGGATTTACTGTAGTTCTGGTTACACCACTGCCTTTGCTCACAGGGAAATTCCCCACTGATTCAATTTAGTTTACCTTGGTGAAGGGGCAAGAGCCTTCCCTCAGACCCTCAATCTAACATGGAATATCCAAGTTCAAAGTTTTGTTTGGGATAGGTGGGAAGAACTCTGGTAGCAGATTGTTCAGTATGCTTGATCAGCAGATTGTAAACAGGTAATGAATTGATGGACAGAATCTATGCTGAAGGACAAGTCCCAGGCCTTTTTTGACTCATAGTAAACCAAAAGCTCTTTTCAAAATCTTGTTTAAAAATCCTTTTCCTTTCAACATAACTCTTAAAGCCTCTTATCTTCTCACTGTCAGTGAGGAGGTTGAGTCATCCAACTGGTTCTTCACCACTTACTTTGAGATTTGTATTTGGTATGACATCTCACTTTTGGTATTTGACACACCTCACCTTAACGTATTAGTAGAAACTTCCATTTTAGCACTGTGTTACAGGGTGAGTTTAAGATGCTGCACTAAAACATGTAAACTGTTACTGGTCAAAGTAGAAAAATTACTGAATAGAGAATCAGAAACTTCAGTTTCTGAGTTTGAATCTGTAACAAATTCTTTATATTAGATATTTTCAACATTTTGTTTGTTTTGTCAAAATGCACACAGTAAATGAAAATTACTTATGTGATACATTCTCACACAAAATTTTCAGTTTCATCATCATAAATCTATTGATAATACTTTTGTACTGAATCAAAATAATATATTGACATTCAGGTAAGAGAGAAATATAAGAGTGTAAGTATAAGCTCATAAATTCTGCTCTAGAAAACTGAAAATAGTTAAAAAATTTTTTCTATTATTAATAACACATTACTTGCAATGTGGTTTAAAATTGCTAATGACAACAGTGTGTTGAGACTCTTTGCTGAGAACTCCTATTCTATGTGGTCTTGAGGAAGTTATTTTGATCCTTGACTTTTTTTTCACCTGAAAATAAGAAGTGATCCAGAAGGTGCCTTTCAGTTCTCAGGCAATTTATTGCCATATATATATAGGATGAAGAGTTAGGGCTAATTGCAAAACATGTAAAAGACATGTATTTTAGTTGAGTTATATGAATATACAATACAACTATTTTGAAAATGAAAGACAATGACTATATGCAGATTTTAGTATTTCAAAATCAGTATAATTATTGAATCGATATAATTATTGATTTTGAAATAAGAAAACATATACAAGATATATATTAATATTTTCATCTATATCTTTAATTTTTCATTTTCAGATTGCTTAAGTAAATACCTTGAGTATTCCTGAAAGAAGGGGAGAGGAAGGAGTATGCTGTAATTGAATTTACTTCGTTACTGCTGAAAACTGCTTATTAAGAACTATTACCTCATCTAGTTTGATAGTGCAGTTCCTCTTATATGATGAGAGCTCTCCAGGCAGGTTAGTTTTTTATAATTCAATCTAGATGATAACAGATAACTTTAGCAAAAAGATCTACTCTTTAAACCACTATGATTACACTATTTCGTTCAGTATTTTACCTTTTCATAGGATATTTTACATGCTAAATTTCATCTTTGATATTTTCTTGTGTCACAGAAAAGGATCCTTATGCTTTTACCAGGTAATTGTAATGAGATATGATGCTGCTTTAACAAAATTTTTTTTCTGTCTAGTTTGATAGCTCTTGACCTTGGCTGCAAAACTGAAATAATCTGGAAAGTCTTTGGAAAAAGTACTTTGCCCCAACCTCAGGGATTCTGAGTTTTTTGCTTGGGGATGGGGCCTATGCATTAGCTACTTTTGAAAAGTTTCTTAGGTGAGATCTAAGAGTCTGGGCTGAGACCCATTTCCATATATAAATTTTTATATTTCTTTGTCAGAATTATTTTCCTTCTTATTATGAGACCAGTCTGTATATTTCACTAACTTCCAGCCCAGAGTCATATTGTGAATAAGGTACAGAACATTTCTTAGTCAGATGTGAGTGTAAGTGAAAACATATAGTGTTAAAAATAGCTAAATTTAGGAATAGGAAAAATGTAAAAAGTTAGATATTTACAGGTAGAATAGTTTGAGTATGTTATTTTTTCCAGGTTCATGATGTCCTATTACTTCCCTGACTAGAAGGTCATTTTGTCTTTTAGCTAATGACATTTGAATAGAGCTCAAGGTGGACCTACCTCTGATTGAATTCTTCCTAGAAAATATATTTTTTTGGGGGGGTGGGTAAGATCCTGATATGGTGTGTTATTACATTCTGCAGAGGATATTTAAGTTTCTGGAAGTAACTAATTTATTCTGAGCTAAATATTAAGCCACGTCTTTGATGCTAATGCATGATGATAATGACTTGTATCCTGTTCTCAAGTAGTGGCCAGGAGTATCATTTCTATATGTAAACCAAATCCCAGCCAAGACCTAATTTTAGGTGGGATCTGAGTGATAAGACTCAGCAGGAGACATGTTTTTTTTAATATTACTTTTTCTCTATGCTTGTATTACTAGTATAATTAATAATATTTTCTTCATTCTTGTATTACTATTATTACTTTTATTATTCACTGCCAGTGACTTCTCTTTGCAGAGATGGGATTTACATGTTACCCATTATTTTATTTATCTTTTTATCCATTATTCTTTGGAGTGAAGTTTCAAATGGGAGATTGTTTTCAGTTCAGGAAGCCTTAATTGAATATCCATTTTGAACAATGCATGGATTTGTCTCTATGAGGATTAGAAAGGTAGTAAGACAAATAACTTGTCCTCGGGTGTTTTATAATATGAACAATGTAGTATTAGTATGTTGTTCAGAGTGCTGGAGTACTCTAATAGAAGCATGATATTGAATATTAACTCTTAAACAACAATCCTCATTTTATATTTTCAAAACTGCATTTTTACTGCTTTAGCAGTAAAATTTCCAGTGTGCTGCTGGTTTCCTACCTCAAGTGGCTGTGAGTCTTTTCCTCCTTGCCTGAGGGTTTCTCTGGCTTGGTGCAAACTTTCTCTGCAGTACACTGGCAACCAAGAAATAGGACGTAGTGAATATACTTAGAGGCAACCCTCGTCCAATGGGGATGGGGTTTTTTAGTAACGGCCTTAGCCTCCCATTGTCAGGTGGGATGATTCTGATGCATGTTTCATGTCATCTGTCCAAGTGCACCCGGAGGACTAGAAACTAATGGGCCATGAAATTAACCTGCTTACTGGGGCTTACTTATTTTGGGTTTTCTTCTCACTTTTCTCATTTCCTTATTTGTGCTTCCCGAGATCACTATCTAAAATCACTTCCTTGGGTCAGCATTTGTTTCGGGGGTAACCAGAACAAAACCATCTCTCAATATCTATTCTTTCCTACTTCTTATAGAATAGAAACCTTGAGTTTCTGCTGGTCCATTGCTTTTCACAATAAAGAGTCTATTTCTCTGCCCTCTTTGTAGCTATATATGATCATGTGACCAGCTTCTGTTAAATATAACATGAGTAGAAATTTTGGTTGCACCTTCTAGGTTGTGCTTTTAATGGTGGGGACATCATGCTATTTCCCCTTTTCTCTTCTCTAGTTGGAGGTGAGCCATCTTGACTATACAGTAGAAGGCTCACCACTTTTGTAAATTTGGGAAAAGACAACAGAAGCCTGGATATCAAACACTGCAGAGCCTCTGTACCAGCGTAAAATGCTTGTATTCAGGCTTTACTTAAAAGAGAAACAAGCTTCTCCCTTATTTTTGTCTCTTACTTTATTTTTTATCTCTCTCTTATAGCAACCTAAACTATATTATAATTATTATGTTGTCTACACTGTTTAATATAAATACATAGTATTTTATCTAAGAGGAGAATTACATTATAAGGCCAGTGGAAAGATTTTTTCTGTAGTAACATATATCACACCTAGATAGAAATAAGATAATTATGACAATTCCCTAAGAGATGATGCTTACCTTATTTTTAGCGCTTTAAATGTGAGAATTTTAACTGAAATTGTCAGGCAGATTTTATCACTCCAGGAACTAGTCTAAAAATACTTGGAATAGTTGTTTAGCTTAAGCAGATACAAAATGACATGGAATTAGAAAAATACGATTGAATCTTCTCTCTGGAATGAGAACATTATTCATTTTATGATGCATTAGCTTAAGCATACACATATTCAACAACAATAAAGGTAGTTTGTTGATTGTGATATGAACTTGCAGTTCTTCCCAACTACGGACTTTTTGGTAACGAGGTTACTGAGAAATCATCTGCAAGTTTTTAAATTATACCTGCCAAGTTAATAAATATGTATTTTTAAAAAAAGATCATCTCTGGGCATTTGAGGAACACCAGAGGATGGGAAACAGGGCATTAATGAGCAGTGCTGAGGGTTCTTTGTGAATTGGCCATACTATTATTTCAGGATGCTTATTTTCAGTTTTCAGAACATTTTTTATCTCTGATAATATTTTATTTCAAGCACTGAGTTTTTATCACAAGTTCTCTATGGACATGAATTCCCTGAGATATTTCCTGCAAAGTTTGTATTATTATATTTAACTTGAGACTGGCTTCTGTCTTTAATTGGAGTATACTGTTCTGCATTTGTACTGGTTGTAATTTTCTCAATTTCTTGGGTTGATCAGTAGGACTCTATTTACTCATTCATTTATTCACTCATTCATTCACTATTTCAGGCACAGTAGTAAGCAATGTCACTTTCCATTTGGGCATTAAGCTTAAGACAGATGCCTTCTTTGGCAGCAACGCAACATTGTTTTGAACATCTCAAGCACCAACCTAGTGACACTGGCTATGGTGGCATTACTCTGAACTGTCCCATAGCCATGACATTGACTTATTTGTTCTTCTATTCCTGCTTTTGGTTGTTACATTTCCACTCTAATCATATACTCATACTATTGTTTTATAAAAACATTAGGTTTTCTTTTATGATAACTTAAAGTTGAACTTTCTTATTTGCTCTGGATATAGTCTCCAAATGGTCATTAATGACTTTTTTTAACATTGACATATTTGAATTTTCTAGTATATCTAACTTTTCCTTTTAATTAAAAAGGTGATGGTTTTGTTCCTTCTCAAAAAGGTGAAGAAGGAAAATGCAGGGGTTTTTGCCAGAACAAGGCTGTGGAGAATCCACAGAGCCATTAACAGAGAGAAAGCTCATGTTCTGAAAAGGTTATGACATGTATTGGCTGAGATTATTTTGAGCTCTGGTTTTCTTTATCATCAAGTGCTCCTGAATACATTATTGTTAATCTCTAAGTTAACCTAATGAATTATTCCATATATAATATTCATGCTTAACTAAGTAGTGTCATAAGGGTAAAAGAAAAAGTTTTTTTTTTTGTAAACAGAAATGTGCAGACTAAAACCTAAAATGAAAAGCAAATTATTCTGTTTCCTTTTGGCTTCTTTGATTTCAGTGAAAAGATAGTATCAAAAGTTTAGTGCTGTCTCAGGTCACCTCTTATAAAAACAACTTTGTATCTACTATTTGAATTTTTTTTTGTTAGTTTCTGCTTTATAACAAAGTGAACCAGTTATACATACGGATAGGTTCCCATATCTCTTCCCTCTTGCGTCTCCCTCCCTCCCACCCTGCCTATCCCAACCCTCTAGGTGGTCACAAAGCACCGAGCTGATCTCCCTGTTCTATGTGGCTGCTTCCCACTAGCTATCTATTTTACATTTGGTAATGTATATATGTCCATGCCACTCTCTCACTTCGTCCCAGCTTACCATTCCCCATCCCAATGTCCTCAAGTCCATTCTCTAGTTCTGTGTCTTTATTTCTGTCCTACCACTAGGTTCTTCAGAACCTTTTTTTTTTTTTTTTTTTAGATTCCATATATATGTGTTAGCATACAGTATTTGTTTTTCTCTTTCTGACTGACTTCACTCTGTATGACAGTCTCTAGGTCCATCCACCTCACTACAAATAACTCAATTTCATTTCTTTTTATGGCTGAGAAATATTCCATTATATGTATGTGCCACATTTTCTTTATCCATTCATCTGTTGATGGACACTTAGGTTGCTTCCATATCCTGGCTATTGTAAATAGAGCTGCAATGAACATTGTGGTACATGACTATTTTTGAATTATGGTTCTATAAGGGTATATGCCCAGCAGTGGGATTGCTGGGTCATATGGTATTTCTACTGTTAGTTTTTTAAGGACTCCATACTGTTCTCTATAGTGGCTGTATCAATTTACATTCCCACCAACAGTGCAAGAGTGTTCCATTTTCTCCACACCCTCTCCAGCATTTATTGTTTCTAGATTTTTTGATGATGGCCATTCTGACTAGAGTGAGGTGTTACCTCATTGTAGTTTTGATTTGCATTTCTCTAATGATTAATGATGTTGAGCATCTTTTCATGTGTTTGTTGGCAATCTGTATATCTTCTTTGGAGAAATGTCTATTTAGGTCTTTTGCCCATTTTTGGATTGGGTGGTTTGTTTTTTTGATACTGAGATGCTTGTAAATTTTGGAGATTAATCCTTTGTCAGTTGCTTAATTTGCAAATATTTTCTCCCATTCTGAGGGTTGCCTTTTCGTCTTATTTATGGTTTCCTTTGCTGTGCGAAATTTTAAGTTTCATTAGGTTCCATTTGTTTATTTTTGTTTTTATTTCCATTTTTCTAGGAGGTGGGTCTGAAAGGATCTTGCTGTGATTTATGTCATAGAGTGTTCTGCCTATGTTTTCCTCTAAGAGTTTTATAGTGTCTGGCCTTAGTTTTAGGTCTTTAATCCATTTTGAGTTTATTTTTGTTCCTGGTGTTAGGGATGGTTCTAATTTCATTCTTTTACATGTAGCTGTCCAGTTTTCCCAGCACCACTTATTGAAGAGGCTCTCTTTTCTCCACTGTATATTCTTGCCTCCTTTATCAAAAATAAGGTGACCATATGTGCATGGATTTACCTCTGGGCTTTCAATCCTGTTTCATTGATCTATATTTCTGTTTTTGTGCCACTACCATACTGTCTTGATTACTGTAGCTTTGTGGTATAGTCTTAAGTCTGGGAGCCTGATTCCTCCAGCTCCATTTATCTCTCTCAAGAGTGCCTTGGCTATTCGGGACCTTTTGTGTTTCCATACAAACTGTGAAATTTTTTGTTCTAGTTCTGTGAAAAATGCCATTGGTAGTTTGATAGGGATTGCATTGAATCTGTAGATTGCTTTGGGTAGTAGAGTCATTTTCACAATGTTGATTCTTCCAATCCAATATAAATATAAATAAATATACCATGTGGTATATCTCTCCATCTGTTTGTATCATCTTTAATTTCTTTCATCAGTGTCTTAAAGTTTTCTGCATACAGGTCTTTTGTCTCTTTAGGTAGGTTCATTCCTAGGTATTTTATTCTTTTTGTTGCAGTGGTAAATGGGAGTGTTTCCTTAATTTCCCTTTCAGATTTTTCAGTATTAGTGTATAGGAATACAAGAGATTTCTGTGCATTAATTTTGTATCCTGCTACTTTACCAAATTCATTGATTAGTTCTAGTAGTTTTCTGGTAGCATCTTTAGGATTCTCTATGTATAGTATCATGTCATCTGCAAAGAGTGACAGCTTTACTTCTTCTTTTCTGATTTGGATTCCTTTTATTTCTTTTTCTTCTCTGATTGCTGGGGCTAAAACTTCCAAAACTATGTTGGATAATAGTGGTGAGAGTGGACAACCTTGTCTTGCTCCTGATCTTAGTGGAAATGGTTTTAGTTTTTCACCATTGGGAATGATGTTGGCTGTGGGATTGTCATATATGGGCTTTATTATGTAAGGCAAGTTCCTTATTATGTAAGGAGGGTTTTTGTCATAAATGGGTGTTGAATTTTGTCAAAAGCTTTTTCTGCATCTATTGAGATGATCATATGGTTTTTCTCCTTCAATGTGTTAATATGGTTTATCACATTGATTGATTTACTCATATTGAAGAATCCTTGCATTCCTGGGATAAACCCCACTTGGTCATGTTGTATGATCCTTTTCATGTGCTGTTGGATTCTGTTTGCTAGTATTTTGTTGAGAATTTTTGCATCTATGTTCATCAATGATATTGGCCTTTAGTTTTCTTTCTTTGTGACATCTTTGTCTGGTATCAGTATCAGGGTGATGGTGGTCTCATAAAATGAATTTGGGAGTGCTCTTCCCTCTGCTATATTTTGGAAGAGTTTGAGAAGGCTAGGTGTTAGCTCTTCTGTAAAGGTTTGATAAAATTCACCTGTGAAGCCATCTGGTCCTGGGCTTTTGTTTGTGGGAAGAATTTTAACCACAGTCTCAAATTCAGTGCTTGTGATTGATCTGTTTATAAGTTGTTTCTTCCTGGTTCAGTCTCAGCAGGTTGTGCTTTTCTAAGAATTTGTCCATTTCTCCCAGGTTGTCCTTTTTATTGGCATATAGTTGGTTGTAGTAGTCTCTCATGATCCTTTGTATTTCTGCAGTGTTAGTTGTTACTTCTCCTTTTTCATTTCTAATTCTATTGATTTGAGTCTTCTCCCTTTTTTTCTTGATGAGGCTGGCTAATGATTTATCAATTTCGTTTATGGTCTCAAAGAACAAGCTTTTAGTTTTATTGATCTTTGCTATTGTTTCCTTCATTTCTTTTTCATTTATTTCTGTTTTTGGATAGAATGTCCTATAAATATCACTTAAATCCACCTTCTTTAATGTATTATTTAAAGCCTGTGTTTCCTTATTTATTTTCATTTTGGATGATCTGTCCATTGGTGAAAGTGGGGTGTTAAAGTCCCCTACTATTATTGTGTTACTGTTGATTTCCCCTTTTATGGCTTTTAGCATTTGCTTTATGTGTTGAGGTGCGCATATGTTGGGTGCATAAATATTTACAATTTACCATTGTTATATCTTCTTCTTGGATCGATCCCTTGATCATTATGTACTGTCCTTCTTTGTCTCTTTTAATAGTCTTTATTTTAAAGTCTGTTTTGTCTGACATGGGAATTGCTACTCCAGCTTTCTTTTGATTTCCATTTGCATGGAATATCTTTTTCCATCCCTTCACTTAAAGTCTGTATGTGTCCCTAGGTCTGAAGTGGGTCTCTTGTAGACAGCATATATACAGTTCTTGTTTTTGTATCCATTCAGCCAGTCTATGTCTTTTGGTTGGAGCTTTCAGTCTATTTACATTTAAGATAGTTATCTATATGTATGTTCCTGTTACCTGTTCTTAATTGTTTTGGGTTTGTTTTTGTAGGTCTTTTCCTTCTCTTGTGTTTCCTGCCTAGAGAAATTCCTTTAGCATTTGTTATAAAGGTGGTTTGGTGGTGCTGAATTCTCTTAGCTTTTGCTTGTCTGTAAAGGTTTTAATTTCTCCATTGAATCTGAATGAGATCCTTGCTGGGTAGAGTAATCTTGGTTTTAGGTTTTCCCCTTTCATCACTTTAAATATGTTCTGCCACTCCCTTCTGGCTTGCAGAGTTTCTGCTGAAAGATCAGCTGTTAACCTTATGGGGATTCCCTTGTATGTTATTTGTTGCTTTTCCCTTGCTGCTTTTACTATTTTTTCTTTGTATTTAATTTTTTATAGTTTGTTTAATATGTGTCTTGGTGTGTTTCACCTTGGATGTATCCTGTATGGGACTCTCTGAGCTTCCTGGACTTGATTAACTATTTCCTTTCTCATATTAGGTAAGTTTTCAAGTATAATCTCTTCAAATATTTTCTCAGTTCCTTTCTTTTTCTCTTCTTCTTCTGATATCCCTATAATTTGAATGTTTGTGTGTTTAATGTTGTCCCAAAGGTCTCTGAGACTGTCCTCAATTCTTTTCATTCTTTTTTCTTTATTCGGCTCTGCATTAGTTATTTCCACTATTTTATCTTCCAGGTCACTTATTTGTTCTTCTGCCTCTGTTATTTTGCTATTGATTCCTTCTAGAGAATTTTAAATTTCATTTATTGTGTTGTTCATCATTGTTTGGTTTCTCTTTAGTTTTTCTCGGTCCTTGTTAAACGTTTCTTGTATTTTCTCCATTTTATTTCCAAGATGTTGGATCATCTGTACTATATTACCCTGAATATTTTTTCAGCTATACTGCCTATTTCCTCTTCATTTGTTTGGTCTGGTGTGTTTTTATCTTGCTCTTTCATCTGCTGTCTGTTTCTCTGTCTTCTCATTTTGCTTAATTTACTGTGTTTGGGGTCTCCTTTTCACAGGCTGCAGGTTCATGGTCCCCGTTGTTTTCGGTCTCAGCCCCCAGTGGCTAAGTTTTGTTCAGTGAGTTGTGTAGGCTTCCTGGTGGAGGGGGCTACTGGTGCCTGTGTTTTGGTGGATGAGGCTGGATCTTGTCTTTGTGGTGGGCAGGTCCACATCTGGTGGTGTGTTTTGGGGTGTCTGTGACCTTATTATGATTTTAGCAGCTTCTCTGCTAATCGATGGGGTTGTGTTCCTGTCTTGCTAGTTGTTTGGCATAGGGTCTCCAGCACTATAGCTTGCTGGTCGTTTAGTGGAGCTGGGTCTTAGCGTTGAGATGGAGATCTCTGGTAGAGCTTTTGCCATTTGATATTATGTGGAGCTGTGAAGTCTCTGGTGGACCAGTGTCCTGAACTTGGCTCTCCCACCTCAGAGGCACAGGCCTGACACTTGGCCAGAGCACCAAGACCCAGAAGAAAAGGGAAAAGAAAGGAAAGAAAGAAAGAAAGGAAGGAGGGAAGGAAGGAAGGAAGGAAGAAAATAAAGTAATCAAAATAAATTTTTTTTAATTATTAAAAATAAAAAAATTTGGAAGGTAATAAAAAGGAAAGGAAGAAAGAAAGAAGAGAGAGACTAAACCAACAAACAAATCCACCAATGATAACAAGTGCTAAAAAACAAAAAAAACAAACAAGCAGACAGACAGAACCTTAGGGTGAATGGTAAAAGCAAAGCTATACAGACAAAATCACACAAAGAAGCATACACATACATACTCACAAAAAGAGAAAAAGGAAAAATATATATATAAAAAAAAATGAAGAGAGCAAATAAATCAGTAAACAAATCTACCAATATAATAAACTGTTAATACTAAACTAAGATAAATATAAAAAACCAGAAATAAATTAGATGCAGAGAGCAAACCCCAGGTCTACAGTTGCTCCCTAAGTCCACTGTCTCAATTTTGGGATGATTTGTTGTCTATTCAGGTGTTCCACAGGTGCAGGGTACATCAAGTTGATTGTGGAGATTTAATCCGCAGCTCCTGAGGCTGCTGGAAGAGATCTCCCTTTCTCTTCTTTGTTCGCACAGCTCCTGGGGTTCAGCTTTGGATTGGGCCCCGCCTCTGAGTGTAGGTCTCCTGAGGGCGTCTGTTCTTTGCTTAGACAGGACGGGGTTAAAGGAGCAGCTGATTAGGGGGCTCTGGCTCACTCAGGCCAGGCGGAGGGGAGGGGTATGGAATGTGGAATGTGGGGCGAGCCTGCAGCGGCAGAGGCCAATATGATTTTGCAAAAGCCTGAGGCATGCCATGCGTTCTCCCGGGGAAGTTGTCCCTGGATCACGGGACCCTGGCTGTGGTGGGCTGCACGGGCTCCCAGGAGGGGAGGTGTGGAGAGTGACCTATGCTTGCACACAGGTTTCTTTGTGGCGGCAGCAGCAGCCTTAGCGTCTCATGCCCGTCTCTTGTGTCCATGCTGATAGCCACGGCTTGTGCCCGTCTCTGGAGCTCATTTAGGTGGCGCTCTGAATCCCCTCTCCTCCTGCACCCCGAAACAATGGTCTGTTGCCTGTTAGGCAGGTACAGCCTTTTTCCTGGACTCTCTCCCAGCTAGATGTGGCGTAATAGCCCCCTTCAGGCTGTGTTCACGCAGCCAGCCCCAGTCCTCTCCCTGGGATTTGACCTCTGAAACCAGAGCCTCAGCTCCCAGCCCCCGCCCGCCCCGGCGGGTGAGCAGACAAGCCTCTCAGGCTGGTGAGTGCTGGCTGGCACCGATCCTCTGTACAGGAATCTCTCCGCTTTTCCCTCTGCACCTCTGTTGCTGCGCACTCCTTTGTGGCTCCAACGTTTCCCCGCCACCTGCCAACCCCCGTCTCTGCCAGTGGATGGGCTTTCTAGTGTGTGGAAATTCTTCCTCCTTCACAGCTCCCTCCCAGAGGTGCAGGTCCTGTCCCTATTCTTTTGTCTCTGTTTTTTCTTTTTTCTTTTGCCCTACCCAGATACGTGGGGAGTTTCTTGCCGTTTGGGAAGTCTGAGGTCTTCTGCCAGCATTCAGTAGGTGTTCTGTAGGAGTTGTTCCACGTGTAGATGTATTTCTGACGTATTTGTGTGGAGGAAGGTGATCTCCGCGTCTTACTCTTCCACCATCTTGAAGGTCTCCTCCTATTTGAATTTAATGTAAAAGTGACATCCTGCATGCAGCCCAAAGTATTTTAGGATTATAAGCGCTTTATTTTTAAAATCATGGCTTAAACTGCATATAGAAAGATACTTGGCTTAAATGATTTATTCATCATTTCCTCATTATAGTCTTCCATCTGATATAAGGAAGTGGGTGTCTGTTAAGGCATATAGGGATGAAGAGTGTGATAAACATTCTTACTCTGTTTTTTTGCTACTTGTAATACTATTCAGTGAGGGGACTCAAGTGCATGAGGCAAATGAAATTGTGTTTCCTAATATATTTAGATCACATTTCAAACTGCCAGAAGTGGTTCAGCATCTATTCTCCACAGCCTGGCAAATTAGGCTATTTTAATGTGATAAAATATAGTCTTGATGGAAACTTTTATTTTTAGTTTGGTATATTATAAAGGAGTCTTACAAAATCACTGTGTCTGTGTATGTGAGTGTCTGTCTACCCCCATATGCTGTCACAGACAGTTGGCATTGCCTTGGCAACTTTACAAGATCAAATTGCTACATTCAGTATTCAGTGAAAGCAAAACCAGTGCTGCCTCTTCTCCCTGTCTGTAAATGAGAGAAAAGTCAGTCTCTGTAGGTTTGAGTCTTTTGTTGTAGTAAGATAGTTATAAAAGTTATAATAAGCTCCTTTGGGGCAGGGAAATGTTTATTTGATTTTGTATCAACAGCACCTTGCCAGTACTTGGCTCACAGAAGGTATTCAATAAATCTTTCCTAATCAATGGATTTAAAAAAAAACTATCATTGCTTTTGGATTATTTCAGAAGTTTAAAAAACTGCAGTAAACGATTTGTTGATGATCATAGGTTCAGAACTGAGGTGAGTGATTCACAGAAGGCTTCTGCAAAATCTCATTTCTGTGAAGGCTATTCTGCTTTCATTATTCATTCCAAATCTCCTATGAATGCCTCTCATGTGTGGGAATTAACCCCAAGATTCTGGGAAATGTAGTTCCCAGGCTTTTAGACCCTGTGATACAGGGGAGAGCATAGAAGGGGAAGACTTGCTGAGTTGTCAAAAGGTGATACAAAACAGCTTTCTAGGCACAACTTTTATAAAAATTACCTGGAAATGTTGTATCAATGCCTGCATAAGGTGGAATTCAGTATGACTGGTCCAAATCCTAGACTTATACAGGGATCAAGTGCATACAAGTTTCAAAATGCCCTTATTCCTGTGTTGTACCATAGAGTTGTAGATGATACCAGTATATACAGACAATTCTTGTGCTTGTCCTTTTGGGAGTTTTCTTACAGGGTCTGCTCATTGAATTGTCACTTTGAGGAGTCTTTGTAAACAAGAACTAGTTATGGGAAAACCTTGGGGAAATACTTATGGGTGCTGAGATTCGCTGACATCTCCAAGTTTTCCTCTGTAGGAAAAGCAGAGTGGACTATTGATCTTGTTTTTTTTAATTGACGTATAGTTGATTTACAGTATTGTATTAGTTTCAGATGTAGAGCATAGTGATTTCATTATTTTTTTGTGCTTATATTCTGTTATACATTATTACAAGATATTGAATATAATTCCCTGTGCTATTTGGTATATCCTTGTTGCTTATCTATTTTATGTATAGTAGTTTGTATCTGTTATTCCCAAACTCCTAATTTGTCTCTCTCCCCTTCCTCTCTCCTTTGGTAACCATAAATTTGTTTTCTATGTCTGTGAACCTGTTTCTGTTTGTAAATAAGTTCATTTGTTTCATTTCTTTAGATTTCACATGTAAGTGAATATGATGTTTATCTTTGTCTGACTTCACTAAGTATAATATTCTCTAGGTCCATCCATTGTTGCTGCAAATGGCAATATTTTACTCTTTTTTATGGCTGATAACAGTCCATTGTGTGTGTGTGTGTGTGTGTGTGTGTGTGTGTGTGTATTGTCTTAAGCCAATTGTCTGTTTATGGGCACTTGGGTTGCTTCCATATCTTGGCTATTGTGGATAGTGCTGCTGTGAACATTGGGGTACATGTATCTTTTCGGATTAGAGTTTTCATCTTTTCTGGATATACACCCAGGAGTGGGATTCCTTGATCATATGGTAGCTCTGTTTTTAGTTTTTTGTGGAACCTTCATATGGTTTTCCATAGTGGCTGCACCAATTTACATTCTCACTAACAGTGTAGGAGGGTTCCCTTTTCTCCACACCCTCTCCAGCATTTATTATTTGTAGACTTTTTAAACTATTGAACTTAATAAGTTAAACAGGATCTGTAGATGCCCCCTCCCCCCACCTCCTAAGTTAGGTTAAGTAACTACAGCAAGGGAAAAACATTTATAATATCTACACATTTTTTCTTAAAATGTTCTCTTTGTTTTGAAATAATTTTTGCTAATTTTTAGAATGCTTCCATTAAAAATTGGAGAAATGTGTCTTCTTTAGTGTCCTGAATGAAGTATGCCATCCCTAGACCACAGTCTCTGCCCTCAGAAAGAGATGAAAAGAGTTTGAAAAAACCTCCCTCCCCATGCCCTTAATCTTGAATAGTGCCTGGTACACAGTAGGTTCACAAAATATATTTTGTCAAATGAATGAATAGATGTATGAAGTAAAACATTATTATTGAGGGTATCAATATTTAGAAAGTTTTTATTTTGTTTTATTTTATTTTATTATGAAGCATTTCATTGATGTGATAGGTGACTGAAAAATGAGTTTGGCTTCTTTTTATATTATTCTTTACTGTTGACTCAATGTTACACACTGCTTTCCAGGAAACCATCTCTGTGGGGGAGCCAGTAAGTCTGACTACCAGATATCTTCTTTCTAATGGTAGGAATAAGGTGTGTTGGGGATTGGTTCAGGAATTAATGCTGTAGTGCTTCCGGAAGGCAGATGAGTTGCAAGACTTATATTACAAACTGTTAATCATTCATTAAGACTCAAGTTTGTATGATTTAGACAATTTTTTTCTCTTTTTCCCTTTATTCTACGTTCATGGTATTTTGTACATACTTCAGTTATTCTATGTACATTCTGTATGAACTCAATTTATCAATATTTACTGAGTGTCTGCTTTGATTACATGTTACATTAGATCTATTAGTATTAGCATGTAAACAAAAATACTATAATATCATCCCTCATTTCAAAAATTTACAGTTTAGTTGTGGAAATAGATGGTAAACTAGAATTTCAATATTTTGGGTGAAATATAGGTGTAAAGATACCTATTGGCTGCTGTAAAAACAAAACAAAAATCTAACAGTGCATTTAATTTAGAGAGGGATACAAGGCTAGAAGGATATGTTATTAATGTTGTACATCTAACAACAATTAATAGGCTCTCAATTAATGTGCAATACATTGATTAATAAATTCTAAGCCCAACATTATTAGTAGTAATGAGTAATTAAAAGTATATTTTATTTTATTTTTTTTTGGCCGCACCCATGCAGCCAGGGATTGAGCCTGGGCCCAGGGCAGTGAAAGCGCCGAGTCCTAACTACTGGACCACAAGGGAATTGCCCTAAAAGTATATTTTTTATTGATCTAAATGTTACATGACATCAAGTTTTTAAGATAAAATTTAAAACTTTTAAAATGAACATAATTCTATATTAAATTCTGATTTTATCCTATATACTCTATTTTCTGAAACCGAAGTTCTTTTTCGCACAGCATGTTAAAACCCAGCACTACCTCTAAATTGAAGGTAAATTAGGAAGTTTGTTTTCATTCCTTGGTGGTGATGGAAATAGTGTTTCCACATCTTTGAAAATCAGTCCCTCCTGTGCTACCATGGCTACCTTTGGTTTATATTTAACTGTGAGAGTAATACTGGAAGTGATTCCCTGGATTTTTCAGTGGGTAGGCTCAAATCTAATTCAAGGTATACTGAGAATACATTTTGCCTCACTTGAGCAAAAGATGTTGCTGCCTGTTAGGTACACACTTGACTCATCCCTAACTCATAAACTGATGCATGTTCCTGACACATCACACCAGCCCCTACAGCTTTTCTTCCCACAAACACATTACTAACTCCACATGGCACACAGCACCCACCACTCCTCAGGCCAGCATATCTTTGTGAAAATATATTTTCACAAAGATATGCAAGAAAGAACACACCCAGCTCTCCCACACAGCTTGGAACAATCATGCAGAATGAAGCACAATCTATTCTGGTTTCATATCCTTGTTTTCCAAAGGTGAGTAGGCAGATACAAAGATGATGATACTGTAATAATCTTTATGGTCATAAAAGATCTTTGAAAATATTTAGCAAATACATTCCTAAGATTATTGAATCTCTAAAACTAACTCTTAGTTGATAGGGCTCATTCAGTGGTTTAAAAAAAAAACATCTAGGTCTTTTGGGCATAAATTCTTCTTCATTACCTTCAGTTTCCTCCTTATAAAGGTATCCAAACTAGATGGACAAGAAAAGTCTACTCTTGCATTTCAAATGCCAGCAAGGCTTATTATTGCCAGCATTTGAATCACTATTAAAAACAAAAGAGAACCGAGACAATAAGTTGGGGCGCATCCAAGTCAGGGTGCTTCACAGATACCAGAAACAAGAAAGTAATTGTTAAATGTGGGAAGGTGTCCTTTAGGCATTCAGATATTTAGAGGCTAGCTCAATTTCAGCATTGTTATTTCAGTGTGTTCTACAGCAATAAACAAAGCTAGGAGACCTGGATCCTCATCGCAGATGTTCTGCTTAGTGTTTGTGTCACCATGGATAAGTCATCATATTTCTTTATCTCAACTGTCTCCTAAGTAAAGCTGAGTATCCAGATTTATATGATGGTATGTACATGTAGTATAACTCAACTGGAAAACACACGTGTACATACACACATTTTTATTAGATACACCTATAGAGAAAAAATCAGGAGGAGGGTGTGGGGAGAAATAACATTAATTGAACATCTATTATCAGCTTATGTAATCTTCAGAATGAAAATAGTGTTAGGCCTTTTCTTTCCCCCTGTTTCTTACTTACTAGGAAATACAGCCCAGAAAGCAGGAGCACCATGTATAATGTCCTCAAAGTAGTAAATGCTATAGCTAAAAGCTCAATGTGTAACAAAAAACTATCTAGAATTATCATTCTCTGACAAGGTGGTATTTTAATTGTGAGTGACTCATATCAAAATTTTAGGAGATAGTTCAATATTTAAGGAAATCTATTATTATTAATAACTTTTGTCCTAATAAAAGCATTGTATTTTATAAGGAAAATAATCTTTTATATTTGAATTTTTGAACTTTAAAATTTTTAAAATCTATGTTAAATTATAGAGCAGTGGACATTTTTGTACATGTATACTTACACATATTCCTGGTTTCCTTCAAGGGGAATTTCTAGTTAAAAGTTATGAACTTCTTTGAACCTCTTTATTCATACTGAAAAATTATTTTTTAAAAAATGTTGTAAACAATTACACTTTCATCTGAGTATATGATTGTGTCTGTCTCCAACACCTATTCCAGCAATAAAAAGTATTATTCCTAGGATTTATCTAGTTTGATTAGTAAAAAATGCCATTAATTTTTTGTTTTAATTTATAATTATTTAATTCTATTGAAGGTGAATATTTGGATTTATGTAGATTTTTACATTTGCCAACTTAATCTAGCTGGGATTTATTTTGTTGTATGAGGTGAGGTAAGGATCTATTTGGAACTTTTCCCTAATTTCTAGGCCATTTTTCCAACATTATTTGTTTCTCAGCATCATCTCTTTATTGACTTGTGATACCTTATTTATAATACGTTAATTTTTTCACTATTAATATTAGAGGGTGCTTCTAGAGAGTATACAGCTCTTTAATGTTTTTGCCATAATATCACTCTGTTTTTGTAATTGTAACTTTAAAATATATATTTAGTAGCTCATGGCAGAGTTCTCGTATTTTTATTAATATTTTCCAAACTAATTTTTGTTATCCTCACTTCATTCTTTCAGATACACTTTAGGATACACACACACGCATGCACTTTTTCATTGCAAGTGTACTACATTTTTTAATAAATCTGATAGGAATTGATGTCTTCACAATATTTAATTTTATCATCCAGGAAAATGATATATGTCATATATCCCAGTCTTTTTAAAACTTTTGCAGGGACTTCCCGGGTGGCCCAGCAGGTAAGACTGCACTTCCACAGTGGGGGGCATAGGTTTGATCCATTGTTGGGGAACTAAGATCCTGATACCTCACAGTGTGGCCAAAAAAAAAAAAAAGCCAAAATTTTGCTGATTAGAAGTTATAGACAACAGATGCTATGATAAGTGGAAACCATCCATAAGGAGGAGGGTAGAGTCAAGGTCATGGCAAGAGTAAAAGCATGGTTAGAGGCTAGCTGAGTCAAATAAGTGAAAGAGCAGTGGAGAAAAGGGTAGCGGATTCTTGCTCCCAGAATATGACAACACAGAGAGAACTCAGGAGTGTCCTTGATCAGCTATGTGAGTCCAGTTTCAAATAACACCTGGCTGTAATTTCAGTAATATCCTAAAAGGTGTCCCAGGCTTTTGGAAGCCTGGCTGTGAAGCTGTTCCTGTTGTATTCTCATATTCTGCTTTATTTTTAAAATGAATTCCTATCTTTGAATTAGACTTATCATGCCTTTTTCACACTACAATGGGAAAAAATGTAACAGATAATCATTACTTATTCTTTTACTACACTACTAAATTTGGCTTGCCAATATTTCATTTTGAAATTGTGCATCATATTCACAAGTGAGATTTAACAAATTTGATGAGTATCAGGGTGGAAGTTTGTTTGCCTGTTCCTTGATTTGGGTACCTCAGTACTCCATAAGCATTGAGAGTGATTTTTACAAAAAAGAAATGACACACATAAGTTTATGGTTGATGAGCAGTTGGAATATGTGTGTTTTCCCTCTAGTATCTAAATTTCTTTTTTTATTTTATTTCATTTAATTTTATTTAATTTTTTATACAGCAGGTTCTTATTAGTTATGTATTTTATACATATTAGTGTATATATGTCAACCCCAATCTCCCAACTAAATTTCAAACCAAAGAAAATGTTTTAGAATTGTAGTCAAAATAAATATGTATTGTATTTATCAAATGTATCTCACTGATGAAAAACAGTGTTTTATCTTGATCATCATCAGTTTATCATTGATTAAGTTTTTCAGTGTGAGTAGAGCTAAATAGTTACTGAATGCACAGTCACCACCCAACAGAACATTTGACAGTATATTTATTGAATACCTGCTAATTTTTAAGAACTAGGCTAAGAACTAAGGATTCAAAGACGCATGTGACTGGCTACCTGTCCTTAAAGAGCCAAAAGTCTAGAAGGGGAGAAAACATGTATTTTATTTATTATAACATGGTTTACAAAGTGCTGTAGTAGAAATATATTCAGGATGTTCTGGGATCATGAGGAGATACACACTCAGTTCTCTTCTCTGTACCAGGCCCTGGGGCAAGTAATTATGGTAAAATAAGCAACAGGACACTTTCGTGGCTAGAGTATCTACATCATTTCAAAAAATCCAACTTCTCCACCAAATATTTGTGTGAACACAAATAGGGTAAGTTATTTAAACTTTGTGTCTTAGTTTTCTTGTCTATAAAATGGAAAAACGTACATTCCTCGTAGGATTGTTCTGAAAATTAAATTACTTAATGCATTAAAATAGATCCTGCATATAGTAAGCTTAATATAATATTAGCCTCTATTATTATTGACTTGAAAAAGAAGCAGCAGCAGCAACAGCAGCTGCTGTGTGAATGGGAGAAGTATTTAAAAAACCACACAATCCAAACTGCCTGGAAAACACTATGTGAATAGTGTCAACAGACTGCATGATGTCAGATGTAAGGCAGGGATCTGCAAAGGCTTCTCAGAGTCAGCTACTTCCAACTTGACTCCTGGAGGAGTTGGGGTCAAGTTGGTAAAGTTGGGAGGGAAAGTCACTAGAGGATGAAGGAGAAGATTCTGTAACATTAGAGGCAAGAGAATGTATGACTGGAGCATAAAGTGTGAGGTTGGGTTATTATAAAAACTGATGCTGGTAATCTAATTGGACATGATCAAGAAGGATCTTTATGTTAGGACTCTTGTCATTGCAAGGGAAAGAAAAGCTAGTCCAGAACAAATTAAGTAAAAAGAAAATCTTTGAGTTCTTACAACTGAAACGTCCAGGAGTAGAGTAGATGGTGCTCAAACAACGTCCTCAGGATCTTGTCTTTCTTTGACTTTCCGCTCTTTTTCTCCAACCATTTTTCTCTCTGGGTGAAAAGACTTACCTTTCTAATACAGCAGAAAAGACAATTCCTTTGTCTTGGTCACTTACCAGGGGCAGACAAAGTATGGCCTGAGGGCCAAGTCAGTTCCAGAGGCTGTTACTGTAAGGCCAGTATTGTGGACTGGTTGTTTGTATCCCCCTAAAATTCACATGTTGAAATCTTAACCCCCAATGCGATGGTATTAGCAGATGGGGACTTATAGAGGTGATTAGGTCATGAGATTGGAACCCTCATGCATGGGATTAGTGCTCATAAAGAAGACCCCAGAAAGCTCTCGTCCCCTCACCCACATGAGGATACAGCAAGAAAACAACCATCTGCAACCTGCAAGAGGGCTTTCACCAGAACCTGACCATGTTTGCACTCTGATCTTGGACTTGGAGCCTCCAGAACTGTGAGAAATATACTTGTTGTTTATAAGCCACTCAGTCTCTTATAGTCTATTACAGCAGCATGAACTAAGATAGCCAGCAAGCTAAGAATGCTTTTTTGTATTGTTAGAAGGTTCTAAACAGAGACAAATATGTAATTGAGACAGTAAGTGGCTGGACTCTCAAAGCCTAAAATATTTACCACCTGGCCAACTCCCTTCCTTAAGTGAAAGTCTTGTAGTTATCTCTGAGCCTGACTGAGTTGGCTTCGGGCATGGGCATGTGACTATCTAGTCACACTGGTCAAGCTCAGATTGTCCAGGTGTAGGCTTCATGTCCACCTCTGGACCTAAAGATGAAACCAGCTTTATCTGAAGCACACAGACTGAGAGTGGAAGAAGTATAGCTGCTCTGAGAAAAATCAGAAGAGTAAATGGGCCATAAAACAATGTATGTCCAACATAACCTTGCAAGCCATTTTGAAGAGAATGTACTGTCTTGAGAGCATCAGGTTGCCACTGAAGATTTTTTATTGTGTGGACTGGCATGCTTATGTTTGTGTTTTAAAAAATTCAAGTGTCAGAATTAATTTCAGAATTTTAAACTGTTGTTTTCTGTGAGTTTCTCTGCCCTTCAGCAGTCATGAAATTCTTTCACCTGCTCCTGGAGGGCCTTCTGTCTTGCCAGATCACTCTGGGGAGTCTGACTCACAGATTCTGGAAGCATAAACAGAGACTAGGACTTAAAAGAAGCTTCTGGCCAAAATTCCAGACAGAAAGATTTAGATGCATGTTAGCAGAGAAGTTTTTCCACTTCATGAAACTAGATAAGATGCAGATTGAGAAAGGAGGAAGAAGCTATGACAATTGGAAAAGAAGAAATGGCATTTAATCCTGGAAGGGAGCTGCGGAAGGGCATGGTGGATTAGTAGAAAACTTTTCTTTTAGACATTAGCTTCTCAAATTTTAATGTACCATCTGAAACATTGTATCATCTGAAATACTGCTAAAATGCATATTTTAATTTGGTAGGATTGGGGTGAAGCCTGAGACTATGCATTTCTTCCAAGATACCAAGAGATAAAATTGCTAGTGGTCTATGAACACCACTTTGAGTAGCAAGGGTATAAAGTATTAGGGAGATACTTAGAAGTTGATTCGGTGCCTAATCTCCTTCTTGTAACTGTCCAGGGAGGATTAAAATCTGCAGTGGTCAGCTCACTGGCCATCAAGTCAAAGTGACATTTGCCTCACAGCTTTTGCTTTCCCTCAACTCCATCATCCCATTATTTGTGAAGAACCCTAAAACACATGGCCCTTACAACTTTAATTGAGCCCTCTAC
Organism: Grampus griseus; assembly: GCF_964374135.1. Classification (NCBI taxonomy): domain Eukaryota; kingdom Metazoa; phylum Chordata; class Mammalia; order Artiodactyla; family Delphinidae; genus Grampus; species Grampus griseus. The sequence continues at coordinate 64,529,635 of NC_138997.1, forward strand.
TAGGATAGAAAGTAGAGATTTGGGCAATTCAATGATGGTGACAAAATGAAAGGAAAGCCTTGCCTCCTGTTCAATGTAGGACTAGATGTAGTCAGTTTGAAATTTCTCTCTGAACTGGGATAACGATAAATATACAAGCCTTTTAGAGCCTATGCTCTAAGTCCAGTATAGGTGATAGATTGGAACAGGAGGCAAGATGGGAAGTAAAGACACAAGATGCAGTCATATTCTAGAGGAGAAATGATAGTGTTCTTAATTGAGATTAAGACTGTGTTGGGCTGCACCCCACAGGTCTACAAGGCCTGTCCAGCTTTAAGACCAAAGAAAGAGCCCGGAGTCGGCAACAGAGACATCAATGGTTTAACGGATGGGGGAGCTTACATGTCTGAAGCAAGGTCCTGGAGTGACACCCCAATGTGTGTGCGAGGTAGATGGTGGGCATGACATGGTGGCAGTCTTCACTCCCTGCAGGGGAAGGGGAGATTACCAGTTATAGGGGAACTGACATCAGCTGGGCTTATTAGTTACCAGGGAAACAAGTAGAGAGGCATGCCCCTCACCACCCTTTTGATAAGCTATCATTAGCTGGGGCGTGGGGCAAGTGTAGGAAGGTCAGTCATGTGAGTAGGGTGTAGGTGAAGCAGGCCTTGGTCGGGCAGGGTATGTACTGAGAGCAAGAGTACAGCCATAGTGAGTGGCGTGACCATACAGACTGACGGTTGAGAGAATCTGTTTGGAAAGATATTGTCAGTAGAATTGATGGAATTTAGTCCTTGATTTCATGTGTGGTATAGAGGAGAGGAAGAAATACTTTTGAATAATATCCAGGCTTAGAATTTGGGAAACTGGATTTTAATATTGTTTATTGAGCTAGAAAACATTGGAGAAGAAGCAGGAAGAACTGTTTGGGACCCTGAGTGGTCAGGAAAGTATCTATGCTGAGTGAATTGTGTGTAGAGACTTGATGGAAGAGTGGACATTATGTAGACAGAGAAGCAGAGCTCTTTCCCAGAAGAATGAATGGCATGTGCCAAGGTGCAGGGATATGAAATGTCACCTGTGGCTCACTGTGTGACTGGAGATGGGAGTGTATGGGGCAGCGAGTCGAGAGAAAAATGAGCCTTGAAAAGTACATAGAGGTAAAATCTCAGAGGTTTTGGAATGCTAAACAAAGATTTGGAAATTGTTTCTGAAAATTAAGGGAACCATTCAGGAATTTAAGCAGAGGAATGACATAATCTAATATAAAATTTAGGAAGAGAGGAAGGGAGTCATCACTTCATCAATGCATTTTATGGAACAGAATTTATATTAATTATCTTGTATCAGGATGGAGGAGAATGGCATTGAGCTTCTGAAAAGCTGATGATGAATTGCTGCAACTCTAAGTATGAGAGGTGGAGCTCCATTCACAGGACACAGGGAAGATTTTCTTTAAGAAATACGCCCTATGTTAGTATTCATTTTCAACCTGGCTACACAGTTAACGTGATTATGTTACCTTTTAATATAATGACCGGTGGCCACCCTGCACACCCCCACTGTAGTTAACTTTTCTGGGTGGTGGGTACAAAGTCTTCTATGTGCCTGTCACTAACACACTGCAAAATCTCTGGAAAATCTGTGATGCTCCTATTGATACATTTATCCATATTAGGTTATCTAACTTTTTTCTTGGAGACATCTCTCCTATAGGTTTTCATCTACAAAATATAAGACACCTCTCTAGGCTGGAATATAGATGCTGTTATGAGACTTCCCTTTGCCTTATTTTTGGGAAATCCCTTTTCTCTAGTGTTGAATTTCCTGATTCCTAGATAAAATCTCTTCTTTTTTTTGTTTACTCCCACATTCTAATAAAGTACACTCCCTAGTAGGTTCTTAGTAAATGATGCATGGGAGATACAACTTTTTAGATATTTGCATATCTAAATTGTTTTTTTCTATTCTTCCAGTGACATATTTCAGGGGAATATAGGCTTTTATATTGCAAATATTTTCCCCCAGGAATATTGGAGATACTGATCCATTGTCCTCTATCTCCAGTTTTGCCATTGGTATGATGTATACCATTCTGATACCAGGATATTTCATGTAACATTGTTTTTCTTTTTAGTACTGAAATCTCTTGGGATGTTCTGTATAGTGCCAGAATTTACACAATAATACAACTTATTGAGAATATACTTTCACTTATTTAATTGGGTGATGGGTCATTTTAATTTGGAAACATTTTTTTCTTCCTTTAGGGAAACGTTCTTATTTCCTTTCTAAATTTTTCTCCTGAATTTTTTTTTTCTTCTTAGAAATTGTAATGTTTACATGCTGGATCTCCTGGATTGTGCTTCTAATTTTAATTTTTTTCTCATTTAATATCTATTTTTTCCCTTTTGTCACACTTTCTGGAAGATTTCCTTAACTTTACTTTTCAAACTTTCTATTGATTTAAATATTTTTTTCTATCACAATTTTTATTTCTAAGATCTCTTTGTTCTCTTCTGGTTATTCGTTATTTATCATTGCCTATTCTTGTTTCTTGAAGATAAGGTTTTCTCTCATCCCTCTGAGGATATTAATCATAGGTGTTTCTTTTGAAGTTATCTTTTGCACACTGTCACTATTTATTCTGATTCCTTTTATTTGCTTAGTCATGACTATTTTCTCTGAATTTATAAGAGGTTCTTTTCAAATATCTGGAAATATCTTGTATTATAGGCAGAATTCTAAGATGACTCCCCAAATTCTTGCCCCTGGTATATAAGCCTTGTATAATCCTCTCCCCTTGGGTATGGTAGGTCCTGAAAATATGATGGGATAGCCACTGTTCTGATTAGTATATATTATATGACAGAGGCGGTGGCATAGTCACTCATGGAATTGACTTATGTTATAAAAATTTTCATCTTGGCAGAATAGAGAGAGGTTCTTCTATTGTCCTTGAAGAAGCAAACTTTCCTATTCTGGAAAGGACCACTTGGCTAGAAACTGAGGCCAGTCTCAAGTAGTTTAGAGTGGCCTCGAACCAAAAGTCAGCAAGTAAACAAAAACCTCAATTGTATAATCATTAGAAATTGAATTTGGCCAACTACCTAAATGATCTTAGTAATGGATTCCACCTTAATCAAGTTGTAAGTGAGGACACAGTCTGGCTGACACCTTGATTTAGTCTTTTGATACACGGAGCAGAGAACACAGTTGAGCCACACCTAGTTTTCTGACCTAGAGAACTGTGAGCTAATAAACAGATATTGTTTTAAGCTGCTAAGTTTGTGATAATGTCTTAAAAAAACAATAGAACGCTAATACATCTGGTGATCATGCTTTGTATTTTCCCATTTAAGAGAGAAACACCACAAAGCAGATTAGAAGCTGAAGCTCTGAGTACATGAGCAGGCTATAATTACTGTCGCTTAATTCATGTCTCTGGTCAAACTTCACATCCAAAGTTTGGCGTTTCTTTACCACCTTTTAAAAATAACAGTCCTGATACTATCTATATCTCCTTTCATTTCCTAAATTTGCTGAAAATAAAAGTCTACACATCCAAGAAGCTTAACTAGCTCCAAGTAGGATAAATACAAACATAATGACACCCAGATACATCATAGTCAAAAAGTCGAAAGCCAAAAAATCTTTGAATGCAGTAATGGGGAAAATGACTCATTACACACAACATACAAGAAAAACCCAATAAAATTAATGGTTGACTTCTCTTCTGAAAGAATGCAGGCCAGAAGGCAGTGAGACAACATATTCAAAGTGATGAAAGTAAAAAAAAAAAAAACAACAACAAGACAAAGCTGTCAACCTAGAATCTTACATTCAGCAAAACTATCTTTCAAAAATTAAGGTGAAATAAAGACATTCTCAGATAAGCGAAAACAGAGCACTTGTTGCTAGCAATTCCACTCTACAAAAACACTAAAGAAAGTACTTCAGTCTGAAAGCAAGTGACACCAGACAGCAATTCGAATCCACACACACACACAAAGAGGGTTAGTAAAGGCAGTTATGCAGATAATTATATATGACAGAATAGTTGCATATATTCTTTATTCTTCTTTCTTTTTTAACTAATTAAAAACGTACTTGCATAAAACAATATGTACATAATTACATTGTTGAGTTTTTAACATATACAAATATAATGTATTTGGCAAAAACAGCACAAAGGAGGTAGGTGGAAACAAAGCTTTATTTGAGTAAGGAAATGATACCAGATAGTAGCTTGAATCCACAGGAAGAAAATGAAGAGAATGGATAAAGAAGATGTGGTACATATATATACAATGGAATATTATTCAGCCATAAAAAGGAACAAAAATTGGGTCATTTGTAGAGACATGGATGGACCTAGAGTCTGTCATACAGAGTGAAGTAAGCCAGAAAGAGAAAAACAAATATCATATATTAACACATATATGTGGAATCTAGAAAAATGGCACAGATAAACCTTTTTGCAAGGCAGGAATAGAGACTCAGATGTAGAGAACGGATATGTGGACACGGGGGGAGGATGGGGGAGTGAGATGAACTGGGAGACTGGGATTGACATATATACACTACCATATGTAAAACAGATAGCTAGTGGGAGCAAGCTGTATAACGCAGGGAGCTCAGTTCGGTGCTCTGTTGTGACCTAGATGGGTGGGGTGGAAGGGAGGTCCAAAAGGGAGGGGATATATGTATACATATAGCTGATTAACTTTGTTGTACAGCAGAAACTAACACAACATTGTAAAGCAACTATGCTCTAATTAAAGTATGATAAATGAGATTAATATAATAGACTCTATAAATATTATATATGATTTGTCTTCTCTTATCTTTGAAAGCCATAAGATTATAAAATGTAATAATTATAAGAATGGATTATAGGGTTTGAAACATATGTAAATGTAATATGTATAATAAAAACAGCATAAAAATGGGGGAGGATGCAGCTATATATGAGTAAAATTTTTATGTTTCACTGGAATCAAGACAGTATAAATACATAGTAAACCCTAGAGCAATTGCTGAAAAATAATTTTTAAATATAATTAAAAATTATTAAAGGAATTAAAATGTTAGTAGAAAGTATCCATTCAGTATAAGAGAAGGCAGCAAAAGAGAAACAAAATGATATGAAGCATATAGAAAACAAACGTAAAATGGCAGACATAAATCTAACTATATTCATAACATTAAATATGAATGAATTAAATAATCAAGTCAGATATCAAACTGAATTTAAAAAAAACAGGACCCAAAAATATGCTGTCTGCAGGAGACACATTTTAGATTTAAAGATATAAATAGGCTGAAAACAAAAGGATCGAAAAAGATGTACCACACAAACAGCAACCATGAGGGGATAAAGACTTAAAATAAATAGACAAAACAAATAAGACAAAAAGACTTAAATAAATTGACATATAAAAGGCCATAGAGTGATCGAGCAAAGACTCCTATTTTCCTAAGGAACCAAATTGCAGTAATTGAAAGGCTTTTTTCTGGGGCTGGTCAGTTATCCAGAGAGAAAAATTCCAGCTCTTGTCTAGGGCATGGTGGGTATAGGTTTGGTGGTCTTTGTGTGATCTCAGCTTCCTAGATCACTTTCTGAGAGCTTGGGGGTAGGTGGCCCAGAGAGGAACTTCACCATTTCAGATCTGGATTTTCCATCTCCTTTTTCCGGATAGCATCTTTCTTCCACCCTAAACTGTTCCCATGGTGGCAAGACTAAATTTTTTTCTAAAACTGGAATCCTCTGCTAGGTTGAGACAAAGTCATTGCCTAAATGGTAAATGTAAGGAAAGAGATTTTGGGGGAAAATTTTAAAGTTTTCAAGCTTTTAAAGATTTTTATTCAATTATCTTTTTAAAAACCCTGACCCATAATTCAGCCTTAATATTTTCTGGGCTTTCCAACAGGAACTTACTTTTTCCTGGCTGCCATGGCAACTACCCTCCATCTGTTTTTCATTTTCCAAATATTTACTCCTTTCTCCTTTGTCTTCCTGGGTTCATACTTTTCCTCTCTTTATTGTAATTTTTGTGGGATTTTGAAGAGAGCAAAGACAAATGTAATCATTCAATTTACCATGTTTGGTCTTAAAGTACAACCCTTTAAGACCAATAGGTCAGCAAAGAAAAATAATACAACTTTGGGTTAAGCAGATCTTGGTTTAAGTACTGAGTCAACCTCACACTGATGGTGTTATAATGAACAGGTTTTCTTGGAGCCACGATTTTCTCAGTGGGAAGACATGCATAATAATACCTACCTCATACATAGGGGTCTTACGTAAGAAAAGATGTATACAGTACTTTCATGGCTTACTTCTTTGGAACTGTAACCATCATCATTATCATTATCCTGGCTCCAAATGAAAACAACATGGCTCAAAGTGCTTAGATTAGTGTTTGCAATTCTTCAGCTACTTATTGATTTAATATTATTCAATTTTAATAAGATGATTCAAATAACCAGCGACCGATATATTTCAAGCTATTGTTCTGCCTTCTTAGTCATAAAGAATCTGCTTTGGAGAGAACATGGATCATAATTTTGTGGTCTATTAAATTTGGACTAGAGATGAGAAAGCCAAATTCAGTTTTGAAGGTTGAGGTGAGATGAGGTGGTAGTTAATAGAATGACCACAATGTTGTATTGGTATAATAAGAATTTAAATCCTTAGAAATATGAGATTTGTGAGATGTCATGACTTGTATATGATGTTTGAGGAGGAATTCAAGATATATAGGGGTTTTGGGGGGGTTTTTTTGGCCTATTCTTCAGCTAATTGCATTTTTTGAATTTGTATTTTCCTGTCCTCTGTCTTCAGATTTTAAATATGATGGCTTAATGGCCATAAGTCTTCCTTGATTAATATTACTTGCTTGTATTCATGGATAGTGTTGTCTTTAGTAATGAATAATTCATTTGTAAAATAACAAGCATATCCTTATCATTCCAAATTAACCACATGAGTATTAAATGGAAAGTTAAATAGCTCCTTGACATTCTTGTGAACCAGTAGCCCCAGAGTAGAATCTGATTGGCCAAAATGATGAGAATTAAGAATAATAAAAAATATATATAAATCTTCAAGAATCAGAATTAAATGCAGATATCTGTCATAAATAATAAAACTTGTTATTCAATATTTCATGTGTACATAAATGTATTTTAAAATGTGATTAGTATCAAAAGCAAAACACTTTTTATTTGTACAACACTCTTTTCTGAACAAGAGCCTTCCAGTATTCATGTGTGCCTCAAAAATGTCTCTGTGTGGAGAGAACTTTACTCAGGGAAGATAATTTTTGAATGGAAAATTATTCCATTAATTAAATATTTTTCAGGGTGGCTGCTTTGCACACATTTCATGCTACTAGATTTAGAATTGTTGTGTTTTAACACTGATTAATAAGTTGTCTATGTATTTTGTAAACATTCTCAAGGAAGGTAGTCTGTAAAATAGTAAAATTGCTGAGGCACAAATATTTATCACCGATCCAGTAAGATTTTATGTACCCTGTAAATGCAATATTATATATTTTATGCTTCCTCTGTTTTTGGTACAATATACATTCAGTTTTTCCCCATGAAGTTAATTTCATGATCAGTAGATATCTCTGAACAATATATTTTTTACAGCTTCATGGGTACTGAACACTTACATGGAATCATTGTTTTTCCCTCAGGTAGTGATAAGGAGCCAGACAATGTGAACCCACGTTGTTTATATTTTGAAATCATGCTTGACTTCTAAGCTATAATTATCTTTTATTTCCTTAGATCTATTATATTTACATGCTTCTCTCTTGCACTTACTTTGAAGTCTATCACTAGCTCATCTAACAGCTTATGTAGCATCATGGACATCAAAGTCGAGTTCAGAATAGGGTGCATTTAATTAAATAACAGACTGAAGGAAAATCTGATTCCGTTTTTGGTTTTGTGTGGTTAGGAGGGAAAAAAGAATTTTTGATCCTCCCAATTGCTTGAAAAATCTTATACTACATATTCAAGTATATGCAAGTATGTATATATATGTACACATATTTATATATGCACTGTAACATAATAAACCAGTTTTAATAACGAATTATTTTTGTGAAGAATAGGATTATTCAATAAAAGCACGTGAATAAGCAATTGAGATTTTAAAATTCTATTGCAAGACTATATTTTCAAGGATCATTCCTATAGTTCATAAAATTCCATAGCCAGTTCTGTCACTGATCTGTTTTGTGAACTTACACAAATAACTCCTTCTTTTTATTTCTTTCTATTTTAAAATAGAGATTGCCACATCACCTAGCTAATGGTTTTGTGAGAGAGAATAATGAATAAAAAGGAATGAGAAGTGAGTGGACAATGATTGCTATTGAAACACTTCATTCAGAGTCTTGAGACTGGAGGTGAAATGTTACCTAACTTTTTGCATTTGCACATATTTGGGTTATCAGGGCCTTTAGAGTCAAGTATTGGTTATAAACTCTGAAGGCTACTGTTCCTGAACCCGATTGATTTTAGTGGAAAGATCATTAGCACTAGGATTCAACGTACTGCGTTCCAGCCCAAACAATGCCACTAATTTTGCAAGGTCAAAGGATGTTTCTCAGGAAACATATTTCCTCATTTGAAAAGATAGGGTAGTCAACCTTTTTACTCATATGGTTATTGTGAGGCTCCCAATACTTTGAAGGCCAGGAAAGGTGTCTAGAAAAAAAAATCTGACGCGTTATATAAATGCAAGGTGCTATTTCTAGAGATATTTCAGAATAAAATATACCATAGGATAATGACTGGGGATATTAAAAAATCTACAATGACTTTCTCTTCAAGAATGTTCTTTCTTCCCTCCCTCCTGCTTCCTTCCTTCCTTCCTTCCTTCCTTTCTCCCTTTCTTTCTTTCTTTCTTTCTTTCTCTCTCTCTTTCTTTCTTTTGCTTTCTTTCTTTAGTTAAATCATATCCCTTCTGCTAGGAGTTCTAACAGTGTTTATCAATGCTCAGACCACACTTTTGTAAACTTCTGGGTTGACCACTCAATCACTATCCTTTCTTTAAAAAGTGAACTACACATAGGACTTCCCTGGTGGCGCAGTGGTTGAGAAACCGCCTGCCAAGGCAGGGGACAAGGGTTTGATCCCTGGTCCGGAAAGATCCCACCTGCCGTGGAGCAACTAGGCCCATGCGCCAAAACTACTAAGCCTGCGCTCTAGAGCCCGCAAGCCACAGCTACTGAGCCTGCGTGCTGCAACTACTGAAGCCCGCGCGCCTAGAGGCTGTGCTCTGCAACAAGAGAAGCCACCGCAATGAGAAGCCCACGCACCGTGATGAAGAGTAGCAACCACTTGCAGCAACTAGAGATAGCCTGCATGCAGCAATGAAGACCCAACACAACCAAAAATAAAAAAAATACATATATATAAAAGTAAACTGCACAATTATTTTTTTTTTACTTCTCAGTACTCGTGCAATCTTCATTCTTTACCAGCCATGATTTAGCTTGCTAAATTCAAACAAAAACATTCTATGGTCACTAAGAACTGTTTAGTCACCAAAACTGATGACTTGTTTTCACTTCTTTTTCTCATTATGTTGTCAACAATATCTGAAACTGTTTACCATTCCTATTTTTCAAAATTGTTTTTCACTTGTTTACTTTATAATGATCTATGCTAGTATGCCCGTGAGTTCTTTTCCTGTGTCTTCCTTACATTTACATATCTACTCCCCTGCCCGTGAAGCAGAGTTAATATTCAAGGTCTGCCCCATCCTTTTTTCTCTTTCCTTCTGTTATCCACTTTTCTTTCATTATTGAATTCTTATCCATGGCTTCAACTATCATTCAGATGAAATTAAATGCCTATTCTATCTCTGTCTTTAATATCTACTACTTCTTCATTATTACTCTCTATTACTTCCCTAAGTACCTTTCCAATTGGAAAAAGTTACCACCAGATCATCAATATGCCTGATGTTGATATTCTAACTTCTATTATCTGGGTCATTCTCTGCTTTTGGTCTTAGGCATTTTCCTATCTTTGCATGCCAGAATGCTAAAAATGCAATTGTTGCATACATTCTATGGTTTCTAAAACTTTTTTTACCAGTTAAATTAAAAATTGGAAGTTAGTGACTAAGTAAAAATATACTGAATTTTAAATAGATTGTAAGTATTGGAATTATAAAAATTAAAAATAAGATCACTGTAGGTTCAAAGTTTATATTAAATTTTGCTCAGTTTTCATGAAATAAATTCAGGGTCAATGGGAGGGTTGATATCTTTTTCTACCTTTTTTTTTTTTTTCTTTGCAGAGGAGAGGGAGTTATATGGAGAGTCAAAATTTAATCCAGATTTATAGTACATTGTGTTAACTATATTTTTGTTTTATCCTGTTTCTTAATGAAGGAGACATTTATGTTCTATCATCCAAAAATGCTAAATGAATGCTTAAAGAATATGTAAGACTTTGCTAGGGATTTTGAGGGATACAAAAAATCAGGCCCAGTTTTTGTGTCAGGGAACTTAGGGTCTTGATGTATACTTATATGAGAAGAGAGATGTAAAAAATATCTATACTAGTAGATAGAGTGAAATAAGTACCTTAAGAGAGAGAGAGATAGTGCTATGTGAATTTTATGAAATGTAATAACGTATGTGGCTTGGTTTTTATCCTCATATGCAAACTGCAGTTTTTATTTTCCCTAGATGTCTGCAGTTTTTCTTAATGAGAAATTGAATTGTATAGTGGCTAGGCTCATAGTCTCTAGAGCCACACTGCCTAGGTCAGACCTATAATCCATTATTCACTAGTTGTATGTTCTTGGCCAACTTAAGCTGTACCCCAGTTTCCTCATCTGTAAATTAGGGATACTAAAAATACTACATATAACACTTCACATGTTTATTATAAGATTTAAATTAGATGTATTTGTAAAACACTGAACAATGTCTGCCTTGTAGTAAGTGGTAAGGATGTGAGAACTCAATTTCTTAATGATATATGTCTATCTTTACTTGGATTAAAAATGACCTTTATTTCAGGCTTATGTTTACTTCTAAAACTTTAGGATATTCCCATCTAAGAATCTGACAATAGGCAATGAAAAAACGTTTTGATCATAAAATTGGGCAGATATTGGCAGATTTCTTCCAAAATTATGGATGAAAAACATCCTATCAGCATAAAATTGTATGTTCTATGTAACATAATTCTTTTGATTTTAAAAGGTATAATTCAGTCAAAAGGATTTTTAATTTTAATAATCATAAAGAGGATAATTTCCCATTTTTTCCCAGTATTTGGCCTAAAGTATGTTACCTGGTTTTTATGGAAGTCTCCAGGGGCATGTTAAATTAAGAATACTATCAGTATGTATGTAATACCCACTTTTGCTCCAAGCTCTTTCAGCTATAATGAGTATTAGCAGTTCAAAATGTTTCAATATAATTTCCCAGCTTTCCTTTAAAAAAAAAAAACCTTTTACCAAGTTGGAATGTATGCATTTATTTATTAGTAATATGCCTGCAACATTAATCCCTATTTAATATTCTTTCAAATGCAGTAGAGGTTTGCTTTTACGTATTAGACTTGGGAGGACCTAGTTGAAATATGTAAGTCTTGATTACATAGAGCTGTATTTGAAAACTGAATTTCATTTTAATGCTTTAATAAATATTTCTCAGAATTTCACATGATGAGATATGACCATTTTTCATTAGTTTCTATTTCTCCAGTTTGAGATTAATGTTATAATATCTCATATTGGGGAATTAACATAAAAGAGAAATTTTGGTAACAAATTATATATAATTCATTTTTCAGTTATGGATAATTTGAATTTGAGATTTTGCTGTTGTGTCTAAAACTGTTCTCATTATTAGTATTTTAAAATTGAAAAGGATTTGAGATTAAATTCTATAGACACAAAGGTCAACTCCATAGTTCAAAAAAATCATGAGCATTCATGATGGGAAAGAAATAATAAATGTGTTCAAATAGAGGCATGATAAATTTCATAGCAGCCTTCTAATCATTTAGAGAAATTTTTGTCAAGTCATTTGGCTCAGAACAATGTTTTTATTGTATTACATATGAGATATATTATAACAAAATATACCTATTTTATTTTTTTAACATCTTTATTGGAGTATAATTGCTTTACATTGTTGTGTTAATTGCTGCTGTATAACAAAGTGAATCAGCTATACGTGTACATATATCCCCATATCCCCTCCCTCTTGCGTCTCCCTCCCACCCTCCCTATCCCACCCCGCTAAGTGGTCACAATATATACCTATTTTAAAACAATATAATTTATAAATATATAACTTTATTATATGAAAATATAACACATAATATATCATTATGTAATCCTCAGGTACAATATATAAACATAATTATATGAAAATTTAGACATGGGATCTATGTGAGTAGTCATTTGCAGGCGTTTTTTAAAAAGTTTCAGAAATAAGTCGGAACTAGAGCCTAAGAACCTTTTTAAAAACAAGGGAGGCTGAATCCTATGAGTGTGGAAGCAGAGACCATGAAAGCCCATGTAATCAAAGTTGAAGATGCTTCCAGCTTGGTACAGAGTCAACTTAACAGTGGTCTCAGCTGCAGGAAGAAAGAAGAGTGTAAAGGAAGGTCACCCTGAAAGAAAATGTAATAAAGCAAATATATGAACAGTTGAAGTAATCAAGGAAAGGGCCAGATAGATGCTGCCAATGATGAAGTATATATGAAGTGGAAAAAAATGAGAAATATCAAAATATATTTTTATGATCAATAAAGATAAGTATAGAGAAAATAATCACAGACCATTAGAGATGATTATTAGCTATAGTGTGGCTCTAAAAGGCAAGACTGAAACAACTTTGAAGTAGTCCCAGCTGATTCTTACTTTTGTCCTATACCTTTATTCAAAAATAGTGAAGGAGCTCAGTACCCTCATTTATTCGTCTCCTCTACTCTCCCTCCCTCTCTCATCAAAGTATTTCTTAGCTATTAGTTGTATTAAATTGTCCTCAGAAATACAAATGACTAATATATCATATTATGTATATGGCTGCCTATTTTTTCCATTTTGTTACACTGACCTTGGGGCTAATGGTTTCTCTCTTTCCTAACTTAGAATCTGATTTCAAATTTTGGATGAGTTGACTAAATTTATCTGGCTAAGTAACTCATGTTAATCATTTTACCCATCTATAAAATAGATTACTTATTGAGTACAATACCAAATAAACTTAAAATTGTTGGTAAAAATGTCTTTGTTTAAATCAACTGTAAAGGAAATAATAAAGAAACAGTAATGTACCAGAGACATCAGAATTGTTCTGGTTTACAATGTAGAATTATGTAATTTACATGAAACTGGCTAAAGGATAAACTGTACTGTAAGAAGTGTTGAAATATGATAACTAGGTCAATCAATTCTGCCACCTGACTTGCTGTGACAAAAGGTTCTTGTGGACCTGATCAAACTACAAAAATTATAAGGAGAGAGAAATACTCTTGTTCTTCTAGATAATAAGGTAATTTTATTTTGTCTGCTTTTTTATGAATGAGAGAATAGTGTATTTCATGCTTAAACACAGGTGCACCACACACCCAGTCTCTCAAATGCACAGATCACGTTTTGAAATGTCTCATACCTATTTTGTTCAAGCTTGAAACTATTCTTAAAGGCATTTCTTGCTTGGCTTTAATGTGGTTATCTCTTTCTTACTTAAAAAAAAAGTAACGTGGGGCTTCCCTGGTGGCCCAGTGGTTGAGAGTCCGCCTGCCGATGCAGGGGACACAAGTTCGTGCCCCGGTCCGGGAGGATCCCACATGCCGAGGAGTGGCTGGGTCCATGAGCCATGGTCGCTGAGCCTGCGCGTCCGGAGCCTGGGCTCCGAGACGGGAGAGGCCACAACAGTGACAGACCCGCGTACCGCAAAAAACAAAAACAAAAGCAAAAAACAACGTATTATTATTTAATTTACTTGCATTTGCTATATTAATAGAGTATTTTGTTACATGACCCTAAAAGTAGATTACTTTTTTTGAGAGTTTTAATGAAATATAGGGAAGCTTCATGTACTCCTAAGTGTTTAATAAATGTTTCTTGATGGTGATAATAACTTTTTGGTAGTTTAGGTCCAACTATAGTATCATTTCAAACTAGATTTGGTCCAACCTGCAGTGTTATTTCAAAGCAGCTTGAAAGGGAATCTTGATTTTTATTTCAAACTCTCTTACTTACATTTATACAATTCTTGAAGATAATTTAAAAAGATGTTGATCTGATAATAAATTCCTTCTTAAACTCTTTGTAATGATTTTAGAGTTCTTTCATTTTAATAACTAGTATATACGTTGATTTTTAAAACTTTCGTCTTTAAATTTTTTCCCTTAAATCACAAAAAAAACTTTCAAGGGTGGATAAAATTAAAATACAGTGAGGCTACAAGAAGCCATGGGTTGGTTGGAGATGAATGATCATTTAAATCTGTTCTACTTAAGAAGTGACACAAAGAAGTTTGATTTGCAAAATTGGTTGAAATATGCTAATGAAATCAAATAGCAAATAGAACAATAATTTTGTTTGCTACTTTTTACTGTCACTGATTTTAGTTGTTGTTTGAAACAGGGAAATTGTAGAATACCTTTTAAAGATCCATGTTTAATTGTTTTAATATTGATTGTCTTTCCTAAAATTTAAATCCTTTATCATTCTGTAAGCATTTCAAGGATTTGCCTTTTTTTTTTTTTTTTTTTTTTTTTTGCGGTACGCGGGCCTCTCACTGCTGTGGCCTCTCCCGTTGCAGAGCACAGGCTCCAGACGCACAGGCTCAGCGGACATGGCTCACCCAGCCGCTCCGCAGCATGTGGGATCTTCCCGGACCGGGGCACGAACCCACGTCCCTTGCATCGGCAGGCGGACTCTCAACCACTGCACCACCAGGGAAGCCCTTGCCTTTTTTAAATCAATAATTTTGCTTTCTAAAGTACCTTCACAGAACCCTCTTTAACACTTCTATATGTTCAAATATTCTTAAAGTAATATTGAATGATACCCATTTCTTAGATAGGAGAAAGTGACAAAGAAAGGTTATGTACCTTATCTTTAGTTATAAATCTGAAATAATTTGAATAATTTAGAAGTTAATTCAATTCTTTTTAACAATATATCAGTTATTTAATAAAACAATATTGCTATCTGTCTGGCCTTTGTTGAATATTATCTAATAATAGAATAAACTCCATGTTTTCAAGTGAAAGTCATCTGAAGAGTTTGCTATACAATTCTAGGAGAAAAAAAGTGTTTTCCTTCAATTTACCAGAGATTGTAAAAGCTCATTATCAAGGGGATCAGGTTTATACTTGTGAAGAATTGGATGTGAAACCATGAAATATATGCTCATTGTTTCATGTGGGTGTTCTTAATAATGCCTCAAGGTTTGTGAAAATCACGTAGAGTCATATTATGATACCACAAATAAGTCTAAAATGCTGTTAACGGGACTACTGTATTGTATGATCTCAGCCTGATTCATTTACCATCAAATAATAAGATCTTAGTAAAGCTCCAGTGTCTGTTTACCACAGATGGTATGATTGTAATTTACTTATTTAAGTGGAATTACAGCAATATACTCAGCAATTATATCGCAGGTATTAATGGAAGATAACATTGGTTTAGAACTAATGAGTTAATACCTTGATACCTTGTGAGAGAGACATAGGGAAGAATATCAGATATTAGTTTACTAGATTCTTTTATGCCTTTATTCAATGGACATTTGAAAATTTTCTATAATTGCTATTTAAAAAAACTGGAATAAGACAAGTCCCTAGATTTAAGGAGCTAAGAGTCTATGGGGATGGGGTCTGTAAGCAAATAATTAACTTCCAAGTGGACATTGTAGTGGGAGAAACACTTCCATCTGGGGTGGTCAGGGAGGGATGTGGTAGCATTTGTGCTTTCAGTAACAACTTAGAGTATGAGAAAGTAGCTGAAATTTTAGGTATATAGGATATGTGCAAAGGCATAGAGGTGGAAGGTATCTTTTTTTACAAGATTATGTGAAGTAACTGAAAGAAGCCAGAGGCTTTGGAACAGTATAAGGAGTGAGCATTGTGTGAGTGGTGTTTGTAAATGACGGTGATAGTGAAGGAGTAGATGAGCCTGAAAAGATAGTTCAAACAGATTGCAAGTGTATATGAATGGTGAGTTGTTTGGAGTTTGTCTTGTATGAAATGAAAATCCATAAAAGGTTCAATAGGGAAGTGCATGATCACAATTATATTTTGGAGAGCAAAAGGTGGTGTCAGAGTGGAGGTGTGGGAGATGAACAGATAGGACAAAGGAGAAGAAAAATTAGACACAATATGAGGCTATTGAAATACTTCAGTAATAAAATAGGCGCTCTCAAAAATGGGTTTAGATGAATTAGACATAGAATAACCACACTGAATGGCATAAGAATTAGGTTCCATCAGTTCTTCCTTAAGGTGGCTATTGAACTTCTCGAGTTTTGTAGAGATTTTTCTAGAGTTGAGTTTACCTGGAACATTGCTCCACAGTCTAGTCCCATGTTCTTATGGCTGGCACTGGTTCTTTTACATGGACTGAAATAACAAAACTATAATTTCCTAAGTATTTTTAGGTGAATATTTTACCTTGCTGTTATTCACCTGGCAAAATGAGGAAATCCTTAGGAAAGAATAAATTTGTCTTTGGACAACAAGAATTTATAGGTAATACTCAATTAACTATTTGACAGAGATGCAAACTATGGATTCTTTTTCTGCCCTGTTGACATCAGAGTGACCTTTGGCTCACCTTGCACAGAAGGTTCCAGTCACACTTGGAATGGATTATGACACACTGAGCTCCTTCTTAACATGTTCTTATAGTCAGCAGATCTCAGGAGGGATTCCCTGTGGAGGATATTGTAATCTCCCTCTGGATGCATTTTTTTCCTTCTTCTTTCTTCTTTTCTTTGCTTTGAAGAGCTGGACAAGAAAAGTATCTATGCTGAAAGCTGAGTAAACCTGGAGGGGGCAAGTGCTGACATTCATGAGATCAGAGTCACTCTTGCAAGAGCCAGCCAGCAGGGTAAACAGTTTTCTATAGCTTTAATAAATGAGACTAATAGGAATGGCATCAGATCGGTTAACCTGCATGATTTTCATTTTCATACACAGCTAGTAGTCACTGAACTCTCCTTATCACACAATTATTTTTTTCCAATTCCCTTTGTTCTTTCTGTCACATAACACCTCAGTCTGTATAAACCAAAGGCGGCATTCTAAAATGTGATGTGATTATTGGGAACATTTTGTTGATAAAAGATACTCGCGCAACAGGAGGAAATTAAGTTGTTACTGACATTTCTCCATAGAAAGTGGAATTCTCTGCAGCTGAAAGCTCACACAGTGGAATTTCCATTTAGCAAACTCTCTAAGACTGTGAGAACTTCCTGGTAATATTAGATATGGCAACTTCAGAAACATAGACTTGAATAAATGGCAGTGTTGAATACTCTGTTGTGCAGAATTCTAGCTCTCTAGGGAGTGTCCAGTGTCCTACATAATAAATCACAGGAAAGAATTAAAAATAAATTAGGACAGTACTATACTTCTATTTTCCTCTTACACTAAAAGCCTTGGAATGTAGAGAAAAGTTTGTTTCTTACATTACGTTTTCAGCCGAGAAAGCTGGATGAACACTACATGTATGAGAAAAGTCTTCAAAAACAATATGTTTTAGTTTATAAGCATTTAAATTTCACCCAAAGCTAGGAGCAGAGGAGTGCCCCACATGATGCTATATCTGTTTCTGTCCACAGTGGTGGCCTTGAATGATTTAAAGGCTTCAAGATATATGGGAATATTATCTTTGCTTTAAATTAGGGAAGGAAGCCATTACAAGGTGTATAACGTACACATTGCAGTGATACAGTCTGAATCAGTCATAAGTCATCCTATGGAAAGTTCTTTTAAATTTTACTATTGGTAATGTCCTCAATGCCACAGAAAGACTAAATGTCTCATTATAGCATTTCGTGTAGTAATTAAGTAATATAGCATTTGTTTTCCTCCAGTGACACAACAAATTCAGGTTAACTCTATTTCTCTAAATTTGTAAACTGGTTAATGTCAATCAAAGATGAGAAAATTAGAAAATTTGTCTATGTTGAGACTTCTTTCCTCAATCTTATGGTGATTTTCTATATCTGGGGTGAATTTTGATTATGTTATTATGATTTTCTCTTTTTACTTTCTGTTTATAAGGACTTCTGTTTAGCTAAACTCAAGCTTCTATTGGTTTCAGAGGTAGGACAGGTGGGACTAGGAATTTTATATCAGGTATGCAAGGTTTAAGATAGAATTAATGTTTAATTTCTGGAAAACCAGAGATGAATTTTCCACCAAAAAATAGGTTTGAAAGAAGAACTTGGATTGGATATTTTGAAAATTTTTTGGCATATATAGTGCCCAGACATCAATGGCACAGGCTATGGAAAAATTTCCCTAAATATAGAGGGCACGCCTGCTACCTTCATGGGTAATCCTTATGGCTTGGTACCCATGGTAAGTAGATATGATGTAAAAGCAGTAGATAGATAGCTCAGAGCCTGTTTTTTTTTTTTTTTAGTCCCAAGGAATTTTGAGAGATAAAGGTAGAGCAAAGCAGATGAATAATGGAGTGAAGAATCTGGGCCCCAATCTCCCATTTTCAGACTTTGTCTTGAACAGAAAGAGATATATTATAAGTTGAAGGAATTGTCAAGGCTAGAGTACTTGACTAGATTCATTTCTGGACCTCTGGAAAGAGACTGCTTCTCAGATGTCCCTGAAAAAGTAAACTTTGGAACTCAGCATGGTTAGGTTGAAGAAGAGATGTGCTTTAAGCTTTCCTGAGTTGCTTGTAATACCTGTGAGGTGTGGATTGAATCCCCAGTATTCTTGCATGTCCCAGTGGGGACTTCTGAGGTGATATGACACCACTACAGTGGTTAGAAATTAGGGGTCTAATTGACTATTGACTATTGACTATTAGGAGTCTATTGACTATTATAGTCTAATTGACTATTCCAGGCTCTGGGTGGAAGATCTAGAAGAGACTCAAAGAGATTCATAGAACCAGCAATTGCTGACATGAGGCCATGTGAGTAAGAGCTTAGCACTAGGCCTTGAAGAAGCCTTGCCAGCTCTGACTATGAATTACAGCAGGGGATTCTGGCAGGGAGAGGAGGAGCTAGACAGATAAGAAACCTCCTCAGAGACCAGCGGAGCCAAGGGAAGCAGGGCATGCC
The DNA here is from genome assembly GCF_964374135.1 of Grampus griseus. Taxonomy (NCBI): domain Eukaryota; kingdom Metazoa; phylum Chordata; class Mammalia; order Artiodactyla; family Delphinidae; genus Grampus; species Grampus griseus. The sequence continues at coordinate 64,548,945 of NC_138997.1, forward strand.
CACACTCCCTCCCTCTGATGTCATGAGAACACTGTGAGCCTCCTAATATACCCATGCCCCACTTTGAGGAAGAAAAGAGTAACTGGAGCATCTTTCTAGAAAGTCTGAGCAGGGGGAAAAAAAAAAGGAAAAACTCCCTAAAAACAGTTCTGTGAGGGATTTGGTTTTTGAAATATAAAACCAGAACTATAAAAAACAGAAGAGACTGAAATACTGTTATATGGCAGGAGTAAGTTTTCTTTTATGTGGGGTGGGCTGTGGTAGAAGATTAGGCCAGGTTTAGAGAACAAAGGAGCTATATTTTCTACATACCTCTGAGAACAGTTTGAGAAAATTTAAGAATCCTCCATGTGTGATGTTCTGTACTCATTTGGGTCTCATAACCATAGCAAAGAATTACTCATAGTGTAAGACAAACATCTTAATAACTGGAAACCTCTGCATTAAAAAAGGAAAGTTTATTAGTGTAGTAGGATTCTATTGCTTTAGAATGAATTATCACAAACTTCGCAGCTTAAAACATCAGAAATTTATTAGCTCATAGTTCTGTAGGTCAGAAGCTTGGGCAAGCGAAACTGAGTCTTTTGCTTAGTCTCCCAAGGTGGAAATCAAAGTGTCAGCAGACCTGGGCTCTTATCTGGAGGTTCTGGGGAGAATCCAGTTCTAGCTCATTTATGGTCGGCAGAATACAGTTCCTTGTGGATTGTAGGTCTGAAGTCCCAGTTTTCTTCCTGGCTGTCATGTGGGGACTACTCTCTTCTTGAAGCCACTTGCATTCTTTCTCATGTGGTCCCCTCCATCTTCCAACCAGCAATAGCAAGTCATGTCTTTCTCATGCTTTGAATCTTTCTGGTTTCCTCTTCTGCTATCAGTTAAAGAAAACTATCTGTTTTTAAAGGATTCACGTGATTAGATTTGGTTGACTCACTGGAATAAGCTCCCTTTGGATTAACTAAAAGTCAAATAATTAGTAACCGTAATTCAATCTGCAAAATCACTTTTGTCATGTAACTTAACATAATCACAGGCCTAATATCTCGTCAAATTTCCAGTCCTAGTCCTGCTGGATTAGGGTGGGAAGTCATGGGGGTAGGGAGTGGAGAGAGGAGAATCAGTTACGGATTCCTCCTAACACTACCCAAATTATCTTGTGTACATTTTTGTATAACAGCAGACCGTAGTAAGAGAGGTAATATTGGTTAGGAAAGTAAATAATGCTGTTGAGGGCTTCCCTGGCGGCGCAGTGGTTGAGAGTCCGCCTGCCGATGCAGGGGACACGGGTTCGTGCCCCGGTCCGGGAAGATCCCACATGCCGCGGAGCGGCTGGGCCCGTGAGCCATGGCCGCTGAGCCTGCGCGTCCGGAGCCTGTGCTCCACAACGGGAGAGACCACAACAGTGAGAGACCCGCGTACCGCAAAAAAAAATTAAAAAATTAAAAAAATAATGCTGTTGATAACAGTCATGATCAGTTACTAATTATTAATAGTCATTATTATTACATATCCATAAATATTGTATATTGACTATCATGAACAAATATTTATTGAATATTACAGATTTTATTGTGTGCTGAGGGCATGCCCAAGCAAATTGGACACAATGTCATCCCCTATAAAGCTCACAGACTGCAGGGGAAGAAAGATGTATAGATAGATGATTACAGCACGATTGATAGAAATTATCATATATAGCCCATATAACTTATGATATGGAAAGGCAGAATCCAGTGATGTCAGTGGAGAATTCTTTGAGAAAATCATATTACTTGTTTGCTCAGTCTAGAACTTTCCCTCTTAATGATTAAAACAACACAGGCCTATTTTAGAAAAATGGAAAATATAAAAGAGAATAGGATGATAATCACACACAATCCCATCCTCTAGAAATACCTTTATTTACATTTTGACACTCCTTTATGTCTTATTTTACATATATATTTCCTACGTATTTTACACAGTCAAGGTTGCACTTCATATACAGTTTAGTACAGCTCTTTTATATATAATGCACTAACATTTTTCTGTATCTTAAGAATTTTACAAATATTATTGTTGATTATTTAGTAATATTTCATCATGAGGATGGACCAAATTTTAATTAACCATTACATCTATTGTTGGATATTTGTTTTTTTTTCTGATATTTTGTAATTATAGGGAGCATGAAGTCCACTGTTTTTTCACATTGTGATCATGTGAAATTTGAAAAAATTCAAGTTATTCTAGGGCAAACTGTGTGTATCATTGGCCATATAGAAGACATGGTGAAAGGAAAACTCAACTTTATGTATGTTGAAACTAATTACAAATAATTATAGACTAATTGTTAGTATCGGTACAATTAATTACTTAAATGAATAAGTTTATATAGTTTATTATAGTTTATAACTATAAACTTATATAGTTTAAAATAGTCAAATAACTTCTTTTAACTGAAGCAATGATATCTAAGGATAGAAAAATGACTTTCTTCAAAAATTTATTTTCCTGCTTTGTATTTATAAATTGTATTAGGGCCTTTCAGAGAAAAAGAACCAGTGGGATGTGTGTATATACAGATGGTCCCCAACATACAATGGTTTAACTTAGCAATTTTTTTGACTACGATGGTGTGAAAGTGATAAGCATTCAGTAGAAACCATACTTTGAATTTTGAATTTTGACATTCTCCAGGGCTCACAATGTGCGGTATGATACTCTCTCATGATGCTGGGCAGTGGCAGGGAGCCACAGCTCCCAGCCAGCCATGTGACCTTGAGGGTAAACAACTGATACACTCATAACCATTGTATTCTTCACCTTCAGTACGGTATTCAATAAATTACATGAGATATTCAGCACTTTATCATAAAATAAACTTTGTGTTAGATGATTTTGCCCAACAATAGGCTAATGTAAGTGTTCTGAGCATGTTTAAGGTAGGCTGCGCTAAGCTATGAGGTTCAGTAAGTTAGGTGTATTAAATGTATTTTCAACTTATGATATTTTCAACTTTTGATGGGCTTATTGGGACATAACCCCATCATAAGTTGAGGAAAATATGTATATTTTTATATACATATAACGATATATGTATCTATATATGTATATATATATATATACATATTTTTACATATCCATATGTAATGTAAAATATATATAAATGAGAGAGGGAGAAAATAAAGAGAGGGATTTTAAGGAATTGGGTCAAGTGATTGTGGAAGCTGGCAAGTCCAAAATCTGTGGGGTAGGCCCACAGTCTGCAAACTCAAGGAAGATTTGCAGTTTGAGTCTACAGGCAGCCTGCTGGCAGAATTCCCTCTCTCTGGGGGTAGGTCAGTCTTTTCCTTAAGGCCTTCAATGGATTGGACAAGGCTCACACACATTATGGAGGACAGTTTGCTTACCCAAGGTTTACTGATTTAAATGTTAATCCCATCCCCAAAATACTTCACAGAAACATCTAGAAAAAAAATATCTGGGTACCATGGCCTAACCAAGTTGACATAAAATTAACCATCACACAGACTCATTATGAAGAACCATTGGTGATGGATATGGCTATTTGAGGTTTGATGTGAGTTCTTTGTATTCCAGAATTGAGTGGACTTAAGATTCCTTTCTAGAAGACATTATGACATGAGATGAAAAACGTCTAAGAAGTGGAAGGCATTAGTTATTGTTAATATACAGCTAGTAGTAGTAAATAGGACTCACAAGTGTCCTTAAAGGACAAAAATTATTTTCTACTCTTAATTGTTCTAGTAGGAAGATTAAGTGTTATTTACTGTTTTGATGAAAAATCTCTCCAATGAGGACTATTTGTAGTAAAGCTCATTTTAATAGATTAAAAATTGAATTAGATAATATTTAAAGGAAACACAATGTTTTATTCTTGGTTGCATATAATTCCCCACACAGGAGTAAATAAAAAAATTGACTGCCAGGACTTCCCTGGTGGTCCAGTGGTTAAAACTGTGAGCTCCCAATGCAGGGGGCCTGGGTTCGATCCCTGGTCAGGTAACTAGATCCCGCATGCTGCAGCTAAGACCTGGTACAGCCAAATAAATATATAAATAAGTAAATAAGTAAATAAAGAGTTTAAAAAGAAATTGACTGCCTTAATGCTTTTTTAAGTGCAAACCACTGGGGAACTTTCTTTTAAATAACTAGGGAAACATTGTAATTAATATATTTTTTAATGTAAATTGTTGAGAAGCTCTCAAAAATAGGTCTTTGACTTGCTTATTTAAAATAAATTCCTAGCTATTTTGTCCGTATCATACATTTATAGAATCTGAAAAGGATTGGATAGATAAACTTAGGTAAACATCAGCTTAAATCCCTTCTAAATTATTGAAAATTCCAAGGAACTGTGAGTTAATAAAATTTATCATGCTTGTGTTAATCTTTGGAATGTATTATTTTTTCCCCAGTATAATTCTGTGGTTTGTTTTTGGTCAAAAGATTTTTATATCATACATAGTAGCAGAAATATTATTGATAAGTGAAAAATTAGAAAAAAGCAGCATATAAATGTGATTTTTGGAAATTTGTCTAGAATTTTAACCTTATTTATAGGAATAAGTTTTAATGTGGGATTAGAAGTACTTGCTATGGGTAATAAGTCATCTTAAACTGATAGCATTTATATCTAATACTATTAATTGAAATGGGTCTTTAATAACTTTCCTCCAAGTGAAAAGAAATGCAGATTTAGATTCTTATGAGGGATAATAAGCTAACAGTATCAGGGAATGAACTTCAAAATCAGTAATGGAATTATTGGTTTCCTGACCTAACCAAGGACTTCTACCTTGACTAGAGCTTTTTAGTCCTCTGATTAGCTAGATAATCCTAGATTGTGTGGCCTTTATCTGAGTAAGCTAATAAAGGGTTAGTATATAGAATACAAATCCTACCAGCCATGTAAAAGGTCCAGGTACTTCAATTCTAAATAATACTTAAGGGAAGTTGATGACTTAAGACTAAGGATTAAAACCTACCAGAATGGTAGGTTTAATTTAGCAGTATGGCTACTCTGTCAGTTTTGAGATTTTGAAAACTGCAAATGAATAATACATCATACATTAGTCCTAAATATTATTACTTCTTTTTAATTGTTTTTGGGTTTACATTCCAGAACAATGTTAATATTTTTGTAAGTGAAACCAAGAGGAAATTAGCATTCATGTTTTATTCTATTTTTTCCAAATTATAAATCTTTTTCTGATCTTTAAATACTAATGAAGGGAAATAAAGTGAACATAAGGTATTTGTCTTAATTGTTTTGTATTTTCTTGCTTCATTGTGAATCTTTTCTTAACAGCTTAATTATTCCCAGTGTCATTACATCAAGTGGGGAAAATATCAAGTGAGCCATTGAAGGGACACTTTTGGGGGTTTCAGAACAATTTCTGAAAGCCAAAGAGGATCACACAGGCAGCACGAATTATTAATATAGATAACTTGACTGAGTTACTCATAATGTAGCAGAATTATTAATTTTATACCAGTGTTTTAGGGAAAGAGGGAACTGTTTTCATACCATTCTTATAATGAATGAGGGCTACTTTTTCTGAGTCTGGTGGTTCCTCTGGAGAAACCAGAGAATTTGGTTTTTCCAGATTATGATTTGGCAAAGTATATTATACTTTCTGGGATTATTTTACAGTAAATGATCAATATCCTTTTCAAGGACTGAGGACATCGAGGTGAATTCTTTATCTGCACAGTTTTATATAAATACATATTTGCAAATAAAACCTTAAAAATTATCTCTAACTAGTGAATTCTGGATTTTTATGTAATACAGAGATATGTCCTTAGGGTATTCTGCCGTAGCTTTAAAAACTGCTTTTCTTTTACAAAGTTAGGAAATACGTCAAATATTTAAAAAATATTTTACATATGTAATATGCATCTGCTGGAGTACTGAATGGTGGGAAGGGACCAGCCACACACCAGCTATAACTTCTTGATTTATTTAGCCAAACAGCAGACAAGCATGAAACACGTTAGTATGGCTTTCCTCTTGTACTTTAGCTCCTGCTGGGCACATAGATGCTTTATGTGTGGGAAGGATTCTACCAGATTAAGAAAGAAGTCACATGTAGCTTTGTCTCTTCTCTTTTATTCTCAGATTTAAACTAGCATTCATGAAGAAAGTATATTATTTTCAAACCTCTATTTAATAACTACAATAACCATAATAGTATGAATATGGCTACAAATATAAATACTGATCTTACTAATGATAATGGTAACATTTTACCTTTACTGTTTATTAACATTTTACATTTGCTGTATATACACTGTTCTTTGGGCTTTACATATATGTATTACCTTATTTGATTGTGAAAACAGTCTAATAGATAAGTACTATTATTATTCTCTTTTTATGCATGGGAAGCAGAGACACTAAGAGCTTAGGTAAATTGCACAGAGTAACTCAGTTTAAGTGGCTGGTTGGAAATATTGGACATTTAAAATTTATGAGTTAAACTTAATATTCTCTATAGCATCTGATTTTGTACCTCAGAGAGAGGCACATCTCATTAAAAGTGCTTCCAACTGCAGCATCCCTTTCATCCCTTCCCACTTTCTTTTCAACCATAGCCCACTGCCACACCTTAATCTCCAACACATTTTCCCTATGATTTGCTTTTATTGTATAAAATGTGATATGTACAAAACAATATTGGTAATACTTATTGTGGTGATCAATTTTGTGTCAACTTGATTGGCCATGGTACACAGATATTTCATTCTACATGTTTCTGTGAGGGTATTTTTGGATAGAATGAACATTTAAATCAGTAGACTTTGAGTGAAGTGCTATTTTGTTTTACTTAGTTTTTAACTTCATAGAAGTTTATCATACTTGTATATAATTTTAGTTTTCTAAAATTATTTCAAACCCCAAATTATGCTTTAATGATTCATCTGTGCTGTCAAATGTAGTTGTACATATTCTCTTCATATTAGAGAATGTGAACATACTCTAATTTTTAATTTTTTCTCTTGTTTTTGGACATTTACTTTGTATCCAATATTTTATACACCTCTGCAATCCTTCTTTTACATGTGTCTTAGTATACATGTGAATGAGTTTCTTGGAATGTACCTTGGAATCAAATTGTTGGGTGGTAGGGTATATGAATTCTTCCTTTTTCCAGAAAATGTCACATTGGATTTCATGAGTAATGTGTGTTTCCATTGATCCACATCTTTTTCCAACTGTAGATCTCTAAAATTTTGCCAAGCAAATAAATATAAAAAGGGACCTGTTTGTTTTTTTCTTGTGGAATGTGAGCATTCTTTATTCTGGATACTAAATCTTTGTCAGTTACATGTATTACAAGTATCTTCTCCCACTTTGTGGCTTATTTTTTTCACTTCTTTATGTATTTTTGATGAACTGAATTTAATTTTAGTAGTCAAATTTATAGCTTTTCTTTGGGGGGGTTCATATTTAAATCACGATTCCCTCACCCCAAGTAAGAAAGACATTATTTAATAGTTTTATTCATAAAGATCTGCGTTTCGTTTTCCACGCTTAATTTTTTAATCCATCTGAAATTGATTCTATGTGAGTATGAGGTAGGGATTTTTCTTCCAAAATGGTTTCACCAATTGTGCTGACATCATTTATTGACGTCTCTTCTTGTCTCTCTCCCCACCTCACCTCTTCCCCGTAATCTGGTATACTCTGTTCTCTATACATCTCAGTTCCAGGCTCTCTAACCTGTTGCATTGCTTAATTTTTATTTTTTGGCACAAATGTCCAAATACCATAGCTTTGTAATGGGTTTTGATATCTAGAAGGAGAAATTACCTCTCTTTATTATTCTTTGTCCCAATTATTCTTGCTCCTTTATACTTCCACAAACGTTTTACAATCTGTATTTCAAATTCTTGTTAAAATTTGATTTAGTTGACTTTGTAGATTCACTTGGTGTAAATTTATATCTTTATCCTGCTTGAATAATCTTGTCCATGATTGCAAATTATCTCTCCACTTATGTCTTTATTGTCTGTCAATACATGTTATGAATTTTTTGTACAGGTCTTACATATCTTCTATTGGATATATTCCTAGGTACCTCTTCAGCTGCTAATATATATAGAATAATACTTAGCATAGGAAAAGATTTCACCATAGGCAAAATATCCAGAATCTGACCTCATCTCACTAATTGCCCAGTACCAACTTAGTCTAAGACATCTTTATTTCTTGCGGGAATTACTTTAATAGCTTCCTAGCATTTTATTGCTGCTACTTTTGCCCCTACTCCATTACCCACAGTCTATCCTCAGTAGCACAGCCATATCGTTTCACAACCCTCTAATGGTTTTACATTTAATAGAGAGTAAAAGCCAAATCATTACAAGATGTGCAATGCTCTATAATATCTCCCTTCCATTCATCCCCTTCCCCCCATCTTTTCTTCATTCCCCATGTTCTTGCCACTTGCAGCAGACACTGTTGATTCTCCACCCCATTTATCTAAACTTACTTTTGAGTTCACTTGTAGCTATGATGATAGGTATTTCAAATGTCCACTAGCACCATCCCACTTTAAATAATATCTCTTGACTCTTGCTTCTCTGCCCAAGGGCTGACTTTGGCAGCACAGAAGCTTGCCAAGCCTACTGAAGGACAGCCCAGAAGTACTGGGGTGGTGATGCTGCAAGGGTATCCCTTAACTTTTGAGGGATGGGAACCAGTGGATAAATACTTCTGCTTCCGTCTCTCTTGTTGGGGAATTCTAAGATGCCATGTACATGCATCCTGTTAGTCCCCAGCAGGATCAAGACTTAACTTTTAGCAGCCATTCTTCCTTCTCTGCCTTACATTTCTCCCATCCTCTTGCATGCTCCCCAGGATCACCTCTCAAATAAACTGTGAGTATCCAAATCCTTGATGATTAATTTCATCATTCCTTGGGATTAATTTCAGGGAAACCCAATCTAGAGTACCACTTGAGCCATGCTGGCCTCTTTGCCATTTCTCAAACATAAAGGCATGTTACTGCATTAACACAGTTTCACTACCAGGAATTCTTCCAGATATTTCTTTGGTCTCTTTCGTACCTCTCATATGATTGTTAAATAACTTCTTCTCAGAGAGGCTTCTCATGACTGCCTATTTAATGCTACAACCCGTACCACCTGATTTACTTTAATCTGCTCTACTTTTTCCTTTTTTATTGTATTTCAGATTCTAAGATGTATCATATTTATTTAACATTTATAAATATTTATGATATTTCAGGTTCTAAAATTCTATATAATTTATTAATTATATTTATTATTTGTTTTCTATCATCTCTTACTAGAATGTAAGTTCCTTGAAATCAGGGATCTTTGTTTTATTTCACTTGTATATCACAAATGCCTAAAAGAGTGCTTGGTATAGGTTCAGTCAACATGTTTTCAGTAAGTGAATCAATGAACATCTTTGTCTTATTTGTGATGTCAAAGTAAAAGATTTCAATGTTTCTCCATTAAGAATATTTACTGTAAGGTTTTGGTAAGAAATCTTTACCAGTTTAAGGAATTTCATTTGTAGCTATGTTTTGAATAAAATTGTCCTGTAATTTTTCTTCCATTACTCTCCTTGTATAATTTTGCTTTCATGAAATGAGCGGAGAATGGTCACATTTTTTAACTTTCTGGAAGACTTTACAATGATGGAAGGATGTATTATTTTAGGGTCTGGTAGAACTCTCTCCCCAAACTATACGATCCTGCAGGGTATGTTTGTATGTATGTGTGAATATACTTAACTGTTGCTTCTACAATTGTTAGAAGACTACACAGTATTAAGTTAACCTTGCTGTTTCAATTCTATAACAATCTGCTTATTTCATATAACTATTCAAATGAATTATCAGAAAATTGTTAATATTATTTTATTATCTTTGTATTCTTTGCTGCTCTATGTCCTCTTTTGTTTCCCTTATATTATTTATTAATTACTTCTCTCCTATTTTATTCATCAGACTTTCCAGAATTTTTTCTATCCTATTACTCCGTCCAGTGCCAAACGTTTTGGCTTTATCTTTGCTTCTAGAAATTTTATTTCTGTTCTTATCTTTACTATCTTCCTCCTTCTACTTTCTTTACATTTACTCTCTTTTTTCTCTAACATCTTAACTTGGATATTTATTTCATTAATGTTCTACCTTTTTCTTTTGAAATATAACCAAGTAAGGCCATAAGGTGGCACTGACTTAATCATATCCCACAAGTCCACCCCTCCCCCAACTCTCCCAAAAAACTGAAAAATGTTTTATTTTTACAAATATATATATTTTTATTGGAGTATACTTGATTTACAATGTTGTATTAGTTTCAAGTGTACAGCACTGTGATTCAGTTATATATATATTTCTGATTCTTTATATATATATTTCAGATTCTTTTCCCTTATAGGTTATTACAGAATATTGAGTATAGTTCTCTGTGCTATACAGTAGGTCCTTGCTGGTTATCTATTTTATATATAGTAGTGTGTATATGTTAATGCCAATCCTCCTAATTTATCCCTCTCCCACTCCTTTCCTCTTTGGTAACCATAAGTTTGTTTTCTATGTCTATGACTCATTTTTAGAATTTCAAAATAGTTTGAACAAATTCAGTGAAGTTTTTAAAAAATTTCCTACTAGGTGCTGTGTACTATGATAAAGAAGTTGAATAATTCATAATCTTACCTCCAAGTCCATCATGCTCATATTCTATAGTAAGAAACAGACACGTAAAGCACACAATTTATATGTGGCATAGGTGCTGCAATCAGGAGATAAAAGGTAGTGTGGAAGCACAGTTACAAATGTAGTGTCTTTTGCAAAGCAAGCAATGGAAATTAGAAACAAGTATTCAATTATTGAGGAGATATTTTGAAGTGTTTCAAATACGGCCATAGAAATGGAAACCAAAATTGCTGCTTTGGCATCATGATGAATCTTGATGGCCAGAGAAGAGGGGAATTCCTCACAGTTATTTCATAAGTTTTGGTATATGATATCATCTGAATCATTTAGTTTTAAGTATTTTAGTTTCCACTTTGATTTCTTCTTTTACTCAAGAAGTATTTAGTCATGAATTTCTTATTTTGCAAATGTATGAGGATTAAAATATATATATTTTATTATTATTAATATCTAATTTTATTAGTCAGGGTTCTCCATATAAATAGAACCAATAGGATGTATATCTAGCTAGCTCATGGGATTGTGGAGGCTGCTGACAAGTTCCAAGATCAGCAAACAGAAGACTCAGGAAAGCTGATGTTTTAGTTGAGTTAGAAGGCGGGAAAAAATCTATGTCCCACCTTGGAGGCAGTCAGACAGGAGGACTCCGCCTCTACTAGGAGAGGCTCAGCCTCTTTGTTCTATTTAGGCTTTCATTCTATTTGATGATGCCTACCCATACATATCAGGGAGGGCAATCTGCTTTACTCAGTCTACCCATTCAAATATTAGTCTCTTCCAGAAACATCCTCTCGGACACACCCAGAATGATGTTTGACCAAATGTCTGGATACCCTGTGGCCCAGTCAAATTGACACATGAAATTAACCGTCACACTAACCTTATTTCATAATGAATGTGATCTCTATGACAAGTCTTTGAAATTTGTCAAGAGTATATTTATGGCCAAACTGTGATCATGTTTCATGTAGGCTTGAGAATAATACGTATTCTCTAATTGTTGGGTACAAAGTTTAAATATGCACGTTGTGTGTGTGTGTGTGTGTGTTTGTGTGTGTGTGTGTGTGTGTGTGTGTATGTAAATAAATGACTTTGAACAGGGTAGTCATTTTAGCAAATAGAAAATCTTGAGTCATTTTTGCTTAAAATTCATTGTGGCTAGGAACTTCAGAACTCAAACCAGCAAAAATGGTATTTGATTCCTGGACCTCTTCTCAATTATGTACTGCACTTCTATTAATCAAATTTTATATTTAAAAACAATTGAGTATGTGTCCTTTACTCATTTATTCAATTTTTTTTCATGATATTTTCTGCATGATCAATTTTCTTTTTCTCAGTCAAATGTCCTTTCTGATTTCTTAAAGCCTAAGCATCGGAAACTTAAAAGAGGGAAACCAACTAACTACTCTCTGCTCTCCACAATTAGAGCTATTCCCTAAAGCAAAGAATACAGAATGGCCAGGGTGACTGGATGGAGAATCTGGGGAATTGTGGGGAAAGAGGAAATAAAAGGAAAACTAAACCCCAAAATATATATTTTTAATTACTAAGTTAGGTAGAACTTTCTTTCCCTACAACTAAGGCAAATTGACCATTCCTATGCTCCTTCTGAATATGAGCATGCCTTTGCAAATTCACATCCTTTTCAAATTTGTTCTGCATGTCAAATGAGCCAGGGTTTATCTATGTTCTGCATGTCAAATGAGCCAGGGCTGAGAATGTAATATAAGTTACCAGGAAGGTGTCTGGGCAGCCCGATAGGAGTCCCCTTTTGTTACCAATAACATGATCCATACTAATTTTTAAACTTAAATGTAAATAAGTAAATGAGACTCATAATGCACTGGCCAATATTGAGTCTAATACTTCTGCTGCTGTCTTGTTATGCTTCAGCTGGCAACTTGAGTTTCAAGCTAAAAATCATTTAGTTTTGAAATGTTTTAACCCTAGACTACAATGAACAATTCCATGACTTAATAGTATTTTTCTTTTCATGAGAGCATTACTGATATGTGTTTCTCAGACAGCTTAATCATACTCTGATCATATCTTTCCTTTTGGAATCTCTGCTAGATATACAAGCTTTGTTGTTCAAAAAAAAAGAATAAAACTCTCTATATGTATATATTCCAACTATAACAAATAGCTACTGGAAAATTATTTATTTTTAGCAACACTTTTTATATTCTATCTGCCTAATTTTAGTTGTATAAAATATTGTGATTGGCTAAATTTACATCTTGGAATGCAAATAAAAATTATTTTATGTGCTTCACCCAGATCTCTTAGCATTCCTTTTCCCCATGTTTGTGTGTGGAGGGCACCTTTTTGTTTGCTTTTATTTTCAATAGCTTGAGGCATTTAAGTAAGAAGCACTGCTTTGCATTTTGAAGGCCCCTTTGCCTACCTGTATGATGCTCCTTAAGAAATGACTGCTGGGGGTTGGTATGCACAAGCCCCAGCCCCCTTGCCTTGGCTCAGGACAACTGTCAACCACAACTAATACTCCAGAATATCTCTGTGAGGTCAGGCTGAAGGTACCAATCTGGGACTTGGGCTAAGATGGCCTGCCTACTCTTTCTCCTCCTGTTTCTCCTACACTTTTAATGGTTTCTCCAAGAACATTTCCTTATAAATCACTTGCACATAGATCCTCAAATCTAGGTCTGCTTGTGGGTACTTAGCATAAAGATATTTAACCTTAAAAATCACAGGGCAAATGTGTCTCTTGTCTTATCTTTTTTTTTTTTTTTTTTTTTTTTGCGGTACGCGGGCCTCTCACTGTTGTGGCCTCTGCCGTTGCGGAGCACAGGCTCCGGACGCGCAGGCTCAGTGGCCATGGCTCACGGGCCCAGCCGCTCCGCGGCATGTGGGATCTTCCCGGACCAGGGCACGAACCCGTGTCCGTTGCATCGGCAGGCGGACTCTCAACCCCTGCGCCACCAGGGAAGCCCCTTGTCTTATCTTTAATTTGATGGAAAATGTACCTGAATTTACTCTTTAGACTCCTAATAGTCTGTTTTGAGGCTTCATTTTTGCAATACAAATAGTAACACCATTTTATGTTTGCATTTCATTCATGATTTATCAATTAATTCTTAGCATGCTGATGTTGAAAAAGCCACAGGTTTTAAGGCCCCATTGTATCTATAGATATATAATAAACTGGACTTGAGAGTACCAGAAATTACCAAGAATTCTCTGATGTGTACTACAGAGTGTGCAGTGACTTGTTTGCATTGAATTCTATGTGAGAATGTGAAATTCTTTCAGACTTCATGGTCATTTTCAGAATTCTTGACTGTTGAAATAAACTGACAGTCCTATTAGTATGAGTATAGCTAGGCATGTCACTGAGAAAAGTGCAAAAAATAAATATTGTTTTATTTCTTTAAAGAATTTTTTACATAGCATATGGCTAGGGAACTGGTACTCTTGCATAAAAGTAAGCAATTAGTCTTCTGTTATCGACTAAGCTCAAATATTTGTAGTGGGTCAAGGTTATTGGTGGTTTCCTAGGAGGAGAGTGTACTGCTGGGAGAAACCAAACAGGAAAAAGAGGGTTTTTTTTTTTTTTTTTTTTTTTTACAAATGATCAAACATTGAAAAGATAAAACAGAAATCACACACCTAAAAATCATTCAACTACTGTCACAGAGTACAGAGGACTGAGTAGAATAGCAAGTGGCAAAAGAACAAAAGACCAGCAAATGAAATGAAGGCTCCTGAAGGTATTTGGCCAGATGGAAGAGATATTTATTTTAATCTATCACAGTGGTCATAACAGTATGTTATATGTAACAGATCTGACTTATATAATTAGCACTTTTTTATAGACTAACAATTTTTTATTGAAAAATCTAAATTCTGTTTCCGTTCCAAACATCTATTCAATACTTACGAAGCTCATTTCTACACAAGTCACAAAGACAGTCCCAGTAAATTATAAAACTTTAAGATCGTATCAGTCATGTTTTACATTATACAGATCTTTAAGTTTATTTTGGGGAAAAAAAAGGTAAATAAATAATAAATTTAAAAATTTACTGGGTGTAAAAAGAAAATACAAATTATGATAAACTTTCCTCCATTTTAGAGCATTCAAAACTAGATATGTACGTAATTTATTAAGAAAGATAATCATGTTTGATACCCTGTATCAAAACATGGGTAAATAAATATGATTTTTAAATCTTAGGTAAAATTACAATATAAATATGTGAACTGCTTTCTTATATTTGTATCTGAACATATTTCCAAATAACTGAACAACTACTGGTCCCATTTTTGTTGATGTAGTCATCAAAGTTCTAAGATTATCCCCAATAACACTTGCCATTGTATAACGTCTTCTCCAGGAATGTGTTGGAACCTATGAATACAATAAGATATCACTTTTCTGGTCATGTTATATTGTACAGGAAAAAGGAACTTTTCCAGATTGAGCCTGAAGTAATCAAGTAAGTTCTATAAAAGCAGAGAGTTTTCTCTGGCAGGTAGCAGACAAAGGAGTCAGAGAGATACACTCTTCCTGGCCTTGAGGACACAAACTGTCAGGTTTTGAATGGCCTATGAGGGTCATGTGTCAAGGAAAGATGTGCGGTCTTTAGGACCTCAGAGCAGCTCATAGCAGAGCCACAGAAGGCAGGAACCTCAGCTGTATAGCTGTAAGAAGATGAATTCTGCTAAATCTGCCCTGAGTTTGGGAGCAGACTTTTTCTGAGTCAAGCTTCCATATTAGAATGCAGCCTGGCTGACACTTTTTTTTTTGAAGGCTGATTTAGATTTTATTTTATTTTTATTAATTAATTTAATTTTAAGCTCATTGACTTACAATATTATATTAGTTTCAGGTGTACAATATAGTGATTCAATATTTTTATAGATTATACTCCATTTAAAGTTATTATAACATAATGGCTATATTTCCCTGTGCTGTACAATATATACTTGTTTCTTATTTATTTTATACATAGTGGTTTGTATCTTTCAATCTCATACCCTGATCTTGCCCCTTATCCTTCCCTTTCCCCACTGTTAGCCACCAGTTTGTTTTGGGTATCTGTGAGTCTGTTTCTGTTTTGTTATATACATTAGTTTGTTTTATTTTTTAGGTTCCACATGTAAGTGATAACATAGAGTATTTCTCTTTGTCTGATTTATTTCCCTAAACATAATACCTTCTAAGTCCATCCATGTTGTTGGACATGGCAGAATTTCATTCTTTTTTATGGATGAGCAATATTGCATTGTATATATTTACCACATCTTCTTTTTCCACTCATCTGTTAATGGACACTTAGATTGCTTCCATATCTTGTTTATTGTAAATAATGCTGTGATGAACATTGGGGTGCACATTGTATCTTTTCAAATTAGTGTTTTAATCTTCTTTGGGTATATACCCAGGAGTGGAACTGCTGCATCATATGATAGTTCTATTTTTATTTTTTTGAGGAACCTGCATACTGTTTTCAATAGTGGTTGCATCAATTTACGTTCCAACAAACAGTGTAAGAGGGTTCTCTTTTTGCCACATCCTCGTCCACACGTTATTTGATAGCCATTCTGACTGGTGTGTGGTGATATCTTATTGTAGTTTTGATTTGTATTTCTCTGATGATTAATGATGTTGAGCATTTTTTCATGTGCCTGTTCGCCATCTGTATATCTTCTTTGGAAAAAGGCCTATTCAGTTATTCTGCCCTTTTTTTTTTTTTTTTTTTTTTTTTGCAGTACGTGGGCCTCTCAATGTTGTGGCCTCTCCCGTTGCGGAGCACAGGCTCTGAACGCACAAGCTTAGCGGCCATGGCTCACGGGCCTAGCTGCTCCGTGGCATGTGGGATCTTCCCGGACCGGGGCACGAACCCATGTCCCCTGCATCGGCAGGTGGACTCTCAACCACTGCACCACCAGGGAAGCCCTATTCCACCCATTTTTAATTGGGTTATTTGATATTGAGTTTTATAAGCCAGTTATATATTTTAGATATTAACCCCTTGTTGGTCACATCATTTGCAAATATTTTCCCCCATTCAGTAGGCTGTCTTCATTTTGTCGATGCTTTCTTTGCTGTGCAAAAGATTTTAAATTTAATTAGTTCCCATTTGTTTATTTTTGCTTTTATTTCTTTAGCTTTAGGAGACAGATTTAAAAAATATATTGCTATGATGTGTGTCAAAGCAGTTTCTGCCTATTGTCTCTTCTAGAAGTTTTATGGCTTAAGGTCTTACATTTCGGTCTTTAATCCATTTTGAGTTTATTTTTCTGTGTACTGTTAAAGAATGTTCTAATTTCATTTTTTTACATGTAGTTGTCCAGTTTTCCCAGCACTACTTATTGAAGAGACTGTCTTTTCTCCATTGTATATTCTTGTATCCTTTGTTATAGATTAATTGACCATAAGTGTGTGGTTTTATTTCTGGGCTCTCTGTTCTGTTCCACTGATCTATGTGTCTGTTTTTGTGTCAGTACCATGCTTTTTTGATTACTGTAGCTTTGTAGTATAGACTGAAGTCAGGGAGTGTGATACTCCAGGTTTATTCTTTTTTCTCAAGATTGCTTTGGCAATCTGGGATCTTCTGTGGTTGCATATAAATTTTAGGATTACTTGTTCTAGCTCTGCGAAAAATGTCACTGTATTTTGATAGGGATTGCATTAAATATGTAGATTGCTTTGGGTAGTATGGACATTTAAGCAATATTTTCCTGCCAATCTGGGAACACAGGATATCTTTTCATTTCTTTGTATCATCTTCAATTTCCTTCATTAATATTTTATACTTTTCAGAGTATATGTCTTTCACCTCCTTGGTTTAGTTTAGTGCTATGTATTTTATTCTTTTTCATGAGATTTTAAATGGGATTGTTTTCTTGCTTTCTCTTTCTGATAGTTCATTATTAATGTATAGAAAAGCAACAGATTTCTGTATATTAATCTTATATCCCTCAACTTTATTGAATTCATTTATTAGTTCTAATAGTTTTTTGGTAAAGACTTTAGGGTTTTCTACATATAGTATCATGTCATCTGCAGATAGAGACAGTTTATTTCTTCCTGTCTAATTTGGATGCCTTTTATTTCTTTTTCTTGTTTGGTTGCTGTGGCTAGGACTTCCAATACTATCTTAAATAGAAGTGGTGAGAGTGGGCATTCTTGTCTTGCTTCTGATTGTAAAGGAAAGGCTTTCAGCTATTCACTGTTGTATATTAACTGTAGGTCTGTCATAAATGGCCTTTATTATGTTGAGATATGTTAACTCTATACCAACTTTGATGAGAGTTCTTATCATGAATGGATGTTGAATTTTGTCAAATGCTTTTTTTGCATCTATGGAGATGATCATGTGATTGTTATCTTTCCTTTTGTTAATATGGTGTATCACATTGATTTACTAATATTGAACAAACTTGTGGCCCTGGAATAAATCCCATTTGATCATGGTCTTTGAACTTTTTAATATATTGTTGAATTCAGTTTGCTAATATTCTGTTGAGGACTTTTGCAAGTATACTCATTAGAGATATTGGTCTTTAGTTTTCTTTTTTTGTAGTGTCTTTGGTTTCAGTATGAGGGTAATGGTGGCCTCATAGAATAAATTTGGGAGTGTTCCTTCCTCTTCAATTTTTTAGAATAGTTTGAGAAGAATAGGTATTAACACTTCTTTATGTGTTTGGTAAAATTCCCCAGTTAAGCCATTTGCTGTGAATTTTTTGTTTTTGAAATTACAAATTCAATGTCCCTACTAGTGACTGAGCTGTTCAGATTGTCTTCTTCCTGATTCAGTCTTGGAAAGTTGTATGTTTCTAGATATTTGTCCATTTCTTCTAGGTTGTCCAATTAGTTGGCATATAACTGTTCATAGTATTCTCTATTTTTTGTATTTCTATGGTATTTGTTGTTATTTCTCCTCTTCCATTTCTTATTTTGTTTATTTGGGTCTTCTCTCGTTTTTTTCTTGATGAGCCTGGCTAAAGGTTTATCAATTTTTTTAATCTTTTCAAAAAACCAGCTCATTGAAATTTTCTATTTTTTTGCCTCTATTTTATTTATTTTCTCTCTGATCTTTATTAGTTCCTACCTTCTGCTAACTTTCAGCTTTGCTTTTTCTTTTTTTTTTCTAATTCCTTTAGATGTTAAGTTAGGTTGTTTATTTGAGATTTTTCTTGTTTCTTGAGGTAAGCCTGAATTGCCATAAACTGCACCCTTAGAAGTGCTTTTGATCCATCCCATAGATGTTGGAAAGTTGTGTTTCCATTATCATTTGTCTTGAGGTATTTTCTGATTTCCTCTTTGATTTCTTCATTAGCTCATTTGTTTTTTAGTAGCATGTTGTTCAGTCTCCATGCATTTGTGCTTTTCACATTTTTCTTTCTGTAATTGATTTCTAGTTTCATACTGTTGTGCTATAGAAAAAATGCTTGATATAATTTCTATCTTCTTAAATTTGTTGAGACTTTTTTTGTGGTCTAGCATGTCATCTATCCTGGAGAACATTCCATATGCACTTGAAAACATGTGTACTCTGCTGTTTTTGGATGGAATGTCCTGTAGATACCTATTAAAACTAACTGGTCTAATGTGGGCTGACACTTTCATTTCAGCTTTTGAAACTCTAAGCAAAGGACCCAGCTAACTCACAGTCCTGACTCACAGAAACTGTGAGATAACATATTACTGTTGTTTTAAGTTGTTACAGAGATAGAAAAGTAATACAGCTGGATAAGTAGTATCTTTACATGCCTTGCCAAGCCTTTAACAAGTTCCGTTTTGCTTCTTTTGAATTCATCACCATGGTAAGCTCTAAGGCAGTGGCAAGAAGGAATTTTATTTGGGTTACACACAAAATGAAATATTGATTATTCATCAAAACAATATTTTAGAAATATATTTTTGACATAAAAATATGTTCTCAGTATATTGTTAATAAAAAAAAAGTTCCAAACATATTTAGTCCTTAATTCCTTTTTACATTTTTTTTTTGTGTGTGTGTTAAACAAGTAAAGTATTTTTTAGGAGGAAAAAGGGTACATGTGGATAGACACATAGATGGACTCAGAGAGAATCATGCCCTCAGTGTAGTTTGAATCACTTTTATGGGGCATTTCTTCTGGGTTTCCTTTGGCCAGTCATCTTGCTTTGCCTGATTCTGAGTCCATATCTGGTACATATCGGGGTCCTCCCATGTGTGTGCCCTCATTTCTTAGCCAAGATGGATTCTAGCAAACAGGCCTATGGGTAGGTTGCCATCACTTACTATGAGGTGACACCACCTCTCTTTTGACCTCCAAGGAGCCTTTCTGTGTGTGTGTGTGTGTAGTCGGGAAGGTCTCCTTGACTTCAAGAATGAGGAATATGTGGTCTTTTAACTCTTATCTGGGCAAGACTTAGCTTCTCCTCCCTCCTGCTATTTTGGAGGATCTGTCCACAGGGGATGAACTCTGGCTGCTCAGCCTGGAGCCCATCTATATCCTGCCCCAAATCCCCCTGAGAGAAGTAAACCCTGAGAAATCTTTATTGGGAGGATGAAGGGCAAACGTCTGCCTTCTGTAGCTTCTTCAGGCTGCCTAGGGGCTTGTAGACCCTACCTAGTTGGGGTCATGGAGCTCTCACCCTGTCTCATTAAGGGGTGACTTCTGTTGTTATTCCAGCAGGATATGTTCCAAGGAGTGGCTGGAATCTCTGCTTCACTGTCATCTTGTCTGGGAAACCATTGTGTCCTTAGAAAGAACAAACTAAACAAGTAGATTAAGAAGGTCAGGGACAAAGATAAGTAAAAGAATTATTGTAATCAGGGGCCCAAGCAGAAGTAAGGACCAGGTTACATTTGTTAGCAATTTTGATCCTGGTTTAGATAGAGTCAGTGCTTGGGTTACCCTGTTCAAAGGAATGGAACTATTTGGTGTGGTCATATATTTTTGATGTCCTCTTCTATTAGCCCAGTGTGATTGATGTAGGTGTAACAGACCCAGTTAGAAGTATTTGGAGGAGTGACAACCTGAATGTTAATAGACAAAACAGTTCTCATTTCTTTTCAGGAGAATAAGCCTGAAACCCAATCTGGACCTGGCACTTTGGGGAGACTTGTAGCCAGGCAGCCAGTTGTCTAGTTTTATCTAAATAGGTTTTAACTTTTGATGTGGTATTAACACATAGATAAAGGAGCTATTGGTCATCATACATGTCTCTTCTTTTTGTTAATGTATGATCTAAAGCAATTTCATTGTCTAAAAATATAATAGTTACAAGAGGAGACCTTTGAAAAATAAGGCTGTAGTCACCAGCTGCAAACAGACATCGTTTTGAGAGTGGGCTGGTGGCATCCCAAGTCTGACACAGCTCAGAAAACTTAGGTTCTCAGCAATACAAGGACTTGTCTGAAATTACATCCATAGTGTCACCTAGTTATTTCCTTCATGTCTGAACCACAGCTACTCCATTTTCACTTTTAATTGTGATTTTCTCCTTAATAGCCAAAGCAGATGTCACCATTAATGATGTCAGTGTTTCTCTAGGTATGAGAAGATGCAAGAATTAGGGCTCATAAAATCTTCTCCTGAAAGTATCTATCTGAAGGCCTGCTCTGCCAGTTTTTCCCAGAGCAGAGTGCCTCATTCCTGATCTCCACCCTGAACTCCTTTCAGGGGGTGTTGAAGGTCAGCAGCTGCAGTGGCCATGATTTAATCTTTGTAGAGGTAGATAGCAAGTGCCAGTTTCCAGTTAGCAGGGCCCCTTCATGGTCATAAATTTGACCATGGTTTGGGGCCATTTCATTACCATTTTGTCCCATGGTGTTAGGAATGCTCATTCCCAGGTCTGCTGAAGATTTCCCTGATAGGCTACTCAGTGTGCTATTACTGGACTAGGCCTTATACTGGTAAGGCCTAGTGAGAATACTAGTCAAAAGTCTCTGGATCAACTGTCTTACTAGTCTCTTATGGTCCAGGAAAATATTCCCTTTTGTTGATTCTTCCCATATTTAGAGTTACATTATTACAATCATTGATCTCATGTGGAACTATGTATCATCATTTTATCAGAGACTCAGTCACACATTTGGTAATGCAAGAAACAACAATTTTGTAAAACAGGCAAAATACAAATAACATAGCTAGCAATATTAGTAAAGTCAGAAGTAAGAATTAAGCCAAGAACTTCCATTAGGTGCGGTACAGTATATCCCAGGTTGTTTGACTTAGTCTGTTCTGTACCAATCCTTATCTTTCAGGGAAATTATATATTGGCACTGTCCATAAGGCATCCAGCCCAGTTTCCTAGTGTTACTAGACTGATTATCCTTAGAATGATTTAATTGTTCCCAACGTAGAGAAGCCTTTAAAGTTAAATTACCATAGCCTGGTGTTAACTATATAAATCATCCCATAATTGTGGGAGGTTTTATTCCTGGGTGAAAATTTTGCTTGTTGCTCTGATAGAGCTTGAGTAATAGAGGAAAATTCATATTTATGGCCAGGGTCAGAGCAGATATTATTAATTGACCAGGTGAAGGGATCCCATCTAGTAATATCAATAGTGGCCTGAACAGGACTGTAATTTTTTCTTTAAAATAAATTTCCTAAAGGCCAACCAATTAGAGCCTTGGAGTAGAGAAATCCACCCAGGTAATCCAGAGGTTCTAGATTCAGGTAATTGGCCACAAACTCAACAATTGGATTGATTTTTAAAACAAGCATAGGATCATGCCTATGATGGAAAAACGTTTGGTGCACATGAAAAGGTCCAAGAAGTCAAGAAAACATAAAGGATCATACGAGTCAGGTCGAGGATCTTGGGCAAGCAGTCTACTTCTGATGTTACATATATGTTTATATGATTGTAAGCATATATGCATACACATGCTCCAAACACAGTTGATACTTTGCAAGGTAAATACCAGAATGTTAATGGAAATTTACAATGGTTGGTGGAATTGAGATGATTTATATTTTCTTTTTTCTATAGTAAATATTAATTGTATAATTTAAAAATATATCCATAGAAAACTAATCAAATACTGTCTTATCAGAGTTTTATGATATTTAATGTGAGTCCTGGACTTTTACTTTTCTTTCCCTTTTCAAAAAAATGTCACTGTTATTATTTTCATTAAATTGCTAAAGGTGTTTGTAATATATGTGTATTAGAGTTCTCCAGAGAAACAGAGCCAGCAGCATATATAAGAGATTTGTTATAGGAATTGTCTTACACAGTTATGGAGGCCATGAGTTTCATAAGCTGCTATCTACAAGGTGGAGAACTAGGAAACCTGGTGGTGGAGTTCAGTCTGAGTCCAAAGGTCTGAGAATCAGGGGGTAGCTGATGTAGTTTCTGGAGTTAGAAGGCTCGAGAACAAGGAGCTCTGATGTCTGAGGGCAGGCAAATACGGATGTCGCAGCTCAAGAAGAGAAAGAGAAAATTTGCCCTTTCTTCACTTTTTTGTTGTATTTAGGTTCTCAATGAATTGGTTGATGCCCACACGTGTTTGTGAGGGCAGATCTCTATGCACTCTACTGAATCAAATGCTGATATCTTCCAGAAACACCCTCAAAAACATACCCAGTAAAAATGTTTTACCACCTATCTGGGCATCCCTTAACAGAGTTAAGTAGACACATAAATTTAACCATCACAATCTGTCTAATATCAGAATAATATTTATAGTAGGGGTCACCCTTGAACCACATATTGAACAGAAAGGCCACAAAATGAGTCCTGTGGTAGATCTGTCATATACAAATCAATAGCAAGGATGTATTAATGCCTCAACAGAGCTCTTACAAGCACTGGGGACAACAGTGAAGCAACAGTGTCCTTGTCTGGTTGACTTTAGAGTACTGTTTATGCACAGTACACATTTCTTTGGACTGTATTTACATAGCTTAATGGGGTTTTGAAAGGTCAGAATCAGAGCTGCAGACATTTGGAACTGTGAATTATATACAGAGGCACTGTCGAATTCTTAATTATATTGTTAAAGGGTTTACACAAGTCTAGTTTCTACTAAAGAATAGATTGCTCTTGGTATACATTAATTTAAAACTTGTATTTCCACTTATTTTTCAGACCTCTAAATCAGATGAGAAATTACCATGTGCCAGGTTCACATCAAATAAAAACCTCGTCCTCCTACACTATTTTACTTTTTCCTACAGCGTATTTGACTTCTTTCTTTGTCTAATTGGTGAATACCAAGAATTATCACTGGAGCAAGATGAATGTGTTTTCTGAAAGTATTATGGGAAGACTTTGGAAATGGAATGTTAACTGAATAAAGATACTGATTAGTTTAATTTTTTTTTCCATTACTTTTTTTTTTTTTTTTTTTTGCTGTATGCAGGGGCCTCTCACTATTGTGGCCTCTCCCGTTGCGGAGCACAGGCTCCGGACGTGCAGGCTCAGTGGCCATGGCTCACGGGCCCAGCCGCTCCGCGGCATGTGGGATCTTCCCGGACCGGGGCATGAACCCGTATCCCCTGCATCGGCAGGCGGACTCACAACCACTGCGCCACCGGGGAAGCCCTCCATTACTTTTTAAGTTTCTCATCTGCATTTAAAAATAATCCCAGAATGGGGCATAGAAAGAATTGAAGTTTCAAATGACTTAAAGAAAAATGATGGGCTTCCCTGGTGGTGCAGTGGTTGAGGCCCAAAGTGAGAGGCCCGCGTATCGCAAAAAAACAAAACAAAACAAAACAAAAAAACAGAAAATGACTATGCCAATGAGAATTATGCAGAGAGTTTGCAACGACAAAACAAGCAAAATTTCTCCAATCATGGTGACTTTATTCTCATTTACGTTGTTCTTATTAGAGCACATATCAGAATAAAGTTCCCTGTTTTTAGCTGAAACTACATTTATTCTCTTCTAGGAATGATTTTTTCCTTATCTAGGAATCTCATGAATTGGAAGAGAATAGGTAAATAAGTCAGAAAGGAAGTGGGTCCTTACCAAGTAAGCAATTCCTTTGCAACTTTAATAGAAAGTGAATGTTTGAGAGGAAAATGAGTTTTCAAAACTGTTTTAAGTTTTAATAAGCTTTGCCTGACTGCTTTTGTGAGAATAAAATATAAGACGTTTTGGTAACCTTAGGCTGACCATTAGACTGAAAACATTGTTTTAGTTCAAGAATGAAATATTAATGAACAGAAATTGTTTGATGATAATGATAATAAGATAAACTGTACAGTGCTAAAAGGATAGCTAATATGCAGGATGAAAGAACAGAGTTCAGAAGACTTTAGATAGGTTAAATTGAATGGGATAAAATTTACTATGTATGAATGTATAGCTTTTATATGGGTCTAATAATATAACTATAAAGTAAAGATTTAGGGAGAGCTGATCGACAGAAGTTCGTGTGAATGTATTTTGGGGTTTTGCATTCTTTGGCTCTGTTAGAGCAACAATATTACTAATATTGTCTACCCAAGTTTATTCCACCTTCAATTAAATTAATACTGGTGTGGTCCTTAGATGAAGTGGGAAAATCAATCCTCAAGGATGGGCCCCATTTACACCGCATCTAACCCATTGTATTCAATTCTGAAACGATGCAGTTTACACAAAGGAGACTAAAAAAGACAGTGAAGACACTCCAATTCTTGATATATGAAACGTAGCTGAATTAAATGCACTTGTTTGAGAAATAAAAATTTGAAAATAATGTGAGAGCTGTATTATTACAGCACAATAGTTAGTTTTAAGAGTTGTACAGCCAGGGTCCTTGGATTTGATCCAGTGCCACTGGGCAAGTTACTTAACCTTTGGTAAATTACTTCCATATCCTTTCCCCATTTTTCCCATATCTGTAAAACACCATTAGTAACTGTGTCTACTCTGAAGGATTGTTGTTAGCATTAAAAGATATGTGCAAATCATATAGAACTGTTCCTGGAACATAAATACTCAATAAATATTAGTTATTATTATTATTATTGTTAGTACAGTTACTACTAAATATTTGGAGAGAAGTTCATGTGGAAGGGGAATCAAGAACTCTGGTTTCATAAGGCAGAACTATCAGTGGTGGCTTAAACTTAAAGTGAGGAAGATTAACTCAGTATAAGACTTTGAAAACAAAGCATCATGGTCTTCCTAATGAAATAATGAACTCCTATTCCCAGCTGAACTTAGAAGTAGACATTAGGGACATATAGAAAGGAATACTAGAATGAATGGGAGATTCAAGGAGATAATCTCTATAGTTCATTTCAAAGTCGAAAATCTTGTGTTTCCAAAATGTTTTAGAGAAATATTTTTTGCTTGAGAAAATAAATATTTAAATTATAGGTGAATTATACCTCAATGAAACTGAGAAAAAAGAAATAAAATAAGCTAGAGACTATCATAACTTATAGAAACTAAAATAGTACATATTGTGCCTTAAATATACTTTTGTTACTAAGCTGATAGTTTTTTTATGTTAAGTAACGTTGCTGTGAAGTCATTCTGGGCCTTGGCCAAAAGTAAAACATAGATGGCATTGATAAAGCAACCTTTCAGATTGTAATTTCAGTGAGGCTGAGTGAAGAGTTTAGTTGACAAAGAAAGGAAATTTCGATTCTCTATTTGTGCGTGCTTTGAGAAATCACATTTCTGAGTATAAAAAACCTCATATGTAAAAGAGATTATCGACTGTCTACTCTTCCAAGTTCTTTGAAAAATTAACAATCATATATACGGTTGCACGTGGTTGACTTTCTTATGTGGGTATTGTCAGATAGTTTCATTCAATGATAAAACTATTCTTCTTCACTTATGTAAATGCACCAACTTGCCCAATGGGGTTATCAAGTCAAAAGATATTAATTTGCATCTATATTTTAAATGAAATATAGCTTAAATTAGAAGGAAGGGTTCCATTTTTATTAAGGAAGTCTTGAGTCTGTAACCATAGCAGAAGAACAAAGTAATGAGTGTATACTGTATATACACTAATTTGTATGTGCAGGTAGTACCATATGTACTTGCCCTAGCATGCACGAGCACGCTCGTACAACGCATACATGTTATTGCCTATGTGAACCCAGAGAGGACTTCTGAATGCTTTTAATAGACTGCATACATAGTATCTCTTGAAAGTTACTATAAATGGTCTTGTTACTCCTAATTCGAGTTGAATTCAAAGGGATTCATTCATGGAGAATTTTCAGATTCTTTCTAATTTCAAATTGTGTTTTCCTTCCATCTCTAAGGCATAGGAGGCAGCTGTGAGGCACCATTACAATAAAATGAAACAAATAGAAGATTATTTTACCACAAAAACTAAATTTTTATTGTATATAAAAAGCAAAGAATTTAGTAGATGTAGTTGCATTTTGATTTATCTTTTTTGACTTACATGAGATTTTCTCTTTAAAACAATGAAGATGAAACCAGTGGCTTGGAATTACACACATTACAACCAATAAAAAGAAAAAGAGCTAATTCCCTCAAGGGAGCATTACTTTTTTTCTGATTGGTCTCTGTATAGTGCTGTTCTCTGTGGAAATTTTAATAGTGTCACACAGTGAAGCAAGCTAGGGACCATAAAACCCTGCACCTTTCTGTGCTTGAACAGGAACCTAGCATTGGTCTTTCTGTGCTGCTATGCTAACTACAGGTGCAATTATGAGACTGAACCTAATTTAACATGTGGACCTACCAAAGTAGAATGCCAGCCAAAATCAAGTTCATATTCTCCATGCATTCTAAACTAATGCCTTTCACATTTGCATTTGAACAAGTATTTACCATCACACTTTTGAGCTCTATACTGTCATATACAGAAAAATTGCCAAGGCTCATATTAAAATTACTTTCATATTGAATTATCTTTGCATTGTCTCTGTCCTCACAGATACGTGCCTTTTCTTTGAGATGTGTTGCATGTGGGAAGATGTTTAATTTGGAATGATTTCCAGTTGTTTTTTTAAGTCTCATTATCAGAGTGCTCTTCATTTTATAAAAATACACCAGCAGAAATGAAGATGCAATTTGGATAAAAAAGGCTTACTCAAATAATTCTTATTTTGAGGTAGAGGGAAGAATAGATGTTGAAAATACAGTGAAAGCTTACTTAAAGGAAGGTTTTTTTAATATAAGACTTCTTACACTTGATAGCAATTAGTCTTTATTTATATATATAAAAATGGTTTTAATTCCCTAGTAAATTTTAAGTGTTTAGTTTCATACAATTAGACAGGGGGGAAAACACTATTTAAAGGCCAGAAGTAATTTAATTAGGTCAATTACCATAAAACAAAAGAATGTGAAAATTTTATTCAGAAAGAAATTTGGACAACAATATTCTTTAGTAATAATTGAATTATTATAACAATTCAGAAAGCAAAGACTTTGAAAATGACATTTAAATCGAAAAGATTAGAAAAAGGAAGCACTCAATTTAGTCAAAACAGCCTATCTGTATAAATAAAGAGTGACTACAAAATATTATCAACATGTATGACCTAGATCATGTCCAGTTAATGAAGATGTTACCTTACTGAGGAGAACTGTATTACTTCTCTTCATCATTCAGTTATTCACTTAGTCATTCATTTATTCACTCATCCATTCAACAAGTCTTTATGGGATGGTTAATATATGTAATCTATCACTGTAGTTTGTAGTTTGCAAAAAAATATTGTCACAAAATTTTCCATAGTTTTATCCACACCACTTGCAATATGACTTTGTAACTCTTCCCATTATGTGTTGGAGTCTGTTTCCCCACTTCTTGAATCTGAGCTGGCTTTGTAACTTGCCTTGGACAAGAGAATTGGTAGAAGCAATATTGTACCAGTTCCAAGCACAGGCCTCAAGAGGCCTTACGCACAAGAGCCTCTCTGGGAAACCTGTCCAGCTACCTGCTGCATGATGAATTGCCATGGCCCAGTCTATTCTGTTTCCCCACATTATAGCGAGCCAACCCTCACAAGCATAGCTACCTCATAGGCTACAGAAATGGGCCCAAATGAAATCAAAAGAACTGCCTAGCTGAGCCCAGCCTTAGCTGACCCACAGAACTGTGAACTAAAGATTGTTGTTTTAAGCCACTGAGTTACCAAAAGCTAATTGATAGAGTTAATCTACTGATTTAGATTATGTATATGTGTGTATATATATATATATATATAATATATATATATATATATAATTAGATAATTTTACTTTTTTGTGGCTAGGTTTTTTTTTTTTTTCGGTACACGGGCCTCTCACTGTTGTGGCCTCTCCAGTCGCGGAGCACAGGCTCCGGACGCGCAGGCCCAGCGGCCATGGCTCACGGGCCCAGCAGCTCCACGGCATGTGGGATCCTCCCGGACCGGGGCACGAACCCACGTCCCCTGCAACGGCAGGCGGACTCTCAACCACTGTGCCACCAGGGAAGCCGATGTGGCTAGGTTTTATACATTGTCCTTACTGAAGTGTTTTCACTTTGTGCAGCTAGGAGTATGGATTTAGAATTTGGCAAATAGGTATTTTAGCTCATTTTCTTCTTTGGATTAAGTTTAATACAGCCAAAGCATTGCTTCCTTCCAAAATTTGTCACTGTTTTCTCACCTCAGGAAGGAGCTTTCCTTATATAGCACGGAGAAAATGCACTATTGTAAACTGTAACTGAGAGCACAGCATGTGCTATTCAACAATTCTGGAATAAAAAACACAGCCATTGTTTTATATTTTGTGAGATCAAGGAATACTTATCATTTTTACACAGTCTCCTACTTTTCTACATTAATTAAAAAGCAGAGTTAAAAATTCTATGCCAACTATTTCTTTCTCAACAATACAAGCATATGTCAAGTTACTACTGTGGCTTATTTACCTTATTCAATGAGATATTGAAAATTCTCTACTGTAGTTCATTTTAAAAACTATTTAATTCAATTTTAAAACTCTGTATATTGGAAAACATCTTTAGTTTATAAGAAAATGAAATTTTAAATAACAAGGCAAAATACTGAGAGATAGATGATCTGTAACATGTTAAAGTAAATTCACATAATAAATTCTCACAATCAGCCAGTAATTTTAACGGGGATTAAATTCATCAGTATTATTACAAGATTCGTTTATAGAAGATATAAAATTGGCAACTGTGAAGTATGTGAACTTCCTAAATATCTGAAGGGTATAGTTTTCATAAAAAGACTTAGTCTGGACTAGCAATCTAAAATTATGTGTAGTTTATTTCCTTTTATTGTATTTCTTATGATGCATATACTTATTCAATGATATTTATAATATTACCAAAAATATTCAGTTGGTAAAGTTAATTTCTTTGTGAGATGTGCTGGGGTTAATGTAATTTATACCCTATTTTGTTGTTAATGAATTCCTTGAATGTGGATATTTTCAACTGTTGGTATTCTCTGTTGAAATTCTATTAAGGTTATGCTCTCTTAAAAATATCTTTAAAATGATGGTTGTGGAGGGGAATTGGGGATGGTGAAGGTGGTGGTAGTTTCGTGCACAAATGTGGATATGCACATGTATTTATATAACGAAGAAACAGAGCAAATCTAAGTGGAAGTCATGGCCTTTCTCTTTATAGAAGATATAGATGAGATTTATTTCATTTATTGATAGATAAACTAATTATAGTTTTCTAAAGTTTTCTAAATTATAGTTTTCTATAGTTTTTAAAAAAACTTTAAAAAATATCTGAAATAGTCTAAGATTTTAGCTTTTAGCTTTCTATGCAACGTCTTAGTCATCAGATTCATTTGGGATAATTTATAATGTCACATATGTTACATGTATTTAAATAAAAGTAGCAACACAGAAAACAAAAGTTTCTTAATTAGCCTAGTTTAGGAAGACATCTTACCTTCTGATTTGGGTTCAATTTTTATGGATGTTGTGAGTCATATATTTCATATTTATATTTTAAAATCATCAGAAAGATTTGCAAACACATATTACCATCTTGAGTTATTCAGCAGATTTTCAAAGTTTTGAATGGTTTTGAGTTTTAAAAGTTTTCTTCTCGGGGCTTCCCTGGTGGCGCAGTGGTGGAGAGTCCGCCTGCCGATGCAGGGGACACAGGTTCATGCCCTGGTCCGGGAGGATCCTGCATGCCTCGAAGCGGCTGGGCCCTTGAGCCATGGCCACTGAGCCTGAGTGTCCGGATCCTGTGCTCCACAATGGGAGAGGCCACAACAGTGAGAGGCCCGAAAAAAGTTTTCTTCTCTTGCCAGTTGGAGAAATAGCAAGAATTTAAAGGATATTTTCATGAAAAAAAGGAGACTGTAGAAATAG
Organism: Grampus griseus; assembly: GCF_964374135.1. Lineage (NCBI taxonomy): Eukaryota > Metazoa > Chordata > Mammalia > Artiodactyla > Delphinidae > Grampus > Grampus griseus. The sequence goes on from NC_138997.1 coordinate 64,579,888, forward strand.
TGAAAAAGTGAACAGCCCTTTCTAGTACATTTTAAAATTAAACAATATATCCAGAGAAAACCATACTTTGAAAAGGTATATGCACCCCAGTATTCATTGCAGCACTATTTACAATAGTCAAGGCATGGAAGCAACCTAAATGTCTACTGACAGATGAGTGGATAAAGAAGCTGTGGTACATATATAATGGAATATTACTCAGCCATAAAAAAGAATGAAATAATGCCATTTGCAGCAACATGGATGTCTCTAGAGATTATCATACTAAGTGAAGTAAGTCAGAGAGAGAAAGAAAAATATCATATGATATCACTTACATGTGGAATCTAAAAAAATGATACAAATGAACTTATTGACCAAACAGAAACAGATTCACAGATGTAGAAAGGGGAAAGGTGGGGGTAAGGATAAATTAGGAGGTTGGGATTAACATATACACATTACTATATATAAAATAGATAATCAACAAGGACCTACCATATATAGCACAGGGGACTCTGCTCAATACTCTGTAATAACATATATGGGAAAAGAATCTGAAAATGAATAGATATATTTATATGTGTAACTAAATCACTTTGCTCTACCCCTGAAACTAACACAACATTGTAAATCAACTATACTCCAACATAAAATAAAAATTAAAAAAATCAATACTGTCAGTCTTTAAAAAAATTTATTTATTTAGGATGTAAAACCCAAACAAAGTCGTTACTTGGTTTAACAAGGCTTGGAAATTTATGTTTGAGTCTTACTACAAAGCACTAAGCATTATTCTTATTTAATATTTTATAAACAGCAGTTCTGGGGTATTGATTTTTTTTGTTTGAAGAAAATGTAATTTTTTGAAAAGTTTCTCAAAGGCAACTTTTTTTTTTTAAGGTAAGGAATCTTGAAAAGAAAGGTTGCATGGTGGTCTTGGAATAATGAGGTATCTTCAAAAACAGTTCTCTTAGCTAGAGGTTAAACATAAATTGAAACAAAGTTTTTAACCCCAGGACTAACTTACATTGTCATTTATTTTATAAATAGCTCTATAAACTATTAGACATGACAATCTTTAGTAATATAATCTGCTGATTTAGACACTCAAGAATAACATGTTTTAACACGTTTACTCCAAAACTATTTTTGTTAGTAACTATAACTTCAAAAAAAACAACAACAACCATTTTATAAAATGCACTATGGAGATTTAAGAAAATTTATAGGTCAAAGTTGGACAATATACATTTAACTCTAGTTAATTGTCTTTCAAGGAAAGATATATCCTTTGTCTTCTTTTTCTTAGTCACCTTTCTTAATTTTTTCAAAGAAGGAAATTTCATTGGATTTTTAAGAAAAAACTGAAGTTGGATATATGTGAAAAATAACCGCTTGGAGCAAAATGACATGAATTCAAAAAACTAATATCTATAGTGCAACGAATATTTACCAGGGACGGTGCCAGGTATTTTGTTATATGTGACATTTATGATGTGCTTCAATGAATGAAAAATAAGAGGTAAAAAGAGATACATAGGGATTTGGGTCACTGATTGATCTCCATTTTAAAATCATATTTCTGATATTTATTTCTTCTTTTGTGTTGATATCCCCAAATCATTTCTGTGGAAGCAAAGCTCTGTTCACAATTAATGACCTTGAAAAAAGGCTAATCATTCAAGTCTGCTTAAATTTCAGATTTGATTATGTTGCAACCCTTTTTTTTAACTGTGTGAATGTAGTGAAAACAACTGGTGGCTTTGGTGAGCACTTTTGTAATGGTAAGATAAATAATAATGTTGACAATAAAGATAATGGTTTAAGGAAGAAAATGTGGTCTTTGGATGCCAAAAAATTGTCAGTAAATCAGTTTTGAAGCAAATCTCTTTGACAGCCTGCTGTTTTTCTGCTTTCTAATATCTATTCCAAAGCCTATTTTATAATGCCACCTGTACTCGTTTGTAAACATTCAGACGAAGACCACAGGTTTTGTTGTCACAGACAGGGTAATAGCTTGCACCTGAACCAAAAAAAAAATTCCCTAAGAAGAACTTGCTGGAAAGGAATTCATCCTATGAGGGGGTGGCTTATGTACTTTTCCCCTCATCAGACCTGTTGTTACTTATGCCTCTTTGGGGCAGGAGAGAGAAATTCTCCCTTCACAGTTATCAAGCCAAGACGTAAAGGGTAAAGAAGTTTCATTTTCTGCCTTTTACTGTACCTAGTGGAATTTATCATATTCAGTGCCTTGACAAAAATATACACAGCACACACACACATACGCACACACACACTACCAGTGACAATAAAGGAACAACACGCTTGCTCAATGTAGTTTGACTTAAGAACCAAAGCCTTCAGAAGTATGCGAGCTGAATACAAAACCAAATCAGAAATGTTTCTTTTAATGACTGTGAGTCACAGTTTGTTATTTTTAGTTGTTTTCTCCCTTGCATGTTTCAGAAGGAAAATGCAATTACCCAGGTGATTGGTCTGTGGGAGGAATGTTTTAGGCAGGAATGGGTGTTTGACCAAAAATCTCCAAGGGACTCAAAAGGAGGGGGAGAAAAACAATGTCCGTGATATTTTCACTTCCCAAGTGGTGGAATGTGCTTTTATTATTGCAACTTCTGGAGTCCAATAAGCTGACTAATAATTGTAGTCATCTCTGAATAGCTCAAGTGGGAGCAGTTGTTTCTCACAATTTCCCAAGTAAAATTCTGTAGTTGTGAACTGTTCCATTCTGGGTATACATGAGGAGTTACAAGTGCTGGGTTTTAACAGAGAATTAATTATTCTCATAAGAAACAACGGAGATATAGATGAGAGCTTTCCCAAAGAGGGGATTAAAAAGCAAACTTCCCAGACACCTTTTCTATTTTCTTTTGTTATATAGCTGATTTTGGTACCAGCAATTGGAAAAAAAAATAGTAAAATGAACAAACTTGATTGCATTGACTAACATCTATGCTGGTGGAAAACAGAGGAGTAGAGGGGAAGGAAACAATAAAGAAATATTACTTTATGAAAACATAAAATCAACACATCAGAAAAAATACTCCAATAACCTAGAGGTTAGACATTAACATGCTAGAAATTGCATGAATACTTCTAAAAGTATCACTGTTTATAATGTTGGCTTTGTATTTTATTTGAAAGAGTAATTTTAACACTGGCATTCCTCAATAACATTTGTAGCTGCAGTAAATTATGACAGAACATGGAATAGGATTGATTAATCCATGCTTAAGGGTCTCATTCCGCTTTCTGTGTTGTAGGACCACATGGAGTCTACAGATGGTACAGAATGAAGAAGGCTTCAATTACTGGTTAGAGCTATCAATAGGGAGATCACATCCTCCTAACCTTACATTGCCTATTCTGAACTGAATTCTTTACAAGGTACAGCACTTAGTAAAATAGCACCTAGTGGGATGAGACCAATTTATCATATTCTCCTCTTCCTCAGCATTCAACATTTTCTATTCACCATTTTCTTGTATATCCTGCTCAATGCTATAATGAAGTCATTGACATCACTGAACAAATTATATCTTAGAGAGTATATGGTAACATCATCACCCTATTTTAGTAAATCATAGGGATCCGTGGAAGCTTAATATTCATTCTCAGCATAGCACCATAGTAGAAGATGAATTAAATATTTAAATGAATTATCAGACATACTGCGCAACTTAAGCTGTTCATAGCATTATACCAAATATGGGGTATATAGGGAAAGTGTATTATCTTAAATCCAAAATGATAATCAATGAAGTTCTCATAAAATATTCAGATACTTTAATTGTGGAAGCTTCATGTAAGGCATAATCATCTTTCTGAATGGGTTTTCAGGAACCATGGTATTCAAAATGTAAAACTTCAATATAAATTTGATGGATGAGTGGATTAATTCATGGTCAAGTTATCAATTACTGTATCTATAAAATGAGATCAGTACCTATAGAATGTGTAATATATGTTTGTATGTAAATTTATGTTTTATTATAATATTATCAGTGCTCCAAGTTAAGAATAATGGTTAAAAACACCTTGAATAGAGACCTTCAAAATGGTAGAGTGAGACATGCAGATCGCCTTCCTCCCCACAAATACATCAGAAATACATCTACACGGAACAACTCCTACAGAACACCTACTGAATGCTGGCAGAAGACCTCAGACTTCCTAAAAGGCAAGAAACTGCCCACGTACCTGGGTAGGGCAAAAGAAAAAAGAATAAACAGAGACAAAAGAATAGGGGCAGGACCTGCACCAGTGGGAGGGAGCCGTGAAGGAGGAAAAGTTTCCACACACTAGGAAGCCCCTTCGTGGGCGGAGACTGCGGGAGGCGGAGCGGGAAGCTTCAGAGCCAAGGAGGAGAGCGCAGCAACAGGGGTGCGGAGGGCAAAGTGGAGAGATTCCCGCACAGAGGATCGGTGCCGACCGGCACTCACCAGCCGGAGAGGCTTGTCTGCTCACCCGCCGGGGTGGGCGGGGCTGGGAGCTGAGGCTCGGGCTTCAGAGGTCGGATCCCAGGGAGAGGACTGGGGTTGAAGGCGTGAACACAGCCTGTGGGGGCTAGTGCACCACGGCTAGCCAGGAGGGAGTCCGGGAAAAAGGCTGGACCTACCTAAGAGGCAAGAGACCACTGTTTCAGGGTGCGCGAGGAGAGGGGATTCAGAGCACCACCTAAATGAGCTCCAGAGATGGGCGCAAGCCGCAGCTATCAGCGCGGACTCCAGAGACAGGCATGAAACGCTAAGGGTGCTGCTACAGCCACCAAGAACCCTGTGTGCAAGCACAGGTCACTGTCCACACCTCCCCTCCTGGGAGCCTGTGCAGCCCGCCACTGCCAGGGTCCCATGACCCATAGACAACTTCCTCGGGAGAATGCACGGCGCGCCTCAGGCTGGGGCACCGTCATGTTGGCCTCTGCTGCCGCAGGCTCGACCCGCATTCTGTACCCCTCCCTCCCCATGGCCTGAGTGAGCCAGAGCCCCTGAATCAGCTGCTACTTTAACCCCATCTTGTCTGGGCGGGAACAGACACCCTCAGGCGACCTACATGCAGAGACAGGGCCGAATCCAAAGCTGAACCCTAGTAACTGTGAACAAAGAAGAGAAAGGGAAATCTCTCCTAGCAGCCTCAAGAGCAGTGGATTAAAGCTCCACAATCAACTTGATGTACCCTGCATCTATGGAATACCTGAATAGACAAAGAATCATCCCAAAATTGAGGCAGTGGACTTTGGGAACAAATATATATATATATTTTTTCCCTCTTTCTCTTTTTGTGAGTGTGTACATGTATGTTTCTTTATGTGATTTTGTCTGTATAACTTTGCTTTTACCATTTGTCCTGGGGTTCTGTCTGTCCATTTTTTCTTCTTTTCTTTTTTTTAGTATAGTTTTTAGCGCTTGTTATCATTGATGGATTTGTTTTTTGGTTTGGGTGCTCTCTTCTTTCCTTTTTTTTTCTGTTTTTTTAATTACTTTTTAATTTTTAATAATTAGTTTTTATTTTAATAACTTTCTTTTATTTCTTTTTTCCTTTCTTTCTTTTTTTTTTTTTTTTCTCCCTTTTCTGCTGAGCCATGTGCCTGACAGGGTCTTTGTGCTCTGGCTGGGTGTCAGGCTTGTGCCTGTGAGGTGGGAGAGCCGAGTTCAGGACATTGGTCCACCAGAGACCTCCCGGCCCCACATAATATCAAACGGTGAAAGCTCTCCCAGAGATCTCCATCTCAATACTAAGACCCCGCTCCACTCAATGACCAGCAAGCTACAGTGCTGGACACCCTATGCCAAACAACTAGCAACACAGGAACACAGCCCCATTAGCAGAGAGGCTGCCCAAAATCTTACAAGGTCACAGACACCCCAAAACACACCACCAGACGTGGTCCTGCCCACAAAAAAGACAAGATCCAGACTCATCCTCCAGAACACAACACAGACACCAGTCCCCTCCACCAGGAAGCCTACACAAATCACTGAACCAACTTCACCCACTGGGGGCAGACAGCAAAAACAACGGGAACTATACACCTGCAGCCTGCAAAATGGAGACCCCAAACACAGTAATTTAAGCAAAATGAGAAGACAGAGAAACACACAGCAGATGAAGGAGCAAGGTAAAAACACACCAGACCAAACAAATGAAGAAGAAATAGGCAGTTTACCTGAAAAAGAATTCAGCATAATGATAGTAAAATTGATCCAAAATATTGGAAATAGAATGGAGAAAATATAAGAAATGTTTAACAAAGACCAAGAAGAAATAAAGAGCAAACAAACAATGATGAAGAACACAATAAATGAAATTAAAAATTCTCTAGAGGGAATCAATAGCAGAATACATGAGGCAGAAGAACGGATAAGTAACCTGGAAGAAAAAATAATGGAAATAACTACAGCAGAGCAGAATAAAGAATGAAAAGCATTGAGGACAGTCTCAGAGACCTCTGGGACAATATTAAATGCACCAACATTCGAATTATAGGGGTCCCAGAACAAGAGAAAAAGAAAGGGACTGAAAAAATATTTGAAGAGATTGTACTTGAAAACTTCCTTAATATGGGAAAGGAAATAGTTAATCAAGTCCAGGAAGCTCAGAGAGTCCCATACAGGATAAATCCAAGGAGAAACACGCCAAGATACATATTAATCAAACTATCAAAAATTAAATACAAAGAAAAATATTAAAAGCAGCAAGAGAAAAAAACAAATAACATACAAGGCAATCCCCATAAGGTTAACAGCTGATCTTTCAGCAGAAACTCTGCAAGCCAGAAGGGACTGGCAGGGCATACTTAAAGTGGTGAAAGGGAAAAACCTACAACCAAGATTACTCTACCAGCAAGGATCTCATTCAGATTCGATGGAGAAATTAAAACCTTTGCAGACAAGCAAAAGCTAAGAGAATTCAGCACCACCAAACCAGCTTTACAACAAATGCTGAAGGAACTTCTCTAGGCAGGAAACACAAGAGAAGGAAAAGACGTACAATAACAAACACAAAAAATATAAGAAAATGGGAATAGGAACATACATATCAATAATTACCTTAAATATAAATGGATTAAATGCTCCAGCCAAAAGTCACAGACTGGCTGAATGGTTACAAAAACAAGATCCATATATATGCTATCTACAAGAGACCCACTTCAGACCTAGGGACACATACAGACTGAGAGTGAGGAGATGGAAAAAGATATTCCATGCAAATTGGAAATCAAAAAGAAGCTGGATTAGCAATACTCATATCAGAGAAAATAGACTTTAAAATAAAGACTATACAAGAGACAAAGAAGGACACTATATAATGACCAAGAGATCAATCCAAGAAGATATAACAAATGTAAATACTTATGCACCCAGCATGGGAGCACGTCAATATATAAGGAAAATGCTAACTGCCATAAATGGGGAAATTGACAGTAGCACAATCATAGTAGGGGACTTTAGCACCCCACTTTCACCAATGGGCAGATCATCCAAATTGAAAATATTAAGGAAACACAAGCTTTAAATGACACATTAAAGAAGATGGACTTAATAGATATTTGTAGGACATTCCATTCAAAAACAACAGAATACACTTTCTTTTCAAGTACTCATGGAATGTTCTCTAGGATAGATGATATGTTTGGTCACAAATCAAGCCTTGGTAAATTTAAGAAAATTGAAATCGTATCAAGTATCTTTTATGACCACATGCTATGAGACTAGACATCAATTACAGGAAAGAGTCTGTAAAAAATACAAATGCATGGAGTCAAAACAATATATTACTTAATAATCAAGAGATCACTGAATAAAACAAAGTGGAAATCAAGAAATACCTAGAAACAGATGACAATGAATACACAATGACCCAAAACCTATTACATGCAGCAAAAGCAGTTCTAAGAGGGAAGTTTATAGCAATACAATCCTATCTCAAGAAACAGAAACATCTAAAGTAAACAACCTAACCTTACACCTAAAGCAATTAGTGAAAGAAGAACAAAAATACCCCCAAAGTTAGCAGAAGGAAAGAAATCATAAAGATCAGATAAGAAACAAATCAAAAAGATGCAAAGGAAACAGTAGCAAAGATAAATAAAACTAAAAGCTGGTTCTTTGAGAAGATAAACAAAATTGATAAACCATTAGCCAGACTCCTCAAGAAAAAAAGGGAGAAGACTCAAATCAGTAGAATTAGAAATGAAAAAGGAGAAGTAACAACTGAAACTGCAGAAATACAAAGAATCATGAGAGATTACTACAAGCAACTATATGCCAATAAAATGGACAACCTGGAAGTAATGGACAAATTCTTAGAAAAGTACAGCCTTCCAAGACTGAACCAGGAAGAAATAGAAAATATAAACAGACCAATCACGAGCACTGAAATTGAAACTGTGATTAAAAATCTTCCAACAAACAAAAGCCCAGGACCAGATGGCTTCACATGTGACTTCTATCAAACATTTAGAGAAGAGCTAACACCTATCCTTCTCAAATTATTAAAATGTAGCAGAGGGAGGAACACTCCTAAACTCATTCTATGAGGCCACCATCACCCTGATACCAAAACCATACAAAGATGTTATATAAAAAAGAAAACTACAGGCAAATATCACTGATGAACATAGATGCAAATATCCTCAACAGAATACTAGCAAACAGAATCCAACAGCACATTAAAAGGATCATACACCATGATCAAATGGGGTTTATCCCAGGAATGCAAGGATTCTTCAATATACGCAAATCAATCCATGTGATACACCATATCAACAAATTCAAGGATAAAAAACATATGATCATCTCAATAGATGCAGAAAAAGCTTCTGACAAAATTCAAACCCATTTATGATAGAACTCTCCAGAAAGTAGGCATAGAGGGAACTTACCTCAACATAATAAAGGTCATATATGACAAACCCACAGCCAACATCATTCTCAATGGTGAAAAATTGAAACCATTTCCACTAAGATCAGGAACAAGACAAGGTTCCCCACTCTCACCACTGTTATTCAGCATAGTTTTGGAAGGTTTAGCCACATTAATCAGAGAAGACAAAGAAATAAAAGGAACACAAATCGGAAAAGAAGAAGTAAAGCTGTCACAGTTTGCAGATGACATGATACTATACATAGAGAATCCTAAAGATGCTACCAGAAAACTACTAGAGCTAATCAATGATTTTGGTAAAGTAGCAGGATACAAAATTAGTGCACAGAAATCCCTTGCATTCCTATACACTAATGATGAAAAATCTGAAAGAGAAATTATGGAAACACTCCCATTTACCACTGTAACAAAAAGAATAAACTTACCTATGGAGACAAAAGACCTGTATGCAGAAAACTTTAAGACACTGATGAAAGAAATTGAAGATGATACAAACAGAAGGAGAGGAATATCATGTTCTTGGATTGGAAGAATTGACATTGTGACAATGACTATACTACCCAAAGCAATCTACAGTTTCAGTGCAATCCCTATCAAATTCCCAATGGCATTTTTTACAGAACAAGAAAAAAAAATCTTAAAATTTGTATGGAGACAAAAAAGACCCCGAACAGCCAAAGCAGTCTTGAGGGAAAAAAGCGGAGCTGGAGGAATCAGGCTCCCAGACTTCAGACTATACTACAAAGGTACAGCAATCAAGACAGTATGGTACTGGCACAAAAACAGAAATATAGATCAATGGAACAGGATAGAAAACCCAGAGGTAAACCCATGCACATGTGGTCACCTTATTTTTGATAAAGGAGGCAAGAATATACAATAGAGAAAAGACAGCCTCTTCAATAAGTGGTACTGGGAAAACTGGACAGCTACATGTAAAAGAATGAAATTAGAACCCTCCCTAACACCGTACTCAAAAATAAACTCAAAATGGATTAAGGACCTAAATTTAAGGCCAGACACTATAAAACTCTTAGAGGAAAAGATAGGCAGAACACTCTATGACATAAATCACAGCAAGATCCTTTTAGACCCACCTCCTAGAGAAATGGAAATAAAACCAAAAATAAACAAATGGGACCTAATGAAGCTTAAAAGCTTTTGCACATGAAAGGAAACCATAAACAAAATGAAAAGACATCCCTCAGAATGGGAGGAAATATTTGCAAATGAAGCAACTGACAAAGAATTAATCTCCAAAATATGCAAGCATCACATGCAGCTCAGTATCAAAAAACCAAACAACCCAATCCAGAAATGGGCAGAAGATCTAAACAGACATTTCTCCAAAGAAGATATACAGATTGCCAACAAACACATGAAAGGATGCTTAACATCATTAATCATTAAAGAATGTATATCAAAACTACAATGAGATATCACCTCACACCCGTCAGAATGGCCATCATCAAGAATCTAGAAACAGTAAATTCTGGAAACGGTGTGGAGAAAAGGGAATCTTCTTGCACTGTTGGTGGGAATGTAAATTGATACAGCTACTATGGAGAACAGTATGGAGGTTCCTTAAAAGACTAAAAATAGAACTACCATATGACCCAGCAATCCCACTCCTGGGCATATACCCTGAGAAAACCATAATTCAAAGAGTCATCTACCAAAATGTTCATTGCAGCTCTATTTACAATAGCCAGGACATGGAAGCAACCTAAGTGTCCATCAACAGATGAATGGATAAAGAAGATGTGGCACATATATACAATGGAATGTTACTCAGCTATAAAAAGAAATGAAATTGATTTATTTGTAGTGAGGTGGATGGACCTAAAGTCTTTCATACAGAGTGAAGTAAGTCAGAAAGAGAAAAACAAATACTGTATGCTACCACGTATATACGGAATCTTAAAAAGAAAAGATTATCAATAACCTAGTGGCAGGACAGGAATAAAGACACAGATGTAGAGAATGGACTTGAGGACACGGGGAAGAGGAAGGGAATTGTGGACGAAGTGAGGGAGTGGCATGGACTAATATATACTACCAAATGTAAAATAGATAGCTAGTGGGAAGCAGCCGCATAGCACAGGGAGATTAGCTCGGTGCTTCATGACCACCTAGAGGGGTGGTGTAGGGAGGGTGGGAGCGAGACGCAAGAGGGAGGAAATGTGAGGATGTATGTATATGTATAGCTGATTCACTTTGTTATAAAGCAGAAACTAACACACCATTGTAAAGCAATTATACTCCAATAAAGATGTTAAAAAAAAAACCCAACACCTTGAATAGTATTTACTCTGGATGTATATATCCACCACTCCCAATTGTAAGATATAAGCCCATTCACATATTATATTATCTGCCTAGAAATATAAATCATTTTAATTTGCAAACTTGCAAAGCACTTGAGTTGTCAAAATATGAAATAGCGCTTCCCTGGTGGCGCAGTGGTTGAGAGTCCGCCTGCCGATGCAGGAGACACAGGTTCGTGCACCGGTCCGGGAGAATCCCACATGTCGCGGAGCGGCTGGGCCCATGAGCCATGGCCGCTGAGGCTGCGCGTCCGTAGCCTGTGCTCCGCAGCGGGAGAGGCCACAACAGTGAGAGGCCCGCGCACCGCAAAAAAAAAAAAAAAGAAACAGACATATTTAAAAAGCAAAATACTACAGCATCATATTCCTCCTTCCCCATTTGTTTATACCTATAGTATTCCTATAGTTTGTAATTTCTGGGGCATCACTATTAGTTTATTTTGCCTGAGAGATACTTTTGAAAATAAAAATATTGGTTGTTTTTCAGCTTAGATGTTCAGTCCATTTCAATCAACCATGTGGCCTAATTAAGTTTTCAAGGACAAAACTCAATTTCAAAACCATGTATATCCTAACAAATCATTGATATTGATACCTGGTAAAATACTTGGGGAGAATTTTAATAATCCCCACTGGATGTCTTAATGGATTTCCAACAGCATGCAGCTGCAGATAAAATGAACACAGCAGGTCTTATTCATTATTCCAGAGTTAGGTACACAGAGGTTTTCCTTAGATCAGTAAGGTATATGGATAATTTTAGATTTCTGTCTATTGACTTATTGGTTGTGTGACTTTGGTCAATTTATGTAACCTCAATAAGCATCAGTGTACTCTTCTAGAAAGAAATTGTTATGAGTATAGATAGTATGTGCAACGTGTGTGACATTTAGGAATCATTTCATGGATTGTGTTTCTTATTATTGGATAATTATATTGGAAAACAATGGCACATAGTCAAAGCAACAAATTAATCAAAGGCTTTGCTGTATTTTTTTCTGGTATGTGTTATGTGTTTGTCTAGTTCTATACATATATTTTTTATTCGTATTTTCCTCTGAGTAATATCACCATTAGTTTACCTTCTCTTAATACATGCCAACAGATGACTGGAAGGTAGTATCTTGAGTGCCAAAGTACTAGTGGACATTATTAAATGATTCCATGGACACTTTGTATCTGGATCATTAAGAATAAATTATATATTCTTGTCAATTCATATTACCAAATGACACCAAGATGGGGTTAAACTGGTCCACTGTAGTCTTACACCACCATCTGCGCCTGTGTTATGCCATTGCTCATCTGCAGTGAACAATAAGATAAACATAAATCTTGGTACTCAGCTCTGCATACAGTGGGTGCTAAATAAATCATGAAAATTATGAAGTAAAGAAGTAAAATGTTAAATCAAAAACTCCATCATTTATCCTATGAGTAGAGTAAATTCCGTACATTCTTCCTCTCATTGTGTTGCTTGTTACACTTAGATGGTTTTACGAGCAACATCAAACCCTATATATGTGTTGGTCATAGGCAAAGAAATGTGACCCACTGTAAATAATTTTGCTCAGTTAAAATGTATGATCCAGTTTAAAACAAAGATTCATTTCTCAGTGTTTTACTGTTTTGAAAAGGACTGCAGAATAGTCTAGATTTGACATGACAACAATATACTCTTACCACAAATGAGAGTGTTTATTGCCTCCTTTCCTCTCCAACCTTGGCACAATGTGTAAAATATAATTATTTCTACATTTATTGCCATCTGTTGTATGGCATTAAGATCAACTGCCCTTTATTTCTGTTTGTGGTGCTTTTTAAGGTTTTTCTTTGGCAGTCAGGTCATACCATCTGATTTTGTGGCTTTGTGCCCGTGGGTGGACATCTGGAATAGTTGGCTTAAATAAGTTTGTGCTTATTGCTAGTTATGGTAGAGACATAGTTCTCAACGGTTATTTCCTCAGATTATCTGCTGGAGTAAATTGGTTTCAGTCCAGTAGAATATCTTCCATTGTACATGTTTTCAAAGCCATCCAGTCCTTGGGTAAGATTTTGGTTTCTTTCCAATTCTTGCAGCTGTAGGCTAGTAGTATGATTACATTTGAGTTGAATATCCTGTTTTGTATCCATGCTTTTAGTTTTTGTAGACTCCTTATAAATAATTTAGGAAATAATTTCTCCTTTACTCTGAACATTATTTGTTCGATGAGTCTATAATATAAAGCGACTTAAGTTCTAGATTGATGTTAACTTGGGATGTGAAGAGTGTTTGGTTTGACATAATTATGAGATTTAGTAAGCTGGTTGGACTTTGTGAATCTTTAACTAAGTTTACTATCTTTGGATTTTCTCTGTAGGTTGCTTGCAAAGCGATAATATCTGATTGCACATGGTTTATTTGTACCTCCCTGAATGCTTTCCTTCTCATTGATGTCAACATAAAGGAAGGATATCCTCCATTTGAGGATTTGAAAATTCATGCCCTAAGAGAGAGTCAATGTAGAAAAAGAAAGGCAGCAGAGTGAGGACAGGCCCTTGTTACCACAGATCCAATAACAGGGAAGTGCTGTTTCAAAAAAGCCAAGAATAAGAAGGGTTTCAAGAAAAAGAGTCAGAGAAAAAATTTGAAATCATTATCGTTAGTTACGTTTCTTTATCTTGTATTTCAATATGTAGAGTAATGGTCATTCTAGAATCTAAATGATCAAAAACTATTATTTTCCGAGTACCCAGAGATGAGATTTTTCTTTTAAAATATATTAGCTACATTTGACCCCATCTGAAATAAAAATGTAAATACTTGGCTCGAAGCAGTGCCTGAATACATGCTGATTTATCAATTGCTCTGCCTTGAATTGCCTGAAACAAAGCTGATTCTGCATAAAAGGAACAGATGCTCTCCTGTTGACATGATAAGCTAACATTGTTGCACAGCTATCATGATTTGCACTCATTATCTTCTATGGAGCTCACATAGTGCTAAGTTCTTGAATGTGACTTGTATTTGGTTGGCCAAAAAGTTCGTTTGGGTTTTTCCGTAACAACTTACGGCAAACCTGAATGAACTTTTGGCCAACCCAATAGTATACAATTTCTTCTGCTTCAGTTTACTCTCCACAGGTGAAAGTTCAGTATTCAGTGTTCTTCCTACATTATTATTCTTTTACAAATTAAATAGATGATTTCTATTGTTTACAAAGACTTTTATTTTTCTTCAGGATATACTTCAAAACACAGCAATTCAACCCTCCATATAACCACCAGCAAATTCCAGTAACAAGTTAACAATGACCAATTTTATCATATTAAATAAATTATATGTAGATAGCATTAAGTCAGAGTTCTTATAATGATTTCAAGACTTTTTAGGTGTTTTTACTCACTCAACTCAATTATTCAGCAATTATGCATTGCATTGCTATCTTTGCAGATTTAAGTATAGATATAATAACAAAACATTATTTTAAATTTTATTTCATTTTCTACTAATTTATAAGCTAAATTTATGGCTAAATATATATTTGTAACATTCATTATCAAAAGTAAGCAATTTATAAATGGAGAATTCTCAAAGAAAAAATATGTATCTTTTGCCTAATCAGAGCACTGCTTTTCCCCAGATATTTTTTCTTGAAGATATGAAAAAATAAAAATCTCAGAATCTACTAGACAATTCTGATGATAACACCAGCAACCACGTAAGACAGGAAGAGACAGAAACTAATTAGAATTTTATTAGAACAGTAATTCTATGAATGGTTAATTGATTGCTGTTGCAACACCCCCAGGGAATGTTTGATTATTTCAAGAGATGGAATAAAATTCCCAACTTCACCAGGAAAAATTAATTTAAATTTAATTAAAAATATATAGCATCAAACCCTACTTTTGAAATCAGACATCTTTAAATCTCAAACTTTGGAAAGATAAATTCAGAATTAAGGAAAAAAAGATAATCTGTAGGAGCCTAGGTACCAAATTGAAAGGAAAAACACTGTTTGCACACTGTTTACTTTCACCTATTGAATTAATTAATAGATGGTGCTTGAGATGAAAACTTTAATTATCAGGAAGATTCCATTACATTGAATCCCATTTTTGAGAGTGTTGGATAATAAATTAGTATTTGTGAATTTGTCATTAGAAAAATAAAGGGCCAAAATAATTTGGTAATTAGAAGGATTAAGTAAAAATTTTTTAAAAAATTTCTAGCTTGTCATATAGGTATAGATGACAAAGGGACAGTTTTCCCAGTCTGTACAAATGATCTAACATATCTGTATAGGAGAAAAGTTGTGGATTAAAACATCCAGAATTGAAATATTAAGTATTTGAGGTAGTTGAAAGAGGAGTGTCTCATGAACGAAAATAATTTGCTTTAACTCAAATTTTGATAATATTCCAGATATCTGATTTTTAGAAATCTTATTGCTTTTGAGAGTGAATATCAAACATTTTACTTGGCTTATTTTGTAGAATTACCACCATAGGAAGATTTAAAAAATGCACTTTAGTTCAGGTTTTTTCTCAAATTGTGACCCATGTGGGTGATTTTATTTCTCAGAAATGTCTTCCTCATTCTTCTGACCCCACATGCTTTTCCAGAACTGCTGCTTCTACTAATTTATAAGCTAAACTGCTTCTACTAATTTATAAGCTAAACCTGCCAAATTCAGTTTCGTGAGCCAAGTTAATATGTGATTTTAAGCTACTACTATTTGGTATAATTTGTTATGTAACTGTTTTTTAAATATGTTTTACTAGTATTTTGGTATGGCAAGTCCAAAAGATCAAAAGAGGACTGCCATTGAAAAAATTGTTATATGCACAGTTCCCAAGAGGAGGTGGCATGCCATGCCACAGAAGGCCACATGGGGAAGCACCAGGATCTGTTAGGGGGAAGTGTGGACAAGAGACTATTGTGCTTCCATAGGAGGGAATGGATGAAGTAAGTGGGCTTAAGATTGGCTAGTTTGAATAAATGTGATGGGCTGTGGGGCAGAGTGCTGTTCTTAGTTGTGTGAGCTCCAGATTGTTGTATTTTCATTTGAAAGGCACACTCAGGGATGAGTTGTTTACTATCTCTAGGAATTGACTAGCTCTGGGAGGGACCGTCCTTCCAGGGACAGCAAGACCCCATATGTAAAAGCATAAAAATACAGAAAATAAATCATGGTTAATGGAGTAGCAGAATATATATCTATAGATATCTATCTTTATCTATCGTCTATCTATCTATCTATTTTTAACCAGAAGTATGTAAGGAAGCCTCAAACTTAGTCATGTGAATCTAGGACTGTGGTGTAGGCACAAGCTGGAAGAACAAAAGGCAAAAGACTGTTGGCATGTGAGTTGGCTGTTGATAATACCTTAAAGGAAAGGAAGATGTTATTTGAAGCTGGAGACTAGAGAAAACTTGTGTAGTGGTAGAAAGTTTCACAATTGCCTGTAGTAATGTGGAAAATACAAAATATAACTAATGAACTGATGACCTAGTTAAGGAGATTCAGGCAGAGTGATGAAGGTCATTCTTGGTTTTTCTTACGGACTATTATAAAATTCAAGAGGAAAACTATTAGCTAAGAAGGAACTAGTTAATACAAATGAGCAAGTATTTGTTGGGTTTGAAAATAAATTTGTTCCCCATTCCCAACCTCTCCAGTTGGGAACAATACTAAATTTAAGAAATGGCTTTTAGGCAAAGATTGTATCAGTGTATTGTCATAAAAACATGGTTGTAGAAGAGGACAAGGATGTAACTATATATCCCCTTGTTAAGAGCTCAGGAGGATTGGGGCTTCCCTGGTGGCGCTGTGGTTGAGAGTCCGCCCGCTGATGCAGGGGACACGGGTTCGTGCTCCGGTCTGAGAAGATCCCACATGCCGCGGAGCGGCTGGGCCCATGAGTCGTGAGCCATGGCCGCTGAGCCTGCACGTCCGGAGCCTGTGCTCCGCAACGGGAGAGGCCACAACAGTGAGAGGCCTGCGTACCGCAAAAAAAAAAAAAAAAAAAAAAAAAAAAAAGAGTTCAGGAGGATTTAAGGTAGTACTTTGATTAGACAAAATTCCTTTTAGTATCTCATAGATCCTCTCTTAAAAAATAAGCCTCCTAAGACTATAAGGGATATTGCCCTAAAATACCTTGATCTAAAACCCACAATACACAAAGCCTTATTTCAAGATTTATGATATAATATCAGTGGAAACACTGCCAGCTTGGACTAAAAAACACAGGGGTAGTGTCAAATAAAAAGAGACCTTTGGATCCTCCAACTTCTGTAGGTAGAAAACAGGCTGAAAGAATCATTCATCTGCTAACACCAACAATTTTTTTTTTTTTATGGCAAATGAAGAATACTTTAGAGGAAACTATCAAAAGCCCAGAAAGCAAAGCCAAGAGATAGGGAGAATCATTCCTGTCAACCTGTGTCCAACTGGGATTTAGAATTTCTATGGACCTGTGATTTCTTAATGCCTTAGATTTTTCTCCCTTTAAAATGAAGGATCTATTGCTTGTCTAACCATGGTATGTTGGGATTGTGTGGGTCAGAGAGCTTGTCCTTTTAGTTTACAGCTCTTCAGGTCTACAGGATTGTTCTCTAAAAGTTATACTAGATAAATTGCTCCTGAGGAGCTTAATCTATAATTGGAACTGATTTAGAAGATCCTGGGCCTCAGTCCTGAAACAAAGGCCATGATGGGATAAGACTAGACTCATGAGAGGGATATGAATTATTATGACCAGAGAACAGACGGTGGTAAATTATAGTTTCCAAGAAATAATCTAAGCAGTATTTCCAATCCTACGTGGACTTTCAGAAGCTTGCCTATTGTTGTTGTTTTTTTTTTTTTTTTTTTTTTTTTTTTTTGGTATGCGAGCCTCTCACTGCTGTGGCCTCTCCCGTTGCGGAACACAGGCTCTGGACGCGCAGGCTCAGCGGCCATGGCTCACAGGCCCAGCCGCTCTGCAGCACGCGGGATCCTCCTGGACCGGGACACGAACCCGCGTCCCCTGCATCGGCAGGCGGACTCTCAACCACTGCGCCACCAGGGAAGCCCCTATTGTTGTTTTAAGCTACTAAATATGGGATCATTTTTATAGTTTGATGAATTAGAGCAGAATGATCCCTTTAGGGTAAATTAAATAAAAATTTTCGCTCTATCCTTACAACAGTGTGTTAAAATATGTAGATTTTGTAAATATCCTTTTGATTGATAGTTATAGGGTGATTAAGTAATATTTGTAAACTTTCATATCCTGGAGCCAGGATTCAAATCTAGTCAACCTTATTTCAGAGGCTCTTAGTAACAAAGCTATATTGTTTATTTATCATTTATGAAACACCTCTTTTAGATCATGTACTGTACCGTTTGCAACCAAACACAAAGAGCCCTCTTCTCATTTAACAGTTGGAGAAATATTACACAAAGAAGTAAAGTTTCTTGCTCAAAGTCACAGAGCATGAGAATGTCAAAACTAAGTCTTGAACCCAGGGAATCAAACTTTAGAATCCCTGCTTTTAAACAATGTCATATACAGCTGCTGTGGCTAGTAGTTTAGCATTCTTATCTTTTTTCTTTCCAGCAGATCTTAAATTCATTACTTTCTTTTCAGAAAACAGAATGGATAGAAAACTAACGCTGTAGCAGCACAATTTGGATGTCACCAGACCATTTCTCCTAATCATTGACCCTACCCTCAGGTAAGAGATGGTTTACTAAAATGGCCTTTCCCAGGAGGCTCAGTTTTTCTCAAATGTCTGCATTGTTTTAATAACCATTTAGATTGTGCTAAATATAAATAGTCAGATATTCTGGTGATTGTAATAACAGAAAGGTCCTAAATTCAGTGCTTGTCATTTAAAAAAAGATGCATCTTTTCTGAATTGCCATTCAGACTACTTCTTTTTCTTTGCTTCTTTCTCATTTTTCATAATATTAATTATTTTAAAAACACATACCCTGACTGCTCCACTGTTCTGTAAAATCCTTTCAGTAGCCATCCAGAATGTAAAGTTTCAATACAGATTTGATAATGAATGAGTATCAATAAAATGGGGTTAGTACCTCTCTCCCCGACCCTTTTTTAAAAATTAGACCCTGTTCTAATTGCTTTATAAATGTTAACTCATTTTATATCTAAAATAATTCTATGAAGTAAGGGCCATTAATATTCTCATTTTAAAACTGAAGAAACTGATACATAGAAAATCTGTTAAGTAATTTGCTCAAAGTCCCCAGGTAAGGGAACAGGACTTTAAAGCCAGGCAGTCTAGGTTCAGATTCTATGCTCTTAGCCATTACAGTATGATACATATGAAGTGACTCAGTATTGAATCAGCAGGCATTATATAAATATATTAAATTGAACTATATTTCTGATCCTTAAAAATGTCAATTTCACGTTTCAGCCAATAACATTTGAAGGTATACTTTGACCAAGAGAAAAGAGTAAATAGCTTTATTTTCTGTGAATGAGAAGTCACAATGTGAATAGAATAGACATGTTATAGAATAGTATAGTCTCTACTGCTCCTATGATGGCTGTGATTTCAAAAAATGATGGAAAGAGTAACTCTTTAGTGTCTCAACTTTCTAATCAATTTAACAATTGATTAGAAAGAGGAGGCAGCAAGGAGAACAGTGGATACGTAAATACAGCTGCAGTGATTCAATCTAGTGAAGAGTCAAAGACTGCCTTACAATTAGAGACAGATCCATGGTCAACAAGTCTGGGGGCTGACTGATCAATTAAAAGCAAATCCCTAAACAAATAGTTATTTACTTGGTGAGGTACTCTTATTTCAGCAGGAAATAACACAACAGCACAAAAAGCATTCTGCTTTGAACTTTGTAAGCTGATAACACAGTCTTTAGCATTGCTTGAATTTTGACATTAGAGATATGTATTTTTTCAGATGGTAGGCACTGAGCTCCAGCTCTCCATCTCCTTCCCCAGCACTCCCCTCCCCCACCCCACAGATAAATAACTTATCTTGGAAATATATTCTAGCTGAGAGAAAGGTTTGGTGTCGGCACTTCTAGAATCACCTTCACCACCTTTCTTGTGTGTGTGTGGTTTTTTTTTAGCAGTGCAACTTGGGACAAAACTAATTTCTCTATGTGTTAGTGTTCTCAATTAAATTTCTTTACTTGATTTTTCAATTACCATGTAATTGGTAACTGATCAAGTGATTAGGAGATATGTCTTTGGCTATGATATTGTCTCTGCACTCAAGGAAAATTAATAGAGGAAATCAAGACAATCTAAACAGATTATCTGCCTTGAAGTTTCAGAAAATTTTCAAAAACTATATGAAATAACAAATAAGGATTTTTTGGGAAACACACATCATAATGTCACAGTATTTGAAAACATAAAATACAGGTGTAGTAATGAATAATAATAAACTTATTGAGCACCTACCCTGGGAAAGTCTCTAGGTCTCATCTTGGCTTTAAAGTGACAGTCATCACACATTTCTCTTTCATACTGCAGCATCCAGGCTTTTCCTGTGGACCCAACACTATTTGCCGACGTTCTCAGGGGTGGTACTGCTATAGAACAACAGGCATAGGTGGGATTTAGAATTAGTTACATAGCATACATAATTAATGCTTACTTTGACAATAAGAAAGTAAGAAAATGGATTTTGCATAAGAAATTTAAAGTAAACTTTGCCAGTGAGTGTGATGAGAAAGATGAGTTAGGCAAAATGTATTGATATATACTTACATTACATTAATAGGGTACGTATTTAGGCATTTATACTATATAGATGCCTAAAAATGTACCCTATTAATGTATTTCTAGATTAAAATATATTCATAAATTATCTTAGGTGTCTATTTATAACCAAGATATTTAAGACGTATTGTTACACAAGTTCAAATATATTGATTTTACATTTTTTTAATTAAAAAAAAATCAAAGGAAACCAAAGAAAAAATGAAGAATCCTAAAGACAAGCAAGGAAATTAAGCTTGTAAATAGCACGGAGGAAACTATCTGCCAAAGGCATATTGAGGAGTAAAGAAGATTGACTCAGGAAATGAGTCCAATGTTTAAGGAGCATGAAATGAAAAACAATATACAGTGTGCTGTTATAATGTTTTAAAGCACTGTGGGTTTTATGTTGGTGTTTATGGCAACATCTAATCTGCCTTAGAAACTTATTCTGACATTGTCTTGTACTAAGGGTGCATGTCAGAAAGCCTTTTCTCTCTCAGGTCTACGGGAATCAGGCTCAGGAATAGATGTCCTATCTTAGTATCCTCAATAGTCATGCTTTATCAGATCTCAAGTATGGTGAAGTTTTTGGAGGATGTATAATAGGAGTTAAATAATAATAAATTTCACTCACCAGAAAGCATAACATAAACATGTTTGTGTGAAATATACCACATATTTGACTGGAATATCTCAGTAGACTTTCTGAGAATTTAGACTGCAGTAAAAGTAAATTAGCAATGACATCAAATACCTTCCTAAGTGAAACATAGTTCTCTATAAGTCTTTTTTAAGAGTAAAAATTATTCATTCATTCATTCATCAACATTTTTGGGGGTAAACTTAACAATAGTCAAGCACTGACTACCATACATCAGTTTCATTTTAAGGGGAAAATGAACAAGAAATCTTGAAAATTCATTCTGGCTATCTTTTGCTGCACTTTAAAAACTGGGGACCAACCAGCTCATTATATGTTGGGTGATGCCTTCACCCAACATCATTGAAACCTAAAAGCTTACTTTGCAGTGTCTGAAAACATAATTTATTTCAGCTTCAGTTTTATGAATTTATCTGTAATAAGAATCAACCAATTAATCATAATATGTGTGATTCAATTTAAAAGTTACTATCAAGCTTTTGCAGCATGATTCTATAGTGAAGCAAATTAATTAATTAATTAATTTAGGCCAAATTAATTACTCTTTGTTTATTCTAAAGATGATTTTGGCAATTATAATCCTAATTATAGAAATATTGAGGAAGAAAAAAGTTTTATCTTTTAAAAATTCATATTATGATCCTTAGTCATATTCAGTAGCTTCTTAGATATTTTATATATAAAAATAAATTATGTAAATATATAATATTAAATTATAAATATTCCAAAATAATAATTTTCTTGTTTACTTGCTTTTGTTTTTATCTATCTTCCTCACTGTAATGTAAACTTGTTACGAATGGAGACCATGTTGATATAGTTCACTTGACTCATAGTTAACTATCAATAATTATTACTGAATGAATGAATTTGTGAATTCCTTCTGTCTTGTGATGTATTCTAAACAAAAACACACCAGAGAAGCTCCCATAGATTTAAAAAATAGCAAGCCATAATTAAAAAGGAATTTTGGACAGCCCAATTAAATTACAGCCCTAATGTCTAGATGACATACTAATAATAGTATAAGTCAAAAATTGCTTTAGTTACAAACAAAATCAACCCAATTCTAATTAGCAAAAAAAAAAAAAAAGACGTTAATTGTTTATGTAATGAGATAAGCCAAGGGTTCATTTGAATCTGGTATGCTTGGATCCAGGGACTCAAACAACATCCATCAGTGTTCCATTTTCCTTTTCATCTATTGGACATGCTTAATTTCAATGATGGGATAGAGATTCTCTGATTTCCCAGGACTTACACCTGCCAGGTTGGTAATCCCATGAGAAATAAAATACTTTCTTGAATATCTCAGGTTGATTTGCCCAAGGAGAATTTTGATTAACCTGCACTAGTTATATGCCCATTTCGAATAGATAACCTTCCCAAGGGGTACTTCTGTTCCTGGGTTTTAGGTCATGTTCTCATTTGCAAGGGCAAATTACACAAAATTGATTGACCCTAGAAAGGCAGGAATGCTATTGGATGAAAAATAAAAATGTGCTAGGAAAATTAGTAAATAATGTTTCTTCTACCCACTTCTTGCCAAAAACCAGTGCTAAGTTTCATTTTTAATTAAGGCTTTGCTAAATGAATACTTTAATTCCTTAATGGCTTTGATGAATGTCTTCTAATAGATAACTTTTTGTTATCCCCCTCATATACATTTTGCCTACAATGTTTAAGTCATATAGGCAATGGCTACTCTGTTGACTAGTAAGAATTAACCTTCTTTGTGTTTTATATATGAGACAAATATAAGAATGTTCACATAGAAATTTATCATTTAAAACAATGCATATGATTGGTCCGTAATACTCTTGGAATATCTTCCTATCCAAGGATACCAAGCAAAAATTAAAATTTAACCTTTTTATGTGATTTTGAAGATGAAAAATTTTGAATATAGACATCTGCCTGATTGGAGTGGAATCATTACATCTATTAGTAGCAATGATACAATGACCTTTGATAAACTAGATTTCCCAGAAGTTCATAGATATTAGTGTTTGGTTCTTTAAAAAGTAGCAATGATTAAGAGGCTGATAAAGTAAAAAAATATGATTTTTTTTTCTATTGTGGTCTGTTGTGTTTTAAAAAAGCATCAAAGTGAGAAATGACAGTTATTAAGAATAGAAATATATATTTTCATTATTTTAGTCCTTCTTGTGAGAATGTGTTAAAGCAGATCTTGCCTAGGGCTCTAACATCCACTGTGTAACAGAGTAATACATTTGAAAACTTTGTATGTTTTTTGATATTTAAAAGCGGCCTTTTTGAAATTTTGTTTCTAGGTAGATATTATTTACAGTTTGTGGGACACGATGAATTCAGTCTATAAATCAACCTCCAGGAACACAAATCTTGTTGGCTGCCATGTTAGTAAATCAACTCACCTAAATAATCCTGAGACTCTGATAATGATTCAGGCTGTGGGCTTGGAAATTTAGCTATTGCCTCACTGTGAACTTGATCTTCTGACGTTTTAATGGATTGAGGTCCTATTTTTGATGGTTCAGTTTATACATGCACATAAACTATTTTGAGCACATCAGAGCTGAGAGCTAAGAGCTAATGTTCAGGTTTGGAGTCAAACTGTCTGTCCTTTGAACTAAGTAGGTAGGGGTAAAGTGGACATCTAAGGAGTTTTCATTATAAGTGCAATTACTGCACTAGATAATATAATATATACATGTACAACAGAACAAAACAAAGTAACACTGAAACAATGGATACCCTGGAGGGGATGATATATTTCCAGGAACTTCCCCATCTCTTCAAGTCAACTAATTTTATTATTTATTTATTGTATATGCTGTGCATGTGTGTATGTGTGTGTATTAAAACAAAATGAATGTTGTTACTCAAAGGCATAAAAGCAACTTCCAAGAACATGGAGTCTGATGTTTGAAGCACTTTAATTCCAATTTTTTCCTTGTGTCTGGAATTGTTCGGCAATAAATCGTGTTCTATACTACTTCAATTACTAGTGTTTTCAGATCTGACTGCACTTAATTGCTAAAGACATGATCTGCTAAAAGCTACATCTGGAAACAATGTCACTCTCTGTGTTTGGCATTTGAAAGTTGGACTTAGGTTAAATGAATACTTTTAACTACAAAGCTTTGGGAAAAAAAATTACTGCCGCCATACACTTTCTATGGATTTAACTTAAAACAAATTTTGTATGCTGTTTATTTATTCAGTATTTATTTTCTGAACTGCCTAGGTGTGTCTCTACCTTTATCTTATCTTTATCTGTGTATCTAACCATAGTTTCCCAGATAATTGCCTCCCTGGTATTAAGAGCAGATCTGGTCTTTTCTATGCATCAATTTTATACATGAACGTGGTATGCAAAATGGCGAACTTAGCCTTTAGAATGTCAAAGGCAGTGAAGGGTGTTCCCATTCAAGAACAATTTTAATTTTACAAGTAGCACAGGAATTGTTTTGAATTTGTCTTATAGAATTAAAATTCATGCTTCTGTTCAATCCGTAATTATTTGGACTCTTCACAGAATAGCTGGTGAACATGGCTCATACCCCATGGAGCCCATCAGTTGGGCAGATTCTATATTTTGAACCATAGATTTGCTTCACACGGCAAAGATGCCTGGGCTTTAAAAAATTACTGTGGGTAACATTTTTGTCTTGCTTCCTTGAGGGTGAATCAATCCAAAGGTAGGAGTGATGTAAAATTGGCAGTATATTTAGTTTAAAATATATCTTTATACAGTATGGGTAATCTAGATATTAGTGAAAGAGGACAAAATTTGATGTGAAAATAAAATAATTTCTATTGCCTTTTTCCCCTGATTAATGGCATTATTTCTGATGTGATTAATTTTCAATGACATAATAAGAGACATGATTGTATTTTCCACTTCACTATGATATTAAATGTTTTGCTTATGGCAAAAAAATCTAGTTTTAGCAGAAATCCCTGGTTTTTTATTCCTTTCCCTAAGTGTTAAGTAATTTGACAAGGCCAGCCTTACGTTACATCTTCTTAAATTGATTGAGGCTAGAAAAACATTAGAATAAGATACCCTACAACCCAATTCATTTCTGACATGTGATTTATAAGCTAGAGTTAAACTTGTTGATTAAAAAACAAAGTAAAATCAGAGAAATCTGAATGACACCATTCACTGCAAGAGAAACAGCTTCCTCAACCATTTATATTCCTGATAGTAAGCTAATAGACAAATAAAGCTTACTAAAGAATCAGTGCTATGTGTCATTTTGGCGTAGTAATTAATGCTATATTTGACAGAAATCAGATGCTTATTGTTCACCACAGAGGATGAGCAGTTTATATCTTCAGAATCTACTAGCTGCATGGCAAGACATTATAGGGTAAATTGTTTATATTGTTAATTATATCAACAGAATATTGCATTATATCAGCCTACCCATTCTGGAATATTTGCTTTGATGGTAATGTATGCATTATACAGTTGAATCAATTTAAAATCAACACTGTGCTTCTGTGCGGATTGTTTAAATCGTATTAGTTTAATAGAGCGCTTACTGATGGGAGGTAAAGAATGAATGGTCAACAGAGGTCTTCTCTTTGAATGTAACACTTCTGAGTATTAATGAAATTATTCGTGGCCGAGAGATGAAAGAACTGATGTCCTGATATCTGCATTTCTATTACAATGATGCTGCAATTGAGAAGCATTTTCCCTAAAGCCTGTAAAATTTACCATTAAAGAAAAGCCACTCCTTCAGATAATGTTTTATAGATATTTGAGGTGATTCTCTGAATACATTGAAGTTATTTTCCCAAGTTTTCTGTTAACTCTGATATGTATCTGCAGTACTCTCATGCTGTCATAAAGAAAAGGCTACTGACGTCACACATTTAAAATATCAGAATATCATGTAATAAATCTTTCCTGGACTTATGTGATAATGAGGTAATCAATTATTTTTGATCTGAAAAAGTGATGAGAACTTTAAAACTTCTAAACTTCTTTTTATTTTCTTGCTTCTGGTGAATTAAGAGTAATAGAGACAACCTTACATGTCTGGGTTCAATGACCTGGATCAAGTAAGAGTTGTGCAGAGCACTGGATTTAATACAGACAATTCCTCTAAAACGAGAAGGAAAATGTGATGCCATACAGAAAACTATGGGATATGGAGATATGGACTAGAGAGCGTGCATATAACCTACATATTCTGACTTGCAATTGCTATTCAGATTTAACTGCCTAAGTGCTTTCTGGTCATCTGCGTGCCTTTGACAGAAACAAAGCACAATGAATAAAAGTGAATATGTTTTTATATAACTTGCCATACTGACGTACAATATTGACTACCTTTACTTTTATTTGTAGTGGCTTTAAAGAGGAACAATAAAGAACAGAAAGCATTCAGGTATTTTAAAGAAATTTTCTGAATAATTTGGTATAATAGTAATAATGTTTAGCAAGCAGTTAAAGATATTTGGTAAGCATTTCTCTGTGATGTCTCTGAATGATTTACATTGATAATTTAATTTTTCCACATTGTTACAAGATTGTACCATTGCTAGGGGTGCAAGAAGTTAGAGCCATATTAAACTTGGAGTAAAATTATATCATGAAGAAACTTCAAAAAATGATGTATCTATACAACATGTTTTCATCAATTTTTTTCATTTCCATTTCTTGTAAATAGAAAGGAAATTTTATTCTGTTTGACTGACAAACCATCTCATACTGTACCTAAAATATGACTCTGTTTACCAGCAAGAAAAGAATCATTAGGCTATATAAACACAAACTTTAACTGTACATTTTATTTTCCTGTATTAGTCAGTACATGCAAATTTTATTTCTTTTTTCATTACTAGCAGTCTCTTCAGATTTCTAGTTTAACTGGCTTAAGAATTTTTTAACATATATTTGAGCTACTCTCAATTTTCATTTTTTTCAATGTCTCTTTACCTTTAGAAGAAATAAGTCTGTTTTCAACATGTTTTCTTCTGCTTTCTGATGGAGAAAAGGGGGATAAACACATCTCATCCTATCTCCTTGTTCCATTACCCAGTTGCCCTTTCGTTTCTCAAGAGGCAACAGTGTCTCTCATAAGTTTATTGCTGCTTTATTTATCTGTAAAACCTTTTATCATCTATCTCAATGCCCTTTGTATTCCCCATTTTATTTTGTGTCTTTACTTTCTGGATCGTTTTCGTGTGTTCCCTAAATCAAACAGGCTGTTTCTGCAAGGTTAATATCCTATGTACATTTTTTTTTTTTTTTGGTCTTTGATCATTTTCTCCATCTCCCTGGTCCTTCATATGGTTCATTTACAACTTCACATAAAAGTTCATTTCTTTGAATTCCCTGAAATCAACCCGTGAATACTTTATGTTTTCTCCTCAGCTCTATCTCACTTACAACTTCATTATTCAATGTATTTCCTTTAGCAGAACATACATTTATCCCACTGTGTCTTTTTCCTCCTGGGGTTTGTTTGGCCTCTCTTGAAGGACCTTGTGTAGGATTTTTTTTTGGGGACCAACAGATCCAGATACCATTCAGAATGAAAGCTGTTCTGATCTTTTATTTTATTTCAACCTGTTTCTTGTGAGGCAGCAGCAAACATTTCAAAATGGCTTTTACCTCTTCCTCACCACAAAGTAAATAGTCTCGGGCAAGGATGAGATCTCTCATTTTATATATTCTTTTCAGCTTCCTGCCTTGTAAAGGAATACTAGAGAAGCGATGAAAACTGTGTTTTCATCCAGCTGTGCACAGTATATGCAAATAATGCTGATGCTTTTATAAAGTATTGCTCAAATTTTAGGTGCATTACAGAAAACTGGAAAAAAATTTCTCCAGGGAATATTGCAGACTGACACATGCTAATAATCTTCTTAGACTAAATGAACTGTGAGGTTGTGTTCAGTTCTCTTTCATTAACAGAAGATGAATTGACTGAATTATAGCTGAAATAGTTTGCAATTAGACTTCCAGAAAACCATATGATTCTAAACATAAGGATGTGAGGCTAAGGGCTGCGTTACACAAAGATATTGGAGAATTACCAACACTGGTGATTTTTAAAAGCAAGGAAGGTAAATTCTTTTGGAAGGTATGGAATGTCTCGATATAGGGGAGTAGACTCTATCTCTTTTGGGAATTCTGTTGTCCCTTCCAGCACTAATTTTTTTGATTTATTTGTATAAAAGTTTTCTTGATGGTGAGCCAGAAATTCTGTGTGTAAATTTTGCTCCTGGGACTATGTTCCAGCTGCAGGATGCTGAGTTTATGCTCCTGTCAAAACACTTAAATTTCTAGAGTAACTTTTGAACTAAGAGACTCTAACCAATGGAGTCATTAGCTTTTCCTCACTTCATTTAACCAGTATCTCTATTTAACTATTTTTCAACCCCAGTAAAAATAGTATTCCTCTTAAAAAATCCATATTGATACTTATTTCCAATTTACCAATATATAAACATATTTGGGGTGAGGAGTTAGATTTTTATATTTTCTTTGATATTTTCCTAGCTAAAAGTTCAAATTTCTTCATTTCCCTTCAACTTATTTACTAACTTAAAAACTTCATAAGCAGTCTGAAATATTGAAAAGACCTGTGTTTCAGTTACATCTGTGAGTTTCTAACATTGCTTTTTGATACAGCCCTAAATAAATGCAGCCTTTTATTTGGTAATTTAGTTTAATAGAAGTGTAGAAGCATTTATGTTTCTAAATGTTATTTAAAAAAAGCAAGTTTAAAATATTGTTTTAGGGCTTCCCTGGTGGCGCAGTTGTTGGGAGTCCGCCTGCCGATTCAGGGGACACGGGCTCATGTCCCGGTCCGGGAAGATCCCACATGCCGCGGAGGCTGGGCCCGTGAGCCATGGCCGCTGAGCCTGCGCGTCCGGAGCCTGTGCTCCGCGACGGGAGAGGCCACAGCGGTGAGAGGCCCGCGTACCGCAAAAAAAAAAAAAATTGTTTTAAATTTCATTCTTTAAATAAAAACAATACCCCTATATATGATGTATATGCATAGCAAATTTTAACAAACACTTGGAAGTGTTATTAATGACTACTATTTGGGTTATGTGAATAAAGTCTCGCGAAGGGAATAGGAAAGAAAGAGAATGTTTACTTAACATTATATGCACATTTATACTGTATTTTATCAGTACCATGAGTAAGTATTCAGTTTATAATTTTTATGAACTTTTTTTTTTTGTTTTTGCTATAAAACACGACGAACTTTAGTCACCATTATGGAAGCAACTAATTTGCAGTAGTTTATAAGAGTCCTTTCCTACCAACTGCAACCAGAGAAAAAGAAAAATTGTTGGAGCATTTGTTTCTCCTTCTTTTACTTTAGGAATATGAATTTTCTAAAAGCAGAATCAAGTCACAGCCATATTTCAAAATCCTTTCTAAATAAGGCATATCAATAAAACTATTCTATTCCAGCAACTTTTCCTCTCTCTTATAATTTTCTTTCAAAAGGGTTAGCATACAGTACTAACCATGGTGAATGAACAAACCCCTTAGTTATGTTTGTTTATTAAAATTCAGGGCAGAGACAAAGGCAGATGTCAGCTCTGAACTTGATGTACATGCCACATTGGAAAGCAGTTCTGTGTAGTTACTGCTGTCCACCTTTCCTCCAGATCTGCATGTAACTGTTGAACCTAAGAATGGGGAATATCTCTTCTCCCCATCTGTCAGTGAGGTGGGCTGGAGGGGAGGATTTGGGTTCTGAGTATTTGTCAGATAAAATAAGGTGATGATTGGCCTCAGAGAGGGCTGAATATGCTTCAATCTTGTTTAAATTTTAGCTGCAATGACTTCTTTTTTGCAGTAGTAGGGAAGAGGCCACGGAAATCTTGCGATACAACTTATTACCGCTCCTTAGAACTGACTTCCACCTAGACTCCTGGCCCTCATTATAGCTTTGTAACTAAATCCAGTCACATTTTCCTTCACTGCAAAGGCCCTTCCTCTTAGTTTGGCCCTGGTTCCCAAATATACCACTCTACTCAGTTTCACTCCTCTAACAAGAATGTGAAACTTACTCTGCTTTAGTCATCACTATAAATGTTGGGGGGTTGTGTCTTGGCTTTAATGCATTATACCAAGGTTGCCTCCTTCCACCATCTTATCAGATGAGACTGGAAGATTTAAATGAAAGTTGAAAACTTCATACTAGTTTCAAGGTTGAATACTTGATTATCTAATCTGCCTTACGAAAATAAATGTCCATCGACAGATGAATGGATAAAGAAGATGTGGTACATACATACAATGGAATATTACTCAGCCATAAAAAAGGAATGAAATTGGGTCATTTGCAGAGAAGTGGATGGACTTAGAGTCTATCATACAGAGTGAAGTAAGTCAGTAAGAGAAAAACAAATATATGTTAATGTATATATGTGGAATCTAGAAAAATGATACAGATGGACCTATTTGCAGGGCAGGAATAGAGATGTAGACATAGAGAACAGACATGTGGACATGGGGAGAAGGGGGGATGGGATGAATTGTGAGATTAGGATTGACATATATACACTACTATGTGTAAAATAGCTAGCTAGTGGGAACCGGCTGTGTAGCACAGGGAGCTCAGCTTGGTGCTCTGTGATGGCCTAGATGAGTGGGATTGGGGGTGGTGGGAGGGAGGTCCAAGAGGGGGGGATATATGTATACGTATAGCTGATTCCCTTCATTGTACAGCAGAAACAAACACAATATTGTAAAGCAACTATATTCCAATAAAAAAAAAAAGAATAGAAATGAAAAGAAAAAACTAACCTCACAAGAAATTTAAGCTGTTAATTGAGAAAACATCTTAAAAAAATTTCTGGTTTATGCATGGCATCATATATATGTTTGTATATGAATAAATCACTTTCCTTTTTCTCAAAACCATAAATTACTATTCCTGTGTTTTGAAGGCATAATGATGTCACTATGTTAAACCAATCTTCAGCTTGAGTACTGGATTAAAAAAGCCTTTTTTTCCCATCTTGCATCGAGACCCATTTCCTTCCAAGAACACAATATTTTTTTGCCCTGCAGCTTGCAGGATCTTAGTTCCCAGATGAGGGATTGAACCTGGACTCCCCAGCAGTGAAAGCTCAAAGTCCTAACCACTGGACCACCAGGAAATTCCTGCAAGAACACAAATTTCTAACAAAGTAATTTCTACATAAAAGACCCTTTAAAATAATAACTACATTAGTTTAACAGGCATAGTCAGGATTCTGACAGTTTATTTATAAAATACACAAATGTATAAATAAAAATAGGCAGAATATTGTCTTGAAGATAGCTTTAAAATATGGATAGATATGGTAACAGTTCCACCTTTGAAGGCTGAGACCAAGTAGGATATCTCTTTCCAGTTGCGATTCACCTATGATTTGCTATCATTTAACTGATTCAGTGTAGCTATATAGAAAGAAAAAATACATTCATCAAAGGAAAGTAGGGTATTGCAGGTTTAAAATGCATGCAAGGAATATAACAGAAATATTCTAGTCTTTGTTTTATTGAAAAACACACAATAGATATATAAACCAACCAAAAAGTGTTCATTTGGGATTTGGCAGGATTAGTGGTATGTTAATCAATGAACTCTTCCAAGGTGGAGAGTAATATAGTCAAGTGCTAAGGATTTAAAGAGTTTGGAAAAGTGTTGCAGCGAAATAAATTTGCACTCCTCCATTTTTTTTCAATCTCTATTGTAACTGAACTTTTTTACTGTTATAATAACCTCCTCATTGACCTTATCGTTTCAATCTTGCCAGGATATCTTTCATTCTCCAGATCTTTTTAAAAGATCACCTTGCTTTATTAAAGGCTTCTTATTACATGTAGAATAAACCCAACACTTTTACCATAGGCTGCAACCCTAAAAGGAACTGTACCTGCTTATCTCTCCAGTCTTATTGTTGTGCCTCCCTTCCCTTGCCTCCTATGCTGTAGAAATAGCTGCCTGGTAACTGTTTTAATTAATTAATGAATCAATCAATTAATTAATTTAGATATAATTGATATCTAACTTTATATTAGTTTCAGATAATATATTAGTTTCAAGATAATGATTTGATATTTGTATAAATTGTAAAATGATCACCACAGTAAGTCTAGTTAACGCCTGTCATCATATATAGTAACAAATTTTTTTTTCTTGTAATGAGCACTTCTAAAGAGCTATTCTCTTAGCAACTTTCAAATATGCAATATAGTATTATTAACTATAGTCACCATGCTGTAATTACATCCCCAGAACTTAATGGTCTTATAACTGGAAATGTGTACGGTTTGACCCCCTTCATCCATTTCTCCCACCCTCCACACCCTGCCTCTGACAACCACCAATCTGTTGTCTATATCTATGAGCTCAGTAAAAAAATATTCCACATATAAGTGAGATCATATAGTATTTGTCCTTCTCCTTCTGACTTATTTTACTTAGCATAATAGCCTCAAGATCCATTCATGTTGTGAAAAATGGCAAAATTTCCTTCTTTTTATGGTTGAATAATATTCCATGTTCATATATCTTTTCGAAGGAGTGTGTTCATTTTCTTCAGATAAATACCAAGAATGGAATTGCTAGATCATATGGTAGTTCTATTTTAATTTTTTGAGAACTGCCGAACTGTTTTCCATAGTGGCTGCACCAATTTACATTCCCATGAACAGTGCACAAGGGTTCCCTTTTCTTCACATTTTTGCCAACACTTTTTATTTTTTGTCTTTTTGCTAATAGCTATTCTAACAGGTGGGAAGTGATATCTCATTGTGGTTTTGATTTGCATTTTCCTGATGACTAGTGATGTTGAGCACCTTTTCATGTGCATGTTAGCATATGTCTTCTTTAGAAAAATGTCTATTCGATCCTCTGCCCATTTTTTAATCGATTGTTTTGTTCTTGTTTTTTACTTTTGAGTAGAATAAGTTATTTATATATTTTGGATATTAACCCTTATCAGATATATGATTTGCAAATATTTTCTCCCATTCGGTAGGTTGTCTTTGCATTTTAGGGATGGTTTCCTTTGCTGTGGAGAATCTTTTTAGTTTGATGTAGTCCCACTTATTATTTTTGCTTTTGCTGTCAATCCACGAACTATCACCAAGACTGGTATCAGGAAGCATACGGCTTATGTTTTATTCTAAGAGTTTTATGATTTCAGGTCTTACATTCAAGTCTTCAATCCATTTAGAGTTAATTTTTGTGTATAATATAAGACAGTGGTCCAGTTTCATACTTTTGCATGTGGCTGTCCAGTTTTCCCAACACTATTTATTGAAGAAATTGTCCTTTCCCCATTGCATATTCTTGGCTCCTTTGTCATAAACTAATTGACCACATATGTGTGGGTTTTTTATTGGGCTCTCTATTTTGTTCCATTGATCTATGTATCTGTTTTTATGCATATAACTTACTCTTTTGATTACTATAACTTTGTAATACACTATATTTTTAAATAAAGGAGAATGATGACTCTAGCTTTGTTCTTCTTTCTCAAGATTGCTTTGGTTATTTGAAGTCCTTTGTGGTTCCATACCAATTTTAGAATTGTTTTTTCTATTTCTGTGGAAAATCCTGTTGAAATTTTGATAGAAATTTCATTGAACACATATACTGCTTTGGATAGTATGTACATTTTAACAATATTAAGTCTTCCAATTCATAAGCATGGAATAGCTTTCCAGTTATTTGTGTCTTCTTCAATTTCTTTCATCAACATCTTACAATTTTCAGTTTACAGGTCTTTAAACTCCTTGGTTAAAGTTTTTCCTAGGTTCTTATTCTTTTGGTATAATTGTAAATGGGATTGTTTTCTTAATTTCTCTTTCTGATAGTTTGTTATTAGTGTCTAGAAACAAAACAGATTTCTTTATATTGATTTTGCATCTGATTATCGTTTTAAAACCGCTGCTAATTCTGCCTTAGGTTCTTTATGTTAGCTTTCCTGCTATCTGGATTCTAATCTGCAAAAACTCTGCATAGCTGGCATTTTATTTAAGTTTCAGCTTAGATGTCATCTTCTCAGGGAGGCCTACTTTCATCCTCAGACTAACATAGTCCCCCAGCCTCATTCCGTTTCTATCATAATACCTTGTTTTTGTTCTTCAAATTATTATCTGAACTGTTCTTTGCATCATGATTCTGTGTGATTCACTATTCATTGCCTGTCTTCTACAACTAGAACGTAAGAGTGAGTGTAAGCTCTGGGAGGGCAGGACATCTTCTCTGCCACATGTACCATGTCTCCAACATGCCTGACACATATCAAGTGCTCAGTACTTGCTGAATAAATGAAGCTCCACAATGACTCAATATTCCTGCCAAAGGCAGTTTTTCACCATATTTATACTCCATTAATTAAATATTTTCTAAAACATGGGATTCTGAGAAGAAAAGCAATGCATGGTTGTGCTCTCCGGCTGTTCATGATTTTAAATGGATAAAACAAATACCTACAGATATGAAGAAATGATTTAAGAAAAGGAGATAGAATATTTCTTATAGAAAATAAAAAATATATATCTCAAAGCATCAAGTTGTACACTTTAAATATACAATTTATTTGTTAATTATACCTCATGAAAGATGGAGGGAAAAAGGAGATTCAACTTTGTATTAGGGTCTAGTAAAAATCAACAAAAATTTATGTGTTAATTGATATGCACTAAAGAAGCAAAATTTGCAGCAAAGTACAAGAGAAGACGCTTAAGTAGAATAGAAAGACTGGGGAACTGTCATGATCCTCGGGTCAAGCAATCCTTAAGTGTGTGTCTGAGGATGAATTGTTAGGAATACCTAAAAATTTAAGCTAAAGTATCAGGTACATTTGGATTAAACAAAAAATTCCAGCATTTAGGGTAGAAAGAAAGAGTCCTCTTATGGATTAATATATAAATGCAAGTTACGGTATTAAAATATCTGTATATTTAAAAATTTCATTATTAGTGGGAAGTATTCTATATGAAAATGGTCACTAATTGTGTTTTTTGGTTGTCTATTTAAGTTTATTCTTGATATTTGCTTGTGCAGTAACTCTCAAGTGACTAGATGAACAGATTAATATTTTTCTTTGGCATGCAGTAATAATAAATAATGTTTTATTATTGAATAAATAATAATTCATTATTACTAAATGAGTAAGAAATGAATCAAAGAACAGCATAAGTGAGACAATACTGGTAGAAGACAAGACTGAGAGTAAGCTGGAATTCAAAAGTTCAGACAGAAGCCATCTGAGGATGTAGCAGTAGGTTTGTCTTGAATTATACTCATTGAGAAAACAGGGGACTACTACGTCATTCACATTGTCTGCACACAGTATTAGAACAAAGTGGAATAAAGTTAATGTCTTAAAGGAAGAGAAATCTTTCATTTTCCTGACTGCAAAACTGTATCCATAACTCTAACAGGACATCTTACAACTTGAAACATATGGCCAACAAGTGCTGGCATATTGCTGAAAGTAATCTGACTGAGCAGGCAACTTTCACCTTTCTAATGAAAGTAACCATAACTCCTGGAGTTGATGTAATTTTGGATTTAGGGGCCAATCTCAATCATACTTGGACATCTTGCTGCTTTTCCAAAAGCACTATGCAAATTGTGCAGTACTCTTTGTTCGGATGTTTTATTCTAATTGTCCTCAAATTGAACATAGCTTAATGTTACTTTTCTTTTTGCCTGCAAGTGATACATTCATATAGGCTTATGCAGGAAAAAAATTGTGGAAGTTTATTACCTTGAAATCCCAGTTCACTTTGAGAGGAAGTAGAGAGGGCGTTGATGATGTATGTAGTCTGTGAGTAATGCATATTAGGAAGATATTATAGAATTGTAAGTCATATCTGAGAAGTCTAATAGTCATTTGTGAGTAGAAAAATAAAATAATATTACTTTTTTGGTACACATTTTTTCATATGGTAGGTGAATGTTTCATTTTTAAGGATTTATGAAAAAATTTAGAATTAAAATTTACTCAAAAATTGATAACTCTAAGGAATTTTTTTAGTATTACAAAGAAACAGGGCAAGCAAGCTGCCTTGAAAAATGTAGGACTTGGACAACTCATTGACATCTGCAGACTTATCGCCCTCTTATTTTTGTTGTTCTTAATTATTTTCTATTAAACTGTCTATTAAATTTCTATTTAATAGCTATCTATGAAAACATCAAGAAATATTTAGTGGCACATTTTCATCACGTTTTCTTAATTATCTGAGATCGAAGGTTGTGTTGCTCTAGACTTTCATTAACAGCATGTACAATATAAAAATATCTTTATACTTTTTAAAAATTGCATGTGTCATAGCTTTTAAGACCAATTGCCTTGATGGAGCACCCAGAATGAAAGGTGGAAATGATGTTCAGTGGACTGGAAGCCTGAAAGTGTCAAGACTGTTAAAAGGTGGCATTAAAGAAGAAGGAAATGGGATTGCTGTCTTATGAAAGCTCAGATCCAACTAGGAAAGGCAGTTTTGGGGAATTTCAAGCTAAAAACATAAGGTGAGAAACAGTAACAAGTTATAAAAATTCAACATTAGCATAAAAATCTGAGTTTGGGATAATGAAAGATCTGGTGTGGGTAGCAGATTGCGGGAGCCTGGGACATATTTAAGAGAATATTTTGAACAAAGTGTGCAGGTTTTAACAAGTTGCATTTTTTCAACATATAAGACAGCTAGTAAACTAGTACTAAAAGAAATCTATAAATATCTTAATACATATGCTCTTAAGATATTGATATCTCTGGGATAAATGAATGATTACTTCTAGTTTTAAATAAACAGGGGAGAGCTATCCTGCAGGAGCTGGCATCACAGAGGGGGCACAGCTCAGAAGGAGCTCTTCTGAATCAAAGAAGGCCATAATTTGGCCTCCCTGCCTCCCATCCTCCAGTCACCCAACCATCCTTCAGTTGGCTACATTTCCTAGAAGCCAGAGGAAAAAGAGCTGGAGATAGAGTAGAGCATACCATAGCTCTGAGAAGAAACAAGCAAGTAACTGGCCGATGTTATTTTTTGTATTCGTTTTCTATTACTGCTGTAACAAATTACCATAAATTTAGTGGCTTAAAATATCATACAGGCATACCTCAGAAATATTGTGGGTTCACTTCCAGAATATCGAAATAAAGTGAGTTACAGGAATTTTTTGATTTCCCAGTGAATATGAAAGTTATGTATACTGTATACATACTCACTATACTGTAGTCTATTGAGTATGTAATAGCATTAAGTCTAAAAAAAACCATAGATACCTTAATTAAAAAATACTTCGTTACTAAATAATGCTAACCATCTTCTGAGCCTTCAGCGAGTTACAATCTTTCTGCTGGTGGAGGGTTTGAAATATAGTAAGAATTACCAAAATGTGACACAGAGAACAAAGTGAGCAAATGCTGTTGGAGAAATGGGGCTGACAGACTTGCTCAATGCAGGGTTGCCACAAACCTACAATTTGTATAAAACAGAATATCTGCAAAGTGCAATAAATTGAAGTACTGTAAAATGAGGTATACCTGTAACTCTATTAGCTTACAGTTCAGTAGTCAGAATCTGAAATGAGTCTTATGGGCTAAAATTAAGGTGCCTGCAGAGGTGAGTTCTCCTGGAGGCTTTAGAGGAAAATATATTCCTTGTCTTGTCCAGCTTCTGGAAGCCATCTACATTCATTGGCTCATGACAGCATCACTCTGACCTCTGATTCCATCCTCATATCTCCTTTTCTAAAACTCTGACCCTCTTGCCTCCCTGTTATAAGAACTCTTGTGATTATTGGGCCTACTTGGGTAATCCAGGATGCTCTCCTTTTTTCAAGGACCTTAACAATCACTGCTGAAAAGTCCTTCTTGACATGTAAGGTAATATGTTCATAGGTTCAAGGTATTAGGACTTTGTGATATCCTTGGGGTGGGGGGACAGTGCTCTGCCTACCATACCTCTTTTCTCAATTTTATAGGTTTTTTTCCCCCGTGTTTACCTATTATTGAGTCATTATATTGTAAGAAATAAGGTATGAACAGATTAATATTTTTCTGATTTTCTGGTATTTAGAAACTTTTGATTTCCAAATATAGGCCATCATTACTTGCTTAGCAGATTTTAAATGTAGAACCTAAGGATAAATAGGTCATCAATATTTATTGAATGAATTCTCTGACATCAACCTGTGATAAATTTCAAAGTAGAGGTTAGAAATATACAAAAACTTAAGTTATAATAATGTGTTAATTTTAGGATATCAAGATATTACCATTAATATATAACATTATACTACCTATTGAAAACTATTACAGAATAATTTAATAACTGAATTTACATGGTAATCATTCAAAACAGTTTTAAAAATGGTCTATAACTTCAACAGAAATCTCATGTACTGAAGAACTTGGCTTATGCTAAAATATGTGATTATCACATATATTTTTATTAAATGATAAATAAATAATATCATCAGGCTCACTTTTCTCAAGGACTGTAAACCCCGAACTCCTTTTATTTAAGATTGACGTGAGAGACTTAGTTTGTGCTATTTTTTAATTTTGTTTCCCCTCCCAACAGTTTTTGGATCTAAACTCTACACTGTTGATTTAAGATCTCCACAGTTAAGACTTACCTTTATGGTTTCAGTGAGTATAGATGAATGCATCTAAGCTCACAAAGCCAAAGGCAATATTAGAAGTTTTCACATTTCTTTCCATGAATACTTCTAGGAGCAGATTTACCCCCATTTCAAGTATAATTGTAGTGTCAGGATGCAGGGGGGTGGTCTGTGGAGCAAGCAGAGGTCCACGTATATCCAGCAGATGTTATTTCATTCAAGAGGTTCCAGAAAAGCAAAAAGGGTAAGGAAAACACCAGCAATGTTGGATGGGAGAAACTAATGCTACATCATCTGTAACTTGTAACTCAGTTTCTCCACAAAAGGCAGGAAGGATGAATAATGCATCTGTCAACCACTTACTTGAAACTATTTTGTATGATACTATAATGGTGGATAAATGATATCATGCATTTGTCAAAATGCAACCTAAATAGGACACAAAGACTGAATCCTAATGTAGACTATGGATTTTAGCTAATAATAATGTATCAATGTTTGCTAATCAATTGTAGCAAATGTGCCAAACTAATGCATGTTAATAATAATGGAAACTGGGAGGGAGGAGGAATGGTATATTGGAATTCTCTGGGGAAAAAAAGTGCATCGATCTGAGGTCTTGTTAGTTGGAAATAATGTCCTAATCACAGAGTTGACCACTGGACTGACAGATTCTGAATATTACCAAAGGAGTGTGTTTCTAGGTTTTGATTTGGTGGGATATAATCTTGCTATGAAGAATTGTCATGGAGCCTGGTTTCTTGTCTTCGTGGGATATTACTCTCTTTGTTTTTTGCTACTACACTTTGGACACTCTCTTCATAGATTATCTGAAGGAAAATATTTTTATGTCCCTCACTAATCTCTTAAAGCAAGACCATATTCCATGAAATCGAGGCACGCTCTTTTGACTTCCATCTGCTCTCTACCTATGAGGGTATTTTACTAAAGTATTTGAGATACCTTGAATTTGCCGTTTGTAACCCAATTATTGCCATATATATCCCCCTCTTGTGTCAATTTCTTATGGTAACAGTTTTCAGATTACTTAAATTTGTTTTATCTTGGAGACACTACTAGTTCTCTTTAATTCATTTGTGACTTCTCTGCAAGGAGATGAAGTTTCCAGTGTTGATCAAGAGTAACCAATTCACTGTTAGAAAATATGGCTAAATTGCTGAGAGTAGGACATACATCAGTATGTCTAAATATTTGTTAGTCTGTGCTCTCTGGGTTAAATATCCTATAAATGTGAAAAAAAAGTTTTATATAAAAGTTAAATCTGCATTAAGTATGTATATACAACATAAGAAAAACAGACTAAATGTTGTTTCAGTAGGTTTATATCTGTAAATATGACAAAAATTTCTCTTAGGAATTAATTTTTCTTGATTTTTATAGAAAATTAATAGTGTATTTATCTAAAATCAAGATTAATAACATCTTTTCTTTAATCCTGTTCATAAATATTTATAATTAGTTTAAAAATTATAAAATTGTAAATACTGCTTAAAATAAAATTAACAATTCAAAGAAGCATATCGTGAAAAATAAAGATTTCTCTAATAAATCCCCAACTGCCCACTCATACTTCCCAGAGTATTTTCCACATAATAATTTCTAATGTATTTTTCCACAATTATCTATGCATTTACAGACTTGTATATGTATGTGAGTGTATAATGTATATTTGAGAAAAATATGATGAATTACGTACTATATATAAATATATACATATTTGAGCATCACCATATGTAATGCTCCGTCATTCATGTGTACATGAGTATGAATGCGTGATGTGTGTATATACAAGTATGTTTTTGTAGTTCAGGAATATACTTGCCTTTAATTATTGGAATGTACCTCTAATGATAATCACCTGATATAGAATACAGCTTTGTCTAGAGTCACGTCGCTCATGTCTTGAGAATAGAGGAAAAGTTAATACAAATCACTAAGGTTCAACAATGGATTTCCTGAGCCCATGTCAGTCAGTCTTGGCTTCACAAATTTACTGCAGTCTTGGAGTACCCTGAACAGGATACTTACAACACTTCAAAGTTTACATCTGGCTGTTGGCCAAATTATACAATCTTAGTTTGACTGTCAGTGGAAAATATTCAATTAGACGAATGTACAGTGGAATGAGCTCTCCCTACAGGACTCAAACTCAACAAAACATTGCCATATAATTTCAATATGACTATAGTTCTTATAAAGAAATGCCACTCTGAATGTTAAGTGAAATTAAATAGGCTTTATTTTCTGGCAATAGCCTTATGGATAGATTATAAGCTTCCTTCATTCCAAAGATGTCTTATTTTTATTTCAGAAATCCAGAATTAGAAGGCAGAAAATTGTGGTCTTTAATATCCTCAGGAGAGACCTCAGTAAGTAAAACTGTTTGTATTTTTTGGCTACATCATTGGCAGCTCAATACTTACTCAGTAATGTACTCCATTTTTCCAAGTAAGAAACCCTTTGCATATCTGTACAGTTTGGAAAGGGAAAGCAGGTTTAAAGACCAGTTCATGAGTATATATTTATAAGTTCTATTAATACCAATCAAAGTTTATTCACCATACAGGCAAAAGTGTTAACCATAACCATTTACTTTAGAGCCAGTGACTTTTAAAGGCCTTATGATCACCAGAATATTTTTTATTGCATACTGAGTTCTACTCTATGCAATAAATTAAACACACAGACACACACACTCACACACACACCCCTCAAGTGATTAACAAGGAGAACTCAATTTTAGTCAGTTAGCACAAATGAAAACCATTTGTTAAAAAGGAAAATGCATAAAATGTAGACATCATGGGAAGTGAAAGACTAGCGTTTAGTTGCCTGTATACTGTTTAATTTAGGGATGCTTTGAATTTCAGATATAAAACTTTTGCTGGTAGGATCACAACAGGGAAGGGGAACATGAATGAATCATGAGAGAGGCTCTTGGCTGGATGGGAGAGGTTTTTCCCCCCTATTTGCTTTTGTGTGTGAGATTCTTTTCTTAGGTGTATCTTTTGGCTTTTTCAAGCAGCAATTACATTGCTTGATGTTGTTTTATTGTTGAAACTGCTTGCAGAAATGGCTTGTGCTAACTCTGGAGATCAGAAAAGAATGCCAGGAATTGGATACTTTATTCTATTAACAGGTACAAAAGCAATATATGAACTTACTTAATTTTAACATTGATGTAGAAAAATACAGGACAGCTATATCATCTTATTCTTTTGATGTGATCCTCCTAATTCTGGCTTATCAGAGGTTACTTTAAATGTTGTAGGATACCCAAAATTTTGAATAGTAAGCCTAGCTACCTGCAAAAATTGGGACATAAGTAAATTATTGTCCAAGTTTCTCTTAACCCCACTACACATCTCTTCTTCAGTTCTTTCTTCTTCACTAAGCACTATCCAATATTCTATTTTCCTGCCCTTTTATAAATGGACTTGTTCTGCATACATTCCTTCTTCTTTCTGAGATTATAAAAGTACTTTAAGTATTGACTGGTTAATTTTGCATAATCCATGTTAGAATGGCAGTGAATATCAGAAGACTGGAGAAAATCATCTCCAGAGAACCATTCTTTTCTCATTTTGTCCCCGGCTGTTGGAAAAATATAGGTGTATGTATACACTTAATTGTAGGATATTAAAATATAAAAATGTATAAAGAGGAAGCCTTCACATTTTTTCAGCTCTGAGTGATAACATCTGTTAACAATTTAATGTCTACACTTTGAGTTTTCTACATGAAAATAATAGAAATGAAATCATACTATATATGTTCTCTGTAATCTTTTCAATTATTTTGAACCATTTTAATATATATAAATCTTCTAAATTCCTTTTAACTACTATGTATATAAAGGCATTTACTTTAATTGCACGATCTTCTATTAGTAGATATTTAGACTATTTTTACTTTGTCAACAAGCATCAGCAAAAGCAACAAAACTACTACAATGACCATATATCTCTTTGCACACTTCTTTGAATATTTCTTTAGTTAAAACACCTACAATGTGAATTACTGATTCAAGGAAATATAAAATGCTTATTTTGTAAACCATAATGGAAAAGAATCAGAAAAAGAATAAAGATATATACACATATATATATTTGTATACTTTGCTGTATACCTGAAATGAACACAATATTGTAAATCAACTATACCTCAAAAAGTGCTTATTTTGTTACTTATGATCAATTTTTCCTCCAGAAAATTTTCCCCCTGTTTACACTTCTATGTGCAAAATTTTTTTTCTGTGGTCTTTTGGACAAAGGTCTTTTTAGAACCCTTTTGGATATTTGACACTAAGTAGTAAAA
This sequence comes from Grampus griseus, assembly GCF_964374135.1. NCBI lineage: Eukaryota > Metazoa > Chordata > Mammalia > Artiodactyla > Delphinidae > Grampus > Grampus griseus. The sequence continues at coordinate 64,623,444 of NC_138997.1, forward strand.
GCAGTTTACAAGGGTAAACAAAAAAGGTAAGGCAGATATTTTTGGTTGTGCTCTTTCAACTTCTCTTTTCTATTTGGTACATGTGCAGGGAGGTTTGTCATGTTGAAGACAGTGTCCTCCAGCCAAGAAACTTCAAGGCAACAGTGCTAGGTCTATTTTGGCAATTAAGCTTTGAAAGGTTAAATGATCTTTAGTTTTACACACTGCTAACCATTAAAAAGTCCCTGGGTTTGAGGGTGAAACTCAGCAGAGAAAGCCAAACATAGGACTTGTCAGTATACCAAGTGTTAAACGTATTCTTTGACTATGAATGAATTTTACCCATTCAAGTGTAAACTGTGTAAAATGAAAGATGGCAGCTCTTGGGGAATCTCATTATCAAAGTACATTATATCTATACCAAGAAATCCAGAATGTTCAAAATTGTTTCAATGTTATGAACTGGTGAATTATAGTATTTCTGACTGGACTATATTACTTAGAAATATATTAACATTGAGTATTGTGATTTCATTAATAAAAGAAAAAAAGGAGAGAACATTTTAAGATGAGAAAGTTATATCATTTTCTTCAAGGAAGGAAACTAACAAAATCTTGTTACATAGGGTACTTATAATATTTTTTTTTTTTTTTTTGCGGTACGCGGGCCTCTTACTGTTGTGGTCTCTCCCGTTGCGGAGCACAGGCTCCGGACGCGCAGGCTCAGCGGCCATGGCTTACGGGCCCAGCCGCTCCGCGGCATGTGGGATCTTCCCGGACCGAGGCACGAACCCGTGTCCCCTGCATCGGCAGGCGGACTCTCAACCACTGCGTCACCAGGGAAGCCCTATTCTATTTCTTTTTGTAGGTGATGAGGACTGGAAGTTTTATTAATGGTTTCAAACTTTATTTATTACTTTTGAACTATTTTTTCTCTATGGCATTTCATAATTTTACAAATACTGAAAAATATGCTTCATATCAGAGATTTTGTGTTAAAGTTAAGGATGCAATTTTAATGCAGTTGTATTGCTGTCATTCCTAAGAACTCAGAAATGCCTGAACCATGAATCCTGCCAAATATCTCTCCTTATACTTCATGAGATTCCTACAGAAGCTGCTTAATTAATTAAATTACTTGTTTGGAATCAATTATTCCATAGCTGTGTAATTTCTTAATTCTCTAATGCAGGTTATTGGGGAAAATTTTAAATCATAGCCTTGACGTAGGCCTGAGGGCCAAAATGGGATCTCCTACTCTGCCCCACCTCTACTGCTATCTATAGAAATCTATGAGAAAGACTGAGTCAGAGCTGCCCTAGGAACTAGGCATGTTTTCCCTACAGCCAGGCCATAGTGAGCATAAAGTTCAAGAGGAAATGTGGAGCAGGGCTCTGGTCTTCAAGGCACAGTGGTAAAATGAGTGCCTCAGAGTGCCCAGGTTCTCAGCAATAATACTGATGAAAGTAATGCTTACACAGTGTTTCTCATGCACTCTAAAATACACATGCCGTATAGAGGTAGTTTTCTAAGTTCCTCACATATTGCAACTCATTTAATCCTCATAACAACCCTGCTGGGTAAGTACATAGAAGAAAACTGAGGTCCAATGAGGGTATCTGCTCCCAAATCATATTACAAGCTTGGATTTAAATATAGACAGTCTGATTCCAAAGCCAATGCTCTTCACCATTTTGCTATACTTTTTTGTCCAAGGGAGAATGTGAGGGTGGGACAGATGATGAAGAATTTGGTATAGGCTGACAGAAGGGTATTTAATCTGACATGAGATAATAAGTTTAATCATATCCAAAATTGATTGAGTCCTTATCACATACTCAGTACCTTCATTTAATCCTCACAACAAATGTTTGAGGTATATACTTATTAACCCTATTTTGAAGATGAAAAATCTAAGCAGAAGGAGACTAAGTAACTTGTCCAAGGTCAAAAAGTTGATAACTTGTGAAATTAGGAATCATAGCTATGTTTTCATTCATTATGCTAGATTGCTCTGCTAGGCTATGAGAAGGGGAATGTATTTTTTCCCAATGCTCCCTGATGCCTGTCCTCTCTTAACTCATTAGGATACCCAGAGAGACTATGGTCATCCAGCATGTGGCACCTCCTTTTGGTGGGGAGGAACCGGTAGTCTTTAAAGCGAGTCCTGGGTCCACCTTGGGCTTCTGGCTGAAGCCCACACTCACACACTTGAAAGTACCCAAATGGGTAGTTTTATTGTTCTCAGAAGTTTTTGACATGGATCTTAATAGGACATTAGTTAAAGCAAATTCAAAGAAATTTTGTACATTAGGCTAAAATTTTAACCCATTTGATTTAATATTTCACCTTAAAAACAAAACAAAACTGAAAACTTGCTATCCATCTTGCCCCATCAGAAGATTTGAGAGCCCAGAAAATGAATCCAATTATACTATGTAGGAGGGGCTGTTCACAACATGAACCACACCTCACTATAACATTTTCAGAGAGAAATTATAATACAAATGAAGTTCCCTTCCTGATTGGAGAAATTCAGTTTCAAAGATGTTAAACCCTGAATTCATCCATATATATTAACCCTTTCAGCAATACAGATCTTAATTATATGCTAATATTAGTAGCTTTAGCCCAAGCCTTCTTCCACTCCTAAGGGGAATTATTCTAACCCCAAACTTTTCCTGTTTTTCACTGTTCCAAAATTCCCATGACTGAATAAGAAACGAAACAGTTCTGCATCAGCTCCACACTTCAAAGCTGGGCTTATTGTGAGTTCTTTCTGGTATCTTCTATCTTCACTTGTGAGTAGAGTACTTCACCTTTGTAGCAGGCAGCTCTTCAAGTGATATTGTCGTGATTTCACACAAGCTCAGATGAATGCTCTTATCTGTATTTTTTTCAGCACAAATGGAATCCCCCATTTTTTGCCTTATGCTGTAGGGCCTACTGCTGCTACCTGCTAAGCTAAGGAGGCTTTCTCCTGGTATTCTCACTGGACTAACTAGAGGGCCATTCTTGACAGATCCCTGAATTTAAGGTGCTGTTATTGACATTTCTAAACTTATATGTTCTGTGACTTAGGGAACGAAAGAATACATATTTTTTTGCTGCTCCACAAAGTTGGGCTTCCCTTCAGAGTTTTAATTTGCCAAGCCGTTATATCTTTTATTAGCTATTTCAGAGGCACGAGAAAAACAGTTTACTTCTTTTACTTCTAAAACAAGGGTCCCATTTCCCAAGGCTTCCACTTTTCCCTGGTTTACGCCAATCTGCTTAAAAGTTTTAAGAAGTCCAATCTACTTTTTAACTGTACATATTTCTTTTGTTTTTGATAGAAAGGATACCATATTACTTGTAGAATTTTAAAAAAAGTTTCCATTTTCTTTGTTTCAGGTTTAGACACTTATTCTCTGAGCATACTCTTCTACATTCTGCCTTGTTGGTTTATTTGAAAGCCAACAAATCGTAGGTCTCTCCAAAGCATCTGTTACGTTAAACAGACAAACAAAGTAAACACAACACCTTCTCTTTATCCTCTTCCTGTCTGTGGCATTTACATACAGGAGATAAACTTTTATAATAGTTTTTGACAAATTGGTTCATCTGGCTTCTTCTAATGGGTTTGGTCATTCCTCTGTCTTCACCTTCCCTGAACCTTCACACAGCGCAGAACTGATTCCCCATGTACAATAACGCTATCCCTTTGAAACTACTAAATGGCTTCAGAAGTATTCATCCATGATATTCTAGCTTTCCCTCTTTCAAATATGTTCACCTCTAATGAAATTGATCCATTCATGAAAAATAAGTTCCCCAATTGCTCCAATTACTAACTCTTTTCTATGCTTTCAGAGAGAGCCTCAAAAGTGTCTTCATCTTGTCTCCCTCTTGGGAAGTCAATTCAGCTTACTTTGGAAAACCTTATTATTCTTTTAAATCAACTTGAATCCTGGGCACAAGTTGGATATCTTCACTTTTCTATACTCATCTTTAAAAGGATTTGTAATTGGTATATCACTTTTTCTTTTTCATAACTCTCTAGCTAGGCCTCTAAATCTTAAACTTTCTCCTTAGGAAATTTCTGACTTTTCACAGGTCAATAAGTGTGTCTGCCTTCATTTTCCTTTCCCTTTCCCATTTTTCTTATTGAGAATGTTTAACAAATCTCTCTTTTTTTTAAGTATATTTTAGTCAGTATGAAAACAGAAGAAATGTGAAAGACAGAGATTGTTTGTTTTCCCTCTGTTCTAGGCCAGACCAGCTGCTATCTAAATTGGCTATCTAAATCTGGATTGATCTAAATGGTGCACTTAAATAAACTATGTAGTTTGTACTTAGGAGTGCCTATTAGAAGGGTTAATGCCCACTGGTTTACATCCTGACCTCAGCTTCTAGGAGAGTTGATCTCCTTTGATTGCTTTCTTCCTTAGAATTGAGTTTGAGTTATTAGAAATAGAAAAGTATCCATATTGCCCTCTATATCCTCAAATGTTTTGCTTAGTACTACTCTGCCTCCTTGTCATAAATGAAACTCTGAGTACTAATTTCCCCTGTAGTTCTTTTAAGTGAGTGTCTTTTTTTTTTTTATCATATTCCATGAACCTCAGGGCCAAGATTAGGGGTTGGTAGCTCTCTGTTGCTGCTTCCAGGTCATTCTTCCCCTAATTCCCCTGTATTAATTTGCTTCCATAACAAAGTACCACACTGAATGGTTTAAACAACTGAAATTTATGTTCTCACAGTTCTGGAGGCTAGAAGTCCAAGACCAACGGGTCAGCAGAGCTGTTTCTTCTGAGGCCTCTTCTTGATGTATAGATGGCTATCTTCTCCCTATATCTTCACATTGTCTTCCCTCTATGGGCATCTGTGACCTAATTGTCTCTTCTTATAAGGGCACCAGGCATATTTGATTAGGGCCCACCCTAATTATCTCATTCAACCTTAATTGCCTTTTTAAAGAACTTATCTCCAAATATACTAACATTCTAAGGTACTAGGGGTTAGGACTTCAACATATAAATTTGGGGGAGCGTGGTAGCAATTCAGCCCATGGCACCCTCCTACTCATTCTTGCGTCTTTGAAAATCAAGCTTCTATTCCCTCTGTGTTGCTAATAATCTCTGATCTGATCATTCTTTCTTATCTAGAAAAAATGTAAGCATCTTATGTATAAACTTTGTCTTCATCTTGAATAATTTCAAAGCCACATCAATGCATCACTCTCCAAAAATCTGTTTCATGCAGTTATTTGACTTCTTCAGTTTCTCCCTTCCACAATCACACTTTGGACCCTCCCATTATCCATAACTACTCTATCTCCGAAATCTCTCACTTAAATGTTACTTTGCTCTCTTCCACCTTGCTTATTCTACAGCTGCCATTTTAATTCTTCCTCAGTACAAGAAAACATTTATAACTCTAATATTTCCCAGTATTTAAGGTTTCTCCTTCCTTCATTTTTCTTTTTATCCAAATTAAAATAATGATTAATAATTTCAATTGTACTCTTACAAATACACCAAACACCCTTGTTTCTCATTTTTTAAAAAATCATGTCTGTGTGAAAACTCCCCAGCCATGGATGAACCTAATTATATCTTGTCTATATCCCAACACTGAAAGAGAAAGTCCAGTGGAAAAAACTTCCACTGTAAATGCATGGTATTTATCTCCACATTGCTTGCCAACCTTATTATATTTCTTTGGGCAATTCATTGATTCAACTATTTAAAACTTTTGTTTTCTTCACAAACTCCAACTTCCTTTATTTCCTGCTCCATCCCTAATGTTATATTCCACTTCACAGAGAAAATAGAAGTGCTCATCTCTTTCAGGTCAGAAATACCAGTGTATTTGGAACACACTGTGTATCCAACTGCCTATGAGATCTTCTTCTTGTAGGTCTTAAAGGAACCTCAAAAATATGATCTCTCCCCAAATGAAACTGCCCCCTTCCAATGTTGCCTGTCTCAGTAAATGGTAGTTCTATCCATATAGTATTGTTCAAGACAGAAATCTTGATAATCTCTTTTCTCTCCCTTCTCTTTTACATTTTTCGCAAAGCCTTTGTAACTTATGTCTTCTAAATATATTTATCTATTCTTCTCCATATTCTTCACTTCACTATCCTGATGCTTAATACCATTAAATATATCCCCTTAAAGCACTCTCCTATTTATTCCCTTAACAACTCTAAATCCATTTTCCCACATTGTAACCAGAATAACCTTTTCAAAACACAAATGTAGTAATGGCACTACCTTTCCTCTTCTGCTTAAAAGTCTTGGAAGCTTGCCAGTTTTTCTTAGATTAATGCTAATTAATATATTGAATATAGGACTCAGCATGGTCTCTCCAGGAGCTCCTACTTGCATGATATTTCCTTTGCATTTTCAGTTCTAATTCTCTACCTTTTTAGTTCACTGTACTTGCTGGGTCCCTCTTATCATAGTTGCACATGGTTTTCCCTCTATTATTCTATCTCTTTTCAACCAGTTATGTCCTATTTACCCTAATTCAGTGTGAAACACTCAGAAGATTCTCAATAAATACTTGACAGATTAATAACTAAATGAATGCATGAATGAAGAATGGATCAATATTTGAATTTTTGGAGGGAATAAACTGTATATCAAATTAGTAAACAATTTTAGGTATAAAAATAATAAATATATGTGATGAGTGTTCATGTAGGTGAATGAGTTTTACATATGGTGAATTTGAATCATCATACAGATTCCTCAGTGTCAACTATAATATTCTTTTCACCGACCTCGAAATCAAATCACTTTAGTGCATCTTTTCTAACTCTTTGGATTCACCTCGTGTCAAATTACTTCTCTCCATTTTTATAAACATGGTTTTAGTTCCAGACATTATTCTTTGTCTTATTTCCTGAACGAATCCTCCAATTGGTCTTTCTGCTTCCAGTCTTCTATTTTTCTATAATATTTTCCATTGTTTCAATGAGAATGATCTTTTTAAAATGCAAAATGTATTAAGTTACTTCCCAGCTTATATACCCTCAGTGTCTTCCTATTGTCTACAAGATAGAATTTGAAACCCCTAAGCATGGCTCCTCCTCTGCATCTCCCCTCAGATGCCTCCCTTGATTCATCACCTTATATTGAAATTGCCTGTTTTCTTGTCTGTTTTCCTCTCTAGTTTGTTGGATCTTTATGCTCATCCACCACAGCTAGCTCAGAAATGTGTCACATGGTACGTGTGTGATAACCATTTATGAAATAAATTAATGATGAATTAATACATTTTAAGATTTTGTCAAAACAGTAAAAAGCATTGTTATGAAGCATTGGGGTTATCCATGTTTCCTTCAATTTTATGATAAATAAAGTTAATTACATTGCTCTTTGCACAGGAAATTGTGTTGTTAGCCTTTATTGGTGACATGTCCAGTACTAGTGAATTAATATTGATCCTGAATTTCTATTATCGGTTGCCCCGAATCTAGACTTTTTCAAATAGGAGGCAATAAGGCATATCCTCTGTGACCTCAAATCAAGCTGAAATTAATATGCCTTGACTCTAGAATCCTGAGATTTTAATAACATGTTTTCACATGTTAGTGGAGTGTCTTAGACACAGGAGTTAGTAATTGTGTATTGGATAAATAAAATTTTTAAATGGAATAAATGAATAAACTAAGTAGATTCTGTCTTAAATTTATATATAAATCATCAGATAATTATTTTAAAGTTTGAAAAGATATGTCTCAAATTCATAATTTTTTGCTTATTTTTGATTTATATATGATTCTTTTTATTTGCTGTTTCTCGTTTGCTACCCATCAGGTAGAATATACCATCAACATTTTATAATTCACAATTTTCCTTTGTCTTTTTAAATACTTCAACTTGAAGAAGAGGGGATAGTCTTTATTTGCTAAATCATTTAAAACTGTTGGCAAGAATTGTACAATTCTGTTAAAGAGTGAAATAGAATTAGTGGTCCTGTATGTGAAGCTGCTAGATTTGAGAAATGGCACTTTTTTTCTGCTTAATAATGTGATGACATTGTTCTTTCTTGGAAAGAAAGCGTAGTCATGTATAAGTCAAGTCAATTTCCTTCTAGCAGTTTCAACTCAAAATAAACTATAAAGAAATGTATATCCCAAAATCTATGCTGACAAATGACTTCAGAAGACATCAGTTTGAAGTGGGTGATTACTTATAACCCTTACCTTGGCCTTTACAAGTTTGCTGAAGTGACCAGATTGCACTTTAAAAATCTAGTGTTAAGAGTTAAAAATCTGCAAAGATTTTCTAATCTTCAAACCTCTTTCCTGGATTGCCATCATCACTTGATTTGAAATCTTGATATGTGTTAAGCAAATATCCAATATTTTAAAAGTATCTTTTATATTGTTAAACATTATTATGGTATAAATGTATCAAGAAATTTGGAAAACAATACAACTTTGAGAGGGCTGAATTCATATTTATGTGTGACTTGAAAATTAATCATATGATAGAATATCCAAATAAAATATATTTACTTTTGCATTTTGAAGTATCACAATGTGAAAGGAAAATTCCCAAGAAGAAAACAACTACTATTCTTTAATTTTAAATTTTCATTAGTTGAAAGGATACAAGAGAAAACAGCAATAACTAATTATTTTTATAGGCAAAAATAGTAAAGGTATAGAAATAAGCTCAGACAGAGTCTAGCTCATATGGAAAAATTTTCATTGGTGGCTATGAGAGTTGGTTGGCAGTGTTAAAAGGATATCAGCAGTATGAAACAAAAGGATGATGAACAGATAACAATATATAAAAAAGAATAATATTCAACAAAAAATTAACATGTGAGAAACATTTACAATAATCAGATATCACTTGACAAAAATACAAAATCATTGATGGAATAAGGAGACGGTAAAATTACTGCTTTATTTTCCGCTAGCCAATTATTTTGGTGCAGCAAAAATGATTTTTGTTTTGTAGCTCTTGAATAAAAAAATATACCGATTTCCCAAACCAGAACGATAGTGAGATGAGGGGATGAGATGGGGAATGCTGGAGGATATAAGAGGGGGCAATTTGCACCATATGCTGTAATTTGGATTTGGACAGCTTTTTGGATATCTTTGGTAATAAACAGGATTTCTGCTTTTTGTCTTCTTGATGTGGGGTTTACATTTGGGGAGAAAAAACCTACTAGTTTAAGGAAACAAATAAAAGACCTTCTGGTTTGAATATTTATTTTAATGAGAAAAAAAGCCCATTTGGATGAAAAAGGTGAAGAAAAAGCAAGTTTATGCTCCCCTGTTGTGCTCTATGATCACGTCTGTCTTATCCAGCACTAATTTTCTTTGATTTTAACTCATCTGTATGACCAGACATCTGTGAGTATTTATGCCTTTTTTGGCTATGTGCTGTCCCATTCTGGCTATCCATCAAATCCAGAACAGACTTCCCAGCAATGTTTTGTACAAAATGTAGAGTAGAATGATAACTGATTAGCATTACGTGATAAATGGACATTCTTCAGCTGAAACTGGAAAGTGCAAAACAGCTGAGACAACATATGAGCAGGAAATATAGCGCACAGTCTGTCTTTTGCTTCCTGTTCACACAGCTAATTTTTTTACTGCTACAATTCAAAACTATATACAGCTCAGGCACTGTATATTCTATCCAACAAATTAAAAAATGGGATAATGCCCTTTTGTCTGTACATATTTAGGGGAAAAAATTTCTTTGACATATTACTAGGATGATATGTTTCTTAGTGGCAGATAGGAAAAGGTAGTAGACAAGGTTGCTGATTTCATGTCTTCTGCTAGAATTCCTGAAGGACATCACTCTCCCTAGTGAAATGCTCTAGGACCAAGTCTCATGTTATTTTATTCTCTCAACTCAAATTAATCACTTGATGAATCTCTGAAATAGATTAATATTTACAAACCCAAAACCTACCAAGTAAATGAGAAAGTGAGTCTGGGTGGAGACTGAGGTGAGAACTCCTCCTCTCTCAAAGGGCCCCAGCTACCTCCATCCGCCCATTCTTTCTCTGTATTAATGACTGGACCAGTGTTTCAAAACCTTTCCTTTTTTTCTAAAGAAGTTAGAATCCGTATTTTTTAATCATAAGTTTCCTAATTTAAAAAGTTTATTTTTTTTCTTTTAAACAAAGACAGTGAGTACTAAACATCAACTGCTGAAGAGGTTTAACTCATAGACTGTTGGTTTTTTAACCTCTATCTTAGATATTTTTAAAAGGCTTACAGCTACTCTCTCACTTTGTCCCAGCTTACCCTTCCCCCTCCCCGTGTCCTCAAGTCCATTCTTTAATAGGTCTGCATCGTCTTCATTCCCATCCTGCCCCTAGGTTCTTCATGACCTTTTTTTTTTTTTTTAGATTCCATATATATGTGTTAGCATATGGTATTTGTTTTTCTCTTTCTGACTTACTTCACTCTGTATGACAGACTCTAGGTCCATCCACCTCACTACAAATAACTCAATTGCGTTTCTTTGTGTATATGTAGTTGATTCACTTTGTTATAAAGCAGAAACTAACACACCATTGTAAAGCAATTATACTCCAATAAAGATGTTAAAACAAACAAACAAAAAAAGGCTTACAGCTATATAGTAGTAACAAGAGCTGACAATTAAATATGTACTTGAAAATATGCCAAACAACTCTCAAAGTTTAAGCCTAAGTCTTACATTACATTGTGTTTATTATCAACTGTCTTGACTGATTTATTAAAGCATTTGTGTATGGTAGATTATTAAATCAATTGGTAGTCTAGTACAGTAATTTTTCATTAATTAGTACTTTGTCAGGTCAGCTGGAAAATCCTAATAAAGTCTCTTATTTAATTCCCTCACTGTAGAGATGAGAACAATTAGAGTCAAATATTAGGTGATGAGACCAAAGTATTACAACAAAGTAGTACTAAGCAATGACCTACACCCAGATGTCTCCCTCATGTTTCCTTTCAGTGCCCTTCTCACTACATCAAGCATCTCTAATTGTAATAATGGGAACAAGGGTTAGATTATAATTTACTTAGCACCAACTGTGACATCAAGCTTTCCTGTTTGTAATAATGAGAACACGGGTTAAATTATGGTTTACTTAGGGCCAACAGTGAAGAGATGGCTTTTAAAGCAAATAGCTATATTGTTTGTAGAGTTTTAAAAATAAATTTATTTATTTTAGGCTGCGTTGGGTCTTCGTTGCTGTGCGCAGTCTTTCTCTAGTTGCAGAGAGCAGGGGCTACTCTTCGTTGCGTTGGGTGGGCTTCTCACTGTGGTGGCTTCTCTTGTTGCAGAGCACAGACTCTAGGCACACGGGCTTCAGTAGTTGTGGCTCGCAGACTCTAGAGCGCAGGCTCAGTAGTTGTGGTGCATGGGCTTAGTTGCTCCGTGGCATGTGGGATCTTCCAGGACCAGGGCATGAACCCATGTCTCCTGCATTGACAGGCAGATTCTTAAGCACTGTGCCAACAGGGAAGCCCTGTTTGTAGATTTTTTGATGATGGCCATTCTGACCAGTGTGAGATGATACCTCATTGTAGTTTTGATTTGCATTTCTCTAATAATTAGTGATGTTAAGCATATTTTTATGTGCTTTTTAGCCATCTGTATGTCTTCTTTGGAGAAAGTCTATTTAGATGTTCCATCCATTTTTGGATTGGGTTGTTTGTTTTTTTGATATTGAGCTGCCTGAGCTGTTTGTATATTTTGGAGATTAATTCCTTGTTGATTGCTTTGTTTACACATATTTTCTCCCATTCTAAGGGTTGTCTTTTCGTTTTGTTTGTGGTTTCCTTTGCTGTGCAAAAGCTTTTAAGTTTAATTAGGTCCAATTTGTTTATTTTTGTTTTCATTACTCTAGAAGGTTTATCAAAAAAGATCTTGCTGTGATTTATGTCAAAGAGTGTTCTGCCTAGGTTTTCCTCTAAGAGTTCTATAGTATCTGGCTCTACACTTAGGTCTTTAATCCATTTTGAGTTTATTTTTGCGTATGGTGTTAGGGAGTGTTCTAATTTTATTCTTTTACATGTAGCTGTCCAGTCTGTTGTGGAGAAAGGGAACCCTCCTACACTGTTGGTGGGAATGTAAACTGGTACAGCCACTATGGATAACAGTATGGAGATTCCTTAAAAAACTAAAAATAGAATTACCATATGACCCGGCAATCCCACTCCTGGGCTTATACCTGGAGAAAACTATAATTTGAAAAGATACATGCACCCTAATGTTCATTGCAGCACTATTTACAATAACCAGGACATGGAAGCAACCTGAATGTCCATCAACAGAGGAATGTATAAAGAAGATGTGGTACATATATATAATGGAATATTACTCAGCTATAAAAAAGAACAAAATAATGCCATTTACAGCAACATGGATGGACATAGAGATTGTCATACTGAGTGAATTGAGTCAGACACAGAAAGACAAATATCATAGGACATTGCTTATATGTGGAATCTAAAAAAAAGGGTACAAATGAACTTATCTACAAAACAGAAATAGAGTGACAGATGTAGACAGCAAACTTACTGTTACCATAAGGTGGTAAGGGGGGGATAAATTGGGAGATTAGGATTGACATATACATACTACTATGTATAAAATAGATAACTAATAAGGACCGACTGTATAGCACAGAGACCTCTACTCAGTACTCTGTAATGGTCTGTATGGGAAAAGGATCTAAAAAAGAGTGGATATGTATATACGTATAACTGATTCACTTTGCCGTGCACCTGAAACTAACGCAACATTGTAGATCAACTATACCCTAATAAAAATTTTTAAAAAAATTTAAAACTTGACATTGAATTAGACATTTCACCAGAGAAGATCTACAGATGGCCAATAAGCATATAAAACAACGTTTAACATCACTAGTCATAGGAAAATTCATATCAAAACCACAAGATACCACTTCACATGCATTAGAAAGACTATAGTCAACAAGACATATGATAGCAAGCATTGACAAGGATGTGGAGAAATTGGAATTCTCATACATTGCTGATGGGAATGTAAAATGCTATAGATGTTTTGGAAAACAGTTTGTCACTGTCTCAAAAAGTCAAACATAGAGTTGCCATATGACCTAGCAATTCCACTTCAAAGTATATATATTTTCAAAAGAATTGAAAATACCTGCTCCAAAAAAAGTTTAGATGTGAATGTTCATATCAGCATTATTCATAACTAAAAAGTGAAAACAACACAAATGTCCATCAATTGATGAATAGATAAACAAAACATAAACAAAACATGCCAGTCAAATTCCAACTCCATGATAATCAATATTAACAGTCTAGTGTGTATCTTTAATTCTTTCCTTGATTTTCATGCAAGCATATACAGAGATGTTTACCATTCATTTTTTCTTTGTGACTGCTAGGACTCTCATAATCATTCCACAAGCTTCCCACTAAAATATGTCCTCCATTTTTTTTCATTTACATGAATGACTAACCACTTAAGGTATTAATCTCCCAATAATAATTTATTGTTAACAGGCCAAAAAGCTGTAAATTAGAAGTTGAATTCTGATAGCAGAATCACAAGCATACATCAGTGTATAAAAGAGGATTGTGGATAATTGGAGCAAGGGAAGGGGCAATAGGTGTCCTTTCAAAACCTCAGAAATATCTTTGAGTTCTTATCCTTTCTTAAATATAAGACATATGTATGTAAAGTAAACTTTGAGCAATTCTTATTCACCAAGCGTATATGATCTAGAAGGTTTCAGTTTCCTGACAGATGTTGCCATAACCTCACAGTCACATACATACATAAATATGTACCCAGTTATTCTTTCATCCATTTGCAGAATACACTAGTTCTTGCATGTTACTGAAGAGCAATACATGTTCATCAGTGAAAAGTGTCTTTGTGGTTTATGCCCTGACTTTTTATATGAGGACACACCAGGAGGAAAATAACATGTAATGTATTAAACAATAAAGATGATTATGAAATAATAGAAAATAATGAGGAAAGAATGAGGTAATACAACAGCAATGTTTAGGTAAATCCGCTCACTCTATCTGCCCCAGGTAATTTGTGGGAGAACAGAATGCAAGGAACATCTAAGCTTTGCTTTTGTCTGTATCTTTGAAGTGCACACCTGCTTAATATACCACTATACCTTTAACTGTATAGCTTAGTTTAAGCAATTACTTATTGGGATTAGAGAAAATATAAACCCTGACTCCACTACATAGAGAACATCAATAGTTTTTCCTGTAAAAACAATCAAGATACCGTGCAAAATATACCATGGTTCTGGAAACAGTAATGAAGACGGTTTAAGCATTAAAATGAAATCTTACCAAATGTCATGGGAACATTGTTTAGAGACTTTCAAGACAGATAATATTAGAAGAGAGATGACTAACATTTCGTACATTCCTCTAAGAATATTTTTACTTACATTTCCCTGGAGAAGTCTCTGAAACCATTTCATGAAATAATAAACTAATTTATTGTGCAAGCATTAAACCAATATAAATCTTTGACGTTAAAGGTAGCTGAGTTCACTTTGGTTATACATGTTTACATTTTAAGTACAGAAGCAGTATTTCAACACTGGAAGCCTATGATTTCACTTTGTGTATTATTTTTCTAAAAATATTGTTGGTTGTTTCATTTTTGCTTCCATTTTCTCATCTTTCTTGCTTAACACAAACCTACTTTGTTTCAAAAAATCTAGTACAAATTGCAGTGAAAGAGGAAAGCTGAAGATGAAGATAAGGAAAACAGTACTAAAACCCAGGTTTGAGAGATAAAGTAAGATCCAAGATATTAAAAGTCTTCATGATAGGAGTGGCTGAGGATTTTAGAAACAATTTGGAACATAGAATATAAGGCAGAATAAGGTAATGGTTACCAGGTCTATGACAAAAGAGACAAAGGATGGATTTTATTGTTTGGCAGCTAACAGCCCCGGGATGAACCTTCAAGGTTAACATAGCTATAAAACTGGATTTCTATGTTATATTAGAGTACTATTTGTGAATGTCCAAAGCTTACTTGACCTAATATTTTACAGTCATTAGCATATTAAAATGATTTATTATGTAATCTTTGGAAAATGTGGCACAAAATATGTGGTAGAGGTAAAGGTTAGGGCTAGAACATAAATCATACATAAGGTGAGACATCTAAAATGTGGAACCTGGTAAGTCCTGGGGCAGCATAAGGCAATCGATATCTCAAAAGACAAAATGTAAACATGATTACAGTCATCTTTTCTTATGTAAAAATACATATTTTACTCAATAAATTTTCTTGGATATTTTTAGAACTGAAAATGGGCTTGATGAAAGTCTTACCAGATTACAAAAAGAACTTAGGAAAATAATATTTTAAGAAAACATTAACAAATTTTCAAATATTTTTTAACAAAGATCAAGTGTCAGACATAAGTATATCCTCAAAATTTCAATAGACAATATTGCAAAGGTTTTAAATGCTATTGCAAATTGTTCTCCAAACAAAACAAAAATATGCACAAAATCTAGTATAATCCTACCTGAAATTAGTGAGTGCATGATTTGAAAAATGTATATACTTTAACTAGAAGATACATGTCCACAGCCTGCATGTAGAAAAATACACTAGCATTATGTTTCACAGGAAAAGAATAAAATATATTTCCTGATGGAAGAGATGTAATTATCTAAATTTTAATTTACTCTAATCCATGGGAGGGAAATGAACACCCAGAGGTTGATGGAGAATTACAACAATTAGAAATGTTAAAGCTTTGACACAGTTATTAGATTTTAGACATTAATGAATGGACCACTGTGATGACAAATATGATTTGTCTAATCTTTGAAGCAAAAGAAATATTAATTATACAGATCAATTTTTCAAAGTTGTAAAATATTTCTAGTTTTGATTAGCTAAAAAGGTTAGTCTGTATATTTGAATTTAATTTTTCTTAGGTCTAAAATGTTATTTAAAGAAAATCAGTTGTATAACTTTTAAGAAAAAATAAATTAATGAGAATTGCAGCTTATTAAATTAAAAAAAATGTTTTATCATACTAAAGTACCATCCTGCCACTCAGGATCTGATCACACTAAAATGGCCTAAAATGCTTATAAGTAGTGGCTTCTTTCCTGAGGGTAAACAGGCTCCTTGACATTGCCATAGGCTATTTGCTTTATCTTTTTTTTTTAATTTTTATTGGAGTATGGTTGATCTACAATGTTGTGTTAGTTTCAGGTATACAGCAAAGTGAATCAGTTATACGTATACATATATCCACTCTTTTTTAGATTCTTTTCCCATATAGGCCATTAAAGAGTACTGAGTAGAGTTCTCTGTGCTATACAGTAGGTTCTTGTTAGTTATGTATTTTATATATAGTAGTGTGTATATATCAATCCCAATCTCCCAACTTATCCCTCCCCCTCCCCTTACCACCTTGTGGTAACCGTAAATTTGTTTTCTACACCTGTCACTCTATTTCTGTTTTGTAGATAGGTTCATTTGTACCCTTTTATTAGATTCCACATACAAGTGATATCATATGATATTTGTCTTTCTATGTCTGAGTTACTTCACTCAGTATGACAATCTCTAGGTCCATCCATGTTGCTGTAAACGGTATTATTTTGTTCTTTTTTATAGCGGAATAATATTCCATTGTATATATGTACCATATCTTCTTTATCCATTCCTCTATTGATGGACATTTAGGTTGTTTCCATGTCCTGGTTATTGTAAATAGTGCTGCAATTAACATTGGGGTGCATGTATCTTTTCAAATTATGGTTTTCTCCAGGTGTATGCCCAGGAGTGAGATTGCTGGATCATATGGTAGTTCTACTTTTAGTTTTTTTAAGGAACCTCCATACTGTTATCCATAGTGGTTATACCAGTTTACATTCCAACCAACAGTGTAGGAGGGTTCCCTTTTCTCCACATCCTCTCCAGCATTTATTGTTTGTAGATTTTTTGATGATAGCCATTCTGACTGGTGTGAGGGGATACCTCATTTTAGTTTTGATTTGCATTTCTCTAATAGCGATGTTGAGCATCTTTTCATGTGCTGTTTAGCCTTCTGTATGTTTTCTTTGGAGAAATGTCTACTTAGGTCTTCTGCCCATTTTTTGATTGGGTTGTTTGTTTTTATGGTATTGAGCTGCATGAGCTGTTTGTACATTTTGGAGATTAATCCCTTGTCAGTTGCTTTGTTTGCAAGTATTTCCTCCCATTCTAAGGGTTGTCTTTTCATTTTGTTTATGGTTTCATTTGCTGTGCAAAAGCTTTTAAGTTTAATTAAGTCCCATTTGTTTATTTTTGTTTTTATTTTCATTACTTTAGAAAGTGGATTGAAAAAGATCTTGCTCCAATTTATGTCAAAGAGTGTTCTGCCTATATTGAGTTGCAATGGTTCTTTATATATTGTAGATATAAGTCCTTTATCAGATAGCTGATTGCACATATGTTCTCTGATTTATTGGGTTCTCATTTCAATTTCTTGGTTCACTTCACTGCAGTTGTTATGATAATAAAAATATATAAACTTATGCACACCATAATTTTACTTACAGGGATAGGCATAAAATCGGAAGGGGATAGTATAATAAAAATAATTATATTATGGTGCTGGAATGATGAGTAATTAAACATTTTTTGTGAATAATAATTTTTTGCTTATGAGTAAAAATAATCAGAGAGATATATGCATATGAGAAGACTGAATATAAGAAGGAAGCTCAAAAATGTAAAAACTTAAAATATATTGTCCTATTTGTTTTATCTTTTGTTGCTTTTATTTCTGGTGTCATAGATTAGAAACCATTACCTAATAAAAGATCATGAAGATTTACATTTATGTTTTCATCTAATAGTTTTATATTTTTAGCTCTTGTGTTTACTTCCATGGTCTGTTTTGAGTTACTTTTGTATAAGATGTGAGGAAGGGATTAAACTTCATTCTTTTACAGATTGATATCCAGTTGTCACTGCGCTATTTGTTGCAAAGACTTGTTTTTCTCCTTTAAATTATATTGGCACCCTTGTTAAAACCAGTTGACCAAAAATATAAGGGTTTATTCTGGATGCTCAGTCTGTTCATTGGTCTATATGTTGGTCTATTCTTATGCCAGTCCACTTGTTCTTAATTATTGTGACTTTGTAGTATGTTTTGAAATCAGGAACAAATTTGTTCCTCTTTTTTCAGTATTGTTTTGGAGATACTGAGTCCTCTGAATTACTCTATGAAATTTTTGGATCAGTTTGTCGATTTCTGCACAAAAAGCAGCTGGAATACTTATTGGAATTATACTGAATCAGCAGATAAATTTTAAGAGTATTGCCAACGGTATTAGTTTCTTGGGATTGCGGTTCAAAGTACCACAGACTGATTGGCGTAAACAACAGAAATTTATTTTCTCACAGTTCTGGAAGTCAGAAGTCTGAGAACAAGGTGCCAGCAGAATTGGTTCCTTCTGAAGGCTATGAGTTAAAATCTGTTCCATGCCTCTCTCCTAGCTTTTGGTGGTTTGCTGGCAATCACTGAGGTTCCATGTAGATGGCATTCTTTCTATGCCTTCACATGACTTCTATACACATCTCTTTCTCTTCACATGGCATTCTTTTTATAAGGATACCAGGTTTTATTGGATTAGAAACCCATTCTATTCAAATATAACCTCTCTTATTTTAACTAGTTACATCTGAAAGTACCCTATTTCCAAATAAGATAACATTCCACTGAGGGTTAGGACTTCAACATGGAATTTTTAAGGGGACAAGCCATTACACCAGCTTAACAATATTTGGTCTTCTCATCCATGTACATGGAACATTTTTCCATTTATTTAGGTCTTCTTTATCATCTTTCAATGATATTTTATAGTTTTACAGTGTACAAGTCTTACTTTCCTGTCTTGAATTATTCCTAATTTTTAATTCTTTTAATGTTATTATAAATAGCATTACTTCCTTAATTTCACTTTCAGATTGTTCACTGCTAGTGTATAAAAATACAATTTATTTTTTTATATTGATCAAGTATCCTGCAAGATTGCGGTGCTTTTTGATTAGTTCTAACAGGTTTTAAATGTAGATTTAGAATTTTCTTCATACAAGATTATGTTATCTGTGAATAGAGATAATGTTACTTCTTCCTTTTCTGTATGTAGGTCTTTTATTTCTTATTCTTGCACAATTGGCCTTGATGGAACCTCCAATTCAATGCTGAATAGAAATGGTGAGAACAGACATAATTGTGTTTTCTGATTATAAAGAGAAATTTTTCAGTCTTTCTCCATAAAATATAATGTTAGCTTACAAGATTTTCCTTAGTGCTCCTTTATCAATCAGGTTGAGGAAGTTACCCTTTATTCTTAGTTTGTTCAGTGTTTTTATTGGGAAAGTATGTTGGGTTTTATCAAATACTTTTTTCTGCATCTATTGAGATGATCATGTATTTTTTTGGTTTAGTCATATGGTTTATTACAGTGATTCATTTTGTATGTTGAACAATTCTCACATTCCTGGGATAAATCCTACATGATCATGGTGTAGAATTTTTTTTATGTTGCTGGAATTAGGCTTGCTAGTATTTTGTTGAATATTATTTGCAACCATATTCACAAGGGATATTTTAGGAGATGCTTACTTAACTCTTCCAGAAGTAGCTCCTCAAAACTGACAATTCTTAAGAGCTGCTCAATTTTTTTTAGTCTTAGTTTAGTGAACAAAGTTGACCATATCTGTTATGTCACCAATTTGAACTATACTTATTCTTAACAAAGCAAGAAGTGCATTTCTTATTGAACCAGACAGATTTCTAGTATTTTAGTATGATTCAGAACTATTAGAATTTAGTTTTCTTCTCCATTCCCGAGCAGGTCAAACCTCTTTATCATACTTCTCCTGTATCCCTCTCTGGTTATTTTGTCTGTACTTGGGTTTTCTTTCTCATTTCTGCCAGAATCTCAGAACATGTTTGAATATATCCATATAGATCAGGGCCAACTTATTTTATGTTTATTGGAATAACCTAGCAATATTATTTTACTCAAATTATTACTAAATTATTACTAAACTTGATCCTGCATGCCCTACACGTAGTTTCTAACGTGCTGGTATGTTCAGGGTTTGCTTTTACTGGGAAAAGAAACTGTGCAGGAATTCTGTAATGTTCTTCTGCCTTTTTTACATTTATAACGATGGCCCAAACTGTAATGTGTTCAGTGACAAAATCAAACCCTGCATAATTGTTATTGAAACTAACTTTGAAGTCATAAAGAATCACCTTTTCATAATATCCACTTTGCATAAAGGTACTTTCTAATTGTTCTGAGTCATGTTAAAATACTAGAAATCCCTATTATTCAACAAGAAGTGTAGTCCTTGCTTAGTAAACAGTAAGCCTAGTTCAAGTATGTTAATGTATGATTCTCATTATTTTATACTGTTCCTTCTTACTTAGTTACTGAACACCCAAATGGGACAGGAATGCTTGACTTAGAACTGTGAAAAGCAAAATATGTCTTGGAAAAGGAGAGACTTTTTTTTTTTTTTTTTTTAGTTGGGTAGGTGGGGAGGATGGAGTAGGGAAGTGGTGGAGATTTGTTTGTTCCAAGAGTATCATACATATCCTGGGTATGTGTTCCCAGTGTAGTTGTGAGAAATGGCTTTGCCTGTCTCAATGCAGCTCTGCTGTATGGGCTAAATGTTTCCCAGTGTTCTGTGAAAATATTTCCCATGAATAAATGGATAAAAAATGCCATGGATAGATATTTCAATGGAAATACGGTATATTCCTTCAAGTGAAACAATGGATAAGTCTTCCTGATTCCACCATTTCAGTAAAGGGATTAATACAAGGAATCTTGTCAGTGGAAAATAGAAGTTGAAAGAATTGCCAATAATAGCAGTAGTGAATCTCCAGGAGAACAATGAAAGGCTTAAGTCCATGTTACATGTTTTAGTGGGGATTTGCCAACAAGGCCTCTTTCATTTAAAGTATCTACAAGTTACTGGTGGAGGAAATCCTGACAGAACAAGATCGGGATAGGTTGAAAAATGCCTGTTACATACATATTGACCTGCATGTTTTGTGGGTTTTTTTGAATTTTTAAAAAGATTTTGTTTTGAGCAGTTTTATGTTTACGTCAAAATTGAGAGGAAATTTCCTATATACCCCCTACCCCCCCACATGCACAGCCTCCCCCATTATCAATATCCCCCAACAGAGTGGTGCATATGTTACAATCAATGAACCTACACTTCCATGTCATTATCACCCAATGTCCCTAGTTGACATCAGGATTCTCTCTTGGTGTTGTACATTCTAGGGGTTTGGACGTATGTATAATGACATGAATCCATCATTATAGTATCAAAGTATTTTCACTGCCCTAAAAATCCTCTGTGCTCCACCTATTCATCCCTCCGTGCCTTCCTGCAATCTCTGGCAACCACCGATCTTTTTACTGTCTTCACAGTTTTGCCTTTTCCAGAATGTCATATCGTTGGAATCACAGTATCACACAACTTTTTCAGATTGGCTTCTTGCACTTAGAAATATACATTGAAGTTTCCTCCATGTCTTTTCATGCCTTGATAATTCATTTATTTTTAGTGCTGAATAATAGTCCATTGTCTGGAATGTACCACAGTTTATATCCATTTACCTACTGAAGGAAATTTTGGTTGCTTCCAAGTTTCAGTAATTATGAATGAAGCATACAGTTTTCCTGGCTCCTTTCATTTTTCTAGTTATTTTATTTTATTCCATGGACTTCTTTTTTCCACCGTATTCTACTACTGGAAATACTTTTAAGTCAGCAATGACTTAATTGTTCAATCCAGTTCACACTTTCCACTCTCTCTTATTTAATCTCTTTACCACATTTAACACAGTTGATCCCTCTCTTCTTGAAACTCCTTTCCTTGGCTTCCAATCCTTTATTATTTCTCCTCTCTTCCCTCCACATTCACAACTCTTTGTAAGACTCTTTCTGACTTTTCTCCTTCCATGTCCCTTAATTACAGAATACTTAAGAGTACCATCCTTTATCCTCTTCTCTAACTATGAATTTACCTGGCCAATTTAAAGCTGATGACTTCCAAACTATAGCTCCTAACTATGAATTTACCTGGCCAATTTAAAACTGATGAGTTCCAAACTATAGCTCCTAAACTAAACATTTTTTTTTTCCTGAGCTCTATACACATATTTCCAATAGTCTTTTTGATTGTTCCTTCTCAATGATAAATGATGTCATATCTAAAATTGAATATATTTCTACATTCCAAATCCTGCCTCTCTTCCTGTATTTGTTAATATGTTCAATGGAATTACTCTCCAAAATATCTCCCAGACTACAGTCTTAGAAGCTGCTCTAGCCTACTATCTACTACTCATTTACGACCAATCAATCACAAGGTCATGTTTAGTCTATCTTCTTAATACCGCTTGAACCCATTCTCTTCCTTCCTTCACTGCTATGGTTAAAATAAGTTACCTGGTAAATTTTTTTTTACGGAATACAGGGAGTGAGAGTGAGGGAAGGAAAGAGAGACAATCAGTGGACACAATATCTAGCTGGCTGCCACTAAATGTGACTGCTAGACCTTGAAAAACCATCCCTGAGAAGTCCTATAACTTACATTTATGGGAAGGAGAGAGGTTAAGAAAATGTTGGAAGAATTTATTAACTTGTTCCCATCTCCTATTAGTCAAGGATTTGTCCCAGGGCTTTTACAGCCTCACACTTGTGGGTTGCACATAAGTGGTTATCAAATGGGACCACAAAGGTCAACAGGGAAGCCTCAGGACTAGAGGTACAAAGCATATGATCAGACAAGGCCATGTGGGAAAGTGTTGTCAGGCTGTAAATGCAGAGACATCTGAACCTGAGAGGATCTGAAGTGTTTCATCAGAGGTGTCTAACACATTTCCTAACTCCTTCTCCTTTACTTCATCTAGTCTATTTTCGGCAATGCCACCAGCTGGATCTTTTAAATTGCAAATCCTACCAATCCAATCTTAAAGTTCTTATGTAATTTCAAAAAGCTCATATGATAAATTTAAAAATTCTTAATATCAAATACAAGGGATTCATGATCCAATTCTTGCTTATCTTTGCAGTATTTGTGGTACTTATGAACATTTCTTCTAGGAGACAACCACAGGAAATGACCAGTATCTTATGCCTGCTCATTGATTTGTGGTTTGTTCTACTTAGGATGTTCTCTTATTCATTTACAGTGACTCCAATGTCATTTTTTGTATGCGACATTCTCTGCCATCTCCTGACTTAACTAGGTTTTTTTCCCTGAACTTCTCTAACCTCTGGTTTACACTCAAAGACAGCACACAACAAACTGGTTTAAGAATTAGTTTACATGTAAAAGGTAGGGATTGCTTTTTTTTCATCTTGGTATTTTCTAGGATTAGCAGAAAACCTACAATATATCAAAAGGTACTTGATGAGGTAGGTTATACAAATGAATAAATCTTATATTTCCCTCTGCTAAAGTTTTTTTATCTTGAATTTTAACCTGCACTAATCACCCTTACTCTGATATTTCATACACATTTTTGTGTATTTTTATGGTGTCCATAATTTGTTTTCTTTTCATTGATACATTCATATTCCAATGTTTTGATTCTTCAGCCAGACTTTAAACTTTTTTGGAGATGTTTCTCCTACTTCTTTGTGTTTTCCATAACACTGTGCAGAGATAATAACCTCAACAGTCTCTACTGAATTCATTCAAAAGTGAAAAAAATTAATATTTCACTTTCATTAACAGTTTTACTTAAAAAATTCCTTTTTAAAAAGAAAATTTCAAAAGTTTGAGGCTGAGTTAATGGAAAATTGCTTTTCAGTTCTTTCTTTTCCCAGTAATTCTGCTTTATTCTATTTGTAAGCTGGTAAAATTAGCTCTAAAATACCATCAGCAGTTTCTTCTGCATTCTATGATGGTTTTAGATATTGTTAACACTACATTAAGAGAACTGCAACAGTGTTGTTACAACCCTGGGGTGAATCCAGAATTTTTAGGGATCTATATAATAATTGGTGAGAATTACTATTATAGAATTGTGGGACTGAGTTATTGTTTGGGAATTTATTGGTTTAATATCTGCATGTCCATGAATAATAATCTCTCAATATTTTTGATATAATGAAGAGAATATCATATTCTCTCTCTGAATCAATTTATACAGAATTTTCATTGTTCTCACTTCAATATGTGAAAAAGTATCTCTAGAAAAACTATCAAATATCTGATATGTGATACAGAAGCAGGGCTAATTTAAGGAATTGGATAGTGCTATATGTATAGTGAGGTCACTGAATATGAATGTGTGTACTTTTTTTCTTTAACTACCAGTAGTAGAAAGTGGCTTATTGTTTAGGTAATTTTCAAGTTACAGGAAATACGATACCTAAAGTGTATGAGCCCTGAGATTAATTAACAACACCATTGTTAGTTGCGTTTTTAAATTTACATGTTAGAAACAGGGAGGGTAATTTTATAAAAGGATAATTGGGCCCTGTCTTACTTCTGTTCTATCTAAAATATACCAAGTTAAAAAAAAAAAACTTTTTCTTCCACTTTTTCCTTCTCTCTTGTTTTCCTCTTATCTTGTCTGAGGATAAGATTGATTTAGGGCAGCTTGGAGAGAATAGGGAATGAAAGGCTGTCAGAAAAAAAAAATCCTTCTCTTTTAAACTCTGAATTTTTTCCAATATGTCATTTATTTTAGTTCTTTACTAATTATTTCTATTACTAGCTAGTTATTATTAGTCCATTATTGATTTTTTCCCATTTTTTTCAAATAATACTTTTTTTAATTAATGAATTTTTTTGTTTTTTACAGTAGGTCCTTTTTGGTTATCTATTTTAAATATAGCAGTGTGTACATGTCAATCCCAAACTCCCAATCTATCCCTCCGCACATCCTTCCCCCCACTGGAAACCAATTTGTTTCAAATTGGTAAGTAATTTACTTTTGAGATTAGTAAAAAAAAAAAGGTGAAGTCCATCACTATTATTAAAAAAACTCAGCTGACACTAAGATAGGGAGATTAACTCAAATTATCTGAGTAGGCCAAATGTAATCAAATAAGCATTTAAAAGCAGACGGGAAAGGCAGAAGAGTTAGAGAGATGTGTCAGAAAGTGAAATTCAAGAGATGTGAAGCATGAGAGAAAATCAACTGCTAGAGGAGGACCACGAGGCAGACATTAGAAGGAATGTGGGCAGCCTGTAGGAGCAAAGATCAACTCCCAGCTGACAGCCAGCAAAGAAACAGTCACAAGGAAGTGGATTCTACCAAAACCCTGAATAAGTTTGGAAGAGGATTCTTCCCAGACTCTTCCAATGAGCCCAGCTGGCCCACATCTTGATTCCAGTCTTGTGAAACTCGGAGCAGAGAAACCAGCCAAGCCAACCAAGACTTCTGACTTAAAGTAAGATGATAAATTTGCATTATTTTAAGCTGCTAAAAAAAACCAAAAAACAAAACTTTTCTGAGAACTCCATTGTCTGATGCTCTGTGCTGGTAATATATACTGGCCTTTAATAGTTAATCCCCTGCATTTGAAACCTATTGTGTAGGAGTAATTCCAAGTAATGCACACTAGATAATAGATGAAGATAAAATAGAATAATTAGGTCTAAGTATGAATGACTAGAGGGGCCCATGTTTTGTACTTAAAGTCTAAAATTGTCTGACATTAACTACTATTAAATCATAAACTTAACCAAGATGTGCCAGATCTTCCTAATCTTGACGCATTAGTGCATGGAGTAGTTTTCTATTTATAGGAAACTTTTCCTGTGAATCGTGGATGCCTCTAATTTTAGTGTTTAAATAATCTTTATATGAGCATAAATGAACCATTATAAGCCACATATATTTTTTTTCGCAATCACAATCATAAATGTGGCTCCAGAGCCAAACAATGGTTGTTATCATTGCACTCTCATTTTGTCTAATTAGAGAAAATGTAATGATATCTGGAGGATAGAAGTCAACCTGATTCTCTTTCTATGGACACTATATTACTTTACTAGCCTTTATCATATTATTTTCAACATTTTCTGTTACAAAAATATGTCTCAATGAATGCCTTTGTGAAGACATTTGTCAGCATCTCTGATTATCATTATCTGCTAAGGACTCCCTAATACATACTTTTAACTCGGCTCTCTCCATTGACAGACTCTTTTATCCAGCCATCATATTGGCATATGCTCTAAAACATAAAACCTACAGTAAATATTTCTTAAGTTTTCTTCCAAAGCTTTTTTTTGCCTCAGTATCCCATCTCAGTAAACAGTAACTGTCTACTTAATTAGTCAAACCATAGGTATTTTTCCTTTTTACTCATTCAATATCTAATCCCTTACTTCAAATATGTGTTCCATATTTATCCACTTATTTCACTTCTGCAGGACTATTTTAGTTTGAACAACTCTCACCTTGATAACCCTAATACTGTTCTTGCTAATCCCCCTAATCACACACTTCCCACCCCCTTCCTCTTCACCACAGCATTCACAGTGACATTTAAAATCAAAATTAGTCTTTTTTTTCTTAAAATTCTCCAAATTAACTTCTCACTGGACTTAGAGCAAAGTTCACACTCCTCCTTATGTTGGCCTTTGAGGCTCTACTTGAACTGTTTCCTGAATAAATCTTTCCCTTTTCTCTTTTGCCCTTTGTTGAATTTGGCCACGTTGAACTTCCTGTTCAACTACTAAAACAAATTTGTTATGGTTTGAGTCTATAAATATCAGCTCCTCAGAGATCATCCCTAACTATCATACCTAAAGTAACTTCGTTCTGCATGCATACTTTGAATTGATTTTCATTAAAGTGCTATATTATCTGATTGTGTATATTTATGCATTTTTTTCTGCCTCTGCCCTCTTGAACACAAATTCCATATTAGTTATCTATTTCATTGTCTTTGTTTTCTCCTGCCATGTTCCCAGTGTTTTGTTTTGTTTTTTATTGGAGTATAATTGCTTTACAATGTTGTGAATGTACAATGAAGTGAATTGTACTGTACAATGAAGTGAATCAGCTGGACTAATGGCTAACCCCCATCCCCCATTCATTTTAATTTTATCAGTTTGAAGTCAATAATCATATTATTGTGAGCTTCCAATGTATACAGATTTTTGAGAAAGTGACTTTCTTCTTTTTTAAAAATTTTATTGGAATATGGTTGATTTACAATGTTATGTTAGTTTCAGGTATACAGCAAAGTGATATATACTGTTAGTTATATATATACATATATTCATTCTTTTTTAGATTCTTTTCTCATACAGGTTATCACAGAGTATTGAGTAAAGTCCCCTGTGCTTTACAGTAGGTCCTTGTTGGTTATCTATCTTATTTATAGTAGTGTGTGTTGGTTCATCCCAAGCTCCTGATTTATTCCTCCCCCCACCGACGTTTCCCCCTCGGTAACTGTAAGTTTGTTTTTGATATCTGTAAGTCTATTTCTGTTTCGTAAATAAGTTCATTTGTATCTTTTTTTAAAAATTAGATTCCACATATGAGTGATATCATATTATATTTGTCCTTGTCTGACTTATTTCACTCAGTATGACAATCTTTATGTCCATCCATGTTCCTGCAAATGGCATTATTTCATTCATTTTATGGCTGAGTAATATTCCATTGTGTATATATATATATATATATATATATATATATATATATATATATATATATATACACCACATCTTCTTTATCCATTCCTCTGTCGTTGGACATCTAGGTTGCTTCCACGTCTTGGCTATTGTAAATAGTGCTACAGTCAACACTGGGGTGCCTATATCTCTTTGGATTATGGCTTTCTCTGGTTATATGCTCAGGAGTGGGATTGCTGGATCATATGGTAGTTCTATTTTTAGTTTTCTAAGGAACCTGCATACTGTTCTCCATAGTGGTTGTATCAATTTACATTCCCCCCAACAGTGTAGGAAGGTTCCCCTTTCTCCACACCCTCTCCAGCATTCATTGTTTGTAGATTTTTTGATGATGGCCATTCTGACCAGTGTGAGGTGGTGCCTCATTGTAGTTTTGATTTACAATTCCCTGATAATGAGTGATGTTGAGCATCTTTTCATGTGCTGCTTAGCCATCTGTATGTTTTCTTTGGAGAAATGTCCATGTAGATCTTCTGCCCATTTTTTGATTGGGTTGTTTGTTTTTTTGACATAGAGCTGCATGAGCTGTTTGTATATTTTGGAGATTAATCCCTTGTCAGTTGCTTTGTTGGCAAATATCTTCTCCCATTCTGTGGCTTGTCTTTTCATTTCTTTTTTAAGGTTTCCTTTGCTGTTCAAAAGATTTTAAGTTTAATTATGTCCCATTTGTTTATTTTCTTTTTTATTTTCATTACTCTAGGAGGTTGATCAAAAAAGATCTTGCTGCGATTTATGTCAAAGAGTGTTCTGCCTGTTTTCCTCTAAGAGTTTTATAGTGTCTGGGCTTTCATTTAGGTCTTTGATCCATTTTGAGTTTATTTTTGTATATGGCGTTAGAGAATGTCCAGTTTTTCCAGCAACACTTATTGAAGAGACTGTTTTTTCTCCATTGTATATTCTTGCCTCCTTTGTCATAGATTAATTGACCATTGGTGACTGGGCTTATTTCTGGGCTTTCTCTCCTGTTCCATTGATCTATATTTCTGTTTTTGTGCCAGTACTGTACTGTTTCGATGACTGTAGCTTTGTAGTATAGTCTGAAGTCAAGGAGTCTGATTCCTCCAGCTTCTTTTTTCTTTCTCAGGATGTTTCATCTATTCAGGATCTTTTGTGTTTCCATATAAATTAAAAAAAAATTTGTTCAATTTCTGTGAAAAATGCCATTGTAATTTGATAGTGATTACATTGAATCTGTAGATTGGTTTGGGTAGTATAGTCATTTTGACAATATTGAGTATTCCAATTCAAGAACATGATATATCCTTCCATCTGTTTGTTTCATCTTCAATTTCTTTCATCAGTGTGTTAAAGTTTTCAGAGTACAGGTCTTTTGTCTCCTTAGGTTTATTCCTAGGTATTCTTTTCTATGCTATGGTAAATGGGATTGTTTATTTAATTTCTCTTTCTGATCTTTCATTGCTAGTGTATAGGAATGCAAGAGATTTCTGTGTATTAATTTTGTAGCCTGCAACTTTACCAAATTCATTGATGAGCTCTAGTGGTTTTCTGGTAGCACCTTTAGGATTTTCTATGTATAGTATCATGTCATCTGCAAACAGTGACAGTTTTATTTCTTCTTTTCCAATTTGGATTTCTTTAATTTCTTGTTCTTCTCTGATTGCTGTGGCTAGGACTTCTAAAACTATGTTGAATAAAAGTAATGACAATAGACTTCCTTACCTTGTTCCTGATCTTAAAGGAAATGCTTTCAGCTTTTCATCATTGACAATGATATTAGCTGTAGGTTTGTCAGATATGGCCTTTATTATGTTGCGGTAAGTTCCCTCTATTCCTGTTTTCTGGAGAGCTTTTATCATCCCACTGCTTCTAACACTATCAACCACATAATTACATTTCAATAATATTTGGTAAATAAATGGATGAATATTCTTGGAATGAATTCCTAGAAGTGGAATCCCTGGACCAAATAGTAAAAATTTTATTTCCTGTAACAAACAGCTAAATTTCTTTCATAAAGATTGTCTTATGTTTTAGTTCAATGGATGGGAGTATCTGTTTTCAAACTTCGTCAAATAAAGAGGTATTACATTAAAAAGGAATATAGTCACCTTCTTAGGTAAAAAAATGGTGTCTTATACACTTTGAATTTTCTGTATTATTGAGGTTGAATTATTTATATTTATTTTTGAGGTCTCATTTTTGTTGCCAATTTATTTCTTTTTTTGATCTAGTTTTATGAATGATTCTTAACTTTTGTTGAACATGAAAATCACCTTGTAAGTTATTTAAAACAAAATAGTATCTAAATCCCACTTCTAAAAGTTCTGACTTAATTTGTTCAGAGTGGACCCTAGCATTTAAAAGAAGTACTTCAAGTGTTAATAATCTTTACCCAGGGTTGAGAACCACTGAAATGCATTAATAAATATTTTGTGTTCATATACATGCAGCTTCAGATTTGAGACTTCTTCTATGAAATTGGGAGAATAAGTACTGGTGAAACAACCTATCTGAAGATTTTTATTATTTCTTTACTATCTCTTTATATGTCACAGTTATTAAACTACTGTGTCTTAGCTTCAAACCTACCCTTTTGTACTCTGCTTGGTGATGCTGGGGCTCAGACAGTGCAAATCATATTTTCCCATTAGCTAGCTGTTTCCTGCTAGGTTCTGCCAGTGGGGGCACCACAAGGAGACTTAGAGGGTTGGGGGATAGAAGAGATTTTCTGTTTTGTCAGTGTCTTCTATGCAGCAGTTTTTCACCTAATGGTGGTGGTGGTGAAGCAGTGCATTCCAGGTTCTGGTTTTCTTAGCAATCCTAGAGCCAGCCTCGTTAGAGACATCCTTTTCTGAGTTTTGAATTCTCAGCTCCTTAGGGTCCCTCCTCTGAGTTCCTGAGGCTCCAGAAAATCCAAGCAGTGCTCATTCCCTGCGTAGAGATCCTAGTCCTAGTTCCCCCGAGGCCTCTTCTCCAAGATTCTAAACTTTAAAGACTCCAAACTTTTGTTCTCACAGCCCTGGGTTAGCATCTGCTTCTTGCAGTTACTACTTCATGATACCCCAGTGTTCCTTTTTACCTTTTCAGTTCTCTAATACCTGGTTAACAATTATTAATATTAAATTTTCTCTGTTGACATAACTTGTGGCTTTTATTTCATGGCTGGATTCTGACTAAAACTATAGGACTGAATTATTGGCACTGCTAGTTAAAATGTCTAAGGCACAGACAAGGCTACATTTCAGTTTCTAATAGAGCTTTCAGAGTTATGGAAGAAAAAAGTTAAGTGGCCCTCTGATGTTGATCCTAAAGGTGCAAATTTCAACTCTTTGTTGAAAAGAACCTGTATCTTTATAGTAATTTCATCCCAGCCACATATTTCTATATTCTTGAATTGCCTGGTGAGGTTCTTCATTGCAGACTAGGTGGAGTAATGAGTAGCATATATTATAATAAGAGTACAGTGCAGAAGAAAGCATGATGAAGAGATTAGAGTATGAAAAAAGAAATCAGTAGCGTACACTATTTCTGAACTTATATAAGTATGTTTAATTTCTATTTGTTTCTTCTTCTAAAAGAGTAAATTAGATATTTTTGCCGTATTTACATGAATGTGTGTTTTGACAGAAATAATCCATCTAAAATATTTTGAGAAATAGGAATTGCTACGTTAATAAAAACTAGTTAGATGTATGTCAATAAAAAAAAGAATTTAAATTGTATAAGAAAGGGTCTAGGTGCATTATTAACCTTTTGTTGACGTTCATTTTTTCTTACTTTAAAAGGAAGAATTACAAATACAGTCGTATTTAGCATATCTCCCTATTAAAATGCATATAGACATTTATACCATTTTGAACCATGAGTATAGCATGAATTCTTTTTTTTTTGAGGGGGGGTGCGGTACGCAGGCCTCTCACTGCTGTGGCCTCTCCTGTTGCGGAGCACAGGCTCCGGACGCGCAGGCTCAGTGGCCATGGCTCACGGGCCCAGCCGCTCTGCGGCATGTGGGATCTTCCCGGACCGGGGCACGAACCCGTGTCCCCTGCATCGGCAGGCGGACTCTCAACCACTGTGCCACCAGGGAAGCCCTAGCATGAATTCTTATTTGAAATGCTAGTCTTTGGAAGTCAGAGACTTTGCCTCACATTCCTATTCAATTATCCGTGAATAATACCCTCTACATCATAGGATAAAAAGTGTTTTGTCCTGGTCATGATGATTGAAACCAGGAACTGAGTGGGGGCCTGAGAAATCTATAGCAGTTTCCAGGAAATGACTGAAACAATGTATAATGTTTAGATCCAAAATTAAATACAAAACTAATGAATTTGAAGTACTTCGTAAGGTAATTGGCACATAATAAACACTTTAAAAAACACTTAAAATGTTCGTTTCTAATGTTATTAATATTGTGTTCTCATTTGAAGAAATACTCCCATGACAGTATAGCAGTTTTAATGCTGTGGTCAAGGTTGGGCAGGTGGGACAACAATATAGTGACATCTAAGAACCTAAACCTAAAATGCCAGTTGTCCAATCAAGACCTTACTACTGATTTTGAAAAAAAAGCCTCTTCTTTCTCTCTTAGAAAAATAAATCAAAGATTATAGACTGTCAAATGCTTATATGCCATTCTGAGAGTTTAGGGAACTAAACATTTAGGAGCTGCTTTTGGATATAATTTTACCTCCTTCCTGCTTCTGGTAATTGGCTCTTGCTCTCTGCTGTGCATATCAGCTGTGGCTGCACCAACTGGCACCAAAGAAGGCTCATATGTGGAAATATATAGAAACTTTCCATTTGGAGCACAAATTCTACCTCTTTGCCAGATTTTGTGCCAAGAAAAAAAATATGAATGCAATCTTATCTATGGCACACCACATGTAGGAAAAAATTGTCCTAAGCATAACAGAAAACATTATTTATTGAACTTGTAATAATCCCATGCCTTTCCCAAATCAGCCTTTATATCTGAGGGTCATAGTCAGTTGAGAATCAACCCTTCCTGAACAAGAGGTACCAGAGCATGACACCTGACATTCTCGGCCCCTTCCTGCCCGGGACTGTGAAAACACTGCTGCTGCCATCCCCTTGTCTGAGCCCTCTTCTGCTTCCATTCTGGAGAGGCCCTGAGAGCAGCAAGCCTCAGTTATTGCAGCTGTCTTGGCATGAACACTCAGCTGTTCTGTTCTCTGGCTGCTCCTCTGACTATTGGCAGACAAAGAATGAACAGGCTGCAAAATCAACCCCATTAGTGTCAACCTAATCCCCTGTAATGGGATCCACACAGGCCAAGATCAGGCACCATTCCCCATCCCCACCCTCATGTAGTATGTCTTAGCCTAGCACAATATCAAGCATTTAATAGGAGAGATGATAACACTGCGTTTGCCGCCACCTTTTGAGGAAAACCAGAACAAGGCTGTTGGGAGTTTGCAAAGACGGGGGAAATTCTGTGTTTTTACTGTGAAAGGAGATTATTGAGATATGTTCACATATCTATACCTAGATGTACTTGTTTTTAGAACAATGCTATTGGAGCTACTGATATTACACTACCAATATTCAAGAGAAAATATTATAAGGTTTTTGAGCAGAATTGTGTATGTGTGTGTAAGAGGGTGAGAGAGACAGAGAGAAAGAATGAGAATGGTGAACACTTAAATCACGTTTTCAACAGGGGGGGGACAGGCAGGAGGAGAAGAACAGGCAGAAATTTAATTAGAGTTTGCTGGGGATAGAGGCTTTGAGATTGACAAGAGGTGGTACATAGTAGTACTGATTATTAAAAGTCCTTAGACTCTTCTATTAGGTGAGAAATGCAGTTTTTAGATTAAGGTCTGTTTCAAGAAAAGAGAATGATATTGATGAACTTTTGCAGCCCCTAAACATAGAGTTAAAATTGCCTTTTAGAACCCAGTAGACTTTTTTGCCTACTTTTTCTGCCTTTCTGGTTCTGGTCATTTTGAACATCAGAATACATAAGCATATAGAAACCTGTGTTTTTGGCAACAGTACACAGCAGGCAAAGTCTAAATATTAACTGAAAAATAATAAATCACCTTGAATGTTGTTCACCAATGACAATGACCTTGCATTCCCCAAACATAATGAACAAGGGAGACAGAAGTCTAAGATGAACAGGGGACTTCCCTGGTGGTCCAGTGGTAAAGAATCCACCTTGTAATGCAGGGGACTTGGGTTCGATCCCTGCTCAGGAAATAAGATCCCACATGCCCCCAGGCAACTAAGCTCGTGCCAAAACTACTGAGCTCACACGCCTCATCTAGAGTCCATGTGCCGCAAACTACAGAGCCCATGTGCTCTGGAACCCGTGCACCACAACAACAGAGCCCACATGCCCTGGAGCCTGTGCACCACAAATAGAGAAGAGAAAACCCGTGCACCACAACTAGAGAGAAGTCCTTTGCACCACAATGAAGAGCTGGCGTGCCGCAAGGAAAGGCCCCGCATGCCTCAACGAAGATCTCGCATGCTACAACTAAGAGCCGACGCAGCCAAAAATGAATAAATTAAATAAATAAATAAATAAATAATAAAATCGTAAAAAAAAAAAAAAAAGAAAGAAGATGAACAGCTTGCCCCTGGAATCTTCAGCAATGACAACAAGACTATTGGACTACTGACAGTCATAAGCCCTCGGAATTTCCACGGTCTGTTTATGGAGCTATAATCCTTACTGATACACTCTAGTAAACCCTGGACCCACTTGTGGTTCAGCTGCTCCTAGATGCAGCACCTGTGTGTGTACCTGTGGGCCTAAAAATATCAACAGCCAAAACTACATGGAAATCAAAAGCAAATCCTGTTGTATTCACAGTTTGTGTTTGCATCTAGCTCCTTGTAAGGACACCCACTTAACACACTTTCCCAGATTTTATAGGCAGCTGCAGTATTGGATTCTTATTTCTTCCCATGTGAGCTTTTTTTTGTTTTCCTTTAAGAATTTAAAGTTTTAGAGAGCTGAGTCATATTTGCCTAAATTTTCAGGATTATGTGGGTCTCTCTGGAAGCTTTACATAATAAAGGTTTTTAACTGAAAGATACAAGGAATGGTGGAAAGACCAAAGTTACTGTAATTAAAATTAAGTGAGATCCTCAGACACTTCTGAGCTCAGTGGGAAGAGCCACAGGACATACATGACAAGATCTCCATCTACGTTCCGACTTCTATCTATAGTTACTAAAACTGGGAAGAGTAGGAGAATTCTTGATTTTAGTGAGGAATATGCTCAGTTTAGACCCTTAGGAAAAGTCCAAAGACCCTGTTTGTTAACTTTTGTCCCTCAAGTTTGAGCATGGTTACATGGTTATGAAAGGGCTGAGCACAGAAATAAGACTTCACTAAGATTTTTATTTCCAACTTCAGCAGTCATTTCCTTCTGTAAAAATGTCACATTGTCCATCTGGAATTAAGTTTTGTGATAAGAACTATGCCAAAGAATCACAAGCTCATGAGCCAAGAAGATTACATCTCCCTTTTTTCCTACCAAAAAAAAAAAAGTCAACCCAAATATGAATTGTGGTGAAATGAATTAAATAGTACCATATACCTCAGCAAGGAAGCCCCACATTTCCAAACTCAACACTGAACTCTTGATTCTTCTTGGGGCTCCTCCATCCAGCTTTTCCCTGCCTTTCTCTCTATTAATTACCCTCTGTGTTTGCGCCTAGAAGTGCAGAACAACACAGATATCTCTTGGGTCATCCCCTAAATGACGTTCAGGAAGCACAGTTGGTATCATACACCACAGAAGCCTGGCAAGGATTGTCATACTGAGAGAAAGCAACTAAACTACATGTAACTCTACCCTTCTCTTAGGTAGTTCAGTACTTTCTATGACATCATGACTGCAGAGATGAGAAACACTGTACTCAGAATAATCTGATCTGAACGAACATTAAAAAATACTCCATAGCTATCTTCTGCCTCTCCTGTGCAGATCTGTAATTAAGGGGAATTTAGACCATGGACATTTCTGACTTCTTATCACATATATTATTCAATAGTCGTAATAGTTCATTCCTTCTTATCATATTTATTGTTTAACCACAATGATAGCTCATTCCTTTTTGTGTTTAACATAATATTTTAGATATTTTTCTGTTGACAGAATCAGTAGTTCATTTTATAAATTGCTTATAATATATACATATACAACCTGCATTGTCCATTGTTGGACATTTGGGTAGTTTCTGATTGTTATAAATAGGGCAACTATAAACATTTTTGCACAACTCTTTCTGTGTACATATGTCTTCATTTCCCTTGAGTAAATAATTAAGAGTAGAATTATCAGGGCATAGTAAAGGTGATGAAATACCTAGTTTTCCAAGTAGTACCATCTTATACTTAAACAGAAATTTGAGTACTTAATTTTGATAAAGCCCAATTTATCTTTTTTTTTTTTTTTTTTTGTGGCTATAACTTTCAGTATCCTCCTAAGGAAATTTTTGCCTCCTAAGGAAATTTTTGTCAGGAAGTTATTCTCATATGGGTTCCCCAAGAAGTTTATATTTTTACTTTTCATGGTTAAGTTTGTGATCAATTTCAAATTAATTTTTGTATATAGTGTGATGTAGCTCTTACAGTTTATCTTGTTTCATATATTTATCTGTTCGTTCCAACATCATTTGTTGATTTCCCTGCTCCCTAAATTTCATTGCGCCTCTGATGAAAATCAAGTTTCTGCAAGTTCTATTTCTGAACTCTCTATTTGGGTCTACTGAATTATTTTTCTCTCCTTGTGCCAATACTTTACTGTGTGATTACAGTACCTTTTCAAAAATTCTGGAAATCAGGCAATGAAAATTCTCCAAATATATATTAAAAAAAAGTTTCTCCGGTCATTAGAGGAATACTTTCTGGGGATGTTATGTGCAGCATGATGATTATAGTTAGTAATACTGTATTATATATTTGAAAGTCTCGAAGAGAGTGGATTTTAAAGTTTTCAACACACACACATACAAATTGTAACTGTATGAGATGATGGATGTGTAAACTAACCTTATTGTTGTAATCATTTTGCATTGTATATATACATCAACTCATATTGTATACTTTAACATACACAATGCACAATGTTATATGTCATTTATATCTCAGTAAAGCTGGAGAAAGTGTTTTAAAGGTAGCTTTGTTTATGCTATATCTTTGCATTTTTATGTAAACTTTGAATTCACTTCTAAATTGCTACCAAAATTTGTGTTGGGCTTTTGATCGGGACTATATTAAAATGTTTGGATCAATTTGTGGAAACTGATATCTCAACAATATTGAGTCTTACAATCCATGAACATGGTATATTTCTCTATTTATTTAGATTCCCTTTAATTTCTCTTAACAGTGTTTTCATTGTAGATGTTGTGCTTGTCATTCATCAAATCCATTCCTAAGTGTTTTTATGTGAGCTTGTAATTTTTCTTTCTCTCAAGGATCAGGACCTTGAGCTGCCTCTTTTCTAATGTATGAAAAGTTACCACATCTATTTTGTCTAGTGTTTTGTTTATTCCAGTAGGGTAAGTCTGACACCAGTTACTTTCTCATGACCAGAAATGAAATTGCTAGAGCATCTTTTTGTAAGAGAAAACATTTGATATTTCTCTCTGTTCAAAACCTTGCGTGGATCCCCATTTCAATTACAGTGAAAAGTCTTACAAGTCCTCTAAGGTCCTGCACAATTCACATACTATCTTTTTCTAGCCAACTCGTTACTTTTCCTCCCACTGTTGCCATTGGTTCAGTTACATTAGCCTTACTGTTGTTCCTTAAACTTTCCAGGCAAAATCCAATGGGTCCTTTGCTCAAACGTTCCTTCTACGTATAATAATCCTACACAGATGTCTGTTTGGTTGATTCTCCCTCCTCCTTCAAGTCTTTGCATATGTCTCACCCTCTCAGTGAGATCTTCCCTTATCTCCCTATTTACATACTGGAAACTGGCATTTCCTCTGCCTTGAAATACCAATCTCTCTTACCTTATTCTATTTATTTTCTTTTTGCCAATAACATTGGTCACCTTCTAACATACTTGTAACTTACTTTTCTGTAATGTTTGTTCTTTATTGCCTTTCTTAGTATAGCCTATCTGTCAGTATCCTACCTATACCTAGGAGACCTTTTACTGTATTCCTACTCATACCCAGATGCCAGTTTCTGCATCTCTGGGATTTATGACTTTGCTCTGGATCTGTAGAAGGCTATTCAATGTGTGGCAAACTACATGTGTAGAGAAACAAGCACCCCCAAAGCAGCTCTCCACCAACTCACATGAGTTAGTTCATGAATATGTGAGTGTTCTCAGTCCTATTTTGGATAATTCCCAAACCTATCTTTTGCACTCTTTCCCAGACGTTCTGTAAAAGACTAGGTGACAATCTCCCATCATAATAATTGACATAAAAATTCATCATTAATTGGTTGCTTTTCTATTGCTAATTCAATTACCCACTACCATATCTTCCAGTTCATCTACTCCTAAACAAATTGTTTGCACTCAAATATCTTATTCACAATCTGCTTCTGAGGGAACCCAAACTAAGACATGAACTATAGTGTAAGTTTCATGAAGACAGGGATTTTTCTCTTTTATTATTATTAGTAGTAGTAGTAGTGTTTTTAATTGCCATATCTCAAATGCCTACAACAGCATCAGGTGCAGAGTACATGTGCAGACATTTATGGAATGAATTAATAAACTTAGAATATACTTTCCAGAAATGTTCTCTAGTAGTGATACTGACAAAAATGTCAGAGTTTTCATTACTTATGTTTAGAATTCTGAGTGCCAATATTAGAGGTATAGAAGTAAACCTCATTGCTGTGAACATTTTAAAATTTCTTTAATAATTAGTAATTTTTTATTTTAAAGTTTCTTGTGGGTGTTCATATTTATTTTGTGAATTGGCTAGTTCTTTGTAATTTTTCTTTTGGGGATGTAAAATATTTTTAAGATTTACTTCTTGCAAGTGTTTTTACTTATTTATTTTTATTTTTCAATATATTTTATGTCTAGAAATTTTATAGTTATGTAGTTAGAGCAATTGATCTTTTTTTGTGACTCTTCCTATACCTATACTCAAAATATTAACTTGTGTTTTCTTCTAGTGTTTAACATATTTTTAAGTTAATGTTTATTCTTTATTTTACTCAGAATCTATTTTTATTTGAGATTTTTCCCTTTGATATAGACAACCAAGTACCACAGCACTGTTTCCTGAATATATTGAACTATATGTTGAAGAATGAATAGGGGTTAACTATGTAGACAAGGAAGGGAAGGGATTTTCCGCAAATGCAATCACATGGTGGAAGACAAAAGCACAATTAAGAAAATAGTGGGATCTTGGACCTATAAATAATTTAACACATAAGTGGAAAAATTGGTTCGGAGCTCTATACTTAGTTCTGGACCCCGTTTCTATTATACTACTATGTCTTTTAAAGGAACAGATGGTGCCTGTAGCAGAGAGAATAATGTTCATCCAGTAGTCCATGTGCTCACCTACATATCCTAGCCTCCTTTGCAATTAGTGTGTTAAAACCATATAATTCGTTTTGTACAAAAAACTGAGAGGAAACGATGCCTGTCCTGCCTGGGCTGATGCAGTAAAAAGCATATGGCTACTCCATTCCTATTTTCTCCTTCTGTGGACTCTTCAGAGGCCCTGTTTCAGATGCTAGGTAAAAGAAAGCATCCTGGGACTGTATACACAGAGTACCCAGACAATCTGTGTGGGACATTTAATGAGTGTGAAAAATAAACCTTCATTGGATTTGATTTCTAAAATATATACAGCCTAGCTTACCCTATTTTAACTAAAACTGTATCTAAAACCACGAAATTAAGACAGAACTCATTATCCTTCACTCCAGATCTACTCCTCCATTAAATTTTCTAATTTCTGTTAATGACATGCTAGTTCCTTAGCTTTGTAGGAATGGTCTCAGGGTTAAATAAATGAATACATCTGGGGCACTTAGAAACCTCTCAGAAAGTGTTTGGTATTATAGTTTTTATTGTTGTTAGTTACCTGGATACAGAATCTTGGACTTGCTTTGGCTTCAGCTTTACTCTCATTTAATTAGTTACCGATATATTAATTTTACCTCTAAATTTAGCATTAAATCAAGCTTGCTTCCATTTCCCTCCCTGCCATCTTAGTAGTCTTATAACTGGTGTGCCTTTAATTGTAAGATTAGTTTTCCCATTATACAGGCAGCCATACTCCTCTCAAAGTTAAATTGTTGAATGCTTACCTATTGCATATTAGGGCAAAATTTTCATTTCAGGTTCTCTGTGATCAAAGCCCAACTTACACTTAAGCTTGATCTTACACCATTCCATTTGGATATTTTCTTCTTTCCTTACTATATTAATATTCTTAAATACATTCCATTCTTTTTTTTACTTATGTGCTTTATTGGGATACAAGCTTTAGTCATTATATCAAATATTCCAAATCTAATTTAAATTACAACTCAAATGTCATCTCTTCCTAAAAGTCTTCCATGATTTTCCTAGTTAGAAGAAACTTCTGCTGACTTCTTAAGGCACATTGCATCTTCCTGTATCACCATACATATCTATAAGATGCTATATATTTAATATAGGAACACATCTTTGGCTTTTATTATCACTTAAAATAGCATTCTAAATCTTCTGGGTAAACAATATATGTTTCTTGAATACAGACATGGGTGAAAGCCAAGAAATGATAAGTTAGAAACTTTGCAAGCTGAGTTCTGAAAGTCTTTGTTTGTTTTGCAGAACTTAGTTGTTATTTATTTATTTGTTTATTTGTGGCCTATTTTGAAATTCAACTCATTGAATTGAGTTCAGTACATTTTATTAGTTACAAAATAAAACATTTAAGTTATCTGCCTTTACTTTCCTACAAGGTGACATTCATGCCATTACTGTCTTAACAGAAAGTCAATGACAGAGTTAAATTTCCTTTGTAGAACAGCCTACATTAAGAAAATACACTTACAAAGGCAATATGGAATAGCATAAATTAGAAAAAATAATTAGGGGCATTAAAGATAAATACTGCTACACTTTGAGAAGAAGAGGGATGTATGGAAGGTCCTTTAAAGGAGCTGCAATTAAAAATGTCAATAAGAATTCATGAAAGAACAAGAACTGTAAATGAGTCTTTTAAGAGGTAGAGAAATATGATAAATTGTGGTACTCTGGATAATCACAATTGGCAAAATGGAGAATAATTAAAGAAACCAAATTAGACCACATATAGTGATAAATGAGGTTAGACTTGTTAAAGAACTGTGTCATTAGCAGGTTCTTTTCTGGTGAGGAAAAGAATAAGGAAAGAGAATTTTTCTGTGAAACTAAAAGAGGAGTGTTCATGCCCTAATACACTTGGTGGTCTAACAGTGAGACATCTACAGAGATGAGAATCTGCAAATAAGCAAATGCCCCTGAACCCTCAGCAGTGCAGCCTCTGTCTGATGTCTGCCACTCAAGCAAGTATTTGGAAGATTCAGGTCACTAAAGACTAACCTTTTTATGATAGTGTTTTTCTTTACCAAGTATGACTCTGAATTATACAGCAGGGAAGGGGTTTGTCTGTGCTTATTAAAGACACTCAAGGTTGATCACATATGGTTTCCAACACCTAAGGCTAACTATAGTAACTCTTTTGAATATTCCTAAGGACATAGTGTCCTGTAACATTAATAATCCTTAAACATATGCCCACAATGGTATAAATTATTACAGGCAATCCTAGATTTTTCAAAAACAATAGGAGAATTGACTATTGGCCTAGGAAATGTGGCCTAAACCCAAACCCCAAGATTTGTGTTGTGCACCTCTGAAAGTATGGAACTATCAGGCCTATGCCTGGAGCTCTCCAAAAGTGAGCTTATCAGTGCAATCTGTGTAGAAGTGGGTGTACTGACTTGTCTTATCCAGTTCTTCCTGTTCAGGTTAAGTTAGAGCCAGAGACTTAACTAAGAAGTCACACTCATGTGCCAAGTGGCACAACTGCTAACAAGCCAAAAGTTATTGACCTTTAGACACTGATTTTCCCTAATGCCTATTGATTTTAGTGGCTGCTTACCTGTTAGAATTGCTTTGGTGTGGGAAAAACATTGTTCAGAAAATATATACAGGTTCCAAAGACAAAAAATTCATTATATCTATGCTGCTCACAGGTACTAAAAATTATTGATTTCTGATTATTACCAGATTACAGAAATCTGCTCTTAGCCCAAGCCAAGCTGCCATTTTATTAATTTCCTGGAGACTATCCAAGCCTTGTTCAAATATCTGATACCATTTTCATGCCTTTTGTGAGTAGATACATCTATATATACTTGCACTTTTTTCCTTCAACATGTATTGAGAGTCTCCTCTGAGACATACACTATTTTA
The DNA here is from genome assembly GCF_964374135.1 of Grampus griseus. Lineage (NCBI taxonomy): Eukaryota > Metazoa > Chordata > Mammalia > Artiodactyla > Delphinidae > Grampus > Grampus griseus. The sequence goes on from NC_138997.1 coordinate 64,665,541, forward strand.
GGCCTTAGGTATAAAAAATTCGATAAGATAGACAAGGTTCTGTCTAAAGATTTTATTTAACAGAGAAAGGCAGACAATACACAAATAGCTGAATATAAAACGATTAGTAGTATATGTTGAATATAAAAACAAGATGATGTGCTAGACGTTAAGTGGACAGGAGATACATTTCAACTGATTCCTGAATTTTGAGGAATCAGCCATTCAAATATACTAGGACAAGCCCCTAATATACGAATTATGTTGATATATTTAATGAACAGGAAGAAGGTAGAATTGCTAGAGTGTCCTGAACAAGGGACAGAGAAGTGGCAGATGTTGTCAGAAGTCAACAGGGGATAGATACTGAGGTCTACTGTATGTACATATACCATATTCTAAGTGTAAAAGGGAAGTTTTGGATGATTTTAATCAAAGGAACCATACAATTTGATTTATATTTTGAAAAAAATACTTCTGGTTCCTCTGTTGAGAATTGATTGGAAGATCACAAGAGTAGATGCAGAGAGATTAGGAGGTTTTTGCAATAATCTAGATGAGAGATGATGGTTTCAGTAAAACCTGTAAAGGTGATAAGAGGTTAAGTTCATCAGAATTGCTGGAGAGTGGGGCTGGAAGAGGGTAAAAACTGTTTTTCCTTAAACACGTTAATTTTGAGATGTCTGTTAGAATCCCATATGGATATATCAAGTAAACATTTGGGTATATGAGTCTGCAGTTCAGGTAATACCTCAAGTCTAAATGTGTGCATTTGAAGCTCAAAGGCATATCAGTGTATTTAAAGCTATTAGATAGATGAGATTGTCAAGGAAGATATGGAAAAAAGAATGGGTTCTAGATCATATCCATGAACACTGAGAAGTCTAGTAGAATTAAAGCTGGCACAGGAGATTGAGAAGGAGTAGCCCATAAAGAAGGAAGAGAACTAGGGAAAAGGTATCCTGGATGTCTAGAGAGAAAAAAGATTACAAGAGAAAAAAAAAAAAAAAGGATGGCCAGCGGTGTCAAATATTGCTGAGTGGCCAAATAATATAGACACAGAGAAGTGATGCTAGGAGCAACAGGGAGGAAAATGGGGTAATGGTTATAGAGGACACGGGGTCTAGGGAGGGTTTATTTTATTCAAGGGTGTTTGCATGTGGATTGACTATGTTCCCATAGAGATAAATTGCTGATGCAGAAAAGAGAATCATTACAGAGTTTAAATTTTATAGAGTACATCTAATCCCAGATACTTGCTTTCTTTTGGCTGAGTTGATAATTTTAAGCTTGTACACTGTAAAATTAGGAACAAAACTCAGAGTTGCCCAGCACAGCATTAATCCCATAGCAACTAACCTGAAAAAGCAAGCCAGTGTGATTCACTACATTTCTACAATAGTAGGCAAGGTGAATGTGGTTGGCATAGATTAATTTATTATCCTACAGAGTGCTAATTTTGTGGGATAAAATTAATAGTCAAAGTTGTGCTTATTTTATATTATTTAATTAGGAAGAGTAATATAGTAAGGAGAGAACTTTTGGGTTTTAATATAACTTAAGGAACATCCAGTTCTATTTTCTTGTGTTATAATAGGTAGAAACTTGGCTGTAAATTGCTCAAAGCCACATGAAGCAGTCAGAACTGGTAGAGAGGTTATGGAAACATGATCATCATTTAAAAGGAATACGTTGATTCACATCTGTGAGTCTTCTAAATCTCCAAATACATCTTTGAAAAACATACTTGTGGTTTACTGTAAAAAATGAGTATTTTATACACACACACACAGAACTTAGATTTTTTTTATCCTCTTTCAGTGTTTTTGTAATATATTTTCAGAAATGTAAATAATTGTTTCAAAGTGGTAGTAACATCTAATGACTGTCCTTTTAAGTAGTATCTTTACTCAGCAATCTTGTTTTTTGGAGCAGCCATTTATTGAGCACTTTGACTGCTACTGTGTCCACATGACCTTGAAACTTGACAGTGGTCAGCTAGGTTAAGTATTATTTCACAGTTTTACAGATTGAGGAAATAGAAATCTAGGGGGTTGAAATAACTTTCCTAAGCTCATGTATATTGTTGGCCGCTGAATTTTTTTCTCTTATACCATCATTATCAATGACTGAATTTCCCACTGCAAAAGATTATGTAGCTGTACATAAATGCCCTTAGATTTGGAACATTTAAAGACAATTTTTATTCTGAGAGAAAATGATATAAAGGAGGAAAAAAATTTAAAAATTCTGGCATCTTAGAAATATTATAACATTCATCTGTTGGAAAGTGGTGTAATAGGACTAAATGTCAGATCTGGGTTTGTGTCCTTGCTTAGCAACTTAACGTGTGTAATTTGGGGCAAATTACTTTAACTCTTTGAATCTGAGTTCCTCATCAGCAAAAGTTTGTTATAATAACTACTTGAGAGTTTGTGAAGTTTAAATTACATATACTTTGACAGTGCATAAGGACATAATATGCTATTCCTCAAAGTCTGAGGATAAGGTTACATCTGAAGATAAAATTATGAACCATATACATGTAAGTAAGATTCATCAAAGGAAATGAAAGGGGGCATATAAGAATAATTTAATGGTGGCTGGAACATACTGGACTATTCTAATACCAATCAAGTTGTAGACTCTCCAGTTTGTAGACATTCTTTAAAAGAAAAAAAATGTGAGGGAAAGCATCCACAGAATGATTCAACCATTGAAATAAGAAAAATTTAGTCTCATACTTTTTCAGGTTAGTCTATAAAAATGGATTTAAATAGTCTAGGCATTGAGTATGTATATATTTTTGAGAAGTGGGGATAGGTAACCAGGCTGCACTATATCTTGAATAAAATAGCTAAATTTTTCAGGGTTATTTTATTTTATTGCAAGTTAAGAGATGTATAATGAGTAAGTTCATACTAGAAAAACAACATATTGTACAGCTATTTCTTTTTCTTAACAGCTATATTGAATTTTAACTGACATACTAAAAACTACAATATTTAAAGTATACACCTTGGTATGTTTTGACCTATATATACACCCAGAAAACCATCATTACAATCAATAAAGTGAACATATCTATCACCCCCCAAAGTTGCCCCATGCTCACTTATAATCCCTCTCTTCTGTCCTTCTTTTCTACCCCCCCAATCCTCAAACATTCCTCTCTTTTCTTTCACTATAAATTAGTTAGCATTTCCTACAATTTTACATAAATGTGAAATTTACATTTTAATTCATTTTAACCTGGCTTTTTAAAATTTATCATAATTAGTTTTAGATTATCCGTGTTGCATGTATAGGTACTTCATTATTTTTATAGCAGAGTAATATTCTATTGTGCAGATTTACCAAAATGTTTTTATCCATTTTCCTATTGGTGGATATTTGTGTTGTTTTCAGTTTTGACTCTTATAAATAGAGCCATTGTGAAGATTTAGGTACAAGTTTTTATATGCTTTTATTTTTCTTGTTTAATGCCTAGGAAAATATTGTGTTAAGAGATGTGTATGTATTTAATTTTTAAAAATACTTCCAAAACGTTTTTCAAAGGGTTAGTAATATTTTACATTCTTGTCAACAACATAGGAAAGTTCCAGTTGTCCATATCCTCACCAAAACTTGGTTATGGTCAATATTTTAAATTTATCTATTCAAATAGATGAGTAGTGACATGTCGTTGTCATTTTAATTTGCATTTCCTTAGTGTCTAATTGTGTAGAGCATCTTTTCATGAGCTTATTTGATTTGACATCCCTATGTTGTCTTTGCTGAAATGTCTGTTCAAATCTTTTGCCCATTTCTTGAATTGGATTGTTTATAGTTATATTGAACTTTTAGAATTATTTATACATTCTGGATAAAAGTCCTTTATCAAATGTGCGTTAAGCAAATATTTTCTCCTAATAGTGTCTGTCTTTTCATTCACTTAACAGAATATTTCAAAGAGCAGAAGTTTTTAATTTTATGGAGTCCAATTTATCAGTTTTTTGTGAATTGTGCTTTTGATACTATAAATAGCTTGGATAAATGCCTAATACAAGTTGAAGACTACTATGATTTTTCTAGAAATTTGATTTTTTACTATGAAAATTTCAAACATATACAAAAGAAAACATGGTGTAATGAACTGCCATGTATTCATCACCCCTCTTCAACAGTTATCAACTCATAGCCAATCTTGTTTCACCTGTATTCCTTCCTACTTCCACATACTCCCAAGTTATTAATATTTTTAACACATATTATTGATGTACACACAGAAATCTACAAATCATAAGTGTCTACCTGAATAAATTTTCACAAAGTGAAAACATTTCACTGTATCTTTTATTGTATGTATGTTGATATACTCAGAATCTCAGTCAAAAATTTAAATAGTACCAGCTCCCCAGAAGATGTCTAATGTCCTCAAAGGAATCTCTATCCTTACAATGCCATTCATGAAGTTTGCTGGTGGTTAACCATTTATAATGGATTCATACAATGTGTCCTACCTTATGTTTTAATTCTTTGGTTCACTCTGTGTTTATGAATTTTTCCATGGTGTTTCATATGGCAAATCTGATTCACCTGATTGCTGTTTGGTATTCCATTGTATGAATATACCACAATTTATTTTTCAATTCTGGTATTGATGGACATTTGGATTGTTTTCAGTTGTTGACTTTTCACATAGTATTGCTCTGGATATTCTTGTACATTTTGTTGTTGCTAGTGATCATATACAGAGATTTTTGTTGGGTACATAGCTAAAGATGAAATTGCTAGATGACCAAATCTTTATCTATACCTATATCTATATCTATATATCTACATCTATGAGATTTTAGTAGACACTGACAGTTTTTATAAGTAGTTATACCAATACTGTATGAAAGAATATTGCATAAACACATACCATATAATATTCTGGGTAATACGTTTTTAATCCCCTAATTGCCTTGTTATAGTATTCCTGCACCGGTAGCCACTGGAAAAAATACTGTTGTAGTCTATTACTCATTTATTTGCCATTTGCCCTTGTTTTTCATGCGTAATTTCTGTGAACTTATTCAATTCTTTGATTCAACAATTGAATTTCTGGAGCTGCAAAGTTGAAGGCTAGATTCTTAAATGAGGAAACCGACCAAAGTCCCTCTACTTTCTGTTGTTTTAACAGAGTGTTATTTAGTCTCCCTAGATATTATTTTTTGATTGATTTCATTATAACGGCAACAGTTTTTTAAAAAATAAAACAAAACAAAATACTATCCTAAAGCCTGGTACCTAGATGTACAATAAATGTGATTCTCTTTCCTCCTATTACAGTAATCTTTTTACAGTTTCCTTTAGCCTTTTCATTATTGTTAACATCTAGCCTTTTACAGAAAGTGCCTCCATGGCTACAGTTTTAGTACCATCTAGACAAAAAGTAGAAATCCACTGCCATGTAAGCCTTCAAGCTTCAAAGACAAATCAATACCACATCTCTATGAAACAAGTATATCTTAACAGTTTTTTCACAAAGGACCTGACCTACCCCATCTTTATGTAAGTTTGGGACTAATCTAAAATCAGTATAGATCTGAGTAAAATGTTCCCATGTCAAGAAATGCTATTGAAGGCTTTGAAATAAGCTGATAATGATAAGAAATAAAATAGTCATTTTGAAAATTTGAAACCTCACTTTTGCTCTTGGAAATAAACCAGTTACTGATTCATGGTTTTCAGTATAGTGAACAAAATTATTTGAATTGCACATCTAGAATTATCCTATGCTTAATTAGTTATTATTTTAAAACCATTGCATTTTTGTGTGTTCATGCCTGTCTAGATTTGATATTTACTCCAGTGAACTGAGAGAAGGCTAGAGAACTGAGTGAACCCAGGAGTATAGTGTAGTGTAGTATTCTGTATGACTTTGCTAATTATTGCCACTTGTGAATAAATATTTTCACATTGGGTAATGAAAGACTAAATTGATTGTAGGTTATAAACCAATTTTGTGGCCCTGAAGTGATTGAAGAACACAAGATTAAAGTTGAAATAAATATGAAGTCTGATTTGCACATAGATAATGTAACCAAAGAGATTATTATTATCAGTAAAGTAAAACCACTTACCCTTTTCCTCAGGAAACTCACTAATTTATGTGTAGTCCTCTACTCAAGCCTATTGTAAAAGGAAAAGGCAAATGATGGAACTTTGTCCTTTGATATTTATTGATCCCAAGTAAGTACTAATTATTGTTGGAGCCTCTATTAGAGGAGATAAAAGTCCTCTAAGAGTTTATACTTCGGTTGATCATATGTAGTATGTATTTATTATAGGAGAAAGTTAAAGAAAACATGCAAAACAATCAAGCATTTCTGAACTGCTGAGTCTAACATTCATTTTATTGAATTTTTAATGAGATAGATGAGATGTGTTCTGTTTAGAATTTAACCTATTTTTTAAAATCTTCTGATTTAGTCTGTGCTATAAGGACGATCCCCATTTCCCATTTTTGTATGTTATTAGGTCTGTTCAGTAGTCTAGTTAGTCAGTAACTGTAGAATAATTACCCTGCCTATATAGCAGAATCATCTGTGTAACTATAAAATACAGATTCCTTAATTCTATAGCTGGATATTTAGATCAAGAAGGTTTAGGAGAGTGGTTCAGGTATTTACATTAAAAAAGAAAACTCCATAAAAAATTCTGATTCCAAGAGCTAGTTAACCATTCAGTTTACTAATTTTGTGTGTGTGTGTGTGTGTGTGTGTGTGTGTGTGTGTGTGTGTGTATAAGAGAGGGGGAATAAATTCTAGCAACTACACACCAGAATCACTGTTCTTTTCTTCCAGACAGATTGCATTTCTCAGTCTCCTTTATAGTTAGGTGTAGCCATGTGGCTGAATTCTGGCCAATATGGTATGAACAGAAGTGGTTTGTGATTTCAACAAAGAAGATCTTTCTATTAAGGCTTTTCCATGGCCTTCCCTTTCTGTCAGTTGTATGTTTTTTCCATGACCAACCTTTATTACCATTTGAAGATTCCAGCTTCTTCTTCCATCCATGTTCGTAAATCAATGTGTAGAGCAGAGCCTCCCTGGTGAGGTAGAAATTCCTTGTGAGCAAAAATGAAACATCTACTGTGTTTAAACCATTATTTAAATTTAGGACAATTTGTTATAATTAACCAGATCTAATTATTATAGTACCAACAATCTACTTGGTACTAAAATGTGCAGGAGAAGGCATTTGTTCTGTCATTTAAGAATACCAAAGTTTAAGAGTAGACTAAATAGAAGTACAAATAATGAGGATAAAATGTGAAAAGCCTTTTAATAGGGTGAAAAATGCAGAAAAGCAATCAACTTTCTGAGAGAGTGAGGGTAGGTCATCAAGAGAGTCAGGGAGCCATATGGAGAGGAGATGTATTTGGGATGGGGACTAAAAAATGATAGGTCCTTCCCAACTAGACAGGGTACTTTAGACAAAATTTTCAGGCACAGAGTTATAAACACATGGTCTAAGTGAACAGGAGTGGGACATAGCAACATAACACTAGGAAAAGATCAGACTATGACCTTTGTACCATGCTATGAAGTTTGGAATTTAATCTAAAGTCAATCAGTAGACACCAGTTTTGAAAGAAGTAACATATCACACTCATGGAAGAAGAGAGAATACAGACAGAGAGCATGATTAGGACGTTTTAGAAAAATATTCTGGCAGTAACTGATGGAATTATGGCATTAACAAAAGGATAAAAAGAAGACATCAGTAAGAAATCTTTAAAAGTAGAAGAGGAAGTATTTAGTAAAGAATTGAGTATCTGGGCAGTGATAAAGTTGGTAGAATTACTTCAAGGTCTCAGCTTGGGTAAATGTGCAGATATTGATGGTCTTCACTGAGAAAGGGAAGTTTACAATAAGAACAATAAAAATGAAGATAGTTCTCTTTTATCAGGCACTTAACATGTACTGTGCAAAGGAATTTATATGTATTAACCTATTAAAACATCACACCTATTTTATGAAGTTAATGCTATTCTTTCTGCCCTTTGCAGATATAGTAACTGAGGCCCAGAGAAGTTCAAAGCTTGTTCAAGGTGATAATAAACTAGTAGATGGTGGGACAGCTTGGGAGAGTGTAGTTCTAGGACCAAGTTCTCAATCAATCACCACATTGTAATGCTTCTCAAAAGAAAAGATGGAAAATTTACTTTGGATTTAATGTGTTGGAGATGTCTGTGAATCATTTGGCTAAGAACTTGTAGGCAGTTTAAATACAGCCATGTGTTTCATGAAAGATCCTTAAGCATAACTATGATAGTTGAATATGCAGAGGTAAATGAAATTTCACAGTGAGAAAATTTATAAAGATGAAAGAAGGGGATTGAAGATACGTATAAGTGAATACAAATATTTATGGACATGGCAAGGAAAACAAATCAGTGGGAGTGATAAGTATCAGCACATCAGGAATCAAAAAAATTAAAAGGAGAATCAAAAGGGCAGAATTTGATGTCATGAACATTTAGGAAAGGAGAATTCTTACAGGATAAGATGATAAAAATGCCAGATATAGCAGATACTACAAGTAATATGAGAGTAGAAAGAAATCAGTGATGATGGTGGTCAGATTAATTTTAATATATGGGAATTGAAGTGGAAAGAACTGAAAATTCCTTTGGGGAGAGGTGAGAAAATGAAGGCAACAAAAGTCTTTCAAGACTTTTGGGGAGATGGAAGTCTCCAGGGAAGGCATTTTCAAGATGAACACAACTTGAGCCTATTTTTAAGATGTATTTTCATAATTACAGAAAACTATCAATCTTCCAACATCCTACATATCTTCAGAATTTTGACTCTATAGTATCAATTGCTCATAAAATCTGTTTTGTCATATAGCTCTAAAGGATCGTTCTTTCAGTTATTTTACTTAAATCTCTCCCTCTGCAGTTTTACTCTTATTGTTTTATTTTATATGAGAGAATGGTTGGCTACTGTCCCTAATAATTTACCACGTCTGGGAACATTGTGAATTTCTACTAATTTAAATCAACTTCCAGAGCTAAGAGAATGCTAACTGGAAAGAGTTTAAACCTAGTGGTCCATTATACAGTTTTAATTTAAAAACAGACACCAGGGGTTTAAAACAACTTGAAACAATGGGAAAAGAGGTAAATAGAAATTAAGACTAAATGGATTAAAATAAATTCTTGAAAGAGTAAAGCTTTATTAATTTGTATAAAGATTATCAGAAATAATTAGTATATTGACAACCAAACCAGTAAAAACTTCTCTCCCTTAAACTGCTGAAATTTACCTCTCTGGTTTAATATGTGATTAGATTGCGCAAATACAATTATGTATACATGAAAACTCTAGGAGTTTTATATGAAGAAAAATCATATACAAGATATCCTTGGAAGTTGACTTTTGCTTTTGGTTTATATTTTGGTGTGTAAGAGTGTGTGAAAAAGGAAATAGTACTCAGGAAATTGCCACTTTCGTTTTCTTTATCATTAATTCAACACTTTATATATTTATTGATCTGTTAGGCCACAGAAATAAAAATGAAAAACCTTTTTTGTCTTCAAGAAAATCATACAGTAATGGTGATGACAAACAGGTTAAAAAAAGGAAGAGATTTAATATACACCATGACACATGGCATATGAAGGAAAGGATAGTGATAAATTAGTTCTGGAATAAATAGTTCTTCTCCAATACATTCTGTTGTAGCCTCAATGGACAAATTGTAAAGGAAAACAGTAACTTCCATAGATAATTATATTAGAATCTAAAAGAAAGTTGGGGAGGGAGATAGCACTGAGACACAAACACAAGTGAGGTGCTGGCCAACTTTCTTTCCAAGCAAGAGAGTCTAAAATTCTTAGGTACGACATTTGTGTACCTTTCCTAGCTCTTGAGCTTTTTCTAAACATCTGAATATTTAGGAACAGTAAGGAGAGAGTAAACAGCAATTCCTGGGAAATTATTAAGCAATTAAGAGAACTCAGCAAGGATTTAAGTGAAAAACCATGAAAGTGAGGGCTAGTGGTGGAAGTTTAAAGAAAAAGAAGACTTGAAAAACAAACAAAAAAAACACCAGAGAAAGCAAGATGTCAGAGGAGTAGGAGGACATAGAGTTCATCTGTCTCCACAAATGCATCAAGAATACATCTACAGGGTGGTGTTAAGATGGCAGAGGAGTAAGAGGATGTGGAGTTCATCTCTCTCCACAGATGCATAAGGAATACATCTATGGATACAAGAATTGTCACAGAACACTAGATGAACACTAGCAGAAGACCTTGGACACTGGAAAGGACTATAAACATCCCTGAATAACTGGGTAGGATGAAAAAAAAGAAGGGAGAAGGAGGTAGAGATGAAGTGGGATGGGGCCTGCACCCCAGGGCAGGGGAGCTAAAGCAGAGGAGAGATTTCGGAATTCAGGGAAAGCCCTTCTCCAACAGGGAAATTGATTCGGACAGAAGGGAAGCATTTAAGGCTCTCAGTATAGCATGAAGTGGCCAATTTGTGACAGACGGGACAGAGTGAGACATACATAGATGGTCTGTACCACGGCCCTATGTGCCCTGGACTGGGACATGCATTCACAGGTGTGCAAGGGGGCTGGGAGCCAGAGCGTAGGGATTGGAGAACAGGCCCAGAGTAAGAACTGCTGTTGGCTGTGGGGAGACAGACTGAGGGAACAGGAGGGAGGAAATCTGCAGCAGGGAATGCCTACAGAGGAAGACCAGACTGCCCTGGGAGCAGGGCGCTACTGCTGAGTCACACGTAGGGGGAGGAGCCACTATTCTAGCCTCTCTCTCCCCACATGCCAGCGCAAAAAAAAAAAAATACTCTAGAAGGAATCAATTGCAGAATAACTAAGGCAGAAGAACGGATAAGTGAGCTAGATGATAGGGTGGTAAAAACAACTGCCACAGAGCAGAATAAAGAAAAAAGAATGTAAAGAAGGGAGGACAGTCTCAGAGACCTCTGGGACAACATTAAGTGCACCAACATTTGAATTATAGGCATCCCAGAAGAAGAACAAAAGAAAGGGTCCTTGAAAATATTTGAAGAGATTATAGTTGAAAACTTCCCCAACATGGGAAAGGAAATGGTCAATCAAGGCCAGGAAGCACAGAGTCCCATACACGATAAACCCAAGGAGAAACACGCAAAGACACATATTAATCAAACTAACAAAAATTAAACACAAAGAAAAAATATTAAAAGCAGCAAGGGAAAAGCAACAAATAACATACAAGGGAATCCCCATAAGGTTAACAGCTGATCTCTCAGCAGAAACTCCAGAGGCGAGAAGGGAGTGGCAAGGTATATTTAAAGTGATGAAAGGGAAAAACCTACAACCAAGATTACTCTACCCAACAAGGATCTCATTCAGATTTGACAGAGAAATTAAAACCTTTACAGGCAAGCAAAAACAAAGAGAATTCATCACCACCAAACCAGCTTTACAACAAATGCTAAAGGAACTTCTCTAGGCAGGAAACACAAGAGAAGGAAAAGACCTACAATAACAAACCAAAAACAATTAAGAAAATGGTAATAGGAACATACATATCAATAATTACCTTAAATATAAATGGATTAAATGCTCTGGACAAAAGTCAACACTGGCTGAATGGATACAAAAAGAAGAGCCATATATATGCTGTCTAAAAGAGACCCACTTCAGACCTAGGGAAACATACAGACTGAAAATGAGGGGATGGAAAAAGATATTCCATGCAAATGGAAATCAAAAGAAAGCTGGAGTAGCAATACTCATATCAGACAAAATAGACTTTAAAATAAAGACTATTACAAGAGACAAAGAAGGACACTGCATAATGATCAAGGGATCAATCCAGGAACAGGACATAACAACTGTAAATATTTAGGTACCCAACATAGGAGCACCTCAATACATAAGGCAAATGCTAACAGCCATAAAAGGGGAAATCGACAGTAACACAATAATACTAGGGGACTTTAACACCCCACTTTCACTGATGGACAGATCATCCAAAATGAAAATAAATAAGGAAACACGAACTTCATGACACATTAAACAAAATGGACTTAATTGATATTTATAGGACATTCCATCCCAAAACAACAGAATACACAGTTTTCTCAAGTGCTCATGGAACATTCTCCAGTATAGATCATATCCTGGGTCACAAATCAAGCCTTGGTAAATTAAGAAAATTGAAATCGTATCAAGCAACTTTGCTGACCACAATGCTATGAAACTACATATCAATTACAGGAAAAAATCTGTAAAAAATATAAATGAAAAAGGAGAAGTAACAACTGACACTGCAGAAATACAAAGGATCATGAGAGATTACTACAAGCAACTATATGCCAATAAAATGGACAACCTGGAAGAAATGGACAAATTCTTAGAAAAGTACAACCTTCCAAGACTGAACCAGGAAGAAATAGAAAATATGAACTGACCTATCACAGGCAGTGAAATTGAAACTGTGACTTAAAATCTTCCAACAAACAAAAGCCCAGGGATAGATGGCTTCACTGGCGAATTCTATTAAACATTTATGGAAGAGCTAACACCTATCTTTCTCAAACTCTTCCAAAATATAGTAGAGGGTGGAAAAATCCCAAACTCATTCTACGAGGCCACCATCACCCTGATACCAAAACCAGACAATGATGTCACATAAATGAACATTAGAGGCCAATATCACTGATGAAGTTAGATGCAGAGATCCTCAACAAAATACTAGCAAACAGAATCCAACAGTGCATAAAAATGATCATACACCATAATCAAGTGGGGTTTATCCCAGGAACACAAGGATTCTTCAATATATGCAAATCAATCAATGTGATACACCATATTAACAAATTGAAGAATTAAAAACCATATGATAATCTCAATAGAAGCAGAAAAACTTTTGACAAAATGCAACAACCATTTATGATAAAAACTCTCCAGAAAGTGGGCATAGAGGGAAAGTACCTCAACATAATAAAAGCCATGTATGAAAATCCTAGAGGAAACATCATTCTCAATGGTGAAAAACTGAAAGCATTTCCTCTAAGATCAGGAATAAGACAAGGGTGCCCACTCTCACCACTATTATTCAACATAGTTTTGGAAGTTTTAGCCATGGCAATCAGAGAAGAAAAATAAATAAAAGGAATGCAAATTAGAAAAGAAGAAGTAAAACTGTCACTTTTAAAACTGTTTGCAGATGACATGATACTATACGCAGAGAATCCTAAAGATGCTACCAGAAAACTACTAGAGCTAATCAATGAATTTGGTAAAGTAGCAGGATACAAAATTAATGCACAGAAATCTCTTGCATTCCTGTACACTAACAATGAAAGCTCAGAAAGAGAAATTAAGGGAACAATCCCATTTACTATTGCAAAAAAAAGAATAAAATACATAGGTATAAACCAACCAAAGGAGGCAAAAGACCTGTATGCAGAAAACTTTAAGACACTGATGAAGGAAATAAATGATGATACAAACAGATGAAGAGATATACCACGTTCTTGGATTGAAAGAATCAAAATTGTGAAAATGACTCTACTACCCAAAGCAATCTACAGATTCAATGCAACCCCTATCAAATTGCCAACTGCATTTTTCACAGAACCAGAACAAGAAATTTTACAATTTGTATGGAAACACAAAAGACCCTGAATAACCAAAGAAATATTGAGAAAGAAAAACAGAGCTCGAGGAATCAGTCTCCCTGACTTCAGACTATACTACAGATCTACAGTATTCAAGAGAGTATGGAACTGGCACAAAGCAGAAAAATAGATCAGTGGAATAGGATAGAAAGCCCAGAAGTAAACCCACACACATATGGTCACCTTATCTTTGACAAAGGAGGCAAGAATATACAATGCAGAAAAGACAGCCTCTTTAATAAGTGGTGCTGGGAAAACAGGACAGCTGAATGTAAAAGAATGAAGTTAGAACACTTCCTAACACCATACACAGAAATAAACTCAAAATGGATTAAAGATCTAAATGTAAGGCCAGACACTATAAAACTCTTAGAGGAAAACATAGGCAGAACACTCTATGACATAAATCACAGCAAAGTCCTTTTTGACCACCTACTAGAATAATGAAAATATAGACAAAAATAAACAAATGTGACCTAATTAAACTTAAAAGATTTGCACAGCAAAGGAAACCATAAACAAGACAAAAAGACAACCCTCAGAATGGGAGAAAATATTTGCAAATGAAGCAACTGACAAGGGATTAATATCCAAAATATACAAACAGCTTATGCAACTCAATATCAAAAAAGCAAACAATCAAATGAAAAAATGGGCGTAAGAACTAAATAGACATTTCTGCAAGAAGACATACAGATGGCCAACAAACACATGAAAAAATGGGCAACATCACTAATCATTAAAGAGATGCAAATCAAAACTACAGTGAAGTATCACCTCACAGCAATCAGAATGGCCATCATCAAAAAAAATCTACAAACAATAAATACTGGAGAGGATGTGGGGAAAAGGGAACCCTCCTGCACTGTTGGTGGGATATAAATTTGTACACACGATGGAGAACAGTATGGAGGTGCCCCAAAAAACTAAAAATAGAACTACCATATGATCCAGCAATCCCACTCCTGTGCATATTCCTGGAGAGGACCGTGATTCAAAATATACATGCACCCCAGTATTTATTGCAGCACTATTTACCATAGCCAGGACATGGGAGCAACCTAAGTGTCCATCAACAGAGGAATGGATAAAGAAGATGTGGTACATATATACAATGGAATATTACTCAGCCATAAAAGGAACAAAATAGTGCCACTTGCAGAGACATGGATAGACTGAGAGACTGCCATACAGAGTGTCGTGAGTCAGAAAAAAAAAAAAAGAAATATCGTATAATGTCATGGAATGTAGAAAAACTGCACAGATGAATTTATTTGCAAAACAGAAATAGAGACACAGATGTAGAGAACAAACTTATTGATACCATGGGGGGAAGTGGAGGTGGGATAAATTGGGAGATTGGGATTGACATATATACACTACTATGTATAAAATAGATAGCTGATGAGAACCTAATGTATAGCACAGGGAACTCTACTCAGTGCTCTGTGGTGACCTAAATGTGAAGGAAATCTTAAAAAATGGAGGTATATGTATACATATAACTGATTCACTTTGCTGTACAGCAGAAACTAACACAACATTGTAAAGCAACCAATAAAAATTAATAAAAAAGGAAAAAATACCCACTATATATATCAATAGTAGTAGTTTACAGATAAAATTAATTTGTTGAGGAAGAGTGAGATGTTCAGGAACTCCCAAATTCCTGTCTTGGGTAGTATTAGAAGCCAAGGGATAGATGAGTTTGGAGGAGGTACTTTGAGTTGGAGGTGCCTGTGTGTAATCTGAATGCCTACTGTCCTTTTCCATTTGGACTGCTATAACACAAATGCTATGGACTGGGTAGCTTAAACAGCAGTTTATTTCTCACAGTTCTTCAGTCAGGGAACTCTAAGATCAACACGCCGGCTGACTCAGTGCCTGGTGAGAGCTCACTTCCCTGTTCACAGGCAGCCATTTTCTCACTAAAACCTCATGTAAAGGAAAGGGTAGGGAGCACACTGGTGTCTCTAATAAGGCACTAAACCCATTCATAAGGGCTTCACCCTCATGATCTAACACTTCTGAAAGACCCCATGTCCTAATAACATCACAGTGGTGGTTATTTTCAACATATGAATTTAGAGTGGGACACAAACTTACAGTCTAATAACACTGACCTAAGATAGGTAGTAGGTATTAAAATGTGAGTTACACAGTTGCTGATGGAGCTCTTGATATCTACCAATAGTAAACAAACTAGACCTTAATTTATGAATAAGAACAAAGAAAAACAAATGAAAAAAAAAGAGCAATCTAAACAAGACTTCCATTGAGACAAAAGAGAAAAGAAATTAACAATAATTATAGTATTTATTCTCAGGAATATTTGACTCATAAACTGATATCAGAAAAATAATTTCAGCATCTATGGTGAATTATTTTAAAAAATATAAAATATATTTTGTGAATTGGAAAGTGACATTAATAGGGAATAGTCAAATAAATAATCCTAAAGAGTGAAGAAATTTAACAAGGAAGAAATAGTAGAATTCTACTTGAAAGATAAAAGAAAAAGAAATTTTAAAAGAAAAGAAAAAACATGGAATTTAGAACCAGATGATTTGTTATTTATGTACTTTGAAGAAAGGAAGAATGAATGAAGTGGAAGACAGACCATAATCAAAGATATAAGAGAAGAAAACATTACACAATAGCAAAAAAAAAGAATAAATAAAGGACTTGCTCTTTACTTGCTGGGCAAGATTAACAATAAAAATAGCTATACTAGACATTTCCTAATGTCATGTCTTTATTTTTTAGATAAATAGTTCTTTCAGATAAATTAAGAAAAAATTTCTACAAAATCCCATTCAGTAAACAAACAAACAGGAAACAAATATAAAAGAACCTGAGATTCAGACTGACTTCAGGTATCTGATATGGTAACAAAAGTTTAGATGGTGTGGAGCAATAATTATTGACTTTTGGGTTTATTGATTTCTATACCCAGAATATCTATCTACCATTTGTGAAGCTGATTTTAAAAGAATATACAGTTCATCCTCATTTGTGGAGTTTATATCTGTGAGTTTGCCTAATCACTAGAATTTATTTGTAACACTGAAATCAGTATTCATGATTCTCTCATAATTATTCAGGGATAGGCACATGTACAGAAAAGCAAAAAAAAAAAAAAAAAAAAAAAAAAATTTGAGGCACCCAATGCAAACATTCTCATCTCAAGTCGAACAAGGAGGCTTCAGCCTTTAGGTTTCAGCTCTAATACTGCAAACAAGTATGATTTTCACAGTCTATTTAGTGCTGTGTTTTCTACATTTTTGTGCTTTTTGTTGATGATTTTGCTGTTTAAAATAATTCCCAAGTGTAGTATTGACGTGCTGTCTATTTTTCCTAAGTGAAAGAAGGCTGTGGTGTGCTTTAACAGAAAATGAATGTTAGGTAAGCTTTATTTAGGAGTGAGTTATAGTACTATTTCTGTTAAACTCAATGTTATTAAATCAAAAAATATATTAAATAAGGTGTCTTTAAACTGAAACACACATAAAACAAGGTTATGCATTTATTGAGTAATAAAAATGTGATCTGAGGCTCATAGGAATCTAATTCTGTATTTCCTTTGAGGTAATAATTCAGTATTTGCTAGTTCTGTATTTGCCACAACTTTATAAAGCAAATGCTGTGAATAATAAGAATTGTTTGTACTTGTGGAATAGAAGGATTAGCCATTTCTAAGAAGATATCTAGAGAATGAACAATGAACAATCTTCAACAAGAAACAATGCTGATGAATCTCACAAACATAATATTAGATAAAAGAAGCCAGACACAAAGTAATACATTCAGTGTGAATCCAGTTATATAATGTTCAAAATCAAGTATGTAACAGTACACTGTAGTGGTAGAAGTCAGGATAGTGATTGCTATTGTGGAGGGCATGTGACCAGAGAAGCCACAAGTGCTTCTTGGATGTGGTAAAGTTCTGATATTAATCAGGTGCTTGTTACATAGATATGTTCAGTTCTGGGAAATTCATTGAGATGTACAATCATGATTTGTGTCCTTTTCAGTGTATATTAAAGATAAATTTTAAAAGTTGATAAAATTGAATATGATGCAGAAGTGAAAAGAGTGAACTAGAGCTGCATATATCAATATAAGTGAATGTCACAAACGAAATATTAAGCCAATAAACAAAAGTGATTGCAGTGTGTAATACCATTTATATAAATTTTAAAAAATAGCCAAAATGCTATATATTGTTAAAAGATAAATATGCATAAGTTAAAATTTTGAAAGAAAGCATGTAAAGGATAAACATTATATTCAGGAGAGTAGATATTTTGGGGAGGAGAAGAGAAAATTAAGCAAAAGTATTTAGGAGCTTTCAATTATATTATGATGTGACACTATTTCTTTAGATGGATGGTAGGTAGACAGATGATTTGTCTAGCCATATCTTGCAATCATTTCATATTTCAGATGAAATGTTTCATCATATTAAAAAGGTACACCTTAAAATAAATTTTACAGAAAATTCCTGATTATTTCACCAAATGTAGGCAGCTCAAATATACAAAAGCAAAGTGTTTGGAAGCTAGTTTTTACTTCTGTATGACACTAAGGGATGGCATTAAAAGTAGGGGTTAGATACAGTTTCAAATTAAAAAAAAAACGTTTAAAATTCAGCTTTGCCAAATGAGTGAATGAATGCTCAGGTAGCAGTAAGTGGTCACCTCAAGAAATTTTCAGCCGCACAAATCATACATTGCCACTTAGTGGGCATTTAGTCATCATATGATTACTAATAGAATCTTGAAACTTTATGATATAGCACAAATAAACCTCCCAGAGTATTATTTACATGTAAAGATTATTCTGAGTCTGTTTCAATCGCAATGTATTCATTTATAAAACTGGTATTGAAAAGCATTTACCACATGAACAGGTAATGAGGATTAAGCAACAAAGAACAAAAATACTAGAGTCTAAAAATGCCACATGAATTCTAAAGATTGATTTTATTTTATTTTATTTATTTACTTTTTGTTGGGTTAATTTTTTTTAACATCTTTATTGGAGTATAATTGCTTTACATTGTTGTGTTAGTTTCTGCTGTATAACAAAGTGAATCAGCTATACATATACATATATCCCCATATCCCCTTCTCTTGCGTCTCCCTCCCACCCTCCCTATCTCACCCCTCTAAGTAGTCACAAAGCACCTGAGCTGATCTCCCTGTGTCATGTGACTGCTTCCCACTAGCTATCTATTTTACATTTGATAGTGTATATGTCAATGCCACTCTCTCCCTTCATCCCAGCTTACCCTCCCCCCTCCCTGTGTCCTTAAGTCCATTCTCTATGTCTGTGTCTTTATTCCTGTCCTGCCCCTAGGTTCTTCAGAACCACGTTTTTTTTTTTTTTTTAGATTCCATATGTATGTGTTAGCATACTGTATTTGTTTTTCTCTTTCTGACTTACTTCACTCTGTATGACAGATCCTAGGTCCATCCACCTCACTACAAATAACTCGATTTTGTTTCTTTTTTATGGCTGAGTAATATTCCATTTTATATATGTGCCACATCTTCTTTATCCATTCATAAAGATTGATTTTAAATGTTTGTTAACTATAGGAGTTTCTTATATTTGTTGAACATTATGTAACGAACATTATGAAGTAATCTGTAGACAGACCTGGGATAAGCACAAATCTTATTCATAAAGTCATCTTGCCAATTATCCTTCCTTTGGTGGTTTAGCTAGTTATTCATCATGCAACTCTCTGCCACTGCCAACTACTTAATACTACATGTTAACTTTTGTAGCATTATAGATGCCACCCACAGAAAAAAAATAAAACATATGTCATGAGGAATCTGCAAATAAAGTAAAAGGGTTTTTAAAAACTTTAAAAAGTTGGCCTAACATGCTTTATATTCCGCATTTGCTTTTGGCTATTGTTACACAGAACAGCAGGCTAAATAAGACAGATTTTCAAGGAGCTGAGCTATAAATTTTTTGCTATATTATTTGATGAAGGTATATAGTGTCATTTTCTACTTTATTAACTTCATGTGATATGAACTCTGATCTTAAAAAAATTATTATTTTGGAAGAGAGAGGAAAGAGCTTGTTGAGAATCCCCTCTATCCATAATTTATTGGGCCTCCTACTACTGTTATGCATCTCAAAAGCTGATCTGTTTATATTATCTAATACTTGGCTAACGGGATACATTTTGGTTTTTCTTTATCTACAGATGTGACATAACAACACTAAGAGACGTCTTATTGAAAGGCAATGGGATTTATGAATAATCAAACAGGTAAATCACTTCTTTCTTTTATTGTTTTTTTTTGGCAACAATCCATTTCTATTTAAAAGATTGTCATTATCATAGTTCTGTCATTGCTTTTTTCTTATTGTAATTTCCATCATTTCCAAGCAATATGTGTGAATTTGACATTGACATTGTTAATGCTGGATGTGCTTTGTTATAACATTATCTTCATTTCCTTCCAAACAGCCTCAGTAAGTAGATTGTGTTTAACTAGGCAACAGAATAATTTTCAGCTTATATTCATTTAAGCCTAAGCAGTCGATGTGCCTCTTAAGTCCTTGAGAATTATTAAACAGGATGCCCACTAATATTAGTGACACTATGCAGCAATTTTCCTTAATAAGGATGCTGAGTGTATATTTTCAATAAGGAGGGATATTTCTCTAGATCAGTTGTCCTCACCATTTATTATTTTCTGCAGAAACACACATGAAAGATGATGCTCTCGTAACCAGCACGATCCCATGGATTTATGCTGGAGGGCTCTCAGTCCCCCATATGAGTTTACTGTTTTCCACTTGTTCAGAAATGTTCAACTAAATGGCAGTTAGCTACTATTCTAGGAATAACTACAACCAACTTTAAGCGTTTTTTGGCAAATTAAATTATTTGGGAAAAGCAATATTTTAAATATGATCAGCAACAAATCTTTTAACATGCCTTTCTCTCACCAGCAAGGCATATCAATATCTTGGTTGAGGATTGCTGTTCTAGATGATCTCTAAGACTGTAGGCCTGAACTTGACACTGAAAACTCAGAGATTGGTAAATGGCTATCTTTGCATACCTCATTTATAGAATATGCTCATATGACATTGGTAACGATTCATGTTAGGAGGATGGGTAAACATCCAATTCCTAGACTTCTTGATAACCCCACTAAAGAAATGAAAGAATATTAACACTTATTATGATTTTGTTTTTTCTTATACTAAGACTTTCAACACTCAAAATAAAAGAATGAGGATCTTATCAACCTGGAGTGATCTAAGGGTGGAATGGGCTTGATCACTAAAAACAAACAAAGGCAACACAAAATTGAGTTTCCTCATTACGATGAAATCCTGATTACTGAAGGAATTATCTGCCTGAAATGATATCTCAGGCAAAGAATGCTTTTAAGTATTTGCTGAATTACTAGGTGCTGTGTTTGACTAAAGTTCTCTGACAGCCTCTACTATGTCATTTAACAGTGAGTTAGACACAAAAGCCATTTAAAGCCAATTTGTGCATTCTATTAGATGCACAAAACAAGTGAGAGCCAGAGAGACAGCAAATCTAAAAAGAAGAGAAGGGATTCTAACTCTCAGGTCTCAGTGATTTCATAAGCCCTGAAAATGTGTGCAAAATCATCTGTACATGCACATTTTTAACAAGAAAAGAGTATATAACCTTTATTGGTTTCTTAAATGGGGTTCATGATCTATTTAAAAACATCACTTTAGTATTAACATTTTATAAGGGACCGAGATGAACAATTTTGGTAGACTGGGGAATGCAAAGGCCGTAGTTGTCAATATAGATCACTTTCTGGCCAGTCTGACTAAATCCACCTCAATAGTGTTTTCTTTTTAGTTGAAGGAAGTTGGACACCACACGCAAAATCACAAAACTTTTCATAATATCAAATAAAAATAATTCTAGGGCTAATCATCTTGTGAGTATTGTTCTGTTGCATCTCTCCATTCAATCGAACCAAGGATAAGCAAACTATGCCCCATGGACCAAGTCTGGCCTACAGTCTGCTTTCATACTGTCTGCCAGCCAAGAAACTTTTATATTTTTAAAGAATTTGCAACAGGAACCATATGTGGCCTATAAAGCTTAAAATATATACATTTAGCACTTTATAGAAAAAGTTCACCATTGCCAATCTGTGAATTAGACAACTCATTAAGTCTTTTGGATGGTATCTAAAATTTATTGATGGCTACCAACTGCCTAGTTAGGACCCGGAGTTGGTTACACATTTGTAAGCAAAAATGATCCAAATTACTTGCTTTCATGAATCTCACATCTGTTTAGAAGACACAAAAATAAAAGAAGTAAGTGAATAAATTGAATAAATTATATAATATGTCAGAAAGTAATAAATGATGTGGAGAAAAACAGAGCAAGGTATGGAAATTTGGGAGTGTTGAGGGGCAGGTGAGATGTGCTCTTGAATAGGGTAGTTAGAGTTGACCACGCCGAGAAGGCGATATTAGTGTCCATTTGGAAGAGATAAGGTAATGAGGCCTTGGAGGAAGGGTGCAGCAAATAGCCAGTACAAAGGCCCTGTGGTGGGATCTTGTGTTCAAGGAAGATGGAGGAGAATTAAGAACTGACTTTGTATATCAATAAGACTTGTTTTAACTCTCTCTTAGATATGGTTGATCTTAAACGTGTTTACTTTAAATTTTACCACACGTATATCTAACCTTATGTTATTAAAATTCACCCAAGCTTAATAAGACATTTGGATTTCCAATTTAAAATGTTATACACAAGTATTCTGATCTGGTAATTTTGCTGAACTGCTCAGTTCCTAAAGGGGTATCAGTATGATAAGGCATAGATGTGATTTTTAAGCTGACATTAATTCTTGTGTTTAGGGTAATACAATATGAAATAATAAATAAATAACTGCTGCAGAATATCTAATTGCATAAATATGATTAAGCACACAAAAGATTTTTATTTGCCTTAAGACTCATGCCTGAATGAGTTGCTGAGAACTTGTATGGATGTCTTTTAACTCTGCACTGTCCAATTTAGTACTAGCCATATGTGACCATTTAAATTTAAAACAAAATTAATGAAAAGTAATGCTAAATATTTAGTTTCTTAGTTGCACTAGCCACATTTCAAGTGCTCAATAGTCACATGTTGGCTAGTGGTTACTGTACCAGTATTGCTATAACATTTCCATCATCACAGAAAGTTCTATTGGAGAGTGCTGCTCTAACAAATACTAAATATGAGTACAATTCATAGAACTTTAATGGAGAATTGGGACAGAGAACTTATAAAAATTAAGATGTATCTAAGAACAAATATCCACCTACGGGAATAATATACGGAGGAAAATTAGTCAATCAACTATTTATTTATTTATTTATTTTTAAACACCTTTATTAGAGTATAATTGCTTTACAATGGTGTGTCAGTTTCTGCTTTATAACAAAGTGAATCAGTTATACATACACATATGTCCCCATATCTCTTCCCTCTTCCATCTGCCTCCCTCCCACCCTCCCTATCCCACCCCTCAAGGTGGTCACAAAGCACCGAGCTGATCTCCCTGTGCTATGCGGCTGCTTCCCACTAGCTATCTATTTTATGTTTGGAAGTGTATATATGTCCATGCCACTCCCTCACTTTGTCCCAGCTTACCCTTCCTCCTTACCGTATTTTCAAGTCCATTCTCTAGTAGGTCTGCATCTTTATTCCCATCTTGCCCCTAGGTTTTCCTGATCATTTTTTTAAGATTCCATATATATGTGTTAGCATACAGTATTTGTTTTTCTCTTTCTGACATATTTCACTCTGTATAACAGTCTCTAGGTCTATCCACCTCACTACAAATAACTCAGTTTCATTCCTTTTTACAGCTGAGTAATATTCCATTGTATATATGTGTCACATCTTCTTTATCCATTCATCTGTTGATGGACAGATAAGATTAGGTTGCTTCCATGTCCTGGTTATTGTAAATAGAGCTGCAATGAACATTTTGGTACATGACTCTTTTTGAATTATGGTTTTCTCAGGGTATATGCCCAGTAGTGGGATTGCTGGGTCATATGGTAGTTCTATTTGTAGTTTTTTAAGGAACCTCCATAATGTTCTCCACAGTGGCTGTATCAATTTACATTCCCACCAACAGTGCAAGAGGGTTCCCTTTTCTCCACACCCTCTCCAGCATTTATTGTTTGTTGATTTTTTGATGATGGCCATTCTGACCAGTGTGAGGTGATATCTCATTGTAGTTTTGATTTTCATTTCTCTAATGATTAATGATGTTGAACATTCTTTCATGTGTTTGTTGGTGATCTGTATATCTTCTTTGGAGAAATGTCTGTTTAGATCTTCTGCCCATTTTTGGATTGGGTTGTTTGTTTTTTTGATATTGAGCTGCATGAGTTGCTTATAAATTTTGGAGATTAATCCTTTGTCAGTTGCTTCATTTGCAAATATTTTCTCCCATTCTGAGGGTTGTCTTTTCGTCTTGTTTATGGTTTCCTTTGCTGTGCAAAAGCTTTTAAATTTCATTAGGTCCCTTTTGTTTATTTTTGTTTTTATTTCCATTTCTCCAGCAAGTGGGTCATAAAGGATCTTGCTGTGATTTATGTCATAGAGTATTCTGCCTATGTTTTCCTCTAAGAGTTTGGTGGTGTCTGGCCTTACATTTAGGTCTTTAATCCATTTTGAGTTTATTTTTGTGTATGGTGCTAGGTAGTGTTATAATTTCATTCTTTTATGTGTAGCTGTACAGTTTTCCCAGCACCACTTATTGAAGAGGCTGTTTTTTCTCCACTGTATATTCTTGCCTCCTTTATCAAAAATAACGTGATCATATGTGGGTGTGTTTATCTCTCGTCTTTCTATCCTGTTCCATTGATCTATATTTCTGTTTTTGTGCCAGTATCATACTGTCTTGATTACTGTAGCTTTGTAGTATAGTCTGAAGTCAGGGAGCCTGATTCCTCCAGTTCCGTTTTTCTTTCTCAAGATTGCTTTGGCTATTCGGGCTCTTTTGTGTTTCCATACAAATTGTGAAATTTTTTGTTCTAGTTCTGTGAAATTGCCAGTGGTAGTTTGATAGGGATTGCATTGAATCTATAGATTGCTTTGGGTAGTAGAGTCATTTTCACAATGTTGATTCTTCCAATCCAGGAACATGGTATATCTCTCCATCTATTTGTATCATCTTTAATTTCTTTCATCAAAGTCTTATAATTTTCTGCATACAGGTCTTTTGTCTCCTTAGGTAGGTTTATTCCTACATATTTTATTCTTTTTGTTGCAGTGGTAAGTGGGAGTGTTTACTTAGTTTCACTTTCAGATTTTTCATCATTAGTGTATAGGAATGCAAGAGAATCAACCATTTAAATCTAGGTAATGCTTTAGATTAATGAACGACATCTAAATGAGAAACAATTTTGCATTATCACCAAATTATCCTAATAACTTTCTTGAAAGCTACTCTAGCATTATCCTCTTTTTCCAGAAAAAACATCACTTTCAATAAATTTAAGTAAATTGAGGACTTGTTTATTGACTCTATCCTCTTTTGAATCTGTAGTCTGCATCTTTCTAATTAGACAGTTTCTAGATACTTACATGTGCTATTTATATATGAAGTAGGTAGAAATAAATTATATTCCAAAAATCCAGCCAGAACACATGTAAAAACAGAATATTTTATATTTATCTGAAGATGTAAATTGAACTGGAATGTTCAGTGCTCCAAGACAGCACTGATTTCCTTAATTAAGAGAGGATAATTTTCTAGCACTATAATTGAGGCCAGCACTGGAGCAGGAAGTCATTTTGGCTCTGGATTAAAGCAATATTAAATGCTTACCCCCTGGGGATTCAAAGGACAAGTAGAAAAAAGATACACTTCAAAGTACCATTCCCTGGATTGTGATGGTCTTTGAAGAAATCTAGACATAAGAATAATGGCTTCACCCTAGACATTACAAAGTTCTTCAGCTACTGAAAAATTTAAGGTGAATAAGGGAAAGATAATGTGATAGGTTTTCATGTAAGGAGCAATTAAATGTTAAAGCCCTGTGATTTGTATATTTAATACAGGCATATAATAGCATTTATAAAGTAGTACATACCACACTGTGGCTCACATTCAGACCATAACTCAGTGTACCAAGAGACATGGCCACATACTGATTAACAAACGGCCAGAACCCTGATGATTTGATGTGGGAAGATACTTTCATATTAAAATGTACACTTGACAAATGGAAGTGTTAACAATAGGATTGTAGGTAACCTGTCATAAGTTTCACACAATGAGCACTTAGTTGATTTTATAAACAGAGGAGAGTACAGGACTGAACATATTATAATTGAAAGCTCAAAACTCATTTTCTAATGTAATTTTTTTTCTTCTTAGCTTAATAGAAATATCTGGAAAAATAAAAAAGGGCACAGAACTTGACATTTCTGTCAGGTTGTACCACGATAGGGAAGTGGATGCTGCTATGTGACTGAACATACCTTTCAAGGTGTACCTGAAATGTTTATATTATTAATATGTCCAAAGCTTCCCAGATGAGTAGACTTTGAAACATAAACTACCAGATTTCCAGTAAAAGCTTAAAACAGAACAAAAAGATGAAACAAAATATTTTAGTTAATGAATATTTTCTCCCCAAACCTTGTATCTCACCCTTTAGTTGGTCAATAAAACGTAGCTAGAAAAAATGAACTTCCTAATACTTTCACTGAAATGTGCTACATTTATGCCCTGGTTTTCAAATGGTGGGGCAGGGGGAGAAGTAGACCATCAGGAAAAATTATGAAAACACACACACAAACAACAACAACTAATTCCTAGGCAGCCTTGCACACTATAGATTTAAGATGAAATTGCTACAAAATGCTTTTGTTGCACTACAGAAGATGGTGGGAGAAAATACAGTCTTAATTCAGGTCCCATAATCATTTTCTGTTACATGTTTAGAAGTCCTGCTTTCTTCCACTGCACAACAATTACACAGCAGAGCATAATTATTTTACAGTCAATTGAGTACATCAAATGGACATATTTGTGAAACCTGATTTATACTTCATACTTGCAGCACTATAATGAAGCACAACTTTACCTCCCACCAGACTTGCAGCCAGTAAAACGGTCAGAAGGACTCTTTGCTTTGGCTCCAAAGCAAAACAATTGAAGTTTGAGCAGTTCTTTTGAAGTGAAGGTATTGCACTTAGCTTTTTCCTATCAAGTGCACTGCAGAGAGTGAGGCAAAGAAAGCAGTGTGGTATCTGTGGAGAAGCTCCATAAAAGTTTTATGGCTTTAGTTCATACCCTGATTCTTGCTGTGGTGAGCAAGTACATTTTTCATTAGCCTATCCCACAAAGCAATGAGATGGTCTACATTTAAGTTATGACCTTCTCCATATAAACTCAAACTTGTTTTCCTTGTACTGCAATAACCAATAATTATTTATGAAGGTTTGCATAATTACCCAAGATAGTACAGGAGCTTGGTCACATTATGACCTTCATAAGAACTTCTGTGAACATGTTATTCCAAGTTTCTGAAGACATACCCAACTTCTATGTCTTTCTCACACATTTGTACAGTTTGCAAGGCTTCATCTATTTGCAGAGATGGCTTCTTAGTGCCATCAGTGACTTTGACATGGCCTCCATAAAACATGTAAATCAGGTATTTCTCTTTTAGATGAAAAACAGTTCTAGGATGGGGCTTCCCTGGTGGCGCAGTGGTTGAGAGTCCGCCTGCCGATATAGGGGAAACGGGTTCGTGCCCTGGTCTGGGAAGATCCCACATGCTGCGGAGCGGCTGGGTCCGTGAGCCATGGCCGCTGAGTCTGCACGTCCGGAGCCTGTGCTCCGCAATGGGAGAGGCCACAACAGTGAGAGGCCCGTGTACCACAAAACAAAAACAAAAACAAAAACAACCCCAAAAAACAGTTCTAGGATGATGTTCTGAGGCAGTTTCAGAACAAGTCACAGAATTAAATAATAGGTGATATTGTTGAATTTGCTAATTAGCTACATGCAGTGTATATGTTTTCTTTATTAATTGCTTCATTTTAGCCAAATGGACAAGAATATAAAGTCTTCTGATTTCACTCAGGACTAAAGGAAGGGAAATAGGTATTTAGAATTAATGAGAGCACTGTGTGGTCCCTGGTTTTTCTGTAATTCTTTATCTTTAGGGTCTGAGCACGGGACTAATATGGGGACTATAAAACAAGATTCCTCTATCTACTGTTGACTTCCAAATGAAAAAAGATTATTCATTCCTTTCATAATACCTGTGCACAGCAGCTCATGTTGATGGCCTCCAAGCACACTAAACTAACACATTAGGGTAAACAGATGTTTTCTCTATTAACAGTATCAACCATCTGGCTGCAGGCCAAATCAAGTCTTGGGAGTGATTTCAACTGGTCGGCCTGTTAATGCGAAAACTGTCTAAACAGTCTCTCCTGCTAATCTTCCCAGTTCTACAGATGAAGTTTCTTCCAGTGTATGATTCAGCAAGAACAGGAAGGAGAGAGATGATTTCAAAGATTTAATTAATTCTTGCTTGCAATTTTATTCAGTTACCTGTTTAAAATATAAAATGTATAAGCTTTCAAGATGCTAAGATCTAAACTGAATGTGATGAGGAGAATTAGAGAAAACCTAGAAATAATTTCTTTTAAATACTGGAGTCAGCTGTGGTATCTAATTTAATCTTTATTTAAAGAACCCCAGTCCCTGAGAGACCATGAAACTAGGTTGCAGACTGCCTACTAAAAAATAAAAGAAGAAAAGTAACTTTTGCTAAAAAAATGGGTAGAAACATGACCATCTCACATATTACTTACTTTTAGTCATTAAATATTGTTTTCTCATATATAATTGCCTTAGTTCATTTTAGTCTTTCCTTTAATGATTCTTGAATTATATAAACAAAGTATCAATACAGACTTTGCATTCCTTGTCTAGCCTAAATCAAATAAAACAAAGAAAAATTATAATTCATAATAGCATTATTTTCATAGATGTAAGATCCTCAAACAAGATTTATTAAAAATTAGTTTCTTTAATTTATTCTTTGACACTTGTGGTAAATACTCAATTTTGGACAATTTCCTTTTGTTCTTGCTTTTTAGTCAATTCTTTGCCTCCCAAATCGTTTTAGTTTTATTACCAGATCAACTATGCACAGTCAGAAATTATAACCCAAGAAGAGACATTTTTATAAATGGATGATTCTTTGGGGCTAGAAATTATTTAACTGATATCAACCCACAAAAATGACATCGTCCTGTGGCTAATACCTAATATAAATATTTCTTATCCTGTGTTTGAGAAACTACAGCCTGGAGGAATGATTAGAAATTGTGTTTTAAGACTTTTAGCTTCAAGTTTATTTTTAATGGTTTTCTACAGGTTCCATGTGATTTCTTGAATGAATCAACTAACACAGAGGTGCAGTGCAATGAATGCACCAACAAAGCATGTGTCATAGTGTGCAGAGAACTTGAAGTGAGTGGATATAGATGTAAATCCTGAGTTAGGCACTTACAAGTTGTCCATTCATTGAACAAATGCATAACAAAACTCCTAAAAAAATTCATTAAAATGCTTATTATGTGCTGGGTACTGGATTCAGTCCTTGATATACCATAATGAAAAAGACTGACATTAGTCTTGACCTCACTATCTAGTCTACTAGAGAAAACAGACACAAGCTGGCAACCAATAAGATAAGTATAAATAAACATTGAGATCCATGCTATGAAGGAGAGTGATGTGACAGAAAGTAATGGGAATGCAAGAGATTTCTGTGCATTAATTTTGTATCCTGTTACTTTACCAAATTCATTGATTAGCTCTAGTAGTTTTCTGGTGGCATCTTTAGGATTCTCTATGTATAGTATCATGTAATCTGCAAACAGTGACAGCTTTACTTCTTTTCTGATTTGGATTCCTTTTATTTCTGTTTCTTCTCTGATTGCCATGGCTAGGACTTCCAAAACTAGGTTGAATAATAGTGGTGAGAGTGAGCAACCTTGTCTTTTTCCTGATCTTAGCAGAAATAGTTTCAGTTTTTCACCACTGAGGACGATGTTGGCTGTGGTTTTGTCATATATGGCCTTTATTATGTTGAGGTAAGTTCCCTCTATGCCTACTTTCTGGAGGGTTTTTATCATAAATGGGTGTTGAATTTTGTTGAAAGCTTTTTCTGCATCTATTGAGATGATCATATGGTTTTTATCCTTCAGTTTGTTAATATGGTGTATCACATTGATTGATTTGCATATATTGAAGAATCTTTGCATTCCTGGGACAAACCCTACTTGATCATGGGAGCAACCTAAGTGGCCACTGACAGATGACTAGATAAAGAAGATGTGACACATATATACTTGGAATATTACTCAGCCATAAAAAGAAATGAAATTGGGTTATTTATGGTGAGGTGGATGGACCCAGAGTCTGTCATACAGAGTGAAGTAAGTCAGAAAGAGAAAAGCAAATACCATATGCTAACACATGTATGTGGAATCTAAAAAAAAAGAAAAAAAGTGGTTCTGAAGAACCTAGGGGCAGGACAGGAATAAAGATGCAGATGTAGAGAATGGACTTGAGGGCATGGGGAGTGGGGAAGGGGAAGCTGGGACAAAGGGAGAGAGTGGCATGGACATATATACACTACCAAATGTAAAATAGATAGCTAGTGGGAAGGAGCCACATAGCACAGGGAGATCAGCTCGGTGCTTTGTGACCACCTAGAGGAGTGGGATAGGAAGGGTGGGAGGGAGATGCAAGAGGGAGGAGAGAGATATGAGGATATATGTATACATATAGCTGATTCACTTTGTTATAGTGTAGAAACTAACACACCATTGTAAAGCAATTAGAGTCCAATAAAGATGTAAAAAAAATTGTTTTTAATAAAAAAAAAAGAAAGTAATGGGACTTGGGGTTTTTAGCTCAGTTGGTATTGGTGGATCAGACAGTGCTTCTCTAAAGAAGGGTCATTAAACTAAGGCTCTGAGAAATAATGGAGGCAGCCATTTGGAAAGTGGTAGAGTGACTGAGACAATGGGAGTGAAATCTGTAAGCCCCATGAGAAGAAACAGCTGAGCATGTTAGAAAATTGAATAAAAGAAAGATACCACCTTTTAGGCAAGATTTTAAATCTCCCACAAACTTCACTGAGAATGTGTAAAAATAGGTCTAATGTGATCTACCCTATATATTTCTTTTTTTTTTCCTTAGAAGCCCCATTACAAGTTATTTTTTTAACATCTTTATTGGAGTATAATTGCTTTACAATGGTGTGTTAATTTCTGCTTTATAACAAAGTGAATAAGCTATATGTATACATATATCCCCATATCTCCTCCCTCTTGTGTCTCCCTCCCACCCTCCCTATCCCACCCCTCTAGGTGGTCACAAAGCACCAAGCTGATCTCCCTGTGCTATGTGGCTGCTTCCCACTAGCTATCTATTTTATATTTGGTAGTATATATAAGTCCATGTCACTCTCTCACTTTGTCCCAGCTTCCCCTTCCCCTTCCCCTTCCCTGTGTCCTCAAGTCCATTGCCTACCTCTGTGTCTATTCCTGTCCTGCCCCTAGATTCTTCAGAACCAATTTTTTTTTAGATTCTATATATATGTGTTAGCATACAGTATTTGTTTTTCTATTTATGACTTACTTCACTCTGTATGACAGACTCTAGGTTCATCCACTTTACTACAAATAACTCAATTTCGTTTCTTGTTATGGCTGAGTAATATTCCATTGTATATATGGGCCACATCTTCTTTATCCATTCATCTGTCGATGGACACTTAGGTTGCTTCCATGTCCTGGCTATTGTAAATAGAGCTGCAATGAACATTGTGGTACATGACTCTTTTTAAATTATGATTTTCTCAGGGTACATGCCCAGAAGTGGGATTGCTGGGTCATATGGTAGTTCTATTTTTAGTTTTTGAAGGAACTTCCATACTGTTCTCCATAGTGGCTATATCAATTTACATTCCCACCAACAGTGCAAGAGGGTTCCCTTTTCTCCACACCCTCTCCAGCATTTATTGTTTGTAGATTTTTTGATGTTGGCCATTCTGACTGGTGTGAGGTGATACCTCATTGTAGTTTTGATCTGCATTTCCCTAATAATTGGCAATGTTGAGTATCTTTTCATGTGCTTTTTGGCCATCTGTATGTCTTCTTTGAAGAAATGTCTATTTAGATCTTCTGCCCATTTTTTGATTGACAAGGGATTAATCTTCAAAATATACAAAAAGCTCATGCAACTCTATGTCAAAAAAACAAACAACCCAGAAACTGCTTTGGGAATACTGATACCTAATGTAGATTGAGAAATCTTATTTACCATGTATTATTTTTAAGTATTTGATCTGAATTTACTCATTTAGATCTTACAAATAAGATACCCTTCTCTCTCTCTCTCTCGATGAGCAACTGAGATTTCTGTTTACTTACATAGTTAGTAAGTGAATGGCACAACTAAGTTCAAATCCAGCAATCTGACTAAAGAGATCATCCTCTTAGCAATAGCACTGCATTCCTGAAATGCCATAATGTAGAAAAAGTGTCTAAACATATCAAATTTGCTCTCATAAATGTAGAAATTGTTATTATCATTATCAGTGCTTTACATGACACATAAATATCTCAGCCTGGCCCAGCACTGACCTCTCCTACACGTATATTTTTACAGTTTATCTTTCAATAATTTTGAGAGTGAAAGTGTTTAATTACAGAACTTGGGGACCACAGGCGTAAACTAACACTGTCTTGGTCAAACAGTGACAGATGGTTGGCATATATAAAATGTGAATTTGCCATCATTGGCCTGATGTTGTTCTTTTAGTGGATACAGCAGCAGTGTTACTACTTCATGAATTTCTTAAGTTGGAAGGGAATTTAGAGGTCATAAAATCCAAATTTCTTATTTATTGTTAAGACCCAGAGAGATGAAATTACTTGCCCAAGATAAAATATGGTTAGTACTATAGCTACACTAGAAACCCAGTGATTTTTTAGGTATTCAAGGCAGCTTTAAGGCAAATGTGTATTTCTTGAGCTGGAATTAAGTGGAATGGATAGAACCTTAGTTATTCCATCGCATACTTATTCCATCACATACTGGCAGGGATGTTTTTCTTTTCTCTTTTAAATTAGTGACCTCTGTGATAGAGCTGACTAGGACTCACAGGCAGTCCTAGGAATATTTTAGAAAGAGACCATGGGCAGTTTCATGGGTTGTGGAATCAGCATGCCTTAGACAAAGGTTGTTAGCTTTGACCTCATCATTGTTTAATTTAATGGTCTTAGGTCAGTCATTTTCTCTTTAAAGCTTCAATTTCCTCACATAGAGACAGAGGAAGGGAAAAAAAATATTTAAAGTCCTTTTTTGCTTTAAATTTTATGAGAACAATAGTCTGAGTTTCAGAAAGAAGACAGAGGAAGTGAAAAAAAATATTTAAAGTCCTTTTTTGCTTTAAATTTTATGAGAACAATAGTCTGAGTTTCAGAAAGAAGAGTTGGTAAACAGAGGAGTGAAGACACCACAGATTTCAATTTTGCCAAGGGCTAGTCTTGAGTCTGGTGCATCTTGAACTGGATTAGTGAGTAGGTAGATAGAGATATTGATTAGGACACTAGTGATTATCCAGTAAATTATGCGTGACTGAGTTTAAGTAGACCAACAGGATACTTTTGGACTGTTTCCCACAAGACAGACTAATATTGACTGCTCATTTTCCAGAATCATGTGGGGCAACTCAGGGCTTTACATATGGGTAATAATGGGAATTTTAAAATTTAGATTCTAAAATAAAAGACAACTAAGGTACTGGAAAGTGAGTTCTAATATTTTGGGATTTTTTTTTAAGTTATTAAGATCCTGAGACATCCATTTGTTACTATATTTTATATATAATATTGAAGCAACTGCTAAATGTTTGTGCTGTTCAATATTTGGTAATGATAGTAAAAGAAATACAGGTAAATTTTAGGTACATAGTTCTGGAGTCAAATAGGGTTAAAGAGTTGATTGCCTGAGTTAGTAGATTGTGGTGAGAATCAAGTGGGAAGATGTGTATAGAGTGCATACTCACCCTCATTGTGCTTCAGCTCCATTGGCTTTTTTCAATTTTTTGATCGCATTACATTTTGTCCAGCCACAGACATTGTGGACAATATTGTAGATTGGCTCATTCAACCCCAGATGTCCCTCTTATAGCCTACATTCCTGTAAACCAGAGGCTAAAAAGCTAAAACTGCATTTCATAGTGAGCTTCAAGATGGCGGAAGAGTAAGATGTGGAGATCACCTTCCTCCCCACAAACACATCAGAAATACATCTACACGTGGAACTGCTCCTACAGAACACTCACTGAATGCTGGCAGAAGACCTCAAACCTCCCAAAAGGCAAGAAACTCCCCACGTACCTGGGAGGGCAAAAGAAAAAAAAAAAAAAAACAGAGACAAAAGATTAGGGACGGAACCTGCCCTACTGGGAGGGAGCTGTGAAGGAGGAAAGGTTTCCACACACTGGGAAGCCCCTTCGCGGACAGAGACTGTGGGTAGTGGAGGGGGGAAGCTTCGGAGCCACGGAGGAGAGCGCAGCAACAGGGGTGAGGAGGGCAAAGTGGAGAGATTCCCGCACAGAGGATCGGTTGTCTGCTCACCTGCCAGGGCAGGCGGTGCTAGGCGCTGAGTCTCCGGCTTCGGAGGTCGGATAGCAGGGAGAGGACTGGGGTTGGCTGCGTGAACACAGCCTGAAGGGGCTAGTGCACCACGGCTAGCCGGGAGGGAGCCTGGGAAAAAGTCTGGACCTGCTGAAGAGGCAAGAGACTTCTTCTTGCCTCTTTGTTTCCTGGTGCGCGAGGGGAGGGGATTAGGAGCGCCATTTAAAGGAGCTCCAGAGACGGGCGTGAGCCGCGGCTATCAGTGCGGACACCAGAGACGGGCATGAGATGCTAAGGCTGCTGCTGCTGCCACCAAGAAGCCTGTGAGCAAGCACAGGTCGCTCTCCACAGCTCCCCTCCCAGGAGCCTGTGCAGCCCGCCACTGCCAGGGTCCCGTGATCCAGGGACAACTTCCCCGGGAGAACGCATGGCGTGCCTCAGGCTGGTGCAACATTGCCCCGCATCCATACCCCTCCCTCCCCCTGGCCTGAGTGAGCCAGAGCCCCCGAATCAGCTGCTCCTTTAACCCTGTCCTGTCTGAGCAAAGAACAGATGCCCTCAGGTGACCTACACACAGAGGCGGGTCCACATCTAAAGCTGAACCCCAGGAGCTGTGCGAACAAAGAAGAGAAAGGGAAATCTCTCCCAGCAGCCTCAGGAGCAGCGGATTAAATCTCCACAATCAATTTGATGTACCGTTCATCTGTGGAATACCGGAATAGACAACGAATCACATGAATGAATGCTCAACATCATTAATCATTAGAGAAATGCAAATCAAAACTACAATGAGATATCATCTCACACCAGTCAGAATGCCCATCATGAAAAAATCTACAAACAATAAATGCTGGAGAGGCTGTGGAGAAAAGGCAACCCTGTTGCACTGTTGGTGGCAATGTAAATTATCTCCACTATGGAGAACAGTATTGAGGTTCCTTAAAAATCTAAAAATAGAACTACCGTACGACCCAGCAATTCCGCTAATGGGCGTATGCGCTGAGAAAATCATAATTCAAAAAGAGTCATGGGGCTTCCCTGGTGGTGCAGTGGTTGAGAGTCTGCCTGCCGATGCAGGGGACACGGGTTCGTGCCCCGGTCCGGGAAGATCCCACATGCCGCAGAGCGGCTGGGCCCGTGAGCCATGGCCGCTGAGCCTGCATGTCCGGAGCCTGTGCTCCGCAACGGAAGAGGCCACAACAGTGAGAGGCCCGCGTACCGGGGAAAAAAAAAAAAAAGAGTCATGTACCAAAATGTTCATTGCAGCTCTTTTTACAATAGCCAGGACGTGGAAGCCACTTTAGTGTCCATCAACAGATGAATAGATAAAGAAGATGTGGCACATATATACAATGGAATATTACTCAGCCATAGAAAGAAACGAAAGTGAGTTATTTGTAGTGAGGTGGATGGACGTAGAGTCTGTCATACAGAGTGAAGTAAGTCAGAAAGAGAAAAACAAATACCGTATGCTAACACATATATATGGAATCTAAAAAAAAAAGAAAATGGTCAGAAGAACCTAGGCCCAAGATGGGAATAAAGATGCAGACCTACTAGAGAATGGTCTTAAGGATACAGGGAGGGGGAAGGGTAAGCTGGGACAAAGTGAGAGAGTGGCATGGACATATATACACTACCAAATGTAAAATAGATAGCTAGTGGGAAGCAGCCACATAGCACAGATAGATCAGCTCGGTGCTTTGTGACCACCTAGAGGGGTGGGATAGGGAGGGTGGGAGGGAGGGAGTCGCAAGAGGGAAGAGTTATGGGGACATATGTATATGTATAACTGATTCCCTTTGTTAAAGAGCAGCAACTAACACACCATTGTAAAGCAATTATACTCCAATAAAGATGTTTAAA
Source organism: Grampus griseus (assembly GCF_964374135.1). Lineage (NCBI taxonomy): Eukaryota > Metazoa > Chordata > Mammalia > Artiodactyla > Delphinidae > Grampus > Grampus griseus. The sequence continues at coordinate 64,701,802 of NC_138997.1, forward strand.
AATAAAATTAAATTAAACTGCATTTTTTAGAGATCAGTGCATCAGAATTCCAATGAGACTTTTTTCCACCAAATAGACACACATATATGAGACTAGGAAGGCAAAAATAAATACTGGTGGGGAAGCCTACTTGTTTCTTTTCATGAACATAGTCTGGGAGTCCTTTTATTTCTACAACATCTGTTAAGAGTATTCTTATGTTTGAATATATGAACCTTTGCTTTTCATGCCGTTGAACAGCCGATGGTAAATCAACACCATTTCGGATGGTAACATTGAATATATCTTCTGGTTGGGTTAGCATCAAGTTTAGCTCCCTGGACTTCCTCCAATTCTATGAGTTAATAATAGGTGTTAATAAGGGCTCTTCTGCTTAAACTAGCTAGAATGGACTCTGTTGTCTGCAGCTGGGAATCCTAAAGTAATATAGTAACTTTGAACATTGAAAGAAGGGTGCCTCATTAAAGTTTATTAATATAAGATAATCTTTTTCATATATGTATCCATTAAAGGTAATTATTGAGCATAAGATACTGGGTTAGATGCTGCACATAAACTGGTGAATTAAAACAGGTAACCCTAGATGTGGAAGTTAAAATTTATTGGGGGAGATATAATTAACAAGTAAAGAAATAAATAAATATATGCTCAAATAATAATTAGTGCTAAGAAGAAAATCAGTGAGATGAAGCGATATAATAAAGACACCTATTTAGATCAGAACTGGTTTATGAAAAGAAACCAGCTAGCAAGAATGTGGGCAGTACATATCTATAGGTCTGAAGGTGAAAAATGAGTTTGGTGCCCTCAGAAATTCTGGTGAATTTTCCATTCATCAGTAATATAACAGATAGTTAAAAAAAAAAGAGTGGTTAAATAAGTAAAACCTATAATTTGTCAGAAATTGATGGATAATAAGTCGATTAAAGAAACGTAATTCTGATGCCATAGCAAAACCAGCAATAATAATTTATTTCTGATGACTGACTACCTATGTAATGATTGTAACCAAATACCATAAAGAACCTCTTTTTTCTTTTTCTTAAAGAAAAGGGGATGGTGATGATCTCTTAGATGACTAGATTCTCTGAAAAATATGACTCAAGTGAATGTCATACTTTCATGAGAAATTGTGTGACATATTATGGGGGTGGAATTCCTATAATCTCATAAGGTGAGGGACTAATATAATTATAGATAGCAAAATGAGCAAGCTAAAGAATGTAGAATATAGAATGATCGCTTTGAACATGATCATTTAGCCACTATCAAGAAGACTGTTATTATTCTACAACACTATTAATTTTACATATTAATATTTCTTTTATAATATAAATTTTCCTTTTATAAGGTCTTACTGCTCTTAAAGTCTAAGCAGTGTGCTGAAGAGTCAGCAGTTAGTTCCTGCAGTTTTAATGAAAGAGACCTATTATTAACACATTGGGGAACAAACTGAATCTTCAAGCTTTTGAAGGCTATTGATTATGGTGATCAAATGGTGTGAAATGTTTTCAGTGTTCACAGTTCAGATGTGATATCTGCTAGGATCAGGCACATTTTCTTAGTTTAGCGTATTCATTTGCATGTGAAGCAAATTCCCTTTCTAACCCCTCCTTGTCTGTACCTTTGTCCAGCTAAACCTGGCAAAGCATCTTGGGCACGCTGCCATAATGGCAGATGGAGCTGGGCAAGCACGTTCAAGGGCCAAAATGTATGTCGTATTTGACTAAGAAAGGCACATTGACAAGAGTGTGTACTGAAACAGCCTTTGGTGTACAACCTTGCCCTCTATGGTTGAGATGATATGACCTACCACTCTAGCTGAGCAATGAATTAACTTCGTAAATCTCAAACATTTAAGCTTCATCAATACAGATCTATTGTGTAGGAAATTAAGGCTAGAATTCAGGACTTGTTGGAGGAGAGAAAAATGTTAAGCTTTGCCCTCAAGATGTTGTTTGAAGGAAATATTGGATGTAGATGTTTCTTCCAAATAAGTATCATCATCAACTACAAAAATCATACTGAACATTTATTCTATCCATGCTACTTGTAAGGTAGTACATCTTATAAACAATTTTTCAGAGAAAAGATTTATGATTTTCCTCTTCACATAAGCATAAGTACATTATCTGAGCAGTAGAAATTTTATGTCTCTTTCATCTTTATATAACCTATTAATATATTCAAGCTATTCTTTTCTATTTCTTCAGTTGTACCTTTTCTCTCCAACTGCACTATTGTAATTTACATTCCACTTCATCGGGAATGAATGTTCTAGAAACATATTTTAAATCATTATCCACCTCATCTCCATCCTCTTAATCCTGTTCTTGTGATCTCTGCCAATGATGTTACAATTACTCTGGTTAAAAACATTAAGTTCGTCTTAATTAATTATCTTTTTTTAAATTAAGATAATTATCTTAATTATCTTTTATTTCTATATTTATTTATTCTTCAAAATTTGCCAGTGATGTCACCAATTTACTTGTTTAATCAATCCTCTGCTATCTATACACATTTCTGTTACTTTAATTCTTAGCCTCATTGTATCTCACCTGGACCAGGAAAGCACTCCCTTAAGTATTTAGCATAATGGCTTCAAAGTCAGACAGCCCAGGTCATAAATCCTGGCACAGCCATTTAATGTCTGTTGGATCCTAAAGAATCTCCTAAACAGTACTTATCTCTAAAGAATGTGAGAAGGAATAAAATGACATTATATATACAAATATAAATGTGTAGATATTTCCTGTAAAAAATAGTTACTATATAGTATCTTTATAAGCATCATTATTGTTTTCTGACTGCCCACCTATCTGTGACAAAATTCATTACTCAGATGCCATATCTAGCCATAAAATGACCAAACACTACTCCCACCCCACTTCAAATTTCTCTGAGTTATTCACCTATTTTCACAAAATAAAACCTAAATATCTTAACATGTACTGCAAGAGATAGTGAAGTTTTGATTTCTAGAAGACTGGATTTAGATCTAAGCATGACCACGTAGTCAACAAATATTTATTGGTGACCTAGTGCATACCTGGCGCTTCGAAGGCTGAGGATAGAACAAACAGATGCAACCTTCCCTTATTATAGCTATCTAATGTTGATTGACTTAGTCACTCTGAGCTCTAATTTCTTCATTTATAAGATAGGGATAATGGTACCTAGATTTTGGGCTTGTTTGAAAGTTTCAGTGTGATAGCAGATGGATTATTGTAATTTTGTAAAGATATTCCCAGTGATAATTAAGAGTAATTAGATTGAAGTCAGGAACAAAAGTTAAGATTCATAATGTTGAGAGAGTGTTCTAAATGGAAGAAAATAACAAAACTGAGCATTTTGTTTATGCCCATAGGTGTAAAAGTAGTCTTCTTATTCTTTGGATACATACACAACATCAGTTTCTGTTCATTTGTTTATTTGTTTTTTTTTTTAAGGCAACCATCCCTAATATATGTGTATTTGTTTTCCACTTATATAATGTACTGTTTTCATTCAACATTTTAGTATTAGTAAACTAACATATTCTTATTATTATATATCAATAAAATGTAAATATAATTATAATGTTTTCTTTCGATCAATGGATCATTTTTCTCCTAACCTTTTTGGAGAATAATGGCCTAAAGCATACTGTCCTTTGAAAGTTGGAAGGGATTGGTTTCAGGATATTTCTGGGTTACAAAGAGCAAAGAGGAGAAAAGAAGAGAATTAAAGGGAGAAATGAGGTCATCGGAAAAGAGTGGAAGGAAAGAGGAGTTCATGTAAGTAAAAAAAAGGAAGAGCATTTTTTCACATCTATGACGTGGTAGGAAAATAGCCCTTTATTTAGTGGTTTTCTTTTTAGTTTCTAGATATAATTTCAATATTTTATTTCACATTCTCTCACTGTGGAAATATTATCCTGAAATTTCTAGAAAGAAACAAGAACAAAAAACTAATTAATTCTTCAAAGTCAATTAATTGGAAGACCTAGGGTAGAACTTTATACCTCTACCACTCTGAGCAAATCTGTTTGAGGTAAACAAGGTATACTATGAGGAAGTTATAAATAGTTGTAATTTGCATGTATGCATGTGATTTGGTTCATTGACATGTATTTTTCTCACTAGATTGTCAGTAGATCAGGGCTTGAGAAATTTTGGTCACTATAGTATTCCTATCTTCTGCCACAGCTCCTGAAACTAAGTAGTCAATTCTTAGAATTAAAATCCAAATTTCTTATCATATCCTAGAAGATTAATATAATCTCACTTGGCAAAAACTTTGACTATGCCTCCTACTACTTCTTTCTCTCTCTGAAGCTATAGTTATACTTTGCTCTTTGCTAGATTCCTAGAAAACACCAAGCACACACGTGTCTCATTCCTTTTGTATTGCCATTCTCTCTCCCTAGAACTCTCATCCCCTAGATATCTGAACGGCTTTGTCCATTACTTGATTCAAGTCTCTGCACATAGAGAGGCCTTCCCTGACTCTCCTGTCTAAGATATCACTTCCCGTCACTCTATATTTAACTGCTTTATATTTCTTCCTAAGTTTTATAGTTATTTTATTCAGTGTATGTTTATGGAGAATCTACTTTATAGCAGATACTTTATCTAAACACAGGGATATGGCATATACAAACATACAAAACCCACTGTTCTTGTGGAACTAGAATTCTGGCCCAAAGATATATAAGATAAAAAGTTTAAGCTAAAATATATAATATTTTTGTTAGCGATAAATACTCTATAAAAATAAATGAAGAAGGGGCTTAGAAAATGTTGGGTAGCCAGGGAGGCCTTCATTTTCAGGTGACATTTGAGTTAAGACAAAAAATGTGAGGGAGCAAGCCCTGCAGTGATCTGACACATGAGCTTTTTAGGAAGAGGACACATAAAAAGGCCCTCAGTTGAGGGCCAAGCAAATTTAATCCACATTCACAGAAGAGGCCACTATAGCTAGAGCAGTGATATTAAGAGAATATTAAGAAATGAAGGAAGAAAAAAGCGGGTTAGAATAAAAAGAGGGTCTCCTGGGCTTGGGAGACCATAGTAAGCATGACTTGTTACTCTGAGATGGTGGGTTTTAAACAGAGAAGTAGTATGATTGAACTTGGGTTTTAACTAAATATCTTAAGTTGGTGATGCAGTGGTTAAGACTCTGCCTGCCAATGCAGGGGACATGGGTTTGATCCCTGGTCCGGGAAGATCTCACATGCCACTTAGCAACTAATCCCGTGTACCAAAACTACTGACGTCCACGCACCACAACTACTGAAGCCCGCGTGCCTAGAGCCCGTGCTTCTCAACAAGAGAAGTCACTGTGATGAGAAGCCCACGCACCACAATGAAGAGTAGCCCCTGCTTGCCACAACTAGAGAAAGCCCGTGTGCAGCAATGAAGAACCAATGCAGCCAAAAATAAAATAAAATTTAAAAAAATATATAGAATGAAGTGGGGCATAGAAGTAGCATAAAGAGCACAGGAAGCTCCTTCAGTAATCCACCAGGTGATGGTGTAACAGTGGAAATAGTAGGAAATAGTGATATTCTGGTTATATTTTGAAGGTAGAACCAATAGATTTGTTGATGGATAGGTAGCGGGATTTGAGAAAAATGTGAGAGCTAAAGGATGACTTCAAGTAACCAAAAGTAAGGAAGTGCCATGGTTAGACTGTGACAGGAGCAGACTGTGGACAGTGAAGTGGATGCAAGTACATGCCTCAAGTAATGGTGAAAGAACAACACACAAAAGCAAGAGGTTATCTAGAGTCATTCAATTAAGATCTACTGAGGGAAACAGACAGCAGATAAATGGAGTGTATTAGAAGGAGATGAGGGGCTTTCTATTGTACATAGGATGATGTCTCGCTTGAAGTATATAGTAGCTTTTGTAGCAGATAAACATCAGTGACTTATACAAATAGAAGTTTCTTGTTCATATATAAGTATAAATGGTGGTAGTGACAGTGGGGTGCTCTGCTCTTTGAAGTCATTCTCTACCCTCCACTATCTTCAAAGTGTGGCTCCTGATATCACCTGGAACATCAACATCTAGATGGTTGGTAACAGGAGAAAGTGTAGAGATCTCACAGGAGAGTTTATAGGGTCAGCATAAATGTGATGGACTTTACTTCCTCCCTCACTGATTTCACTGAGTATTATACAACCACGTGGTCCCATTAGATGAAAGTGTACTTGGAAAATGTGGTCCATGTCTGGGTAGCCACTTACCAGCAACAGCTCTACACCACAAAAGAGGAAATCCATCTTTAGTGGAGAGCTAGCTCTCTTTGTTGCAGGCAATCAAGACATTTTTGACCAAATGGTTAACATTTGAGCAGAGACTTGAAGGAAATGGTAAAGTCAACCACATAGCTCTCTAAATGAAGACATTTTAGGCAGAGGAAATAGCAAATGTAAAGATCCTGAGCAGGCAAGAGGGAATGTACTTTCAGAGTAATGGCAAGAAGGTCAGTGTAGTTGGTGTGCAGTGGCCAAAGGGAGAGTCAAAGAAGCAAAAGTCAGAGATGACCAGGGCAAATGCTAGATCCTTTTTAGTTATGGTCAAAATTTTGACTATGACAGAGATAAGAAGCCATTGAAAAAACTTTTAAGCATTGGATGATGTGATACAATTTTGAGGAGAATTATTATTGCTGCTATTGAGAAGAGATTATGGAGACATATAAGCAGAAGAGAAGAGTTATGAGGCTACTTTGATAGCTTAGACAAGAGAAGAGAGTGGCTAAGAACAAGCAGGAAGTGTCGGTTGGAGATGGTAAGAAGTGGTTAGATTCTGGAAAAAAATTGTGTATTTTAGAATCAGCATTTCTCCAAACTTTATATTCTAACATTTTAAACCTATAAAAAATTAAAATACTAGTAAAATGAAAAACCAAGTATCTTTCACCTAGATTAACCTATTATTATTTTGCTATACTTGCTTTACATCCCGCTATTTATGTGTATATGTAAGTATGTGGGTATATACACATTCAATTTTTTTTTAGCTGAACTCATTTAAAGGTATTTTATAGAAAAATCATGACATGTCATTTCTTAACTTCAGTGTACAGCACTAAGAATAAGAACAGTAGCTTACATGACAATAGTATGGAAATATTTTGAAGACAGAACTGAGAGTATTTCCTGATGGATTATTTGTGGGATGTAAGAGAAGAGTCAATGAAGTTTCCAAAGATTTTGGTGGAAGCAACAGGAAGTTTGGAGATACCATTTACATAGATGAGGAAACCTGCAAGAGAAACAGGTTTGGGATCATAGAGATTTAATTTCCCACCATTCTTATCTAGATATTAGTTGGGACAGGGCATAATCTAAAAGTTTGGGGTGTGGAAATTTTCTTGAAATCAAGGAAACCTTGTTTGTGGCAGGATGAAATAGCAAAACCCAGGTGCCAGTATATTTTTAGTTAAATAATTTTACAGGAATCCCAAATGAAGAATGGAGCCATTCCATTTAGCATGCTTTGGCTTTCTGCAGCAGACTACCTCACAGAGACTGCTGTAGAGTTAATAAAATGTATAAAGTTCAATATGAAGAAGTACAGAGAAAGGTAGTCTACAGAGTTAGTTAATGGCTAGACTGCGACCAAAACCCAAGTTCTTTTTACATCTCTGTTCTGTCATTCTAATTGTAGACTTCACTTTGATACTGGTTCCCATCGTATTCTTAAAATAGCTGATAGGAATACCTAAGGTAATTTTTATTTGTTCATGTCCTGTGGAAGAGCAACAGAGAAGGCTCTAACCTAAACATAGATTGTAATTCCATCTTTTAAGCATGTTAGGTCCACTTGAGTTGCCATTTCAACAATTACAGTCATCAGGATCCCTCTTTGGAACTAGGGATGAGATAGATAACTATGAATGAATGAATGAAAAAATAAATTAATTAAATTAAAACTAAAAGATTTTATTAGGGAGAAGAAAGGTAGGCAAACAACAGAATGCATCATCCAGAAAGTTCTCTTACCTCTCCAAATGCAATCAATTCCCTAAGACAAATATTCTGAATTGTTTCACCATAAATTATTTTTCCTGTTCAAGAAATTCACATAAATTGAACCATACAGTATGTACTCATTTGGGTATGGCTTCTTTGATTCTGCATAATGTCTGTGAGATTTATTTATGTTGGGTATGTATGTACTGGTTCTTTTTATTGTTGAGTTGTACTCCATTGTATGAATGTATCACATGGACATTGGGTTGTATACAGTTTTGATAACTTTGAGTAAAGCTGCTATGATTATCTTAACAAGTCTTTGGTGAAAGGAGATATACATATATTTATTTCTCTTGGGAAAATATCTAGAAGTAGAATTGCTGTGTTATAGGACGTTTAATTTTATAGAAACTACCAAACTTTTCTTTAAAGTAGCTGTGCATACACAGTCCTAAATATAGTAGAGACAGAAATAAGGTCTATAGCATTATCATTTATGGTTATAGATTTGTAAAATACAATTTTTAAAAAAATTTTATTGAAATATAGTTGATTTACAATATTGCATTAGTTTCAGGTGTACAGCAAAGTGATTCAGTTATACATGTATTTATATCTAACCTTTTTTAGATTTTTTTCCATTACAGGTTATTACAAGATATTGAGTATGGTTCCCCTCTCTGAATTACAGACCAATAGGCATACAGACAGAGTTAGTGGCTTCAATTCTAAAATTTCAACCATGGGTCAAGAGTAAAATACAATTTAAATGATTATGAACTTTTAGTTTTTCATTTCCAAATTACAGTGGGAAGAGAGAGGTGAGAGATATGTCTTATATACTGAGAAGGTACACTAAATCTGTCCAGGGTTGATGAACATTAAACTGCTGGCATGTGATATTTGAAGCTCAGAAAAGAAAGTGTGTATCTTCCTGTTTGAGTGAGTACTCAATACTCTCTTACAGATTCAGAGATGGAGTCTTCAGGAACACTCAGTCAGTAGAGTAAAGGAAGGGCCAGGACACAGGACTGAAAACAATTCTTCATTTTTAAATAACATGAAACTCCAAGAAAAGTTATGTCCACTGTATGACATGTGTTTTCACTTAGGAAGAGCCTGGTTCCTTGTTAAATTATGACAATAATCAGTTTTACCTCCACCCTGTGAACAGTCAGGCTATGAACCATCACAGCCTCTCACTCGCCTGTACAGTCCTGCACTAGAAACTGACCAATAACTTCATGTCTATTTATGTGACACCATTTGCTAGGTACTGAACATTTGTGTCATCCCAAAATTCATATGTTGAAATCCTAACTCCAGCATGATGGTATTAGGAGGCAGGGCCTTTTGGAGGTGATTAATTAGGTCATGAGGGTGGAGCACTCATGAGAGGGGTTAGTGCCCTTGTAAAAAGAGACTCCAGAGAGCTCTCTCACCCCTTCTTCCACATAGGACACAACAGCAGACAGCTGTCTGTGAACCAGAAAGTGGGCTGTCACCAAGCACGGTATCTGCTAGTGCCTTGACCTGGGACTTTCCAGTCTCCAAAACCGTGAGCAATAAATGCTGTTGTTTAAGTCACCCAGTCAATGGTATTTTTGTTATAGTAACCCAAAAAGACTAAGACACCATCCATGTGGGGTACGGGTGACGTCTAAGACATGCATTTCTAATACAAATATATAGAGTTCAGTCCATTTGTTATGGCCTGATAGTTCTACTTATTATCTTGTCCTACATTTTATCTCCCTAAAAGTCCTGAAAAATAGACATTTGCATATAATAAACTCTTTCCTTTCTCTCCTCTTTTTAAAAAAAAATTCTTTTTTTTTTTTACTAACTTTATTTAAGCTGTGTTTTCATCTATATCTTCTTGTGTTCATGAACTTGTAAACATAACACTGTGTCCTTCTCCCTTCATTTGTCTTCTAGATAAAAACTGGTCTGTATGACTATTTTTTTTCTAATGTACCTAAAAAGTTTAATCCTCAACTCAAAAGTATATTCTCATTACTTCATTTATGAATGCACTCATGGGCATCCTGGTCACTAAATGAAAGCTGATGCACAGCCAGATTTTAAAAGTGTCAACTCTGTTTAAAATTTGTTTCCTTTCCTTAATGTACATGATACTTCTATTTGTTAATGGCAGACAAAGCTAAACAATTACAGGCCTAATGCAATATTTTTTTCTACTCTGTTTTGAATAAAACCATTGGATTGAGGTCATTGTTTTGATTAGAGAAAAGATGATAATGTGATTATCATATTTCTAGTTTGGGATCTGGGTCTGTGTTTTGATGCAGTGAATAGTTTGGGGGTCATCTGCTCTGGCTCTTTCTATAGTTATTCGTGGCAGTAGGGGGAGGCGGGAGGGCGGACATCATCCTTTATAGCCCCTTTACTAAAATAATTTAAATTCCTTTAAAAAGAAGCACTCTCTCTTTTTTTTTCTTTATCTTTTTCTCTCTCTCCTTTCCTTCTACCTTCCCTTCCTCCTTCCCCCACTCTTTCTTTCCTTTTTTCTATATCTTTCTTGGTCTAACTTTCTAGGGTCACATCACTTTCAGGAGGCTTGCAATCCTCTTCTAAAAGACACTGCATCTGGCTTCACCATTTGAGCTCATTCTTATCACCACTCTAAGCTCCTACAACTGCCATCATGTCAGACCCAGCCAATTTGATCCTTCCCTTCATTTTCCTAAATCACCGCTCACACGAGGTTATTGTGTAGAATGGACACTTACCAAAGAGGTAGCAAAGAGTAATTAGAGCCCAAGGAAGAACAAAATTCAAATTCAAATAGAAGCCACTGTCCTAAATTTTATCATCTCTTCCATGCCCTAGGAATTTCTTGATGGCTATATTCTTCATTAGAGCTCAGCTTATCACCAACTCCCTGGGCCTCTTTCTCTACCTGATACCCTTGCTACTTGCACTAGGCCACCAAACTCCAAACCTCAACATTGTTCTTACTTTCCCATGAAGAACAATTTTATCTCCTTGTCTTTCTCTCACTCATGCTCAGACAGACCATGAGACCCTCAACTTTCCTAACGTTGTGGACTCAGCAGATTTCTATTAAGTGTTTAACATACTAAAAGCCATGAAAATCATTTTTTTAAAAAAGCGGTACTTGATCCTGCTACATTTCTAGTTAAATCTTTACCTTTTTTCCCTACCTATTGAGATTGCTTATCCATTTCCTCATTCCAGTTATAATTTGAATCAGAGCTCTGAACTTAATGATCTGAATCATTTTTGAATAATCTTAGTAAAAAAAGAAACAGTGAACATGAACCACATTGCATTCAGATTAAATTTTCCTTCAGATGGCTCAAAGTAGTTTCTCCTTCATATTTAAATATTAAATTGGGCGTACAAGAAGAGAGTGCCAAGCGGGATAAAACAAATATTAACAAAATAGTGCATCATAGTGAATTGAAAGACCAATTTTGTACTATTTTTCCTAGCTTTGTAAGGGTCAAGGTTAACTGATAGCCTTAATGATGTGAACCAAGGGCGCTATTTTCATCCAGCTACACCATATGTTTGCCTCTTCATTTCTAAAGTCCATCATGGAAAAGTAGACTGACAGCTATACTGGCTTCCACCACTTTTACATGACTCGAATATCTGGGAAAGTAAGGTTCTTTCCCAGTCTGCTGAGCAAATTGGAAAGAGACAGCTACTCATGGCCCCATGTCTGCAGAATATTTAGAAAAACCCTGGAAAGTGCTTAAATAATGTTGGCTATCATTATGAATGAGAGGAAACAGAGTATAGGAGTTAAGAGACGAGGCTCTGGAATGAGACAGCCTGGATTGAATCCTGACATACTGCTTACTTGTTGTGATCTTAGACAGTTAGCATCAATTTTCTGGGACTCAGTTTCCTTGTCTGTGATAAAAATGTCAATAATGATGACAACCATATTAGGAGGTTGCTCAGAGGTTTAAATTACTTGATACATGTAAAATGCTTAGGATGGTGCTGATGCATTTAAGTACTTAATAAGAGTCCCCTTCCTTTGTTTTTGCTTTCTCCAGTGGTGGCCTGGACTCCCTTCCTCTGTACTTAATGGCTTTGATCTTTAAGAGGTTGGTGAAAAATACGGAACATGGGAAAGAGCTGCTGTTAAAAGCATTGCCGCTACTACAGATTAGGTATGGGTCCGTCGAAAAACTTTAGAAAGGGGTCCAACTGGGGAATCTGAAGTATGTGTGTAACTAATGATACTAGTGGAGATTGGCAGTGTATACCTAATGTCCAAATCGAAAAAAGGAAAAGAGTCCAGGCCTGAATAAAATCAAGTGTCTTTCATCTGGGGATCCATGGATAGTGCCAACTTGAAACAACTCATTATAGAAAGAAAAAAATGTAAATCGTGCCATGCCAACCATCTCTCCTACTTTTTCTTTAATGCTCACATTTGGAAATTTTGCTCATCTAAATGTGTATAATCCATCACATTTATTCATCATGCTCATGTTTTGGCAAGTGGGAGTCATGAGGATGTATTAGGGTTTTCTAAATGGGTTGTGGGAAGCCTCTTTATTCCATTCTGTCTGTGTTTCCCCCGGCTTCTGGCCCTTGTTAGTGATGTTTATACCTGGAATGTGTCAGGTGAACCTTGGTAACGGTTAGGATATCTCACTGGGAACTTATTTTGGTTGTATCCAATTCTATGAGTCTCTCATTCTTCAGTTTCCGGAATTTGTGTCTGGAATGCATTGGCTCTGTTTGGCAGAATGCAGGTTCCGATTTGTGATGGACGGCTGGGGAAATATTCATACATCTGCTGGGAGGTAGAAATTGAGCCAGGGCAACTGCTGAAAGCATTTGACTTTTGACAACACAGAACAGTTGTGTTCCACATATGCGGCTCTGCAAACAAAGCCAGAGAAAGGAGGAGTGAGTGGTATGTGGCCTCTTATTTACCAGGAAGGGACTCTGCATTTTACTTGCATCTCCAAAATTCTAGCTGTGTGACTCTGTGGTTATATGCATGAAAGTGAGTATAAAACTAAGCAAATGGGTAACAATGAACAAAAATCACAGAATTTTCAGATCTTGGCTGAAATAAATAAAGTGGCCTCTGTATGAAACAAAACAAAAAATAGATTCAAAAGAGGAAGAAAGCTCAGGTGATACAAATCCACAAAACCCAAACAGAATGTCTGATTTTTTATCATACTGCTCTAATATTTTAAAAGCAATGAGCATCATAGAAGTGTTATCGGCAGGGTTTTATCCAAAGGAAACTTTTCCTTTACATTATCTTGCAATCAAGTTACATGTTTTAATTGAAATCAGACTTTCAACCTTAATATATGCAGATTTACATTCTTAAATGAAAATTCCAGGATAATTTTTTGATTGTGTCAGGCAGGGTACTATGTGAATTACTCATTAGTTCATTTCACTGATGGTAAGGAATAGATTTACTTCAGCCCAAGAAAAGAATGTAATTGGTGGAAATTTAAGTGTTTAATGTTGGGAATAGAAATGGCTTTAGAATCTATTCCTTTGGTTGTTTTTAAGAAGGTGAAAATTGAGATACGCAGTTCGATTAATAATCCATCAGCATGACTCCTCAGTGACAGGCACTTCACTGGCTCTAAAGTTACTACTGCGTATGGCTTGTTGGCCTGGAGAGTATCACAAACTAAGGGAAAATGAACACTCAACAAGTAATCATGATAAAACAGAATTATTCAGTCTCTGACACAGGCATCAAATATGTATTACACACTGTCAGATGGTTGGGGTTCGACTCCAGCTTCCAATGCTTACAAATGCTTTGATCTTTGGTTGGTTATTCACCTCTCTGAGCCTCAATTTTGTATCTCTCAAATGGAGATAAAATTAGTACCTGACTCTTAGAGTTATTGCGAATATCAAATAAATCAATCCCAAATAAATCAATATGTAGCAGTGCCCAGCACATAATAAGTCCTTAATATATATTTTATTAGTAGTAGTTTGATAATCTCAGAAATTGGAAACATATTACAAATATCTAGCTTTTCCATAATATCCAATACATAATAATCTCACCCATGCATTTATCTCATTGGTTGATTTAAGAAATGTGATAATGATGACTGTATTCATTCTAAATATTCATCCATTCCATGCCTTTGAATAGTATCTATGTGCTATTTGTAACTACAGGCTATACATATAACTCATATCTAATGTGAATGACCACAACTCCTCTTATATCTAATTAAAATACTCAACATTTTTACTTGAAGGTTTCTTTAGGTAGGATTAGTTTGGCTACATGAGACAAAAATCACACAAATAACAGTGCATAAATAAGATAGAGTTCATTTCTTCCTCAAGTAAGAAAAGTCTGGAGGTAGGATATCCAGAGCTGGTTATGATCAGGGACCCAATCCCATTCTAACTCTCCTGTCTCCTTAAAGTGTAGGTCTTTTCTGCTGGCTCCAAGAGGTCTGCTCAAGCACCTGCCATCATGTCTGCATCACAACAATCAGGAAGAATAAAGAGATAAAAAAGAAGGATCAAAGGCACCCTCTAGATATCTGGTGAGGAAGTTTCTCTTTTAGCTTCCTTAGAACAATTCTTCTTACATCTTTTTGGCCATAACTTAAGGACATGACCACAACTAGCCCCAAGAGAGGCTGGACAGTATGGTCTTTATCTGAAGTATCCATGTGTCTTGCTAAGGGTGGGAGTCTAATATTAAGAGGGCAAAAGAAAAAAAGATAGTGGAGAAGAATGCATTCATCAACCAGGCAGTTTAGACCCAACTGAAGCACCTCTGCTCCAGAGTTGACTGCTACCTACTGGTTAGGTGACTTTGGGTAAGATGCTCCATTTCTTTATGCTTTAATTTACTCATCAGGAACATAGGTATGTTTCAGGAACAAATAGGTTAGCGCATGTCAGCAGTTAGAACAGTGCACGTGAAGCATGCTTTTTTCAATGTATGGGAAGCCACTGAGTAGGACTGAGTAGTAGCCACTGAGTAGTAGCTGCCACTGAGTAGACTGAGTAGGAGAATGCTCCCATCTGTCCAAAGTGTTAAAATGATCACTCTGGGAAATTATATAGAAGGAAGAGAAGTTTAGATATAGGGAAAATAGTTAGAAGACCACTGCTATAGGAGCAGCGATAAGGGAACAGGATGGTGCCAGCGGAGTTGTGAGAAGTAGTTGTATTTAGATTTATTTTGATGGTGAACAAATCAGATTTACTTATGGGGACTGGGAGACAGTTAAAATGACTATTTATCCTTTTATCCTTTTTATCACCATTGTAGTATAACCGTTATCTCCCTCACTCATGTTAAGTACCACTGCGATGTCTTGCACATGATAAGGGCTACATAAATGCTTTAAGCCAATTCAGTTGGAAAGTTAGCTGCCCCTAGTTATTTTGGGTATCTCACATTCATTCTCAGACACATATTGATTTATACAATGATCATAAAGTTATAATATTATAATGAAAGGTGCTGTGATTAATATGTAAAGAAATTATATAATTTAAGTGAATTGAATTTTAAATAATTATCTAAATCCTACTAAAAACTTAAAACCACTGTTCTAGTTTTTGCTGCTTTACCATACTTTTAATACAAAGACATCAAAAATAGATAACGTTACTCTTAATTTTAGAGTCAATATGGTGGAGTGAAAAGACTTTATAAACACATTGATTGCAGCTCAAATACCAGCTAAAATATTTAGTTTTCAAAGTTTCTTTATTATTTGAGTCTTTATTCTAAAAGCGCTTCCAATTCAGGGCCCTGTATGGCACATTGTCTTGTATGTCAGGGATTTTGTTGTTGTTGTTATTATATCGTCCATTTAAATTATAGTATCAAACTGTTGGCTCAATACCCTTTTCTTTTAATATTTTAGAAATATTATACTATCTTCCTGTATCCATTGACTTCAGAAATTCTTTGATCCTTGTACTTTTGTAGGTGATCTCTTCTGGTAGGCTTATAGAATTTTCTTTTGTCTTTGGTGTTTTTACATTTCACTGTATCTATCCTCTTTTTTAATGTATAGATCATTTAAAGCTGGCATTTTTCATCTTTTACCTGTCTTTTCTTATGCCTTTTATCTTCTGGGAATGATATTATCTGATATCAGCATATCTATCTCCTTTTGTATGTCTCTATATCTCTTTATTCATTTCTGCTACGTTTGTCATGCATCGGATCTTCTAACTCATGTTCTTCATCAGGCTTCATCTTTCTACTTGCTTATCTAATACACTGTTTCATTTGTTTCACCTAATTTTTCTTCTTTTTGATTGTTGTATTTTCTTTCTGATTTAATTTTGCTTATATTGCTTCTTATCTCCTAAGAATAAATTATATGTCATTATCATTTAAAATTATTTGTGTGTCGACTGCAGTAACTCTACTTTGAATGATATGTTTTCCAGTGAGCCATTTTATATTTAAGGTAGTTATGTACCTCAGGTGTGACTTCATGCTGCTCTAGGGAGGAGTGTCAGCTACACCATCTGGATTGTGTATGAAAAGGGCTAAAGACAGGCATTAGTCTGTGGTGGACTCATGGAGTTTAGGAATAAGGGAACACTGAGTGCTGGAGTGAACAACTCCATAGCCATAATATACCAAGAATTGTCTTGGGTGAGGTTTTCATTATAAACCCTTAAAAAGAAGCAGCTTTGTGAGAGCCATTGTCTCCAGGCTGTAACTCAATCATACCGGTATTTGAACGGGACATTGTGGAGGAATGAATTCTCATGGTTTTCTGGTCAGTCCTCTTCTGTTTCCTTCAACTCCTGTTGTAGGGAATAGGGCTTTTGCTCACCTGATAATTCTCCCTTGGACTTCCATGCTTAAGTCTGGATTGCTCTGGTGAAGGGCCCAGTATAATTTTCTAGAATCTGCTGGTGGAGAGGCAAGAACAGAATGTAAACCTCTATGACTATCCTTGCGCCGAGGTGGTCACACTGATCCTCATTCTTCCTGCATCTAGTACACACCAGTTCAAGAAAATGGTCTATCTCCCCAGGGGTTTGACATTTCTGTTGTTGCCATGGGTGTTTTTGTTGTTTTTAATTTTAATTCCTGGTTTAAGTCCAAGTTTTCTTTGGCTTCTATAGCTTCTCCAGATTACTTTCATCAGAGGAAACAAGTAGTTCATGCCAGTTCTTTATCTTGTATGAGGCCTTACTCTTTAAATATAGGAATGCCCAGGCCTTCAAAACTCTTTAGAGAACACATTCTAAATTGAACATATCAACTTATAATGATGTGACCTTTTATTTTCACATATTTAGTCTTTGATTTATTTTCAAAATGTTGCTTAAACCCCTCCTCAACATTTTCCCTCTTTTTTTCTAGTCATTGGGCAATAAGTGTTCAATATTTGCTTGTAAAACTACCCATACTTATGCACCTTGAAATATGAATTAACTTTCTAAAATATAAGCTCTATTTCTATTGTCACACTTGTGAGATAATAAAACAGCAGGCCTGCAATGTGATGCACTATAGTTATATTCTATTTGTTTTTACTGCCATGGCCTTGCAAAAACAAATAACTTCACCAACAAATAATGTAGACAAAATAGGTTTGGCTACAGAAATATTGCAAATAAAGTTGGAGAAAGTGACAGCTTTCTGCTCTTCCAAATATTGTAGGAACAATTGCCATGAAAAGACATTTTTTGTTCTACCTATCCACTTATGTCTTCCTCCTTAAATTTGTTGAAATGGGTTTTTGTTTGATTATTGAATGGTACATATTTCAGTGACCTAAGCACAATATAGGACATCAGGTACTTAAAGATTCATTTAATGCTTGACATTTTTTTTTGGTTTTAAGAGTCCAAAGCCAGTTATAATTATAATATATTCATTAAGGTGTTTATCTAGATGAAGCTAATGGACATGATTCATTGGAATTTAAAGAAGCACATTAAATAATAATGGGAATTTCTTAATGATTAAGAAACATCATAGGCTCTATTAGAAAGAGGGAGGTCGAAGTAGGGAAAACAAATATGTGCCAGCTTTCTAGGCTAGCTCCTTACTCTACTGTATAATTTGGAGGTTAACCTGGCACATTCTGTAGTTGTTTAAGACACATTTATTGAATGTTTTACAATTATGTGTTTTCCCTGTTTGCTTGGGTAGGTGACCTTTGGTTCAGCTTCAGTGTATGTACACAATTTAATTGAAGCTTTTAGGGAGTTCTAAGGAAATGGAATTAGTTTTCAAGTTGTTGTCTCAGAGAAATCTAGCCAGGAGGCGTGAAGGTTCTGGGGTTAAATAGCTGCCTATGTAATGGTGGGACTGTATCATTTATTTTCTCTACTCCATTTTCTTTCCATTTCTTTCTTGCCATGTATTTTATATTTCCCTTGTTGGTAAGTACCTATTGTGAAATAACTAGAAACCAGAATTAAAAGAATGTGTTACAGGGCTTCCCTGGTGGCGCAGTGGTTCAGAGTCCGCCTGCCGATTCAGGGGACGTGGGTTCGTGCCCTAGTCCGGGAGGATCCCACATGCCGCAGAGCGGCTGGGCCCGTGAGCCATGGCCGCTGAGTCTGCGCGTCTGGAGCCTGTGCTCCGCAACGGGAGAGGCCACAACAGTGAGAGGCCCGAGTACCAAAAAAAAAAAAAAAAAAAAAAGTGTTACATAGGATGTAACATGACCTTAAACAAATCAGTTTCAGATTATATGTGTGTTAAGGAAAAGCAATTCATTTTATATATTATGAATAATACAACCACGAATTTTGGTACAATCAAATGACACTGGTTTCAAAAAGTCACACAGTAAAATTTATACTTAGGAATTATTTCCAAAGCCAGTAATATTTTTAAAAATCCTTTTTAGGGGAAAATACATTTTTACAATATGGCTTCATATTTTTTTAAATATGCGAAAGTTATACACAACCAAGTCTGATAAATTTTATAATTAAACTATATTATTTGGGTAATATTTTTATACGGTTGGTAAAAAATTGAAATTTCACTTAGAGAAAAGAGAACAACTTTTTAGGCTCTAAACTGATTGAGAAGGTAATTTCTGAAAGTTCCATATGTGATCGAACACAAATAGCGTCATTAAAATAGCATATTGACCCAAAGGAGACAACTGTTACAGCACTTATTTGAATATTTAAGTACCATTATGTTTGTAAATAAATCAGACTCGTCCTCATAGATTCACATTTTGTGCGTATGTGCTATGAATACAAGATACTCCCTATTGGTTTCATTTATCGGGAGAAGAGATTGAAAAAAGAGAATGAAAGGAGAGTTGTTAAGTCCTATTTATGTGCAATAAAGCTCATCTGGACTGAAAACTTTGATGTGAGGAAACAATCTTCCAGGGGAGAATAAGATATTACCCAACGATTATACATGATGCATTGAGTTTGCTGGTTGTTGCATGACAATAGAAGTTCTCTATGTTGACTCACTCTGCCTATCAGATCTTTTTTATTAGAGTAAAGAAACATGGGGAAACTGAGTAAAGTTAGATGTTAAAAGAAAAGAGAAAAGAAAAATGCAATCTACTCTGTTCAAAGTTTATCCACATGCAGAACTTGGATACGAGTTCTAAAGGAAATCTGTAATTATGGGCTGGTCCATAGGATTATTAGATTGTTTGGTCATGTAAAAGATGAGTAAGGTACCATTCCCACTCCTAAATGCCTCCTGTTAATATATAGTAATGATATCTTGGGCCCAGCCACTCCGCGGCATGTGGGATCTTCCCGGACCGGGGCACGAACCTGCGTCCCCCGCATTGGCAGGAGGACTCTCAATCACTGCGCCACCAGGGAAGCCCTAGTAATGATATCTTATTCATCTTTTCATCCTCAGATAAAAACTCAGGCTTTGGTACCAAATAGCTATAGAGGACATTAGTCTCTTTCTTTCTTCCTTCCCCTCCCCGCCTCCTTCTCCTCCTCCTCCTGTTCTCCTTCTTTTCCTTCTCCTTCTCCTTTTCCTTCTCCTTCTCCTTCTCCTTCTCCTCCTTCTCCTTCTCCTTCTCCTTCTTCTTCTTTCTCTTTCTCTTTCTCCCACTTCCTTTTCTTTGGTCGGCCCAGCATATGAACCCCCTTCTTATATTCGGGGAATTTTCTACTCTGTGTGCCTTGGTTGCATAGAACTTACCTGCAATTATAGAACCTGAGCAAGATCTTTTGAGCTTTATGCCAGTTAAGGCATGAATTTGTGACTTTTCATTAACAATCAGGGTGTGGTAATGGGGGCAGGGAGACTGAAGTATTCAACCTGGCCATGGAGGGGAAAGCCATGTGTTCCCAGCTGCAAATGTCCTGCAGTGCCAGGAGCTGCATCCAATGTCTGGCAATAGAAAGTATGAAGCCAATGGAGAGGAGATAGAGTGGTTGTTATCCTCAGACTGGCAGGATTTTCATTTGTTCATTTTAATATTTATAGAGATATCACTGTTCTAAACACGTTACACTGGTTAAATTCATCTATGCTTTATAAAAATTATCTGAGATAGGCACTATTTTTACCCTCATTGCACAGATGAAGTAACAAGGAACAGAAAAAAAATAAGCAGTGTGCCTCAAATCAGGCAGCTATTAAGTGGCAAAGTTGAGATTCAAACTCAGGTAGCACGGCTTTGGTATCTGAGTGTTTAGTCAATTTGCCGTCCAGCATCCCTTTGCTCCTGCCCATTTCAAAGCCTGGTACCAGAGCCGTCCAATAATTCTATGAGTTACCCAATATTTTTTAATATGTTATCTTTATGCTTAAAATATCCAGATTCAGTTTCAGTTGCTTACAGCTAAGGATGCTGCTGATACCATAATTATCATAGTGATACCATAAATGAATTAGCTATATGATCATTAAGAGGTCAATTAAACTCTCGATTCTCATATATAAAAATTTACATATTTTAAAAATATTACTTATTACCTTATCCTTCAAGCATTGTAAAAATCAAATAAAATAATGTTTGGGAAATTACTTTGTAAACCAATAAGATTAAATTCATTTAATTTCAAATCAACAAATATTATTCCTAACCTCTTAGATGTAATCCCCTTCAGGTAGGTATGGATCACATAATGGTAGATATCACCCACGGTACATCTGTCATTGTCCAGACAGGAAAACAGAAACTATTGTACATATTCAGATAAGATAAGAATTTATTGCAAGAAATTGGTTATAATAGTATTGGAAGGGTTTCAAAAGCAAATGGGGGGACTGTGGCGTTACTTAGACTTCAGTAATTATAGGAAGCCCCTACTGTGCCTATTGCTGGATGAATAAAAGTGAGAAGGAAGCATGATCCAGAGATCAGTAATTATAGAAAGCTCATTCACTCCCTGGAGCTGAAAGCCTGGTTTGAGGTTGACTACCAAAATATATCTGACACATCACATTAAATTCTAGAACCATTTTAATTTATATCCATTAAAATATTATTTTTCTTAGCAAGTTATTTTTATTAACGAGTTGAGTATATTGTTGTTGGTTGCAATTAAATTTTTAGATGGGATTCTACTAAGGACGACCACCATACTCTGCTTCTCATCTCAATGACAAAGCTGATAAAACTATTTAAAACATCTGTTGTCATTTTATCAATGCCATATATTGGATATGTCTTTTGTTCAAGCTTTACAGTTTTGGCTAAGGGTGCAATTATTCTTCAAATCCACTACCTTAATACTATCAAGATTCATAGTGGGAAAGAGGTCTTTTAGACTTCGTGTTGTAATTTAGCATGGTACAGAACTGGGTGATTTCTGATTCTCTCTTTCTTTCAACTTAGATCTGCAGATACTGACATAATTGACATAAAGTAACCAAAATGATTTCTCCATATCATAGTATGTAGAAATTCTTAGATTCTTCTGTATGCTGATGACATGCTTTATTATTAATAAATAAATGTGGACTTAAAATGTAGTTATAGCTGTCACCTTATTAGTATCATGAAAAAATTTTCATGTCAACTCTACTAACAATGTTTTTTGGGGGAATTATCCTTCAACACCTAAATAAGCAAAATAATCTATCTAAAATGTAATTCAAAATACCATGTATTAATAGTTAATAACACTGTTTATATATTTGGAATTTCCTAACAGAGTAGATCTTAGAATTTCTCATCACAAGGAAAAAAATTGTAATTATGTGTGGTGACAGATGTTAACTAGACTCAGTGTGGTGATAATTTCACAATATATACAAATATTGGATCACTATGTTGTACACCTGAAACTAACATATGTTATATGTCAATTACATCTCAATTTTTTAAAAATGCTATTTGAGAGTGTATTTATAATTCACTGTGCTGGACACTTTAAGATAGAGTGCCATCAAAAATCAACAGATCAACAGGTTATTTTATTGATAAGATAACAATAAATTAATAACACTCCTTTCTTCTCTTCAGATAAAAATTCTAGTCATCTTTTTAATGCGTATTTGTTTACTCTCAACTTAGGAAACAAAATGCTATTAACCTTTGTTGAGTGTATACAGTTGGGGTAGGTGCATTCCTAGGTATATTACATATGCTATCTGATTTTACTTACTAACAATCCTGTGGGGATATTAATAACTGTTTTTACATTAAAATGGAAACTCAGGGACTTTAGAGCTAGGAAGTGGAGGAGCTGAGATCAGAACCCACATTTCTCTGATTTCAAAGCAAATACAAAATTCAACACAACAAGCTACATGAGAAATTCCTGGGAGGGAAAACAAATTAAAACTCAAGGACTTCCCTGGTGGCTCAGTGGTTAAGAATCCGCCTGCCAATGCAGGGGACACGGGTTTGATCCCTGGTCCAGGGAGATCCCACATGCTGCAGAGCAACTAAGTGTGCCACAACTACTGAGCCTGTGCTCTAGAGCCCGTGAGCCACAACTACTGAGCCCTCATGCCACAACTACTGAAGCCCATGTGCTTAGATCCCATGCTCCGCAACAAGAGAAGCCACTGCAATGAGAAGCCTGTGCGCTGCAATGAAGAGTAGCCCCCGCCCGCTGCAACTAGAGAAAGCCCATGTGCAGCAACGAAGACTCAACGCAGCCAAAAATTAATTAATTAATTATTTAAAAAAAACCTCTTTCAGATAATAGGCTCATATAATTTGGTTCATCTGTTTCCAAAACACAAAGGAAATTTTATGGTATCTAAAGGACATGTATTTTTTTGTAGATGAGAAATGGTGGAGTTGGGAGAGCATCCTTTTTCTAGGACATATCGTGACCTCAAGGTCACACTGCTGAAGTTTCTGTTGTCTGCAGAGGACCAGGGCAGACCATCCTGGGACCTGAATTCAGAATTATACAAGGGAGTGGAAAAGAGGCCACAGAAACAGTAGCAGGTGTAAAGAAGTTGAATAAAGTAGAGAGAATATGGTTCTGGGGAATATAGCAACAGACAGAAGTCCAGACCTGCTCTAAGAACAGGCGGTTGTCAAGAGCTGGCCTGAGCCAGAACTGCCAGGGGTAAACAAACCAAAATGAGAGCAACAGTCACACCTTTAATCACTTACTGTGAAAGTATAAGCAAGAGGTTGAACAGGAGAGAGTGCTGGCTCTCCCAGTGTTTCATTTTTCCCCATGGAATGTCACCAGGTGGGGATGTCTCACTCCTAATGGCACTCTAAACAAAAGGCTTCTGACGTTTTGTATCGCTGTGGGCTGGGAAGAGAGAGAGAGAGAAACAGACAGACTGACAGAGGGACTAACAGTGGAAAAGTACTGAGCACTGAGTCAGAGTGGGGAAAAGTGTCTTCACGCTTTCCCTTCCCATAAGGCTGTCTCAGCAGAAGCACCTGGGAGAGGCCGCAGCTGAAGGCACCCTATAAAGAGGCCTCTGAATGAAGGCGCCTGGGCTATAGGAACAGAGCAATGCGGCGTCTCAACGTTGAAGGACCAGAAGTATTATATCAAATAACATTTTGAAACGGTAGAGTTTATGTTTTCCCCCTTTCATTTATTTAGAAGATGGATGGGGAAAGATGGAAAGAGTTTTTGTGGCTTTTTTTTTCTCTAAAAAATTAAACCCTAAATTAGGAAGAGGATTTAAAACTAATACGATGATGGGAAAAGGATATTTTTCTTGTCTAAAAGGAAATTAGTCTGGGCTGTGGATAAATAGAAGGAAGAGCACATGGAAATATGTGGGTCCTGGAATAGAGAGATAGCAAAGCCTAAGAGAGAGATGGTGTCAGCAGACATCTCAGAAGAGAGAATCCAAGGCAGCCACGACCACGATTTCCCAGCCACAAGTGCAGCACAGAAGGTAAGGGCAATTAACAGAGTCACTGATGACTGAGGACCTTATTTCTCCAGCCTCCTCCCTAACCAAGAGCTTGCCACTACAGAGGGCTCCAGGCCCCTAGCATAACCCTGGTGTAGGGATGAGAACTGAGGTTAAATGCTTAGCCATCTGAGCAGAATAGATTTGGCGTAGGTAATTAAGTTGTGTTGGAGAAAATTAACTTCTAATGTAAGCTGAGATTCACGTGTGCTGCTGTGCTACTGGCAGGGACTAAGGTAATAAAAAGCACTTTGTTTTAATGAGCATTTGTTGTGTGCCTAATGTTTTAAGTAAAATATTAGATCTGATATTCATGAAAATCCTTTGAGATAGATATTGTTAATATCCACTTTTTACAGACGAGGACATTGAATCTTGGGTATGTAAAGTAATATTCTCATATTTTGGAAAGTTGGTTAGTGGCCGACTACAGACTTGAATATAAGAATTTACCTGTAGAGATTGTGCTGTTTACATTCGCAATGATGTAAAGAAATCAGATGAAAAATGGGATTAGTCTTGACCAATATTAGAGACAAATTTTCAGTATATGTTCTTCGGTGCTGTAACTCAGATGTATCTGTAGAAATTTGTCTTGGCCTAGAGATGAAGGGTATGCTGGGCCTTGCAGTGGAAGTCAGATAACCTGATAGAGGAAGGAATGATTTATGTGGTGGGCCTGGCTTAGAGACCACATCTGTCTTGCCATCACTTATCAGTATATCTCCATTGCAAACACAGTGCCTAGAATGGGGCGGGGGGAAGGTAGTGAATAGATACTTAATGCCGATTTGGTAAATAAAAATGATCTGGAACAATCCACTTTTCTCTATAGGCCTCAGTTTTCTTGTCTGTAAAATGGAAAATAAAATGTCTATAATCCAAAATTGTTTAGATAAGATGAGATCATGTGAAAGTTTTATAAAATATAAAGATCTATAAAAATATAAGATATTGCTCTTGTAACTATTTTACAGGATAAAATTCTATAGAAATAGAAATAGAAAATTGAACTTTGAATCATATGTAATCTAGCACTTGCCAAAATCTCTGTGCAAACATCTGGTGTCTAAAACAGAGTCTTAAGCAGCAGGTCAACTATGTCATCCTCTTTAAAGAGTAGTTTATCTAAATGTATTCCTTCTATTAATTTAGAGCATGATAATTAAAATACCTGGATGATATTATTTTAGTTGCTTATACAAAGGCCTTTTTTATATTATCCTTTAGTTTCACATCCTGGACTTTATCTTCCAAGGCTTATTATAAGACATGGTCTTTTGAAGAATGCTTATAGATCAAATCTGAAAACACTGTTCATTATGATAACCTTATATTGAGAAGCACAGTGTGGGTGTTGCCTAGACTTTAGTGTGAAGAATGTACTTGCTGTCAAAATGCACTTTGATGTTCCCATTTGTCCAACAATGAAATCTGTATTTACTGTATTTTCCTTATTGCCTTGTTTGCCAGGAAAAACAGGAGCTAAATCCAGAGCTTACTTGCAATAAGTAGTTTATCCCACGTCCCTGATTTAGTTTTGTACTGTTTGGTTCACGTACAAAATTTCTAGTGTATCTTAGTCATTTGCTGTTAAACAACAAAAAATCATTATTGTTAATTATTGTTCTTATATGTGCTTAATTTCCATATGACTTTCACAATCTTTAAGTTGTTCACACAAAACAAATATTCAACTCAAGCCCTAGCAGACTGTAAACTTTAGAGCAAAAGGCTTTATTCCCCTCCTAGTCTGGTTCTCACAGGTCTCAGGTCTTAAGTCTTACTATCTTGTTTCATTTTTCACCTTACTTAGTGACCTATTTGTCATACGATATTGGGAAAAGATAATTTTGTAAATTACAACACTCAAAGCACCAGAGGTCTTAAATTCTAGGAGCAATATAAATAATACATTATAGTAGAGTCCCAGTTAATTTCCATAGACACAGAAAATAGTGAGTATATATAAAGTTTGTAAATTATTATTATTTTGAGAGGAGAGGGTTAAAAAAGTATAATGCTACCTTTGGGTGTATTTTAGGGCTAGACAATGCTATTAATATGCTCGCCGTGATTATAGTCATGCCATGGAAAGAGATGCTAGAAAGCAGAAAGCCCAACTAATTGAAGAAGTTGCAAAGTAGCTCTAAGGTAGTATGTGAGGATACCTTTTGCTAGGTGGGGATGGTGGATCCAGGTTAGAGGACACTTTAGAATGACCATTTATACTTGGTTGATGCTCTCTCTCTTTTTTTTTTTTTTTTGGTACGCGGGCCTCTCACCGTTGTGGCCTCTCCCGCTGCGGAGCACAGGCTCCGGACGTGCAGGCTCAGCGTCCAAGGCTCACGGGCCCAGCCGCTCCGCGGCACGTGGGATCCTCCCAGACCGGGGCAGGAAACCGCGTCGCCTGCATTGGCAGGCAGACTCTCAACCACTGCGCCACCAGGGAAGCCCGATGCTCTCTTTCATTTTATTAATCACTTAGCAAGCAAACAGTAAAAGAGATCAACATTTAAGTGTGGGCCAGTTCTGCTGCCTGCCCTATTCCTCCTGAGGGCACACTCCAAGTTCAACGGGCAGTGCAGCTCCTATAGAGTAAGGAATCTATCATGTTAAAGCAGATCATGAGAGCAGACTTTTTTTTAAAAAAAAACAAAAACATTAGCCTGAGGACAGGTCCAGATTGTAATTAAACGTCTCCCCTGTTACCAGTAAGGTCATTCTACCATTCTTGCTTTGCCAGTATCATCTAGTTTTGTATTCTGTTTCTTAATGCTATCATGTGGCCTAAGGCAGGCTTGTCCATAGCCTACCATAAATATAAAAATGAAAAAAAATGGAAAACAAAGCAAACTCTATTGGATAGAGCTGTAAATATATTATTATATAGATATTTATTTTCTGGGGTTTCTCTACCCAGAACAGAAACAAAGCTTGTTTGAGCAATGCAATCTATTGGTACAGGTGAATAATTTTCTCCAAGGGGAAAAAAGACACTAGATAAAGATATTTCTTGCAACTAAAGATTCCTTTAGTTCATTCTACATTTAAAAGGTTTAAAATTGAATACTTTGATTTGCAAAAATGAACCACATAAGGATGTGATTTTGACTCTTTTCTCTGAGAGATTTACTGTAAGACTTTAGACAACTTCTTGATTTTTTTAAGATCCTCTTGGTGCTTGTGATTATAGCAATTATAATAATGAAAAATACCAGTAGATATTATGAAATTCACAGCATGGTTTATAATAATTGGTATTATTTATTGACCAGAGCTAAGACTTAGAAGTCTATGAAACATTACCTGGCCAGAAGAAGATATAATCAAATGAACAGTGATTTGGTTATTTTTCTTAAGTAGTTAAATTATGGACTCATCATTTTCCAATAATTTTCTTATTACAAAAGGCTAAAATGGTTTTCAATTACAAAGCTCTGTAAATGTACTTTTTGTATTAAGTTCTATTATAACTTTCTGAGTAGCTAGTTTTTATAATGGTTATTGTTAAAAATTCATATGATTCTATAAAGCACATTTGCTTTCTGAGGTTCTAGAAATATATACAGGCATTATGATCAGATTAAGTAGTAGATCAATGACAATGATAGCACTTAAAATATGTACTTAACAACTCTTTTCTTCTGGTTTCTGAATTTTCCCCTCATTTCATTGGGCTTTCTTGGGTGGTTTGAGATTTTGGATAGACATTATTTTGATGGCTGAGATTAAAAATAAAAAAACACATAGGGAAGAATAAAGGAAGTTAAAGGATAGTTACATCTTGGTGGCAAGAAACAAGATATAACTTGTTAATTTGAAGCTGTACATGGCACCATTGTGTTTTCTACCTGTTCATAATACAAAAAGCAAGCAGTTATCTGTTCTATCAGTTATCTATTGTTGCATGTCAGACTAGCCCAAAATGTAAAACAACCACCATTTCGTTTGTTCACAATCCTCTGGGCCAGCTTCTAGGTAATTCCACTGGTCTGGGTTAGCATAGTTGATCTCTATGGTGACTTGACTGTGGCTGAAGAGTTTAGGATGATTTTGACTTTCATTTTGGCAGTTGACAGGTCTAGGGGGTCTAAACTGTTATGGCTTGTTTCTGCTTCATGTAGTTCCTTATTATTCATTAAACTAACCTGGGCTTCTTCACAGGGTGATTGAAAGGTTCCCAAGAGCAAGATGGAATAAGCCACAGTGTAAAAGTGGTTTTAAAGACTCTTCTTACATCCTGCTAGCTAATATCCAGTTAGTTAAAGTAAGTGACCAAATGCTGATGCAACAGGTAGAGAAATAGACTTCACCACTTGAGAGTAAAGTCACAATGCAAAGATGGTTGCATAGAGTAATTAGTGGCCACTTTTTTTTTGCAATCTACCAACATATGGTTATACACAATAGAACACTCTCCTTCTATAGAATTACTTATACAATTCTTTGTAACAGTCAATAATATTTTGTTTCTATGTGTAATCAGCTGGTATCTGAGTATAGCTTTATTATATAGGGCATTTGTTTGTAGTTGTAGACATTCTAATGGAACTCCCCCCTCTTTTAATCTATATTTTTCAAGAGAAAGCGTAAGAATAAAATAATGTTATGAATAAAGTGAGATAAAAGCTAAGGCCTTTGAGTCAATTGAAAATGAGATTCTCAGTAGTAAATTTTGATTGCATTAAAAAGAAACACCGATAATGTATTCATAGGAAGAAATGGCACAGAAGTTGAATGAACTTAACTACTTGTCTGTCCAAATTGAAGCCTCATCACCTAAAAACAATAAATGAGAACTGATAGAAACAAGCTAGAAATTATTGTCAGAAAATACCACAGCGGAAATGAAATACCTAAACTAACTGTGAATTAACTATAAGGATTTTAGTATGTAGGAGGAAGAAAAAAAACTATATAGCATAGCACGTAGACATACATAGTTTAGATGAGGATGACAAGGAAATTGGACTTTCTACCACTTTGATGCAAATGTGAGTGCCCACAATGATTGTGACATTGTGAATCATAATTTGCTTTGTAGCTCTGTTCATGTTGTTCCTTTACATTACAGCTACCAGATGGTTATTATTATTTACTGTTTAAGGCAGGAAATATACATGGTGACCAGTCCTAGACAAATAACAGGTTGCTGCCCCAGAGAGCTTGCAGTTAAGAGACACGAGCAGGTATAATGTAGAACAAACAAGGTAAGAATACTGACTGTCCCCTGCAGTGAATACTTAATGAGGCAGGGAAACATTTTGGAAATCAGTGAAAGAAAAGAGAGAAGAATTTTGGAAAAAATATATAAGGGATTATTATTAATCCTTCCTCAGTGTCTATGATTTATTGTACTACATAGAATGCTGAGGTGTCATGTTACCTAGGCCAAAATGTCTGTATGTCTAGGAATGTCAAAATCATCATTGAGAAAAAAAAAAGGGTGAGCAAAAAAAAAAATATGAAAAGTTTATGGGTTTTATGAATAGTTGTAATAGGGAGTTAATCTGATGATAATGTTAGACTCATGGAAGAAATTATCCTACAATTTATTTTTAATAGATAACTCATGATATATATATAGTAGATAGCTCATATTTTATAACAAAATTTTGGGAGTATTTATAAATTCTCTTGGGAGCTATAAATTCTTTATAAAGCTGGATATTCTTAATCTAAAAGATTATTAGAAGGTACCTTAGAGTTTAAAATTTATCCTAATGATATTAAAGGATTCTAAAAAGGGTAAAACTAGTCAAATTTCATCCTAGAGAGATCACTGTAGTAACAATGAGATGAAAGTTAGTGGAATTAGAAGGTTATGACTATAATCCACTTAATAAGGAATGAGAGCCTGGAGAATAGCAGGAGAAATAGCAAAGGTGAAATGATGTCAAGGTGTTTAGAAAGGGAGAATCTATAGGTCTTTGTAATTAATAAAGAGAGTCAATAATTAAGAAGGGGGAAATCTAGGGTAATCAAAAGTTAATGACATCAGTTGTGGTGGTGCCATTTATTAATATAAGGAGCACATGCTTTGAAACTTTGAGGTGTCTGTGAGACATCTAAGTGAAAAATGTTCAAGAGGTATTGAATGTACAGATTGAGATCAACAGAGAATTCTAAACTAAGTGCACAATTATTGGAAAGAGGAGGTATTCAGTCCAGATTATCAAATGTGTACAGTGTGCCATAGGTACTGAACTAGGTGCTGATGAGACAATGGTGAACTAGACACCTCTTCTCAAATTGCTTACAGTCTGCTGGGCAATGAGAACAATGTTTAGGGGTACAATTAGAAATTGTTGCACATGAAAAATATGCTTGAATTGACTGGGTAAAAATGAACATCCTTATTCATCTGTCTTGCAAAAACTTAATTTGGGGCACCATAGGACTTATCAAAAAGCTGAGTATTATTGTTTCCTTTTAATGTTTGGGGTTTTTTTAGTGCAAAAGTAATACATACTCATATGCAACATATAGATATGCAAAATAAAATAATTTATTAACAAGTATTTACAGTGTGCCTAATACATATGAGGTGTTATGGTGTGTGCTGACAATTCATTTCTTGTCCTCTCTGCTCCAGTCAAAGAGAAGTGTGATTCCTTCCTGTCATTCTAGAGTTTTGCACACGTTGTATCCTCTTATTCCTTCTTTTCCACGTTTACCTTGTTTACTCCTATTTGTTCCTCCAGTTTCCACCTTATGTGTTTCTTCCTCTGGGATTTCTCCTTTGACCCATGGTTTCTCCCAGGCAGATTGGGTTATGAGCTTCCATGGCATCTTACCCTTACCCAGCTCTTCGTGTATTTCCCAATACATTGTAATTGCCTGTTTTCTAGCACCGGGTGATTTGGCTAAAAATAATTTGCCCAAAATCATATTGGTCAACTGGACAGTATGTCTAAAATGAATATTTGAAAATCAATACTTCTAGTCACAGGATTTTATTTTTTTCTATTTATACTTAAAATACAATGTTATTAACTTTCTGAAAAACAATTAAATTAGGAAATTCCAACTAAAAATTAAGAACACAACTCTCCCCAAATGTCAAGTTTCTCTTCTTTATATGCATTTTGAGCATTTTATCTTTTGACTTAGAAGACCAGGGAAGTGCCTGATTAACAATGTTTAACTTCTGCTTTAGATGACACTTTTTTTTTTTCCTTAAACTCAGGAAACATTAAAATTTAAAGTACTTTCCTCCTGCAGAAGGAGTATGGAGGGAACCAAAATATTTGTTAAACTGGTTTATTCTTCTGTTAGTTCCTCAGTGAGTACCTGAACCCAATATTTTATAAGTAGGTATGCTCATGATTCTAATATTTCAGTTTTCATTGTACTGCATGAAGTTTCTACGTAGTCCTGGGAAATGGCTTCCTAGGTCATGTTTCCAATTTGCAACACCTCCAATTTTGTAGTCCCCACTGATTACAATTCAGTGCCAAGTTCTGAGATTGGCAATACACAAGAACTCTGAACTTGATGTTTTATTTAATTTCATTCAATATTTAATGAATGCTAACAGGCATTGTACACTTACAATGCTTCTTCAACAAAGTCTAATGCTCTAATCTTTAATGCCTTCATATTTTCATTCTCCACCAGCTCTATTTTATCTTTTTCTAAAATTTTATATTGGAGTACACTTGATTAACAGTTATGTTAGTTTCAGGTGTACAACACGGTGATTCAGCTATACATATACATATATCTATTCTTTTTTTTAATATATCTATTCTTTTTCAAATTCTTTTCCCAATTAGGTTGTTACAGAATATTGAGCAGAGTTCCTAGTGCTATACAGTAGGTCCTTCTTGGTTATCCACTTTAAATCTAGCATTGTGTACATGTCAATCCCAAACTCCTTAACTATCCATCTTCATTTTCCCTCACTACCAGCTTAGAATTCATGTTTCACTATAACAATCATTGAGTCATTACTGTGAAAACACCTGGTATTGCATTTCCCTTTCTGTTTCCATCATCATTGCAAAAAAAACTCAGTCAGATTTTTAACTCTGATTTTGGCACATGTAAATGTCATTTGCATCTCTTCATGAATCATCTTGCATTTTGCCCATTCTTTTACTGATCACTTCTTATTTTTCTTCTTTTAAATCAACTTTTTCTCACTTTTCAGCCAATCTTCCTGCTTTACATTATTTGCAATTGTAAAATGTTGACATATTTACAGAATTATTTCAAGAAAATTAAATGATCAATTATACTGACCGAGATGAGAAGCTGAAAAGCTTAGCAGGTCTTATAAGCCATTTGAGATGTGGATTTCAGCAGATGATTTGATCAACTTCTAGTATTTGACCTTCACTGTTGTCACAAACCTGATGACATCAAAAATACGATGGCAGGCTCAATAATGATACATATTATTTGTCTTCATTAAATGTATAATCAACATCAGGGAACATTTAGCATTTGACTCATTTAAAAGAGAGTTATGAGTTGATGTTCAATCTTTTAAATTCAGTTGGCTTGAATATGAAACCCCATGGTCAGAGAACAAAAAGAGGGTGAGAGCCAGTATTCAAAAGCCTCATTGTCCCCAAATCAAGGTCACAGCCTCAGGTCCAGAGAATGGGTTATCACCAGGAAAGTGAGTTTGGCCTTTTTGCTTGGTTATACAATGGTTCTTTCTATAAGATTTTATCCAACTGGGGTTTATCTCTACATCACTCTTGACCTAAATTATTCTGTTGGAACGTTGTAAGAGGCAATAGGACCTTTTAAATCTGGAGTTCCCCAATTATGTCTGTGTTAGCAACAAATATGCCTGAGTCATGGATCAAAGCCAGAGTGATGCCACTTTCTGCCTTCCTGCAATGATAGGTACACTGAGCTTCATCACCAGCTCCAGAGTCCTGACTGATGGCTTAGAGATACACAGAGGCCCAATGCCTGGGCACTTCAAATAGCCAGGATGCATTTCTTTTCATTATAAGTATATTCCAGCACATCTGAACTATTGGTATCTCTTTCTATTTCAAACAAAGGACTTTAGATACAATTAGTGCTTTTTCTTTAGTTAAAACATTGGTCAGAACATAGACACTTGAGTTCTATGTTGCACATTGAGAGGAAGACAAAACCAAGATCTTGTTCCAAGTTTTAGAGCCTCATCCCAAAGGATAGTGCCCTGAAGGTAGAACTAGTGATTTACTCTGTATCATGGGGGTTAGAGGAGTGCCTGGAACTTCTGAAATGTAATTATCCATTCTCTCCTCTGCATCCCTCTAACAGTGTGTTCATACTCCCATGTATTTGTTAAATCAACAAATATTTATTGAACCCCTAGAATATGCCAACAATTATTCTATGTGTAGGGGATACAGTAGTGACGAAAAAAGACAAAGTTTCTGCCCATGTGGAGTTTATAGCTTTCTTTTATTCAGAAATAAACATTTATAGACCATGCTTTAATGCTTTATGAGGACATATGTCTATTATTCAACTGTGATTGCTTAAAAAACAGGGACATCACAAATTGTCACATTTCTCTTTATGATCTGGATATCAAATATGTGGTCAAAAGTAATTTGACCTCAGGGTATCAACTCTTTTGAGAGTTTTAGTTTAGCTTGTGCACAGGAGCTGGTAAGCTGGTAGGACTTTTTTCTTGGCATTCTCTTTGGATGTCAACAGGTGTGTGACAAGAATGGGTTAGAGTCAGGGAGCATTTGTCATTGAACTAAAGGTTCTAATACTGATAGACAAGTGCTAGAAGGTGATGCTCAGGTAATCTGCTGACATGAGTGCCTCACAGTCATTGATGACAGAATGGTAGGCCATTGGCAAAGATTCTCACTTCTATCCTTAGATCTCTACTCAGCACAATGACTGCGAGTAGTGTTACTGTAGGAAGATCTTAAGTTTTCTTTCTTCTTCATTTAGGTTATTCTTCTCAGGCTTTTCTTTGTCTCCTTCAGTAATTTTTCATAATTTGATCATTTTTATTTTTAGTGGTGATGGTGAGGATGAGAGAATGAGCCACATTCTGCTGCAGGAGCTATTTGATCTTGTGATTTTTTTGCCCCCCTATATCCAAACACTCCAGATAGACAGGTTTAGCTTATAGTTATGTAAGAGTACAGTGAAACCTAATTTGCCCAGAGTGTGAGGTGTATTTTTATTCTCTGGTTCCTGATGACAAGTGATGACCCTGTGCCTCCTTTGTCCCCAGTGACTGAACTAAACTAGAAAAATGATGTCAGATTTTTTAAAGTCACCCTAGAGTAGCTGGGGCCCCAGCCATGCTGGAAGGAAGAAGAAGATAGGATGGGAGGAGAGGATAGCTCAGATTACAAAGGGTGTCTAGGACCAGAGTCATATGATAACATTACCCAAATTATGGGACAAAAAGCCACTGGAGAAGAGGGATATATATATAACAATGAGATGTAGGTGACCATTCTAAGATTTGGGGGTTGGTGATTCTATTGAGTTATCACAAGGGTGATAAGTCTGCTCACAGGGACAGAAGGGTTTGCTAAGTAGAAAAACAATAAACGTGTGGAGGTTGATGTCTTACTATTCCACTGCAACCACCAGGGTTGAGAAGGAAGAGGGCAAGGCCACTAACTGATTTTAAGCATGAGAATGATATCATCATGCTTTAAAAGTATGTCTTGCTTCAGAGTGAAGACCTGTTGTGTGCTAGTAAATCAACCAAAGTGTTTATTAATTTCTATGATGCAAATACTTGCTCCATGGACAATTTCAAGCTACCAATCGTTTGACAATTCACTAAAAAATATCCCTGAATATTTAACAACTGGTTTTCATGAACCAGTAAGAGCTGTCTCCAATATACCGCTGGCTAGAGAGCGGAATTTTAATTATTATTGTTCTTTGTTTTTTTTAATACCTCAGGTTTAGAGGTAGGACATTCAGGTAGAAGGCTGTTGCAGTTATTCAAACAAGAGTATATGGATGATGGTAAATGAGGTAGTGCAGTTTTAGGGAAAGTGGGGAGAATATTTGGATCTAAAGCAAAAATAAAATTATAGATTAAAAGTGCCAAATTATGGAGTAACAGTATTCAAGGATGACTTCAGGTTTAAGGTTGGGTAACTGGATAGATGGTGGTCTCCTTCATTAAGATAGGAAAAAGAGGGAGAAAATTGGCTTTCTGGGATTAATAATCAAATCCAGTTTGGGATATGCTGAGCTTGAGGTACTTATAAACCTCCAAGGAGATTTGTTCCACTACAGAGTTGATGATAGAACAGAGTCTCTAAAAAGTTGAGTGATGATGACACAGAAAACACAACTGTTGAATATTGTCTCATTGAAGGAGCAGGAAAGAAAGAAAGGGAAAGTGTGGATTCTAATAGCTTTGTTCTTAGCCTGGAAGAAGTTGAAAGAGTGCTTGGTTGCTATCCTTGATTTACTGAGTAAAGTAAACTGAGGCTAAGGAATAAATAATATAGCACTGTGAAAAGACAGGTGAAATTTTAGGAATATCTACTAAGGATAATGAATAGGAGAGACACCTGAAAGAGTTTCCTAGGAAATATTAGAGACACAAATGAAATTTAGATTTGTAGTGCTTTTTACTCAATGTTTTAAATAACTACATGCCTTTTTAGTAATCATATTACATTATATTATATTATAAAATAGTCTCTAATTCACACTTTCCACTCACTCTCGTATAATCTCACAGTAAGGACAAACCACCATATGTTGAAAAAACAAACACTTTTTTGCCCACAAATATTCTTTAAAAAAATTTACTTAGTTGTAATTGACATATAACATATTAGTTTCAGGTGTACCGCATAATGACTTGGAGTCTGTATATACTGTGTAACGATCAGCACAATAAATCTAGTTAACATCCATCACCATACTTAGTTACAAAATTTTTTTCTTGTGAGAAGAACTTTTAGGATCTACTCTCTTAGCAACTTTCAAATATACAATACAGAATTATTAACTATAGTCACTATGCTGTACATCACATCCCCATGTCTTATTTATTTTATAACTTGAAGTTTGTACTTTTTAACCCCCTTCACCCATTTTGCACCCAGGACCCCCTCCCTGGAAACCACCAGTCTATTCTCTGTATCCATGAGCTCAGTTTTTTGTTTTGTTTTGCTCTGTTTTTTAGATTTCACATTTAAGTGAGATCATACAGTATTTGTCTTTCCCTCTCTGACTTATTTCATCTAGCATAAAGCCCTCAAGGTCATTCACATTGCTGCAAATGGCAAGATTTCCTTCTTTTTTTTATAGCTGAATGATATTCTAGCAAACACTTTTATGGTGCTTACCTTATAAGAGTTTTATATATTATACACTCATTTAACCCTCATAGAAATCCTAAGAGGCAAGTACTATTATTATTTTTCATTTTGCAGATGAAAAAATTTAGTCATAAAAAAAATCTAGTCATAGAGGATTAGCAATTTGTCCAATGTCATGTGACACAACCAATTACAACCAGTTCCACTGGCTCCAGATCTGATGCTTTTAATCACTTTGCCTGCCTCTCAGTGTAGACTCTCTATAGTCTATTCACAAATGTCACTTATTTTATTTTATCATTATGTAAACTATGCTAAGAGGATATAAAACAAGAAAACGTAAACCAAAAGAAGAGTGAGGCAATAAGTGAGCACATTTCTTCAGTTTTATTGATTGTAACTAGAGGAAATACTAATTGTTCAACACAGGATATAATCTCAGATGGCATAACCCGTAAGAATGGAAGAAACATCTTCTATGATGCTATCTGTGGAAGGTGTTTTACTCTCATCGAAAGTTGAGAAAAATCTATAAATTCTCTTTCATCTCAGCATAGAAGTCATTCCCAGGCAATCATGTACAACCATGGTACTTAAGGGAATCCCTGCAGGATCGGTAGCAACATGGATAAAATGTTAGGGTCATATAAGCACACATGATGAAATCTGTATCTTAAGGACTAGGTATTCTGTAATAGATTGAGATGTCTCTGAAATTAGCATGTCGTTCTATTATAAAGATATGGTCAATTCAAGTTAAGCAGAATGCAAGAGAAAAACTTGACAGTTCCCTAATGGCTCATGCATGTCAGTTTTACTAACACATAAGAACAATGGATTTTATGTCACATATATTTTGTGGTCTTTATATATACCAGTATACTAACATTACAATTTATTATTTAGATAGAGTTATAATGGCTATTAATTTCAACTCATCAATTTAAAAAACTAACAAATATTTTAAATTTTTTTTAAATTTTGACATTAAACATACTTTAAATATTTTTAAAAAGAAACAAGCAGACCAAACTGACAATATTTAAGATTCTAGTGGCCAGAGATAGCTGATCAACTAAGTTGCATTCCTCAGAGAATTTTTTTCTAAGTCTGGTTCATAAATCTCAGAAGGATTACAATAGCACCACACTTTGTCATATTTTAGGTTATATTAATGTTATATTTAAAAATCATATCTGACTTAGATTTAGTGTATGATTATCTATACAATTAAACTTTTGGTATCTCAGCCTATTTTTCTGTGATACCACTAAGCTTGCTGAGAGTACATCAGCTTTAGTCTCACAACTATTTAAAAGCATCAATCCAAAGAACACTGTGCTTTTCAAAATGGCCTGTGGCATCCCAGACTCATTTATATTGCATTAGCTACTAATTCAGTAATGTGCTGCTTTTTTGTTGATCTAATAACATGAACAATGAGTTTGAAAAAAACTTTATGGTGCTTATTTAAGGACAAAAGTTTGGTACATTTTTAAAGAGTTTTCCTACTTCTATTTTCTCAATATGTTAATCTGTACCACATGTCAATTTAGTTCAAAAAACTAAAGGTGTGCTATGAATCCAAAAATGAGTTAAATGCTCGTGACACAAAACTGGGTGAGACAGAATAAAAGTATTCCATGAGTTCATTGTGTTATAAGAAAGATAGCGTGAAGCACTCTATTGTAGAAGTATATTCATTAAACACATAGTTATTGGACACCTGCTATGCACCAGACTCGTATACATAGTGTTGTCTCTGAATAATGAAATATTTAACCTTGAGAAAGTTAGGTGAGTTTTCTTGAAGAAGATGATATCTAAGCTAGGTGGTACTGCAATTAAGGGAGCAGCATATGCAAAGATATAGAGATGTGAGAGAGCAAAATTTGGGAATATTTAAGTAGTTTGACATTGCTGAATGATGGAGTACGAAAAGCAGAAAGTAGATCAAGAGTCACATCATGAAGAGGTATAAAATCTTCCTTAATTATAACCATAATCACTACCTTCTGCTCTCATACCTTCTGGTATTCTCCATTCCATATCAAATCAATCCTGAATACTTACATATGAAATTTTTTGTAGAAATCTGATACTAGCCTACCCTTTCATTCTTGGTAACTCATTCTTTTACTCCAGGCAAATTAGTATTGGCCGTTCTCCTAAAATATTTAACACTCTCTCACTTTTCCTCTTCATTCATGCTATTCCCTATGCCTGACAAGCTATGTGTATTTGTTATAATTCTATCCTTCCTTGAAGCCATAGGTCAAAAGGCACAACTGAAAAAACATTCAAAGATTTCCCAACTGGGTATTATCTTTTGTCTTCCTGGAAACCCCTTGAGTTCTGATAATTCAAGATATTTTTCTTTTGGAAATTTCTCACAACATTAAGCTTTTAATTTGTGTGTGTTTCTACCTCTAATAAGCTTAAAAGTTCCTTTAATGAAACAATGTGCATTATTGATCTTTTATTTCTTGCTATCTATATAAATTAGAAGAGCATAGGATATAGTAAAAAAAAAAAAAACCCCAAAGTAATGCCTCTACTCAATAGAAGCTGATTTCATGCCTGTGGAAAAGTCCTGGGCAAGTGTACAGGTTAGCTTGTACACATTTAGGAACCCAGGCTGTCAGAGATTCTGCAATTTTCACGAAAGTACTTTCCAAAGCTAACATTGGCATTGACATTCCAGCCAGCCGAAAGGGAGAATGAGCATGGGATGTGAAGAAGTTTTTATAGAACTGGCATACCTCACTTATATTCCCTTAGCTGTAGCTTTGTCATATGGCTACACTTAACAGAAAACGAGTCATACATTTCTAGTCTACATAATTTGGGTATTCACCTACTAATCTCTGCCATGTTGGGTGGTTATAACACCTTACATATAATATTAGCCAATATTTATAGAGCATTTATTATGTCAGTTTTTCCTAAGTGACTTACATGTGTTAACTTATTTACAAAACCTTATAAATGTAGGTGCTCTCATATCTCTTATAGTTGAAGAGATTGAAAAAGAGGAAGTTTAAAAAAACTGTATAAAGTTCACATAGCTAGTATGTGGTAAAGCAAGGGTTTGATCCCAGAGTCTGTATGCCATACTGCCTTTAGGTGACTAAACTCTCAATAGATGTCCACTGAATTAATACAATGTAGGTATTTCAAGTAACTAATCAGCTCCAGGACTCAGGGTTGAAACACTAACATTCACATTTCAATTTCCATACATGCAAAATGGAGAAATGGTTTATTTGAGCAAACCTCAAGAAAAATGTTAGGGGTCTCCTTGTAAAATGTTTACAAAGCACTTTTAAAAGGACATTATGGAATGGTTTATAGTATCAGATTGAGTTTCATCATCAGCATATTACATGGAGATTTTAGGCAATAGGCCATTTTTCATATTTCATTATTCACTATAATTCTTAATCAATAGATGAAACTCTACAAAAAATATAAAGGCAGTTTACCTACCCTTCATTTAAAACACTGCCTGGAGGTGACTGGTAGGCCAGACATCCCGGAGACGCTGTATTGACAGCCAAGCCTCTGAGTGAATCAATGAATTTGTGCCTTGAAACCAGTTCAAAAAACATTTTACCAATTCATTGAAGAATACTGAAGGTAAAAGTGTAATGGAAAGGCCTGTAGTGAGTGGGGTCATCCATTCTTATAGTTTGTTTTTATTTTTATTTTATTTATTTATTTATTTTTTGCGGTATGCGAGCCTTTCACTGCTGTGGCCTCTCCCATTGCGGAGCACAGGCTCCGGACGCGCAGGCTCAGCGGTCATGGCTCACGGGCCCAGCCGCTCCGCGGCATGTGGGATCTTCCCGGACCAGGGCACGAACCCGTGTCCCCTGCATCGGCAGGCGGACTCTCAACCACCGCGCCACCAGGGAAGCCCTGTTTTTATTTTTTAATAAAAGGTATCCAATATGTCTTAACAGGTCATCACTTTTTTAGTTTGCTTCAGTCTTAGACTCTATTCTGTGTGATCCCCTCTACCAAGAAAAGCATTTATTGAGTTCACTTCAGCAGCCAACTGCAAACTTGGAGACTCCTGACTCAATCAACCAAATCCAAAGCATTTTGCAAAGCATTAACCCTGATGTTTCTTAAGTTTTCCCTTTATTAATTGAGGGAAGTGTATTTATTGCTTCATAGGCATGACTTAAATATTAAGATTGGGTTTAGTATGGCTATTTTTATTATACAGATATACAGTAGTGACTGCCACCTTTTGAGTTCCTAACAACTATACCACATTCTTCTGATAACGATACTTCAGTTTTCATCTAGGGTACTACCCATTCTTCCATCCTTGATTGAGGTAGGTTTTTATCTTATAGGTTGCCCTATACCCGGGTCTAGACAGAGAATCACAATGTTTGGTTCAGAGATGGTCCAAGAGAATTCATGAGATTTGGAATAAGGGTGCAGATACAGATGGACAAACTCTTTTCTGCTGAATTGAAGCTGGGAAGATGGGAAGCTGGCATTACTACAGCCATGTCTCTTTAATTCACCCATTAACTTATTTACTCACTCAACAAAATGTTATGCAACACCTACCATGTGTCTAGCACAGGCATTTAGGATACAGAAATAAACAAAATGGACAAAAATCCTGATCAGTTAGGTAAGAGTCAGCCTGGGAATGGAGGTAACACAGATGAAGTAGAGCTGAGAAATTAGGGGATTAGCATTTTTTGACATTTTTTGTGTCCCAGGATCAAGCCCACTTTAGAAGTTCATACTGGCAGGAAAATTCTATTTCACAAGGCAATACATTTCCTTCTTAAGTTAGTATAAGTTAAATCTGTCACTTGTATTCAAATATTGTTTACTTTGTTGGATTATGCAATTAAGATATGCTATCACAGAAAGTACAGAAAAGTTTAAAGTAAATAAAAATCATTTCTAATGCTGCAATCAACTGATACTCTGGTGTATTTACTTCCAAGAAGTATATTTAAATAAATAGATACTTATTAAATTTTTTTTTTTTTTTTTTTTTTGCGGTATGCGGGCCGCTCACTGCTGTGGCCTCTCCCGTTGCGGAGCACAGGCTCCGGACGCGCAGGCCCAGCGGCCATGGCTCACGGGCCCAGCCGCTCCGCGGTACGTGGGATCTTCCCGGACCGGGGCGCGAACCCGCGTACCCTGCATCGGCAGGCGGACTCTCAACCACTGCGCCACCAGGGAAGCCCTAAATATTTTTAAATGACTTCTCACGTAAAGTATAAATGCTTATTTTTATCACGTACTCCTACGTTTTGAGCATTTTCTCTTTTTATTGTAAGAAAATGAGATTTCAATGCCCCCCTCATCATTCTATCATAAAGTTCCCCTAGCATGGACATTTAGATCGTTTTTAATTTTCATCATTTTAAACTACTACTACGGTCTTTCTTACACCGTCTGTTTTTCTGCATCCCTAATTATTTAATAATGAAAATTTCCAGAAACTTATTTTTAAAATGTGAAGGGCATTTTGTCTTAAATTCATGTCTTAGTTTATTACTAAATAAATTGTCTTTTGAAGTTCTCTCCTCATTTTTCCAGTGACATGCTTTCTTTTTCACTTTGTATTCTGTGCATAATTAAATTAACCTTTGTTTCTCATATTCACTGCCAATATTTCTCTCAATTTTTTGTCTCCAATCTGATAGAAGAGGTTGTAGGGGAACAAAAAAGGGCTTACATTTGCATAGTGACAAAATTTACTTTTCTTTGTGATTTGTTGCAGTGACTTTTTGTTCAAAAAAGTCCATGCCATTTTTAAATCATTTAGATAGTGTTTAAATAGACCCTCAACTAATCCTTTAGTATATGTGATATCAATTTCTAGGTTTAGTTTGATAATCAATCTGGAACTAAATTTGAATTGTGTAAGGCAAAACTTGTGCTTTTTGTTTTTTTATTTATTTTCCACCAAATCATTTATTGCTTAACATATTTTCCTTATTGATTTTGATGATTCATTTACTGTATAATCACTTAGATATAACAAAAAACTTTTCTGTCGTTGATTCTGGCTTTTTGCATCTATTTACAGACTTTTCTCTACTGTATTAATATCTCTAGATATGTCTTAATATCTAGTACAATACCTATATCACTTTTCTTTTTTGAATACTTTCTATCTATTCTTAACTATTTATGTTTACAGGAACACTTTAGAATCATGTTTTAAAAGTTTCATAAAAATTCCCTTAGTACTTTGATTGGGATTTATATAATACTACATGTTCATGAAGAAAACATTTCATACCTTTCCTGAAACATGATGTGTATCTCCATTTATTTATATCTTCTATGATATATTTATGTATATATTTTTATATGGATGTATGTATTTAGGTTTCTTTGTTAATATCCAGTATATTTTTCTTTCCTATCAGTAAGAATAGAGTACAGGAAAATATTGCCCCTTAGATATTTCAATTACTAGGAATTTTATACATATAATTAATTGCTTAGAGCATGACTGGAAGGGCTGGAGGAGTGAGAATTAGGGGGCCACCTGATTTCAAGAACACTCCCATGCCTGCAACCCAGAGATCAGGAAACTGCTGCTACATTTGTCTATAACTACCTCTGTTTCCTGTGAAGGTTTGGCCATGAGACACAGAGTACGACCACTAAAATTATCTCTCAGTACTCTTGTCACTATGATATTGCTTGTTGTCAGAAGGAACGCCTGGAAGAGGGCTTCTGCTTGATTTCTGTCTTCCAAATCTGACTGGAATGCAGTTAATCAGTGAAATCAATTTTACCTCCAAAACCTTAGCTTCAAAGTAGTGTAGGAAATGTAGTTTTTACGTCGTGAGTATCTATAGAATTGTGAGTGAGTCAATATGTAAGATCAACCATAATGATCTTTCCCATTAGGCCTTTGACAAGTTACTTGTGATTCATGGCAAATCTGTTTGAATATTTCTCCTGTTGTCTCTATTTTAATTCAAGTTGGTTTTATGCAACACAATTTATAAAAAACAATATAAATAATTTATAATTATGAAAGAGTATTTGCACATGAAACCTACTAAATTTAGGTTAATTTATAATTTAGACTATAAATATGTAATTTAGGTTAATAAAGCATGGCAAATTATAACATGAAAAATGTAAGAGTGAAGTCAAAATGGGATTCATGATTGGTACTTATTTGATAGATTTCATTCTCTTCTTTTTCATTTTTCTTTTCCTCTTGACCTGAAAACTGGTTATTTGTATTCTTGA
This sequence comes from Grampus griseus, assembly GCF_964374135.1. NCBI lineage: Eukaryota > Metazoa > Chordata > Mammalia > Artiodactyla > Delphinidae > Grampus > Grampus griseus. The sequence goes on from NC_138997.1 coordinate 64,745,642, forward strand.
CTGTGTAATATACGAGGGGACTTTGTTGCTGTTGTTTTTTCATCTGCTGTGTTCTTATCTGGTTTAGTTTACTGTGAGTCTTGAAAGACATCAATAATGAATTTGATAACGTTTTTCCTACACATTGATTTGATATCCCAGAAACCAAATTATCTTTTATTGTCAATACAATGAATACTCTAAATGTGACAGGGTTACATAAATTCTGCTTCAGCAAATGATTGGCTTGTAGATGATTTACTCAAGTAAGTGTTAAAATGTTTTAAAATTTGTATTTTGTTAATTAAAAAAAGAAATAGTGTTAACATATCTTTTTTGAGAAGGCTTTTATTTTTCAAGCTAACATATAATATAAAAGTTAGGAAAAATATTGTGATAGAGCATTGCTCCTATATTTTCATACTTCTACATTTTAAAAATACACATTTTAAAAATGAGTGTTACAAGGAAGCATTCTATCCTGATATTTATTATTGACCATTCTTTATAGTGGTTGATGTTGTGATGGAGAGTGAATTTAGAACCTGCTATTACCAGTAATTTCCCTGGTTCTCTGCTATACCCCTGCTTTCAATTCACACTGTGATCAACAAACAAAAAAAAAGCAAGGATGGCACCAACTATCAACTTAAAAGAATTTCCTTTTATGAAAATGCCTCTGTCTTCTTAGTGTGTCATTTTATTTTGTAATATTTATGTGAGTAATGCAAGTAATATTCGGATACTGTTCAGTGTTCTGTAGAATTTCAGTATAGTTCAGTGCAGCATCCTTATAATACAGTAATATTTGATGAGGTGTGATGATTTAGTGTTTGTAATTTTACTGTCAGATGGAAAAGTTTACCAGTGGAAGGCTTGGTTTTTAACTTATTAATGATGTGCTTCAGAAGGTATTGTCTTGATTATATATGACAGCTGGATATTTTTATGTATAGTTATGTGTGTGAATCCACAATTATAATCCTTTACCCAGGCATTGCCTTTATTTATTACCATTCCTATTTTCTTATTCCTAACCATCAGTCCTCTGTTCTGTTTATTTTAGTCTTTTCTGAGTCAAACACCCTAGCAACTTCAAGGGACAATACCATGACAACTGGGTGTGTAGAGTTCAAGTGTAAACTGAGCTGAAAGTTTATAAATCAAATCCCCACCTAAATACATTGCTCACAATTGTTTTGTTTTTCCCTTATTCCCTTTTGTTTGCACCTTCTGAATTTGAAGAAGACTGTACACATGTTGATTTGTGACTATGAATGTCAGAACTTTATGTAGATATAGTAGCTAAAGTTCACTCAGTGGTATTATGTTTGTACTACAGAGAAAACCAACTGGGAGTCAGTAAATTGAATTTCTAGCTTCCTCTGATGTGTCGAACTGAAAGAAGCTGTGTTTTCTTTTCTACCTCTCATATTGAAAAGACAGAGCTGGAGGGAGAATACTGTTGAGATTAATACTGTGATTGAATATGACAATTACATACAAGTTGAAGACAAAGGGGTTTTCTAAAGAGGAAAAAAATTGTAGAGTAAGCCTTCATGATGGGAAATATAGATGGAACCCTAGAGGTTTTCTATGTGAAGAGAAAACGATTAAATAATACACTTAGCACAAACCTGCTCTAGCTCCTGGATAATCAATTGATTTAAACAAAAGACAACTAATCAAAGAACTAAAGCTTTAAGATAGATTCCTACATATAAATCCTAGCTTGATATATACCTGTTTCCATATGTAGTTTACTATGATTAAGGTTCTTATATTAATTAAATATTTACTGAAAATTCACTAACACAAGTACTTACTGGTCTAGGAGCTGAGAATACGATATTGAAAAACAGAAAAAAATCAATATTGCTGGTCTTGTAGAATTTATATTTTAGTGGATTTCAAGTGCCATATGTTAAGAGTTCCAAGATCAAAAATTCTGAGACTCTACATGTTGAAATTATAATAGAAAAATGGACAAAAACTTGAATATTCACCTCACAATAAAGTCACAAATGGCCAATAAATACGTGAAAACATATTCATCTTCGTTAGCCATCATGAACTAATTTCAGCTGTATAATATATAAAGTCAGGCAAAGCCCCTCTATGTTGCTATAAGTAAGTCTGCAGTTATCCTTAGAGGCAGGGGTATTGTGACTGGAAGGGAACATGAGGGGTACTGCTTGGGTGCAAGTGATGTTAGGGTTTTTCACGTATGGATTTTATACAGTCCTTCACAGTTTGTAAAATTGTACTCACATGAAACATTTACTTTTCTATATGTATATTTCTATTAAAAAATCTGACTATATCCTGACTATATCCTACTGAGTTCAGTCCATTCAATTAACTGGTTACAATTTCTTTTTCCCCATTAAAAATGGAGATAATTCAAGATCTGGGGTAAGCTTGTGACAGACTTATAAATCCTCATTGTTTCATGAATATTGACAATCATGATTCTAAACGTAATGACAGGACTGTTGAGCTCTTAAAGTGTTTTCATCTAAATATTAACCACCTAAAAAGACTAGTAGTAATAATGAAAAAATGTTGTAAATCCCAAGAAGTTAAAATTCATTATATTTTTAGCAGAGGTAGTGATAATTAACATTATATAGGAAATTATTTATATGAAAATAAAAATGAAAGTATGTGAATATCTTTGGATATTTTGGAAGAAAGGTCTAACTTAGAGGGGCTTTGAAAATACACAGTTCTAGTTCTAATCTGACTGTGCCACCAGATAGTTGTGTAGTTCTTAGTAAGCTATTAAACCATCTGAACCTTTGTTTCCTGTAAGGTATGTATTAGAATGACTATATCATGAGGGACACATAACAGACAATCTGTTAGATCTATGAAGGCTGTATTGTACTGATTCACTTCTGCATGTCTTGAGAGCAGGTTTTTTTTTTGCCTGGTAAACAGTTGCCCTACTAAATTAATATTTGGGAAATAAGTGAAAATTGCATATAGGTGTTCCACAAATGGTTTATTATATATATCATATTTTAGATTTATATATCTTCTTGAATCCTAACTGACTGTTCTCTGAAGAATGTATTAACACTTCCAGCTATAATAATCCAATTTCTCAAAATTAGTGTGCAGAATCACTACTCCAACTAAAGACGTCTCATACCAAATTTATACTTTTCTGACTCTAGGGTAGCGAAATGAATAGTTGTTGTAAATATGTGGAAAGAAACACAGTCTTGTGGACTTTTAGGGCTACGAACGGTCTTCATGAATATTTATTCAATTCTCTGACTGTCAAGCATTCTTGTCAAACTTTTCTTGAATATATCCAGTACCAGGGAGTCTCCTTCCACCCGTGGGTACTCCCTCTGTACATCCACCACTACAGCTGTTAAATATTCTTCATATTGATTTCAAAACAGCCTCCAAAATAAATTATACACTCTGGAGCAACAAAGAATAAATCATATTCACTTCTACATGACAATCTTTCAACAATTTAAATACAGCCAAATCTTCATTGGTAAGAATTTCTAGATTGCTCACTGTACTGTTTGCCTACCTTTGATTTTGTATTTATCAGAACAGTGGTTCCCAGGCAGGAATAAAGACGTAGACGTAGAGAATGGACTTGAGGACACGGGGTGGGGGGTGGGAGGGGGAAACTGGGGCGAAGTGAGAGAGTGGCATGGACACATATATACTACCAATTGTAAAATAGATAGCTAGTGGGAAGCAGCTGCATAGCACAGGGAGATAAGCTCGGTGCTTTGCGACCACCTAGAGGGGTGGGAGGGAGATGCAAGAGGGAGGGGCTATGAGGATATATGTATGCCTACGGCTGATTCACTTTGTTGTACAACAGAAACTAACACAGCATTGTGAAGCAATTATACTCTAATAAAGATGTATTAAAATTTTTTTAAAGAATATACTAAGACTTCCAAAAAATATTCTTATCTGAGCTTAGTCTTGTCTTTGGTTCAGCCTATAATTCCTTTTATATTTTTAGTAGCCACATAGCAATATGGATCTATATTATCTGCATTATAGGATTTCTTTCTCAAACCTTGTTAAGAGACAATTCATATAGGTTCTACTAGGATTATAAGTTCCACAGTATTATTTAAGAAAAAAAGAGAAATTAAAAAGATTTTTATACCACCTTCACCCGTTTCACCTACCTCCTACCCCCTGCCTCTGACAACCACCAATCTGCTCTCTGTTTCTAAGATCGTTTTTTTTTTCTTTTTTAGATTCCACATATATGTGAGATCATACAGTATTTGTCTTTTCTCTGTCTCACTTCACCTAGCATAATGCTCTCAATGTCCATCCTTTCTTCAGTTAAGTAATAGTCCATTGTATATATACCATGTTTTCTTTATCCATTCATCCATCAGTGGAGACTTAGGTTGTTTCCATGTCTTGGCTGTTGTAAATAATACTACAGTGAACATGGGGATGTGGATTTTTTTTCAAGTTTGTGTTTTTGTTTTCTTGAGATAAATACCCAGGCATGGAATTGCTGGATTATATGGTTGTTCTATTTTTAATTCTTTGAAAACCTCCAGATTGTTTTCCACAGTGGCTGCACCAATTTATATTCCCCCAAACAGTACACAAGTGTTTCCTTTTCTCCACATCCATGCCAGCACTTGTTATTTCTTAGCTTTTCAATAATAGCAATTCTAACAGGTTTGTAGTGATATCTCATTGTGGTTTAGATTTGCATTTCCCTAATGATTAGTGATGTTGAGCATCTTTTCATATACCTGTTGACCATTTATATGTATTTCTTGGTAAAATGTCTGTTCAGATGAAAAAAATGTTAATATTCAAATTCATACTTTTTGTGAAAATCATAATGGTTGCATTCATTCATTAAACAAATATTTAATGATTGTCTATTATGTCAGCACTTTTCTGGTGCTGGGGATACAGAAGTGAGTAAAATAAAGATCCCTGCCACCAAAGAACTTGTATTCTACTTAAGGAAAGCATCATCTAAGACATAAAATGGTGAATTGTCATGTACTTTTTCAGAACTATACATTTTTTATGATTAATTTTAGTAGTCTAAGCATCAATTATTAGCTATTATAGTTAATAAAAGAATGCTCTGATATTTAATGAAGGTTATTAAGAATCATGCTTTAGTGAGCAGAGTCCAATGAGTTAATAGCTTTATATTGTTTCTAGTCAAATAAACTTTTTATGTAATTTCATTATTCTTTGAGAAGAACTATAATTAAAATTCCAATTTTCATACTCTCCAAATAATGTTGATTCTGGAGTGGGTGGAAATCCTTGTGAATTCCATTTAAAATAAAATGGAAAATTATTTCAAAGATTCTTTTGAATTAAGTAAAAAATGAGGGCATATATTTAACGTTAAATGAGAAAAAGGAGAGACACCATACCTCCAAGCATCATTATTTGAATTTGTACCCAGCAAAACTATGACAGGTTAATTTAGTATAATATAAAATCCTAGTTATTGTTCTAGTTAGGGTATAACTTCTCATAAGTGAGAAATGTGAATAAATGTGTAATGGTAGTGAGACTATAAACTTTACATACTATTTTAAGACTATATTTATCCCAAAATATCAGGAGGAAGAAGAGGCTTATCCAAAGGTATAGGCACATGAAAATACTTCCTACTTTGAATAAATAGTTAAGTCACAAGTGAGGTAATTATTTGACTGTCAAATTAAGTAGATTACAAAGGTTAATGACTCTTACTAACTTCAGTCACCACTACATGTTTAAAAATAACATACCATGTTTGAATGAAGTAATATATGAAATACAACCCTTTAGTACTATGAAATGCAAAAACACACAGCAAATAACAGATTGTGAGTGAGTTATAGTTCCAATTGCTGCCTAAGCACAATTCTTTTTCTCTGAATACTAAGCTTGTTCATCGTTCAAAATCAGTTCCCCAACAATTGGCACATGCATTCTATTTTTATTTTAGTTGTACATCTAACAGCATATCTGTTAATATCCTCAGAGGGAGGGGGAGAATGAAGGTGGGGGAGAAAGAGGGAGGGAGGAGGGGGGGAGGGAAGAAGGGAGATCTCTGGTGTCCCTTCTTTATAAGGATACTAGTCCTATCAGATTAAGGCCCTACTCTTATGACTTTTTTAACCTTAAGGACCTGCATAAAGACCCTATTTCCAAATACAGTTCACATTGGGGGTTAGGGGCTTCAACATATGAATCTGCAAGAAGGGTACACTCAGTCCATAATAGATTGTTTAAATAATATTAAAACAATTTTAATTTTAAAATAGTTTAGGCATATAGAAAAATTGTGGAGATACTTACAGAGTATTCCCATATGCCCCTCACTCAGTTTCCCCTATTATTAACATCTTACATTAGTATGATACATTCATTACAATTAATGAATGAATGTTCATACATTATCATTAACTAAAGCCCATAATTTACTCAGATTTCTTTAGTTTTTACCTACTGTTTTTCCTCCTCTGTCTATGTCTCTCTTTCTCTCCTTCTTTTCCTTCCATTCTTTCTTCTTTTTGGTCTCATTGTCTCATTCAGGACATCACATTACCTGTGGTAGTCATTTCTCATGAGTCTCCTATCGGCTGTGGCTCTTTCTCAGATTTTCCTTGTTTTGGAGGATTTTTAGCCTTTTCAGAAGCACTAATTAGGTGTTTTGTAGAATCAGTTGAAATTTGTCAGATGTTTATCTCGTAATTGGTCTGGGTTATGCATTTTTGAGAAGAAGACCACAGAGGTAAAGTGTTGTTTCCATCACATCATATCAAGCATGTATACTGTCACGGTGACATCACTGTTGTTGTGAACCTTGATGGCCTGGCTGTGGTAGCGCTTGTCAGGTTTCTCCACTGTGAAATTACCCTTTTGCCCCATTTTTTTCATGCTGTATTCTCTGGGAAGAAGTAGTTATTCACTGCTCACACCTAAGGAGTGGGAGTAATAATCCATCTCCTTCAGGTAAGAATATCTACATAAATTATTTAGAATTCTTCTGTAGTGGAAATTTGTTTGATAAATATTTATTTAATCATTTATACCAGTATATACTCATGGGTAATTATTTCATACTTTGGGTTATAACCTAATACTACCTTATTTTCTTTCACACTTTCTTATAGTGTTGGCCATTGGGAGCTCTTTCACTTGGCTCTTGTACCTTTTTGGCATACTCCCATTATTCTGCTCTTTTTTAAACATTTAATTGTTTCAGCAATTTCTTATTCCCTGGCACTACAAGATGCTTTAGGCTCATCTTATATATTTCCTGCCCTCATCTTAAAACCAGCCATTTTTCCGAGGAGACTTGGTTCCTTTTATTGGAAAATCATATTAGAAATCAAGATCTGGGTGTTACGTGTGCTCATTACTACTGGGATGTTGTTGCTTCTAGGTCCTGTCACCTGACAGAGTAAGGAGACATATTTGTGTATATAATAATACACATCTAAAAATATCTATAGGTGTATATTAATAAACATTAAAGTTCATATTGATGCCTCCAATTTTAATCAGTTACCACATGGATCTTTCCCACTATGTGTAACTTCCCACTACAACAGTGAGAAACCTTGTTCCCATCATTTGCTATCCATTAACTTAATTATTACATGCCAGCATACATGTATAAAAATATCATACCTCTGTAGTTTATCATCAACAGGACAGTGCTTATGTACAGTTCCTTTTGGCTTTGTTTTAAAGATTCTACTGATTTTCAAAATTATTTAGGTTATCAACCTTTCTTCCCACCATGTGAGGGACGTTTTATATGTTTATAATACAGTCAAATTGTCTTGTCATGGTCTAGAGTATATCCTGGGGTCCTCCAGTCTCCTGAATGACTTTTTTTTTTAACATCTTTATTGGAGTATAATTGCTTTACAATGGTGTGTTAGTGTCTGCTTTATAACAAAGTGAATCAGCTATACATATACATATATCCCCATATCTCCTCCCTCTTGCGTCTCCCTCCTACCCTCCTTATCCCATCCTTCTAGGTGGTCACAAAGCACAGAGCTGATCTCCCTGTGCTATGTGGCTGCTTCCCACTAGCAATTTATTTTACATTTGGTAGTGAATATATGTCCATGCCACTCTCTCACTTCGTCCCAACTTACACTTCCCTCTCCCCATGTCCTCAAGTCCATTCTCTACATCTGCATCTTTATTCCTGTCCAGCCCCTAGGTTCTTCAGAATCTTTTTTCTTTTTTTAGATTCCATATATATATATTAGCATACAGTATTTGCTTTTCTCTTTCTGGCTTACTTCATTCTGTATGACACACTCTAGGTCCATCCGTTTGACTACAAATAACTCAATTTTGTTTCTTTTTATGGCTGAGTAACATTCCATTGTATATATGTGCCACATCTTCTTTATCCATTCATCTGTCAATGGACACTTAGATTGCTTCCATGTCCTGGATATTGTAAATAGAGCTGCAGTGAACATTGTGGTACATGACTCTTTTTGAATTATGGTTTTCTCAGGGTATAGCCAAATAATGGATTTTCTGGGTCATGTGGTAGTTCTATTTTTAGTTTTTTAGTAACCTCCATACTGTTCTCCATAGTGGCTGTACCAATTTATATTCCCACCAACAGTGCAAGAGTGTTCCCTTTTCTCCACACCATCTCCAGAATTTATTGTTTGTAGATTTTTGATGATGGCCATTCTGACTGGAGTGAGGTGATACCTCATTATAGTTTTGATTTGCATTTCTCTGATTATTAGTGATGCTGAGCATTATTTCATGTGTTTGTTGGTAACCTGTATATCTTTTTTGGAGAAATGTCTATTTAGGTCTTCTTCCCATTTTTGGATTGGGTTGTTTGTTTTTTTGATATTGAGCTGCTTGAGCTGCTTGTAAATTTTGGAGATTAATCCTTTGTCAGTTGCTTCATTTGCAAATATTTTCTCCCATTCTGAGGGTTCTCTTTTCGTCTTATTTATGTTTTCCTTTGCTGTGAAAAACCTTTTAAGTTTCATTAGATCCTATTTGTTTATTTTTGTTTTTATTTCCATTTCTCTAGGAGGTGGGTCAAAAAGGATCATGCTGTGATTTATGGCATAGAGTGTTCTGTCTATGTTTTCTTTAAGAGTTTTTTTTGTGTCTGGCCTTACATTTAGGTCTTTAATCCATTCTGAGTTTATTTTTGTATATGGAGTTAGGGAGTGTTCTAATTTCATTCTTTTACATGTAGCTGTCCAGTTTCCCAGCACCACTTATTGAACAGGCTGTCTTTCTCCATTGTATATTCTTTCCTCCTTTATCAAAAATAAGGTGACGATATATGTGTGGGTTTATCTCTGGGCTTTGTATCCTGTTTCTATTGATCTGTATTTCTGTTTTTGTGCCAGTACCATACTGTCTTGATTACTGTAGCTTTGTAGTATAGTCTGAAGTCCAGGAGCCTGATTCCTCCAGCTCCATTTCTCTTTCTCAAGATTGCTTTGGCAATTCGGGGTCGTTTGTGTTTCCATACAAATTGTGAAATTTTTTGTTCTAGTTCTGTGAAAAATACCATTGGTAATTTGATAGGGATTGCATTGAAACTGTAGATCGCTTTGGGTAGTATAGTCATTTTCACAGTGTTGATTCTTCCAGTCCAAGAACATGGTATATCTCTCCATCTGTTTGTATCATCTTTAATTTCTTTCATCAGTGTCTTATAATTTTCTGCGTACAGGTCTTTTGTCTCCTTAGGTAGGTTTATTCCTAGGTATTTTATTCTTTTTGTTGCAATGGTAAATGGGACTGTTTCCTTAATTTCTCTTTCAGATCTTTCATTGTTTTTGTATAGGAATGCAAGAGATTTCTGTGTATTAAGTTTGTATCCTGCTACTTTACCAAATTCGTTGGTTAGCTGTAATAGTTTTCTGGTAGCATCTTTAAGATTCTCTATATACAGTGTCATGTCATCTGCAAACAGTGACAGTTTTACTTCTTCTTTTCCGATTTGGAATCCTTTTATTTCTTTTTCCTCTCTGATTGCTGTGGCTAAAACTTCCAAAACTATGTTGAATAACAGTGCTGAGAGTGGAAACCTTGTCTTGTTCCTGATATTAGAGGAAAAGTTTTCAGTTTTTTACCATTGAGAATGATGTTGACTGTGGGTTTGTCATATATGGCCTTTATTATGTTGAAGTAAGTTCCCTCTATGCTTACTTTCCAGAGTATTTTTATCATAAATGGGTGTTGAATTTTGTCAAAAGCTTTCTCTGCATCTATTGAGATGATCATATGGTTTTTCTCCTTCAGTTTGTTAATATGGTGTATCACGTTGATTGAGTTGCGTATATTGCAGAATCCTTGCATTCCTGGGATAAACCCCACTTGATCATTGTGTATGATCCTTTTAATGTGTTGTTGGATTCTGTTTGCTAATATTTTATGGAGGAGTTTTGCATCTATGTTCATCAGTGATATTGGCCTGTAGTTTTCTTTCTTTGTGACGTCTTTGTCTAGTTTTGGTATCAGGGTGATGGTGGCATCATAGATTGAGTTTGGGAGTGCTTCTCCTTCCGGTATATTTAGGAAGAGTTTGAGAAGGTGGGTCTTAGCTCTTCTCTAAATGTTTGATAGAATACACCTGTGATGCCATCTGGTCCCGGGCTTTTGTTTGTTGGAAGATTTTTAATCACAGTCTCAATTTCAGTGCTCGTGTTTGGTCTGTTCATATTTTCTATTTCTTCTTGGTTCAGTCTCGGAAGGTTGTACTTTTCTAAGAATTTGTCCACCTCTTCCAGGTTTTCCATTTTATTGGCATATAGTTGCTTTTAGTAAACTCTCATGGTCCTCTGTATTTCTGCAGTGTCAGTTGTTAGTTCTCCTTTTTCATTTCTAATTCTATTGATTTGAGTCTTCTCCCGTTTTTTCTTGATGAGTCTGGCTAACGGTTTATCAATTTTGTTTATCTTCTCCAAGAACCAACTTTTAGTTTTATTGATCTTTGCTATTGTTTCCTTCATTTCTTTTTCATTAATTTCTGATCTGATCTTCATGATTTCTTTCCTTCTGATAACTTTGCTGATTTTTGTTCTTGTTTCTCTAATTGCTTTAGGTGTAAGTTCTGGTTGTTTATTTGAGTCGTTTCTTGTTTCTTGAGGTAGGATTGTATTGTTATACACTTCCCTCTTAGAACTGCTTTTGCTGCATCCATAGGTTTTGGGTCATCATGTTTTCATTGTCATTTGTTTCTAGGTATTTTCTGATTTCCTTTTTGATTTCTTCAGTGATCTCTTGGTCATTTAGTTGTGTATTGTTTAGCCTCCATGTCTTTGTATTATTTTACAGATTTTTTCCTGTAATTGATATCTAGTCTCAGAGCATTGTGGTTGGAAAAAATACTTGATATGATTTCAATTTTCTTAATTTTACCAAGGCTTGATTTGTGATGCAAGATATGATCTATCCTGGAGAATGTTCCATGAGCACTTGAGAAGAAAGTGTATTCTGTTGTTTTTGGAAGGATTGTCCTATAAATATCAATTAAGTCCATCTTGTTTATGTATCATTTAAAGCTTGTGTTTCCTTATTAATTTTCATTTTGGATGATCTGTGCATTGGTGAAAGTGGGGTGTTAAAGTCCCCTACTATGATTGTGTTTCTGTCGATTTCCCCTTTTACAGCTGTTAGCATTTGCCTTATGTATTGTGGTGCTCCTATGTTGGGTGCATAAATAGTTACAATTGTTATATGTTCTTCTTGGATTAATCCCTTGATCATTATGTAGTGTCCTTTTTGTCTGTTGTAATAGTCTTAATTTTAAGGTCTATTTTATGTGAGATGAGAATTGCTACTCCAGCTTTCTTTTGATTTACATTTGCATGGTATATCTTTTTCCATCTCTTCACTTTCAGTCTGCATGTGTCCTGAGGTCTGAAGTGGGTCTCTTGTAGACAGCATATATACGGGTCTTGTTTTTGTATCTATTTAGCCAGTCTATGTCTTTTGATTGGAGCATTTAATCTATTTACATTTAAGGGAGTTATCAATATGTATGTTCCTATTCCCACTATCTTACTTGTTTTGGGTTTTTTATTGTAGGTCTTTTCCTTCTCTTGTGTTTCCTGCCTAGAGAAGGCCCTTTAGCATTTGTTGTAAAGCTGGTTTGGTGGCGCTGAATTCTCTTCTCTTTTGATTGTCTGTAAAGGTTTTAATTTCTCTGTCGAATTTGAATGAGATCCTTGCTGGGTAGAGTAATCTTGGTTGTAGTTTTTTCCCGTTCATAACTTTAAGTATGTCCTGCCATTCCCTTCTGGCTTGCAGAGTTTCTGCTGAAAGATCAGCTGTTAAACTTATAGGGATTCCCTTGTTTTTTATTTTTATTTTTTTTCCCTTGCTGCTTTTAATATTTTTTCTTTTTATTTAATTTTTGATAGTTTGATTAATATGTTTCTTCACGTGTTTCTCCTTGGATTTATCCTGTATTCAACTTTCTGCACTTCCTGTAGTTGATGGACTATTTCCTTTCCCATATTAGGGAAGTTTTCAATTATAATCTCTTCAAATAGTTTCTCAGCCCCTTTCTTTTCTCGTTCTTCTAGGACCCCTATAATTCAAATGTTGGTGTTGTCCCAGAGGTCTCTGAGACTGTCCTCAATTCTTTTCCTTCTTTTTTCTTTATTCTGCTCTACCATAGTTATTTCCACTATTTTATCTTCCAGGTCACTTATCCGTTCTTCTGCCTCAGTTATTCTGCTATTGATCCCATCTAGAGAATTTTTAATTTCATTTATTGTGTTGTTCATCACTGTTTGTTTGCTCTTTAGTTTTCCTAGGTCCATGTTAAACGTTTCTTTTATTTTTTCCATTCTATTTCCAAGATTTTGGATCATCTTTACTATCATCATTCTGAATTCTTTTTCAGGTAGAGTGCGTATTTCCTCTTCATTTGTTTGGTCTGGTGGATTTTTACCTTGCTCCTTCATCTGCTGTGTGTTTCTGTCTTCTAATTTGCTTAACTTACTGTGTTTGGGGTTTCCTTTTCACAGGCTGTGAGTTCGTAGTTCCTGTTGTTTTTGGTGTCTGCCCCCAGTTGGTAAGGTTGGTTCAGTGGGTTGTGTAGGCTTCCTGGTGGAGGGGACTGGTGTTTGTATTCTGGTGGAAGAGGCTGGATCTTATGTTTCTGGTGGGTAGGATCGCATCTTTTTGTGTGTTTTGGGCTGTCTGTGACCTTATTGTGACTTTAGGCAGCCTCTCTTCTAATGGGTGTGGTTGTGTTCCTATCTTGCTAGTTGTTTGGCATAAGGTGTCCAGCACTGTAGCTTGCTGGTCGTTGAGAGGAGCTGGGTCTTAGCATTGAGATGGAGATCTCTGGGAGAGCTTTCATCATTTGATATTATGTGTAGCTGAGAGGTCTCTGGTGGACCAATGTCCTGAACTTGGCTCTTTCCCACCTCAGAGGCACAGGCCTGACACCCGGCCAGAGCACCAAGACCCTGTCAGCCACATGGCTAGGAAGACAAATGGAAAGTACCCAGTGAGGAAGATGAACTGCAGCAAAGCCTTTGTCATATGATAGTGACCTCACGGGCTTGCTGGGCGCAAGGGCGTGTGTGTGGCTCACCCTCAGAGGCCAGTCAGGGGTTTTCTATTGCAAAGTGGAGAGGAGCTCACGGAGCCGCTCTGCCTCCGCTTCACTGTACACTGCTCCACGTACCCTGAATGACTTTTAAACATTTTATATACATTTATGTTCATTCTTCATGCTATAATGATTTATGGGTTGTCACAAATGCAGTGTCACATATTCATCATTATGGTGCCATACAGATAGATTTATTCTCAAAAAATTTTTAAACTGTTTTTAACCTATTCAAACAGTGCCAACCAGTGACCTATTTATCATCTCTTTAGTTTTGCTGTTTCTAGAACTAATATATTTGAATAATTGAATATTTATGCTTTTCAGACAGGCTTTTTCTGCTTAGCAATATGTATTTACAAGTCATCCATGTGTATTAATAGCTTGATAGCTCATTTCTTTTTATTGGTGAGTAATAATCTTTTGTATGGTTACATGATCTACATTTCTGATACTGGAATTTGTTTCCGTCTTTCTCTTTTCTCTCCTTCTCTCTCTGATCATCCAGGCAATAAGTTTATCAATTTATTTGTCAAATAATTATCTTTAATTTTTAAATTTTTTGGTTTTCATTGTCATTGATTTCTGCTGACATTTTTCTTTTTTTTTTAACTTGCTTTAAGCTAAATTGCTCTACATTTTCTAGTTTTCTAAGATGGAATCTTAGGTTACTGATTTTAGATCTTTCTTATTTTCTAACACATGCATTTAACGCTATATTTTTTCCTCCAAGCACTGCCTACACTGCATCCCACAAATTTTGATAGGTTGTATTTTTATTGCCATTTAGCTCAAAATACTTTTTGAGTTTTCCTTGAGACTGCTTCTTTGATTCAGGTTCTCTTTGATCTCCAAATATTTGGGCATTTTTCGGGTATCATTTGATTATTGATTTCTAATTTAATTCCATTATGATCTGACAACATATCTTCTATGATTTTTATTTTTAAAATTTGTTTAGTTGATTTTTTTATTGTCTAGAGTATAATCTGTCTTGGTGAATGTACCTTTTTGTTGAAAACTGGACATGTTGTATCAGGTGATTAAAACTGAGGTAAATAGGCCTATAGTGTGTGGTTTTATGTTAATCCGGCTAGTAATTGGGCTGTGTTTAATGTTTACTGTAAGGATAGGTGCCACAAACTTCATTTATCTTGTTTTGTTTCTACTCTTAACTTTAGGCTTTCTTAAGTATTCCTCTTCAGAGAGGGGCTATGTCTTGCAGTTTGGTCAGTGGTAATTTTCTTTTATTATAATATAACCCTGTTGATGTGGTGGCATGGAAGTTAGGGAGGGAAGTGTTCTGTCATCTTCTGATTAAACCACAGGCCTTTAGTTGGCCTATGTCTCTATGCTGATACCCTCACAAATATTTTTCCAGTATATAGTATCTCCCCTACATTAGGTGAGAAAGGAAAGCTTATGGGGAATGGAGAGGAGGAATTCTCTCCTGCAACTGGGGTAAGACTTTGGTAAAGTTTTTCCCCTGGAAAGTAGGTCTTTGTTATAGAGAATAATCTGAGCGATTTCCCAATTAACTGTTTTCCTCCTCCTGCCAGAACCATGCTTAGTTCTTCACCATGGGATCCTAGTAGAGAACATGAGTGTAAAACCTATGAAATTGTGGAGAGCTCCTTAAGACTGCAGCTTCCAGGTGTTTCTCACTCTCATGCTAGTCTATGTTCAGTCTCCAGCAGTTCATCATTTAAGTGTTCCTACCTATTTGTGGCTCTAGCAGCTTCTGTTCTAGTAAAACATATCTCCACTGTGACTCTATATTTTCTTGTCCAACTTTTGGGGTGATAATTTGTCCTGATACCACAGTTCTCTGATGAGTTAAAAATTATTGCTTTTTTTGTTTATTCAGATTTTTCTTAGTATATGAATGGAAGTGACAGTTTAAAATCTATTTATATGCCAGAGCTAAAATCTGCAATCTCATATTTTTCTTTTAAAGATTTAAGTGGCCAGATGTTTACCTAGACTCTCAATGTAAACATCTGTAGCTATTTAGACAATTTAACACAATGCTAGTAATTTTATATATGTACTCTGAGCGAATAGCAATCATTGATTGCTGTTGTCAATTAAATTGTATATGATCACTCTAGGTAGCAACTTCTGAGTTCATGTTAAAAGCTAAATTTTTGTTCTTGAATCTTTGAGAGTTTGTGGTTTAGCAGCTATCATAAACATCCAAGTTAAAATTTCAAAATATCCAGATTACAGCTGTAGTAGGTAGAATCTTAAATTTGCCCCCAGGATTCTCACCAACCTGGTGTACATATCCTGTATAACATCTCCTCCTTTTGAAAGGTACTTGTGATCTATCATGCCTGTGATTGTTACATTATATGGCAGAGAGATTTTGAAGATATAATTAGGGTTCCTAATCAGTGACTTTGAGCTAATCAAAAGAGAGATTTTCCTGGTTCACCTAATTTAATCATGTGAGCCATTAAAAAGGGGACTAAAAAGATTTGAAGCAGGAGAAATTTCTCTTGCTGACCTTGAAGAAGCAAAATCCACATTTGAACTGCCTATTGAGGGGGATACATGGCATGAAATTGAAGTGTTCTCCAAAACTGAGGGTGATCTCTGGTCAACATCCAGAAGAAAAGGGGAATTTCAGAACGATCATTGTCAGGAACTAAAATCTGTCAACAATCAGTAAGATCAGAAGGAAAACAAAATGATTACCAACATCTTGATTTCAGCCCAGTGAGACCTTGAGCAGAGGTCCTAATTAAACCATACCCAACTTTTTGAACCATGGATAATTAATATATGTTGTTTTGTACCTCTATGTTTGTGGTAATTTGTACATAGCAATAGAAAGCAAATACAAAAGGTAAAAAAAAGCACAATATAAAAATATTTTGATATTTTGTTAACGTTAGCCCTAGTGGGAATATGCTCAAGATTTTAGAATTAAAAGAATAAAGTCCCATTTTTTTATTCCTGTAATTACAATAACTTACACAAAAAATATATTGACTTAATTTATCTAAAGATAACGTGCTTAGGCATTGTCTTCATTCATTCAGGCTGCTATAACACAATGCCACAGACAAAGTGGCTTATAAAGAACAGAAATTTATTTCTCACACTTTTGAGGGCTGGAAGTTCAAACTCAAGGTGTCAGCATGGTCAGGTTCTGGTGAATGCCCTCTTCCAGCTTACAGACTTCCACTTCTCACTGTGTCGTCACATTGTGGAAGGGTCAAGGTTGCTCACTGGGGTCTCATTTACAAGGTTACTAATCTCATTCATGAGGGTTCTACCCTCATGATCTAATCACCCTAAAGTTCCCACCTCCTAAAACTACTACTTTAGGATTAGGTGTTCAGCATTTGAATATGTTGTACCTGCTGATAAAAGTTGTCTAGGTGATCAATTTGGAGTATTTGCACATTTATGATTGCTTATGTGTGCTCAAAAAATTAAAAGACCTAGCAGAGTTGTAGACTGAAAAGTCCAAAGAACAACAATGTAACAAAATAGTAACAGTATAATAGTACTAATATTTTACAGTAATAGGAAGAGTAATAACAGCTCTTTACTTCTTGAATATTTGCAATGTGTATTAATGAGTACTTGAAATATTCCAGGTATGGTTTTGATCACATGCTTTTTCTAATAAGCATTAACTAATTTATTTTTCTCAATGATACTATGCAGTAGTTACTATTAATTTCCCACTTTAGTAGAGGAAGAAACTGAAACAGAGAAAAATCAAGTTAACATATGGAAGGAAGCTCTTGCTAACAGGTGACCTGAGATGGCTTAAACTGGCCTCTCTTTTCTCCCATGCAGTAGAGAGCCTAACTGGGCCTGACCTTGGAGTTTTGTGCAAGGATTTCTACATGCACTGGGCTTACTGAAGATGTCCAGCGAAGATCCATGTGAACAACATAAGGGACTCACTGGACAAGGCACACAGAATTCTGGTTATGTGTCCATTCTGAACCCTTTTATGCCTTGGCCTTGGGACCACGTCTACATAGGTCTGGCCAAGAGACCAAATAATCTATACCTGTTGAGCACTAGATTGATCCGGCAGCAAATAACATCATACAAATAATACCACTGATACCTAGCATTATGATTAATAATAATAACTGATAAGATCTCATAGAGAAATAATAGTAACTCATGTGTATAGTGTTTATAGCTTACAAAATAATTCCCAAATTCCTTATCCATTATTTGATTTAACTATTAAAGTAAAATTATTTAATATATTTTATTACTGTCCTAAGTTTAAAGAGGAGGAACTAAGTTTTTCAGGGGCTGAGTCACACAGCCCAAACTTGGTAGAACTAAGACTTTTAATTCCAGACTTTTAGTAAAAAGTTCCCCCAAGACTTTACTGGCTTAAAACAGCATGGATGATTCTGCAGTTCAGCAGTCTGGACTGGGTTCACCTGGATGATTATTCTGCTCTCGGGCCAGGCTTACTCAAGCATTTGCAGTCAACTGTTAGTTAGCTAGATGTCAGCTCTGAAGGTTTACTGGCTGTCAGCTAAGGTGTTGGGGAAGATTGAGCTATATTCTTCTCATCTAGCAAGGTTCCAAAATCAGCAGAAAAGAAAAACCTCAGTGATCAATCGTGTTTCAAATCTTTGCTTGTGTTTCATTGCTGCTGCTTCATTGGTCAAAGAAAGTAACATGGCCAAGTCTAGTGTCAGTGTGTGAAGGGATCAAGGGCATTAGTACAGAGAGGTATGAACAAATTTGAGACTATTATTGCAGCAATCTCCCATAGTTACTTAAAAGAGAAAGCCCCTCTGTTCCAGTAGGTTCTATTAGGGTTATTGCTTTCTCAGGGTTCATTGATTCAAAAAGAACAATACTTTTCAAAGGTTCTGGAGAGAGTGTGATATAATTTAGTAATTCTCTAAAGTCTCGAGTAACAGATCTCCAAGATGTTCTATAGAACATTGGTTCTGAGATTTACTCTTCGAAGGAATGGAATTTGTTGTCAAAAATGTATAGAAAATACCCATTTCCCTGGCTCACTTCAGTCCCAAGGTTTACATATTAGCATGTGTGATGGTTAATTTTTTTGATCAATGTAACTGGGCCATGGGATGCCCAGACATTTGATCAAACATTGTTCTAGGTGTGTTCTGTGAGGGTGTTTCTGAATGGGATTAACATTTGAATCAGTAAACTAAATAAAGCAGATTTTTCTCCCTGATGTGAGTGGGCCTCATTCAATCAGTTGAAGAACTTGACAGAATAAAAAACCTAAGCAAAAGGAGCTGATGAGCTGGGACACTGGTCTTTTTCATGCCTTCAGGATCAACCTCAAAAATTGTCTCTGTGGGGTTTTAAGCCTGCTGGGTTCTGGGCTAGAACTTACACGATTGGCTTGCATGGTTCTCAGGCCTTTAGAATCAACTAGAATTATACCATCAGCTCTCCTGTGTCTCCAACTTGTCAACTCCAACTGAAGATCTTGGGTCTCAGCCTTCATAATTCTGTGAACCAATGCCTTATAATAAATCTGCCCATCCATCCGGGATGTGTGTATATATATATGATATATAAATTATATCTACATATATGAATGCTATCTATCAATATATATCATTCATATATATAACATAATATGTATATTATATATTATATATATATTATATATATATATATATATATGGGAGAGAGAGAGGTTATATGCATTGGTTCTGCTTCTCTGTAAAACCCTAATACAGCATATTACACATTAACATGTTAATATATTAACGGCCCTAAGACTGTCTGGAGTAAAAAATAAGAACTCTTTATCTTTTAATGTAAAAGAAATTTTAAAATAAATAGAAAAGCCTTGATTTAAGTCTTGGTTCTACTACTATGTGACTTTCAACATTTATTTAAAGGCTCCAAATAAATTTCTGATTCCTCACCTGTAAAATGGAAAGATTGAGAAAATATTTCACAGGCTGTTTTGTTTGTTCTTTTTTTTGTTTTTTGTTTTGCGGTGCGTGGGCCTCTCACTGTTGTGGCCTCTCCCGTTGTGGAGCATAGGCTCCAGATGCACAGGCTCAGCAGCCATGGCTCACGGGCCCAGCCGCTCCACGGCATGTGGGATCTTCCCGGACCGGGGCACGAACCCGTGTCCCTTGCATCGGCAGGCAGGCTCTCAACCACTGCGCCACCAGGGAAGCCCCACAGGCTAAGTTTTTTCTAGAAACTTGTGAATAAATTATAGTTATAAAAATTATTATTACTATGCTTATATGACTACTTGAATGTAATACATTTTTAAACCACAGAACCCCTTGTTGTATGATATCTGTTAATATCCTAAGGAATTATGTTCCAGTGAATATATTTTATAAAATATATTTAGAGAAGTGGAAAGTCCAGGAAAATGGTAGTTTAAAACTATTGTTGATATGGTGAAACTTAGATCTGCCATTATTTTCACACTTAATTTGGCCTTTGTGTGTGAGAGACACATTTGGGGACAAAAGGAAATGGCAGGATGTGCTTATTCTAGACACAAAAGTTTCTCAGTAAAACAGACAAAACTGAGATTTCGACAGAATTCTTAGCTACTTCTTTTTTTGAGAAGGCTGATTTACTGGATGTCTTGAGGGAAGATTTATATGTACAGTAGGAAGATAATAATAAGAAAATAATAGTAATGGCAATACCACATAGAGCTCTCAATCACCATTTTGTTTCAGAGTACTTTCATATCTCTTACCTGATTTCAAAAATGATTCATGGACAAGGAAACAGTACATTTGACCCAGCCACATAGTTGTAGACTACCAGAAGATTTTGGACAGATAAACTACAAAGGAAGCAGAAAGAGGTTTGCTCCTTTTGCTCAAAGATCACAGACACCTTGCCTGTGCAAGAGTAAAACTCAGGCTGGCAAACAGCAATTAACACTGACAAAATGGATCATACCAGAATATAAAATCTAAACCTACAGTTTCTTCCTGAATAGTTTTTCTGTCACAGATAATAACTGGAGATGACATTTTGAAAATATTCCCCTACTCCAACAAATTTTAAAAAATGAAATCTTGGACGTTACAGTGCCTTAAAGTGTTTTTTTAAGGGAATATATCTATTCCCTTTAATACCCCTCCCCAATAAAACGTATTTTATCAACAACCATTTCACTTACATATCAAAATATGATGACTCTAATATTCATAATACTCATTCTTATACTACTTCTCCAGTTATCTTAGAATTAATATAGGCTTCTGTCCTTTTGCTCATTCTTTTGCTCTCTGTGACCTCTTAGCATATTAATGAAACAGCAAGAAAACTTTTCCAGCCATTATATTAAGGATCATAAAAAGTTGCTATTATGTTCCTAACTGAAAATATAAAATATATTACTTTTCAAAGGATATGAGCTTAAAAGCAAAAAGATGTGCAGAAATATGGACATTTTTGTATACTATTTACCAATGAGAGTAAAAATGCCTAGTACAAATGATGTTTACTTTTTTTTTTTTTTGTGGTATGCGGGCCTCTCACTGTTGTGGCCTCTCCCGTTGCGGAGCACAGGCTCCGGATGCGCAGGCTCAGAGGCCATGGCTCACAGGCCCAGCCCCTCTGCGGCATGTGGGATCTTCCCGGACCGGGGCACGAACCCGTGTCCCCTGCATCGGCAGGTGGACTCTCAACCACTGCGCCACCAGGGAAGCCCGATGTTTACTTTTTTGAACCCTATAGTTACATTGTCCTGTCCTATGATCACAGACTAGACCTACTCTAGAATAATTATTTTCTATCGTCTCATTTTTTTTCTCAAAGGTGCCAGGCAAAAAGTTAGTTAAAAGAGGAATCTCTATGAACTCAAAATCTCTCCTGGTATAATAAATTAATGTGAATACCATATTGAGAGGGAGGACATGAGAGTTGTATTTATTAAAAACCAAAGAAAGATTGTCTATAGAATTCTCCAATATGAAACTTGATATCTAGTCACCTCTTTTCCAAACATATTTCCTTAATTCACTCTGCCATTCATTTCCTCTCCACAGATCCCAGGATCCAGTTCAAATCCTACTTCCTTTGCAAAACTTCTCCTGAAAGTCCACTGGAAGGTAATCTTTTCCTTTTCATCTTCCATATCAAAATTTTCTATCCTGCCTATGTCTTTTTTAATATGTAAGTAATGCCATAGTTCAGGACATGGACCATTGATCTAAAGAGTTGAAGTTCAAGTGCTGGCTCTATATTTATTCACTCTATACATCTGGGCAGGTGTTTGGTATCCTCAGATCTGCCTCGTTTGATCATCCATGGGGTAGGAAATGTTTATATGCCTTTTCAAGTCATTATAAAACAGTATAATAACTGGTACATAATCTACTTTTTACAAGATGATAGTGTTGTTATTTTTTTATCATCATCATTCTCAACATCATTTCTGTAACTACATTTAACGTCCAAGAATATAAGGATAAGCTCTTGCAGTGTTGCCCAGCAGTATGTCTTGCCCATGGTAGATACACAAAAAATTGTTATTGATTAATAGTTGTCTGACGATGAAGAAAGAGGAGAAAAAAGGACAGATAAAGGTAAGATGACTTTATATGAACAGTGGTAATGTTAAAATTAATATCCTAGAGTCAATAGTTTCTATATTAAATCAACAAAGTAAATGTTTAAGTTGTAGACAAAGACTCTTTCAGCTCAAATAAGCTGTGATTCTGCTGCTATGAGTAAACCATTCTTTAAAGTAGCAGAGTGCAAATGAAGAAATGACGTGTAGCGTTATGAATGTGTAAAATGCAAGGAATATATAAAGTTACACTTAGATAATCATCTGCAGTTTTCTAGGCACTGTGGTCAATGATGGGAATTAAATGATTATAGGACATTGCCCTAAAGCAGCTCAAATCAAAAGGGCAGATGACTAAGCAATGTGTTATGAGAGGCTGATATGCCTCATATAAATGCTTATGCAGTGTGCTAAGGAGGCACAGAGGAAGGGCATGCAAGCCAGGGAAAGGAGACTGGCAAGCATTTAGAAAAGATTATATTTAAGCTAAATCTTCAATATTCAGGGAAACAGGCAGAGAAGCTGCTGTTTTTGTCCAAGAGAAGTATGACAAAAGTCTTGAAAAAGATGCTAAAAGGTAAAATTAAGCATAAGCCAGAAAATTAATATAGCAAAACCCTGTGATAGTTTGCCCTGAGTTAATACAAGTTAATCCAATTTGGAAGTAATGGCATTAGTGATTAGCTCTCATTCTGTGCCCAAACCACATTCTCGAATGGGAGTGGTCTAAAGTCTTTTCCTTCTAGAGGGAAGGCAAGGCCAAGGGGGAAAACAGCAGACAGCTGTATCTTGAGAAAGTATGTCCTCATATCCTCATTATTCTGGCCCAATCCCTCCAGGCTGGGTCAACAAAATGAGTCCATTCCTAGGCAGATTCCTGGAATCACTGCTTCTATCCCAGAAGTTCCATCCTGTCACAAGACCCAACTTATTATTTAAGCTGCTTTGGACAACTGCCACCAGGTGGCACCAAACTGCAGGCAGGACTTGGAGGGATTTGGATTTCCCAGACTTCGATTTTCTGACCAATTAGCTGCACAGGTTTATCCCCAGTCATTTCATTAACCTCACAACAACATGACCCAGCATTTTATCTGATTAAATTTTTAGACCCTGCATCTCACATTTTGGTAGCGCTTTTACTGCATTTTCAAATAAGAGAAAAAAATTAAAGCTTGGAGAAGAAAGACAAATGTAAGATAATTTGAAATTACTGACTCCCCAATGGATAAAGTGGTTTATTGGTTCATTGGTAGGGAGGCAAGAAGATTGGGTTCACAGGAGAAGGAAGGATGGAAACCTGGCTGTTAGCGTTTTAAAAGTTTTTGGAATGGGTATTCACAAAGGAGTGAGAAGCAGGAAAGGGGTAAGAAAGGCCATTGGAGTGAGAGGAAATCCATTCTACTGGTTTATTTCATAAGCAATAGACAAAGACTAGAGAAGTTCTAGCATATCACTAGGAAAAACAAGAGGTTTTAATGGTCATTTTGTTTTGTTTTGTATTGTTGCCCAGTTTCAGGAATCTGTGGTTAGTTTTGAAATGTATAAAATGACTTCTATTTGGTTCTCTCTCAGAGAGTGACATGTGAATCATTTCTGTCCTTTGATAATAGAAATTTGCAATTTTGGCAACCCCAGGTCTTAATGCAGGATAGTTGAAGATGCCTAATTTTCATTTCCCCCTAAATCTCCATGTCTCTCTCTTTCCAGTATAGTATTGGGTATGAGCTCTGCCTGGTGAGATGGTTTTTTTATAGTCTCCTGATCAGGCATTTCGTGTCCTGCTCATTGGCTAAAGTTATCATCTCGTGCTATGGAATTGCTTATGCTGTGAAACTTGCCTCCCAGGGAAACTTGGCCCCTAGGCCCCATAATTGATTCTGCTGTGGAATTATCTCCTGAAGATTTCTAAATTGAAGGAACTCTTAATCCATCCAAAGGTGTCTCACTAGCGGCTCAGCAGTGCACAACAACTTTACCATGCCTGTCTCAAGACGTTGTCTTTTCTCAGCTTTGTAAGTAGCATTCCAACTCATATCTTTATGCAGTAGCAGAATCTGCCTCTAGTGTGGTGCCTCTGAACTCTGACTGTATTTGGAAAGCATTACGGGAGTTCTTTAAAAAAAAATCTCACCCCCATTCCCCCAGAGATCTTAATTCAATAGATCTGAGCTATGACAGGAGCCTTAATTATTCTTTTAAAGTACCCCAGGTGCATCAGTATGTGCAGACAGTGTTAAGAAACACTTTCCTACTATTTTAGGAAGTATCAAATGATCCTTCTTAACATTTTAACCTGCATCTTAGGTTGACCCTTTTTTCCTTTTCTTAGCACATGTAGGCATATTCTTTGCTGAAACTAAATGCCTACTTTTGTTTTACAATTTCTGTGCTTTTTGTCTTATATGTTGTTGTTTGTTCTGTTTTAACATGCTTTTCTAGTTTTATTTCCTTGGGGTCTTCATGAGAAATACAGGCCTGTCAAATATATCCACCGTTCAAAAAGTCTTTTCCCACTGCCTCATCCTGAGTCAAGTAATCCCACCTAGGAGCTGTTTTCCTGTCACACTAACATCTACTTCAAGCTTGAACTGTATTTACTACAGTTCTTCCTGACTTACCTTTGGTATGGTTAATTTCAGAGCTATTGCATTTGGTTTTTAGGTGGTGAACTGCAAAAGGAGGTATTCAACCTGCATCCCCATCATAGAGCTCTGTGCCCTTACATGACACTGTGTGTACCCAAAGCACAGAACAATTTATTTTAATTTGCACCGTTTTGCCTTATGTGATAGTCGTGGCCCTGCTTAAAGTTTCTCTACATTTTATTGGAATCCTAATTTAATACACTTTTCATCATGTATGTCCGGGGCACAGGTAACCCTGTACTCCACCCACTAGTAAAGGAACCACTTTGGTATCAACTCAGTTTTTCTTTCAGCACTGTACAGTGATCTTTCTAGTCTTCTCTAAAATCTGCTCAAGTTTTCAATAACTACTTGATGCGCTATATTAATCCTTATGTTTTTAGTTGCTCGTATATTAGGCGCTGCATCTGCATGTATAAGGGGGAAATTCTCAATTTTTCCCTCGTCTCTAAATCTTGCTTTGGAAATCATTTTAGTCTATCTTGACATTTTTGGGCCAGAGTCATATTATTTCATTGGTAACAACTAGAACAACATAATCTTTCCTGATACTCTCTTTAAGAGCAGTTGTTACATTCAGATCTACCTCATTTTCCCTTTTGTATCTCTCTATCCTGGCCTTGCAGATCATTTTCCAGTTTATATCTGTCTAATTTCTTTCTAAGATTCAACTTTTCCCCTGAGGAAATTTCTCTTTCCCATGTTGACCGAAGGAAAAATGCACAATGTAAAAGTTGTGAGTTAAGTTTTATTCTGGGGCCTTACTGAGGACTATAGCCTGTGAGACAGCCTCAGGGAGAGCTGTGATGAACTGCTCTGAAGAAGTAAGGGAGGAGCCAGGATATGTATGAACTTTTTCACTGGGAAAAACATGTAGCTAAGCATAAAATAATTACTGACAGTCACAAAAAACAGACATCTCAAGTAATGATTTTAGTGTTTTTTCTTTATGGGAAAATGCAAGCACCTGGGGTCATAAAAATTATCCTCAGATATGTATCTTGACTATCTAGGGGCCATTATATCCAAAGCACAGAATGCTTCCTGTTTTTCTCCATCCTCAGTACGGCTCAGGTTGCACTGTTTGTGGACAACTGCAGTGGCTAATGGCTTAATCTTGTACAACTGGAATGGCAGGCAGCATTTTTTTCTTTATACCCAGAATAATCAGCATTTCTTTTGTTTTAATTATTTTGCTATCTTATATCTGATGAGAGAATTGAACCATGTTTTTGAACCATGTTTTTCCAATCACCTCAGTTTCTCCTTGATTCTCTGAGCAAGTATTATTCTTAGAGGCATACGTACCAAGCATAGGTTTTGTAAGAAACTCTTCAGCCTTTGGAATTCCAATAATTTCAGTGAGTTGTTTATCTGGTTAAATACAAGTAGATAGGATATTTTCATAGGTCTCCTTCTTTATTGCTATATTTGTTTATTAGGAAAATCTACCACTTGTGAAGGAAGCTACATTTTACTACTAGAAAATTAAAGCCATGGTAAGAGTTACATTGAATTAAATTTAGTGATCAACTTGAGACCAAGAAGAGGGTAGGACTTCTGCTGCCTGGCAGATCCCCCATATGGAGAAGCTAGATATCATAGATCTATCTCATTCTGCTAAACCCCATAATCAGATACATCAAGTATTTTCTGGGGAAACGTGAGTGAATAGGTGGTGAGAGAGTACGAGAGTTTTTCTAATGGAAAATGCTGTTATGTAGAAAGACACTTTAGGAGAGAAACACATAGGTTCTTCTCTAGTGCTTAGTACTAGGTCTAATGGTGTCTCCTCTGAATGAATGGGATGTGGAGTACAGAGGTGGGGGGCAGAGCTCCATAATATTAAGTGCCTCAAAGTCATTCTGAAAGTGATCTAGAAACATTGTTTTGCCAGAGATTAATGACAGGAGAGATCATAGCATATAACTGTTGGTAAATTAGATTTTTCTTCAGTCCTACAGTTGAGAATTTTCTCAGTTGTCGTGATAAGGAAGAATGCTAACAGAATTCAAGTATATGTAGAATATGATAACATTTACAAATATATTAGAACACATTCTTTCATATTTTATATTATTTCAAATTACAAAACAATAGATTTACTATAGAAAATGTGAATAATCTAAAAAATAATTTCATCAAACTATTAGAAATAATACAGTTCATGGTTGCTATATACAAGATATATTTACAAAAATTGATTGCATGTACATACTATAGCAAAAACTGACAAGAGATTATAATAAATAAAAAGACACCACTAACATAAGCACTCATAAAAATAATACTGGACTTTACTAATAAAATCTAACTTATATGGAAAAATATTAAAAATCAACCAAAAGACCTAAAGATTTAAATAATAAGAAGTAACATTATCGTAAATTAATCTAAATTACAAAAATTAATTTGTAAATATGTCACTCCAAAATTCTGGTTGTATTTATTTGAGATATTGAAAGAACTTATTTTAAAGTTTTATGGGAGAATAAAGGGCTAAAATGGAGTGAATTAACTCCAAAAACGTGTTGGTAGAATGTGGGGATATGGGAACCCATGTGCACCTGATAGAGCAAAGCATTTACACAAAGCAACACGTCTAGATTTTCAAAGCATGTTGCTGAGTGAAAAATGCAAAACTTACTTCTATAGCACAGCATTAGGCATACAAATGAATATAAATATACATGAAATAATTATACATAAAATAAGAGAATATGCTTTAGAAGATGTATTATATGCCAGAATAAAATGATGTAAATAAATAAGTAAATAAACCAAAAGACAATTCTTGAACTCACAATAGAGGATAGTGGACAAAGGTGTATACTTAATGCAATTTCCTTGACAAAGTCCCAAATATATAAAACGGAGTTTAACTATGCATTTCCATTTATATCTATGTTAGTTTTCTCCTGGTTATAAAAGTACTAAGTTCTTTTAGTTGAAAATCAATAGAAGTATTGAGAATCAGTACACAAAACTATAACCACCCCAGTCTTCCCACATCCTTGCAATGGGAAACACTATTAAATTTTAGCTATATTTTTAATTCAGGCTTTCCTATAGATGTTATTCTATGTTTTCCTCATAATATTATTGATTAAATATTCTCCAATATTAAAAAAAATAACATTCCCTGGAAACATTTCAATGGCCGTATAATATCTTAGTCTCAATTACTAGGCTCAGACTAAATGCTACATAGGCCAAATAGAAGTTACCCATTAATTATGAATCACATTAATCAAAATTAATTATTTTCTTAGAAAAATTTGGAGTTTTTAGTTCCACATGATAGTATATCTGTGGCAGAGGAGAATAGAATTTTATAACGTAAGGTATATTTATATAGAGAGAAGCCTTATATACAGATACTGTAGAAATAGAATTTTCCTGTTCATTTCAAGACGGTTAGCATGTGAGAACCACCGGAACCTCAAGGTTGCAAGTCCTACTCCATACCTCCATCTCCACCAGAAGTGCCCACTTCTTTTGAATCAGAAGTAAAAAAATTATAGGAGCTCAAGCACAGATTATCGGTATTAATTTTTACTTTGTACTTTTAAGTTTGCAACTGGGTTATACCAAATACCTACATTTATGGAAAAATTGCTGTCTACTGACAGGAATGTGATTACCTGGAAAGGAATTCAGTTTGTGTGGGTAGGAAATAAGAGGGGGAAGTGGAAAGAGATTTCTTAAAAGATGATTTGTGAATCACCTACTTAGTAGTAACCACTGAGAGGACAGAGTCAGTGACTCACAGAGAGAGTCCTGAGAAAGAAAAGATACTAGAGAGTGGGTAACAGCTTTGGAGAGAAGTAGGTGCTCTTCTAGTTAAATTTCGGAATGAGATAAAGGAAAGGAAGCATTTAAAAACAAGACCTACTAACCTGGAGGATATACAGTAATGTGCAGTAGCACATTACATGCTGTCAAGACTGTCAAATATCAAGGAGAAATCAAAGAGAAGGAGAGCTTAAGAAATGTCACCTGTATTTTAAGATCAATTTTGGAAATGCATAGAATGTGATGCTAAACCTTATAGAAAAGAAGAAAATACATTATGCTGGGAATTGATACCTTAATTCCACATTTGAAACTCCCAGATTTTTGAGACTTGGGAAAAAAAGTCCCATATTTTGCTACATATCTTAGCTTTTCCATTTAAAAAATGAAGGATTGAATTTCTTGATTTCCAAGACTCATTTTAGTTGTAAAATGTTAGACTTCTGTGACAAAATGCAAGACATTAAATTATATATAGTAATGTAAATGAAATAATTTTTTTTAATTTATTTATTTATGGCTGTGTTGGGTCTTCATTTCTGAGCAAGGGCTTTCTCTAGTTGTGGCAAGCGGGGGCCACTCTTCGTCGCACACACAGGCTCAGTAATTGTGGCTCACGGGCCCAGTTGCTCCGCAGCATGTGGGATCTTCCCAGACCAGGGCTCGAACCCGTGTCCCCTGTATTGGCAGGCGGACTCTCAACCACTGCACCACCAGGGAAGCCCATGAAATAATTTTGACTCATCATGCACATTAGATTGACAAGCATACATAATGGTTTTAATAAGATTACTTATCCATTTTCTTATATAAATATGAGCTATACATATTCTATAAAATTATTTTTTATACCTTTGTATCTTCTACCTATAATAAAAGAATATCTTAGAACTTAGACCAAACATAAAAGGAGAGAAAAACAAGACTTTGAGTCATATTAGCTTCATACTTTACTCATTTGGAAGTAGCCAAGGGACAGACTGGGGACATAGTCCTGGGGTGAAGCCACAGGACATGACAACGAAAGTCGCTGAGACTTTCCTCTGGCCAGACGTGTACAGAAGGCACATTCTTCCTTTGTATATTTGTACCCAACCCTAGGGAGGATCCAGGGAAAGAGGTACATGCCTGAGATACTTGAGTGACTGAGCAATTTTTCTAGTAAGACTGATCATTATCTAAATGGAGTCTTTAAATCATGGACTTGGATTTAAATTATTTAAATTATTCAGTAGACTCTTTAAATTATTGAATTGTATTAAGTTTTAAACTAGAAGTATCCAAAGTGAGAGTGTTTTCTCTAACCCATGAGTGGAAACATGGGGAGTAATGGTCATTGTTTATAGGCAAACTAAATTAGGCATATTTCTCTTAGTATATATGAAGTATTGTGAGTTAAATTTTGACACCCACATATGCCATTTTATACATCAGAAATCTCAGGCTCTATTCTGTTCCTGCTGTGTTCAGGTATATTGCTGCCTTCTAGAATACAGCTTATATAAACAGAAATAGATTCTCATATTTGTCCAAGCTGTGAAGTCCAAGGCAAGGGACCTCAGTGAGATCAATCAAAGATGCATTTTTTGACAATCACAAACAGGCAGTTTGAACAACATGGCAGTGCACTCTAATAGCTTATGTAGCTGCTTCATTTTATGCTGAGGAAATTCCTTCTTAAACTCTTGCTTTAATTTATTCTTGATGAGATGCTTACCGTTTCCTAAGAACAGTCCTGTTATTAGAGGATAAGTATCTAAGGAAGTTACGATGGAGCAGACAGCAAGATATAAGGAGGTCATGTATGGCCCTTTATTTATTTATTAAATAAACAACTATTGATCACCTAGCACATGTCAGACACTGTTTTATGTGGTGGGGATAAAAGGATGATTAAGACTGACATGAAGTTTACATTACAATGAGGGGGGATAGAGACAATAAAATAATAAATAGGATGATTTCAGATTGCAATCAGTACTATAAAGAAAATAAACTCTTATAGCCAAGAGTCTGAGGGGTGTGGAAATTTCTATGGAAGGACTCTGTTAAAAGAAACCATTTCAACTTAAGTTAGAATCAGACACACGACAAGGGGGTCAGTGAGTTCAGGCAAAGGGAATAAAGCCACATGGATCAAACTTGGTTGGCTAAAGCAAGAGAATGTACATTGGTTAGTTTGCGTATGGTGAGGGATGGGGTGGGAGATGATACAAGATGAGGCTGAAGAAGAGTCAGGGCTAAATCTCACAAAGCCATAGTAAGTAGTTTAGACTCTTTTCTCAGTGAGATTATGTAATGAATAATATTGGTGCCCAAATTCTCTCAGATCTCTATGACCATTTTTGTGCATATTTCAGCTTCAGTGTGCTTTTTTTTCCAAGAACTAGTGCCTGTGACTCTTTTTTTAGATGATTGCTTTTCAGTGGCAGTGGCCTGCCTTATCCACATTGCAGAAAAGCATCTGAAAATTTATTTCTGTGACCTCCCTACCAGTAATTAGATGATTCATGGGTGCAGCCTCTGGTTGAGAAAATACTGAGGGTTAATTTTCTCTTCAGAGTTCTTTGGGATTAGGCTGAAAGGACCCTCTCTGGGACTTTGCCTGTGATAGAACCTTGCTTGGATTTCTCCCTTTCTCTGTTCTGCTCTCCCAGTTTCCCCTGGGAACAGTTCCTTACCAGTTTCCCTGGGAACATTTCCTTATAAAATCACTTGCATACCAAACCTCATCTCACAGTCTACATCTGGGAAACTCAAACTCTGACAGTTGGAAGATTTGGAGGAATCTAAAGAGAAGGACAAAAACTGACTAATGTTTTAAAAATATCACTGCGGCTGCTGTATGAAGAATGTTAGTAGGGCTGGGGGAGGCCAGAAAAGAAGAGACAAAGGCAGAAGGCTGTTTCAGTAATCTGGACTAGATAGCAAGCTATATGTTACCTGAAGTTCTCCAAGAGGTATGTGCATTGGAGAGACTGTCATAAATAATGCATTGAGGTATAAAAAGAAAATAATAAATTCTATTTCTTTGTATGAGTCTAGAAATCGAGAAATAGATTGTGCTTCACTACTCTAATTTGTCAGTACACACATTTATACTTAGAAATAAATTTTTATATTGAGGGATGCACTCAAGATTTTGTACTGAGGAGACAGGCCATCAAAAATTTTTGAAGGACACTGGTTTTAGACATTAGCCAACTTTATGTTTTCTTTTTTTTCATGCAGTCTATTCTTGGTAGTCTTATGGAATGTTTTTCTTGCATATGTGTCTCTAGCAAGATGTCTTTGCTTTTAATTCTTCATTTTGAGGAAGGGGATTTAATTATTTGGGTGCTCCTCTAGGTTAGCTATTTTGAAGAATGAGACTATTCAATTTCTTCTGAAGAAATGCATAACTAGTTACAGGGGCAAGTCTGATAATTCTCTATTATTTTCTGAGGATAAGAAAATTAAAAGTGCTCCAGATGCTTTAAGTGTAATATTCCATCTACTATAAATTGACTTTAGAATGCTTTCCTTACACAAGGTTAGGGCATGAGTGCTCATTAAGGACTATATACATTCATGGCTTGAGAATTCATCAGAACACCAATTAAACTCAAAGAAAGTCTACAAAAAAAAATATTGTAAGCTGACTTTTTTCTCTCACTCAGCAGTCCTTTGCCACCTTTCACATCAGATATTACTATTTTAAAATGTGGATTTTATTATTCGGGTACAGTCAGGACAACAGATCTGGTGGCAATTGCCATTGAAGAGATAGTTTGCTTCTCACAGTTCCCAAGAGGAGGGACTTGCCATGCCATGCAGGGCCACGTGGAGAAACATTGGAGTCAGGCAGGAGGCAGAAGGAGCAGGAAGAAGCAGTGGTAGGAGCCTTTATTGTGGTTTCCACAGGAAAGACAAGGCAGGGTGAGCAGGTTTGCGACTGGCAAGTTTGAATAATTTCAGTAGGCTCTGGGGTATGAGGGCTGTCCCTAGATGTTTATTTCCTGGCTCTGGGGTGATTAGGACAGAAAGAAAGTGACATGAGATCTGGACAAAAGAGAGGGTTGATAGTATAGGCTTTGGATTGGCTGATTTGCATGTGAAAGGCACACCTGCATGCTAGTCCATTCCTATCGCTATAAATTGGCTAGCCCTAGGAATGTCACTCTCTTCCATGTCAAAGCATCAGAAAATTAAAAGCATCATCAATGCATTCACAATGAAAGAAAGAAAATGGTTCTAGAACAGAATGAAAGAAGAAAGAGGAAAGTGAGAAAGAAATGGAAAGTAACAAAGAGAGTGAATGAAGAAAGGAAAAGGAAAGGGGTAACTAAAGAAAAGGACACAAAAAAAAAATCAAGAGAAAAGAATGGAGAAAACAAAGAAAAACTGTTTCCTTTGGACTAATTTTTTTTTTTTTTACATCTTTATTGGAGTATAATTGCAATACAATGGTGTGTTAGTTTCTGCTTCATAACAAAGTGAATCAGTTATAAATATAGATATGTTCCCATATCTCTTCCCTTTTGCATCTCCCTCCCTCCCACCCTCCCTATCCCACCCCTCCAGGCAGTCACAAAGCACCGAGCTGATCTCCCTGTGCTATGCGGCTGCTTCCCACTAGCTATCTACCTTACGTTTGGTAGTATATATATGTGCATGCGTCTCTCTCGCTTTGTCACAGCTTACCCTTCCCGCTCCCCATATCCTCAAGTCCATTCTCTAGTAGGTCTGTGTCTTTATTCCTGTCTTACCGCTAGGTTCTCATGACATTTTTTTTTCTTAAATTCCATATATATGTGTTAGCATACGGTATTTGTCTTTCTCTTTCTGACTTACTTCACTCTGTATGACAGACTCTAGGTCTATCCACCTCATTACAAATAGCTCAATTTCGTTTCTTTTTATGGCTGAGTAATATTCCATTATATATATGTGCCACATCTTCTTTACCCATTCATCCAATGATGGACACTTAGGTTGTTTCCATCTCCTGGCTATTGGAAATAGAGCTGCAATGAACATTGTGGTACATGACTCTTTTTGAATTATGGTTTTCTCAGGGTATATGCTCAGTAGTGGGATTGTTGGGTCATATGGTAGTTCTATTTGTAGTTTTTTAAGGAACCTCCATACTGTTCTCCATAGTGGCTGTACCAATTCACATTCCCACCAGCAGTGCAAGAGGGTTCCCTTATCTCCACACCCTCTCCAGGATTTATTTTTTCTAGATTTTTTGGTGATGGCCATTCTGACTGGTGTGAGATGATATCTCATTGTAGTTTTGATTTGCATTTCTCTAATAATTAATGATGTTGAGCATTCTTTCATGTGTTTGTTGGCAGTCTGTAAAGTTTCTTTGGAGAAATCTCTATTTAGGTCTTCTGCCCATTTTTGGATTGGGTTGTTTGTTTTTTTGTTATTGAGGTGCATGAGCTGCTTGTAAATTTTGGAAATTAATCCTTTGTCAGTTGCTTCATTTGCAAATATTTTCTCCCATTCTGAGGGTTGTCCTTTGGTCTTGTTTATGGTTTCCTTTGCTGTGCAAAAGCTTTGAAGTTTCATTATGTCCCATTTGTTTATTTTTGTTTTTATTTCCATTCCTCTAGGAAGTGGGTCAAAAATGATCTTGCTGTGATTTATGTCATAGAGTGTTCTGCCTATGTTTTCCTCTAAGAGTTTGATAGTTTCTGGCCTTACACTTAGGTCTTTAATCCATTTTGAGCTTATTTTTGTGTATGGTGTTAGGGAGTCATATAATCTCATACTTTTATGTTTCCCTGTCCAGTTTTCCCAGCACCACTTATTGAAGAGGCTGTCCTTTCTCCACTGTACATTCCTGCCTCCTTTATCAAAGATAAGGTGACCATATGTGCATGGGTTTATCTCTGGGCTTTCTATCCTGTTCCATTTGTCTATCTTTCTGTTTTTGTGCCAGTACCATACTGTCTTGATTACTGTACCTCTGTAGTATAGTTTGAAGTCAGGGAGCCTGATTCCTCCAGCTCCGTTTTTCTTTCTCAAGATTGCTTTGGCTATTCGGGGTCTTTTGTGTTTCCATACAAATTGCAAAATTTTTTGTTCTAGTTCTGTGAAAAATGCCAGTGGTAGTTTGATAGGGATTGCATTGAAACTGTAGATCGCTTTGGGTAGTAGAGTCATTTTCACAATGTTGATTCTTCCAATCCAAGAACATGGTATATCTCTCCATCTATTTGTATCATCTTTAATTTCTTTCATCAGTGTCTTATAATTTTCTGCATACAGGTCTTTTGTCTCCTTAGGTAGGTTTATTCCTAGATATTTTATTCTTTTTGTTGCAGTGGTAAATGGAAGTGTTTTCTTGATTTCACTTTCAGATTTTTCATCATTAGTGTATAGGAATGCCAGAGATTTCTATGCATTAGTTTTGTATCCTGCTACTTTACCAAATTTATTGATTAGCTCTAGTAGTTTTCTGGTAGCCTCTTTAGGATTCTCTATGTATAGTATCATATCATCTGCAAACAGTGACAGCTTTACTTCTTCTTTTCCAATTTGGATTCATTTTATTTCCTTTTCTTCTCTGATTGCTGTGGCTAAAACTTCCAAAACTATGTTGAATAAGAGTGGTGAGGTTGGGAAACCTTGTCTTGTTCCTTATCTTAGTGGAAATGCTTTCAGTTTTTCACCATTGGGAATGATGTTGGCTGTGGGTTTGTCATATATGGCCTTTATTATGTTAAGGAATGTTCCCTCTATGCCTACTTTCTGCAGTGTTTTTAATCATAAATTGGTGTTGAATTTTGTCAAAAGATTTCTCTGCATCTATTGAGATGATCATATGGTTTTTCTCCTTCAATTTGTTAATATGGTGTATCATGTTGATTGATTTACGTATATTGAAGAATCCTTGCATTCCTGGGATGAACCCCACTTGATCATGGTGTATGATCCTTTTCATGTGCTGTTGGATTCTGTTTGCTAGTATTTTGTTGGGGATTTTTGCATCTGTGTTCATCAGTGATATTGGCCTGTAGTTTTCTTTCTTTTTGACATCCTTGTCTGGTTTTGGTATCAAGGTGATAGTGGCTTTGTAGAATGAGTTTGGGAGTGTTCCTCCCTCTGCTATATTTTGGAAGAGTTTGAGAAGGATAGGTGTTAGCTGTTCTCTAAATGTTTGATAGAATTCGCCTGTGAAGCCATCTGGTCCTGGGCTTTTGTTTGTTGGAAGATTTTAAATCACAGTTTCAATTTCAGTGCTCGTGATTGGTCTGTTCATATTTTCTATTTCTTCCTGGTTCAGTCTTGGCAGGTTGTGCATTTCTAAGAATTTGTCCATTTCTTCCAGGTTGTCCATTTTATTGGCATAGAGCTGATTGTAGTGATCTTTTGTATTTCTGTGGTGTCCATTGTTACTTCTCCTTTTTCATTTCTAATTCTATTGATTTGAGTCTTCTCCCGTTTTTTCTTGATGAGTCTGGCTAATGGTTTATCAATTTTGTTTATCTTCTCAAAGAACCAGCTTTTAGTTTTATTGATCTTTGCTATTGTTTCCTTCATTTCTTTTTCATTTATTTCTGATCCGTTTTTTATGATTTCTTTCCTTCTGCTAACTTTGGCGTTTATTTGTTCTTCTTTCTCTAATTGCTTAAGGTGCAAGGTTAGGTTGTTTATTTGCGATGTTTCCTGTTTCTTAAGGTAGGATTGTATTGCTATAAACTTCCCTCTTAGAACTGCTTTTGCTGCATCCCATAGGTTTTGGGTCGTCGTGCCTCCATTGTCTTTTGTTTCCAGGTATTTTTTTATTTCCTCTTTGATTTCTTCAGTGATCACCTCGTTATCAAGTAGTGTATTGTTTAGCCTCCATGTGTTTGTATTTTTTACAGATCTTTTCCTGTAATTGATATCTAGTCTCATAGTGTTGTGATCGGTAAAGATACTTGATACAATTTCAATTTTCTTAAATTTACCAAGGCTTGATTTGTGACCCAAGAATGATCTATCCTGGAGAATGTTCCATGAGCACTTGAGAAAAATGTGTATTCTGTTGTTTTTGGATGGAATGTCCTATAAATTTCAATTAAGTCCATCTTGTTTAATGTATCATTTAAAGCTTGTGTTTCCTTATTTATTTTAATTTTGGATGATCTGTCCATAGGTGAAAGTGGGGTGTTAAAGTCCCCTACTATGAATGTGTTACTGTCGATTTCCTCTTTTATGGCTGTTAGTATTTGCCTTATGTATTGAGGTGCTCCTATGTTGGGTGCATAAATATTTACAATTGTTATATCTTCTTCTTGGATCGATCCCTTGATCATTATGTAGTGTCCTTCTTTGTCTCTTGTAATAGTCTTTATTTTAAAGTCTATTTTGTCTGATATGAGAATTGCTACTCCAGCTTTCTTTTGGTTTCCATTTGCATGGAATATCTTTTTCCATCCTCTTACTTTCAGTCTGTATGTGTCTCAAGGTCTGAAGTGGGTCTCTTGTAGACAGCATATATATGGGTCTTGTTTTGTATCCATTCAGCCAATCTGTGTCTTTTGGTGGGAGCATTTAGTCTATTTACATTTAAGGTAATTACAAATATGTATATTCCTATTCCCATTTTCTTAATTGTTTTGGGTTCGTTATTGGACTAAATCTTAAGTTGGGATGATTTTAATAAGATATTGTAATAA
Organism: Grampus griseus; assembly: GCF_964374135.1. NCBI lineage: Eukaryota > Metazoa > Chordata > Mammalia > Artiodactyla > Delphinidae > Grampus > Grampus griseus. The sequence continues at coordinate 64,782,890 of NC_138997.1, forward strand.
CTGTTTTAAAAGTTGTTTTAACTACTTTTATTTCTGTGTGGACTGACTCAATTATGTGAAGAAAAATGTAGCTAAGTAGATTTGAGACAACTGAATGACTACATAATTCATAAAATTACATTGAAATATACTGAATGGATTTCAATTTAGGATTTTGTATAATTTATTTTTGTAAATTGTGTATGCTTGAATGATTTCTTCCTTAAATGAATAATGGAGATTTCTGGTAGTCAAGAATTGAGAACTTGACAGGTGTTTGAGAGAGAAGCTAGAACTCTTGTTTCTGATAAAATATGGAGAAATTACTTAAAAAATATATATTTTTTGTTACTGTTTTTATTTTTTCCTTTTTCTTCTCTCGTTGCACCAAGATTATTTACATTAGCTTGAATAAACACCATTTAATGACTGTATATATTCTAGGTTTTACAGGTGTCACAATTTTCTTTTGAGGTCACCTTGGGTTTTGACTCCTATTGAAACTTTTGCCACTACATGAAAACCTTCCAGTGTACTTGCTTTTTCTCATTTATTACTAATCTGATATTTCTAAACATTTCTCATGTGCCTGAGAGAATGAATATACAATGGAGAATACATGACAATTGAACTTGGACCTGTAAAGCAAACAGCCCAAGAAGACAAACCACAATCTCTGAAGCTTTCAGCACAGAACAGTCAGGACTTGGTCAATGACTGCCAGATTCCCTAATTTTTGTTCCTCAGGACCAACGAGAGAGAGCCAAGTACAGTCCCCAAACCAATCACATAGGAAGATAGGATGTTCCATTTCTAGGTAGCCTGCCACTAGCCTTCTATGCCATCAACCCCCAATCAGAGCACAGCATAAGCCTTCTCTATTTCCTTTTACTATAAAGCTTTCCCACTCCCCTCCCTGACTTAGAGTCTTTGCCAAGGCAGATGATGGTAGTTGACTCCCTTGGCCAGCAAGCTCTGAGTAAATAGTCTTTGAATGGTCTTCACTATTTCCACATGCTTTTTCTTTTCCTGAGACTAATTTGTTTTTCTCTCACTAGTCTTCATAATTCTTACTTATACTAAGGTGAATGATGTTGTCTTTCTTTAGTACTAGGTATTTCTTGAAAAATGGAATGATATTATACCAGGCAGGGAGGAACACAGGTAAAAGTGTGACTGGAGGTAGGTGGATTTTTTCCCCCTTTAAATATCTTACAATTTTATTTGGAAGTTATTCCTCAATAAAGCTGAAAAAAAGGCAAAAAATACCATATAAAAATAAAATACATATTGTTTGAATATTACAATTGTGTACAACACCTTTACTCAAAGAAAGAACATAAAAAGCATAAGAATTTGCTGTCAGGGCTTCGAGACTTTTTACAATTATTTGTTCTTATGGACTTTTGACATACACTTTCTAACACTTACTCAATGATAAAATCTTTTCCTTCTCGTAGTACCAAAATATGTTTTCAAAACATTTTGGGGGTAGTATAAAAAATATGGGATTACATATCAAAGGTCCTGAATTTAAAAGTTTTCCCATTTACAAATCTATTTAACCTGTGGCAATTCATTTAACTGCTCTAAGTTTCCAGTATTTTAATCTGCTAATGAAACTAACATTGCTTTCTTGGTATAGATCACATTTAAAGAACAATGAAAAGTGTTTTGTAAACAGTTAAATGACTCACAAATATGCCCCCTTCCTTTTTTTTTTTTTTTACTTAAAAATTTTTAATTGTGGTAAAGTACACATAAGATTTATCATCTTAACAATTTTTAACTGTACAGTTCAACAGTGTTAAGTATATTCACATTGTTTTGCAACCAATCTCCAGAATTCTTTTCATCTTGCAAAACTAAAACTCTATACCCATTAAGCAACAACTCATACCATATCATTTCTAAGGATATTTGTAAATTAATATGTGATAAAGGCTGTAAGGTGAAAGGATGTTGTCCTGACTGTAGATTCAGGATTCACTCTGAAGGACAATTTTGATGGGCATGGAACAACTTTACCCTGCTCCATAAAATGGCTCAATTCTGGCTTCATTTATCATTTATTCATTTTGACAACTGTTGTCTCACATTTTTCTTATCCTATTCCACTTCAGCCAAAATGACATTTCCAAAACTGAAGTGAGAGCATATATTTCTCAGTTTGAAATCCTTGGGTGGCTTCCTGGTATTCTGAGAATAAGAGCAAAATCTTTAATATGCCCTATTAGACCTTGCAAGCTCGAATTAGCTTATATCTTTGGTTTCATGTTCTAATAATTTCTGTTATATACTGGTTCCGCCTTACTGAATTTCGGTTCCTGGGGAGGGTTCATCTCTTTTCATAGGTCCTTCTTTTGTATATATACATACTATGAAAGCTTTTTGCCAGCCCCCTTCACTTAGGGTCATTTCCAGAAAGCTTGAGAGAAGGTTTAGAGCATTTCATGAGATCTACTTGAGATCATCTTGTAATAACAAGTTTCCACTATTCTATGTTATATTACCAGTTGGGTCCAGAAAAGCAAATACAACTTTCATGGAGTGAGGTGTTAATGGAGTACAGAGAGACATTGAATTACAATGTTTACATCTATCAATGGCAACAAGAATGAAAATAGCACCTAAATAACTTTACATTAGAACATAGACCAAGAACTCAAACTCTATTAGAATTACAGTGGCTACATGTCAGTGGTACTGTTGTAAAATGCTAGGTATATAGGTGTCAGCTGAGGAAAACATTTTTAGGTACAACAGAAAAACGACCAATTGTTTAACTCACTCTCTGGTTTAGAGATTTGACCTTTTCATGTTAATAAGTATTCCTGAAGCCAAGAGTTTTTAATGGTGAATAATGCCATTTATTTTGTAATTCCCTTTTCTAAGTATGGATGATAAACCAAACCAAAGCAAACGATACTAAAGTATTTTCATAAAGTGTAATACACAGGTTGAAATCGAGGTTACTGTTTACCAACCTGTGACATGGAAGGCAAGGTTTTTTTTTCACATAAAAGAGAGAGTGGTATGAAGTATTAATACCATGAGAAAGGTAAAGTATTTCTTTATACTCTGGAAAACCAGCTGTGCTGAAGCTTAGCAACAATCTTAAAATAGAATGGAATGTGTGGAAATCTGGTTATTGTTGTCAACTGTTTTTTTACGTTCTTCACTATGATTTTCTTATTGAGGAGGTATCCACTGCAAAATAATCATGTGCTGCTTGTCAGAACAATTTAAAGTCATGGAGATACAGAGGCAGACAGAAGAGAGTCAGGAATATTTTCTTCAGGCAACTAGCTATAACTTTTTGATTTATATTAACAGACTTGGTGGCCAGTTACCATGGTGGTTAAACCACATCCAGAATTTTGACAGATTCCTGGAAAGTGAAACCATATTGTTCTAATTAAACATAAAAAGATGAAACTGGTAGGCTTTTAAGTACTTTATCATTTATGTATTAATGCACAGTAATTAATTATTGACCTTTGAAATAAAGAAACTAGAGGTGATTTTTCTTCAATAAATTATTATTTCAATTCAAGGAATAAAAATTACAAAATTGGGCAGGAAATGACAATATTTATAATAGTTATGATTCATTTTTGTCAATTCTAGTGATTTTTTGGTTGAAAGTATATACTTACCTTTAAAGAGTTAGCTATTTTGTTGTGATTTCCCATAGTCTATCAAGAGATTAGTAATTTCAAGGCTTTAGACATAAAAATCCACCATTAAATAATTTGGTTTTGAGAGAATAACTGATTCAAAAGTCAAGTCCATGTTACTCAATATGGTGGACAAATTTCTCCCAGAAGCCCCAGCCCATACGTCCCTCACCCTTTATACCCCAGAAACAACAAAGTGCTATCATTTTATGCCCATATTTTATGCTTCTTGAATCTAAATTTCTCTTGATAATCTCACCTGTGTTTGAGTTTCTTACTGCCTTCTCATTACATCACTGAGAATAAATTGGGATTGAAAATAGTATCAGCAAAGTAAATGAAAAAAACATGTAAAATACATTAACAATTGTATAATTCCTCACAATATCAAAAATTTAGAGTAAAATTAAAACATAACGAAATAAAATTTATGCTTTGTGTGATGCACAGAAACTAAACTTCTCTGAAATCTCCTAATTTGTAAAATAGCATAATGTCACTGAACTTGAAGGGCTATTTTAAGATTAAAAGAGAAAGTATGTGAGTAAAATCCACTGTTTGTTATATTATAAAGCTTGGAGTTATCCTGGATTTGTCACATTTTTTTCAACCCTACCTCTTATCTATCAACAAAGCAAATTGATTATGGTTTCAAAACATATCTTTGAAATTACCACTTCTCAACACCTGTACCAACATTCCTTTTGTCAAATGAACAGCCAATGCAAATGACTCCTACCTACATGCTTTGTATTCAGTCTTGCCCCCTACACCACTCTCCAAGATCCTTTAAAATAAAGCTGGTTTACATCATTATACTTTTAAAATATCTAAAATGTTTCCTTTTCAACCTTAAAATAAAAAGTAGTCTAGTTGTACTTTGTAAGACTACATTGTTAGGCCCCTGGCTCACTAGCTAATCTCTCAAAAAAAAAAAAAACAAAGATCAAAAAACACAAAACCAAAGCCAAAAACCAGCCAAACAAAAAAATAACAGAAATAACACTAACCTCAGGTCTTTTTTCATTGTTACCTCTGAATGGAACATTCTGTTCAGATATTCCAGTGGTATATTTCATCATTTCATTGGGTCTTTATATAAATATTACCTCATCAAGAGTTCTTTGATTATCCAAACTAAAAAGTATGCCCTCTTAATTTTTAATTTTATTTCCATTATTTGTTTTCATAATGTCACTTAATGCAACCTGACATTAGGTTATCTATCAATCTATTTATTTACTTAGTTTTTTCCACCCCCAGTATCTAGGCTCTAGGAAGGCATTTAAACTTGTTTTTGTTTTCTAATTAATCACCAGCATCTGGCATCTACTAAAGGCTCAATAAGTACCTATTTAATTAATAGAAAAACAGATGAATTAATGAGTAGAATATAGCTAGAATGTGCTATTATAACAAAAAACCCCACCTCATATACATTACCACATATATTCTTTCAAATAATAATGTGAGGTGGGCATTCATTATATTCCAGGTTTTATACATAAAAAGTGAGAACAAGAAATCTTAAATTACTTGCTCACTACCTTGTATCAAATAGCTTTTCTAAATTTAGCTTTTTGTTTTTTGGTCTGTAGAAAAACATCTTTTCTTAACAGGGATACCAGTTTCCTCCAGAGAAATAAAGGTAAAGCAGGAGCTAGTCAATGATTCTCAGATCAGGCTGTACATTAGAATTATCTGAGGCAATTAAAACAAAAACTATTGAGTGTTAAACAGGATTATAAGACAACTAAATCAGAAAATCTAAGAGTAGGGTGTGGGCATTTACCTGGTTTATATGCAGTGAACATAGGCGTGCATATATCTTTTTTGCATTAGTATTTTTGTTTCCTTTGGATAAATACCAAGAAGTGGAATTGCTGGATCATATGATAGTCCTTTTTTTTAAAATGTTTTGAGGAAACTCCATAATACTTTTTATAGTGTTAAACAAATTTACATTCCCATCAATAGTGCACAAAAGTTCTCTTAACATCCTCACCAACTCTTGTTATACCTTGTCTTCTTGATAGCTATTCTAACAAATGTGAGGTTTTAGTTTTGGTTATAATAGACCTTTCATTTACTTGGATGTATTTATTCCTAGGTATTTTTATGCTGTTGTAAATGGGACATTTTCTTTATTTCTTTTTCAGATGTTTTATTATTAATATGTAGAAATGCAACTAATGTTACATGTTGATCTTATATCCTGCAACTTTACTGAATTTGGTGATTAGATCCAACAGTTTTTTGGTGGAGTGTTTGGGATTTTCTATTAAAAAAATGATATCATCCGTAAAAGAGTAAACAGTTTTACTTTTTCCTTTCTAATTTGGATGCCTTTTATTTCTTTGTCTTGCCTAACTATTCCAGCTAGGACTTCCAGTACTATAGTGTATTGTATAAGAGTGATAATAATGGGCATCCTTATATTTTTCCTGATCTTAAAGGAAAAGATTTCAATTTTTCAATATTTAATATAAGGTTAGCTGTGGGTTTGTTGTCCATGGCCTTTATTATTTTGAAGTTTGTTCTTTCTATACCCAAACTGTTGAGGGTTTTCTTCATGAAAGAATGTTGTATTTTGTCAAATGCTTTCTCTACAACTATTGAGATGATCATATGATTTTTATCTTTCATTCTATTAATGTAATGTATTACAATTATTGATTTGTGTATGTTGAACCTTCCTTTCATCTCAGGGAAAAATCCACTTGGTTACTGTACATAATCATTTTAATGTGGTCTTAAATTTGGTTTGCCAATATTTTGTTGAAAAATTTTACATTTATATTCATTGGGGTATTGATTTATAGTTTTCTTTCTGTGTTTCTTTTGATCTTATGTATTTCTTTAGTACCAGCTGGAATGTCTCCCCTTTCATTTCTTATTTTAGATTTTCACTCCTTTCTTCTTAGTCTAGCTAAAGGTTTGTCGATTTCATCTTTTCAGAAAACTAGTTTTTAGTTTCACTGATTTTTTTTTCTTGTCTCTATTTCTTTGTTTCCAGCCTGATATTTATTATTTCTTTCTTCTGCCAAATTTGTGCTTAATTTGTTCTTCTTTTTCTAGTTGCTTGTGGGGTGTAAAGTTAAGTTGTTTATTTGAGATCTTTCCACCCTCTTAATATATGGATTTGTCACTATAGACTTTCCTCTCAGAATTATGTTTGCGGCATCCTATAGGTTTTGATATGTTGTGTCCATTTTCATTTGTTTTGCAACATTTAAGAATTTCTCTTTTGATTTCTTCTTTGACCCATATGTTGTTCAGAAGTGTTGTTTAGTTTCCATACATTTCAGATTTTCTAGCTTTTCTCTTGTTCATTTCTAGTTTCATAACTTTGTGGTCAGAAAGGATAGTTGGTATAATTTCAGTCTTAAATTTGCTAAGACTTGTTTTGTGTCCTATCACTTGATCTATCCTGGAGAATGTTCTGAGTGCATTGAAAAGAGTGTATATTCTGCTGCTGTCACATGGAATGTTCTGTAGTTGTCTATTAAGTCCATTTAGTTTAAAGTATGTTTCAATTCCAATGTTTCCTTGTTGATTTTCTGACTGGATGATCTATATCCATTGGTGAAAGTAGGGGTACTGAACTCCCCTACTATTATTGTAATGTCTATTTCTCCCTTCAGATTTGTTAGTATTTGCTTGATATATTTAGGTGCTTCAATTTTGGATGCTTACATATTTACAATGATTTTTATATCTTCTTGATGCATTTTTCAATATATAATGACTTCTTGGTCTCTTATTACCATTTTTGGCTTAAAGTCTATTTTGTCTGGTATATGTTTGGCTATCCCTGTTTTCTTTTGGTTTCCACTTGTGTAGAATATCATCTTCCACTCCTTTACTTTGAACCTATTGTGTCTTTAAAGCTGAAATGAGTCTCTTGTACACAGCATATAGTTGGGTCTTATTTTTTTAATCCATCCAGGCACTCTGTGCCTTTTGATTGGTGAATTCAATTCATTTACATTGAGTGATTATTGATATGTAGGGACTTACTAAAATGATCTTATTAATCATTTTCTGGTTGTTTTGTATTTCCACTGTTTCTTTTTCCCTCCGTCTCTGTCTACTTTTGTAAATTGGTTATTTTCCATGGTGATATGCTCTGTTTCCACTTTCTTTGTCTTTTGTAGATTTACTCTCCTTTTTTGCTATGTGGTTAACTTAAAGATTATATAAATCATCTTTCAGATAAAACAGTCCATTTTAGCTGATAGCAACTTATCTTCAAAACCTCTAAAGGCTCCCCCCTTTACTATTCCTTTTTTTTTTTTTTTTTTTTTGTGGTACACAGGCCTCTCACTGTTGTGGCCTCTCCCATTGTGGATCACAGGCTCCGGACGCGCAGGCTCAGCAGCCATGGCTCACAGGTCCAGCTGCTCTGCGGCATGTGGGATCTTCCTGGACCGGGGCACGAACCTGCGTCCCCTGCATCAGCAGGTGGACTCTTAACCACTGCGCCACCAGGGAAGCCCTACTATTCCCTTTTATGTTACTGATATTACAATTTACCTATTTTTAATGTCATGTATTGGTTAACAATTTATAGTATCTATAGTTATTTTTACTACTCTTTTCCTTTAAGTTTTTACTGTAGTTGAGTGGTTAACTCTCATTCTAAAAGAGAGTTACTGTTTTCTAAATCTGACAGTCTATTTTTTACCTTTACAACTGTATTGAACACTTTCATATGTTTTCATGTCACTGATTAGCATCATTTCATTTCCTCCTGAAGAGCTCCTTTCAGCTTTTCTCTCAAGACAGGTGTAGCGTTGGTAAACTCCCTCAGCTTTTGTTTTTCTGGGAAAGCCTTTATTTCTTTTTTATATCTAAAAGATAACTTTTCTGGATAAAGCATTCTTGGCTGGTAAATTTTTTCTTTCAATACTTTGAATACATCATTACACCTTTTTCCTAGCCTGTAGAATTTCTGCTGAGAAATTGCTGATACCCTAGTGGAGGTTGCTTTGTAGGTTACTTTCTATTTTCTATGGCTGCCTTTAAGATTCTTTCTTTATTATTGATTTTTGACAGTTTCATTATAATGTGTCTTGGAGAAGGTCTTTATGTATTTAGATAATAGTGTGTTCTGTTAGCTTCATGAATGTGTATGTCCAAGTCCAGCCCCAAGTATGGGTAGTTCTCAGCTATTATTTCTTTATACATATATTCACCTTATCCCTCTCTTCTCTTTCTGGAACCCCAATTATTTGATTATTTGCCTTTCTGATCATAATCTGACAGCTCTCTAGGTTTTCTTCACTCTTCTAAAATCTTGGTTCCCTCTCTTCTATTATTTCTATATTCTAATCTCCAAGTCATTTGTTCTTTCCTCCATGTGATTTGCCCTGATACAGATGTTCTCTATAGCATTCTTCATCTCATTTGTTGAATTCTTCAACTCCAGAATTCCTATTTGGTATTTTTGTTTTGTTTTTTATATATAATTTCAGTCTCTTAGGTAAAGAACTCCTTCTGTTCATTGCTTTTATTCCTGATATCATTGAATTGTTTTTCTGAGTTTTCTTATAGTGTGTTGAATTTCTTCATAACAGCTATTTTAAATTCTTTACTAGTTAGTTCACAATATTCTGTGCACTTCAGTTTGGTTGCTGGAGATTATTATTTTCTTTTTGTGATACCATTTTCCCTTGGTTTTTCATATTGTTTGTTCCTATGTGCTTCTGCTTTTACATTTGAAGTAGCACATATCTTCTTAACTAAACTTTTCTCTTTTGTATTCAAGAATTCAGTGCTATAGTTTAATTTTGCTGTTCTCCCTTGTCCACCAAGCTTGGCTTATTTCCTGAGCAAGGTCCCTGTCTATCAGAGCTTACTCTCATGGGCGTACTCGGTATCATGCACAAGAAGCCAGCAGCAGAGTGGAGGGAGGTGTGGGTTTAGCACTCACGGCTTAGGGGGTGCTCAGGAATCCAGTGGGAGATGCTCTAATGGGGCCTTCCTAGAGGTTTGTGGGTGGACTTCCTGTTGAAGTCCTGAAGTAGACAGCAGGAACCATGTTTCTTTAATGCCCTTTGATATTCTTATCTGTCTCCTTCCTTTTCTCCTCCTTTCCCCCAGTCATGGAGGTTGTTCCTCAGAAATCAGGGTGGTTCTGGGGAGAAACAGCTTTCTCCAGCCACAGCCCGTGCAACTGGGGTAGCCAGAGTGACTCATCACTTTCACTTTTCACCTACTATGTGGGAAAGGTCTCTGCTTTCCATCTCCCCTGTGGGAAAGGTCGCTACTGCCACTGCCAAACATCTAAGCCCTTTGAAGTGTCACCCTAGGGATGGGGGCAACTCTGGTAAGTTCCACTTCTTCCTCTGCATCCAAACTCTCTCTATCCAGTTCCAGTGGTATGCTGGAATCTCCCCTCAGGCAGGTTGCACTTCTACAGTTTGTCTCTCATCTGTGAGTATCTGTTCAAGTTTGCTCTCTCCAGGTATTTTTCTAATCATGGTGAGTGGAGATGGGGTAGGTTCACTGAGTTTTTTGGATCCAAAGCCCCTTCTGAAGCCTTGTTTGTTTACTTTTGGATGCATAGATAGGCAAGACTATTACTTGATCCCTTGCTTTAAGGTATGAGGCACTTTTGTTCAGTTATGAATATCTCTAATTGTTTAAAAAAATGGGGGGAGAGAAAATAAGAATGACTTAAAGCTCCACAATGCTGACATCACTCTTCCTGAGGTGTCATGATTAACAGTCTCACTTTGGTGATGTTGTCATCACACTTCTGGCCTGTGAACAGTATTGATGAAGCAAGGCTGAAAGCAGTATTTTGAAAAATCATGGATTCCAAACCAGAGGCTGAAAGCCTATATTTATATAAATATAAATTTACTTTTAAATTTATTTTTAAATTTAAAATATAAAATTAAAATTTAGACTTCCCTTTAGACTGAGCCTAAAGAGAAGATCTAATGTTTTTAGGAAAATTAAAAAAAAAAAAAAAAGGTTCATGCAAATGGTCATGAACCTGGTACTGGAAATTTTCAGCTGCTATAGCCAGAAACTAGAAATATAGAGAACAGCACCTTCAGAATTCTGTGAAAATTATTACATAACCAAAATATCAATCAATATTTCCATAGTCAAAAACTGTAAATATTAACTAACAAGTTAAAATAATTTTATCCTATAAATATATAAATATTTATATATTTATATTGTTCAGTTACAAGTGCCTATCCTGAATAGTTTGTGTTAGAAAGAAGAGAATTCTAAGTACAAAGAAAAAAAGAGAAAAAAATAGGTATTGTGATCTCTACTTAAGAGATGATGTCTAAACATCTTTCTGAGGTCTGACTTAAAAGGAGTGTTGTGTTTGTTTCTGTGTTTGTGGGTAGGCTAGTAAATGGATGTTTAAATCAACAGTGAATTGAGTATTTAAAATAAAGGTAAAGGAGTTGAAAGAAAAGACTATTCAGGTTAAAATGAGAAACACATAAGATAAATGAAAATGGAAAGTTGAAAGGAACAAAGTCAATAAGAAAACAAATATTCATGCCCAAAGCAGCAGGGTCAACATTAGTATCTGATAAAGTATTTGAGAAGGAAAGAAATATGCAATAAGAAAAGGGTTATTTTACAGGAATAAGTAGAATTGTCCATACTGAAGATATTACAGTATCCAGTATACTGGATAACATAACAAAATATATAAAGTGAAAACACTTAAAAATACAGAAGAGAAATGAGAGATATATAATAACAGTAAGACCTTGACCACCACCATCCCTGCAACATAAAATGCATAGACAAAAAATAAAAAATTATAGTTTAAAAATATATCTAGTAAGCTTTATTTAAGTGTGACTTGGCTGTCTGACATGGGAGTTATTCTACTGCAACTTTGCATTGTTTCACATTCTTGTCAACTCTTGTTATTGTCAACTTTTAATTTTAGTCATTTGGAAGTATCTATAGGAGTAGCACATTGAAGTTTTTTTTTGCATTTCCCTCATGATTGATGACACTGAACACTATATGATTATTACCTATTTAGATACGCTTTTTAAAAGTTCTTGTTCAATTATTTCATCCATTTTTAATTTGGTGTTTCTCTTATCTTGCTGATTTGTAAGAGTTCTTTATGTATTCTCAGATATGAGTTATTTGAAAAAAAACATACAAATTAAAGGAACTGGCTTCCCTGGTGGTGCAGTGGTTAGGAGTCTGCCTGCCAATGCAGGGGACATGGGTTTAAGCCCTGGTCGAGGAATATCCCACATGCCACGGAGCAACTAAACTTGCGAGCCACAACTGCTGAGCCTGTGCTCTGGAGCCCACGGGCCACAACTACTGACACCCACGTGCCTAGAGCCTGTGCTCCGCAACGAGAAGCCACCGCAGTGAGAAGCCCGCACACTGCAACAAAAAGTAGCCCCCACTTGTCACAATTAGAGAAAGCCTGCGCACAGCAACAAAGACCCAACACAGCCAAAAATAAATAAAATAAATTAATTTAAAAAAATAAAATGAATTGTAAGTTTAAAATAAATAAATAAATAAAAAATAAAGGAACCAAGAGGAAAAACAGACAATAAGAGAAGAGAATTTCAAAATCTGAATAATCCATGTGAAGAGATGAAGCGTTAGATATTCACCCATAAAATAATTGCAAGCTGATATAAAATAGAATTACAACAGGTAAGAACAATTTGAAAAAAAAAGTAATAGTGAAAATTAAGCATTTATTAGTAGCTTTGAACAAAGATTCAAGGAAGTTCTAGAAAAGAGAATTAAAATGCAATAGGAAAAATAGAAATAAATGCAGGAAAAGATACAAAAATTAAATGACAAATTCAAGATGTTAAAGATTCAAATTTAGATAAAAAGATTCAAATTTTAAGAGTTCTAGGAAGTGAAGTTATAGAAAATTGGTGATACATTACACATTGCAGGAGACTGGGCCTAAAGAGAAGATCTAATGATTTTAGGAAATTTTTAAAAAAATGGTTCATGCAAATGATCATGAACCTGTTACTGGAAATTGTCAGCTGCTATAGCTAGAAACTAGAAATATAGAGAGCAGCATTTTCAGAATTCTGTGAAAAATATTACATAACCAAAATATCAATCAATATTTCCATAGTCAAAAAATGTAAATATTAACTAACAATTTAAAACAATTTTATCCTATATTTATATGAATATTTATATATAGACATTTGAGGAATGTTGGGAGGAGTAGTGAGAGGAAGATGTTTTTAAGAGAGCTAAATCATCATCTGTCATAAAGGAAGCAAATGAAGTTTTAAAATTAAGCAACATCATCATATTGTTTAAATTATGGAGTTGAGGCACTAGGAACAGCTAAGAGTTGAAAATCGTTGTTGAACTGAGTAGGGCTAGGGTCCAGGGAAATTATTTTTTATTATAATCTCTTTAGGTCAAAATGATGTAAAGATATATACATATATGTATAGTATTACTTATTAATTTAAAACTATCAATATTTTCAATAAATTCCTAAGTGTTATGTTATAACTTTATAATTCCACTAAAAATAATGTGCACGCATATATATATATATATATGTATATATATATATATATATTTTGTGGGAAAATCAGCCACCAAAATATCAATAGGGAAATATTTATTAGACCCTTGATATAGCAGGTTCTTATTAACTTGAAGGTATTTGCACATTTTTGTAGCTAAATCTGAGTAGAATTTTTACAAACAGTGACTGGTACCAGTGACCAAGACTGAGAAAATAGAAATGACTGATGGGAGTATTAATATTTGGAACATCATTCTGGTTAATATACTTTTGCAATACTTAAGGGAACTGGAAAGAGTGAAGAACGTGAGTAATTGAAGTCATTTCTTATATGAATCTGGAAGTTTGCAGAACTCACATAACTAGAGAGATTCCTTTGAGTTTGCTGTTATAAGGCGAGAAGTAGCACTAATTATTAGAAATAAGGGAGACTGTGAGGAGATAATATAATGATTTATGAGCTTTCTTTATAATTTGGTAGAAACATGACCCAAATGCAGAAACATTCATAGGCACTGGACAAATGAGATTTGGTCATTTTTTGTTATTGAAGAGTTAATTGGATAAACTTCAAGAAACTTCTCAGAAAATATCTGATGTTTGTAACATATCCCTGATCTATTCTGTAATTTTTAAAGTTTGTTATTTTAATGGAGGATTACTTTTTTTTTTTTTTTTTTTTTTTTGCTGTATGCGGGCCTCTCACTGTTGTGGCCTCTCCCACTGCGGAGCACAGGCTCTGGATGCACAGGCTCAGCGGCCATGGCTCACGGGCCTAGCGGCTCCATGGCATGTGGGATCTTCCTGGACCGGGGCACGAACCTGTGTCCCCTGCATCGGCAGGCGGACTCTCAACCACTGCGCCACCAGGGAAGCCCCAGGATTACTATTTTTTTCATTTCAATAAATTCAGTTCAGTAAATTAGATCCTTAAATATGTGCTTATATACTGGGAAGCAAATAGTTCTTTAATCAATGCAAACATTAACTCACTTCATTTCTTTTTTCCTTCCTTCCTATTAGTCACTATATTGAGCACCTATTAGATGGCAAGCATTGTGCTCGTGTTTTAAAATACACCAATACATATTACAGCAACACAGGGAGTTTCAGGAATATTCTGCAGATGAGGAAATTTATGTTCAGAGGTGTTAATTAAATTGCCCAATACCACAGTGCTAGCAAATGGAAAAGTATATCTTTCTAAATGCAAATGCAAATCTTCTCCATTACATCATGGTGTATTATTTTAAACACAAGTATTTTTTAATCTGCAAGTGTTCATTGAGTGTCTATTATCTGTCATGCTCTATTCTTGACACGAGAGAAATAAAACGCAGTCCCTTTTCTTATGATTCTTATAGTCTGGTGGAGAGAGTACTCACATAAATATTTTGGGGAGCATGTAAATTTGGCTTTGACCTTGGTATTTCTTTTTGGGAACGCTGTACAAGTAGAGAAAGTGATTTAAGAGCAGAATGCCATTACAAAATTTCATGAGAAAGAAAGCCCCACAATACCTATGATAAATAATCTTTAATTATGACATTAAAACAGTGGGTAAGAAGAGAATTTCTAAAATTAGAGAAAAATGGTGTCCTAAAATCATATTTTGTTTTCATTTATCAAACTTCAAAACAGATTCATCACAAATGATTTAATGATAGATCTTCTGATGATTTTAAGCCTATAGAGGCAAAAATTTTGAGCAAAGCCTTATTGAAATGACTGCAATAGAATAGCAAGCATTTTCTGTGGATGAATATCAAAGAAGTTTTAGTTTAACCCAAGCTGTAAATTCTAAGTAATAGAATTCTATCTATAAGACATATCGCTGAAACACTAGTTCTTGACTTATATTCTGCTGTGCATACCAACAAAAATGTTAGCAGTGTTACTGAATCAATGTTTTTCTTTTTTTATAATCACACATTTAGACATAAAGATACAACCATATGTATTTTTAAAATTTTTACTATGTTGAGTTAATGAAGAATTTAGTCATTCTTCTGCTTTACTTTTTGAGAAATTTCTTGGTCTCACATAGCTAATGACTGAGTGGATCTGACTGATGTACTATTTATGGAATGGAAAATCAGTAAAGCAAATGTCTTATAACTGTGACTGACAATGAAACACAAATGTGGTGAAAGCTAAGAATGACATGTAAATAAGGAGATGATGGATTTTTTTTCACATCTTTCAGTTATATGTTAGAAAAGTAATTATAACACAGAAAAATGTAATAGAATTACTGCCCTTAGACAGGAAAATAGTGACCTAATGTTATCACTGTACTTAATTCAAAAACATCTACATGACATAAAAGAGACGATGGAACTGCTTTGTCAGATATCAGATATTCAAACAAGATGGAATAGAAGCTATTACATTTTTAAAAAACATTGAATTAAAGAAAGATTTAACACTGCACTCTGCCAATAAGAATGCCAGCTTTCAAGACAGCTTGCTTGTAAAGAACATGGTTTATTTGTTAGAATTGGGTAAAAAAATAATCAAACTGGTGTGACTTGAGAGCAGAAGTACTTCTTACATCGTGCCTGCTATAAGGAGTCTCCCAACATTTTGCTTCACAGAAAGTGCTGCAATTAATGTGCATGAGATAAAAGTTGAGATGCAGGTGGAAATTTGGAGATTTGTCATATTGAAACCAAATTTCTCCATGGCTATATTTCAAGATCCAAGATTAAGGGAGATTTTATCTCAGGCAAGTAAGTGTAAAACAGCAACTAAGCAAAAATATTCCTGATAAAATATTATGTGAAGACATTTTTAAGTCTTCTGAAAATATGGAGAATCTTCTTCAAGCAGTGCAACAGTGCAAACCACTCTAATTTGAGCGATTGATTAGATGAAGTTACAGGAATTGAAGAGCTGATAAATCTTTACTTAGATGATGGAAAACTTTCAAACTTAGTGGCAATGTTACCATCAACAGCAGCCTATACTGCCAGTAGAGGCACACCCACTGACCCCATTTGGAAGTGAGTGGACAAATCGTTTTTTTCTAACTAAATGTTCAAACTATTAGAATTGGCTTTTTAACAATTTTAGTAGTGAAAATATAATCATAATTACCTTTTTGGAAATATATTCATAGTTTTCTTCAAGTCCCAAAAGTTTATTCTGTTATGGTATTAGATGGCTTCCCCTAATATTGATTTTAACATTCAATTATTTGGCTTTCAACCAAAGAGTGTATTGAGGGCAAATCTCTGATTAAAACATGGTGTAATAATTTTAGCAATAGAGACTTTAGTGCAAAGTTTTCAGGTAGTAGATACAATAGGTAGTGGATTCTGTGGTAGAGCATCAAAATAAGCTCTACACAGTGTTTTATGATAGTATTTAGAAAGAAACAAAGAACCCATGATGGTAACCAACTTGACAGAAAAAACTAATATAATTGTAAATACAACTCTGGTGAAACTGTATTCCTTTTGGATAGTTATCACTATGTCTTCTATGTTGTCTGTAAAACCAATCAAATATATATTATAAAAATAAAATTCACATATGTAGTATAATATATGTAATATATTGCATCCAAATATTTACATGAATATTTGGT
The DNA here is from genome assembly GCF_964374135.1 of Grampus griseus. Lineage (NCBI taxonomy): Eukaryota > Metazoa > Chordata > Mammalia > Artiodactyla > Delphinidae > Grampus > Grampus griseus. The sequence continues at coordinate 64,799,679 of NC_138997.1, forward strand.
CTTACCATTAAAGGAAGCAGGACGGTTCCATTTGTGTCTGTTGTGAATAACCAAACATTGTACATTTACTTGCATATTCCAGAAAATACTAATATCTTTTCTTTTTAGGCTCAAATAAATAAGCTTGTTTCTCCTGTGATCCTTGGAATTTATGGGAATTGTCAGGGTATACAAATAAAATCTAGATAAAATGGTACTACTATATTTTCTCTTCATTAAGTTAAAGGAGAAGTTTCTATTTGCTGTCCTCTACAAGGAGGAGGACAGATTAAGGGAGGAAAAAAAGAAAGACAAATATGTTTTTGAGCAGTTAATTTTCAGTTCTAATCCCACAGCCATCTCTAGTGTGAAAACAGACAGGGAGAAGACTGGAAGTAGCAGGCTCCCCCATCACGCCATCCCAAGAAAGCTAAGTGAGCTTCTGCTCTTGGCTAGCCCAAGGTCCTCTTCAGGCACTAGTGACATTGGTGAAACCATGTAAAGATCAATTATGTCCTTTGCTACTTAAAGTCACTTCACAATGCTCAGAAGGAGAAATAACTTGCATGGATCTAACCCAGTTCTTTCATTGTGAGGATTTACATTAATATTTTGTATATAGCCCAATTTGTTTTCCTCTTGACCTGAGATTTTGAATACAATAAAATTCTTTCCAAACCCTTCCAGACTTCATACAAAGTAGAGTCAATTGGAACACTAAAGTAAGCTCCATTTCTAACTCTTCTTTACTTATTTGTATGTGATTATTCTTTAGCAGTGAGAGAGAGACAGGACCCCATAATTAGGGCTTCTGGGAGTGAGCGATCCAGTATTTGGTTAAACTCCCACTGTGTTCTTGATTTGCTTCACTTTTGTGGTCACAAGAATGTAATTGTTTTACAGTTCCCCTCCCCTTTTATTTTGGCTATTTTTTTCAAGGTCTTGTGAACTCTATGTGTTTCCAGAATGCACTGACTCCTCACATTATATTTCTAATAACCAAACTCTGATAGCTTGCCCTCCAGCAAAACAATAGATTTCTAGGTTGTCACCACTACCTATTCTACACTAATATATAAAGAGATTTGCAGAATCTCTCTGTATATCAATAAGATCAGTAACCCCCTGTAACAAGACATGCTTCATTAGAAATCATTCTCCTTATCCATTATGCATATTTTATTAAGAAACAACAAAGTTTTTGTGGTAAATTAAAACAAATAATAAATAGCAGTAATAAATGTTACTCTAGACTTCCCAAATGGTTTATCATATTATTTTGTTTCCTCATTTCTAAAGCTCTCCCTCCCCACATATAATCTCCTATATTTTGTCTCCTTTCAAGCATGTTAAGATGACTTAACATGACACAAACTAATGTATTTATATTTAGCCAACAAAGGCCTCCATTGTTTAGAACAGATTTTTGAAAAAGGAAGCAATGGTGCATTAGTTCAAATGCAAAAGTTTTATCATCAAAAAGTGTGATATTTAATTTAAAAATATACACTATTCCAAAAGGCCTCTACAGCATGAATGCTTTTCTCTAAATCACTGTGCCATTGTTTTCCAGACAGCCTGGCCTGAAGTAATTAGTTTTGCTTCTCTTTGTGAAATCCATTGAGAGCAGGTCAGTGGATAATGAATGTGAATCAGAAAATCTTCAGCACATTCATTTTTAAACAATTCTCCACAATGACTAGTTGTTTTGGTGTGGTGGTCCCCACTGAACAAGAGCAGAACAGTGGGCCAGCATGCCTGACGGGGCTCCTCAGAGCTGGATGATGTGAAATCAGTTTTCAGCAGGTTGTTTTAATATTTCAGCTTTTTCTCTAGTTAGGCACACATAGACATTTTCTCTTCATTAATTTAATTTAAATCTTATGGAAACAAGATGAGATTGAAATCAAGTAATTTAAGAAGTTTTTTGGAAACATAACTCCTTGCAATCATTTGGGGACCAGGAGACTTGAATATTGCATTTAAATTGAACAGTATGGAAAATGGTCTTAAGGGGAAAATGAGGGAGTAAAGTGGGTTATGTGGCACGATTCATGACTTAAAATAATATTAATTTTATTTATGGGCTCCTTTGAGTGAAAAGAGTAGTAAAGATCATTTACAAAAACACTCCATAGTGATTTGGTTATTTTCTCAAAATAATTTTCAGGATTTCTTAGGAGGAATCTTTCATACAAAGCAAATATGAGAAATTTTAGATGATCTACAAATGCTGATGATTTCAGAAATTTTAGTGTAATTGTATTATATTAATTTCAATAATTATAGTTAAGTAACTAGTAACTTATATTTTGTTTGTGGCTACTTATGAGAAATATTTTATTTATTTTTCACTTAAAGTAGTTGATTTAAAATATTCTGTTAGTTTCAGGTGTACAGCAAAGTGATTCAGATATACATATATAGATATACAATTTTTCAGATTTTCCATTATAGGTTATTAGATATTGAATATTGTTCTCTGTGTTATACAGTAAATCCTTATTGCTTATCATTTTATGTATAGTAAAATTGTATGTGTTGTAACTCCTAATTTTTCCCTCCCCTGCCCTTTCCCCTTTGGTAGCCATAAGTTTGTTTTCTATGTCTGTGAGTCTGTTTCTGTCTGTTTCTCTTTTGTAAATAAGTTCATATGTATCATTTTTTAGATCCCACGTATAAGTGATATATATTTGTCTTTGTCTAACTTACTTCACTCAGTATGATAATCTCTAGGTCCATCCATTTTGCTGGAAATGGCAATATTTCATTCTTTTTTAATGGCTGAGTAACATTCCATTGTGTGTGTGTGTGTGTGTGTGTATCACATCTTTTTTTTTTTTTTTTCTGTACGCGGACCTCTCACTGTTGTGGCCTCTCCCGTTGCGGAGCACAGGCTCCGGATGCACAGGCCCAGCGGCCATGGCTCATGGGCCCAGCCACTCCGTGGCATGCAGGATCCTCCCGGACCGGGGCATGAACCCGTGTCCCCTGCACCAGCAGGCGGACTCAACCATTGCGCCACCAGGGAAGCCCTATCACATCTTTTTTATCCCATTCATCTGTCAGTGGACACTTAGGTTGCTTCCATATCTTGGCTGTTGTAAATAGTGCTTCTGTGAACATTGGGGTGCATGTATCTTTCAAATTAGAGTTTTCATCTTTTCCAGATATATGCCCAGGAGTGTGACTGCTGGATCATATGGTAGTTCTATTTTTAGTTTTTTAAGGAACATTCATCTGTTTTCCATAGTGGTTTTACCAATTTACATTCCCACCATACACTGTAAGAAAGTTCCCTTTTCTCCACACCTCTCCAGCATTTATTATTTGTAGACTTTTTGATGATAGCTATTCTGACCAGTGTGAGGTGATATCTCAATATGATTCTGACTTGCATTTCTCTAATAATTAATGATGTTGAGCATCTTTTCATGTGTGTGTTGGCCATCTGTACGTTTTCTTTAGAGAAATGTCTATTTTTTAAAAAAATATTAACTTGTATGAGCTGTTTGTATATTTTGGAAATTAAGCCCTTGTTGGTTGCATCATTTGCAAATATTTTCTTCCATTATGTAAGCTGTCATTTCCTTTTGTTGATGGCTTCCTTTGCTGTGCAAAAGTTTTTAAGTTTGATTAGGTTTGTTTATTTTTGCTTTTACTTCTTTTGCCTTGGGAGCTTTATCTAAGAAAGTATTGCTACAATTTATGTCAGAGAATGTTTTGCCTATATTCTTTACTAGGAGTTTTGTGGTGTCATGTCTTATATTTAGGTCTTTAAGACATTTGAGTTTATTTTTATATACAATGTGAGGGAGTGTTCGAATTTAACTGATTTATATGGAGCAGTCAGCTTTCCCAGCAACACTTGCTGAAGAAACTGTCTTTTCTCCGTTGTGTATACTAGCCTCCTTTGTCAAAGATTAATTAACCATAGGTGTGTGGGTTTATTTCTGGGCTCTCTATTCTGTTCCATTGATCTATATGTCTGTTTTTGTGCTAACACCATGCTGTTTTGATTACTGTAGCTTTGCAGTATTATCTGAAATCTGGGAGGGTTATGACTGCAGGTTTGTTCTTTTTTCCCCAGGATTGCTTTGGCAATTCTGGATCTTTTATGGTTCCATATAAATTTTAGGATTATTTATTCTCGTTCTGTGAAAAATGTCATGGGTAATTTGATAGGGATCACATTAAATCTGTAGATTGCTTTGGGTAGTATAACCATTTTAACAACATTAATTCTTCCAATCCAAGAGTATGGTATATCCTTCCATTTCTTTATATCATCTTCAGTTTCCTTTGTCATTACTTTATAGTTCTCAGCATACATATCTTTCACCTCCTTGGTTAGGCTTATTCCTAGGTAATATTTTTTTGATGCTATTTTAAATGGGATTTATTTTTTTTTACTTTCTCTGATGTTTCATTGTTAGTGTAAGGAAATGCAACACACTTCTGTATATTAATCTTGGGTCTTGCTACCTTGCTGAATTTATTTCTTCTAATAGTTTTTGTGTAGGGTCTTTAGGGTTTTCTATATAAAGTATCATGTCATCTGCATACAATGATAAATTTACCTCCTCCATTCTTAATGGGAAACATTTTAAATAAGGAAATTAATAAATGTAAATAGTATAAGTAATAAATAATAATTAACTTTCTGATTTTAGGAAGCCAAAAGAAACATATTAAATACTCCCATTTTACTATATCCCTGTGTTTACGTTTTAGAATTATGTGATGGCAAGGCTTTTTTTTTTTTCAAAATGGGGTTTCCCATTCTCTTTCTTGCCTCCATCCTAACTCAGGAGTGTGGCTATGGGAGGCATTTCGTGATCTAGGCAAAGACGGTTTGCAGGCGAGGGTCTATCAGTGCAGGAATTGAGATTGGACCTGGTGAGGGAAGCTTGGTATTTATGCCAATTACTAATGCCAGGAGATTGTTTGGAGGCTGGCATGCCTAAATTTGCTTCCAGGTGAAGACAACATCTATGCTGAGGAAGCTATTACCCACAATAGATACATCCAATGACATGAGTCATGGACAAAGAGCAATAATATCTATGCCCCCAGATTCTCATTGAAGGTGTATTAGTCAGCCAACTGGGCAATACCAAAGAGAGTCTGAAGGGTCTAAGCTTATCCCTAGACAGTATGGAAACTCTAGTGTGCAGAAGAATCAGCTGAGGTGTTCATTAAAATGTACTTTCCCTTGTGCCACTTCAAGAAATTATGATTTAGCAGATGTAGTTTGGAACTTAGGGAGCTTCATTTAAAACATTTACTTTTAATTTTAGAAAAAGCTTAGATTTATGGAAAACTTGTGAAGAGAGTACAGAGAGTTCTCCCGAGGGGACTGTGTTTTTACTACATAAACATAATTCTGATGCATGTGTTTTGAAACTCTCATATTAAGAAGTATTGGGTTAGACTATTGAGGAAGCAGAGTGGGGAGTGTTTAGATTTCAGGCACAGCTTGCTCTTTCTGGGCACATCATAACCTGGATTGCTGGAAAAAAAGTCCTTGGGGTGATCAGGCTGCTGTGATGGGAATTGTAAAGAACCTAATAGTCACTGCCCATGAAATACCAGGGCTAGAAATGTAAATAAATTGTAGGTCCTTCAAGATTTTTGAGAGGGCGGTAGCTGATATATTTCCCTCTTCATATAGGAATAGTACTGGCCTAAGCCTGTGGTGGGAGAGTTCTGTAGATCCAAGTAATAGTAACCAGGAGAAGCCAAAGGAGTAAGGTTTTCTTTAAATATATTGAGCTAGTTACTAGACATGCCTTACTAAAAGATCTCATTTATAAAATTCTTTGATATAATGATATCACTTACTCATAGGGTCCTCTAATTAGCCAGGAAGCTTCTGTTATTATAAAATGACAAGAAGTCTTCAAACTATAAATTATGTTCCAATTTTATTGCTTTCAGAATACTATTTGTGTATCATTCTGTATACTTTGTTTTGGACTACAGGTAAAATACCCCTTAAAAAGTGAGAGTTGGGGATCAGAATAACCTAAAAGGGAGCTAAGAAGTATAATCTATAGTTATGTTTATAATTTCTAAAGGAATGCTGAAGAGGTACGTCTGAACATGTTTATTTTTTTATAAAATAATTTCATACTTTATATGCCAGTTTAATGCTTTAATGGATGTATCATAGAAATGAATGTAAATTCATCATAATGAGAGAACTGAGAGATTTCTGACAATGGTGTGACAGCTGAATTAATCTGTGTGAAATGTCAGTAATAATGATAACCATTAATAAATACTGCATATGATTGAATTAACAACGATGTAAAACCATCTTTTGCTTCTATGAAATCCCATTTAACCAGGCAGAGATATTTTCTTATGCTTAGTATGAACACTTAATTTCAAAGTAGAGCACCTCATACAAGTTTCTCAAAAAAGATTTCATTTATATTGCCTAAGCTTACATTTATAAGAAGTAATTTTTTATGTGACTTTTTCAGAATCAAAACTTTAGTGATAGTTGATATTTACACATTTTTATTTTTGAAAATAAATTAAGTAATCATAAAGTACTGAAAGTGTATAAAATCTATAACACCTACCAGTCTTTGACTCCCTTTTTAAAATAGTAGAATGCTAATAACAGCCACTATGCCAGCAAAGTCTACATTTCAGTAAGGGGCTACATCATATATTAGTTTTGAGTTGTTTCAAACCAAAGGTACTTTGGATTATTCCAGTATTATATTATTTTTTGTGACAAATGAAAGGAGGATAATGTTAAAAATAAAGCATACCTACCATTCCCATTAATCCCCAGTGAATTATGTAGCATCAAAAGCAGATGGTGAAGCTGAAACACTATCTAATTTGGAATAGCTGAGTCTTGCCCATGGATGGAAGGTGAAGTGAACTTGATATAATTTTTTGAAAATTTGAAAGAATCATATGGTAACAGTTTACCCCCTCCCATATTATTTGAAGATAGATATGTCTAAAAAGACCAAATTATGACTGGAATCCAATGCTGTACATGATTTTGGATTAACATTGTTTGTAGATTTTGCTAGATTTAAAATTCCAGCCTCTGCTGAAGTACACATTCTTTTAAAATGAGTCAGCCATTGCTTTTGCTACAGGGTTGAGTTTGTCTGATCTTGTTTTTTACCCCAGCATTCCACAGCTATGCTTCATGACTCACAGTAGGTATTATACAAAATATTTGGGAAAATCATACAGTATTGTTAAATGCAATGGAAAATAATTTCATGTACATATAAATTTGAGGCAAATATGCATACAGGTGAGAAGTTTAGGCTTACCCAACATCTACTGAAAAAAATTAAATCTTATGAACTTAATTTATCTCCTCCATTAGAACCTAAATATCATTTTTTCTTAGATATAAATCAATTTTAAGTGTAACTTTTTTCAACATTCTAATTCTCATAATAATTTGTCGTAAATGATACTTCTATTATGGAAATTTTAAACCATACATTAAGAATAGAATAATGCATATAACCATGACTTAGAATGCACCTGTGACTGAGTTTTAGAAAGAAAAGATTGATTAGTTTCAGACTGATTGCTTTTTTTCTAGGAGTTTTAATATATCCTTTTGCATTTATCTTCTCCAAATCCTATATGGTTAATATTATTATATGTTTTTAATGGGGAAGGTGAAAAGTAAGTAAAGAGAAGTGAGCCACTAATGGATACACACTGAATCTTTCAGAATCTGGTGCCTGACCCTGTAGTTTCAGGTCTAATTTTCCTTCTGTGGCACCTGGGAGAGAGCGTCAGATCTTCATTAACGATCAAAGGATGGAACAGGAGGGCGAAGAAAGAAATTAAGGGAATGCTGGGAGACCAAGAAAGAGAGAATAAGTCTGTTTTGCCAATCTTGATCTCCTTTGAGAGAGGATTAATATTCTTGGGATACAGGATTCTAAGCTATCACCTCCAACAGTACTTGAGGAAGATGGTGACAGGGGTGGGTGGTTTCATGAGATTTTGTTATTCACCTGATTGGGAAAACAGAGCAGGGTAATTTTCTTCCTAGACACAGATACTTCTTAAAAATGTCTGAATCGTAAATTATCTTACATATTACTAAAATAGATATCTGTGTAGCTAAGAGTGTCAGGTGTCAGTGAGTTGGATTTTGTTCTTTAATGACTTTATGTTTATACATTAATATTTAATGGGGAAAATGACTTTCTATTAAGTTGGAAAATTTCAAATAACATATTAATAGGTTTTAATGAGTGAGAGACCAAGGGAATTGTGAAAAGTGCTTTGCATATTCCACTACTTCATTGGGACCATTTATTCTTCTTTTTCTCATGAGGTTAAAAGCTCAAATACTTGACTTTTTGGATATTTAGCTTGTCTTCTAATTATGGAAATAACTAAACTTTATTGTGTCATAAAACTATCAAACAGTGGATCTTATTGAAATTAAAGAAGTTGATTTTTTTGGCATTACTCTCTGTTTATCTGGGTATGACAAATTCATAGAATTTTACTGTGGAAACTGACCTTAAGAGTCTCCTCTTTTCTGACAATATGGCAAGTTTTCATTCAGCAAGATGAACATCTCTAATGTTGAGAAACATCATGTACAGGAGTTAGCAAAGACTCTGAAGTCAGCTTCTTTTGTCTGAATCCCAGTTCTGCCACTTACTATATCTCATTATTGTGATGATTTAATGAAATAGCATGCCAAAATTACTCAGAATAGAGTGCCACATGGTAAATACTACATAAGTATTATTATTACATCACAAGGCCACTCGTTTCATTTCTGAATTGATATACTTTTAAGTACTCACAATATATCTTTAATTTGGGATATGGGTTGGCAAACTTCTCTTGTAAAAGGCCAGGTAGTAAATATTTTCAGCTTTGCAAGCCATAGGATCTCTGTTGCAACTACTCAACATCTGCCACTAAAGCATAAAAGCAGTCTTTGAAAATAAATAAATGAATGTGTGTGGTTGTATTCCAAAAAAACTTTATTGACAAATACAAGTGATGGGCAAGATATGGCCCACAGGCCATAGTTTGCTGACCTCTTATTTAGGAGAGTATTTCAGTTCTTTTATGAAGATGTCATTCAGACAAAAAGTGCACCTTAAACCCGAGTTGAGAAAAATATTCCCTATGAAAGGAAATCATGAACTCCATGCTGCCTTGACAATTAATTCTTTAGGGCCACCCACGTGATCATGATTGCCTACACAGTGGCAGAATAATGGCATTTAGAAGGTCATGATCAATTAGACTGAAAACTTGAAAAAGGAATATCAAGTTTGAGTTTATAACTAAAATATTAAGAGTCTATCAAAAGAATATGTTGAAAAAATTTAAGCTAGCTTTTAAATGAAGATGTGACACCTGCTGTATTATCATTTTGAATAGCAAAAACCCTACATATTTATATGGTGTATGAAGACCTTGTCTGCCAGTTTATTAGAAGAACTCATTAGTATAGATTCATAGCACTTTAATTAAGATAATAATATTTTATATAAATAGAGGCTTAAACACAGCATACAATGATTTGCAATTTAAATTAAAAATGTAAAATAGACAATTTTTAAAAGCTCAATAGCAATTAGATGTCCTATTTCAAAATTAGACACAAAGCAGCAGAAAACAAAAGGAATTCATTCATAATTTAAAATAGTATTCTATTAAAAATAAGTGGTCAAATGAATTTTGAGACTGAACATTAGGAACAGCACAAAATATTAAGATTTGAAAGTAACTGGTTCAACATGTATAAGAATAGTATTCTGAGAAACTTCTAGTCTTAATAAGTAGATCTTGAAAGTGCTTTCAATAGCTGATATTATAGTTATACACTTAAATAAGCTTTGGAAGTTCTGTATATACACGAAGGAACTTAAATCTAAAAGATAGCAGGCTGCATTGAAATTACAGTCATTTTCCTAAGTATTAACTGATCTGTTACAATACTTAATGCAAATTATTAATAGAATTGGGAGTGATATTAAATATATTGTACTCTACTTTTCTTACCTTTCTCTGTAAAATGTACTGGATTTTTTATTAGGCTACTCAGGCATCAATCTGTGGGGATGGATGGAAGGAATAAGAGGAGATCAGAACTTGGAACACAGTGAATGTTCCAAGAGAGAAATAGGTATATTAGTAATAGTAATATTCAGCTTCTGTCATTCAAAATAAGGATCATGCAATTGGACAATATTTCAAGCTAGATATTCTTTCAAGGGAGGTTCTCAAATTTATTTTACCCCCATTTATTCAGTAAGTCAATTATCACCTAGTTTGGAGTATTAAGTGCACAGAGGTCAGTAGTATAGGGGAACACTCCAGTATGCTCTTAGAGCTTAGCTAGGGTATGGAGAGAGAAGATGGTTTAGGCATTTAAAGAAAGCTCAATTATTAATGCCTCTGGGGAGTGCTGTGAAGGAGAAGAGAAGTAGGAGATTGGATCAACCAGGCCAATGTTCAGTTTCCACCCTTCTAACTCTGGATTGAAAGAAACAAAGTGTATAAAGTGAAATTAAGAGGAGAGTAAGGGGCAAAGGTGGTTGGACTCACCTCTGGCTCCTCTTTGGAACTCTGGAAAGAATCCGAATTTCAAGCTTCTCTATGTTAATCTGGGATGTAGCCCCAGAAGTCACACAAAAGGATTTCAGAGTCTGCCCACTGAACCAAACCAAGTTAATGTTTATCAGTGACACTGAGAACTGAGCTAAGAGCTACTGGATCTGCTGTGATGCTATGTGGGCAGACTTGGTGACCTCTAGGCTATTAGGCTGGTTAGGAGACGTGGTTATAGATTTAGGTATCTGAAACCAAAGGTTTCACTTCTGAAAGGGAATATCTCAGGAGCATTTCCTGGTTCAAAAAAGACTTTAAGTTCATCATTTTCAGATTTTAGCATCAGAAAATGGCAGGAGAAAGGACATGTGGCATTGTCTAGCAGACCAGCTGATGCAGGCAGCATATGACCAAAGTCCAGGATAAAGTTTCCCTTAACTCACAGTGATGCATAGCTACACACCAGTACACTACACACCCTTACTCCCAGAGGCCATTTTGGGGAGGAAACAGACTTAAGGGTAAATTATATGACAGGCTGAATATTCTTTTATTTAAGAAGATTGAGTACTAGTTGAAGAGCCTTATGTAGTTATCACATTGATTTAACTTTAAGCAGAATTAGATACTCAGGAGATGTTCCCCACCTCAGCCATAGGCACATGCTTTGATGGAAGACCAGGTTGATTACAGATTAAATAAGAAACTGCACAACTGATGTGTAGTAAATTTATATATTGTGACCCTACTTCAAGGTCACAGTTGCAATTTATAAATGTCTTCTTGATAGAATCTCATAAAAACCTCAATAGCGTTTATACACTACAGATAGAAAAACATACAATTTGTTAATTATGGTAACCAAAGATAAAGAACATGGAACTTATTTAACAAATACATAAGTGAAACTCATATTAACATAATGCTTTAAAATTCTGTCAAATATTAATTTATCCAATGAAAGTAGTTATTTTAAATGCCTATTAGTATTTCATGACTGCCCTGTTCTATCATGGACATTAAAATGATATAATAATAAAGTCCTCACACTCGGGAAACTTCTTATTTTAGAAGCCAAAATTTGAGTGCTTGTGAACTTAGATGTTAACTCTTAGAAATATCAGCAGATAATATAAAATATTGTATAAATAATTGTTGTAGAAACTCAGGAGGAAAATCACCATCAGTTGACCAAAATTCATATGTGATTTGTAAGTACACATAGGAAAAAATTTAGATTGAGGTAGATATGGGGGGAAAACAAATATGGAGATTGACAAAAATGTAGAACTTAGGAAAGGCATGGGAATGAGCTTGGCTTAGTAAAAATCTTTGTTTGGAATGAATACTAAGTTCAAAAATAATAGCAATATTTGCAGTGTACATATTTAATATTACTGGTTCTATTATTGAATTATTTTCTTGTATGTAACTTGTCATAGAGCTAGTAAATAGAAGATTCATGTTTAAACTAAAATATTTTAGATCCTTGTTTCAAGCATTTTCCAAAACTGAAAGACTGTGTCAAGTAAGAGTGGCATTGTATGTCAGGTTGAAGAGTTTGGAATTAATGAAATAGGAAATGTGGTAACAAACATATTTGCATAACAGTAACTTCTACTGGAGTTTATATTTAAAAGGCATGACAAGAAAAAGATAAGTAATGAAAGCTTTTGGGATATCAGACATGGCTCTGAGTCTTGGTTTGCTGTTTGCAAGCTTTTTTATATTGATGTCACTTTCCTAATCTATAAAGTGACCATGATAATATCTACACCATATTATGAGAATCCCAACACATCAGTATCAAATAAATGTGAAAATGTTATATACATTTGAAGAAATATTAGCATAGTTTTCTCAAATGCAGAATGTTATTTTATAAAGTCTTAAATGTGTGATTAAATGTGACAGTCCTAAAAGAAAAGAGAGGGACTCAGAGTGGCCAAGGCTGTGTACTCAAGATTATGATTCTCGCGACTCCAAGAATAAGTGATGGTGCAATTTTAACCAGATGCCCTATTATTTGGTAAATAAAGAATAAGGATTTTAGCAGGTGATATATTAAGAATAACGCTTGTGATTGCAGGTAGGATAGGATTACTTGGCATGATGTATAAACCACTCACCTTACTAGCTGAGGCATGGCCCTAGAATTGTAATGCGTGTCTTAATTATAACTCTGATTGAGTTTATCCCAATCATCCATAATGGAGGAGTTTTAGAATTTCAGTATTTAACCTTTGGTGGGAGGGCAATGATGAGATCCAAAAATAGAGGTGTGGAATGTTAAGGATATTACTGAAGACAAAACCCCAGGACCCACTTTGCTCTTCGTAAGAAATAGCTAAGACTATCTGAACTCTATAGTGAAAGGGGAGTAGAATAAATTAGGGGTTGAGATTGAGGGAACATTGTCAGACACCAATGACAGTGATTTTCAGCAACACAGTACACAGGTATAGGCATTTGATGGAAGCACTGAAGCAGTCACGTCTTCGGGTCACTGCTTTGAGTATAATTTGAAGGCAAAGAGGAATTTCAGCAAGCTTAGCAACGCTAATTTGAGACATAGAAAAAATGTGAAAACATGATTCTTTTTTCTGGTATCCCCTTGTTTATCAGTGCTGGGGGAGGGGAATATTTATTAAGAATTTTAAACAATGAACATAATCTTTATGAACCAAAGAGGAAGCTCTTTCCCATACTTTTCTCTCTGATGTAATTATTTAAGGTAACATTTTTTTTTAAGATTTATTATTTATTTATTCATTTATTTATTTTATTTATCTTTGGCTGCATCGGGTCTTAGTTACCACATGCTGGATCTTCGTTGGGGCATGCGGGATCTTTTGTTGCGGCGCGGGCTCTTCATTGTGGTGCGCAGGCTTCTTTCTAGTTATGGCGTGCAGGTTTTCTCTTCTCTAGTTGTGACACACAGGCTCCAGAGCGCATGGGCTCTGTAGTTTGCGGCACATGGGCTCTAGTTGAGGCATACAAGTTCAGTAGTTGTGGCACGTGGGCTTAGTTGTCCTGTGGTATGAGGGACCTTAGTTCCCTGAACAGGGATTGAACCTGCGTCCCCTGCATTGTAAGGCAGATTCTTTATCACTGGACCACCAGGGAAATCCCCTTAAGAGAACTTTTTTTGAAAAATAGAACTTGGGGTGAGTCTAAGGCATTTGGAAAATGCTATGGCATATTTTGCAGTACACAGCACACATTTCCACTGTGTTAGGAATATTAAGAATCCTTCCATAGGGAGTGGCTTTAGAAAATATCTTTGGAGCTCCTAGAAAAGAAATGAAATGACATAAAACTGAAATTCTCAAATGGTTGGGCATTTACAGATTAACAACACTGGCAGAGAGGTTCCTATGCCTTGAAAATATTATTTGTAAATTTGATAATGTCACTCTTTATGAACTACTTATCACCAGGCCTTATTAATGTTATCTCATGAAGCATTCATCTAATAGCTAGACAGGCACTGAATTTCCTAGATCTGAGATCAGCCTGGGTTATGGTAAAAAGGCAGTCATTCAAAATATATTTGTTATTTTCCAAGTATATATTAATCAAATACATATAGTATTTTGTGTAATATATTGCTGGATATTGTGAGAGATGGTATAATATTAGAAAATTCCATTATCCTCATATTTTTTAGGGTTTGTCTCTATATGCCAACATTTCCAATTTTATGAGTTTTTTTTAGCTTAGCATTTGAGGCAACATTCAATATTTTAAATCCTTTGTGAGAATATATAGTTAACCTGAACGTATCCTTAAGCAGAATTAATCTAAAGGAGAAAGAGTAAAGGAAGTGGATATGAAATTAGATCAAGAAAGAATAGTTTTGGAAAAAATGATGAAATACCAAATACATTTGTATCTACCAGACACTTGAGTCACCAACATGATCTCAGTAGTGCTTTAATCATTCAACATCAATATTAACATTTCTAAAACACTTGATCATCACCATTTTCCTATTCCCCATATCAGCACTTTAAAAATGGACTTTAATTAAATGTACTTGAATAAGCAAATACCATTTTCTTACTCTTTTGTTTATTTACCTCGAATCCTAAGACCTTGCTGTGATTCACTTAACATTTTTAGGATGGCTTGGAATTTTTGATATAAACAATCATATCCTCTCTCTATGAATAAAGACAGTGTTACTTCTTCCTAATTTTTATGACAGATTTCTTTTTCTTGACTGTGAAGCTGAATAGAGGTGATGGAGGTGGACATTCTTGCCCGGCTAAACAATCTTGCATTCCTTGAATAAATAAAATTTTGTTGGGGCTTCCCTGGTGGCGCAGTGGTTGGGAGTCCGCCTGCCGATGCAGGGGACACGGGTTCGTGCCGCGGTCTGGGAGGATCCCACATGCCGTGGAGCGGCTGGGCCCGTGAGCTATGGCCACTGAGCCTGCGCGTCCAGAGCCTGTGCTCCGCAACGGGAGAGGCCACAACAGTGAGAGGCCCGCGTACCACCAAAAAAAAAAAAAAAAAAAAAAAATTTGTTATAATGGATTTTTGTACTTTAAAAAATTGCTGGATTGAGTTTGCTAAAAATTCATTTATGATTTTACATGTATGTTTGTGAGAAAAGTTGGCCTGGAATTTTTTTTTTTGTAATATCACTTTGCTTTGAGATCACTCTTATGCTGGCTTTATACAATAAAATAATCCTTACATAAATTTTGTACAAATTTTATATAAAATTTCATTAAATGTAAGGATTTACTTGTGGAGCCGTCTGGACATGGAGTTTACCTTTTGTGAAGAGATTAAATTATTCAATTCCTTTAATAGGTAAAGGGCTATTCAGATTTTAAAAATTTCCTATTAGTTTTGGTAATTTGTATATTTTTTCTAGAAATTTTTTCATCTTATTCAAATTTATAAATTTATTGAAAGAAATTTATTCATAACATTCTCTCATTAATTTCACTGTCTGGCACTCTCTATTCAAAATATTATATTCTCTTTCCTTTTTTTTCCTTGGTTCTTACTAGTGACTTTAAAATTCTATTGTTTCAATAAATTAACTTTTGGCATGATTGCTTTCTATTAGATATTTCTTACTTCATTATTTTCTAGTCATTTCTTTCTAACATGTTTTTTAAAGGTACATATGTCTTATAAATCACAGATTCAGCTGAATCCCACAAATTTTGATTATTCTAATAATTAAAAAAATTTTCACTGTGAGTTCTTTCAGCATGGGTTTGAACAGTATTGCTTACTTTCATAATATTTGGAGTTTTTAAAGTTATCTTTTTATTGTTTTATTGCTTAATTTCAGAGTGCAATACATGATACTGAAATTTGCTAAATAACACTATTTGAGCGTACAAATTGCCAATAAATATAAATGTTCCAAGAACCCTAAAAATCAATTTTCATTCTGAAATTCTTCAGTGCAGCATTCCGTATGTCAGATTAATTTGGTTATACTTTTTCAAACCTTTTACATCTATGTCTCTTGTCAGTTTTTGGAAAAGATATGTTAACCCTCACTTTTGCTGTACTTTTAAATGTATCTTCTTTGTATTCTCTTAATTTGTGTATTTTGAAGTTATGATATTAGGTGCTTATAAAGTTAGAATTTTTGTGTCTTCCTGGTAGATTGGCTCCTATATCATTAAAAAACTATTTCATTTTATTTCTAGCGATGACTGTTGCTTCAAAGTCAACTTTCTATTAGTTATTTATACCTTTTTTCTCTGCTTACTGTTTGCCAATTTGTATCCTGATAATTAGGGATGTCTCTTAAAACAAAAACTAGGTACTGTTTTTAAATCCAGTGTGAAAATTTGTTTTTTAATTGGCATGTTTAGCCCTTTTATATGTGTTTGGATTTAAACCTACAATCTTATTATTATCTATTGGTGCCACTTGTTCCATACTTTCTCTCCTTCCTTGACATTTTTGGGATTACTTAGGATTTATGTTAATATATTTTCCTCTTTATTACCTTGTTACTTATATATTCTATAACTACTATTTTGAGAGTACCGTGGAGATTACAATATGCATTGATAACAAATTTTAACCATTGTATGTAATAGTATATTAACACATTCCAGATTGTGCTAGAACATTAGACTCTTGCTCTGCAAAGTGCAGTCCACGGACCAACAACATTGGCATCTTCCAGGTCCTTGCCTAGAAATGCAGAATTCTCAGGCCCCATCCCAGACCTACTGAATTAGAGCCTGTGGTTTTATAAGAATCTCAAATGTAACTTATGCTCAGTAAATTCAAGAGGGTATTACCTTGGAACACATTTAATTCTAGTTACTCTCCTTCCCACCTTTTTCTGTTATTATGGCTATGTACTTTAATTCTAAAATACTTTTAAACCCCAGAAGCTATTATTTAATTAGCAAATAGATTTACCCACCTATTTACCCTCATATTAGACTGAATCACATATGTACTCTTTTGCTGCTCTCCCTCCCTCCCTCCATCCTTTGTGGTTTTATATGGAATAATTTTCTATATGCTAGAAGAACTCCTTTAATATTTCCATTAGTGTGGTTCAGCTGGTGTGTAATTCTCATTATTTGTTTTCAAAAATGGGTTTATAACCTTTAATTTGGAAAGATACAGTCACTAAGTATAAAATTCTAGTTAATGTTGCTAAGAGTGTCTAGCACAATGTTTATGCCATAGTAGTTGTTCTATATATTTGGTAAATTAATTATTATTAACAATACAATTGCTTAATTGACTTGTGTTTGACACACAACAGAGAAACAATGTTTTTCTTATTAGAAAAAAGTAAGTTTTTGCTGAACATGATAAAGCAATGAATTCTACTTTTTTTACCTCTTTCTGATTGTGGAAATAATCTTTAGAAAACCTCATACTGATTACAAGCATCTCAAGATCTGTATGGAGATCATAAAAGTTAAACAATTGACTATATTTAATTTCAAAGCTTTACAAAAGCAAATGAGTATGTAAAAGTATACTTCTATGAAGAAAGATTTAAGTTAGGGCTGGAATACTAAAATACAATGTTGTAAATTTTATGATGAGCTCAAATTTAATTATAGTTGATCGTGAATAGCCCTCAGCAAATAAGGACCAAAGTATAATTTATACAAGGAATCACAGTTTCCCATGACATGCACACCTTATTTGGAAAAAAGTGGTTGAGCCCTGTAGCTATATTGAAGAATTGTTAAGTACAAAATGCACTAAAAACTTAAGCTACTGCTGCAACTCTTACTGCATAGGAAAGGGAACATCTAGATTTGGCAATATCTAGTTTTTTGTTTTGAGCATGTGTTATTTATATCATCTTATGACCTTTTCTTTTCACAAGTGACAGCTGTCAGTGCTCAACAAACAAAAACCCTTAACATGTGTCCTTGTTAAGCTAATAATATTCTAATAGATTGTATTTTATATCCTTTATAATGGGAAAAACAAGAAAATAGCAAATTAATATTTTTCCCTGAAGCTAATTTTTATTACTATTTTTAGTCTGAGTAACTAAAGCGATCACAAATAAGCACCCATTGTTTATTTTTAACAAACATATTGAACATCTATTTTGTCATAGGTAGGTAGAATTTTGGATAATTGTCTGATAAAGCTTAATTTCCACCAATTTAGATTCTAATCTGTTTTGTAAGACAGCCAAGAAATTTTGTCATTCTAATGTTTGACTACTATTTTAAGAAGTAAATTCTTTATTCAACCTAATTGTTACATGGTGTAATTTAAGGTCTTTTTCCTTGATGTGAAAAATATTTGAAGTTAATAAGAATATGAATGACTGTTATCACTTATTTTTACATACATTTTTACAGTTTTACCAGATGAGTGAGATGGCTTTCCTCAGAACCATTTAGGTCATTGATATCAGAAATAGGAATATAGTTCTCTCGAACAACATGGGGTTTGAACTGTAGGGTCCACTTATATGCCAATTTTTTATCCAGAGTGGGTTGAATCCACTGATGTAGAACCATGGATATGGAGGAACTGTGGATGCAGAGAGATGACTATATATTATGCAGAGATTCTTGACTGCATAAAGGATCAGTGCCTCTAACCCCTTCATTGTTCAAGGGTCAACTGTAGTTTTGAAATTTTTACTCCTAGTCAAGAACCACCTACAACACCACTGGTGTCTGTCATCTCAATGGAGCTAATGAAGATGTGGTTAACTTTTATATATGATCCCTTTTGGGTAACAAGATATGGCTTCTTCTTTGTCAGCAAGCTACTATGCAGTACCAGTATGTAGAAAGTTAACTTTTTGGAATTATATAATTACAGAACAAGAAAGGATAAGTAACAAGGTACTAGAAGTAAAAAAAAAAAAACCCAAAACAATGAGGAATAGTATCATTAAATATTATCCCTTGGTTTTCTCTTATTTTGTTATGGTGTTTTTAATGTTTTCAATGTTTATTCTTTAATCATGGTTAAAAATGATCTGTGAGCACTCCCCAACTCCTTCCCATGTTAAATTACAAATCTCTTAATTAGGTTCTATTTTAAATAGTGTTAATAAGAACTTAAAGTCATGGATTGATGTCTCATTTTCCTAATTATTGGTAGTTATATTTAGTAATTACTTCTATTTTCTTGAATCACCTATGCGTCAGGGACTTTATATGCATTTACCAAAAACAGAAACAAAACAAAATAAAAACAAAAAAATACAAAGAGTATTTTATTCCTGACTTAAGGAGGAAACATCCTCCAAGAAGTTGTGATACATCTCTAATCACTAGATAGCTATGAAGGCATCTCATTGACTCCAAAACACTGAAATTCAGCTACATTAATTTTTTTCCATTGCATCAATCATATTTCTGAGGAGGAAATAACGTCAATCTGAATCAATTAAATTTGCATAGTAACATTATTGAGAAGATCAGATAGAAAATTGGACTCAAACATATTCTTTCCATTGAAACTTGAAATTTAATAGCAAATTATAAGGACTCAGCTTATGTTTGAATATTTATTCAATCTTTCTGGAAATAATATAGAAGTCTTACTTTTGCATTCAATGAATTTAAACAATAAAAAAACACTTTCTTATACTTTAGAAAAATATTCCTAAGAAATGCTGATATAAACAAAAGTATAGTGGAGTCTGTCTTTTCATCCAAACTGCCAAAATTTTAATAGGAAGAGTAAAGATGATTTATAAAGCCATTGGTTGGCAACATACGTAAGGAAGATTTATGTTTTATACCTACTTTTATTACTTAAAACTTCTGCTCTTTAGTTTTTATTAGTTTGTTTTTAGTTATTATTGGCAGCAAATGAGTAGTGATGTTAGTGGAATAAAAGTTACAAATAATGAAAAAGGACATAATTATTCTCCAAACACTAAATTATTGGCTCTACAATTTTCAAAGTTTGACATTAGGTGATTTATACAATTTAAGATAAAGCCATTGTAAAAAAGAACATTTATATTGTTCTTCCATTCTATTTAAGAAAAGAATATAGATGAGTATAAGATATACTATTACTAATAGTGATACTATCAACATTAATAATAAACTTAATATTCATTAAGGATTTACATTTTATACATGATATCTAATTTAATCCTTAAAGAAAAGCCTGAATATAATTACTGTTATTCTCCCCAATTTACAAATGAGGAAACTGAGCCACAGAGAAGGTAAGAAATAAGTGGAACCAAGACTCAAATATAGGTAGATTTCAGAATACATGATTTTAAGCATAGCAGCACTGAATTATGATACTATGTTTATATTTTCTTTATAGTTGTTGGATCATGGTGAAGGTTACGGTGATATTACTCTTAGGCAAGATTCTATACTGCATCATTATTAGTTTTTAAAACAGTTCTGATTGATTAGCAGAGTTAATGCGAAACATCAAGATAAATTATGTTTGAAAAATTCAAACAATTCATGTCCAAATAAGCCACAGAGCTGAAAATGCCAACATAAGCCCTGTATTAGTTATGTTTTGCTGGGTAAAAGTGTATCACAAATTTAGTGGCTTAAAACAAGACACATGTATTATCTTATAGTTTCTGTGAGTCAGTAGTCCAGTCACAACTTAGCTGGGTATTCTGTCCAGAGTCTCCCAAGGCTGCAATCAAGGCATCGATGAACTGTTCTCATCTGGAGGCTCAGCTGGGAATATTCTACTTCCAAGCTCATTCAGCTGAGCTTCAGTTGCTGGCAGAACTGAGCTTTGTTTGTTTTTTGGAAGAATTTCTTTCTTTGTGGTTTTATGACTGAGGGCCCTGGCTTTTTACTGGCTATTGGCTGGAGGCCACCCTCAGATCCTAGAGCTTATTGCAGTTCTTAAAAGCCACCTGTAGTTCCTTACTATATAGGCTTCTCCTACATGTTTACTTACTTCATCAAGAATATGTGAGATTATGCTTCAAACTATAATATTGTACATTCATGACATAACTGGAAAATCACAGAAAACATACTGAGAACCTACTACTTAATTCCCAAGGGCAGTGAGTCTCAACCTGGGATATCACTTGGAATCACCTGGGAATATTTTTTTTATTGAATGTAATTGAGTTACTGTGTAAGTTTAAGGTGTACAACTTGTTGATTTGATAAATTTATATCTTGCAATATGATTACCACCAAAGCTAACACCTCTATCACATCACATAATTATCATTTCTTTTTGTGGTGAGAACATTTAAGATCTAATCTCTTGGCAACTTTGAAGTATATGACAGTATTGTTAACTACAATCGCTATGCTGTGCATTAGATCTTCAGAACTTATTCATCTTCTGGTTGCACATTTGTAACCTTTAACAGCATCGACTCAATTCCCCCACTCCTCCAGCCCCTGGTAAACATCATGCTACTGTTTCTATGAGTTAGGTTTTTTAGATTCCACATATAGGTGATATTATTCCATGTTTGTCTTTCTCTATCTGACTTATATCACTTAGCATAATGCCCTCAGGTTCCATCCACCTTGTCACAAAAGGCCGGATTTCCTTCTTTCTCATGGCTGAACATTATTCCATTGTATATATATACCACAACGTCCTTTGCCATCCATACATCCAATAATGCTGCAATAGACATAGAAGTGCAGCCATCTGTTTGATATTATATTGTCATTCCCTTTGGCTATATACCTAGAAGTGGGATTGCTGGATCATACCATGATATAGATCATTATAGTGCTGTAATTTTAATTTTTTGAGGAACCTCCATATTGTTTTCCATAGTGGCTTGACGGTGTAAGACTGTTCCCTTTTCTCCACATATTCAACAACACTTGTTATCTCTTGTCTTCTTGACGATAGTCATTTGACAGAGTGAAATATTTGCATTTTCCTGATGATTAGTGATTTTAAGCATCTTTTCATGTACCTGATGTCCATCTGCATGTCCTCTTTGGAAGAAATATCTATTCAGTTTATCCACCCATTTCTTAATCAGATAGTTTATTTTCTGTTATTGAGTTGTATGAGTTCTTTATATAATTTGGATATTAACCCCTTATCTATAGTTTGCAAATATTTCCTCCCATTCTGTAGGCTGCCTTCTCATTTTGTCAATTGTTTCTTTTGCTGTGCAGATTTTTAGTTTGATATAGTCACACTTGTTGATTTTTGATTTTGTTGCCTGTGATTTAGGTGTCATAACCAAAAAAATCATTGCCAAGACCATTGTCAAGAAGATTTTCTCTATGTTTTCTTCTGGGAATTTTATAGTATCAGGTTATGTTTAAGCCTTTAATTCATTTGAATTAATTTTTGTGAGTGATATAAGGGCCCAGTTTAGTTTTTATGCATGTGTTTATCCAGTTTCCCCAGAACGATTTGTTTAAAAGACTATCCTTTCTGCATTGAGTGTTCTTGATTCCCTTGTTAAACGTTAGTTGACTGTATATGTAAGAGGTTGTTTCCAGGCTCCCTATTCTGTTTCATTGGTCTATGTTTCTATTTCTATGCCAGTACACAATGTTTTATCTACTATAGCTTTGTAGTATAGTTAGAGATCAAGACGTGTGATGCCTCAGGCTTGTTCTACTTTCCCATGATTGCTCTGGCTATTCTGAATCTTTTGTGGTTCCATATGAATTTTAAGATTTAAAAATTTTTTTTTGTAAAAAATGTCATTAGAATTTTGATATGGATGCAATAAATATATAGATGGCTTTGGGTAATATGGATTTTAACAGTACTAATATGATCCAGGAAAATGGGATATTTTTCTATCTCTTTGTATCTTTTTCAAATTCCTTCATCAAAATATAAGTTTCATTGTACAATTCTTTCACTTCCTTGATTAAATTTATTCCTAAGGAGTGTATTGTTTTTGACACTACTGTAAATGGGATGGCTTTCCTCATTTGTTTTTCAAATATTGTTGAATATTTGAACAATCTTTTTCAAAAATTGTGTCTAGATTCACAATTGACTTGTGTATGTCGATTTTATATCCTGTGACTTTACTGAATTCATTAATTAGTGCCAACAGTTTTTTGGTTGAGTCTTTAGGATTTCCTATATATAAGATATCATCTGCAAATAACAACAATTTTACTTTCTCCCTTTCTGATTTGATTCCTTTTATTTCTTTATCTTGCCTGATAGCTCTAGCAAGGACTCCCAATACTATGTTGAATAAGAGTGGACATCCTTGTCTAGTTCCTGTATTTGAGGAAATTCTTTCACTGTTGGGTATGTTAACCATGGGTTTGTTTTATATGACCTTTATTATGTTGAGGTGTGTTTTTTACACTTAAATTCTTGAGAATTATTATTATGAAAAGATGTTGTACTTCGGCAAATAATTTTTCTGCATCAATTGAGATGATCATGTGTTTTTTTACCTTTCATACTTTTAAAAAAATTTTATTTTCTATTGGAGTATAGTTGATTAACAATGTTGTGTTAGTTTCAGATGCACAGCAAAGTGATTCAGTTATACATATATATATATGTTCTTTTTCAAAATTTTTTCCCATTTATGTTATTACAAGATATTAAGGAGAATTCCCTGTGCTTTATAGTAGGTCTGTGTTGGTTATCAATTTAAAATATACCCGTGAGTACACGTCAATTTCAAAGTCCCAGTCTATTCCTCCCCCCAGCCATTCCCCCGTGGAAACCATAAGTTCATTCTCTAAGTCTGTGAGTCTGTTTCTGTTTTGTAAATAAGTTCATTTGTGTCAATATTTTTAGAATCCACATATAAGCAATATCATATGATATTTGTTTTTCTCTGTCTGACTTACTTCGTTTAGTGTGATAATCTCCACGTCCATCCATGTTGCTGCAAATGGCATCATTTCATTCTTTTTAATGGCTGAGTAATATTCCTTTGTACATATGTACCACATCTTCTTTATCCATTCATTTGTCAATGGTCATTTAGGTTGCTTCCATGTCTTGGCTATTGTAAACAGTGCTGCAATAAACATTGGGGTGCAAGTATCCTTTTGAACCATGTATTTCTCTGGATATGTGCCCAGGAATAGGATTGCAGGATCATATGGTAGCTCTATTTTTAGTTTTGTAAGGAACCTGCATACTGTTCTCCATAGTGGCTGTACAAATTTACGATTCCCACCAATAGTGTGGGAGGGTTCCTTTTTCTCCACACTCTCTCCAGCATTTATTGTTTGTAGACTTTTTGATGATGCCCATTCTGACAGGTATGAGATGATCATTGTAGTTTAGACTTGCATTTCTCTAATAATTAGACATGTTGAGCATCTTTTCATGTGTCTCTTGACCATCTGTATGTCTTTTTTGGAGAAATGTCTATTTAGGTCTTCTTCCTATTTTTTGATTGGGTTTATTTATTTATTTTTATTGAGCCTCACAAGCTGTTTGAAAATTTTGGAGATTAATCCCTTGTTCGTATCATATTTGCAAGCATTTTCTCCCATTCTGTGGGTTGTCTTTTTGTTTGGTTTATGGTTTCCTTTGCTGTGCAAAAGCTTTTGAGTTCAATTAGGTCCCATTTTTTTATATTTGTTTTTATTTCTAATTACTGTAGGAGACACATCAAAAAAGATATAGCTGCAATTTATGTCAAAGAGTGTTCAGCCTATGTTTTCCTCTAAGAGTTTTATAGTATCCAGTCTTACCTTTAGGTCTTTAATCCATTTTGAGTTTACTTTTGTGTATGATATTAAAGAATGTTCTAATTTCATTTTTTTACATGTAGCTGTCCAGTTTTCCCAGCATCATTTATTGAAGAGACTGTCTTTCCTCCATCATATAGTCTTGCCTCGTTTGTCATACATTAATTGACCATAGGTGTGTGGGTTTGTTTCTGGGCTTTCTATCCTGTTCCATGGATCTATATTTCTGTTTTAGTGCCAGGAACATACTGTTTTGATGACTGTAGTTTTGCAGTATAGTCTGAAGTCAAGGAGTGTGACTCTTCCAGCTCTGTTTTTCTTTCTCAAATTGCTTTGGCTATTTGGGGTCTTTTGTGTCTTCATGCAAATTTTAAGATTTTTTT
The DNA here is from genome assembly GCF_964374135.1 of Grampus griseus. Classification (NCBI taxonomy): domain Eukaryota; kingdom Metazoa; phylum Chordata; class Mammalia; order Artiodactyla; family Delphinidae; genus Grampus; species Grampus griseus. The sequence goes on from NC_138997.1 coordinate 64,824,748, forward strand.
GTCCTAGTTCTGTGAAAAATGTCTTTGGTAATTTGACAGGGATTACACTGAATCTGTAGATTTCCCTGGGTAGTATAGTCATTTTGACAATACTGATTCTTCTAATTCAAGAAGATTGTATATCTTTCCAACTGTTTGTGTCATCTTTAATTTCTTTCATCAGTGTTTTATAGTTTTCTGAGTACAGGTCTTTTGCCTCCTTAGGTAGGCTTTTTCCTAGGTATTTTTTTCTTTCTGATGTGATGATAAATGGAATTGTTTCTTTAAATTCTCTTTGTGATCTTTAGTTATTAGTGTATAGAAATGCAACAGATCTCTGTATTAATTTTATATCCTGCAACATTACTGAATTCATTGATGAGCTCTAGTAGTTTCTGGTAGCATCTTTAGGATTTTCTATGTATAGTATCATACCATCTGCAAACAGTGACAGTTTTATTTCTTACTTTCCATTTTGGATTCCTTTTATTTCTTTTTTTCTCTGATTGCTGTGGCTAGGACTTACAAAACTATGTTGAACAAAAGTGGTGAGAATGGGCATCTTTGTCTTGTTCCTGATCTTAGAGGAAATGCTTTCAGCTTTTCACTGTTGAGTATGATGCTAGATGTAGGTTTGTCATATATGGCCTTTATTATCTTGAGGTATATTCCCTCTGTGCCCACTTTCTGGAGATTTTTTGTCATAAATGGGCATTGATGTTTGTCAAAATCTTTTTCTGCATCTATTAAAATGATCATATGGATTTTATTCTTCAGCTTGTTAATGTGGTGTATCACAATGATTGATTTGCAGATATTGAAAAATCCTTGCATCACTGGGATAAATTACACTTGATCATGTATTTTTCAATTTGGTTTGCTAGTATTTTGGTGAGGAATTTTGCATCTATGTTTATCAATGGTGTTGGCCTGTAATTTTCTTTGATCATAATATCTTTGTCTGGTTTTGGTATCAAGGTGATGGTGGCCTCATAGAATGTGCTTGGGGGTGTTCCTTCCTCTACAATTTTTTGGAATAGTTTCCAAAAGATAGGTGTTAACTCTTCTCTAAATGTTCGCTAGAATTCACCTTTGAAGCCTTCTGTTCCTGGACTTTGTTTCTGGAAGTTTTTAAATCCCTGTTTCAATTTTGGTACTTGAGATTAATATGTTCATATTTTCTATTTCTTCCTAGTTCAGTCTTGTAAGGTTGTTATCTTTCTAAGAACTTGTCCATTTCTTCTAGGTTGTCCATTTTATTGGCATATAGTTTTTTGTAGTAGTCTCTTATGATCTTTTGTATTTCCGTGGTGTCAGCTGTAAATTCTTTTTCATTTCTAATTTTATTGATTTGCATTCTCTCCTTTTTTTTCTTGATGAGTCTGGCTAAAGGTTTATCAAATTTGTTCATGTTTTCAAAGAACCAGATTTTAGTTTCATTCATCTTTGCTATTGTTTCCATTGTCTCTATTTCATTTATTTCTCCTCTGATCTTTATGATTTCTTTCCTTCTACTAATTTTGGGTTTTGTTTTTACTTCTTTCTCTAGTTGCTTTAGGTGTAAGTTTAAGTTGAGATTTTTCTTATTTTGTGAGGTAAGATTTTATTGCTATAAACTTCCCTCTTAGAACTGCTTTTGTATGTCCCATAGGCTTTGGATCATCTTGTTTACAATGTCATTTGTCTCTAGATATTTTTAAATTTCCGCTTTGATATTTTCAGTGATCCATTGGTTGTTTAGTAGCATACTGTTTAGCCTCCATGTGTTTGGGTGTTTTACAGTTTTTTTTTCTTGTACTTGATTTCTAACCTCATAGCCTTGTGGTCTGGAAAGATGTTGACATGATTTCAATTTTCTTGAATTTACTGAAGCTTGCTTCATGACCCAGCATGTGTTCAGTCCTGGAGAATGTTCCGTGTGCACTTGAGAAGAATGTGTATTCTGCTGCTTTTGGATGGAATGCTCTATAAATATCAATTAAGTCCATCTGGTATAATGTGTCATTTAAGGCCTGTGTTTCCTTATTGATCTTCTATCTGGATGATCTGTCCATTGATTAAAGTGGGGTGTTAAAGCCCTCCACTATTATTGTGTTAAAGTCTCCCACTATTATTGTGTTACTGTTGAATTCTCTTCTTATGGCTGTTAGCATTTGCCTTATATATTGAGGTGCTCCTATATTGGATGCATATATATTTACAATTGTTGTATCTTCTTCTTGGATTGATCTTTTTTTTCTTAACATCTTTATTGGAGTATAATTAATTGCTTTACAGTGGTGTGTTAGTTTCTTCTGTATAACAAAGTGAATCAGCTATACATATACATATATCCCCATATCTCCTCCCTCTTGTGTCTGCCTCCCACCCTCCCTATCCCACCCCTCTAGGTGGACACAAAGCACTGAGCTGATCTCCCTATGCTTTTCAAGTTTGCATCTTTGAAAGTTCACAACTTGAAGGTTCATATGTAGGAGACTTACTGTATTGCTACTCCAGCTTTCTTTTGATTTCCATTTGCATGGAATACATTTTTCCATCTCCTTACTCTCAGTCTGTATGTGTCCCTAGATCTGAAGTGGGTCTCTTGTAGATAGCATATATACGGGTCTTGTTTTTGTATACATTCAGCCAGTCTATGCCTTTTGGTTGGAGCATTTATTCCATTTATGTTTAAGGTAATTATCACTATATATGTTCTATTACAATTTTCTTAATTGTTTTGGATTCTTTTGTAGGTCTTTGTTCTTCCCTTCCTCTTTTGTTTTCTTCTTTTGTGATTTGATGACTATCTTTAGTGTTGTGTTTGGATTGCTTTTTTCTTTGTTTTTGTATCTATCGTAGATTTTCAGTTTGACGTTACCATGAGATTTTGATATAACAGTTATATATAAACAAGATTTTTTTAAGCTGCTGGTCTTTTAATCTCAAATGCATTTCCAATATCCTGCATTTGTGCTCTCTTCTCACAATTGCTGGTTTTGATATTATATTTGTGTGTAGATGATTTCCTACCTTTATGTTACGTTTCTAGTTGTGGCCTTTTCTTTCCCACTTAGAGAGGCTCCTTTAGCATTTGTTGTAAAGCTGATCTGGTCATATTGAATTCTGTTAGCTTTTGTTTGTCTGTAAAACTTTTGATTTCACTTTTGAATCTGAATGAGAGCCTTTCTGGGTATTCTTGGTTGTAGGTTCTTCCTTTTCATCACTTTAGATATATCATGCCACTCCCTTCTTGCCTGCAGAGTTTCTGCTGAAAAATCAGCTGATAACCTTATCGGAGCTCCATTGTATGTTATTTGTTGCTTTTAATATTTTATCTTTGATTTCTGTCAATTTGATTACTATGTGTTTTGGTCTCTTCCTCCTTGGGTTTATCCTGCCTGGGACTCTGTGCACTTCCTGGACTTGGGTGACTGTTTCCTTTCCAATGTTAGGGAAGTTTTAAGCTATTACCTCTTCAAATATTTTGTCAGGTCCTTTCTCTCTTCTCCTTCTGGGACCCCTATAATGTGAATGTTGGTGTGTTTAATCTTGTCCCAGAGGTCTCTTAGACTGTCTTCATTTCTTTTCATTCTTTTTTCTTTATTTTATTCTGTTGCAGTGATTTCTACCATTCTTTCAGCTCACTTATCCATTCTTCATCCTCAGTTATTCTGCTATTGATTCCTTCTAGTGTATTTTTCATTTCATTTATTGTATTGTTCATCTCTTTTAGTTTGTTCTTCTTCTAGGTCTTTGTTAAACATTTCTTGTGTCTTCTTGATCTGTGCCTCCATTCTTTTTCTGAGATCCTGGATCATCTTCCCTATCATTACTCTGAATTTTTTTCCCAGTAGATTGCCTATCTCTTCTTCACTTAGTTGTTTTTCTGGGGTTTTATCTTGTTCCTTCATCTGGGAAACATTACTCTGCTGTCTCATTTTGTTTAACTTTCCTTGCTTGTGGTTTCCGTTCTGCAGGCTGCAGGATTGTAGTTCTTCTTATTCTCCTGTCTGCCCTCTTGTGGATGAAGCTGTCTAAGAGGCTTGTGCAGGCTTCCTAGTGGGAGGGACTGGTTCCTGCCCACTGTTATGTGGTGCTAGGTCTTGTCCCTCTGGAATGGTGGCCATGATGGCTCACCAATGAGTACTCCCCAGAACTGCTGCTGCCAGTGTCTTTGTTCTCACAGTGAGCCACAGCCACCCCCACTGTCACAGGAGACCCTTCAATACTAGCAGGTTGGTCTGGCCCAGTCCCTTATGAGGTCAGTGCTTTTTTCCCTGGGTCCTGGTGTGCACGAGACCTTGTGTGCACCCTCCAAGAGTGGAGTTTCTGTTTCCCACAGCCATGTGGAATTCCTGCAATCACACCCCACTGGCCTTCAAAGTCAGATTCTCTGGGGGTTCCTTCACCTGGTGCCAGACCCCCAGACTGGGAGGCCTGATGGGGGCTCAGGACTTTCACTCATATGGGAGAACTTCTGTGACTTGTTTTTCAATTTGTGGGTCACCCACCCAGTGGGTATGGGATTTTATTTTATCGTGATTGCGCCCCTCCTTCCATCTTATTGTGGCTTCTTCTTTGTCTTTGGATGCAGTGTATCCTTTTTGGTAGGTTCCAGCGTTTTTTCCTCAATGATTGTTTAGCAGTTAGTTGTTATTTTGGTGTTTTTGCAAGGAGTGAGCTCACATTCTTCGACTCTGCCATCTTGCAACTTCCCAGAGAGCTTCTTCTCTTTCATTCTTTAATGTGATGTTTCACATTTATTGATTTGTATATGTTTAACCATCCTTGCATCTGATGGGTAATTCCATGATGTTTGATCAGCTTAATGTGTCATTGAATTGTGCTAATATTTTGTTAAGAACTTCTGCCTCTATATTAATCAGGGATATTGGTCTATATATTTCTTGTTGTGTCCTTATCTGACTTTGTTGTCTAGATAGTGCTGACTTTGTCAAATGAGTATTCCCTCCTTTTCCATTTTTTGGGAAGACTTTGATAAGAGTTGAAATTAATTCTTCTTTAAATGTGTGACAGAATTCACCAGTGAAGCCTTCTGGTCTTGGGGTTTTCTGTGTTGGGAGGGTTTTGATTATTGAGTTAATCTCCTTACTAGTTATTGATCTGTTCAGATTTTCTACTTTATCATGGTTCAGTCTTTGTAAATTACATGCATCTAGGAATTTATCCATTTCTTTTGGTTATCCCTTTTGTTGGCATATAATTGTTCATAGTAATTTCTTATGATTCTGTATATTTTTATGGTGTCACTTACATCTCCTTTTTTAATTTTTATTTTGAGTCTTCTCTCTTTCATTTTCTAAGTTAGTCTAGCTAAAGGTTTGCCAATGTAACCAGCTCTTAGTTCTGTTGATCTTTTGATTTTTTTCTATTCTTTTCCTTATCTCTCCTTAATTTATTTCCACTCTCATCTTTGTTTTCTTCTTCCTTCTGCTAACTTGGGCTTAGTTTGTTTTTCTTTTTTTAGTTTCTTAAGGTGTAAAATTAAATTGTTTATTTGAAAAGTATTTTCTTGATATGTGCATTTATTACTCTAAACTTCTGTCTCAGAACTGCTTTTTGGCCTCCTAAATGTTTTGGTGTGTTATGTTTCAAGTTTTACTTGTTTTGATATATTATTTTATTTTCCTTTTGATTTCTTCTTCAACCCATTGATTTTTCACAGGTGAGTTGTTTGGTTTCCACATGTTTGTAAATTTTCCAGTTTCCTCTTTGGTTGATTTACAGTTTTATACCATTGTGGTCAGAAAGGTATCTGGTATGATTTCAGTCGATTGAAATTTGCTATGACTTGTAAGAGCCTTAGTCACTTTCAGTTCAAGGATTTTTTCTTCCCTCTTCTTTCTCTCAAGGGAATATTAGTTGTCAAATATAAGTTTACTTTTTAAAGCAGCATTCAGTAATGTTGGAACTGATTATTCTTAATCCAGTCTCCTAGCCACTTCTCAGCTATAGACTATTTTTACTTGATCTTGGGCATTGGTCTCTCCTCTGAGCATCTGCTGCTGTTTTACAAACTTCTGTCTTGATTTTAGGTTCACTCAGCATAAGGTACATCCCATGAAAATGTCTTTCTTTTCCAAACTTGAGAGTTTTTCCATTCTACTGGTCCTTTCGGACACTCACACACCACTATTTAAGGACAGAGCATAGAAACTCTCAGCAAGGGATGGTGGGATTCTTTAAATTGCCCTCAAGATTATTTTACCGATTACTTCACTCAATACTACACCATTTTTCATACTGGTACCTAGAGAGAGAAATTGTGAGTCTGTCCCTTATATCTAAATATTTGAAGACATGCTATCTAGAGGAGATCATGTATTATTTCGGATAGCAGAACTAGGATGGGTATGTGGTACCTTATCTGCCTTCAATCTCTAAGCTTCAAACTCACAGCTTTGTTTCTGATAGTTAAGCATGACACAGTATTTGCTATACTGGGTCTTAATTCTAGCTTTTCCTCAGTCTGGGAAACTCTCCTGTAAGACTGTCTTCTATTTATGAAACTCTCCTGTAAGACTGTCTTCTATTTATGATGCAAATCTTAGCTCAAATATTCCTTCTTCCAAAAATCCCTCCCTAAACATCTTATCTCAGAAGCCCCCCCAGTCACTCCCTATCAATCATTTCACCCTGCTTTCATTAAAGAATATACATTATATTTGTAAATTATTTTGTCTTTCTCCACTTCATTGTGAGATTAGGAGCTTTTTCCTGTGTCTCATTTGTCTCCCAAGTACAGACCAGGGTCAGGCATATAGTTGATAAATGGTTGCTTAATGAAAGAATGACATATGAATAAACATATGTGGATATTATCTCTCTCTTGTTTAATTGTAACAAAGGCATGAGAAACATGAACAGTTTGGAAAATATTTTGTACTGACTGCTGTTCAACTGTATATAATAGTTTATATTATTACGTATTTTGGATAACAAACACAACTAAATCTAGTATACCAAATAGGTTGCTAAATTTACGATTATAGAAGCCTGATTGCAAATAGGCTTAGCACCAGAAATTACTTTGTTTTAACACAGTAGAACATTAATTTTAAGTATCAGAGGAAATAATATTTGACTTCAATTAGAGAAAGTTGGGGAATTAATGCATTTATAATATGTAACAAAGTAAAGTACCAAAATCTAGAAAATTAGAAAGATATTACATTATAAAATATACTATATTATGAATAGATTAAATTATAATTTCACTTTTAAAAAAGTGACTTATCAAAAAGCTGCTGTAGAAGGAAAGGGGAATAGATATTCTGAAAATGGAGGAAAGAGATGAAAAGAAACAATATAAAGAGAGTGTAAGAAAGCACAGTGAAGTAAAAATCTAAATATAGAATTACTTTATTGTTCATAAATGGCTTTTAAGGTTATAATAAAAAGCATTTGCACATACTCAGGGGAAATATTCTAACAGAGAAATACTCCAGAAAGAACATTAATGATGATGTTAAAAGGGAACAGTATTGTCATGTTATTTGTCAATTTTGTCATTAAACTGTAGACAGACAAGTGAGAAATAAAGAGCTTGAAAACTTGTCCGTTGAAAAAGTAGATAAAAGAGTAGTAATTAGAAATATTTGCTATATGCAGATCAGTGGGACCTGTTGACCTTATTTTCTATGATTTTTCAAAGGATTATTTTATGCATTTACCATTTCTGAAAAGTCCTCAAGGCTTTTCAGAGGCTGTATTGGCCTGTATATGAAAAGTAATTTAGTATTGAAAAAAAAAGTATATGAAAAGTAATTTAGTATTGAAAAGCTCCTGAAATCTAGAAAAAGCCAAAGTGAATCTAATTAGAAGGAGAAGTCTAGTGGGGTACCAGAGATTTGTTGCTACATTGTCATGGTTAAAATATGCAACAGTTTGGAAAAAGCAAAAGCTAAGTATTCAAATGATATTTGTAAGTGTTTGTTTGTTAGTAAATAAGCAGGAACTAAAACAACTAGTGGAAATAGAAATACTATAAAAAGCTTTAAGCTATTAGTTCAATTTGTAAAATTTTGACATGCTGTAAATAGCAACAAATCTAAATCTCACAAAGATTTCTGAATGGAGGAGCTTCCAGGAAGATGGTGGAAGAGTAAGACGCGCAAATCACCTTCCTCCCCACAGATACACCAGAAATACATATACACATGGAACAACTACAGAATACCTACTGAACGCTGGCAGAAGACTGCAGACCTCCCAAAAGGCAAGAACCCCCCCCCCCCCCACGTAACTGGGTAGGGCAAAAGAAAAAAGAATAAACAGAGACAAAAGGATAGGGACGGGACTTGCACCAGTGGGAGGGAGCTGTGAAGGAGGAAAGGTTTCCACACACTAGGAAGCCCCTTCGTGGGCGGAGACTGCGGGTGGCAGAGGGGGAAAGCTTCGGAGCCGCGGAGGAGAGCACAGTAACGGGTGCGGGGGGCAAAGCGGAGAGATTCCCGCATGAAGGATCGGTGCCGACCGGCACTCACCAGCCCGAGAGGCTTGTCTGCTCCCCCGCCAGGGTGGGCGGGGCTGGGAGCTGAGGCTCGGGCTTCGGTCGGAGCGCCTGGAGAGGACTGGGGTTGGTGGCATGAACACAGCCCTGCAGGGGGTTAGTGCGCCACGGCTGGCCGGGAGGGAGTCCGGGGAAAAGTCTGGACCTGACAAAGAGGCAAGAGACTTTTTCTTCCCTCTTTATTTCCTGGTGCGCAAGGAGAGGGAATTAAGAACGCTGCATAAGGGAGCTCCAGAGATGGGCGTGAGCTGCAGCTAAAAACGTGTACCCCAGGGACAAGCATGAGATGCTAAGGCTGCTGCTGCTGCCACCAAGAAGCCTGTGTGTGAGCACAGGTCACTATCCCCACCCCCCTTCCGGAGAGCCTGTGTAACCCGCCACTGCCAGGGTCCGGAGAACCAGGGACAACTCCCCCGGAAGAATGCATGGAGAGCATCAGGCTGGTGCAATGTCACGCTGGCCTCTGCCACTGCAGGTTCGCCCTGCACTCCACGCCCCTCCCTCTCCCCGGCCTGAGTGAGCCAGAGCCCCCGAATCAGCGGCTCCTTTAACTCCATCCTGGGTGAAGAACAGACGCCCTCTGGCGCCCTACATGCAGAGGCGGGGCCAAATCCAAAGCTGAGCCCCTGGGAGCAGTGAGAACAAAGAAGAGAAAGGGAACTCTCCCAGCAGCCTCAGAAGCAGCAGATTAAAGCTCCACAATCAATTTGATGTACCCTGCATCTGTGGAATACAAGAATAGACAACGATCATCCCGAAATAAGGAGGTGGACTTTGAGAGCAAGATTTATGATTTTTTTCCCCTTTTCCTCTTTTTGTGAGTGTGTACGTGGATGCTTCTATGTGAGATTTTGTCTGTATAGTTTTGCTTCCACCATTTGTCCTAGGGCTCTATCTGTCCATTTTTTTTCTCTTAATTATTTTTTTATTTTAATAACTTCATTATATTTTACCTTATTTTATTTTACTTTATCTATCTTCTTTCTTTTTTTCCTTCCTTCCCTCCTTCTTCCTTCCTTCCTCACTCCCTCCTTCCCTCCTTTTTTTCTTTTTTTTTCTATTTCTACTAATTCTTTCTTTCTCCCTTTTATTCTGAGCCATGTGGATGAAAGGCTCTTGGTGCTGCAACCAGGAGTCAGTGCTGTGCCTCTGAGGTGGGAGAGCCAACTTCAGGACACTGGCCCACAAGAGACCTCCCAAATCCACATAATATCAAACAGCGAAAATCTCCCAGAGATCTCCATCTCAACACAATCACCCAGCTTCACTCAACGACCAGCAAGCTAAAGTGCTGAACATCCTATGCCAAACAACGAGCAAGACAGGAACACAACCCCACCCATTAGCAGAGAGGCTGCCTAAAATCAGAATAAGTCCACAGACACCCCAAAACACACCACAAGGTGTGGACCTGCCCAGCAGAAAGACAAGATCCAGCCTCATCCACCAGAACACAGGCACTAGTCCCCTCCACCAGGAAGCCTACACAACCCACTGAACCAACCTTAGTCACTGGGGACAGACAGCAAAAACAACGAGAACTACGAACCTGCAGCCTGCAAAACGGAGACACCAAACACAGTAAGATAAGCAAAATGAGAAGACAGAAAAACACACAGCAGATAAAGGAGCAAGATAAAAACCCACCAGACCTAACAAATGAAGAGGAAATAGGCAGTCTACCTGAAAAAGAATTGAGAATAATGATAGTAAAGATGATCCAAAATCTTGGAAATAGAATAGAGACAATGCAAGAAACATTTAACAAGGACCTAGAAGAACTAAACAGGAAACAAGCAATGATGAAAAACACAATAAATGAAATGAACAATACTCTAGATGGGATCAATAGCAGAATAACTGAGGCAGAAGAATGGACAAGTGACCTGGAAGATAAAAAAGTGGAAATAATTACTGCAGAAGAGAATAAAGAAAAAAGAATGAAAAGAATTGAGGACAGTCTCAGAGACCTCTGGGACAACATTAAACGCACCAACATTTGAATTATAGGGGTTCCAGAAGAAGAGAAAAAGAAGGGGACTGAGAAAATATTTGAAGAGATTATAGTTCAAAACTTCCCTAATATGGGAAAGGAAATAGTTAATCAAGTCCAGGAAGCACAGAGAGTCCCATAGAGGATAAATCCAAGGAGAAATATGCCAAGACACATATTAATCAAACTGTCAAAAATTAAATACAAAGAAAACATCTTAAAAGCAGGAAGGGAAAAACAACAAATAACACACAAGGGAATCCCCATAAGGTTAACAGCTGATTTTTTAGCAGAAACTCTGCAAGCCAGAAGGGACTGGCAGGACATATTTAAAGTGATGAAGGAGAAAAACCTGCAACCAAGATTACTCTACCCAGCTAGGATCTCATTCAGATTTGATGGAGAAATTAAAACCTTTACAGACAAGCAAAAGCTGAGAGAGTTCAGCACCACCAAACCAGCTTTACAAGAAACGCTACAGGAACTTCTCTAGGCAAGAAACACAACAGAAGGAAAAGACCTGCAATAATGAACCCAAAACAATTAAGAAAATGGGAATAGGAACATACATATTGATAATTACCTTAAATGTAAATGGATTAAATGCTCCCAGCAAAAGAAACAGATTGGCTGAATGGATACAAAAACAAGACCCATATATTTGTTGTCTACACGAGACCCACTTCAGACCTAGAGACACATACAGACTGAAAGTAAGGGGACGGAAAAAAGATGTTTCATGCAAATGGAAACCAAAAGAAAGCTGGAGTAGCAATTCTCGTATCAGACAAAATAGACTTTAAAATAAAGACTATTACAAGAGACAAAGAAGGACACTACATAATGGTCAAGGGATCGATCCAAGAAGAAGATATAACAACTGTAAATATTTATGCATCCAATATAGGAGCACCTCAATACATAAGGCAAATACTAACAGCCATAAAAGGGGAAATCGACAGTAACACATTCATAGTAGGGGACTTTAGCACCCCACTTTCACCAAAGGCCAGATCATCCAAAATGAAAATAAATAAGGAAACACAAGCTTTAAATGATACATTAAACAAGATGGACTTAATTGATATTTATAGGACATTCCATCGAAGAACAACAGAATACACATTTTTCTCTAGTGCTCCTGGAACATTCTCCAGGATAGATCATATCTTGCATCACAAATCAAGCCTTGGTAAATTTTAGAAAATCGAAGTTGTATCAAGTATATTTTCCGACCACAACGCTATGAGACTAGATATCAATTACAGGAAAAGATCTGTAAAAAATACAAACACATGGAGGCTAAAGAATACACTACTGAATAACGAAGTGATCACTGAAGAAATGCAAGTGGAAATTAAAAAATACCTTAGAAACAAATGATAATGGAGACACGACCACCCAAAACCTATGGGATGCAGTAAAAGCAGTTCTAAGATGGAAGTTGATAGCAATACAAGCCTACCTTAAAAAGCAGGAAACATCTCGAATAAAGAACCTAACCTTGCACCTAAAGCAATTAGAGGAAGAAGAACAAAAAAAAAACCAAAGTTAGCAGAAGGAGAGAAATCGTAAAAATCAGATCAGAAATAAATGAAAAAGAAATGAAGGAAATGATAGCAAAGATCAATAAAACTAAAAGCTGGTTCTTTGAGAAGATAAACAAAATTGATAAACCATTAGCCAGACTCATCAAGAAAAAAAGGGAGAAGACTGAAATCAATAGAATTAGAAATGAAAAAGGAGAAGTAACAACTGACACTGCAAAAATACAAAAGATCATGAGAGATTACTACAAGCAACTCTATGCCAATAAAATGGACAACCTGGAAGAAATGGACAAATTTTTAGAAATGCACAATCTGCCGAGACTGAATCAGGAATAAACAGAAAATATGAACAGACCAATCACAAGCACTGAAATTGAAACTGTAATTAAAAATCTTCCAACAAACAAAAGCCCAGGACCAGATAGCTTCACAGGTGAATTCTATCAAACATTTAGAGAAAAGCTAACACCTATCCTTCTCAAACTCTTCCAAAATAAGGCAGAGGGAGGAACACTCCCAAACTCATTCTATGAGGCCACCATCACCCTGATACCAAAACCAGACAAGGATGTCACAAAGAAAGAAAACTACAGGCCAATATCACTGATGAACATAGATGCAAAAATTTTCAACAAAGTACTAGCAAACAGAATCCAACAGCACATTAAACGAATCATACAGCATGATCAAGTGGGGTTTATTCCAGGAATGCAAGGATTCTTCAATATACACAAATCAATCAATGTGATACACCATATTAACAAATTGAAGGAGAAAAACCACATGATCATCTCAATAGATGCGGGGAAAGCTTCCGACAAAATTCAACACCATTTATGATAAAAACCCTGCAGAAAGTAGGCATAGAGGGAACTTTCCTCAACATAATAAAGGCCGTATATGAGAAACCCACAGCCAACATCGTCCTCAATGGTGAAAAACTGAAAGCATTTCCACTAAGATCAGGAACAAGAAGGTTGCCCACGCTCACCACTCTTATTCAACATAGTTTTGGAAGTTTCAGCCACAGCAATCAGAGAAGGAAAGGAAATAAAAGGAATCCAAATCGGAAAAGAAGAAGTAAAGCTGTCACTGTTTGCAGATGAAATGATACTATACATAGAGAATCCTAAAGATGCTACCAGAAAACTGCTAGAGCTAATCAATGAATTTGGTAAAGTAGCAGGATACAAAACTAATGCACAGAAATCTCTGGCATTCCTATACACTAATGGTGAAAAATCTGAAAATGAAATCAAGAAAACATTTCCATTTACCATTGCAACAAAAAGAATAAAATATGTAGGAATAAACCTACCTAAGGAGACAAAAGACCTGTATTATAAGACACTGATGAAAGAAATTAAAGATGATAGAAATAGATGGAGAAATATACCATGTTCTTGGATTGGAAGAATCAACATTGTGAAAATGCCTCTACTATCCAAAGCAATGTACAGATTCAATGCAATCCCTATCAAACTACCACTGGCATTTTTCACAGAACTAGAACAAAAAATTTCACAACTTGTATGGAAACACAAAAGACCTCGAATAGCCAAAGCAATCTTGAGAACGAAAAACGGAGCTGGAGGAATCAGGCTCCTGACTGCAGACTATACTACAAAGCTACAGTAATCAAGACAGTATGGTACTGGCACAAAAACAGAAAGATAGATCAATGGAACAGTATAGAAAGCCCAGAGATTAACCGACGCACATATGGTCACCTTATCTTTGATAAAGGTGGCAGGAATGTACAGTGGAGAAAGGACAGCCTCTTCAATAAGTGGTGCTGGGAAAACTGGACAGGGACATGTAAAAGTATGAAATTAGATCACTCCCTAACACCATACACAAAAATAAGCTCAAAATGGATTAAAGACGTAAATGTACAGCCAGAAACTATCAAACTCTTAGAGGAAAACATAGGCAGGATACTCTATGATATAAATCACAGCAAGATCCCTTTTGACTCACCTGCTAGAGAAATGGAAATAAAAACAAAAATAAACAAATGGGACCTAATGAAACTTCCAAGCTTTTGCACAGCAAAGGAAAACATAAACAAGACCAAAGGACAACCCTCAGAATGGGAGAAAATATTTGCAAATGAAGCAACTGACAAAGGATTAATCTCCAAAACTTATAAGCAGCTCATGCAGCTTAATAACAAAAAAACAAACAACCCAGTCCAAAAATGGGCAGAAGAGCTAAATAGACATTTCTCTAAAGAAGATATATGGACTGCCAACAACCACATGAAAGAATGCTCAACATCATTAATTATTAGAGAAATGCAAATCAAAACTACAATGAGATATTATCTCACACCAGTCAGAATGGCCATCATCAAAAATCTAGAAACAATAAATGCTGGAGAGGGCGTGGAGAAAAGGGAACACTCTTGGACTGTTGGTGGGAATGTAAATTGATACAGCCACTGTGGAGAACAGTATGGAGGTTCCTTAAAAAACTACAAATAGAACTACCATATGAACCAGCAATCCCAGTTCTGGGCATATACCCTGAGAAAACCATAATTCAAGAAGAGTCATGTACCACAGTGTTCATTGCTGCTCTATTTACAATAGCCAGGAGATGGAAACAACCTAAGTGTCCATCATCGGATGAATGGATAAAGAAGATGTGGCACATATATACAATGGAGTATTACTCAGCCATAAAAAGAAATGAAATTGAAGTATTTGTAATGAGGTGGATAGACCTAGAGTCTGTCATATGGAGTGAAGTAAGTCAGAAAGAGAGAGACAAATACCGTATGCTAACACATATATATGGAATTGAAGGGAAAAAAAATGTCATGAAGAGCCTAGGGGCAAGACAGGAATGAAGAGCCACACCTACTAGAGAATGGACTTGAGGATATGGGGAGGGGGAAAGGTAAGCTCTGACAAAGTGAGAGAGAGGCATGGACATATATACACTACCAAACGTAAGGTATATAGCTAGTGGGAAGCAGCCACATAGCACAGGGAGATCAGCTCAGTGCTTTGTGACTGCCTGGAGGGGTGGGATAGGGAGGGTGGGAGGGAGGGAGACGCAAGAGGGAAGAGATATGGGAACTTATGTATATATATAACTGATTCATTTTGTTGTAAAGCAGAAACTAACACACCATTGTAAAGTAATTATACTCCAATAAAGATGTTAAAAAAAAAAGATTTCTGAATCTTCACTGTGACTTTAACTGAACTGATGATTGAATGTGTTCTTGTATTTTACATCTTATCTCCATTATCCCCTTTGGAGGTGAAAGACAGTTAAAAAGATAATAAAAGATAGTATAAATGAAATTTGAGCAAATAAGGTGATAGGGTATCACATGCTACATGAGAAGCAGTTTCTGTTTTTATTGCTCAACTCTTCGGTTGGATTTTCACCAATTTTATTGTTCCTAAAGAGAAAAGTATATTGTAATAATCTAAAGGATAGAAGCAAAATTCTCCATCAAACCACCTTCCATGAAAGATTGGAATGCACATCTACCAATTTTATAACAAAACAAGATCGAAAGGGAAATAAATAGATGAATAATGAAGTCATCAAGCTTGTGAAAGACATCTGCCAAATGGAATCAAGATTTATTTCGTTTGCACTGAAGCCGTAATCCCCAGTGTGATGATATTTGAAGGTGGAGCTTTTGGGAGGTAGTTATGTTTAGATGAAGTCATGAGGGTGGATCCCCTATGATGTGATTAGTGTACTTATAACAAAAAGTTGACATGCTCTCTAACTCTCAGTCATATGAGGATACCACAAGATGCATCTGTCTGCAAACCAGAAGGAGGGTCCATACCAGATACTGAATCAGGTGGAACTTTGATTTTGAACATTTCAGGCTCCAGAACTGTGAGTAATAAATGTTGTTGTTTACGCCACCAAGTCCATGGTAATTTGTTATAGCAGCTCAAACTAAGATAGCCTGAATATAAAATGGTAATACATAGTCTCAGTAAATTTAAGAAGACCAAAATCATATCAATGATCTTTTCCAAACACAATGGCATACCATTAGAAATCAACTACAAGAAAAAAGCTGCAAAAACCCCAGAACACATGGAGACTAAACAATATGATACTAACAACCAATGGGTTACTGAAGAACTCAAAGAGGAAGCAAAAATAAAATACCTGGAGAAAAAAAGAAACCAAAAACACAACAATCCAAAAATCTACAGGATGCAGGATAAGCAGTTCTATGAGGGAAGTTTACAGAGATAGAAGCCTACATTAGAAAACAAGGAAAATCTAAAATAAACAACCTAAACTTATACGTAAAGGAACTAGAGAAAAAAACCACAAAACACAAAATTAATAGAAGTAAATCAATCATAAAGATCAGAGTAGAAATAAATGAAATAGAGACTAAAAACAGTAGAAAATATCAATAAAATGAAGACCTAATTTTTTGAAAAGATGAAACTGACAAACCTTTAGCTAGACTCATCAAGAAAAAAGAGAGGCACCAAATAAATAAAATCAGAAATGAAAAAGAAGTTACAACTCATACCACAGAAATACAAAGGATCTTAAGAGATTATTACAAACAATTATAGGCCAATAAAATGGACAACCTATAAGAAATGGACAAATTCTTAGAAAGGTACAATCTCCCTAAAGCAGAAAGAAATAGAAAGTATGACCAGACCAATTACGAGTAATGAACTTGAATCAGTAATAAAATAAACTATCAATAAACAAAAGTCTAGGACCAGATGGCTTCAGGAGTGAATTCTACCAATCACTTAAAGAAGAGTTAACACTTATCTTTCTCAAACTATTGCAAAAATTTACAGAGGAAGGAATGCTTCCAAACTTGTTCTATGAGGCCAGCATCACCCTGATACCAAAACCAAAGATACCACAAAAAAATAAAATTGTACACTAATATCACTGATGAACATATATGAAAAAACCTGAATAATATATTAGCTAACCAAATTCAACAATACATTAAAAGGGTCATATACCATGATCAAACTGGCTTTACCCCAGGGAAACAAGAATGGTTCAATATCTGCAAATTAATCAATGTGATACACTACATTCACAAACTGAAGACTAAGAATCATATGATCATCTCACTAGATACAGAAAAGACTTTTAACAAAAGTCAACATCCATTTATGATAAAAACTCTCCAGAATATGGGTATAAAGGGACAGCAACATAAAATAAAGGCTATATATGACAAGCCCACAGCTAATATCATTCTTGTCAATGAAAAGCTGAAAGCATTTCTGCTAAGATCAGGAAAATGCCAGGATGCTCACTCTCACCAATTTTATTCAACACAGTAATGGAAATACTAGACACAGGAATCAAATAAAGAGAGATAAAAGGAATCCAAATTGTAAAGAAAGAAGTAAAACTATTACTGTTTGCAGATGACATAATATTATAAATAGAAAATCCTAAAGACATCATCATAAAGCTATTAGAATGCAACAACAATGAACCCTGTAAAGTTGCAGGATATGAAATTAATATACAGAAATTAATTGCATATGTATACACTAGCAACAAACCATCAGAAAGAGAAATTAAGAAGAGAATCCCATTTATAATCCTATTAGAATGAAAAAAAAATACCTAGGAATAAGTCTACCTAAGGAGGTAAGATATGTGTATTCAGAAAACAAAGAGATACTAATGAAAGCAATTGAAGACAACAGTAACAAATGGAAAGCTATACTGTGTTCATGGGTTGGAAAAATTAGTGTTATTCAAATGGCAATATTACCCAAGGAAATCTACAGATTTGATGCAATCCCTATTAAAATACCAATGGCCTTTTCCATAGAAGAACTATAAAATTTGTATGGCAACATAAAAGGCCACAAATAGTCAAAACAATTTTGAGAAAGAAGAACACAGCTGGAGGTATCATGCACTCTCATTTAAACTCTATACTATAAAGCTACAGCAAGCAAAACAGTATGGTGCTAGTACAAAAACACACACATGTATCAGTGGAACAGAACAGAGAGACCAGAACTGAACCCACACTTATATAGTCAATGTACAAAAAGGAGACAAGAATATATAATGGAGAAAAGATAGCCTCTTCAACAAATGGTGTTGGGAAACTGGTCAGCTACATGCAGAAGAAAGAAACTGCATTTCTTTCTCACACCATATAAAAAAATAAACTCAAAATGGATTAGAGACTTAAATATAAATACTGAAACCATAAAACTTCTAGGAGAAAACAAGTTGTTACTCTTTGATATAGGTCTTAGCAATATTTTGTTGGATATGTCTTCTCAGGCAAGGTAACAAATGCAAAAATAAACAAATGGGACTATATCAAACTAAAAAGCTGTTGCACAGTGAAAGAAAATATTAACAAGATGAAAAGGCAGCCTACTGAATGGGTGAAGATTTTTAAACAATATATGCAATAAGGGGTTAATATAAAAAATATATGAAGAACTCATACAACTCAACATCAAAATACCAAACAACCCAATTAAAAATTCAACAGAGGGCCAGAATAGACATTTTCCAAAGATATACAGATGGCCAACAGGCACATGAAAAGATGCTTAACATCACAAATAATCATGGAAATACAAGTCAAAAACAGTGAGATATCACCTCACATCTTCAGAAAGGCTATTATTAAAAAGACAATAGGGCTTCCCTGGTGGCACAGTGGTTGAGAGTCCGCCTGCCGATGCAGGGGACACGGGTTTGTGCCCTGGTCGAGGAATATCTCACATGCCATGGAGTGGCTAGGCCCGTGAGCCATGGCCGCTGAGCCTGCGCGTCCAGAGCCTGTGCTCCGCAATGGGAGAGGCCCCAACAGTGAGAGGCCCGCATACTGCAAAAAAAAAAAAAAAAAAGACAATAAAAAACAAGTGTTGTCAAGGATATGGAGGAAAAGGAACACTTGTGCACTATTTGTGGGAGTATAATTTAGTGCAGCCACTATAGAAAATAGTATGGAGGTACCTAAAAAATTAAAAATGGAACTATAATATGATTCAGCAATTCCAATTCTGTGTATTTATCTGAAGAAAATGAACACCATAATTCAAAAAGATATATACTACCCCTTTGTTCTTTGCAGCATTACTTAAAATACACAAAATATAAAAGCAACCTAAGTACCACTGGACAGATTAATGGATAAAGATATGGCATATAAACAAAGGAATATTACCGAGCGATGAAAAAGAATGAAAGCTTGCCATTTATGACAACATGGATGGACCTAGAGGTACTATGCTAAGTGAGATAAGTCAGAAAGAGAAAGAGAAATACTGTATGAATCCATCTATATGTGGAATTTAAAAAAATAAATACAACAAAACAGAAACAGAGTCATAGACACAGAGAACAAACAGGTGGTTTCCAGAGAGGAATCAGGTAGAGGGATGAGAGAAATAGGTGAGTGAGATTAAGAGGTACAAAATTCCAGTTACAAAATAAATTAATGACAGGTATGAAATGTATTGTGTGGGGAATATAGTCAATAATGTAATATCTTTGTATGGTGACAGATGGTAACTAGACATTTTGTGGTGATAATTTTGAAATGTATAGAAATACTGAATCATTATGTTGTACACAAGGAACTAACATAGAGCTGTAGGTCAATTATATTTCAGAAACAAATTCACTAACTCAGAAAAAGAGGTCAGATTTGTGGTTATCAGAAACGTGATTTAAAAAACTCCCAACAAGCAAAATTCCAGGATCAGATGGCTTCACAGGTGAATTCTATCAAACATTTAGAGAAGAGTTAACACATATGCTTCTGAAACTATTCCAAAAAATTGCAGAGAAAGGAACACTGCCAAACTCATTCTATCAGGCCACCGTCAACCTGATATTAAAAACAGACAAAGATATGACAAAAAAAGACAATTACAGGCCAATGTCACTGATGAACATAGACACAGAATTCCTCAACAAAATACTAGCATACTGAATCCAACAATACATTAAAAGGATCATACACCATGATCAAGTGGGGTTTATCCCAGGGATGCAAGGATTTTTCAATATTCACAAATCAATCATGTAATACACCACATCAACAAACTGAAGAATAAAAACCATATGATCATCTCCATAGATGCAGAAAAAGTTTTTGACAAAATTCAGCACCCATTTATGATAAAAACTCTCCAGAAAGTGGGCATAGAGGGAATATACCTCAACATAATAAAGGCTATATATGGCAAACCTACATCTAGCATCATACTCAATGGTGAAAAGCTGAAAGCATTTCCTCTAAGATCAGGAACAAGACAAGGATGTCCACTCTCACCACTTTTGTTCAACATAGTTTTGGAAGTCCTAGCCATGGCAATCAGAGAAAAAGAAAAAGAAATAAAAGGAATCCAAATTGGAAAAGAAAAATTTAAACTCTCACTGTTTGCAGATGACATGACAGTATACATAGAAAATCCTAAAGTTGCTACCAGAAACTATTAGAGCTCATCAATGAATTCAGTAATGTTGCAGAATTCAAAATTATACACAGAAATCTGAAAGAGAAAGAAACAATCCCATTTATCATCGCATCAGAAAGAATAAAATACCTAGGAACAAGCCTATCTAAGGAGACAAAAGACCTTCTCTCTGAAAACTATAAGACACTATTAAAATACCAATGGCAATGTTTTCAAAAGAAATTTAAGGTGACACAAACAGTTGGAAAAATATACAATGTTCTGGGATTGGAAGAATCAATATTGCCAAAATGACTCTTCTACCCAAGGCGATCTATAGATTCAATGCAATGCCTATCAAGTTATCAAAGACATTTTTTCACAGTACTAGAATAAAAAATCTTAAAATTTGTATGGAGACACAAAAGACCCCAAATAGTCAAAGCAATCTTGAGAAAGAAAAATGGAGCTGGAAGAATCAGGCTCCATGACTTCAAACTATACTACAAAGCTACAGTCATCAGGACAGTATGTTACTGGCACAAAAACAGAAATATAGGTCAATAGAAGAGGACAGAAAGCCCAGAAATAAACCTACGCACCTGTGGTCAATTAATCTATGACAAAGGTGGCAAGACTATACAATGGAGGAAAGACAGTCTCTTCAATAAATGGTGCTGGGAGAACTGGACAGCTACATGTAAAAAAATGAAATTAGAACACTTTTTAACACCACACACAAAAGTAAACTCGAAATGGATTAAAGACCTAAATGTAAGACTGGATACTATAAAACTCTTAGAGGAAAACATAGGCTGAATACTCTATGACATAAATTGCAGCAATATCGTTTTTGATCTGTCTCCTACAGTAATTGGAAATGAAACCAAACACAAACAAATGGGACCTAAAAACTTCTGCAGAACAAAGGAAACCATAAACCAAATGAAAAGACAACCCACAGAATGGGAGAAAATGTTTTCAAACGATGTTACCAACAAAGGATTAATCTCCAAAACTTACAAACAGCTCATGAGGCTCAATATCAAAAAAACAAACAACCCAATTAAAAATGGGGAAAATAGACATTTCTCCAAAGAAGACATACAGATGGTCAAGAGGCCACATGAAAAGGTGCTTAACATGTCTAATTATTAGAGAAACGCAAATCAAAACTACAATGACGTACCACCTCACACCAGTCAGAATGCCATCATCAAAACGTCTACAAAAAATAAATGCTGGAGAGGATGTGGAGAAAAGGGAACCTTCATGCACTGTTGGTGGGAATGTAAATTGATGCAGCCACTATGGAAAACTGTATGGAGGTTCCTTAAAAAACTAAAAATAGAGCTTCCATATGATCCAGCAATCCCACTCCTGGGCATATATCCAGAGAAAAACATGGTTCAAAAGGATACATGCACCTCAATGTTCATTGCAGTGCTGTTTACAATAGCCGAGAAAAGGAAGCAACCTAAATGTCCATTGACAAATTAATGGATAAAGAAGATGTTGCACATATACAATGGAATATTACTCAGCCATTAAAAAGAATGAAAGAATGCCACTTGCAGCAACATGGATAGACTAAGTGAAGTCAGTCAGACAGAGAAGGACAAATATCATATGATATTGCTTATACGTGGAATCTAAAAAAAAAAGGATACAAATGAACATATTTACAAATAGAAACAGACTCACAGACTTACAGAGTGAACTTATGATTACCAGGGGGAAAGGGATAGGTTGGAAGTTTGGGATTGGTTATCTATTTTATATATGGCAGTGTGTATATATCAAGATATAGATATCTTGATATATACACACTGCCATATATAAAATAGATAACCAACAAGGAATTACTGTATTGCAGAGGAACTCTTCTCAATATTCTGTATTAACCTAAATGAGAAAAAACTTGAAAAAGAATGGATAAATGCATATGGATAACTGTATCAGTTTACTATATACCTGAAACTAATGCAACATTGTTAATCAGCTATACTCCAATATGAAATAAAAATTTAAAACAAAAAGAATAGGGGGTGGGAGGAGTATGAAGTGGATCTAGTCAAAAGGTACAAATTTCCAGTTGTAATATTAATAAGTACATCATGAGATGTGATGTACAACATGATAAATATAATTAACGCTGCTGTGTATTATATATGAAAATTGTTGAGAGAAAATCCTGTGTTCTCATCACAAGCAAAAATTATTTTTTTCTTATCTGTATGAGATGATGGTTGTTCACTAAACTGATTGTGGTGATCATTTCATGATGTATTTATGTCAAATCATTATGCTGCATACCTTAAACTTTTATAATACTGTATGTCAATTATATCCTAAAAAAACTGAAAGGAAAAATGGTAACACATCACTACAGGTATGTATAATTGCTTTTCTTTGCATAGTGTTATGACTTGCACACCTATCTTAAGCTATCATGGAAAGCTGAATAAAAAGCTAAGAATTTCCTTTAAGCAGCAGATTCCTGTCATATCTTGTCCAAATTCGTTGACTTCAAATCATGTTTAAAATAATCATCAAGGATGATTAACAGCTGTCACAACTAGTTCAGTTGGTTCTAGTCAACATCATTTACATTTTTAGATATTTTATATATTACTTTCTTACCTTGTTGGTCCCTAAATAATATCTTTCAATTATCTCTTAATTAAGATTACAAAGTAAAAGTCAAATACTTAACATCACAACTTGTGATGGTTAGTTTTGTGTGTCAGCTTGGCTAGGCTATGGTGTCCTGCTGTTTGGTCAAACACTAGTCTAGATGCTTCTGTAAAAGTATTTTGTCAATGTGATTAACATTTATAATCACTTTGCTTTAAGTAAATCAAATTACCCTTGATAATGTGAGTGGGCTTCTTTCAATTAGTTAAAGGCCTTAAGAAAAGAAATTGAGGCTTCCTGGAGAAGAGGGAATTCCTTCTCAATACTGTAACATAGAAAGTTTGGCTGACTTTCTAGCCTCCTAACCTGTTCTGTGGATTTTGGATTCAAGACCTCAATGTCAACTCTTACTGGAATTTCTAGCCTGCCAGCCTGACCTACAGATTTTGAATTTACCCATTTCCACAAGCGTGAGGCAATTCCTTAACATAAATCTATATATTTCTCTATGTACATATGTGTATTTGTATATCTATATCCTAGTGCTTTTGTTTCTTTAGAGAATCCTGACTGATAAAGGGCTCAATGCTTTTTTAGAAACTCTGGGATACACTAACATCTGTAAACAAAATTTCCTCCTTACTACTTTTACATCATTTAAGCAGTGTTGCAGTAGCCTGAAGCCCAGAGACAGAAAGTACAGTGGCAGATTTCTTTCTTCCTTTAAAAAAAATCTTTAAAGTGAACATGAAGGTAATGCTACTGCTATATAAATACAAGGCTCTGTTATTAATAATGCTAATGATAGAACATCTAAGAATGTAGCATTGGCACCTCATTATGAATGTCCTCTTTTTTCTACAAAACAAAGCACCTTTAGTAATTATATTATCTACACCCACAAAATCATTAGACACTTATGAATTATTCACATTTTCCATTATCCTTTCTAATTAACATTCTTAGTGAATGGAGTTTTTAAAACATACCACTTTCCTCAACTTTGCCATATTTATTTAAACTGCCAATAAAAAGAAGAACTTGTGAATATTTTGAACAGTGACTAAGAAGAATCAAATGATTTATGTCATAATTTTGTCTATCAGTAGTGGGATAATATGCTAGAAGAGTGTTATGTATTATTAAACACTTTAAACACTTATAAAAATTCTTACTGGAAACATTACAGAATGCCAAAATTTGTTTCTCAATTTAAGGCAAGAAAGAGTGTATGAAAATATTTTTTAGAACAGATGGTAACAGGGGACTTCCCTGGTGGTCCAATGGTAAAGAATCTGCCTTGCAATGATGGGGAAGTGGATTCAACCCCGGTCAGGGAACTAAGATCCCACATTCCATGGGGCAACAAACCCAAGGGTCACAACTACTGAGTTCACATGCCTCAACTAGAGCCTGCATACTACAAACTACAGAGCCCACATGCTCTGGTGCCTGTACACCACAACTAGAGAAGAGAAAACCCACACGCCACAACTAGGGAGAAGCCCAAGTGCCGCAACGAAGAGCCCATATGCTGCAACAAAAGATCCCGCATGCCTCAATGAAGAGCCCACATGCCGCAACTAAGACCTGACACAGCCAAAAATTTAAAAAACAAAACAAAAAAACATAGTAATATGTGGGAGGGTAAGAGAAGTCATCCCCAGTTACTGTTTCTAAGAAATAAATTTGTATGGCACTTTAAAGTTTACAAAACACTTTTACACACATTGTTTCCTGTTTTTCATATGTACCTATGATGTACAATAAGTTCAGCCAAACAAAATACTTTTTAAATAATTGCCCCAATATAGACAATAATTGATGAGTGGAAGTGGGTATTACCCAGGATGTTCTACTCAAGGAGACATTTGTCCACACTTTACTCTTCAAGAGAAAATGCTATAGTATTGTATGTGAGCTAATGTATTGTCATTCCCTAAAAATATAGTGCAGAATAAACTTACAGTAAAACATCAAGCACAGAAAAAGAGCTAAGGTTGTACATTTTTCTTATTCCTTTCTTTATGTGAGTTTCTTCTTGTGGTAAATAATCTTTATTCATTTCAGCAGAAAGCTGCAAAGATTATTACATCTGATGGAAATAGGAAAATGTTAGGGTCACGTGGTACACACACTTAATCAGTCCTTTACTTCTTGGAAACGGTTCCTAACTTAGCACTCTCATAGACTATTTCTCATGGATTTTGAGCTATTTCCTGTACTAGAAGCCATTGCTTTTAAACTTGACTATCTTGGATAGTAATTGTTTTGCCAAACTAGGCTTCTATTAGATTTGCTATCAAGATCACCATCCATCTTATTCATAAAACATTAATAGATTATAACTTAATTTCCCAAGATTGAAATGTTAGCTGCAAGGACAGCTTTGTATTGTCAACATTGATAAATATTTTGTTAATTTTTCAACTGTCTTCATGTCTTTGTGTTCTTGTTCACAGTTCACATTCTGATCTTCACTGTAGTCAATTTTCATGAGTCTTTTCACTTGTCAAAAGTCCAGTTACAATGAGATTGACTACTTTATTCAGCTTTGATGAATGGAAGTACACTAAAGCTATTTTACATCAACTTGTACAAATCTTTTCAAATTGAGATCATTTAATAAATGATTAAAGAAGAAAATGTAAAATTCCATGGAGGCTATATATTCTAGGTAATTCAGGGAAGATAACTCCTATTTTGCACCCCTCCCCTAGAAGGCCTGCAGTATGTTATTAAATCATCTGAGGAAGGCAAGGCCTATTGCCTTCTATCATTCACTTCTGAAATGTTTACTATTCATAGCATCTGGGACATTCATACAGCTGTTATGGTCTTTCTTCCCTCTCACTCTCAGGTAAACAGTGCATTGCATGATAACATTTTTCAAACACATCCTTAGAGACCAGAATGTATGAATCCCAGAAAATGTGTGAAAATTTTGTATACATTTGCATAGTTGCATTATTAAAATTTAAGATGGATGTATGATATCCCTACTTTCTCACTACTACCAGTTCACAAGCATTTTTCTAGAGAACACAATAAGATTGTATTATTAGTATATTAAAATAATATAGTCCATCTAACTAGTTAATATGGCTGGTATAGGAAAATATCTTTGTAAATTAATTATTGGAAGTACCATGGTAGAAACGTGAAGGTGCAGATAAAGGTTATACAGTAATTTCTTTCTCTTAAATTTATATCTATTTAGATAGAGAAAACATATTTGGACACCCACAAAATGTTTTAAAAATGCCTTTAATTAGGTAAAAAGATATGGTTTAATAAATATTATATGTAACTCATACATTTTATAAATTTATTTTGTGATCAAATTCTATACTAAAAATGAAGAATTACTATTCTAGTAGATATTTAATATATGACTGCTAATATTTAATAAATCATTGCAAGGAGGTTTGGTTCAAGATGGTGATGGAGGAGGATTCTCCCCCATAGACACACTGAAACTTCAGCTACATACAAAAAATTTCCTCTGGGAAAAAATCCCCCAAAATAGCTGAGCAACTCCTACATATCAGGTGAATGAAAAGAAACCCACATCAAAGCAGATAGGAGAGGCTGAGACACAATTTTGCCATAAACTCCACCCCCTGGCATGGCAAATCAAGTCTCTAGGGAACTCACAAGCCTGAGCATCTCCCTGAGAAGCAAAGGTTTAAACCCCACATCGGGCATCCCATGTTTTAAGACCTGCACTTGAGCGATGATCCCTCAATACATCTAGCTTTGAAAGCCAACGGAGCTTCTGTTCATGAGACTCACAAGTGTGTAGGAAACTGAGAAACAGTTCTTAAATGACTCACATACAGACTCACCCACCCTAGGGACCAGCACAGAGGCAGGCCATGGAGAGGTGCACAGACTTTCGGTGAAAAAGTCTTGTTACCTGAAAGCATCTGCCCAAGGGGTAGGCGTTTAATTTAAAACACATAGAGAAGGCTACTGAAATATTCTCCTAAAGATGGAGGCCAGAGGGGACCTTATTTTCCCTCTCCCTCTTTCTCTCCTTCCCCAGAAAGGAGCTTGTATTTTTGTATGGCAACCCAATTTTTGTGACTGCCACCCATGGGACACCTCTAGATCACCTTGTTCTTGTGGTTAACAGGGCTTATGCTCACAGGTTCCACAGGACTAAAACAAATGGAGAAAGAATTCTCAAATAGCTACCACTCTAAGGACACAGCCAAGAGACAACAGACTGAGGAACCCAGTCTTTCTGTGAAAGGGGCCTACTAGCTTATCTTCATAGCTGTGGGCTAAGGGACAGGCTTCTAATTAAAAACACAGCTAAGGCCTCACTGGAATCCTCTCCAGAGACCTGGGAGGGTCGGTTCTATCTTTGCCCACTCCCTCTGCTGCATTCTGGAGTGCCAGAATCTCCTGGAGGGGAGTATGTGCACACGCCTAATACCCTAGTTGTTATGTATGGTACCCTGGCTTTTGCAGCTGCTACCCAGGTGACACCCCTTTATTGCCTGGCTCTGTTGGCCAGCAAGGTTTGTGCTAACTAGTTAAATGGGGCTGTAGCAAAGAAACAAACAGTGATTAACTGGTTATCAACCCTCAGCTCAGTGTAGAGGGAGCAGACAGAAATGTTCATCTCTAAGTCTTCATTTGAAGAAGGTATATTTGCTGCCTGAGGGTCTGGCTTCCAATCAGCCTGAATCTAGGTGATAACCAAGATTGTCCCCTTTGGGACACTAAAAGGTTTTAACACATCCTGAACTACTGAGAGTCATTAAAAGTAAAGGCTACTTAGAAAATCACCAAGGTTTGAGAGACAACAAAGTGCTAGAGTAGGGTTGAAAAATAAGGTTTATCCCCTACATGAGGTTACTCCTTCAAGACTGAGAGAGGTGGCTGTTTTGCATAATGCACAGAAACCAACACAGAGAGTTAAGGAAAATGAGGCAATGGGAATATGTTCCCAAAAGAAGAACGAGATAAAATCTCAGGAAAAAGTCCTGAATGCAATAGAGATAAATGTCTTACCTGATAAAGGGATTCAAAATAATGGTCATAAAAATGCTAACTTAACTCAGAAAAAGAATGGATAAACTAAGTGAGAATTTCAACAAAGAGAGAAAATACAAGAAAGTACCAAAGAGAAGTCACAGAGCTGAAGAATCCAATAACTGAAATGAAAAATACAATTTAAAACTTCAAGAGGGGCTTCCCTGGTGGTGCAGTGGTTAAGAACCTGCCTGCAAATGCAGGGGACACAGGTTCGAGCCCTGGTCTGGGAAGATCCACATGCCGTGGAGCAACTGGGCCCATGGGCCACAACTGCTGAGCCTGTGCTCTAGAGCCTGTGCTCCACAGCAAGAGAAGTCACTGCAATGAGAGGCCCGTGCACTGCAATGAAGAGTGGCCCCTACTCTCCACAGCTAGAGAAAGCCCATGCACAGCAACAAAGACCCAATGCAGCCAAAAATAAATAAAATAAGATAAATTTATTAAAAAAAATTCAACAGCAGACTAGATGAAGCAGAAGAAAGCATCAGTGAACTTGAGACAGGGCAGTGGAACTCACTCAATCACAGCAACAGAAAGAAAAACAGAATGAAAAACGTGAATATAGCTTAAGGGACTTGTGGGAAAACAATCAGACCAACATTCACATTATAAGAGTCCAAGAAGGAGAAGAATGAGAGAATGAGGCAGAAAACTTAACTGATGAAATAATGGCTGGAAACTTCCCTAACGTGGGAAAGAACCTGACACCTAGGTCCCGGAAGAACAAAGAGTTACAAAGATGATGAACCCAAAGAGACTCACACCAAGACACATTATGATTAAAATGTCAAATGTTAATGAGAAGGAGAGAATCTTGAAAGAAGCAAGACACTAAAAGAAAACAAAACAAAACAAAAACAAAAAACTTGTTATATAAAAGGGAACTTCCAAAGGACCATCAGTAGATTTTTCAGCAGAAACATTGTAGGCCAAAAGGAAGTGGAACAATGTATTCAAAGTGTTGGAAGAAAAAAAAACCTGCCAATCAAAAATGCTCTACCTGGCATAGTTATTGGTCAGAATTGAAAGAGAGAGTTTTCCAGAGAAGGAAAAGCTAAATAAAGGAATTTATCACCACAGACCAGCCTTTTAAGAAATGTTGGGGGCAGAGTCAAGATGGTGGTGGGGGAGGACACAGAGTTTGCATCTCCCCACAACTAGGGTGCCTGTCATATGCTGGTGGGGGACCTTAATGCCCAAGGAGATGGGAGGAACCACCGAGCAACTGGGTAGGATGTGGAGGGAGTGTGGGGAGAGAAGAAGTGGAGGTTGGACAGAACTGGCACCCCTGAGGGGTGGCTGGGAGGGGGGAGGAGTTCCCACGCCTGGAGGGACCCTTGGGGGCTCAGAGGATTAGAGGGGAGAGCTCCTAGCATTTCCCCTACCCAATCGGGCCCTGGGAAGGCTGAAATACTCATATCAGATGAAATAGACTTTAAAATAAAAACTGTTACTACAGATAAGGAAGGACACTACATAATGATCAAGGGATCAATCCAAGAAGAAGATACAACACTTATAAATATTTATGCACCCAACATAGGATCACCTCAATACATAAGGCAAATGCTAACAACCATAAAAGGGGAAATCGACAGTAACACAATAATAGTAGGGGACTTTAACACCGCATTTACATCAATGGACAGATCATCCAAACAGAAAATAAATAAGGAAACACAAGCTTTAAACGACACAATACACCAGATAGATTTAATTTATATTTACAGGACATTCCACCTGAAAGTGGCAGAATATATTTTCTTCTCAAGTGCACACGGAACATTCTCCAGGATAGATCACATCTTGGGTCACAAATCAAGCCTCAGAAAATTTAAGAAAACTGAAATTCTATCAAGCACCTTTTCTGACCACAATGCTATGAGACTAGATATTAATTACAGGAAAAAAAAAAAAAAAACGACAACACCCAAATACATGGAGGCCAAACAGTGTAGTACTAAATAACCAAGAGATCACTGAAGAAACCAAGGAAGAAATAAAAAAATACATGGAAAGAAATGACAACAAAAACACAACGA
Source organism: Grampus griseus (assembly GCF_964374135.1). Taxonomy (NCBI): domain Eukaryota; kingdom Metazoa; phylum Chordata; class Mammalia; order Artiodactyla; family Delphinidae; genus Grampus; species Grampus griseus. The sequence goes on from NC_138997.1 coordinate 64,854,945, forward strand.
CCCAAAACCTATGGGATGCAGCAAAAGCAGTTCTCAGAGGGAAGTTTATAGCAATTCAATCTCACCTCAAGAAAAAAGAAAAATCTCAAATAAACAATCTAACCTTACACCTAAAGCAACTAAAGAGAGCAGAACAAAGAAAACCCAAACTCAGTAGAAGGAAAGAAATCATAAAGATCAAAGCAGAAATAAATGAAACAGAAACAAAACAATACCAAAGATCAGTAAAACTAAAAGTTAGTTCTTTGAGAAGATAAACAAAATTGATAAACATTTAGTCAGACTCAAGAAAAAAAGGGAGAAGATACAAATCAATAAAATTAGAAATGAAAAAGGAGAAATCACAACTGACACCAGAGAAATCACAACTGACACCACAGAAATACAAAGGATTATGAGACTACTACAAACAACTCTACACCAATAAAAACCATATGATCATCTCAATAGATGCAGAAAAAGCTTTAGAAAAATTCAACACCCATTTATGATAAACACTGCAGAAAACGGGCATAGAGGGAACCTACCTCAAAATAATAAAGGCCATATATGACAAACCTACATCTAGCATCATACTCAATGGTGAAAAGCTGGAAGCATTACTTCTAAGATCAGGAACAAGACAAGGATGTCCACTCGCACCACTTTTGTTCAATAAAGTTTGGGAAGCCCTACCCATGTCAATCAGAGAAAAAACAAAAGAAATAAAAGGAATCCAAATTGGAAAAGAAAAAGTAAAACTGTCACTGTTTGCAGATGACATGATACTATACATAGAAAATCCTAAAGATGTGACCAGAAAACTACTAGAACTAATCAATGAATTTGGTAAGGTTGCAGGATACAAAATTAATGCATAGAAATCTCTGGCATTCATATACACTAACAACAAAAAATCAGGAAGAGAATTTAAGGAAGCAATCCCATTTACCATAGGAACAAAAAGAATAAAATACCTAGGAATAAACTTACCTAAGGAGGCAAAAGACTTCTACTCAGAAAACTATGAAACATTAATGAAAGAAGTCAAAGATGACATAAACAGATGGAGAAATATACCATGTTCCTGATTGGAAGAATCAATATTGTGAAAATGACTATACTACACAAAGCAATCTACAGAATCAATCCCTATCAAACTACCAATGGCATTCTTCACAGAATTAGAACAAAAATTTTATAATTTGTATGGAAACACAAAAGACCCCAAATAGCCAAAGCAATCTGGAGAAAGAAAAACAGAGATGGAGGAATCAGGCTCCCTGACTTCAGACTATACTACAAAGCCACAGTAATGAAGACATTATGGTACTGGCTCAAAAACAGAAATATAGATCAATGGTACAGAATATAATGCTCAGAGATAAACCCATGCACATATGGTCACCCAATTTATGACAAAGGAGGCAAGAAAATACAATGGAGAAAAGAGAGCCTCTTCAATAAGTGGTGCTAGGAAAACTGGACAGGTACATGTAAAAGAATGAAATTAGCACACTCCCTAACATGGTACACAAAAATAAACTCCAGATGGATTAAAGACCTAAATGTAAGGCCAGACAATATAAAACTCTTAGAGGAAAACATAGGAAAAAAATTCTTTGACAAAAACCACAGAAAGATCTTTTTTGACCCACCTCCTAGAGTAATGAAAATAAAAACAAAAATAAACAAATGAGACCTAATGAAACTTAAAAGCTTTTGCACAGCAAAAGAAACCATAAACAAGATGAAAAGGCAGCCCTCAGAATGGGAGAAAATATTTGCAAATGAAGCAACAGACAAAATATTAGTCTCCAAAATATACAAAGAGTCAATATCAAAAAAACAAGCAACCCAATCCAAAAACAGGCAGAAGACCTAAATAGATTTCACCAAAGAAGACATACAGATGGACAAGAGGCACATGAAAAGATGCTCAAAATCACTAATTATTAGATAAATGCAAATCAAAACTACAATGAGGTATATCACCTCACACTGGTTAGAATGGCCATTATCAAAAAATCTAGAAACAATAAATGCTGGCAAGGATGTGGTGAAAATGGAACCTTCCTGCACTGTTGGTGGGATGTAAATTGATACAGCCACTATGGAGAACAGTATGGAGGTTCCTTAAGAAACTAAATAGAACTACCATATGACCCAGCAGTCCCACTACAGAGTATAAACCCTGAGAAAACCATAATTCAAAAGGACACATGTACCCCAATATTCATTGCAGCACTATTTACAATAGCCAGGACATGGAAACAACTAAATATCCAATGATAGATGAATGGATAAAAAAGCTGTGGTACATGTATACAATGGAATATTACTCATCCGTAAAAAGGAACAAAACTGGGTCATTTGTAGAGATGTGGATGGACCTAGATTCTGTCATACAGAGTGAAGTAAATCAAAAAGAGAAAAACAAATATCATATATTAATGCATATATATGGAATCTAGAAAACTGGTATAGATGAACCTATTTGTAGGGCACGAATAGAGATGTATACATAGAGAACAGACATGTCGACACTGTGGGGGAGGGGAGGGTGGGACTAATTGGGAGATTAGGTTTGACATAAATACACTACCATGTGTAAAATAGATAGCTAGTGGGAACCTGCTGTATAGCATAGGGAACTCAGCTCAGTGCTCTATGATGACCTAGATGGGTGGGATGGGGGTGGGGCTGGGAGGGAGGTCCAAGAGGGAGGGGACATAGGTATACATATAGCTGATTAACTTCATTGTACAGTAGAAACTAACACAACATTCTAAAGCAATTTTAGTCCAATTAAAAAATTAATTAATTAAAAAGGAGAGATGTTAAAGGAATTTTTTTAAGCTGAAATGAAAGGATACTTATTAGTAACAGGAAAACACAAAAAAGCATAAATCTCACTGAAAGATGTAAGTATATAGTAAATATCAGAATAATGTAAACTTGGTGGGTTAATTATTTATAAACTACTATGAAGATTAACAAAAGTAGTAACAATAACTATAACTACAATAATTGTTAACGGATATACAAGATAAAAAGGTGTAAACTGTGGTATCAAAAACATAAAAATTGAGGGGCTGGGGGAGTAAAAATGTAGTGCTTTAGAATGTGTTCATACTTAGTTGTTATTGACTTAAATTACTGTTATCAGTAGTTTTATGTAAGCTTCCTGGTAATCACAAAGCAAAAACCTATATTAGATATATAAAAGAAAATAAAGGAAGGAATCTAAACATATCACTACAGAAAATCATCAAATCACAAAGGAAAAGAACAATAGAAGAAAAAAGAAACAGAAGAATTACAAAACAGCCAGGAAATAAATAACAAAATGGCAGTAAGTTCACATTCATCAGTAATTACTTTAAATGTAAATGGACTGTATTGTTCAATCAAGAGACACAAAATGGCTCATAGATTAAAAAACAACAACATAAAACAAGACATCTGGGCTTCCCTGGTGGCACAGTAGTTGAGAGTCCACCTGCTGATGCAGGGGACACAGGTTCGTGCCCCGGTCCGGGAAGATCCCACATGCCATGGAGCGGCTGGGTCCATGAGCCATGGCTGCTGAGCCTGCACGTCCGGAGCCTGTGCTCCGCAACAGGAGAGGCCACAACAGTGAGAGTCCCGCGTACCGGAAAAAAACAACCAACAAAAATACAACAAGACATCTATTTGCTGCCTACAAGACACTCACTTCAAACCTAAAGACACACACAGGCTGAAAGCCAAGAAATGGAAAATGATATTCCAAACAAATGGAAACCAAAAGAGAGCTCGTGTAGTGATATTTATATCAGACAAAATAAACTTTAAGATAAAGATTGTAATAAGAGATAAATAATGATAAAGGAGTCAATCCAACTGGAGGATAAAATATGTGTAAGTATTTCTGCACTCAACATAGGAACACCTAAATACATAGGGAAAATAGTAATAGACCTAAAGGGAGAAAGAGACAGCAATACAATAATAGAAGGGAAAATTAATAACTCACTTTGATCAATGGATATATCATCCAGACAGAAAATCATTAAGGAAATATTGGCCTTAAATGACATGTTAGGCCAGATAGACTTAACAGACTTATACAGAACAGTCCATCCAAAAGCAAACGAATACACATACTTCTCAAGTGCACATGAAGCATTCTCCAGGATAGATCACACGCTAGCCAGAAAACAAGTCTTAATAAATTTAAGAAGACTGAAATTATATTAAGTATCTTTTCTAACCACAATGGTATGAAACTAGAAATTAATACAACAAGTAAACTAGAAAATTGACAAATATGTGGAGATTAAGCAACATGCTACCGACCAACCACTGGTTCAAAGAAAACAACAAAAGAGAAATAAAAAATACCTAAAAAATGGAAACACATCATACTCAAACTTACGGGATGCAGCAAAAACAGTTCTAAGACGGAAGTTCATAATAATAAATCCCTGCATCAAGAAAAAAAAAGATCTCAAAAAACCTAATTTCATACCTCAAGGAAACAGAAAAAGAAGAAGAAACAAAGACCAAAGTTAGTAGAAGAAAGAAAATAACAAAGGTGAGAGTAGAAATAAAAATAAAATAGAGACCAATAGAAAATATCAAAGAAACCAAGAACTGTTTTTTTTAAAAGATAAACCAAACTGACAAACCCTTAGCTAGAATCACCAAGGAAATGAGAGAGAAGTCTCAACATCAGAAATGAAAGAGACTTACAACCAATACCACAGAAATAGAAAGAATCACAGAATACTATAAACAGTTATACACTAACAAATTGGACAACTTAGAGGAAACAGATAAATTCCTAGACATATAATGTCTACCAAGACCAAATCATGAAGAAGTGGAAAATCTGAATAGACTAATTACTGGTAAGGAGATTGTATCAGTAATCAAAAACCTCCCAACATACAAAAGTCCAGGACCAGATGACTTCACTCATGAATTATCAAACATTCAAAGACAATTAAAAACAATCCTTCTCAAATTCTTTCAAAAAAAGAGAATAGGAGTGAACACTTCCAAACACAATTTATGAGACACCATTACCCTGATACTAAATCTAGACAAGGACACTACAGGAAAAGAAAATTACAGGTCATTATCCCTTAGGAACATAGATGCAAAAATCCTCAAAAAATGTTAGTATAACAAATTCAACAATACACTAACATCACATATACCATGACCAAATGACCTTTATTCCAGGCATGAAAGGATGGCTCAATATCCACAAATCAATGTGATATACCATATTACTAAAGGACAAAAATCATATGATCATCTAAATAGATGCAGACAAAAAAACATTTGACAAAACTTAATATCCATTTATGATAAAAACTCTCAAGAAAGCAGTTTTAGAGGGAACATACCTCAACATAATAAAGGCCATATGTAACAAGCCTATAGCTAACATCATACTCAATGGTGAAGATCTGAAAATTTTTCATCTAAGATAATGAACAAGAAAAAATATCCACTCTTGCCACTTTTATTCAACATAGTTTTGGAAGTCCTAGCCAGAGCAATTAAGCAAGAGAAAGAAATAAAGGCAACCAAATTGGAAATTAAGAAGTAAAACTGTCACTATTTGCAGATGACATCATACTATATATAGAAATCCTTAAGGATTTGACCAAAAATCTGTTGGAACTAATAACCAAATTCAGTACAGTTCCAGGATTCAAAATCAATTTCTACAAATCACTTATGTTTCTATACACTAATAATGAACTATCAAAAAGAAAAATTAAGAAAACTTTCCCATTGACAATTGCATCAAAAAAATTCCTAGGAATACATTTAACAAAGGAGGTAAAATACCTGAACCCTAAACTATAAGACACTGATGAAAAATTGAAGTCACAAAAAAATGGAAAGATATTCCATGCTCATTGGTTGGAAGAATTAATATTATTAAAATGTCCATACTACAAAAATCAATACAGATTCAATGCAATCCTTACCAAAATTCCAATGGTATTTTTCAAAAATAGAACAAACAACCCTAAAATTTTTATGGAATCACAAAAGACCCTGAATAGCCAAGGTAATCATAAGAAAGAGAACAGTACCATACTGTTTTGAATACTGTAGCTGTATAGTCTGAAGGCAGGGAGCATTATTTCTCCAATTCTGTTCTTTCTCAAGTTTGTTTTGGCTATTCAGGGTTTTCTGTGTTTCCATACAAATTAAAAAATGTTTTTGTTCTAGTTCTGCAAAAAATATCATTGGTATTTTGATAGGGATTGCATTTAATCTGTAGATTGCCTTGTGTAGTATGGTCATTTTAACAATGTTGATTCTTCCAATCTAAGAACATGGTATATCTTTCCATCTGTTTGTTTCATCTTAAATTTCTTTCATCTTCATCTTATGGTTTTCAGAGTACAGATCTTTGCCTCCTTAGGTATTTTTATTTCTAGGTATTGTATTCTTTTTGATGTGATGGTTGTTTCCTTAATTTCTCTTTCTGATTTTCCATTGTTAATATATAGAAATGCAACAGATTTCTGTATATTAATTTGTATCCTGCAACTTTACCAAATTAATTGATGAGTTCTAGTAGGATGGTACTGGCACAAAAAACAGACACATAGATTGATGTCACAGGATAGCGAGCCTGGAAATAAACCCACCCACTTATGGTCAATTAATCTACAACAAAGGAGGCAAGAATATAGAGTGGAGAAAAGACAGTCTGTTCAATAAATTATACTTGGACAACTGGACAGCTACATGTAAAAGAATGAAACTAGAACACAGTCTAATACCATACATGAAAATAAACTCAAAATGGATTAAAGACCCAAATATAAGACCTGATACTGTAAAACTCCTAGAGGAAAACAAAGGCAGAACACTCTTTTACATAAATCAGAGCAATATTTTTTTTTGGATCCGTCTTCTAAAGTAAAGGAAATAAAAGCAAAAGTAAACAAATGGGACCTAATTAAACTTAAAGGGTTTTGCACAGCAAAGGAAACCATAAACAAAATGATAAGACAAACTACTGAATAGGAGAAAATATTTGTAAATTATGTGACTGATAAGGGATTAATATCCAAAATATATAAACAGCTCATACAACTCAACATCAAAAAAAAAATTAAAAATGGGCAGAAGAGTTGAATGGCTATTTCCCAAGAGAAAATACAGAGGGCCAGCAGGCACATGAAGAGATGCTCAACATTACTAATCATCAGGGAAATGCAAATCAAAACCAAAATGAGATGTCACCTCACATGGGTCAGAATGGCTATCATCAAGAAGTTTACAAATAATAAATGTTGATGAGGATGTGGAGAAAAGTGAATCCTTACACACTTCTGGTGGGATGTAAATTGGTGCAGCCACTGTGGAAAACACTACAGAGGTTTCTCAAAAAACCAGAAGTTGAACTACCATATAACCCAGCAATTTCAGTCCTAGATATATATCAAAAAAAATCCCCCCACTAATTCAAAAAGCTACATGCACCCCAATGTTCATAGCAGCATTATTTACAGTTGCCAAGACATAGAAACAACCTAAGTGCCCATCAACAGATGAATGGATAAAGAAGATGGGTTATGTATATACAATGGAATACTACTTGGCCATAAAAAAGAATGAAATTTTGCCATTTTTAGCAACATGGATTGACTTGAAGGGCATTATGCCAAGTGAAATAAGTCAGGCAGAGAAAGATAAATACTGTATGGTATTGCTTATATGTGGAATCTGACTAATGAATATAAAAGAAGCAGACTCACAGATATAGAGAACAAATTAGTGGCTACCAGTAGCGGGGGCAACATAGGGGTGGGGAAGTGGAAGGTACAAACTATTGGGTGTAAGTCAGTCTCAAGGATGTACTGTACAACATGGGGAATATAGCCAATATTTTATAATAACTGCAAATGGAAAGTAACCTTTAAAATCTGTATAAAAATTTATAAGTTAAAAAGGCAATCAGGGCTTCCCTGCTGGCGCAGTGGTTGAGAGTCCACCTGCCAATGCAGGGGACATGGGTTCGTGCTCCGGTGCGGGAAGATCCCACATGCTGCGGAGCGGCTGGGTCCGTGAGCCATGGCCACTGAGCCTGCGTGTACGGAGCCTGTGCTCTGCAACGGGAGAGGCCATGACAGTGAGAGGCCCGTGTATCACAAAAAAAAAAAAAAAAAAAAAGGCAATCAACCATGAATATAGATAGAACTTAAAAAAGATCAATAAAAGGTAAAAAAAAAAAAAAAAAAAAGAAACACTCACCTGCACTGTTCTTCATAAATGACATGCATTGGCCACATGATCTTCGGGATACCTCTTTACTTCTTAATAAAATGGGATGAATAATAAATGGCAGGAAGGATTAAATGAGGTAATATATGTCAAAGCTCTGTAGAATGTTATACTTCACAGTTAGCTCATACAAAGATTTTTTAAAAAATTGTAAATAACCTGGCCCCCTTTTTAGGATTCCTTATGTCTAAGACTTTTCGATATGGCAAATACTTTTTAGTGTGTTCTATGTGCCAGAAACAATACTAAGTACCTTCTAAATATTAATTCATTTAATCCTGTGTCAACTTTATTATGAAATAAATATTATTATTATAATTCTCATAGATTAAGAATCTAAGGTAGGGACTTCCCAGGTGGTGCAGTGGTTAAGAATCTGCCTGCCAATACAGGGGACATGGGTTTGAGCTCTGGTCTGGGAAGATCCCACATGCCACAGAGCAACTAAGCCCGTGTGCCACAACTACTGAGCCTGTGCTCTAGAGCCCATGAGCCACAACCACTGAAGCCTGTGTGCCTAGAGCCTGTGCTCCGCAACAAAGAGAAGCCACCACAATGAGAAACCCGCACACCACAATGAAGGGTAGTCCCTGCTCATTACAACTGGAGAAAGCCCCTGTGCAGCAACCAAGACCCAATGGAGCCAAAAATAAATAAATAAATAGATAAATAAGTAAATAAAAAAGAATCTATAAAGCAGAAACTAACACACCATTGTAAAGCAATTACACCCCAATAAAGATGTAAAAAAAAAAGAATCTAAGGTAAAGGGAAGTTCAATAGCTTGCCAGAGATTAAAACCACATGATTAGGAAGCAATGTCTTATATTTGGAAAATAATGGCCTCATTCTAGAAAATTCTACATCTTGGCTAAAACTCCACCTGTCTAACTTACCTTTCACCCATAAAGGCATGAACTTTATGAGGGGAAAAAAGAGACAGCAGAAAGCTGAAGGCATCATGCTTCTTGATCTCAAACTATATTACAAAGTTACAGTAATCAAACAGTATGGTATTAGCATAAATATATACAGATCGGTCAATAGAACAGAACAGAGAGCTCAGGAAAAAACCTCACATATATATGGTCAATTAATTTATGACAATAGAGCCAAGGATGCACAATGGTGAAAGGACAGTCCCTTCAATAAATGGTGTTAGGACAGTCACATGTAAAAGAATGAAACTGGACCATGATCTTACACCATACACAAAAAGTAAATCAAAATGAATTGAAGAATTGAATGTAAGACCTGAAATCATAAAACTACTAGAAGAAAACATGGATGTTAAGCTCCTTGACATTGACTTGGTGACAAGTTTTGGATTTGATACCAAAAGCAATGGCAAAAAAAGCAAAAATAAGAAAGTGGGACTATATTAAACTAACTAGTTTCTGCACAGCAAAGAAAACCATCAACAAAATAAAAATACAGTCGACGAATGGAAGAAAATATCTGCAAATCATATATCTGATAACAAGTTAATATCCAAAACATATAAAGAATGCATACAACTCAATAGCAGAATCAAATGATCTGGTTAAAATTGGGCAGAGGTTCTGAATAGACATTTTTCCAAAGAAGAAATACAGGTGGCTAACAGGTACATGAGAAGATGCACAACATCACTAGTCATCAGGGAAATGCAAATCAGAAGTGCAATGAGATATCACCTCACACTTATTAGAATGGCTACTGTCAAAAGGACAACAGATAAATTTTGGAGATGGTGTGGAGAAAAGAAAACCTTTATGCACTGTTGGCAGGACTGTAAATTGGCGCAGCCACCATGGAAAACAGTATGGAATTTCCTCAAAAAACTAAAACAGAACGACTGTGTGATCTAGCAATTCTATGTCTGGGTATTTATCCAAAGGAAAAAACAACACTAACTTCAATAGTTATATGAACCTCCTTGTTTACTGCAGCATTATTTACAGTAATCAAGACATGGAAACAGCCTAAGTGTCCATCAATGCATGAATGGATAAACAAGATGGGATACACACACACACAAACCCCACAATGGAATACTATTCAACCATAAAAAAGAGAAATCTTGCCACTTATGACATCATGGGTGGACCTTGAGGTCATTATGGTAGGTGAAATAAATTGAACAGAGAAATACAGATACTGTATGATGTCATTTATATGTGAAATCTTAAAAAATAAACAACAGCAAACAAAACAAACTTTAAACTCATGGATACAGAGTACAGATTGGTGGTTTCCAGAGGAATACAGTGGGTGGTGGACTAAATGGGTGAAGGGGGCCAAAATATACAAGCTTCTGCTTATAAACTAAATTATTCATGGGGCTGTAATGCACAGCATGGTGACTATAGTTAACAATCCTGTATTGTACATTTCAAAGTTGCTAAGAGAGCATATCTTAAAAGTTCTCACCACAAGAAAAAAAAATGTAACTGTGTGGTAATAGATGTAAATTAGTCATATCATGGTGATCGTTTTTGAAATATATACAAATATCAAGTCATAGGTTATACAACTGAAACTAATACAATTTTACATGTCAATTATATCTCAATAAAAAAATCATTGCTAAGGCAAATGATTACTTCACACATGAAGCACAAAGGTTTTCTACTTAAAGAACAGGATGTTTAGAGCATATCTGAAATTCTTTTGTTAAATATACTTTAATAGTTATGACTTTAATAGGTTATGACTCAGTCTAGAACATGTGCTTTTTATCTTAGTGCACAGTACTAGATTAATTTTCTAGATTAAGGTATTTTATCTGATAATATGAAAAAAAAGTTGCTCAGGGGAACATCCACTTGTGAAGATTGGTGGACAACATTTTCATAGTCGAAGCCAGTATTTTTTTACTCAGGAAATGCTATGTTTGGAAATTTATAATATATATGCATGATATTTTGACAATTTAAGTGGTCCATCTGTCAGAATATTCTTTTCAAAGAGCCTTCTCTTTGTGGAAAAAAATGCCGTAAAACGGATGTTGTAGTTAAATATTTTGGTAAATATATACACACTACTTACTGCTAAAATATGTGAATGATTCCAGGGTTTAGTTTTTTGTTTTAAGATATAAAAATGTGCTTTTCTTATGTAATACATTTCAGATAGAGCACTTATATTTCAGTGATAGTCTGAACATATTTTTTTTACTTTGAAATGGATAGTTTTAATAATGAAGTACTATTTAGGAAAAGTTCAATATTCCAGGGAAGATACTATGCATAACATTTGGTTTTAATGTATGCATACTTCAGTGTTCTAATAGTTTAAACATTGCAATTGTTGGTATACATATTTTTATAATGAAGAAAGAATTTTATTCCATCATACTTAAAACAAGAATATTGCCTTTCCACAAATTTATCAACAATATTCAAATATAGTATACATATAGATGGAGAAATAAACTACAAGAAAACTAATGAATACTCTCAGAAAATTTACCCAGAGTAATTTTCCTTCACAACATTTCCATCATAGACAAGCACTTAAACAATAACATCATTAAAATTTTATACTCAGTGTACATGGAGCAACCCTTCATATTTAAGAATTAGGTGGTTTATTGCTTTCAGGTCTTGAGAAGACAAAAGAAACAGGCTATTATTTCTGTCTTACAGTAAAGAAGTTTTAGTGGTGCATTCTAACAGGAATTCCCCTCTGAAACAAATTGAAACAGCTAACCATTTCTATTTAATATCACCCTGACTGATAATTCCTCCTTTGCAAAATTCTACTGCACTAAGCATAACTCTGTATATCTATTTTAAAAATAGAAAACTTCAAATTAAGATTTAGTGATGTAAATGTTTTACTCCTGTGTATAAGGTTGTTTGGGAAAGATGACAGGGAATTAGAAGATACAGGGACAATAATGTTAATGATAGAGAAGTAGCAGATGTAGTTTTCAAGGAATGTCTCAGAATTTCTAGGAGATATTTGGAAATAATAGATTCATTTTGAAGCTGCTTTTTTTTTTTTTTTTTTCGGTACGCAGGCCTCTCACTGCTGTGGCCTCTCCCGTTGCGGAGCACAGGCTCCGGATGCGCAGGCTCAGCGGCCATGGCTCACGGGCCCAGCCGCTCTGCAGCATGTGGGATCTTCCCAGACTGGGGCACGAACCCGCGTCCCCTGCATCGGCAGGCAGACTCTCAACCACTGCGCCACCAGAGAAGCCCAAATGTTTGCATTTTTAACGTATAGATGCTTGTTTTGCAGCCTGAGGGAGAATGATGGTGATCTGTGATAGTGGCTAAAGTCAGCATCTACTTCTTAGAATCACTCAGTGCAATCTTGGGAGAGACAAGGAATCTGAATCTTGACACTGCAAGCTATGTAGAAAGGTGCTGGGGATTGACTGTACAGGGCGATATTGGTTCAAGGCAGACTCCTGCTATGTGATCTCTGGAATGACAGCATCATGATCAGAGCTGAAGCCATATAAATCTTATTGAGAAAGGAATTTGAGTATTTCTCCTCACTGCATATAAGTTAACTGTTTCTCCAAATACTTATTTCTAAAATTTTGCATCTTTTGGGGGTCCTATAAGATCAGTCAGTAACCCCTAGTCACACAGTTTCAAAAGGCATGTTTAACGTCAAAATGGCAAACTAGGCACATGTACTTAGCTTCAGTTTTTCCTCTAATTCTACTAAAATAAAAAATTATGAAAATGATTCAATTTCTGCAAAGAGAACGGGAAGTTGGTAGGCTATTCAATAGTGAATAGTGGATGAGACATTTCAGCACATTTCTGTAGGAAGAAAAATGTAGGGAATGATTGAGGTTAAGCAGAAAGGAAATGGCTGCAAGTGGGTGGTGGAGGAGGAACAAAAAAGTGTGGCATTGGAACCCCCAAGATGCTCTTAGGTCTGTGGAGTTTAGAAGAGAGAAGCAGGCAGAAAAGAGAGATATATGTCAAAATATTAAAGCAAATTGGAGAACGGTAAAGCCTTTAATGTATATGTTGGTGTTCCAGATTTTAAAAAATACAGTAAATGAGTAGGAAGGGAAACCGTCTGAGGAGAAAAATATTTTAGGGGAATGAGATATTAAAAAAAGCAAGCAAAATAGCAAAGCAAATTTGGTGTGAGTCTGAAGGGACGCGAATTGCTGCCTGATAGGAAGCCTATTCTAAAATAAGACCTGTGAGATTGGCATAGCTTGTGTGCCTCACACTACATATACAGCACTCCAATCAGGTCGATAACAAAGAAAGTGATTCCTACACACCCAACAATAGGCCAGTCTTTCATAATGGAAAATTGAGGATCCACAGGCATATAAAAACAAAGACTAATATAAAACACAATGGAAATAAATAGAAAAACGAAAGGAACTCCAGAAGAAACTGTTCAAAAAATTGAAAGAAATTATGGGTTTTTTTGGTTAAATTAACATATTCAGAGAAATTCAAGAATAATTATTTTCATAAATATAAGAACAAACTGCTATATTAAAAAAAGATAAATTTAAGGAGATAACAGCTTTTCCACATTTAAAAGAAGACAGCCAAGTTGAAAAATCTAAATAAAGAAAAATATATTTGAGAAATATCCCAGAATATAGAATTAAAAAAACCAAGACACAGAGATAGATAATGGGAGAAGATAAAGGACATGGAGGGTCAATCCAAGAGGGCCATTATCAGAAAAAAAACCAACCCAGTTTTCTTTGCAAGTAGTGGGAAGGTAACTAAAGAAGGGGATTTCTCAAAGTTGAATGCACATATTCAATTTTTAAAAATCTAAATTAGTGCGAGCATAGTAACAGAATACATACCTACATTTAATTACATCAACAGGAAATTTCATAACACCAAAAATTAAGAAGAGATTCTGAAAGCTTCCAGAGAAACCAAACCAAATAATGTTAAGCTAAATGAAATTAAACAAATTTTCTGGACAACAACAAAAAACAGAGTGGTATATATCTTCCTATTAGGGCCACTAGATGTTTAAAGACAAAGGAAATACTAATTATTAGCCGAATTCTTTGATCTTACATTAATTGTCTTAAATGTATTTGGCCTTGGACATAAAATATTGTTACACTGGTAAGATACAGATACTTAAAGTCTATAATCTCAGGAGCATGGTAAAAACAGGTTGCTATTAATATATTAGGCAAGTGCAAAAAAGGGTCTTATTTAAATTGCAAAACATATTGTTCATTTAATCTATAGATTGTTACAGGAAAATAAGTTAATGAACTGTGTTAATCTTACTTGGGTCTATAAAAAGAGTTTAGGCTTTTCTATTAGTGGAGAATATCAGTCTCTTGTGTCTAGTTTTTATCCTATTGAGATATTAAAGAAAAACAAATGGTGGTTTTAGCAGATTCAAATTTAAATACGACGCAAAACTGATTTCTTCGGCACTGTAGCGATATTTTTTAAAATCCTAAGGAAAAAGAAATTCTCACCTACAATTCACAAAACATCATGGACTTAAGTCCTTTTACCTGACATGTACCCTTTCTTAGGGAACTATTTTGGAATATATCCCAGGAAAACTAGGAAACGAATTAGGTGTATTTTGTAGAACTCAGGCACAGGCCAATCAGCTTGGCCACCAGCAAGTGTGCTGTAGCAGTGGTTCAATAATTAGCTCTGGATCTAATCCAGAAGAGTACTATAAGGAGGGCAAGGGGATTATTGGAGGGCAATGTCAGCCAGCCCATATTTTGAACATTAAAAATTGGGACAGCAAGAGCACTAAGAGAGGTTTCTCTAGGGAGGGAGTCAGTGTAAAATGTGAAGGAGGGCTTAAAAGAAAAGATGTGTGACTATGTAATTTAGAGTTAGAGTAGCAGGGTTCACTTCAGACCATCAACTCTGTAGCCTATGTTACATTCATCAACAGCTCTGTGCCTCAATTTCTTTATGCAACTGGGATAATAAAATTATTGTAAAAAATAAAATTACTGTAAACAATGAGAACAATGCATGACACTGGGAAAACATTATTTAAGAGCTGAAGGAAAGATGAGGATACGGTAATAAGAAAAACAAAGGATTAAGAAAAACTATGTACAAGAATCACTAATTTTCTAAAATATGGCATCAAGAATAACAAAATTTCCAATTGGCTTTGATCCTAGGTATAAGGTTCTTTTAGAGGGACAGGCTTATATTTTTCTAACGGATACAGAAATATAATTTTAACTCACAATTTGATATTTGAGTAAGAGTCATAAAATCATAATGATATGAACATAAATTACTGGGAGATAAATTTTAGAGCAAACTTAAGAAAAAGTAAGTTATTGGAGAACAAAAGGTAAATGATTATCACCATGACAATGTAAAAGTGAAATCAGATGCATAGCTGAGCGAATATGGGCAGATAACATTATCTGACAAAGTGTAGATCCAAAAAGAACTTTTCGTATACTGACGGAGGTTTAAGAATATCATTAACAATTATAGGGATAGCCAATAGAAAAACAGTAATATATATATGTGAAATCCTCATTTAATGATACAAAGTATTGAAGACAGCAAAATCATCGTCATTCATATCAAGGAGTCAGTAGGCACTGCTTGGATTTCTGGTTTATCACAGAATAGTGGTAATACCCTAAATTTAAATCTCTCTACCCACTCCTACCAATAAAATAACTCATGTATTCAACGTAACTATGAGATGGAGAACACTGTGAACTTCAAACTACCTGTACATGAGAAAAATAAATACCCCAATCTACCAGAAACTCCAGATCCCACATGTAGGTGTGACGGATCACAGGTACAATCACTTTCAGAAAGACAGATCACACACTGAATGATAAATACTGAGAAGATATCTGATGTCTGATATATCAGAATAGTAGCTATTGAGAAATCAAAAGGAAGAAGGTGGAAAGGTTGTGGGGCCCAAGGGAACGGTACTAGAAAGGCACCACTTCTGTATCATAAAGGGCTAATTTAGAAGAAGGAAGCATCCCTTGAAGATTTGGAGGTAAAGAAAAAGAAGCAAGCAGGAAAATTGATTATATTGCTGTACACATGCAAATTACAAACTTGTAAGTCTCACCCTTTATGAGTTTCCCACTGTATTGGTGCTGTAACAAATTACCATAGCTTGGTGGCTTACAACAACACAAATCTTTTCTTTTACAGTTCTGGAAGCCAGAAGTCTGAAATTAGTTTCACTATGATGAAGTCAAGTTGTTATTCCAACATATCATAGGATTAATTTCTTTTTGGAAATCAGAAAGGTTTTTGGAAGAATCTGTTTCTTGCCCTTTTTTTGTTTGCGGTACGCAGGCCTCTCTCCCGTTGCAAAGCACAGGCTCCGGACGCGCAGGCTCAGGGAACCTCTGTTTCTTGCCTTTTTAAGCTTCTAGTGGCTGCCTGTGGCCCTGGCTTGGGGTTCCTTTGTCTATCTTCAAAGCTCATCACTCAAAAATTTGCTTCTTGGCTTCCCTGGTGGCGCAGTGGTTGAGAGTTCGCCTGCCGATGTAGGGGACACGGGTTCGTGCCCCGGTCCAGGAAGATCCCGCATGCTGCGGAGAGGCTGGGCCCGTGAGCCATGGCTGCTGAGCCTGCGCGTCCGGAGCCTGTGCTCTGCAACAGGAGAGGCCACAACAGTGAGAGGCCCACGTACCGCAAAAAAAAAAAAAAAAAAAAAAAATTGCTTCCATTATCACATTTCTTTCTCTCTGATTCTTCCTCTGTCCCTCTTATAAGAATTGTTGTAATTACATTGGGTCAACTTTTATAACCTAGGATAATCTATCCATCTCAAGGCCCTTAATTTAATCATTAAGTCTCTTCTGTGATGTAATGTAATGCAGATTCTAGGAATTATGACATGGACACGTGTGGGCCATCGTTCAATGTATTCTCCCTCATCAAATGAAGTAGCACCATAAATAAAAGAAACTATACTTTCAATGCAAGAGAGCAGTCTTGAACTTAGGAACCTAGTTAGACTCCCATACTTTTCTCTATGACTGTGCACAAGAGTAATAGCTGGTCCCGGTGGGAAATAAAATTAGGAAATGAACAGGAAATGAAAAATGACATTTATACAAGGATTCAGAAAGAAAAAAAACCCTAGAAAACTAGAATAAAAATGTTTCAAATTAAGAACTTTCTTTCACCAATCACAAATACAAGATTGAAGAAAAGTACATCACAACATTCTAACCTGAATAAAATATACTACACATTAATTTTCAAATATAAAGAACGCCTTGAGTCAGGAATTCAAAAACCTGATTCAAGAACATATATGTATTAAAAACAAAGATATGAAACAATTATTATTTTGTTTTTAACATCTTTATTGGAGTAAAATTGCTTTATAGTGGTGTGTTAGTTTCTGCTGTATAACAAAGTGAATCAGCTATACATATACATATATCCCCATATCTCCTCCCTCTTGTATCTCCCTCCCACCCGCCCTATCCCACCCATCTAGATGGACACAAAGCACTGTGCTGATCTCCCTGTGCTATGTGGCTGCTTCCCACTAGCTATCTGTTTTACGTTTGGTAGTGTATATGTGTCCATGCTACTTTCTCACTTCGTCCCAGGTTCCCCTTCCCCCTCCCCAAATCCTCAAGTCCATTCTCTATGTCTGCGTCTTTATTCCTGTCCTGCCACTGGGTTCATCAGTACCGTTTTTTTTTTTTTTGTGGTGCTCGGGCCTCTCACTGTCGTGGCCTCTCCCGTTGCAGAGCACAGGCTCCGGACGCGCAGGCTCAGCAGCCATGGCTCACGGGCCCAGTCCTCCGCGGCATGTGGGATCTTCCTGGACCGGGGCACGAACCCATGTCCCCTGCATCGGCAGGCGGACTCTCAACCACTGCGCCACCAGGGAAGCTCAATACCGCTTTTTTAAATTCCATATATATGCATTAGCAATATGGTATTTGTTCTTCTCTTTCTGACTTACTTCACTCTGTATGACAGATTCTAGGTCCATCTACCTCACAACAAATAGTTCAATTTTATTTCTTTTTATGGCTGAGTAATATTCCATTGTATATATGTGCCACATCTTTATCCATTCATCTGTCGATGGACACTTAGGTTGCTTCCATGTCCTGACTATTGTAAATAGAGCTGCAATGAACATTGTGGTACATGACTCTTTCTGAATTATGGTTTTCTCAGGGTATATGCCCAGCAATGGGATTGCTGGGTCATATGGTAGTCCTATTTTTAGTTTTTTAAGGAACCTCCATACTGTTCTCCATAGTGGCTATATCAATTTACATTCCCACCAACAGTGCAAGAGGGTTCCCTTTTCTCCACACCCTCTCCAGCATATATTGTTTGTAGATTTTTTGATGATGACCATTCTGACTGGTGTGAGGTGATACCTCATGGTAGTTTTGATTTGCAGTTCTCTAATGATTAGTGATGTTGAGCATCCTTTCATTTGGTTGTTGGCAATCTGTATATCTTCTTTGGAGAAATGTCTATTTAGGTCTTCTGCCCATTTTTGGATTGGGTTGTCTTTTTTTTTTTTGATATTGAGCTGCATGAGCTGCTTGTAAACTTTGGAGATTAATCCTTTGTCAGTTGCTTCATTTGAAAATATTTTCTCCCATTCTGAAACAATTAACTAAACTCAGGAAAAAATATTGAATAAAAATACCACAACATCTTAAAAATGACTACTAAATTACAAGCTGCCAAAGGGAGGCTATACTCAGTTAAAATTTAATGAATGCATTGAGGAGATGCTTGAAGACTAAAAAGAGCATGATGACGAAGTGGAGAAAAGTATAAATATCGGTATGAAAGGACATTCATACATAGTTCGGACAAAGAAAATCTATAATACATGCAATTAGAGTACCTGGGAGAAAAAAATCCCCAAAACAATGTAAAATAAATAACATATAATAATAAAATCAATCTTCACAGCAAAAGGGATTAAAAAGAAAGCTAAGGAATTAAACCATTTTTAAAAAGTAACACAATACATATATACAGAAAATAGATGTAACAATAAAATGGTAGTTAGAACAGAATAAATCATATGGTTAAATGTGAATGGATTTAACTCACTTACTTAAAATATTTTCAAATTGACACACAAACAAAATCCAGCTTTGTGTTGTATACAGGAGACCTACCTAAAATAAAGGGACTCATGGAGTCTAAATATACAAGGGCAAATTTATAACAGAAAAATATTTAAACCTCAAGAAAGTGGAGATTGCATTCCAGGTATTAAGGTAATTCCAGATAAAAAATGATTAAATGTATCAAATAAGACAATTTGAAATTCTGAAAGCCCCAATTCACAATGAAGTATTAGAATATTGAATATCTATACACAAAATAACATAGCAATAATCTTCATAAACATAAACTACAGGAGATTCAAGAAGAAATATACAGAATCAGACTAACTGGAGACCAAGCCACTTGCAGTTAAAAAGAGGTCATGAGACCCAAACAATAAGGATATAAAGTCATCCACAGCATAATCTTTAAGGCCAATTTTAAAGCAATGTCTCCAATATTATACCCTCTAAGAGAAAATATATCTTCTGCTCAATCACACATAGAACATTGACAAAAAAATCACCTATACCCAAGAATATAAAATGGAGAAAAGATAGCTTCTTCAATAAGTGGTGCTGGGAAAACTGGACAGCTACATGTAAAAGAATGAAATTAGAACACTCCCTAACCCCATACACAAAAATAAACTCAAAATGGATTAAAGACCTAACTGTAAGGCCACACATTATAAAACTCTTAGAAGAAAACATAGGCAGAACACTATGACATATCACAGCAAGATCCTTTTTGACCCACCTCCTAGAGAAATGGAAATAAAAACAAAAATAAACAAATGGGACCCAATTAAACTTAAAAGCTTTTTCACAGCAAAGGAAACCATAAACAAAATGAAAAGACAACCCACAGAATGGGAGAAAATATTTGCAAATGAAGTGATGAACAAGTGATTCATCTCCAAGATATACAAACAATCATGCAGCTCAATAGTAAAAAAACAAAACACAATCAAAACTGGGCAAAAGATCTAAATAGAGATTTCTCCAAAGAAGACATAGAGATGGTCAAAAAGCACATGAAAAAAATGCTCAGCATCACTGATATTAGAGAAATGTGAATCCAAACTATAGTGAGGTATCACCTCACACCATTCAGAATGGCCATCATCAAAAAATCTACAAGCAATAAATGCTGGAGAGGGTGTGGAGAAAAGGGAATCCTCCTACACTGTTGGTGGGAAAGTAAATTGATACAACCACTATGGAGAACAGCATGGAGGTTCCTTAGAAAACTAAAAATAGAACTACCATATGATCCAACAATTCCACTCCTGGGCATATATCTGGAGAAAAATCATAATTTGAAAAGATACATGCATCCCAATGTTCATTGTAGCACTACTTACAATAGCAAGACATGGAAGCAACCTAAGTATCCATCAACGGAGTAATGGATAAAGAAGATGTGGTACATATATACAACGGAGTATTACTCAATCATAAAAAAGGATGAAATAATGCCATTTGCAGCAACATAGATGGGCATAGAGATTATCATACTAAGTGAAGTAAGTCAGAGAAAGACAAATATCATTTGATATCACTTATATGTGAAATCTAAAAAAATGATACAAATGAACTTATTTGCAAAACAGAAACAGACTCACAGACATAGAAGACAAATTTATGGTTATCAAAGGGAAAAGGTGAGGGGGGAAGATAAATTAGAAGGTTGGGATTAACATATACATGCTACTATATATAAAATAGATAATCAAAAATAACATACTGTATAGCACAGGGAACTGTACTCAGTACCGTGTAATAACCTATCTGGGAAAAGAATCTGAAAATGAATAGATATATGAATATGTATAACCAAATCACTTTGCTGTACACCTGAAATGAATACAACGTTGTAAATTAACTATACTCCAACATAAAATTAAAAATATTTTTAAATTGCCTATACCTTATATTTTGAAACAACATTATCGAGTTCCAAGTTACAGTAAAGATATAAACACTCTGGTAAAAATATAAGAAAATGGATATTAATAAAATAAAAATTCAAAAAGGACTTTTCAGCTGGAAATTTGAAAGCTTTCTATTAAAAAACTTCTGGTTGAAAGTGAAATGCAAACCAAAATTGCAGAAGTTGTGAACTGTAATAACAAACATTTCATACCAACAGGATACATTTAAAGCAGTGACAAAAGAAAAAATAATGCTTTAAATACTCTACCAATGAAAATTATAGAATGTAGGTATGAACTAATTACGAACTCAAAATAGAAAATGGACAAAGTAAATCAAAAGGAAGGACAAGATAGGGTGTATTATAAATAAAAGAAAAAACAAGTGATGCAGAAAAAGTAAAAACAATATAAATAATTAATATATTTAAGTGCTTATTATTATTTTTTTCCACTGTACCATGTGGCATGCGGGATCTTAGTTCCCTGACCAGGGATGGAACCCATGCCCCCTGCAGTGGAAGCACGGATTCTTAAACACTGGGCTGCCAGAGAAGTCCCTGAGTGCTTATTTAAAAATTAATCAAATAGACAAATAAAAACAAAGGAAAATTGGGAAAACAACAAATATTCAAAATAAAAATTACAAAGGAAAACTAAATATAACAAAAGGAAATTAAGAAATATGTGATATTTTGCACCAGTCAAAAAAAAAATTGAAACTCTAGATGAAATGGATAACTATTAAGGAAAATACATGAATCAAATTTGATGACAGTTAAGGGAAAAAAATTAAACAAAAATTCCATAGAAGAAATAAATAAAATTATTACAAATATGCCCCCCAAAAGTGTATCAAGTTCAGATCATTTATTGGGGGTCATTAGCAACACTTAAAAGATCAGAAAATTGCATTGCCACATAAATTGTTCCAGTTTACATAAAACTGATACTTAAACCTGAAGAATGGAGTCCCCCAAAGAAAACTATACACTAATCTTGTTATGAATATTGGTGCAAAAATCCTAAATAAAACATTGGCAAATAGAATCTATGTTAACATTCAGACAAAAATACATTATGATTGAAATCTATCAATCATCTTCAGTTGTTTTTCTCAGAGTTGTTCATTGTTGTTCAGAAACTAGAATGCTTCTCTGCAGTCACTGTTCATACAAAGGATTCATACAAATGACTCAAAGACAAAAACATGGTGAAGTCATGCTGAACGACGGTTGAAACTTAAAACTAGACTTCTGCAAATGAAACCTTTCTTCAAGAAGAATCAAAAACATTAGTGAGATCTGGACCATCCCTGATATTCTCTACCACAACTTTGACCAAGAACAGAACTTAAGACAGAAAAGAAAGAAAGAAGTCCCCACATACCTTGAAAAACATCTGCTTCAGAACCATATAGATGTTGTGGAATTGTGTTGCCTGCTGAGGAAAGATTGGGTTGATTCTGCCTTAGAAGGATATTTGTGTTGGTTTAAAGGCATGAAGGGATTAAAATTACCTACAGAATTTTGTTGACTGAAGTTGAGTCCACTATAGATCCGATGACTTTCAAAATATGAGACAGCTATGAATTGATCTGGTTTCAGAAAAATGTTTACTGTAGTGATCCATCATTAATTAAACATGGAAGTCAGTTATAGTATTACTTGTCATGGTTAAATAACTGCAATTAATTAAAAGTTTTCAACTTCTTTTCATATTCACTTAAAATCATTGGTATAGATGATCTCTCTTTTTTAGAACTGTGGGAATTCAATATTTTCATCATCTTGACCTTGTTGTAGACAGGAGATGCACCCTCTCTAGCCAAGTGGAATTAGTTTAATATTTTGTGTTTTCTGGTTAAATGATTTATTTTCTCATCATCTGCTTGGTCCTGTTGATAAGCATAGATTGCCTCATCATGCCTTCTTTTTCCCACGAAAGTTTAGGGATTTATCATTGCAGTATTCTAGTATAACAAAGTTTATCTTTTAAGCTCAGTGTGAGTTATATTATGTAAACTTATTGAGCTCAAGTGTTATTCCCTTTTTATTCTAAATATAACATAGAATCCAAGATATTTTGTTGGTCATGTACACCTTCCCAGTTTTCTATTCATACATGTTTATACATTCTCTCAACCTTTAACATCTACTCATAAGATAGTATGCTTAGTTTGCATTTCACTGTTTAATAAGTGACGTTTGGTTAATTAATAAATATATGTTATTTCTTTGGGGGAGAACTGGAAAGAATGTACACTTATTTTTCATTCAGTTAGATTTACTTATTTTGGATATATTAAGTATTTCACCATGGTACAGCAGAATGATAAAATACTGTGGCAATATTAGTAATTACTTGCCCAATATCTTCTCTCTTTAAAGTCAGAATCCCAATCTGAGTGGAAGTACCCACTAAAATCCATGTCACTCCTTTAGCAGTTTTTGCCAATGAGATGTAATTCACTAGATGGAGCTTTAGGAAAACCTCTTTAAAATTGGGCTGCCTACTGTCTCATGAGCATTTGCTATTCTCTTATTTCCTTTTTACCTTTCCTAGATTGGTGATGTAAATCTGGCAGTGGAGAACCACCTTCCAAAATGCATTCTCTGAAGATGCTGAATAAAAATAGGAAAAAAAAATAGAAGGTATGCATGACAAAGCATATGTCATAACACCACTAAGCCAGCTCGGCACTGTTTTCCTCTGAATTTGTCATTAAATGATAGGGGAAAAACCCTATTAATTTGTTTAAATGAAGTTGTATGTGTGTGTGTGTGTCTATTATTTGCAGCTAAATGTATCCCTAACTGCTACAAATAGCTCTGATTAAATGCTATTACTATACTCAGTAATACCAACTTATACTCAGTGGTCACAAAATTATAATAAATTATATTATTTTACAGTGACTTCATGTCACATACTGTGGGCATTAGTAAGTATACTCAGAAGTGTTATACTAGAAGAAAATCTAGGAAATAGATAATTATAGGATATACCTTTGTTTACATATGTTGCATGGAACTTTATTTTCCAAGTGTTTGAATATCTTATTTTTATGCTTAAGGTAGCCAGGATGGTGTCACTGGTCACTACGGTCAAACAAAAGAATCAAATTTTATTCATACCAATTGTTTGGAATATACAGATAAAAAGTCAACTAAACTTTTCACATGTTAAAACTCTTTGGCATCATGTAGACATAGTAGATATAGGGTACTACAGAAAATAATAATGATATACTTTCTTTTTTTTTTTTTTGCGGTATGCGGGTCTCTCACTGTTGTGGCCTCTCCCGTTGTGGAGCACAGGTTCCGGACGCGCAGGCTCAGCGGCCATGGCTCACGGGCCCAGCCGCTCTGCGGCATGTGGGATCTTCCCGGACCGGGGCACGAACCTGTGTCCCCTGCAGGCGGACTCTCAACCACTGCGCCACCAGGGAAGCGCATGATATACTTTTTAATGATTCTCTATGGAGAGGACATTGGGATCCCTAGTCATGAAATATTCAATAATCCTTTGAAACTGCACTATGACAAGAGATATAGCTTTGAATTTATTATCCTTCTACCAAGAGCAAAATTTACTCTTATTAAGTCCCTCTGCTTAACCAACCTTAAAATAATTTAATTTTGATCATTAATTCCTTATTAACATACTAAATATAACAAAAGAGGGACAGATTTTATTGAAATTAAGGAACCCTTTGATTAATTCTAAGCTAAAACCTTGCTGTCTCATCTTTTGCTTGGAATAAGAATGCTCTACTTTTTCATTATGTAAAGTTGCTTACATTGGAGCATTTATTTAGTAAAGAGTGAAGCAAAATCTTTGTGTTGTAGTCACTGCATTCAAGTTTTCAGGCCTTCTCCTGCTTCTCAGGAATTCTTCAAATTGTGAATACTTAAACATGTAAATGGTTATTATTAAATATATAAGCAACCACTTAAGAGGATATATTTCAAGGCACATGAATTGTGCCTGGATCTAACAGCCTGTCACACTTATGTTAATTTAGAGGGCATTATATTAAAAAATGAGCATTTACAATGACACAGACACACTTCTTCCTAAGATGAGAATCATCCTACCACAGGTATGACCTCGTAGCTTTCAGAGCAAAGTATGTCAGGAGAACAGAATCCTAGTTTTGCATCTGTGTGTACAGTAGCTTTTGGAACTTGAGAAACACTTATAACTTTATAGGTTTAATTTCCAAAACAGTAAAAAAGGATGTTGATGTACTACAGTGTTTAGAGTTTCAACCATATCTGGAAGGCAATAAAATTTATGGGAAGATTGTAGGAAGTATAGTTCTATTCTTAATATATTTTCCTTCCAGGCCATGTTTGAGCTTCATAAGTTATCTCACTTTTTTGTGTTATAGCACAAGCCAGTAGGGAGGGTATAAAGAATGTTGACTTTGGAATCAGATGATCAGAAAAGAACTGGACTGAGTAACAGTTTTACTGCTTACTGCCTGTGCAAACTTTACAAAGCAATTAACCTTTAGACACTCAGTTTTATCATCTGCTAAATGGAGATCACTATTCCTCCAGATATAAACAATAAATGAGATAATTTTTCAAGGCACCTAATAAAGCAGCTGGCACACCATATAAAGTTTATAAATATTAGACTAATTACAAGTGTATTTTAAAAACATACAGATAAACTCTGACATGGAATACATTGGCTTATTATGAATCAGTGATAAGTAGCTCAAATGACTTTCTCAGATTCCAGGACAGCAGGAATTATGTTCGTTCTTATTATGGCGCCAGCATCTTGAATTATGTTTGCCCCTAAAAATGTTCCCTTCCTTGAATAATATTAACAAAGTAACCATACTCTGAATGAAAAAGTGGGACAGTTTGTATAATTTGATGGGGGGGAATCTTAGGAAAAGTATGTATGATTTAGGGCTACACAGAAAAGTTTTGCTGAAGGATAAGTCTATTCTGGGACATTCTGGGAAGACATGAATTAGCATGAATTGAAGAGGCACATCTCAAGGGGAAAGAAAATAAATCAAGATAAGTAGAGTGCATTGAAACAAAATTTTCCTGTTTCATTTCTGGTTAGCCAAATGCATTTGGGGTTTTCATTAGAGGATGGAGGGATTGTTATTACTGCCTCTTGTGATTTAAACTGCATATATATTATATGAATATAAACTACAATCAAGGCAAAGTTTTAAAAAAATTTTCTCTGAAAATTGGGTGAAATGAAATAACATTTGTAATTTGCTAATTGTCTTTCTATAGAGTTGAAATTAACTCACTTTTTGCTCTTTTGCCAAGATGTATTTATACCACAATATTGATCAGGAAGGGATTTTTAGACTTCTGTGGCCATTGTTACCAAATCCACTTCTTCTTATCTTGGATGTTTTTTATTTTAATACACTTTACATATTAATTTTTTAAACTATCTGTGACACACAAACCAGATGTAGAGTTTTATGAAAAAGATTTTCTTGCTCACTGGTCTCCAAACAAGAGTAACAGAACCAGCATTTTTCAAGCTAACCTCTATGATTTGGTAATCACAAAAAGCTGTGCTAAACCAGCTTTTCCTGCTGTCCTAGAGTCTGATAAAGTCATGTGAACCACTTACCAGTGATTCATAATAAACCAATATATTCCACATCAAGGCTTATCTATATGTTTTAATATCTAGCTTAGCACAGATGAATGCCAGTCCAGTATCTTTTTCTCCTTTCAGGTATAGTTACTGTTCCCATTTTTATGTCTGAAACCTATCTATTCTGGTCTACTTTTAGAAGTTTTTGAAGATTCATGATCTTATACAGGTCCAAAATAGAATTTTGAAATTGCTTGTATATAGCAGCTGAAGTTAGATCAAATATTGTCACTGAGGGACTTCATGCTTTATTTTTATTGCATTTCTATAGATATAAGATTTTTTAAAAGGGTTTTTTTTTTTTGGTAAAGTATTGTATATCAGGACAATAACTGTTAAAATCTTTATGTTCTTAATTAGATGCTTGTGAGAGACTAGGTATAAAAACAGATGATGGCCAGATCATATATAAAAATAGGACTCTGACCCACAATCTTCAGTTACTTGCCCAGGAAACCAGTTCATTATCTACAGTAACTAGTCCAGGAATCCATCTTATTATCTATACGTCAAACTTAAAGGAAGTCATACCACTATCTCTAAAAAATAATCTATATAGACAAACAAGAACCCCTGTAACAATTGGCTCCAAGTGGCCAGGACTTGACTGGCAATTGATTGCTTTCCTAATATTTGTCCTATTTCCATTTTAGTACCAACCAGAGAAAGCTAAATATGCACTCCTACCCAAACACAGAGGATGCACCTACAGCTTGCCTACAGCTTCTCCATGCCAACAGCCTCCAATTAGGGCATAATTGAAGGCTTCCCTCTTTTCCACCATAAAGCTTTCCCATTCCTCTGTCTGCCTTTGAGATTCTGTCAAAACGCAAGTGATTATGGTTGACTCTCTTGCTAGAACAAGCTCTGAATAAATAACCTTCGCCTGTACTCATTTGGTTGTTTTTTTATTTCCACACTTGCCTACCCTACATAAAATGAGTTTAGTTTAATGTCTTTGGTGCAAATTTTTTTATATGTTAGGCTTTGTGCCAGGTACAAACTTATGGCACTAAACTACATACTAAAGTTCATGTCCTCACTCAATGTAAAATTGGCAAAGTAAATAAGCAGGTAAATAGAAAATATTAATATCATGGGTTTGACTTTGAAGTTAAAGCCAGGCATAGTTTGTCAGTGGAATACAGAGCGATTAGCAAAAAGGAAAGATTGTGTAGCTAGAAAAGAATAGTACATATGTAACATGCTTTTAATATAAATATTTAGCAAACTAATAATAGCCTTTATGTTTTATTTTCAATTAATTCTTTATTTACAAAGTATTATCTTTTCATTATTATGGCTTTAGAATATTTGCATTATACATTTGTCAAATATGCCTTCAGATTTGCATTTATGCTGATATATATTCAGCTCAGCATTTATGTTTCCTTTTGGACTAATGAGATTAAACATTCCCTTGATGATTATTTAATAGATGTCTTCTCTTAGATTCTCAGATGTTTTTGACATATATGGACCAAAAGGAAGATTTTGATAATTTGGATTTGGTAATTAGTATTCTCCAACTGTTTCACATTTAAATAAGACCACTTAATTTTAGTTTATAAAATATTCTCTGCAAAATTTTGAGCATAATATTAGGCAAAAATTCCTTCTCCTCTTGGGACTAAGATTTGGAATTTGCTATCCAGTATATTTCTAAATTGCTGAATTCTTTTTGAAATCCTAACACTAGTCAAATGTTAAAATATTGCCCCTCAAAATCTGTACTTTATAAACAATTTGAAATATAT
Organism: Grampus griseus; assembly: GCF_964374135.1. NCBI lineage: Eukaryota > Metazoa > Chordata > Mammalia > Artiodactyla > Delphinidae > Grampus > Grampus griseus. The sequence goes on from NC_138997.1 coordinate 64,883,618, forward strand.
CTAAAATTTTGAATTTTGAATTATGCCAAATTCATAAACTTATTTTTGGATCCAGTTGATTAATAATGAACTGCAAAAAAGCCTAATGTTTGGTCTTCATCAAAGACTACACCAATTTTTTTTTTTCATTTTGTTATTAGTACCTGGACAAATGAATTGTAGCTTCAACTGGGTAATATGGCATTTTTAGTGATTAAAAATGCTTCTCTCTTATTTAACCTATCTCTGATGATATACTCTATTTCCCATACTTGGTTATTAGTAACTAAAATTTGGGGATGTGCTAAGTGTCTTGAGAACAAAGAGGAGTTAAGAGAGTTAAGGTGGGTTTAAAAAGACATAGCTGGGCCACAAATTTTAAGTAAGATTTTATAGGAGAGAAAACAAGGGAAGAAAATCTACTTTACAGAAATATGATTTCTAGATATCCACTGACTGTTTAGTTATAAAATATACAAAAACATTAGACCACACATATTTTTAATCAAGTAATTAATGATGAAATAAAAAAAAAGGGGAATCACTTAGAAGATTAGAACTAATCATACACATCAATCCAAGGAGATAACATGGTGATGGACCCCAGTACTTTTGGACGGCATCTTTAGAATCAAGTAGCTTACTAGCTTCCAAAGACTAAGTTTTTTGGATGTGGCTGTGGTTAAACTATCCTCACCCTTAGGATGAAAAGCTAAATAAAAGTTCCCTTGCCACCCCCCTGCACCTTCAACACACACATATAAAGTCATGATTCTGAAAATGCCAGAGTCTGAGAAAAAGAAAAAAAAAAAAGGTGAGTCAGAATAAAACTTACCCAGTATACACAAATAGGCTGGGTACTTTTCTATCTTGTACTTACCTTTGGATGGAGATAAAACGTGAAATTTGAAAAGGCAGAAACAACAGTAACAACAACAAAACTCTTGTGGAATTTTTAAAAAGTCACTAGCTTGACCTCACTCAGGTTTTGAATTTCCTTCACTCACTACATTTAAAATTAAATCATGAAAAATTTTAAATTTTCCAACAAAGAAAACACAAATCTGAGATAGTTTAGAATGTGTATCATATTCTATCAGACAATCAAGAAACAGTTCTAATATTTCACAAACTCATCAAGAGAGTAAAAAGAGTAGAGGAAGTAGAAAAAGAGGGAATTCAAATTCTTTAATGCTAGTATAAATTTAATTCTAAAACCAGATGTGAAAATTCCCCAAATCTTAGTGATTAGAATAATAAACATTTATTATCTATTTCTGTGGGTCACGAATCTCAGAGATGCTTACCTGTAAGGTTCTGACTCAGGATCTCTCTCTAAGCTGCAATCAAGATGTCAGCAGGGGGCTGCAGTTACCTCGGGACTCACCTGGAAAACTAGCCACTTCCAAGTTCACTCCTGTGGCTCTTGGCAGGCGTTGAGTACACGCTGATCACTGGAGAAGGACATCATTGCCTGCTGCATGGTTCTCTTCATAGGGCCACTCACCTCATAGCAGTTTGCTTCTCCCAGAGACAGGTATCTGAGAGAGAAGTATGCATGACAGTAACCAAGACAGAAGTCACAATATTTTTAGAACCTGATATTGAAAGTGGCATCCCATCCCTTCTGCAATACTCTGTCCACAATCAAAGAGAAGGGTTACACAAATGTGCGACTACTAGGAGCCAGGGATTCACAGGAGACCACTTTAAAGGCTGTCTACCATACCAGGTAAGGAAATTCAGAAGATTGCAGACAAGTTCATAAACATAGATGCAAAAATCCATAATAAAATAATAGCGATTAGACTGTATCAGTGGTTTAAAATTAAATTACATCCTAGCCAAATTGGTCTTGCCCAGGAATACAAAGGTGGTTTAAAATTAGAAAAAAAAATATTGACTACACTGTAATGTATTACATTGACAATAAAAAGGTAGGAAAAATGATTAATGAACTGGTGCAGAAAATAATCCTATGATAAAATTCAACATCCAATCATGAGAAAAGTAGCAAATTAGGACAAGGAGAGAACTTCCATAACCTTATAAACAATGTCAGCCTGACATTTATAGGAAATGTTATGTTCAATGAGGAAATATAAAAATCATTACCTATAAAATCAAGGAATAGGCAAAAATAGCCAATACCATTGATTTATATTCATACATTTTTGAATGTTTATTCAATATTTTCCTGGAGGTCTTAGCCAACCCAGTAAGACAAGAAAATTAACTGAAAAATATAAACATAGGAAAATAAGGAAAACTAATATTTCCATATTATATGATCATATATATACATGAAACTACAGAAAAACTTTATAATTAAAAGTTTAGTAAGTTTGTTGAAAATTAGGCAAATAGAAAAAGTGAATTTTCCACACCAGAAATAACAGTTAAATATATAAAAAAATAAGATAATAAGTATAGAACAACAAATACCATAACTAAATAGGAATTCATTTTTAAAAGAATACACATGAACTCTATAGCAAAAACTGTAACTCTGATGAGGATTACAGAAAATTATCTGCATATATGGACAACTATTATATTAAAAAATAAAGCAATAAGAAAACGCAAATGTTAAGAAAAATTACATCATTTAATATGAAAACATTTAACTTTCTATCTCCATTTATCTATTATTTCATAACATTAATATTAAGCAGTCTTGCTTAGTAAAATAAATTTTTCAAGTAAATAAAAATTTTAAAAACCTAGTCATTTGAAGACATAAATTGGAGATCTTTTAATGAAAAACAAGAACTGTTTTGAATGAATGTCTATTTAAAATATAATAATCACAAAACATATTTTTTTAAAACTCTGTTGTTTAGAAATTTTTGAAGGATGAAATCTTGTACTACAGACATAACTGGAGGAAATCATGGCAACTGAGTAATGAACAGTCTAAATTAAAATAATACAGATTCATTTTACTCTTAGGAGTCAATCGCAATCAAAATTCCTTTTTTTGTACAACAACTACAAAAATAAAAAAGAAAATCCGGAATTACATTTGCATATTCCATTCAATTGAAGAAGTTAATCACCTATTCTGAATTAGGGTCCATATTTTGTATCCTCTCCTTTTCATTTTGTCCTTGCTATATAATCTATAATAAATTGTCATAGACAAAAAAGAGACAGCATTTTGTGAACTGAAATGGAAGAGATTTACACTGTTATTTGTTCAGAAGTGTGTGAACAAAAATGATTTAGCTCTAAGGATTTGTGCATAGATGTGTAACACATTGACCACATTTTAAAGGTGACAATTCAAGTCACCAAAAAAGTGCATTTTTGGATTTATAATTTCATTATGTAGAAAGCTAATTGATGAAACTAAGGAAGGTGAAATTTTTGAATTGATGTCTTTTAAATTTTTATTTCTCCTTTTCTCTTTTTTCTTTGTAAGGTTTTTTTTTTTTCCTTAACTATACTGAAAGACAACAGTATTGTTTAAGCACAGATCTTAATGGGTGTTAATGAAGCAGGAACAAAGATCTTCTGATAGATTCAGACATCTCTATAGAGGATTTTCTTGCAGGGGATTAGTGCCAGTTATGCTTTCTTCACATTGATAATAAATAAAGATTATATGTTACTTCTCTTTGATTTTCCTTGCCATATTATGATAATTGTTATGACGCTAATTAGCAAATTGTGTGTTTGTTCATCAGTTTGATTTATTTTGATTTTTTTTTAAGTACAGGAACAAATTAGCATGGCATATGACACAAAATCACCATAATAGCATAACAAGCAAAATAAAATGAATGAATGGTTGAAGTTACTTGGAAGACAATTCTATTTCATTTTTCAAGATGCATGATGATGATTTATCTACTCTTGGTGGAAATTTTAAGTAAAATAGGCAATACTGTAGACCCTCCTGAAGTCTGAAATTATACTTAACGTTACTATGACAAAGGTGAATTATTTTTAATTGTATGAGGGTTTCCTGCATTGCTGTCATTGAAAATGTATACCACAAGAGGTTTGTCTGTGCTAACATTCTAGAAACTCTTTGCATGCAGAATGTGTCTGCACAAATTATTTATTTAAGGTAGATAAATCAAGCATTATGTTAGTGTTTTATGTACAAGACTAAAACAATTAAAAATCCTGTAAAATAAAATTTGTTATTTTACTAAAACTAAATCTTAAGAATAATGAAGTCAGATTTGTAACCTCTTCATACGTGACGATACCTGGCATGCAGGAAGCATGCAATTATTAAAAAATTAATAAATACCTAAATGGATGAATGGCATCCTAGTAACTATAAATGGTTCTTTCTGTTTTTGTTAATTTGCTGTTGCATTAGCAGACCTAAGTTTCATAATGTACATAGTGTGACATCTTCGATTTGCTTTGGGTAGAATGTACTGAAAGGGAAGTGTAATCTCTGGGTGACCAGTCACACATTATAATGGAATAGCATAAAATGATGCACAGAAATAAAACAAGAGTATTGGCAGCCTGTCTGGCATATCATGTGCCAATTCTTTTCCCTTCGGGAAGTCTCTTTTTAGTGAATGGTCAGTCCATTGGTATTGCAGTTTGATTTGTGACTGATGAAGGCAGCTCATGTGTGGGTGCCAACACAATCACCTGGAAAGGAAGGAGATCTGTTGTCATATAGACCCATAACAAAACCTGATGTTTACACAAAGACCCTTGGCACAGGGCACAGATCCTTGAAGCCAAGCAACCTCTGCAATAAAATGGCTTAAGAGAGGAAGAGAGATTGGGATGCTTTGTATTCTTTGTTTCGTTTGATCAAGCTCGTGTTTCAAAGGTAATTGATACCCCCAGAGGCATGAACGGCCTGCCACCTCAGACTGAATTTAGATTTTTGTTGCTGATGTCAATTTTTCTGAGAATTTATTCATTAAAATAGTTTGTTTGTTTTTTTTTCCTTTTACATAGTAAGAGAGTCCGGACCTGGCCCTCTAAACCCTCATGTTTGGCTCTCCTCCGTAAAAAAGAAGACCCAAACATGACTTAAGACTTACATAAAGCCTGAATTGTCTTTTTTTAGAAAGGGATTAATGAATGTTAACAAGAGTTGTCTAAATCCTTTTGCTGGGAAAGTTAAAATTTTAGAGTTAGGCTATTCCAAAAGGAATTTCCATAAGTTTCTCAAGACAGTTTTATTAACTTCTATACTGAATTGAAGAGTGTCCCTGCAAACTACGTTCATTTGGAACTTGTGAGTGTGACCTGATTTGGAAATGGGGTCTTGCCAAATGTAATCAAGTTAAGATCAGGATAACCCATAAATCCAGTATAAGTCATGTCCCTATAAGAGGAGGGAAATTTGGGCACAGAGACACAAACACACAAGGAAAAAGGTCATGTAAAATTGAGACAAAGAAACAATGAAATATCAGAAAGAGAAGTTTAGGAAACAGTCCCATTTACCATCACATCAAAAAGAATAAAATATCGGGCTTCCCTGGTGGCGCAGTGGTTGAGAGTCCGCCTGCCAATGCAGGGGGCACAGGTTCATGCGCCGGTCCGGGAAGATCCCACATGCTGCGGAGTGGCTAGGCCCGTGAGCCATGGCCACTGAGCCTGCGCATCTGGAGCGTGTGCTCCACAACGGGAGAGGCCACAGAAGTGAGAGGCCCGCGTACCACAAAAAAAAAAAAAAAAAAAAAAAAGAATAAAATATCTAGGAATAAATCTACCTAAGGAGGCAAATGACCTGTGCTCCACAAACTATAAGATGCTGATGAAAGAAATTGAAGATGATACAAACAGATGGAAAGATATACTGTGTTCTTGGACTGGAAGAATCAATACTGTTAAAATGACCATACTACCTAAGGCAATCTACAGATTCAATGAAATGTCATTTTTCACAGAACTGGAACAAAATTTTTAAAATTTGTATGGAAACACAAAAGATCCTGAATAGCCAAAATGATCTTGAGGAAGAAGAACTGAGCTGAATGAACAAATCACCCTCCCTGACTTTAGACTATACTACAAAGCTACAGTAAACAGAATAGTACTGGCACAAAAACAGACACACAGACAAATGGAACAGGATAGAAAGCCCAGAAACAAAGCCACACAGCTATGGTCAATTAATCTACAACAAAGGAGGCCAGAATATACAATGGAGAAAGGGCAGGCTCTTCAATAAGTGGTGCTAAGAAAACCAGACAGCTATATGTAAAGAATGAAATTAGAACATTCTCTAACACCATATACGAAAATAAACTCAAAATGGATTAAGGACTTAAATGTAAGGCCAGATACTATACAACTTCTAGAGGAAAACAGAGGCAGGACACTCTTTAACATAAATCACACCAATATTTTTTGGCTCCATCTCCTAGAGTGTTGGAAACAAAAACAAAAATAAACAAATAGGACCTAATTAAACTTACAGTCTTTTGCACAGCAAAGGAAATCATAAACAAAATGATAAGACAACCTACGGACTGGGAGAATATATTTGCAAACAATGCTGCCAACAAGTGATTAATTTCCAAAATATACAAATAACTCATACAGCTCAACATCAAAAAAAACCAAACCACCCAATCAAAAAATGGGCAGAAGACCTAAGTAAACATTTCTCCAAAGAGATACAGATGACCAACAGGCACATGAAAAGATGCTCAACTTTGATAATTATTAGAGAAATGAAAATCAAAACCACAATGAGGTATGACCTCATACCAGTCAGAATGGCCATCATTAAAAAGTCTACAAATAATAAATGCTGGGGAGGGTGTGGGGAAAAGGGAACCCTCCTACACTGATCATGGGAATGTAAACTGGTGCAGCCACTATGGAAAACAGTATGGAGGTTCCTTAAAAATCTAAAAATATGGTTACCATATGATCCAGCAATCACACTCCTGGGCATATATCTGGAGAAAAACATAATTTGAAAAGATACATGCACCCCAATGTTCACAGCAGCACTATTTACAGTAGCCAAGAAATGGAAGCAACCTAAATGTCCATAAACAGAGGAATGGATAAAGAAGATATGCTATTTATATATATATACACACATATGTATATATGCAAAGGAATATTACTCAGCCATAAGAAAGAATGCTACTTATAGTAACATGGATGGGGACCTAGAAATTATCATACTGATGTATGCCAGACAGAGAAAGACAAATATATGATATCACTTATATGTGGAATCTAAGAAAAGTGATACAAATGAACTTATTTACAAAACTGAAACAGACTCACAGACATAGAAAACAAACTTACCAAATTTACCAAAGGGGAAAGGGGGGAAAGGAATAAATTGGGAGTTTGGGATTAACATATACACACTACTTTAAGTAAAATAGATAAACAACAAGGACCTACTGTATACCACAGGGAATTATATTTACTATCTTGAAATAACCTATAATGGAAAATAACCTGAAAAAGAATATATATATATATATATATATATATATATATATATACATGTATAACTGAATCACTGTGCTGCACACTTGGAATATTGTAAATTAACTATACTTTAATAAAAAAAGTTTAAAAAATGGAAACAAAGATTGGAATGCCAATGATTGCTGATAATTAACAGAAGCTGGGAGAAATAAAATTAGAATTCACGCTCCCTCACCACCCCAAGCCTCAGAGCGAACATGGTCTTGCTGACAACTTGATTTGAACTTCTACATTCCACAACTGTGAGACAAAGATTCTGTTTTTCTAACCCACCAAATTTGTCTTAGGAAACAAATTTAGACTTTAGTGCTGGGAAGTTGAGCGCTACTGTGCCAAATACTCAAATGTGGAAGTGTGTTTATTAAACGCGTGGAGATATTTTTCATTCGCAAAGAAAATATGTTCTCTTAAAGGTAATAGATACAGGATGGAAGTGTTAGGAAGCACATTAAAATCTAGACCGCCTTGAAGGGACTGTTGGTAGAAACAGAGACATTAAAGGTAATTCTGGTGAGGACTCAAAGAAATAAAGAGAACTATACAAAAGTTTCTACCACCTTAGAGAATATTAATTTGCTGTTAATGTGATAATATTATCATAAAGAGAATGTTGCTAGAAACATGAACATTAATGGCTCTTTTGGTGAGGTCTCAGATGGAAAAGAGAAACATGCTATTGGAAACCGGAGGAAAATCCATCCTTGTCATAAAGTTACAGTTCTGAACATGTTAGTTTCCTGCAAAAAGATCTTGATAGGATTTCCCACTAAAAAGGGAAGAAAGTTCAAACAACAGCCTCCCAGCCTCCAAACCTCCTTAAAATTACCTCCTCCTATGCCCCTTAATACATCTTATTAAACGGAAATACTGCCTCATTCTCTTTGGTCATTCTTTTCCTTCCAGTTTGATATACCCATATTCACAGCTAGCTGAAATGATACTTTTCCTCTTTCCCTAATGAAATTGTTCTTCATCCCCCAATTAGATGTCTCTCCTGTTAGAATTCCCACTGCATTTGTTTTATTGATATTTATACTTTTCTTTTGCATTTCATTATTATATTCTACTCTTATTCTTTGTGTAATACATTATCTCTTTTATTATAGTAAGATTTTTGAAGATAGGGCTGGTACCTGACTAATCCTCATCTGTTCCCAAAGTATCTAATGAGGTGCCAAATAAATACCTTTTCTGTGAATCAATGTATGAGGGAAAACTGTGATACAGCATTATTTGAAGATCTGATTCTATATTATTTTATTTATAGACTTACTCTAAATCACCCTATTTTGCCCAGAACTTAAATCATTCTTCGTGAGGCTTTTTTCTTGCTGTAGCTATTTTATTCATTAGACACACACACACACACACACACATTCTTTGTGTTCTTAAAAAATATTGCATTAAATATAGGAATCCTTAAAGAAGAAAGACTCTGGTTAGAATAAAATGAGGGGGTATTCAAGAACAGGACTGCTAAAGTCAACAACCTTGTTTTTCATCTTGACTACTTCATTTATCTACTGGCTGGTCAAGGGAATTTTCCTTAAATTCTTCATTTCAGACTTTTAATCTGTAAAATGGATAATAAAAATATCTACCTCATAGGGGTTCTGTTAGAACTAAGAGCTCAACATAGATGAGACATATTATTGATACTTGAATTAATTTTGGGTTTTTGTATCATTCATCAATAGTAAGTGGCAACCATATATATATATATATATATATATAAAATGTTATACATAATTCTAAATTTGTATACATATCATTAATATCACTATAATAATTTTCACTTTTCAAACAGCTCAAGGTAGATTTTCATTTGTATTTGTTCCTGTGCTCTATGACAACAGCTGTTAACATACTCCAGGAGTATAATGGCAGCAAATACCATATATGGTTCCTATGTGCTGTCAATGACAGCACTTCTAAATACATTAATATGTATAGAGGCTACAGTAACTACTGAACAATTTAAGTATAACACAAATTGTAATAAGTTAGCATTACTATTTATATTGAGTAAAGCAATTTACACGAGAATGCAAGAAATATTTAAGGATTGAAAAATGATCACAATCTATTTTCAACAGAAAAACACTACAATTTTTCATAGTATTTTTTTGTCTTTTTCTTTGAAAGTAAACCAATATGAGATGCTTCTTGGGCTTCATTTTCTCACAAATTGAAGAAAAAATACTTAAATTCATATTTAACACATTATAGTTATCTTACTTTAGTTCATAAATATAAATCATTAATAAATAAAACATCATAGGCCACAGCAACAAAAACACAGTACATGATTAAAGTCTGGAAAATTATTCCATTTTCATGCTATACTTAGGCATTTAATAATTCTTTTCTACAGTGAATAACACAAACTTTCTATTTCAAATATGCATCCCTTGAGGATTAGGATTTTGACAGCTGAGTTATTTTCTGGTTTGTGAAGCCATTGCCTCTGTTAGAACTTACAAGCTATAAAACATCATAAGTCCACTGGTTGGTATAAGCTTATTAATATAAGATTTAAATATTTTAGTACTAGCTTAATATGTACTAGTTTAATGGTGAATCACATTCTCTACCACATCAAAGTAAAAGAACCTTTTCTAAACATTGTGTAAATACATGAACATTTTGTAAGCTATTCTTACCAAGCAGTAGAATTTAAAGTACAAATTTTGAAAAGTATTACTTTTGAGTCAGCCAGGCAACATATGCTGCTATTAAAATGCCTCAGGGTCTTCAGTGAGGGAATATCTAGTTAAATGCAAAGGGCATGACAGTAAATAGCATGGTGAAATAGTGTAGGCCAGGCACCCTGAAGCTAGGTAGTAGGCCAGAATTGAAGGAGTGGCAGCCTTTGTATTTCAAGGCCTAAATGAACAACCTCCAAGGATCGCAGGAGTGTATTGTGAACTGAGGTCAAATATAAATGTAGTAACCTTCTTGAAGCCTGTAGTCTTATGAGTCAAGAGACCTCATGTCAAAAATAAATGTCTTCTGTTATAGATATTATATATTTTTTAAAGCCAGTAGACTCAAAATCAACCTGTTTACCTCAGTCATTACTGGCTAGCTACTTAAATGGTTCTCAATTGTCTTTATCAACCTAAAGGTCTGTCCTGGAGATTAGGCATTTGGGCTTGCAGAATTCTCACTCATCACTTTCACTTGGATTTTATACTATAGTGATCCAGATAAAACTGAAGAAATTGCAATTTAAAAACAACTGTAAAATAACTTGTATATATGTGTGTAAACATACAAGCTACAGAAAGAATCCCCAAGACATCACTTGATAAAAATATCTGCAATTAAATAATATGAAGGAATCTATAGCAGTTTATCAATATGTTTCAATTTGTTTGATATTGAAAATATATAGAATAAGCTTACTTAAGGAATCGTGATGACTATATTCATTAACTTGTAGATACGAATCTGAATGAAATGAAAACAGTTGAGGACATATGCATTTGTCTCATAATTTTATTTCCTATAAATAATATTTTAGCATTTATTCACACATGGGGAGGGTGGAGAGACAGAGAGAGAGAGAGACAGAGAGAAGCTGTGTAGGAGAGAGAAGAAAGCTGTGTAGGGGAAGAAAAAATATCCTAACTCGAAGCAGGAGAATTATGACTCTTACAATATCACAATGAAAGTAAGAGAAGTGCTAAGAGGTCAGTTATTATAGGTTATAGAAGCTATACCTTCCATAGGTTTGTGTTTCTTTATTAAGGACATAGAGTTTCATATCAGGAACTCTAACTTAGAAAGTTTCAGAGTTTGACAGACTTTGGTTAAATCTTACTCCCTTTACTTACAGCTTTGTTTGCTTGGCCAAATTTATTAAACAACTTGAGATTTGGTTTGTTCAGCTGTACTGTAAAACTCAAATAATTTTATCTACCTCAGTTAATTATTATAAAAATTAAATGAAATAACATTGGCTGCTCTGGTGACTTTAACATAGTGCTTGGTATATAATAAATGCTGGGGCTCTTTCTTTTTCTCTTAACTAATGACAATTAGGACCATACACAGAATTCAAGATTCACTTTCACAAGTCTATGGCTGGGACTATCTTTGTGTTGATTTGTATAATAATCCTACTGTCAATGTGACAGACCTGTGACTTATCCTTTTGGGACGCTTCTTCATAGTGATTTAGTTAATATTTCTAGTCATCAATCTCTTTCACATGAATAGCAACAGTAAGCTAGTGTTCTCATCATGGAATGTTGCTATTTAAATATATGGCTAATTATGTATAATCTCATTTGTTGGGTTAATATTATCCTGATAATGTAGAGAAGTCTTTTGGATTTTGAATTTTTTGTCTTTTTCTCGATTTGTTACTATGCTTAAAGGTGATATGTGGGCCATGTATATCATTGTGGTAAATACATAAAAAGTGTGTCCTAAGTTTTTGCAGTGGATGAAGCTTGAGCCATAGTGCTCTAGACTTTCTTCCCAATTGACCTGAGTGTGTTCTTTTTACATGAAATTTCGAACTTCACCATCATCTAGCTCATGGATTTTACCTTGTGTGTATAATTCCCATGAGACTTTGCTAATGTCTTGCTGAAATTCTGAACTACTCTGTGTATGGGGTCCACTTGATCTGTCATTCTAATGTCTGAATCAACATAGGAATTGATGTCAGTCTAGCATTCTAATAGCTAACCAAGTCTACTTCCCTTTCCAAATATTTACAGGCTCTTCTTTAAATAATCCATTTGAAGATTTGGTCTGGTTCCAGGTTCACTGGTCTGTAAATTCTTCTATTATTTTTGCCCTTTCAAAAACTGAAATATCATTCTCCCATATCTTTTCTTTCACACTTTCCAGCTAGCCATGATTACTCAAAAATTACTACCAATGCCTTTATAGTCTCACTACAAATCTTTGTGGTGACCTGGTAGGATTGTTTCTGTGGTTGGAGATTGAATTCACTGAAGAACACGTGAGTTTCTTTTACTGTTTCCTCAATCATCTTTAGTTTCTGTTCATATTATACATCTACCCTCCTTTTTCTAGGCTGAAGGGGTCTGCTCCTTGGCAGAGGCAAGGGAAGCAAAATTCAGGACTTATAACTCCCTCTGTCTGCTAAATTTAGTCCAAGCTGTGAGTATATCCTTTCTTTGTTCTTCTTAGTCTAGTGTATCTAGCAACATCTCATCCTCTTTCCCTTTTCTACCTTATTTTTTATAAGGCAAGTCATTCTGGGTAGGTATACTTGTCCCTGGCTATACATCATACTTCCTTTCACAAAGGAGTCAATCTTTAAGTATAACCAAAGATGTCTGGCATCTAATTTTAACTGTAATGTATACTCCAATGCTTGTTCTCTGATAATTATTAGAGATGCTGGCTATATTCCATGTCAAAGAAAATACTATTTGTGGGCTTCCCTGGTGGCGCAGTGGTTGAGAGTCCGCCTGCCGATGCAGGGGACACAGGTTCGTGCCATGGTCCAGGAAGATCCCACATGCCGCGGAGCGGCTGGGCCAGTGAGCCATGGCCGCTAAGCCTGCGCATCCGGAGCCTGTGCTCCGCAACGGGAGAGGCCACAACAGTGAGAGGCCCGTGTACCGAAAACAAAAAAAGAAAATACTATTTGGACTTCCTTAAATATGGTTTGAATGGGTAACTTTGAAAGGAATTGTGCATTTCAACTTTAGTATTTAGAGTTTCCTCAGCATTATTATATGACAGTATGTCCAAAATTATTTTAAGAATTCTGAAAGTAAAAATTAATAACCCCTGTCTTAAGTAGTTTTTCCTGGGGAACAGACTCTTGAGATGGAGATTTGCATGCCTGTTGTTTATTAGGGCGTGTTCTCAGCATCAACTCCTATTATAAAGTGAAGCACGAGAGACTTGGGATGACGGAGGTGGTAATGCTATACAGGAAGCTCTGAATCTGAGATGCCCTTATTTTAGGGAAAGTGATTGAGATTTCATTCCTTTGTGTTTATCGGACACAGGTGAAGACTGACCCTGGGAAGAGGAGAAAACCTCAGGTGAGGCAGTTCGCTTTGGTTGAGGGCAGTTTTTGGAAAATGAATGCTTCAGTCCTAAGGGTTATCTGGAAGGAACACCATAGCATCTACCATAATTCACCCTTTGCACTACAAAGACCCATTTGCTTCACATAATCAACTGATTCCATCTTTGAAGTGATCCTCTGAAATTCTGATTAGTTCCAATTCCTGGGCAAAATTACAGCAGAAAGGTTAATGGGACAAAATATAAACCACCCACCATAGTTTGTCTTAGGACAACAATTGATACTCATCTTTTCTCTACTTTACTACTCATTCTAGAGTCTCCTCATCTTTTTAATTTATTTATTATTATTATTATTTTTGCGGTACGTGGGCCTCTCACTGTTGTGGCCTCTCCCGTTGCGGAGCACAGGCTCCGGATGCGCAGGCTTAGCGGCCATGGCTCATGGGCCCAGCCTCTCCGCGGCATGTGGCATCTTCCCAGACCGGGGCACAAACGCGTGTCCCCTGCGTCGGCAGGCGGACTCTCAACCACTGCGCCACCAGGGAAGCTCTAGAGTCTCCTCATCTTTGTTTAGAAACTCTGATGGTCTTAGGTGTCTTACTTGGTGGGGTGACCCAGACCCTCATCCCTAAAAGTTCTGCACCCTCACTTATGCATTTCTCATGCTGTACCTGCTATATTTGTCAATTGATGATAAAATCTGAGCAGGAGAATACCCATAGAAGCTCCTATGGATCAGTAACATGGCAAACATATTCTTTCTTGGCCCGATAATATAATAGCAACCTATCTTCTCCTGACGATTCTGGTCACAGAGTATCAATTTCAACTCAGACCCTGTACCCAATAGCCCTTCAAATGTCATGGTATTCACTGCTCCCTTTTTATCCATGCACACTTTGTATGAATAAATGACCACAGGTCCCAATGGGGAAGGAATGTAAGATTATTACCTTGTACATTTGTTGCAGTCTTGCAGGGTCCTTGTTTTTGGGGAATCTTGTCTCTCAGTCAAGAGAGTCAAAGCCTGATTGGCTAGAGTCTTCAAATTTTTGAGGATCAACTGCTCTAAGCTCCTGATATTCAACCTTGATTTCTTATACATTAACATCTTTGTTGCCCTTCTATTTTGTTCCTAGGGTTGTTCTGTTCTAGAAATCATTTTCATTATGCTGTGTATCTCAGACTACCCTGGATGGCATCCGACACGGCCACTCATCTGATAATTATGCTGAGTTATTGTGCCTCTACTTGGCCTCTGTTATTAGGGGACTCAGTTCTGTAATAGCATCATCTACTTTCATCCCTAGCCTACAGAGGACAGCCTCTATTGAGATTATCAGTACAGCTGGTGTTCTCCCTAGAGCATTCCTTATCACTGTAATAAATGGAGTGTCCTCTGGATTCTCTCATTGATGTTAGTTTGTGGATCTTCTAGCTTTATGCTGTACATCTATACTGGCATGTCAGCTTCTCTGAGCCCATGATCTCTTCTTCTATTCTCTACCATGGCAGTCCTGGCATTTCTGCTTTACATAGGTCATCAATCACTGCTGCTTCCAAAAGCCATACTAGCTTCGTATTAGCACTGTGTCCTGGGGCCTTATCAGTGTGTTAAATTCCATATTGTGGTAGAGTGCCCCCATATTGATAAATTGTCACTTATCCAACTTTATATACCACCCTCCTGATCCAGCACCCTCAGGGTCCTTTCTCAAGCATGTTTTCTCTACTCAGCTGGTACATGTACTACAGCTCTTCTGGGTTATAATCACTTCTCTCTTAGGAGACCTGACATTTTCCTGACCTAATTATATTGCCACTTAGTTCTAGTTATTGGTCAAGTGGCCGGGATGAAAGATGAGGATAGAGCCTGAAGGTGAGCAGCACATTGTCAGTTAAGGCAGGGGCCTCTGAATCATCTTCATGGAAGGAGGGGATATTAACTTAACTGAGAGAAGTGGGTCACTTCTGTAAGCCCAGAGGGTTCAGAGGGACCTAGGGTTTCAAAAATTTTGATTATGATAATCCTAATGCTCCTATTCCAAATTTCTGAGTCTAATTCTTAACCAGGACCCTGATTTCAATCTATTAGCAATACTACCCTTATAAGAAAATTTTAGGTAAGATCTTAAATTTTCTGTTGTTTGGTTGCAGGAGACAGTAGTCTCTTTAATAAGCTCCCAAGGGAACTATGTCACCCTCACATTTTACCTTAAGTTGATGAGTTATCACCTTTTATTGTCTATACACACACACACACACACACACACACCCCTACAAAATAATCATCAATTTCCACAGTTCTTATAAGTACCTTTTCTTCCCCAAACTTCACAAACACCTGTGATAGTCTATCTGCCAGTGCATTCCTTTACATTGGTATAACAATCCCAGTTTATCACCAGTGAGAGCTTCAACAATTTCACCAAGCCTACATGCTAAGGGCTATCAGTATTCCTCTTACCAGTGAGCTGAATGACTGGAAATCCAGCTTCCAAAAGCCAGTTTAGAATCTGCTTCCTATGACTCCTGGCACCAAATGTTGTAGGTCAGATTTCCCAGAAATCGGAATCTGCAAATAGGTGGATTATTCCAGTGTGCTCTTAGAAACACCTGTGAGGGAGAGAGGGAGGCAAGATTGAAATAAGACAAAATTTGAACTTTGATACAAAGACAACAGAGAATTCAGCCAATCCCACGGGGAGCACTGAAGTTGGGATCATTCTTCAGTGATGTTCTGCCCTCAAGACGGCATATTCTTGGAAGAGGCAGCTCTCCTGGCCAAGGAAATTCTTAGCTGTGAACTGATAGCCTGCAGCTTTCCCAGCGGCTGAGCGAATGAATGTCTCAATCTGTAAGGGATTATCTGGTCAGTGCAGTACAGCATCCACTCTCTGATCTCATGATGCTTACAACACAACAGAATAAAATTTGTTTCCATGGGGTAAAAATATAGCATAATAGGGCAATAGAGTGAAATGTAATATTTTTAGCCTGTATGGTAATGATATATTGAATGAACAATTATAAATCTCAAATAATGTATCTATAAAAATTTTAATGTTGATAAAAAGTTTTCTCTTTCCATTTATCTGGTTTTTAAAGAATATTGAAGTAATATCAATTATCATGCTTCCAGCTTCAAGTAAGAGACTACCCAGAAAGTAACTCATATGATGTAGGCTTCACTTAACAGTGATGTGTGAGACAAGCATTTTAGAGGATTAGTTCAGAAACTCAACATATCAACAGGAGGCTAGTCTTCTACATTTTCACCATTCTTGGTAGCACTCCAAGCATTGCATCCTGACAAAAGTGGATGGAGGAAAATGCTTGCCTTTCTTTTCTCCATTTATGTTAGAGATTTAAAAATTTTCCTAAGTCCTTTATGCTCCTTGTCCAAATATTTTCCACTTGATTACTCCTAGAATTTCAAGGAGGAATGAAATTAATACAGTTGGCTTAAACCAATTAATTAAGCGCCTGGGACAGGGCATATTTTTTCCCACCCCAACTAAATCAGCATCTATAAGGAAGGAAAAGGGGAAATAGATGTTGAATAGGCAACTGATTTTTTTTTTTTTTTGGCCACAGTTACTGTAGGGGAATCAAGCTGATGTCTAAATCAGAATGTAGACGATGAGATGTTCATATTTAAGGAATGATGAAAGAGTAGGTGGGATTGTATTAAACAAAATTTTATTAACTTGAGCAGGAACAATTTTTTTAAATGCTGTAGAAAACATTGCTTCAGGAGAATATGAGTAAACCTAATGTCTTGGTGATTATTATATGGCATATTATTTTGCATTAATATACTCCTAGTTTGTCATCATTTCAACGTATGACAAATCAGTATGTCAGCTGAAAATGATGACAAGTAAATGTTCACTTCAACACTGTTTTTCTCCATAAGTATCAACATATTCTGTTATTTCAGGAAGATGATGGAGTATATAGTTCATTACTGAGACCACTGTTCTTGTTTTTCTCTGTCCTACAGTACACACACACACTGTACCACTGTCCTTTGATAGGCACAGTCTTCAGCTGGGGCCTGTATGTTTTAAAAGAATTATTTTCAAATGTATTTATGAATGAATGAATCCAATGTCTATTTAACTTTTCTCTCACCCTCTTCTTATGGCTCTCTGACACAACTAGAGTTTGACTTTCTGCTAGACAGAGTACATACGACTGGAGCGTTTTGGCTTCTGTTGTCCAAGATCTCTCTGCTCTTTTAACATTGTTCCTCATTCTTACTTCTTTGGCTTCAGTTCTCTGCTTTGGTAACTAAAGCAACACTCACTTGAGTGTGACTGAAGGTTTCTCATCTACCGTTCCTTTGAGATTCAAGTTCAACATCTTTTACTCTAAGATTTTAAAGTTTTCCCCCCCTTACATTTAATCTTTTTAACTAATATTCTAAATTTTTAAACATTAAACAAACCAATATTCAGAAAGATTTGCGTTTCCATAAGAAAATCTCTCCAAAGGGAAACTTCTATATATATTTAAATTTCAATCTATATTTTTTCAATAAAAAGTAATGGCTATTTTGCAATTAAATTGTTTCTCCTTCCATGGTAATATTTTAAGAAGACTCTGTACAGTGTTATATTTTTTGAAGAGACTGGTTAGTGATTATATTTTCATCTCATAGTATTAAGATATAAATATGCATATGGGTATATCACATATAATATGAATAGTGACTAATACAATTTTTAAAATTTAAAATATGCCGTATTTTCATTCATTCACCACTTTAGTCATCATCCATCCATGAGTTATATATTGGGAACACAAAGAAGAAATGTGACTTGCAAATGAAAATTGATGTGGAAGTTTCTGTAGTGAAGAATCATGTATCAATCTGTATTCCACTCAAATGGACTTCCTCCAATTTAAGTTTATGAAATAATCAATTATTTCCACAAAGACTGGATATAGCTGCAATAGCTGTAGCAGTGTAATCTTGCAAAGCATATGATTATTTTCATTAGAACAAGTTGATTCTGTATTGTTTATTCTAAAGATCAATTGGAATCACTGAAGATTTATAGGCAAGGGTAACACAATCAGTTAAGTTATTCCTGTGGTATTGTAGATGATGGATCAGAGGAGTGACAGGGTAAATAGAACAGTTAGGGAATAACACTAGTCCAACAATGGCCAGATAATCCACAGCTTAGGTGCCTGAGAAGTGCCTAAAACCTCCTTAAATTGTACAGTTTCAGAGAAGACTAACAAGCTGAGGGCATTCAGCCATCATGTAGGTATACTGCAGTAATTTCAGGCACTAATAAATACAGCCTATTAGTAGTACAGGCTCTGGAGTCAGATGACTTCAGTTTGTATCCAGCTCTTCCACTTACTTAACCTATGACCTTAGAGAGGATATCTAAACTCTCTAAACTCTGTTTACTCATTCGTAAAATCAAAAGAATTGGAGTAGGCACTCCATTAACCAACACTCATATAGTGATGGTGAAGATTAAATTAGATTAAACCAGGAATCCTTATAATGACACTGGGCAAAAACTTCATCACTATTGTTTTAAAGATGAGTTTATTTCATGCTTTGCATTTTGTTCTATGAAGTAAAATCTTACTGAAACAAATGTGATCAAACATTTTCATGTCTTTTGCACTGAATCACACTTTCCTCATGCTTCTGTTCCTTCTCTTATTTTATCTACAAAAACATATCTTTCCTTAAGTTGTAAATTAGGAATATGAAAAACTGATATAGTCTGACACATTACTATTAATTTTGGAAATATGACCGATAATCTTGAAAGGATATATAGGTGAATAATTATGACACACTTTACAATTACTTTGAAACTATTCAATATTTGCTATTGCATTAGCTATTTCAACTATATTTTATAAATTTTTGCTGTTTCCTTCATTTTCAAGCATGTTTCGGTAATATTTCTCAGCATTTGATAATTTGACACATTGAAATATATTTAGTTAGTAATTAATATTTGTGGTTCTTTGTTTTCAAATGTAGTTTATCAAGTTCTTGAAATACTGTTTTATCTTAGTTTACAAAAGCATTATTTTAATGATTTCTAAGACTACCATATTAGATAAAACCTTGTGATATTCTTTTCTTTTTAATCTCTAGCATTCCTATTTGATTCTTAGAATTTCCATCTGTCTGCTTATGTTACCCATTTGTTCTTGCATGCTGGCTACTTTTTCCATTAGAGCCCTCAGCCCATTAATGATAGTTGTTTCAAATTCTTAGTCTGATAATTTTACAATACCTGCCATATCTGAATTTGGTTCTAATGTTTTCACTGTCTCCTTAAACTTTGATTTTTGCCTTTTAGTGTGCTTTGTAATTTTTTGTTAAAAGCCAGAAATGATGTACTCAGTAAAGGAACTCAGTGAATAGCCCTTTAGTAATACGGTGTTCAGGTATGGGGGGAAGGGAAGCACTATGTATTGCTATGGTTAAGTCTTAGTCTTTTAGTAAGCCTCTGCCACTGGGCTGTGAACTTCACAAGGGCTCTCTGTTTGCTCCCTCACTTGCTCCTTCCTCCTCCACCCTCATCATTAGGTGGGACAGGATTGCTAGAGGAGACTGGAATTGGGTTTTCTTTTTCCTCCATGTTCAGTTAGGCTTTGATTAAACTGCAATATGTGAGGTTCTGACAAAATAGTTCCTCCTCAAGGCAGGTCTTGTTAGAAGAACAGCATGCCCAGGTGCATTACAAAATGGTTACTTTTCCTCACCTACTGCTGGAATCACAAGGAATTTTTCTCCAATCTTCACCAAGACAACCTGGTAGAAATCCTAGAGGTAAATCTCACAGAAGTTTGGAGACCCCCCAAGAACTCATTCCCCCTGAAGTTTTTTTTAAAATAAATTCATTCATTCATTCATTTATTGGCTGTGTTGGGTCTTCGCTGATGAGCGCGGACTTGCTCTAGCTGTGTCGAGCAGGGGTTACTCTTCATCGCGGTGCGTGGGCTTCTCGTTGCGGTGACTTCTCTTGTTGCAGAGCATGGGCTCTTGGTGCGTGGGCTTCAGTAGTTGTGGCATGCAGGCTCAGTAGTTGTAGCTTCTGGGCTCTAGAGTTCAGGCTCAGTAGTTGTGGCACATGGGCTCAGTTGCTCCGTGGCAGGTGAGATCTTCCTTGACCAGGGCTCGTACCCATGTCCCCTGCATTGGCAGGCAGATTCTTAACCACTGAGCCACAAGGGAAGTCCCCCTGCCACTGAAGTTTTTAACTTTTGGAATTGTCCACATTGAGCCTCCAGCAATTTGTCAGTTACAGTTTAGATTTTCCTACCTTGGCACTGGTTATCCCAGATGCTTATGCTTGTGGGTTTCTTTGCTGGTAGGTTGTGATTCTCTGTATTCACCTATCTTTCTCCCTAATTTGGGAGCCAGTGGTTTACCCTGTGACCTAACTTCTCAGATGGATCTAAGAAGTATTGACTTCTTAGGGTTTCTTTTTTCAGATTTTTACTTGTTGTTAACATGGGGTGATGATTTCTAAGCTCATTATGTTCTGGACAGGAAAACAGAAGTCTCTTAGTTTCTTTATAGGTCAGTTATGATGACTCAATTGGAGATATTGCATATGAATGGAGGTAAGGTAATAAGGAAAAATTAAAGTTAGTTAGATTGAAAAACATAAACCTGAAAGGTATCTGCTGGCCTATGATATAGAAAACAAGACAATGACGATCCAGAAAATGTTTAAAGTAAAAGAATTATGTTAATGATAAAAACTCTTAACAATTTAGATATGGAAGGAATGTACCACAATGTAATAAAGGCCATGTATGACAAATGCACAGCTAACATCATACTCAATAGTGAAAGATTGAAAGCTTTTCCTCTAAGATCAGGAACAAGACAAGGGTCCCCACTTTTACCACTCCAATTCAACATAGTACAGAAGCCCTAGCCAAAGCAATTACTAAGAAAAAGAAATAAAAGGCATCAAAATTAGAAAAGAAGAAGTAAAATGGTCTCTATTTGCAGATGATGTGATTTTATATATAGAAAATCCTAAAGACTCCATAAAACTGCTAAATATAATTAAACTCAATAAAGTTACAGGATACAAAATAACTTACAAAAACCAGTAGCTTTTTTAAAATTTGGATATGGGAGGAGGAATCAAGATGGACGAGTAGAAGGACATGCTCTCACTCCCTCTTGCAAGAACACCAAAATCACAACTAGCTGCTGGACAATAATCGACAGGAAGATGCTGGAACTCACCAAAAAAGATACGCCACATCCAAAGACAAAGGAGAAGCCACAATGAGATGGTAGGAGGGGTGCAATCACAATAAAATTAAATCCCATAACTGCTGGGTGGGTGATTCACAAACTGGAGAACACTTATACCACAGAAGTCAACCAACTGGAGTGAAGGTTCTGAGCCCCACATCAGGCTTCCCAACCTGGGGGTATGGCAAGGGGAGGAGGAATTCCTAGAGAATCAGACTTTGAAAGCTAGCGGGATTTGATTGCAGGACTCTGACAGGACTGGGGGAAACAGAGACTCCACGCTTGGAGGGCACACACAAAGTAGTGGGCGCATCAGGACTCAGGGGAAGGAGCAGTGACCTCAGGGGAGACTGAACCAGATCGACCTGCTAGTGTTGGAGGGTCTCCTGCAGAGGCGGGGGGCAGCTGTGGCTCACCGTGAGGACAAGGACACTGGTAACAGAAGTTCTGGGAAGTAGTCCTTGGCGTGAGCCCTCCCAGAGTCCACCATTAGCCCCACAAAAGAGCGCTGTTAGGCTCCAGTGTAAGGTTGCCTCAGGCCAAAACAACGAACAGGGAGGGAACCCAGCCCCACCCATCAGCAGTCAAGCAGATTAAAGTTTTACTGAGCTTGGCCCACAAGAGCAACAGCCAGTTCTACATACCACCAGTCCCTCCCATCAGGAGACCTGCACAATCCTCTCAGATAGCCTCATCCAACCAAGGAGAGACAGCAGAAGGAAGAAGAACTACAATCCTGCAGCCTGTGGAACAAAAACCACATTCACAGAAAGACAGACAAGATGAAAAGGCAGAGGGCTATATACCAGATGAAGGAACAAGATAAAACCCCAGAAAAACAACTAAATGAAGTGGAGATAGGCAACCTTCAAGAAAAAGAATTCAGAATAATGATAGTGAAGATGATCCAGGACCTCGGAAAAAGAATGGAGGCAAAGATGGAGAAGATGCAAGAAATGTTTAACAAAGACCTAGAAGAATTAAAGACCAAACAAACAGAGATGAACAATACAATAACAGAAATGAAAACTACACTAGAAGGAATCAATAGCAGAAAAACTGAGGCAGAAAAAAGGATAAGTGACTTGGAAGATAGAATGGTGGAACTCACTGCTGTGGAAGAGACGAAAGAAAAAACAATGAAAAGAAATGAAGACAGCCTAAGAGATCTCTGGGATAACATTAAACACAACAACATTCACATTATAGGGGTCCCAGAAGGAGAAGAGAGAGAGAAAGGACCAGAGAAAATATGTGAAGAGATTATAGTCAAAAACTTCCCTAACATGGGCAAGGAAATAGCCACCCAAGTCCATGAAGCGGAGCGAGTCTCATACAGGATAAACCCGAGGAGAAACACACCAAGACACATAGTAATCAAACTGTCACAAATTAAAGACAAAGAAAAATTATTGAAAGCAGCAAGGGAAAAACAACAAATAACAAACAAGGGAACTCACATAAGGTTAACAGCTGATTTCTCAGCAGAAACTCTACAAGTCTGAAGGGAGTGGCATGATATACTTAAAGTGATGAAAGTGAAGAACCTACAACCAAGATTACACTACCCAGCAAGGATCTCATTCAGATTCCATGGAGAAATCAAAAGCTTTACAGAAAAGCAAAAGCTAAGAGAATTCAGCACCACCAAACAAGCTCTACAACAAATGCTAAAGGAACTTCTCTAAGTGGGAAACAGAAGAGAAGAAAAGGGCCTACAAAAACAAACCCAAAGCAATTAAAAAAATGGTCATAGGAACATACATATCGATGATTACCTTAAACGTGAATGGATTAAATGCTCCAAACAAAAGACACAGGCTTGCTGAATGGATACTAAAACAAGACCCATATATATGCTGTCTACAAGAGACCCATGTCAGACCTAGGGACACATACAGACTGATACTGAGGGGATGGGAAAAGATATTCCATGCAAATGGAAATCAAAAGAAAGCTGGAGTAGCAATACTCATATCAGAGAAAATAGGCTTTAAAATAAAGAATGTTACAAAAGACAAGGAAGGACACTACATAATGATCAAGGGATCAATCCAAGAAGAAGATATAACAATTATAAATATATATGCACCCAACATAGGAGCACCTCAATACATAAGGCAAATGCTAACAGCAGTAAAAGAGGAAATCAACAGTAACACAATAATAGTGGGGGAATTTAACACCTCACTTACACCAATGGACAGATCATCCAAAATGAAAATAAGTAAGGAAACAGAAGCTTTAAATGACACAACAGACCAGATAGATTTAACTATATTTATAGGACATTCCATCCAAAAACAGATTACACTTTCTTCTCAAGTGCGCACGGAACATTCTCCAGGATGGATCACATCTTGGGTCACAAATCAAGCCTCAGTAAATTTAAGAAAATTGAAATCATATCAACCATCTTTTCTAATGAAAACGCTCTGAGACTAGAAATGAATTACAGGGAAAAAACAACGTAAGAAACACAAACACATGGAGGCTAAACAATACGTTACTAAATAACCAAGAGATCACTGAAGAAATCAATGAGGAAATCAAAAAACACCTAGAGACAGAAGACAATGAAAACATGACAATCCATAACCTATGGGATGCAGCAAAAGCAGTTCTAACAGGGAAGTTTATAGCTATACAAGCCTAGCTTAAGAAACAAGAAAAATCTCAAGTAAACAATCTAACCTTACACCTAAAGGAACTAGAGAAAGAAGAACAAACAAAACCCAAAGTTAGCAGAAAGAAAGAAAGAAGTAAAGATCAGAACAGAAATAAATGAAATAGAAACAAAGAAAACAATAGCAAAGATCAATAAAACTAAGAGCTGGTTCTTTGAGAAGATAAACAAACTTGATAAACCATTAGCCAGACTCATCCAGAAAAAGAGGAAGAGGACTCAAGTCAATAAAATTAGAAATGAAAACGGAGACGTTACAACAGACACTGGAGAAATACAAAGCATCCAAAGAGACTACTACAAGCAACTCTATGCCATTAAAATGGACAACCTGGAAGAAATGGACAAATTCTTACAAAGGTATAACCTTCCAAGACTGAAACAGGAAGAAACAAACAATATGAACAGACCAGTCACAAGCACTGAAATTGAAACTGTGATTAAAAATCTTCCAGAAAACTAAGGTCCAGGACCAGGTGGCTTCACAGGTGAATTCTATCAAACATTTAGAGAAGAGCTAACAACCATTCTTCTCAAACGCTTCCAAAAAATTGCAGAGGAAGGACCACTCTCAAACTCATTCTAGGAGGCGACCATTACCCTGATACCAAAACCAGACAAACATACTACAGAAAAAGAAAATTACAGAACACTATCACTGAGGAATATAGATGCAAAAATCCTCAACAAAATACTAGCAAACAGAATCCAACAACACATTAAAAGGATCATACACCACAATCAAGTGGGATTTATCCCAGGGATGCAAGGATTCTTCAATAAATGCAAATCAATGTGATGCACCATATTAACAAACTGAAGAACAAAACCCATATGATCATCTCAACAGATGCAGAAAAAGCTTTTGACAAAATTCAACACCCATTTATGATAAAAAGTCTCCAGAAAGTGGGCACAGAGGGAACCTACCTCAACCTAATAAAGGCCGTATATGTCAAACCCACAGCAAACATCATTCTCAATGGTGAAAAACTGAAAATATTTCCTCTAAGATCAGGAACAAGACGAGGATGTCCACTCTCACCACTAGTATTCAACATAGTTTTGGAAGTTGTAGCCATGGCAATCAGAGAAGAAAAAGAAATAAAAGGAAAACAAATTGGAAAAGAAGAAGTAAAACTGTCACTGTTTGCAGATGACATGATACTATACATAAAGAATCCTAAAGATGCCACCAGAAAACTAATAGAGCTAATCAATGAATTTGGTAAAGTGGCACAATACAAAATTAATGCACAGAAATCTCTTGCATTCCTATACACTAATGATGAAAAATCTGAAAGAGAAATTATGGAAACACTCCCATTTACCATTGCAACAAAAAGAATAAACTACCTAGGAATAAACCTACCTAGGGAGACAAAAGAGCTGTATGCAGAAAACTGTAAGACACTGATGAAAAAAATTAAAGATGATATCAACAGATGGAGAGATATACCATGTTCTTGGATTGGAAGAATCAATATTGTGAAAATGACTATACTACCCAAAGCAATCTACAGATTCAATGCAATCCCTATCAAATCACCAATGGCATTTTTTACGGAATTAGAACAAATCATCTTAAAATTTGTATGGAGACACAAAAGAGCCCGAAGAGCCAAAGCAGTCTTGAGGGAAAAAAACGGAGCTGGAGGAATCCGACTCCCTGACTTCAGACTATACTACAAAGCTACAGTAATCAAGACAATATGGTACTCCAGAAAAACAGAAACACAGATCAATGGAACAAGAGAGAAAGCCCAGAGATTAACCCACACACCTATGGTCAACTAATCTATGACAAGGGAGGCAAGGATATACAATGGAGCAAAGACAGTCTCTTCAATAAGTGGTGCTGGGACAACTGGACAGCTACATTTAAAGGAATGAAATTAGAACACTCCCTAACACCGTACACAAAAATAAAGTCAAAATGGATTGGAGACCTAAATGTAAGACCGGACACTATAAAATCAGAGTAAAACATAGGAAGAACACTCTTTGACATAAATCACAGCAAGATCTTTTCTGATCCACCTCCTAGAGTAATGGAAATAAAAACAAAAATAAACAAATGGGACCTAATGAAACTTCAAAACTTTTGCACAGCAAAGGAAACCATAAAGATGATGAAAATACAGCCCTCAGAATGGGAGAAAATATTTGCAAACGAATCAATGGACAAAGGATTAATCTCCAAAATATATAAACAGTTCATGCAGCTCAGTATTAAAGAAACAAACAACCCAATCCAAAAATGGGCAGAAGACCTAAATAGACATTTCTCCAAAGAAGACATACAGATGGCCAAGAAGCAAATGAAAAGGTGCTGAACATCACTAATTTTTAGAGAAATGCAAATCAAAACTACAATGAGGTATCACCTCACAGTAGTTAGAACGGGCATCATCAGAAAATCTACAAACCGCAAATGCTGGAGAGGGTGTGGAGAAAAGGGAACCCCCTTGCACTGTTGGTAGGAATGTAAATTTATACAGCCACTATGGAGAACAGTATGGAGGTTCCTTAAAAAACTAAATATAGAATTACCATATGACCCAGCAATCTGACTACTGGGCATATATCCTGAGAAAACCATAATTCAAAAAGACACATGCACCCCAATGTTCATTGCAGCACTATTTACAATAGCCAGGTCATGGAAGCAACCTAAATGCCCATCGACAGATGAATGGATAAAGAAGATGTGGTACATATATACAATGGAATATTACTCATCCATAAAAAGGAATGAAATTGAGTCATTTGTTGAGACGTGGATGGATCTAGAGACTGTCATACGGAGTGAAGTAAGTCAGAAGGAGAAAAACAAATATCGTATATTAACTCATGTATGTGGAACCTAGAAAAATGGTACAGATGAACCGGTTTGCAGGGCAGAAGTTGAGACACAGATGTAGAGAACAAACATATGGACACCAAGGGGGGAAAACTGCAGTGGGGTGGGGATGGTGGTGTACTGAATTGGGCGATTGGGATTGACATGTATACACTGATGTGTATAAAACTGATGACTGATAAGAACCTGCAGGACAAAGAAAAACAAACAAAACAAACAACTAATACTAAACCTCTTTGGGTTATTTGTATGGAAATACGTTAATATAAATGTTTCAGACATTACATGAAATTTCTAAAAATCTTATATGTTCTGGTATAATATTATAAGTCATAATTCTAGTTATTACTTTAAAATGTATATCTCAGAAATAACTAAATTTACTTGTCAATTGCATTATTATGAACTTTCATCAAATCTTTAACCGTGGTCATTTTTAAGTCTTTTGTCATTTATAGACAGTTCTGGGTGTACTCTGATGCTTTTGCAAAAATGTTCCTGTAAAAGGGTTTCATATTCAAGGAATTCACTGAAAAGACTCTGACAAGTACAGGTTTCTGGTAACTGACTATACTGCTGAACTGAATGAATAAGCATTTTCAGAACTCTAATGGGTAACTGATGAATTCATAAAAGTGCTAACAAAGATCAAGATGAAACAGAAAATTAATTACATGGGACTGAGTGAACTGATGAGGATGATTATAATTTTTGTGACTTTCTGTTTGAATAATAAAAAAACAAAATTCGGGACTTTCCTGGTGGCGCAGTGGTTGAGAGTCCGCCTGTCGATGCAGGGGACACGGGTTTGTGCCCCGGTCCAGGAAGATCCCACATGCCGTGGAGCGGCTGGGCCCGTGAGCCATGGCCGCTGAGCCTGCGCGTCTGGAGCCTGTGCTCTGCAACGGGAGAGGCCACAACAGTGAGAGGCCCACATACCACACACACACACAAAATATTCCACAAGGACTCAGAGGTAAAAAATATACAAATCAATTTTCACTGCAAAGTAAAGGAGCTGTTACAGTGGAGGATTACTGGACTGAATGTCAATATTATGACATAGTATGAGTGTGTTTCGTGTTTGGTAATTGCAATCATTGTTGCTTTTTTTTGTGGTCATCCATTTACAATGCTTGGTGTCAGTTTATTTATCTCTTGTAAAGATAAAATACAGTGTGTGTGTGTGTGTGTGTGTGTGTGTGTGTGTGTGTGTGAAAAATAAATAAATAAATAAATTTGGATATGGTTTTAAACCTAAAAAAAGAAAAGTAGCTTTTCTGTACACTAACAATAAATTATCTGAAAAATAAAGAAAGAAAATAATCCCCATTAACAAGAGCACCAAGAACTATAAAATACTTAGGAATAAATTTAACCAAGGAGGTGAAAGATCTTTACAGTAAAAACTACAAAACAGTGATGAAAGAAATCAAAGAGACACAAATAAATGGAAAACTATTCGTGGATTGGAAGAATATTGTTAAAATCTCAATACTATCTAAAGCCATTTATGTATTCAAAGCAACCCCTATTAAGATTCTGATAGCACTTTTTACAGAAGTAGGAAAAACAATCCTAAAATTTATATGGGCACACAAAAGATCAGGACTAGCCAAAGCATCTTGAGAAAGAAGAACAAAGCAGGAAGCATCACACTTCCTGATATCAAGCTATAGTATAACACTATAGTAATCAAAACTGTATGGTTCTGGCAAAAATCAGACACACAGACCAATGGAACTGAATCAAGAGCCCAGAAATAAAACCATGCATATATGGTCAATGAATATTTGACAAGAGAGCCAAGAATACTCATTATAGGAAAGACAGTCTCTTCAATAAATGGTGCTGAGAAAACTTCATATTCACATCTCAAAGAATGAAACTAGACCCTTATACCACTCATAAAAACTAATTTGAAATGAATCAAAAACTTAAATATAAATCCTGGAATCATAAAACTATTAGAAGAAAACATAAGCCATTATACTGTACATCTTAAAACTTATACCCTGCTGTACAACAATTAAATCTAAATAAGCTGAAAAAAAGGAAAAGAATTAGAAGGAATATGAGGACACTTCAGGCATGACATTTTTTTCTGTGTAGTTTACATATATGATTGTGTGTATATGTGTGCATGTGAGTGCATGTTTATATATTGGTTCACGATATAAAATGTAATTCTTGTAGACTGTGATTAAGATGTTTTGAAGTCACTAGAATAAATTATATATTTAAAATTTTATGCTTATTTAACTTCCAGGTCAGAAATAACGTAAAAGTATTTTTATCAAATAATAACAGAATAATATATCTGGAAGGAACTTCATACAATCAGTATCTCCCAACCCATCTCAAAATATGTTAACTAAAATTGTTTAGAAAGTCTAAATATGATTTGAGTAATTAATAGACTATGATAAAGATTTCTTATCGATAGTGTATTATATTCTAAAATGATAATAGCTGACAAATCAGCAATATCAGTATTTTACAAATAGACAGATTTATTTATCTGGTGGCAGAACTAGAATTAAAACAAACACATCTCATTTCTAGTCTCAGGTGTATTTAAAATAATAGTCTCATCTAATTTTCAGATAATTTAAAATAAGTTAACTGACATACCTTTAAAATACAAGATAACATTAAAGCTCTGTGGCAATTTGCATTGTGTTTCATTAAACATGCTAAAAATTATAAACACTTATTTTTTTTTCTGGAACTTGAAATATTATTAACTCTATTTTTGATTTTCTAGATAAACCATCAACTAACAAATGAGTTTTAATTATTCACAGAATGTTAACTACACATTTCTATACATTCTTATATGAAATTTGCAAGGTTACTTTTAAAATTTGTTAAATAGAATTTATTTCAAGATGTTTAATTGAGAAAGGTGTGAGAATTTGGCCTATATCAAATGAGTCAAAGGAAAAGCCATATGGAGTTAATTATATAATATGTTTTTCATTTTATTTTAGACAATGATTCATAGCACACAGCAATTTCAGCATTCCTTGGCAACCATATGATTATCTGGGTCAAAATGCCCATTTAACAAGAAGTCAGTGTGGAATCACACATGGATTTTAGTAAAGATTTTTATATTTTTCAAGGTATAATGAATAATACCACTCATTAAAAGTTAATTCACTTTGTTAATTTAGTGATCAAATATGTAATTATATTTACAGGTCAATAGATCTGAACTGAACTGGTAGTGGCCCAGCTTGAAAGAGTGTGTATAGAAAAAAAAACTAAATCCAAAATGAGAACCAGCCATGTTTCCTCTTAAACTGTACTAGCCATGTGCCTTCATTTTCTGTTATAGTTCATGTTTCTTCACCAAACATTGTAGTGGTTGCCTATACTACAGATAGAATGTAAAACAATAAAATTATGATTGTTGGTGCACATCTTGAAATAATAGATTTCCTTATTAGTACTTTGTATCCAGGTGTGATGTCTGAAAGAAATCGAACATAATTTCTAACTGGGTTGGCTGGATCCATGCACATATAACACTTTGGTGTCTCCAGCCGAGCCCATGTGTAACTTCATTAATAGCTGCTTATTCATAGTGGGTTCTTTGTAAAACTGCATGAAGTTCTTTTAAAATGACATCCAAGAACAAAGACCTATTTTGTTTAACATTTTTTCCTCTTCATTTAGAACACAGAATAGGCTATCTGAGCTTAAATTTTCTTGGTATTTTGAAAACAAATTAGTTGATTTTTTCTTCTGCATTAGCTATGGGAGAATGGTGACAACTAATGTTTGGAAGCCATGGAAAATATAACTTAATACTATCCACAAAATCTTTTAAAAATAATTGCATAAGTGATGAATGAAAATAAGAAATATTATAAATTAATATGGATATAGGGGTACCTTATGAAAAAACAAATTCAAATATTAAACAATTATATAACTGAGGAAATTTTCTTTAGGGAAAACAAATTTCTAAACAGTAATTCTACTTATAAAGATTATTGGAAATGTGAACCTTGCCTAAGAATCTTATCATATTTAAAGGTAAAATTTAGTTTCAATGTTTCTGTTAATTCTTTGTGTTGTTAAAGTGTAACGGCATGGGATAGATGGCTCTTGTTTACCAGAGGACTTTAATAAAGTTTTACACCAACACAGATCAACCCAGAGACTTCTTTGTATTGCAGGGTACCAGTGAACTGGAGTGTTATATATATTAAGAACTAGAAATTTGTGTGTCATAAGCTGGCTTGTTAGTTCTTCCCTGTCCACTGTTTATTCCCCTCTTGCCTACATATTCTACATTGCTTGTTACTCAAAATGTTTTCTCAAGTTTGTAATACTTTAGTACTTCTCTCCTACTTTCATAACAAACCTTGTTGATATATTTACCTCCCTGTACTTCCTATGTTGCCACATGGATGGAGTTTTTAAGCCATTTAACCTTAATTATCTTTTTAATGGCCCTATATCGAAATACAGTCACATTGGTGGCTAAGACTTCAACCTATGAATTTGGGGGGAACACAACTTAGTCTGTAACACAACATTCTGGTGAAAAAGTGAGATAATATACATAAAATCCATAGTGTAATAACTAAAACCTAGAAATGCTCAAGAAAATTATCTATCATTACATAATTATCGTATCACAATCATCATTGCTCTCACTATCATTTAGAGGTGACATTAAAAAACTTGAATGATAATGGATAGGACATTAATTCATATGTAGAGTGACTAATGGAATCAAACAACCCATGCATTTCTGAATGTATGCTTGTTTACTTTGTAGGAGGAAATGTCCGGAGAATATTTTCAAGAATATTTGGGGAATAATATCAAGAAAAGCTACTTAGAAAACATTTTTAATGTATTCTGTAAAACAGGGAGTAGAGTTATTTTCTTTTGTTTACAAAGACAGAATTTGGATAATCTGGTAGAAGTACTGAGTAGAAACATTCCACCTTGTCAATCATAGAATAGGTTTCTTTAAAAAGTGTTAAGGTTTCCATCCTGGAAACATTTCAAGAAGAAGGTGGACTTCGTATTGTGGGATGTCGTTGTGTGATAGGTTGGTCTAAATGACTTCTAGGTATATTCCAATGCCTAAACTGTGATGTTACTGCTTAAAGTTTTATATTTTTCTGGGAGTAGGTCATACATGATGCTAGAATGAGGATTTTCAGCATAATGATGGAAGCACAATTTAGAATTGAAAGAGCTAAAAAAGAAACAAATCATTTTAAAGTGAAAAATGTTATAGTTACTTGGATACAAGAATATTCTTAAATGGAGGAAACACTAAAGAGTAATTGTAATGAGCTTCAGGTGATAAGCAGTGCCAGGGTGTAGAAGATACACATGGAAAGCCAAAGGGAAAATACTGTAGATGGTGGGGTTATGAGGGAGTGAGATCATTCAGAACACTGCAGTATAGGGTGAAGTCTATACATATAAAGTATCTCAAAATAAACTGAAATTCTTTAGAATGTTAGATATTTCCTGAGTTATATAAGGGAAGATAACTTTAGTAACTTTCCACCTCGTTCAAATATTATTTCCCCTGAAACTAATGACATGTTTAATTCTGTACTTTTTTACACTGATTATTTAAACACATCATCAATTTTATAAAGTGTAAATTTTGTAAAATTTAAAATAATTTAAATTCAACTAAACAAAGGTTGCTTCTTCTTTTTTATGGGTATTACCATTGCAACCACTTTTTATCTCTTGATTTATTTTCACATTTTTATTAGTCACAATTAGGATAGTTTGTATTGCAGTAGCAAATGAACTGAAATTTCAGTGATGAGAACCACATAGATTTATTGTTCATTTTGTATCTAGTGTGGCTGTAGTGGATTTCCTTGGAATCTATCCTCATATGGTAACACAAGGTGCCTTCCATTCTATGGTGTTGCTTTCATAAATACTTGCTTTCTGGTGTCACCACAGAACAGGAGGAGAAGATGTATATAGGACGTTTTAGAACCAAGCTTCTAAATACTCTGTGTCCTGAAAATACAGGTATCCCCTGCTTTTTCAAAGATTGCTTCATGCCACTTTGCTTTTACAAAAGACCTATATTAGTACCCATTTTTTCTAACTGGAAGAAATCCAAAGAGGATTTTCACTTTTAAGGAAAAGGTGAAAAGTGAAAGTAGCATTCAGTGTTTGTTTTGCAGTGAGCCATTATAGAGGCAGTGCATACTCAGAACAGAGAATGGCACTGCCAAGCTCCCTCCTCAGAAGCTACACTCAGCATCTCAGCATCAAGCTGCCATGGCTTTAAACTGTCTGTGAGCATCTGCACTTAATCTCAATTTATTTTGTGCATCCGTTATTAACATGTGTCCTAAGGTAATTGTTTCTTAGCTTTATGCCATTTCAACTTACAAGAGTTTTCACAGGAAACCTCTACTTTCAGATAGCAGGGGTAACCTGCTACGTCATTTGCCAAAACTCCATCACACAGCCTCGACCCAATCACAAGCACCAAACTGGAAAATCTAGTCTTCCTTTTTGACCAGGAAGATGGAAATGAAATAGAAACTGGTAAAACATGTAGCACAGTCTCTGCTATGATACCTAAGGTTATACTTTGTGAAACAAGGAAGGAAGGGAGGGTCAGAACTGTTTTGGCAAGTGAAATCTAAAGGAGCAGAGGTTGAGAAGGGAAAAAGCTGAGGAGGAGCCCAAAATTCTGGGAGAGTGTATTGACGAGGCAGAAAAGAAAAGGCCATGACTAGAAACAAGAAAATTACAAATGGAAAAGCTCACCAGTAAAGGAAAACATACAGTAAAGGTAGGAAATCATCCACACACAAATATGATATCAAAATCAGCAATCATGAGAAAAGGAGAGTACAAATATAGAATACCGGAAATGCATTTGAAATTAGAAGACCAGCAACTTAAAACAGTCTTGTTTATATATAGACTGCAATATCAAAACCTCATGGTAACTGCAAACTGAAAATCTACTTTAGATACACCCACCAAAAAGAAAAAGGAACCCAAACACAACACTAAAGTTAGTCATCATATCAGAAGAGAAGAGAAAAAAAGAGGAAGGGAAGGAAAAAAGACCAACAAAAATAAATCCAAACAATTAGCAAAATGGCAATAAGAACATATTTATGGATAATTACCTTAAACATAAATGGATTAAATGCTCCAACTAAAAGACATAGACTGGCTGAATGGATACAAAAAGAAGACCCATATATGTGCTGCCAACAAGTAACCCACTTCAGATCTAGGGACACATACAAACTGAAAGTGAGGGGATGGAAAAAGTTATTCCATGCAAATGGAAATCAAAAGAAAGCTAGAGTAGCAATACTCATATTAGACAAAATAGACTTTAAAATAAAGACTGTTACAAGAGACAAAGAAGGACACTACATAATTCAATCAAAGAAGAACATATAACAATTGTAAATATATATGCACCCAACATAGGAGCACCTCAATATGTAAGGCAAATATTAACAGTCATAAAAGGAAAAACTGACAGTAACACAATAATAGTGGGGGACTTTAACACCCCACTTTCATCCATGGACAGATCATCCAGATAGAAGGTCAATAAGGAAACACAGGCCTTAAATAACACATTAGACCAGATGGATTTAAATGATATTTATAGAGCATTCCATCCAAAAACAGCAGCATACACAATCTTTTCAAGTGCACATGGAATATTCTCCAGGATAGATCATATGTTGGGTCACAAAGTGAGCCTTGGTAAAGTTTAAGAAAACAGAAATCATATCAGAGATCTTTTCCGACCATAACGCTATGAGATTAGAAATCAACTACTGTAAAAAACACAAACACATGGAGGCTAAGCAACATGCTAATAAACAATCAATGGATCACTTTAGAAATCAAAGAGGAAATCAAAAAATACGTAGAGACAAATGAAAATGAAAGCACGAAAATCTAAAACCTATGGGATGCAGCAAAAGCATTTTTAAGAAAGAAGTTTATAGGAATACAATCCTACCTCAGGAAACAAGAAAAATCTCAAACAAAAATCCAGACCTTACACCTAAAGCAAAAAGAGAAAGAATAAACAAAACCAAAAGTAAGTACAAGGAAAGAAATCATTAAGATCAGAACAGAAATAAATGAAACAGAGACAAAAGAACAATAGAAATGATCAATGAAACTAGAAGCTGGTTCTTTGAAAAGAGAAACAAAATAGATAAACCTTTAGCCAGACTCATCAAGAAAAAAAAGGAGAGCTCAAATCAATAAAATTAGAAGAAAAAAAAAAGAATGAATTACAACTGCCACCAAAGAAATACAAAGGATCATAAAAGACTACTACCAGCAACTATATTCCAATAAAATGGACAACCTAGATGAAATGGACAAATTCCTAGAAAGGTATAATCTCCCAAGAATGAACCAGGAAGAAATACAAACTTTGAGCAGACCAGTCACAAGTACTGAAATTGATATTGTGATTTAAAAAACTCCCAGCAAACAACAGTCTAGGACCAGATGGCTTCACAGGCGAATTCTATCAAAAATTTAGAGAAGAGTTAACACATATATATCCTTCTGAAACTATTCCAAAAAACTGCAGAGGAAGGAACACTGCCAAACTGATTCAAGGAGGCCACCATCAGTCTGATATCAAAACCAGACAAAGATACCTCAAAATAAGAAAATTAGAGGCCAATACTACTGATGAACATAGATGCAAAAATCCTCAACAAAGTATTAGCAAACTGAATCCAAAAACACATTAAAAGGATCATACATCATGATCAAGTGGGATTTATCCCAGTGATCCAAGGATTTTTCAATCCACGAATCAAACAGTGTGATACATCACATCAACAAATTGAAGAATAAAAACCATATGACCATCTCAATAGATGCAGAAAAAGCTTTTGACAAAATTCAACACCAATTTATGACAAAAAAAAAACACCTCTCCAGAAAGTGGGGGTACAGGGAACATATCTCAATATAATAAAGGTCACATATGACAAACCTACAGCTAACATCATACTCAAGGATGAAAAGCTGAAAGCATCTCCTTTAACATCAGGAACAAGACAAGGATGTCCACTCTCACCACTTTTACTCAACATAGTTTTGGAAGTTCTAGCCATGGCAATCAATGAAGAAAAATAAGTAAAGGGATTCCAAATTTGAAAAGATGAAGTAAAACTGTCACTGTTTGCAGATGACATGATAGTGTATATAAAAAATCCTAAAGATGCTACCAGAAAACTACTAGAGCTCATTAATGAATTCAGTAAAGTTGCAGGATACAAAATGATCAGAATGAGAAATTAAAGAAACAATCCCATTTACCATCAGATTAAAAAGAAAAAATACCTAGGACTAAACCTACCTAAGGAGTCAAAAGACCTGTGCTCTGAAAACTATAAGATGCTGATGAAAGAAATCGAAGATGACACAGATAGAATGATATACCATGTTCTTGGATTGGAAGAATCAATATTGTCAAAATGACTATACTACTCAAAGCACTCTACAGATTCAATGCAATCCCTATAAAATTACCAATCGTATTTTTCACAGAATTAGAACAAAAAATCTTAAAATTTGTATGGAGACAGAAAAGACCCTGAATAGCCAAAGCAATCTTGAGAAAGAAAAACAGAGCTGGAGAAATCAGGCTCCCTGACTTCAGACTATACTACAAAGCTACAGTAATCAAGGCAGTATGGTACTGGAGCAAAAACAGAAATATAGATCAACGGAACAGGATAGAAAGCCCAGAGATAAACCCACGCACTATGGTCACCTAATCTATGACAAAGGAGGCAAGACTATACAATGGAGAAAAGACATTCTCTTTAATAAATGATGCTGAGAAGACTGGACAGCTACATTAAAACGATGAAAATTAGAACACTCTTTTACACCATACACAAAAATAAACTCAAAATGGATTAAAGACCTGAACGTAAGGTCAGACACTCTAAAACTCTTAGAGGAAAACATAGGCAGAACACTATTTGACATAAATCACAGCAATATCTTTTTCGATTCATCTCCTAAAGCAACTGGAAATAAAAACAAAAATAAATAAATGGGACTAGGGCTTCCCTGATGGTGCAGTGGTTAAGAATCCACCTGCTATGGGCTTCCCTGGTGGCTCAGTGGTTGAGAATCTGCCTGCCGGTGCAGGGGACATGGGTTTGTGCCCTGGTCTGGGAGGATCCCACATGCCGCGGAGCAGCTGGGCCCGTGAGCCATGGCCGCCAAGCCTGCGTGTCCGGAGCCTGTGCTCCACAACGGGAGAGGCCACAACAGTGAGAGGCCTGTGTACCGCAAAAAAAAAAAAAAAAAAAAGGATAGGAAAAAAAAAAGAATCCACCTGCCAATGCAGGAGACAC
This sequence comes from Grampus griseus, assembly GCF_964374135.1. Classification (NCBI taxonomy): domain Eukaryota; kingdom Metazoa; phylum Chordata; class Mammalia; order Artiodactyla; family Delphinidae; genus Grampus; species Grampus griseus. The sequence continues at coordinate 64,921,303 of NC_138997.1, forward strand.
AGGTTTGAGCCCTGGTCCAGGAAGATCCCACATGCTGTGGAGCAACTAAGCCCATGCACCACAACTACTGAGCCTGCGCTCTAAAGACCACAAGCCACAACTACTGAAGCCCGCATGCCTAGAGCCCATGCTCCACAATGAGAGAAGCCACCACAATGAGAAGCCTGCGCACCTCTATGAAGAGTAGCCCCAGCTTGCCACAACTAGAAAAGGTCCATGCACAGCAATGTAGACCCAACACAACCAAAAATAAATAAGTAAAATAAATTTATAAAATAAATAAATAAATAAATGGGACCTAATTAAACTCAAAAGCTTTTGCACAGCAAAGGAAACCATAAACCAAATGAAAAGACAATCCACAGAATGGGAGAAAATACTTGCAAATGAAGCCATCGACAAGAGATTAATCTCCAAAATTTACAAGCAGCACATGTAGCTCAGTAACAAATAAAAAAAAAAGCCCAATAAAAAAATGGGCAGAAGACCTAAATCGACATTCCTCTAAAGAAGACATACAAATGGCCAAGAGGCACGTGAAGAGATGTTCAATACTGTTAATTATTAGAGAAATGCAAATCAAAACTACAATGAGATATCACTGCATGCAAGTCAGAACAACCATCATCAAAAAAAGTCTACACACAAAAAATGCTTGAGTGGGTGAGGAGAAAAGGGAACCCTCCTACACTGTTGGGGGTAATGTAAATTGGTATGTCCACTATGGATAAGTGTGGAGGTTCCTTAAAAAAGTAAAAGTAGAGCCCTCTATGATCCAGCAATCCCCCTCCTGGACATATATCCAGAGATAAACATGGTTTGAAAGGATACATGCACCCCAATGTTCACTGCAGAGCTCTTTACAATAGCCAAGATATGGAAGCAGCCTAAATGTCCATTGACAGATGAATGGATAAAGAAGATGTGGTACATGTATACAATGGAATATTACTCAGCCATTAAAAAGAATGAAATAATGCCATTTGTGATGGACCTGGAGATTGTCATACTAGGTGAAATAAGTCAGAAAGAGAAAGACAAATATATGATATCACATATGTGGAATCTAAAAAAATGATACAAATGAACTTATTTACAAAATGTAAACAGGCTCACAGACTTAGTTTACGTTTACCAGAGGGGAAGGGTTGGGGGGAGGGATAGACTGGGATTTGGGGATTGACATACACACTCTGTTATATTTAAAATAGATAACTAGAAGATAGTTCTTCAGAGACTATAGTCTGCCATCTTCTCAGTCTACTGGCTTTCTAAATAAAGTCATCTTCCTTGCCTCAACATCTCGTCTCCTATTCATCGGTCTGTTGTGCGGCGAGCAGAGCGAGATTGGACTCGGATAGATTAAATATTCTGCATGGCCACACTTATTTGGATTACACTGGAGGATTCTCTTCTGATTGTGCTCATTTCAGGCCCCATGCCCCCGCCATCAGAAATCGTGTGGCTGACAGTGTCTTGGTGCTCTGGTTGGTGTCAGGCCTGAGCCTCTGAGGTGGGAGAGCTGAGTTCAGGACATTGGTCCACCAGAGACCTCCCGGCACCACGTAATATCAAACGGCGAAAGCTCTCCCAGAGATCTCCATCTCAACACTAAGACCTAGCTCCACTCAACGATCAGTAAGGTAGAGTGCTGGACACTCTATGCCAAACAACTAGCAAGACAGGAACAAAGCCCCACCCATTAGCAGAGAGGCTGCCTAAAGTCATAGTTAGTTCACAGACACCAGAAAACATACCACCGGATGTAGTCCTGCCCACTAGAAAGACAAGATCCAGCCTCATCCACCAGAACACAGGCACCAGGCCCCTCTACCAGAAGACCTACACAACCCACAGAACCAACCTTACCCACTGGGATCAGACACCAAAAACAACGGGAACTATGAACCTAAAGCCTGTGAAAAGGAAACCCCAAACACAGTAAGTTAAGCAAAATGAGAAGATAGAGAAACACACAGCAGATGAGGGAGCAACGTAAAAACCCATGAGACCAAACAAATGAAGAGGAAATAGGCAATCTACCTGAAAAAGAATTCAGAGTAATGATAGTAAAGATGACTCAAAATCTTGGATATAAAATGGAGAAACTACAAGAAATGTTTAACAAGGACCTAGAAGAACTAAAGAGCAAACAAACAATGATGAACAACACCATGAATGAAATTTAAAATTCTCTAGAAGGAATCAATAGTAGAATAACTGAGGCAGAAGAATGGATAAGTGACATGGAAGATAAAATAGTGGAAATAACTACCGCAGAGCAGAATAAAGAAAAAAGAATGAAAAGGACATTGAGGACAATCTCTGAGACCTCTGGGACAACATTACATGCACCAACATCTGAATTATAGGAGTGCCAAAAGACGAAGAGAAAAAAAAAATGACAGAAAATATTTGAAGAGATTATAGTTGAAATGACCCTAATATACGTAAGGAAATAGTCAAGCAAGTCCAGGAAGCGGAGAGAGTCCCATACAAGATAAATTCAAGAAGAAACACACCAAGCCACATGTTAATCAAACTATCAAATATTAAATACAAAGAAAAACTCTGCAAGCCAGAGGGTATGGCAGGACATACTTAAAGTGATGAAAGGGAAAAACCTACAACAAAGATTACTCTACCCAGCAAGGATCTCATTCAGGTTTGACAGAGAAAACCTTTACAGACAAGCAAATCTAAGAGAATTCAGCACCACCAAACCAACTCTACAACAGATGCTAAAGGAACTTCTCTAGGCAGGAAACACAAGAGAAGGAAAAGACCTACAATAATAAACCCCAAACAATTAAGAAAATGGTAATAGGAACATACATATCGATAATTACCTTAAATGTAAATAGAGTAAATGCTCCAACCAAAAGACATAGACTGGTTGAATGGATACAAAAACAAGATCCGTATATATGCTGTGTACAAGAGACTCACTTCAGACCTAGGGACACATACAGTCTGAAAGTGAGGGGATGGAAAAAGATATTACCTGCAAACAGAAATAAAAAGAAAGCTGGAGTAGCAATTCTCATATCAGACAAAACAGACTTTAAAACAAAGACTATTACAAGAGACAAAGAAGGACACTACATAATGATCAAGGGATAAATCCAAGAAGAAGATATAACAATTGTAAATATTTATGCACCCAACATAGGAGCACCTCAATACATAAGGCAAATGCTATAGCGATAAAAGGGGAAATTGACAGTAACACAATCATAGTGGGGGACTTTAACACCCCACTTTCACCAAAGGACAAATCATCCAAAATGAAAATAAATAAGGAAACACAAGTTTTAAATGATACATTAAACAAGATGGACTTATTTGATATTTATAGGACACTCCATCCAAAAATAACAGAATACACATTTTTATAATGTGCTCATGGAAAATTCTCCAGGATAGATCATATCTTGGGTCATAAATCAAGCCTTGGTAAATTTAAGAAAATTGAAATCATATCAAGTATCTTTTCCGACCACAACGCTATGAGACTAGATATCAATTACAGGAAAAAATCTCTAAGAAATACAAACACATGGAGGCTAAACAACACACTACTTAATAACCAAGAGATTACTGAAGAAATCAAAGAGGAAATCAAAAAATACCTAGAAACAAATGACTATGAAAACACAATGACCCAAAACGTATGGGATGCAGCAAAAGGAGTTCTAAGATGGAAGTTTATAGCTATACAAGCCTATCTTAAGAAACAAGAAACATCTCAAATAAACAACCTAACCTTACACCTAAAGCAATTAGAGAAAGAAGAACAAAAAAAACCCCAAAGTCAGCAGAAGGAAAGAAATCATAAAGATCAGGTCAGAAATAAATGAAAAACAAATGAAGGAAACGATAGCAAAGATCAATAAAACTAAAAGGTGGTTCTTGGAGAAGATAAACAAAATTGATAAACCATTAGCCAGATTCATCAAGAAAAAAAGGGAGAAGACTCAAATCAGTAGAATTAGAAATGAAAAAGAGAAGTAACAACTGACACTGCAGAAATACGAAGGATCATGAGAGATTACTACAAGCAACTCTATGCCAATAAAATGGACAACCTGGAAGAAATGGACAAATTCTTAGAAATGCACAACATTCCAAGACTGAAGCAGGAAGAAATGGAAAACATGAAAACACCAATCACAAACACTGAAACTGAATCTGCGATTAAAAATCTTCCAACAGGGAGCCGCGGAGGAGTGCACAGCAACAGGGGTGCGGAGGGCAAAGTGGGGAGATTCCCGCACAGAGGATCGGGGCCGACCCGCACTCACCAGCCCTAGAGGCTTGTCTGCTCACCCGCCAGGGCGGGCGGGGCTGCAAGCTGAGGCTCGGGTTTCGGTTTCGGTCGGAGCGCAGGTAAAGGACTGGGGTTGGCGGCTTGAACATAGCCTGAAGGGGTTGGTGCACCACGGCTAGCCGGGAGGGAGTCCGGGAAAAAGTCTGCACCTGCCGAAGAGGCAAGAGACTTTTTCTTCCCTCTCTGTTTCCTGGTACGCAAGGAGAGGAGTTTAAGAGCGCTGGTTAAAGGAACTCCAGAGACGGGCGCGAGCCGCGGCTAAAAGCGTGGACCCCAGCGACGGGCGTGAGCCGCGGCTAAAAGCGCGGACCCCAGGGATGGGCGGGAGACGCGAAGGCTGCTGCTGCTGCCGCCACCAAGGGGCCTGTGTGCGAGCACAGGTCACTATCCACACCCCTCTTCCGCGGAGCCTGTGCAGCCCGCCACTGCCAGGTTCCCGGGATCCAGGGACAAATTCCCTGCGAGAACGCACAGCGGGCCTCAGGCTGGTGCAACGTCACACCGGCCTCTGCCACCGCAGGCCCGCCCCGCACGCAGTGGCCCTCCCTCCCCCCGCCCCGGCCTGAGTGCGCCAGAGCCCCCGAATCAGCGGCTCCTTTAACCCCATCCTGTCTGAGCAAAACACAGACGCCCTCCAGCGACCTAAACACAGAGGCAGGGCCAAATCCAAAACTGAGCCCCTGTGAGCTGTGAGAACAAAGAAGAGAAAGGGAAATCTCTCGCAGTAGCCTCAGAAACAGCGGATTAAAGCTCCACAATCAACTTGATGTACCCTGCATCTGTGGAATACACGAACAGACAACGAGTCATCCCAAATTGAGGAGGTGGGCTTCGAGAGCAAGATCTATGATTTTTTTCCCCTTTTCCTCTTTTTGTGAATGTCTATGCTTCTGTGAGAGATCTTGTCTGTATAGTTTTGCTTCCACCATTTGTCCTAGGGTTCTATCTGTCCATGTTTTTAAAAAAATTTTTTTTTCTTAATAATTAATTTTAATAACTTTATTATACTTTTCTTTCTTTCTTTCTTTCTTTCTTTCTTTCTTTCTTTCTTTCTTTCTTTCTTTCTTTCTTTTCTTTCTTTCTTTCCTTCCTTCCTTCCTTCCTTCCCTCCGTTAGACAACAAATCATCCCAAATTGAGGTGGTGGTCTCTCAGAGCAAGATTTATGATTTTTTGCCCTTTACCTCTTTTTGTGAGGGTGTATCTGTAGGCTTCTGTGTAAGACTTTGTCTGTATAGCTTTGCTTCCAACATTTGTCCTAAGGTTCTATCCGTCCCTTTTTTTTCTTTTCTAAATAAGTATTTTTTTAATTCAATAACTTTATTATACTTTATTTTATTTTACTGTATCTTCTTTCTGTCTTTTTTCCTTCTTTCCCTCCTTCCTTCCTTCCTCCCTCCTTTCCTTCCTTCTTGCCTTCTTTGCTTCTTTCTTTCTTTCTTTCTTCCTCCCTTCCCTTTCTTTCTTTCTTTCTTTCTTTCTTTCTTTCTTTCTTTCTTTCTTCATACTTCTACTAATTCTCTCTACTTTTTCTCCCTTTTATTCTGAGTCGTGTGGATAAAAGGCTCTTGGTGCTCCAGCCAGGAGTCAGGGCTCTGCCTCTGAGGTAGGAGAGCCAACTCCAGGACACTGGTCAACAAGAGACCTCCCAGCTCCACATAATATCAAATGGTGAAAATCTCCCAGAGACCTCCATCTTAACACCAGCACCCAGCTTCACTCAATGACCAGCAAGCTACAGTGCTGGACAACCTATGCCAAACAACTAGCAAAACAGGAACACAACCCCACCCATTAGCAGAGAGGCTGCCTAAAATCATAAGGCCACAGACACCCCAAAACACACCACCAGACGTGAACCTGCCCACTAGAGAGACAAGATCCAGCCTCATCCACCACAACACAGGCACTAGTCCCCTCCACCAGGAAGCCTACACAACCCACTGAACCAACCTTAGCCACTGGAGACAGACATCAAAAACAGCGGGAACTACGAACCTGCAGCCTGCAAAAAGGAGACCCCAAACACAGTAAGATAAGCAAAATGAGAAGACAGAAAAACACACAGCAGATAAAGGAGCAAGACAAAAATGCACCAGACCTAACAAATGCAGAGGAAATAGGCAGTCTACCTGAAAAAGAATTCAGAATAATGATAGTAAGGATGATCCGAAATCTTGGAAATAGAATGGACAAAATGCAAGAAACAGTTAACAAGGACCTAGAAGAAATAAAGATGAAACAAGCAATGATGAACAACACAATAAATGAAATTAAAAGTACTCTAGATGGGATCAATAGCAGAATAACTGAGGCAGAAGAACGGATAAGTGACCTGGAAGATACAATAGTGAAAATAACTACTGCAGAGCAGAATAAAGAAAAAAGAATGAAAAGAACTGAGGACAGTCTCAGAGACCTGTGGGACAAAATTAAACGCACCAACATTCGAATTATAGGGGTTCCAGAAGAAGAAAAAAAGAAAGGGACTAAGAAAATATTTGAAGAGATTATAGTTCAAAACTTCCCTAATATGGGAAAGGAAATAGTTAATCAAGTCCAGGAAGCACAGAGAGTCCCATACAGGATAAATCCAAGGAGAAATACGCCAAGACATATATTAATCAAACTGTCAAAAATTAAATACAAAGAAAGCATATTAAAAGCAGCAAGGGAAAAACAACAAATAACACACAAGGGATTCCCATAAGGTTAACAGCTGATCTCTCAGCAGAAACCCTACAAGCCAGAAGGGAGTGGCAGGACATACTGAAAGTGATGAAGGAGAAAAACCTGCAACCAAGACTACTCTACCCAGCAAGGATCTCATTCAGATTGGATGGAGAAATTAAAACCTTTACAGACAAGAAAAAGCTGAGAGAGTTCAGCACCTCCAAAGCAGCTTTACAACAAATGCTAAAGGAACTTCTCTAGACAAGAAACACAAGAGAAGGAAAAGACCTATAATAACGAACCCAAAACAATTTAGAAAATGGGAATAGGAACATACATATCGATAATTACCTTAAATGTAAATGGACTAAATGCTCCCACCAAAAGACACAGATTGGCTGAATGGATACAAAAACAAGGCCCTTTTATATGCTGTCTACAAGAGACCCACTTCAGACCTAGACACACATACACACTGAAAGTAAGGGGATGGAAAAAAGATATTCCATGCAAATGGAAACCAAAAGAAAGCTGGAGTAGCAATTCTCATATCAGACAAAATAGACTTTAAAATAAGGACTATTAGAAGAGACAAAGGACACTACATAATGATCAAGGGATCGATCCAAGAAGAAGATATAACAATTGTAAATATTTATGCACCCAACAGAGGAGCACCTCAATACATAAGGCAAATACTAACAGCCATAAAAGGGAAGATCGACAGTAACACATTCGTAGTAGGGGACTTTAACACCCCACTTTCACCCATGAAAAGATCATCCAAAATGAAAATCAATAAGGAAACACAAGCTTTAAATGATACATTAAACAAGATGGACTTAACTGATATTTACAGGACACTCCATCCAAAAACAACAGAATACACATTTTTATCATGTGCTCATGGAACATTCTCCAGGATAGATCATATCTTGGGTCACAAATCAAGCCTTGGTAAATTTAAGAAAATTGAAATTGTATCAAGTATCTTTTCCGACCACAACGCCATGAGACTAGATATCAATTACAGGAAAAGATCTGTAAAAAATACAAACACATGGAGGCTAAACAATACATTACTTAATAATGAAGTGATCACTGAAGAAATCAAAGAGGAAATAAAAAAATACCTAGAAACAAATGACAGTGAAGACACAATGACCCAAAACCTATGGGATGCAGCAAAAGCAGTTCTAAGGGGGAAGTTTATAGCAATACAAGCCCACCTTAAGAAGCAATAAACATCTCAAATAAACAACCTAACCTTGCACCTAAAGCAATTAGAAGAACAAAAAAACCCCAAAGCTAGCAGAAGGAAAGAAATCATAAAAATCAGATCAGAAATAAATGAAAAAGAAATGAAGGAAACAATAGCAAAGATCAATAAACTAAAAGCTGGCTCTTTGAGAAGATAAATAAAATAGATAAACCACTAGCCAGACTCATCAAGAAAAAAGGGAGAAGACTCAAATCAACAGAATTAGAAATGAAAAAGAAGTAACAACTGACACTGCAGAAATAAAAAAGATCATGAGAGATTACTACAAGCAACTCTATGCCAATAAGAAATGGACAAATTCTTAGAAATGCACAACATGCCAAGAATGAATCAGGAAGAAATAGAAAAAAATGAACTGACCAATCACAAGCACTGAAATTGAAACTGTGATTAAAAATCTTCCAACAAACAAAAGCCCAGGACCAGATGGCTTCACAGGAGAATTCTATCAAACATTTAGAGAAGAGCTAACACCTATCCTTCTCAAACTCTTCCAAAATATAGCAGTGGGAGGAACACTCCCAAATTCCTTTTACGAGGCCACTATCACCTTGATACCAAAACCAGACAAGGATGTCACAAAGAAAGAAAATATCACTGTGAAAATATCACTATGTTCGTCAATATCACTGATGAATATAGATGCAAAAATCCTCAACAAAATACTAGCAAACAGAATCCAACAGCACATTAAACGGATCATACAGCATGATCAAGTGGGGTTTATTCCAGGAATGCAAGGATTCTTCAATATACGCAAATCTATCAATAACAAAAAAACAAACAACCCAATCCAAAAATGGGCAGAACATCTAAATAGACATTTCTCCAAAGAAGATACACAGACTGCCAACAAACACATGAAAGAATGCTCAACATCATTAATCATTAGAGAAATGCAAATCAAAACTACAATGAGATATCATCTCACACCAGTCAGAATGGCCATCATCAAAAAATCTAGAAACAATAAACGCTGGAGAGGGTGTGGAGAAAAGGGAACACTCTTGCACTGCTGGTGGGAATGTGAATTGGTTCAGCCACTATGGAGAACAGTATGGAGGTTCCTTAAAAAACTACAAATACAACTACCATATGACCCAGCAATCCCACTACTGGGCATATACCCTGAGAAAACTATAATTCAAAAAGAGTCATGTACCAAAATGTTCATTGCAGCTCTATTTACAATAGGCTGGAGATGGAAACAACCTAAGTGCCCATCATCGGATGAATGGAAAAAGAAGATGTGGCACATATATACAATGGAATATTACTCAGCCATAAAAAGAAACGAAATTGAGTTATTTGTAATGAGGTGGATAGACCTAGAGTCTGTCATACAGAGTGAAGTAAGTCTGAAAGAAAAAGACAAATACCGTATGCTAACACATATATATGGAATTTAAGAAGAAAAAAAAATGTCATGAAGAACCTAGGGGTAAGACAGGAATAAAGACACAGACCTACTGGAGAACGGACTTGAGGATATGGGGAGGGGGAAGGGTGAGCTGTGACAGGGCAAGAGAGAGTCATGGACATATACACACTAACAAACGTAAGGTAGATAGCTAGTGGGAAGCAGCCGCATGGCACAGGGATATCGGCTCAGTGCTTTGTGACCGCCTGGAGGGGTGAGATAGGGAGGGTGGGAGGGAGGGAGACCCAAGAGGGAAGAGATATGGGAACATATGTATATGTATAACTGATTCACTTTGTTATAAAGCAGAAACTAACACACCATTGTAAAGCAATTATACCCCAATAATGATGTTAAAATAAATAAAAGATCCCTCTGTCCAAAAAAAAAAAAAAAAAAAAATCTTCCAACAAACTAAAGCTCAGGACCAGATGGCTTCACAGGCAAATTCTATCAAACATTTAGAGAAGAGCTAACACCTATCCTTCTCAAACTCTTCCAAAATATAGCAGAGGGAGGAACACTCCCAAACTCACTCTACGAGGCCACCATCACCCTGATACGACAACCAGACAAAGATGTCACGAAGAAAGAAAACTACAGGCCAATATCAGTGATGTACATGGATGCAAAAATTCTCAACAAAATACTAGCAAACAGCATCCAGCAGCACATTAAAAGGATCATACACTATGATCAAGTGGGGTTTATCCCAGGAATGCAAGGATTCTTCAGTATACGCAAATCAATCAACATGATACACCATATTAACAAACTGAAGGAGAAAAACCATATGATCATCTCAATAGATGCAGAGAAAGCTTTCGACAAAATTCAACACCCATTTATGATAAAAACCCTGCAGAAAGTAGGCATAGAGGGAACTTTCCTCAACATAATAAAGGTCATATATGAGAAACCCACAGCCAACATCGTACTCAATGGTGAAAAACTGAAACCATTTCCACTAAGATCAGGAACAAGACAAGGTTGCCCACTCTCACCACTCTTATTCAACATAGTTTTGGAAGTTTTAGCCACAGCAATCAGAGAAGAAAAAGAAATAAAAGGAATGCAAATCAGAAAAGAAGAAGTAAAGCTGTCATTGTTTGCAGATGACATGATACTCTACATACAGGATCCTAAAGATGCTACCAGAAAACTACTAGAGCTAATCAATGAATTTGGTAAGGTAGCAGGATACAAAATTAATACACAGAAATCTGTCATTCCTATACACTAATGATGAAACATCTGAAAGTTAAATCAAGAAAACACTTCCATTTACCACTGCAATGAAAAGAATAAAATATCTAGGAATAAACATACCTAAGGAGACAAAAGACCTGTATGCAGAAAATTATAAGACACTGATGAAAGAAATTAAAGACGATACAAATAGATGGAGAGATAGACCATGTTCTTGGATTGGAAGAATCAACATTGTGAAAATGACTCTACTACCCAAAGCAATCTACAGATTCAATGCAATCCCTATCAAACTACCACTGGCATTTTTCACAGAACTAGAGCAAAAAATTTCACAATTTGTATGGAAACACAAAAGACCCCGAATAGCCAAAGCAATTCCCAAGTTCTTTTTTCTCTTTTCAATAGAACTAAAAGAAGAAAGCTTTATTTATACAATAGTTGAATCTTATAGAATCCCGAAACAATTGTCCCTTAAAAATATTACTCACTCTATGTGCTTTGACTTCTCCGGAATGGTATACTGGAAATAGGTGAAGTCCTGGCCTTCTTCCTCATTTATTTTTCTTTTTCCTGAAATTGTTCTATAAATAACTTATTCTTGATAGTTTCTCAAGTTTACTCATTTCTTTTTGCCTTGGAAATTGACCACCACTCTCTATTCTTTATAAATTATGGAAGGTCTATATTTTACTGGGCTTTCTACAAATGTTTGGCTTTTTGTCTTACTGATTATTTTTTACTTTTGTCATTTTTTAAAAAAATGAATTAATTAAATTAGTTGGGTCTTCATTGCTGCTCATGGGCTTTCTCTAGTTGCGGTGAGCGGGGGCCACTCTTCGTTGCAGTGTGCAGGCTTCTCACTGCAGTGGCTTCTCTTGTTGCAGAGGATAGGCTCTAGGCATGCAGGCTTCAGTAGCTGTAGCAGACAGGCTCAGCAGTTGTGGCTCGCGGGCTTAGTTGCTCTGTGGCAAACGGGATCTTCCTGGACCAGGGCTTGAACCCATGTCCCCTGCATTGGCAGGCAGATTCTTAACCACTGTGCCACCAGGGAAGTCCCCTTAACCTTTGTTTTTAAAAATATCTTTAATTCATCTTCTGTTTTTGTTATGGTTGTTGTTTTTGATTTTTGCCCAATGTAAAAATCGATACCTTCTACTACTTAATAAAGCAAATAAAATGTCATTGTTTGTTAGAAATCTTGCCCTTACTAATTTTATTCAAAAAATTTCTTTTATACAGTGACTGTAGTCCATTATCTTATAGACTCTTGAACAGAAAATTAAGGGCCTTCCCTTGCTTATTCCTCCAACAATTAAAAGAAATGCTTTCCATATGAATCAGAATTTGTTCTCCTTCAAAATGCTCCAAATTTTCCAGGTTTTATTTCTGTAGTGAGAAAAGTAGACATTTTAAAATTGCCAACAGTATGATTTTCAAAGAACTTTTTTTCAGTTCTGCTGATCCATTTACGTCTTTTGTTGTATTCAGTCAGCACTGTATATCCAGAGACAGAATGGCTAAAGAAGATGTGGTACATATACACATTGTAATGATATCGCTTATATGTGGAATCTAAAAAAACGGTACAAATGAACTTATTTACAAATCAGAAATAGAATTACAGATTAGAAAACAATCTTATGGTTACCAGGGGGGAGGAAGGGGAGGAATAAAATGGAGATTGAGATCAATATATACACATTACTATAATAAAATAAACTAATAAGGACCTACTGTATAGCACAGGGAACTCTACTCAGTACTCTGTAATGACCTATGTGGGAAAAGAATCTAAAAAAGAGTGGATATATGTATATGTATAATTGATTCACTTCTGTACAGAAGAAAGTAATACAACACTATAAATCAATTATATTCCAATAAAAATTTTAAAAAATAAAAAAATAAAAAAGTATATCCAGAGACATTTATTCAATCCTTTATTCTTATAGAATATTTCTACTGTATGATACAATAGACTTTTTTTGCATGTGCTTTTTCCAGCTTTATTGAGATATAATTAACATATAATATATGTAAGCAAGTTTCAAGTACAGTTGGTCCTCCATATCTGTGGGTTCCCCATCAGTGGACTCAGCCAACTGCAGATCAAACAATATTTTCTATCTGCTGTTGATTGAATCCACAGATGTGGACCCCATGAATACTGAGGGCTGACTGTAAGGGACCTGAGCATCAACGGGTTTTGTTATCCACAAAATGTCCTGGAAACAGTCCTCCACAGATACTGAGAGACAGCTGTGTATAATACAGTATTGTTAACTATAGTCAACAGCAAAAAAAGAAACAATCTGATTAAAAAGTTGGAAAAGGACCTGAACAGACATTTTTCCAAAGAAGACCTACAAATGGCCAATAGGTACATGAAAAGGTGCTCAAAATCACTAATCATTAGGGAAGTGCAAATCAAAACCACAATGAGATATCACCTTACATCTGTTAGAATGAGTATTATCAAAAAGACGATAACAAGTGTTGATGAGGACGTGGAGAAAAGGGAACACTTGTGCACTGTTGTTCGGAATGTAATTGGTGCTTCCACAATGGAAAACATTATGGAGGTTCCTCAAAAATTAAAAACAACTACTATATCATCCAGCAATCCCACTTCTGGGTATATCCAAAGGAAATGAAACCAAGATCTTGAAGAGACATCTGCACTCCCATGTTCATTGCAGCATTATTCACAATAGCCAAGATATGGGAAAAAACTAAAGTGCCTGTCTACAGATGAATGGAGATATACACACACACACACACACTCACACACACATACACAATGGAATATTATTCAGCCACGAGACAGAAGGAAATCCTGCCATTTGCAACAAAATGGATGGACCTTGAAGGCATTATGTTAAGTAAGATAAGTCAGATGGAGAAAGACTAATAGTGTATAATCTCACTTATATGTGGAAAGAAAGCCAAACTCATACATATAGATAGTAAAATGGTGGTTGCCAGGGCCTCGGGGGTGGCAGAAATGAGGTGATGTTGGTCAAAGGGTACACACTTCTAGTTATAAGATGAATAAATTCTGGGCAGTGTATAGCATGGGCACTACAATAAACTTTTATTTACTTTTTACTCTATTCTAGATTTAGTTGATATCCCTTTTCAAAATTCAAACTGTCTTCATTGAAGAAATGGCATCATATCCTTAAAGAAACTTTTTCCCATCTCTTGATGATATACAAATTAGAACCCTGATATTTTTTCATCCTGACTCCTGACATTTTAAAAAATGTCAAATAAAATGTTCATATATTCCAAGTACCTATATACATATGGTAAAACTGCTGTAAGCTAAAGCTATAATCATTCATTCATTCGTTTATTCTGCAAGTATTGTTTTGAGAAGCTTATAGATACCAGGAACTGCAGCAGATGCTCTGGATAAAAAGACAAGTAAATATGCTGTCTGTTCTCAAGGAGCTCTCAGTACATTTGGACGACCCCCTATCATTCAATACATATTTATTGAGCAACTAATGATTAGGTGCCAGCCACTGTTCTAGGTGCTTAGGATATAAGGGTGACAAAAGAGGTAACTATTCCTGTCCATATGGGACTCATATTTTAGTGGGTAGAGGGGTAGATAGGCAAGGAACAACAACAATAATAAATAAGTAAAGTGCACAGTTTACTACATGGTAAAAAGTGCTTTAGAAAAATTACAGTAGGTTAACAGGTATTAAAATGTGGGGAGAAAGGGAAGTGCACAGTATTAAACAGGTTAGTCAGGAAATCCACACTGAGAACGTTAAGACTTTGGAAAGATCTGAAGGAAATGAGGGCATTAACCAAGCAGATGTCTGGAGAGAGAGTTCTAAGCAGAGGGAACTGCTAGAAAAAAAGGTTAAGGTAGATCAGGCCAAGCTTTTGGTATGTGTTTAAAGTAAAAGGCCAGTGTAAATGGATTAGTTTAAACAAAGGAGAGAGAAGTAGGAGATGAGGTCAGAGTGGTAACAAGGGACAGGTGCTGTAGGTTATTTTAAGGACTTTGCCTTTTACTATGAGTGAGGCATTTTGAGCAGAGGAGGAATGTACTATGATTCATGCTCTGGAAGCATCAATCTGGATGTGCACGCACACAAAATACAAGAAAACACACAAATAAAGATGTATATAGCACAATGTTATAACTGCTATAATGGGACACGGCAGAGAGGTAACTGAAGGGAAGGGACGTTACGTCTTTCTCTTCACAGAGATTAGAGAAACCCATGCACTTCCCCTTTAGTCACAACACAGTGATAATGACTGTCAGAAACGGTTTTCTCCTGTGAAGTCCATAAAGGCAGGACCTTGTCTATCTTGCTCTCCACAATAGCCCGAGTGACTCTGACATCATCTGTCACATATAAATTAGTTTTTGAAGTATGAGGAGAATAGGAGTTATTCAGGAGTTGGAGCAGTGGCCTTCCAGACAGAGGAAATGACATGTAGGTGGGCCCTGCACGGCACTTGATTTCTCCTCTGTGCAATGATGGCACTGGACTAAAGCTCTTTATTTACTGTGACTGATTCCTTTTTCAACTTTAGGTATGATACAGTCTTCTCTTTCTGGTCAATTAAAATTTAAACTTTTTTTCTCATAAGCTGCATCAAGCACTTTAAATGAATTTATGGCTGTATCCCCTATGTGTTTTCTCAATTCCTCTTCTTAGGCTAGGCCTCCGTGAGGGAACTCAACTAACTGCTCCCATTTCAGTACTGCTTCTATGATGATGCCTTAAACCTGTCTCTAGTTCCCAACCTGCCCTGAGCTCCAGGCTACAGATACAACCAAATCCTAAATACTGTCACTTAAATTTACCACAAATCTTTAAAAATTGACCTGATCCCCTGACCTGTTTTGTTCTCTATTTCATTGAATGGCACTAAGAACTACCCAAAAAGAACCTGAGCTTCAGCTCAATTTCTTCTTCTTCTTTGCTCTGCACTTTCAAAAACCAAATCCTGTGTATTCTAGTCCTAGCTGGTTGGTGAACTTTCCACTTCTTTCTACCCGTGTTGCCACATTTCTTTCAGTCCACCATCAACTCAGGGCAAGATTATGTTATCAGCCTAGCAGTTCTGTCTCTGAGTTCAACTTCCTCCACACTTCTGCCAGGATGATTTTTATAAAATGCAAATCGGATCTTGGCATTCCCCTTCTGAAAGCATTCTATGACTTCCAGTATGACAGTTTCTTAATTGACTACATAATATTCATTTCCTTCTTTTTCCTTAAAAACAGAACCACAATTGTATTCAGGGTAGCTCCTTAAAGAGTATAGGCTCAGAAAGGAGGTGTGCACTTTTGCCATTCTTCCTTTTTGTACCTGGAAGATAGCTATGATATTGGAACTTCAGCAGCCATTTTGGACTATGAGGCTATGAGGATAGAAGCCATATAATGTACTAAGGACTGTGGATGGGCTACAAAAATGCAAGCTGAGTCCTTTATGTCTATGGAATAGTCACGCCAGTCCTGGCTTGCTTACTTTCAATCTTTTTTACGTGAAAGAAACAAACCTTTATCTTATTTATTCACATACTTGGTTTTTCGTTACATGAAGCCAAATATAATCCCAATTGTAGGATGAGCTATATAATTGTGGGAAAGAGTACAAAATAAAAATGCAGGGCATCTTGTTGAAAAATTATTAAGACTTTCAAGGTGGAAATATCAGAGCTTTAAACCAAGCATGGGTCCCCTTTAAGCCCACATCCCTGTGAGAATGTGTAAGTTGAAAACCCATCAAATCAGACCTGTTTAATTGAGAGACACCTATTGCTCTATGGTTCAAAGTCCTAAGCATGTTTTACTAGACCCTTTGTAATCTGGTATTTGCTTGCCTTTCCAGATTCTTCTCTCATCACTTGCAATCTATGATGCAATCATAATGAATTATTATCAGTTTCTTTGCACCCCTGGGATATGCCTATCCAACCAACCTCACATTATGTTCTTTATCTAGCTAAGATCTATCCAACTCGACTGTTTCAACTTTGAGGTCACAACTTTTGGGGAAATTTTAACTTTCCAAGTCTAGCATAGATGTCCCTGACATGAACTTGCATTGAACCTTATACTTCCTCTAATTTATGTACTCATAAAATATGGCATTATTAATTATTCTATGTCCAACTACTCTGTAATCTTTGTGAATGAAGCATGTGTCCCTTGCTCAACCTCATATTCTCCATACCTAACACAGAATATAAAACTTAGAAGCTGCTCAAATATTTACAATTGGATGTTGCATGAAAGACACATTTTTAAGAAAGGGAAGATTCTGGATTTTATTTCTAAGAAATTATTCTCCACTTTTTCAACAGGCAAATCTAAATTTTGAGAGTAAACTAGTAACACAGACAGATAAAAACTGTTAGCCTTTGAAAGGTATAGGAATATAGTAATGTCAGGAATATAGTAAATATTCAAGGTCTAATGGGACAAGAAAAGACAATGTAATACTCAGCATGTGAACGTCATAGCCCTTATGACATTGCACATTAAAGCAAAGAACCTGAATTAGTATTTTAAAAATGTTGTGTATAATTTAAAACAATGTCCACAGACCTCTTAATAAGTCCTATATTCATTTAAGAAACATTTCAGCCCACGCAAGTGTTTTCTTCACATAAACATATGGCAAACTTCACGAAGTCAGGAAGTATCTTGTGGAGAGAATAAAAGCCAGTGTGGCCCTCAGTGACAAGTCACAAGAATTAGCAAATCATAGATCCAAAGGAAAAGAATGCAGCTGGCCAATATCTTACCTTTCTAAAATGTGCAGAAACATAGTCCTTTATATTTAGGTATGTAGGATCATCACTTTAGGACCTTAAAATGACCACTTTAATAATATAAAACAATAGATATCCCTTTAATTACTGGATTTATTACATCTATCAAAAGAGTTAGTTCTAGCTAGAAAATGTGATTCTTCTCTCATTTAAACATTATACAAAGACCCCTGACTACTTGGAATTCACAATAAAATTTCAAATTATTTCACAATAACTTCTAAAATTGTAGAATGAGAGTGTAGGTATGTGCTGCTGTGTGTGTATGTGTGTGTGTGTTGGTTATATGTGGTTTTGAGTTGGTTTGAAATACAGAAGTCATTTTAATTTTTTAAAATTGGTTTCCATTAACTTACTTCTTTTGAGTCTGATTTATCTTTCAGTTGCCTGCTTAATTGCTTTCCCTGTCTTTCTCCCTCTCTCTGTCTCTCCTCTAATAGGTTTTGCTTCAATTTTTAATGAGCCCTTTAACTTTTTCCCTTCAAGTATTTCTCTCCATTTGTTCTTTATATGTTTTGCCTAACACCTTTCTTTTTTTTTTTTTTTTTTTGCGGTACATGGGCCTCTCACTGTTGTGGCCTCTCCCGTTGCGGAGCACAGGCTCAGCGGCCATGGCTCACGGGCCCAGCCGCTCCGAGGCATGTGGGATCTTCCCGGACCGGGGCACGAACCCGTGTCCCCTGCATCGGCAGGTGGACTCTCAACCACTGAGCCACCAGGGAAGCCCTAACACCTTTCTTTTCACCATTAAGAATTTTGGAAAATGCATTTCTTTGGAGGCACATGACACCTGGCTCCTTCCTTGCTCAAGCTCCCTCTTCTGTTTTCCTTCTTGCCTCTTGTTTGTGCCTTCCTAACCTGTTTTTCACTGCCTTTTCCTCAACTACTTTCTGAAATCCCCCTGGTGTTTGACCTTTCCCATCTTCTTCCTGCAGTCCTGTTTTACTCTTTTTTTTCTTTTGAACAGTAAGGTTGTGTCACATAAGGAAAAGATTCTGAGCCTGGGATCCAGAGAGAGCTAGGTTGAAACCTGGCTAACTTATGTATTGATAATTAGAAGAACAGCCCTTTTTTAAAATACTATATTACCTTTTTATTGCACACTTTAAACCAGAAATAAATATAGTTACTTTTTCTGGAACTGTGATGATATTTTTGTAACTAAATCCCAATGTTTATACGACTATGCATGTTATTGGGAATATTCTGTTATTTTAAGACTGAGTTCTTAATTTGAGTAATTTAAAAACAGAAATACCCAGAATAAAGTTCAGGGACCTACCCACCAAGTAAAGTTTGTTGGGGCTTTATGAGCAGACTCACAACACTCAATCTCTGTGTCAGTCAAAGAAAGACTACTGTCCCTTCAGGTCCCCTCGATCAAAAAGGAAGCCATTACTTTGTTGGATTCTTGGGTATTGGAGACAGTATGTGCCCCACTCAGGCATGTTTCTTCGTTCTTTGTGTGGACTAATATGCCTACAGCATCTTTTGAGTGGAGTTCAAACTAGCTGGCTCCAGAGGAAGCATTCCATCAAGACATGGCACAATTTTTACCATTGGAGCCATGCAACTCAGTGACCTTTTGGAAGTACAAGTATGTTAGATGCTTTTTCCACTTGGAGACTTTGGAAAAGATAGACATCCTTAAACTGGATATTATCCTTAAGTTTTGGATTCATTATTCCCACTATAAATATCATTTCCCATCAATATGCTTTTTTTGATAAAAAAAAAAAACAACAACAGTTATTAGCCTGCATGGTCGGTTTCTGGTGAGAGCTCTATTCTAGTGTTTCAGATGGCTGCTTTCTTGCTGTGTCTTCACATGGCAGAGAGGAGAGAGAGAGAATACTCTGGTATTGCTTCTTAAAAGGCAACTAATTCCATCCTGAGGGCCCCACCCTCATGACCTCATCTCAACCTAATTACCATCACATTGGAGTTGGAGCTTCAACATAGGAATTTGCAGGGGCATAAATGCTCAGTCCATAACAGCCTGCTACTGTGTTCTCATCAAAACTGAACACCTGAACCAATACCCTGTAGAAAATAGGACCAGTCAAACTTACTGCTCTCAAGCAGTTTGCTATGGTCTGAATGTTTATTCCCCACCAAATTCATGTAATGAAATCTTAATGCTCAATGTAGTGGTATTAGGAGTGGGATGTTATTAGGTCATTAGGGGACAGCCCTTGTGAATGGAATAGCAGAGCCTTAGTGCTCTTATGAAAGAGATCCTATGGAGCTCCCTGGCCCCTTCTGCCATATGAGAATACAATAAGAAGTCTACAACCTTGAAGACGGCCCTCACTTGACCATGCTGGCACCCTGATCTCAGACTTCCAGACCCCTGAACTGTGAGAAATAAACTTCTGTTGTTCATAAGCTATCAAGTCTGTGGTATTTTGTTATAGCAGCATGAATGGACTAAGACACAGTCCTTCCAAAGCCAAGTACTAGACTCAATGATCTAAACAGAGTTGGGAACAGTAAGGCTTATGAGCCATCTGAGAGGCCATGTTGAAGGGCATTCAACTTGGGTATCCCAGCTGTTGTATGTCCCATGTGGAAGAAGTGTACAGTAACTAACAGCATTTTCTTTGCAGGGGACACACATGTGCACTTAGAACTGTGCACTTAGAACAGGCCAGGAATTAGTTTCTCTGACCCCCAAAACATAGCTTTCACCCTGGGGGCAGCCGTAAAAGTCTTTCAAGTGTCAAAGTAAACACTACCACTAGACTATGCAGATGTCTATAGGAATATCTTTGAAACAGGCTACCTTAGTTACAAGAGAGATCACTGGAAGGATAACTAATTCATTAATTATACATCTTGGTAGTCATCCAATTAGAAAAGGTAATATGAAACATCTTCCAGAATTTGGTAAGCTGAGTTCCTGAAAGAAGGATTCTTCACTGGCTGGCTGTCCACTAATACATATTTCTCAAGTTTCCCTCTTGCTTTGCAGACTATGCCATCCCTATTTCTCTCGTGGAGTCCTCTTATCCTACCCATCCTTTCTACCTGGGGGCTCAGTAGGTCTCCAAACTCTGTTCTCTTCCCATCTCATGTTTTTTTGCCTCCTTTTCTGTCTATTCCTATAACTTCAACTACCACCTATATCCAACTAATGCCCATAAATATATCTTTATCTTAAATATCTTTCCTTATCTACTCCATATATCCATCTGCCAGATACTTTATGTAAACATCTCATTTAATCCTCACACTAATCCTATAAAGTAATTTTTTATCCCCAGAAGGTAAAACTGGGATCTCTAAAGAGATTCTATAACAAAATGGCAAAATCTAATTTTGAACCCATGGGTTAAACACTATGTTTTTTTTCCATTTCCCTATTTCTCTGTGTGATTTTTTTTAAAAAGTACATCAGGTTTACCCTTAAGACCCATAATGAGCATATTATCCCCTGTAGAAGTGTTTGAGTTTCTCTTCTGGATACAAGAGGCTCTACTGCATGGACCTAGAATGGTTTTCCAACAATTCCCCAATTCATAACCTCTGATTAAACTGCACTGAACTACTGACATTTTTCTGAAAAAAATTTTCTTTTTCCTTTGCCCTTGTACATTTTATGTCCATCATCTGGAATGCCCATTTCTCCCTTATCAACATAGAACACCTATTCATACTCTAATCCTTTTTTCTCTTCCCCAATCCTGTAACTGCTATTTAGGTAGAGTACCTTAAAGTAGGTTCCCATATTATAGCATTTTTAATACGGTGATTATATGTTTCTCTCTCCTACTAGATTTTGAGCTCACTAAAGATAGGGATCTAATCATAATGTATCTTCATTTAAAATCTAGACACTTACAAATCATTAAATAAATCAAGTAACCATGTTTTTGACTTGGGGCTTTTGTAAGTGTGTTAACATATTTTTTGTTTATGTGGCATTAAGCAAAGCTGTTATTTTACTCTATATATGTTCACTTGATAATAATGATTACGCTAAAATTCTGAGTTTTCTTAGCTATTAAAATTCTAGACATACATATAATAATTTTCCCCCTTTCTTTCTCCATCTGTTTTGGTATGAACTGAAAAGAGCAGACATTAAGCCAAGCTAGGATGTATATCACAGTAACAGACTGGGTTTCAGACAGCTCCACCCTCCCCCATCCTCACATTGCTCCTGGGCTTCTGGCTTTATAGAAGCTAATGCAGAGATTTCATTTAATGTGTAGGAAATCATGAGGTCATTTTAAGTGTGATAGGAGTTGGAAACTAGAGTATTTCTTCTGGGTTCGAAGTCAATTATTACTACAGAAAAACAAAAAAAGGATGCAGATCTAATAATTTCATTAGTTTTCTCTTGTCAATCTTAATTGCCTCTACTTAAGAGTGAATATTTTGTTAAAAAAAATTCCCATGATGCCAAAACTAAAAGATTTATCAGCACATTATTTTTTTAAGAAATTCATGATGCTATTTCCAGGTGGTTCTTTCTGCAGTCTGCCCTGGGATAGACATTTATTTCTTGGCAGTACTAGAGCAAATATAAACATGGGCTCTTGACACTCAAGTTTGCATTTAGTTCATTGCATTTCCAACGTTCTTGATCTAGAATATTTTTAACTTAGCCTACCTAAACACAATACTTTAACAAATATTCTTTCAGATGTGACAGGTATTAAGATCACTCTAGAGAATTCTCTGGATCTTTCTATTATAGTCCTCAACTAGCAGATTTTGAAAGCTTCTACCCACCATGCTTCTGCTATGATAACTTCTAACAATAGCTATAAGAATTTGTATTTCAAAATACTGTACTTGAACTATAAGCATCAAATGATCATTTTTATAGTCATTGTTAGAATATAACAGTATATATGTGTGTGTGTGGTGTGTGTGTATGCATATAATCTAGAAGACATTAAGGAAACTTCTTTCTCAACCTTTTTTTTTTTGAAAAAAATTTCTCAGGTTAGTGAGAAAATATTGCCTCTAAGAATTGGTACCTATTCATTTATATATTTTGTCTTCAAGGATTTGAAACTATTGATGCTACTACTGAAATTACTGAATGCTGAATATAAATGTATTTTTTTTTAATTTATTTATTTATGTTGGTTATGCTGGGTCTTAGTTGCGGCTCTAGGGCTCCTTAGTTGCAGCATGTGAACTCTTAGTTGTGGCACGCATGTGGGATCTAGTTCCCTGACCAGGGATTGAACCCGGACTCCTGCATAGGGAGCACAGAGCCTTATCCACTGTGCCATCAGGGAAGTCCCTATAAATGTATTTTTTTTGTGTGTGGTACGCGGGCCTCTCACTGCTGTGGCCTACCCCGTTTCGGAGCACAGGCTCCGGATGCGCAGGCTCAGCGGCCACGGCTCACGGGCCCAGCCGCTCCACGGCACGCGGGATCCTCCCAGACCGGGGCAGAAACCTGTGTCCCCCGCACCGGCAGGCAGACTCCCAACCACTGTGCCACCAGGGAAGCCCTATAAATGTATTTTTAAATAGCTTTCTCTGAATGCATTAAGGCTAAAGATATATAATGTTTAATTTACAAATATGAAATAAGTGCTTACTTAAATTTAAAAAAAATTATAATAAAAAAGCCAAAAGCTACAATAAATGATTTTTTTACTGAAGATTTGATGGTGGAAATCAGCTACTATTTTTTCCTTTGTGTTTTACAGAGAAACTCCTAGTTTTCACAAGAACACTCTGCATGTTACTTACGATAAGTGGCCCTAAAATGTAATTTCCACAAGGAACAGAATTTTTGTTTGCCTTATTCACTGTTGTAATCTAAAAGGTCTAGAAATAATGCTTGACCCATAGTAGACACTCAAAAAACTTTTGCTGAAAGTCTAAATAATCACTTCTTGACTATCAGGTCAGTAGTCATAAAAATTTAGAATATCAATCCCATAATTCAATGTGTTCTCCTTTGCTTTTGATTAACCATATAGTCCTCCGAGGAGATAGAGGTTACTTCATTTTAATTCAAGGGAAACAACAAATAAAAAGAGGGTTGACAAGGATTGCTTTTGTGGGAACAAAACAATGAAAATGAGAACGTTTTTACAAGATAAAGTAGGTTGATTCTGTTGGTTTTTGGGATTAATATTATTGTTTTTTGTCTCTATTTTTATTTTTTTCCTACACAAGAAGCAAAACACTGAAGTAGAAAAAAACTGGAGTAAATACTCAAGTTTTCTTCTGGAATGGCTCTGAGGGCAGAGGTTGGAAATCTAATCTTAAAAGCAAATCTTAAGGATCCCCTTTGGCCAATCACTCTTCTACTTATCTTCTTGGCTCTGCATTTTCTCCACCTGGTAAACCACCCCCTACCACCCCCAACCTCATACCCACCAAAGTGGATCTAGAATTCATTTAATCCTGGAGGGCTTGAAAACTGCCTTTTAATTTTTTATCTGTAAAATTGTTCTTAAGATTTAAACCTGTCAAAATGCTGGCAATTCCTCCACTTTGACAAGTCTAAAAATCCTTGGGAAAATTTTAACCAGCTCCTAATTTAGTTAAGATGACTTAAATTGGGGTGTAAAAAAAAGTTCTGTAGCTTTATTGATGTTTAGATACCTTTAAAGGTGACTTTCACTGACACTGATGAAGAGGTTTAAAAGAGCTGCCTGGACCTCGAGTAAGGGGTTCCATTTCCTTTTAACAATGAAACTGAAAATTCCACAAAATCTCCTGTTATCTCTTGCAGCTTGACATCTGACTAATTGTCACAAATCATTATTTCTTTAGCTTGAAAAGTAATAAAACACCCTGAGGAACCCTGTTTTGTAGCTAGCTGGCAAAACAATTATTAACAATAATGATATTTCATAGGGTGAAATGTATGTGCAAGCCTGTTTTCAATTCTATGGTGCTCTGTATGTGTTAGTTGTTTTCACGATCCATAATTGAAATTGTCATGACTTATTATTTTTGAGGCTGGATGAGAAAGTCTTTATTTAACTCAAGCTTCCTTTTGCACTGGCTCAGAAAGTATATCTCATGGACAGTAACTGGGACAGTTTTTGGGAAAGCTTCCTCTTGTTTGCAATGTCTTTGTGGCAGATTTCTTAAGATTACATATCTCGTTTCAGAATGTGGCATTTTAGTTGGTAAATGAATTATTTGTGAAGGAAGGTCACTGTGCAATGTATTATTGAAAACACTGAAGACAATGCAGTTTGCTGACTTTTCCTGAAAATAATGATTTTTGAATATTTTAATATTAATTGAACATGGAGTTTGTAATGGAAACTGTTCAGAAAATGGAAGAAAAGAATTGGCATCTAATGAGGACGTGCTAGAAGGTATGCTCATTAGTGCCCATTGGAACTTTAACCCACAAGAGTACAAGTGCTTGTTCTCTGTGTCAATACTAATTCACAGGCTCCTGCCTTGACTTACAAAAGGCCAGACGAACAGAATCCTCTCCCTAGTCGTTCTTATTTCACTTGTTATCTTTGTATGTGTGTGTGCATGTGTGCCTGTGTACACCCAGAAGTAGTCACTTAATATTTTATATATACAATGACATTTTTAGATGCAAAAAGTTTGCTTGAGGTGTATTAGCAGTTGAGATTTTTCCACCCAGTGCCTCACTCCCCCCTCATTAAATTATCAATTTCTTTTACTGTAAACCTCTGCTCTTTAAGCAGCTAGTAATGAGAGGTGATCCCCCAGCAGGAAATAATTCAGGCAGAGCAGGGAAACCCTGATCAATCTGATCCTCTCCAACTGATCTGCTTAAATAGCTTAGGGAATCTCTGCTGACTGGCCTATGTGATGAGCAGACTCCATAACCTAAATTTCTATAAAGAAAGAGACATTTGTCTATATAGCAGTTATACTCTAGGTATATACACTAATGTATTTAATATGATCTCATTTTTGTGCTAACTTTGAGAATACACACACACACATACCCTTTATCTTTTCTGGAATAGTTCTATAAAAATATTCCTTCTTCCTAAAATTTTTCTGAAATGTTAAATTTGCATATTGTGTTAGAAAGCAGAGTAAATAGGGGAGCAAGACAAGCCTTTTGTCCAGTATGAAATAATTTTCCCTCAAATATATACTGTCAAGGGTACATTGTAAAGTTTGGTAAACTCATCTTACAGGTCTGTAAAGATTACATCACTTTTCCAAAAGCCTGCCATGTACTTTCAGAATACAGCACTCAAATGAAGGGCTTGGCCTTTGTAAACCATGATTTTCCATTAATTTCTATTTCCAGTCCATGTTTCCACGTATGGACGATGTTCTGCAGCTATTGCTTTAGTCCATTCAGGCTGCTATATCAGAATACCACAGATAGTGTGGCTTATAAACTGAAATTTATTTCTCGCAGTTATGGAGGCTGGGAAGTCCAAGATCTAGATGCTGGCAGATTTGGTGTCTGGTAAGGATCTGCTTCCTGGTTCACAGCCATCTTTACACTATGTCCTCATATGACAGGGCAAGAAAGTTCTCTGGAGTCTCTATTTTTAATAAGGATACTACTCATGAGGGCTGTGTCATTAAGACCTAGTCACCTTCCAAAAGTCTCCACGTCCAAGAACCATCACATTGGGAATTAGGTTTCGACAGATGAAAGTTTTTGGGGGGACACAAAAATTCAGTCTCTAGCACCTATTAAAAAGACAAATTTCCAGACAAAATTTAAGCTATCATTACCTGCTCAATGATGCCATCAAGGAACAAGTATCCTTTCCTCCTGTTCTAGCATATTCAATATGGCTGCTGTCATTCCATGCATAGTGCAGAATATTCAGGCACAGAGGAAGAGGAAGAAGCAGCAGAACTCTTTCACTGGCCAGGACTTGGATACATGGCCATCAAGGAATTAGTGAAATTGATTTTAGCTTTTACAACCTCTAATAGTACATGTAGGGAAATATCTATCTTTCACAAGTCAAAATGCCTTTGTTCTCTTTGCTAATTTAGAGGCACGACTCCTCTAGAAAGCAAGCATTTGTCCTGTAGTAGAAATACCCCAGTAAAAGTTGAAAAAATACTGAAAAGTAACACATATATCATAATTTTACATATATTTATAATTTATGAAAATATAACATGTTTGAGGGACAAAAAGAAAGACATGATCCTGTGTACACTCCAGGGCCACTTACCCCTAAGGACCTACAGCACAGGAGTACTGTTCTGGGTCCCTTCCCAGGCAAAGCTCCAACAGCAGTCTAGGAAAACTGAAGGGCATGCAAGTCAATGAGAGTTTTATATTCATAAGAACCAGAGAACAAGACTCATTAATGTACTTACAAGATCTAAAAAGGAGCCAACGATGTGTCTCTGATTTCCCCACTGAGAAATCCATCAGCTTTCTTTGTTCAAGAGCTCAATTGCCAAAAACCTTTTCTGTCTATTCCTGAATGTTAGTTACTCAGTAGTGATCAAAGAATAACAGTTGGAAACAGTTTCCTAAAATATTTATCCTGTTGATTGTTATTGTCAGAGGTTTTAGACATTTCTTTGCTTCCGTGTTACTTTTTAGCATAGTATATTTTTATAGTAAGCTATGTCTGAGAAGACCAATAACATTTAACAAAGGTTTTTGAAGCTGGAATAAACTTCAAGACATATTTTTCAAGCTTTCCTGTCTTCAGGCATGCATATTTATACCACACTCATTTTAAGGAGGTTATCCTAAATCCAGCATGACTTTAATCAGTGGTTTATGGGAGAGAAGTTCTAAATAGTGGTGATAGGAGGAGACTCAGTCCAGGCAGTCAAATCAGCAAAGAGCTAACAACTTTGTGTCCAGGCAGGGCTTAAGAGGCAGAGATTTTTCAAATCCTCTTTAAAGAAGGATGTCATCAGTGAGGCCTGACAACAGATAAACTGCCACTGTGTGTTGCATGAATCATGAATGATTGGATGAAAGGAAGGAAGGAAGGAATGAAGAATGCAGGGGAACTCCAACCAGCAATAGAGTTCAAGAGCAGGCCCTCATTCCAAATGCCAACAACAAACCACTGCTGAGAGTTTATGTAACTGGAGTGCAGACAAGCAGCAATAAGATAGGGACCTAGTTCTTCAGACTATCCATTTGCTGTTAGCCAGGGGCATTTTAAGACTCCTGTTTAGAAGAGTGATAAAGAGACATGTTCCCTGTTCTAATTCAGGGTACCAGTTCTAATAAGTGAATTTCTGTCTTGTTTGGGGTTCCTACATGGAAACAGGAAACAAAGAATCCAGTCCAATTTCTAATACAAGGGGAATTTGTAAGAACCATTTTATCTGAAAAAGGATCCAAGGATGTCAGAAGGGGATACAAGGGTAAAAGACTTTTGGAAACCTAATAATGATTCTGCTGGTGAAGCCGAAGTCAAGAAAGACTGGGCCAGAGTGGGGCTTGGCCTGGCAGGAAGCAGAAATGCTCTGAAAACAGGATTCGCTCAAATCAGGATTACCAGTATACTTGTCTTGACTCAGAGTCACCTGAGTTTTCTTCAGAAAAAGTTTTTTGGTCAAATTATCCAATGCACAAAGTTATAAAATTCACGAAGTTTCACAAGTTTATAAGAGCAACAAAAAGCAGTGCCTGCCCTATCCCTCTTCACTTCTGATTCTTGCTTCATGGAGACAGCTGTTTTAAATATTTCTCCTAGTAATCACCTTCATATTTCTAAACAGAATGCTTATATAATATTCTGTGAGTTTGTAATTTTAATTTTGGATACTATCTATTACCTTCCTACTAAAGATGAGTATGTAGCTTCTTATAACAGACCAGTACTTCACGTCACATGCATTTGCCTTTCCCCTGCCCTCCCAATACAGTCAGTGAGAACATAAAGTTATTATCCCATGTACACATTATTATCTCTATGTAACTACTGTTCACAACTGAGCCCTTTGGCATATAAATCATATAAATATTAAAGTTCCTTTCTTATATTTTTGCTTAAGTTAAAGATTGCCTACATTTTCATTCTTTAGTTTTCTGTACTTTTATCATGAATTCACTCTCATACTCAGAATATGCTTTTTAAAAGGTTTCATTTTCATTTTAGTTTCACTTCTTCAGGGCATCACTATTGGAGCCTTCTGTCCCCACTACAATAAGCCCCAGATTTTCTCTGAGCACTTCATCATCACCTTCAGGATTCCCTTTACCTCCCGCCTCGGTTAAATCTCTGGTGTTCTCAGTTCCATGCCTTCTTACTTGATTACCTCATCTACTTTGGTGAATGTATCTTTCAATATGTTCTTGAGAAGAAATGGATGGGAGGTAAATACTTTCAAGCCTTACATTGCTCAAAATTCTTTCTTCCATTCTTGATTGATAGGATGGCTGAATATAAAATTCTAGTTTGGAAATTAATTCCCCTTAGAATTGTCAAGGCATTACTCAGCTGCCTTCTGGTTTCCAGGGTTGCTTTTGTGAATCATATCATAGTTTGGACGACTGCTATTTTGAGGACTTGTTTGTCTGGAAACTTTTCTGATTCTTTATTGAACTTTGTGTTTTGAAACTTCACTATGATGTGTCTCAGTAAGGATTTTTCCTTATCCTCTGGTAAATTTGTTTGCTAGAGCAGTTGTAACAAAATACCACAGACTCGGTAGCTGAAACAACAGAAATCTATTTTCCCACGGTTCTGGAAGCTAGAGGTCCAAGATCAAGGTGCCAGCAAGTTTAATTTCTTCTGAGGTCTCTCTCCTTGACTTGCAGATGGCTGCCTTTTAGCTGTATCCTTACATGGTCTTTCTTTTGTGCAAGTGGGCCCCTGGTGTCTTTCTGTGTCTCCAAATTTCTCTTGTAAGGAAACCAGTCAGATTTGATTAGGGTCCATGATAATGACCTCATTTTAATCACTTCTTGAAACGCTCTATCTCTAAATACAATTACATTCTGAGGTACAGTGGGTTAAGATATCAACATATAAATTTGAGGGGACATAATTCAGCCCATAACATTTGGGGTAATCCCTTTAATTCTGAGACAATTCCTTGAATTAATTTTTTATAGTTTACACTCCAACCATTTTATCTGTTCTTTCTTTTTGAGATTTTTATTATATGGATGCTGGACTTCTTAACTGACCTTCTCATTCTCTAATATTTCCTTTCCAATTTCCTTCTCTTTGTATTTTTATTCTTATTTCTAGTAATTGTTCTCCAGCTTTACTTTTTCATATTCATTTGATTCTCATATTATGTTTCTACTTTTTAAGAGATGCTTTGTATTATCTGTATGTTCTATTTTTATGGACTTGTTTTATTTAATCATTTCCCTTATCCCTGAAATACCATGAAATATTATGTTTAAAAAAATGTTATCTGTTCTTTGTACTTTCTCTCTTTTCTTCTTTCACCTTATATCTTAGAGTTTTTGCTCAGGTGAATGGTGACCTTCGGCTGTCCATTCATATTTAGGAATAAGGCACCTTACAAGTGATTGGACACTTTTGTCTATGGCGAGTCTCATCAACTGGTTGATTTCACTATTGGCTGCTCTTTTGCTGGGAATACTGTTAATAATTGTACATTATTTCTTTTAGGCTTATTTTCCCCAGAGACAAATTCTCCAGTCTCTTGCCTATGGGATCTGAACCCATGTCTGCCAGCATTCTCAGGGTTTTGTGGAGTGGGTGACTAAACACAGTTGATTAACCAGACTTGCACTTCATCTCTCTCCTCTGAATCCTGGACTCCTGCCCTCAGTTCTTCTTGATGTTCTTTAGTCCAGAGTTTCCAGGGTTCAATCTCATCAGAATAAACTCCATTCTTCTGGACGTTTACGAAACTTGATTTTGGAGACTGCTTCATGCAAAAGTTTTCAACTTCCTTTGTTATTTTGTACCTTATTAAACTTTTTATGTCATTTTAATGAGGTTTTATGATGTTCAGCAACTTGCTGAAAATTTTAGAGCTAAGAAATGCAGTTCTTACACTGAACCTCAAATATGTCTTGACTGAATTCTACTAGTCTGCTTTGAACTCTGTTTTGCCAACTATCTTAGCCAAAAGGATTAAAAAACAAAAGTCCACTTTTCAGAAGGCTCCACAAGACGAAGACAGTGCAGAACTGTCCTAAGGGGTGTAGGGGTAGAAGTGGGATGTCTAAATATGCAAGTGCTATTGGTGATGACTTTGTAGTTTCCCCATCCTTATTCCTAGGAGTAAATACAGAACGTAAAGTATGCTCAGAGAAAATGGTAATTTGCCTCTTTTTTTGTTTGTTTGTTTGGTACTTCTTTCTTAAATGGGAAAGTATGTAGCTTTACTCCTTAGGGGGATATTTCTCTTTCCTGCAAGATCCTGAGCCTATGCTCTCTGAACCTATATAAACTATCTTCTCAGAACACATGGCTTTATTTTTTCCCTCATTTCTGAATTGAATTAAATGTGTCATAATTACCCTAAAACTAGTCTAGTGTTTTAGAGGTTTTTTAAACAAAAATTAGAGTGAGATCGAAATACTTAGGCTCTGACAGTAAACCATTGGTAGACCCAAACTTCTCCACCTGGCCACCTTGAAACTTTGTATGCATAAAATTGACCTATGTTTCCTCTAGCTTGATATCCAACTGGCATGTAGATGTATGTAAGGTAGAGTCATAGAAGCAAAGGTTTCCAGATAGGAAAAAACCTTAGGAAACCTCTAGTCTATGACTCATAGGAAAAGAAAAGTTTCAGTACTGTAACTACTTCAGAGAATTCTTTTTTAATGTCTTAGTTAAATAGATTATTTAATTAAATAAATTTTTATGGCCTACATACATTTGTTAAAATATCCAAAATATTTAACCATAAACCTTTACTATTTTTCAATAAATCTCATAATAATGATATAGTACGATTTTATATCAAGTTGATAACTTATGAAATTATCAATCCTGCAATTCAATAGTCAATTTCCTATTTCATTTATTTGTATGTAAAAATGCATAGAAGTTAACATTTTAGAAAGCAGGAAGCATTGTCTTTGCTTCTTAAGTGCTTTAAAGTACTTACCATGAAATTGTCATATTTTGGAACTGGATTAAACTATATAATTATGATTTGATGTATTTGGCTAATCTATAATTATAGAGTCTTTGACTATTGCACATAGCATTTAAAATTATACAATATTAAAAATATTACATGTAAAAACCTGAGGCCAAATTAATAGTGAAATGCTGAATCCAAATGTTAACACATGGTATCTTTAAAGTTTAAAACAATACCAATCCCCTACATGAGGAAGAGTAAGTTAAAAAATTAGTGGTGTATGACAATATTCCAAGTTAGACAGAATATAGCTTCAGGAATTTCTTGGATTGGAACGTCTTACAGATTACTTTTTTGATGACTATGTCAGTAGTCTAGATTTTATCTATCATTTATGTTAAAGCTTTTCAATTCATGCTGACATTTAGTTCACTGTTTTATAAGTTTTAGAAATAATTTTGTGGACAACACTTTCTGTTAATTCCCAAAGCTTAATCTGCCTAATTTTATCAAAGCTCCAAATATGGCATTCTCTCCTGACCAAAATTATATTTTTTTGAAATTTGTTTTTCCAAATATATAACTCATCAGAATGTTTGTACTTCTTTTGTAACTTCTTAAATTCATAAACATTTCCCCTGTCCTTATTTGAAACACTTCTTTAGAACTAAGAAATACTACAGCAATACCAAAGTATCTGTAGACTAACCTAAAGACTGGTGGCTAAGAGTCTTAAGAAAATTACTAAGAGTTATGTGATACTGAGGAGATAGAGTTTTGTTCTATAAAAAAGATTTTCAGTTCTCTATATTGCTAAGATCCTTTAAAGTTAGCATATTGATAAATGTTAGGATAAAATGTACCTTCTCCTACTTACTGTCATTTTCTTTCTGTAAAGAAAGTTGCTTTGATTTACACATTTCAAAATTTTGCTTGACTAGTGGAAGTTGTCACCTGCATTCTTCATATTCAAATAATATAGTGAGCAACAGTGAACAAGTGATTGAAAAATACCCACTTTCATTTTCTCACATTCTTATGTTCTTAGTAAAAAGACATGCACTGCAAAATTAAGAAACAGAATAGTATCCAAGTGTTCAGGCACAGTATCAAGAATTACCCATGTATCCAGAAACAAAATGTTCCTCAGTGATATCAAAATAGAACAGGAGGGAAACAGAAAAGAGGGTATTACTGGTTGGATATACTGAAGAGCACTTTAGTTTAAAAAATTCTAAGATAAAGAAAATGGAAAGCTGTTGCAAAACAGAATGTGTTCATTAAAATGAATTTGTTTTAAAGCTTCCTCTTCTAACTAGCAAATGAGAATCAAAGCACTAATAATTAAGTATAAAGACACTCTTTTTTGACGGTTAGCAATGCAGGTTAATAACCCAGTCTAGTAAAGGCAGGAAGAGATAGATAGGAATACTGAGTTTCAGAAAGGCCAAGTTCCATACTTTTATTGATATAAATGGCTTGTTTGAGACTGTTTTCTTTTTGTGAGCCTGCCAGAGGAATGTCTACTGCATCTTGATTATGGAGATTTTATTTATACGGCAACTATTAAAAATCAATGACATGTAGCAACTTAACTTTTTAATATACTTTTGTTTTCGATTGAATTTTGCTCTGTATGGAGATGGATGGTGATTGGCTTACTAGCTTAACTTTGCTCAGGAATGCTGCTCCCATTTGTAAAACTTAAGTCAGTCTCCACTTATTTTCCCTGTCCTCACGCTCTCAGGATTTTACAATAACAATATATCTTGGTATATTCATGTTCTTTTCTTAAAAATGAAAAAAAAAAAGGACGCCTCAGTCAGATACACCATCAGTCAAATCCTCCCCAACTGAACTCCATTGTTCTGTGCTTAAGGAGCCATCAACGGACATACATCACCTCAAACCTCCATTCTACTGTAGCTGTGTCAGAATAAGATAGACAAGCATAGGTTAGAAATTAGTATTTTACTTCTCTATTTCTTATGTAGAAATATTCAGGTCTCCCTGAATCTTGAATTGTCTTATGCCCCATGAGTTTTTATAACCATAGCAATGCTTTTAAAATTATTCTTTTAACCTAATATTTTAAAAAAGAGTAACACAGTCTAAGAGCCTTATCTGTATCCTCAGTTGTTCTCTGCCCTTTTCCTAGGCTGTCCTCTCTTCATTATTGCCAAAATGGTTACGGACTAGAGGGACAAAAAATATTGAGATGTGGACAGAGGTAATTAGCTTCAGAACCCTAGTAAACCTCCTTATGTGAGAGCCATAATTGTAAATACAAGCCTGCTTCAAACCACTCTCTCATTCAAGAGCAATCGTAACCAGTACCATCTGCCAAAGAGGAGAGAAGGCTGCTTGGAGCAGTTGGCTTTGTAGAATGAGCTGCAACTTGTATCACTGTGTTCTAGCTCTTTGTTTCAAGGAAGTATGTTTGCTTTGACAATGAGCTCTTATGTTTTCTTTTAAGTATTCTTTACATGGGAGTTAAACATCAAATAAACAACAGGCACTGATGTTAAGAAATTCAGGGCTGATTTCCTTTACATTCCTCTTTCATCTAGCAGAGGATTATACTCTATTGTTCCTAGCTGCATTCAAATCATTTGCATATGTTGTAATTAAAATCTTTGAAGTTTACTGATTACTGTTATGTGTAGAACAAAGTATCATCTTTAATCAATATGTGCTGTACAGATAAATAATATGTATATAAAACACTGTTAGGCACTGTTGGTGTACACTAAAATTATTAGATACATTTTTTTTCCATTAATAAGAGCCTTATTGTCTAGGTTTCAAGACAGGATATATGTGTAATAATGACGACAGCTAACATTTTTGGTATGTGTTATAATTCAGGTAGTTGCTCATTTAGGTACATTGTTTCTTTTTTTAGATAATCACACAATAACATTTAATTGCACATCAAGACATGATATGATGCAATGGCCATGTATGGTTCCAAAACTAGTTCTGTTATTGTTGAGAGACTGCAAAGTATAATGTTAATCAAAGTGCTCAAGGAAGACATCAAAGAAGAGGGTAACTAAGATTATTACTGACAGATAGATAGATAGACAGAAAGATAGATAGATAGGAATAAATTATTAAGGGGAGAGAAAAATGGAGAAGTCATATGGGGACCCATTTAGCAAAAGATTAGATTATAAAGTTGCTTTAGGACACGGCCTGTTTCAGAGGGTATTGGTTAATACAGGTAGGAAAATATATCCAGTTGAAGAGGTAGAACTAAAACTCAAGTACCAATTTGGATAAGAGAGTAAGCAGTCACTACAAGCCTATACTTATTGTGATTGAGAGTAGAAGAGTTATCCTGGTTTAAAGTCATAGCCACGATTGGGTGGGTATGTAGAGTATGGTCCTCTTGGTACCTCATCATCGTATCAACCAGAGTAGTCCTGGAGGGACTATGATTCTAGGTAATATTTTCATTGAAAAAAGTATTTCATGTTTAGAAAAGTTATTTGGAGTAATATTGAGTGTTGGAGAATTCTAACAAAGTCTGGATAAGGCTGAGAGGGAAGAAGACTTAACAAAGTAGGAGAAACAGAGAGAAGAAAATGCAGGCATTGTGAATTACAGATAACTAAGGAAGTGAGTAGTGAGTATTAAATGATGCTAAAGTTGCCAATGGAATGAGTCTAAGAAAGGCTGGCAGGATTTTATGATTAGTTGTCTACTAGTAACTTTTGTGATTAAATTTTCTGAAGAGAGTAAGTCAAGTAGAATTAAGCTAACAATAAAATGAAGGAAGATAAACTTGTAAACATAATGGGAAATTTTATCAATAAAAAAGAGGAAAGAAATAAAAGAGTAGTCAGAAGAATCAGTGGAATCAATTGAATCAATCACCAGTAGGTAATGGTTATTGCTCAAACACTGACTGTATGGCATTCTACTAGATTAATACTGCCCAACAGAGCACTCTGCAATGATAAGGATGTTTTACATCTGCACTGACCAGTACTGTAGCCACTAGCTGTATGTGCTTATTGATCACTTAAAATATGGTTAGTGCAACTAGGAAATGAATTGTTAATTTAATTTCAAATTATATAGTCACATGGCTAATAGCTACTGTACTGGATAGCAGATATAGATGTTACTGATATAAACAGAAGAATACAATATCACCATTTGAAATTAAAGTATGATTAATATACAATAAAATGCATAAATCTTAAGTAATTTGATGAGTTTTGAGAATTGAATATTCCCATAAAACTACCACCCTAGACAATATATAAAAATTTCCATCAATCCAAAACATTCCTTCATGTCCTTTTCAAATCCCCTCCCACTTTAGGGAGTTACCACTTTCTGATTTTTTAAAATAAACAGATTCTTACAGAATTTTCTCTTTTCTGTCTGGATTCTTTCATGTAACACAGTATTTAATGTTCACATATGTTATTGTGTATGTCAGTTCCATCATATGGACAGACTATAATTTGTTTATCCACTTATCTATTGATGAGCACTTGTACTGTTTTCTGTTTGAGACTATTATACATCCACTCTCTATAAGCTGGAGAGAAAATGTCAGCCATGACCACTTTTGCTGCAAGTTGCAGGACAGCCAAATGACCTGGATTGTGTGACTGAAATATCTAGGGGAAGATTTGACCTCAGATGCAACTTGATGTAGGTGCTCACACAGTAACAGTATCATTAACATCTTATTTCTTTCTGTCCATCTTAGCTTTTCTTCCTTTCTCACTCAGGGTCTAACTACATGGAAACAAAAAAAGCTGCAGCCACTTCCAAGTATCCTCACATCCTTAGAAACATAACTCCATCAGATAATATATAAATAATGCAAATACAATTCCACCAGAGATAATTGTTTAATAGCTTTTAAAAAAGCCAAGTCGATCTCCAAAATGTAGCTAAACCATCTAGATTGCATGCATATAGTCACCTTCTCTTGTGAGAGTACTGAAATCACAACTAGCTGCTGAATGGCCATTGACAGGAAGACACTGGAACCCACCAGGGAGGATACCAACAACCAAAGACAAAGGAGAAGCTGCAGTGAGATGGTAGGAGGAGCACAATGACGATAAAATCAAATCCCATACCTGCTGGGTGGTGACCCACACACTGGAGAACAATTTACCACAGAAGTTCTCCCACTGGAGTGAAGGTTCTGAGCCCCACGTCAGGCTTCCCAGCCTGGGGGTGTGGCAACAGGAATAGGAATCCCCAGGAAACCTGCTTGAAGGTCAGTGGGATTTGATTGCAGGACGTCCACAGGACTGGGGGAAACAGATACTCCACTCCAGGAGGGCACACACAGAGTATTGTGTGTACCAGGGCCCAGGGGAAAGGAGCAGTGACCCCACAGGAGTCTGAAGCAAACCTACCTGCTAGTGTTGGAGGGTCTCCTGCAGAGGCAGGGGGCAGCTGTGGCTCAACACATGGACAGGGGCAGTGGCGGTGGTGGTTCTGGGAAGTGCCCATTAGTGTGAGCCCTCCCGGAGGCCACCATTGGCTCCAACATACAGCCTGTAGGCTCCAGTGCTGGGTCACCTCGGCCCAAACAACCCAGGAGGGAACACAGCCCTACTCATCAGCAGATAAATGAATTAAAGTTTTATCGAACACAGCCCTGCCCACCAGAGCAAGACCCAGGTCTACCCACCACCAGTCCCTTCCATCAGGAAGCTTGAACAAGCCCCTTAGGTAGCCTCATCCATCAGAAGACAGCAGAAGCAAGAAGAACTATAATCCTGCAGCCTGCAGAACAAAGACCACATTCACAGAAAGTTAGACACAAAATAAAAAGGCAGAGGATTATGCCTCAGATGAAGGAACAAGATAAAACCCCAGATAAACAACTAAATAAAGCAGAGACAGGAAGACTTCCAGAAAAAGAACTCAGAATAATGATAGTGAAGATGATCCAGGATCTCAGAAAAAGAATGGAGGCAGAGATTGAAAAGATGCAAGAAGTGTTTAACAAAGACCTGGAGAACTAAAGAACAAACAAACAGAGATCAACAATATAATAACTGAAATGAAAAATATACTAGAAGGAATCAACTGCAGAATAACTAAGGCAGAAGAACAGATAAAAGACCTGGAAAACAGAATGGTGGAAATCACTGCCACGGAACAGAAAAAAGAGTGAAAAGAAATAAAGACAGCCTAAGAGACCTCTGGGACAACATTAAACACACCAACATTCACGTTATAGGGGTCCCAGAAGGAGAAGAGAGAGAGAAAGGACCTGAGAATCTATTTGAAGATATAATAGCTGAAAACTTCCCTAAAATGGGAAAGGAAACAGTCAATCAAGTCCAGTAAGCAGAGAGTCTCAGGCAGGATAAACCTAAGGAGGAACATGCCAAGACACATAGTAATTAAATTGACAAAAATTAAAGACAAAGAAAAAATATTAAAAGCAACAAGAGAAAAACGAAAAATAACATACAAGGGAACTCCCATAAGGTTATCAGTTGATTTCTCAGCAGAAACTCTGCAAGCCAAAAGGGAATGGCATGATACATTTAAAGTGATGAATGGGAAGAACTTACAACCAAGAATACTCTACCCAGCAAGGCTCTCATTCAGATTTGATGGAGAAACCAAAAGCTTTACAGACAAGCAAAAGCTAAGAGAGTTCAGCACCACCAGATTTGCTGTGCAACATACACTAAAGGAACTACTTTAGGTGGGAAAGAGACTAGCAACTTAAAAAAAAAAATTGTATATATATAGGCTGTTATATCAAAACCTCATGGGAAGAGCAAATCCCAAAACTACAATAGATACATACACACAAAGGAAAAAGCAAGCCAAACACAACACTAAAAATGGTCATCAAACCACAAGAAAACAAAAGAAGAAGGGAAGAAAAAAGACCTATAAAAACAAACCCAAAACAATTAAGAAAATGGCAATAGGAATACACACATTGATAATTACCTTACATGTAAATGGATTAAATGTGCCAACCAAAAGACACAGACTGGCTGAGTGAATACAGAAACAAGACCCATATATATGCTGTCTAAAAGACACCCACTTCAGATCTAGGGATACATACAGACTGAAAGTGAGGGGATGGAGAAAGGTATTCCATGCAAATGGAAATCAAAAGAAAGCAGGAGCAGCAGTATTCATATCAGACAAAATAGACTTTAAAATAAAGACTGTTATAAGAGACAAAGAAGGACACTACATAATGATCAAGGGATCAACCCAAGAAGAAGATATAACAATTGTAAATATATGTGCACCCAACATAGGAGCACCTCAATATGTATGGCAAATACTAACACCCATAAAGGGAGAAATCAACAGTAACACAATAATAATGGGGGAATTTAACACCCTACTTCCTTCAATGGATAGATCAGCCAGACAGAAAATCAATATGGAAACACAGGTGTTAAATGACACATTAGTCCAGATGGACTTAAATGATATTTATAGAGCATTCCATCCAAAAGCAGCAGAATACACATTCCTCTCAAGTGCACACGGAACACTGTCTAGGACTGATCACATACAGGGCGAATATTGGTAAATTTTAAAAAACTGAAATCACATCAAGCATCTTTTCTGATCACAGGCTGAGACTAGAAATAAACTACAAGGAAAAAAACTATAAAAAACACAAACACATGGAGGCTTGAAAATATGCTACTAAACAACCAATGGATCACTGAAGAAATCAAAGAGGAAATCAAAAAATACCTAGAGACAAATGAAAATGAAAGCACAACAATCCAAAACCTACTGGATGCAGCAAAAGTAGTTCTAAGAGGGAAGTATATAGCAATACAATTTTACCTCAGGGAACAAGAAGAATCTCAAATAACCTAACCTTACACCTAAAGCAACTAGAGAAAGAAGAACAAACAAAACCTAAAGTCAGTAGAAGGAAAGAAATCATAAACAGCAGAGCAGAAATAAATGAAATAGAGATGAAGAAAACAAGAGAAAAGATCAATGAAAATAGAAGCTTGTTCTTTGAAAAGATAAAGAAAATTGATAAACCTTTAGCCAGACTCATCAAGAAAAAAAGGGAGAGGACTCAAATCAACAAAATTAGAAATGAAAAAGGAGAAGTTACAACTGACACCACAGAAATACAAAGGATCATAAGAGACTACTAGAAACAACTGTATGCCAATAAAATGGACAACCTGGAAGAAATGGACAAATTCTTAGAAAGGTACAGTCTACCAAGACTGAACCAGGAAGTAACAGAAAATATGAACAAACAAATCACAAGCACTGAAATTGAAACTGTGATTAAAAAACTCCTAACAAACAAAAGTCCAGGACCTGATGGCTTCACAAGCATATTCTATCAAACATTTAGAGAAGAGCTAACACCTATCCTTCTCAAACTGTTCCAAAAAATTGCAGGGGAAGGAAAACTCCCAAATTCATTCTATGAGGCCACCATCACCCTGATACCAAAACCAGACAATGACACCACACACACAAAAAAAAATTACAGGCCAATATCACTGGTGAAAATAGACCTAAAAATCCTCTAGGAAATACTAGCAAACTGAATCCAACAATACATTAAAAGGATCATACACCTTGACCAAGTGGGATTTATCCCAGGGATGCAAGGATTTTTCAATATATGCAAATCAATCAGTGCGATACACGACATCAACAAATTGAAGAATGAAAACCATATGATTATCTCAACAGATGCAGAAACAGCTTTTGACAAAATTCAGCACCCATTTATGATAAAAACTCTCCAGAAAGTGGGCACAGAGGGAACATACCTCAACATAATAAAGGCCATATATGACAAGCCTACAGCTAACATCATACTCAATGGTGAAAAGCTGAAAGCATTTCCTCTAAGATCAGGAACAAGACAAGGATGTCTACTCTCGCCACTTTTATTCAACATAGTTTTGGAAGTCCTAGCTACAGCAAATAGAGAAGAAAAGGAAATAAAATGAATCCAAGAATCCAAATTGGAAAAGAAGAAGGGAAACTGTCACTGTTTGTAGATGAAATGATACTATAGATAGAAGATCCTAAAGACGCTACCAGAAAACTACCAGAGCTCATCAATGAATTTGGTAAAGTTGCAGGATACAAAATTAATACACAGAAATCTGTTGTATTTTTATACACTAAGAATGAAAGACCTAAATGAGACATTCAAGAAACAATCCCATTTACCATCGAATCAAAAAGAAAAAAATACCTAGGGGTAAACCTACCTAAGGAGACAAAGACCTATACTCAGAAAACTATAAGATGATGATGAAAGAAATAAAAAAAGACACAAACAGATGGAAAGATATACCATGTTCGTGGATAGGAATAATCAGAATTGTCAAATTGACTATACTACCCAAAACAATCTACAGATTTAATGCAATCCCTATCAAATTACCAATGGCATTTTTCACAGAACTAGAACAAAAAAAAAATCTTAAAATTTGTATGGAGACATAAAAGACCCCAAATAGACAAAGCAATCCTGAGAAAGAAAAATGGAGCTGCAGGAATCAGGCTCCCTGACTTCAGACTATACTACAAAGCTATAGTCATCAAAACAGTATGGTAGTCGCACAAAAATAGAACTATAAATCAATGGAACAGGATAGAAAGCCCAGAAATAAACCCACACACTTATAGTCAATTAATCTAAGACAAAGGAGGTAAGACTACACAATGGTGGAAAAACAGTCTCTTCAATAAATGGTGCTGGGAAAACTGGACAGCTACATGTAAAAAAATGAAATTAGATCATTCTTTAACACCATACACAAAAATCAGCTCAGAAAGGATTAAAGACCTAAATGTCAGACCAGACATTATGAAACTCTTAGAGAAAAACATAGGCAGAACATTTTCTGACATAAATTGTAGCAATAACTTTTTTTGATCCATCTCCCAAAATAAGGGAAATAAAAACAAAAATAAACAAATGGGACCTGGACTTCCCTGGTGATGCAGTGGTTAAGAATCCACCTGCCAATGCAGGGGACACGGATTCGATCCCTGGTCCGGGAAGATCCCACATGCCGCAGAGAAACTAGGCATGTGCGCCACAACAACTGAGCCCACATGCCACAACTACTGAGCCCACGTGCTGCAACTACTGAAGTCCACATGCTCTAGGGTGCTGCAACTACTGAAGCTCATGTGCCTAAAGCCCATGTTCCACAACAAGAGAAGCCATCGCAATGAGAAGCCCGTGCATTGCAATGCAGAGTAGCCCCCACTCACCAGAACTAGAGAAGCTTGTGTGCAGCAACAAAGCCCCAACACAGCCAAAAATAAATTAAAAAAAAAATTGGGACCTAATTAAACTCAAAAGCTTTCACACAACAAAGGAAACCATAACACAAAATGAAAAGAAAACCCACAGATTGGGAGAAAGTATTTGCAAATGATGTGACTGATAAGGTATTAGTCTCCAAAATTTACAAACAGCTCATGGGCTTAATATCACCAAAACAAAAACCCAATCAAAAAATGGGCAGAAGACCTAAATAGACATTTCTCCAAAAAAGGCATACAGATGGCCAGGAGGCACATGAAAAGATGTTCAACATCGCTTATTATTAGAGAAATGAAAATGAAAACTACGATGAGATATCACCTCACACTAGTCAAAATGGCTATCATCAAAAAAATCCACAAACAATAAATGCTGGAGAGGGTGTGGAGAGACGGGAACCCTCTTACACTGTTTGTGGGAATGTAAATTGGTACAGCCACTATGGAGAAAAGTATGGAGGTTCCTTAAGATACTAAAATAGAGGCACCATATGATCCTGCACTCCCACTCCTGGGCATATGTCCAGAGAAAACGGGTTCAAAAGGATACATGCACCCCAATGTTCATTGCAGCACTGTTTACAATAGCCAAGACATGTAAGCAACCTAAATGTCCATCGACAGAAAAATGGATAAAGAAGATGTGGTACATATATACAATGGAATATTACTCAGCCATTAAAAAGAATGAAATAACTCCATTTGCAGCAACATGGATGGACCCAGAGATTGTCATACTGAGTGAAGTAAGTCCGACAGAGAAAGAGAAAGATCGTATGATAGACCTTATATGCATAATCTAAAAAGGAAATGATACCTCCTTTGTCATAAATGAGGTGACCATATGTGCATGGGTTCTCTGGGCATTCTATCCTGTACCTACAATGGAGAAAAGACAGCCTCTTCAATAAGTGGTGCTGGGAAAACTGGAGAACTACATGTAAAAAAATGAAATCAGAACACTATCTAATACCATACACAAAAATCAACTCCAAATGGATTAAAGACCTAAATGTAAGACCAGACACTATGAAACTCTTACAGTAAAACATGGGAAAAACACTCTTTGACATAAACCACAGCAAGATCTTTTTTGACCCACCTCCTAGAGTAACAGAAATAAAAATAAAAATAAACAAATGGGACTTAATTAAACTTAAAAGCTTTTGCACAGCAAAGGAAACCATAAACAAGACAAAAGACAACCCTCAGAATGGGAGAAAATATTTGCAAATGAAAAAACAGACAAAGGATTAATCTCCAAAATATACAAACAGCTCATAGAGCTCAATATCAAAAAAACAAACAATCCAATTAAAAAATGGGCAGAAGACCTAAATAGACATTTTACCAAGGAAGACATACAGATGGCCAAGAGGCACACGAAAAGATGCTCAATGTCACTAATTTTTAGAGAAATGCAAATCAAAACTACAATGAGGTATCACCTCACGCCTGTCAGAATGGTCATTATCAAAAAATCTAGAAACAATATATGCTGGAAAGGATGTGGTGAAAAAGCAACGCACCTACACTGTTGTTGGGAATGTAAATTGATACAACCACTATGGAAAACAGTATGGAGGGGAGGTTCCTAAATAACTAAAAATAGAACT
Source organism: Grampus griseus (assembly GCF_964374135.1). Lineage (NCBI taxonomy): Eukaryota > Metazoa > Chordata > Mammalia > Artiodactyla > Delphinidae > Grampus > Grampus griseus. The sequence continues at coordinate 64,964,930 of NC_138997.1, forward strand.
ACCATATGACCCAGCAATCCCACTACTGGGCATATACCCTGAGAAAATTATAATTCAAAAAGAGACATGTACCACAGTGTTCATTACAGCACTATTTACAATAGCCAGAACATGGAACCAACCTAAATGTCCATCGAAAGATGAATGGATAAAGAAGATGTGGCACATATATACAATGGAATATTACTCAGCCATAAAAAGAAATGAAATTGAGTTATTTGTAGTGAGGTGGATGGACCTAGAGTCTATCATACAGAGTGAAGTATGTCAGAAAGAGAAAAAAAATACCGTATGCTAATGTGTATATATGGAATCTAAAAAAAAAAAAAAAATGGTACTGATGAACCTAGCTGCAGGGCAGGAATGAAGATGTAGACATAGAGAATGGATTTGAGGACATGGGGTGGAAGGGGGAAGCGGGTGTAGCATCAACATATATAAACTACCGAATATAAAATAGTTAGCTAGTGGGAAGCAGCAGCATAGCACAGGGAGATAAGCTCGGTTCTTTGTGATGACCTAGAGAGGTGGGATAGGGAGGATGGAAGGGAGGCTCAAGAGGGAGGGGATATGGGGACACATGTATGCATATGGCTAATTCACTTTGGTGTACAGGAGAAACTAACACAGTACTGTGAAGCAATTATACTCCAATAAAGACCTATTTAAAAAAAGGAAATGATACAAATGAACTTACAAAACAGAAACAGACTCATAAACTTAGAGAATAAACTTATGGTTACTGGGGCGGGTGGGAAGCATGGGAGGAAGGTATAATTAGGGAGTTTGGGATCAACATGTACACACTGCTATTTTTAAAATGGATAATCAACAAGGACCTACTGTATAGCATAGGGAACTCTGCTCAACGTTATGTGGCAGTCTGGATGGGAGGGGAGTTTGGGAGAGAATGGATACATGTATATGTATGGCTGAGTTCCATTGCTGTGTACCTGCAACTATCACAACATTGTTAATTGTCTCTACTCCAATATAAAATAAAAAGTTAAAGAAAAAGATTGCATGCATATAATATGGTGGATAATCTGACTGCCAGGAGTATTGCTTTTTGAAGAAAAATGTGAGGAGGAAGAGACAAGCATAGTATAAGATATATAATCTAATGGTTAGTATTCTGGGCTTTGGACTAAAATTTTAAATATCAGCACTATCCCCTATAAGATATATCATATTGGTCAAGTTATTTGGTTCCTTTATTTCTTTATGTATAGAGTGGAAATAATTTATTGCATCCCTAACGTTGTTAGGTTGTTGTGAATATTAACTGAGATAATGTATGCAAATGTTAGCATAGTGCCTGGCATAAACTATGTTAATAAATATGAATTATTGTTATTATTAAATAATCTCAATGAGGTTCTTCTATAATTGTAGAATTTAGGATCATAGAGGATTTTTATTTTATATATGAGGACTTGAGATATCTGGAGCTAACTGGCTTTTCTAAGCACATACACTAGTAAGTTGATGAACAAAAGCTAAGAACATTTCCCATTTTTTCTTTCCATTACAACAATACATAAGCATTTTTTCAAGCCCTGACCTATTATATTTACCTACACTTTTTCTGTGAGACACAAAAATGAATCTTATTTACAAATAGACAAGCAGAGTTACCTCTCCCTGAGTCCCTGAGAGATTCTCACAGGATATAGTGTTAGTAATCAGGACCAGTCTTAAAAATGACCAACTATTCCAGTTGTTTTCCTACCTCTTTCATTACTTTTGCTGCTTCCCCTTTCTCTCTCCCTACCCTGATTATGCCTTTATTAACACTCAGTTCTCTATATGGAATCTTCCTAATGGGGATTCTAAATTATGCTCACTCTTCAGCTTATCCAAGAGTTTACTATGCAGCTAGGAAAGTGTTCCTGAGATGTGAAGATTTCAGTAAACACCAACCACATTTCTACCACTGAGGAGACTTCCAACCCTGTCCAGAGGTTAATTATATCAGAACTTCCTTTCTCCTCACTACTGTCTTTTCCATTCTCACCTCTTCCCACAGGTAAAATAGCGCGCGTGATCCAGTGTTAATGCATTCCTAAAGTTTGTTGTCAAAGGGAGTGCCAAAGAAAACTGAAGGGAAGAATAAAGAGGAAAATATAAAAGAGTAATCGCCATGCTTCTAATACACTGAATTCAAGTTCTGCCGTTCCAAAAAGATGCCACGTATGATATGTGGCTTTTATTCTATTGGAGTTGCCTTAAACTGAAGAAACTGAAAACAGTATAGAAGATTGTTTTGATTCTTAGCAAGAATTGCCCTCCTAGTGGCAACGGCCATTCTTTCTTCTCAAAGCTCTGTGATGGAGGCTTCCTGAAGGGTAAATAGCCCCTCCCTCCAGCATTTGAAAGAACTTGAGCCCATTACGAGTTCTTGAAATAAAAAGGGATATGGGGAAGGAACATGTGGGCAGGGAGGGAAGTAGCATCAGAAAGAGAGAACTAAGATCTCAATATAAAATTAAAAGTTAAAAAAAATGTAAAAAAAAAGAGAGAACAAGAGATAAAGTGCTAACAGATGAGTTTGAAGAAAATCAGGTAAGAGAAAAAAGGCATGGCAGAAAAGAGGAGAGAAAAAAAAGAGCAGCTGTAAGCAGAGGACAAACCAAAGTTGCTGAATCTAGAAAAGCCAAATCTATTTATGGTAGTAACAATGGGAAATGATGATACTTGCCATGGAAATCTGTTTGATCCTGCAGTATGGTCTGTAACATTAACTGAAAAAATAATCAATCAAGCCAAAGATGAGAAAAAAAAAATGCATTGAGGTATTCAGGTAAGCATGAGGGTGTTCATTTTTTATTGGTGATAGCAAATACATCTCCAGGATAACATATAGATATAACTTATTTCCACTGATCTTCTCTATTACCTTGACTCCAGATATCTTTTCCCCCTCAAAATAGGGGTAGCAGGGACCCTTTTCCTAAGCAGCTTGGGTGATTCTGTACTTACTGTTGCAAGAGGAATGCTGTTTTGAAAGATAAAAGAAAGGACGGGTGATGAAATTTCATCTACACAGATCTTAGAAAAAATGTTATGTTCAATTTATTGGTTAAAAAAAAATCTACAAAGATATAACCTTGGCAAAAGTATCTCCTAAACAATAGAAGGTCAGGATTTAAGATTTATACTTCTTCCTGGTGGCCTTATATTGTTACCACAGGCTGACAGAATAACTGGAAGAAAATGCAGAGCCAAGAAGATAAGTAGAAGAGTGATTGGACAAAGGGGATCCTTAAAATTTGCTTTTAAGATTAGATTTCCAACCTCTGCCCTCAGAGCCATTCCAGAAGAAAACTTGAGTATTTACTCCAGTTTTTTTCTACTTCAGTGTTTTGCTTGTTGTGTAGGAAAAAAATAAAAATAGAGACAAAAAACAATAATATTAATCCCAAAAACCAACAGAATCAACCTACTTTATCTTGTAAAAACGTTCTCATTTTCATTGTTTTGTTCCCACAAAAGCAATCCTTGTCAACCCTCTTTTTATTTGTTGTTTCCCTTGAATTAAAATGAAGTAATCTCTATCTCCTCGGAGGACTATATGGTTAATCAAAAGCAAAGGAGAACACATTGAATTATGGGGTTGATATTCTAAACTTTTATGACTACTGACCTGATAGTCAAGAAGTCAATAATCAAGAAGTGATTATTTAGACTTTCAGCAAAAGCTTTTTGAGTGTCTACTATGGGTCAAGCATTATTTCTAGACCTTTTAGATTACAACAGTGAATAAGGCAAACAAAAATTCTGTTCCTTGTGGAAATTACATTTTAGGGCCACTTATCATAAGTAACATGCAGAGTGTTCTTGTGAAAACTAGGAGTTTCTCTGTAAAACACAAAGGAAAAAATAGTAGCTGATTTCCACCATCAAATCTTCAGTAAAAAAATCATTTATTGTAGCTTTTGGCTTTTTTATTATAATTTTTTTTTAATTTAAGTAAGCACTTATTTCATATTTGTAAATTAAACATTATATATCTTTAGCCTTAATGCATTCAGAGAAAGCTATTTAAAAATACATTTATAGGGACTTCCCTGATGGCACACTGGATAAGACTCCATGCTCCCTATGCAGGGGTCCGGGTTCAATCCCTGGTCAGGGAACTAGATCCCATGTGCATCTCACAACTAAGAGTTCACATGCTGCAACTAAGGAGCCCTGGAGGCGCAACTAAGACCCAGCATAACCAACATAAATAAATTATTATGTTGACAATACATATATCCACGTTTACAGAGATGTAGCTGATAATCACAAAATTGATTTGGACGCTTCCTTTCCTTAAGGAATTTAAAAATGATAGGTCTAAAATATGAATTGATTTTTGTAGTGTGAGATCACAGATATAAAATTGAATTGTGTGATTTGAAGTTCAAAATATTTCTAAGTCCAAATTGTCTTCTTGGGAATTGTTATGCACGTTTCACATTGTTTTATGTATTTTCATTGTGTTTGAATTCAATTCCCTTAAAAATCATGAAGAATGCTGTGTTAGGCTTGCCAGTATAAATCACAGAAGAGTCCCATGCTGTTGACAGCTGCTGCCTTGGGAAGTTTGATACTTCTAGGTTACATATATTCTTTAAATTTTATGTTACATTCATTAATAGTTATTATCCTCTGTTTCAAGGACCTCCTTTCAGAATTGTTTAAAAACTTGAGAAGACAAACCAAAGATATCTCTCTATTTTTCAGATATACCACAGTAATGGTAAAGTTGCAGAAGCATGGGCAATGCAGAATCACCAGGCAGTCCAAAACTGGTAGGTTACTGGTTTAAAATGAAGACACCTTGGTATAACAACTTGGCATAATACATAAAACACAGGCATTTTAAAAATACAACTCTGTGTCTTTACTTAGTAGAACTACATTTCTTCCTTAAATCACAGGATTATTGTGTGAATCAAATGTGCAACCAAAAATCAAGGGCAGAAGACTAGCATTTGTTTTTATTTCAGGAAAAGTTATTTGCAAATTATAGCCCAGATATATGGACTGTATTTGATGACATACAGATGACCAAGAGGCACATGAAAAGATGCTCAACATTGCTAATTATTAGAGAAATGCAAATCAAAACTATAATGAGGTACCACCTCACACCAGGTCAGAATGGCTATCATTAAAAAGTCTACAAATAATAAATGCTGGAGAGAATGTGGAGAAAAGGAAACCCTCCTATGCTGTTGGTGGGAATGTAAATTGGTGCAGCCACTGTGGAAACAGTGTGGAGGTTTCTCAGAAAACTAAAAATAGAATTACCATATGATCCAGCAATCTCACTCCTGAGCATGTATCCAGACAAAACTATAATTTGAAAAAATACATGCACCCCTATGTTCATAGCAGCACTATTCTCAATAGCCAAGACATGGAAACAACCTAAAAGTCCATGAACAGATGAATGGATAAAGATGTGTTACATATATACAGCAAATACTACTCAGCCATAAAAAAGAAAAAAACAATGGCATTTGCAGCAACATGGATGCAACTAGAGATTATCATACTAACTGAAGTTAAGTCAGAAAGAGAAAGACAAATACAATATAATATAACTTACATGTGGAATCTAAAATGTGACATGAGTGAACCTATCTATGAAACAGAAACAGAATCATGGACATAGAGAATAGACTGGTGGTTGCCAAGGGGGAACGGGTTGGGGGAGGGATGGAGTGGGAGGTTGGGATTAGCAGATGTAGGCTTTTATATGTAGAATGGATAAGCAGCAAGGCCCTATTATATGGCACAGTTTTATATTTATATATATATATAAAAATATAAAACTGAATCACTTAGCTATACAGAAGTAATTAACACTACATTGTAAATCAGCTATACTTCAATAAAATAAAATAAAAACAAAACAAAAAAAGGGTGAGAACCTGAACAGACTGTTTCCAAAGAAGGCATACAGATGACTGACAGTTGCATACTCAACACCATTAAGCATAAGAGAAATGCACATCAAAAGCACAGTGAGATATCACTTCATGCCTGTTAGAACGGCCATTATCAAAAAGATAAGAAATAACAAATGTTGGTAAGGATGCAGAGAATAAGGAAACCTTGTGAACTGCTGGTGGAACTCTAAATTTGGGTAGCCACTGGAAAACAGTATGGAGTTTCCTCAAAAAGTAAAAAATTGAACTACTCTATTTTCCAGCAATTCCATTTCTATGTATCTATCTGGAGAAAATGAAAACACAAACTCTAAAAGATATCTGCACTGCCATGTTCAGTGCAGCATTATTTATAGTAGCCAAGACATGAAAACATTCTAAGTTCATCAACAGATGAATAAAGAAAATTGCTATATATATAATATATATATAATATATATATTATATATATACATATAATATATAATATATAATATATATATACACACACACACAAAGGATTGTTACTCAGCCATGAAAAGAAGGAAATCTTGCAATTTGCAGCAACACAGATGCGCCTTGATGGCATTATACTAAGTGAAATGAGTCAGACAGACAAAGACAAATACAGTGTGATCTCACTTACATGTGGCATCTGGGAAGAAAAACAAGCTCATATATACAAAGAACAGATTAGTGGTTGCAGAAGCTTAGTGTGGGTTGGGCAAAATGGGTTAAAGGGCTCAAAATATGCAAGCTTCCATTTATAAAATAAATGTCACGGGATGTAATGTAGAGCATGGTGACTATAGTTAATATTGTATTGTATATTTGAAAGCTCCTCATAGAGTAGGTTTCAAATGTTCTCACATCAAGGAAAGAAAATTTGTAACTATGTGTGGTGATGGATATTAACTAGACTTATTGTGATGATGATCATATGCATATATACAAATACTGAATCATTATGTTGTACACTTGAAACTAACTTTATATGTCAATTCTATTTCAATTACAAACACTAAGGAAATATTCCTCTAATCATAAACTATCCCTCTTTATCAAGATAAAACATACATTTTCTGCCTAGAATTACATAAACAGAACTCTTCCAGAGCTCCAGGGAATAAACAGGCCACCAGTGCCACCTTGGGCTGCAGTTTTCAGGAACTTGAAAAGAAGACTTTTCTATCCTGGTTCCTCCCTTTTCAGTGTTCTCAGCTGTCAACATACGGTGGTGTGATGGGTTTGAGCCACCTTTTGTGTTCCTAAGTAATAAGTTTGAGATGCTGTCCTCCTTCTCTACAAGAGCCCTGGACACTCATCTATCAACCAACTTGCCTGGGCATACCTACTATGTTAGGACTTTAGAAAACAAACCACTTTGTTATATATTTTTAAAAGTAGTGGCAGGAAAGCTAATATTCAAGGCAAAACTAAAAAAGTTCTGATACTACCAAAGCTAAAGGGACTTGCCTAAGGTCACAGACACCAGAAGGTATAGATCCAGGTTTTAACTACATTACACTAGGACAAAATACAAATTTTCGAGCAAGGCTAAATTCCCTGGGACTTGGCCAGTACCGGTCTAGTCTCTTGACCCTCTCAAACTTATAGTCTTGGTTCCATATCCATCTTATATTTCCAGACAGCACCCTACTCATTCTGATCTCCAAGCCTTTGCACACACTGATTCATGTGCTCATAATACTCAGTCCACCGCCCACCTTTTTTACCTGGCTAATTGTTGGCCACCATTTTGTTCTAAGCATAAAAAAGCCACCCTATCGAGTGAACATATTATCTACCCTAAGTGGATTATCTGCTTACTCTATTAACAGATCTGAGTGTGTGTGTATAAACCTACATACTTGCATATTTGTATATAAGTGCATACACACATACACACACTGAGTGTGCACAGTTCCATCAGTCAAGCTTCAACCATAGAAACAGACCAACAGTAGATATAAATTGAGACCGATTGCAGGGCACTGGCTTGCGGGATCTTGGGGCTGGCTGGGCAAGCCCAAAATGTATGAGGCAGGCTGTCAGGAAAGGCTATCTGTCAGGAAAGGCAGTGTGGGACCCTGCTAGCCATGGCTGAAACTGTTGTCCACAGGTGGAATTTCTTCTTCATCAGGGAAACTTCAGCTCTGATCTTAAGGCATTTCAAATGATTAAATCAGGCATATCCAGATTATCTGGAAAATTCTATTTTACTTAAAATCAACTGATGATAATCACATCTATGGAAATACCTTCAGAGCAATACCTAGATTAGTGTTTGATTGAATAACTAGGGACTGTAGCCTAGCAATATTTACACATTAAGAATTCATCACAATAGCATGTATAGTATGTGAGTTGAGGAGTCGACATTATTTTATAGTTATATAATGCCACATCTCTTTTCATTAATATTATTAGCATCTAATATCCAGGACTGAGTTTTGAAATCCTTGGTTCCAAAAATATTGCAAATATATTAATATTATCAGAATTTATTGAATATACAGTACATGAAAATCACTGAAGTAGCAAATCATCTATTTTACATTACTGAAGTAATTATCCAAACATACTTACCCATTTTTTGTGGTTTTAAGTTTTAACATAAGCATAGCCTATTCTTTCAGCATCCTGGGGGAACTATTATAATGTTATTTTTCTCTGAAATATTTAATATATATGTATGCATATACATAAACATACATTATATATGTACCAATCTAATAGATTATACTATTAATATACTGAATACATTTTATTCCTGTCTTATGCTCTCAGCCAATGAAACCTAGTGAATAAATCTATTGTAAATATCCTTGGTTAAAAGTTTTTTTGCACCATTTCACCAATACTCAGCCAATAAGCAATAGATTGAGTTATCTTAAATTCAGTAAGATGTGAAATCTCTGCTCCTTATTCTACTGTGGCTTCATGTTAATTAATTTATTATTTTCTAATTTGTTTAATATTTTTGTACTATAATGCCTGAAAAAAATGTACAAGTGATAGCATAATAGCACTGTTCAGTACGTCCAAGAAGTGAAGTTCAAGAAGATTCAAGGAATATATAATATAGCACACATAGAGCTAAAGTTGAATTTGAAATTATAAATTTATAGAAGTCTCCATACAGGTTAGGGATTTAGCAAATATCACTTTTTCCTGGGAACATTACTCAACAATTATAGAAAATATAGCTGGAAGCAACTATGGTCTAAGGCATGTCATAACCTCAATAGAAGCAAAGAAATGAGAAGAGTGACCACCAATCTATGAAGTGAGAACTTAGAGCTGATTTTATTAAGAGTGCCTTTGGTAGAGAGGCATTACCTCTCCTCTGACTCCAGACAAAATACAATATGCAAGTACTGAGACATTTTTAACGTGAGCGCTGTTCTCTATGCATTTGGTGCTACATTTTGGGTGGATAGAGAAAACTACAACAGAGTAGTTATATACTTACACAAGATAAAAACCAAATTAGAAGTTCCAGGAGTAGTCACCTGAGAAGTAAGTATGATACCTGTTAGCAGCACAGTAAGGACAGCAGAAAAAGGGCTATTTTTATCAGAACGTAATGTTATGTGTAAAAGAGATGTACAGATGAGAAGAAGAAAGGAAACTCTTCATGAAAAATGTGGGGTTGGATCTGATCACAAAGGAAGTTTGCCTAAACAAAGGAGAGGCGAAGCCTTCTCTTTCAAAGGAGAAGTATTGGGCAGCTACAGTGTTCCTAGCAGAGCTTCAGACATGAATAGGGCAGCCTGGTTGCTGTGGAAGATTTGGGTACAGAATAGTAGGGGAAGAGGTTGGAAAAGTATGCTGTGACCAAACTGTGGAGGAGTATCAATACCAAGAAACAAAGTTGGAATTTATCCTTATAGGTAATGCTTCCTGAGAGAGCCATCAACATTGTGAGTGGTGGCAAGAATAACTGAACATGAGAATTTGAGAGAACACTTTAACTTAATAACTGTATCAGACGTATCACTTACCATAATGGACAGAATAAAATTATTTTAGTGGTACCGGTAACATATCAGGCCAGTGTTCTAATGAAAATGATTTGGTTTAATGAATTAACTTGTAAACCTACTGGGCAAGATATCTAATGCTATGTCAGGTACCAGGCTTAGCATACAGCCACTTTTCAAAAAGTGAAATGTAATAATGGGACTTGTCAAGACTCTGAAGTAATAAATGTCATTAAACTCAAGAGACAAGGAGATCGCTTTGCTTTCATTTACTCAGGACCTAAAAAGTCCCAGTTTCTTGGGAAAACATAAAAACCTGTTAATAAATTTACATTTAACAGAATGAATACATTATATAAAGCCTGATTCAGGCCTCCCCATCGTAAAGGACAGGGAGTTTTACCTACAGTGATTGGTCTCTCAAAGATGTATGGGAAATCACCCCTCTCCTAATTACTGAATTAAACAAAATTTGCTAGCATTGGTTTAATCAGTACCCTGTAATCAAATCAGGCATGAAATCAAGTTTTGATTATACATTATTCTCCCTATTATGAACAAATTGCCAAATGACTGGAAACGCCCCTAACTGTGTAGGAGGATGGCAAAGGATGGAGGAAGCAAATAGTTTATTTAGCAAAACAGAGAAATACAATTAGATTTCACCAAGTTTACAGTTATTTAGCCTTCTTTTTGAGCTCTCCTGAAAGAACTAAGATTCCATCCAGTAATACATCTTAATTCTGCCCTAAAAGGCTCAACAAGTAGGGATAAAACTACTTGTTTTCTGTGAAAGCTCTTCTTAAAAGTGCTTTAAAATGTACCATTTTTTAAAAAGCAAAGACAAGGGCTTTCTATTTTTCCACTGACTGTTCTTATTTAATTCTCCAGTTAAGAGTGGTTTACTAAAAAAGTTAATTATAAAAATTTTGCTTTCCTCTAGATAAAGTCATGTTTAGGGTTGACTACCGTGCCAAATTTTTTACTTACATATTCACGTTAAATTCTGACAACAGCACTATGAAGAAGGATTTCATTTTACAATAAGAAAAATGAGATTAACTTTTTCATCATACAGCTAAGTAGTAAATATGAAATCAAAATGTGCTTGATTCCAGAGTCCTGTTTTTTTATTACCATTATGAAAGTCATTTTCCCACTGTAAGATTTATTTGTTTTACCTGTTCAGGATGCCAGCAAGGTGGGTAATGAGTATGGAAAAAAGTACCCTCTCAGGCTAACAGAGCTCCAATAAATTTTTTCAAACCTATAAATCAGACAAGGATTTTGATTGATACATCAAGTCATTCAATTAAAAAAAAGTTTGTTGATGACCTAATGTGTTTCCGCAACAATTCAACAATACACAATCATTCGGCATAACGTAGTGTGCTTTATTAAAAGGATGCATGGTGTGAAAAATTAGAAAACTTTTGCATCCAGTACTAACTTTGAGTTTTAATGAAACTGATAATAGAAAAGGTGAGTGACCTACAGAGTACTGCTCAATTATTTGATTTATTGAAGAATTTTGTTTTGAAGGACAATATATGCAGAACACTGAATTGAGTTTTTGTTATTTAGAAAGAAAAGTTACACATAATCCTGAGACCTCAAAAATCATTACTTCTACAGGGTGTTTATTACATTTTAACTAGCAGAGATACATGCTAAAGAAAACTTCAAAAGTTTTTAAAAAAGACTATGGTTGAACAACATGACTAGAATGATGAGAAAATCACAGAAGTGATCAATGGATCACTGGACAGAGAGGCACATCAGAACAAAATGTGGCCAAGTGAATGACAAGAACAAAGCATTTGGGCTGAAAGGTGACAAAAATTTTCAAAAGGAAAGGATATTGGCTGAAAGCAGGAAGAGCAATGTTTGGCCTATAATTTCTTCTGGTTATCAGAGAAAGATGTTATATCCAGAATTGTAAAGAAAAAAATATAACCCTAGAATTGTATGTTCAATTCAGCCATCACTTATGTGAGAAATAAAAATCTTCTCAGACATACACAGACAGAATCATTTATAAGAAATCATTTTGAAAACATGAGCTTACTATCCATATAGAAAATATACACTAAAGAGACATGTAATAAAAGTCTATCTTCATCAATCCAACAATATTTATTGCACTATAACCATGTGCTAATCCCTGTAAGTAGGAGCAGAGTTTACATAAATGATCAAGATTAATTTTTTTCCTCTATAAAGAGCTCAGGAAACATAAGGTAGTTTCAAATAACAATAACAGTAGCAAATAACAATACAAGATGATAAGGGCTAAAACAAAGGCACTATTAACATTTAAATGGGATACATTTGTGGGAAAAATTGACTCTGCCTAGAAGGAGAAATGGAAGGGGGATGATCTCAGGAAGTTATAGAGAAGATATCACCTTTAAAAGTGAGTAGGAGTTTGCTGGATGGAAAAGGAGACAGTGTAGATGAGGGAAGAAGAATAGAAGAGGGACTACCAGGTGAAGAAAGTAGCATAAACAAAGGCAAAGATAAAGAAAATGCTCTGCGGATTTGGGGATCAGAGATTTGACTACAGAATCGGGTACATGGTTGAGAGGGATGAAAGTGCGACTATAATCTGGAGTCTGGTTATGAGGGATCTTATATGCTGTAGATCTTATATGCTGTATTTATTTTAAAATATCTAGTGTAAAGCAAAACTTGAAGAATATACAGAAGTTAATTATTAATTTTAGAGAGTATCTTTTATCAGAGTTCATTCCACTCCTCAAAACTTTAAGCTTCATTCTACTTTCATGAAAGTGACGTTTTTCCTTTTTTTTTCAATAGACTTTTAGTTAATTTCTGGAGTTCTTTTGTTTAGATAGAGTACATATATTATGTTTCTTGACTTCGAGGAGCAAGTTTTAAAATTCCCTCAGTTAAGTTCACTGTGAACACCTGTGTTTGAGAATTAACCACGAGCTTTATTTCAATATTCTGTGCCCTAGGATAGACTAAGAAAACAGTCTTTTTCAAAATGAGTATACAGATATTCAATAGTCGTTTTAATACCTATTGTAAGCTGCTCACTTTCTCTCACCTACCTATAGGGCTTCAGATTTCAAATGATACCAAGAGTTGAAAAAATGCATAAATGATTAAAAAAAAGTCTCATTGCTCTTTAAAGTATGTTTTAAAAGCACATGACTAGTATACATAGAAATATTGCATTAGAATATCCATTCCTGGACTGGAAGAATCAATACTGTGAAAATGATTATAGTACCTAAAGCAATCTACAGATTCAATGCAATCCCTATCAAATTACCAATGGCATTTTTTACAGAATTAGAACAAAAAATCTTAAAATTTGTATGAAGACACAGAAGACCCCAAATAGCCAAAGCAATCTTGAGGGAAAAAAATGGAGTTGGAGGAATCAGACTCCCTGACTTCAGACTATACTACAAAGCTACAGTAATCAAGACAATATGGTACTGGCAGAAAAAAGAAATATAGATCAATGGAACAAGATAGAAAGCCCAGAGATAAACCCACACACCTATGGTCAACTAATCTATGAAAAAGGAGGCAAGGCTATGCAATGGAGAAAAGACAGTCTCTTCAATAAGTGGTGCTGGGAAAACTGGAGAGCTATATGTAAAAGAATGAAATTAGCACACTCCCTAACACCATACACAAAAATAAACTTAAAATGGATTAAAGATCTAAATGTAAGACCAGACACTGTAAAAACTCTTAGAGGAAAACATAGGAAAAACACTCTTTGACATAACTCACAGCAAGTTCTTTTTGACCCACCTCCTAGAGTAATGGAAATAAAACCAAAAATAAACAAATGGGACCTAATGAAACTTAAAAGCTTTTGCACAGCAAAAGAAACTATAAACAAGACAAAAAGACAGCCCTCAGAATAGGAGAAAATATTTGCAAATGAATCTATAGACAAAGGATTAATCTCCAAAATACATAAATAGTTCATGCAGCTCAACATTAAAAAAACAAACAACCCAATCAAAAAATGGGCAGAAGACCTAAATAGACATTTCTCCAAAGGAGACATACAGATGTCCAAGAGGCACATGAAAAGATGGTCAACATCACTAATTACTAGAGAAATGCAAATCAAAACTACAATGAGGTATCACCTCACACCAGTCAGAATGGGCATCATCAGAAAATCTATAAACAACAAACACTGGAGAGGGTGTAGGGAAAAAGGAAGTCTCCTACACTGTTGGTGGGAATGTAAATTGATACAGACACTATGGAGAACATTATGGAGGTTCCTTAAAAAATAAAAATAGAATTACCATACGACCCAGCCACGCCACTACTGGGCATATAACCAGAGAAATCTATTATTCAAAAAGAAACATGCACCGCAATGCTCATTGCAGCACTGTTTACAATACTCAGGTCATGGAAGCAACCTAAATGTCCATCGACAGACAAATGGATAAAGAAGATGTGGTACATAGATACCATGGAATATTACTCAGCTATAAAAAGGAATGAAATTGGGTCATTTGTAGAGATGAGGATAGACCTAGAAACTGTCATACAAAGTGAAGTAAGTCAGAAAGAGAAAAACAAATATCATATATTAACTCATATATTTGGAATCTAGAAAAATGGTACAGATGAACTGGTTTGCAAGGCAGAAATAGAGACACAGATGTAGAGAACAAACGTACGGACACCAAGGGGAGAAAGTGGGCAGTGGCTATGATGGTGGGATGAACTACGAGATAGGGATTGACATGTATATACTAATATGTATAAAATAGATAACTAATAAGAACCTTCTGTACAGCACAGGGAACTCCACTTTGCTGTATAGTAGAAATTAACACAACATTGTAAAACAACTATACCTGAACAACAACAAAAAAGTAAATAAATCAAAATCAAAAAAATAGAATATCCATTCTTTTTGTATAAAATGGTCTCTTTTCTCAGAATATTTTTCCATTTTGAAAAATTGATTAGAATCCTATGGATCAATGCGTTTAGAAATTACAAGTTTATTACTCATTTTGAAGCCCTTATTACCATCTAGCAATGAACCTTTGTTTCTTTTCTTCTCTTGTACACTCATGTTGATAACAGGGAGAACTCAGCCAGCCATGCACAGCCCTACGCCCACACTTCAGTTAAAATCTTTCTTCTTGTCCCATGAAGTTAGTACTGCTGAACTGCAATCTTTCTCTGTGAACAGACCTACTCTTTTGAAGCATATCATGACATCAAATTCAATGTCATTTTCAAGTAGATTAAGGTGTCTCCAGAGTGCCAATATGGATAAACAGCCACTCATGTAGAAATGATGGATTTTATATTTTAAAAAAATAAGAAGCAATCCATGTACCTATTTGGACACAACAAATACCTTCCTTTCTATATAGAACTTACAAAACACTCCACAGGATCCTTGGCTTCGTGGGCTCTGCACTAGCAGGCCTATTTACTCCTACTGTGGCAACCATATGTCTCCAGTGTTCACGAAGTGTTTACGGCTTTGTCAGGCATCAATTGCAGCAAACGTCTCCTTTTCTGTATTTGATTATACCTTTTGTTCATGCTTTTCCTCAGAGCCTTTAAGTCAGAGGTTTTCAAGGACTAATGCAGAAAAGGGGTAAGTGGGAAGCAAAATGTGCATATAGATCACTAGCATGGCTCACAAAATCAGGGATCACTAGGTTTTCTATCCTTTGAACCCATTCCAAATATATTTGGAATAAAATAGCCCTTTGAAATTGGTTGTTTAATGTAAACACATTACTAGCTTTACTTTTCTTAGCAAATACCTATTGAGATTTTTCAGTGTTTCAGCAGTGCTTATGCATAGAATAACAAGTATTAATACATGCACAAACTCTTGGGATTTGACTTTAGCATCCTACTAGATGTATATGTAACAATATAAAGAGACTAAAAACTTCATGTTGACAAAGACAAGATTTCTGTTACTGTTGGTTATACAACATTTTTCTTTCATTTAATTTATAAGCTCTTGCGGGCTAACATTTATATCCATCCTATTTTAGACCTTGATCCCCATAAAACAAAACCTGAGGCAAAGATTATTGTTAGTCGTTGACTTAGGAGTTACAATCACAGGGCAACAAGAATGAGGGAAATGGAAGGTAAAATAGGAAAGGATGAGTAGCAATGCTGGTGATACTTTATTAAATTCACCAGTAAATGCAAGGAGATGTAACTAGCTGTTCAAGAGGTACACGCACTCTGCAACATAGGACGTATCTCCCCAGCATGATACAGCCAACTGGGGGTAGGAAAAAGAGCAAATTTATTTGCCCAAATCTCTCTAGACTTCTTTCACAATGACTAATGTTTCCCCATAGGGAAAAAACTCCATTTCGCTTCTAATATTTATGTGCTAATCTTTCTTTAGTTGGTCAGGACGCCAGATCTCATGCCCTATGGTGGGTGCTTCATTCAATTTGGAAGTGGTGGGAGAAACCACGAATTGAGGTCATGTGGCAGACATAATTGTATAGAGATAGAAAAATAAGGCCCAGCCCTAACGCAAACATCTAGTCCACCCCAGGCAGCAAAACCACATGGGCTTAAGCTATTATGCTCAGTGGCTGAGGGTCTGGGAAATGATGGTCTTGAGTGAATGGGAGGAGGCACTTGAAATATGCCCAATATTCAGCAAACCCTATAGGACATATATACTGCATTGCTTCTGTTAGGTTTTTTTGATGCTGCTCATCAGGATAAGAGGTATACAATTACTGATGATGGTCAAAACCTGTATTTTTATATTGAAAAATAACATTAATATTTTATGTTCATTAGCTATCAATTACTAATAATTATTTAATAATATTAAGATACAGTTATATATATTATTTACTAATAGGTTAGTAAATAATTTATATGGGTAACAAATCAAAGCCAGAAATAAAATAGCCAATATTATTTGTTGAGAGCCTACTATGCTCTAGGAATTGGTCTAATTTCCATGAATAGAAAATTGATTAAAACTAGAACTTCACACTTGAGATTCAGTTTAACAGGATACAGATAAAAGTATATAAAATAGTTTGATCTTAATAATGTGAAGTAGAAGTAACCTTAGGATATTATTGGAGTATAGAAGAGAAAAAGTCAAATAAGTCTTGGTAGCAAGATTCTTTAAGGAAAAAGTTAATCCAGTCTCAAAGGAAAAGAAAAGAGTTAAACAGGTGGATAAAGCAGACAAACTCAATAAAGGAAACGAAACCAGATTGTTCAAACAATTGGAGGAATGAAAATGTTCAGTATATTATGAGATCAGCAAGATGTTTTACTTGGGGAAATGGTAAGAATTGAGACTGTGGACTTCTGTGATCGGCTGAAGAACTTTATAGTTCAGTCCCCAAGGCAACGGGGACCCACTGAAAAATATGCAGATCAGTGACAATACAGGTTCTGAGTTTTGAAATATCACTCTAGTTGTAGAGCGAAACCAATTGGAAATATCCGGACAATGGGCAGAGACTAGTCAGGACTTTGTTGTGTGGAAATAAATGAAGAGCAACCAAACGAGAACAAGCAAAGGCTATTTATTCACAGCTTGCTATAGCAAGGGAGTCAGCCACCATCACTTTTGTTTTGGCTGAGTCTCAAAGGCAGACAGAGGAGTAGGAATGCTTTACAATGAAAAAAGGGAAGGTTCTAGGTAGGCTCTGATTGGAGGCTATTGGCATGAGGAAGCTAGAGGTGGGCTAACTAGAAATGGGCATCCTGTGTGATTGGTTAGTGTACATATTTGGCTTTCTTTGGTTGGTCCTAAGTTGGAAGCTTTCTCTGGTTGGTCCTAAGTTGGGATAGAAGTTAGGGAAGCTATTCGTTACTAACCAAGGCCTGGCCATTTTGGGCCAACTGTTACAGAAGTTATCATTTAGCTTCCTGTATTGTTACTACAGATAGTGCTCTGACTTCCTATAAGTCTGACTTATAACAGGCTGGCTCCCTTGGCTGGTTATTGCACATAAAATTGTTGGTTTCCTGGGCAGGTTGCTGCACGTTGTGAGACAGGTTTCTATTTTTATACATGGTCTAGACAGTGTTCATTTGTATATTCAGTTTCTCAGTTGGTATAGTCTAGTTAACACATAAGGACTGAAGAAAAGCTGTGACAGTGGTGATGGAATTGGAAAGATTTCAGAAGAAGTAATGGAATTTTTGTAATAATTTATATGTAAGAGAAAAAATACACAAACACATTTCTTTTGGGGGCAAAATCACAATTGGTATAGCAGTAATCAGAGCAAGAGAACCACAGTAACAAAATAAAAAATGAACAAGTGGGAGTACATCAAATTAAAACTATCTAGACAGCAAAAGAATGATCAATGAAATGAAAACATACAGAACGAAAAAACTGCAAACAATATATCTAATAAGGGGTTAATATCCAAAATATATAAAGATCTCATACAACTCAACAGCAGAATAATAATAATAATCCAATTGAAAAATGAGCAAAGGACCTGAATAAAGCATTTTCTGAAGAAGGTGTATGAATGGACGCCAGGAACATGAAAAAATGCTCAATGTCACTAATCATAAGGAAAATGCAAATCAAAACTGCAATGAGATATCACCTCATGCCTGTCAGAATGGCTATCATCAAAAGAGATAACAAATGCTGGCAAGGATGTAGAGAAAAAAGAACCCTCGTGTGTTATTGATGGGATTGTAAACTGGTACAGCCAGTATGAAAAAAAGTATGGAAGTTGCTCAAAAAATTAAAAATAGAACTAAAATATGATCCAGCAATTCCACTTCTGGAATATATTGGAAGGAAATAAAACCACTGTGTCAAAGATATATCTGCACCCTCATGTTCAGAGCAGCATTATTTATAATAGACAAGACATGGAAACAAGCTAAGTGTCTACTGACAGATGAATAAAGAAAATGAAAATTATATAGATACATATATATATAATAGAATATTACTCAGCCATTAATATATTATTTGAAAAAGGAAATCCTCCCATTTGCAACAACATGGATGGATCTTGAGGTCATTATGCTAAGTAAAATAAGTCAGACAGAGAGACAAGTACTGTATGATCTCACTTATATGTAGAATCTAAAAAAATAACCAAAACCCCAAAAAACAAGCTCATAGAAAAAGAGGTCAGATTTATGGTTACCACAGGCAGGGAGCAGCGGAGAGACAATTGGATAGAGATTGTCAAAAGGTGCAAACTTCCAGTTATAAGATAAATGAGTGCTAGGGATATAATGTACAACATGATGCCTATAGTTAAGACTGTTGCATGATATATAGGAAAGTTGTTAAGAGAGTAAATCCAGAGAGCTCTCAGGACAAGGAAAAAAACTTTTTTTCTCTATATATGAAATGGTGGATGTTAACCAAAATTATCGTGGAAATCATTTTACTATATATATATATATATGTGTGTGTCAAGTCATTATGCTATATGCCTTAAACTTATACAGTGCTATATGTCAATTATCTCAACTGGATAAAAAGAGGAAGAGAATGTTCTGGGGGTTTGGTAGTAGTGGACAGAGGTTACTCAGTTAACTTCATTTTGGGGCACATTGAGTTTCATGTATTAGTAGTTTCTAAGCATGTAAGAATAATTTTGTAGGGACCATATCTCCAACCTCTCCAAAAAAGCTTAGCAAATTGAAAGTCCTCAAAACATTTGATTTAATAAATTTAACATCTTGATTTAAAATTCGGGAGAAATATATAACCTGGAGATAAAAAATAGGTCACTGTTGGTGCTACAAATCATGATAATGTATAAAATTTTATCGGTTAAATATCTAGAGTTAAAGTGAGGGCTAAAGGGCCAATCCCTGGGGAAACCCTAATGTGTCAAGGGTAGGAAAGAGGAAACTGGAAAAAAGACCAATATGGGTGATAGTCAAGGGTATTTTATGAAAAAGGAAAATAGCATTTAAGGAAGCTGAGTAATTTCTAAAGCTTCAGAAAAAAAGAATCACCATTAAAATGTGAGAATTTGGCAGATAAATGATGATTTTGGAAGTTAAGTCATGAACTTGTTGAGAGTTATTGACAATATACAATAGTATAAAACAAATAGAGTAATAAAAGCCAAATACTTATAACCATTATGATCATTTTTACATTAACTAAAAATTTATTTTGTAACACAAATATGAAATACTGGGTTGGCCAAAAAGCCCGTTAGAGTTTTTTCATATCATCCTACAGAAAAATCTGAACAAACTGTTTTTGCCAACCAAGTACCTTATTTGCCTAAAGAATAAAATAAAATGTTGAAATATTAAACCTGAGGTACTTAGGGACAATTCTGAAAGGTCTGAGATACTCTGGATTTTCATCTTTGGACCTAACCTGACTTTGTGAATGGTGTATATTTATTATAGTTCTAGGGATTAGGATTTATTACTGAGGCTAGTGTAGCTATAAACTTACTAGATGATGACACATAAAAATTTAAAATAATTGGAGAGGAGTTGAGGAAGATGGCGGAAGAGTAAGACGTGGAGATCACCTACCTCCCCAGAGATACATCAGAAATACATATACACGTGGAACAACTCCTACAGAACACCCAATGAACGCTGGCAGAAGATCTCAGACTTCCCAAAAGGCAAGAAAGCCCCCACATACCTGGGTAGGGCAAAAGAAAAAATAATAAACAGAGACAAAAGAATAGGGACGGGACCTGCCTCACTGGGAGGGAGCTGTGAAGGAGTAAAGGTTTCCACACACTAGGAAGCCCCTTCACGGGCGGAGACTGCGGGTGGCACCGGGTGTTAGATTTGGGGTCATGGAGGAGAGCACGGCAACAGGGGTGCGGAGGGCAAAGCGGAGAGATTACCGCACAGACGATCAGTGGCGACAAGCACTCACCAGTCCGAGAGGCTTGTCTGCTCACCTGCTGCGGGGGGGGGGGGGGGGGTGGGGCGGGGGGCGGGGGGGGGCGCTGAGAGCTGAGGCTTGGGCTTCGGTCGGATCCCAGGGAGAGGACTGGGGTTGGCGGCGTGAACACAGCCTGAAGGTGCACGAGCACCACGGCTAGCCGGGAGGGAGTCCGGGAAAAAGTCTGGACCTGCAGAAGAGGCAAGAGACTTTTTCTTCCCTCTTTGTTTCCTGGTGCTCGAGGAGAGGGGATTAAGAGCACTGCTGAAAGGAGTTCCAGAGACGAGCGTGAGTCATGGCTAAAAGCGTGGACCCCAGAAACGGTGCTAAGGCTGCTGCTTCCACCACCAAGAAGCCTGTGTGCAAGCCCAGGTCACTCTCCACAACTCCTCTCCCGGGAGCCTGTGCAGGCAGCCACTGCCAGGGTCCTGTGATCCAGGGACAATTTCCTCGGGAGAACGCACGGCATGCCTCAGAGGCTGCTGCAATGTCCCGCCAGCCTCTGCCGCCACAGGCTGGCCCCACATACGTACCACTGCCACCCCCCGGCCTGAGAGAGCCAGAGACCCCGAATCAGCTGCTCCTTTAACCCCAGCCTGTCTGAGCAAAGAATAAACGTCCTCAGGCGACCTACACGCAGAGACAGGGCCAAATACAAAGCTGAACCCCAGGGGCTGTGCAAACAAAGAAGAGAAAGGGAAATCTCTCCCATCAGCCTCAGGAGCAGTGGATTAAATCTCCACAAACAGCTTCATGCACCCTGCATCTGTGGAATACCTAAATAGACAAGGAATCATCCCAAATTGAGGAGGTGGACTTTCGGAGCAAGACGTATTATTTTTTCCCCTTTTCCTATTTTTATGAGGGTGTATGTATATGCTTCTGTGTGAGATTTTGTCCGTATAGCTTCACTTTCACCATTTGTCCTGGGTTCTCTCCGTTTTTTTTTACTTTTTCAAAAATTTTTTTCTTAGTAATTACTTTTTATTTTAATAACTTTATTTTATTTTATATTATTTTATTTTATTTTACCCTTTTTCTTTTTTTCTACTTTTTCTCCCTTTTATTCTGAGCCTGTGGATGAAAGGCTCTTGGTGCTGCAGCCAGGAGTCAGTGCTGTGCCTCTGAGGTGGGAGAGCCAACTTCAGGACACTGGTCCACAACAGACCTCCCAGCTCCACGTAATATCAAACAGTGAAAATCTCCCAGAGATCTCCATCACAACACCAACACCCAGCTTCACTCAACGACCAGCAAGCTACAGTGCTGGACACCCTATGCCAAACAACTAGCAAGACAGGAACACAAACCCACCCATTAGCAGAGAGGCTGCCTAAAATCATAATAAGGCCACAGACACCCCAAAACACACCACCAGACATGGACCTGCCCAGCAGAAAGACAAGATCCAGCCTCATCCACCAGAACGCAGGCACTAGTCCCTTCCACCAGGAAGCCTACACAACCCACTGAACCAACTTTAGCCACTGGGGACAGACACCAAAAACAATGGGAACTACAAACCTACATCTGCAAAAAGGAGACCCCAAACACAGTAAGATAAGCAAAATGAGAAGACAGAAAAACACACAGCAGATGAAGGAGCAAGATAAAAACCCAACCAGACCTAATAAATGAAGACGAAATAGGCAGTCTACCTGAAACAGAATTCAGAATAATGATAGTAAAGATGATCCAAAATCTTGGAAATAGAATAGAGAAAATTCAAGAAACATTTAACAAGGACCTAGAAGAACTAAAGAGAATACAAGCAACAATGAACAACACAATAAATGAAATTCAAAATATTCTAGAAGAGATCAATAGCAGAATAACTGAGGCAGAAGAACGAATAAGTGACATGTAAGATAAAATAGTGGAAATAGCTACTGCAGAGCACAATAAAAGAAAAAAGAATGAGAAGAACTGAGGACAGACTCAGAGGCCTCTGGGACAAAATTAAATGCACCAACATTTGAATTATAAGGGTCCCAGAAGAAGAAGAGAAAATGAAAGGGACTGAGAAAATATTTCAAGAGATTATAGTTCAAAACTTCCCTAATATGGGAAAGGAAATAGTTAATCAAGTCCAGGAAGCACAGCGACTCCCATACAAAATAAATGCAAGGAGAAACACACCAAAACACATATTAAACTGTCAAAAATGAAATACAAAGAAAACATATTAAAAGCGCAAGAGAAAAACAACAAATAACACACAAGGGAATCCCCATAAGGTGAACATCTGAATTTCCAGCAGAAACTCTGCAAGCCAGAAGGGACTGGCTGGACATATTTAAAGTGATGAAGGAGAAAAACCTACAACCAAGATTACTCTATCCAGCAAGGATCTCATTCAGATTTGATGGAGAAATAAAAACCTTTACAAACAAGCAAAAGGTGAGAGAGTTCAGCACCACCAAACCAGCTTTACTACAAATGCTAAAGAAACTTCTCTAGGCAAGAAACACAAGAGAAGGAAAAGACCCACAATAACAAACCCAAAACAATTAAGAAAATGGTAATAGGAACATACATATCGATAATTACCTTAAATGTAAATGGATTAAATGCTCCCACCAAAAGACACAGACTGGCTGAATGGATACAAAAATAAGACCCATATATATGCTGTCTACAAGAGACCCACCTCAGACCTAGGGACACATACAGACTGAAAGTGAGGGGATGGAAAAAGATATTCCCTGCAAACAGAAATAAAAAGAAAGCTGGAGTAGCAATTCTCATATCAAACAAAATAGACTTTAAAATAAGGACTATTAGAAGAGACAAAGGACACTACATAATGATCAAGGGATTGATCCAAGAAGAAGATATAACAATTGTAAATATTTATGCACCCAACATAGGAGCACCTCAATACATAAGGCAAATACTAACAGCCATAAAAGGGGAAATAGACAGTAACACACTCATAGTAGGGGACTTTAAAACTCCACTTTCACCAATGGACAGACCATTCAAAATGAAAATAAATAAGAAAACACAAGTTTTAAAGGATACATTAAACAAGATGGACTTAATTGATATTTATAGGACATTCCATGCAAAAACAAAAGAATACACATATTTCTCAAGTGCCCATGGAACATTCTCCAGGATAGATCATATCTTGGGTCACAAACAAAGACTTGGTAAATTTAAGAAAATTGAAATTATATCAAGTATCTTTTCTGACCACAATGCTATGAGACTAGATATCAATTACAGGAAAAGATCTGTAAAAAATATAAACACATTGAGGCTAAACAATACAGTATCTAATAACGAAGTGATCACTAGAGAAATCAAAGAGGAAATCAAAAAATACCTAGAAACAAATGACAATGGAGACACGACGACCCAAAACCTATGGGATGCAGCAAAAGCAGTTTTAAGAAGGAAGTTTATAGCAATGAAGTCCTACCTTAAGAAACAGGAAACATCTCGAATAAACAACCTAACCTTGCACCTAAAGCAATTAGAGAAAGAAGAACAAAAACACCCGAAGTTAGCAGAAGGAAAGAAATCATAAAGATCAGATCAGAAATAAATGAAAAACAAATGAAGGAAACGATAGCAAAGATCAATAAAACTAAAAGCTGGTTCTTTGAGAAGATAAACAAAATTGATAAACCATTAGCCAGACTCATCAAGAAAAAAAGGGAGAAGACTCAAATAAACAGAATTAGAAATGAAAAAGGAGAAGTAACAACTGACACTGCAGAAATACAAAGAATCATGAGAGATTACTACAAGTAACTCTATGCCAATAAAATGGACAACCTGGAAGAAATGGACAAATTCTTAGAAATGCACAGCCTGCCAAGATGGAATCAGCAAGAAATAGAAAATATGAACAGAGCAATCATAAGGACTAAAATTGAAAGTGTGATCAAAAATCTTCCAACAAACAAAAGCCCAGGACCAGATGGCTTCACAGGAGAATTCTATCAAGCATTTAGAGAAGAGCTAACACCTATCCTTCTCAAACTCTTCCAAAATACAGTAGAGGGAGGAACACTCCCAAACTCATTCTACGAGGCCATCATCACCCTGATACCAAAACCAGACAAGGATGTCACAAAGAAAGAAAATTACAGGCCAACATCACTGATGAACATGGATGCAAAAATTCTCAACAAAATACTAGCAAACAGAATCCAACAGCACATTAAAAGGATCATACACCATGATCAAGTGGCTTTTATCCCAGGAATGCAAGGATTCTTCAATATACGCAAATCAATCAACATTATACACCATATTAACAAACTGAAGGAGAAAAACCATATGATCATCTCAATAGATGCAGAGAAAGCTTTCGACAAAATTCAACACCCATTTATGATTAAAAACCCTGCAGAAAGTAGGCATAGAGGGAACTTTCCTCAACATAATAAAGGCCATATATGAGAAACCCACAGCCAACATCGTCCTCAATGGTGAAAAACTGAAACCATTTCCACTAAGATCAGGAACAGGACAAGGTTGCCCACTCTCACCACTCTTATTCAACATACTTTTGGAAGTTTTAGCCATATCAATCAGAGAAGAAAAGGAAATAAAAGGAATCCAAATCGGAAAAGAAGAAGTAAAGCTGTCACTGTTTGCAGATGACGTGATACTATATAGAGAGAATCCTAAAGATCCTACCAGAAAACTACTAAAGCTAATCAATTAATTTGGTAAGTTAGCAGGATACAAAATTAATGCACAGAAATCTCTGGCATTCCTATATACTAATGATGAAAAATGTGAAATTGAAATCAAGAAAGCACTCCCATTTACCACTGCAACAAAAAGAATAAAATATCTAGGAATAAACCTACCTAAGGAGACAAAACACCTGTATGCAGAAAATTATAAGACACTGATGAAAGAAATTAAAGATGATACAAATAGATGGAGAGATATACCATGTTCTTGGATTGGAAGAATCAACATTGTGAAAATGACTCTACTACCCAAAGCAATCTACAGATTCAATGCAATCCCTATCAAACTACCACAGGCATTTTACACAGAGCTAGAACAAAAAATTTCAGAGTATTACGGTTGTAAAGTATTACTTGATAAAAGAGGCAATTTTACTTGATAAAATTTCAGGGTATTACAGTTGTAAAGATTTGAGGAGGATGGGACAATTGAGGAATGGAAGGAGAGTAGCAGAAAACACAATAGGGGACTTCCCTGGTGGCGCAGTGGATAAGAATCCACCTGCCAATGCAGAGGACATGGGTTCTATCCCTGGTCCGGGAAGATCCCACATGCTACGGAGCAACTAAGCCCGTGTACCATAACTAGAGAGCCCGTGCGCCTTAGAGCCTGCACACCACAACTACTGAGCCCACACGCTGCAACTACTGAGCCCGTGTGCTGCAACTACTGAAGCCCAGGTGCCTAGAGCCCATGCTCCACAACAAGTGAAACCACCACAATGAGAAGCCTGCACACCGCAACAAAGAGTAGCCCCTGCTCGCCACAACTAGAGAAGGCCTGCACACAGCAAAGAAGACCCAATGCAGACAAAAGAAAAAAAACGAAAACACAAAAGACAAGGGTATAAAGGTGTGTGGTAGGGAGCCCACGAATGGAAGCCCATGTGAATTCATTAACAGTGTATGTTAATAAATTTAGTCATTATCCTAGCATAACGGAAAGAAAAATATGCTCTTTACTAGGGGCAGGGGCATTAGCAAATATGTATTTCAAAACTATTGCTCTGGATTTAATGCATGGAATAGAGGAGACAAAAAACAGAAGTGGGCAGAAATACTGTAGTAATGTTGAAGCCATAGACATAATTTCCATTAGAAATTCAATTCAATTAACTATATAGATATAGTTCTATATTCAGAAAAATAGAGAATATTTGGAACAGAAGTCTTTAAAATGTGATGGGTGTATATTAGTATCAGCTACATTTTTGGGGTTTTTTTCCCAAAATGAACAAATCAGTCTTCCCTTCCTAACTTTCTTCATTCTGGTATTTCTCGAGGTTAAAGTCATCTACACATTCAAGACATTTCACGAATGATTCTGATATGTTCCTCTGATATGTTTACCATTACTTAACAACATGCTACTGAACAACAAATGAGTCAAAGAAGAAATCAAAAGAGGAAATAAAAAATACCTTGAAGGATGAGCTTCAGGATGGTGGAAGAGTAAGACATGCAGATCACCTTACTCCCCACAAATATATCAGAAATATATCTACATGTGGAACAACTCTTACAGAACACCTACTGAACACTGGCAGAAGACCTCAGACTTCCCAAAAGGCAAGAAACTCCCCACGTACCTGCGTAGGGCAAAAGAAAAAACAGAGACAAAGGAATAGGGATGGGACCTGCACCAGTGGGAGGGAGCTATGAAGGAGGAAAGGTTTCCACACACTAGTAAGCCCCTTCGCAGGTGGAGATTGCGGGTGGCGGAGGGGGGAAGCTTTGGAGCCACGGAGGAGAGCGCAGTAACAGGGGTGCTGAGGGCAAAGTGGAGAGATTACCGCACAGACGATCAGTGCCGACCAGCACTCACCAGCCCGAGAGGCTTGTCTGCTCACCCGCCGGGGTGGGCGGGGCTGGGAGCTGAGGCTCGGGCTTCAGTTGGATCCCAGGGACAGGACTGGGGTTGGCTGTGTAAACACAGCCTGAAGGGGGCTAGCGTGCCACGGCTAGCCGGGAGGGAGTCCGGGAAAAAGTCTCGAGCTGCCGAAAAGGCAAAAGACTTTTTCTTACCTATTTCCTGGTGTGCAAGGAGAGGGGACAAAGAGCACCGCTTAAAGGAGCTCCAGAGATGGGCGCGAGCTGCGGCAAACAGCGCGAACTCCAGAGATGGGCATGAGATGCTAAGGCTTTTGCTGCAGCCATCAAGAAGCCTGTGTGTGAGCACAGGTCACTATCCACACCACCCCTCCTGGGAGCCTGTGCAGCCTGGCATTGCCAGGGTCCCATGATCCAGGGACAACTTCCCCTGGAGAACACACAGCGCGCCTCAGGCTGTTGCAACATCACACCGGGCTCTGCCGCCACAGGTTGCCCCACGTGCTGTACCACTCCCTCCCCCCAGCCTGAATGAGCCAGAGCCCCCCGAATCGGCTGCTCCTTTAACCCCGTCTTGTCTCAGCGAAGAACAGATGCCCTCAGGTGACCTACATGCAGAGGCGGGGCCGAATCCAAAACTGAACCCCAGGAGCTGTGCAAACAAAGAAGAGAAAGGGAAATTTCTCCCAGCAGCCTCAGGAGCAGTGGATTAAATCTGTACAATCAACCTGATGTACCCTTCATCTGTGGAATACCAGAATAGACAACAAATCATCCCAAATAGAGGAGCTGGACTTTAGGAGCAACGATATATATATATTTTTCCCTTTTTCTCTTTTTGTGAGTGTGTATGCATATGCTTCTGTGTGATTTTGCCTGTATTGCTTTGCTTTTACCATTTGTCCTGGGTTTTGTCTGTCCGTTTCATTTTTTGTTTTGTTTTGCTTTGCTTTTAGTACAGTTTTTAGCACTTGTTATCGTTGCTGGAATTGTTTTTTGGTTTCGTTGCTCTCTTCCTTCCTTCTTTCATTTTTATTTAAAAAAATTTTTAATAGTTTTTATTTTAATAACTTTTTTCTTTAATTTAATTTAATTTTATCTTCCCCTTTCTTTCTTTTTTTTTCTCCCTTTTATTCTGAGCTGTGTGGATGACAGGCTCTTGGTGCTCCAGGCAGGCGTCAGGGCTGTGCTTCTGAGGTGCAAGAGCCAAGTTCAGGACATTGGTCCACAAGAGACCTCCCAGCTCCATGTAATATTAAATGGCAAAGTTCTCCCAGAGACCTCCGTCTCAATGCCATGACCCAGCTCCACTCAACGACCAGCAAGCTACAGTGCTGGATACCCTATGCTAAACAACTAGCAAGACAGAAACACAACCTCACCCATTAGCAGAGAGGCTGCCTAAAATAATAATAAGTTCACAGACACCCGAAAACACACCAACAGACATGGATCTGCCCACCAGAAAGATAAGATCCAGCCTCATCCACCAGAACACAGGAGCTATTCCCCTCCACCAGGAAGCCTACAAAACCCACTGAAACAACTTTACCCACCGGGGGCAGACACCAAAAACAATGGGAACTACACAGCCGCAGCTGGAGAAAAGGAGACCCTAAAAACAGTAAATTAAGCCAAATGAGAAGACAGAGAAACACACAGCAGATGAAGGAGCAAGGTAAAAACCCACCAGACCTAACCAATGAAGAGGAAATAGGCAGTCTACCTGAAAAAGAATTCAGAATAATGATAGGAAAGATGATCCAAAAACTTAGAAATAGAAAGGAGAAAATACAAGAAATGTTTAACAAGGTCCAAGAAGAACTAAAGAGCAAAGAAAAAATGATGAACAACACAATAAGTGAAATTAAAAATTCTCCTGAGGGAATCAATAGCAGATTAACTGAGGCAGAAGAACGGATAAGTGACCTGGAAGATAAAAGAGTGGAAATAACTACTGCAGAGCAAAATAAAGAAAAAAGAATGAAAAGAATTGAGGACTGTTTCAGAGACATCAGGGACAACGTTAAACGCACCAATATTCGAATTTTACGGGTCAATGAAAAAGAAGAGAAAAACAAATGGACTGAAAAAATATTTGAAGAGAGTATAGTTGAAAACTTCCCTAATATGGGAAAGGAAATAGTTAATCGAGTCCAGGAAGCACCGACAGTACCATACAGTATAAATCCAAGGAGAAACACGCCAAGACACATATTACTGAAACTATCAAAAATTAAATACAAAGAAAAAATATTAAAAGCAGCAAGGGAAAAACAAAAAATAACACACAAGGGAATCCCCATAAGGTTAACCACTGATCTTTCAGCAGAAAATCTGCTAGCCAGAAGGGAGTGGCAGGACATATTTAAAGTGATGAAGGAGAAAAACCTACAACCAAGATTACCCAGCAAGGATCTCATTACGATTTGTCAGAGAAATTAAAACCTTTACAGACAAGCAAAAGATAAGAGAATTCAGCACCACAAAACCAGCTTTACAACAAATGCTAAAGGAACTTCTCTAGGGAGGAAACACAAGAGAAAAAAAAGACCTACAGTAACAAACCCAAAACAATTAAGAAAATGGTAATAGGAACAAACATATCGATAATTACCTTAAATGTAAATGGATTAAATGCTCAAACCAAAAGACACAGACTGGCTGAATGGATACAAAAACAAGACCCGTATACATGCCATCTACAAGAGACCCACTTCAGACCTAGGGACACATACACACTGAAAGTGAGAGGATGGAAAAAGATATTCCATACAAATGGAAATCAAGAAAAAGCTGAAGTAGCAATTCTCGTTATCAGACAAAAGAGACTTTAAAATAAAGACTATTACAAGAGACAAAGACACTACAAAATGATCAAGGGATCAATCCTAGAAGAATTTTTAACAATTGTAAATATTTATACACACAACACAGGAGCACCTCAATACATAAGGCAAATACTAACAGCCATAAAAGAGGAAACCGACAGTAACACAATCATAGTAGGCGATTTTAACACTCCAGTTTCACCAATGGAAAGATCATACAAAATGGAAATAAATAAGGAAAAACAAGGTTTAAATGATACACTAAACAAGAAAGACAATTGATATTTATAGGTCATTCCATCCAAAAACAACAGAATACACTTTCTTCTCAAGAGCTAATGGTACATTCTCTAGGAGAGATCATGTCTTGGGTCACAAATAAAGCCTTGGTAAATTTTAAAAAATTGAAATAGCATCAAGTATGCTTTCTGACCACACCACTATGAGACTAGATATCAATTATGGGAAAAAATGTGTAAAAAAATCGAACACATGAAGGCTGAACAATACACTACCTAATAACGAAGAGATCACTGAAGAAATCAAAGAGGAAATCAAAAAATACTTACAAACAAATGAAAATGGAGACAGGATGACCCAAAACCTATCGCATGCAGCAAAAGCAGTTCTAAGAGGGAAGTTTATAGCAATACAACCCTACCTTCAGAAAGAAGAAACATGTCAAATAAACAACCTAACCTTACACTTAAAGCAATTAGAGAAAGAAGAACAAAAAAACCCCTAAAGTTAGCAGAAGGAAAGAAATCATCAAGATCAGATCAGAAATAAATGAAAAAGAAATAAAGGAAATGATAGCAAAGATCAATAAAACTAAAACCTGGTTCTTTGAGAAGATAAACAAAATTGATAAATCATTAGCCAGACCCACCAAGAAAAAAAGGGAGAAGACTCAAATCAACAGAATTAGAAATGAAAAAGAAGTAACAACTGCCACTGCAGAAATACAAAGGATCATGAGAGACTACAAGCAACTGTACGCCAATAAAATGGACCTCCTAGAAAAATAGACAAATTCTGAAAAATGCACAACCTGCCAAGACTGAACCAGGAAGAAATAAAAAATATGATCAGACCAATCATAAGCACTGAAGTTGAAACTGTGATTTAAAATCTTCCAACAAACAAAAGCCCAGGAACAGATGGCTTCACAGGCAAATTCTGTCAAACATTTAGAGAAGAGATAACACCTATCCTTTACAAACTCTTCCAAAATGTAGCAGAGGGAAGAACATCCCCAAACTCATTGTATGAAGCCACCATCAATCTGATACCCAAACCAGACAAAGATGTCAAAAAGAAAGAAAACTACAGGCCAATATCGCTGATGAACATACGTGCAAAAATCCTCAACAAAATACTAGCAAACAGGGGCTTCCCTGGTGGCGCAGTGGTTGAGAGTCCGCCTGCCGATGCAGGGGATACGGGTTCGTGCCCCGGTCAGGGAAGACCCCACATGCCACAGAGAGGCTGGGCCCATGGGCCATAGCTGCTGTGCCTGCGCGTCCGGAGCCTGTGCTCTGCAGCGGGAGAGACCACAACAGTGAGAGGCCCTCGTACCGCAAAAAAAAAAAAAAAAGTACTAGCAAACAGAATCCAACAGCACATTAAAAGGATCACACACCACAATCAAGTGGCTTTTAACCCAGGAATGCAAGGGTTCTTCAATATACGCAAATCAATCAATGTGATACACCACATTAACAAATTGAAGGAGAAAAACCGTATGATCAACTCAATAGATGCAGAGAAAGCTTTCAACAAAATTTAACACTGATTTACGATAAAAAACCCTACAGAGAGTAGGCATAGAGGGAACATACCTTAACATAATAAGGGCCATATATGACAAACCCACAGCCAACATCATCCTCAATGGTGAAAAACTGAAACCATTTCCACTAAGATCAGGAACAAGACAAGGTTGCCCACTCTCACCCCTATTATTCAACATAGTTTTGGAAGTTTTAGCCACAGCAATCAGAGAAGCACAAGAAATAAAAGGAATCCAAATCAGAAAAGAAGAATTTAAGCTGTCACTGTTTGCAGATGACATGATACTATACATAGAGAATCCTAAAGATGCTACCAGAAAACTACCAGAGCTAATCCTTGTATTTGGTAAAGTAGCAGGATACAAAATTAATGCATGAAATCACTTGTATTCCTATACACTCATGATGAAAAATCTGAAAGTGAAATCAAGAAAACACTCCCATTTACCATTGCAACAAAAAGAATAAAATATCTAGGAATAAACCTACCTAAGGACACAAAAGATCTGTATGCAGAGAATTATAAGACACTGATGAAAGAAATTAAAGATGATACAAATAGATGGAGAGATATACCATGTTCTTGGATTGGAAGAAACAACATTGTGAAAAATGACTATACTACCCCAAGCAATCTACAGATTCAATGCAATCCCTATCAAACTACTACAAGCATTTTTCACAGAACTAGAACAAAAAATTTCACAATTTGTATGGAAACACAAAAGACCCCGAATAGCCAAAGCAATCTTGAGAATGAAAAATGGAGCTGGAGGAATCAGGCTCCCTGAGTTCAGACTATACAACAAAGCTACAGTAATCAAGACAGTATGGTACTGGTCAAAAACAAAAATACAGATCAATGGAACAGGATAGAAAGCCCAGAGATAAACTCACATACATATGGTCACCTTATCTTTGATAAAGGAGAGAAGAATATATATGGAGACAAGACAGCCTGTTCAATAAGTGGTGCTGGGAAAACACGACAGCTACACATAACAGAATGAAATTAGAACAGTCCCTAACACTATACACAAAAATAAACTCAAAATGGATTAAAGACCTAAATCTAAGGCCAGACACTATCAAACTCTTAGAGGAAAGCACAGGCAGAACACTCTATGACATAGATCACAGCAAGATCCTTTTTGACCCACAGCCTAGAGAAATGGAAATAAAAACAAAAATAAACAAATGGGACCTAATGAAACTTAAAAGCCTTTGCACAGGAAAGGAAACCATAAACAAGACCAAAAGACAACCCTCAGAATGGGAGAAAATATTTGCAAATGAAGCAATGACGAAGGATTAACCTCCAAAATTTAGAAGCTGCTCAATATCAAAAAACCAAACAACCCAATCCAAAAATAGGCAGAAGACCTAAATAGACATTTCTCCAAAGAAGATATACAGATTGCTAAAAAACACATGAAAGCATGCTGAGCATCATTAATCATTAGAGAAATGCAAATCAAAACTATAACGAGATATCATCTCACATCAGTCAGAATGGCCATCATCAAAAAATCTACAAACAATGAATGCTGGAGATGGTGTGGAGAAAAGGGAACCCTCTTGCACTGGTGGTCAGAATGTAATCTGATACAGCCACTATGTAGAACAGTATGGAGGTTCCTTAGAAAACTAAAAATAGAGCTACCATACGACCCAGCAATCCCACTACTAGGCATATACCCTGAGAAAACCATAATTCAAAGAGTCATGTACCAACATGTCCACTGCAGCTCTATTTGCAATAGCCAGGACATGCAAGCAACCTAAGTCTCCATCAACTGATGAATGGATAAAGAAGATGTGGTACATATACACAATGGAATACTACTCAGCCATAAAAAGAAACGAAATTGTGTTATTTTTAGTGAGGTGAATGGACCCAGTGTCTGTCATACAGAGTGAAGTAAGTCAGAAAGAGAAAAACAAATACCGTTTGCTAACACACTTATATGGAATCTAAAAAACAAGAAAAAAAAAAAGGTCATTAAGAACCTAGGGGCAAGACGGGAATAAAGATGCAGACTTACTAGAGAATGGACTTGAGGATATGGGGTGGGGGAAGGGTAAGCTGGTATAAAGTGAGAGAGTGGCATGGACATATATACACTACCAAACGTAAAATAGATAGCTAGTGGAAAGCAACTGCATAGCACAGGGAGATCAGCTTGGTGCTTTATGACCACGTAGAGGGGTGTGATAGGGAGGGTGCAAGGAGGGAAACACAAGAGGGAAGAGTTATGGGGATACATGTATATGTATAACTGATTCACTTTGTTATAAAGCAGAATCTAACACACCATTGTAAAGCAATTATACTCCAATAAACATGTTAAAACAATACCTTGAAACAAATGAAAATCGAAATACAACTTATCAAAACAATTGGAATGCAGCATAAGCAGTTCTAAAAGGGAGCTTCATAGCAATAAATGCTTACATCAATAAGCAAGAGCAATACCAAATGAACAGTATAACTTTACACCTCAACAAACTATAAAAATAAGAAATAAACCCCAAAGTTAGTAGGAGGAAGAAAATAGAGATTAGAGTAGATATAAGTAAAATAGAGGGAAAAAAATACAATGACCAAGGAAAACAAGAGCTGCTTTTTAAAAAAGTTAAACAAAATTAAGAAACCTTTAGGTAGACTCACCAAGAGGAAAATTACAGAGGATTCAATTGAAATCAGAAATGAAAGAGATGTCACTGCTGACACTAAAGAAATACAAAGTATCATAAAACACTACTATAAAAAATTATATGACAAAAAATGGACACCCTAGATGAAATGGAGAAATTTCTAGAAACAAAGAACCTTCCAAGATTGAATCATGAAGAAAGAGAAAGTCTGAATGGATTGATTACTAGTAGGGAGATAGAACTGATAATCAAAAACCTCCCAGAAACCAAAAATTCCAGAACGAGTTGACTTCACTGGTGAATTCTGCCAAATATTTAAGGAATTAATGCAAATCCTCACAAATTCTTCCAAAAGATAGAAGAGGAGGGAACACTTCTAAGCATTTTCTGAGGAGAGCATTACCCTGATACAGAAACCTGACAAATATACCACAAGAAAATTTCAGGCCAATATCTCTGATGAAGTATAGATGTAAAATCCTCAACAAAATACTAGCAAATCATATTCAATAATACATTAAAAGAATCATATAGTATGAGCAAGGGGGATTTATGCCAGGAATGCAAGGATGATACAGCATCTGCATATCAATGTGACACAACACATTAAGGAAATGATAAATATATGATTATCTTAAAATAAACAGAAAAAAAATTTGACTAAATTCAACATCCAGTTATGATAAAAACTCTCAACAAAGTGGGTATAGAAAGAACATATAGCATCATAATAAAGGCTATGTATGACGAGCCTACGTGTAACATTGTACTCAACCGTAAAAAGCTGAGAGAACTTCCTCTAATATCAGGAACCAACAAGGATGCCTACTCTTACCACTTTTATTCAACATAGTACTGAAGTCTTAGCCAGAGGAATTAGGCAAGAAAAAGGAAAAAGAAGGCATCCAAAATGGAAAGGAAGAAGTACAACTGTCACTGTTTGCAAAACACGTGTTATTGTGTATAAAAAATCCTAAAGACTCCACCAAAATAACTGTTTGTACTAATAAATGAATTAAGTAAAGCTGCTGAATATAAAAATCAATATACAGAAATCTGTTGTGTTTCTATACACTAATAATTATCAGAAAGAGAAATTAAAAAAACAAACCCATTACAATTCCATAAAAAATAGTAAAATACCTAGGAATAAATTTAATCAGGGAAATGAAAACCTGAACAAGACCTTTACACTGAAAACTACGAGAAAGTGATTAAAGAAATTGTCAGACATATAAATGGAAAGATATTCCATGCTCATGTGTCAGAAGAATTAATATTGTAAAAATGTCCATATTACCCAAGGCAACCTACAGACTCAACATAGTCCGTATAAAAATTCCAATGGCATTTTTCACAGAACTAGAACAAACAATCTCAAAATTTGTATGAAACTGCAAAAGACCAAAATAACCAAAGCAGCCTTCAGAAAGAAGAACAAAGCTGGAGGGATCATGCTTCCTGATTTTAAACTATATTACAAAATGATAGAAATCAAAACAGTATGGCATTGACAAAAACAGACAGATCAATCAATGGACAACATTAGAGAGCCCAGATATAAACTCAACCATATATGGTTAATTAATTTATGGCAAAGGAACTAAGAATATGCAACGGGGAGAAGGCAGTTTCTTCAATAAATTGTGTTGGGAAAACTGAACAACCCAGTTATTACGCAAAATAATGAAACTGGACCACTATCTTACATCATACACAAAAGTTAACTCAAAATGCATTAAAAACTTGAAAGTAAGATCTGAAACCATAAAACTCCTAGAAGAAAATATAGGCAGTAAGCTCCTTGACATTGGTCTTGAAAATGATGTTTTGGATTTGATACCAAAAGCAATGGCAACAAAAGTTAAAATAAACAAGTAGAACCACATCAACTCAAAGCCTTCTGCAGAGCAAAGGAAACCATCATCTAAAAGAAGAGGTAACTTAACAAACTGGAGAAAATATTTGGAAATCATCTGATAACAAGTTAATAACCAAGATATGGAAAGACTTCATAAAATTCAATAGCAAACAAACAAAACCTGATTAAAGTGGCAGAGGATCTGAATAGACATTTTTCCAAAGAAGACATACAAATGGCCAACAGGTACATGAAATGTGCACAGTATCACTAATCACCAGGGAAATATAAATCAAAACCACAATGGGATATCACCACACATCTGTTAGAATGGCTATTACCAAAAAGACAAGAGATAACGAATGTTGGCAAGGATGTTAAGAAAAGGAAACCCTTGTGCACTGCTGATAGGAAATTACATTGGTGAAGCTACTATGGGCAACAGTATGGAGTTTGCTCAAAGAGTTAAAAATTGAACTACCATATGATACAGCAATTCCACTTCTGGAATATATGTGAAGGGAAAAAAAACACTCTGTCAAAAAGATATCTGCACCCCAGTATTCATTGCAACATTACTTAAAATGGCCAAGACATGGAAACAACCTAAGTGTCCACCAAAAGATAAATGGATAAAGAAGATGTGGCATATATATGTTTTATATATATATATAACAGGATATTATTCAGCCATAAAAAAAAGAAAATCTTGCCATTTGCCACAATATGGATGGACCTTGAGAGCATTATGCTAAGGCAAATACATCAGAGAGACATAGACAAATACCCTATAATCTGACTTATATGTGTAATCTAAAAACAAAGCAAAATTCTGAACTCCGAGATATAGAGAACGGATTGGTGGTTGCCAGAGGTGCCTATCCTTATGAAGAGATAGGTGAAATAGGTAAAAGTTTTCAAAAGGTACAAACTTCCAGTTATAATTGTCACAGGGATGTAATGACAGCACAGTGACTATGTATACTGTATTGTATATTTGAAAATTGCTATGGAAGTAGATCTTAAAAGTTCTCATGACAAGAAAAAAACGTGTTACTATATGTGGTGATGGATGTTAACTAGACTTATTGTGGTGATCATTTCATATATATAGAAATACCAAATCATTATGTTGTATACCTGAAACTAATATAATGTTGTATGTCAATTATTCTCAACAACAACAAAAACATTTAAAAATTGCTTAATAAGTAGTACTAAACCAAAGCAACATTTCTCAAAGATGGAATGTGGGTAGCCTACATCACTATCAGTAGGACTTTTGATAAAAAGGATGACTCCCACAACTAATCTCAGACCTATTAAATCAGAATCTCTTGGATTAGTGCCTGGGATTCTAAATATTTAGACTTATCCCATGTAATTATTATTGATGGGAAAGCTTGAGAATGCCTAATGTTGAAAAAAGAATGAATAGTAAGTTCTTCAAAAATACTCCATAAATATTGATTTTCTTAATTAGTTTTTTATTTGTAAATACGAATTGCAGAGAGTTGGAGTGTTTGATGATGATCAGTAATTCAGGTACTATGTGTTACTGATTAGGGATGGTTAAATATGTATTAGAAATCAAGTAGCCAGATTACAGAGCTGAAATCAGTATGGATGATCATCCCAACCCTAATATGATTTGCCCCTAAATACAATTCCTTTTCATTTTTATAAGAACCTTATGAAGAAATATTCTTATCAACATTGTTAAGAATTAGGGCTGTTTTTCAAGATTTACTAAGTACAGAGTCCAAGGGTTTTTCACTAAAATTGATTTAAATATTCAAATAGATTCTGACTATAAAAATATAAACATATATTCTAATTGTTAAATAGAAAAATTTTATCTTAATATAAAGATGAAATAATACAGAAATATAGAAATAAAGATGAAATAAATATAAAAGTAGAATTTAGGGTATATTTTACAAATCCTTTACTGTGGGCATCCAATACTTATTTCCTTAACAGCAAATTGGTATTCTTTGAGGGATTAATATTTTCAAATTATGCCCAGTCCTGATGGGATTGTTGAAAAAAATTTTCTATTTTCTCACTACAAATATTATAGAATACTTCGAGATTTTCTCCACTAGACTCATAGTCTCAATGCCAAGGAGTGCTCAGGCAATAGAATTCCTCTCTCTAGTCTAGGGACTAAGAATCTAGAAAAAGTGGTGCAAGGAAAAATAGTTACTCAGAGCCTGATGTCAAGTTGTTCCAGTAACCTTCTGGAGCTACCACATTCCTGACTGTTTTCAAGCCTGTTTCTTCTACCCTAGTCAAATAAACATGCTTTAGGGACAAATTCTTTAATAGCTGTGGTAAAGGGTTAGCATGCTGGAATTATCATAGGAATTAATTGTTTCAGTTAGGAGTTGATTTATAAGCTGAATGTATCATTGTCTATGTTTATGACATACAGATATATGTCTACATCTCTAACTCTAAATTGCATACCTACTCATGGTTTATAAATGTTGATATGGCCCAAAGTGTGGAGGAGAAAGAGAAGGAGAAAGCATTTAATTTTTTCAATAATGATGTTGGTATTTTCTTTAGAAACCAGAAGTCAAACTCTGATACTGCTGCTGAAAGTTCTGTGTTGATATTAGTGCCATCTGTTAAATCATTTTTTGTGATTTATTGAGGACATATATTTCAAGAAATAACTGCTGTTTTTGAGACAAACAATATTTAATTGTCTTTAAATAGTGTTCAGGCACTATAAAAAAGCATGTTAATATATAATAATGGATAATAATCACATACAAACACTGAGGTAGCAGGGATTTTCTGATATATCAATGTTTTTATGGGAAATTATTTTTTCTTTTCCTTTTACAAGATACGCTTTTCCGTTTAGAAGAGATATGAAAGATGCCATCTTAATGATTAAAATAAACTCACATATAAACAATCATTATTCCATATGGGCATGTTACTCTGAGAACAAATTTTTAGGATACAGACCCATGAGGACAGTAAACTGCAGTAAATATTCCATGTTTTTTTTAATGATGTAGCAAATTTTATTGTTCATTGTCTTACCTGTGTTATCACCCTGCTTTATAATTTTCAACTGAAATCCCAGGTATATATGTATAGTCTCTTATAGTTTTTTAGAACAGGTAAATATCACAGCAGAGATTTTCCATTTCTCTTTTGAGTTTCATTTGTAAAATGATTTGTGTTTCTATACAAATAACTATTTCTTCAGAAATACTTTTAAAACATAATGGGTACATGTCATTCTACTGTTTAAAATCTTTCAATGGCTTCCTGATTCATTTCAGGTAAAATTCATAGATAAAGCCCATAGTATGGACTTTGACAATTAGCATAATCCAGATTTTAACTAGTATAGACTCTCTAAGGACTCCTTTCCATGTGTACTTTCCTTTTGCTCACCACATATCCTGTTAACCTGGTGTTCTTTCAGTTACTCAAACTTCCAGTATGCTTGCTACTTTAAGCATGTATTATTCACATTACCTGGAATGTTTTTACTCCCATTTTTCTCCTGGTATAAGTTCTCAGCCATATTGTTCCCATGCTATTCATGCAGAAAATAGTTATGAATGCTTACTAAATGCCAGACACTCTTCTAGTCACTAGTAATCCAGTAGTGAATACAAAAGATAAAGTCCAGGCCTACCTAGAGCTTATATTCTAGTACACCAGAAACAATACATTGAATACATTGGTATGAATAGAATGCCAAGAAGTGATAAGAGCTATGGGAAAAAAAACACACAGCAAGATAGAAAATAGAATGGAAATAGGTACAATTTTAAATAGAGTGTTTAGAAAAGGCCTTCTTACGAAGGTTACATTTGAGCAGCAACCTAAACCACAAAAAAGTGAGCCATGCAAAAATCTGGAATAGAGTGATCCAAGAATACAGAATGGCATGGCAAAAATGCTGAAGAAAGAATTAGTATTATATTTTCAAAGATGAATAGGAACGCCAGTAGGGATAGAGCCATAGGTGGTATAGACAAGAGGAAACTAAAGACTAGATTATGTAGGTTCCATTGTCCGTATGTTGTATTTATAATTTAAATTCATTGGATATTTTAAGGAAGAAAGTGATATGATCTGAATTATCATTAAAAAGCATCACTGTGGCTACTAAGTGACAGCCTCTGAGAGATTTAGTAGACAGCTCTTGTCATATAACAAATCACCTCAAAAATAAAAGTACAGTGGAGGAAGAAAGAAGCCAAGGATGGTGAGGTGGCATACAAAATGGTGACTTACCATGACAGCACATGAAACAAAAGTTTCTAAGATGAAGAAAAAGGCAAGGGTACTCACTCTAGCCACTTTTATTCAGTATGGTACTGGAAGTTCTAGTCAGAGCAATGAGACGAGAAAAAGCAAAAGGTCATCCACATTGGAAAGAAAAAAGTTATCTCTGTTTGCAGATGACATGATCTTCTATGTACAAAACTAAAGATTGCACACACATACAATTAGAAGTAATAACCAAATTCAGCAAAGTTGCAGGATACAAAATCAGCATACAAAACTCAGTTGCATCTTTATACACTAACAATGAACTATCTAAAGAATAAATTATGAATACAATTGTATTTACAATAGCATAAAAAAGAATAAATAATTAAAAATAAACTTATCTAAAGAGGTAAAAGACTTGTACACTGAAAACTACAAACATTGATGAAAGAAATTAAAGAATACACAAATATAGTAATAAAAGCCAAATAGACAAGTGCGACTATATCAAATTCAAAAGCTTCTGAGTAGCAAAGGAAACAACAAAGTGAAAAGACAATCTACAGAATGGAGAGAATATTTCAAGCCCCGTATTTGATAAAATGTTAATATCCAAATTATATAAAGGGACCCCTACAACTTAATAGCAAAATAGAAGAAAACCACAAAACAACCTGATTTTTAAAATGGGCAAAGGACTTCAAGCAATATTTCTCCAAAGAAGACATACAAATGGCCAACAGGTATATGAAAATATGCTCAATATCACTAATTATCAGGGAAATGCAAATAAACCATACAAGATATCACCTCACACATTTTAGGATGGCCATTATAAAACAAACTCTTCTGTACTACAGGTCAGAATGTAAAACGGTGCAGCCACTTTAGAAAACAGTATGGTAGTTATTCAAAAAATTAAAAATAGAAGTACCACATGATTCAGAAGTTCCACTTCTGGATGTAAATTCTAATATGTCACAGGAGGACAAATACTGCATGATTCCATTTATATGAGGTACCTAAAATAGCCAAATTCATAGAAATAGTGAATATAATGGTTGTTGCCACAGGTTTGGAGGAGATGGAAATGGGGAGTTGCTCTTCAATGGATTTAAACTTCAGTTATTCAAGATGAATAAATTCTAGAGATATGCTGGACAACATTATGCCTATAGCTAACAAAATCATATTTTACACTTAACACTTTGCTAAGAGAGTAGGACTCATGTTAACATTTACCACAATAATAACTTAAGATGCTAGTTATGAATGTAAGTGATGATATGAAAAAAGTTAATATGATAGTGCCTGGTAGAGTTCAAATTTTATAGAAGGATAGTATTAAAAGAAATGAACCAGAAAGAGGGGGTAGTCACAGAGAAGGATGATTTCAGTTGAGGCCTGAATGTGGTGACATTATTCGTAATGTTTAAGATATGAATGTAGGCATCGAGAGGTGAGAAAGGTTAGGAATAAGATCACTGTAGGTGAGGAAGTCAAGAAAATAAAAGACCAGGGTGCTGGGACAATCATAATGAATAATAAAATCACAAGGCCTGTGTAATAATGAATAAAAATCTAGAAAACAGAATTCAAATGTCTTCAAGAAAGAGAGCATAACAGGGAGAATGGTGTGTATTTGCAATGTGCAGAGAGAGTTGGTATCATGTGTTTTAGAGAAACTAAATTTCATTGGAAAGAAGGGAAAACATTGATCTGGAAATAGAAATAAAAGGCAAAGATAGATGACATAGGTGGTTGTGGTGGGGCTGGGGTTATTTGTCACAAGCATGATGAAATCAGTGCATCTTCTCCCTTCAACATATATTGGGGTCTCAATAAATACCTACTGAATGAAAGAATGCTAAGTATAAAAATGAATCAATTCAGATGAAAGAGAAGGGGCTCCGGCCTTGTCTTAGTTAGTCTGGGCTGCTATAACAAAAATACCATCGAGTGCATGGCTGAAACAAACATTTATTTCTCACAATTCTGGAGGCAAGGAAGTCCCAGATCAAGATTGTGACAGATATGGTGTCTTGGAAGTCTGCTTCCTCACCAGACATCATAGGTCATCCTTTTGCTGTGTCCTCAAATGGCAGAAGGGGCTAGAGAGTTCTCTGGAGTCTGTTTTATAGGGGTGCTAATCCTATTCATAAGGGCTCCACACTCATGACCTATCACCTTTGAAAGGCCTCATCTCCAAATACCATCACATTGGGGGATTAGGATTTCAACATAGAAATTTGGAGGGAACACAAGCCTGAAACTCTGATATTAAGAAAATTTAGATATAATTTGTTTCTTACTAATAAAAAATGTTTAGGCTAGATTTGTAAGTATGATATTTGTTGAAAACAGTACTATTTGTAATATTATTATCACATTCAGTTCTTTAAAGATATTGGCAATTGTATAATTGAGAATATTCTACGACCATAAAACAAGCAACTCTTTCTAATTTTAGTTCCTAGTACTCCCTGGAATTTCAGTCAACACTAGTTATTTTGAAAATGCACACTTTTGTATCTTCTTTACCTATTTTTATATATTTAAATGTATTTCAAAGTTGTAAGCTTTTTTCCTGAGTATCTTCATATTGTTACAGCAATATTCTAAATATTATTTTATTGCTTTTGTGATTTTTTGATAGAGTATTAAATACATTAGTAAGATTACTATAGTACTAAAGACCTTTTTTTATTCCTGCCTTTACAAGTTTTATTATTATTTTCTTCTAATTTTTGTCTTAGCATTCTAAAACCCATGTACTTATTATTAAAATGATATGGATATTATGTGCATGTTTAAAATATTCTTGAGTTTATTTAGGAAAACAATATCAATAAAATATGCTTCTGTCCTGATTTTCAATAAAATTATTTAAAATAGTGAAAAGGGAATTCAAATAAATTATCATATGGAACTTTTAAACATACTGAATAATATTCTCCTTTCAGTGGCATTTGCTCCTATAAACAGAACTTTTGTTGACACCTGTGGATGTTGCTGTTTGGCTAAAAGAAAAAGTGTA
Organism: Grampus griseus; assembly: GCF_964374135.1. Classification (NCBI taxonomy): domain Eukaryota; kingdom Metazoa; phylum Chordata; class Mammalia; order Artiodactyla; family Delphinidae; genus Grampus; species Grampus griseus. The sequence goes on from NC_138997.1 coordinate 65,008,728, forward strand.
GAATGGATTACAAAATTATGAACTCTTGAGATCAGGAACATAAGGAGGCAACCTATGAAGATAGGGAAGTTGGAAGCAAAAAGAATTTTAAGGAAGTTGGAGGAAAATTATTGAGCTCTACTTTAGGTAGTTTTCTTAAAGAAAATTTAGAAATCTTATGCAGATATTTTATAGATAATATGAAGTAAGTGAAAGTCTACAAGCTGATGTATTCCTCTGGGAAAAGTAATATATTGTAACAATGTGAAAAACATAATATGCTGTGCAATTCAACAAAGCCAGTGGGAAATTGTATTGAGTACTCTGGCCTATGCTTAAATCACAAAATCAATAAAGATTTGCCTCTATATGGGAAGGACTTCAGAAGATAAATTTCAGGGTACTAACACTATATAATTATTTTTTTATCTACAGTATACTGAAAATAAAATAATTTTGTAGGTGGCATAGAAAACATCTTTCAACATTAAAAACATTTGGAAGAATATTTAGACATCATCAGTTTTAGTAAACACTTATTAAATAACTGATGTGTATATAAGACTATGCTAAATCTTTGGATGTAGGACATTTTGGTTTTCAATTCATATTTTGCCCTTTGCTAATAAAAACCCCAAAGGTACAACAGAATCATAAGCATTTAAACTCCTCTTTCAGCCTGGGTTTTTTTTCCTACTTATCTCATATGATTTTAAATATGTTGTTATGTAACTTATTTTTTCTTGCATAAAATGAATTTATCCTGAAGTTGAAATACTGTGTCAATCATGCTGTTAGATATTCTTCAAAATGCAATATGCGCTTAACAGATAAAAGAAAAGGAAGTAAACCATTTGCAAGCACTCTAAACAAACTTCCAGACATTATTTCATGAGCACAATCAACTCATTAAGGCAACATGGAATGAATTAAGATATAGATCAAAATGACTATGATGAGAGCTTTAAAATATGCATTTAATATCAGCAGCCTTAAAATACTATTACAATGATCTTACTGAGCAATGACGAAATTTTTACATATTCAATTATATGGAGCATAAAAATAATTGTAGAAATATTTTATGGAAAATAATTGGGTGATACATGGGAAACACAACTGGTTTTTCACCACTAAGACAATGTTATAGAAAAGATACTTTTCTGCCACTCAAAATCCATCCTTCCTCTTACTAATGCATGCACATGCATATGTGCCCTCTAAGACATAGAACATACTAATAAAATAATAACTAAAAGAGAAAGTAAAATATGAAACAGATGTGAATAGGCCTAGAAATAATACTTATTTGCACACAAATACAATCTAACATTTAATAATTTTGTTTTCATTTTTAATAACATCTTATTTATTTTGGAAGATTTTTCCTGTCAAGGGGAAAATCTATTTTTAGTACAATATCAAAAATGCCATTCAGGAGCAAAGAAAATTGAATATGAAAATAGGCAATATCAGTAGCTACTAGCCCTAGTGGAATTACATTTCCATATTTTCCCTTAATTAGTTGCAAAAGTGTATTACTCTACCACAAATTCTCTTTGCTGTACATTAGCAGTACATATTTGTAGATTTCATTGTATTTGTGTTAAGAATACTTATAAATTATGTTCCTGAACAGTCTTGAACATGAAATAAATAAGGTCCCATTTAGTACCAAGTTATTCTTTTACATTTAACCAATCATAAGTGGACATGGTTTATTTATAAGAGGAGATGGTTAATTTATTTGTTTTATAGTTGTATTTCATTTGACCTCTGTACAGCTTGTTATACAGCATATTTATATTTATACAACATATTTAATGCCTTTGATGTGAGATTTTTAGAAATGTATAATAACTTCCTTTAAAATAGCATAAAGTACTTTTCAGGTGACCATGTATCCCCTCAATACTATTAGAGAGTTGGAAGTAATGACAATCTAAATTCAGCCACTAAAACATTTTTTTTAAAGTTATTATAAGTTCCCTTATTAGCTATGCTATTGTGTTGAAAATCTTATGACATCTGTCAAATGCCATTATATTTTTTGCAAACAGATACAACATCTAACCACTGTGGCCCTATGAATATTACTGAATGTAGTTGCCTGGAATTTGGAACAACTTTTTAAAGTTTTTTTCTTTTAATTCTAGGTCAGTGCCTCTTTTCATCAATCATCCATTTACTATAATAATGGCATCTGTAAACATGCTGACAATCTATTGTCATGCCATAATATGCCTTGACACATTTATATGTGTGTATTTTCTCAACATGATTTACTATTCAAAAGAAAGAGCAGAAATATTCATTGATAAATCAAGGAAGCATATCTTTATTTATGATGCCTCTTTCCAAGGCAAGTATTGAGTTCTCAACTAACTACCTAGGGACTTTTCCTAAACAATTTGCACATAGTCAAGCCTATCACTCTAAAGTAAGATGCTGAAGTGTTTTCAATCAGATTAGCTTCTGGATTGCTACATATTTTAAGACTCTTTATTACGACAAATATTTAGTGTGCCTGTTTTATAGTATCACAGATAAAAGTTTACATTGTATAAATGTAGCTTTTCCCCACTGGACAGCTAAAAGACTATACATAAAATGCTATCAAATTTTAGAAATCAGATGGTTCTCAAAGTGAATAGGTTAGAAAAACAAGCTACTATTCAATGATCAACCAGAATAGATAATAACAAATGTTTTGCTGTTTCCTGATTTGTGAATGGCATTTTATTAGGTCCTATGAAAAATATTAAGAGTAACTAAAATTTATACAGAAGGGGGAAATACAGGGCAAATACATGTTAAAATGTAGGACAGAAAATCTGCCAAATGCCTATAGAAGAAATTATGTACTTAAGTTCTGAAAGAGACATTGAGCTCATTGAGATGACTATCTTTAGTCATTGAGATGACTGAAGTCCAATAATTGTCAAAATGAGTGCACCTACCAGGGATTTTTAAATAGGTATTTTAAAGTTTGGAGGAGAAAATGGCTGGGGAAAGGGTGGAGTTGATTCCAGTCTAGAGCAAAGACTTACACAAAGTTCAAGAACAAACACTCAAAATGTATCAACAGGAAAACAACCATGTTAGCTGGTCTGGAAGGGAACTTTTGCACAGATAGTAATGAAAGGTTAAGTATAATTAGATGAGGGAGCTTAAGAGGAAACATAGCTTATGTTTGAAAAGAGGCACTAAAAATCTTGGGTTTGAAAACAGCAAGAATGTGCCATTTATCAAGAAAAAAATAAAATTTACACCTATATAGTTTACAAATTTGATATCCTGTGTAGAGTTTTCAGTTAGATCATCTCCTAGTTGACACCCACTGAGCTTGGGTGGTCAAGGCTATCAAATGTTCTCTCAATGCCAAAGAACTACTCTCCCCACCCCCCCGGAATGGGAATTTGGGAAGTACAGGGGTGGCAATGCTAATTAGTGACTTTTGATAGGTGCATGAAATGTAGGCTTGGCAATTTTCCTTGGAGAAGTGATAAATGAATCATGGATCAGTTATTTAATGTGTTTTATTAATACAATTAAGAGTCATTGAATTGACTAATGATTTTCAATAATGTAATACTTTATATTTACATCTAATTTTAGGAGCTTTATGGACTCTAGAGCATTGTTTGGCCCAATATCATATTGAGGGGAAGAAATTGGGATTAACATTGGATAGAGAAATATATTAATATGAACTAAATCTCTAAGAAGTAAAAATCACTTTAAAAACCTAAATTCAAATGTTCAATTCACAAGCAAGATGCTTTATTAAATGTTGCAGTTCTTCAATGCCAAGTCCTAGTCTATTTCCTTTTCATTTTACATCCTCTCCTAGAGTGATCTCATCCATGCCCATTATTGCCAATGACCACTTGTAAGCATATTATTCACATATTTTATCTCCAGCCCAGAGATCTCTCATGAGTTTTGTACTTGGCATTTTGGCATGGATCTCTCAAAGGCACTTGAAGCTGAACAAAAATAAAAAATAAATTCATGATCTTCTCCACACCCATTATTTTTTCTCTTTCATTGTTTTGAGTTGTACTTAATGGCAACATTATTTATTTTAAAAAGCAAGACATTTAAGAGCTTGGATTAAATGTCACATCTATAACTTTTGTTACAAAGTATACTTTAATGCATTTCAGACATTTTGTTTAGGATAATTGCCCTTATATCTTTATGTATATCCTTTAATTTTTATTTTCTCAGTAAATTTGTTAGTTTTAAAATGTTTTGTTTAAAATGTTATTTGGTTCTAACTTTTGAAAGGTATTTTGCCTTCATATAATATCTGATGTTGACATTCATTTTCTCATAGTGTGTTGAAGATGTTACTCCATTGTATTCTGGCTTCCACTATTTCTATTGGAAAGTTCAGGAGTCACTTTAATATCAATTCCACAGAAGTTAATCGTCATTTTTTCTCTGGCTGCTTTTAGAATTTTCTTTTTGTGTTAGGTGTTCTATATTTTATTTTGTTGTATCTAGGTGTGTATTTCTCTTTATATTTTTGAGGGGATTCAGCAGCCTTGTCGAATCACTGGCATATTATACTTAATTATTTATGAAAAATTCTCATCCTTTTTCTTGAATATTCTATCTTTCATTTTCTTTCTCTTTTCCTTCAGAAGCCCCAAATGCATGTATATTACACATTCTCTCTGCTCTCTATGTCTCTACTCAATGTTTTCATGTTTTTAACCTCTGTTTCTGTTATAATTTTGATAATTTCTTTATATCAATTTTTCAGGATATAAATTCCCTGCAGCTTCTTGTAGTCCACTGTTAATACTATTTATATAAAATTGCTCTGTTTAATTTGTAGGATTTTTACATGCATTCACATTGTATTCATATATGCTTGTGAATTTTTAACCCCTTACCCTTTACTCATATTTTTAATTTCTTCTTATTGCCTTATATTTTTAACATTATGCTTGATAATTTCAGTATCTGAAATCTTTGTGCATCTCTGCTTTGCCATTTTTTTCTGTCATTCATGATGGCTTGTGTTTTGTTTGTTGTTATTATTTTTGTTTCTTTGTTTTTGCCACTGTGATTTTGTTATTCTTGGAGCATTATCACTAGAAATTCCTGAAGGCAGCCATTGAAGGTGAGAATCTTAAAAAAAAATTGTATTTGCGGGACTTCCCTGGTGGTGCAGTGATTAAGAATCGCTTGCCAATGCAGGGGACACAGGTTCGAGCTCTGGTCTGGGAAGATCCCACATGTTGTGGAGCAACTAAGCCTGTGTGCCACAACTACTGAGCCTGTGCTCTAGAGCCTACAAGCCACAACTACTGAGCCCACGTGCCACAACTACTGAAGCCTGTGTGCCTAGAGTCCATGTTCTGCAACAAGAGAAGTCACCACAATGAGAAGACTGCACACTGCAACAAAGAGTAGCCCATGCTCACCACAACTAGAGAAAGCCTGCATGCAAGGAAGACCCAATGCAGCCAAAAATAAATAAATAAATAAATAAATATATATATATATATATATATATATATATATATATATATATAAATGTATTTGCTTTGCTTTAAAAAGCATCTGGGAGCACTACCATTTTAACTAAATTCTCTCCTTGAAGTAACATGACCTTGTATTTAGGATTCCTTAAGTCAACTTTCCTCCCTTCATCAGTAAATTAACCTCCAGTATCTTGTTTCTTTCTCCCTATTTGAATACAAAACATAATTATTAACACATATCCTGGATGATGTGCTTTTTATTAAAGGCATTTGTTTCAAACTATCAAAGCCATAAGGATTTAGTTAGGCTCTAAGTGGAATATCTGAAATGATTAATTGAGTGCACTGGGTGACTAAGAAAATGTAAACAATGCCCTCCCTCCCCTCTTTTAATTGAAAATAATATAATGCTGTGCCCTACCTCCTGGTGTTTATAGTTAATTTCAGTTCAATGTTGAGTACGAGAACAATAATCTCACCATATGCAAACAAAAGCATAAATATAAATAAAGTTAAAGGCACAGAAAAGACTGTTTACCAAAATTCTTTTGAAGTCAGTTAGAAAAATACCCTATAGTACTCAAACTTCTATTCTAGTATATAGCATAAAAATACCTTCTGAAGTGTTGTCTGGGTCTGCTCATCCAGTACATACACAGTATCAAGTTTAAGAACTCTTACTGTAGATGAACAAAGCAGTTATTTCTCTGCACTCTAAGTGTGATTTCAATATTCTGATATACAAGTACTATCAAAATACACCATTTTAGAAAATGTTTTCTAAAGGCCACCTTGTATTTAACTTAACTAATGCTGTGGTTAATAGCTAACTATGCGACCACTTTCTCTCTCTTTACAAGTAAATCTTAAAATCCTCTATTTGCAAAAGGTCAACATAGGATCAGTATAAAAACAAAACAGTAATTGAATATAAATAAGAACTGTACTTATTTGTCTTTTAAGTTGCTATAAATTACTTTATGATGCTAGATCAAAAAGGCTTATTTTCATGAATTGCTAGCTGTTTCCCTGTTTATGTTAATTGTAAGAAAATTCTGTGCAATTGGCTAACAGAGTTTTTTATTAATAATTTGTATTTTTTCTATTTAAGAAAATAATTCTACTTGATTCAGAAGTCAAAGAAAACTGAGAAAAGCTCAATTAAGAAAAAATGACCTAAAATACCAATATACCAGGAGGATGATCTCTTTGGAGTGAACCCTTCTAAAATTTTGCCCATGTTTATGACATATAAAGATAGTTAAATTGTATAAACTATGTAATACATAAACATATATATTTATATAATGTGCATAAACACAGATCACAAGACCTACCACTCAGCATATATTATTTATAATTAGCTTTTTCAAAATACACATGTACACATATGTACTCAAAATACAGTTCATACAACTGTTATTTCAATGTTTTGATAAGCAACAGCAAATAAATATCATGATCCTTTAATTTTGTATGTTTAAACATAATTTTAATGCTCATAGTATCTTCCTACCTAGTCTAAATGATTTCCACATTTTACATTTACATTTCTCCTTATTACTATAAATAATTCAAACCTTCCAAAGGCAGTGCATTCTGGAGCATGAATTTTTATCTTATCTTTAAACCTGGATGCTGATCAATGTCCAATATATATACAGAAGCCTTGAGAGACTAGACAATGTCAGAGTACCATAAGTTCCAATGATAGCTACCATTTCTATGTCACTTTATATTTTATACAAAAATTTTTAAGATCACTATTTAATAGTATCTCTGAGGTAGATATTAATAGTAGCAGAACTATATGGATTTAGGATAGAAGCAGACCTGGTTGAAATCAGCACTGAAACTTTCTGGTTCTACAGTCTCTGATAAGTTTATTAGTATCTTAGATCCTGTTTCCCCCTCCTTAAAATAGGATATTACTCATCTCCTGTATTCATTAGAGTGAATTAAAAGTGCATATGTGAACTGCTAGCATGAGTAAGTACTCAGTAAATGTCCTTTGTTATGACCTGCCTTTTTTCCAGATGAGGAAATGGAAGTACGGAGAGATAAAAATCACATATCAAAACTTACTCAGTGGTAGTACCAGTAAAGTTGAACCTTGAATCCCAGTCTTGTGCACTGCACGCCATTTTCAAATATTGCCCTTTTAATGTTTAGTACTCTCTACTGACAGGAAGTATGACAGAGAAATGGTAGATCTAATTGTGGCTCTCAGCTTGAAATTGTAGAAAGAGGAGAACTGGATACTTTCCCTACGCCTTATACTAAGTCAAATATAAGGGAGATGCCTAGAATCTTCAGTGTTTAAATGGTTCATAAATATAAGAAGGGATTAACAGAAATGGAATAAAAAACAAAAAATGAGAGTATTTAGTTTTAATGCTGGTTCCAAACACATTGTCCTAAAAAAATGTGCAAGGATAGGAGACATTTTGTATGTATGTCACTCTGTCCAATACCAAAATAATTCTGCACAACATTTTTCATCAGAATATACATGTTTGTTCAAATTCTTGATTTGGAATATTTTACCATGTATTATTATAGCTTAAAATTTTTTTCTATATTACTCTAAGTATTGAAAATAAATTTAATGTGATATAATTTAATGTGAAATATAGAAAAAATTCTAATTCTCTGGTTAAATGGATTAATGGAGTCTTGACTAAATTTGACAATGGATCATCTCTTAAAGAGGTGTTAACTGGCCTTATTTTAAAAGCAGAGATCACTTTAAAATTAGATTTAAAATACAGATCTAAGAAACCACATACTCAGGCAAAAACTATTTGTCAATACTGAAGGGAAAACTGTAATAAGCTTCAAATAAATAAAAAGTCTTCTAAAGCTGTCGGTCAGCATGACTGAGATCTGAAAATCCATCTAACCCATCTAAGTAGGGATCTGTGCCCCTCAGAAAACATATTTGCCCTACATGCTTATGTTGGGTGATATAAAGACTCAGTTGTCTAGTTTTTACTATAAAATAACGTTACCACAAAAATGATTTTGAACCTCCCTATAGCTCTATATTCATTCTTTATTAAATGCAGAAAAAGCAGAAAGATAAGGGAAAGAAGCAAAAAGCTCAACTTGGCAAAGCAACAACACGTGTGGTGGCCCTGTGGAATCATCATTAGCCAGGATGTGGTCCTCAGTGTTTCCAGATTTGAAACTCTATTTTTGGGTATAGCCAAACTGGATCTGGTCTGAAGAGGCTGAATCATGCTAATTAACAAGGTAATGATGTATAAAGCAGATTCCAATTCATTACTTAACTGTGGAAGTTATATCTTTCCCAGAAAGTTCATGTTCTCCTAACCAACAATGCTTTATGTTATCAAGATCACAGGGCAACAAATTCATAATCAGAATCTGTCAGTTGTGTTTGAACATAGTAGCCCAAAAAAGGGATACACATGGTTGTGAGCAGAAGGTCTCAAATGGAGCTGATATGACGGTGAGTCAATCTTCAACACACCTGGGGAGATAATATATCTGCTTCACTTCATTCTCACCCTAACACTTCATAGAAATTCAGGGGGGGAAAAAAACACAATTTTTTAAGGAACTCATACACTGTAATCAGCATGTGAAGTTTGAAAAACTTCTTTAGGTGATTCTGATATGCAGTTTGAGAACTACTGGTTTTGAGAGATATTTCTTCCAGGTCATGGGGAAACCTGATTAAAATATTCTCCAACATAGGGTAGTTATTCTAGTATAGTCATACTAATCTCTGCCAGATAGTCAGGTCATACCTCACCTGATCAGCATTTGATAAACCTGATAAACTTATTTCACTTTTATGGCACAACATTCCTTTTTATTGATTATTTCTTAACTTCATTTTATAGATGATGGATTTGAAATAAAATATGTTCAGTAACTTGGTCACTGTCACATTGATAATAAGTACCATAACTAGGATTCAGACACTTGTCTGCTTAAAACTTAAATCCTTACAACCCACTTGCCCTCACTAGGAATAGTGTTTGATGAAGCAAGTTATTTCACTGAGTACTATTTTTGACACCTGACAAATACTCTCCATATTTATTTACATATTTTCTGTAGACATCATCACGTGATTTTTTTTTTCATATCACACTATAATTGACATTTTGGTCATGTTTTAATTCTGATAATAAACCTTAGCTGGAGTCCAGGAACTCCTAAATTTTCATCACATTAAAAGTAGTTTTGGGTGGGAGACTGGCCAAGATGGTGGAGTAGAAAGACCCTGAGCTCATCTCCTCTCATGAGCATGCAAAAATTGAAACTATTTGCAGAACAACCATTGATGAAGAAGACCAGAATCTACCAGAAAAGATCTTCTACAACTAAAGACATAAAGAAGGAACCACAATGAGACAGGTAGGAGGGGTGGACTCATGATATAATCAAGTCCCATACCCCGAGATGGGCAACCCACAAAATGGAGGTTAATTATATTGCAGAGGTCCTCCTCCAGGAGTGAGAGTTCTGAGCCCCATCTTGGGCTCCAGCTTGGTGGTCCTGCAATGGGAAGAAGAGACCCCAGAGCATTTGCCTTTGAAAGCCAGGGGGGGCTTAATTTCAGGAGTCCCAAAGGACTGGGAGAAGTAGAGACTTCATGCTTAAAGGGCACACACAAAATCTCACACACACTGAGACCCAGGGCAAAAGCAGTAATTTGATAGAAGCCTGGGCCAGACCTACATGCTATTCTTAGAGAGTCTCCCAGAGAGGCAGGGGGCTGATTGTGACTCACACTGGGGACACAGACACTGGAAGAAGCCATTTGGGGAACTCCTTCTAACCCACATGGACACTGGTGCTGGCAGGCACCATTGTGCTATACTCTCTCTAGTTCATGAGCTCCAAAGCCTGGCTCTACCCAACAGCCTGTAGATGTCAGTGCCGGGACACCTCAGGCCAAGCAACTAACTGGGTGGGGACACAGCCCCACCCATCAGCAGACAGGATGATGCCTAGTGACTTCCTGAGCCCACAGCTGCCTCTATACATGGTCCTGCCCACCAGAAGGCCAAGACCCAGCTCCACCCACCAGTGAGCAAGGCACCAGCCCTGCCCTTCAGGAAGCCTGCACTAGCCTCTGGGCCAGCCTCACCCACCAGGGGGCAGACATCAGACACAAGAAAATCATAACCCCGTAGCCTGCAGACCCAGTCTGCTCACAGCAGGCCAGACCTTGCCATTGGACCAGCTGGGTCTTGAACCTGTCCACCAGCAGAACAACACAAGCTTCAGGACAACTTGGACTCCATACCCAACTGTGTGACAAACTGGACACCCACCACCAGCAATCTGACACTAGCTCTGGGAACCCTGTGCCCTGCAGCCAGACTCCAGGACCTGGCTCTGCCTGTCAATAGTCTGGCACTAACCCAAGGACCTGGCTTCACCCACCAGTAAGCAGGCAACAGACTCAGAGTCTTCTGGACCCTGACACCACCCACCAGTGAACCAGCACTAGCCCCAGGGCCCCCTGGGGTTCTGCAGTCAGCCACCTCATGGCCAGGCCCCACCAACAGGCAGTTGACAGCTTCTGCACAAGGCAGGGCCTGGCAACCAACTGGACTAGGGGCTAAACAATACTACCAGACTACTAACAGAGTCAGCCTGCTACAACGAGTCACATGGCCTTCATAGGGAAAACCTCTAGACATTATAGCTTGGTAACAAGGAGAGTGCACTGCTGGGATGTACAGGATGTCTCCTACAGAAGGCCAACGTTGAGAAACATAACTAACCAACCAGATACATAAAAATACAAACAGCAACTAAGGCAAAATGAGGCAACAGAGGGACATGTTCCAGATGAAGGAACAAGATAAAACCCCAGAAGAAGAACTAAGTGAGGAGATAGGCAATCTACCTGAGAAAGAGTTCAGAGTAATGATTGGGAAGGTCAAAGAAATATTATGCTAGGTGAAATAAGTCAGGCAGAGAAAGACAAATGCTGTATGACATCACCTATATGTGGAATCTAAAAAGTACAACAAACTAGTGAATATAACAAATAAGAAGTAAACTCACAGTTACAGACAACAAACTAGTGGTTACCAGTGCGGAGAGGGAAGCGGGGAGGGGCAATATGAGGCTAGGGGATTAAGAGGTACAAACTATTATACATAAAATAAGCTACAAGGATATTGTACAACACAGGGAATATAGCCAATATTTTATAATAACTATAAATGGAGTATAACCTTTAAAATTATGAATTACTATAATGTACACCTATATTTCACATCAACTATACTTCAATAGAAAAAGCAATTTGGATGGATTACTCTGCTTATAAGCAGAACTGAAAACATACCCAACTAAGGTTAAACATCAGTAAAACAAGTGATTAATATATTAGCAACCAGACATAATAGAATTGGGTAGGGGCTTGAAGAAGAAATCACTAGAAGACACTTCAGAGTACATTTTTGGCCTTAAACTTAGAAGGACAAGTGAACAGCATTTCTAATTAATTGTCACTTTCTGATAGCAGAAGAGAAACAGCAGTGTAGAATTCAGCTCTTCTCAGCATTCTGAACAACTTCAGAAGACAATTTTTCCCCCTGAATTAACCAGATACATTGTTAATCTCTGGAAAGCTGTTCACATTTACACAGTTCGATTGTCTATCTTGTGAAATGATAGATATATTCATGTCATTGGGGAATAAGTAGGAGCAAATAGGTTTTTCGGAGACCCACAAGAAGGTAGCTTAATGCCACTTCTATGTATCAATAAAACAAAGTCTTGATCTCTAGCAACAATAGATTACTTAAAAACATCTGTACTTTCAGTGGGTTATGTGAACTTTCATTAGGAAGGCTGCATTATGTCTTGTAACAAAATCCAGTGTTAGAAGTACTCTGACAGTATCAGAATTCTCTTTGGAAAGGTTTCTGAAGTTCGTAAAAAGGTAAAGTCTAGGGCATTCTCTCTTAAGGGCCTTAGTCTCCATTGACTCTGACACCCCTGCCATGAGCGGATACATTCTTTCTTATGGCATTTGAATGCAGCACAATATCAATTTCACATAATTTAAATGAGAACCGTGTCTATTGCATTTGTGCTTATGCCGTAAAATCAAGATTCATGAGGGCTCAAGGAGAATCAGGCTATGAATGTGTTCTAAGTGAGACTGCTAAAGGCTGTAAAACTAAAGAAGTCATGTTATGGCAGTTTGTGATTCCCATTACAAATACAAATTTGAAAAATATATGCTATGTTGTTAAAAACTATAATAAATACAAAAATTATATTCATTTAATTAGACTTTTCTAGGATTTGAAAGAAAAACATTATTTCAAAAATCTTCTCCCAAAACTGACTGCCAAATATCAAAAGGTTTGTGATGATTTATAGCTGAGGTATTTTTGTTCTTCACAATGAAATATGTGTGGGCTTTAGCTGACATTCCTAGGTAATTGATCTATACTAAAATATACCTTTTTAAGAAAGAAGATAGTTGCCTTAAGGTATAGCTTTCTGAATTCATACAGACACAAAAGAAAGGTCTCAATTCTTAACTCTACTTCCAGTGATTAAGATACTAACTCTTAGATTTTGTTAAACTTTTACATTTACTTTATTTCCTCTGCCAGAATCATACACTGTTAATCACATAGCTTTTTTGTGGCATTTCTACTAAATAGAATATCATTGTTACTGAGTGCAGTTTTGTTTTGTTGTTTCAGACACACAAAGTAGTAGAGTGCCTTTTCTTTTTTTGGCAATACATTTTGAATACATTGTAGTGACTTTAAATAATGTATCTTTTATTTCTGTATTTTCCTTTATATGTATGAATAATTATGTATCACTGACATTGTACAGATCTTGCCAAAACTGCATTTGTTTTATTAGGATTGGTTTCGGGTGGAAGCTATGATATTTTAAGTCATTTTTTATTAATTCTGTGTATATGACCACAGGCAAGTGCTTTAAGTCAACATATTTAGACAAAACATTAAATAATTATATTCTCCATTAAAAATATTTCAAACCAATATACATTGACATATTTAAAATTTCCACTATAATTGTTTACCAGTGGCACATGCTTGACATCGATAGTACTTAGTTTGATAATGGCCTTTGAATTTTGTAACTGCATATTGTGAAACAGTGTGACGGCTAACTAAAAACTTGATGGTCTTGCTTTGTCAAAATGGTTTAAATGTAAAAAATTCACATGTATAGCCTCTCAGTCTGCACTTCCTGCCCTCTCTTCTGACACCTGTGTCATGGATGGTTGCTCCAAGTCTCTCACCTATAGTCATAATAACCCTGTGCTCCTGCCCAATCCCTTCAACCTAACCACACGATAAACTCTCCTCCATCAAGATGATCTAGTATCATTTTTTTGTTGTTTTGTTGTGTTTTAATGTGTTTCATTACCCACTCCTTTCAAACTCAAGGTTTTCACAACCACTGTTTCCTCTGTGTAGACTTCTCTGACCCACTCTTCCCTTGGCTTTCCCTGCTCTTCCAGTAGGTATTTGGTTAAATATCACTTCCTTAGAGTGACTTTCCCTGTGTTCTCAATATTGAATCAAGTTTCTCTTGTTATCCCCCCTCAAATTAAACTTCTCTTTTCCTTTAAATCACTTACACCATTTATAATTACATATCTATTCAACTATTTGGTTTAAATCTATTTCTTTTACTAAAAAACAAAAGCCAAATGAAACAGAAAAAGGTCCCTGTGGACAAGTTCCATGTGTTTTGGTTTTACCATTGTATTGAATACTCAGCCCAGGGACAAATTGTGAATGAAAGAATGAAATAGTTTTGGTGTAAAAATTACCTTGATGGTCAAAACAATGCTCTGTGAAATATCTAGAAAAACTGCTTTATGGATTATACTCAAACATGATCCTTAGGGAGGACAAATAAGCTTAGGAGAGATTAAGATTTTTGATAGTCATTTGAATCCTAGTTATAGTAATTATTAGCTATATAACATTGACAAAATAAACATTTTATTCTAGTTCCCTATCTATAAATGGAAAAGATCCAGAACAGTGCCTCAAATATAACAGGTACCAAATAATCAGCAGCTATTAATATTGTAGAAATGTATTACAATAGAACTATACTATAAGATCTTTATCTTTTCCTAGATTTCACATTAATAACTGAAATAGACTCAAACTATTCAAAATTATTATGCTGGTCACTACTGCTTCAGGCAAGTCATTTAGTGATTTTATCTTACTTGTAATTTCTATTCCAAAATGATGATCTTAACTATAAGTCAATGTTTTGTCAGGATTATGAGGTACTCTATTTTACAGATAGGTTTATAGATCAGGTTTTGCAAATCTGAAAAAACTATTGTAAAAATTAGTTGTGCTTTTTTTTTATAGTATCTTTCACAATGATCACCCTCTTTTTATTCTGTAAGCTTTCAGTGTGGGTATATGAATGACCTGGGGTACATAACTATTGAATCTGATGATTTGCTGAAGTGGCAAATGTTCTTCTGGGAATTTATTTCTTTTCGTTGGGATTTAGCCAAAAAAAAAAAAATCAAACTGATTTAAACATGTTTTAACAATGAAGTTTTGTGCAAATTTCATGTTCTTAATCAATGACATATGACCTAATAAAAATGAGAAGTGAAATGTTTAACATTTTTGTTTCAGTGATTGTTTTGTTTTAACATATGTTTCTATAGTTGTTTGGAGAATGATCTGCTGTAATTTCAAATATTCTACATACTAAACTTTCTTTACTCCAATTAAAATTCTCATTTCTGTTGTATGATCCAATTAAAATTCTCATTTCTGTTGTATGATCCCAGGTAGACATAAAGAAGACAGCAACCTGTATAAATGATTAGAGTAAGATACATTAAGATATTAAATCTTCTCCTACACAGGAGAATGCATTTTAAAAGAAATAATTTAAATCTAATAAAGCTGCTGAAAAGTATCTGTGGGAAACTTTTTCATAAAAACTATCTGATTTACCTTATTATTTTCGGTCCCTTTAATATAAGAATGTATCACTAATGGGGTGTTGCACTTCTGAGAGACTTCTCAGATTGCTACCTTATTTTATATAACAAGTACATTATAATGCTTATGTTGAACTATAACATGAAATTCATAGGTGATTACTTTGAGGATCTGTGAATTCCTTTAGCAAAGCAAAAATAAATACATAAGTATTTTTAAAAAGGGGGAATTTCTTTTATTTTGCATTGTGTAATATATGTTTCCCAGCAAGCCTAAGTCATTAAAACACACACAGGCTGCCACTTGATCTATTTTTTCCCCTCTGAAAAAGAGTTGGCAAATTGAATGTTTTTGTAGACAGACCCGTCAGCACTATACTGAGCTTTCTTTCTTTGGTTCTCTTATCAGACAATGACAATGATTAAAAGTGATGGATAGCAGATGCATTTGAATCTATAATTGAACTTTTTTAAGCATAATGATATTTTCACTCATTTTGAATTGGCTTGTAGGATCCTGCTGTTCAGCAAGAGCAAACGTTCATCCTAGAATGACTTAACTGTGGACCTAGGTTGACTCCTCCAAACACTCTTGTTGCAGCTGGCAACCTTTAAATGAGAGACTAAAGCCAAATCAGAAGAGAGCTGAAACTTGTGTCACATTGAAATGCAAGATATGCACCGGCCTTGAAGTACATATTATGCATTTGCTTTTTAGAGGATTATGTTTTTTCCTGCATTGATAGGACCAGATGTTGATGTTAATACATCTGGGAAACACATTTTTCTTTGTTTTGTGTCAGATGAGAGGAGGCTGTCAACTCTGGCAAAGTGCCAACTGATGCTTCTTAAGCTGCTGAAGGCACTAGGAAGGTAGACACTGATTAATCACAGAATGGAATTGTGGTGTTCTGGGTTATTGGAACTTTGACCAAGGATTCACATCACTATACATTGCGTTAAGGGAATCCACAATCCTCAGCAATTTTCAGTGAGTACTGGGGTGATGTGTCTTTTTTCTGAGATTGTCAGTATATTGCCTAGAGTAGATTTTGAACATGTCAATCATCTGAATTGATGACTGAATTGGATGCAACCAATGATCATTTATCTGTTTTCCTTCTACACACTGAGACTAAGTGTGCTAGTTGTTTGTCTCTGTGAGACAACAGGGTACATTGGGAAAAAAAAGATATATATATATGTGTATGTGTGTATATATATATATATATATATATATATATACACACACACACACACACACATACAGGCAATCAGAATACCAGAGTCTTAGTTCTACTGTGAGACTTTGGCTAGTGGCCTTATTTCTCAGTTCTTTGAATTATAAAAGAAGGAAGCTGACAAAATAATCGGAAATCCTTTGATTTCTAAGAATCTGTGATTTTCTTTATCTCTGACATTAAGACAAAATTGTAAACTTACAGCTCATATGTCTTTTGAACAGAAAACTCCATATTTAGATGCTTCACATTTTCTGCCCCTTGTCACTATCATTCATCCTTCTGTTTTGACATTTAAATTGAAATGTGTTTTCCATTCCATATAATTTTTACTATGCATTTTCTTATTCTTTTACACCAAAATCTACAAAAGTATGTATAGCAAAGATTAGTAGTATGTTATTTTGATTAGTTACCATTATTATTTTATGATTCTTCTTATAGAGATAAGGCAATTGAATGGTTAAGTGAATTGTTTAAAATTTCCCAGTTAATACCAGGACTAGAACACAGTGTTAAATCCAGGTCATTTGTTTTAAACATTCTAAGCATATTAGTTGCCTCTTTAAACTTGGATCTAAATAAAGTAATAGCACGAAATTCATTACTCTGTCTAAATCCTGTCCTCTGGAAAACTGAAATCTAAGGTTCTCAATGCTACTCTTGATCTAGGTAAAGCATATACACAAACTCTAAAAACACTAGAGAAAAACAGATGCAGACAGTAAGCAATAAAATGGGTAACTGCCAACAGCAAAATGAAATATTAGGGAGAATTACAAGCTATAATTACTACAGCATTATTAGTCATATAGAGTTTTTTCACCTTCTGTTAAACAGTGGAATCTTCAAGTAAGATTCAAAGTTCAGAAATCATTTATGAGAAGTTCAAGTAGTAGTTAAAGAAAAGCAAATTTAGAGCTCTAGACCTGTGCTCTCAGGCTAGTGTTTACTGCCCAGGGTAAGTTCAAGCCACTCTAGACTTTTTTTCATTTACAAAATAAGGATTACACTAAGAAATATTAATTCTCCTTAACTCCAAAGTTTTGTGACATTTTTTTAAAAAAGCTCAGTAGCATTTCCCCTGACCTGGCTCTGATCGTTCTCCCTGACTCCTATGCTCATTGGATTATTGCTTCAAGTGAATGGAAACTCCAAAGGCACAGAGATCCTGCCTACCTTCTTAATGATGTATCTCCGGCACCTAAAACAGTGACTACTACTAGTAGGGGATCAAAAAAAATTATTCTATTATAATGAATTAAATGTACTTAGATGTAAGGTATAAAAATAAAAAGCGAGGAGGAGACAAGATGAAGAAGCAGAAGGATGTGAGCTCTCCCCTCTTACAGAAACACCAAAATCACAACTAACTTCTGAACAGCCATTGACAAAGAAATGCAGGAACCTACGGAAAAAGATATCCTACATCCAATGAAATGGCAGGAGGGGCTCAACTGCAATAAAATCAAATCCCACATACACTGCATAGGCAACTCAGAAACTGGAAAACAACTGTACCACAGAAGTTCTCCCACAGGAGTGAAAGTTCTGAGCTCCACACAGGCTCCCCAGCTTGACGGTCTGGCAATGGGAGGAGGAGCCTGCACAGAATGTAGCTTTGAAGACCAGTGGGATTTGACGTCAGGAATTCCACAGGACTGGAAGAAACAGAAATTCTACTCTTGGAGGGCACACACAGGGTCTTGTACACACCAGGACCCAGGGAAAAAAGCAGTAACCTCATAAGAGTGGGCCAGACGTACCTGCTACTACTGGAGGGTCTCCTGCAGAGGTGGGGGGGGCAGCTGTGGCTCACTGTGGGGACAAGGACACTGGCGGTGGCAAGCAGAGAAGAAAAAGAAATTAAGGGAATCCAAATAGGAAATGAAGAAGTAAAACTGTCACTGCTTGCAGATGACATGATACTATACAAAGAAAACCCTAAAGATGCTACCAGAAAACAACTAGAGCTCATCAATGAATGTGATAAAGCTGCAGGATACAAAATTAATGCACAGAAATTTCTTGCATTCCTATAGACTAATAACAAAAGATCAGAAAGAGAACCTGAGGAAACAATCCCAGTTACCATTGCATCAAAAAGAAAAAAATACCTAGGAATAAACCTACCTAAGGAGACAAAACACCTGTACTTTGAAAACTATAAGATACTGATGAAAAAAATCAAACATGACACAGACAGAAAGATATACCATGTTTTTGGATTGGAAGTATCAATACTGTCAAACTGACTATACTACCCAAAGCAATCTACAGATTCAATGCAATCCCTACCAAACTACCAATGGCATTTTTCACAGAACTAGAACAAAAAATTAAAAAATTTGCATGGAAACACAAAAGACCCCAAATAGCCAAAGCAATCTTGAGAAAGAAAAACACAGCTGGAGGAATCAGGCTCCCTGACTTCAGACTATACTACAAAGCTGCAATCTTCAAAACAGTATGGTACTGGAACAAAAACAAACATGTAGATCAACAGAACAGGATAGAAAGCCCAGAGATAAACCTACACACCTATGGAAAATTAATCTATGGAAAGGATGCAAGAATAAATAATGGAGAAAATACAGTCCCTTCAATAAGTGGTGCTGGGAAAACTGGACAGCTACATGTAAAAGAATAAAGTTAGAGCATTCTCTAACACCATTCACAAAAATAAACTCAAAATGGATCAGAGACCTAAATGTAAGGCTGGACACTATAAAACTTAGAGGAAAACATAGGCAGAACAAACTTTGACAAAAATCACTGTCAAGAGTAATGAAAATAAAACCAAATATAAGCAAATGGGACCTAATTAAACTCAAAAGCTTTTGCACAGAAAAGGAAACCATAAGCAAAATGACAACCCACAGAATGGGAGAAAATATTTGCAAACAATGGGACCAAGAAGGGATTAATCTCCAAAATTTACAAACAGCTCATGAGGCTCATATCAATAAAACAAACAACCAAATCAAAAAATGGGCAGAAAACCTAAATAGACATCTCTCCAAAGAAGGCATACAGATGGCCATAAAGCACATGAAAAGATGCTCAACATCACAAAGTATCAGAGAAATGCAAATCAAAACTACAATTAGGTATCACCTCACACCAGTCAGAATGGCCATCATCAAAAAGTCTACAAACAATAAATGCTGGAGATGGTGTGGAGAAAAGTGAACCCTCCTACACTGTTGGTGGGAATGTAAATTGGTACAGCCACTATGGAGAACAGTATGGAGGTTCCATAAAGAACTAAAACTAAAGCTACCATGTGATCCAGCGCTCCCACTCCTGGGCATACATCTGGAGAAAACCGTGGTTTGAAAGGATACCTGTACCCCAATGTTCACTGCAGCACTGTTTATAATAGCCAAGACATGAAAGCAACCTTAATGTCCACTGACAGAGGAATGGATAAAGAAGATGTGGTACATATAAACAATGGAATATTATGCAGCCATTAAAGAGAATGAAATAATGACATTTGCAGCAATCATGTATGGACCTGGAGATTATCATGCTAAGTGAAGTAAGTCAGACACATAAAGACAAATATGATATGATATCACTTATATGCACAATCTAAAAAAATGACACAAACTTATTTTACAAAACAGAAATAGAATCACAAACATAGAGAGTGAACTTATGGTTATCAGGTGGGAAGGGTGGGGGGAAGGGGTAGAGTGGTAGTTTGGGATTGACATGCACACAGTGCTATACTTAAAATAGATAACCAACAAGGACCTACTGTACAGCACAGGAAACTGCTTAATACACTGTAATAACCTAAACAGGAAAAGAATTTGAAAAATAATATATACATGTATATATGTAACTGAATCACTCTGCTGTACACCTGAAACTAACACAACATTGTTAATCAACTATACTCCAATATAAAATATTTTTTTTAATTTTAAAAATAAAAATAAAAGCTTAGTAAACTTCTCAGAGAATATATCAGGAAGGCAGCAGAGAATTAACTATTAATAGTTCAAGCCCTGATTCTTGAATGCCTCTGTTAGTAACTGTTGGACCATACTAAGCTTTTCAAGCCTCAATTTCTTCAACGATGAAATTGGGATGACATTAATACTGTCTCCCTGAGAGTTTTGTGATGATTAAATGAGATACTACATGTAATACTTCCAGAAAATTGTCTATAATAAAAATACCTAACACTTAGTGAATGCTTACTAAACACAATAATCTTTCAGAAAATTAGCTATTATTTTTACTTGGGAAAGAGTATAATTTTATCAGCATATTCACAGTAGATATACAAAAATACAGGCTGACCATCTTATATCATGCTATTCCTTATTCTTGGACCATTCTTTCAGGCAAGCTTCTATCATTTTCCTTCCCTCGATGATTTCTATAAAATATCACTCAACTTGTGGATTTTTCTATGGTTTTGATACAAAAGGTGATTTCGTCCTTTGTCAGTTTTGCTCTGCACGTAACATAATTTACCTATTCTTCTTTCAGTATATTTGTTAGTTTCATGTTGGGCTTAACCTCTAAAACTCCCTCTTTAAAAAAATTTTTCATTTGTTGAAATTTCATGGTAATTTTTAAATTTTCATTTTTAATCTACTTTGCACACTAAGAAGCAATTCATCCTTCCTGAAATCTTCTTTTCTTTGGGTTTCTGTGACATTGGTTTCCTTTGGTCCTCTTATTTATCAGATATTCCTCTTCAACTTTATGTACTTGCTCTACTTTCCTCTTTCCAATTTTTGAGCATAAGCTTCCCTTATTTTGCAAGTTCTTTTAATCCCAAGACTTCAAATATTAATTTTAGGTAGCTGATGCCAAAATCTATGTCTCTAACCCTTGGCCCATTCCTGAACTCAGACGTACATTTCTAAAAGCCTGTTAAACATTTTCTCAAAAATCTTATAGATGCCATTCAAGTATTTCAAGCTCAATTTACCCAAACAGGACTCAGTTTATTTTTCAATCCACCCTTTCCCTCAAATATTATCCTATTCCCTAATTTCAATATTATTTAATGGCATTTTATTCTGTTCTGCATTTTGTATGTTCTTAAAAACCGTAAGTGTTTAAACTGACTTAAAATATACAGTTACTTCCATTTGGTTATTCAATAAGTGATAATGACTGTAATAATTTTATTTATTCATCTTCTGGATTATTCTAAAAATATTTTAAAAGGCACCTACAAAGTACCTATGATAGAGTAAAACTAGTTTTAAAAATTAAAAAATGAGTTAAATTGTCATAGTGGTTTCAATCATATGCCTATGTTACAAATCTCATTATAATTTTAATTTTGTTACATAAATGCCCTTATAAGCAAATGTCTGATGTAATAGATACATTTAAACTATAATTGATGTCTTCCTAATTTTAATAAACTATACAAAATTATTAATAACTAAAAATGTCAACAGTTGCAGTTTATGTAATAGGTGGGTTCTAACCTATATATGATTTATGAATTCATTTTATTTATATAGCTTTGATTTATTGATTGATTGGAGTATATTTGCTTTACAATGTTGTGTTAGTTTCTGCTGTATAGCAAAGTGAATCAGTTATATGTATTCATATATCCACTCTTTTTTAGATTTCCTTCCCATTTAGGTCACCACAGAGCAATGAGTCGAGTTCCCTGTGCTATACAGTAGATTCTCATTAGTTATCTATTTTATACATAGTAGTGTATATATGTCAATCTCAAACTCCCAATTCATCCTACCCACCCCTTCCCCCTTGGTAACTGTAAGTTTGTTTCCTACATCTGTGACTCTATTTCTGCTTTGCAAATAAGTTCACCTGTACCATTTTTCTAGATTCCACATATAAGCAATATTATACGATATTTGTCTTTCTCTTTCTGACTTACTTCACTCTGTATGACAATCTCTAGGTTCATCCATGTCACTGCAAATGGCATTATTTCATTCCTTTTTACGGATAAGTAATATTCCATTGTATATATGTACCACATCTTTATCCATTCCTCTGTCGACGGACATTTAAGTTGCTTCTATGTTCTGGCACTTGTAAATAGTTCTTCAATGAATATCTGGGTGCAATGTATCCTTTCAAATTATGGTTTTCTCCAGGTATATGCCCAGAAATGGGATTGCTGAGTCATCAAAACAGTATGGTACTGGCACAAAAACAGAAATATAGATCAATGGAACAGGATAGAAAGTCCAGAGATAAACCCATGTACCTATGGCCACCTAATCTATGACAAAGAGGCAAGAATATACAATGGAGAAAAGACAGTCTCTTCAATAAGTGGTGCAGGGAAAACTGGACAGCTACATGTAAAAGAATGAAATCAGAACACTCCCTATCACCATACATAAAAATAAATTCAAAATGGATTAAAGACCTAAATGTAAGGCCAGATACTATAAGACTCTTAGAGGAAAATATAGGCAGAACACGCTTTGACATAAATTGCAGCAATATCTGTTTCAGTCCACCATCTAGAGTAATGAAAATAAAAACAAAAATAAACAAATGGGATCTAATTAAACATAAAAGCCTTTGCACAGCAAAGGAAACCATCAACAAAATGAAAAGAAACCCTCAGAATGGGAGAAAATATTTGCAAACCAAGCCACTGACAAGGGATTAATCTACAAAATATACAAACAGCTCATGCAGCTCAATATCAAAAAAACAAACAACCCAATCAAAAAATGGGCAGAAAACCTAAACAGATATTTCTCCAAAGAAGACATATAGATGGCCAGGAGGCACATGAAAAGATGCTCAACATCACTAATTTTTAGGGAAATGAAATCAAAACTACAATGATGTATCACCTCACACCAGTCAGAATGGCTATCATCAAAAAGTGTACAAACAATAAATGCTGGAGAGGGTGTGGAGAAAAGGGAACCCTCCTACACCGTTGGTGGGAATGTAAATTGGTACAGCCACTATGGAGAACAGTATGGTGGTTCCTTAAAAAACTAAAAATAGAGCTACCATATGACCCAGCTTTAATTTATTGCAAAGAGTTTTCACTCATAAATGTGAAAATATTTTCCTTTTGCAGTTTAGATTTATAGTTTTTGAAGCCTAATATAGTGCTCATCTTTCTTGATAGGCATTTAAAATATTATATTCGTAGCCATATTTCTAAAAATATTCAATATTTTATTATTAATTTTCAAAGCACTTTCAAGGTCTTGTTATTTAAAACCACTTTGTGAATAGGCATTATTAAAATTTTTACATTTTTAATTTATAGATTTACATTTAAAGTGATATTAAATAACATGGCCAAACCCGCACCATTAGTAAATGGCAGAATTAGGACTTAATATCTTAAGATTCCCACTCCAATGCTCCTTCTACTCTATATATCAAAATATTCTGGGACATATGTTATCTCTTATCTACTTTATTTTTGGAGGAAAAATATCTTAAAAAATTTTCAATTACAATATGAATCTGGCACCAGAGCCAGAATAATCATACTAAATCCTAAATCTAATCAAGTCACTTCACTTCTGGGTCCTTTTTTGCCCTTAGATAGTCCAACCTCTGCAGCACAGGGCACCAGATCACTTCTCCAACTTCCTGTCACACAGACTCAACAAGTGAGCATGCTGTTACACACTAAACATTTTCATTTCTTTAATTTACAAGCTTTCCTAGCATCCAGATTTTTCCATATATTTTCTTTGTCTGGGGGAGAGATTGAGAGATTTCCATGACTGGACTCTTCAAGCTTCATTTATATATAATTTTGGGGGAGTTCTTTCTTGACTACCACCTCTCCCCACTAACTTAAATCCTAGTATTTCCTTGGTGGGCTCTCATAAGACTGTACTTCCTTATCAGAGTACTTCTTGCATTGCTTTTAATTCCCTGCTTACATTACTGAATCTTTACCTAGACTTTATTCAACTGTCCTTAGTATCTAAGAGTATCTAAAGTAGGTACTTTGAATTAATTACAACTTTCCTAATCTGCTCTAGTTTTCTCATTCAAAGTCATTTAAGTATTGGTGAACTCATAATTTTTTGCTTATTCTCCAACTTATGATTTGACAGTTTAAGGATGAGTGATCTATAAAACATAAAACCAGAAATCTGTCCTTTGAGCTGGACATTAGGATCACATTTTGAACCAAATGCAGTAGAATCTTGTTATTCATGGGTTTAACACTGGCAGCTTCTACAATGTTGTGCTGATCTACCAGAAGGTTAGTGAAATATAGTAACAACCACATCAGCTGAGGAAGGAATTGAAAGCAAATTCAATTTCAAGCTAATGTGAAAAAAGGAGTCACTTAACTAGTTATTGAGCTATTGACCTCCCAACTTCTGCATCCCAACGTGGCTTTGTATTTATATAATGTAAACGTCATCTTTTTTTTTTTTTTAATTGTCTGAAGAAAAATCCAGCTCTCAGGCTTTGAGATGGCTGAAGCAAAATTTAAGAGGTCTGGTTCTTAGCTTAAAGGAGAAGTTTTATGAAGAAAATAATAAGGCATAGATGGTATTAACTCATCTCTAGTCATTTCTGGAACAAACTGAATATAGATAAATAAGAGGGAAATGGTAATATTTTACAAAACTGATATTCACGAAGATACATCAACTACAGATATCAAAGGTGTATTTTACAATAGCACAGTTGGTATTATTTTTATCCCAAACAATAAATGTCATAAAGAGTGAAAAAAACAGTATAATGTATTCTGATCATTTGTGTGGGTATTTTTTGTTTGTTTGTTTTAAAATATTTTTGAATAGGTCTATAAAGCATTGTAAAGTCAGTAGTTTCAATTTTTATGTTAAGTTAGTTGAATCTCTTTGTGTTCAACTTCATTTTCCTTATTTCCTCCTCTTTCTTCTCTGTCTTCACTCCCTTGCTCAGTGAACTATTTGTCCACTATCACCTCACCTACCACATGTCCATCTCCAGATCTAGACTGTCTCTCTGCTGCTGATATTCTGAATAAAAATCAAACATTTCCTTCTCTACCATCCAAACATGTTACTCATTTCTTATTTCTTCCCTTGACTAATAATACCATCATTTATCCAGTTACTCAGATTATGAATTGTGATACTATCCTTGGCTGTCCATCTTTCTACTTGTAATTTATCAGTAAATAATCATGTCAGTACCATCCTAAATTTTGTCTCATATATGTCTCCTTTCTAAGATCCTGTTTGCTAAAATTCATCATCCTTACAATCTGTCTTTCAAACAACTTACCATAATTTTCCTGTTGCTTTTTTCCTTTCTATTCCAGCCTCTACATTAGTTACAGATTTTCCAGGTGACTTTCCATTTTTAAAACTTGTTAGGAAATTTCATTTAGCTAACAGTCTCTTTAATTCTTTCCTAAAATGTATTATCATTCATAGAAAACACAATATATAACATCTGAAATCAGCCTATTAACAAAATGTTCATGAAAGTTATGCAAAATGCATAAAAATGATGTAACTAGAAAGAAAAATACAACTGAGGACTCATGTATGTTCTTAATAAAATAGAGATTAAAAAAAAAAAAAGGGAAAACAAAACAAGAGAAATAGACAAAAATGCTCCTGAAATACACTCTCATGTGGTACTACTTTTCTGCTGACCACAGAATTTTTCCTCTGTCAGTAATGCACCCCCCACCTCTTAATTTATTCAGAGACTTCAACTTTTGGCAAATAAAAAGGCATTAATTGGTGACTGAGTCAGGGATTGTAGGTAGTAATCTACTGAAACTTGGAAAAGGTTTATTAACTAAAGATTAAGTTCAACAGCTTAAGTGGTCAATGTGAAAGAAGTAGAATGGATTCTTATAGAAATGCAGATTTTATTTAAGGATACCAAAAACTCTACTTTGAAATTAAGAGAATGTTATTATCACACATGGATTCAGCACTTCTACATCAGGCAGAAAAAATGCTAGGCCTTAGAAGCTGGGTTAGGAAAGATGCATGTGACAAGTTATTAATTTGAGAAAAGCTTTCATCAAGTGATCAAAATTATAATGAGGACAAAGAATAGACCATACATCTTCTCTGTTGACAAACTCTGAGCCATATTTGAGAATAAGCAAATAGAGTTGACCCGTGAATTTGGGGGCTAGGGGGCGGTGACCCTCTGCACAGTCAAAATTGTGTATAACTTTACAGTCGGCCCTCTATATCTGTGGTTTTGCATCTGCAGATTCAGAGAACCATGGATTGTGTAGTATTGTAGTATGTATTTAGTAAAAAAGAAAAAAAAATTGAATATAAGTAGACCTGCACAGTTCAAGTCTGTGCTGTTCAAGGGTCAACTGTAGGAAAAGCAAAAACAAAAGCAAACAAACAAAAAAAGTAAAGGATGTAAGTAAAAATGGCAGAGTAAGGGAATGCAAATATCTGCCTCACCACAGAAGCAATAAAAAAAAATGGCAAAAACTGCCATAGTCAATATTTTGGAACTCTGAAAACTAACCAAAAGCTTGCAGCAATTTGGGAATTGCTCCTTTAAGAAAAATGGCTGAATCTCTGTAAGAACATAAGACTTGTTAGCATTTTAACTTGAACTTGTCCCTTTCCCCACTTTCCAACTCAGAGGTACAGTTGAAAATAACAGAAAACATTTCTGGCACCAATACTGGAAAGAGCAGCATTGATCTCATTCCCAAATAATTGTCCTTATTTAATCTGTCTCAAAATATCTGTCTTTATCTTCCTTGATTCAGAACTCACCCTGCACTAAAACCATTACCTGGGAGGCATTTGTCAAAACATTTGTAGGTAGATATTTTAGTCACTGAGATGATGGGTAGAAATTTTGGCAAACAAACATTAATCAAGAATGTTGGAAGACGTGTATACACTGCTATATTTAAAATACATAACCAGTAAGGACCTACTCTATAGCACAAGGACCTCTGCTCAATATTATGTAATAACCTAAATGGGAAAAGAATTTGAAAAAGAATAGATACATGTATATGTATAACTGAATCACTGTGCTGTACACCTGAAACAAACACAACATTGTTAATCAACTACAGTCCAATAGAAAATAGAAAAATTTAAAAAATAATCTTGGAAGAAAAGGCTGGAGAATGAAATGATTTGGGGGAATAAGGACTTTAAAAAGTGGGAATCTAGAGAGCTACATGCATGCCCAGTTCTGTGCATGCTCAGGAAAGACATGATAAGATGCTAAGCATTCACTTCTAGCAAAAACTGAGGCACTCTGCATGCAAAAATTGAAAACTAAGGCAGAGTTGTAAATTGCCTGCCTGAGCATTGAAGGTGTGCCCCCAGCACATTCACAGACTGCAAAGACTGGGAAATATTTTGGTTCCAAGCACATAAGAAAATCTCTCTCCAATTATTAGCTTACCACGAAGCTAATAGAGCAGAGATGTCAGAGACTACACATGACAAGGAATACAGACTTCATAAAATTAGTTCAGAAAAGGCATTAAACAAGGAAAGAACAACAACAAACTGCAACAAAAACAAATCCTGGGGAAGAATCTTATTTCCAGAGTGGTCACATTATATATTCAAAATTTATGCTTCTCAACAAATAATTATGAGGCATGCAATGAAACAAGAATGTCTGGTCCATATGCAGGAAAAAAAGCAACCAATAGGAACTGTCCCCAAAGACACCCAGATGTTGGACTTATGAGACTTTAGATAATCTATTTTAAATATGTTCAAAGATCTAAAGGAAACTGTTTGAATAAGTGTAGCCATGGCTATATATCTGTATATCTGTATTTAAACCTTGAAATATTACACTGAAATACATGTGCACTCGCATACACACTTGCACACTCAAATGCTATCCCCAAAGTAGATATTTTATATTTCCGTTCTAGTTTAATTCTTTTTAAAAATTTTACATCATTTTTATTTATTTATTGAAGTATAGTTGATCACTAAGTATTAGTTTCTGGTGTACAGCAAAGTGATTCAGTTATATATATATATATATATATGTGTGTGTGTGTGTGTGTGTGCGTGTTACTCTTTTTTGTATTCTTTTCCATTATGGTTTATCACAGGCTATTGAATATAGTTCCCTGTGATATACAGTAGGACCCTGATGTTCATCTATTTTATATATAGTGTTTTTATCTGCTAATACCAAACTCCTAATTTGTCGCTCCCCCAGCCCTTTCCCCTTTGGTAACCATAAGTTTGTTTTCTATGTCTGTGAGTCTGTTTCTCTTTTGTAAATAAGTTCGTTTGTGTCCTATATTTGATTCTGCATATAAATGCTACCATATGGTATTTGTCTTTCTCTTTCTGACTTACATCACTTACTATGATAATTTCTAGGTCCATCCATGTTGCTGCAAATTCTTAATGGTGCTTCTAATCTTTGATATTAAAAAATTGATTAGAATCTATTTTAAGTGGGAAAATGTCACCCAAGACTATAAGATGGTGACATAGCTAGTAATAAATACTAGGTTTTTAGACTCCCCAATACAATGTGGTTTCAATAATATCACATGTCTTCTTGTGACTTGTATATTATTTCTACAATCCTGTCTACTGCAGTATAATTTTTTATTTCTTCATTTATTTCAACTTGCACTTCTCAGACAGAAGATACTTTATAGTATAGTATTAGTATAGCAGAATTTCAGTCCTGACAATGTAGATCATCCAGTAAGATTTATCTTCTATGATTTCACTGAGACCATTCCAAGTTATCTAACTGGATCCCCAAGATTGAATTTCATTTTTGTTTCGTTTTATAACTCTAATGATCTAAATCTCAACAGCTTTTGAATTCTCACATAAATTTATTATAGATATTTTTCAAAATATATTTTTAAATATATTTCTACAAAATTATAATATCAATCTAAATTATAATAATTCTGTAAGCCTAGATTATACATACTATTATTATGTCACAACTATAATAATTAATGGGAGCCTGAACCCATAGGATTGAGACCCCAATATCATTTTGTAAAGGAAAATACTTATACATATATAATATTTCAGGTTACTAATTTTAGGATTTCATTTGGAATAGTTTGGGAACTAGGCTCTATAAATGTTTCATATATTTCAAAGTTACTCTCTTTTCCGCCTGTCAATGTGAATAATACCCAGAAGCAACAAAGTAAGATTCATAATCTAAATTTCAATAATAACTATAGTTGCTATTCAAGATTTAATACTTTAAAACAAAGGTCAGTATCCTGAAAAATAGGTTTTGGTGTTCCAACCGGGAAATTTTTATTTCTCTGTTACATTTCTTTGTCTTAATTTCAGATGATATCCTAAAGAAAGGGCACACATTCACTCTTGAAGGAATGATATTTTTCCCCATATTTCAGGTACAGTTTTTATTTTTTGATTAAAAAAAATGTACTTTAAATTATTACTCTTATATAGTTAAATAAATTGGGGTAAAATCTCCCTTGTAGGTATTCAAAGTGAGAAACCAATAACATTTTCTGTTTCTTCTTTGAGTCATGAAAGTATATGAAATGATACATCAAACAATTTTATTGCTATTCTTGTTTTCTCTTCATAATTTTGTTTACACAGTAATTACAGACTTCATACAATGTATAAACATGATCTAAGTAACATAAAATCAAGGGAAAAGTTTGGAGGTTAAGTGGGTGTTTAAACTGCATTGGATGGAATAATATCAATTATTAAAATGGTATACATTAGATATTACTTTTCTATTGATATATACAATATTTTCATGACATAATTAAAAACTTTGTTTATCAAGGTCCAAATCTCTAAAATTATCTTTCCTGTATGTTTTATAATGTTTTACTTACTACTTTGAGATAGTATAGAAAGTACACAAACACCAAACAGTATTAAGCTAACATTTTCTTAATTCATAACTAATTCTTCATAATGAGCAATAGTATATATTTCAATCAGTTATTGTAATTATTATGTTACAAGGACTTCTTTATATAAATACATATTTTTTTTCAATTAATGAAATGGTTATTTCTTTATGGCTTGAAACTTCAAAATCACCAACTAGGTTAAAAACTGAACATCCTGGATTTAAGGGTACCTAACTGCAACTAATAGGTATATAAGGCTTGGAGATCTAACACACAGTATACAATAATTATAGACAAACTGTATGTAATTATACAATAATTATAGACAAATGTATTCTAAGTATTAAAATTTCTAAGAGTCTATCTTAACTGTTTCTACCACTAGAAGAAATAATCACATGGCATGACAGAGTTGTTAGCTAAAGCTACAATGGCATACATATTGCAATATAGCAAATGTATCAAATCAATAGGCCTACACCTTAAACTTATACAATGCTATGTCAATTACATCCTAATCATAATTTTTTTTAAAAAATGAACATCCCAGATAGGGAATAATATAAGAGAATTATGGGAACAAAGTCCTCCAACTTTAATTAGGAACCACCATATCAGACAGCACCCATCTTTTATCTTAGACTAGACAGACAATGAATACCAGTCCAGTAAGGTCAATATCAGTTGTTATCACTGAGCCCAAGTCTTTTTCCATATCACAGTGTTATACAAAAAAAGAAGTCTGTTGTAAGTACCTAGGTTATATGTCTGGCAAATCCCAATATATCTCTTTGATGAATCAGTTTATAAATCCTAAGATGATGTGCTCATGTACCACCAAGTTTCCTGTCTCCTCCATATTTCCAACCAGATGTCTTTAGAGGGTCATATTTCAGTTGAAATTAGTGGCTTTCTTTGTTCCCCCTCTACCTTCCGGTAAATGAAATTGGAACATAATACAGTTAAGAAGTTAGTAGTCTAAATGTATCCATTTCCAACAACTTACTTCTCTGTCACTTAGTTAAAATGGATAAGAGAAAATTATTGTCAAATAAGTACAATGTTCTAGGATATTCTCCATTAAGAGTACCAAAAATAAATTAAAAATCCAAAAAGATAAGTCAAACCTGGCTTTTTCCACTTGCAGGAATATGACTTTAAGCAAGTGATTTATTTACCCTAAGCCTCAGTATTTTCATCTTTTAAAACTTGGAGAGGATTATTTATACATTCCTTGAAGGTTTGCTGTGATAATTAAATAAGTCAATAGCATGCACAATGACTGACACAGATAAAATGTATTATTAATTAGTCACTAATTTAATAATCATATGTTGGAAAGAGACTCACTTATTAAAGATTTGTGCAAATGCTTACTAACAAGAAACAGTTGGGGGAAAAAATGAAGGGTTTTCATGTATTTCTACGTTTTAGTACTGTTTTATTCTACACAGGAATTCCTATCTGTACTTTCCCTCATGGTATGTGTGCAGCATCTACTGCTGAGTAGGGAGGAAATCTTTTATGACTACATTAACATCTTATGGCCAGTAAGGGTTATTTTTTTTTACTCTCTAGTCATAATTTATTACACTGGCTTTTTATTAGTTTGAAGAAGTCAATACTAGCATTCCCAAAGCACTAATATGGTCAAGCTCATTGTTGGGAAATAGCTATGAAGTTTTCAGTGAATAATATTCTATAAACATAATTTGATAATGTTTTAATAGCAAATGCTTGGTAATAATTATGCTTTCAAATGTGCTGAGTAGAAAAGCTCTTTAATGTGCTCTTGAGATCTTAATTCTGCAAGATGACTCTTACGAAATATCTAGCAGCAAGTCACCACCAGGAAGTTAACTTTATTATGTGAGTATGCATGCATTTTCCAAACACTGAATCATCTTGTCTTATTTCTAATAGATACAGTGGTTATACCACTTAATTACATGCTTATTAAGAATTAACATGACAGCAACTGCCACAGACACAGCAGTGGTAGTAGATAATTTCCTGCAACATTCTTTATACCTGTTACATTTAAGTTTCTCAAATAAAAAATACTCTAGTAAGGTATTAATGTAAAATCTTAAAACCTAGACACTGAAATAAGAAAAAACAATTATTTATGAAAGTTGACACTTAATATTATGTTGGGACTCTAAGGAAAAGTCCCAGCCTTTAAAATTTATATCTATATGTCTATATCTATACATACCATATTTAAGATGTTACATTAATTTATATATACATATTTAATGTAACATTTTAAATTTAAATTCCTTTTATCACTTTATCATACATTACCCAGATAATTTCTCATAAACATTTTTTGCCAACTAATAAAATAGAATCTACCCAAAAATAAAATTGAAGCAAATTTATTGTCCTTTGGTAAACACTTCTGTTACTTCACATATCAAAGGAACCTCTTGTATCTAATAATTTTAAAAAATAACAAACTTTATTATTTAAAATTCCAAAACCATTTTATCTGCTTCCCTTAGGTCTTTAAATTTATACTGTATTTCTTTCCTTTACTCCTTAGCACAATAGCCTAAAAACAAGTTTCTTAATTTCTAATTGATCTAAAAGATAGCTTTTAAAAGTAATAATAGTAACAATATATTGGGTGCTATAGCATAGGGATAAGTGAAATGAATGACAGCAATGTCACAAAAGCAAGGAGGGAAGAATTGGGAATACTCCATTATCTAGTACCTTCTGTACACATGAAGTGGTATAGTATTAGATGAGGGTAGACTTAGATTTGATAAAAATATATATATTGGAAACTTTATGACAAACACTAAGAAATACTGTAATTGATACTTGAAGAGAGGATATAAAATAGAATCATATGAAATGCTTGATTAAACTAGGGAAGGTTGGAAAAGAAAATGAAGAAATAAACAAATGCAATAAATAAACAGATACAAACATAGTGGATATTAATCCTACTATATCAATTACCATTTTATAAGTAAATGGTCTAAATGCAGCAATTAAAAGATAGACTGGAAGAACTGATTAACAATAAAGGAACTAA
This sequence comes from Grampus griseus, assembly GCF_964374135.1. NCBI lineage: Eukaryota > Metazoa > Chordata > Mammalia > Artiodactyla > Delphinidae > Grampus > Grampus griseus. Next base: position 65,042,317 of record NC_138997.1, read on the forward strand.
CTGTATACCATCTACAAGCAACTCATTATAAATATAAACACTCAGATTCACATAGGTTCTAAACAACAGGCTGGAAAAAAACACACTGTAAATGAATCAAAGAAAGTGGAATTAGCTATTCTAATTTCAAACAAAGCATATTTCCAAACAGTAAAATTATCAGAGAATAGAAGGGTATTCCATAATGATTAAAGGGTCAATTATCCAACAAGACAATACTAAGTCTGTATATACCCAAGAGCAGAACATCAAAATAGATGAAACAAAACTGACAGAACTTAAGAAGAGATACACAAATTACTATGCTTGGGACTTCAACACATCTCTTTCAGTAACTGTTATATCAAACAGGCAGAAAGTCAGTAAGGATATAGTTGACTGAACAAGATTATAAATCAACTCAATCTAATTGACATTTATAGAATAGTGTTTCCAATAACAGCCAAATACACATTATTTTGAAACTCACAGGGAACAATCACCAGGATGGACCACATTCTGTGCCATAAATCACACCTTAACAAATTGTAAAGGATAAAAACCATACAAAGTGTGTTCTCAGACTACAGTGAAATTAAACTAGAAATTATCAAAAGAAAGACAGCTGGAAAATCCCCCCAATATTTGGAGATTAAACAACACACTTCAATATAAGATGAAGAGCAAATGAAGTCTCAACAGAAATTTTAAAATATTTTAACTAAATTATATGATAATGAAAATACAAAATTTATTGGATGCAGCAAAAATAGCATGTAGAGGAAAATTTACAGCACTATATATTAGAAACAAAGAAATATAAAGTCTATAACCTATGCTTCCATCTTAGGAAACCAGAGAAATGAGAGTTATTTAATTCTAAGGCAAGCATTACAAACAATACAATTAGAGAAGAAATTAATGATAGTGAAAATAGAGAAAACAAAAATAAATCAATGAACCCAAAAGCTGGGTGTTTGAAAGAGCGATGAAATTGATAAACTGCTAGTTAGGCCAAACAAGGAAAAAAAAAAAGAGGGAATGCAGATTACCAATATTAGAAATGAAATAAGGGTTAACACTACTGATCATTTGGACATTATAAAGAAATTAAAAGAATATGATGAGCAAACTCTATGGCTACACATTTGTAACTTAAATGAAATGGACTAATTTCTTGTGATACACTGCCAAATCTTACAGAGTGAGGCCACACCTACCAGGCTGCCCATAGTATTCAGCCCATACAACCCATGTAGGGGGCACCCCTAGAGCACGTATCTCAGGTGACCAGCAAGAAGTGCACTGCTGGCACACATAAGATGTCTCCTACAAAAGGCCACTTCTCAAAGGTCAGGAAATGTAACCAAATTCCAAATGCATAGAAATAAAAACAGCAAATTAGGAAAATGAGGTGACAGAGAAATATGTTCAAAATGAAGGAACAAGATAAAACCCCAGAAGAACTAAGTGAAGTGGAGATATGTAATCTACCCAATAAACAGTTCCAGGTAATGATCACAAGATGTTCAAAGAACTCAAGAGAAGATTGGATGAATAGATTGAGAAGTTAGAAGTTTTTAACAAAGAGTTAGAAAATATAAAGAACAACAAAACACAAATGAAGAATAAAATAACTGAAATTAAAAATACACTAGAAGGAATCAATAGTAGATTAAATAGAGAAGAATAGATCAGTGAGCTGGAAGATAGTAGCAGAAATCACTGAAGCTGAACAGAAAAAAGAAAAATAATAAAAGGAGATGAAGACAGTTTAAAAGACTTCTAAGGACAACATGAAACATATTAACATTTGCATTATGGACGTCCCAGAAGGAGAAGAGAGAAAAAAGGAGCAAAAACATATTTGAAGACATAATAACTGAAAATTTCCCTTACCTGGGAAAGGAAACAAACATACAGGTAGAGGGAGCACAGACAGCCCTAAATAGGATCAACCTAAAGAGGACCATACCAAGACACACTGTAATTAAAATGGCAAAAATTAAAGACAAAGATAGAATATTAAAACAATGAGGGATAAGCAACAAGTTACACACAAGGGGACTCCAATAAGGCTATAGCTGACTGTAGGCCAGAAGGGAGTGGCACAATATACATTTAAAGTGATGAAAAGGGAAAACATAAAATGAGAAATATTTTGCCCAGAAAGGCTTTCATTCAGATATAACAGAGAGAACAAAATTTTACAGACAATCAAAAGTAAAGATTTCCACACCAGCAAACCAGCTATACAGGAAATGTTAAAGGGACTTCTCTAAGTGAAGAAGAAAAGGCTACAACTAAAAATATGAAAATTGCAAAAGGAATCATCTCATTGGTAAAGAAAAATATACAGTAAAGTTAGTAAATCAGCAACATATAAAGCTGGTAGGAAGGTTAAAAACCAAAAGCAATAAAATCATCTATATCCACAATAATTAAAGGATACACAAAAAGAAGTAAAACATGACGTCAAAAATATTAAACATGGGTGGGTAAAAATGGAGATTTGTTAAAATGTGTTTAAATTTAAGAGATCAGCAACTTATAATGATCATGTAATACAAAGACTGCTATATATATATAAACCTCATGGTTACCACAAACTAAAAATCTATAATAGATAGACACACACACAAAAAAAAACAATCCAAACATAGCATTAAAAATAGTCATCAAATCACAAGGGAAGAGGGCAAGAAGGAAAAAAAAAAGAAAAACAACGTAAAATCAACTAAAAAGTGGCAATAAGTACATACCTATCAACTACTACTTTAAATGTCAACGGACTAAATGTTCCAATCAAAAAAACACAGTGGCTGAATTGACACAAAACAAGACCCATATATATGCTGCCTATAAGAGACTCAATTCAGATCTTAACACACATACAAACTGCAATTGAGGAGAGGGAAAAAGGTATTCCATGAAAATGGAAATGAAAAGAAAGCCAGATTAGCAATACTTACAAGAGACAAAATAGACTTAAAAAAAAAATACTGTTAAGAGACAAAGACAGACATTACATAATGATCAAGGGATAAATCTAAGAAGAAGATAAAGCAATTGCAAATATACATACACCCAACATAGAAGCACCTAAATACATAAAGCATATATTAATAGACAAAGAGAAAACTGACAGTAACACAATAATAGTTGAGGACTTTAATGTCCCATATATCAATGGACAGATCATCTACACAGAAAATCAATAAAAAAACACCAGCCTTAAATGACACGTTAGACCAAAAGGATATATATATATATATAAACATTCCATCAATAAGTAGCAGAATACACATTTTTTTCAAGTGAACATGAAACATTCTTCAGTATAGATAAAATGCTAGACCACAAAACAAATTTCAGTAAAATTAAGAAAACTGAAATCAAATCAAGCATCTTTTTTTGACCATAATGCTATGGCACTAGAAGTCAACTACAAGAAAAGAACTGAAAAAAAGAAACATGTGGAGGCAAATAACATGCTGTCAAACAACCAATGAATCACTGAAGAAATCAAAGAAGAAATTTAAAAAAATACCTTGAGGTAAATGAAAACAAAAATACAATGATCCAAAATCTATGGAAAACAGCAAAAGCAGTTCAAAGAGGGAAATTTATAGTGATACAGCCTACCTCAGGAAACAAGAGAAGTCTCAAATAAACTACTTAGTTTTACACCTAAAGAAAGTAACTAGGAAAAGAAGAACAAAAACCCAAAGTTAGTAGAAAGAAAGAAATCATAAAGATCAGAAGAGAAATTAATGAACTAGAGACTAAAAAAAAATAGAAAAGATCAATGAAACTGAGAGCTGTTTTTTTTAAAAGATAAAATTGATAAATCTTTAACCAGATTCATCAAGAAAAAAAGGGATCCAATCAATAAATGAGAAATAAAAAAGGTGAAATTACCACCGACATCACTGAAATAACAAGGATCAAAAAAGATTACTGTGAACAGCTATGTGCCAAAAATGGACAACCTAGAAGAAATGGACAAATTCTTAGAAAAGTATAATCTCCCAAGACTGAACCAGGAAGAAATAGAAAATATGAACAGACCAATTACCAGAAATAAAATTGAATCAGTAGTAAAACAACTCCAAACAAATAAAAGTCCAGGATCAGATGGCTTCACAGTTGAATTCTACCAAACATTTAGAAAAGAGTTAACATCTATTCTTCTCAAACTATTCCACAAAACTTCAGAGGAAGGAATGCTTCCAAACTCATTCTGTGAGGCCAACATCACCCTCATATCAAAACCAGACAAATATATCAGACACATACATGCAAATCTTACAGGCTAATAACAATGATGAACATAGATGCAAACATCTTCAACAAAATATTAGCAAACTGAATTAAACAATATATTAAAAGGTTCATACATCATGATCAAGTGGGGTTTATCTCAGATATGCAAGGATAGTTCAATATCTGCAAATCAATGTGATACATCACATTAACAAAGAATAAAAAACATATAATCATCTCAATACATAAAAACCTTTTGTCAAAACTCAACAACTATTTATGAAAAAATGTTCAACAAATATGTATGGAGGGAACATACATCAACATAATAAAAGCCATATGTTATAAGCCCACAGCTAACATCATACTCAATGTGAAAATCTGTAATCATTTCCTCTAAAATCAGGAATAAGACAAGGATGCCCACTCTTTTCACTTTTATTCAACATAGTATTGAAAGTCCTACCCTTAGCAATCAGACAACACAAAGAACTATAAAACATCCAAATTAGAAAAATGTAGTTAAACCATCACTGATGGAGATAACATGATACTATACATAGAAAATCCAAAAGATCACACAAAAAAGCTACTAGAACCCAATGGATTTGGTAAAGTTGCTGGACACAAAATATATAGAAATCTGTTGCATTACTATACACTAACAACAAACTACCAAAAAGAGAAATGAAGAAAACAATCTCATTTACAACTGCATCACAAGAATAAAATATGTAGGAATAAATCTAAATAAGGAAGTAAAAGACCTGTACTTGGAAAACTATGAGAAACTGATGAAAGAAATTGAAGGTGACACAAACAAATGGAAAGATATTCCATGCTCATAGATTGGAAGTATTAACATTGTTAAAATGACCAAACTAACCAAGGTGAGCTACAGATTCAATCCCTATGAAAATACCAATGGTATTTTTCATAGAACTAGAACAAATAATGCTAAAATGTGTATGGAAACCCAAAAGACTGAATAACCAAGACAATATTGAGAGAGAAAAACAAAGCTGGATGTATCATGCTCCCTGATTTAAAACTATACCACAAAGCTACAGTACTGAAATTCTATGGTACTGGCAGAAAAACAGATACATATCATTGGAACAGAATAGCTTGCAGAAATAAACCCATACTTATACAGTTTATTAATATATGACAAAGGAGGCAAGAATAATGGGGAAAGACAGACTCTTCAATTAACAGCGTTGGGATAACTGAACAGCTATATGCAAAAAAAATCAAACTGGAGTACTGTCTCATGCCATTCACAAAAATAAATTCAAAGTAGATTAAAGACAATGTAAAACCTGAAACCATAAAACGTCTAGAAGAAAAAATAGCCAGTAGACCCTTTGACATCTGTCTAAGTATCATTTTTTTCTGGATAAGTCTTCTCAGCCAATGGCAACAAAAGCCAAAAATAAACAAATATGGCAACAATATAAAAAGCTTTTGCACAGTGAAGGGAAATACCAGTAAAACAAAATACCTGCCTATTTAATGGGAGAAGATATTTGCAAACTATAAATCCAATAAGGGGTTAATATCCTAAATATATAAAGAACTCATATAACTCAATCAAAAAAATCAAACAACCTGATTAAAAAATGAGCAGAGGGTATGACTGGACATCTTCCAAAGAAGACATACAGATGGTCAACAGGCACATAAAAAGAAGCTCAACATCACCAATCAGGGGAATGCAAATCAAAACTACAATGAGATATCACCTCATATCTGTCAGAATGGGTTTTATCAAAAGAAAACAAATAATAAGTATTGGAGAGGATTAGGAGAAAAGGGTACTCTCATGCACTGTTGGTGGTAATGTAAATTGGTATGACCACTATGAAAACAGTATGGCAATTTCTTAAAAAATGAAAAATACAACTACCATGTGATCCAGCAATTCCACTAATAGATATTTTTTGGAAGAAATTGAAGATGCTAATTCAGAAAGATATGTACACTCCTATGTTAATTACAACATTATTTACAACAGTCAAGATATGGAAGCACATTGCCATCAACAGATGAAAGGATAAAGAAAATGTTATATATATATATATATATACACACACACACACACACACACAATGGAGTATCACTCAGCCATAAAAAATGAAATTTTGCCATTTGTGACAACATGGATGGACATAGAAGGTACTATGCTAAGAGAAATAAATCAGACAGAAAATCAAATACTGCATTATTTTACTTATATGTGGACTCTAAAAAACAAAACAAACAAATATAACCAAACAAAGAGTTATAGATACAGAGAAAAAACAGGTGGTTGCCAGAGGAGAGGTACGTGGAGTGAGGAAAAATATAAGTGAGGGAGATTAAGATGGAAAAATTTCCAGTTGCAAAATAAATGTGTCACAGGTATGAAATGTAGAGTGTGAGGAATATCAATAACTACATAATATTTTTGTATGGTGACAGATCATAACCAGACTTATCAGTGATAATTTTGAAATATACAGAAATATTAAAACACTATGTTGTGTAACAGGAACTAACAGTGTTGTAGGTCAATTATACTTCAAAAACAAAAAAACTCACAGAAAAAGAGATCACATTTGTGGTTATCGGAAGCAGGGTGTGGTAGAAAGAGGAACTAGATGAAGGCAGATAGAAGGTACAAACTTCTAGTTATATGATAACGAAGTACTAGGGATGTAATGTATGACATGATAAATATAATTAACACTGCTGTATGTTATATATGAAAACTGTTAAAAGCAAATCTTGAGTACTCATCACAAGGAAAATACTTTCTTCTATTTATTTTTGTATCTATATAAAACAATGGATGTTCACTAAACTTATTGTGATAATCAGTTCATGATGTACACAAGTCAAATCATGCCATACACCTTAAGCTTACAGAATGCTGTATGTCAATTACATCTCATAACTGGTAGAAAGAAAACATACAATGAGTAATATATAGTCTGAATAAGCATATATTTAAAAAATAAGTCAATGACTAACAATGTCCCAAAAGAGAGAGCTCCAGGCTCAGATGGTCTCACTGGTGAATTTTTATAAACACAGAAGGAAGAGATGATTTCAAATCTCCAAAATGTTTTTTAGAAAATAGAAACAAGAAGAACTCTTTCTGTCTCATTTTTTTGAGGCCAGCACTACCTTACTTGCAAAAGAAAGAAGCAGCAGACACTATATTGTTCATTAATATGGATGCAAAAATTCAGTACCTAATATTACCAAATCAAATCCAACAATGTATAAAAAGAATTACATTTCATGAAAAAGTATGATTTATCCCAGGTATGCAAGGCTGGTTCAATATTTGAAAAAAAATCAATGTAATCTACTACATCAATAGGATAAAGAAGATAATTCATATGATCTTATCAGTTGATACAAAAAAAAATTGAAAAAATTAATTCAGAATTAAAACTACCAGAAAAATACATACATACACAGGGCATCTTTCTCAATGTGATAATGAACATCTACAAAAAGCCTACAGCTAATAGTACACTTTACCTCTAAGCTCCAGCACAACATAAGGATGTCCTCTCTTACTACTTCTAGTCAATGTCATACAGGAAGTTTTAGCTGATGCAGTATGACAAGAAAAGAATGCAAGATTTTATAGATGAAACTATATTACATGTGACATGACTGTATACAGGAAATATCTTTAAGTCTACACAATAAACTACTGGAATGAATCACATAAATCAATCACATTTCTATATACAAGCAATGAACAACTGAAATTAGTATTTTAAAAATACCATTTAGGGCTTCCCTGGTGGCGCAGTGGTTGAGAGTCCGCCTGCCTTTGCAGGGGACACGGGTTCGTGCCCTGGTCCAGGAAGATCCCACATGCCGCGGAGCAGCTGGGCCCGTGAGCCATGGCCGCTGAGCGTGCGCATCCGGAGCCTGTGCTCCGCAAAGGGAGAGGCCACAACAGTGAGAGGCCCGCATACCGCAAAAAAAAAAAAAAAAAAAAAAAATACCATTTAACATAGCACTAACAAAGGAAATTCTTAAGTATAAATGCAACAAAATATTTACAGAATCTATATGTGGAAAACTTTAAAACTCTGATTAAAAAACCAAAGTAGATCTAACAAATATAGAGATATTCCATGTGCATGGATTAGAAAACTAAACATTGTCATTATATGTCCGTATTGATCCATAGATTCATTGCAATCATATTCAAAATCCTAGCAAGCAATTTGTAGATATCAACAAATTCTAAAGTTTATATGGAAAGGCACAAGTCCTATGACAGATGACACAATGCTGAAGAAGAATAAAGTTGGGGGAGTCAGAATACATGATTTTAAGATTTATTATTCAACTACAGTATGCAACACAGCATGATCCTGGTGAAAAAACAGACTTTCATTCTAATAGAACAGAATTTAGAACACAAAAATAGATTCTTTTAAATATAAACAACTGATCTTTGACAAAGGAGCCAATGAAATTCAATGAAGAAAGGATGGTCTCTGAACAAATGGCACTGAACAGTTGGGCATCCATAAGCATCCATATGCCAAAAAAATAAACCTAGACACAGACCTTACATCTTTCACAAAAATTTACTCAAAATGGATCACAGGTATAAGTGTAAAATGCAAAACTATAAACCTTCTGAAAGAAAACCTAGGGTAAGGCAGCTATGCTCACTACTATACCACCAATGCTGAAAGAAAACATAGGGCAAAATTTATGCAATCTCAGGTTTAAATATAATGCCAAAGCTTGATCCATGAAAGAAAAAATTGTTAAGTTGGACGTTATTAAAATTAAATACTACTTTGTTAAAGATACTATTAAGATAATTATGCTGGAGAGGGTGTGGAGAAAAGGGAACACTCTTGCACTGTTGGTGGGACTGTAAATTGATACAGTCACTATGGAGAATAGTATGGAGGTTCCTTAAAAAGCTAAAAATAGAACTACCATACAACCCAGGAATCCCACTACTGGGCATATACCCTGAGAAAAACATAATTCAAAGAGTCATGTACCACAATGTTCATTGCAGCTCTGTTTACAATAGCCAGGACATGGAAACAACCTAAGAGTCCATCGACAGATGAATGGATAAAGAAGATGTGGCACATATATACAATGGAATATTACTCAGCCATAAAAAGAAATGAAATTGAGTTATTTGTAGAGAGGTGGATGGACCTAGAGTCTGTCATATAGAGTGAAGTAAGTCAGAGAAAAACAAATACTGTATGCTAACACATATATATGGAAACTAAGAAAAAAAAAAAAGGTTCTGAAGAACCTAGGGGCAGCACAGGAATAAAGACACAGACATAGAGAATGGACTTGAGGACACGGGGAGGGGGAAGGGCAAGCTGGGACAAAGTGAGAGAGTGGCATGGACATATATACACTACCAAATGTAAAATAGATAGTTAGTGGGAAGCAGCTGGATAGTATAGGGAGATCAGCTCGGTGCTTTGTGACCACCTAGAGGGGTGGGATAGGGAGGGTGGGAGGGAGACATAAGAGGGAGGAGATATGGGGATATATTTATATGTATAGCTAATTCAGTCTGTCATAAAGCAGAAACTAACACACCATTGTAAAGCAATTATACTCCAATAAAGATGTTAAAAAAAAGATACTATTAAGATAATTAAAAATTAACCCACAGACTTGGAAAAGATATTCACAAAACACACATTATAATGCACTGGTTTCTGAAACCATCATAGAATTTTAAACTCAATAATAAGAAAACAGGGCTTCCCTAGTGGCGAAGTGGTTAAGAATACGCCTGCCAATGCAGGGGACACAGGTTCAAGCCCTGGTCCAGGAAGATCCCACATGCTGTGGATTAACTAAGCCCGTGCGCCACAACTACTGAGCCTGTGCTCTAGAGCCCACGAGCCACAATGAATGAAGCCTGCACACCTAGAGCCCACGCTCCGCAGCAAGAGAAGCCACCCAATGAGAAGCCCGCGCACCTCAACGAAGAGTAGTCCCCACTTGCCGCAACTAGAGAAAGCCCGTGCACAGCAAAAAAGACCCAATACGGGCAAAAATAAATAAATTTTAAAAATAATAATACGATGAAAACAAACAATGCAACTTAAAAACTGACAAAAGATCTGAACAGACAACTCAGAGAATATATGGAAAGAAAAAGTAAGCAAATGAAAATATGCTCAACAACAATATCAAAATGATATTAGAATGTCTAGAACCAAAAAAATAAAATAACAATATTAATTGCTGGTGAAGAGGCAAAGCAACAGAAAATCTCATTCATTGCTGGTTGGAATGCAAATTGTTAAGTCACTTCTTCAGAAGACATTTTGGCAGTTTCTTACAAAGTTAAACATATTCATACCATTTAAACCACCAATCACACTCCCAGGTTTTTATCCAACTTATTTGAAAATCCATATCCACAGAAAAACCTGCATGTTAATGTTTATAGCAGCTTTATTCATAATTGCCAGAACTAAAAGCAACCACGCAGTCCTTCAATAGGTGCATGAATACAGAAATTGTGGTACATCTATACAATGGAATATTATTTCGTGATAAAAGCAAATGAGCTATCAATCCACAAAAACACATGGTTGAATGTTAAGTGCTTATTTCTGTGTGAAAGCAGTTCTTCTGAAAAGACTACATATGGTAAGATTCCAATTATATGACATTCTAGAAAAGACAAAACTAACAGTTAAATATATCAGTAGTTTTAGAGGCTAAGGGAGATGGGAAGAAGGGTTGAATATGTGAAACAATTTGGGGCACAGTGAAATTATTCTATATGACACTGTAATGGTGGACATATAACATTATACATAAAACTTCATAGCATAAAAAGGGAATCTTAATTTATGCAAATAAATATATCATTTAGGAGATTGAGGGATCCCAGGATAAAATGTGGAATGTGACAAAACAATCAACTATATTACAAATGTATGAAACAAACTCACTGAAGGTTGGGGTTGGGGGAAGGTGCTGACCTAGGTAACTGTACAAATGAGTGGAACACTATCATTTTGATTTGGACTATCTTTTCAATAATGTTTATTTATAAAACAGCCTTGAAGATAAACTACCTTCCTATGGGGCAAAGGGCAGATATGAGTACTATGCAGTATAATAAATACACTTTCTCCCTCTAGGACAAAATCAAGCAGGTTTACCACCTAAAAAGACTCAGAATCTCTAAGCTTGTGTTCTCATGTAACACAATCCCCAATTGGGAAGACACCACCTGGCTCCCTTCCCATTACATTATCCTGTGGGAATTGGGACTTTGGCTATTGATATTGCTGTGAGTAATAACACCCTATAACTAGGTTCTTTTTTTTTCTTTTTTTTTGACTATATATGCATATGGATGCTAATTTGTTCCAGCACAATTTGTTTGAAGACCATCATTTGTCTCTAACCCAAGTCCTAAGTATTCTGCCAGCATCCATGAAACTGCTGCAGACTAACTAGTTAACTTGGAAGTAGTGTAAAATATCAGACACTTCACAGTTCTTTGTATACATAGCTAGATGAACATCCTGTAAGGTCAGCTCATTCCTCTGTACCAGGACCCACAAGGACAAAATGAAGGTGCCAGCAAGCCTGAGCTGTTACCTGTGGCTCTGGGGGGAATCCACTGTCAGGTCATATTATTAAAATGTAGAACTAGGTCCCTATTCCCTGTATCATTGTTGGCTGGTGCTTGCTCCCAGCTTTTAGAGATTCCTACCTTGCCTGGTTTGTAACCATCTTTCTCCATCTTTAAAGTCAGCAATAGTTGGTTGAGTCCTTCTCATGGTTTGGATCTCTGACTTCTCCTTATTGTTCAATTCTCCTGCTTCTTCTTACACCATATCTCTGACTGACTCTGCTGCCTTCCTCTTCTGCTTTTAGGGGTCCATGTGATGACACTGGGCCCATATCAATCATACAATGTAATCTTCAATTTTAAGGTCAGTTTATTAACATTATTAATTCTATCTACAGATTTATTTTGCCATTTAACATAACACATTTGCAGGTGTAACATCATGGAAACCAAAATCCTGCCTACCACACGATGGAACTGAGAACAGATCTAGCCAATAGCTTGAGGATGTTCTATGGGAATTTTGGAAAGGAATCATAGAGGAATCATGATGAGAAGTTCAGTTTGGTAAACAAAATTAAATTTTTCTGGCAGGTAAAATTAAATGTTAGTATGCGTTATTGAAGGATTATGTAATCTTTCTGGGAACTTCAGAAGATAGGATTAGACACTTGTCTTCTAGAATGGCTTTAAGGCAGTTTCCCTTAAAGATTGGAAATAGGTTGAATTCCCTGTCAAATATATATATCAGTTAGGCATTTAGAGTTTAATCAAACTATGAAAATATATTTTTTAAACTGTTTCTTTTAAGCAGACTATAAATTCAGTGTCCTCTTAACACTAATATATTCCAGAGAGGTAATTCAGAAGAAATGTTGTTCTGTACCAGATAAAAAATTATTTAAAATCTCATTTTTTGTATCTGTTTTCATCTTTAACTTCCATAATTGGAAGAACATTTGAAATTGAGTATTAAAAAATGAAGTAAAATTCTAGAAGATAGAGATCAACATTCCTATATCTTAGCCTTCAAATACTTTAGAATAGGAAAGGTAGATTTAAGTTCACTGTCTACCAAAAGTATAAAACCTCATTTGACTTAGAGTTGGTTTTACGTGACATTGACTCCCCTTTGGGAGGAGAAATTTTGAATTTTGTCAGTTTTCTTTTTCTGTTGCTTCAACTGCATATGTTGTTTCATACAGCTGATTTCAAAACCTTCTTTAAACAATGTTCGCCAAGGTTCCTTAATGATAGGAATCACCTGGGTAATTAGAAATATAAACACCTGGGAGAAACCGGAAGCCTCATAAATCATAGGTAAGAGGGAATCTGCAAAGCTATGTAACAAACGTCCCAAATGATTCTCATCATCAAGGCCAAAATGAAATCAAATATTTAGAAATATTTTACCTCTAAAAAATTCACCGTATTTGTGAAGCTGTAAGGTTAACAAATTTTATTATTTTTCTTATGCATGGTGATCTGAAACTCAGCCAATTTAGAAGAATTCTAAAAGATTTTTGTGCTTTCTAGTGAGATAAAATATTTTTGGACACTTATATTTTTTTTCCTCACCTAGTTTACTTACTGTTGTGCCAAGTTTAGTTTTTCAAAACTCAGATGTTTATAAAATTACTGAGAACTATATATTTCATTTTTTCTTTCCATCCCTCATAACTTTTTCACTCTGAATTTAATTCAGTATGATATATAGTACTTCATTCTACTTAAAATTTAAATAATGTTTCATGTTTTATATTATATAAAATTTACACTTTAATAACATATTATTTATATATATATTCATATATATAATTTTTTTCTCCCATTAGCTAGATGAAAATGCACAAAGATTTTCCATTGGTTATTGAACCTACTCTAATAGTTCCTCCTAGAACATAGAACCCAGAAACTGGGTTAATGTGAGTTAGTGTCTGTAAAATGGATTCATTTTCTTTCAAAGTAAAACATGATGAAAATTTAGACTGAAAATCCCCCAAAGTTGATGTTCTAATAATAGAAAGCAACACTGTTCTCTAGGCTTGTATACTCTTCCTACCACATGCATTTTTAAGAGAGCATTTCTCTTTGGTTAAATAGCTAACTAATACCTTTTTAACTACAAAAGTATGTGTACTTGGTAAAGATTAAACTAATTCAGAATAAAAGAAACCACTCCACACTTGCCCTCCTCCCATCTCTGGAGATAACTAGAGTTAATAATTTGGTCAGCTTTCTTCAGACATTTTTGCCGTATATTTACAGACAACTATGTACATATTCAACTGTTTATTTTTCTTGAGTGTAGTGTGGGTTAGAATTCTGCTATTTTTCCAAAACCATTCATTAAATGAAAAGAATTGAAAGATTACAATGATGGCAGATATCATTGTGTCATCTTGGAATTGAATAAGAATTATTTCTAGCATTTTACCAATGAAGTTTAATATTTGTATTAGATATTTAGGGTACATTTGACATTCCTATAATGACTTCTTTCTTAGCTTGCCAAGGTTTACAATGAATATTTTGCTTATCAAAACTGTCATTCTTTTTCTGTTGTCTGATAATATAGTGAATAGATTTCCAAGTGTAGATCTAATCTTGCAATCTTGAATTTCTCATTAACATGTAATATTCTTTTTTAAAAAAATCAATAAATTTAGTTTGAAAATATTTCATGTAGTGTTTACATGTATATTCAAAATAAATTTGTCCTATGTTTTTGTTTTATTGCATGGTAGTTTTCTGCTATTTCTAAAGTTTAAAAATGTTTAGAAATTTCCCTCTAGCAGTTATTTTTTAAAAATTCTATTCACAGTCAATTGCTTATAAATATTAAACAAAAACTCTATTTTACTCTCATAATTAAATGTTTCTTTAATCACTTACAAAATTATAAGGTAAAAAAGTGTTTTCATTGTAAATTATAATACCAGTAAGATTCTCCTTCTATGTAATTAATCTGTTTATTTATGCTGTAAGGTTTAGTATTTTTTCCATACCCCTAGATTAGAAAAAAAGTTTCAAAGGACATATCTGAATAGAAATTTTTTTATTAATCTTTCTTATGGTTAGGCTCTTTCAATCAGAATCCTAAGGTTTTTCTTCAGCTGTCAGAAATTATCTTTACCATTTCACTGGTTCTATATTTTTGTCAATGTTTTCACTTCTCTTTATTTAGAGATCCAAAGAGACGGATTGTTAAAATTGCTGGTTTTACCTATCACATCTTCAAACATTTCTTTGTTACTTTCCATTCATTCATAATTTTGTAATATATTCTCAGAAACTTTATCAGCTGATCTTCCAACCCAAAAATTTGATTATATATTGTTTTCTTCATAGCTAAATCCATTTAAAAGTTTTAAAGTTTTTTCATAGCATTCAGTTATTGTTTTATAGACACTTTCTTATCCCTTGTAAGGCACTAATTAAACCACACACACCAAAAAAAACCTTCCATTTTCCATAAACTTTTTGGATGGTCTTTTTAAGAAAAGTTGTTGGCAAAATTGACTTAAAACTTAGTGTATACTTGACCACACAACCAAAGATAAAACTGAAGGGATTGTCAAAGACTTACTAGTAAAAATACCACAGGTAATACAGTTTTATAGGTATAGGCTAGGCTATATTTAAATTTAAAAATTGAAGCACATAATTCTATGATATTCAAAATAATATAGAGAAAAAGAAAGCTTACTAAATTATTTTATGAGGCAAGCAATATCCATTATTAAAAACTTATAGAACATAAGAAAATATAGACTCTAATACATGTATAAAGATGTCAAATTTTTAGTACACCAGTAGTAGAGCGAATACAGGGATGAACTGAAAAAATAATACACCATGGCCAAGTCTCTCTCCTCATCCCACAAATGTAGGAATGTTCAAAATTAGGATATAAATTACTATGAATTTTTACATTAATAGCTTAAAGAAGAAAACTAATGTCGTATCAACACATTTACAAAAAATAGCTGGTACCTTTCAATAGTACATAAAAATTTCTGCATAAATTATGAAAGAAATTTGTCTTAATATAATCACACAATAAGGAGAGCCTACCAAGATTGGTTGCAAACATTAAACTAAGGAGCAAACTTTCTGGGCTCAAATGTGGCTGCTCCACTTTCTAGCTTTAGTATTTTGGGCAAATCATTTAACAGTTTTTGCCTCAGTTGCTTCATGTTATGCTTGGGAGAATTCAAAGAAGTAATACATGTAAAATGTTTGCAACACCTTGGCACATTGTAGCACTATTAAGTTTCAGTTGTTGCTGTTGTTACTATTATTTTTGCCACTAAAGACAAGGACATGTCAGTTAAGGTCTGCCATCAACACTCTCGTTCAACATCATTCTGAAGACTTTAGCTAATGTCATGGGATGAAGAAAAGAAAAGAAATGCACACACTAATAAAAAAGAGACCACTATTACACATATTAAAACATCTGTATTGTATGGAGGGAAAAGTGACTTCCCATGTCTGAATTAATCAGTTGGAAAATGTGATAACGAAATAAATCTTTCACTGGAGATATAATTTTTATTTCTAGACACGAATATAAGAAATGTGCAAGATCTATATGAGAAAAACCAGAAAAAAATACTGACATATATATACACACATATATAGGTACATAAATAATTCAGAAACACACTAAGTTTTTGCACAAGATGATTCAACAGTTTAAGATATAACTTCTGCCAAAATTCATGAGTACATTTAATGCAATTATAATCTGATTCCCAATATTGGGGTTACAACAGACTGCTTATAAATTTCACCTAATAGAAGAGCTAAAACCGTTTTTTAATAAGAACAAAGGGAAGAAATCCAGTTTAACCAGAAGAGAAGGAACATGTCTAAGATCAATAGTTGTAGGCAAGACTGTTCTTCTTTGAATCAGGGAACATTACAAAGATTTGTAAAAAAGAGCTCTAATATTAGACAACATTGAATAATTGTCAATTTTTGACCATAGCATTGACATGTTTGAGATACCTAGGTTAAGAAATTAAACATTTACCTTTAAAATATAGCGTCGGGGCTTCCCTGGTGGTGCAGTGGTTGAGAGTCCGCCTGCCGATGCAGGGTACACGGGTTCGGGTTCGCACCCCGGTCCGGGAAGATCCCACATGCTGCGGGGCGGCTGGGCCCGTGAGCCATGGCCGCTGAGCCTCTGCGTCCGGAGCCTATGCTCTGCAACGGGAGAGACCACAACAGTGAGAGGCCCGCGTACCGCAAAACAAAACAAAACAGACAAACAAACAAACAAACAAAAAAATATATATATATATAAATAAAGTATAGCGTCGATTCTGAAGGCTAAGGAATCCTGAAAGTCAAGTCTCTTAGTACACCAGACCAACCTGGGTTATATTCACAGAGCTATCCTGAGACCTCCTGAGTCAGAATTTCCCACACGGGAATATGGTAATCTGCCTTTCTAACCAGCCCTCCTGGTGATTCCAATGAGCAGGGTTTTGAACAATAAGCTTAGCTCTCAAAGGTCATCATGCATGAGCATCACCTGAAGAACTGGTAGAACATGTAGATTTCCAAGTTCCTCCCCAAGAGATCAAAGCAGGAAAATAGGACTCAAAATTTTAAAATAAGCATTTTAAATTGGAGCAGTAAACTCTAACAGAAATATAGCTTTATATTATCATTTGACTAATAGTAATTTTAATTGTAAATTTTATCTCCAAGTTAAATATGATTGCTATGTGCAGACAATTAGCTCAGGGAAAGATTAGAGGTGGGTTTTAGGATGCAATTCTAACAATGTGGGTCCACGATTATTAGGAACAGGTAATTTGATACAGATTGGTTTTAAGGGTTTGGATAGAATTTACAGCATTTGGTAAGAAATCAGTGTCACCTGTGAGAAGGAGGCATCAAGCATGACAATTGGTGATGAAGTCAAAAGAATATGCAGGTTTGGGGAAGTGAACATATATCTGTGTTAGGTTTATAAACTTTATCAGTTAATAGAAATGAATAGGTCTAAAAGCTTCCAGGTAATGTAAGGCCATCTTTAAAAGAACAGAAATAACATTTGAAATATTTGAAAGGAAAAAAGACTGATGAAGAAACAAGCTTAGCATGGAACTTTTGAAAATGTAAATCTCTTAAGAAGAAGCAACCACAAATTTATAAAATGAATGAGAATGCAAAGTATTTGAAAATTAATTAAATTTACATTGCCTTAAATCCTCAGAGAAAAGCTGAACGTAGCTGCCCTTTACCCTAATATTTTTTCCCTCACATGCACAAAGAATATGCCTATTGTATCATTTCCCACCTGTAACATAAACTTCCATAAACTTTAACCCAACTACTCACTGATTTGAAGTTTTATTTCTCCCTCCATTAACTGTATTTGGAATCCAAATATAGTGTGCAAACACTTGAATAACCTGTATTTAACCTCAAATAGGTATTAATTTACAAATTACATATGTCCAATATCAATCAGTTTTAGCCTTTGGAATATCCTTTTACAGCTACCAAATTTACCTTGGACCACTTTTCATCTGTGTTCAAAAAAAAAGATATTTAGTATGTTAGAAATTGTTCTTTGAAATATGTGTTCCAAAAGAGTTCTATGAGAATCTGATTTTATAAACTGAGTAATATTTTAAGTGAACAGAATGCTTAAAAATTCTTTCCAGTGAATCAAGCTGTAGGTGAAAGAGTTTTATTATGTGCTCCTTTTCATCTTTTTTTATGTTCTACTTTTCATAATTGAATTTTTTATATTAGTTTACAAAAATCATAAAATGAGATCTCTTAGGCTAATCTCCTACGCAATTAAAAAAATCCCCCAAATTGAGGAAGTTACATCAGCAAGAGACATAAGTACTTTGTACATCAATTTGGAAGTATATTTCATATAAAATTGATTTATTTTTCATTATAACCAATTACTTTTTGCTTAACTTTAATAAATATACTTAGAAGTTATCTATCAATTTATGGTGTGATGCATCTTTAATTTTTATGCTACATGTTTTATTAAAACCCCTGGAATATTCTATGACTATTTTGAAGCATAGAATATTAAGAAATTAAAACTTCCAGATCAACTTTTTTCCTACTAGATTCTTTTTTTCCTTTTAATCAGTACATTATTAATATTGTATTTCTTGAAGTTTCAGCTCTTGCTTCTATATTTCTCACTGGATTATGAATGGTAGGTTAGGTAAGGCAACTGTGAGCTTATCCCAGGGTGAGCCATCCCTTTGAATGTTGTGAGCCACTGGAACCTGATTAATCTTGTCTGTCTTAGACTAACCTATTTTCATCATAAAAACAAAAAGAAAAACAAACAAACAAAAAAACATTTATCTTATCCTAGCCAGGAGGTCAATGAGAACTAGACCTGATGATGTTTGGGGGCTTCTCTTCTCATAGTGCTAATGCTGAATTCAGACTCTGCAAAAGTATGTAGGCACATTGTCCATGCAAAACTCTAACCATATGAAATGAACAATCTGAGCCACCCTGCATTCTGATTTTTAATCTATTTCTTTCTAAACATGCATCTTGGCCCCACTGGCCTAATTTCATCTGAAGATAAACCCTACCAAATTTTAGGTACTTCTTGTTCTGTGTTTATATCAGCAAAGTTGCCTACTAGATTAAATTTCTTTAATGTCAAACATGTCAAGCAATAAGTTCAAGTTCACCAGATTTAAGAGACAATTTCATTTTGGGCCACTCATTCCTTAGAAAAAAAAATGATACCCCTACAATCATTAATAGTTCTTAAACTCCCTACCACCTGAATTTAACTGTAATTCTACTTACGTTATGTCCTGGCTTCATAACACCAGCATGATTTAAAACTGCTGGCATAACTCAAAATTTTGATTCGTGACTTTCTTCTTCTTGGAATAAATTCTTCTCTGTAGGAAATATTAATTAATCTTATTTCATCTTATTAATAAGCCATTATTATTAATCTTTTGTAGTTGAGCTAATTGCTTAATTAGCAATTCCTTTTTAAAAAATACATTTTTCATTAATAGTTTATCAAGTTGAAATATAAAATTTATTCCAATTCTCACTTTTCCTTTCCATTAAGTTTTTCAATAACTGATTCTCTGAGTAAAACTGGAAAATGCTGTTCATCCATTTTCTACTACTATTGACATGAAACAATAGCAACAAACCTTAAGATGTAATTAGCAATTACATTTCTTAGTGTATAAGTGGTTTGCTTCACTAGTTATTAAATAATAAAAATTAGAAATGAAATGTTTTTAGCCCAAGCTATAACCTTTTCCTTACAGTGGGACATTTAATTGAACTGGTCCCATATTACTTTTTAGAAAAAATTCCAGACATAAGCAAAAATAAGTTTACAAAACTCAGAACTCATGCTGACAAAGAGTACAGCAGCAGTTAATAATCAAATATATTGATCTATGCTTTAGTGGCATGGCTCATTAATTTTTGATTCCTATGGCATCTGCATAAAAATGTTCTGTGAACTTACTTTTGAATATAAATTGACTGAAAATAGGCAAACATCCCTCTACTAGTTTCCTTGTCTGATGTTGTTCTTACTTTTTTTTTACATTTTGTTATCCTCAGTTCATTTTTTATATTACCCAATGAGTTTCATATAATAAATACCAGATGTGTATTTTCTTCAGTGAAAAAATAATACTTAAAAAATTGGACTTATAAATGTTTTACTCCCACTTGTTGAAGGCCTCATTGTATTTCTATTATCATATAATTAAATACAATTGTGTAAAGTTCAAATGACTTTAAAGAAACATTGCTGTGCCCATTGAAAGCTTCTTTTATTAAAAGTGAAATTAAGTTACCATGAATTTTAGACAAATGGGGGAATGAAAAATTTACTACTTGATTATAACCTCTTATTCCTCTCTTCCATCTCTATGTAGGTCTTATAATATGCTGCTTTGATTTCGGAGGTTTTTAGAACCAAAGGAGGCAAAAATAGAAATTCAGTTTTTCCTGTACCTCACAGTATAGAATAGATAAAATAAGAAAAATCATTTATCTAGATATCCAAATCATTACATCTATAAGTTTGTAGGGGTTTCATTGTTTGATATCTGTTCACCTTTAGGCATTTATTTGTCAGGCTCAGATAACTGAAATAATCAAGCCCCTCAGGCTGTGGAACACTTTTATCGTTTGTTAATTCACGGGCCCTATCTTTTTTAATTTATCAAAATATCTGATTCTGAACACTTCTTGTAACCTCAAATGCTATCACTATGTTTCAAACTATCATCATTTTTGACACGAGTTTATGTGTTAAGATCTTGTCTCCCTTAGGGCATTGCACTGGTCCTGTTCTCTGACTGGAATGTTCTCCCAGATGTACTCATGGATACATCCTCCAATTTCTTCAAAACTTTGGTCAAATATCTATCTCTCAGTATCTAACATATTAATCTGTACCCCACCCTTGCCAAATCTATTGAAACTTTTTATCTTGCTCTAGTTTTTAAAAAATACTATGACACTTTTAACTTTCTGTAATAACTTATTATGTTTTCTATTTATTATCTTTTGCCTTTCAGCCAACATTGTCTTTTTTTTTTCTTTTCTCAGTTATGTTAAAGTGCTTAGAATAATGTCTGGCCTTCAAATGAGTGGATGAATAAAGCTTTTACCTTATGTGTAAACATGTATCTTACCTAGACTTTTGGGGCAATTAATACTTTTTTGTCAACAGATATATCAGCATGACACTGTCAATGTAGTGGACAAATATGATCAGGCTCCATGTTCTCCTTCTGAAATCATTCTATGATATCCCATTCTATGGTGAATAAGCTTTTCGTATGCTTCACCTTCTTACATATCGTTCTTTGTACCTCTCTGTCTTGAATAATTCCTGATTTTCCTCCAATTACACCATTTGCTTGCAGCTTTTTCAGATGGAAACTGCTTCTGCTCCCATAACCCACAAAATCTCCCATTATAATTATCCATAGAGTCAGATATGAGGTCAGACCCTCCTTATTCTACATTGTGTCTTCCAGACCATTGCTTTTCCAACAGCAAGAAAATCCCAGCTCCTCTAAGGCACATGCCTTTATTGAAGTCATACTTATGCAGCAAATTATGTAGCAAGCATTATGATTAGAATTGTACCATATAGTTAATGAAATATAATGAAATCCACATATGTCACACTCCATTATTCCTCTCCATTTGCATTTACTAAAACCCTAGTTATTTACCATCATTTTATAAAGTTTTAATTTCTCCTATAGCTATTATTCTGAGTGACCTTCAAAACCATACACAAATAGCTCAATACTCAAATCCTGACCTTCTCTGTCTCTCTTCCTTCATCTTTTTCTCTGCTTTTACTGTAGACACCACTCCCATTGTCACCCCTAGGGCTTTCTCATCACAAGCCTAATAGCCTATCTCTGAATGTCCACCAAGAGATTACTTTCCCCTGACCTTCAAATACTCTCCATTAGTTCAGCCTTCTACATTTCTGAAATCTCCTGTAGACATTGGACCCCATAACCCTCAATGTTTTACTTAACTATGACATTTATACCATAATATGTGATTATTTATCTTTTCATTTGCTTTACAATCGTCATCTTGTATCTCCCTATTAGTCCTCTCCTGCTCTTACATTCTACTTATCCAGCATAGATTCTTCAGCCCTTTAACTAATCTGTAGTCAGTTTTTCTAACTCACCCATTATCATTTCATAGCATCACATCCCAATTCTGCATAATTTTATATGTTATCGTATCCCTTTCCTATTCATAGGCAATTGAGAGCTGCTGAGGAACATTTATAATATTGATAGGTAACATTAATAGAATGCTTACCCTGTACCATTTGCTATTTTAATTGCTAATATATACCAATTTTATAATCCTCAAATCACATAAAGTAAGCACTACCATTAATCCATTATTAAAAAATGAATACCTGGAGATAAAAAGAACTTAAGTAATTTGACCAAAATCATACAGCCTTTAAGCAGCACAACCAGGATTGAAATGCAGGCAGCCTGGTTCCATTGTCTTTATTCTTAACTACAATATCCTATCACTGCTTACTAAAAAAAAAAAAATCACATGCCCAGACTGACTATAGATAACCATAATTTTATAATCTCTAATTTCAAATGAGTCTTTCATACTGCCAAGCAGTCTATCTCTTTTTAAGCATTGTCAAAAAATTCAAACTTGACACAGAGAAATCAAAAGTTGACATTTTGTTTCCCCATTAAAATTCTTTTAAACCTACTATTCTCTAGGTTGAAAAATTTCAAATCACAGTCAGACAATAAAAAGCTCTCTGTTAACTGTAGTTACAAATAACAGTTTAATTTCAGTAAATGATAATTCAGTATCATATAATGATAAAACCTCTAATATTCATTTTAAATTTCCCCCTCCCTCATTTTTGGCTTATTTCTAGATCAAGCCTACAGTTAAAAATGACAGAAATTTGGGCTCTCTTCTATTTCACTAGCTTTCCTCATTCCCTTTGCTTGTAGATTTCTAGTTGTGATTTGTAGTAGTTTCAGCTCAACAAAGAGATAGAAAAGGTATAATAGTAAAGAAAGATCTTACTCACCTATTAATATCATGATATGACACTAGTCCTTTATTGATTTGGAGGGTGTTAACAAATATTAATATTTTGATGTGATCTGTTGGTTCATACCCTCTCCCGGGATATTTCTCATTTGCCTTCCCTTAATATGGGTAAAGTCTCCTCTGGCTCACCTCTTTTGGTTTAGTGTCAGCCTCTGGTTTTTGGTGGTCCACCCACACACTGTGAAGATCCCACTGCTCATTCAGAAAGCCTTCTAAGGCAGAGTACCTTCAAGATGGCCACAGAATGGCTCTGTAACTCCCACTTGGCTCATATCTAATGCACAGGAAATATATATGCTTCCTTTACCCCAACAAGTTCTGGGAATGCAGACCAATTCTAATGTAGACTCTTTTTTCTCCACCATCAGAGCAGTAAGGCAGGCTGCTATTCTCATGAGTGATGAATGAATCAAACAGTAACTCCCATTGTCACTTACTCTGGGAGACATATTAAGTTTTCCAGGTAATCTTAAAGCTCTTCTCTAAGATTTAACTTTCATTCTTTTATATGTTGATATGAAGTATGAGCTAAATACTAAAACATTCTTTAAACAATCTCCCTTGCAATACCTAAAGAAGTTTTCTAACATCTTCGGAAAGAAATGTCGAATAAATTGACCTCTATTATTTTGTACTTGGACTTTGGGTCTTTAGCTAAAACAGAGTCAGAATGGTTCCCATTCTGTTATGCTATTCATACATTTCTTACTTAGCATCTTGAAAACCTCAATGACTATTTTTTAAGGTATGTTTATTGAAGCATATTTTACATATTATAACATGTAAGTGTGCAATATAGTGATTTTTAGTAACTTATCAAGTGGTTAATCATCACCATAGATCAGTTTTAGAACATTCTCATTCCCTCAATAAAATCTCCCATGCCCATTTACTGTTAATTTCTGCTCCTACCTTTAACCCCAGTGACCACTAATCTACTTTCTGTCTATAAATTTGCTTTCTGGACATTTCATATAAGTGAAATTATGCAATATGTGGTCTCTTGTGCCTGGCTTCTAGATTTTGAGGTTTATCCATAAAATACCATCAATAGTTTGTTCCTCTTGTTGAATGATATTCCATTTTACGGATATATACCATATTTATCTATCCATTCACCAACTGATAGACATTTTGCTTGATTCCAAGCTTTTGTTATTATGGATCATGGTATGATGAACGTTCCTATGCAAGTCTTCATGTTTCCATTTCTCTTGTTTACATACCTATGAGTGAAATGACTGGGTTGTACGGTAGTTTTATGTTTAACTCTTTGAGATCCTACCAAAATGTTTTCCAGTGTAGCTGCAACATTTTCCTTTCTTTTACCAGAAATGTATGAAGGTTCCTGTTCCTCCACATCCTTGCCAATACTAGTTATTATCTTTCTTTTTTTTTATTATAGCTATCCTAGATGGTGTGAAGTGGTATCTCATTATGGCTTTGATTTGCACTTACCTAATGACTAAGGATGTTGAATATTTTAATATGCTAATTATACATTTGTAAATCTTCTTTTGTGAAATATCTGTTAATATGTTTGCCCAACTTTTATTGGGTCATTGTCTTGTTCTCCAGTTGTAACAGTTTTGTATATTCTGTATTCAGGTCTTTTACGGGACATGTGTTTCTCCCAAGTCTGCTTATGCTTGTCCCTAGCAGTTATTTTAAACTTTTCTATGACATTCAAATCTTTAATCCTACCACCCACCTTATTTTCCCATCATGCTGAAAAAAAAATCACTTTTCTTTTTCCAGAGAATCTTCGTGCAGTCAAACTAATAATACTTATTTTAATGCCAATGCACTGATACATATAATTGCATCTTAACCTATGATTTCTAAGTTTCTCTTATTACAAAGTGTTGATTCTTCTCTTAAGTTTAGTTTTCAGTTTATGCTTTGGGTTTTATCCCTTCATACTCTCTCTGGCACATAAATCTATCAGTCACCCCTTGTCTCTTGTTTCTTACAGTTTTCTGACCCAACTATCTTCTTCCCGTTAGAATTCAAATATGCTCAATTCTCTTCAGTGTTTAATTTTTAGAACTAAACTAAACTCCCTCAGTTCCACGTCTTCCTAAAACCAAGGCTGTCTCTATTTTCTTTCATAATAAAACTTCTTTCATGAATTTTTTTCACTCACGTCTCCAGTTACTCATCCGTCACTCTCTTTAACCTGATATTGCTCGATTTACCATAACACTGAAATGTCTCTCAACAAAGTCATTAATAAACTACTTTTATTAATAAAAACAATGCATCATTTTATTTTCATTTTCTTTGACCTTTACCCGTATGTGCTAATATTGAATTCTTGCACTTCCGTTGGTTTCCATGATATTACATGCTTCTAATTGTCCTCTTCCCTCTCTGCACTTCTTCTACGTGAACTTCTTTACAAGTTCACCACATAAAATTGGTACTTTTTAAAATATTGTCACATTTCTTATCAGTTTATACACTATTCACTTAGATGGTTTCAATTATATATTAATATATTCTGAAGTCTCTAAAATCACAATATTAACACTAATAAAGCAAAGGATATATTAACAATATAAACACAATGTTAACACCCTCCAAATCAATATTTATCACACTCTAACAGACTTTATAATCAACTACCCATATCTATTTGGATGTCATTTAATCACCACAAGTTTATCATTTCTCCTAAACAAAACTCATCACCTGGACTTAGAAATGCCTCCTTTCCCTGCCTACCCGATAACAATGAGTATAACATCACCATCCAAAATTTGCCTCTAATAGAATTTGGACATCAGAGACCTCTAGAAGTTTAATAATTCCATTGTAAATGGGTAAAACTGTGAAAAGCCACTTCACTAAAGAAGAATGCACTTTGCCAATAAGCATAAGAAAATAAATTTAAATTTATTTATATTCACTGGCAACTAAAATGCTAATTAAAATAATAATAAGATACAACTTATTGTCTATTTATTGGCAAAATTTAAAGAGAATTATAAATTTATACAGTTACTGCTTGAAAAATAGATACCTTCTTATGATATTGGTACTAGTACAAATGGTAACCTTTTCTAGAGAACAATTTTGCAAAGTGTTTTTTTGATCCATGCCATCTATATTTGTACATGAAATTATAACTATTAATAAAATATTTAAATTATAATGACACTACTCATCAAACAAATGTTAAATTTGACTATAAACTTAGACAATTGTGTAGTCAGTACTTACTAAAGACAGTTTAAAATTTTCATGTGTTTAATGTGTCCGTATATTAAAAATCCAACATTACCTTTCTGATAATGTTGCATATTTGAGTTATAATATTGTCCAACATGAAAATACTATACTACAATTTAAAAAAAATCTTATAGTCCAAATTCCATCACAAACCAGATGGTATACTAACATGGAACAATTAAAGAGGATTGAATAAAGTGGCTATTCACAAAGACATGGTCAAGTGAAAGAAAACAAACAGATAAAGGTGAAGCCTCCAGGTTAGCCCCAATAGGGAAAAAGTATCATCAGCTCTAGTGTTCAAGGGGTCGAGACGACGGAGAGGTTACCAGAACCTGAAGAGAGTGTTGGAGACTAAGAGAGCTACCTGACAGGAAATGGGCCTTCTGTTCACAACACAGCCACAGCAAATCTGTAGCCAGACAAAAACAAAGCCAGAAGAATATATACTTCATCCTCGTGGACACCTTATCCACTAATTTCTTTTCCTATAGTCCTGAAACCAGTGGAAAGTCCAAGTGCAAGAGAGCCTGTTGACTCAGTTCATGATGTTCAGCCTTCTCAGGCACAGACCAGGATGGATAAAACAGAATGATTTGGGAGTAAATGGACAATACTGATGACAAATATTTTCAAAATATCAAATGTAAGTAAATTTTTAAAATGTTTATTGCATTTTTAGAACAAATTCAATGGAAAGTGCTACTGAATACTAAAAGACATTAATTTTGTTTTATGTAAGTATAATTTTCCTATATGGAAGTTTATATTTTGCTAATTACTACACACAAAAATTTTAAGTTAAGCTTCTGCTACATTGAGACAGAGATTATAAATCCTTTGCAGTAACACTTTATTGTTTGATAATTAGTCATAATATTTTTTATGCTTATCTTTTATTTATTTTTATTAGTCATCCATTTTATATACATCAGTGTATACACGTCAGTCCCAATCTCCCAATTCATCCCATCACAACTCCCACCCCCCGCCGCTTTCCCCCCTTGGTGTCCATGTTTGTTCTCTACTTCTGTGTCTCAATTTCTGCTCAGCAAAACGGTTCATCTGTACCATTTTCTAAGTTCCACATATATGTGTTAACATACGATATCACTTTTCTCTTTTTGACTTACTTCACTCTGGATGAGTCGCTAGATGCATCCACATCTCTACAAATGACCCAATTTCATTCCTTTTATGGCTGAGTAATACTCCATTGTATATATGTACCACTTCTTCTTTATCCATTCGTCTGTCGATGGGCATTTAGGTTGCTTCCATGACCATGCTATTGTAAACAGTGCTGCAATGAACAATGGGGTGCATGTGTCTTTTTGAATTATGGTTTTCTCTGGGTATATGCCCAGTAGTGGGATTCCTGGGTCATATGGTAATTCTTTTTAGTTCTTTAAGGAACCTCCATACTGTTCTCCATAGTGGCTGTTTCAACTTACATTCCCACCAACACTGCAAGAGGGTCCCCTTTTCTCCACACCCTCTCCAGCATTTGTTGTTTGTAGATTTTCTGATGATGCCCATTCTAACTGGTGTGAGGTGATAACTCATTGTAGTTTTGATTTGCATTTCTCTAATAATTAGTGATGTTGAGCAGCTTTTCATGTGCTTCTTGGCCATCTGTATGTCTTCTTTGGAGAATTGTCTATTTAGGCCTTCTGCCCATTTTTGGATTGGGATTTTTTTTTTTTAATATTGAGCTGCAGGAGCTGTTTACATATTTTGGAGATTAATCCTTTGTCCACTGATTCATTTGCAAATATTTTCTCCCATTCTGAGGGTTGTCTTTTCGTCTTGTTTATGGTTTCCTTTGCTGTACAAAAGCTTTGAAGTTTCATTAGGTCTCATTTGTTTATTTTTGATTTTATTTCCATTACTCTAGGAGGTGGATCAAAAAAGCTCTTGCTGTGATTTATATCAAAGTGTTCTTCCTATGTTTTCCTCTAAGAGTTTTATAGTGCCCAGTCTTGTATTTAGGTCTCTAATCCATTTTGAGTTTATTTTTGTGTATGGTGTTAGGGAGTGTTCTAATTTCACTCTTTTACATGTAGCTGTCCAGTTTTCCCAGCACCACTTATTGAAGAGACTGTCTTTTCTCCATTGTATATCCTTGCCTCTTTGTCATAGATTAGTTGACGATAGGTGCATGGTTTTATCTCTGGGCTTTCTTTCTTGTTCCATTGATCTATATTTCTGTTTTTGTGCCAGTAGCATATTGTCTTGATTACTGTGGCTTTGTAATATAGTCTGAAGTCAGGGAGTCTGATTCCTCCAGCTCCGTTTTTTTCCCTCAAGACTGCTTTGGCTATTCAGGGTCTTTTCTGTCTCCATACAAATTTTAAGACTTTTTGTTCTAGTTCTGTAAAAAATGCCATTGGTAATTTGATAGGGATGGCATTGAATCCATAGATTACTTTGGGTAGTACAGTCATTTTCACAATATTGATTCTTCCAATCCAAGAACATGGTATATCTCTCCAGCTGTTGGTATCATCTTTAAATTCTTTCATCAGTGTCTTATAGTTTTCTGCATACAGGTCTTTTGTTTCCCTAGGTTGGTTTATTCCTAGGTATTTAATTCTTTTTGTTGCAATAGTAAATGTGACTGTTTCCTTAATTTTTCTTTCAGATTTTTCGTCATTAGTGTATAGGAATGCAAGAGATTTCTGTGCATTAATTTTGTATCCTGCAACTTTACCAAATTCATTGTTTGGATCTAGTAGTTTTCTGGAGGCATCTTTAGGATACTCTATGTATAGTATCATGTAATCTGCAGTGACAGTTGTACTTCTTTTCCTATTTGTATTCCTTTTATTTATTTTTCTTCTCTGATTGCCGTGGCTAGGACTTCCAAAACTACGCTGAATAATAGTGGTGAGAGTGGACATCATTGTCTGGTTCCTGATCTTAGATAAAATGCTTTCAGTTTTTCACCATTTAGAATGATGTTTGCTGTGGGTTTGTCCTATATGGCCTTTATTATATTGAGGTAGGTTCCCTCTATGCCCACTTTGTGGAGAGTTTTTATCATAAATGAGTGTTGAATTTTGTCAAAAGCTTTTTCTGCATCTATTGAGATGATCATATGGTTTTTATTCTTCAATTTGTTAATGTGCATCACATTAATTGATTTGCATATACTGAAGAATCCTTCATCTCTGGGATAAACCCCAATTGATCATGATGCATGATCCTTTTAATGTGTTGTTGGATTCTGTTTGCTAGTATTTTGTTGAGGATTATTGCATGTATGTTCATCAGTGATATAGGTCTGTAATTTTCTTTTTTGCAGTATCTTTGTCTGGTTTTGGTATCAGGGTGATGGTGGCCTCATAGAATGAGTTTGGGAGTCTTCCTTCCTCTGCAGTTTTTTGGAAGTTTGAGAAGGATGGGTGTTAGCTCTTCTCTAAATGTTTGATAGAATTCACCTGTGAAGCCATCTGGTCCTGGACTTTTGTTTGTTGGAAGATTTTTAATCACAGTTTCAATTTCATTACTTGTGATTGGTCTGTTCATATTTTCTATTTCTTCCTGGCTCAATCTTGGAAGGTTATACCTTTCTATGAATTTGACCATTTCATCCAGGTTGTCCATTTTATGGGCACAGAGTTGCTTGTAGTAGTCTCTTAGGATGCTTTGTATTTCTCTGGTGTCTGTTATAACTTCTCTTTTTTCATTTCTAATTTTGTTGATTTGAGTCCTCTCCCTCTTTTTCTTGATGAGCCTGGCTAATGGTTTTTCAATTTTGTTTATCTTCCCCAAGAACCAGATTTTAGTTTTATTGATCTTTGCTATTGTTTTGATTCTATTTCATTTACTTCTGCTCTGATCTTTATGATTTCTTTCCTCCTAATAACTTTGGGTTTTGTGTGTTCTTCTTTCTCTTGTTCCTTTAGGTGTAACGTTAGATTGTTTGAGATTTTTCTTGTTTCCTGAGGTAGGCTTTTAAAGCTATAAACTTCCCTCTTAGAACTGCTTTTGCTGTATCCCATAGGTTTTGGATTGTCGTGTTTTATTATCATTTGTCTCTAGGTATTTTTGATTTCATCTTTGATTTCTTTAGGGATCTCTTGGTTACTTAGTAACGTATTTTTTAGCCTCCATGTGTTTGTGTTTTTTACATTTTTTTCCCTGTAACTGATTTCTAATCTCATAGAGTTGTGGTCAGAAAAAGTGCTTGATATGATTTCAATTTTCTTAAATTTACTGAGGCTTGATTTGTGACACAAGATTTGATCTATCCTGGAGAATGTTCCGTGAGCACTTGAGAACAAAGTGTAATCTGCTGTTTTTGAATGGAATGTCCTATAAATATCAATTAAATCTATCTGGTCTATTGTGTCATTTAAAGCTTCTGTTTCCTTATTAATTTTCTGTTTGGATGGTCTGTCCACTGGTTTAAGTGAGGTGTTAAAGTCTCCCACTATTATTGTATGATTGTTGATTTCCTCTTTTAGAGCTGTTAGCAGTTGCCTTATGTATTGAGGTGCTCCTATGTTGGGTGCATACATATATATAATTGTTATACTTTCTTCTTGGATTGATCCCTTGATCATTGTGTAGTGTCCTTCCTTGTCTCTTGTAACATTCTTTATTTTAAAGTCTATTTTCTCTGATATGAGTACTGCTACTCCAGCTGTTTTTGATTTCCATTTGCATGGAATATCTTTTTCCATCCCCTCACTTTCAGTCTGTATGTGTCCCAAGGCCTGAAGTGGGTCTCTTGTAGACAGCATATAGATGGGTCTTATTTTTGTATCCATTCAGCAAGTCTGTGTCTTTTGGTTGGAGCATTTAATCCATTCACGTTTAAGGTAATTGTCGATATGTATGTTCCTACGACCATTTTCTTAAATGTTTGGGGTTTGTTTTTTGTAGGTCCTTTTCTTCTCTTGTGTTTCCCACTTAGAGAAGTTCCTTTAGCATTTGTTGTAGAGCTGGTTTGGTGGTGCTGAATTCTCTTGATTCTCTATAAAGCTTTTGATTTCTCCATCAAATCTGAATGAGATCCTTGCTGGGTAGAGTAATCTTGGTTGTAGATTCTTCCCTTTCATCACTTTAAGTATATCATGCCACTCCCTTCTGGCCTGTAGAGTTTCTGTTGAGAAATCGGCTGTTAATCTTATGGGCATTCCCTTGTATATTATTTATCATTTTTCCCTTGCTGCTCTGAATAGTTTTTCTTTGTCTTTAATTTTTGCCAATTTGATTACTATGCGTCTCGGCGTGTTTCTCCTTGGGTTTATCCTGTATGGGACTCTCTGTGCTTCCTGGACTTGGGTGGCCATTTCCTTTCCCATGTTAGGGAAGCTTTTGATTATAATCTTTTCAATATGTTCTCAGGTCCTTTCTCTTTCTCTTCTCCTTCTGGGACCCCTATAATGCAAATGTTGTTGCTTTTAATGTTGTCCCAGAGGTCTCTTAGGCTGTCGTTTCTTTTTATTCGTTTTTCTTTATTCTGTTCTGCAGCAGTGAAATCCACCATTCTGTCTTCCAGGTCACTTATCCGTTCTTCTGCCTCAGTTATTCTGCTATTGATTGATTCCTTCTAGTGTATTTTTCATTTCAATTATTTTATTGTTCATCTCTGTTTGTTCTTTAATTCTTCTAAGTCTTTGTTAAACATTTCTTGCATCTTCTTGATCTTTGCCTCCATTCTTTTTCCGAGGTCCTGGATCATCTTCACTATCATTATTCTGAATTCTTTCTCTGGAAGATTGCCTATTTCCATTTCATTTAGTTGTTTTTCTGAGGTTTTATCTTATTCCGTCATCTGGTACATAGCTTTGTGCCTTGTCATCTTGTCTGTCTTTCTGTGAATGTGGTTTTTGTTCCACAGGCTGCAGGATTGTAATTTTTCTTGCTTCTAGTCATAATATATTTTTGTTGTTTCCCCATTTCATGGAAATGTATACCTATTTTAATTGATAGGTATTATCAACTATCAATGTATACCTATTTTAATTATTGGTAAATAATAGTTTAAAATTTTAATTAGGGAATTGATAATTAGTTAATCCAAATAGATATGATGTCTTTCTTATGTTTTTATTCCTTTCTTTTGCTTTCCCTATCACTTCTAATTTCAAGAATATGTTACATCTGTGAGAGAAGGCAAAAACGAATCTGATTGCAAAGTGAAAATCTCTGTCAATTTTTCAGGCCTTTTCTTGTCATTGAATATTTGTAATAGATAGTCCTAATTAGCAAATCATTGTGGTGGTTTATTTGTTGTAATGCAGATATTAGATGTTATGTAGATTGGGAAATCTCTTTAGTAGCTATGTGATAAGCAGACACAATTCAACTGTGACAAGAAAACAAATCTAATACCAGAATAATTAGCATGAAATATTTAATGTATTATAATCCTTACTCTATTTCACTGATAGCCATAATATATGACAACAAAACTGATTTCAATAGCCATTTGAAATTTCATTTTGTACCTATTTATTGACATATCCAATTATAAGTGTTATCCTTTGCTCAATACCAGAGTCAAATGCTTTATTAGAGAAGGAGATGATAAGATTTCTAAAACTATTAGGTCAATAGTGTACATATTTATTGCTGAGTAGCTTATCAAACATGAAGGATTTAGCATGATTACAAATTTGACCCCAAATAATTCATATTGAATTTAAATCACTTAAGTTCTCATCCGTCAAAGACAGTAGAAGAAAAAAAGAAAAAGAAAGCAAAATCATGTTTCTGAAAATAAATAAAGTTCAATATTCAGTAGAATTTTATTGAGTACATGCTTTCTATAATAACTGAAGCAGGAATATAAACAAACTCAGTTTGAAAAATCAAGCATACTGTCTTGAAAGAACTGAAAGTCTACAGAAAACATACAATTATGGTCCTATATGGAACTAATTAAAATAATGTACTGAGAAAGCATATATAATGCCCATTGAAAATATCTATTAATATATTTTCTTCCTTTTTCACTTTTCTGACACCCTTGTGATATTTACACAGCCTCTTATTCCTATTCACAGGTACCAAATTAATGTTCACAAACAAATTATATTATGCCTATTTATTCTCAAAGTAAATAACATCCAGGTGCTCAGGGTATCAAACCAGCTTCAAATGATCACTGCAGATTTATCTTACTCTCTTTTCCAGAATCAGTTATCTGACTCAGCCATGTCATCCTGTTTCATTAGCATAACAATTAACTGCATCATTTCCCTTGATAGTCTACAGGAAGGTACTTAGCAATAAACATAGGGCAGTGTTGGTGTACAGTTAGACAGCTGTAATGCAGTTGGATTGTACTTTGGTTTACAGTGATATTTTCATCTCACTGTATTCACTTGAATTAATGTTGCTGCAAAGGGTTAATACTATAAAAATATTATTCAGTTAACCAATATGAAACCGTTTTGGTTCTGTTAATGACCACCAGTCACCAAAGACCACCAGGAACATCTGTTGCCAAATAGAGTTGATATTCATTACACCAAAAGAGGCTGCAGACCATGTGGAACAGGGGATGTCTCAGAAGCTGGTAGAACAGGCTTGTTATAGAACTTGGGGTTGTGTTCAATCATTTGGAGGAGGGTTTACATATTATTTGCTTTCTTTTCTCATATGAAATTTTTTTGACATTGTCTCATGACAAAGAGTATATATTTTCTTGTTTCCTCAATAAAGCCTGCTTTAGTACTATGTTAAGCAATTAACAGGTATTTGCTGATTTCAATATTCATTTCTGATTTCAATATTTTATTGCTTTATTTTGAAGGAAGGTATGTTTCATGTTACACAAGTAAAACTTAAGACAATATGTGAAAATCATATTATAGCTATGTTCAGAGAAAAATAATCAAGATTCTTACTTTAAATATTTAGTTTAACCCATGCAGCCACCATCATAAAATGACAGCAATAGAAAAACTTAAAAATTGAGAGTACTTTTTTGTTGCTAAAGTAGATTTCCTATTTATAGACCTTCAGAAAGGCATTCATGGAATGATATATTTTATTAAAATACAAATCTAGAAAAATTTTAGAATGTATAAGCTAGTTATATCAGTTAGAATTACTTTATTTGGAAATACCGGAAAATTGTAATACAGTGCCTTAAACAATAATGGGTTTATTCATCTTAATAATGAGAAGTTCAAAGGAAGACAGGCCAGGGTGTGTATGGCAGTCCAGTGATGTCGTAAAAGACCCTAGCTCCTGCTCTCATCCTGCCCTTCCATTCTTGGTGTGTGTTTTTTTTACAAGATGGCTGCATTATCTCTTGACTTTGCATCTACGTTGCTGGAATGATGAAAATGAAAGGCACAAACCATCTCCTCTTTAAATTTTGTTTGTTTGTTTAAAAGAAAAAAGGCAACCCACAATAAATACTTCTTTTTATATCTAACTGGCCATAACTGTGATTCCTGGCCATCCCTAACTGCCAGCCAATTTAAAAAGAGGAATATATTATCTTTCTTATCTCTGTAGTAGAGGAAATCAAGGGAAAGAGTAGGCTGTAATTGAGTTTAGGAAACATTCTACAGTGGCCATGCCAAATAAAATAGGCATACACACATACACGATTTAACTACATATACATGTTAACTTGTAAATTTTCAAAAATTTCAAAATGATTTGTATTTTAATCAAAGATACTTATGAATGCCTTCTTGAAAACCTATTAATAGGGAATATACTTAAAAAAGTTATATATATCTTTAAAGCCATATTAATGTATATAAAATTATATATGTATATAGACATATGCAAAGAAAAATCTATTGAGTTGAAATAAATTATTTAAAAATTTAAAAATATATCTTTAAAAATTAATGATTATGTCTTTATTTTCATATCAATATAAAAAAACAGAAATGCAATTATCACATTGCTAAGCAAAGTTTCATGCCTCAGTCTATGTAAATCTAGGAGATATGATTTTAAAATAAAGTAATAAATACTCATAAAATGAGTAGGTAAGTTTTAAAGTTACATTGAAATTTAAAACCTGAGAGAATAATTGCAAAATTGGATTTTGGATAAAAATTAAACGCATCCCATTTACCTTGTTCTGCATTATATTTCCCTAGACTCTATTTTTTGTTATATTTTGATAATTCATTCTAGAAGTAAAAAAAAATAATTTAGACTCCTTATTGGTAAGAATAGAAAATGTGTGCTGTTGATTGTTTATTATCCACTAAGAATGTTCAAATATCCTTCTCTGGTCCTAGCTCAGGTTCCAAGTGCACAGCCCCCTCCATCCCTAGTCTAATATTGCCTACCAACAATTTACCCATTGTGCTTCAGTGGGTCGACATCATGTATATTAACCCCTTCTTATTTCCCACTTAATTCTTATGTAACATACATTTGCATGGGTTCAAAGAGATGATGTGCTGTGTGAGGAAAATGAAATTTTATTTTCCATCTTTCCCAACCCTCAAAAGACATACACATAAAAATAAATTGCTATCCATATTCTGACTGGTACAGAGATAAGGTCTTGTAAATCTTAGAATGTTTCCATTTAATGTAGCTTCATCTGCTTTATATTTATAGTGAATTCCCACAATACTGTGTGTATGTTTTCTGTTTCACTTGAATTTTATTGCTGTTAGATAGTACTTCTTTTCTCCATTTCCATAGAGGGTTTTTTTGTTTTTTTTAAATTGGGAATTAAGAGAGGCTGGTTTGAATATGAAAGTTCTAAACGATACTTTGGCAAAGAAAGTGATGACAGCTAGCTTGAGGAAAATGAATTGAAATTAACGTGACAGAAAACAGGAAGATAGAGAAAATTTAAATTTATTAAAACTGGGAAAATTTTGAAACTACAAATAAAGATGATCAAATCCATCAATATCAAATAGAAGTGGACCTAAATGTATTCCAAATGTGAGAATGAGAGTTTAGAACAAGATTATATAAATATTCAATCTTCTTTATAGCTAATATCTAGATTTGCTATGGGCATATCCAAGTAATTTCCAATAAGTTGGTTTTGAAAATTGTTCTTGTTAAGGGGTCCTATTGTTGGATTTAGTAGCCTTCCTGAACTGGAAGAACCTAAATACTGACTCTCAAGTCACCACGAAAGATATGATGATATAATGAACCAGGATTTTCTTGTTTTGATTGATTAGTTCAATACCTTTAAAAAAAAGATAGAAAGGGAGAAAGAAGGAAGGAAGGAAGGAAGGAAGGAAGGAAGGAAGGAAGGAAGGAAGGAAGGAAGGAAGGAAGGAGATTGGGAGAGGAAGGGAAAGGGAAATGTTACCAAAGGACCATTTACTTAGTCTACATTATAATATATAAAGTTGAAATTATTAATTCTTTGTGCAATGACTGGACTTCCTTGCATCCTATTTAATAAACTGACTTTGAAACTTGTGTGAAAGTATTAAAAATTCAAACATATTTTGATGATTACCTCTTAAATTGGCACTGCTAAAAAATGTCTAAAACAGAGACAAATTTTAAGGAGGGTATAGTAGTACACAAAGGCAAGACACATCAATGATATATGGTTTTATTAATTGATTTTAAAAGGTCTGGAATGTCTTTTACTTGCAAAAAGTGGTGCATACAATACTCATATAGCCACGTGTGTATTGATTGGAATGTAGACTAGGACATGGTTCAAATTAGCAAAATTTCTAAACCAAAGGCACTAGATGAGACAGGATGAAATAAAAATGTTCTTCAGTCTGCAAAACTTCTAAGAAAAGAGACTGAATGAGATAAAATAAAAATAACAGATGAGACTCCTTTGTCATATTTAGTTATGCACTTTGGGTACTCTTTCCATGTCATTTTTGGCAGGGATGAAGGATGCTAATAAGGAAAAAAAATTCAGACAACACCAATTATTTTAAGGGCATGCAGTTAGGTGCATAGCAGCTAACCTGAAGCTTTGTGGATTCCAGATGGGACAAATAATCAGATTACTTGCGGGTGTTTTAATAGTACCCAGAGGGTATCATAAAATCACTCACCATATGCCTAATATCCCTATAGCTCTGTTTCTTTGAACTGTTACTTTAATCTTCCCTTTTATTTACTTTTTATTGCCATACACTTAAACTGATGTCTTTTCTTATCTACAGATAAACTTATAGGCAATATGTGAATACTCATGCACATCTCTTATCTCTCATTTTACTGTACTTCCTACTTTTTCTATTGATATTTTAGTTGTCTGCCCTATAATGTGGGTATCTCTTAAGCTTTATGTTGAAGGATTTCCATTTCTGTGTCTGTTTGCTGAATTTACTATTGGTTTTGTGATTAGGAGTATAAAGGTCAGAAACCAAATTGTGATGGGTTGGAAAAAAATAGAAGGTATAGAAATATAGAAAGTAAATTTAAATTTTATGTAAATCTATTAGAAAAATTTAAGTGGTTCTAAGTCACATTTAATAGGGTTGTTTTATGCAAGCATGCGAGGCTAGCTTATATTATAATGGTCTGAAGTAATATGTTCCCATAAATTGCATAGTTGTTGGTAGGGTGATTGAAATAGCGTTGCAACTTTTTTTCTGATAAATGGGGAACGTGTTTTCAAATCACACTGAGGTGGGGGGAAGTGTTTGGTAGCTGGAAAACAAATTTAAAAAGTGTATAAGGGAAAAGTTATTATCAACTGTGTCAAATGCTATTTAATAGGCCAAGTAAAATTAAAGTTGAAATTGGGTATTGGATTTAGCAATTTGGAGGTCATTGATAAACCGAATACGATCAATTTGTTTGAATAACAGGGATAAGAAACCTGTTTGGAATGGGTTCAAAATGCAAAGATAGAAATTGGTGAGTATTTTCTGAAAAGAAAAAGATAAATTGACACTGAAAATTTTATCAGAATTATTTTTGTTTTGATTGCTTTACTTTGTTTTGTTTTTGTTCTTTTTTCTTTCTTTCTTTTTTTTTTTTTAGAATGGAGAAACAGCAGGATGTTTATACGTATGCTGATGATAATTATCCAATATAGAGCTGGGAACTGAGGAGTAGATGACAGGGATGTTATCTAATAAGAGGTAAGGAATTGTCTTAAGAAATGAACACTAATAGTTCTATTTTAATAGAAAGGTAGAGTATATGGGCACAGATGCTGATAGTTGTCCATATGTGGTGTTAGGAATCTATTAAGGTTTTTAGAATTACTTCAGCTTGCTTTGTGAAGTAAGAAGAAAGGTCATTAAGAATAAGAGAAGAAAACCATGTTCTTTTTTTTGGAGGGTGGGGAGAGTCACAGCATATTTTTATTTTTTTATTGAAGTATAGTTGATTTACAATATTATATTAGTTACAGGTCTATAGCATAGTGATTTAATATTTTTATAGATTATACTCCATTTATAGCTATTACAAAATATTGGCTATATTCCCTGTACTATACAATATATCCGTGTAGCTTCTTTATTTTATACTTAGTAGTTTGTACTTCTTAACCCCTTACTCCTATATTGCTCCTCCCCCATTCCCTCTCCCCACTGGTAACTTTTAGTTTGTTCTCTATACCTGTGAGTCTGTTTCTGTTTTGTTATATTCATTTGTTTGTTTTATTCTTTAGATTCCACATATAAGTGATAGTATACATTATTTGTCTTTTCTCTGTCTGACTTATTTCACTAAGCATGATCCCCTCTAGGTCCATCCATGTTACTAGTTTTTGAAGCGAACAGAGAAGGTATAAAAGAATGCTTGAGGGAAATGGGGAAGTGATGCTAAAGATAGCAATGTGGTTTCTAAATAGCTTTAAGCTCCCTTGAGGTTGTGGTCATGATTTTTAAAGGGAGACCAATTAGTGTGATTGCTGTTTTTCTTCTAATAAGTTTACCTGTATAAGTTCAGGCTCAAAGTAGGCAGATAATTACATTTAAACAATGTTATGGATATTTCATGCATGTAAGGCCAAGTGAGAGAGGGACTAAGGAGTTGAGATAAGTGAGAGGAAGTAATTATGAGAACTGACCATAAAATTAACCTGGATAATCAGGAAAGAGAGGTCATCAAGATGGTCAATGTGTGACAGTAATTGGTAATGACAAGGTATAGGATTAACTCTATGGAAATGAGTGGCTTAGGCAGAGTGAAAGTTGAATATTTGAAGGTAGAGAAGAATATGGGTAGCATGATTCAAGTATTGTTTTTAAGGAAGGCAGGAGGGAAAACTGTTTGCCAGAGTCAAGGAGGATAAAGAAGGAGATTATTCTAACTTAAACATAGTGCTATGAATGAAATGGGAGAAAGAATAGTAACTGTGTTAGAGGGCTGCAGCAGAAGCAGTCTAAATGTTGCCCAGGTTTAGAGCAAAAGGGGATAAGGATTCTCAGGAAGTGTTTGAGAATGTAGAGAAATTTGTTGATTATGGACTGGGAAATTAAGGGCACTGTGTCAGGTTTTCATGAGTTAGGGCGGAGAGGAAGATGGAAAGAGTGAAGAGGATGTGCAAAGATTTTAGGGTGGGAGAGATAAGGGTGGCCTGGAACTCTGAGCTTCTGGTGTTAGGTGTCAGCACATACACAGAAATAAAGGATATAATGAGATTAAATCAGATGACCTAAAGGCATTCAGGAATGGTGGTGATGTGGATAGAGGATGGCTGGAACCTTTCTAGTTGATGTAGTTTAGGATATCTGTGAAATCAGGATCTTTCATCTCTTTCTATGTGGGTCAATTGTTTGAGGGTTAAATTGAATCAAAAGAAAAAATGCTTGTATTTAAGTCATCATGTGTTCTTAAAACCCTTAAAATTTAGAGCTAATTGAAATCTCTGCATACTATTTAGCAAAAAAAGAAATATGGTAGAAAAAAAAATTTAGGTCAAGTGAAATTTGGAACTAGATTATGAAGAATTAAATAGCTGCCTTGGAAACCAGCACTATTTAATAGTAGAGTGGAAATAATATATGCCTGATCCATACACACTGCAAATATTGTGTAATACTTATCTTAATATTTTAATAAAGTTTGTTAGGTGTTTGATAAAGCATATTAAATTAAGCCTGCTCAAGAGTATTGCCTCTATAGCTTTACATGTTTTTAAATTTCAACCCATATGAACATATTATTTTAATTATTACCTGGGATAAGTTGCCTTGTAAAGAGTAAGTATAGTTATGCCACCAAGTACAATCTATGTTACTTGGATTCTGTTACATGCATTGGTTACTTTTTTTTTTTTTTTTTTTTGTGGTACACGGGCCTCTCACTGTTGTGGCCTCTCCCCTTGTGAAGCACAGGCTCCGGACCCGCAGGCTCAGCGGCCATGGCTCACGGGTCCAGCTGCTCCGCGGCATCTTCCTGGACCGGGGCACGAACCCATGTCCCCTGCATCGGCAGGCGGACTCTCAACCACTGCGCCACCAGGGAAGCCCACATTGGTTACTTTTGATGTCACTTTTTATGAGGTCCAGGTGACCTGCCTGACAGATTTGACTTGGTAAACAGAACTACTTTGCAATGGTAAGTTATTTTTTCTCTTTGAGACATGTTAAAGGTCATAATGTTCAAATGTTTATCCCCTGAAGATCTCAAAGGTAACTTACCCATGGGGACTCATTATTTCTCTCCCTGTTGAAATTCATGTTTTTATCTTTAGACTTGCATCTGTAAAAAGTTGGCATGGAGGAAAAGAACTGTGTCTAGTGCATA
Organism: Grampus griseus; assembly: GCF_964374135.1. Classification (NCBI taxonomy): domain Eukaryota; kingdom Metazoa; phylum Chordata; class Mammalia; order Artiodactyla; family Delphinidae; genus Grampus; species Grampus griseus. The sequence goes on from NC_138997.1 coordinate 65,083,712, forward strand.
ATATAGTGTATAAAGAGGCAGCAAAACAAGTTTCATTGACATTCTGGTCACTAACTTTGTATTGAATGCATTCAGGGTATATTTATCTTTTGTAACCTAAAGCTAAAATCTCAAAATTATTTAGTTAAAAAATTTTTTACTGCTTATTATGTGTATTAGTATAGGTCTATTATGCTCTAGTAACAAACTCATAATTTCACTACGTCAAATTCATAAAAGTATATTTCTTGCCAAGGATTGACTGTTTTCTTTTATTTCTGTAATGTCCTCACTGCAGGATCCAGCCTGGTAGAGTAGACACTCTAGAACACTGCTAGTCATCAAGAAAATAGGAAATAAATTTTGGAGAGGTTTACTCTGCAATTAGAAGCTCTAGTTGGGAGCCACACATAACACCTCATTGCTAATCACCACTCCCAAATAAACCAGAAGTCCATTCCTACCCATATGAGGAAGGTAGAGGGAAGTATTATATAGCTATATAGTACTAATAACCACTATATTGGTGTCATTATTCACTGCATTTTCTTTTTAAGAAAATTTGAGATTTCTAAGGGAGCTGATAACAGTGTTATTAAAATATGCCTATAGATTATACTTGAAAAGACAAATTAAATGAAACACACCATTAGTGGGGATAGAGTGAATACAGATATTAAAGCAATTTTTGTCCAGAAAAATCTTAACTTGCTTTGTTAATAACAAAAAGGACAAAGTTTACATTTTGATTAGGTCTATGCTAAATCTACATGTTAATATGAATATAAACATAGATTAGGGATTAAACAATATATTGCATAAAATAATTTACATAAGAATTGTAAAATTTGTGATTTTGGTTTTATTTCTATTTTGATTTTTTCATAGCTTGTAAGCAAACAGATGTCAGGCTTGCTCATTTTGAATTTTGTAGGACTCTGGGAGCAGATATTCATTCTTAAAAAGCACATAGTAAATTAAGTTGCTAATAATAGAGAAAATGGTATTAATTTTCTCCCAAAGTATGAATAGAAGAAACAAAGAGGAATACAAATTATTGACAATAAAATAGTTGACTTAAGAAATAACTACTTATATTAATCTAAAAGTAAACACTGGTTTTGGCCATCAACCAAAGGAAAATATAATTCAAATATGAATGTATTTATTTATATAGAAGTTTATGAGAATAAGAATATATATTAATGTGTCACAATATGTACGCATTTTAGAATGTTTAAATATCACAGTCTCTTTTTCTTCTAAGATATTAGAGAAAAAGAAAAAGTAAGTTTTTTTAAAGTGTAGTATACCAAATATAGGTTTCTTTTTAAAAAAAATCTAGGTTTTTGAATATTTATTTTTATCTAAACCCTTCATCTGGGAAAAAAGAATTTGTGATTATATGTAATTAAAATTTTGTAGAAATTATGACGATGAATTTGTACTTTCTACCTTGTTAACCCATCTTACTCAAAGCTGCATTTGAAAGAAGACTAGCTGCACGAACAGACTGTGACTGTAGGATGGAGTTTTTTTGAAATAAGATGGTGCGTTGATTGAACATTATCTTGGCCCATTGGTACTGTGCTATCCCCATTTGTATACAGAGAAGCAAGAAGAGGAACAATTAATCACATTCCTGTTCTCCACAACAGACTCAATGAAAAGGAGAGGACCAAAAAAACATGAGTGCAATCTCTCTGAAGTGCTTTCATAAATAATTAGGAAGGAACTTTTAGTAATCATCTCTTTTTCAGAGTCAGCTTGACAAACTAGGAGAATTAGGAGTCCAGAAGTTGATCTTGCATCATAAGTCTAATTTTTCTGTCTTCTATTTTTCAACATTTGCTTCAGTTTTCATTGCTTAAAACCCTCTAATGACTGCTCATTGCTTTAAGCACAATTCAGTATTCTTTTTTTTCTTTCCAGTTCTATTGAGATATAATTGACATACAATAGTATATAAATTTAAGGTATAAGCACAGTGATTTTATTTACTTACATACCTTATGAAATGATTACCACAATAACTTTAGTGATCATCTATTATCTCATATAGATATAAAATGAAAGAAAAAAATTCTTTTTCCTTGTGATGAGAACTCTTAAGATTTACTCTCCTAACAGCTTTTGTATATAACATACAGTGGTGTTAACTATGTTAATCATGTTGTGTCGCATTCCTAGTACTTATTTATCTTATACCTAGAAGTTTGTATCTTTTGACCACCATCACCCAATTCTCCCTACTCTCACCCCTCGCCTCTGGTAATATAATCCCTTTTTCTATGAGTTTGTTTTTTTTTTTTAAAAGTATAATTGATCTACAACACTATGTCAGTTCCTGGTGCACAGCACAGTGATTTGATATCTCTGTACATTACAAATACAGAACAATTCAATATTTTTAATGTCAAATACTAAGTACTAAGTTATCTGACCTCTGATTATGTCTGTGACCTCATGTCAAGATTTGTACACACACACACAATGGAATATTATTCAGCCACAAAAAAGAAGGAAATCTTGCCTTTTCAACAACATGGATGGACCTTGAGGGCATTACATTAAGTGAATAAATTAGAAAGAAAAAGACAAATACTGTATGTTCTCACTTATATGTGGAATCTGAAAAAAGTCAAATTCATAGAAATAGAGAGCAGAATGGTGACTACCAGAGGCTTGTAGGGTGGGGAAAATGGCGAGATTGTGGTCAAAGGGTATAAACTTTCAGTTGTAAGATGAATAAGTTTTAGGGAATCTAATGTACAGCACAGTGACTACAATTAACAATACTGTATTATATACTTGAAAGTTATTAAGAGAGTAGATCTTAATGTTATCACTGCAAAAAAAAAGGTAAAAAGGTAATATATGAAGGGATGGAGGTGTTAACTAAACCTTTTGTGCTAATCATTTTGCAATATATATTGTATCAATCATCATGTTTACATCTTAAACTTACATGTTATATGTCAATAATATCTCAATAGAGCTGGAAAAAAATGATTCCATGTGCTTCAGGATTTTCCATCTCTTCCCTCCAACGCCACCCCCTCCTTTCCTCTACTTCAAGCCGTCAAATGACTATTTATCCTATGTAGTCTCATATTTAGCACTCTCAGAAAACTTCTTTGAACCCTAAGGCTAAGTTAGATCTCTTACTATAAAGCAACATAGCGTTTTGTACTACAGATTATACAATACTGTATAGTCAAGCTCAAACATTCTGAATCAAGCAGCAAAAAAAAAAAAAAGGAAACAGAATGGACTATTGTGGCAGTAAATAAACTGCCAATTAATGCTTTTGTATTCTGAAAACAAACTGAATTACTGGATTGCATAGTACTCTATCTCCACTCAGGGCTTATTCCTTTTATTTACTTTGCTTCTAGTTCCCGGAAACTACAAAATGTTTTCAGCAAACAAAAGGAATAGCCAGTCTCCTCAATTAACATCAAACCAAATAAATTATCCTTTTGAGATATATAATCTCTTTCCTCATGCTCCACACTTTAAATAATTAAATGAGGGGCTTCCCTGGTGGCACAGTGGTTAAGAATCCACCTGCCAATGCAGGGGACATGGGTTCAAACCCTGGTCTGGGAAGATCCCACATGCCGTGGATCAACTAAGCCCGTGCACCACAACTACTGAGCCTGCACTCTAGAGCCTGCAAGCCACAACTACTGAGCCCACGTGCCACAACTACTGAAGCCCACACGCCTAGAGCCCGTGCTCCACAACAAGAGAAGCCACCATAATGAGAAGCCCACGCACCATAAGGAAGAGCAGCGCCCGCTCGGGGCATCTAGAGAAAGCCCGCACACAGCAACAAAACCCAGTGCAGCCAAATATAAATAAATAAAATAAAATAAGTAAATTACAAATAAATAAATGAAAGAATAAACAGTTATGTCTAGAGTGTTCATATTTCTATAACCTCACCAAGTCTGGAGTTAAATTAAGAAAATTGAGTGAGTAAAATGTTTAGGTCTGAATGATTAATAACGCTTCTCAAAAGAATCCTTCCTAAATAAGGAATGTCTACTCAAAGGACATATTTCTGTACTCAATTCTCTAGAGTCACAGGAAGCTGTGCTTCTCCTCAGGTGCTAAGGACTCAGAAATATTGAGGATTTTTTTCAGAGAATCCTCCTATGTAAACCAAAGATAATATTTCCCCAAAAATGAAATCATTGGCCCTACTTACCCCATACCACCTCTCATTTTATCATATAAAAAGTCACACTGGCAAACTACCTTGTTGGATACTGGGGACCTAACCACTTTATCTCTCCTTTTCTTTAGCAGAAATCATAGCACCTACGATTATGCATTTATGCCTAAATGCTCCACTAGAATGTAAGTTCCATGAAAGCAGACTATGTGTATGTCTTGGACACTATATGCCATTACCCTGCCAGATGCTGGTGATATAAGTACTCAAAAAATATTTGTGGTTGAATGAATGAGATTAATAAGAGTGTGCACAGATAAGCGAAAAGCATGTTTACAATACAATAATGCTACAAGATATTTTTTCCAGTGTCATCATTTGTGATGACATTTATTTTTTTCTAAAGAGACATTTTAGTACAAGGGAAGTCTTCATTTTTGAAAATGTTTCTCAGTTGACATTTCTTTTGCGAGCATGAATTACATCTCAAGAAAATTATGAAATTATCTATTGTGTGCCTTACTAAACTTTGTTTCCCCATTTCTTATTTTAGGGTCTGCCATAATTTATGCACTCAATAAAAATTTGCTAAATATTTATTTGTATGTACTTTAAAAAGAAGTTAAATAAAAGCAATTTTAGAGGGTATTGATTCTGATATGGGTTCATGGACAAATTATCTTTTCCTGTTTATCAATATTACTCTACAATTATCAACAGTAAAAATTATATTGCATCTTATTTCAGAATCTTAGTACTCTAAATATATAAACTACTTTATACCTCTCACTGCTTTATAATTACTTGAAATTCTCTAACTGTATTGCTTAGGTACTTTATATACATTTAACTTCATTGTAGAGAGAATTTGCCTGTCTAAAATGTATTTTCCTGATATAGAATGAAAATGTGTTTTGACATCAGGAAAATATGTGGTTTGGTGATAAACAATAGCTATACAGAGTGCAAATGTATTTGAGGTGGATCATAAGATACAAACTCCACACAGCAGTTATTTCTGAACAATCCATATTCAATCAAATACTTCAGACTATCACTTTTTGAAGAAACAAAGATAGGACTCTGATTTGCTTTTGTACTGAAAGATGCAATTGTGACACTTTGTAGCAAAGAACTTTGGTCTGAAGTAGAAAACTAATTAATAAAGCAGGCGGAAACAATTTCTGAGGCCATTTTTACTGCTTTAATTGGCAGTAGTAGAAGCTTTGGTTAAAAGGAAATCCCTAATAGGAAAAAAGAAGGAAATTTAGAATGAAATAATTTCTAAGCTTGCACTAACTTCCATTGTGTGTTTACTCCTTGCATATTCCTGCATGATAAAATTCTATTAGAGCCACTTCTTTTATTAATCAGTGCATTAATTTTTAGTAAACCCCTATGTAAGTCCAGTATGTTTATTATTATTCAACACTATAAATTAAAAACATGAACCATTTCGCCACAATTCATGTTAACCAATGTTGTTATACAATGCAATAATTTCACTGCAATGTAAAAATGGAATTTACTTTATACAAAGAAAAATTGCTGCCTTTCCTACAAGAGAACATATGTGGAAAATGAATAGTCATTTGGACTGAATACCTAAATTTATTTAGTAATGAAGGATTTGGATATTGAAATAATAAGCATCTAAGCTCATAGGCTGATTCTCGTTTCCCAGGCAGTTTCTGTCTCCATTGGAAACCTGAAGCTTAACCCACATTTATTATTGTAACCACAAAAATTTTGGTGGTTACTTACTACACAGCTTCTATGGTGTGAATTTTGCTGTACATCTGGCTGTCATCCCATTCTTTCTTTCTTCTCATTTAAGGAACCAATGGTTCTTAAGACTTAACAATTCTTGGGGTTATTTAGTATTTTCTCAATAAAATAGCTTTGTTTTAATTAATGTCATTTTCTTTTGCTTGCATCTAAAAACTCCCACAAGTATGGTCTTATATTTCTCATTTAAATAACAGCAAGGATGAAATCTAACATGTAGAATAGCGAGGCATAGGCTAAATGTATGGCCCCAGTTGCTTACTACCTACCAGTACTTGACAGAAGGCAACACACAGGATGAGCTGGGAGAATCAAGAGAGATTAGCATTTGAGGTATGGTTTAAAGAATATGGAATTTAAATATTCAGAATCTAAAAGAATATCAGAGAATAACAAGTGATTTGGGGAGATTGGAGCAAAGATTATATGAAAAAATGAAATGGAAAATGACACTAGAAAGGTGAAATAGGTTACAACTCTGCAAGTCCTTGAATGCCTTATAAGAATATTTGAATTCCAGAAATAAAGGTGGACAATTTAAAGTTTTCATGTAGAGGGAAAAAAAAATAGAGACAATCACCTACTCCTAATTACATAATTTATTCATCAGGCAATATTTTAAAATAGTTTAATCATACATTCTACTTTTCATCGAAGTATAGCATACTTATAGAAAAGAGCACAAATCATACATAACTGTGTAACTTCATGAATGTTCAGTGTTGAACATGTTCAGCTAAATAGAACCCACTTCAGAATGCTAGAAGTACTCTTTTTTTTTTTTTTTTTTTTGCAGTACGCGGGCGTCTCACTGTTGTGGCCTCTCCCGCTGCGGAGCGCAGGCTCCGGACGCGCAGGCTCAGCGGCCATGGCTCACAGGCCCAGCCGCTTCGCGGCATGTGGGATCCTCCCGGACCGGGGCACGAACCCACGTCCCCTGCATCGGCAGGCGGACTCTCAACCACTGCGCCACCAGGGAAGCCCTAGAAGTACTCTTCATCCCCCCACCAGTCACTATGTCCTCAAACATAACCCCTCTCCCAATTTCTAAAACATAAATTATTTATTGAACATTATACAAATAGAACATACATTTGTACTTTTTTTTTGTCTCTGTTCTTTCAACACTGCATTTGTAAAATCATCATTATTGTGAATTTGGCAGTTTGTTTTTCTCATTGCTATACTGTGTTCTACTGTTGAGTGTACTATGATTAATTCATTTTGCTATTGATAATATGGCTATTTTGAATGAAGCTACTATGAATATTTTGTACATGTTATTTAATGAAAATAAGTATACAAAATATTTTTTAACATCAGTAGGATGAGCTTGGACTGAAGTGTCTATTATTGATAAATATTCTGATTGATTCTACTAGTCATTCCATATGGAGATATCAAAAATATATAATTCATTAACTGTGTCTCTGATAAAAAATTAGTGGTCATATTTTATATACTAAATCAGCTTTAATAATAAAATGTACATAGAGTTGAATTTGTTGTTTTATCATGACCTGAGTTGAATGCTGAAAGCAATATACTCTCTTGGGTCTACTGGTTACATTGAACTTTATGAAAATGATGTTGCTCATAAGATTGTTTCAATAAGCTGTGATATCTGCTTCTGCCTTTTAATCCAGGGAGGAAAAAAAATGAAAAACTATGCTAGACTTTTACTAGGTTTTGCCTTGCATATATTTGTATCTCAGGGAGTTGTCTCTCCTCCCTCTTCTCATGCAATCCTATTATGGAAGTTTTTTTTCTGTTATTAAAACATTATATATATATTTAAACAAGTACCTGTCCTTAAACACTAAAATTTTATCCACAGCCACTTCAATAGGGATGTTTTAATTAAAAATAATTTTAGTGAGCATCCAGTTTCACTTGTGACAAGTAGAGAGCTTGGAAATAATCACTCGTCCTTACAACAAGAGAATACCAGACAAATGGAAAATCAATGAGTTTTCTTGGAATAATCAGAGAACTGGAATTACAGGGAAAACTTCCATCCTGAATTCTGGAGAGACATATGAATCTAGATAGTCACAGCCAAGATCTGCTTCCTTGGAACAAAAGCTGTAGGAGCCATAAACTCTAGGAAGACTTACCCAATAATATTGAACAATGGATGGTGCTGAGTGTGGACTAGCATGAGATTAAGAAGCTTGCAGTGTTGTGGGGAGTATGTTTCTGTGGACTTTACCTCCAGGAAACTCATAGTGATAATCCAAGAAAGATTCACTTCTTTTCATGCCCAGACCCTTCTCTATAACTAAAGCCTACTCTCCAAGAAGGGCTTTGACAGCGTGCAATTCTGAAACTTTACCTGAGCTTAGGAAAAGGAACTGCTTCTCACCTCATGTCTCTTTTATACTTCTAGCTTAACTTAAGGGTAAAAGAAAATAACATAATCAACAGGGTACAGGAATTCTAAATGAATGAATGAATGAATAAATAAGGAAAGCTGCAGCCAGGGAAGGGAGTGGGGGACAAGGAGAAAAATATTATACCATCAGGGGAGGTACAAAAACACTTGTGAAGACCACAGTCCAAGACATAGGCACAATAGAAGACTGAGACTTAATCAGAAGATAATATATAAACACTCCCTCCCCAACACTCTGCCACTCCATTTACAAACCTCAGTACAGTAACAGTATTACACTTGACAGAGCTTCCATACACAGACTCTTTTTGATGAACAGTGTATAGGGAAACCCCCAAGCCAAGATTAAAATAAAAGACACTAGAGAAATTTGAAAACTTTAGTACCCATATCACAACATATATAGCTAGATTAACATAAAATACTAAATACCTGATACAACATGACCTGATTTCAAAAAAATATTATAAGATATCAAGATATCATGAAAGGCAAGAAATAACACAGTCTGAAGAAACAAAGAAAGCATCAGAATCAGACCCAGATGAGACACAGATGGAATTAACAGACAGATGTTATAAAATAATTGTGATAAATATGTTAAGGGCTCTAACAGAAAAGGTAGACCATATGAAAGAATAGATGAATAATGTAAGCAGAGAGATAAAAGCTCTAAGGAAAAAAAATCCAAAGAAAATGCTAGAAATAAAAAATGGTATAACAGAGAATGCCTTTGATGGGTTCATCAGTAAACTACACACAGACAGGGAATGAATATGTGGACTCAAATATAGGTCAATGAAAACTTTGCAAAATAAAATTCAGAGAAAAAAAAACAGAAGAGATCATCTAAGAAATGCAGTATAAAATTTTTTAAAATGTAGCCTATGCAGACATGAAATATAAAAAGTAAAAGAAAGACAGAACAAAGTGGAAGAAATATTTGAAATAATAATGATGGAGAACTTTCCAAAATTAGTGACAGACTTCAAACCACAGATCCAGGAAGCTGAGAGCATCAAGAAGGATAAATACCGAAGAATACTTCTGCCTATTCAAACTGCAGAAAATCAAAGAAAAGGAAAATCTTGAAGAGAGCCACAGGACGACGCAGATAAACAACTTATCTATGGAGGAAGAAGGATAAGAGTTATAGCAGACTTTTCATTTCCATGCAAGCAAGAAGAGAGTAGAGTGCTATCTTCAGAGTGTTGAAAGAAAATAACGCCAACCTAGAATTCTTTATTCAGAAGAAGTATTCTTCAAACGTGAAGGAGAAATAAGGACAATCATGGATAATCAAAAGCTGAGGGAATTTATTTCCAGCACACCAATTTTACATGAAATGTTAAAAGTTCCTCAGGCAGAACAAAAATGAGATAGTGAGAAATTCTTCACTCCTTACGTGTGAGTGGTACATATTGACTTCTTTCCAAGAGAAGAGTATGTAAGGGGAGGAAACAGCAATTTTACCCTGGAAAAACCTAACACTGCCTCAGCCAGGTCATTAAGGTTAACATCATCAGTGATAAGTCCTGTTGACAGTATGTACATGATGTGATGAGAATGGCATCGTATTTCTGTTGTGCCTATCTCCTCAAAACCAACAAGCCCAGTCTAACCTTGGGAAAAACATTAGGTAAGTCACAATTAAGGGATATTCTATAAAATGCCTGATAAGGTCCCCTCAAGACTGTCAAGGTATTCAAACAAGGGAAGTCTGAGAAACTGTTGTGATCTCTATCTATCTAAGGATATGTGATGACAAAGGAGACTTCATATCTGAATGAAATGTATTCTGGATGGGATCCTAAAACAAAAAAAGACATTCATTAAAAATAGAGGAAATCTGGGGCTTCCCTGGTGGCGCAGTTGCTGGGAGTCTGCCTGCCGATGCAGGGGACACGGGTTCATGCCCCAGTCCGGGAGGATCCTGCATGCCGTGGAGCAGCTGGGCCCGTGAGCCATGGCCGCTGAGCCTGCGCGTCCGGAGCCTGTGCTCCGCAACGGGAGAGGCCGCAACAGTGAGAGGCCCACCTACCGCCAAAAAAAAAAAAAAAAAAAAAGAGGAAATCTGGGCTTCCCTGGTGGCGCAGTATTTGAGAGTCCCCCTGCCCATGCAGGGGACACGGGTTCGTGCCCCGGTCCGGGAGGATCCCACATGCCACGGAGCAGATGGGCCCGTGAGCCATGGCCGCTGAGCCTGCGCGTCTGGAGCCTGTGCTCCGCAACGGGAGAGGCCACAATGGTGAGAGGCCCGTGTATCTCCCCCCAAAAACTAGAGGAAATCTGAATAAAGTACAGACTTTAATTAATAATAATGTGTCAATATTGGTTAATAAGTTGTAACAAATGTACCACACTAATGCAAGACGTTAACATTACAGCAAACAGTGTAGGCTATCGTGGGGTCTCTGCACTGTCTCTCCAAATTTTCTGTAAATTACAAGTTATCATAAAATAAAAAGTTTACTTTTGAAAACAAAGCAAAGGTGAAATAAAAAAGCAATTCCAGTGGCTTTATAAGTATTAGGATGGGCACGTTTCACTACGTCTTTTGGATTTGGAGCTGCATTATATTCCTAACTGTAGGAATAAGTCAGTTTATAAGTAGTTTATAATAAATAGTTTATAAGGATAAAAACTATTCTTTATCTGAAAATCTTTCATAAAGAACTCTTCACTCTTTTAAGCATAATTCCACATCTTTATTTTCTATCTAATGGTATATACGCACAAGTGAAAAAAAAAGCATGTTGGGATTTCACTTTTAATACAAAATAATGTGAAATAGTTATAGCATGCAGTGATATTATCTTATTAGAAATACTATAGAATTAATGCACTAATAATCTTTCCTTTTAACTTTCTTAAAAAAGTTGATAACAGGGCTTCCCTGGTGGCGCAGTGGTTGAGAGTCTGCCTGCCGATGCAGGGGACACGGGTTTGTGCCCCGGTCCAGGAAGATCCCACATTCCGCGGACCGGCTAGGCCCGTGAGCCATGGCCGCTGAGCCTGCGCGTCCGGAGCCTGTGCTCCGCAACGGGAGAGGCCACAACAGTGAGGGGCCCGCGTACCACAAAAAAGAAAAAAAAAAGTTAATAACAGTTGTTCTACTCTGAACTTTTAAAAGTGTGTAAGCTTATTTAGCATCTCAGAGGAAATTAAACATGTTTCAAATTATCTAAAATAGCTTTAATTTGTAGAGTTCTAAACAATTATTTAAATCATAAACCAGATTTTGAAATAGTGAGATAAAAAACGTTGCTTATGTACATCTGGAAGGATTTTTTCATGAACAAGATGGAGGTTAATTTGGTGCCTTGATTAGAATACCAGTCATAAGGTCTAGGTCTGAGATTTTATCCATATGTAGGCCAGCTGACTTTGCTACATAAACTGAACAGTGGCTACTCCTCTGATATTGATTAGCAGGGTATTTTAGAGATTGGACTTTTCATGGTCAGGATTCTGGTAATCCTCACAAATTTTATGGGGAGTTCTGTTATTTACAGATGAAGAGATTCTGTGATGCAGCGATGTGCCAGAGGATGCCATGCACTCTGATTAACTGGCAGAGTAAGTCTGAATTGAAGCTCAGTTCTCCATCTCTATGTAAACTGCCTCTGCAAATTTTAGAACCTGGCCCAGTTCTTATGTTTCTTGTGCAACATATTGGAAATAAAACTGTTAGTTGAATTACATCTCCTCCTCACCCTTATCACCCCTGACATGCTGAAGTCCTAACCCCAAGTACCTCAGAATGTGACTTTATATGGAAATTGTGTCTTTACAGAAGTAATCAACTTTAAATGAGGCCATTAGATTGATCCTAATCAAACATGACCAGGGAACCTATAAAAAGAAGAAATTTGGACACAAAGATAGACATTCATAGTAGGGAGATGATGTGAAGACACCAGGGAAACACCAGGTAAGGACAGAGGCAGCGACTGGAGTAATGCCGCCGCAAGCCAAGGAGCACCAAGGATTGACAGCCACCACTGGAAACTAGGAAAGGCAATGAAAAATCCTCTCTAACAGGCTTCAAAAGGAGCCTGGCCCTGCCAAAATCTTGATTTTGAACTTCCAGCCTACAGAACTGTGAGAAAATACATTTCAAACTGCCCAGTTTTTGATATTTTGTTATGGCAGCCCTAGGAAACTAATAAAAAAACCAAAGTAAATTTTCAGTTACACTGAATAGTCTTAGACTGCTATTCGATCATTTCACTCAACTTCCTACTTTATTTGCTATAACTTGATATAGAGTCCATATTAAGAATTTTATCAATTTTTTCCCATTATCCAAGCTCTATTCATATTTTTTTCATGCAGTGTCTTCCTCAAATTAATGGCTTTCCCAGCCATTTCTGAGGAGCATGCATTTTTTTCCCTATTGTTTTAGATGTTTCTTAGCCATAAGTGGAATGTTGCTTGCCTCTTCATACAAATTGAACTGTCACTTGATTTCTCTATATTAGCTTTTTTTTAAAGACTTCACTGTGCCATTATTTTATACCTATCTTGCTTTCCAGTTTCTTACATAGTTCTTGATCCTACCTTTGCAATGCTTTAGTTAAAGAATTAAAATAGTATTACTGAAGAATTCAGTAATATTGGGAATATTGTTATCTTGCTTCATCACAATGTGGGTGTGTGTGCACACACCCAAGTACTTGTATATATGTGTGTTTTCATATGAGCATGTATGCACCAAGTGTTTATACTGCCAATGACTTTTTCTTTAATTATTAATAATGTTAATTCAAATTCTCCAAGTATACACATCTAGGGAAAGTAGCTGAGAAGTTTGCAGAGTGCCAGAAGTCTGACTAAGGCTACATATTTGCTGCAGTAAGTCCACATATGAATATTTCAAAGTTCAGTCTTACTTTAGTACACTAAATGATAGGTCAGTTGACAAAGGTTTAATGCATTTTAAGAAATGAACTAATTTTGCTCTTTTATCAAGAAGAATTTTTTTCTCCAAAATTTAATCAGATACAGCATAGTAGCTTACTTCAAGATTTGTTATAATAAACATCCTAACAAGTGAATTATCAGATTTATAATTTGCATAAATGAGTTATTTCACTGATATACATATCCCCGAATTTAAATCTTTTATTTTACATTTAATTTGATAAGTTATGCTGCAATGATTTCTAATAGTCTTATCCCTTGTATTTTAAGTTACTATAAATTTCTTAAGATCCTAACTGGCAGTGGTTAATGAAATTACTAAAGATAAGTCACTTCTACAGCTTTTTCAGTTACAGCCGTTTAAAAAGAAAATATATCATTATAGCAAAAACGTTCTATTATGTTGTATCAAAGACAGTTCGTGTAATTTTCATTTTTAACACCACAAAAAATACTACATGTGAATCTTTTATCCACTAATAAACATAATTTGGTACTTGTGCTGTACATCACTGTAATTACGATATCTTTTATGCCAAAGACAGCCTCAAACTATGGGTAAGAGCAGGAATTTTTTTTCTTTCGTGAGAGGGTTTAATTAAGTAGTCTCAGAATTGTCTTTGTTGCTTAGTATTTGCCTTCCTTTCAAAACACAATACTCCAATTTATCAAGTAATCATTCTACCTGCTCTTTTATCTCTAATTTCACATATTCATCCAAAAGTTTTAAAAGTAATTATTTTGCGATATCTGCATTTGTCTTTCTTTCAACTTTTATGGTTCATTTCTGAGTGCTTTCTGTTCTAACCCCTACCACTAGTAAGAAGTGTACAACTTCCAAAACACATGAATATGTAAAACACATGAAAGCTTTTATAAGATAAAGTTATAAAAATTCATAAATCAGAGGAACAGGAATGAAACCCACACCCTTTATCTGACAGTTACTGCTTTGAATTGTACGACCTAATTGTATATAGGATTAGATAATATATGAGTACTACAATTTTTGTTCTTTTTAGCATAAGTCTGATGAATGAAAAGCACTATATAACAGTTCATTTTTAAAAATCATTACAATTAGACATCTTTTAGTCAATTAGCGCTTGATATTGCAGCATTTGTAATATTTCTGAATTCTTATATCTGATTCCCCCCACCTTCATTCTTTACTGACTGTAAGATTTTTTTAAACTTATAATTTCTGTATTTTAAGTACATGACAATTGTTAACATTTTTATTGTTTTTAATAAATCTTACATTGTTATCAGTAATTTACAAATGTGTCCTACTAAATGTTTAAAGACATAATTTTTGGAAAGATGTCAGCTGATTTGTATCTTACATGTTATGCAGCTTTAGGTAAATTTTATGAAGTCTGTGAATCACAATTTTCTCACCAGTTAGATGGAGATAATTTAGGCAGAAAATAAGCATTAAATACCTGCTACCTGTAAGAGCTCTTCTGGGTGCTGAGGATACCATTTTTAATAAAATCAGCAAATCTCTGCAGTCCTGGAGCTTACATTCCAGAACACAGTAAAGTGGTTGAAAGAAAATAACAAAAAACATAAACTACTAGGAACTATAGATGCAATGGAAAAGAATAAACAGAGTATGCAGTTAGAAAGTTAGATGGCAAGATGCTATTTAAACTGAGGATGGCTGGTAAAGACTTTTTGCTCTGGTGACATTTGAGCAGCAACCAAAATTAAGAGAGCGCGAATTAAGAAAGTATCTGAGGGAGATGGAAGCAGTAAGTGCACAGTTCCTGAGAAGCATGTTGATGCCTCCAAATTGCAGCCAACAAGCTATTGTCAGAGTGGAAGAAATTCTCCTCTACCCTTGTAGGTTGGTCTAAGAATCAAATTGACATGAGACAGATTAATGGGAGAAAACCAAACAAAAGTTTATACCATGCATACATGGGAGAGACCCAGGAAAACTGAGTAACTTAAAATAGAAGAAACCCTCACCTTAAATACCATCTTCAACTAAAGACAAAAGAGAATGTTGGGGGGGTGGTTTGAGACTTCAAAGGGGAGGAGAGCGATTCATATGAAGATGGAAAAGCAAATGTTTGGTGAACAATTGTTTGCCAGGCCATGCACAGATAATGGGACACAGAGTGGGCTCTGATCTCTCCACCACACCTAGCCTATATTCTTTGCAGATATCTCTGGTGATAGCTTTATTTCAGGACCAGGTGTTCTATCTAAACTTATTTTTAGTTAGTTAGGGGGAAGGTAAAATTTCTTCCTGAGTTTTTTGGGCTTCATTGTTTTCACCTTGAAATAATGTGCATGCCAAAGAGACCATTTAGGGTGGCAAATTTTGCTCCCCTACGCTATTATGGCCACAGCTGAATGACCAAGGATGAGAATGGAAATAACTGAACCCCCCCACCCTTGATATCTGATCACCCCTGGCCTGTCTTCTGCAAGAATACTGTTAAGCTGATTTAACCAGAATCTTCTACTCTTGATGTCTCCTCTAAATAATTTTATATTCACAAACCACCTCACCCAGCTATTTGGCTATAAATCCTCACTTGTCCTCATTATATTTGAAGTTGAACCTGATCTCTCTTCCCTATTGCAATACGATTTCTGAACAATTGGATTAATATTTTTCATTATTATTCATAACTGAAGTATAAATAAATTTCTACCTGTATCATTAAAAGTTTTTTTTAATTTAATATAGGTAATGGATTCTGAGGTGTAGTTATGATAAACAAGTTTGCTCAAAAATATTTTTCCATTGAAAAAAATGAAATGCCTGTTTATTTTTAAAAAAAAGAAAGAAAAAGAAAACTTTATGGAAACATCAAAATGCTGATAAATTTAATAAAGAATTACTCAGCCCAAATCTTAGTGAAACAAGAGAGTTGAGAAAGATAAGGGAGAGCTAAAATGGTTGTTTTGCCCTGAGGATATTTTCTATTTCAGTATAAAAAGGCTGCAAATTTGAAATCTGGCTAGAAAGGAGACACTCTTCCCAATCCACATTTACATTAACATGTAAAGAGAATCAATTAGACAATTTAAAAAAAAACGACTATGTTTAACATAAAAACAAAAAAAGCGGCACAATATCTTTTTTGTAGGAAGGATGGAAGGAAGGAGGAAATTACTAAAATTACTACTACTCACTACGCATAGGTTTCTTAGAAAAATTGGTATGATAAGGTCTAACCTCTTGTTTTGTGCTCAGTCTAGCGTCACTTGCTCACAGGGTGCCGCGCGCATCAGCCCTCCAGACCAGAGTCCGTAGTGTGAAACAGCCACGCAGAGACCTCAGTTCGGGAAGTGCGCAGCAGCTCCCACAAGCTACTTTGATTTAAGATGGCGGCGGCTGGGCATGCGCAGAGATGCTGCACCGGCACGGCTCTGGAGTCACGTGAGCAGCAGGCGAGGACTCCGCTCCCTCCCCCCTTCCCACTGAGGAGCCCCGCCCAAGGCCTGTCTGGAGAGGCGGTTCGCCAGAGCAGGAGCTCACACCTCTCGGTTCTCTGCTCCAAGAGTAAGCTTTCCTTTACTTCAGAGCCAAACTCAAAGGACACCAGGAAGGAGGACTCTTGTTGGGGCTGAACTCCAAAGGGTAGGTAATACATGATCTATCACTGTACTTATTGATGACAGGACTTCACCAGTCGACTGAGCCAGCTTTCAAGGCTATCTTAGGATAACAATGCACACGTTTTCCTTGTGAAACAATCAATGTAGAACGCTAAGTTGTTTTCCAAATTTCTTGAAGAAGTGTTTAAAAGAAGGTTATTTTTGTCCAAATTTATAATATACTGATGAAACAGACTAGATAATAGTGATGAGAAGAATGCTAAATAAAAGGAAGAGAAATTTGTTCTTTGAAAAATCCAAGAAATAATACGGATAAACGTCAGGGAAATGTCCGTACTAACCATGATTTTTGAACATGTGTATTAATAAAATAAGAGGAAAAAGACCAAACAAACAAAACAAAACAAAGGATGGAAAGAAGAAGGAAAAATTGTTATATTAGTAATTCTGCCAGGTGTTTTTTTAATATATTAGTATTTGTCATTTTGTTAAGTGTTATATATTTTTTATGTACCATAATGATTTAATGATAATATTAAGACTTGGAAGTATTAAAAAATGATTTTCAAGGTTCCAGACTAGCATGTAGCACGTGTGAAGGTATACACATAGTTCTTTTTGATTCCAGTGCAGGTTTTAATGCATACCTTTCACTATGTATATGTGCCTCATTTTGTAATTAAATTGTGCCATGATCATATTGATGGGAAAGTTCTGGCCAGACCTATGGGCTCACTTGAGCCAAGACAGGTTAACTCTGCAATTTGTATGTACTCATTTTTATGCTTCCTATTATAAATGGCATTATGATGCTTATAAGGAAGTTTAAATATATGATTTTTGTCAACAGTGATACCTGCAGGGCAATTTTCCATTTCAAACAAGTATTGGATTTTGCCATTCTGTCCTGTGTTTTTTGCCATCATTATTATCATTATTATTTTGATCATTATCATTACCATTATTTTAATTTCAGATCCACATGTACACCAGTAAATATAGTTCTTTTTTTTTTTTGATGATTTTGGCATTATGGATAGAAACTGAGTATGTAAAAATAATTATTTATCTAAGAAGTGTCAGTTTTAATTTGATATGAGCTCACCTTTTCTTGACTTAATGTCTTTCTCTATGACTATGTTGCTTAAAATAATATACCCTGCCATTATACTAAATAGTGAAGTATACTGTCTACATTTCTCAAGTGAGTGAAGATGTACTCAGATCCAAGACATTTTGTTTTATTGAATTTATCCAGGTCTCTCAAAATAATCCTTAGAATCTAATTGAGTGTTTTTCTAATAAGCAGTGTTGTTAAAGACATATGTAAATGTTATGTAATTTTTTAACTCATCAAAAGTTTGCTTTTATTAAATTTGGTGTAATGGTCTAGCTTATTTCCTACATTTGTCTTTTATTGAACAATGCTTCTCTTGAGTATATGCAATTTGCAAGGTATGCGATCAATTTGTTTTTAGCAGTAGTAAATAGCTGCAGGAGATCTCGGTCCACCTCAACAGAATTTCCATTGCAATTTGCTCTTAAGTTGAACATTAATAACAACTAAACAGTACACTCTGTCTTTGGGGGGAATAATGAAAATTTGGATGATGTATTTAAGAATGCTGTTTCAGCCCTTACTGCCCCAGGTTGTTAACAAAACATGATTTCTACATAGAGCAAATTTCCTTTCTCTGATGATCTTACTTTGAAAGTGAAGTTTTAAATAATTTCACTGTCACTACTCCCTATGCTTCATCATTCTTTTTCTTTCAAAAATAGAATGTGCTCTTCGAACTGATATTTTGTGGACTATGGACCGAAAATGCAGGCATCTTTTCATATGTTGATATTCATCCTTTAGTGCTGAATACTACTTGCATATGAGTGAATAAACTGGATGGCTCTTTTTTGGCACACTAAAGAACACAGTTAGAATTTTCAAAATGGCATATTGATTTTTTGTTGTTGTTCATGTTGTGGGTGTCAAACACTGGGGCTTAAGGGCAAATTTGTCAATGATATGAATCCTAGAATGAGAAACAGAATCTTCATCATTTCCTGTAAGGCATTTTGCAGTTAGTCTACCAAAACCTCTACAGTGTCATTTTAAAATATCTGAGATCTAATTTTTTAATACTTTGCACTAATCAATAAATTATTTTATCCTCAGCAGAGTCAATGGAAATTGCTTTGTGGAAATCCATTTATAGAACATTTATGAAATTGTGTGAGATACAAAATAAAGAAGCATTTCTGCAGAATGTTACCTCTCTCATCCCCACAAAAGCTGCTCCACATACACACATATGCACACAAAGTTTTGAACAAAAAAATCTGGAATATATTAAATACTACATTCATCCTTAAAGACCTTAAGGCATAATATACATTTAAAATTTACTGAATCCAAAATTTTTCACATTGCTTGACCATTGTATCTTTTCTTCCCCAAGTCACGGTAACATAAATTCCTAGTAAAATGTTTTTCTAGGTATTAGGAAACCATAGAAGGTTTTGAGCTTCGTGAGAACAAGGACACTATCTGTATATATTATAGCATCTAAATATTGCCTTGTGTGTTATAGGTGATCAATATATATTGGTGGAATAAAATGAATAAAAGGAGTAATCAGAACTCAGCTTTGCTTCAAAAGAATTAATCTTGCAATAATCTGTACAATGGAGTGGAGTGGGGAGTATTAGAAGCAGTTGAAGTTGGACAGAAAGGTACTACGACACTTAAGACAGATGCTGTGAGATCACTATAAAAACTGCCTTGTTTATTCTTAAGGCAATGCCTACTCTGTTAATATGCATAAGTTTCATAACTCCATTAATAACAATGCAGATTCAATTTCCTGAGTTTTAGTCTTTGTACTCACAGTTTAATAAACACATTCGGTATGTTGTTCTGACACCTCAGGTATAGTTTGTGGGGGACATTGAATTCATATATCATTTCAGTTCTTTTAAACTTCTCCATTAATAGCACCAATGAGCCATACCTAATGCCACAGAGACAACAAGTTCACCAAAGAGCATTTACTCAATCACTGTCAAAACCATTTTTACTGGAACTCCTTTTTGCATCAGTAGACAGGTGAGACACCCCTAAGTAAATACTAAATGACAAGTTAATGTTGAAAAATTGGAGGCAAAGTAGAGTGAAAAAATTGCCAAAGTACAAGATTAAGCCAGACTACTTTTTAAGTTACTTCATTTCCCTGCTTTAGATATCTTATCAGTCTGTTGAAATCACATTCTTACTTTAAAATTCAGCTCAAATCCTGCCTGCTTTAAGATTTATTTTCAAATATCTTCTATTGCAATGCACTTTTCCCTCAACTTTTTATAAACTTACTCAAAAAGTCTTTATTTAGCACCTACTGTTAGTTTGCTGGAGAGTTAGAAGTGAGCTAAATAGACCAAGAATCTAATATGGCTCTTACTTTCTAGTATGAAAGACAGACAATAAGCAATAAGGAAATAAAATTTGGCAAGTAGTGCTAAGAGCTATGGAGAAAAAATAAAAGCAGGGTAAATGGGTGAACCTTATTACAGAAGTCATGCCTGTTTGTGTGATAATCATGTGGGTTTATGTCAACAGCTTCCTGAGAGAATTGTAGTAATAAGTCTGACTCAGCCTTTTGAAATTTGACTGCTGACAGCTTTAAGTCTCACACCCCTTCCTCCTCCCTGCCTCCACACATGGGCAAACTGATAAGACAGTGCAGACATTCTTTCCTTTGGCACCAGTGGGAGTTTCAAATCATACAAGCCCCTGCCAAAAAGCAGGAATCCCATCTCTTAACCACCATAAAAACCCCAAGTCACTCTTCTTTCCTTACTCTCAAGCCATTTTTGTACCAGCTTGGGAGGACAGATCAGATCTCTCCAGAAAAACCTCATTTTTCTTTCTGTGTGACATCAGCAGTCTTAACATCCAAAACAAACTTCCAGTGGGGGTCTGTAGTAATTTTGTAGAATGGTTGCACCACTTGCAGATATGGATGTATGCTGTATGCTCCAGAAGTATGACATGTCCTGATGTTTGGGTGAACTAAAAGTTCAGTCTCACTGGAGTAAATGTTATGAAGTGTAAAGTGGTGCAAGATGAGACTAGAGAGGAAGGTATGAAATACGTGACTAAGTTATGACATATTTATTTCTTGGTGAACATCTTGGCCCATATAGCAGGGTTGATGAGAGCATAAGATTTGGAGTCAGAGAAACCTAGAAAACAACCCTAGGTTAGTGATGTTGGGAGAGCCAACTAATCTCACCAAGACTCAGTTTGTTCCTAACAAGTTATATTGCATCCAAACTTGTATTCATTGACATTCTTTTTCCACAATACTGTCAGAGTGGTTTTCCAAAATACACATATATGATGCAAATCCCTTGTTTATACCAGTCAAATAACAGTCTGATAGCTTTCAGGACAATATTTAAGCACTAACTAGGTCCTACCTGACTATTCCTTCTTATCTTATCAGGTATTTCCTGATACTTGATTAATTGACTTGAATCGTAATAAAACATTTGAACATCTTAGAATGTCATGGCACATTCTAAGATGTTCAAATCAGTGCCAGTGTGCCAGCCGATCCTTTGTCTAGAATCCCCTTTCTAGCTTGCTTTAACATCTAAACAGTCCTTATTTGCTCTTCATGTTATAACTACAGTGACCTTATTTTTTTTTCTTGGAATTCTTTCTAGGCCACTCCATTCAATCAGAGTGGTTCCCCCTTTATGCTGATGTATGACTTTGCTTCATATTGTTTTTCATTCTATTTTATAGTGGATCATCTTTTGCATGAAATAACTTCTTTTAAAAACGATGTTTTTAAAAAACCTCTCTCTATTCCTGGTGCCTGACATACGATAAGTGGTAAAAAAAAGAGTTTCGATAAATGAATGAATGGATGAATGAACAATTCAAAAGTTACAAAATCAGATTTTGTTAGCAACAGGATGTGAAAAATGAAAGGCAAATAGAAAAGGCTTTTCTTTTGAGTGTGTCTAGAGTAGAGCAGGCCAGGGATCAGCTTAGATAAAATTCTGTTTTAGTCCTATCAGATAGAGTAGTTGGAAATTCAGAGCTGTGACTCAAAGAGGTTGGGTACAAAACATATGGCTTTGAAACTCAACGGTCTATACCTATTTGATATTTGAGGAATAATTGAGAACATCTGGATGGGATATAGAGTGATGATAAGCCACAGGAAATATAGATATTTATATAGAAGTAAAAGGTATCCAGTAATATGCCTTAGAAGAAATAGTATTATTTTATGTGTGATTATTAATTTATTGTTTATTTCTTCACCAAACGATAAGAGAGCTCTCCAGTGTCTGGACTAGATCAGGCACAGAGTAGAGTACACAGTATTTGTGGAAAGAATAAGCTTCCAGAAGGTTGGAAGGAGAACCAGGAGGTCATATTGTCGTAGGAACCAAGTTTTATTTACATGGTTAGAGAGTTTATTTTAATGGTAATATTAGTTGATAGGAATGCTTAAATGGTGTACCTCAAATCTAAACCATTTTTAATATGACATTTACTATAAATAAGCTAGTTTCTTTATCATTCGGCATTGCCCAATTAATATAAGTGGGTTTTGCCCCTCATCTCCAATAACTAAATATAATGGTTATTTTAGCATTTTTGGTTATTTCCTCTGGCCCTCAATTTTACTAGGGTGTTTTTACCTTATTATTCATATAAAAGTATTCTCTCTTTTTTTTAAATTGTGTATCTTAGTCATTGGTGTTTCAGAAGAAGCATATTTATTGCATCTAAGCTGTATTCATATTTTGTATTTTCCATCAGAATGAGGGAGGAAATTAAAGGATAAACAACATTTACTTTATTTCATCATCACAAATTACAGTAAAGAGTACTTCAATTAGTTATTGAAAGTTATTATTTATTGAGTGTTTATTTTGGGCCAGAAATAGGAACTTAGCATATTCTATCTCTTAAATCCTCAGAATAGTATCATAAGGAAAGAATTGCTTTCAGAGGAAACTGAGGCTTAGAAAATTAAATAATATGCCTATTTCTCCAGCTCCTGTGGTGGAACTGAGATTTGTACTAAGTTCAGTCAGTAGAAACAATCATTTCTGCTGGTTATTTGAATATTTTCTTTGTTAATTTTAGGTGAACGTATCTCTCTTAGAAACTGAACTTGAATGAGACAAGGATTTCAGGGCTAATAGATTATTTAAGAAGTGCATTGTGATATGACCCTTATACCTGGAAAGTAGGACCTTTTGCTCAGGCTGGTGCCTCAGGGTTTCCTGCGCTTTGAAGTGCTTTTCTCAATTCTTCTAAGTTTCACTCTGGTGGCTGGGAGCAGCCTGGGCCAGCA
The DNA here is from genome assembly GCF_964374135.1 of Grampus griseus. NCBI lineage: Eukaryota > Metazoa > Chordata > Mammalia > Artiodactyla > Delphinidae > Grampus > Grampus griseus. Next base: position 65,106,942 of record NC_138997.1, read on the forward strand.
GTGCCATCTGGGCAGAGTGCCACAGGCCCAGGCCACTTGGTGGCCAAAAGTGTTGTCCTTGAACTTTTAAGTTTTGTGGCAATACTGTGTGATGGTGTGTACTGAATTCCCACTGTGAATCTCATGGGACACGGTCCCTGTTTTTCCTTTTCGAGAGTTTTCCGACCTTCTACTTTAAGTGTGGAGTTGACCAGGTGTACTGAGGTGCTCTGTGACTCCCCCCATAAAGTTTTCCCAGGGCCCTGGTTCCAGGAGGACAGCCTGGTGAAAAGACTGAATCTGCTGGTCAGCACAGTATTTCTTTCTCACTGTAGTATGATATTGGTTGGTCAGAATAGTGCTGCTGCACTGGTTCTTGATCACTCTCACTTACATAGCACACAGGTTGAGGTCAGGGCTCTGGGTTACCCATAACCAATATCAATTCTTGAGCTTCAGTTGGTGTGAGCCCACATGTCAGCTGTCACCTATGGGTGCTCTGAGCATGATGCCACCCTCATCTATAGCATTTGTGGTCAGTGGGGGTAGCAGTAAGTGTTGTTTACCCTGTGAATCCCTAGCCATCAGCACCCAGAGCAGTCACACCACCTCCTCTTCAAGTTCTTGCTGTGTGTCAGTCAGTTCTCAGCACTGGCTGTACCTACCTCTTTTGAGGCCTTTAAAGATATGTCAACCCAATGGGCCTTTTCAGTTAATCTTTTCTCTTGCCTCTATCGATGAAAAAATGAATCAGTAGTCAATCTAAGGGAAATGGAGAATTTTATGTGTGACAACCTGAGGATTATAACCCAGGAGACAGCCTTTCAGATAGCTCTGAGGCCTATTCTGAAGAGGTAAGAGCAGGAGGCCTGTATATATGTGATTTTGGTGAAGGGGTACCTGCAATCAAGCACACATCTTGGGAGAAGGTTATTATTATTTGTGAGGAACAGATATTTTAGTTAATGGATTTAGTGCTTTTCTAAGTATGGGAAAATGCAAGAACCTGTGTTCATAAAATTTTCTCCTGAAAATATCAAGCTATCTGAGGGCCAGTTCTGCCAGTTTTCCCAGAGCACAAAATGTCTCCTTCTGATCTTTGCCCTGAATCCCTCTCAAGATGTTCTGTAGGTCAGCGACTGCAATGGCTAATGACTTGATTTTTATAGAACTGGATGGTGGGCAACATTCTTTATTTTACAATTCCCTCCCTTTTGGCCTTAATTTCAACCAAGATTTGGAGGCATTTCGTGACCAATTTGTCCCACAGTGCTAGGAATGCTCATTCCTACGTTACGCGAGGATTTCATTGAAAGGTCACTGAATGTACTATTACTGGACTAGGTCCTGTTAACAATAGCCAAATCCTCTGGACTGCCTGTCTTACTAGTCTGTCATGGTCCAGAAAATGATTTCCTCTTGTCGTTTCTTTCCATATCTAGAGTTGCACTATTACAGTCGTTGATCTTATAGAACTATTTGTTTGGTCAATCGTTTCAAGTCACCTAGTCATCATTACTTTTATCAGAAGCTCAGTCACACATTTGGTAGTTCAAGAAACAATAATCTGTAAAATAGGCTGGGTACAGATAATATAGCTAGTAACATTAATAAGGTCATAAGTAAGTAATGTTATCTTATAAGGAGTTACAAGGCTGATGCCAGAAGAAAAAAAAATTGATCTTTATGGTTGAGCAGGTATTTCTGTCATTGGGGAGGTCTGGTTAATGCATAGTGCAGATACATAAGGCACATTAGAGAAAGGGGGTGGAGGCCCAAGAAGCGGAGAAAACATTTTTTTTTTATTTTTTTGTCTTGCCTTTAAATATGCATTTTATTTCATTATCTATGATCAGTGTGGCAATGTAGTGCTCTTCTTGATCAGTCTTAAACTATGCTAAACTAGAGACGGATATTCAGTATTTGCATGAGTGGGACAGCTCTTCTTGATCCATTCATGGGCCCCTCTGTGTAGTCTCCCTTGTGGTAGCAGTGTGTGGAAGGCAGGGGAATAGACAAATTTAAGCTCTAGAAGAACAGAAATATTTTTCTGTTTCATTTAGTCCTGTTTCTTCAATACCTAGAACAATTCCTGGAATATAGTAGTAGTTTAATAAATGTTGAACAAACAAATTAATGAATTTTACTTGACTGCCTTCAGATTACATTAATCCCAATTCATAAAATATTTTGTCTCTTATTGTCTTCTCTTACATTTATCTCTTTGTGGTTTTTTGTACCATTTAACATTAGTTGGTCCTTGCCTCCATTCTTCACTTCTTAGTCTCCTTGAATAGGCTCATCTACTCCTCTGTCTACAATTACTTTGCATCTATAAGATGATAACCCTGAAATGTATTTTTCCAACTCAAAAAGTTTCTTCATTCTGCAGACAGAATATATCAGATAGCTCCACCCAGATATCATACAATATGTCATCGCCATACATCTGAAACTCAACTCATATTCGTACCCATAACTTCTACTTTTCCTATGTTCCCTTTCTCAAATATTTACTCAACAAAGCCTTTTACCTATAAATAAAGAAGAGACGATGCAGCATAATAGACTAAAGGTAAGATTAAGGAATCTATCATGAAAAAGCTCTAATTTGATAAAAATGTCTTCTGAATATTATAAAGGAAGGGGGTAGACCTGGCAGGTAGAGCCTTTTTCTCTTGTACATTGGCTAGAAGTTTGAGCTGAGAGCATGAAAAGATGTAAGATTTATGATGAAGAGTCCAATGAAGGAAGATCAATAATTCAGAGTTACTTAGCACACATTTCATTGTGTGGTATAATTTACTCTTTTCTACTTTCATCTGAGAATTATACTTTCACAGTCCAGAAACAACTTAAAATATTCAATTGAATTTGATTTGATTCAATTAAACAGTTATCTTCCTGTTATCTTTCAGGTACTTTACCACTGCATGTGAAAAATAGATATACAGAATAATCAGTAATCAAGACAGACATAGTACTCATTGAAAAAGCAGGTATTAGAGATGATTTGCCATTAGTATTTTTGTGAATTCAAACAATGTGGTCAGGAATCTCCCTCTTCCTCTTATAACTATGTTTTCCTTTTTATGACCATGCCTGAACCAGTCAATATGATCTAGGAAGGAAGTGCTCTGAATGGTTGGGTTCATACCATTTGCACATTCTGGAACCTGGAGTTGGCATCAATCCTGTACAGATCACGAGGACAGAGCATAGGTGAGGGATAGGTGCTGAAAGAAAGAGAGAGCATTTGTTATCAGGAGTAGAAACACTCTATAGGCAAAAGCACAATAAACCAGCTATATTCTCCCACTTTTATGGGGGCTCAGAACTTTTCTTCCTATACATTTAATTTAAAAAATGTTCTCTCTTAACATAATGCAACTATCCTATAGGCAATTGAAAATTCACTCATCCTGTCCTCAGAGAAAAATAATACATAACCTGCCCAGTTCTACATCCAGGGTGATTATCATTCCTTTTATATGGGTACGGATGGAGCTCATCACAGTCCAATAATCCGTGGAGAAATGATAAATTTTATAAACTCTTATACATCTAAAACACAATGGTGCAGGAGAATGACAATAAAAGTTGCCATTTGGAACATGGTAAAGGAAGAATGAATCATAGTGGTCTTTCTGGGCAAGGGTAAGTGAAGATTCCTGTCTTAAGAGGAGGAGTAAGTTCTGAGGCAGCCAGGTCCGTTAGGCTGACCTAGACTCTTCTCAGTAGGAGTTCTTTAGTCTACTATCCACATGTAAAATAACTGGAAGACTTTTCCTTCTGGAGCTGCATCACTTTATTACAATTTTACAATTTATTTGGGGGACTAGGGAATTTCAATGATGGTGAATCAAACCTGTGACAGATTTAGATATGGCCTTTGTCTTACAGTGTAAGTTCTCAACTAATGTTAGCTTGAATCCAAAGATTTGTAGCTTGAACTCTGAGAATTCTTTTTCTGTTAGAATGTGTAATTGATGGTGGCAGGGATTTTCATTTGTTTTATTCATTTTGTTTGTTGTATAGCCAAAGCCAGTAATCTTGCAGTAGTTCAATAAATGTGTTAGATGAATAAATTAGCTCTTTCTTTCTCTTATTCTGTCCCAAGTTCTATTTCTGCCCACTAAGTAGCTTTGAACTTGTTCACTTCTCTTTCCCTTTATCATCCTATCCCAATTCATCATCACCTACTGTCTAAAATACTGTCAGCCTGTGAAATGGTCCCTCTTCCACAAGCCTTGTTCCACCCCCTTCCATTTTACACACAACAGCAAAACTACAGTTTTTAAGTATGGATTAGATCATGTTAATCCCAGATTTAACTGGTTTCCCATTGCTTTTAAGATCAAGTTTAAAATTCCTACCATGGCGTATAGTCTGCTTTGTCTTTTCTTCTCTGTACCTCTGCCCTGCCATTCTGCTGGTCTCTCTTTCTTCCTTATTCCTAGATTGCAACCATTCTGAACTTTAGTCAGTTTATTAAATATTCCACAACATTTCAAATTTTTTCTTTCATTTGCTATTCATTCTGTCTAAAATATCTCTTTTGACTTTCTCGCATCTCTCTGCTCTTTGGTAGATTCCCGGTTATTCTACACATCAGGAAGATTTTGACAAGCATTACATTAAATTCCCTTGGTAATGAATTCTTAAATGCAATTTAATAACACGCATCCCTCTTATAATTACTTGCCGAATGTCTGCAAAGTGGACATCTGTTGTGTAAGCCTGCACAGCACTACTTCTGGTACAGAATCCTCCTTTCCTTTTGGGAGCCATCCATTCTACTGACATTTTCATTGCTGGTAGTTCAGGCAGGGTGTCCTGCACCCTATTACAGGGCAAGGCACGTGATTCAGATCTGGCCTTGGAACTCTGCTTTCCCTCTATTTCTTAGCTTTATGGTAGAGACAGGCCTCTGGCTCAGGACAACAGTAGGGTTAATTTGTTCCCTTCTCTCTAAGCTGCTTCCAAAAATGGTTTTATAAAAAGGAGACAATAATTATTTTTTTTTCAATCAGAGGGTTTTTGGGGGAGGAATCTAAGAGGTCAAGCATTTCTTAGGCTTCCAAAAATAAATAGTATGCTCCTAATATAAATTTAAATCTTTGGAATTTTAAGACAGAAATACTACTTTAATTTTTAATTCACTCCTCTTTTTAGCTTCTACTTGGTAAGGTTTTAGAAAACAATTAGGATCCTTGCAGCATCCTCTTGTATTTAAATTCCTAGTGTACAAAGTGGTGTCAAACAAATAATAATTACTTAGTACATATTTTTAAATTAAAAAAAGAACAAATGAATGAACAGCTCAACATGTTTTCCTTTTAACAGTTTCTTAGAGTCAGAGCAAGAAAAACTCATTTTAGAGATTATTTTTCCATTCAGACCTCATGAGGATATTTTCATTAAGATCCTAAGAAACGTATTCACCACAGGGAAAGATTAGGTTATTTTGAGATATGAGAAATATACACTTAATGGTTTTAATCACTATCTTTATTTTCTAGGCTAGAACATATTAATGATAGATGTTTTAAATGAATTTGAGGATCTAGGTGGTTTTAGAGTCGTCATTAATTTCATAGTTTCTCATTTTTCACAGTAAGTCTTCTTTTTCCATATCCTGTGATAACAGTGAATTCACTTAATCAGTTTTGCTACTATTTAAAAATCTAGTTCAATTGCACATGTCTGTATTAGGTTATTCAAATCTTGGGTCACATAGTGTCTTTGAAATTTACAGTATACAGGTCGAAAAGAAGATGAAATGCCTATAAATCAATTTCTAAAGTTCCTTTTAAGTACCCAGGAAAATATTCATATAGGAAAAATACCACTAAATTCTATAGCAGCTCTGAAAATACAAGTGAGAATCAAATATTTGTCAGAATCAAAGATGTTTTTAAACTACTTACATCACTAATTGGAACAGATTAAAAATGTCATCAGTGTTTTCAATATGTCTCATTTCTGAAAAAAATTCATACAGATAACTTTATTCACTAGTAAATGTATGTTTAAAATATGATCAAAGATGATGTTATTTACTAATATGTATGGAGTATGAGTAAGTTATAAATTATGTAAAGGATGTCTTATCCTGGATTATTTACTATGGTGCATTGTGTAGAAAAATAAGCAATGTAAAGTAAGTAAAACTATTCACCCTCTTGTTAGTTTAACTCACTCAAAAATAATGGCCTGCTGTATGCTTCAGATATAAACTGCCCTAATGTAAAAAAATACAACATAGTTTATAAATGAGTGACTTATTTTTTAAACATACTCTTATATACTACAGATACAAATGCACTGATAAAAATGAAGTAACCTTGAACAACTAGACTATAAGGTGTGTCTATGACACCCAGGGTCATACGTAGTATAAAAAGCCCTCTATACCACTGAATATCAGTGAGCTACCACATTTGTCTTTGCATCTCCTCAGAATATGGTGGAAATTTTCATGGACTGTAGTGAAAAATATCAGAGAATAAGCAACTCCTTGGGCAGATAACTTTGCAGGTTATCAGTGAACAGAGGCCATTAGGCACCAGCTGGAAGGGAAGAGTTCTTCCAAGGACCTAGAGAGAGATGGACCTGATCTGTGCCTATGATGACAGTGTGTGCCATACACTCCTCCCTGTTCCTTTTCCTCTTTGTGAACTAACATAGCTGCTTAATTGCTAAATTAACTTAATTGCTTAATTGATTTGAAGGCTCAAAAAGCTTGTTGAATCAGAGTAAATTTATGTTCGTAAATGCTTTTTTGATTACCTCTTCCAACATCCTGAACTGTGTCTTTGCTATAAAGCTATCCAAGATTGATTTTTAATGCAAGCACTTGAACATACTTATTGGATATTAGCTCAAATGCAATATATGAAAAAATACCACACCACAGAGAAAAAATTGCTGAAATAAAACAGTGTATAAAATTGTCAATGCTGTATGATCAGATTAAGCAATATTAACCTGAAATAAATAATTCCAAAAACTTATCTCTGTAATGGGAACATGGATTTAATTTTTTATTCTTTCTAATCTATATTATCAAAAAATTAGTTATTTCAATTTAAAAGATTATAAGATTGTGTATATGCAATGCCTATTTTATGTCTAATTGCATAACACTTTCACAATTTAAGTATATTTAATAAATATGACTTTGATTCTGTTCTAAGACTCCATTATAGGTTGGGCTACAATGGAAAATATGTCATAGTCAGTTATGGAATGAGTAGGGAGCAGACTTGAAGTTACAGTGTCTTGCCTGATGCTACAGGGTTAGGTTTGTGTTAAGAAAATCGAATAACATAAACATGGGCAAACACGACATATAGAAACTATAGTAAAAACCTATTAAGGTTGACAGATGTGAATATCATACTGTAGTATTAAATGCATATATTAAAATGGAGCTAAAGAAAATAGGATAATACCTGCTTCATGGAGTAATTTCAAACGCCAGTTCATTAATTAAGCTTTCTGATGCTTCTGTTATTTTGACAAAAGTAATTATTTTAATAAGTACGAGTACTAGTCTTTAATGGAGAGTTTAATTTTCATAAACATCTTTAAAATCAGTTTATTGATTTCATAGTCAAGAGCTAAAATTAGTTATAATTTTACCTATGGATGTACATGATGAAGGCATGTGAGCTACTTCAAACTTGGAAATTGTAATTTTTAAACAAGAAATTAATTTTAAAGCATTAAAATGTATAACTTGGGAAGCTGCTTTTTCAATATCTGTATATCCTATTTGATTTCTCTTTGCTTTTGAGTAACTTTTAAGTATCTAGTAATCCTGAAGCCAAGCTCCCTTTAGTCTAGAATCAACTTTCCTGGCACATGCAAGCAACGAGCAGCCCCTAATGAATGAAGGTAGTGTTTTATTTGGTAGGGCTGCTGTAGCAAAACTACAGACAGAAACTTATTGTCTCACAGTTTAGGAGGATAGAAGTCCAAAAGCAAGGTGTCTGCAGGTCTGGTTTCTTCTGTGGCCTCTCTCATTGGCTTGCAGATGGCTTCCTTCTTGCTGTGTCTTCATATAGTCTTTCCTCTTTGTGTGTCCTAATATCATCTTCCTATAAGAATATCAGTCAGATTAGATTAGGGCGCACTCTAATGGCCTCATTTTATCTCAATTACCCCTTTGAAGGAACTATCTCCAAACACAGTCACATTCTGAATAGTACTTCAGGGGGTTAGGAGTTCAACTTATAAATTGCAGGGGGACACTATTCAAGTCCAAGTCCATAACAACCAGGAAGCCCTGCATGGTCAGATTTTTCTACCTCAATTAATTTATATTTCCTGGATTTGTAGTGGGGCTTCAATATAAATTAGAGAAAAAAACAGAACAAAAGTATATGTATTTGAATATGTGCTAAGGTAGTTAAACTTCACATAGAGAAAGAGTTCATTAGATATGTTTTATACATTGTGGTCCTTATTTTACCATCACTATTTTATCAGTAAAAATTAGCAATGAAGATTTCACTTACATCAGACTCCTGGTTCTTCTTCTAGTACCTAATCATTTACAAAATATTATACTATCTTTTATAAACCTAAAGTATTAGCTTCTAGAGCTCCATATTTTTGGGGTTTCTGTGGTTCTCACACTCCTATCTTTGTTTAGTTTTTGTTTAGTCACTATAGCATAAAGTTTTTCTATTTTAATTAGTAATACATGTTTATTCTTTTAATGCTGTTTTTGCACCTTAACAATCATAGAGAAATAATCAAATTGTTTTCTATATTATTCTCCCCTTCTTTCCTGTCAAAGGGTAGGGCTAATGTTGATCTACTTCTTGAGGAGAGTCCTATGCTTCTGGTGGGAAATACTATCTTTTAAGTGGCTAATTAGTAGCCTGTCCTCATGAGTTAAAAAATAAAAATGGAACACTTTATTGTCCTTAATATTCGTTTACTCATGGTATTTCAATTTCTACTATGTGGCAGGTCAAAAAGCAAGGCATACTAGCTGGCAGGAAATTGTTCTTTCTTCTCCTCTCATATATAACAGGCATGACATTGCATATTACTGTACTATAATAATTTTTTAATATTTTAGTTACCTCCTCAGTAATCATGTCCCCAAGGGCTTCTGTAAAAATAAAATGAAGGCTGAAACCAAGCCAGCTTCAAGAAATTTAGAAGAATTTATTGGCTTCTTGGAGATCACCAACATGGTATCATAAACTGCATGGTACTGTGTATAGGGTCCTTTTTGAGAGAAATGTATGTAGTTTCTGCAGGGGAGGTTTATTCAGGTAATTCAAATTTCTCTGGTTTACATAGGAAGGGGTTTCCTTTCACCTTTGGCCCTCTCCTTACTCCTCCAAATTAAGGTAGAGTGAGTTAATTCATTCATAAATTCCAGCCATTGGTCTGCATTTCTCAGTTGGATGGAGAAAATTTCAGAGTATATGAAAGAGATCCCTATTTATATCCTCTCCCATTTATCCGGGTCAAGTTGGTGACCTGGGTAGATGTACCTTTTTGAAAAGTCCAGCACTTCCTCTGATGAGCTGTTCAAGTGGACTGGGACATGGAGCTCTCACACTGAGGTGTGCCCTGCAACAGCACTGTCAGGGATGAAGCAAACATTTCCGTCTCTTTCAGTTGATGCTTTCATCTTTTTTACTTGGTTTGGAACTTAAGAGGGATGCTACGTGTTGAATTTCTCAAACCTCAACTCTTTTAAGACTTTCTTCCCCTTGGAAACATTGTTCTCAGTATTTTCCCATCAACACAACAGCTCAAACCATATATGTGAAGAGTGCCAGGTGTGGTAAGTGTTGGGAAGGAATTATCTGAAGAAAAAGGGGAAGCAGTAGCAATTAGTCATATACAACATATGACAATAATTGAGAAATATTATTCCTTGGAGGTTTTAATCAGTCAACTTACTATTCAATACTTTGTTTGTTCTTGATTCCTGGTGATTCACCCACCACTAAAATCACTGGAGAAGTTTGTGAAGGAGGTGGCGGTTCTCAAAATCTTGACAAAAAGGCACAGCTTTGCCGGACATGTCCCTAATTTAAGTGATAAGAAAGAGAATCTTAATGCATAAATTCTACATATTATATAAAAGACAAAAGGTTAAAAAAATTCTGTGAAAAAAGACTATGAAATTATCACCAAATCTGTCCACCTTAGATAAGGAAAGTCATGACATTGGTGAACCTGGAATACTATTTAATGTGGAGACTCCAGTGCCTAAAGCAGAGTAAGTGTTAATCTTTTAAGCTGAATGTATATAATCACCTTAACTCTACTGAGCACACACTTTTTAAGCCTGCCTTAATATTATCGATTTCCTACACTTAATCATTAGTTTTATTCTATCTTGAAACTTCTGAACTGAGTATGGGTCTGGTACATAGAAAGTATTCAATAAAATTTGAAACAAATAAAGGAAAGGAAGGAGTAGGAAGAGAAGAGAGGAAAAGAGAGAAGTAGGGGTAATAGATTTTTAAATACATCCCTTTCTTTTACATCTGAGTTCCATAACACAAATATTAATTGAAGATGTGTATAAACATAAATGAGAATCTGAAACCTTTTCAAATACATAGAAATATACTTTTTTCCCCTTAAATTAAATCTGTTCCACATATCTCAGTAAACATTACAGATTGTATTTTTGAGACCTGGCACTTATTACAGCTGAAGATCATGTGAGAAATATTTTAATATTAATTTGTAGTATATGTTTCCATCTTCATAGTTTAACATACCATAACATCTTGAAGTAGGTGTATCTTTTTAAACATTTAAGAAAACTGAGTGAGTTTTCTTTTTGCTGTCAATATAATACATATTTCAGCAACACATTAGGAGATTCTTTCTCTGTGAATTATCCCTAGAGATTAAAAATAAAAGTATGGTGGCGTAGAAAGGCTGCCAAAGCACATTATATGACTGTTCCTGGCTCCCACTCTATCTTTTTTTCTATTCAAATGAAGCATCTTTCTGCCAAAAAGATACAGGTGTGGAAGCAGATCTTTCAGTCTTTGAACACTTGGGTTTACATCTGAAGGATGTATCTTATTTTAGAATATGTATTGATGGTTTATAAAAAAAATAGAAGTGGGATGTTCTTATGAAAATGAATAAGAAGGAAAACAGTTGTCACCATTTTGCGTTATAGAAAATGTCAGTGGGATATATCTGGGATATAACTACTCAGTTATGTTCAAATATTTGTGATGCAATATTGTGTGCAGTGATCCAGATACACATGTTGAGTGTTAAAAAATAGATCTTAAATACAATCTGCAAAACCTGCACAATATTATACTAGTTCATAGAGATGTTGGAAAAAATCAATGCTTATAAGTGACTTGTGTTTTATGTTTTGCCAAGTATGATTAATGTGATGTTATGGTATTTTTGCTGAAGAGTCTAAAAACATTATGTTCCATTGAAAAGAAGTGATGATTACAACAGATCCTGGCAGAAGGAATGAGAAAATATTCATATAAGAATCTCAAGATCATTTTAGGCATAGTTGGAAATGTGTTCTTATTGTTGGAAAAATACAGCAATTGTTGAATAGCAGATATTCAGATTCATGAAATGTCATTATTTTTGATTCAGTAGTCCTGTCCAATGAACTGCTTTATAAACAATATGTGTGTCTATATATTAAATTCAGCATTACAATTTGAATGATAACCGTGGCCAACTATCATAGGAAGCAACATGTAGGATCCAAAATGGTCCATGGTATGAAATGGTCTCTTTTCTTAATCTTTAGTTTAAAAATATTTTTCTGGTTCAAAAATAAAGAGAAATTTGGTTCTCACCTCTCTAGTGTTTACTGAAGTGAGGTCATGTCCCTTATTCTGAAGTTCAAGTTCTACCACTTTGGGTTCCCAACTTATATTTTCATTTTTATCCTCCACTCATCTTCACTTGAGCACACAGTTCTTTTCATCTTAATGATCCTCTTCACATTTTCAATAGTGTGGAGATTAGGTCAGGTATCAACATATTAACAGTGTACATAGTGCATGTAAATATTAGAACAGAGAAATTATAAGAACAGATAAGAGGAGGAAATTACTCTTGACCAAGGTGATCAGAAAGTACACTTAAGTAGAAGAAATATTTGAATTGAGCTTGAAGGAAAATTTCATTTTGACCATCAAAAATGTTGGCAAAATAATATTTCTGAGAGAGGAAAGGATGAGTAAAGATGGAAAAATGAAAATTATACGTTGAAGTATATTTCTGAGGGCTTTTTTTGGCAGGAGGGTGGGGTGAGAAATTACGTTAAAAAGGCAAGATTTAAGGTAGTGGAAGGAGTGTGTCAGATGCCAAGATTGTCCCAGCGAATAGCAGGGGAAAGACATGCATCTGTCTTTTATTTTAAAAGAATGTAGTTCATTTCAGTAAATTAAAGTTGTATTTGTAAAAATTGTCAAGAGGATTTATAAAGATAATCATGTTTGTACATATACTTCTAGCAACAATTTAAAAACCAACTAAATATGATTATTAGAGTTTAACTACAGCCAGTTGTTCGACTAACCTATTAATGTTTCTTATTAGAGTAGATGCAAAACAAACAAACAAAAAAATCAGTGCAAGGGAAAAAACACAATAAAAGTGGTTTTCTTAATTGTGAATATGTTAAATTATATAGGCATTTAGGAATGGTCCCATCATAAGAAGAGTTCTGTTCACAGAAGAACAGAATTGGGAGTTAGGAAACTAAAGTTCTTGTCAAAGTTCTGCCATGATGTAGCTAAGTTATCTATCTTAATTATTTTTAATTATATCATCTGCAAAATATTGATTCAGGCTCAGTGACTTTGGCTGTTTTGGGCTATACATATTTAAATAATTAAATATACATTTACATATAAAGTATATATATTTTTTGTTACAGGAATTCACATCAAAATATGCTCACTAAAAATTTATTACTGAACGTTGAGCATGATATATGTCATTGATATTTTCAGTTTAATTAAAGAGAAGACAGTTTAGCAAATTTTCATCATTTCTGACCTTTCTATGTCAAAAACATTCATTGGCTTATACAATTCATTTTATTCCCTTTAAATAAAATCATATCCAAATTCACAAGCACTTATAGTTTATAAAGTCCCAATATAACCTGCTATACATTTATGTGGCTATTTTATTGAAATATTATTTTTATATTAAATATGTATAGGATAATGTATTGATATATCATCATTCTAATTACTGAATATTCGCTATATTTTCCTTCCCTACACCAAAAACCTTTTCTGATTGGATTTGGGGCTTTCTAAACTATAGGAAATATTTTCCTTGCTTGGTGTTATGATATGGAAATGGAAAATTTATAAGGTATTGGGAAACAGCCCCCTAAACAGGTTTCTGTTTTTTGGGAGTCAGCTCTGTCAGATGTCCAAGTAGAAATGGATAGCAGTCAATTTAGGATAATTCAAGGAAGATTGATTACCAGGGGTTAATCATAAGGTATGGGCAAGGGTGCAGGGAGACCTTAAGGAGCAGTGAAAACACAGTGCTGAGTCATAGTTCTCAGACTCTCGGTTCTATTCAGCTTTACTTTCAGCACCTGCAATTTTCGTAGCCTCCTCCTTTCAAACCAAATGCAAGAACACTGTACCTTACACAGTGTCTGCACTGATTCTGCCCTCAATAAATGGTTATTTGAATTGAACTAGATTAATAAAACACATAAATCAAGAAGGCTTGATTAAAACCTAACTCACTTGAGGCTTAATTTAGCATATTTAAAATGTTTGAATAGTAAAAAAAAGATATTAAAAAGTTATCGCTTTATCCTGGTAAAACACGGAGCAAAATGTTACCTTAGAGAATGTCTGAAATGTATTTTCACATTAGTAGTTGAAATAACCAATACAATATAAAATCAGTCATTAATATTGTCAGATATATATATATCATGGATATATAATTCATTTGTTGGGGGCCAGTAAAATCTCACATATAATACCCCAGGAGGTCTACTCCTGCCTAGGAAGATTGTTACTTACAAGTAGAAATGGATAACAAGTGCTCTAGAACCCTATAAAGAATTTGGCTATTTAATGTCAAGAAAAGAAAATTTATCCATGATTACACTTTTATATTATCTATCTTGATAAAATATTCCCTTTGGTTTTCAAATGAAATAACTTGCAAATTTATCTCAGCTTTTATCTGGCATTTATTGTTCATTCTGCTGTCCCTTTAGTACATATCTAGCTACCCTAGACACTAGGTGTTCAAAGTCATCCAGTACCTTTCCAACTATTCAGTCTACTTTTACAATTCAATAGCTTCCGCTGAAGTCACCTTGTCTTTATTGAAAGATATATCATAATTGGAAATGCTATTGATATAATTCTGAGCATTTATTTGTATCGACCAGTGTTTAGTAGCATTCAGTTAATTGCTGCTGGGTTAACATATGCCTTAATTACATATTTACATTCCTTTTCCTTATATGAAATAGGATTATTTTTAGTCTTAAATATATTTTTGTGAAATTTGATATATATTCATGCTAAATAAAAGCTTGATGCAATGGGAAATTTGATAAATTCTTTCCATTTGAGGACAGTTGGCATAATGCTATTCAGTAGTTGCTTGCAAATGCCCCTGTAAATTGTCTGGAATAGTTCATATAGTCTAGGCTTTTGAAAGAAACTGAAAAGTGATGTAGGTCATTTCTGGTGGAAAATATTTTCAAGTATACTCAAATATCTATACTTTATCAACAGAACAGTGATGAAGTCCATAATGGTTTTGATACTTATGTTTAAGGAGTACTTTTCAGCTGTGGAATCAATGGTCAGACACAAAGCAAAATGGGGTTTGCAGAAAGCAAAAAGTAGAAATGGAAGAGCATGTCTTGTTCTCAATTTCCGCTTCCCAATTAAGATTCCCTTTTTATGAAACATCTCATTTATATACTTCCTTTCCTCAGGTTCATGCTGCAGAGTGTCCTTGTGTTTTCTAGTTCCTCTCAATTTTTTAATCCTTTCCTTAGGAAATGATCTCATATCAGCCATTTATGTTTTCTTATATGAAAGGCTTTCTCCCAATTAAAGGAATTACAGGCATGGGAAAAGATTGTTGGAGAAGCAGTAAGATCTTCCCACAGCCTTTAAAATCACAATGTGTGGACAGGTGCTTGCTGCACTAATGAGGAAAAAGTGGCCTTGCTCTTGATGTGTGAAAAGCTCTAAAGACAAGATCAGCATAAGTGCAGCAATTATCTCTATTTCCCCAGATGTGTGGATAGGGAAGGGGGGGCTTTTGAAACAGGCAATTTCAATGCCAGATATTGAGGAATTACTTCTGACCACAGTGAGTGCAGTGAAAATGTAACACTTTAAAAAGAGTGTTGACACATTTATTACCTATATAAGAAATGATCGATCATTTGGGATGTTGAAGAAGGGTACTTGGGAAGGAGAGGAAGTTTGAAATATTAAAGTACTTGGAACCTACAGCAGGAAAAGACAGAAATCAATTTATTCTACCGCAACAGGTGGTTAACTGAGGTGGTCAGACGAGAAGTGGAAGCCAAAGAAGCAAAATCTGTAAAATGAGCAACTGATTGACATAAGGATCTGAGGGCTCCAGAAACAAGAAACGGGGAGCCAAAGACAATTGAGTTGAGAGAATGATGCAAAGAGGAATGAAAAAGGATACTACATATACTTACAAGGCTCAGAAAATGATCTATTTCAGCTCAGTTTTATCCAATTCCATAGTCACAAGAGTGATAAACTCCTCCCCACCATCTCCAGTGTTTTAGTTGCTCTAAAACCAAGAATGCTTAAGGAAATTGTGGTCTGTATAAATATCATTCCAAGAATAGCATCTTGCAGAACTGATAAGGTTAATAATGTGACAGAATCTCAAAGTCATTTGTGGGTGTTTCAGTGGGTGGGTTGAAGCCATAACAATTTTTGAACTCCTCTGTGAAGGAGGCCACTGAAATATTCTTTGATGGATTATTGTTATGGCTGTGCCTTTATAATCATAAATAGAACATTACAAAGTGAGGGAAAAAGGTATGGGTTTCCAGACACCTGAATAAGAAAATGGGTATATTTTATATTCTGTTAATAATGAGAAAAGTACACTATAACTAGACTAATACTTTAGATGCCTTTGACCTTCAGTAGATGGGTAATAAGTTCACTTGACTTGTATTTAAATTGTTTTGGAGACAGATTAAACACACACACACATTTCCAAGAAGTGTTTTCTTTTTATAGGGCTGAACCTTTATCACTGAGTGTAAGATAAAATTTAGGCTTAGACGAAAAATCTAGAGAATATATAGTAAATTCCTCCCCTGCCATTCCTACCTTCTATGTAATAGATGGAGAAACTGAAGCCAAGAAAGTTAAATAAATCTCTAAATGACTTACAGTTATTTAGAGTCAGAGGCTTGGTTTCTTCCTTCCAAGCTAATTTTATTTTCTATTTTTACCATACAACCTCAGTCAGTATATAAGCAGAAAACATTTAAATTTGGTTCTCATTTATTGCCATATTTTTTCAAATGGTTTGGAAATTGATAAAACAATAGCTTTTTCCCTTTTAAACACATAATCATACATATTCTAGTTTTTTAAATTTGAGAGTTTTTTAATATGAATTAATAGTATTATTTACTTAATGGACACAGTCAAGGTTAGCAGCACAGGTAACATTTTAAAATCTATTTGGAAGTGTTTGATAGGTATGGTTTAAGTTTGTGGCATTGTAATTCACAGAATCTTAGACAAAAGTTATTAAATATCCTGTGTTACCTTTTTGGGGGAGAGATGGGGAGACCAGTATTGGAGAGAGGAATGGTAAGAGTTAAGTGTTCCATAGGAAATGTAACTCTGTTTCCAGAATGCATTCCAAAGAAGAAGTGACAGTTTCTGCAGGAGGGTGTGTCAGCCCTTTCCCACAGCTCACAGGAAAGTGTTGATGGTGGTAACACAGAGAGAATGAGTCCTCCATAAACATATAAAACAGAAAGTGCTGCAATGACAGAGACAGGCTTTTGGGTTTTTTTGGTTTTTGTTTTGTTTTTTAAGTACAGTGAAATGACTCACAGAGTCAATAAGTTAAAGATCAGGAACAATCAGTGGTCGACAATAAAGGCCATGAGACAAGTAAACATCCTGGAGTATGGTTGAACCAGAACATAGTGGGGTGCACAGAAGTGGAGACAGCCTGGGACAGTGCTATTACCATAATCATTAAATGAACCTGTTTCTAAAATTCCCAGCGATTTAAGAAGTTTTGACTTTAGTTGATTTTTTAAAAATTTACTTTTATTGAAGTATAGTTGCTGTACAATATTATATGTTACAGATGTACAATATAGTGATTCACAGTTTAAACCAATATAACACATTAAGAATAATGTGTTATATTGGTTTAGAATATATTTAATAAGTGTAAAACCCACTGGAGAGTTTCAGACAATCAGTTTTTTATCTTATCCATGGAGGTTAATAGTTGTCACTAGTTTCTTCTTGAAGGGTAACTGAAGGCATATGAAGATCCACTAAAAATCATTTTTTCTATGTGGCATTTATCTCTATGGCATATATCTCTATGAAGTTCATTAGGGTATGCATTGTGTTTGTTAAAGATTGACTACCCAATACCTAGCGCAGGATTTGATTTCTGAGACACTTCAATAATAAATTAATGAATAATGAATAAATTACCTGGGCCAGGTTTAATCTTTCTTAATTAAATCTTAGGTTAAAGAAACCATCAATGTATTCTTAAATGTAGATAACGTATTTGGTAAAGTCTATTAGTGTTGCTATATTTAGAAGTAAGAATACAGGATGTACAATTAAATCTGAATTTCAGGTAAAAACCAAATTTTTAGTATAAGTATGTCCCAAATATTGCATGGAACATATTATACTTAAAAATGTTATTTATCTAAACCTCAAATTTAACTGGACATCTTGTATATTTTATCTAGCAATCATAAACTTTCCCAACTTTAGATTAAGAATTCTATTTGTAGTATGAAAACAAGGTTAATGGAATCCTTTATGGAATGCTGCATTTGAAAAGACCTATTTCTGTCAGTGTTTATTATATGTGTTAGTCCATCACTCAGACATTGAAATACTTCCATGCTTACTTCTGTTCTGGACTATGGATGTTCTTTTACATTATTATGAATACTTGCCTTTCTCACCCCTCAATTTCTGGTACATAGTATACTATTAATCCCCATTTCATTTTATAAAATAATCATTTTTTTTTTTTAAACAAGAAAGGATACCAGGGATCATCAGGTTCAATATGCTTCTTTACCAAATGAGTATACTCAGACGCAAAGACATAAAGGAATTTACAATAGTTTGTATGTCTAGTTAGTAAAAGAGGTATTTTTATTCCAGTTCCATGGACCATCCAACTCACTCCAAATGGCAGTTCACTGAATAAACAAAAACAATTAGGCTGAAATTTAAAAAAAAAAATTCCATTTGTCCAATAAGATTAACAAATTTAAGGAGAATAAAAGACACAAATTTATTTGGCTGATACTATGTTCCAGACTATGTGTTTCCTCATTTAATCCTCTCAAAAATCCTGTGAAGTAATTATTATCCTTATTTTATAATTTCTCAAGAGGTTCAGAAAGTATCATTTGGGAGGTTTGAGAAATTATCCCCCAAATACATAATTCAAGTCCAGTTCTGTATCTACCCCCAAATTTTTCTTTCTTCTCCTCAGAATTTGGTGTTCTAACACATTATCAACTAAGAAAGTATCAGGTTGTCTGGAGGTATACACTGAACTAAAATTACAGGTATTTGTCTGAGTAGTTTCAGATGAAGAAAATATGTAGAATTTAGCAGGGAGACACCAGGAGACATTATTTTATCAAGTAGATCGCATATACTTTGAACAAAAGAGCAAAGAGTTTCCTGTCTATATGCTGCCACTGTCAGTTTTGGAAGCAGCTTCCCACGGCAGTTAAATTTTTCTCTTCATGGGTCCAAAGGATCGTTCTACATATTACTTTTTTTAAAAAATATATTTTATTGAAGTATAGGTGGTTTACAATGTTTTGTTAATTTCTGCTGTACAGCAAAATGATTCAGTTGTACATACATATACATTCTTCTTCATATTCTTTTCCATTATAGTTTATCACAGGATATTGAATATAGTTCCCTGTGCTATACAGTACGACCTTGTTGTTTATCCATCCTATATATAATAGTTTGCATCTACTAATCCCAAACTCCCAATCCATCCCTCCCCCTCCCGCCTCCCTGGCAACCACAAGTTGTCTGTGAGTCTGTTTATGTTCCGTAGATAAGTTCATTTGTGTCATATTTTAGATTTCCATATATAAGTGATATCATACGGTATGTCTTTCTCTTTCTGGCTTACTTCACTTAGTATGATAATCTCTAGGTACATCCATGTTGCTGAAAATGGCATTATTTCATTCCTTTTATGGCTGAGTAGTATTTCACTGTACGTATGTACCACATCTTCTTTATCCATTCATCTGTCAATGGACATTTAGGTTGTTTCCATGTCTTGCCTATTGTAAATAGTGCTACAGTGAACAGTGGGGTGCATGTATCTTTTCAAATTATAGTCTTCTCCAGATATATGCCCAGGAGTGGGATTCCAGGATAATATGGTAACTCTATTTTTAGGTTTTTGAGGAACCGCCGTAATTTTTCCATAGTGGCTGCACCTATTTGCATTCCCACCAACAGTGTAAGAGGGTTCACTTTTCTCCACACCCTCTCCAGCATTTGTTATTTGTGGACTTTTTAATGATGGCCATTCTGACTGGTGTGAGTTGGTACCTCAATGTAGTTTTGATTTTTATTTCTCTAATAATTAGTGATATTGAGCGTCTTTTCATGTTCCTGTTGCCATTTGTTACATATTGCTGTTTTTTAAATAAATTTTAATTAATTTTTGGCTGCGTTGGGTCTTCATTACTGCACAGGGGCTTTCTCTAGTTGCAGTGAGCGGGGGCTACTCTTTGTTGCGGTGTGCGGGTTTCTCACTGCGGTGGCTTTTCTTGCTGCAGAGCACAGGCTCTAGGCATGCAGGCTCCAGTAGTTGCAGCATGTGGGCTCAAGAGCGCAGGCTCAATAGTTGTGGCACATGAGCTTAGTTGCTCCGCGGCATGTGGGATCTTCCCGGAGCAGGGCTAGAACCCGTGTCCCCTGCGTTGGCAGGTGGATTCTTAACCACTGCGCCACCAAGGAAGTCCCCACATTGCTTTTTTATAGACATCATTTGACTTCGAAAAGTCACCACCATTCATTTTCTTTCCTTTGAAGTTCTTTAGCAATGTAGAGAGCAAATAAGATCATGCCACTTTCCTGCTTAAATACTTTTATCATATGTCAAGTTTTAGTGTGAAAGTCACTTCTTGAGAGTCAACCCTAACCACTTCCCACAGCCCAGACTTGAAGCCTCTGTACTTACTCTCATCCCTATGGCAGGTATGGCAATTACTGCACTTAACCAACTTGTCTGCCTCCCACAGTAATTTCCTTGAAGGCAGAGACTTTGTCATATTCTTCATTGTGTTTTGAGCATCCTGCATAATCCTAGTGGTAAGTGCTCAGATTAGCTGTTGAATGACTATTGAGTCTGCAAGTTAACTAATGTTTATGTACATAGACAAGTTTAAATTTTTTAAACTTCTTTTATATTTTTCAACTAACAGAGGATAGTACTGTTCAGAATCTGCTTTTAATTGTAGGCTGGACTTTAAGCATTTTTTTCCTAAAGTGCCTTCATCCTTGATATGTATTCTCTCATTTTCCTCTTATAGGTGTTATACATACCTGAGTAGAAAAAAGAGATATTAATGAGGTACAATAGGGATTAAAGCTTCAAATAAAAGTCATTTTACATTTCTTAGGAATCTCTAGGCTAGCTATTTTAATAGCCAACAAAATCATCTCAGATCATTTCATTACAGATTCACATGAATTGTCAGTTAGAGATTTGCTTTAGATACTTTTCAGAAATAATCTTAGGATGAGAGATTTTTTAAAATGATAAAATGACACAAAGTATATTGCACACATAAAACTAAGTGGAAATTTTGAATAGAAATTTAAATTATTATCCCCTTTATTTTTATGTCCCTGTACAAAGCACCTGATGAGTTTGAAATTAGCATCTTCTTTATAGGCAAGATGTAAGCAACTAAGATTGAACCCTGATGTTGCAGTTAACGGCATTTATCTCTGTTCATGGTTAAGTTTTTCACATACTCTGATATTTAAAGGAAAGATACTGAAGGTAATACGTTAAACTATATATGGCATTTTAAAGAATTGCAACTGCACATCACAGAAGAGTGCATCTCAAAACACAATGTAGCTATTTACAATCAGAGCCTAATGTGGAATGTGATGGCCCATAAAATATAAATACAAATCTTAGTGGATAAATGTGCAATCTCTTCAGTACTAAATTTCCACTCTGAAAAATTAGTGGCTGTTCAGAAAACTGGTTCTCTTCCAGGAGTGGGAGTTTTCAATTATTAGAGGATAGATCAAATCCTGTGATAATTTAGCATCAGCACATTTCTGATTGAAGGGTCTCTCCCATAAAGCATCTGACAAGGTCAAGAGGTTTCGTTCTGCGCTGTTTACTCACAATTGATTTCTTCCCTCACTTCGCATTTTCAAGCAATTAATATTTTTCCTGTACTAAATGTATTCTACTCCCTGTTGTTCCCCTATCAGATTCTCTATTTCATGAATGAAGAAGAAAGAAAAAAGAAAAAAAAAAAAGGAAATGCAGGATAAATATGTTGCAGTGGAAAGAAACATGAAGCTTCTGTTTAAGGAAAATACTTTTGTATATCTAAGTTAGTCAGGCAATGTTGTTTTAAAATTACTTAAGCAATTTCTTCAGTTCTCATTAATTTGGGTACATGTTCACATTTTTTAAATACCTAAAGACTTTCTGAGTTATAACTTTAAAGCAACCTTAAATCTTGTGTTTATGCATTTTATTACTTAAAAAATCCTTTAAAGATCATGCACCCTTAAACTCTAACAAGCATTAATATCTGGAGGTGAAAGATCTAGAGGATGAAACACTTCTGAGAAAAATTTCAAGGACATGTAGTTATTTAAGTAATTAATAGGGGATTGGTGGTTTTCATTGTGTCTTCTGTAAATAGATCTAGAGAGAGAGGGAAATTGAGAGAGAGAAATATTTTTAACTGAACCCATCGGTCAAAGCATATAGAAATTTTGATTAGGACTCCCTTGGTGGCTCAGTGGTTAAGAATCAGCCTGCCAATGCAGGGAACAGGGGTTTGAGCCCTGGTCTGGGAAGATCCCACATGCCACGGAGCAACTAAGCCCGTGCGCCACAACTACTGAGCCTGCACTCTAGAGCCTGTGAACCACAACTACTGAGCCTGCGTGCTGCAACTAACTACTGAAGCCCGCGTGCCTAGAGCCCATGCGCCGCAACAAGAGAAGCCACTGCAATGAGAAGCCCGCGCAGCACAACGAAGAGTAGCCCCCGCTCACCGCAACTAGAGAAACACCCCACTAAGTAACGAAGACCCAATGCAGCCAAAAAATAAATTTATTTAAAAAAAAAAGAAATTTTGACTAGAAAAGAAGTTACCTGTAATCTGCTCACCCATATTTTAATCTCAGAGACTGATTTTTGTTCATTATGATGAGAAACTTCTGGATATCAAATCTTTTACAAATGACAGAAAGCAAGTAGGTTATCTTGTCCCAATATTTTCCCTTATTAAGAGAGTGTTAGAAATATAGCCAATGTATGACAGTCTCTGTTCGTTCTGATGTTTTTCCATGAAAAGCCCTGTGATAAACTGATGACAGAGCAGATTATGGAAAGGTTTTTCATAAATGTTTTATGTTGTGAAATTGTTTTCCATAATTAAAAAAACATTACTTACAATTTTCTTTTGAAGGAATGTTTTCTTCCAAACATTCATGCTATTATATAATACATTCAATGTTTATATCAAATTTTGATTAAATATGAAAAATTAGTTACAGAAATTTAATTACATTTTATTCAAGATGGTAACCCACTTGATTAGCCAATTATTTTCATTTTGGAACAAAGTACATTTAAAAAAAATTATGCAGCCCCTTTCACCATGTGAGGATACAACAGACGTGTGCAGTCTGGAAGAGAGCCCTCACCCAATCATGCTGGCACCCTGACATCATACTTCCAGCCTCTAGAACTATGAGAAATAAATGTCTGTTTTATATAAGCTTAAATAGATAGATAGATAGATAGATAATTTATGACAGATTATTTCTGACACTTTAGTAGAACAGACTCGGCTCACTTCCGTCTTCTCCAGCATTTAGATGTGCTCCTGTCCCCAGATGAATTAGAGGAAATTTATATACTAAGGAAAAATATTTGAGCACTTGCTTTTGTATTTCTTTATAATTGCCTTGTCCTTAGGTGTCAAAGTGTCTGTCAGTGAACCTTGACTTAATACTCTTAACCGTTTTCATGGCAGTTCTGGTTATCATCTAATGTCGTAGATCAATGAGAGACATGATAACAATTCTTTATGTTTTTACAGAGGTCAGCGTAGAAATCCTCTTCTCAGTGGAATCTATAGTGGTCACTCAAAGTCTCTGCTGTCATATTCCCAAATTCACCTAGACTAAACCCTCTTCCTCCATTCTGAGAATGACTATTCTTTTCATGGACTTAAATGCTCACCCTTGCCTATAAAATGTCTATTGTTTATCATGGAAGTAGAGTTGAAAAACGTTGGTTGGCATATAATCAACAATGGGATAAAAAATAAAGTAAATCAGCAAAAGAAAACCACATACTATTCAACACACACACACACACACACACACACACACACACACACACACACACACACACACACACACACACACACACACACACACACACCCAGCATTCTTCTTTAACCCGACACCTAAAGGGCTTATGTGCCTTGGAAGTCCCACTATCCTGTAAAATCAGTAGGACTTCTGTGCTTGAATTAACCCTTCCAGGTCTGAGACAAGTGAAAAAACCACCCACATTTTTTCTGGATGCTTTTCTAGTATACAACTCTAACTGCTTCAGTACTGTCTTTTGCTGAATATAACCCACCATTTCTTTTTCTTAGGATATCCCCATGAAAGAGAATACAAAGCATTTCTAAAGAAGAGAGTGGGTGTTTCAGAAAGGAGGTAAGCAATTTCACAGAAGGTGGAAAATACTTAGGCAAGCAAATGATTGAATCAATGCCTGGGACTCTAAGGGCCCTGCTGGAGGTTAATATGAATGAGATGTTATGCTTCATTGACTAAGTTTACCTAATTCTTTATACATCAATATTGCTTTTTGATGCAGTTGCCTAACTTTGTTGCAAGTTGCTACCTAATCTATAATGCTATTATTACCTCAACAGTGATTGGGAAAGCAGCAGGAGAATGCTCTGATTAAACCTTAATTATTATACCGCTGTTACTATATGTACAGTGAGAATGTATGATCTCTACCACCCCTATTACTCTCAGCTTCTTACTTCAAAGCAGCAGCTAAAGACACAGCATTTGTTTAAAAGCAAATCTGCTGTTAGTTTTCAAAATGAACTGAAAAATCACAGAGGTTTTTTTAATCCCCTCTTACCTTAGGCTCAAGAGAAGCCCTTAGTTAACCACTAATATATTACACAATGTCATAGAAAGTGGAAGCTTCATAAATGAAAAATGTTCTGGTTTGTTTATTTTAAGATATAGCTAAAAGCTTGATTTTGTATTCTGTCAGTTTCTCTAGTTAAAAGCTGTATTAATGTGGCTGAAATACTTTGAAGTAAGTAGAGCTAAAACAAATCAGCAGGTTTTTAAACTGAGGAGTATGAGGTGGAAAAATCACCACTTTCCCTTCAGGTAGAGGCCTGAAAATATATCTTTCTTAATGAGGTTTCATGCTGTCCTATTGGATCCTTAATCATTTAAAATGCAAATTCCAAAGAATGAAGTAAGAGCTATCACATATATAAGAAGGTGGCTAAGTTTTTAATAAAAGATTATGCCATCTGCTTCCCTCATCATTCTACTGACTGTGAAACTCCACCTATGCAATTAAATGAACTTGTAAACTATAAACAACATACCTCAGAAGTCAACAAATGGAATATCACTTTTCCTGGATTCCCTGCCTCCTCCCATAGTTTAGAGTTTGTTCATATTGTCAGGCACACAGGAGGGTAAGAATTACCTTTTCTGAACACTGGACATTCTGCTATTTATGATTCTTATTTTTTAATCAATAATTTCTGAATGAATTAGAAGAATTATTTCAAAGTGACCTACTTGAGATATCTTGAATACTTAGAGAGCCTAGCTGTGCCTGAAATATTTTTTCAGGTAATTTTGTCTGAAATCAGAAACGCAGGAAGAGGACTTTGTGTTTTCAGAGGGGGATTTTTTTTCTCAAGGAGAACTCGGGGTTAACTTACACTCCACTTTCAATGTCACCTGCCTCTAATGTACTTGACGAGTTTCTTTTTTTTTCCAGTTTTCTTCTTTTGCTTTTTAATCCCACTCCTGGCTCAATCCATGCTGCAATCTCCTTCTCTCTTGTTACCTTGCTCTTAACAGCTACTTTTGGGTCTGTTTTGAGTCTCCCCTTATCTCCCTGCTGCCCTCACCTTGAACTCTGGAACCACCATATTTTCATCCTCATTCTAACCCTAGCAAGGGCTGAGTAGGCTGTCTTTACTGTCATTGGCAAATCTCTTAATTCTTCTCAGTATCATTAACACACCTTCAACAACAAAGCAAAGATTATGAAGCAAAGAAATAAACTAAACAATAAAACCATTCTAGAGTTGAGAAAGAAATAAACACCGAGTCTTCACAAGACAATAGCTCTGGACGCATTCGATTTGTTATCTGACAACTAAGTACAAATTCTTTGTCCTCCTTAGAGACCTGGTTTCTTAAGAACTGTTTGTTTGATCTTGGAATCCTAAAGGCTCACTTGTGCTTGAAATATCATATGTCTTTAATATGTAGTTATAAAACAATTGAATAGTTGAGTTTGCATTTAAATTTTTTATTATGCTTTGTCCCAACATAAAATGGTGAGGTTTTTAAAAAATCTGTCATAAGTTAATGTGTTAATGAACTCCCATATGCATTTTTGAACTGCTTAAATAAAATCAAAGAGGGAGTGTTGAAAATTGAAGCTGGGTAATGTAGGGTAAGACTGAGGTCATGAAAGGCCTTGTATTCCAGGATGAATTTGGAGTTTATTTTGATGAAAATGGACATTTATAAAAATATTTGATATAAGGAAAAGTCTGTCACATTTGCAATATTGAATAATCACTTATAATGGCAGTAGCTGGGTATATGATAGGTTAGGAAGCTATTTGGGTCATACTGGTAAGAGTAATGACCATCTGTTTATGACAATATGTGTTGGTGAGGGGGAGGATATCTTAAGGAAGCAGCTGAAGAGAGAAGAGTTTGATTTAAAATTCTCAGAATGTAAGTAACAAGATTTTGCCTAACTTTTCAAATTAAGAAACACTCAAAAATGTCCTATATATGATACTATCCTGCATATAATGTTCAGCTCCTAAGTCTCAGTCTAATACCTAAATAAGTGTTCAATCGAGGCAACTTCCATTGTTTTCTTTTCTCTGCTATTTAAATCACATCATATTTGATTTCAGTGTTTCTCTGTCCAAACTGACTTGCAACATTCTGGGTAAATGGCGATAAAATAAATCTGATTCCCTCCCGAAGTTATATAGCTTTACATTATTTCAAATCTCCATATCATGCAATATAATTAAAAAACACTTATATATGTAGGCTATTATATTCAATTTAATATTATTATTTAAAATACAATGTTTCAAGTAATTTGTATAAACTAATAGTGTGTGTGTGTGTGTGTGTGTGTGTGTGTGTGTTTGTGTATATCTATGTGTGTATTGGTGGTCTATTTTACTTTTCATCAGTGTTCCTAAATTAAAATAGGAGGGCCGGGGCTTCCCTGGTGGTGCAATGGTTGGGAGTCTGCCTGCCGAAGCAGGGGATGCAGGTTTGTGCCCCGGTCCGGGAGGATCCCACATGCCGTGGAGCGGCTGGGCCCGTGGGCCATGGCCGCTGGGCCTGCGCATCCGGAGCCTGTGCTCCGTGGCGGAAGAGGCCACAGCGGCCCGTGTCTGCAAAAAAAAAAAAAAAAAAAAAAAAAAAAAAAGGAGGGCCGGCTTTTAGTTTATTAATTTTTTAATTTGTCACAAGAAGTGTCTTGTCTTAAAAACTAGTGTGATAAATCTATTATAAATATGAAAAACAGTAACCTATTTTAAGTATTTCTAAGAAAAAGCAGATAAAAGGAATTAGCACAAATGTACAATTATGTAGTGTATAAAATGGTATTTTAAAAGCTGCTCATGCATTGATTTTGTCATATAATCCCCAATACAATTTTCTACATGAATCTGAAAACTTTAAACTCTGATTTATAATGAAAGCTCAGAATTTTATAAAGTAGATTATGTGAAGTAATAAGAAAAAGCCTATGGACGAATTATTTCTTAGAAAATTGCAAAACTGCTTCAAGCTACTCTCTGTAGAATGTCAGAGGGAAAAAAAAAAGAAAGAAGACTGAATATGAAGTTGTTTTCATGTTTTTAATAAATAGAAGATAGTTTCTTTCTCTAGAATGATTCACAAATGTGTTTTCAATCAATAATAATTTTGTGTCTACTCAGTCTATGTCGTGATGCTAGCTAGCACTGTGGGGACACAAACGTAAACTCTGTCTCTCCTTCCTCAGCTTGTAGCATAGCAGGGGACACAAAATAATTATTAAACAAGAGAGATTGTCACATGCCATAAGAGACACTGAAATACGTCTTTAAAACTTCAGAGGAAAAATAAATCACTTCTGGTGAGGGTGATGGGGAAAGAAATCTAAAGGAGGTAACATTTGAGGTGATTTGTGAAGAATGAACAGGAGTCAACAGTGGGGAGATGGAGAAGAAAAGACATTGTAAAATAAACAACATGAGAAAATATGTGGCAGTGAAAGAATATGGAGAAAAAATGGGAAATGACTGGTGGCAACATAACACATGAACTTTACAAACACTATACGATGCCTAGGGCAATGGAAAGGTGATAGAATTGTGGTGACAAGGGTGATCTTGAGTGATGAAGTAAAGAATTTGGACTACATTTTTTAGTCAAAAGAAACTGGACTAAGGAAGTGGAGGGACTGATGGGGAGCCATTGAAAATAGTAAAAAGATGAACATGGAAGTGAAAGAATTAGAATAATGTTTTAGGATGAATTAGTGAGTATTAAGGAGAGACGTAAGATAAGTTAAAAAATAAGTCAGAAATTTACTGTATTATCTAGATGAGAGCTATTAAGGATATAAACAGCGTAGGTGTTTATATTAATTTTTAATAAGAAAATACCACCTTTTGGAGGAATTACTTTGGTACATAGAGTCTAAAATGAAGGGAATGTTGCCTTATATTTTATTTTATGAAGAAAGGAATAGAAAAGAGAATGGCAAATCTATTGATGACCCATATCTTATTGTGCACTGGGAGTTGCTAATTCATATTAAGTTTTGCTAGTGAATTATCTATGCAAACAGGCCTCTGTGAAAAGTACTTCCTATTAAGTAGCCATGTATTCTGAGTGGAAAAGTTAAGCAAGTTTGGGGAAGATGCAACATTTATTCAACATTTTCAAATCATCCACTTTATTTAGCACGTTTCGTATGAGATTTGAGATATATTATTTAAATATCAAAATCACCAAATTTGAAAATCCCTGTTTCATGTTTATCTAAAAGATTGCAGGTATTTTAAACTAATAAAAACAGATATTTTCTGAGCCCCATAATGTTATCAAGTAATGGCCAAATTAAAGTTTCTAGAAAAGAATTACATGCTATTATATGCCATCCATATTTGTCATCTCATCTTACTTTCTAGAGACTCCAAATATTAGTGGTAAAAAGAAACGTATCCAATTTTTCCAAAAAACTACGCATATTTCTGGTACTATTTGTATGCAACTCCTGGGACGTTTATTTTATATTGCTAGATGTAAAATTCAGTTCTCTCTAGGTAGATAGATAATAGATCGATAGATATAGATATGTAGATATAGACAGAAAGATAAAGATATCTATCTATCTATGTATCTATCTATCTATATATATATATATACTCATGTGTTAAAATATTATGAGTGGCTCTCTCAATCTCTATGTATCTTTTATTTGGAGGTTTTGGAATGCTGAAACCTACATTTTCTAAACTCCCTTGCAGCGAGAGAGAATTCTACATATGAATTAGTGCTCACCAATTAAGTGTGCTCCCATAAAATTTGAAAGTCAAAGTCCAGGAAGGCCCTCTTCCTTCAACTCTGGCTACACCTGCTATTTAGGAAATTCATGACCCTCTTGCACGGGGTGCCCAGTGCTTATTCTTTAGCTTTCTGAAAGAAGCAGTAACCTCTTGATGTTACTGCTTACTCCTTGGGTTACAGCTTTGTGTGTCATTTCAGTTTTTTGCTATTCAGAGCTTCTCTGGAAGTAGAAAAGGCATTATGGCCCAACCTACAGCAGCCTAGCTTCAAAAGCGGGCTGGTTCTAGATTCTTCTTTGTATCACCCTGGAACCCCAGCCTTGAACTGGCTCCTTTAGCCTTTTCAACAATTTTGTAAGCAACTAATTCTAATACTAAATTCTTTTTTCCTTAGAGTGAGTGGTTTCTGTTTTCTGTCTTGGGCATTACATGGTACAGCCAGTATTGTATTGAAATTATATAAGTATGATTATCTCCAACTTTACCTCTTGATATTTTCTGAATTTGTATAACAAATTTCTTCAAGTGAGTGCTATTCACCCCAGACTAAGCAACTATGGAATGGGGAAATATGCTTTGTAGGAATGCTTTGTCTGAAACAAGTTATCAAAGCTAAAAAAGGTATGGTTAATTCTATTGGGCATGCGTTTTTGTGTGGATGGCCATCCTTGTGTGTTCCTTGCTTTTGGACTTAGAGTTTGCTATGTTTTCTTTCCTTCTTTCTTGTGTTCCTGCTTTAAGCATTTTTCCTTTCCTCTCTTCTGCCCTCTTCTTTTTTTATTACTCTGTTTTCTCATATTTCTATTATTTTTCAGTCACTCTTTCCATCCCTGTCACAATAATCCCTCACAGTAGTCCAATCAGTAATTTTTATTTTGCACTGAGAGAACAGGTTCTTTTGGGTCAAGGCCTGAAAGAGCTGTCAAAAATCACAGATATTCTCTAAATGTATCCTAAATTTACTGGTTTGTAGGGTGCCAGAATCATTGCTTTCTCTTAAGGTTCCTTTCCTCTAATAGAATAAAAATTTGAGATTGTGTTCGGTTTTTTCATTGTGTAAAAAAGAAGATATGTACACAAATAAAAATGACAATAATGATTGCTTTAAAGAACGTGGGAAGAAGTAATATAGAAGCAGCTATCTAGACATAATTGAACTTTAGAAGCCTCATGAAAGATTTAAGATGGCTATTGAAATGGTCTTGCTTGCTGGGGGAATTCCCTGATTAGTTTTACAAGAGGGGTCAGGAAATTTTGGCCATTTTCTCATATTGCTACATAAGACCTGTTGTGATTCAAAGGAAAGGGATAATAAGGTCAATGGGGAAACCTAACAACATATATTTGTCAGATGAAAGGAAGTGCCTTGAAGTTTTATAATATGCTTTCTAGATATATATTCAGTTCACAGAGTTAGAAAACTTACCATGTAAACTCAAGGCTTATGGAGAAAATCTTCCCTATAAATGTTGGCAATATAACATACAAAACTCATAGACTTACCTTGACATTGGTTTGTATAAAATATTTTTATTTTCATTACTAGAACTGTGCGTATCACAATTATATTAAACAGACATGAGAAAGAGTAGATACACGATTATGATAGTAAAATGACATGAAAAAGGATAACGTGATGTGCATCTTAATGAAAACAATCCTTATGAAGCAGCTAAATAAGGCTTTTTCTGATTTAATTGTGCAAAATTTGTCTACTCATAGCAATGTGATCAATCTAGTATTTGAGATATGTTCATGATTATTATTTTATTTTCTGAAATTTTTCTTTGACGTTTAATTAAAATCCTCAGTGCAATTAGCAAGAAATTGATCAACACTGTGATGGTTAATTTTATGTGTCAACTTGACTGGGCTAAGAGACACACATAGCTGGTGAAACATTATTTCTGGGTGTGTCTGTGAGAGTGTTTCTTGAAGAGACTAGCATTTGAATTGATAGGCTGACAAAGAATTTCGCCTTTACCAATACAGGTGGGCATCATCCAATCCACTGAGGGCCTGAACAGAATAAAAAGGTGGAACAAGGCTCTATTTGATTTTTCTCACCTGAGCTGGGACACTGATATTCTGCTCTTCGACATTGGTGCCCCTGGTTCTCAGGCTTTTGGACTTGGAATGAGACTTACACTAGCAGCCCCCACAATTCTTGGGCCTTTGAACTTGGACTGAATTACACCACCAGCTTTCCGGTTCACCAGCTTGCAGATGGCAGATTCTCAAGTCTCCATAATCTATTCATGATCATTTTAATTCTCAGCACCTGTTTTATCAATGAGTTAATAATTATCCTAATTGTTAATATAGATTATATTATTTCTAATAGAGGAAAATAATTCTATGCATTGAGTATTTTTAATTTAAAAATCATGTAAAAGTTGGGAAAAAAACTATATCATATATCTCTGCATGGAACAACATCTGGCAAACACATGATGGTAATATTCCTTTAGTCCTGGACATCACATGCAGGTTCAAACCTTTAGCATAAATTCTCTGGAGCAAGAACACAGAAGAAAATGTTAATGGGATTATTGCATCTAACTGGACATTTTCCTTTCTCCTCATTCCTTTCTCTTGTTACCTATAACGAGACACTGGCGCTCACCACAGTTCTTAAGGCTACATGGTTTACAGTCGTCAGAGCTGGTTCAGCCATTTGCCGATAGGAAGCGTCTGCACTTCCAGCTGGAAACTATCATGCTAATGATATCACTAAGTACTAATTAAACTGGTCTATGGCTTTTTTTCCTCTTCTTTCAATTGTCTTTGTGATGCCTCCTGATGAACAGAATTTCTTAAAATTAAGAGGTTAGTTTTTTAAATATATTATTGGCAAGCAATAAAGTGTACATGTTTAAAGTATAAAATTTAAAAATTACATATGTATACACAGAGAAACCATCAACAAAATTAAGATAATTAACATATTAATCACCCTAAATTTTCTTCATGCCCTTGGTAGTTCCCCAGGAGAACACTGATCTAATTTCTCTCATTAGAGATTAGGTTTCATTTTGTAGAAATGAACAATATATAAAGAGACTAATAGAATAATAGACTAATAGACATATCTCCTTTTTTCCTTTTTTATGGTTTGGTTTCTACTTTTTAATTTTTTTTAATTTTTGTTGATTTTTAACAACTTTATTTGAGTATAATTGCTTTACAATGGTGTGTTAGTTTCTGCTTTATAACAAAGTGAATCAGCTATACATATACATATATCCCCATATCTCCTCCCTTTTGTGTCTCCTTCCCACCCTCCCTATCCCACCCCTCTAGGTGGTCACAAAGCACTGAGCTGATCTCCGTGTGCTATGGGTCTGCTTCCCATTAGATATCTATTTTACTTCTGGTAGTATATATAAGTTAATGTCACTCTCTCACTTCGTTCCAGCTTACCTTTCCCCCTCCCTGTGTCCTCAAGTCGATTACCTATGTCTGCATCTTTATTCCTGTCCTGCCACTAGTTTCTTCAGAACCATCTCTTCTTTATTTTTTTTTAGATTCCATATATATGTGTTAGCATACAGTATATGTTTTTCTTTTCTGACTTACTACACTCTGTATGACAGTCTCTAGTTCCATCCACCTCACTACAAATAACTCAATTTCATTTCTTGTTATGGCTGAGTAATATTCCATTGTATATATGTGCCACATCTTTGTTATCCATTCATCTGGTGATGGACACTTAGGTTGCTTCCATGTCCTGGCTATTGTAAATAGATATGCAGTGAACATTGTGGAACATGACTCTTTTTGAATTATGATTTTCTGAGGGTATGTGCCCAGCAGTGGGATTGCTGGGTCATATGGTAGTGCTATTTTTAGTTTTTTAAGGAACCTCCATACTGTTCTCCATAGAGGCTGTATCAATTTACATTCCCACCAACAGTGCAAGAGTGTTCCCTTTTCTCCACATCCTCTCCAGCATTTATTGTTTGTAGATTTTTTGATGATGGCCATTCTGACTGGTGTGAGGTGGTACCTCATTGTAGTTGTGATTTGCGTTTCTCTAATGATTAGTGATGTTGAGCATCCCTTCATGTGTTTGTTGGCAATCTGTATCTCTTCTTTAGAGAAATGTCTATTTAGGTCTGCTGCCATTTTTGGATTGGGTTGTTCGTTTCACTGATATTGAACTGCATGAGCTGCTTGTAAATTTTGGAGATTAATCCTATGCCAGTTGCTTCATTTGCAAATATTTTCTCCCATTCTGAGGGTTGTCTTTTTCCTTTTCTGTGCAAATGCTTTTAAGTTTTATTAGGTCCCATTTGTTTATTTTTGTTTTTATTTCCATTTCTCTAGGAGGTGGGTCAAAAAGGATATTGCTGTGATTTATGTCATAGAGTGTTCTGCCTATGTTTTCCTCTAAAAGTTTGATACTCTCTGGCCTTACATTTAGGTCTTTAATCCATTTTGAGTTTATTTTTGTGTATTGTGTTAGAGAGTGTTCTAATTTCATTCTTTCAAATGTAGCTGTCCAGTTTTCCCAGCACCACTTATTGAAGAGCCTGTCTTTTCTCCATTGTATATTTTTGCCTCCTTTATGAAAGATAAGGTGACCATATGTGCATGGGTTTATCTCTGGGCTTTCTGTCCTGTTCCATTGATTCATATTTCTGTTTTTGTGCCACTACCATAGTGTCTTGATTACTGAAGCTTTGTAGTATAGTCTGAAAGCTGGGAGCCTGATTACTCCAGCTTCATTCTTCTTTCTCAAGATTGCTTTGGCTATTCAGTGTCTTTTGTGTTTCAAACAAATTGTGAACTTTTTTTTTCTACTTCTGTGAAAAATGCCATTGGTAGGGATTGGTTTGGTAGGGATTGCATTGAATCTGTAGATTGCTTTGGGTAGTAGAGTCATTTTCACAAAGTTGATTCTTCCAATCCATGAACATGGTATACCTCTACATCTGTTTGTAACATCCTTGATTTCTTTCACCAGTGCCTTATAGATTTCTGCAAACAGGTCTTTTGTCTCCTTAGGCAGTTTTATTCCTAGGTATATTATTCTTTTTATTGTAATGGTAAATGGGAGTATTTCCTTAGTTTCTCTTTCAGATTTTTCATCATTAGTGTATAGGAATGCAAGAGGTTTCTGTGCATTAATTTTGTATCCTGCTACTTTACCAAATTCATTAATTAGCTCTAGTAGTTTTCTGGTAGCATCTTTAGGATTCTCTGTATACAGTTTCATGTCATCTGTAAACAGTGACAGTTTTACTTCTTCTTTTCCAATTTGGCTTCCTTTCATTTCTTTTTCTTCTCTGATTGCTGTGGCTAAAACTTCCAAAACTATGTTGAATAATAGTGGTGAGAGTGGGCAACCTTGTCTTGTTCCTGATCTTAGAGGAAATGGTTTCTGTTTTCCACCATTGAGAATGATATTGGCTGTGGGTTTCTCATATATGGCCTTTATTATGTTGAGGAAAGTTCCCCCATGCCTACTTTCTGGAGTGTTCTTATCATAAATAGGTGTTGAAATTTGTTGAAGCTTTTTTCTGCAGTATTGAGATGATCATATGGTTTTTCTCCTTCAGTTGGTTAATATGGTTTATCACATTGATTGATTTGCATATATTGAAGAATCCTTGCATTCCTGGGATAAACCCCACTTGATCATAATGTATGATCCTTTCATTGTGCTCTTGGATTCTGTTTGCTATTATTTTGTTGAGGATTTCTCCATCTCTGTTCATCAGTGATATTGGCCTGTAGTTTTCTTTCTGTGTGACATCTTTGTCTGGTTTTGGTATCAGGATGACTGTTGCCTTGAGAATGATTTTGGGAGTCTTCCTCGCTCTGCTATATTTTGGAAGACTTTGAGAAGGATAGGTGTTTGTTCTTCTCTAAATGTTTGATAGAATTTGCCTGTGAAGCCATCTGGTCCTGCGGTTTTGTTTGTTGGAAGGTTTTTAATCACAGTCTCAATTTCAGTGCTTGTGATTGGTCTGTTTATATTTTCTATTTCTTTCTGGTTCAGGCTTGGAAAGTTGTGCTTTTCTAAGAATTTGTCCATTTCTTGCAGGTTGTCCATTTTATTGGCATAGAGTTGCTTGTAGTAGTCTCTTAGGATGCTTTGTATTTCTGTGGTGTCAGTTGTTACTTCTCCTTTTTCATTTCTAATTCTACTGATTTGAGTCTTCTCCCGTTTTTTCTTGGTGAGTCTGGCTAATGGTTTATCAATTTTGTTTATATTCTCAAAGAACAAGCTTTTAGGTTTATTGATCTTTGCTATCATTTCCTTCATTTCTTTTTCACTTATTTCTCATGTGATCTTTATGATTTCTTTCCTTCTGCTAACTTTGGGATTTTTTGTTCTTCTTTCTCTAATTGCTTTAAGTGTAAGGTTAAGTAGTTTATTTGAAATGTTTCTTGTTTCTTGAGGTAGGATTGTATTGCTAGAGACTTCCCTCTTAGAACTGCTTTTGCTGCATCCCATAGGTTTTGGGTCGTCGTGTTTTCATTGTCATTTGTTTCTAGGTATTTGTTGATTACCTCTTTGATTTCTTCAGTGATCTCTTGGTTATTAAATACTGTATTTTTAGCCTCCATGTGTTTCTAGTTTTTTACAGATTTTTTTCCTGTAGTTGATATCTAGTCTCATATCACTGTGGTCAGAAAATATACTTGATACAATTTCAGTTTTCTTAAATTTATCAATGCTTGATCTGTGCCCCAAGATATCTATCCTGAGAATGTTCCATGAGCACTTGGGAAGAAAGTATATTCTGTTGTTTTTGGTTGGAATGTCCTATAATATCAATTTAATCCATCTTGTTTAATGTATGGATTTAAGCTTGTGTTTCCTTATTTATTTTCATTTTGGATGATCTGTCCATTCGTGAAAGTGGGGTTTTAAAGTCCCCTACTATGATTGTGTTACTGTTGATTTCCCCTTTTATGGCTGTTAGCATTTGCCTTATGTATTGAGGTGCTCCTATGTTGGGTGCCTAAATATTTAGAATTGTTATGTCTTCTTCTTGGATTGATCCCTTGATCATTATGTAGTGTCCTTCTTTGTGTCTTGTAATTGTCTTTATTTTAAAGTCTATATTGTCTGATATGAGAATTGCTACTCCAGCTTTCTTTTTATTTCTGTTTGCAGGGAATATCTTTTTCCATCCCCTCACTTTCAGCCTGTATGTGTTTCTTGGTCTGAAGTGGGTCTCTTGTAGACAGCATATATATGGATCTTGTTTTTGTATCCATTAAGACAGTCTATGTCTTTTTGTTGGAGCATTCAATCCATTTATATTTAAGGTAGTTATCGGTATGTATGTTCCTATTACCGTTTTCTTAATTGTTTTTGGTTTGTTATTATAGGTCTTTTCCTTCTCTTGTGTTTCCTGCCTAGAGAAGTTCCTTTAGCATTTGTTGTGAAGCTTGTTTGGTGGTGCTGAATTATCTCAGCTTTTGCTTGTCTGTAAAGGTTTTAATTTCTCCATCGAATCTGAATGAGATCCTTGCTGGGTAGAGTAATCTTGGTTGTAGATTTTTCCCTTTCATCGCTTTAAGTATGTCTTGCTACTCCCTTCTGGCTTGCAGAGTTTCTTCTGAAAGATCAGCTGTTAACCTTATGGGGATTCCCTTGTGTGTTATTTGTTGTTTTTCCCTTGCTGCTTTTAACATTTTTTCTTTGTATTTAATTTTTGATAGTTTGATTAATATATGTCTTGGCATGTTTCTCCCTGGATTTTCCTCTATGGGACTCTCTGCACTTCCTGGACTTGGATTGACTATTTCCTTTCCCATATTAGGGGAGTTTTCAACTATAATCTCTTCAAATATTTTTCTCAGTCCCTTTCTTTTTCTCTTCTTCTTTTGGGACCCCTATAATTCGAATGGTCGTGACTTCAGTGTTGTCCCAGAGGTCTGTAAGACTGTCCTCAATTCTTTTCATTGTTTTTTCTTTATTCTGCGCTGAAGTAGTTATTTCCACTATTTTATCTTCCAGGTCACTTATCCATTTTTCTCCCTGAGTTATTCTGCTGTTGATTCCTTCTGGAGAATTTTTAATTTCATTTAATGTATTGTTCATCATTGTTTCTTTGCTCTTTATTTCTTCTAAGTTCTTATTAAATGTTTCTTGTATTTTCTCCATTCTATTTCCAAGATTTTGGATATCTTTACTATCATTGCTCTGAATTTTTTTTCAGGTAGACTTCCTAGTTCCTCTTCATTTGTTTGGTCTGGTGGGTTTTTACCTTGCTCCTTTATCTGCTGTGTGTTTCTGTGTCTTCTCATTTTGCTTAGCTTACTGTGTTTGGCATCTCTTTTTCACAGCGTGCTGCTT
This sequence comes from Grampus griseus, assembly GCF_964374135.1. Taxonomy (NCBI): domain Eukaryota; kingdom Metazoa; phylum Chordata; class Mammalia; order Artiodactyla; family Delphinidae; genus Grampus; species Grampus griseus. The sequence goes on from NC_138997.1 coordinate 65,144,681, forward strand.
TGTAGTTCCCATTGTTTTTGGTGTCTGCTCCCATTAGCTAAGTTGTTTCAGTGGGTTGTATAGGCTTCCTTCTGGAGGGGACTAGTGCCTGTGTTCTGGTGGATGAGGCTGAATCTTGTTTTCTGGTGGGCAGGACCGCATCCAGTGGTGTGTTTTGGGGTTTCTGTGACCTTATTTGATTTTAGGCAGCCTCTCTGCTAATGGGTGGGGCTGTTTTCCTGTCTTGCTGGTTGTTTGGCATATGGTGTCCAGCATTGTAGCTTGCTGGTTGTTGATTGGGGCTGGGTCTTAGCGTTGAGATGGAAATCTCTGGGAGAGCTTTCGCTGTTTGATATTATGTATATCTGAGAGGTCTCTGGTGGACCAATGTCCTGAACTCGAGTCTCCCACCTCAGAGGCACAGGCCTGACATCCAGCCAGAGTATCAAGACCCAGGTAGCCACAGAGCTCAGAAGAAAAGGGAGAAAAACAGAAAGAAAGAAAGAAGGAAAGAGAGAAAGAAAGGGAAAGGAAGAAAGAGAGACACAGAGAGAGAAAGAAAGAAAGAAAGTTATTAAATTAAAAAAATTTTTTAATTATTAAAAATTTATAAAATTAAAAAGTAATAAAAAGAAAACCAAGGTAAGAAAGAAGAGAGCAGCCAAACCAAAAAACAAATCCACCAATGATAACAAGAGTTAAAAACTATACTAAAACAAAAAATGGACAGACAGAACCCTAGGACGAATGATAAAAGCAAAGCTATACAGACAAAATCACACAAAGAAGCATACACATACACACTCACAAAACGAGAAAAAGGAAAAAAATATATATATCTATATATAAAAAGATGAAAAAAAGGAAGAGCACAACCAAATCAATAATCAAATCTATGAGTGATTATAAACTCTAAATACTAAACTAATATAAACCTAAAACCAGAATCCAGTCAGTCGCATACAGCAAGCCTGAAGTCTGCGGTTGCTGCCAATGTCCACCACCTCAGTTTTGGGATGATGCATTGTCTATTTAGGTATTCCACGGATGCAGGGTGCATCAGGTTGATTGTGAAGATTTAATCTGCTGCTCCTGAGGCTGCTGCAAGTAATTTCCCTTTTTCTTTGTTCGCACAGCTCCTGGAGTTCAGCTTTGGATTTGGCCCCGCCTCTGCATGTAGGTCACCTGAGGTCATCTATTCCTGCCCAGACAGCATGAGGTTAAAGGAGCAGCTGATTAGGTGGCTCTGGCTCACTCCGGCCAGGGGGAGGGAGGGGTACAGAATGCGGGGCGAGCCTGTGGCAGCAGAGGCTGGGGTGATGTTGTACCAGCATGAGGCATGCCACGTGTTCTCTCAAGGAAGTTGTCCCTGGATCACAGGACCCTGGCAGTGGCAGGCTGCACAGGCTCTTGGGAAGGGAGTTGTGGATAGTGACCTGTGCCTGCACACAGGCTTCTTGGTGACTGCAGCAGCAGCCTTAGCATCTCGTGCCCGTCTCTGGTGTCCACACTGATAGCTGTGTCTTGTGCCCGTCTCTGGAGCTCATTTAGGTGGTGCTCTGAATTGCCTCTCCTCGCGCTTCCTGAAACAATGGTCTTGCCTCTTAGGTAGCTCCATACTTTCTCCTGGACTCCCTCCTGGCTAGCTGTGGCACCCTAGCCAACTTCAGGCTGTGTTCACGTAGCCAACCCCGTCCTCTCCCTGGGATCTGACCTCTGAAGCCCGAGCCTCAGATCCCAGCCCCCACAAGTCTCTCAGGCTGGTGAGTTTTGGTCAGCACCAATCCTCTGTGCAGGAATCTCTCTGCTTTGCCCTCTGCACCACTATTGCTGCACTGTCCTTCGTGGCTCCAAAGCTTTTCCCCCGCCACCCCCCATCTCTGCCAGTGAAGGGGCTTCCTAGTGTGTGGAAACTTTTCCTCCTTCTCAGCTCCCTCCCACTGGGGCAGGTCCTGTCCCTATTGTTTTTGTCTGTGTTTTTTCTTTTGCCCTACCCAGTGATATGGGGAGTTTCTTGCCTTTTGGGAAGTCTGAGGTCTTCTGCCAGCATTCAGTAGGTGTTCTGTAGGAGCTGTTCCACATGTAGATGTATTTCTGCTGTATTTGTGGGGAGGAAGGTGATCTCCACGTCTTACTCCTCCACCATCTTGAAGGTCTCCCTCTCTGAAGCAAGGTCCTAGCACAACACCCTACCCAGTGAAGCAGGTGGAGGGCATCTGGTTTTATTCTTAACAGAATTATTTAGAGAATCATTCATGTTGTAGAGTGTTTCAGTAACTCATAACTTTTTGTTTCTAAGTAGCTTTCCATTGTATGGATATACTACAGCTAATTTATCCATTCACTTGTTATTGGATATTCTGGTTGTTTCCAGTTTGGGCTAGTATAAACAGTTCTTCCAGTACTTGATATGATCAATGTTTCTAATGTTTAGCCATCCTAATATGTGTGTAGCTGTGTGTTATTGTGGTTTTAATTTTAGTTCCCCAATTACTGATAAATGATGATGAACATCTCCATTATGTATCTTCTTTGATTAAATAGCTTTTCAAAACTTTTGTCCTTTTTTTTTAATTGGCATTTTAAAAAAATGGATTTTTGACAGTTTTTTTAAATATATATTGTGGCCACTCAATTACATGATTTGCAAATATTTTCTCCTAGTCTGTGGCTTGTCTTTCATTACCTTAAACATGTTTCTAGAAAAGCAGATTTTTTTTTTAATTTTAGAGGGGTTAAATTGATCTTTTCATTCTTTAAAGGAAATCTTTGACAAAATCACAAATGTTTTGTCCTATGGTTTTTTGGTAGAAGTATTATAGTTTTAGATTTTACATTTATGTCAGTAATCTACTTCTGTTAAATTTTCAATATGGAATAAAGTATGGATCAAAGTTCATTTTTTAATATGAATATCTAATTAATCCAAAACATTTGTGGAAAGAAATCAAATATGAGATTTTGCCAAATGTTTTTTCTGTCAATTGAGATGATCATGTGGTTTTTCTTTATTATTTTGTTTACATGGTGAATTACATTTATTGATATTTGAATACTAATCCAATCTTGCATTCCTGGGACTGACTCTATCTGGTCATTGTGAATTAGTCTTGTATACATTTGGGGTTTGATTTGCTAAAGTTTTGTTTAGGATTTTTACATCCACTTTGACAAAAGATATTACTCTGTAGGTTCTTTCTTGTAATAATGTAATTTTTTGTCATTTTTATATCAGGGGAATGCTCTCTTTATTAAATGAGTTGCAATATATTATTTCCTTGTCATTTTATGGGAGAATTTGTGTAGAAAAAGTATTATTTTTTCCTATAAATGTTTACTAGAATTAGCTAGTGAATCCATTCCAGCCTGGTTTTCTTTGTGGGGAGGTTTTTAGCTATAATTTCTATTTTCTTTTACATGCTGTTCTATTCAGTTTCTTTCTTTCTTCCTGATTAAGATGTGCATTTCAAGGATTTTGCCCATTTCTGTTAAGTTGTTGAATCTATTGTCATTATAATATTTATAGAATTTACAGTGATGTCAATTCTCTAAATTCTGATATTTGTAATTTGTGTATTCTCTCTCTTTTCCCTGCTCAATCTGCCAATAAATTTGTCAGTTTATTGATCTTCTTAATGATTAACCTTTTGGTTTCATTGATTTTATCTACTTTTTTTCTTGTATAAATTTAATTGATATTCATGCTTACCTTTATGGTTTCCTTTCTTTTATTCATTTTGCATTTAATTTGCTATTCTTTTTATAGTTTCTTAAAGAGGAACCTAAGGCCTTCATTATGGATACCTCTATTATTTTCTAATACAGTTCTATTATATTTCATTATCATCAATTTCCTTCTATATATTGCTTTTTAACAATGTTTTATGAATTTGAATATGTTGTATTCTCATTTTCATTCAGTTCAAAATATTTGTCAATTTTCCTTTTATTTCTTCTTGAATAATGGGTTATTTTAAGTGTTGTATCTGTTTTCTAATTATTTGGAGATTTTAAAAATAATTTCCCTAGTATTAATAACTGATTTAATTCCATTGTTGTCAGAGAATATACCCTATGGGGATTAATTTTTCTAAAGTCTATTGAGACGTATTTTATGACCCAGAATATGGTCCGTTTTAATAAATATTGCATGTATATTTGACAAGCATGTGTATTCCATTGTAGGATAGAGTGTTGTATAAATGTCAAGAGTGAAGTTTGATAATGTTGAACTCATAACCTTATTTGTTTTCTATCTCTTCTCCCATAAATAATTGAGAGAGGGGTATTGAAATATCTGCTTCTATATTTTGATTTATATATTTCTCCTTGCAGTTATATCTGTTTTTGCTTTACATATTTTGAAGCTCTGCTGTTAGGTGCACAAACACTTAATATTTGTTGTATTCTTGATAAATTGGCAGAGTTATTGCTATGAAGGAGTCTTCTTTAACCTCAGTAATATTCTTTGCTCTGAAATCAAGTTTGTCTTACATTAACATAGCTACTCCTGCTTTCTTTTGACCAGTGTTAGTATATTTTCTCTATTTAATCTATTTGAGTCTTTATATTTAGAGTGTATTTCATTTAATTTATTCTATTTTTATTGTGGTAAGAACACAACATGAGATCAACAATCTTAACAATTTTTAAGTGCACAATACAGTATTGTTACCTGTAGGTATAATGTTGATAGCAGAGCTCTAGTTCTTATTCATCTTGTGTAACTGAATAGCACCTCTCATTTCTTTCTTCCTCAGCCCCTGGAAACCACCATTGTACTCTCTGTTCTTATGAGTTTGACTAATTTATATACCTTATATAAGTGGAATCATGCAGTGTTTGTCCTTCTGTGACTGGCTTATTGCACTTAACATAATGCCCTCCAGGCTCATCCATGTTGCCCCATATGGCAGGATTTCCTTCTTTTTAAAGACTAAATAATAATATTCTATTATATGTATATACCATATTTTCTTTATCCATCATTCATTGATGGAAATTTATGTTGCTTCCACATCTTGGCTAATATGAATAATGCTGCAATATTCATGGGAATGCAGCTATCTCTTCAAATCATTATTTCAGTTTTTTTGAATATATACCCAGAAGTAGAATTGCTGGATCATGTATTCATCCTATTTTTAATCTTTTGAGGAATTTTCATACTGTTCTCTGTAGCGGCCACACCATTTTATATTCCCACCAATAGTGTACAAGGGCTCTGATTTCTCCACATCCTCTACAGGAACTTATTATCTTTTGTTCTTTGGATAATGGCCATCCTAACCAGTGTGAGGTGTTATCTCTTTGTGGTTTAGATTTGAATTTTCCTGATGAGTAGCAATGTTGATCATCTTTTCATATACCTGTTGGCCACTTGTATGTCTTCTTTGGAGAAATGTATATTCAAGCCCTTTGTCCAGTTTTAATTGGATCATTTATACTTTTTGCTATTGAGTAGTTTTAGTTCCTTATATATTTTGGATATTAATCCCGTTTCAGTTATGTGGTTTGCAAATATTTTCTGCTATCTGAATTTTTTTTTACATAAATAGTAAAAATAATCCTGAAATGCATATGGAACCATGAAAGACTCTGAATAGTCAATGCAGTCTTGAAACAGAAGAGCAAAGCTAGAGGCATTACACTTCCTGATCTTGACTGCAAAATATATTACAAATCCACAGTAATTAAAACAGTATGGTACTCGCATAAAAACAGCCATATAGAACAAAGGAACAGGATAAGAATCCAAGAAATAAACTCATACATATATGTTCAACTGATCTTTGACAAAGGTTTCAAGAATACACAACGGGGAAAGAATAGTCTCTTTAACAAATGACATCTGCATGTCAAAAGAAAGTTGACATCTGCATACAAAATAATGAAATTGGATCCTTATCTTACACAGTACACAGATATCAACTGAAAATACATTAAAGATTTAAACATAAGATATGAAACTATAAAACTTTTACAGAAAACATAGAAAATTTTCATGACATTGTGGTAGCAGGGATTTCTTAAATATTACAACAAAAGCATAAGCAACAACAGTAAAAATGGACAAGTTAGACTACATCAAACTAAAAAGCTCTGCATAACAAGGAAACCATATACAGAGTGAAAAAAACTATAAAATGGAAGAAAATATTTATAATTGTATATATGATAAGGGGTTAGTATCTAAAGCATGTTTCATTTAGGCAGCATATAGTTGAGTCCTGGTTTATTGTCCAGTCTGAAAATCTCTCCCTCATAATTGATGTGTTTAGACCATTTGCATTTTACTTTTTGGTTATTATTTATGTGGTTAATTTTAAATGTACTATCTACATCTTACTTGTTTACTACATTTCCAATCTATTTTTACTTTTTCATCCTTTTCTCTCTTTTTTGAATTAATTAATTTGTTATTCCATTTTATTTCCTTTTTTTGACTTACTAATTATACTGTTTTGTTATTTTAGAGGTTTCTTCAGAGGATATATATATATATATATATACACACACAAGAGAGATTTTATATATATAGGAAAATATGTATATACAAATATATAAAATCTTTATGTATACAGGCATACTTTGTCCTGTTGTGCTTTGCTTTATTGCGCTTCACAGTTGGGTTTTTTACAAATTGAAACTTTGTGGCAACCCTGCATCAAGCAAGTCTATCAGCACCATTTTTCCAACAGAATTTTCTCACTTCAAGCCTCGGTGTCACATTTTGGTAATTCTCACAATATTTTAAACTTTTATTGTTATTGTATTTGTTACGGTGATCTGTGATCAGTGATCTTTGGTGGTACTGTTGCAAAAGGATTACACTCACAGAAGGCTGAGTTGATGGTTAACATTTTTTAGGAATAAAGTACTTTTTAATTAAGGTATATACATTGCTTTTTTAGACATAATGCTATTACTCACTTAATAGACTACAGTACCGTATAAATACTCAAAGGGGAAACTCTCCAGATTCCTGAAATTTTCTCTCCATGCTCTTCCCTTCTATCTGTAGTCTTTCCTGTGGACAATAGCTGTCTTATTCTTTCTGTAATCTCAGCTTTGTCTCTGTAATTCAGGGAATACATTGGAGTCTGTCTGATTTCTTGCTCTTTGGACCACACCTGTAAACCATCTACATCTATAAGTTTTAATGTTCACAGAGCTCATCTTATTTTCTAATCTCTCAGGGATCACTAAACATACCTAAAGTCCAGTGACTTTAAAACCATTGTTTCATGTTGTCTGTTTTTTTGTTGTTTAAGCAGGAAGGTAAATCTGATCCTTGTTACTCCATCTTGAACAGAAGTAGAGCTACTACCCATAGGTTTTTGACCTTTGTGATTTTCAAAATCAGAATGTATTGGAAACAATGGCATTTTTCTTATCTCCTCAACGTTCAACTGTTTTCTGTTCTAACTCATTTGGAACCATGAGTTACATTTCTGGAGGACATGTTTAACCTCAAAAGTGATTGCTCAGCCCTTAAGTTAGGCTATTTTCCAGATACATCATTTTCATTATTAATTACTATCAATGCTATTGCAATGGCAACACCATCCACCTCATTAGGCATGTCAGTAAGCTAGGTGTCAGCATTGACATCTCCTTTTCATCATCCTTATTCATTTATTACCAAGTTCACTCAATTTACATCATAAATTTTTCTAAAATCTTTAACTCCTATCAATATCCACAACCAAAATCTACCACCATCTGTAGACTGATGTATTGCAATCATTTGATAATTGGCCTCTTCTCATCCACTCTTAGACTCTTTTTAGCTGTTTTCTCAGGCTGTGATCAGGACAGCTTTCTGACACAAATATTTGATCATATTAACACTTTATTTTAAACACATTATTGACTTCTCTTTCTTTTAGGAAAATTATTAAGATCCTTAATAAGCCTTATAAAACCCCTGTTTTAAAGCTAATTTAATTTTAACTTTAGTATAAAGACTCAGTTCCTTAACATGATGTATTTCTCCTTAACACTAATCACAACTGTAATTTTTTACATTACTTTGTATGATTATTTGATTGATATTTACCTCCCCCACAGGCTTATAAACAAAGTATTTGCTTATTTTCAAATTCCCACTACTTAGTAGTGCTTGACACATTTTAGCAATAAATAAAGATGTGTTGATTTAATCATACAACTTAGTTATTACATTAATGCAATTATAAATATATGTAATATTATTATAGTAAAACTACTTTGAATATTTTAAAAGGCATTATGCTAAATAATTTACATAAAGCATCTCATTTTGTACTTAAATTCACCCACTGAGCTGTTATTTAAACTATATATAAAGAGGGAAAAGGTTCAGAGACATTAAGAAACTTGCTCAGTGTCAAACAGCCACTAGAAAGCAGAATGGAATTTAAATGAAGATTTGTCCAACTCAAATATACACCATCTCCAACACTATAATATATTGTTTATTTCTCCTCTATAAAATCTGAATAAACTGACAACCAGCTTTTATAAATAAAAATCTTTGCCACAGATTTCTAGCTCAACTATGGGCAAAGTTCTTTTTTTTTTTTTTGAATTTTATTTTACTTATTTTTTTATAGAGCAGATTCTTACTAGTCATCAATTTGATACACATCAGTGTATACATGTCAATTCTAATCACCCAGTTCATCACACCACCACTCCCACCACCCCGCGGCTTTCCCCCCTTGGTGTCCTTACATTTGTTCTCTACATCTGTGTCTCAATTTCTGTCCTGCAAACCAGTTCATCTGTAACAGTTTTCTAGGTTCCATGTATATGCGTTAATATACGATATTTGTTTTTCTCTTTCTGACTTACTTCACTCTGTATGACAGTCTTTAGATCCATCCACGTCTCAACAAGTGACCCAATATCGTTCCTTTTTATGGCTGAGTAATATTCCATTGTATGTATGTACCACAACTTCTTTATGCATTCATCTGTCGATGGGCATTTAGGTGACTTCCATGACCTGGCTGTTGTAAATAGTGCTGCAATGAACATTGGGTGCATATGTCTTTTTGAATTATGGTTTTCTCTGGGTATATACCCAGTAGTGGGATTGCTGGGTCATATGGTAATTCTATTCTTAGTTTTTCAAGGAACCTCCATACTGTTCTCCATAGTGGCTGTATCAATTTACATTCCCACCAACAGTGCAAGAGGTTTTCCTTTTCTCCACACCCTCTCCATTTGTTGTTTGTAGATTTTCTGATGATGCCCATTCTAACTGGTGTGAGGGGACACCTCACTGTAGTTTTGACTTGCATTTCTCTAATAATTAGTGATGTTGAGCAGCTTTTCATGTGCTTCTTGGCCATCTGTATGTCTTCTTTGGAGAAATGTCTATTTAGGTCTTCTGCCCATTGTTGGATTGGGTTCTTTGTTTTTTTAATATTGAGCTGCATGAGCTGTTTATATATTTTGGAGATTAATCCTTTGTCCATTGATTCACTTGCAAATATTTTCTCCCATTCTGACGGTTGTCTTTTCGCCTTCTCTATGGTTTCCTTTGCTGTGCAAAAGCTTTGAAGTTTCATTAGGTCCTATTTGTTTATTTTTGTTTTTATTTCCATTACTCTAGGAGGTGGATCAAAAAAGATCTTGCTGTGATTTATGTCAAAGAGTGTTCTTCCTATGTTTTCCTCTAAGAGTTTTATAGTACCCAGTCTTACGTTTAGGTCTCTAATCCCTTTTGAGTTTATTTTTGTGTATGGTTTTAGGGAGTGTTCTAATTTCATTCTTTTACATGTAGCTGTCCAGTTTTCCCTGCACCACTTATTAAAGAAGCTGTCTTTTCTCCATTGTATGTTCTTGCCTCCTTTGTCATAGATTAGTTGACCATAGGTGCGTGAGTTTATCTCTGGGCTTTCTATCTTGTTCCATTGATCTATGTCTCTGTTTTTTGCCAGTACCATACTGTCTTGATTACTGTAGCTTTGTAGTATAGTCTGAAGTCAGGGAGTCTGATTCCTCCAGCTCCATTTTTTTCCCTCAAGACTGCTTTGGCTATTCGAGGTCTTTTGTGTCCCCATACAAATTTTAAGATTTTTTGTTCTAGTTCTGTAAAAAATGCCATTGGTAATTTGATAGAGATTGCATTGAATCTGTAGATTGCTTTGGGTAGTATAGTCGTTTTCACAATATTGATTCTTCCAATCCAAGAACATGGTATATATCTCCATCTGTTGGTATCATCTTTAATTTCTTTCATCAGTGTCTTACAGTTTTCTGCATACAGGTCTATTGTCTCCCTAGGTAGTTTTATTCCTAGGTATTTAATTCTTTTTGTTACAAGGGTAAATGGGAGTGTTTCCTTAATTTCTCTTTCAGATTTTTCATCATTAGTGTATACGAATGCAAGAGATTTCTGTGCATTAATTTTGTATCCTGCAACTTTACCAGATTCATTGATTAGCTCTAGTAGTTTTCTGGTGGCATATTGAGGGTTCTCTATCTGTAGTATCATGTCATCTGCAAACAGTGACAGTTTTACTTCTTCTTTTCCAATTTGTAATCCTTTTATTTCTTTTTCTTCTCTGATTGCCATCACTAGGACTTCCAAAACTATGTTGAATAATAGTGGTGAGAGTGGACATCCTTGTCTTTTTCCTGATCTTAGAGGAAATGCTTTCAGTTTTTCACCATTTAGAATGATGTTTGCTGTGGTTTGTCATATATGGCCTTTATTATGTTGAGGTATGTTCCCTCTGTGTCCACTTTCTGGAGAGTTTTTATCATAAATGAGTGTTGAATTTTGTCAAAAGCTTTTTCTGCATCTATTGAGATGATCATATGGTTTATATTCTTCAACTTGTTAATATGGTGTATCACATTGATTGATTTGTGTATATTGAAGAATCCTTGCATCCCTGGCATGCATCCCACTTGATCATGCTGTATGATCCTTTTAATGTGTTGTTGGTTTCTGTTTGCTAGTATTTTGTTGAGGATTCTTGCATCTATATTCATCAATGATATTGGTCTGTAATTTTCTTTTTTTGTAGTATCTTGGTCTGGTTTTGGTATCAGGGTGATGGTGGCCTCATAGAATGAGTTTGGGAGTGTTTCTTCCTCCACAGATTTTTGGATGAGTTTGAGAAGGATGGGTGGTAGCTCTTCTCTAAATGTTTGATAGAATTTGACTGTGAAGCCATCTGCTCCTGGACTTTTGTTTGTTGGAAGATTTTTAATCACAGTTTCAATTTCATTACTTGTGAATGGTCTGTTCACATTTTCTATCTCTTTCTGGTTCAATCTTGGAAGATTAAACCTTTCTAAGAATTTGTCCATTTCTTCCAGGTTGTCCATTTTATTGGCATAGAGTTGCTTGTAGTAGTCTCTTAAGATGCTTTGTATTTTTGCGGTGTCTGTTGTAACTTCTTTTTCATTTCTAATTTTGTTGATTTGAGTCCTCTCCCTCTTTTTCTCGATGAGTCTGGCTGATGGTTTATCAATTTTGTTTATCTTCTCAAAGAATCAGCTTTTAGTTTTATTGATCTTTGCTATTGTTTTCTTTGTTTCTATTTCATTTATTTCTGCTCTGATCTGTATGATTTCTTCCCTTCTTCTAACTTTGAGTTTTGTGTGTTCTTCTTTCTCTAGTTTCTTTAGGTGTAAGGTTAGACGTTTTTATTTGAGATTTTTCTTGTTTCTTGATGTAGGCTTGTATAGCTATAAACTTCCCTCTTAGTACTGCTTTTGCTGCATCCCATAGGTTTTGGATCATTGTGTTTTCATTGTCATTTGTCTGTATGTATTTTTTGATTTCCCCTTTGATTTCTTCAGTGATCTCTTGGTTATTTAGTAATGTATTGTCTAGCCTCCATATGTTTGTGTTTCTTATGTCTTTTTCCCTGTAATTCATTTCTAATCTCATAGCATTGTGGTCAGAAAAGATGCTTGATAGGAATTCAGTTTTCTTACATTTACTGAGGCTTGATTTGTGACCCAAGATGTGATCTATCCTGGAGAATGTTCTGTGCGCACTTGAGAAGAAACTCTGATCTTCTGTTTTTGGATGGAATGTCCTATAAATATCAATTAAATCTATCTGGTCTGTTGTGTCATTTAAAGCTTCTGTTTCTTTATTTATTTTCATTTTGGATGATCTGTCCATTGGTGTAAGTGAGGTGTTAAAGTCCCCCACTATTATTGTGTTACTTTCAATTTACTCTTTTAGAGCTGTTAGCAGTTGCCTTATGTATTGTCGTGCTCCTATGTTGGTTGCATATATATTTATAATTGTTATATCTCCTTCTTTGATTGATCCCTTGATCATTATGTAGTGTTCCTTGTCTCTCGTAACATTCTGTATTTTATAGTCTGCTTTCTGTGATATGAGTATTGCTACTCCAGCTTTCTTTTGGTTTCCATTTTCATCGAAAATCCATTTCATCTTTTTCCATCCCCTCACTTTCACTCTGTATGTGTCCCTAGGTCTGAAGTGGGTCTCTTGTAGACAGCATATTTATGGGTCTTGTTTTTGTATCCATTCAGCAAGCCTGTGTCTTTTGGTTGCAGCATTTAATCCATTCACGTTTAAGGTAATTGTCGATATGTATGTTCCTGTGAGCATTTTCTTAATTGTTTTGGGTTTGTTTTTGTAGGTCCTTTTCTTCTCTTGTGTTTCCCACTTAGAGAAGTTCCTTTATAATTGTTGGAGTGCTGGTTTTGTGGTGCTGAATTCTCTTAGCTGTTGCTTGTCTGTAAAGCTTTTGATTTCTCCATCAAATCTGAATGAGTTCCTTGCCTGTTAGAGTAATCTTGAATGTAGCTTCTTCCCTTAGATCCCTTTAAGTATATCATGCCACTCCCTTCTGGCTTGTAGAGTTTCTGCTGAGAAATCAGCTGTTAACCTTTTGGGAATTCCCTTGTATGTTATTTCTCATTTTTCCCTTCCTGCTTTCAATAATGTTTATTGTCTTTAATTTTTTCCAGTTTGATTACTGTGTGTCTCAGCGTGTTTCTCCTTGCGTTTATCCTGTATGGGACTCTCTGCATTTCCTGGACTTGGGTGATTATTTCCTTTCCCATGTTAGGGAAGTTTTTGATTATAATGTCTTCAAATATTTTCTCTGGTCCTTCTCTCTCTCTTCTCCTTCTGGGACCCATATAATGCGAATGTTGTTCCATTTAATGTCCCAGAGGTCTCTTAGGCTGTCTTCATTTATTTTCATTCTTTTTAGTTTATTCTCTTCTGCAGCAGTGAATTCCACCATTCTGTCTTCCAGGTCACTTATCCATTCTTCTGCCTCAGTTATTCTGCTATTGATTCCTTCTAGTATAGTTTTCATTTCAGTTATTGTATTGTTCATCTCTGTTTGTTTGTTCTTTAATTCTTCTAAGTCTTTGTTAAACATTTCTTGTATCCTCTCGTCTTTGCCTCCGTTCTTTTTCCAAGGTCCTCGATTATCTTCACTGTCATTGTTCTGAATTCTTTTTCTGGAAGTTTGCCTATCTTCACTTCATTTAGTTATTTTTCTGGGGTTTTATCTTGTTCCTTCCTCTAGTACATAACCCTCTGCCTTTTCATCTTGTCTGTCTTTCAGTGAATATGATTTTTGTTCCACAGGCTGCAGGCTTGTAGTTCTTCTTGCTTCTGCTGTGTTCCCTCTGGTGGATGAGGCTATCTAGGAGTCTTATGCAAGTTTCCTGATGGGAGGCACTGGTTGTGGGTAGAGCTGACTGTTGCTCTGGTGGGCAGAGCTCAGTAAAACTTTAATCCGTTTTACTGCTGATGGGTGTGGCTGGGTGCCCTCCCTGTCAGTTGTTTGGCCTTAGGCAACCCAACACTGGAGCCTACCTGGGCTCTTTTGTGGGGCTAATGGCAGACTCTGAGAGGGCTCATGCCAGCCATGGAGTACTTCCCAGTACTTCTGCTGCCAGTGTCCTTGTCCCCACAGTGAGCCACAGCCACCCCCCACCTCTGCAGGAGACCATCCAAGGCTAGCAGGTAGGTCTGGTTCAGTCTCCCCTGGGGTCACTGCTCCTCCTTCTGGGTCCCGAAGTGCACACTACTTTGTGTGTGCCCTCTAAGAGTGGAGTCTCTGTTTCCCCCAGTCCTGCCAAAGTCCTGCAATCAGATCCCACTAGGCTTCAAAGTCTGATTGTCTAGGAATTCCTCCTCCCATTGCCGGACCCCCAGGTTGGGAAGCCTGACGTGGGGCTCAGAACCTTCACTCCAGTGGGTGGACTTCTGTGGTATAAGTGTTCTCCAGTCTGTGAGTCACCCACCCAGCAGTTATGGGATTTGATTTTACTGTGATTGCACCCCTCCTACCGTCTCATTGTGGCTTCTCCTTTGTCTTTGGATGTGGGGTATCTTTTTAGGTGAGTTCCAGTGTCTTGCTGTCGATGATTGTCCAGCAGCTAGTTGTGATTCTGGTGTTCTCGCAAGAGGGAGTGAGAGCACGTCCTTCTACTCTGCCATCTTGGTTCTGATCTGTCCAAAGTTTTAAATGTACACTTTCCTTCTGGCTGTTAGGAATTGTATGTTAAGAAGTCCAAGACTGGACTTCAGAAGAAGCTGAATCAGGTACTCTCTGCCCCTCAATCAGAGTTTGGGACTAGAGCTATGTCCCAACCACCTTCTGCTACTACCTGGTTGTTAGCAGTGACAGTGGGCAAGTTGAACTGCCTTGGGCAAAGTTCTCATGTGCACATATTCTGCTATCGTTCTGTAAATTATAATCCACCCACTGAAAGATATTTAGATATAATTTCTAAAGATATAATTTCACCACTGAAGATATAATTTCACCACTGAAAGATATTTAGAAATCATGTAATGTGACATTTCTGCCAGTTTTCCCAATGTACAACAAATTACAGTATAATGAGGGAATGATGAGAATGGGATACCTGATTAAGAATTCAAGGCCTGCGTCCAGCTATAAATATATGCAGACCTCCAGAATTTTAAATGTAAGAATTAAAAAGTAACTTGGAATCATTCATGGTCAACATAGTATAAGGAAAAGGGAAACTATGGGATGTGGTTCTTCTAGATGAGTCACTTATTAAATAAATAGCCTTTATATTAACAGAATATTACCTCTCCTCTTTCATTCACAAAGTTAGGTGTATCAAATGTTGAATAAAATAATCTTTAGGAAAATGTTCTATTGTTACTCTTGTGTTCTAATTTTTATTGTAATATCCTTAGGGAAAATAAATCACAAACACAGAGTAGGGTCATTTGAGAAAAAATTCTCTAAATGACTACATCTTATTTTACTAGTAAGAATTCTAGTGGTTTACATAAGTTCTTTCCTATTAATTTTTTCTGATAAACTCAAAGATTTCTTTAACTTGCCCATAAAGTACTATACCTGCCAGGATGATCTGAATCTAGGTGTACTCTTGTAATACAATTCTGTAACCTATGACTTCAGGAAATTAAGTGTTGTTTGTATCTTGTGGCTTGTTAGTGAACTTTGTTGCTAACACAGCCTGCCAAAACCATGGCAGTTTCTGGAGCTGAGGCTCTGACAGCCTGCCTCTTCCTGCTCTTTCTCAGAGCAAACTCTATGATCACTGCCATTAATGCAGATCTTAGAGTATTATCCAGGCAGTAACAGGTTTGAGGTACCACTTAACTCTCCCCTCCTTTGGTCTCCTTCCAATACAGGACATGTAACCAAAGAAAATAGTTAAATGGAAAACATTGTGTCAAAAATGTGCAAGAGGGCTTCTCTGGTGGCGCAGTGGTTGAGAGTCCGCCTGCCGATGCAGGGGACACGGGTTTGTGCTCCGGGCCGGGAAGATCCCACATGCCGCAGAGCGGCTGGGCCCATGAGCCATGGCTGCTGAGCCTGCGCGTCCGGAGCCTGTGCTCCGCAACGGGAGAGGCCACAACAGTGAGATGCCCACATACCGCAAAAAAAAAAAAGGAAAAAAAAATGTGCAAGATTCTGATTTCCCAGTAGAAAGATATAGTATAATAAAACCTAGATTAGAAAACATGGCTTTTAGTTGATATTAAAGTGGGGTCTCCTGCTTCTTACTCTAAAATAAAATTTGGATTCATTTTCTCAGGTGTGCCTATATATTATGAGATAAAACTAGCTCTGCTTGGCATACTCCAAGGCTGACCAGCTACATAGAAGACTACATTACTTACCTTGCTTCAGAAGAAAAAGAAAGTACTTGGAACATAGCCAAATATGGCAAAATAGGCCAGGCCAGGTATGCTTTGCCATATAGAAGTAAAGAACTTAAAGTCGGTAAAAGGATCTGTTATGTATTAGCTTCATTGACATTTCATGTATTAATAGGATTCTTGCACACTAGTGAAAGGGAACTCAGTCAGGCTTTCATCAATAACAGCAGCCCCCCATAATGGGGAGGGATAAATAAGATTAAAAGAAGTATTTACCCCAAATCTTACGTATGGTCAGATGGTCATCTGTGGCCCAGGACTGCAATGTGTGGATATTGAAAGGAGCACAACTGTTTCTCCCTATACCATTACAGTATTGATTACTTGAGGGAGTTTCTTCCCTCTAACTACATTTAGTCTGGAATATTTGATTGTAAAACTTCCTGGAGGGGATGGGGGGCGGTGCTCAAAGTTTATAGCACTAGAGAAGTGATTTTTTGAATTCACACACAGAGAGCCATTACCCCTAAAGTGCAGGTAGTTGGGCTGTATTTGCTTCTAGAGTCAGTTATATGCAATGCCAGCAACACTCTATTTGACACCTTGAGATCCAGTGCTAACTTAAGAACAATGTAGTGCCTAGGCTATCCCATCTCCTAAATAACTGTACTAACTAGAGTACATTTATTTTTAAATGGTACATAAATCTGTCTTATAATCCATCTTGGGACTGGCGTGTGGGCACAGTGTGAGGTGGTGTGATTATTATCAAGGTCTTACACATTTGCCCTCAAGAGTAATCTCTACCCATCTTATGTTTGAATGATGAGATATATTGAAATGCTATTAGCAGCTAACACATTAAACACTTTGTGTTTTGTCAAACATTCTGTGAATGTGCTAGCATGCATTATCTCATTTAATCTTCATAACAAACGTAAGATCCCAAATATAATTCTTATCTTATGGATGGGCATGATGGTTAATTTTGCTGTCAACCTGACTGGGCTTCGGGATATCTAGAGAGCAGGTAAAATATTTGTGGGTGTGTCTGTGAGGGTGTTTCTGGAAGAGATTGGCTTTTGAATTGGTAGACTGAGGAAAGAAGACCACTCTCATCAATGCAGGTGGGCATCATCCAATTCACTGAGGACATAAGTAGAACAAAAAGGCAGAGGAAGGATGAATTTGTTCTCTTGCTTGCACTGGGACACTCATATTCTCCTGACTTCAGACACTGGTGCGATTTTGGACTCAGACTGGGACTTACTATTGGCTCCCCTGTTTCTCAGGCCTTCAGGTTTGGACTGGAACTACACCACCAGCTTCCTTGGGCCTCCAGCTTGTAGACAAATCATGGGACTTCTCAGTCTCCGTAATTGTGTGAACTAGTCTCTTACAATAAACATCTTTCTATATAAATCTATGTATAGCCTATTGGTCCTGTTTCCCTGGAGAACCCTAATACAATGGGGTAACTAAAGCTTAGAGAAAATAAACAATTTGGCCAAAATAATACACCTAATAAGCAATGGACCCAGAACTGAAACTGTAGGTCCAAGGGCAACTGATAATATTTAGCTGCCTCAGGAGCACTGATGCCTTAACTGGGCATGAATGAAACCAATTCCACCTACCATCAGTTTGTAATTCTAAATTCCTCATCAAATAATTTTTAAAAGGTCCTCTTATAGTTACAATATTATAAAATAATCATATATATATAAAACACATATGTAATTACAATATTATGAAATAATCATATATATATAATATATATATATATAACACAGAGCTAATTGTAAATGTACATATATTACTTTGGGCACTAAGTGATTATAGCTGACAAGAAACTTGCTTTTTGTTTTTTCCCATTTAAAAACGTTGTGTTTCATTTTCCAAAAATAGAAGATTATACATGCTTGATTTTTCTTGCTTTAGACCTGGAACTGATTTTAAGGATGTGACAATTGGATCTCACAGCTTGAAATTTTCTATGTCTAGCATTAGATGTAAAGATTTTGAAGGGAATTTATTGCCCAAGAAAACTGTAATAAATGGGCTGTTGCAAAAGATGCAAGTTGATATATTAGAGGGAGTAGTAACTTCTCTCATTGAAAAAGAAGAATTGGTGGAATATTACAATGGTATAGGTATTATTTTTATTTTCAATATTTTATTTGGGGTTTGAGTAACATCAGAATCCCTGATACAACATCAGACTACTTTTCCTTAAATGAAGTGTAGGTAAACACTAAGGGGCAAGCTTGGGTATCACATATAAAACAATAAACAAAATTGTCCTTCAAGGGTAGGTTTGACTGCTAGAGAGAACTGTCATAATGTGTCAAGCAGGAGAGAGCCCCCATCCTGAATGAGAAAGTTACTTGTCTATATGTTTGGCCACTGCAATAACTCACAAAACTAAATGTGGTTATACTGTACAACATTGATGAATGGCTAACTTACTATAAAAGCCTAAGAATTAACATAGAGTTAAGAAGTTCAAAGATTTAATAATGAGGTGGCTTCAATCATATGCCTTATTGAGTTCCAGGTATTATTCTAAGCACTTTCTGAATTAATGCATGCAAAGCTCTGGTAGCACAAAGTCCACATATTTGTGCTAAAAATGTGACTAATCTACTAATGCCTTTTTTGATATGAAAGTGTCTTTGCCAGGAGTGAACAAACTGAAATGGCTACATGCCAAGCTTATGGAGTTGAATAAAGGATGCAAGTTAATATTTAACAGAGAAAATCACCAATGTTAAAGTCAGAGTTTCAGTAGACAAAGACTGGAGCATAAACCTTAGTCTTTGTTTTCTCTTGCCTCCATTTTAGTAAATGTTCTGCTCTCAGACCCAGTGACTTATGAGTAAGGCTCATTTAGGACAACTTGTCTGGTTGGTGTGTCAAACTATTGTTGGAAGCCCAAAGAGTTATGGGAACTTAGACATCTCTGTCCCAGCTGGAGGAAATACCAGCTCTAAGGTGAATGCAGTTACCCACATAATGAATAACAGATATTATTTCAAGAAACTAAACAGACACGACTGATACAACTTGAGACAGAGAGCCTTGTGAAAGATCCTGTAGAGACCATGAATTAAGAGATATGGGAACATATGTATATGTATAACTAATTCACTTTGTTATAAAGCAGAAACTAACACACCATTGTAAAGCAATTATACCCCAATAAAGATGTTAAAAAAAATTCATTTAGAAATGCCGTTTCCACTAAGCGATGATCATTAAACCTGAGATAAGAATTGGCATTGGCAGGTTAACAACTGGATTTTTTAAAATTTTAAGTTGCCGTTTTCACCACTAAATCTTTAAATATAAAAACTTCTTTCTTGTTAGTATAAATAATGTTATCCCTGAAGAATAGCACCAGAGCAATTGTTCTATTTTTCTTTTTTGAGAATAAATTTGGAAAATTTTATTTGAGCCAAATTTGAGGATTGTAACCCAGGAAGAGCATCTCAGAAAGCTCTGAGAACTGTTTCACCCGTTAGAAGTCAAGGCACAGTTATGTAAGTTTTTTGAGGTAGAGGATTGTACATCAAATGACATATTATTGACAGTTTACGTAATCCAGATCTAAGCATGATCGTGGTGAGTCATGTGACCCCTTACAAGATCAAGAAGGAATGTTATCTTTTAAGGAGTTGTCTTGTTGATGCTAGGAAAGTGTTACTCTTTATGGTTGAGTAGACCCCGTTCCCTAAAAACCAAGTCCCCCTAAAACTGAGTTCCTCTCCTGAGTTTATGATTAACATCTCTATCCAAAACGATGGTTCCCTTTTCTTGTCCAACATCTATTCTCCTCAAGATTGAGGAGTATCAAAGAAAAGGGGGGATTGATACTGCACAGGGCCCTGTGGGGCTCCTGGGCACAAAGACTTTCTGTGTCCCCCATTTCTTTGATTATAGGAAACAGCCTTCATTCAGCCTCCATGATCTTCCCTGGGTTCCAATGGGCAGATTCAAGCAGTTGTTAATTAGGGAAGGGAGGGGATGTGAGACCAGGGAGAAACAGTCAAGAGTAGCCTTGGGGCAAGGTCTTGTTTCCCCATTAACAATACACACAACAATATCTTTGAGCTGTTTTGCAGATGTTGAAACCCCCTCCATGTGGGAGAAGTTAGGGATGGTATACTGCCCCGAGCAATGGTTCTTAACCAAGGGCAGTTTCTCCCCCAAGGGGTATCTGTCAAGGTCTGGAGACATTTTTGGTTGTCACAGCTGTGGAGTTGGTGCTACTAGCATATACTGGGTAGAGGATAGAGTTAGTGCTAAATACAGTGCACAGTACAGCCCCTCCCACAAGAGCACTGTTCAGCCCAAAACACCTGTAGTACCTAGGTTGAGAAACCATGCACTAAAGTAAAATTTATAATATGTAAACGAGTCACTGCTGCTATGATCCATTTCATTTTTAACTATTTGTTGGCATCCTTTAGGTAGATAATAGTTAACATGGTAAAATAAGCTGCTTTGTAAACATTTTGGAAATGTTTTATGTCAATTTATAAAACTCTCCCTCTCTCTCACTTTCTCTCTCCCTCTACACACACACTTATGTATATCAGTACTGGGATTAATGTTTAAAAATTAATTGTATTTTCTATCAAGCCCATTAGATTATAAGCTCTTAAATGTTTGAGCCATCTTGTTTATATTCCCAAGTCCTAACAAAAGTCTTTTCTTTCCCTATGATGAAGTATGTGCAAAATAGACAAACAAATGACGGGTTTACATTTTGTGCATGTTGTGTTCAGATAGAAATAAACTGATAAGAAACTAGTGAAATAAATAATATAGCATGATGGTTCTGATTATCATTTATACCTCTTTGGTTTAATCTTATTTCCTTTACTCTACCAGCAGCATAACATTGGCCAAGTTGTGTAATGCCTCAATGCCTCAATTTGCTAACATATAAAATGGATCTATTATACAAGGTTATTATAAGAATTAAATAAGAAATATATTTTAAAAACTCGCAGCAATGCCTGGGCATATAAAACATTATTATTTGTTGCCATCTGTATCCATTCTTCTTCCCAAATTCTTTTAAAGGGTGGTGAAATTAGGCAGAACCCAGATCATTCATCTGACCTCAGCATTTCTCCCTGTACCTCTATAAAAAAAATAGACATGGTACCTTCTTCTTCTTTGTATGGAGTATAAGAATAGGGTCTACAGTGGATGAGAGATTGTGCTTTGCTTCCAGATCCCAGGCAAATAATGAGGACCTCAAGACTCCCTGAAGCTTCAGCATGCAGAATCCAGTAAATTCCATCAGAAAGGGGCTGTGCCTACCATTGGCTGGGTGTTATCTTGGCAGGACCTACTAGAACCTGCTGACTCCATTTGAGTTATTGGTAAACAGCTCTTGTGTGTTGATTGTCACCAGGCTTACTGCTTGGAGGAGGACTTTTGACACATACCAGGAAGACTTGAGATATGAAATTCCTCCATGTGCATTCACAATGGAATAAATCTCTACCAGCTTTTTCTCTGCCTGCTCCCTAGAGAAGAATCCTCCACATCTTCTAGTCATTCATTCACCAGTGAGAAAGGAATCCTGAAAGAATACATTAGGGCTTATTGAACTCAAAATCATGATCAAGAAGAGAAAATAATTACAGCTCAATAAAGGATGTGTTAGCATGAACAATGAAGATGGATGTTCAGGGTAGACATTCAGAACAAAAGTCTCTCCTTGACGTACATTAAATGAAAAAGACAGGATTTCATTGTGAAAAAGTTAACAAAAATAATAGTAATGAGAAAGCCCACAAATAGGCACAATGATTTTCTGAAACAAAAGAAATCCCAAGGTTTTCAAATTTTAAATTTATAGATTAACTGAAAAACAGGATTTTTACTATTATGAATAGAAATATTATTGAGGAAGGTCAAATAATATATAAATATAAATTGTGACTTTTCTCTCTGTAATATACATGGAAATGAAATTCATGAGGGAAAATAACAGGCATGTAGAACAGGTAAAGGAAATCTCATATGCAAATAAAAGAAATTATATAACAGACAAATATTGCAGAGATGGTTATTGAACATAAGAGAATTTCCCTAAATTGAAGAAAATTTTTACTTAAAAAAATTCCTAGAAAAATTAATTTTAAAGACATTCTAAGGCACAACAGTAATATTTCTACATTCTCAGGATAAATGGATATTTTACTGACATTTAGACCCAAATAAATCCTACTTACAGTTACGTTATCTGCTATACTAGAAGATAAGGACATTGGAAGAACATCTGTAGACTGAGAGAATATGACAGAAAGCCAGAGTCCTCTATCCAGCCAATATGTCCCTTTACTGTCAACATCAAGTATGACATATTTAGATATGTGAGAACTCAGAAAATATTCACTCCTATATGTACTCTAACCAAATATCAATTGCATCAGTACAGATATTTAAAGATACATTAGGCAAACAGTGGCTGGTGAAAAACCTTATATTATCTATGCTTAAATTCAGATGGTAATATCATAACTATAGGTAAAAATTAGTAATAAGTTATGATTATTGAGGCAGAAGATAAAGTGTGTAAGAAAAATATATAATAACCCAAAACTAAGGCATTTTATATTTTGGCAATATAATCAGAGATAAAATCAGGCAAGTAAAATAATTCTAAATTAAGCTTTCATGTTGTAGAAGAAGGAAGTAGCAAAGCGAAAGTATTCAAAATGTTTCACTCTGATGGAAAAGCTGTTGATGAATAAATCATCTGGGTGAGAGCATAATTTGAAAGACTGAAGAAGTATGGCTTTACTTATTGTTGATAAGAAAGGGAAGGATCAGGCAAAATTGAAAAGCAGAACTGAATTTAAGAACTAGGAAAAGTGAAAGATAAATGAGCAGAAACACAATCAGATAATAGGTACCAATGACAGGAATACAATCAAATGTCAGTTATTACACTACATGTGGATTGGCTGACTCCCTTATCAAAATACAGATGTTGTCAGATTGGGTGTCAGCCCATAAGATTCATACAGTTGCCCTTCATTATCCTCGGGCTGTTGGTTCCAGGACACGCCCCCTCCCTCGGTGATACCAAAATCCATGGATGCTCAATTAAGTTCCTTATATAAAACAGAGTAGTACAGGCAGTGCTTGGTCTTTCCGAGTTCCACATCCGTGAATTCGATCTGATGTCGATGTGGAGGGCAGACTGGATATTAAAAAAAGTCAATAAGGTAGATATCATCCATAACAAACTAGCCTAAAAGTGAAAACTAAGGCTTAAACAAATATATGCCAAGCAAGTGAAAATGAAAAAAAATCATACATAGCAAATAAATATCAAATTGGAGCTAAGGGTCAAAAGCATTCTGTAGGAGAAAGAAGAACATGTACTTACTAAATTTTAAATCCATGAAGCTACCAGCCACTTATAAACAAATGACAAAAAGCCAAATAAATAAAAACTAATTGGAAATGCAGGGCAACTTAAAAAAAGTACAAGTTTAGTGGATGATTTAATATACCCTTTTGAGAATGTAAGATGCCAGTTATACAGAAAACCAAATATATAGCAATAACATAAAAGATTTAAATAATGCATCATCAAAACCTTAAATGTTTGTGTGTACAAATGTTACATGTATGCAATTTTCATCTCTATAGATAATGCACATTTTTCTTTTATCCATACTTCCCTTACAAAAACCTATCATATACTTGATTACAAAGATACTTGTATTTAGTTCCAAAAGGGTAGATATTTTATGTTATAATGTGTTGAAACTTAAAAATCAAGAATAGAAACATGATCAAAGGAGATATATACTTTTTCTTTTTCCACAGGAAAGTAGGATTTATTGGTGGACATGAGTAAGGAGGGGGCAGCACCAAGGCTCTCATGAGTGCAGGGCCTGTCATTTGTCCAGAGGGCCACAATTAAGGCTGTAGTTGACCCCACAGCCTTCCAAGATGAACTGCTTTTCTGCCATCATGTTTTCAAATTCATCCGCATTAAACTTAGTAAATCCCCGCTTCCTGGAGATGTGGATCTTCTGATGGCCAGGGAACTTGAACTTGGCCCTATAGAGGGCCTCAATCACATGCTCCTTGTTCTGCAGCTTAGTGCTGATGGACATTATGACTTGGCCAATGTGGACCCTGGCCACTGTGTCCTGGGGCTTTCCAAAGGCACCGGGCATACCTGTCTGGAGCCTAGATTGGGAACAGCATGCCAGTCATGAATGTCCACTGGAAAGGGCTGTCTCTAAGGTCCCTTGGGGCAACCCATGCAGGTAACAGGCTGCATACACTACCGAGGAGGCTGCTGTTTGCAGCCATTGCACACTGGGCCCCCATGGGGAGAGATTTATACTTTTAAAAATTAAGATTCTCCAAAATAACCACAGGATACTAGATAATATTAAATAATCTCTAGTAAGTAAATGCAAAAGAAAATGATTGCAAATAAACCAGAAAATAATGAAAAGCAGAGCAATTCAGTAAACCTATGGGAATCAAGCAAGAATATATTTAGACAAATAATTATTACTGCATACATATTTATTATAAAAATCAGATTAAATAAATTAAATATTTAATAAATTGACACAAATTAAACCACAGAATTGGGAAATTAAATTATTACTAATGAAATATGACAAAAGGGAAAATAATAGAACTGAACAATAAAATTCTTTTTTTAAAAAAGAACAATGAGGGCTTCCCTGGTGGCGCAGTGGTTGAGAGTCCGCCTGCCGATGCAGGGGACACGGGTTCGTGCCTCGGTCCGGGAAGATCCCACATGTCGTGGAGTGGCTGGGCCCGTGAGCCATGGCCGCTGAGCCTGTGGGTCTGGAGCCTGTGCTCCGCAACGGGAGAGGCCACAACAGTGAGAGGCCCGCATACCGCAAAAAAAATAAAATAAAATAAAAAGAACAATGAATCTTTCGTAGTTTAATTTATGTAAAAAACAGAGAGATAAAATTTACAGCAATTTCTGTTATTGTTTAAGGCTCTGTTAATTTCCTATTCATAATCATTCTGCCCATTTTGATGCTTATAAAACAAATTATTTTTTACTGCCCTGCAAGTGATCAAGGTCTTCAGGAGAACCCAGATGGTCAATTTTGATGTATCTAAATAAACATGGATAAACTAAATCATGCTACAGAGACCTTGCTTTAGTTATGGACATATAGCAAAATTCTCAAAAATAAAAAGAGAGGGAAAGGCAACTCACTGGCTTATGAAAAAAAAAGTTTCTAAAATGAGACACTAGATAGGGGTATTTTATTTTCTGTCTAAGGATGCTGAAATCTGTATTAAATGCCTGAAAAGTTTCCACCCATTTAGGGAGCCATGAGGGGAGTTAGTAAGATTATTTCTTAAATTAGGGTGCACCCAGCGGCATCAACGTTACCTGGAAATAAGTTAGAAAAACAAAGTCTTGACCCACTCCAGCCCAGAGCTACTAAAGTAGAAGCCCTATGCTGTAACAAGCTCTCCAGATGATTCTGACACAGGTTAAAGTTTGAAAACCACTGCTTTCAAAGGAAAAGCAACATCCTAAAGATGGATGAGGGGAAATATTGAAGATAGTTGGGTCTCAATAATGTTGTTGAGCTGCTTATTTAATGAGACCTGGGACTGTCCTATCTCCAGAATTCTCTCTCCTCCTCTTCCCTTCCCTTCCCTCTCTTCTCCTTTCCTTTCCTTGTATTTCTTTATCTTATTTTTGTAAAGCAATACAATGAGGTTTAATGCATTGTATGACAGTAAAATTATTAAATCCATGGTTTGGTAAGACCAAAAATACCTTTATAGAGACTCTTGTTTTTGCCAACCAGGAGAGCCAACCACAGAGAAAACTGCTTGGCTTGGCCCCAAGAGATCCAAAAAAGAAAATGATGACTAATAGTAAAACCCTGACTGAGGACACAGAGGTCTATGCACAACTATGAAGCTTTGACACCTTTACACCTTTTTAATTTTTCAACTTATCTTTTTCCTTTGTATCTTCCATTAAAATGTTTTTATCACATTATATCCATGTCTTTCTTCACAACTAGGTACATAGTTATTAATAAACAGTGTTAAAATTTTAATTTATGTGACATCTCTTGTTTATAGACGTCATTTGATTATCCAAATTTGTTTATTTGTTGCCTAAAGCGTCTTAAACTCGTAAATAGAAAAAGAGAAACAAATCTAACAATGAAAAAACTAAAATTATAAGAGAATATGACATGCAATGCAATCACAATACTTGAGAAAATCTTGAGAAAATTGATTATTTTTCAGCATAATATAAAGTAACAATTTTACATGGGAGAAGTTAAAAAAATTGAACAGGCAAATACTAATGAAGAAATCAGAAAGGCAATTAAAACTCCACCTTTAAAAGAAAGATATGGAACGCCAATGTTTTCTATTGTTTTGTTTATGTTTCTAAACAAAAAGTAATTTCTTTATTCTTTAGATTATAAAAACAATTGGAACTTAGTATAAACTTAATATTCTAACAAATAAAGATAATCCAAATTTATAGTCACTTGTAAATACAAATAGAACATGCAGAATTATATATGGATCCAGCAATTCATAAAAACAACATAATATGATCAGTCAGCTTTTAATCTAGAAAATTCATTGCAAGGGAAAAAAATAAAGAAGGAAAACAAATAATTTAACAATAGATTCTAGGAAGCCAAGTGATAAAAAATATCAGTCATTCATAGTAAAATTCTAAGTAAGATAGAAATAGAAACTAGTTAAACAGGATAGAGTTAATTTTCAAAGCACAGTAGAAAACATTAGACAACGTTGAAATATTGAAGTCTTTTCTCTTAAATTCAGGAATAAAAGAGGAATGCTTTTCCTCACTATATAATTCATGATCAGGGAAAATTGATACATATTTTGGAAAGAAATGCCAAGTTTGTATATTTTTTAAATGATAGGATTATAAACTTGAGTCTCCAGTTAGACAGTGAAATAAGTGAGAATTTTTAATAGACAGTGAAATAAGTGAGAATTTTTAAGATAGTTGGATAAGAAGATAAACACAAAAAATAGTTTTTCTCTAACTCAAGAAAGAGCTATATACAGATATAAATAAACACACATGCATAAATATATATTCAAAATAGTGATCAAAGATATAAGAACCTGAGGAATAAATGTAATAAGGAATGTATAGTATTTATATGAGGGAAACACCAATTTTTAAGGACATTGAAACTGTAAGAAAAAATAGAGTTATACTGTGTTCTTAATGAGAAGATTTAATTTCAAGAAAGAAACAATCCTCCAAAAATAATATGTAAGTATAATGAAATTACATTGACAATACATGAGGATACTTTTCTAGATTCTAATACGGAAGTCTACAGTTCCATTAAACAGGAAAATACAAGAAAAAATAAGAATTATGGAGAACACAGTTTACAAGCTATTGAATTTTTCTATAAAACCATTGTAATTATAACATATTATCACAGGAATCGTGAATTAGATCAGTGTAACAGAATACACAGTCCATAAGGTTTAATATAAAAATGTTTACATTTCAATTCAGTGAGGAAAGGAGGTTTATTTATAAATGATCTCATCTTAATTGATTATCCATCTGAAAGCAAAAAACACATTTTCTAATTTTTCATTTCACTCCTATAAATAGATAATTCCCAACGTATCAGAGATTTAGATGCAAAAAAATATTAAATGACAAGGAAAATACTTGAGAAAACATGAAATGTATATCCCCAAGAAAAAAGAAAACTCATGATCATAAGGGAAAGATACACGTATTTAGCAATATGAAAATTTTTTTAAATGGCAAAACATACAGAGTCAAAATGCAAATGATGGGCTACTAAAAACATTTTCAATATTTATGAAGTAAAATTTCGAATCTGATTTTTAAAAGAGATAAATAAGAGAAATAAGGTCTGGAGAAAAATCTGAAAAGAATATGAATAAAAAATTCATCACAAAAGTTAAAATGTGCTCATCTTTAGCATCAGGAAAGAAAATACAAATGTAAATAACATCAGATTGACAAAGGGAATGCCTTCCATTGCTAATGGAAATGTTGGCACTCTCATATGTTGCTGAGCACTTTTTTATTACCATGCTATATTTGGAAAAATACAATATATGCTAACATTTTAAAATATGCATAATCTTTAATTTCATTACATGAAAATTTGAGATGTTAGACTATAGAAATTAATTCACTTTTTATAAATATACATATATATGTATATTTTGTGCAAATATATGTGTATATATATAAATGTACAGAACCATATATATATATATATATATATAAATGTACAGTACTATTTTTATGGGCCAAAACTGAAAATATTTACTTTCTTGAACAATAGATAACTATTTTGGTGTTATCATGCTGTATTATATAGGATTATTTCATCTTTGTTGCATAATATTTTATAGTTCTTATATAATTTACTCAACCCAACAATCCTCCAAAGTATTATCATTTCAGAGTTCCAGCACAGTAATATCACAAATTTGATTATGGTGTTAACCACTGGATCTTCTATGACTAATAAAATTAGAATGTAATATCCTCATTTTCATCACTTCTATAAATTTAAAATTCCCCCCATAATGTTGATATACAAATTTTTTCTTGACTGAATTAGTGATTATTTTTAATATGAATATACTTCAGCAACTAATTTATATTGAGAATATGTTTAGTACACTTTCAGAGAGTATATTAAGATTAATAAAATATATTTGAGGCAATGAAAATATTTTCTGAGATTCAAATTTTAGCTATATATTTTTATGAGATTAGTACGAATTTACCATATCAAATAGTTCAGTTGTTTACTACAAATAGTTAATCTAGATTGCTACACAAGTGATTTGGCAAAATCAAATACATATATTTTAATCTCATTGATACATTAAAAAACAATTCTCACGCTAAGTGACTCATAACTGTATCTCCTTGGATTAGGTTAATAGGGTGTCTGAAATTGTGTGTATCAGAAGACTATTGAGATAATCTCAATATGCTTAAACTTCTGCTAATTTATCCCTTTCATCTCAACATTTTCCAAATAAGCTATGCTCCCACAAATCTCTTGAAAATAACACAGACAAATAAGCAAAAAAACAAATGGAGCTGTTTTATGGTATCAATATTTTGAAGCTGGAAAAGACATTAGAACACATCTCTTTTGAAACTATTACTTTATAAAGTTAAGATACTCAACTGTAGTACCAAGCAAGAAGTCTTCTAAACATAATGGACACCATAAAAATTCTGCTAAGGTTAATTTAAAAAAGATACATATGAAGTCAAATAGATAATTAACGGGAGAGCTCGGAATCTAAATTATATTTTTCTATTCCAAAGTCCAGTTTGCCTGTTGTTCCTCAAATGTGAATTCATTAAAATGCATGTTCCTAAACTCCTTTACTGGAGACTTCAAATGATTCTGCAAGTTTGTGTACCTGGCTATTAATGTGATCAAGGAAATTTGGGAAGACCTGTACAATAGGGTTACTGTCAATAGACTAAGATAATGCCAAACCTCAAATTTAACCTAATGGGTATAAATATTAGATGCATCTACTCTGTAGTATTCTCTCCTCCACTCATTCTTTTTCTGTAAACGCTAATCAAGTCAGAAATTCCTGCTTTTTCCTTCCCTTCCCTTCCATTTTCCTTTCTCTTCTTTTTTTTGACAAGTCAGGGAATACTATGAACAATAGACTTTCTCCTCTGACTGTACTCAGAGTTAATATCCATATCTCCTCCTATAGGATTCTTAAAACTCCAATTAAAAAACTCACTTCTGCTGCTTAGTAGGTTGGACTCACTTTAATAGGCATATATGAACATTGTATTTAATATATATATGAAATGTTTATTGACCCATAAATATAACAAAACTTGAGTCTATTAAAGTCATAAAGCCTATCAACAAATAATTAAGAAAATATCCAATAAATATACGTTAATTTATCTCTATTTATTAATGAACACTTGTCTGACTTTTTGTGGTACGCAGGCCTCTCACTGTTGTGGCCTCTCCCATTGCGGAGCACAGGCTCCGGACACGCAGGCTCAGCGGCCATGGCTCACGGGCCCAGCTGCTCCATGGCATGTGGGATATTCCCAGACCGGGACACGAACCTGTATCCCCTGCATCGGCAGGCGGACTCTCAACCACTGAGCCACCAGGGAAGCCCTGTTTGACTTTTATTAGCACAGTAAGAAAACCCTGTGTTGTTACTGATATTTATTTTTATTTTTCAGTACAATATCAATATAGGGTAAGGAAATTGTGCAGCCAGAGTGAATTCAAATTTTGCCACAACTGGTAAGGTGCTTGAACTAAATAATCAGGGCAGACAAGAACCAAAGACAACTGACACTAGTGCATATCAACTTCAGATAAGTATTAATAAGGAGTATTTATGGAGTATTTATATGAGCCAGTGTTAATATGAGTGTTATATGAACCCACATTTGCCAGGTACAAGAAACAGAGAACACAGTAGTTATACAGATGGTTGCAATTCAGTGAGAATTGGGTATTAGCATTATAAATACTTGGGCTCAATCATACTTCTCATTATGTCGAAGAATTTTTGTTAAAGATAATTAATCTCTGTAGGATCCAAGTGTCTTATCTATAAACAAGGTGAAAAGACATTTGTTTTGAAGATTTACTATGAAAATTAAACAATATTTTTCTTCTGAGCTAGTGGCCCATAGTTGTGGCTCAAGCTCCAACAGTCTACACAACTCAATCTCAAGCTACAACTGTTCATACATTCTTTTAGAGTCTCAGACTCAACTGTCCCAAACTATTGAACCTATTATAATGTCTTTTATTGAAAGAGTATCTGTTACAGTTATTAGTACTAATTATCATGAAGATCAGTTAGAATTATCACAAGTAATAACTTAGACCACACAAAATGGGGATGACTAATTCAGTAGTGTTAGAAAAAGTTTCAAAGAGAAGATATACAAGTTTAGCTATGACAATAAATAATTAATTGTTAAACATTGAGTGGAAACTATGATTCTGGTGGGATGGAGGCAAATGGCTGTACAAGCTTCCTCAATTACACTGAATGTTGTCTGTGTCTTATTCTTGGTTGTGTTTATAGAGCTTATCGCAGTGCTCAATAGCTTTTGTTTTAAATGTTGTTCATGTGCCTGTGCATGTATGTGAGAGAAAGAGGGAGAGAGACAGAAACAGAGAGGAAACAATTTAACACTGTTCTTTGATGAGTAGTCACCAAATGATTACTAATTTTTTCCTCCTTATATCTTTTAGTTTTTTTCATTCCTTACTTAATTTCTTTCCACATCTTGGTATTCACTATCCCTCAGTAGCTGCCCTTTCCTACAGTAAGTCACTCCTGTAATCACTAAGTGGATGGATGCCCTAGGAGTAACATGTTAAAGTATAAATTATGACATCATGTTGAATCTCCTGGAGGACCTGGAGAACATCCTGTGCTAAATTCCTAAGGATCTGTTTTGAATAAAGCATAACACTTAGAGATAAATATTGAAAAGTTATTTATCCATCTCTACTCTTGATTAATAACCGAATAGTTTATTGCATGTTATTCAGACAAGCACTTGATATGGCCCTCAACACATAGAAATATAAATCAGTATTCTTATGGCAACTCACATCTACTATAAATATTGAGTTAAAATGAGATGTTTCACAATCTAGCACGTACTTGATCCTCTGAACTGAAAGCTAGAAAATAGAAAATTAATAAACATATATACTTACAACTGCATGGGATTAATATTGACAAATTTCAAACTGGTCTTTCTGAATTAAAAATATGTATATACTTGACATTCAAATGGATTGATTAGTCTCATCATTGTATAAGACTTTCCCTTGTTTTTTCCTAAATTAAAGGTGTAAAAGGAATAAAAGCTCTTAAATATGAAGAAAATAGCTTGGATCAACAAGAAGGGAAGATTTATTCAGAAGAGTTGAAAGTTGGTTGGGCTCTCAGGACTCCAGCTCAAGCATGCCTACTATTCTTTTTCTTTTTTTTAATTATTATTATTTTTTTACATCTTTATTGGTGTATAATTGCTTTAAAATGTTGCGTTAGTTTCTGCTTTATAACAAAGTGAATCAATTATACATATGTTCCCATATCTCTTCCCTCTTGCATCTCCCTCCCTCACACCCTCCCTATCCCATCCCTCTAGGTGTTCACAAGGCACCAAGCTGATCTCCCTGTGCTATGTGGCTGCTTCCCACAAGCTATCTATTTTACGTTTGGTAGTGTATGTATGTCCATGCCACTCTCTCACTTTGTCACAGCTTACCCTTCCCCCTCCCCATATCCTCAAGTCCATTCTCTAGTAGGTCTGTGTCTTTATTCCTGTCTTACCCCTAGGTTCTTCATGACATTTTTTTTTCTTAAATTCCATATATATGTGTTAGCATACGGTATTTGTCTTTCTCTTTCTGACTTACTTCACTCTGTAGGACAGACTCTAGGTCCATCCACCTCATTACAAATAGCTCAATTTTGTTTCTTTTTATGGCTGAGTAATATTCCACTGTATATATGTGCCACATCTTCTTTACCCATTCATCCGATGATGGACACTTAGGTTGTTTCCATCTCCTGGCTATTATAAATAGAGCTGCAATGAACATTTTGGTACATGACTCTTTTTGAATTATGGTTTTCTCAGGGTATATGCCCAGTAGTGGTATTGCTGAGTCATATGGTAGTTCTATTTGTAGTTTTTTAAGGAAACTCCATACTGTTCTCCATAGTGGCTGTACCAATTCACATTCCCACCAGCAGTGCAAGAGTGTTCCCTTTTCTCCACACCCTCTCCAGCATTTATTGTTTCTAGACTTTTTGATGATGGCCATTCTGACTGGTGTGAGATGATATCTCATTGTAGTTTTGTTTTTTTGTTTGTTCGTTTGTTTGTTTTGTGGTATGCGGCCCTCTCACTGTTGTGGCCTCTCCCGTTGCGGAGCACAGGCTCCGGACGCGCAGGCTCAGCGGCCGTGGCTCACGGGCCCAGCCGCTCCGCGGCATGTGGGATCTTCCCGGACCGGGGCACAAACCCATGTCCCCTGCATCAGCAGGCGGACTCTCAACCACTGTGCCACCAGGGAAGCCCCTCTCATTGTAGTTTTGATTTGCATTTCTCTAATGATTAATGATGTTGAGCATTCTTTCATGACAGTCTGTATATCTTCTTTGGAGAAATGTCTATTTAGGTCTTCTGCCCATTTTTGGATTGGGTTGTTTGTTTTTTTGTTATTGAGCTGCATGAGCTGCTTGTAAATTTTGGAAATTAATCCTTTGTCAGTTGCTTCATTTGCAAATATTTTCTCCCATTCTGAGGGTTGTTGTTTGGTCTTGTTTATGGTTTCCTTTGCTGTGCAAAAGCTTTGAAGTTTCATTATGTCCCATTTGTTTATTTTTGTTTTTATTTCCATTGCTCTAGGAAGTGGGTCAAAAATGATCTTGCTCTGATTTATGTCATAGAGTGTTCTGCCTATGTTTTCCTCTAAAAGTTTGATAGTTTCTGGCCTTACATTTAGGTCTTTAATCCATTTTGAGTTTATTTTTGTGTATGGTGTTAGGGAGTGATCTAATCTCATACTTTTACATGTACCTGTCCAGTTTTCCCAAAACCACTAATCAAGAGGCTGTCCATTCTCCACTGTACATTCCTGCCTCCTTTAAAGATAAGGTGACCATATGTGCATGGGTTTATCTCTGGGCTTTCTATCCTGTTCCATTGATGTATATTTCTGTTTTTGTGTCAGTACCATACTGTCTTGATTACTGTAGCTTTGTAATATAGTCTGAAGTCAGGGAGCCTGATTCCTCCAGCTCCATTTTTCTTTCTCAAGATTGCTTTGGCTATTCAGGGTCTTTTGTGTTTCCATACAAATTGTGAAATTTTTTGTTCTAGTTCTGTGGAAAATGCCAGTGGTAGTTTGATAGGGACTGCATTGAATCTGTAGATTGCTTTGGGTAGTAGAGTCATTTTCACAATGTTGATTCTTCCAATCCAAGAACATGGTCTATCTCTCCATCTATTTGTATCATCTTTAATTTCTTTCATCAGTGTCTTATAATTTTCTGCATATAGGTCTCTTAGGTAGGTTCATTCCTAGATATTTTATTCTTTTTGTTGCAGTGGTAAATGGGAGTGTTTTCTTGATTTCACTTTCAAATTTTTCATCATTAGTATATAAGAATGCCAGAGATTTCTGTGCATTAAGTTTGTATCCTGCTACTTCACCAGATTCATTAATTAGCTCTAGTAGTTTTCTGGTAGCATCTTTAGGATTCTCTATGTATAGTATCATGTCATCTGCAAACAGTGACAGTCAAGCATGCCTACTATTAATTTCAACTCAGAGGCTCTGAACTACCATGGTTGATGGTACTGATATATCTTCAACTATAAAAAAGAATAGATTATTTTAAATTTTATGTATCTCTATCTCCGTGTCTATATCCTCTATCTGTTTATGAAAGGGTAAAGGGACTGTTTCATCACATACAATTTTTACTAAGATTTTTTTCTTCTTCTGGCTTATTTCCAATTGTGGGTATCAGATGACCTTTCCTGAATTGAGCAGATGGCTTAGCCTAGGAAGTCTCCACAACCTGAGGCAGCCTGTGGACATTCTTTGGAAGCCTATTGTATGTCTTCCCGTTTAATTTATATAAAAAGATTTATGTTAGTTTTCTCAATTTGCTTTCTGCAGTAAAACCTATGTTGCTTCTTTTCACTGTGTCAGTTTAGCTAAGCTAGAGCCATGTTTCACGATTTTCTTCACAGCATGGTGTCAAGTTAGATTGGCCATAAGAGAAGTTTGTGTGGAAGGAGAAGGTGGCCCTATGTTTTTTTGTTTGTTTTTGTTTTTTTGCGGTACGCGGGCCTCTCACTGTTGTGGCCTCTCCTGTTGCGGCCTCTCTCGTTGTGGAGCACAGGCTCCGGACGCGCAGGCTCAGCGGCCGTGGCTCACCGGTCCAGCCACTCCGCGACATGTGGGATATTCCCGGACCAGGGCACGAATCCGTGTCCCCTGCATTCGCAGGCGGACTGTCAACCACTGCGTCACCAGGGAAGCCCGGCCCTATTTTTTATGCTCTCAAGTGTGGTGCAGGGCCAGGTGCTATTGCTGCTTCCACATATCCTCACTCATATGTGGGCTCAGTAGTTGTTTGGGAACAGCAATCCTACTTGCAGTCTGTTCTGCTCCCACTGGATCTTCTTCAGCTTTGAATCATGGGCCAGCGGTGTGCAGATCCACAGTGAAGAGCTGCAGGCTATCCTGCAGGTGGCCCTTATCATAAAGGCTGGAGGTGGTAAGAGACAGATATGGCTTCCAGTTAGTCCTTGTTTTCCCCTGCTATGCATCTTTCCTTTTCAACCCCTATAGACCTGAATTCAGTCCTAAAACTAGATGCAGAGCCATAGCCAGTAGACTACTGAACTAGCTCCCACAAATGCGTAAGGTCTAATTCTGGTAAAATATTCCTTTTTATATATCACTGAATGCTTTTCTTATCAAATCTTAGCTAATATAAAAGCTTTTATATCAGGATGTTTGGCTACCAGTCACACAAAGACATTTGTTTTTCTCTCATCTGTATTAAAATATGGAATATTTCATGATCCAACTTTACATTACAGCTAGATGCCTAAATAAAATGAAAGACAGTGCAGGGCTTCCCGGGTGGCGCAATGGTTGAGAGTTCGCCTGCCGATGCAGGGGACACGGGTTCGTGCCCCAGTCCGGGAGGATCCCACATGCCGTGGAGCGGCTGGGCCCGTGAGCCATGGCCGCTAAGCCTGTGCGTCCGGAGCCTGTGCTCCGCAACGGGAGAGGCCACAATAGTGAGAGGCCCGCGTACCGCAAAAAAAAAAAAAAAAAGACAATGCAGATACTGAGAGGATCTCTCTCTCTTTTTTTTCTCCTGTGCTAAGGGATACTCCCTCAAAGCTATGTAAAGAGGATTATCCTCTCTTGGAGAAGCAATCCAGATACACACCAGGACCACACCTTTGGAAAAGCTTAGGAAGAAGCACTCTCCACAGAACATGGCAGAATATTGATTTGTTTTTGTGGAACGTAAATCTCATTGGATCATACTACTCTGTATTATTAAGGAAACAATTTTTACTTTCTCATGGGAGAAAACTTTGTTATTCGGGTTCTCAGAGGGTTTTGCACAGCAAAAGAGACAGAGTATGGGGTTGACATTCTGTCAGCACTTTTGTTGTTGATTATTCCAGGCTGAGTCATGAAACTGCTATTGTATAGATGACTCTCTCCCCACCCTTAGTCCACCTTGATGGGTCTATCAAGTAACTCAAGGAGTTGTCACATAACAGAACAGCTGCTAGTCCATGAATGCCTTTGTAGGAATTAGGAAAGACATCTCTCCATGCCAGAGAACACCTACATGATGGCTTTGCATGTCTGTTTGTTTAACGTTCAGTGATAATCTTGAAGATCTTTACCATCTTCCATAACAAAGAAGCTCTTTGTTGGGCTTCAGAGTGCCCATCATTTGGAAACACTTTCTAATATTAATGTACAGTAAGTCCCCTACATACCAACCTTCAAGTTGTGAACTTTCAAAGATGTGAACATGCACTGTTCATCCAATCTATAGACCAGAGAGTTACAGCTACTTTCAAGAAATATTATTTACATCACTCTTTTCTTCAGGCAGTAAAGATGACTGATGAATCAGGAACAACCTTGTGACAATTTTGGAAGGACTGTAACATCTACAAGGCCATAAAAAACATCGCCTTTGCTTGGCCTGTGGTTATGGCTGTCCCATAAATGGGGTTTAGAAGAACCTTTGCCCACAGTTTTTTCACAATTTTCATGGATCTGAGAAGGTGGATGAGGAGTCCAAAGAGGTCTTCAGCAACTTAGTGACCCTCAGCAAGAAGCTGGAGTTAGATCTGCAAGAGGACGACTTCACTGAACTCCTTGCTGTGCCACACGAGGAACTTACTAATGAAGACCTGATGGAATTGGAGGCCCAGAGAAAGGATAAAGAGAGGCAAGAGGAAGAAGAAGTGAGTGAGGAACCGAAGAGATTCACAACTCAGGCAATAACAAGGGGATTTTTCTTTATTGTGGCGGCACTGTTAGTTTTTGAGGCACAGGACCCAAACGTAGAACGGTACATGAAGGTTACAGCAGCCATTCATAATGCAATCCAGTGCCACCGTGTCATCTATGATGAGAAGAAACGAGCTACTACCCAGTGATGTTGTTTTTTCAAGAGGGTGGGTAGAATTGAATCCAGCAAGGAACCAGAACCCGTGCCATTAACGTCAGGTGTGAGCAAAATTGCAGTTTCCCCCCATCTTCTATTGCTGATGATCCTTCAGCTCTACCATCTCCCACCTCCTCTCCCTCCTTCAGTCAGTAACTCTTCTTGCCTTTTCACTTGATGCCAGCCCTTGTATGCCAGCTGTTGTACTGCACTACTGTACTTTTCAAGGTACTGAAAGGTACCTCCTCCCATAATGCCCTTTCCTGCCTGCCTCCTTCCCTCCTTCTCTCTCTCCCTTCCTCTCTTTCTTCCTTCTGTCTACCTGTCACTGATTTCTTCCCTCTTCATAAGTTAAAAAAAGCTTAGCCATGATGGACTTTTTTTAATGAAAATTTTTTTTCTAATTTTAATCTCAAAGTCTCATGTTTGAACTATCTATATTAGTAAATTTCCTGATTCTATCCAAATTCCTTAATGATGCAATTGGCTTGCTATTGAAATAGAAGATTGTTTAAACCCTCAAGATAAAGTACTATAAGATATTATAGATCTAGAAGAGCATACTAATTTATAATTAGTATGACAATTAGTATCTTTCTTTTCAGTAAACTTATTTGTATATTAGTTTCCTCACTTACAAAATGGGGATAAAATTTGAGGACACATTTAAAAAGATACCTAGGAAATTGCCACTATGTAACTTGTGAATGGAAAAGAAATGGTGTAATTATACCGTGGCCTAAAGATAATAAGAGCTTATTTATAGCTTCTACCATTTTTCTGACTGAAGTGTAAAAAATTCTAATCACAGAGGTCTGTTGGTTGACTTGTGAGCAAAGCACTCAGTGATTTAATATTAGCCATTTCTTATTCATTCAGGTTCTTTCTAGTTAACTTTGATTCACAGAAGGCAGGAATTTAATAAATCAATAAATTTTAAGCATACTTTGTATTTTCCTTTTTTTTTTTTTTTGTGGTACACGGGCCTCTCACTGTTGTGGCCTCTCCCATTGCGGAGCACAGGCTCCGGACGCGCAGGCTAAGCGGCCACGGCTCACGGGCCCAGCCGCTCCGCG
The DNA here is from genome assembly GCF_964374135.1 of Grampus griseus. Taxonomy (NCBI): domain Eukaryota; kingdom Metazoa; phylum Chordata; class Mammalia; order Artiodactyla; family Delphinidae; genus Grampus; species Grampus griseus. Next base: position 65,183,213 of record NC_138997.1, read on the forward strand.
GCACGTGGAATCCTCCCGGACCAGGGCACGAACCCGCTTCCCCCGCATTGGCAGGTGGACCGCCAACTACTGCGCAACCAGGGAAGCCCCCTTTCATATTTGTAAGCATTTATATTTTCAAAGATAATAGACCTAAAGTATGTTGAAAGATCTTTCTCCTTGAAACTCCAAATTTATCTTAGTGCTTTATCAATATAGTGTATATTAGTAATTTAGTGAAACAGATGAGTCACTTAAACTAGAAAGAACAGATTTTTCAGGATCTCCAAACATATCTCTCAATATATAACAGTGGAAAAAGTACATGAAAAAATTTTAGAAATCAATTTTGGAGGTAATTCTGATTTGCCTTTGCAACTAACACTTACTTGACATCAGCAATCTACTCTGATACTGAATTAATCTTTCTTTCATTGTATAACTCATTCAATTAATAATATAGAAATGAAATGTGCTTATATCCTGGATCTACTTTCCATTTAGATAGGCCAATGTAATGATGATATCATCCTGAGAAAGATACACACTTTCTTTTCTTTCCATTATTTTCCCTTTAAGTAACTAACAACTTAGCCCATAAGCAGAGACATTGAACTAATTTTCCCCATAGTTAACCCAGGAATATCATTGTCTCCTATCTCCACTGTCAGTAGTTCTCATTAATTACTGTTTAGAAAAGGATTGACTCAGAAACCAATTATTTTAATGGAAAAAATTTTGCCACAGAAAGTCATTTTTCATTTGAGACCTATTCTTCATGTCATGCTCATTATCAAAACATTGGTATTTCTTAAAACTGCTGTGTTAATTTGGTTATGTAAAGATTTCCCATGTTTCAGAGTTGTTGGATTTTTCTTCCTTGTCTACTTTTATCCCCCCAAATTAAATTTTTCTATATTTTTATTTTTAGATACTTGGCTCATTTATGGATTTTGCTTAGTTAATGTTGTTTATGAAATAAAATATATCTGGAATTCGTCTTGCACTGAATAAATTAGTTTATTCATAATCAAAATAAACTTAATTTTCTCTTACCACTTAGCTTCTGTTGAAAGCAGGTTTTCTTTCCACTACTTCATTTCTGGCTTGTGTCTATGAAAATCATGTCTGCTGAGGTTTCTGTTTATTCATATACTAGCAAAATGAATGTTTACTGGGTTTTCCAACATTTATAGCTCTATGCTTTTAATATGTTATTTCTAGGCCAGCCAAAGGTATGTTAGATATTGCATAATTCATTAATCATAAGTTTTTCATCATAAGTAATTAGAAATATAAATAGTTAAAAAGGCTGATAAGAAGAAAAATATCAAGAATCATGTGTCTGTTTTGCCCAAACAAGAATACTATAAAAACATTATGAAAAGTTGGCAGCAAGTTTTTTTTTCTTTTAATATCTTCACTGAGTCCAAATTAAGAAGTAGCTATAGATGACAGGATATGTGAGGTAAAAGAAGGCATTTCCATCCCAAATCAGTATCTTCTTGCACATGACCTTATGTTAGCTACAGCTACTCAGCTTTCCAGTTCTTATTTTCATGTTAGTGACATTTCAGAAAAAAATGGCATTTGATTTATTTTTGTCTTGTATCCTGTTTTCTCTTTATTTTTAATGGTCCCTTGTGGGTTACTTTTGCTTCTTGTTCCTTGAAACCCAACCAGTCTCCAGCACGAGTGATAATGATGAAAACATTTGGATTAGTACATTTTGTGATGTTTTTATCATGGGATTCTGGAAGGAAACAGAAATTTTCTTCTCTGGACCCTTTTCATTAAGAAATAGGTTCGAAGAGGTAGGCTGTCTTGCCCAAGGCTATTCAGGTGTTAATGGCAGAGGCAGGTTCAGAACGCAGCCGGTCCTTTTTCGATTACAACATGCTACTCAGTTTCCCGTAATTACAAGAGGGAGTTCCTCTCCTTGGCCAGAATTCTCTTTGGCATTGGGGGCGGTGCTTTGCCTGATTAGCTTTCAGTCAGCTGTCAGGGTTCAGCAACCATCTCAAAATATATTCATCTCATCATTTTTGTGCTTGTTAGCAGCTGCATTTTCCCTTTTACTCTGTCATAATATTTCAGGTCCTTTACAGTATTCTCTCAAGGGTGACACACAGAGATAGTTTCATGCTATGGGAGAAATCCTGAGAGGAAAAGTTCATGGTTTAGTATGTGACCCAAAGAGAGATTTGTCCCAAGCAGTCAAACAAACAGCTTTACTTAGATCTAAGGCACAGAGACTAAAAGTGAGCTCAGTTGAATAGGTAAGTAACTTGGCTTTCTAGAAAAGAGTTGTGACACTCCAGGCTGGAGATATTTGTGGAAAGGTATGAGCCTTTGTCTGGAAGCTATTCTTGTTTGCTCTAAACCCTACTAATCACCTCTGATGTGTGCTGCCCATTGACTTCAAAGAATCTGTGGCCTGGGTAGGAAGGAAGTGTGCTGAGAAAAAGGAAAAAGAAGTTCATGGTGGTTCAAAGTCACATTAATCCTCCTTGATGATTCAGGTAGCCAAGTAAAAGGACAAAAAACAACAAGGAGAGATGCTTTAAAATAAATGGAAATAAATGTAGGAATAAAAGAGACATGAAGTGAAAAAAAGAAGTCTCTTTCGTCAGTGGTTTCTATTTTGTGAATTCTTGTCCTATTTTCAGTGTCTCATTTCTGAAGCTTAGTGAGTATTCTTTCTTTGAGCTTCACATAATACAGAATGGGAAGGACAAAAAGTTTGTCCAACATAATAACCTATGTGTGTTTTGTCACCTACTCTGATTAGTTATATTGTATTGGCAAAATTGGTTCTTTGTTCATAATTAAACAATTCTGCTTCTATGTACTTAATTTTTAGCTCACTTTATTTCTGTATGAATGCCTTAGTTAATTATAGTAATTGATATTAACTGCAGATATCTACTGAAAACATGAATAATTTTATACCTTTTATTTCTGTATGTATACATATATACATAATTACTCTAACTAAAAGGAATTTCCCTTGTCAATAAAATGATTTACATGTTTGGTACAGAGGAGATAGAATTTATACACATAGAGTTATAGTATACTAAGTACTCTATTATAATTTGTCATTAATATACATATACTGTCTTAGCATTGTGTGTAATATGTATTTTAAATTTAGATTGTAAGGAATTAGGATCCTATGATATATAGTAAATTACTTAATCATAATTTAATTTCCCTGAGCAAGAATTTCCACTATCTTCCCATATATCTCCCACATTAATTTTTTTTTTAACAAATGGTTGCTGTTAAGACCCATTCTGAAAAAAGGGGAGTACAATGTTAATCACAGTTTCTTCCCAATTCAGTTATCATGTTATCAGTATGTTTGGTGGTCAGAGAACACAAAAATATTTAAAAACTTTGATTTAAGATAAATATATGTGATGAAATATGTATTGCCATCCTTCAAAATTATGCTATTATTGTAAGAAAAATCATCAGCACTTGATTGTAATCTTCAAGTTGCTAAAATCTTCCTCTTTATCTCTTTATTAAAATTATTCTGTGACAAAAAATATGAATTTTTGTTTTTTCTCAGTGTAATAAAAAGGGAATCTTTTGTCTTTTATTTTTTCCCAGCATTACTGAGATATAATTGACATATAATATTGTGTAAGTATAAGGTTACAATATGTGATTTGATACATGTATATATTGTGAAATAGTTACCACAATAAGGTTAGTTATTATCTCCCTCACCTCACATAATTACAGTGTGTATGTGTGTGTGTGTGTGTGTGTGTAGTGAGAATATTTAAAATCTAATCTCTTAGGAACTTTTATGTATAAAATACAGTATTGTTAACTATAGTCACCATGCTGTACATTAGATCCTCAGAACTTATTCATCTTATAACTGGAAGTTTACCCTTTGATTAACATTTCTCCATTTCTCCCAAACCTCAGCCTCTGTCAGCAACCATTCTTTTCTGTTTCTATGAGCTCAGCTTTTTTTAGATTCTACATATAAGTGAGGTTGTACAATATTTCTCTTTCCATGTCTGACTTATATCACTAAACATAATGCCCTAAAGGTCCATCCACATTGTCATAAGTGGAAGAGTTTCCTAATTTCTCAGGCTGAACAATATTCCATTGTATATATTTATAACAGTCTTCTTTATCCATTCATCTGTAGGTAGATACTTATGTTGTTTCCATCTTATATTGTGAATAATGCTGCCATGAATGTGGGGTAAAGTTATCGTTACATGATAGTGATTTCATTTCCTTTAGATGTATACCCAGAAGTGGGATTGATGGATCATATGGTAGTTCTATTTTTAATTTTTTTGAGGAACTTCCATATTGTTTTGCAGAGTGGCTGTATTAATTTAGATTATCACCAATGGTACACAAATGTTTCCTTCTCTTCACACCCTTGCAATATTTAATTATTGTCTTTTTTATTTGGGGGGGGTTAAATTTTATTTATTTAAAAATTTTTTAAACATCTTTATTGGAGTATAACCACTTTACAATGGTGTGTGAGTTTCTGCTTTATAGCACAGTGAATCAGCTATACATATACATATATCCCCATATCTCCTCCCTCTTTCATCTCCCTCCCACCCTCCCTATCCCACCCCTCTAGGTGGTCACAAATTATTGTCTTTTTGATAATAGCTGTTCTAACTTAACAGGTGTAAAGTGATGTCTAATTGTGATTTTAATTATATTTACCTGATGATTAGTGATGTTGAGCACCTTTCCATGTACCTATTGGCCATTTGTGTGTCTCCTTTGGAAAAATGTCTATTTAGATCCGTTGCCCTTTTTTTTTTTTTTTTTTTTTTTATTTTTTTGCGGTACGCAGCCCTCTCACTGTCGTGGCCTCTCCCGTTGCGGAGCACAGGCTCCGGACGCACAGGCCCAGCGGCCATGGCTCATGGGCCCAGCCGCTCCGCGGCACGCGGGATCCTCCCGGACCGGGGCACGAACCTGTGTCCCCTGCATCGGCAGGTGGACTCCCAACCACTGCGCCACCAGGGAAGCCCCCGTTGCCCATTTTTAATTGGAGTTTTTTGGTTATTGAGTTATATGAGTTCCTTATATATTTTGGATATTAACCTTTATCAAATAGGTGTTTTGCAAGAAAATTTTTCCCATTCTGTAGGTTTCCTTTTCATGTTGTTGGTTATTATTATTATTATTATTTGCCATGCAGAGCTTTTTAGGTTGATGTTGTCCCACTTCTTTACTTTGGATTTTGTTGCTTGTGCTTTTGGTGTCATATCCAAGAAACATCATAGCCAAGACTAAAGTTAGGGAACTTTTACCCTATGCTTGCTTCTAGGAGTTTTATGGTTTCAGGTCTTATGTTTAAGTTTTTAATACATTTTGAGTTCTTTTTTTTTTTTTTTTTTTTGTTGTACGCAGACCTCTCACTGTTGTGGCCTCTCCCTATGTTTAAGTTTTTAATACATTTTGAGTTCTTTTTTTTTTTTGTTGTTGTTGTTGTTGTTGTACACAGACCTCTCACTGTTGTGGCCTCTCCTGTTGCGGAGCACAGGCTCCAGATGCGCAGGCTCAGCGGCCATGGCTCACGGGCTCAGCCGCTCCGCAGCATGTGGGATCTTCCCAGACCGGGACACGAACCCGTGTCCCCTGCATTGGCAGGCGGACTCTCAACCACTGTGCCACCAGGGAAGCCCTAGTTCATTTTTGTGAGTGGTGTGAGGTAGGTCCAATTTCATTCTTTAGAATGTTATTACCCTGTTTTCCCAATATCATTTATTGAAGAAATTATTCTTTCCCACTGTGTGTTCTTGGTTCCCTTGTTCTTGGTTGACTGTATACATTAGGACTTACTTCTGGGCTCTTGATTCTGTTCCATTCAGCTATGTGTCTGTTTTTATGCCAGTACCACACTGTTTTGATTACTATGCCTTTGTAATATAGTTTGAAATCAGGAAATGTGACGCGTCCAACTTTGTTCTTCTTCTCAGGACTACTTCAGCTATTTAGGGTCTTTTGTGGTTCCATATGAATTTTAGGGTTACTTTTTCTATTTCTGTAGGAAATGCCACTGGAATTGTAATTGGGATTGCACTGACTTTATAGGTGGCTTTGAGTAGTATGGGCATTTTAACAATATTAATAATTCTGATCCATGAACACAGAACATCTTTCCATTTTTTGTGGAAAAGTTCATTCTTCAATTCTTTTCATCAAAGTCTCATTGTTTCCAGTATACAGATATTTCACCTCCTTGGTTAAATTTATTCCTAAGGTGTTTTTTTTTTTTTTTTTTTTTTTTGATGCTATTGTAAGTGGGATTTCTTCTTTATTTCTTTTTCAGACACTTCATTTGTTAGTGTACTGAAATGAAACTGGCTTATGTATATTGGTTTTCTATCCCATAACTTTACTGCAGTTGTTTATTAGTTTTAACAGTTTTTTTGTGAAGCCTTTAAATTTTTGTATACATAAGATCAAGTTATCTGCAAACAGAGATAATTTTACTTCTTTCTTTCTAATTTGCAGGCATGCCTTTTATTTCTTTATCTTGCCTGATTGCACAGGCTAGAACTTTCAGTAATATATTGAGTAGGAATATTGAGAGTGAATACCCTACCCTTGCCTTGTTTCTGATTTTAGAGGGAAACTTTCAGCCTTTCACTGTCAAATATGATGTTAACTGTGGGCTTGTCCTATATGGCTTTTATTATCTTGAGTTATGTTCCTTCTACACCCAATTTGCTGAACATCTTTACTGTGAAAGGATATTGTATTTTGTCAAATTCCTTTTCTTTTTTAAAAACAAATTTATTGGAGTGTAGTTGATTTACAGTGTTGTGTTAGTTTCAGGTGTACAGCAAAGTGAATCAGTTATACATGTACATATATCTGCAATTTTTCTAGATTCTTTTCCCAGATAGGTCATTACAGAGTATTGAGTAGCATTCCCTGTGCTATACAGTAGGTCCTTATTAGTTATCTATTTTATATATTATAGTGTGTATATATCAATCCCAATCTCCCAGTTTATTCTTCCCTCCCCGTCATGCCCTGGTAACCATAAGTTTGTCTTCTACATCTGTGACTCTACTTCTGTTTTGTAAATAAGTTTTTCTTCTGTGTCTATTAAATGATCATATGATTTTTATCTTTCATTTTATTAATGTGGTGTATCATATTTATTGATTTGCATAGTTGAACCATTAGTCCAAGGGGTGAATCCCATTTGATCATGATGTATGAGCCTTTTAATGTGCTATGAATTTGATTTTCACTAGAAAACATTTAAAACAAAACATTTTGTTGAGAATTTTTGCATTTATATTTATCAGGGATATTGGCCTATAGTTTTCTTTCCTTATAGTATCCTTATCTGGCTTTGGTATCAGGGTGATGCTGGCCTTGTAAAGTGAGTTTAGAAGTGTTATCCCCTTTTCTATTTTTTGAAAGAGTTTGAGAAGGCTTGATGTTAATTCTTCAAATGTTTTGTAGAATTCACCAGTGAGTCTGTTTGGTCCAGGGCTTTTCTTTGTTGGGAGGTTTTTGATTACTGATTTAATCTCCTTAATCATTATTGGTCTGTTCATATTTCCCATTTCTTTGTGAGTCAGTCCTGATAGGGTTTATGTTTCTAGGAATTTGTCCAATTCTTCTAGGTGACCCAATTTGTTGACAGTGTCCCTTTTGCCTTCCCTAGGGTGGTGCTGTATGCTCAAGTTTGTGGTTTCTCCCAGGCTCTCAGATTCAGGACAGCTTTCTGCACATGCTCACTAGCAGTCTACAAAAGCTCATTATGCTGTTGGGAATATGCATAGGGAGCTGGCCAAGGGGTGGGTGTTGTGTGGGTAAGGCCTGTGGAGCACTGGGGGTGTCATGGGCCCAGCCCAGCAGCTCATGGGTGGGCCTTCAATGGAGTCTATGACAAGATTTGTAGGATCCTTGTCCCTTTGATATGTTCCTCTTGAGCCTTCACTGCTGTTTTCTTAGCTGCTCACTAACCCTCAGTCATACTCAGTACTCTTGATGGGGTGAGAGAGAAACTGGTCTCTTGGGCAGCAGCCCACACAGCTAGGGAAGCCCGGCACTTTCCCCTGTGGGAGAATACAAAGGCTAAGAGGTGCTCTCCTGGCACTGAGCTGTGTAGCCTTGGGAGAGGGTGATGTGGGTTAAGTCAGATAGTTCCTCTTACCCTCTTCAAAACATCCAAGTTTGGCTTTTTTGTTTTGTTTTTGATACAGTGGTGTACCAGAACTTCTCCACTTGACTCCTGGACTTCCACAAAGACTCTGTTATCTGTGGGTTATAGTCTAGATCAGTGTTCTCCAGAGGTTCCTGAACCATGGCCAAGAAGGGCTAGAACTGGCTCAAGGGCCATTTCAGGGTCCACAGCTAGGACTGAGGTCTGTATGCCTATTTCCCAACGTGTGGGTTGGCAAGACTCTTCCCAGGTCCCTTAGCATATGGTGCTTATGACAGAACCAAAGCCAAATGGAGCTGTAACTGTTTTCAAGAGTATGGAGCTGTTTCTGGGTCTATAGTTAGGATCTGGGTGGATGAGTTAGCAGCCTATGTGTGAGCCTGTCTTCTCAAAATGGTTTTCTTTGTTTTGTTTTTGGACTGCACCAGGGTTTCATAAAGTTCTTCCTGGATCCTGCAGCTCCCAGAAAGTCACCTTTGTCCGTGGATAGATGCCAAATTATTCTTAAGCAGAGGATATGAACTAGGGACATCTTATTTGGCCATCTTGTTGACATCACTCATTAAGGAATTTTTTTAATGTGGTGACTTAAAGTTAAAGTGAATTGTAAGAATATACTCTGAGTATAGGCAAAGGATTTCTGAACCTGAATGAGCACTTACTTGGTTGGGCTAATTGTTAATTTGTTTATAATTAGTTTAAAGTCATATATGAATTCTAAATGCTCACTGAGTAAAATCTTAGTTAAATTATAAAGAATTCCTAATTTTTCTAACATTAGCTAAGATGTATTCCTAAATTTTTGTTCTATCAAGTTCATATGAAATATTATTCATTAATAATTACAATCATAACAGTTGAAGTATTTTTGATGTCAAGTAAAATACATAGAATTTAGTATCTAGTTGTACTCCTAGTTGTACTCAGAAATGTTAAGCTATAATTATTGCAATCATCCTTATTATTGCAAAAGAAGTAGAGAAAGTCTATTGGACTTTTTAGCCTCATTTTCCATAAATATTATGATCTTTGTATATTAGATTTTTTAAAATTGATTTTTATTGGAATATAGTTGCTTTACAATGTTGTGTTAGTTTCTACTGTACAGTAAGATGAATCAGCTATATACATATACATATATGCCCTCTTTTTTGGATTTCCTTCCCATTTAGGTCACCACAATGCATTAAGTAGAGATCCTTGTGCCATACAGTATGTTCTCATTATTTATTTATTTTATACATAGTATCAATAGTGTATATATGTCAAACCCAGTCTCTCAATTCCCCCTACCTTCCCTCTTGGTATCCATACATTTGTTCTCTATGTCTGTGTCTCTATTTCTGTTTTGCAAATAAGATCATCTATAATACAAAATGATTAGTCAGTGTTGTACTGGAGTTTAGAAGCATGAACCCTGAACTAGTGTTTAGACTACTCAGAAATCACATTCCTGTTCTTTGACTCTACCACCACAGTAGTTAAAATAGAATCTTTTCTAAAATGTTAAAGCAATAATTCAATACTGTTTAAAAATAAAAACAAACTAATGATTCAATCCAAGAATCAGAATTATATGATATAAAACAGACTACTATAATGAGGGACGTGTTTTATTTTTTTGTTGTAGAAATATTGGTGCCAGTATTAATCATTTTGTCTTCTAGTTCAGATTAATCATTATGGTTCATTTTTGAATAAAAATAATTTTAAAAGAGCTTATATGAAACAATCCTTAGAGACTAATAATATAAAATTATAGGATACAGGCCACAAACCTTAAAAATTTTAGTTGCTAATATATTACTTTTCAGAAATATTTACACACCTTTTATTTATAATAAACTTTTTGAGAAAATTGCAGAGCCACATGTAGTTATAAAAATAATACAGAGATATTGTGTATACCCTTTACCCACTTTCCCCCAAAGGTAATGTCTCGCAAAACTATATAGTATATCATTTCTAACCAGAATATTGACATTGATGCAGCACATTTCCATCACCACAAAAATCCCTAGTGTTGCCCTTTTATGGCCACACCTGCTTCTCCCTCCTTAACCCATAGAAACCACTAATTTCTTCTTTATTCCTGTAATTTTTGTCATTTCAAGGGTGCTACATAAATTTTATATTATGTAACCTTCTGGGATTGTCTATTTTTCATTCAGCAAAATTCTCTGGAGATTCATCCAGGTTGCAATTATGAATCATTTATTCCTCTTATTAACAACTAGCATAGTTGTACCATAATTTGTTGAACCATTCATCCATTGAAGAATACATGGGTTGTTTCCAGGTTTTTGGCCATTATGAGTAAAACTGCTATGAACAATTATGTATAAATTTTGTCTAGTCTGAAGTTTTCATTTTTCTGGGTAAATGTAGTTGTATAGTTATGTGTATATTTAGGATTTTTGTTGTTCTTGTTGTTGCTTGTCTTTTGTTTTTTAGACACAAACTGTTTTGAGAGTATCTGTATAATCATGGCATCCATTTCTTTGTGTCCTCACCAGCATTTTTATTTTAGCTATTCTGAAACTATCACATTGTAATTTTAATTTGCATCTCCCTAAAAGCTAACAGTGTTTAACATCTTTCTATGTGCTTATTTGGTGTCTGTATATTTTCTTCAGTAAAATGTCTGCTCATGTCTTTTGACCATTTTCTAATTGGGTCATTGGATCTTTGCTTTTTGTTTTTCTACCTTTGAATTTTGAGTTCTTTGCATATTCAAGATACTAATCCTTTGTTGAACATGTGTTTTGCAAATATTTTCTGCAAGTCTGTAGCTTGTCCTTTCATTCCCTTTAGGTCTTTCAAAGAGCAGGTTTGATGAAGTCTGATTTATCAACTTTTTTCTTGCAAGGATTTTGCTTTTGATGTCAAGTGTAACAATTCCGTGCCTAGCCCTAGAACCAAAAGAGTTACTCATATATTTTCTAAAGGATTTTAGCTTTATATTACATTTAAGGCTGTAATCTGTTTTGAGTTAACTTTTATATGAGGTGTGATACTTAGGTCAATTTTCATATTTTACTTATCAATATACAATTACTCCAGCATTTGTTAAAAGGGCCATCTTTCCTCACTGAATTGGCAAAAATCAGTTGAATATATTGGTGTGGATCTATTTCTGGGCTCTCAATTCTGTTGCATTTACCTATACATAAATCTGTTTTCCAATACTACCAGTCTTGATTACTGTGACCATATAATTGAAATTGGATAGATTCCTACTGTGTTATTCTTCTTTTTCACAATTGCTTTTAGCAATTAAATTCCCTTGACATTCTATACAAATTTTAGAGTGATCTTATCTACATCTAAAAACTATGTTTCTGTTTTTTTGATAGGAAATGTGACAAACCTTTATATCAATTTTTCCCAAATTAATCATCTTTACTTTGATGAAACTTCCAATTTATGAATATAGTATATCTCTTCATTTATCTGATATTTTAATTATTTCATAAACACTTTGCATTTTTAAGCATAAAAGTACAGCATATGTTTTGTTAGATTCATACTACATATTTCATTTTAAAAAATTGCAAATATTTCTATTTCAGTGTCTACGTCTTCATTGCTGGTAAATAGAATTACAATACATTTTTTAAAGATTTATTTATTTATTATTTATTTAATTTATTTTTGGCTGCGTCAGGTCTTAGTTGTGGCACATGGGATCTTCACTGCGGCATGCAGGGTCTTTCATTGTGGCACGCGTGCTTCTCTCTAGTTGTAGTGCAAGGGTTTTCCCTTCTCTAGTTGTGGAGTGCAGGCTCCAGGGCGCATGGGCTCTGTAGTTTGCAGCACACAGGCTCTCTAGTTGAGGCACATGAGCTCAGTAGTTGTATCACGCTGGCTTAGTTACCCTGTGGCATGTGGGATCTTAGTTCCCTGACCAGGGATGGAACCCACATTTCCTGCATTGTAAGGTGGATTCTTTACCACTCGACCACCAGGGTAGTACGTTTTTGTATGTGTATCTTCTACGCTGTTTCCTTGCTGAACTTACTTAGTTATATGAAATTTGTGTGTGTGTGTGTGTGTGTGTGTGTATGTGTGTGTGTGTGTTTACTCTTTGAAATGTCCTAAAGAGGCAACATATCTTCTGCAAGTAGGGTCAGTTTTAGTCCTTCCTTTCCAGTCTCTATGCCTTTTATTTTCTTATCTTGATTTATTACACTGGCTAGAACTTCCAGCTCTACATTGAGAAAGAGTGGTGATAATGAACGTCCTTGCCTTCTTTCTGATTTTAGGGGGGGAAATTCATTTATTCACCATTAAGTGTAATGTTCTTATTTTCTTCCTTCTGCTTGTTTTGGACTTTTCTTGTCTTCTGCTAATTTCTTGAGGAAGTACCTTAGATTAGTGACTTCAGATTTTTCCTGTTTTCTAACGTATGTGTTTAGTATTCTAAATTTCTCTCTCAGTACTGCTTAATTGTACCTCACAAATTTTGATTTGTTATATTTTCATTTTAATTCAGTTCCATGTATTTTAAAAATTTCTCTTGTTACTTTCTCTTTGACCAATGGATTATCTGTAGTCCATGCGTGCTGGATTATAAATAATCCATATGTGATATTTAATTCCAAAGTGTTTGGAGATTTTCCTGTTAGGTGTAATGTTGTTGATTTCTATTTTGATTCCAATGTGGTCTGAAAGCATCTTCTGTTTGATTTCAGTTAAATTTGTTGAGGTTTATTTTATGACCCATGATATTCTCCCTCTTGGTGTATTTTTCATAGACACTGGAAAGTATGTGTATTTTGCTCTTGTTAATTAGAGTGTTCTATAAATGTCAATTATGTTGATTGATAACGTTTTGAGTTCTATTTCCTTGATATTTTTCTCTCCCTTTGATTATCACTTGTTTAGAAAAGGTTGTTAAAGGTTTGTTGTTGATTTATCTTTGCTTTATATATTTTTCAGGGCTGCTGTTTGCTGAATACACATGTAAAATTGCTATACCTTTCCTGCAGATTCACACTTTTGTGTTTATATACTATTCCTCTCTCTCTGGAATTTTCTTTTCTTTGAAGTCTACTGTTTGTGATAGTATGGCCATTCTTGCTTTATTTTGATTGTTTTGTAATATATCTTTTCCTATTTTTTACTTTCAATATGCTGATAATATTACATTTGAAGTGAGATTTTTACAGACAGCATATGGTTGGGTCATATTTTTTAATCCACTCTGCCAATCTTTGTGTTTTAAATGGTGCATTTAGTTCATTTAACATAATTAAATGATGTATTTAGTAGTAATATAATTCTTGATATGTTAGAGATTATGTTGGCCATTTTGTTTGTTTGTTCTCTGATGTTTTGATTATCTGTATACTTTTTCCTGCCTTTCTGTAGTGTACTAGAACACTTTTAGAATTCCATTTTGATTTATTTATAGAGTTTCCAAGTGTATCTCTTTGTATAACTTGCTTAGTTATTGATCCAGCAACTCTGTTGTATAAAGATAATTTATCACAGTCTACTAGGATGATTAATTTTCCAGTTCTGTTTTCTATTTTTGTAGAAAACTTACTTCCCTTTATGTCTCCTTAACTTCTGTTTATAATTGATTTAATTTTTTATCATACATTTAGAATGAAATCAGTGTCAATTTTTGCTTCAATCATCAAACATAATTTAGAAGATACAATAGAAGGAAAGACAATTGTATTTATCCATATTTTTGCTTACTGTATTCTTTCTTACTTCTTGATATTTCAAGGCTTTTTTCTTTGTTTCTTCTCTGTTTAGAGAACTTCCTTTAGCCATTCTAGTAGAGTAGGTCTGTTAGCAACACATTCTCTTAGTTTTAGTTCATCTGGGAATGTTTGATTTCTATTTCATTTATAAAGAATATTTATGCTGAATATTGGATACTGGGTTGGTGGTTCTTTCTCTTTTGCACAGGAAACATCATGTGCCACTTCCTACTGGCCTTCATGATTTCTGATAAATCCATTGTCATTTGAAATATTTTTTCCCGTAGAGGTAAGGTGATTCTCTCTTTCTGTTTTACTCTTGATTTTCTTTCAAGATTTTTTCCTTAGTCTTTAGTTTTCAGAAATTTGACAACGACTATGACTCTGTCTTGATGTGGATTTCTTCCAGTTATTTTATTTGATGTTCACTTTGTCATTTGTCAAATTTGTTCATGTTTTAGTTATTAATTTTTAAGCCTCATCTTCTTTCTCTTCTTCTAAGACTCTAATGACATGAAGTTTTGATATTTTGTTTTAGTGCCACAAGTTCCAGTGGCTCTGTTCATTTCTTTTTCAGTCTATTTCTTTTTCTGTTCACAAGACAGTATAATTTTTATCAATCTTTATCCAGTTTCACTGATCCTTTCTTCTGTTTCCTTTATTGTGCTCTTGAACCATGCATTGAGTGTTTTTAATCTGTTATTGTATTTTTCAGTTCTAACATTTCCACTTCATTCTTCTTTATTTTTTTTATTTCTTTATTCAACTTTCTTTTTTTTATTTTCTAAGGTGTTCTGTATTTCTTTTGTCTCAGGTGTGTTTAAAATTGCTCTTTGAAACATTTTTATGTCAACTGCTTTAAAATCTTTGTCAGCTAATCTTAGCAATTCTGTCATCTTGATGTTGACATCTATTCACTGTCTTTTTATTCATTCAGTTTTAGATCTTTCTGGTTTTTGATATAAGTGATTTTTTTTTAAATTGAAACTTGGACACTTTGAATACTATGTTATGAGGCTAGAGTTCTTACTTAAACCTCTGTTTTACTGGCTTTCTTTGATACCATTCTGACACAGAAAGGAAGGGGGCACTGCCTCATTACTGCTAGATGGATGTAGAAGTCTAGGTTCCTGAATAAAAATCCATTAACACCTGAGGAGAAGGCTCCTCATTACTGCTAGGCATGTGTGGGAGTTCTATCTCCCACTAGGCCTACAGTGGTATCTCTCTGGATGGCATGGGTGGAAACGCCTCCTCACTGATCCTCATATAGTTGTCACTGACACCAGAGTATGTCAGTGGCCTTATTACTGGGTGGTGGTACTGAAAGTACTGACTCTCCACAAGACCTTCTCTGACACTACCTCAGAGGGGAGCAGAAGGTGCAACTTGCTATTACCTAATGGTGGTGGTGTCCAGGTTTCCCTTGTTATCTACACTGACATCATAGGAAAGGGGCTGCTTACTGCCTTGTGGAGATGAAAGTCCTGACTCCCTACCTAATTGGCCTATTCTGACACCACCCTGGTGCAAGGAGGAGGAGTTGGGGTGCTATATTAGTCAGGATTTTCCAGAGAAACATAACCAATAGGATATGTGTGTGTGTGTGTGTGTGTGTGTGTATGTGTGTATACACACAGTAAGTCCCCTACGTACAAACAAGTTTCATTCTGAGAGCGCATTCATAAATCCAATTTTGCTCTTAAGTCCAACAAAGTTAGCCTAGGTACCCAACTAACACAATTGGCTATATATAATAGTACTGTACTGTAATAAGTTTATAATGCTTTTCACACAAATAGTACATAAAAAAATAAGTAGACACAAAAAATAAAGAAAATAAAAGATATGTAAACTTACAGTAGAGTACCTTGGAAAGTACAGTAGTACAGTACAACAGCTGGCATACAGGGGCTGGCATCAAGTAAAAAGGCAAGAAGAGTTACTGACGGAAGGAGGGAGAGGAGGTGAGAGATGATAGAGCTGAATGATCATCAGCAATAGGAGATGGAGGGCAACCTGCAATTTCACTCACACCTGACGTTGATGGCACAGGTTCTGGTTCCTTGCTGGATTCAATTCTATCTACTCTCTTGAAAAAACGACATCCCTGGGTAGTAGCTGTTTTTTTCTCAACATCTATGACACGGTGGCACTGGATTGCATTCTGAATGGCTGCTGCAACCTTCATGTACCATTCTACATTCAGGTCCTATACCGCAAAAACTAACAGTACCTCCTCAAATAAAGAAAAACCCCCTTGCTATTTCCTGCACTGTGAATCTCTTCGGGTCCTCACTCACTTCTTCTTCCTCTTGTTTCTCTTTATCCTTTCTCTGGGCCTCCAATTCCATCAGGTCTTCATTAGTAATCTCCTCATGTGGCATAGCAAGGAGTGCAATGAAGTCATCCACTGCAGGTTTAGCTCCAACTTCTCTCCGAGGGTCACTAAGTTGCTGAAGACCTCTTTGGACTCCTCATCCACCTTCTCAAATCCACGAAAACTGTGAACAAACTGGGGGCAAAGGTTCTTCCAAACCCCATTCATGGTGATGGCTGTAACCTCAGGCCAAGCAAAGTCAATGTTTTATATGGCCTTGTAGATATTATAGTCCTTCCAAAATTGTCACAAGGTTGTTCCTGATTCATCACTCACCTTTACTGCCTGATGAAAAGTGTGACATAAATAATATTTCTTGAAAGTAGCTATAACTTCCCTCGTCCATAGGATGGATGAGCGATGCATGTTCACACCTTTGAAAGTTCACAAATTGAAGGTTCATATGTAGGGGACTCACTGTGTGTGTATATATATTTAATGTAATTATGTATATATATTTGTTTATATAATGCAATTATGTATATATATTTGTTTATATACATATATTTCCTTGAGAAACATCTATATATATAAAGAAATTTATTATAATGTGTTGGCTTACGTAATTATGTAGGCTGAAATGTTTCAAGATTTACATTCAGCCATATGGAGATCCAGGAGATCCAATGGTGTAGTTCCAATCTGAGCCTCAGGACATGAGGATCAAGAGAGTTAATGATGTAGTTCCTGTTCTGTTGCAGTCAGGCTTGTGACCCAGGACAAGCCCATGTTAAAGTTTAAGTCTGAAGGCATGAAAAAACTGGTGCACCAGTTCAAATGCTGTCAGCCAGAAGATGTTCCCTCTTATTCATGGGAGGGTCAGGCTTTTTGTTCTATACAAACTTTCAATTGCCAGTATGAGACCCATCCACACTGGGGAGGGCAATCTGCTTTACACAGTCTACCATTTCAAATATTAAGATTATGCAAAAACACCTTCACAAACCAGATACACCCAGAAAAATGCTAGACCGAGTGTCTGAGCACCACATGGCTCAGTCAAGTTGACAAATAAAATTAACTTTCAAAGGTGCCTTGTTATAACTTGGCAGGGATTGAAGTCTTAGATTACCACTTGGCCTTTGATTACATGAGTGGAGATGGGGCCACTGACTTTTTTTAAAAATGTGGTGTTTGGCTATAGGAAAGCAGTTATTGTCTAAAAGTTTTTCTATGCTTGTAGCTGCCCACTCCCATTTTTTAGGCCAAAGAGAGAAGGCTTTTGCTGGGGATTTTATTATCTGTGCCTGTTAGTATTTCTGGGGGGTTGCTTCTTCAGCTCCAAGTCCAAAATATATGAAAAAAAAATATGAAAAAAAAAAAAACCCTGAGGGAATCTACCACTGCATCATTTTTTGGGTTTTGAGTTTCCTATCCAGTCTGCCTTTTTTCTCTACTTTTGTAAGTCCACGTTTGTTTTATATATAATGTTGAGGTTTTAAGATTTACTTAGTTGGAATAAGAAAAAGTAAATCTCTTCCATCTTCCTGAAAGCAGAACCCATGAGAAATAAATTTTTAAATGCCTTGGTCTGGGGTCTGATCTATGTATCACAAGGTCAAGAAACAGCTTGATCATCATGCACAAGTTTCTGAGTTGGCATTATATCATAAATTTTGGCTGTGCTTTTGATTATATTAACTAGATAATTGTCAACTTATTAATTCATATTGTACTTTGTAGACACATTCTTTAAAAATAACTTTAAATACGTGAATGCTGGTCTCCAGTATTCATGGACTGTAGCAATTTATTGTCTCATCTTATTTCCTATGAGGCATATGAAAACATATTTGAAGTCAATTGAAGAAGGTTGTTCTGCTTACGTTTAAAAGCCATTCAAGAAATAGACCTTATGGGAATTGAAGTGATCCAGGCTATGCTGTTTAAAGCCTTAGGGGGGAAAGTGTTTCTATGCTTTCATTTAAAAACCTTGAAATAAATGAGAATGTTTCAAGCATAATTTTTTCTACATAGATTCAGTTCTTTTGGAATGTTTTTGTGCCTTCCAGATTGTCTCTGAGCTACAATTTTCTCTGTGACAGCACTGACTATATTTTTAAAAAGGTCAGAAGAATATAGTTATCAAATAAATAGTTTAACTGAGCCCAAAGATTTAGAACTGCATTCACAAATATTTAACTTTTATATCCAGTTGTAGTTTAAATTAGGATGCACTTTACAGCAGTGTTATCCTTCAGTATATTTCAAAAGGGTGAATTCATAACAAAACATTTAAAATAAAATACTTTAAAATATGATACATAAGACTTTTATAATATATGATGAGAGGATGATTTTAAAATACATGCATGCTCTATTATAAGGTGACCATTTTATTTTAATGTTCATATTTCACTGAGACATATATAATCAAGATGTCATAAAATGCTAAATTAAAGTTTAATAAATAGGAAAGTATCAGTAGATTAACTTTCTGTTCTGTATATTGCCAAATATTACTTCCTCTTAAATGCCTACTGCTAGGGATGAAAATCATGGAACATAAACTTCTGTTTATATTTATCACTGAGACATGCCTAAAATAGCATTTGGTAAATATCATTAAAAGCCACTTAGATTTTATTGTATATGTGTCACTCTGTTAGAAATTTCTTTCTAGCATTTGGAAAGGGAATAGGGTTTATAATTTCTATTTCCCTTCATTTACTGAGAACTTACTCTAAGTTAGACACTTTATGTCATTTAATCCTTACAACGCCCAAATACACATATCATTTGTAGACAAACTAGAGCTTTGAATTAAGACATTTTTCTTCTAAAGTTCTCTCATGCCATGACACATAGTCATTTAAATTAGCTTTTATTAACATTTTTACCCTGAATTTTGTATTCTAAATTATATTTTCTTGCACTGAGTTGTAATAATTAAAAATTTTTTAACATAAAGCTTCTACTTTTCATTTTATATTGCAAATATTTTTGTTAGTTTCATTTTAAAAGTTTATTACTAGTTTTCATGTATTCAGATTATTCTTCCCTCCTCAATTTTCATAAAGTAATGTGTGACTAGTTCATGAATATTCCACATTGTATAGAAGTATTTGCTTTCTTTATCCAGTGTTTAGTAAAAAAGATTTTTATTCCTCCGTTAATATATATATAGTTATATATAATCATTATACATATAGTTATATAATTATAAAGCATAGTTATACAGATGATTGTATATATATATATGCATATACATATTACTTTTTTAACATCTTTATTGGACTATAATTGCTTTACAATGGTGTGTTAGTTTCTGCTTTATAACAAAGTGAATCAGTTATACATATACATATGTTCCCATATCTCTTCCCTCTTGCAACTCTCTCCCTCCCACCCTCCCTATCCCACCGCTTTAGGTGGTCACAAACCACCTAGCTGATCTCCCTATGCTATGCGGCTGCTTTCCACTAGCTATCTATTTTACATGTGGTAGTGTATATGTGCCCATGCCACTCTATCACTTTGTCACAGCTTACCCTTCCCCCTCCCAATATCCTCAAGTCCATGCTCTAGTAGATCTGTGTCTTTATTCCCGTCTTACCCCTAGGTACTTCATGACCTTTTTTTTTTTTTTTTTAGATTCCATATATATGTGTTAGCATACGGTATTTGTTTTTCTCTTTCTGACTTACTTCACTCTGTATGACAGTCTCTAGGTCCATCCACCTCACTACAAATAACTCAATTTCATTTCTTTTTATGGCTGAGTAATATTCCATTGTATATATGTGCCACATCTTCTTTATCCATTCATCTGTTGATGGGCATTTAGGTTGCTTCCATGTCCTGGCTATTGTAAATAGAGCTGCAATGATCATTTTGGTACATGACTCTTTTTGAATTATAGTTTTCTCAGGGTATATGCCCAGTAGTGGGATTGCTGGATCATATGATAGTTCTATTTGTAGTTTTTTAAGGAACCTCCATACTGTTCTCCATAGTGGCTATATCAATTTACATTCTCACCAACAGTGCAAGAGGGTTCCCTTTTCTCCACACCCTCTCCAGCATTTATTGTTTCTAGATTTTTTGATGATGGCCATTCTGACTGGTGTGAGATGATATCTCATTGTACTTTTGATTTGCATTTCTCTAATGATTAATGATGTTGAGCATTCTTTCATGTGTTTCTTGGCAATCTGTATATCTTCTTTGGAGTAATGTCTATTGAGGTAGTCTGCCCATTTTTGGATAGGGTTCTTTGTTTCTTTCTTACTGAGCTGCATGAGCTGCTTGTAAATTTTGGAGATTAATCCTTTGTCAGTTGCTTCATTTGCAAATATTTTCTCCCATTCTGAGGGCTGTCTTTTCGTCTTGTTTATGGTCTCCTTTGCTGTGCAAAAGCTTTTAAGTTTCATTAGGTCCCATTTATTTATTTTTGTTTTTATTTCCATTTCTCTAGGAGGTGGGTCAAAAAGGTTCTTGCTGTGATTTATATCATAGAGCATTCTGCCTCTGTTTTCCTCTAAGAGTTTGATAGTGTCTGGCCTTACATTTAGGTCTTTAATCCATTTGGAGTTTATTTTTGTGTATGGTGTTAGGGAGTGTTCTAATTTCATACTTTTACATATACCTGTCCAGTTTTTCCAGCACCACTTATTGAAGAGGCTGTCTTTTCTGCACTGTATATTCTTGCCTCCTTTATCAAAGATAAGGTGACCATATGTGAATGGGTTTATCTCTGGGCTTTTTATCCTGTTCCATTGATCTGTATTTCTGTTTTTGTGCCAATACCATACTGTCTTGATTACTGTAGCATTGTAGTATAGTCTGAAGTCAGGGAGCCTGATTTCCTCCAGCTCCGTTTTTTGGTCTCAAGATTGCTTTGGCTATTCGGAGTCTTTTGTGTTTCCATGCAAATTGTGAAATTTTTTGTTCTAGTTCTGTGAAAAATGCCAGTGGTAATTTGATAGGGATTGCATTGAATGTGTAGATTGCTTTGGGTAGTAGAGTCATTTTCACAATGTTGATTCTTCCAATCCAAGAACATGGTATATCTCTACATCTATTTGTATCATATTTAATTTCTTTCATCAGTGTCTTATAATTTTCTGCATACAGGTCTTTTGTGTCCTTAGGTAGGTTTATTCCTAGATATTTTATTCTTTTTGTTGCAGTGGTAAATGGGAGAGTTTTCTTAATTTCACTTTCAGATTTTTCATCATTAGTGTATAAGAATGCCAGAGATTTCTGTGCATTAATTTTGTATCCTGCTACTTTACCAATTTCATTGATTAGCTCTAGTAGTTTTCTGGTAGCATCTTTAGTATTCTCTATGTATGGTATCATGTCATCTGCAAACAGTGACAGCTTTACTTCTTCTTTTCCAATTTGGATTCCTTTTATTTCTTTTTGTTCTCTTGATTGCTGTGGCTAAAACTTCAAAAACTATGTTGAATAAGAGTGGTGAGAGTGTGAAACCTTGTCTTGTTCCTGATCTTAGTGGAAATGCTTTCAGTTTTTCACCATTGAGGATGATGTTGGCTGTGGGTTTGTCATACATGGCCTTTATTATGTTGAGGAAAGTTCCCTCTATGCCTACTTCTGCAGGGTTTTTATCATAATGGTGTTAAGCTTTGTCGAAAACTTTCTCTGAATCTATTGAGATGATCATATGGTTTTCCTCCTTCAATTTGTTAATGTGGTATATCACATTGATTGATTTGCGCATATTAAAGAATCCTTGCATTCCTGGAATAAACTCCACTTGATCATGGTGTATGATCCTTTTAATGTGCTGTTGGATTCTGTTTGCTAGTATTTTGTTGAGGATTTTTGCATCTATGTTCATCAGTGATATTGGCCTGTAGTTTTCTTTGTTTGTGACATCTTTGTCTGGTTTTGGTATCAAGGTGATGGTGGCTTCATAGAATGAGTTTGGGAGTGTTCCTCACTCTGCTATATTTTGGAAGAGTTTGAGGATAGGTGTTAGCTCTTCTCTAAATGCTTGATATAATTCGCCTGTGAAGCCATCTGGTCCTGGGCTTTTGTTTGTTGGAAGATTTTTAATCACAGTTTCAATTTCAGTGCTTGTGATTGGTCTGTTCATATTTTCTATTTCTTCCTGGTTCAGTCTCGGCAGGTTTTGTATTTCTAAGAATTTGTCCATTTCTTCCAGGTTGTCCATTTTATTGGCTTAGAGTTACTTGTAGTAATCTCTCATGATCTTTTGTATTTGTGCAGTGACAGTTGTTACTTCTCCTTTTCATTTCTAATTCTATTGATTTTAGTCTTCTCCCGTTTTTGTTGATGAGTCTGGCTAATGGTTTATCAATTTTGTTTATCTTCTCAAAGAACAATCTTTTAGTTTTATTTATCTTTGCTATCGTTTCTTTCTTTTCAATTTATTTCTGATATGATCTTTATGGTTTCTTTCCTTCTGCTAACTTTGGGGTTTTTTTGTTCTTCTTTCTCTAATTGCTTTAGGTGCAAGGTTAGGTTGTGTATTTGAGATGTTTTCTGTTTCTTAAGGTAGGATTGTATTGCTTTAAACTTCCCTCTTAGAACTGCTTTTGCTGCATCCCATAGGTTTTCGGTCGTCATGTTGCCATTGTCATTTGTTTCTAGGTATATTTTGATTTCTTCAGTGATCACTTGGTTATTAAGTAGTGTATTGTTTCGCCTCCATGTATTTGTATGTTTTACAGATCTTTTCCTGTAATTGATATCTAGTCTCATACCGTTGTAGTTGGAAAAGATACTTGATACAATTTTAATTCTCTTAAATTTACCAAAGCTTGATTTGTGACCCAAGATATGATCTGTCCTGGAGAATGTTCCATGAGCACTTCAGAAAAATGTGTATTCTGTTGTTTTTGGATGGAATGTTGTATAAATATCAGTTAAGTCCATTTTGTTTAATGTATCATTTAAAGCTTGTGTTTCCTTATTTATTTTCATTTTGGATGATCTGTCCATTGGTGAAAGTGGGATGTTAAAGTCCCCTATTATGATTGTGTTACTGTCGATTTCCCCTTTTATGGCTGTTAGTATTTGCCTTATGTATTGAGGTGCTCCTATGTTGGGTGCATAAATATTTACAATTGTTATATCTTTTTCTTGGATCAATCCCTTGATCATTATGTAGTGTCCTTCTTTGTCTCTTGTAATAGTCCTTATTTTAAAGTCTATTTTGTCTGATATGAGAATTGCTACTCCAGCTTTCTTTTGATTTCCATTTACATGGAATATCTTTTTCCATCCCCTCACTTTCAGTCTGTATATTTCCCTAGGTCTGAAATGGGTCTTTTGTAGACAGCATATATATGGGTCTTGTTTTTGTATCCATCCAGCCAGTCTGTGTCTTTTAGTGGGAGCATTTAATCCATTTACATTTAAGGTAAGTTTTGATATGTATGTTCCTATTCCTATTTTCTTAATTGTTTTGGGTTTGTTATTGTAGGTCTTTTCCTTCTTTTGTGTTTCTTGCCTAGAGAAGTTCCTTTAGCAGTTGTTGTAAAGCTGGTATTGTGGTGCTGAATTCTCTTAGGTTTTGCTTGTCTGTAAGCGTTTTAATTTCTCCATCAAATGTGAATGAGATTCTTGCTGGCTAGAGTAATCTTGGTTGTAGGTTTTTCTCCTTCATCACTTTAAATATGTCCTACCACTCCCTTCTGGTTTGCAGAGTTTCTGCTGAAAGATCTGCTGTTAACCTTATGGGGATTCCCTTGTGTGTTATTTGTTGTTTTTCCCTTGCTGCTTTTTATATGTTTTCTTTGTATTTAATTTCTGATAGTTTGATTAATATGTGTGTTGGAGTGTTTCTCCTTGGATTTATCCTGTATGGGGCTCTCTGTGTTTCCTGGACTTGATTAACTATTTCCTTTCCCATATTAGGGAAGTTTTCAACTATAATCTCTTCAAATATTTTCTCAGTCCCTTTCTTTTTCTCTTCTTTTTCTGGGACCCTTATAATTCGAAGGTTAGCGCATTTAATGTTGTCCCAGAGGTCTCTGAGACTGTCCTCAGTTCTTTTCATTCTTTTTTCTTTATTCTGCTCTGCAGTAGTTATTTCCACTATTTTACCTTCCAGGTCACTTATCTTTTTTTCTGCCTCTGTTATTCTGCTATTGATCCCTTCTAGAGTATTTTTAATTTCATTTATGTATTGTTCATCTTTGCTTGTTTCCTCTTTAGTTCTTCTAGGTCCTTGTTAAATGTTTCTTGCATTTTCTCTATTCTATTTCCAAGATTTTGGGTCATCTTTACTATCATTATTCTGAATTCTTTTTCAGATAGACTGCCTATTTCCTCTTCATTTGTTAGGTCTGGTCGGTTTTTACCTTGCTCCTTCATCTGCGGTGTGTTTTTCTGTCTTCTCATTTTGCTTATCTTACTGTGTTTGCGGTCTCCTTTTTGCAGGCTGCAGGGTCGTAATTCTCGTTGTTTTTGGTTTCTGTCCCCATGGCTGAAGTTGTTTCATTTGGTTGTGTAGGCTTCCTGGTGGAGGGGACTAGCGCCTGTGTTCTGGTGGATGAGGGTGAATCTTGTCTTTCTGGTGGGCAGGTCCACGTCTGGTGGTGTGTTTTGGGGTGTCTGTGGACTTATTATGATTTTAGGCAGCCACTCTGCTAATGGGTGGGTTTGTGTTCCTGTCTTGCTAGTTGTTTGGCATAGTGTGTCCAGCACTGTAGCTTGCTGGTCATTGAGTGAAGCTGGTTCTTGTTGTTGAGATGGAGAACTCTGGGAGATTTTTGCCGTTTGATATTACATGGAGCTGGGAGATCTCTTGTGGACCAGTGTCCTGTTGTTGGCTCTCCCACCTCAGAGGCACAGCACTGACTGCTGGCTGAAGCACCAAGTCCTTTCATCCCCATGGATCAAAATAAAAGAGAGAAAAATTAGAAAGAAAGAAAGAAAAGAAAGAAAGAAAAAAAGAAAGAAAGAAAGAAAGGAAGGAATGAAGGAAGGAAGGAAGGGGATAAAATATAATAAAGTAAGATAAAACAAAATAATGTTATTAAAATAAAAGATAAAAAATAATTATTGAGAAAAAAATTTCTTTAAACAAACAAAAAACGGATGTACAGAACCCTAGGACAAATGGTGAAAGCAAAGCTTTACAGACAAAAATCTCACAGAGAAGCATACACATACACACTCACAAAAAGAGGAAAAGGGGAAAAAAATAATATATCTTGCTCTCAAAGTCCACCTCCTCAATTTGGGATGATTTGTTGTCTATTCTTACATTCCACAGATGCAGGGTGCATCAAGTTGATTGTGGAGGTTTATTCTGCTGCTCCTGAGGCTGCTGGGAGAGATTTCCCTTTCTCTGTTCGCACAGCTCCCAGGGTTCAGGTTATGATTTGGCCCCGCCTCTGCATGTAGGTCGCCTGAGGGCTTCTGTTCTTTTCTCATACAGGACGGGCTTAAAGGAGCAGCTGATTCGGGGTCTCTTGCTCACTCTGGCTGGGGTGAGCGAGGGGCACGGAGTGCGGGGCGAGCCTGCCGCAGCAGAGGCCAGCGTGATGTTGCAACAGCATGAGGCATGCCGTGCGTTCTCCTGGGGAGGTTGTCCCTGGATCACAGGACCCTGGCAGTGCCAGGCTGCACAGGCTCCCAGGAGGGGAGGTATGGATAGTGACCTGTGCTCGCACACAGGCTTCTTGGTGGCTGCAGCAGCAGCCTTAGCGTCTTATGCCCGTCTCGGGTCCGCGCTTTTAGCCGCAGCTCTTGCCTGTCTCTAGAGCTCCATTAACCGGCCCTCTGAATCCCCTCTCCTCGTGCACCAGGAAACAAAGAGGGAATAAAAAGTCTCTTGCCTCTTCGGCAGGTCGAGACTTTTTCCCGGACTCCCTCCCGGCTAGCCGTGGCGCACTATCCGTCTTCAGGCTGTGTTCACGCCGCCAACCCCAGTCCTCTCCCTGCGATCCGACCGAAGCCTGAGCCTTAGCTCCCAGCCCCGGCCCACCCCGGTGGGTGAGCTGACAAGCCTCTAGGGCTGGTGAGTGCTGGTCGGCACCAATCCTCTGTGCGGGAATCTCTCCGCTTTGCCCTCCGCACCACTGTTGCTGTGCTCTCCTCTGCTACTCTGAAGCTTCCCCCCTCAGCCACCCACAGTCTCCGCCCACGAAGGGGCTTCCTAGTGTGTGGAAACCTTTCCTCCTTCACAGCTCCCTCCCACTGGTGCAGGTCCCGTCCCTATCCTTTTGTCTCTGTTTTTTCTTTTTTCTTTTGCCGTACCCAGGTACATGGGGAGTTTCTTGCCTTTTGGGAGGTCTGAGGTCTTCTGCCAGCATTCAGTGGGTGTTCTATAGGAGCAGTTCCACATGTAGATGTATTTCTGATGTATCTGTGGGGAGGAAGGTGATCTCCCTGTCTTACTCTTCCACCATCTTCCTCAACTCCCCATATTACATTTTTTAACAGTGGGGTAGAAAATAAAAGATTTGTTCTAGCAAATTCTTTAGAGGTATTATATGGAGAATTTATTGTAACAGCAATGACTAATACTGGAGTAGACAATCTCTCTTTGAATTCAGGCTAGGTATTATTTGTCTAGAACTCCAGGGCAATCACACACTCTTACCCTATGCAAATAGCTGAGTTTTTATCTACATACTTCTTTTCTCTTCAAGCTTGATTTTGAGTTGATCTTCCTATGTTTCTTGATTCATCTGAAATGTAGAAATATTTCCCATTCTCTCATTAAGAATCCTTAATGTGTGAGTAATTTTTTCAAGTGACACGAACACATTTTCTTTCATTTGTCTACAGTGATTGTACTTTCCCCTTTGTAATTTATGGCCATATTTATATTGTCAGACTTTTAAATTACATAAATTTTTAATAAACATGCAGGACTCGATAATTCATCCAATGAGTTTCTTTCTCATCATTAAAGTCAGGTGGTTTCCAGAGACCTTCTTTTTCAAAGCTCGTTTTGTTTTCCTTTATTTTGTTTTGACAGGACAAAACATGCCTTTCTGTGACATAGATTTTCTGACTTGACAACACTGCTTATGTTTTTCATTTGCAAATGGATAGCATCTGGAGATTCTAATATTACTGGACATTCCATTTCAATTATAAACTCTCCCTTTAAAATAAATTGGTTTTCCAGCATGGAATGTATACTTAAAAGCCATTGAGTAGTAATTTCTTGGCAAGTTTCTAGAATGGGGAGGACATTGGGGATTATCTCCTGTTCTTTACTGTTTTTATATTTTACATTTTTACATTTGATACTCTAGTCTTTCTTCCTCTGTATTTAATTATACTGAAAGCTGTAGGCTTGAATTCTTCTCATTCACAGCTGCTTACAAGGTGTTGTGCAGGTAATTTTATACTTGTTTTAGAGTAACAAACCCTAAATTTTCCACAATTTGATATTGAAAATATGATAACTATAAAGTAATAGCACTGTGATATTACCAGTATCCAAATATTTTCTAAAATCCAGAACAATTGAAAAATGAAAAGCTTGTCATCAGAGAAAAGCAATCCTAGTGGTTACTCTCAATAAATAGTATTGGAGATTGGAGAATGTGTAATAACTTCTACTTACTTCTCAACCTCTGTATCAATTAAGAAATGAGTGGTCAAACTTGTAGTGTGATTAGAAAATATGGCATAAACCTACAGTCAGATATTTCCCAATATAAATCCCCCTCACCTTTTGCTCTCTTGAATTATATTATTCTCCCCAGTCAGAGGCATCCCCAGAGGAACAGGGAGCTTACTGAATTCAAGAGAAAGAAAATATGTGCATCCTGAGGACAAGTGGTTCTGCAAGATTCAGCGAGAAAGCCCAGAAGGGTTGATACACATATGTGCAGTTTATTCCCCCTTATTTAATTATGTACCTCAGTTGTTGAACAGGGAGCAGTAAGCCACCCAAATGTGTTCCTTCCATGCTTTTCCTCCTATGGGAAATGGAGGCATGAGTAATAATGTATTCTAGTAAATAATATTTTAGGAATACAATTAAAGTTTTAAAGGACATTGATTATATTTAAGCCCTTAATATAACTTCAGACATATGTGTTATCTCTTCCTAGCTAATGTAATTTGCATTTTAAGATGGCTTTTTTGACAGTGACTTCTCAACTGTAGGGCAACCAGTGTGCTGTGGGTACTGCTGTATATTTGCACTGTACAAAGGCATCTGGCCAAGAGGAAAGTAGAGAGGTAAAATCTAGTACTTCCTATGCTTGTTAAACCCTTCAATCTCTTTTGAGGCTGAGTCAGCCTGTAGGAAGGGCTGTCTTGTATTAATATGACTAAAAGTGCTATTTGTTTTGCAATATGCAAAAAGACTCTTTATAGAAGGTAGTGGAGGCCCTTTTTGACCAGAAAGGGGTTAAAGATGGCCATCTAAGAAACTGTTTTAAATGTATAGCTATCATTTTGGAGCAGATGAGACTTTTAGAGGCCTATAAATGATATCTCACAGGACACTATGTTGCTACTTAATAGTGGCCTTGACTGTAAAGTACAGTGCAGCATTTTAAGTTTTTTTAAAAAAAAATTATTTTTCTATTCGAGGCCTTGGGTTGTAAACAATCTTGAACGTAGTTGCTGTATGTTTCAGTATTGAAACATTTTATGAATACAAGTGTTCTGATAGGTATAAAAGGGACAGCTCCTTGCTAGAATAAAACACATGTTTCCTTCTGAGACATCTCTACCCTGGCCATGTAGCATAATGATAGTGCTTACAAAGAAACTCAGAAACAAAATAATAGCCATCAGCTATCACTTTTCTATAACTATTCAGCTAATCTTATGTATAACATTAAAAAGTGGCTTTCATTATAGTAGACATCTATTTCTTTTTAATTGTTTCCATTTTTCTTGCAGTCATTAATATGCAAAAATTCAATCATTGCCCTTACTTCATTTCCTTTTCGAGATCCTTAGATGAAAGACTTCATAAAGCTATAAAATATAAAGAATTATTTCCATATTGGAATAGTTTTTAAAGCAGGATTCTGAAGTCTTGCTTTACACAGAATAAGCCTGGACTCTTTTGATATCTAACAGCTGAGAAATTACTTTTGAGAAAATGTTCTTAAGTTCAAGGACTTTTGTCTTCTCTGATAATTGCTCAAATGTCCATATTTTACTTCATGTTTTGTTCCTTGGAGATTTTTCTTTTATTCTAATCGCATGCAAAATTCTGAATACAGAAAATATGATTTAAATTTAGAAATTTACTTCAGAAACACTGGCTTTTCTCTCTTTAGAGGGCAGTGTTGGAAGTGCTATTTTGCATTTCTTTTTCATATATTTTGCTATGTGAACCTCTGTAATTTAAAGTACTTCGGTTTCATCGTTACAATAATAGGGATTCACTTATTTGCAAGTTCTGGTAAAAAGGTATTGTTGGACATATTTTAAAATTTAAACACATATGTTAGAATGAATAATGTTTTTCAGACATTTTTGAGTTACATCTAGAATAGCATTTATGCAAGTCCAGGTTAGTATATTTTTCCAGAGATATATATTATCACAATTTTAAACATTTGCCTCTATCCCTTTTCCTTTTTACAAAATTTGGGTAATACATTAAGAATACTGTTACTCTTATTTCCACTTATTTTCTAGTCATTAATATTTTCAAATATTGTTAAATAATCTTCAAAATTGGGTATAAAATTGTGTCCTTGTCAGCAGGTTGGGGTTCAGGAAAAGTATTATTGTCTTCAGTGTTCCAAATTAATCCTGCAAGTCACTTTATCACCCACTAGGGAAATGATATTTTCTCCTCCCAAGGCCATTTGCCCAGTGGTAACCCTAAACCAACCTCACCCATATATTTGTCCAAAGGCTTTCCTGATCACATATGTAGTCAGGATGGAGGCAGAAATTTAAAACACCCCTGTTTTAAAAATGCTTCCAGTACCACCAAGGAAGAAATCCAGTGCCCAAATGGATACCTAATAAGTTTGCTCACTATAACTGTAGCCCTCATATATGGTTAATCCTCTTTACTTCACTTGGACCCTTAAGACTGAATCCTGTCCTTTTCTCAGAGGTCTTTGAAGATGAGGAGAAAAGAATGAACCACCTCACTACTATCTCTAGTTCTTTACTCTGATGAGAATATTGTATTCTTATGTGCGGCCTAAGTTCCCAGTATCACAATCTTTTATTTTAATGACACAGTGTCTTTCCTTAAAAATGCAATCCTGTCCCCAAGAGACTGGGTCTAACATATTTTGACATCCAAACCCATAACCATTTTTCCCATCTATCTCCTGACTAGAAGGAAATGGCAGAACATCGGTACAGACTCTTTCTACTTCTACAACAATTTAAATTCCCAGGACTCACTGTCCTTCCTTATTGCAGATCTTTTAACAAAATGACTTTTGTACCTTCTTTATATCAAAACCAGATTTCTCTTAGGGGCATCACTTTCCTGTGGGTCTCTCAGTAAGTTCTCAAACTTTTATATATGGAAGTGTCTAGGATCTTGGCGATGATGTCAGCCGCCTCTTCATCCTCCATGAGTCATACGGTTTGCAGCCCCATTTGCCAGAGCAGGGTCACATTTTCTATCCTCCAATCAGACTCCTGAGCTCAACATATTAATAATATATTCTCCAACCAAAATAAAATTTAAAGATTTGTTTTTCTAAGATACTATCATACAAATGATTTGTAAAACTTCTAAATTTTTTTGCATGAATAAAGTAATACTTCAGTATTTCCAAAGGGGGGAATGGAATAACAAACACAAAAGAGAACAGAGGTATTTTTGAAAAGAGAACCTTAATACATAGCCTCCCCTCCTTTAGCTAACTCCTTCTACAGATGTCTCCTTTTTACCTCCTCCAACCTGATTCAGTGGCTGTTTGCAGTATAAGATTAGAGTCCTTAAAAGTCTATATTTCATCAATTACAGGAAATATTTTCTCATAAAATATTTGTTTTATTTAGTGGAGTCCCTACCAACTCCTCTACGGTCCCCCGCCTCTCTAAACACTTCTTATATCACTGATAGTTTTTTTTTTTCAATTAATTATGACTTTGAACAGAAGAAATACAATTAATTAATTCTACTGCTTCTTAGGGGTTGGATTCCTTTGGCAGCAAAATTAATTCTAGCTTTCATGGGGAGTTTTTGATCTTACATCCACTAACCCTGCTTCACAGGCTGCTGCTCTTTCCAAAAACCTAGAGTGCCTAGAAAGCCTGTTGGATTCGAAATGGGAATTTTGGTACTAATACTTTGAAAATTTTGTGGACTTACCTTGTCTTCTTGTAACCTTGTCCTTTTGGTCATTAATGACAATTTACTCTCTTTCCTCCACTGGTATTTTAGCACATCCGCTTCTTAGATTCAACTTCCTTTTTACCTCCTTCTTTTCTAAATGTTCAGCTCTGCAATCAGGAACCTACAATCCATGTTTAAAAATTTCACATCTACTTTAAGCCTATTTCATAAAATTAATCTATACTTACTGGTCATTGCTGACACCACTGCCTTAGCAGCCTTCTCAGTCTTTCTGCTGATTCTTCTCTACCCCAGTTATTACAGAGTTGAGAAGGCATGTCAACATCTTCCTCCCTCTCCAACCTACTTTCAAATACCATTTACCTACCCTTATAAAGTGGAAACTTTTATATATTTGAAAGCCACATTATCTGGAAATACTACCCTTTTTCTTTCTGCCTCAGTACCCTAGAAACTACCTGTCAGTTCCTGAAGAATATGCTCCTTTATGCTGAGAAATCCATGTGCCCTAGATGACGTCATCTTTATGAGGACACCTGAGATATCACCCTTTGCTCCCAATGCATTAACCTTCTAAATCTTTTATGTCATGAATTGAATAGTGTCCTTTCAAAAAATATATGTTGGAGTCCTTACCCCCAGTACCTCAGAGTGTGATCTTGTTTGGAGATAAGGTTCTTACAGAAATAATCAGGTTAAACATGAGGTTATGAGGGTGGGCTCTAATTCATGGTGGCCTTATAAAAAAAGGATAAATTTGGACAGAGAGGCAAACAGGCATAGGGAGAAGATGATGTGAAGAGACATCGGAAAAAGACATCCTCTATAAGCTAAGGAGAGAGGCCTGTACCAGATCCTTCCTTCTCAGCCCTCAGAAGAAATCAACCCTGCCAGCACTTTAATTTCAGGTTTCTAGCTTCCAGGATTGTGAGACAATAAACTTCTGTTCTTTAGCCATCCAGTTTGTGGTACTTTGTTATGGCAAACCTAGTGAACTAATACACCATACCTATTACCAAAACTCAGCTCCTGGCATCTAATTCCAAAACCACATATAATTTGGTTACACTAATAAATCTCAAAAATATTAAAGTCAATAATCCCATACCTGACTGCAATCTTTTTACAGTTGATATCATCTCACTTAATTTATACTTTGACTCTATTAAGGCCACTAGCATTTTGATACACTTCTCTACTGTCAGTCAATTCTCTTCTGTCTTCAGTGATTCACCATCTAACTCAGGTGATAGAATTCATCATTTCAACCTCAGCTGCTTTGCTGTTGGCATTATATTGCATCAAATATTGCATTTTATTCCTGGATTTTCTTCTCTCCTTCTACATTTGAACTGCTCGGTGCTACCGAAAACAAATTCAGGTAACCACAAATATGCTTCCTGTACAAATTTATGGTCTCAAACAACACTAGATCTTTATTAAAAAGTACTAAATCTCTATCCTTCTTTTATTTCTACTCAGCTCTCACCATTGATTTCAAGTACAACATCGAACCTTCTCTATTGTCCCACCTCTTATCCACTTTTTACCTTCAGATGACCTCAGCTGTTTCTCTCAGTTGACAAACACCATCATA
Organism: Grampus griseus; assembly: GCF_964374135.1. Taxonomy (NCBI): domain Eukaryota; kingdom Metazoa; phylum Chordata; class Mammalia; order Artiodactyla; family Delphinidae; genus Grampus; species Grampus griseus. Next base: position 65,216,291 of record NC_138997.1, read on the forward strand.
CGGAAACACCTGACATTTCCTCAATCTCGATGACAAATCCAATTTCTGCTCCCGGAATAATTGCAGTAACTGTAACATAAACGTAAAATCACTCCTTTGATGTATACTCTCTCTGTTCAGGATTCCACCTGAATTTCACATCTCCATCAACTGGTCATTCTCTTTTCTTTGTCATCAAACTTTTCCTTTCCATTGGCTCCCTTACCCATTAATCAACAGCTATTATATAACACATCTACTCCTATCTTTTAAGTCCTTCTACTTTTAACCATTCTCACCAAAACCATTTTATTACAGGGAATCATTCCCCTTTGCCTAAATTACTCTCACTTCCTCCTAAATTGGTATATTGTTCATTCTTGCCAACTGATGAAATCCAATCTATTCTTACACTACATTTCTTGCAATCCCAATGTTTCTAACATATAAATTATTTCCTTTCCATTATTTTAACCCATGGATGTTCACTGAACTTAGTAGCTCACACCCATCAGTATTATATAAAGGAAGCTTGTCGTCCATCTTGGTTTGCCTGAGAGAGTCCCAATTTATACTTCCTGTCCCAGCATAGTTTAAAATTCCAGGGAACAAAAACCACATTCACAGAAAGATAGACAAGATGAAAAGGCAGAGAGCTATGTACCAGATGAAGGAACAAGAAAAAAAAAAAAAACTAAAAACTAAATGAAGTGGAGATAGGCAACCTTCCAGGAAAAAATTCAGAATAATGAGAGTGAAGATGATCCAGGACCTCGGAAAAAGAATGGAGGCAAAGATCGAGAAGATGCAAGAAATGTTTAACAAAGACCTGGAAGAATTAAAGAACAAACAAACAGAGATGAACAATACAATAACTGAAATGAAAATTACACTAGGAGGGATCAATAGCATAATAACTGAGGCAGAAGAACGGATAAGTGACCTGGAAGACAGAATGGTGGAATTCATTGCTGTGGAACAGAATAAAGAAAAAAGAATGAAAAGAAATGAAGACAGCCTAAGAGAACTATGGGACAACATTAAACGCAACAACATTCACATTATAGGGGTCCCAGAAGGAGAAGTGAGAGAGAAAGGACCCAAGAAAATATTTGAAGAGATTATAGTCGAAAACTTCCCTACATTGGGAAAGGAAATAGCCACTGAAGTCCAGGAAGCACAGAGAGTCCCATACAGAATAAACCCAAGGAGAAACACACCAAGACACATAGTAATCAAATTGTCAAAAATCAAAGACAAAGAAGAATTATTGAAAGCAACAAGGGAAAAACAACAAATAATATACAAGAGAACTCCCATAAGGTTAACAGCTGATTTCTCAGCAGAAACTCTACAAGCCAGAAGGGAGTGGCATGATATACTTAAAGTGATGAAAAAGAATAACCTACAACCAAGATTACTCTACCCGGCAAGGATCTCATTCAGATTCGATGGAGAAATCAAAAGCTTTACAGAAAAGCAAAAGCTAAGAGAATTCAGTACCATCAAACCATCTCTACAACAAATGCTAAAGGAACTTCTCTAACTGGAAAACATAAGAGAAGAAAAGGACCTACGAAAACAAATCCAAAACCCTTAAGAAAATGGTAATAGGAACATACATATTGATAATTACCTTAAACGTGAATGGATTAAATGCTCCAACAAAAAGACACAGGCTCGCAGAATGGATACAAAAACAAGACCCATACATACGCTGTCTACAAGAAACCCACTTCAAACCTAGGGACACATACAGACTGAAAGTGAGGGGATGGATAAAGATATTCCATGCAAATGGAAACCAAAAGAAAGCTGGAGTAGCAATACTCATATCAGATAAAATAGACTTTAAAATAAAGAATGTTACAAGAGACAAGGAAGGACACTACATAATGATCAAGGAGTCAATCCAAGAAGAAGATATAACAATTATAAATATATCTGCACCCAACATAGGAGCACCTCAATACATAAGGCAACTGCTAACAGCTCTAAAAGAGTAAATTGACAGTAACACAGTAATAGTGGGGGACTTTAACACCTCACTTACACTAATGGACAGATCATCCAAACAGAAAATTAATAAGGAAACACAAGTTTTAAATGACACAATAGAACAGATAGATTTAATTGATATTTATAGGACATTCCATCCAAAAACAGGAGATTAGAGTTTCTTCTCAAGTGTGCATGGAACAATTTCCAGGATAGATCACATCTTGGATCACAAATCAAGCCTCAGTAAATTTAGAGAAAATTGAAATAATATTAAGCATCTTTCCTGACCACAACACTATGAGATTAGAAATGAGTTACAGGGGAAAAAATGTAAAAAAACACAAACACATGGAGGCTAAACAACACATTACTAAATAACCAAGAGGTCACTGAAGAAATCAAAGAGGAAATCAAAAAACACATACAGACAAATGACAATGAAAACACGATGATCCAAAACCTGTGGGATGCAGCAAAGCAGTTCTAACAGGAAGTTTATAGCTATAAAAGGCTACATCAAGAAACAAAAAATATCTCAAATAAGCAATCTAACGTTACACCTGAAGGAACTAGAGAAAGAAGAACACACAAAACCCAAAGTTAGCAGAAGGAAAGAAATCATAAAGATCAGAGCAGAAATAAATGAAATAGAAACAAAGAAAACAATAGCAAAGGTCAATAAAACTAAAAGCTGGTTTTTTGAGAAGATTAACAAAATTGATAAACCATTAGCCAGACTCATGAAGAAAAAGAGAGAGGACTCAAATCAATAAAATTAGAATTGAAAAAGGAAAAGTTACAACAGACACCACAGAAATACAAAGCATCCTAAGAGACTACTATAAGCAACTCTATGCCAATAAAATGGACAAGCTGGAAGAAATGGACAAATTCTTAGAAAGGTATAACCTTCCAAGACTGAACCAGGAAGAGATAGAAAATATGAACAGACCAATCACAAGTAGTGAAATTGAAACAGTGATTAAAAATCTTCCAGTAAACAAAAGTCCAGGACCACATAGCTTCACAGTCAAATTCTATCAAACATTTAGAGAAGAGCTAACAGCTATCCTTCTGAAACTCTTCCAAAAAACTGCAGAGGAAGGAACACTCCCAAACTCATTCTATGAAGCCACCATCACCCTGATACCAAAACCAGACAAACATACTCTAAAAAAAGAAAATTACAGACCAATATCAGTGATGAATATAGATGCGAAAATCCTCAACAAAATACTAGCAAACAGAATTCAACAACACATTAAAAGAATCATACACCACGATCAAGAGGGATTTATCCAAGGGATGCAAGGATTCTTCAATATATGCAAATCAATGTGATACACCATATTAACAAATTGAAGACTATAAACCTTATGATCATCTCAATAGATGCAGAAAAAGCTTCTGACAAAATTCAACACCCATTTATGATAAAAATTCTCCCAAAAGTGGGCCTGGAGGGAACCTACCTCAATATAATAAAGGCCATATATGACAAACCCACAGCAAACATCATTCTCAATGGTGAAAAACTGAAAGCATTTCCTCTAAGATCAGGAAAAAGACAAGGATGTCCACTTTCACCACTATTATTCAACATAGTTTTGGAAGTCCTAGTGACGGCAATCAGAGAAGAAAAAGATAAAAGCAATACAAATTGGAAAAGAAGAAGTAAAACTGTCACTGTTTGCAGATGACATGATACTATACATAGAGAATCCTAAAGATGCCACCAGGAAACTATTAGAGCTAATCAATGAATTTGGTAAAGTGGCAGGATACAAAATTAATGCACAGAAATCTCTTGCATTCCTATATACTAATGATGAAAAATCTGAAAGATAAATTAAGGAAATATTCCCATTTACCATTGCAACAAAAAGAATAAAATACATAGGAATAAACCTACGTAGGGAGACAATAGACCTGTATGCAGAAAACTATAAGACACTAATGAAAGAAATTAAGTGATACCAACAGATGGAGAGATATACCATGTTCTTGGATTTGAAGAATCATTATTGTGAAAATGACTATACTACCCAAAGCAATCTACAGATTCAATGCAATCCCTATCAAATTACCAATGGTATTTTTTACAGAACTAAAACAAAAAATCTTAAAATTTGTATGGAGACAAAAATTACCCCAAATAGTCAAAGCGGTCTTGAGGGAAAAAAAAGGAGCTGGAGGAATCAGACTCCCTAACTTCAGACTATACTACAAAGCTACAGTAATCAAGACAGTATGGTACTGGCACAAAAACAGAAATATAAATCAATGGAACAGGATAGAAAGCCCAGAGGTAAATCCATGCACCTTTGGTCAACTAATATATGACAAAGGAGGTAAGGATATACACTGGAGAAAGACAGTCTCTTCAATAAAAGGTGCTGGGAAAACTTGACAGCTACATGTAAAAGAGTGAAATTAGAACACTCCCTAACACCATACACAAAAATAAACTCAAAATGGATTAGAGATCTAAATGTAAGACCAGGCAGTATAAAACTCTTAGAGGAAAACATAGGAAGAACACTCTTTGACATAAATCACAGCAAGATCTTTTTTGATGCACCTCCTAGAGCAATGGAAGTAAAAACAAAAATAAACAAATGGGACCTAATCAAATTTCAGACTTTTTACACAGTAGAGGTAACCATAAGAAGACAAAAAGACAACGCTCAGAATGGGAGAAAATATTTGTAAATGAATCAATGGACAAAGGATTAATCTTCAAGATATATAAACAGCTCATGCAGCTTAATATTAAAAAAACAACGCAATCCAAAAATGAGCAGAAGACCTAAATACACGTTTCTCCAAAGAAGACATACAGATGGCCCAAAGCACATTAAAAGTTGCTCAACATCACTAATTATTAGAGAAATGCAAATCAAAAGTACAATGAGGTATCACCTCACACCAGTTAGAATGGGCAACAAAAGAAAATCTACAAATAACAAATGCTGGAGAGGGTGTGGAGAAAAGGAAACCCTCTTGCACTGTTGGTGGGAATGTAAATTGATACAGCCACTATGGAGAACAGTATGGAGCTTGCTTAAAAAACTAAAAATAGAATTACCATATGATCCAGCAGTTCTACTACTGGGCATATACCCAGAGAGAACCATATTTCAAAAAGACACATGCACCCCAATGTTCATTGCAGGACTACTTACAATAACCAGGTCATGGAAGCGACCTAAATGCCCATTGACAGACGAATGGACAAAGAAAATTTGGTACAAATATACAATGGAATATTACTCAGCCATGAAAAGGAACAAAATTGGGTCCTTTGTTGAGACGTGGATGGATCTAGAGACTGTCATACAGAGTGAAGTCAGAAAGAGAAAAACAAATATCGTATATTAATGCATATGTGTGGAACCTAGAATAATGGTACAGGTGAACCAGTTTGCAGGGCAGAAATTGAGACATAGATGTAGAGAACAAACCTATGGACACCAAGGGGGGAAAGCCGTGGCGGTTGGAGGGTGGTGTGATGAATTGGGTGATTGGGATTGACATGTGTACGCTGATTTGTATAAAATTGATGACTAGAACCTGCTGTATAAAAAAAAATAAAATTCAAAAAAAAAACCCCATAAATTCCACCCCTTAACATTCAAAATGGTCCTGATTTAGATGATAAATTATCCTCACTATAGATCCTTTTATCTGGCTCCTGATACAGAGTCAGTTCATCTTTTCTCTTCTGATTTCTTTTTCAGGAAACACAATTTATTAACATATCTTAACAAATACAAGAGTTAACCAACACGTTTTTCTTATATATAAATTAGAAATATTCAAATATGTTTTCCAATCAGTTCCAAGGCACTAATATATTGCTTTTCTTTATATAACAGCTTTATTATAGTTAATATACCTTTCAATTCACCCATATTAAGTGTAAAATTCAATGGTTTTGGTATATTTACATTGTTCTTCAGTCTTTGCTTGTTCTTCTGTTTTTGATAATATCATGATACCATCAATGTAGTATTAGCACACTCAGAACCTGCCTGAAGTCCAAATCCCTCCTTACCAAATTAAGACAGTAAGTTGGTGAATTCAAATAACCCTGTGGCAGTCTAGCAAACATTGATTGGGATCCTTCCCACATGAAGGCAAACTTTAGTTGGCTCTTTTTTGAGATCAAGAACAAGAAAAATTTGTAAGGTAAATCACTGAGTAGTGGTCTCCTTATCACATTGTATTTTTTCCAGCCACTGTGAAAACAAATTAGTGACTGCTGATGCTCTAGGTGGTACTCTTTATTCAAGCCTCAGTAATATATTGTTTAGTCTCCATAAGACATCTGCCTTTATCAGAGGCCACACAGGGCAATTGTACAGCAAATTTGTTGATAACAGTCCTCCCACGTCTAATATGTCCTTAGTTAAAGTGGTAGTGTCTTTTTCTCCACCACGTATCTGATAGTGTTACATATTAATAATCTATATGGACTCAGGCAAATCTCTAGGTTGCTATTTAGTGTATCCAGTTAATACTGGGAAAAGGAGAAACTTACATGCCTTCTGTTTTACAATATTAAATAAGGGGATGTTCACCCATCAAACATGATATCTTCCCCAATAATACATTCATGTAAAGAAGATGCAACCACTTCACATAAAGTCTGTTCTGTTTTCCACTTTTCTTCGAAATTTTACCTTAATCTCATCAACCACTGCATCCTCATATTATTCTGATTTCATTATAGCCCTCATTAGGAGTTCATCAAAGGTTTCAGCATCACAGTGCCTTGGGCTGCTGGGTCAGAGTCACAGAAAGGATTCTTCTCTACCCTTGACCATTTTACCCCTATATGGCCGTATGGCATTGGGAGATCTTGTTTTTTCTTCTATTGTCACTTTCATTAATTTCCCAGGCTATCAATCTGACAATTCAAGGTCAGGTTTCTCATCATCCTTTTTGTCTTCTGGCTTTCAGAATTCCTACAGATGAGGATAAATAGAGGGGGTTTTCTTAGGCCCTTCAAAGTTGAGGGACCAGAGGAGCTCCCATCAGCCTACCCCACCTCTGCTAGTGCTACATTATGATTTTGCTTTGACCCCATCAATGTTTGCTTAATTCATACCATTTCATAGTCACAGTGTTACAATTTTCACCCTGCTGGGACAAGTCCCTTGACTATTCTAATTTTCTTAGCATCTGTAAGACTAATAAGAGGAAGATGACACACCGAATCTGATATGGCTTCTCTGATCGTTGCTTGATTTTGTAGCAGCTAGTTTATATTGGGTGCTGATGCCAAAGGGTTCCTTAATCACGTATTTGTTATGACCTGGGTAAGAAGCATATTAATTAGATGCACATCTAATCATCATAAAGTCAATCTAGCATGGTTTGTATATACAATATATCAGCTGCTTCATCTTGGGAGTTCCACTTGGAATTTAAAGGAGAGGAAGGACAATTCTCTTTCTCAGGATAAGCAAATTTTATAGAAGCATTTATCTAGTCTACCATGCTAGCTGCACCCTTGGGAATACCTGCTGTGTATTTGGATCATTTATAGGCAGACATAATTGTTCAATAGTAAGTTGTGGGTCCTGTATCACCCAAACATGCTCCTCTATTCTGCAGCAAAACCAATGAGATTGCTCCTGTATTAGTTAATTTCACAATGAATTTTAGTAAAAGTTCTTTAGGAAGCTAATGATACCAATCTACAAAATGAAACAACTGCTTAATACTCTATACCCAGATTTCAGTAGTTTCTTGGTTTTGTTCACCCTCATGCTACCTGGACTAATTTGGGGGACCAGATGTCATAGAGGTGCTATCTCTTGTTCCAGCATAATTTGTGACAGCATTTAAAAAATAAAACACATTTAATAGAATGTGGTTTAGAAACTGAAACTATAAAACTTGCTGGAGAAAATTAAAGAAAACCTGAAAAATGAACAATACATGTTATATTTTTTAAATGTTTACAAGTATCAGGGGACGTACTTAAGGTGGAAAATAAACATTACTGCTAAGCTTGAAAATTATTTGAATGTATTAATTATTGACACTGAATGTGACTATTATATATTTCTTTTATTGATTGAATAGGTCTAACAATATGTTCCAATATTCTGAATCTCTCATATCATTTTTTTTTGATGAATTGGTAGAATACCTCATCAAAAATACTGCCAATTGGCTTGAAAAATAGTGTTGGCCCCAGAATCTACTGGTAAGCAGGTATCAGGAATTAATTAATGATTTCATCTGCCTTAATGGTTTTGCATGATATTAGGAATTCTTAAATTTCTTAGCAACTATTATAAAGAAAGGTTAATGTCTTACTTTCACAAACCAATATGATATTCTCTAAAATTATTACAATTATCCAGATACCAATATAATGAGAAAATATTTTAATGATAAAATTGAAAGGCTAAATTAACAATGCACAACAAGAGTGAATGGCAATTTTAGAACTCTGTTCATCTGATCTCCAGTGTAGTGGTCTGCTTTCTGTATGGTATGGTGGACTGCCTTTTCCTTCTTTACACACATAAGTCTCCATCAGCCTCTCAGTCTGCTCAGGTCACCATAACAAAAATACCACAGGTTGTGTGGCTTAAACAGAAATTTATTTCCTCACAGTTCTGGATGTTGGAGAGTTCAAGATCAAGGTCCAGCAGGCTTTAGTTTCTGGTATGAGCTCTCTTCCTGGATTGCAGATGGTCACCTTTTGTTTTTGTTTTTGTTTTTGTTTTTTGCGGTACGCGGGCCTCTCACCACTGTGGCCTCTCCCATTGCGGAGCACACGCTTCGGACGCGCAGGCTCAGCGGCCATGGCTCACGGGCCCAGCCGCTTCGTGGCATGTGGGATCTCCTGGACCGGGGCACAAACCCGTGTCCCCTGCATCGGCAGGCGGACTCTCAACCACTGCGCCACCAGGGAAGCCCGATGGTCACCTTCTTGCTGTGTCCTCACATGGCTTTTCCTCAGTGAGAGAGAGAGAGAGAGAACATGAGAGCGAGCTCTCCAGTGTCTTTTCTTATAAGTACACGAGTGCTCTCCAAACAGCTAATTACCTCCTAAAGACCCTATATCCAAATACAATCATATTGGTACTTAGGGCTTTAACATAAGAATTTGGGGGGAACACCAATTCAGTCTATAGAAATCAGATGCTACCTTTTTGACTTGAGAACTAGCTAAATTTTTCAGTTATATTTTTAAACTTTAAGGTTATCTATATCCAGTTAGCTTAGGAAATCACTCTGGATTCTTCCTCACACATTTTTCTTCCTATTTCTGCCAGACTTTTCTCTAACATCTATTCTATTGGTTCACACCTGGATTTCATCTTTTTACCTCATAATCTCTGATGTCTTAATAATTAGCACAGGGGCTGTTTCCCTGGCTTATTTTTTTTATTTTGATTCTGGATAATGCCTCTTGGAATGCTATTTAAGTGATGCACTACAAATTCATTGATAAAATCCAGATTATTCCCATAATCAACCAATGGTTCTAGGATACCTTACTTCAGTCTGGACCCAATGCTCAGGGAACTCACAAATCTGCAAAGGAGAATGAGAAAAGAAAATACTAGTTAATTATGTAACTTCTCTCTAGTCTTTTTAACTACTTTCTATTTGTTCTTTTGAATTTACATTTACACTACTTCAGATTTTCCCATCTCCTAACCAGAATACTGTTCTGTCTTTCTACCTTATAGCCCATATTGAAAACATTACCTCTATTCTTTGTTCCATATTTTCACTTTCTACCTACATCTCAAATCATTGTTAATTCATCCACTGAAACTGCTCTTACTATGCTTAATTCTTGCTGTTAAACACAATTAATGAAACTTTTTGTCTTTTTCTTACAAGAACTTACTTTTGATTGATCTCCAAAATCCTTTCTCTATTATAATTATTATTATTATTACTGTTACTATCACTTGACACTCATCTGTTTTCCTCTTACTTTCTATCTGCCCTTTTTCAGAATTCTTGACTGAATCATAATCTCAACTGTTGTCATTTCTTCATGTTCTGATTTTTTAGTCCTGTGCTATCCTCACACCACTGACTCTCCTCAGGAGACTTCATTGCATCCATTTTTTAATCTATCATGTATAAACTGATAGAAACTAATCCCTATAATAAGTCTAACTCCTCACTCTACATTTTCATTTAGGCCACTTGTACCACATTCACAACTGACTAAACCTGTCCCCAGATCCCAATTTCTTCACCCACTGTATTCATCATTTCACATGAAAGGACCAACATTGACCTAGTATTCAAAGTCAAAAACCCCAGAATGGTAGTCATGAGCCTCTCTGCTATGGTTTGAATGTTTGTGTCCCTTCATAATTCATATGAATATCCTACCCCCCCAAAAGGGGATGGTATTAGTAGATGGAATTTTTTAGAGGTGCTTTAGTCATGAGGGTACCACCCGCATGAATAAGATTTATTTATAAAAGAGGCTCCAGAGAGATTCCTAGCCACTTCCACCATGTGAGGATACAATGAAAAGTCTGTGACTCAGAGGAGAGCCCTCACCCAACTGTGCCAGCACTCTTATGTTGGACTCCAGAATGCTGAGAAATAAATTTCTGTTGTTTAAAAGCTACCTAGTCTGTGGTATTTTGCTAGAGCAGACACAAAAGGCTAAAGACACTCTCCCTTAGCTCCCAAGTCTAATAAATCACTGTCCTAGCAATTCTACTTCCCAAACAAAACAGTCCGCTTTTGGTAATTTAGGTAATTCTCAATGCTATTATCACTGAAGTTCTCATAACTTCTAGTCTACTAATTCATCTTCCTGTTTCTGTTCTTGCCTACCTTCAATGCATTCTCTATTGTGTAACTCAGTTGATCTTACAAATCTGATTCTTTATTCCTCTGATTAAAAACCATCTCATGATTCCAAGGAGCTTCAGGGCAAGTCTCCTTATTGTAACATCCAGAATGCTTTATAATGTGGCTCATATTTACCCTTCCAGCCTCAATTCCTACAATCATGTTCTCATATTCTAATCTCCTGCCATTCTGAACTAGCTATCATCTATCAGCTGGATCATATTCTCAGGTTTTCATAACTTTTAACATGTACTTCTTCTGGGTGAAATTTTCTCTAATACTTTCTTCTTATTTCTTAGCAAATTTCCATCAGTCATTTAAGACTTATCTTCTTCCCTATACCTAACCCCTTTCTATATATTCACCTATCTTATTTTTGTTTGTTTTTGGTTGCACTGTGTCTTGGTTGCAGCAGGCAGGCTCCTTAGTTGCAGCTCGAGGGCTCCTTAGTTGTGGCATGTGAACTCTTAATTGTGGCATGCATGTGGGATCTAGTTCCCTGACCACGGATCGATCCCGGGCCCCCTGAATTGGAAGTGTGGCGTCTTAACCACTGCATCACCAGGGAAGTCACAGTATATTCAACTATCTTGATTTGTATATATCTTTCAACCAGCAATTGCTATAATTGCTCATTACTCATCCATAGGAATGAGGGTGTATATTGTTCATCTTTAAATCTCAACTTCTAGTACAGTGCTAAGGTGATGTGGTTGCCAAATGCACAGATGTTAGCAAAACACAGGAAGTGAACTCTAAACTTCTAAGTAGATTTAGAAGCTGAATGCCAGACTGTATCGTCCCAAAATTAGTCACAACAGTATCTCCTATTCCACGTGCTCTTCTAAAATGTGACTGTGGAACTTCTCCCATCAAGAATTGTGGTCTCTGTTCCCTCACTGTATCACCTTGGCCTTGCTTCCTGAATGCTCATGCTTGGAGGCTTGAACTACCATATGTGAAGTACAGTTACCCTAAGGCCACAACACTCTGAAAGCCCAGCCACATGGAGAGGCCATGTGTAGATACTCAGGTCCACAGACTTCTAGTCCTGCCTGTTGGAGAAGTGAACGAATGATCCTTCAGATGATTTTGATTGCCAGACATCATTGTCAGTATTTGAGTTTTTCTAGCTAGGGCATCAGACTTTGTAGATCGCCGTCAAGTAGCTCTGGCTGTACCATTTCTGAATTCGCAACACACAGAAACTGTGAACCTGATAAACAATTGTTATTGCATGCCACTAAGTTGGGAGTGGTATATTACACATGAATGGAAACTGGAACAAGAAATATCACCAGTTAAAAAAAAATAGGTCAAGATATAAAAAAAGGCACCAGCTTATTAGGTGACACTCAAAGGGTGAGTAAAAGAGAACATAACTTTCTTCACAACTTGGGAAATTACAGATTACTCTAGAATAAGAAAGTACTGCTTTAATTTTCTTTCACATTCCTGCTATTTTCAAGGAGTTTTTGATTTCTTTTAGGTTTTGCCTTTCAAAGAAATTAAAATTGAAATTAATAGAAATTTTGATTACTAGATAATCCAACATATATATATATATATATCAAGATAATCTAACATGTTCAGATAGCAACTTATACTTTTACTGATTCTAACCATAAAAATCAATCTGCTAAACTGTAGAAACAAGTTTTTAATTGGCAAACAAATCAAAAGCAACACTCAAAAAAAATTTTTTTTTCACTAGTTCTTTCTCCTCTTTGGTGTTGCCAAAACTTCTAAATTTGTTGTTTGAAAGCACTTCAAATATACCCTTCTATGGGAGGGGAAATCACCTTGAATTTTCTCTTCATTTTTTCTCAGTTCATCTTCCCATAAATGTATGGAGCCATTATACTATGAAAAAAAATAAATTAAATCAATTCTTGCATAAGTTGATATTTTTGCCTAAAGTCGGAATTTATTTTGTCTGTAAACGGGAAGGAAAAATTACCAAGTTACTTGAGTTTTTCAAGTATCCAACAAAGAAAAAGAAAAATATTACATCCTATTTGACCTGTAGCTTTTACAAAGACAAGGTATTTTTGCCTTTAGGAATTCAATTACATACCATTATATAATAAACATAATTGTGCATATAATTATGGGGACACTTAAAAAAGTCTTCAGAAATTATTGTATTGAAAAATATGAATTATATATCATATTTTAAAGTACGTATATTAAGACATTTTTCTGCCCTTTAGATGAAAAACATTCTTTGAAAATGTAAGCTTTTAAAAATAATTTTAAGACAATGCTTACTTATTTGAAACAAAAATGAGAGAAATATTGACTCATTTTCTTTCTAGTCCAACAATTGAAATGTTTTTATTTTTATACTCATTTCCAGTCATTGTCTATAAATATTCATCAATTATAAATAGCTGGAATTCTAGAAGTTAATTTTTCATTATGTTTAGTTATATTTATTGCATGATATGTTAAATATATTTATTTTTATAATTATCATTTTTAATTATTTCAAATGATACCATTTTCTGGAGAGATTAACCAAAATTATAACAATTCACATACTATTGGATATTTAGGCCATTTAAAAAATTTTGAAAATAATGCTAAAACATCTTTACACATATGCTTTTTGACTATTCCTTTGAATTATTTTCTTAGAGTGGTTTCTAGTAGTGACCCTATATGTGTCATAAATGTAAAAACTCTTCATGACCCTTGACAAATGTTAACATATTGCTTTCTAGAATAGTTACTCAAAGTCACTGATATATTATGTGTGTTCTAGGATGACTGAAACTTTTCAAACATAAGGTCACATTTTTAAGAAATATTGTTAGTTTTAAAATGTGTGAAATTATATCTGTTCTTATTTAATTGAAAATACTTTTCATGACTTATAAATCATAGAACTCTTTTAAAAGTTGACTTTTTATATAATCTTCATATGGGACCTCAATGGTTCCATGAATCATATAGTTAAAAGTTCTGCTTGTGTAGTCAATGAGAAACTTATTTGAATCCTAGCTCTTCCCTATAGCAGCTGTGTAACATTGGGCAAATAACTTGATCTCATTAAATTTCAGATCTATTAACTCTAAAATGGGAATAAAAATGTTAACCATTCTCATAGTGTCAAGAAGATAAAATGGGATAAAATATGAAACCCTTAGCACAGAACAATGCCTGAGTAGAATGTACTCAATATTATCTACTGTTTTTTTATTATTATTATTGTAGTAGTTTTGCTTGTAAGCCAATTTGAATTATAATATTCAAATTGAAATAATATTATCAAAAAATGAACAATATACCTTGTGTGTCACTGTAACCTTAGTAGCTAACACAGTTCTTGGCACATAGTAAATTCTCTGTACATAATTGTTAAATAATTGAAGAAGTGAATGCATAGATAAAAACTAGAATTCATGTACACCTATTAAAGTATATTTTAAGCAACCATTTTTCAGAATTAATTATTCAATTTACTATGGCCTACACAGAAGTAAAATTGATACTTAAACTTGAAAGCAGTTTTATGGAAATTATCTAATTCTCATTTTAATCTACATGATTAATCTACATTTTATTAGGGATAAACCTATTGTGGAGACTTCATCAAACACAGATTTGTGAAGATTAGTTCTCTATAAAAAATATATACAGGACTTCCCTGATGGCACAGTGGTTAAGAATCTGCCTGCCAATGCAGGAGATGCAGGTTCGAGTCCTGGTATGGGAAGATCCCACATGCAGCAGAGCAACTAAGCCTGTGCGCCACAACTACTGAGCCCGCATGCCACAACTACTGAAGCCCGCATGCTTAGAGCCTGTGCTCTGCAACAAGGGAAGCCACCACAATGAGAAGCCCATGCACCGCAACGAAGAGTAGCCCCTGCTTGCCACAACTAGAGAAGGCCCACATGCAGCAATGAAGACCCAATGCAGCCAAAAATAAAATTAATTAATTAAAAAAAAACTCTGGGCTTCCCTAGTGGCGCAGTGGTTGAGAATCTGCCTGCCAATGCAGGGGACACAGGTTCAAGCCCTGGTCTGGGAAGATCCCACATGCTGCGGAGTAACTACGCCTGTGAGCCACAAATACTGAGCCTGTGCGTCTGTGGACTGTGCTCCGCAACAAGAGAGGCCGCGATAGTGAGAGGCCCACACACCGTGATGAAGAGTGGCCCCCGCTCGCTGCAACTAGAGAAAGCTCACACACGGAAACGAAGACCCAACACAGCCATAAATAAATAAAAATAAATAAAGTAAGAGTCAGATCACTGCAACACAACTGAAAAAAAAAAACCTCTATATATAGTATTTTGGACTTTATCTCTCCAACCTTAAAATTAAATTTCTGCGTAAAATATACTACAACAAAAATTGGAAGTTATAAAAATCCATAATTTCTTAGGAGAACTTGTGTAATATTTATGTTAGCCTTTTATGGAAGATAGTTTATCATTTACTGTTATCAAAAACATAGCAGTTGGGAGTTGAGGAAGATGGCAGAAGAGTAAGACGCGGAGATCACCTTCCTCCCCACAGATACATGAGAAATACATCTACACGTGGAACTGCTCCTATAGAACACCCACTGAATGCTGGCAGAAGACCTCGGACCTCCCAAAAGGCAAGAAGCTCCCCATGTACCTGGGTAGGGCAAAAGAAAAAAGAAAAAAACAGACTCAAAATAATAGGGACGGGACCTGCACCAGTGGGAGGGAGCTGTGAAGGAGGAAAGGTTTCCACACACTAGGAAGCCCCTTCGTGGGCGGAGACTGTGGGTGGTGGAGGGGGGAAGCTTCAGAACCGGGGAGGAGACCACAGCAACAGGGGTGTGGAGGGCAAAGTGGAGAGATTCCCGCACAGAGGATCGGTGCAGCCCAGCACTCACCAGCCCGAGAGACTTGTCTGCTCACCCGGGGCGGGTGGGGGCTGGGAGCTGAGGCTCAGGCTTCAGTTGGATCCCAGGGAGAGGACTGGAGGTGTGAACACAGCCTGAAGGGGTTAATGCACCACGACTAGCCAGGATGGTGTCTGGGAAGGTCTGGACCTGCCGAAGACACGAGACTTTTTCTTCCCTCATTGTTTCCTGGTGAGCGAGGAGAAGGGATTAAAAGCTCTGCTTAAAGGAGCTCCAGAGATGGGCGTGAGCAGTGGAAAAAAGCGCAGACTCCAGAGAGGGGCATGAGACGCTAAGGCTGCTGCTGCTGCCACCAAGAAGCCTGTGTGTGAGCACAGATCACTATCCACACCTCCCCTCCTGGGAGCCTGTGGAGCCTGCCACTGCCAGTGTCCAGTGATACAGGGACAACTTCCCCGGGAGAACACACGGCGTGCCTCAGGCTGGTGCAACGTCAGGCTGGCCTCTGCTGCTGCAGGCCAACCCCGCACCCCTCCCTCCCCCCGGCCTGAGTGAGCCAGAGCCCCCGAATCAGTTGCTCCTTTAACCCCGTCCTGTCTGAGTGAAGAACAGACACCCTCAGGCAACCTACACGCAGAGGCCGGGCCAAATATAATGCTGAACCCCAGGAGCTGTGCGAACAAAGAAGAGAAAGGTAATTTTCTCCCAGCAGCATCAGGAGCAGCAGATTAAAGCTCCACAATCAACTTGATGTACTCTGCATCTGTGGAATACCTGAATAGATAATGAATCATCCCAAATTGAGGAGGTGGACTTTGAGAGAAAGCTATATTATTTTTTCCCCTTTTCCTCTTTTTGTCAGTGTGTATGTGTATGCTTCTGTGTGAGATTTTGTCTGTAAAGCTTTGCTTTCACCATTTGTTCTAGGGTTCTCTCCATCCTTTTTTTTTTTTTTACTTAAAAAAAATTTTCTTAATAATTATTTTTTATTTTAATAACTTTATTTTATTTTATCCTCATTCTTTTTTCCTTCCTTCTACTTTATCTCCCTTTTATTCAGAGCCATGTGGATGAAAGGCTCTTGCTGCTCCAGCCAGGAGTCAGTGCTGTGCCTCTGAGATGGGAGAGCCAACAACAGGACACTGATCGACAAGAGACCTCCCAGCTCCACGTAATATCAAATGGCAAAAATCTCCCAGAGATCTCCATCTCAACACCAAGACCCAGCTTCACTCAACGACCAGCAAGCTACAGTACTGGACACACTATGCCAAACAACTAGCAAGACAGAAACACAACCCCACACATTACCAGAGCGGCTGCCTAAAATCACATAAGTCCACAGACACCCCAAAACACACCACCAGACGTGGACCTGCCCACCAGAAAGACAAGATCCAGCCTGATCCACCAGAACACAGGCACTAGTCCCCTCCACCAGGAAGCCTACAAAATCAAATGAAACAACTTTAGCCACTGGGGACAGACACCAAAAACAACGGGAACTACGAATCTGCAGCCTGCAAAAGGAGACACCAAACCCAGTAAGATAAGCAAAATGAGAAGACAGAAAATCACACAGCAGATGAAGAAGCAAGGTAAAAACCCACCAGACCTAACAAATGAAGAGGAAATAGGCAGTCCACCTGAAAAAGAATTCAGAATAATGATAGTGGAGATGATCAAAATCTTGGAAATAGAATGCAGAAAATACAAGAAACATTTCACAAGGACCTATAAGAACTAAAGAGGAAACAAGCAAAGATGAACAATACATAAATGAAATTAAAAATACTCTAGAAGGGATCAATAGCAGAATAACAGAGGCAGAAATAAAGATAAGTGACATGGAAGATAAAATAATGTAAATAACTACTGCACAGCAGAATAAAGAAAAAAGAATGAAAAGAACTGAGGACAGTCTCAGAGACCTGTGGGACAACATTCAATGCACCAACATTCGAATTATAGGGGTCCCAGAAGAAGAAGAGAAAAACAAAGGGACTGAGAAAATATTTGAAGAGATTATAGTTGAAAATTTCCCTAATATGGGAAAGGAAATAGTTAATCAAGTCGAGGAAGCACACAGAGTCCCATACAGGATAAATCCAAAGAGAAACACACCAAGACACATATTAATCAAACTGTCAAAAATTAAATACAAAGAAAACATATTAAAAGCAGCAAAGGAAAAACAACAAATAACACACAAGGGAATCCCCATAAGGTTAACAGCTGATCTTTCAGCAGAAACTCTGCAAGCCAGAAGGGAGTGGCGGGACATATTTAAAGTGATTAAGGAGAAAAACCTACAACCATGATTACTCTACCCAGCAAGGATCTCATTCAGATTGGATGGAGAAATTAAAACCTTTACAGACAAGCAAAAGCTGAGAGAGTTCAGCACCACCGAACCAACTATACAACAAATGCTAAAGAAACTTCTCTGGGCAAGAAACACAAAAGAAGGAAAAGACCTACAATAACAAACACAAAAAATATAAGAAAATGGGAATAGGAACATACATATCAATAACTACCTTAAATGTAAATGGATTAAATGCTCCCACCAAAAGACACAGACTGGCTGAATGGATACAGAAACAAGACCCATGTACATGCTCTCTACAAGAGACCCACTTCAGACCTAGGGACACATACAGACTGAAAGTGAGGGGATGGAAAAAGATATTCCATGCAAATGGAAATCAAAAGAAAGCTGGAGTAGCAATTCTCATATCAGACAAAATAGACTTTAAGATAAAGACTATTACAAGAGACAAAGAAGGACACTACATAATGATTAAGGGATCAATCCAAGAAGAAGGTATAACAATTGTAAATATTTATGCACCCAACATAGGAGCACCTCAATACATAAGACAAATACTAACAGCCATAAAAGGGGAAATTGACAGTAACACAATCATAGTAGGGGGCTTTCACACCCCACTTTCACCAATGGACAGATCATCCAAAATGAAAATAAATAAGGAAACACAAGCTTTAAATGATACATTAAACAAAATGGACTTAATTGATATTTATAGGACATTCTATCCAAAAACAATAGAATACATATTTTTCTCAAGTGCTCATGGAACATTCTCCAAGATAGATCATATCTTGGGTCACACATAAAGCCTTGGTAAATTTAAGAAATTTGAAACCGTATCAAGTGTCTTTTCTGACCACAATGCTATGAGACTAGATATCAGTTACAGGAAAAGATCTGTAAAACATACAAACACATGGAGGCTAAACAATATACTACTTAATAACCAAGTGATCATGAAGAAATCAAAGAGGAAATCAAAAAATACCTAGAAACAAATGACAATGGAGACACGAAGACCCAAAACCTATAGGATGCAGCAAAAGCAGTTCTAAGAGGGAAGTTTATAGCAATACAATCCTACCTTAAGAAACAGGAAACATCACAAATAAACAACCTACCCTTGCACCTAAAGCAATTATAGAAAGAAGAACAAAAATACCCCAAAGTTAGCAGAAGGAAAGAAATCATAAAGATCAGAGTAGAAATAAATGAAAAACAAATGAAGGAAATGATAGCAAAGATCAATAAAACTAAAAGCTTGTTCTTTGAGAATATAAACAAAATTGATAAACCATTAGCCAGGCTCATCAAGAATAAAAGGGAGAAGACTCAAATCAATAGAATTAGAAGTCAAAAAGGAGAAGTAACAACTGACACTGCAGAAATACAAAGGGTCATGAGAGACTACTACAAGCAACTCTGTGCCAATAAAATGGACAACCTGGAAGAAATGGACAAATTCTTAGAAATGCACCTGCTGAGACTGAACCAGGAAGAAATAGAAAATATGAACAGACCAATCACAAGCTCTGAAATTGAAATTGTGATTAAAAATCTTCCAACAGACAAAAGCCCAGGACCAGATGGCTTCACAGGTGGATTCTATCAAACATTTAGAGAAGAGCTAACACCTATCCTTCTCAAACTCTTCCAAAATATAGCAGAGGGAAGAACACTCCCAAAGTCATTCTCCAGAGCCACAATCAACCTGATACCAAAACCAGACAAAGATATCACAAAGAAAGAAAACTACAGGCCAGTATCCCTGATGAACATAGATGCAAAGATCCTCAACAAAATACTAGCAAACAGAATGCAACAGCACATTAAATGGATCATACACCATGATCAAGTGGGGTTTATTCCAGGAATGCAAGGATTCTTTAATATGCACAAATCAATCAACGTGATACACCACATTAACAAATTGAAGGAGAAAAACCATATGATCATCTCAATAGATGCAGAGAAAGCTTTTGCCAAAATTCACCCATTTATGATAAAAATCCTGCAGAAAGTAGTCATAGAGGGAACTTCCCTCAACATAATAAAGGCCGTATATGACAAACCCAAGGCCAACATCGTCCTCATGGTGAAAAACTGAAACCATTTCCACTAAGATCAGGAGAAAGATAAGGTTGCCCACTCTCACCACTCTTATTCCACATAATTTTGAAAGTTTTCGCCACAGCAGCAGAGAAGAAAAAGAAATAAAAGGAATCCAAATCGGAAAAGAAGAAGTAAAGCTGTCACTGTTTTCAGATGACATGATAATATACATAGAGAATCCTAAAGATGCTACCAGAAAACTACTAGAGCTAATCAATGAATTTGGTAAAGTAGCAGGATACAAAATTGATGCACAGAAATCTCTGACATTAAAAAAAAAAAAAAAAAAGAAATCTCTGACATTCTTATACACTAATAATGAAAAATCTGAAAGTAAACTTAAGAAAACAGTCCCATTTACCACTGCAACAAAAAGAATGAAATATCTAGGAATAAACCTACCTAAGGAGACAAAAGACCTGTATGCAGAAAATTATAAGACACTGATGAAAGAAATTAAAGATGATGCAAATAGATGGAGAGTTATACCATGTTCTTGGATTGGAAGAATCAACATTGTGAAAATGACTATACTACCCAAAGCAATCTACACATTCAATGCAATCCCTATCAAATGATCAATGGCATTTTTCACAGAACTAGAACAAAAAATTTCACAATTTGTATGGAAACACAAAAGATCCCGAATAACCAGAGCAATCTGGAGCACAAAAAAATGGAGCTGGTGGAATCAGGCTCCCTGACTTCAGACTATACTACAAAGCTACAGTAATCAAGACAGTATGGTACTGGCACAAAAACAGAAATATAGATCAATGGAACAGGATAGAAAGCCCAGATATAAACCCACACACATATGGTCACCTTATCTTTGATAAAGGAGGCAAGAATATACAATGGAGAAAAGACAGCCTCTTCAATAAGTGGTGCTGGGAAAACTGGACAGGTACAAATAAAAGAATGAAATTAGAACACTCCCTATCACCATACACAAAAATAAACTCAAAATGGATTAAAGACCTAAATGTATGGCCAGACACTATCAAACTCTTAGAGGAAAACATAGGCAGAACACTCTGTGATGTAAATCACAGCAAGATCCTTTTTGACCCACCTACTAGAGAAATGGAAATAAAAACAAAAATAAATAAATGGGACCTAATGAAACTTAAAAGCTTTTGCACAGCAAAGGAGACCATAAACAAGACCAAAAGACAACCCTTAGAATGGGAGAAAATATTTGCAAATGAAGCAACTGACAAAGGATTAATCTCCAAAATTTATAAGCAGCTCATGCAGCTCAATAAGTAAAAAACAAACAACCCAATCCAAAAATGGGCAGAAGACCTAAATAGACATTTCTCCAAAGAAGATACACAGATTGCCAACAAACACATGAAAGAATGCTCAACGTCATTAATCATTAGAGAAATTCACATCAAAACTACAATGAGATATCATTTCACACCGGTCGGCATGGCCATCATCAAAAAATCTAGAAACAATAAATGCTGGAGAGGGTGTGGAGAAAAGGGAACACTCTTGCACTGCTGGTGGGAATGTAAATTGGTACAGCCACTATGGAGAACAGTATGGAGGTTCCTTAAAAAACTACGAATAGAACTACCATATGACCCAGTAATCCCACTACTGGGCATATACCCTGAGAAAACCATAATTCAAAAGTGTCATGTACCAAAGTGTTCATTGCAGCTCTATTTACAATAGCCAGGACATGGAAGCAACCTAAGTGTCCATCAACAGATGAATGGATAAAGAAGATGTGGCACATATATACAATGGAATATTACTGAGCCATAAAAAGAAATGAAATTGAGTTATTTGTAGTGAGGTGGATGGACCTAGAGACTGTCATACAGAGTGAAGTAAGTCAGAAAGAGAAAAACAAATACCATATGCTAACACATATATATGGAATCTGAGAAAAAAAAAAAAGGTCATGAAGTACCTAGGGGTAAGACTGGAATAAAGACACGGAACTACTAGAGCGTGGACTTGAGGATATGGGGAGGGGGAAGGGTAAGCTGTGACAAAGTGAGAGAGTGGCATCGACATATATACACTACCAAACGTAAAATAGATAGCTATTGGGTAGCAGCTGCATAGCACAGGGAAATCAGCTAGGTGGTTTGTGACCAGCTAGAAGGGTGGGATAGGGAGGATGGGAGGGAGGGAGACACAAGAGGGAAGATACATAGGAACATATGTATATGTATAACTGATTCACTTTGTAATAAAGCAGAAACTAACGCACCATTGTAAAGCAATTATACTCCAATAAAGATGTTACAAAAAAACCCCAAAAACATAGCAGTTGATAGCTGCTTTATTTGGAGTAGCTTTTGGATTTAGTCCAATCTATCTACAATTTCTATAAAAGCAGTGAAAGTTGCTACCATTGCAATTGCTTGATCATAGTCCCATTATAATGGGATTAACATAAAACGTCTTGAGAAACATTTCAAAGTAATAAGTTTTACAGAGTAATACAATTTGTAGCTGTTGGTCACTGAAGAAATATTATGCCAACTAGCAACATTGCATTAGAATAGGGTTTTCTCATTTAGAGCTTAAGGAGTTGTTAACTAAATATGCTAGTCTTATCTCATTTTTGACTATTTCAGAGAAAGAAAAATGAGTAAAGAAACATCTAACGTTATAATTACAACACTCTAAACCGTACTCTGAAATTCAAAACAGAAGAAGTTTTCATTATAAGCATATTTTAGATGGATGATTTTAAAAAGGTTTTTTTTTTTTTATGTCAGGTAACAAATTAACTATTTTGTAAAATTTATTTAAATAAAGACCATTTAATGGCTACATGCAAATCTGAAACTAATTTGAAAATAATTTTGAAAACAGTGCAGTGATATATTTAGAAGATATGTTACTTTAAAGTTTTTTAATTTTTAAGTAAAAAGTTGTAAATATTGAATATATTAGATGTAAAACTGTATGATTTAAAATATGAAGCTATTCATGTGGAGGCGAAGAGGCAAATGAGAGAGATAAGAAGACTAGAAGAAAAATAAGCCTACTGGAAAGAGAAAGCTAGTGATAGGATTTGGAAGGAAAATAGCCCAAATCAGACCAAGAAGAGTTAGCTTGCATTTTTTTCATGTTTACTATTTTATGTGGAAGAAGAATAAAAGAAAGTTAAGGGATAAATAATGTCTTAGATGCGTATAACATAGCTCGGCTAAAGGCTTTGTTGTAATTAGAAGACCATTTCAGGTAAATAGGTTAGAAACAACAGGAGGGAAACGAATGAATGGTTTGGTGTTAGGTGGGAAAAGAGACAAACACAAGGCCTATTCAGAATAAACATAACCAGTCAAAAGTATTGTCTCCTGTTAAGTGGGACTTAATTAACTGAGAAAGAAACCTGAAGTTGGCTTTTGCTAAATCTCTTAGAAACTACAGGGAATTCTTTAAAACTGCAACTAAGGTTATATAATTATATAAGAATAAGTTTTCTTATTTTGAAAAAAAATTCATGTGTACTAAGATTTGATGAAGCCTGGGAGTATGAGTGGTTTAATTTAAAATGTTTTAATAATTGAAAAATTAAAAGGAATTCTTAGTTTAAAATAGTATTAAAAAATAGGTAACTTGAAAAAAGAGCATTACTTACACCATAAATTAAAGTAATTTTGTATTTAAAAAAATACTAGAAAGAAATATAGATGAAGATTTAACCATATTGGAGCAGAATTTTCTAAGCACAAAAAAACTAGAAGATACCACAAGGAAAATTTGGTAAATATATACTAAAAATACTAATGATACATATTGCTCAGTGATTGACTTGATACTTGACTTTTACTGAATATTAAAAACTTTCCAAAATATATTTTATTTCATTTTTGATACAGAATTGAGACATCATTAAAACGATAGGCCTTCTCTCATTAAGCAATATGAAATAAACAGCATTACCTATGTACTCTTATGCCAAAAATGTTTAACCTAATCCAATCAAGCCCCTATCTAATGTCTAATTGGAGAAAATATTGAGGATAAAGAAGCAAGATAAAGGTCAAAAGATACACAAGTTAATGTCATGACAGAGAGAGTAGAGAGAGAAGGTTCAAAATTAAAACTGAAGAGACATAAAAGCAAATATAATCCATGGTTCTTGACTACCTCCTGGTTTTAACAGATTGTAAAAGACTTTTTGGGGATAACTGACCAAAATTTGAATACATTCTGGACAAATTATAGTCTATTTCTTTATCGATAATAACATTGTGAGTATTCCTTGAAAGTAAATAAATTTTCAGACCAAAATTGAAGAGAAAATAAAAATCTAGAAAAGGCAGAATCTTCTAGATTTGTAATAGATTTTCTCAGTCAAATATGGTAATGTTAAATGTGATAATGACAGGAATTGTCAGCACCCATATCTAACCTTATGGCCTTACAGTTTCAGTGTGCACCAGACATTTTCTAACTGTGAATATTTATATCTTTGTGGATGATGGTTTTTTTAAGGGGGTCTCTCTTCCTGCACATGAAGCAGATCAGAAGTACTACAGAATTAACAACTATCAGTCTTCAAAATATGAATGATGAAAATTAATGTTAATAGTCTAGTTCTCTTGACTTTCAAGAAGAATAATGCTGTTTTATACCATTTTCCAAATGTTTTCTGTAGGATTAAGTTTAAGTTGCCCACTGCAGTAACTGGCCTAATAATATATTACTGTCTATCTTCCTTTTTGTATATTAATCTCCATTTCCCTGCAGGGTTGAACTTGGATATTTTCTCTGGGTCTGAATCTATGGAAAATCACAAGAAAAGATTTGGTACCAGAACTGCTCCTAAGAGTAAATCCTCAGCATAGGATTCTGAGTTGGATTCTGGGCTGGCCAGATGGCAAGGACAATTATGCTGTTGGTAAGTGGGGTGGTGATACTGTACTAGCCCTGACATATTGTAGCAGCACACTTACTAGGATCCTTATCTCTGGAGATTTGGGACGTGATACACATAGGAGGTGCCCTGGCTTACCTAATGTCTCTACAATTTAAGAGATATGGTTGCAGTAGTAATGTTAAGGTCCGAAGTGTTGGTTGGTTGCATACTGTTAGCACCATAAATGTGCTGAAGGAGGGAATGTCAGGCTTATGACAGTCAACCTTCAATTCAGGAGCATGGTGAGAAAGCCAGAGTCCTCAGTGACAGCATTTCAAAAGACCTTTATTTCCAGAACTAGAGCTCAGATTGGGCAGAAAACAAAGCCCAGTATATGACTATGACAGTCTCAAGAAAAGGCTTAATTCACAGTTGCAGCGTGTCTCCAAGACTAAAATCAGAGAACTATCAGGAAAAAGTGAGGTCGTGGGACATGAGATGGGGACATAGGTACATGCACTTGAAGACTTTAAATGCTCAGCTCTCCTCGGCCTACTGGCCTGTTGGAAGCGGCCCTCTCCCCTCTGCTGGAAGAGATAGCCCCCTCTAGCCTGCAGACTATGCAGAGCCTTACCTGAGGAAGGAGACTTCCTAAAGATAATCCATGCTTCCTCTTATGGCTTCTAGGTCAACAAAGCAGTGAAGAGTAAACAAAAAACCAGTTGTAGAAGTACTCTTTCTGCTTTGGGAGAAAATGTATTATTCATGGAAAGAACTGAAGGACGTAAGTCATAAGTATGGCTGGAACTTTAAGAAAATATCCTGGAATGGATCTTGAGGTTGCTGACCCGGGGCTGGGGGTGTTGTGATAGAATATCAGGCTAGATAAGGGGACTTTCACTGACATGGTGTTACTCATATGTGTGTCAGGATTTGTGTCCTGGTGAGGATACTTGGAACCAGTCCTAATGTATTCCAGGATGTCTACCTGAAGTTTAGAAAGAATGATGACCTACAGCAAGTGAGGTTTTAAAGAATTGCCTTGGTAGATTGAAGAAGCAGTCAACGGACTCAGAAAAGTGGGCACACTTAAATGGATTTGTTTATCAGGGTAGAGAAACTACCAACTGTGTTTCCTTAGAGTTTCCAAAGAAATCTTCATTCACTAAATCAAGATGAAAGTGTTAGTGTTATGGTCACTGTCATTATTGAGAAAATCAGTGTTGTCTGACCTCTGTATGTAAGGGTTGGTATCTCTTCACCTCCAGAGGCAAAGTGGACATAATTACCACAATCTGCAGCAAAACCACAACAGTGACTGTGGCTACTGACCTCCATAGATCTGTGGTGACAGGTATAGATTTGTTTTTTTTTTTTGGCGGTACGCGGGCCTCTCACTGCTGTGGCCTCTCCCATTGCGGAGCACAGGCTCCGGACGTGCAGGCTCAGCGGCCATGGCTCACGGGCCCAGCCGCTCAGCGGCATGTGGGATCCTCCCGGACCGGGGCACAAGCCCGTGTCCCCTGCATCAGAAGGCGGACTCTCAACCACTGCACCACCAGGGAAGCCCCAGGTATAGTTTTCATACCTAAGTCAGTTCTCAGACATAACCCTTTGGTGGAAGGAGAGTTTGGGACCCTTGAGAAAAGCCTCTGAAATGCTAAAGTTTGTATATACAGTAGCAGTTCTCTCACAGGGGACCCAAAATGCCATCATACCTTCCCAACACAGCTGGGGTGGGAACGTGGGGGGTCTGGGAGATAGAGTCTTTGCTGAGGTCTATCTCAGAGTGGTTCAGTGAGGTCTGTGGACCCATCCTATGTTCATTTACTTGACTCTTGTGTTAAATATGGGATAAAATGTACATAAAAGCTTTCAGAACCCTGAAATTAGTTATCTAAACTGTCCAGGAAGATTTTTAATGGTAGAAAAGTAAAAGTAGAAACTCCTGAAGCTAGACTTTGCCTAAGATAGAAAATCAGAAGCAATAGCAAAACTCAAGTAGAATAGCATTCACCAGTGCCACAATTAGATTTAAAGCATGTAGTATGATGGACCCCACAACTATATGACTAAGTATTGATTATTATTATATTTTTTAATCATATACATCTGGGATCACTTAATTGTTAATAAGATCTCATACTTTAAATGGCTTTATATACATTTTTTATGTTACTGGGTAATAATAAGATTTCTATTTGCAGGCATCATTTTTAACCGCTGTTGAAGTGAAATACAAAAATCTGTGGATTCAAGAGTTAAGTGCCATTTTTGAAGATGGAAAATATTTTTCCATTTGTTGGATTTAAATTTATAAAAATGTTGAGCATGCATTTGGAAGTGTCTTTGTAAGGGGTTATACTAGAATAGAATGTAAAAATGATCAGTCTTTTCTTCTGAAGACCCAGAAATTTCTTATCTGTAGGTGACCTAAAAGCCAGCTATTTTTATATGCAAGAACCAGTGCAAATGACTAACAGAGGACCATTGTGTTGGGCTGTACTTTTACAGCTGCATTTTAACTTCTTGCAGAGTTCTTAAAGGAAGTACTATAATGTGCATTGCCCACGTAGAGGAAAAATGCACACTTCTATTCTTAGATGAGTGTTTCATAAAAGCTCTTTATTTTTTCTTTCTTGGAACAGCTTGTGGTGGCTGCACTCCAAATCAATTATGGGTTTAATGGTCAACTAGGCTAAAATATGTCAAATTCCATTTTCAAAAGTTTCTCTTTGTTTTTCAGGATTAGTCGATATGTTAAAAATGATACCTGTTATACATAAAAAACATATAATATGAGCGACAGTTTATCAGGTAGAGTACATTTTTACCTTTTGGGAGACATGGTTGGTTCCTGCATCCTTCCCTTCCTCTTTTCTGACAGAGTCCTTGTTTGTTTTAGGGTGACCAGCTCTCCATTACGGCACCTTGCTCATCAGAGGAATCTGAGGCACCACCAGCTCCACATGAGGGCGCAATATTTTTAAAGTGAGCTCATCCATCTTCCTAGTGTCTAGACGTAATCAAATTCTGGTCAGTAGGGCTTCCCTGGTGGCGCAGTGGTTGGGAGTCCGCCTGTCAATGCAGGGGATGCGGGTTCGAACCCTGGTCTGGGTAGATCCCACATGACACGGAGCAACCAAGTCCGTGCGCCACAACTACTGAGCCTGTGCTCTCGAGCCTGCAAGCCACAACTGCTGAAGCCCGCCTGCCTGGAGCCCGTGCTCCGCAACAAGGGAGGCCACTGCAATGAGAAGCCTGCACACCACAACCAGGAGTGTCCCCTGCTCCCCGCAACTGGAGAAAGCCTGTGCACAGCAATAAAGACCCAACACAGCCAAAAATAAAAATGAAATAAATTAAAAAAAAAAAAAAAAGAGATGGGTTGCTATTTAAAAAAAAAATTCTGGTCAGTAAAGCATGCGGATAATTCTGCTTGGAGCCACTGGGAATAGTTTCTCTTGTCCCTAGAGAAAACCACAGGAAGAGATGATTTCCCATTTTACCTGACCCTGGATGGTGAAACCTAGAAGAGTTTTAGCTACTTTAGAACAATCTGCCAATACAGAAGATGGCAGATGAGAGACATGAAAAGATCAATCAACTATGAAGCTTACCATATTTTCAACATGTGTGAGGTAATATATTTCCTTATAATAAAGTTAATTTGATTTTAGATGTCTGCTACTTATAGCTAAAAAAATCCTGCATGTTCCGTACACTATTCTTTCTATTACTCTTTCTTCTTTTCCTTTATTTCATATCTTCCACGTGCTTATCCTTCACTTCCAGAATCAACAGTCTCTTGATGGTATTACAGATTACTTAAGGAATCAAAATTCATATCAGGAATCTTAGAATCCCAATATTATATGGAACTGTTTCTCCTTTTTGAAAACAGTGAAATACAGCTCATTAGTAACTATAACAACTAATTGTTTATCTTACACTGTGCCGTAAAATGTGCTAGATCCTTTTTACATGTTACTTTTATTTGACACTTACAAATTTATGATTGGTGTTATTTCCTTTCTGCAAATGAAGAAACCAAAATTCATAGAGTTAAGCAACTTGTTCAAAGTTAACCAGAGTATTAAATGGAAGAACCAAAATTTGAACACAGTCTCTCTCACTCTAAAGCCCTTAATAATGTCCTCAGTGTCTTCAATTTAGCCAAACAGAGAACCCAACACAAATTAGTTGTCATCTGGAATTTCTATTAAATATTTTTGTGATAAGAACAATATTCCATTACCCATTTGGGGGGAACTAAAGTGCACTCACCTTCTGTGGCAAAAATGATAGCACGATTATATTATCCACATTTTACTGCAATAATGTTGTGAAACAAGCAAACCTCAACATTTCAGCAGCTTATATCAACAAACATTTACTTCTCACTCACACTAGCTTTTTTAAATTTAAAAGAGTGGTATGGATTGGCTGAAGCAGCTCTGTTCTCATGTTGATGCAGATATACTTTACCTATCTCACTTTCTGGGGCCAGCAGCTGCATGGAGCATGCATGCTCTTCCCCAGGCAGGTGGCAGAAGCACAAGGCCTCCAAGGAAACCATCATGCCTTTTAAAGCCTGCAGTTAGAATAGGCATACTGGTGCATTAATTGGCCAGAACAAATCACATGGAAGCTTACATCAGTGGGTCAGGGGCCTGTACAACTTTTGAGGTGGTGGCAGAGGGGAAGGGAAGAGTATTTACAGAACATTCACATAATCTACCATAAATATCAGCATATTTTATATATTAGCTATTATATCTGAAAACATGACTCTTTTGCATTTTAAGTATAGTAATTTCTTACAATTATTATTACTGAAAAAGATATGTTTGGATTTTTAGAAAACATGGAATCCTCAAAGGGTGTAAAAAGCTACCCACATCCCCATTTTGCTGAAGAAAGCACTGAATTTTGTTCATATTTACTTTCATGAATTTAACTTACACATTTATACAACTATCTAATCTATTTAAAAATTTGATGTAGTATCTTTTAATCCACAGCCATGAAAAGCAAGACATGTGGACACACACAGCTCCGTTTCTCCTATTCTTTGTCTTTTAATTTGAACAATAACAACCACATAAAACCAATTACATTTTATACACACATAATTATCTGAGCTTAATAACTGGCAATTATGCAATTTAAGTGTAGGTTTAACTCACACAGTCAGCTCTTCTTATATAAGAGTCCTCTGGTCAGAAAAACCAGGGTGGCTTCTCAGTTCTACTGTCTGGCTGCCTTATTCTCCTCTTTTACTCCTTCATGTCCAGAACTCTCTTCTGTCATTTCCTGTCACAGAGTACAGTCAGAGGGTTTGATCTTCCTGAAGACTCTTCCACTTGTCTTGGAATCCTCACCACTTTGGCACTCTGGTGACAGAGGAGAGTCAAGGGTCCCCTTCTTAAGCAAGCATAGGTGTGATAGGTGATTGTCCCCCAGTGAAGCCTCACAGTGAACAATAATAAAAGAACTCTGAAGCACAGTAGCAAAAGACTCATTTTCTCAGGAAACATTCTTTTCACAGTTCCTACCATGATCAGAAATGAATCTGTATACCCAGAGGAAGAAGAAATCGACAAGATATATTAACATTTTCATGTTACCTGTAATTCGTGCTAAGGATTTTTTTAGTTGTGGTATGGATAAAGACACTTTTTTCTATTGTCTCAGACCAAATTGATTAAATAAGAATGATTGGAGGAAATGAACATATAAAGGAAATGATTTTAGCTTACTAACTTGCATGTGATTTCACCTGGAATTCTAAAGGAATGATTCCAAAGCAGCAGGGCCTATGTGTACATCTGTTTTTCCCACCCAGGTTTCATTGAAAAACAATAGAAAAAGATAACTGTGTAGTCTTCTTTGCAAGTAGATGAAATGTTGGTGAATTTTGTGATAAATTTCTCAATAGTTTGCTGAATGGTTCCATATTCAACATCTGGCTCATTAAATATAAAAATACTATATGATAGAACATAATTAGTGGATTATTCTGCATAAACCAATTAGATTCATTGTGCCTAGTATGTATCTAAATACTTGTATTTATTTTCAAATTTCACCTTTATGTTTGTGCCATAGAAAGATATTTTAAAACAAAATATGACAAGTAAATACAAGGTTTTCAGATGGGTAAATATAAAACAACCTTTGCCAATATTCCTTGATAGAATTTTTATGGTAAACAATAAACAATTGCTTATGTATTCACATTCATGCTTCTACTAAATTCATTAAGCAACTTCTCTTAATCCTTTGTAGATATGAGAATTCCCTTAATTAAAAAAAATAATATATCAGACACTGTAATTAAATCATATTGTATTTTTGTTTTTACAAAGTTAAACAACAAAACTATTTACTTTTTTCATCTTTTCCCAGTTTTATAATGTTGGGTTGGCCAAAGAGTTCATTTGGGTTTTCTGTAAGCTGTAACAATCCAATATTTTGTATATGATATATAAGTTAAAACCATAACAATGGAGAGAATCATTTGGGGATAATTGTGGCACAATAGGGATAGATTTCAAAGGAATAAAAGTCTTGACATAAGGAGTTTTTGATTGATAAAATACCTCTACACAGAAAATAATTAATAGAGATATGTTCTTTTTTTTTTTTTTTTTTGGAATAACAGACTACTCCTATCTAGAGCCACATATAAACCAATATTTCCACAGTGGCAGTATTAGAGCTTCTACTTCAAGCTATAGGACTCAAACTGTTAGTTTAGGATTTTCTGATAAAAGCAAAGGTCACAGCCAATAAAATAAATCCTCATTAATTGATGAATTAATGACCTGACTTCTCAGTAGTCTGTTCAACTTCATGAATTTATCTCAGCATTACTGCCAAGATTTTTGACAGGAACTACTGATTGCTGTAAAACCTCCCTTATTAGGAACTCATAAATTATAGAATAGAGGAGATGAGATATTAGAAATAATTTAATTGGAATTCTAACAAATACACTTTTTAAGAGAGGTAGTCTAAATGTAACTATCCTACGCAGTACTCCAGTGTGTATCTAATTATCTCTAAAATGATTATTTCCCAGTTTCTACTCACAATATGGATTTTAATGTATTTCATACTGTATTTTTTATGTCAGCACTGTATAACCCATACATATTCAAGCATGGATCTACCACGTCTTTTTCTCTTTTCTTCTGTGATAGTGCTTGTTTGACTTTAATATTTTCTGTTCCAATGTATCAGGAATGAGGTTACTATCAACATTATGGGCAGATGATTGCTGTAGGGAGCTTTCTGATCCACTATAGAATGTTTAGCAGTATTTCTGCTTTCTACCCATTAGATGCCAGTGTTAAGACTCCACCCCACCCCCAATTTTTTTTTTTAACATCTTTATTGGGGTGTAATTGCTTTACAATGGTGTGTTAGTTTCTGCTTTATAACAAAGTGAATCAGTTATACATACACATACGTTCCCATATCTCTTCCCTCTTGCGTCTCCCTCCCTCCCACCCTCCCTATCCCACCCCTCTAGGCAGTCACAAAGCACCGAGCTGATATCCCTGTGCCATGCGGCTGCTTCCCACTAGCTATCTACCTTACGTTTGTTAGTGTATATATGTCCATGCCTCTCTCTCGCCCTGCCACAGCTCACCCTTCCCCCTCCCCATATCCTCAAGTCCGTTCTCCAGTAGGTCTGTGTCTTTATTCCTGTCTTACCCCTAGGTTCTTCATGACATTTTTTTTTCTTAAATTCCATATATATGTGTTAGCATACAGTATTTGTCTTTTTCTTTCTGACTTACTTCACTCTGTATGACAGACTCTAGGTCTATCCACCTCATTACAAATAGCTCAATTTCATTTCTTTTTATGGCTGAGAAATGTATATATGTGCCACATCTTCTTTATCCATTCATCTGATGATGGGCATTTAGGTTGTTTCCATCTCTGGGCTATTGTAAATAGAGCTGCAATGAACATTTTGGTACATGACTCTTTTTGAATTTTGGTTTTCTCAGGGTATATGCCCAGTAGTGGTATTGCTGAGTCATATGGTAGTTCTATTTGTAGTTTTTTAAGGAAACTCCATACTGTTCTCCATAGTGGCTGTACCAATTCACATTCCCACCAGCAGTGCAAGAGTGTTCCCTTTTCTCCACATCCTCTCCAGCAATTATTGTTTCTAGATTTTTTGATGATGACCATTCTGACTGGTGTGAGATGATATCTCATTGTAGTTTTGATTTGCATTTCTCTAATGATTAATGATGTTGAGCATTCTTTCATGTGTTTGTTGGCAGTCTGTATATCTTCTTTGGAGAAATGTCTATTTAGGTCTTCTGCCCATTTTTGGATTGGGTTGTTTCTTTCTTACTGAGCTGCATGAGCTGCTTGTAAATTTTGGAGATTAATCCTTTGTCAGTTGCTTCATTTGCAAATATTTTCTCCCATTCTGAGGGTTGTCTTTTGGTCTTGTTTATGGTTTCCTTTGCTCTGCAAAAGCTTTGAAGTTTCATTAGGTCCCATTTGTTTATTTTTGTTTTTATTTCCATTTCTCTAGGAGGTGGGTCAGAAAGGATCTTGCTGTGATTTATGTCATAGAGTGTTCTGCCTATGTTTTCCTCTAAGAGTTTGATAGTTTCTGGCCTTACATTTAGGTCTTTAATCCATTTTGAGCTTATTTTTGTGTATGGTGTTAGGGAGTGATCTAATCTCATACTTTTACATGTACCTGTCCAGTTTTCCCAGCACCACTTATTGAAGAGGCTGTCCTTTCTCCACTGTACATTCCTGCCACCTTTATCAAAGATAAGATGTCCATATATGCGTGGGTTTATCTCTAGGCTTTCTATCCTGTCCCCACCCACAATTATGACAAAAAAAAGTGTCTTTCCAGACATTGCCAAATATTCTCCGGGGGGAGGGGCAAAATTGCCCTTGTTTAGAATCACTGCTACATACAGATTTTCATATTTGCCCTGATGCATATCATTTCCTTCCTTTCTCTACATTTATCAAACAAGTAGCTCATTGGTCACACACTCTATATACATAAAATGTTTGGCTGATATACTTGACTCTGATGTGACAGAGCCAGGTGAAGGGGAAGTTGACCAATTTTTATCTACGTGCCTTTTTTCTTACCATTAAATTTCATTTTTTGCATATTTAGAATAAAGAGACTGAATATTACAAAGCCAAATTATGTAAGCTTCCATTGGGATAAAAGTCAAGTCATTAATTAGTCACATTCTTCATCACTACATCTGAGAAATGCAAGTAAAGAAGAGAAAATTATTCTACCATGTTTAGAAAGTTTATAACCTTAGGCCTCAGTGCAAAGCTTACTTCAAGCATTGCATACCATTGATTTCAATGAATTTAATCCCTACCGGTTACAGGCTTCATGAGTGCATTTCCATCTTTACAGGTGCTTCTCAGAATTAATTGCTACTTTATAGGTAATCACCATTTATATAATTAGATTAGAAAAGTTAGTAATTTAAAAGATGGCTAGAATTGAGGAGTGACATTATGAAGAGTGATACTACCATCACGCTTCTTACATTTTCTTAAACCTCTTTAAGGAGTGTGAAAAAATGGTGAGCAAAGAAGTTATTAAAATAGTAGTCTGATTTCAAAGAGTTTCAACTTTAAGATAAAAGTCTAGTAAAATTTTACTTTTTAATTTCCTGATAATTAAACACTGTCTCTCATATGCTGGAACCACTTCTTTTCAAAGAAGTCTGTGGTATATATTAGTACTGTGATTTTATTTCTTTAAGGAGTTAATTGATGGGCACTATATACAGTAATAGCAGCCCTGTCCATTATTGCCTCTGCACTGGCTCCTGTCTGATGGAACTTCCCTGTTGTCTTATCCACCTGTTCTAAATTGACATCCAAATGCTCTTTCCCCTAGGGCTTCTTTTCAAAATATTTGCTTGGAAAAAAATTGATGCTTACTCCCAGTTTTGATATTCTAGTGATATTCTTACTGAGATTTGGGGACATTACAATGTACTTTCAGAAGTGATTGAGCTTGTCTTACTTCCAGGATTTACTGTTAGTACACCAACCTGGCATATATAATATGGAAAGATATTAGTTGATCTGAGGATGAATTAAAATCTATTGATATATGTATATATTTTTAACAGAAAATATATGAAATTATACCAATTAAAGTTTCAGAATCCTTGTGCTTTTTCAAAGAGTAGGCTACCTCTATAAATCTAGGGATATACAAGTACAACAGTGAATAAATAAATGAAGAGGGGACTATAATATTTAAATTTCAGTAAATGAGATACTTGCCATTCTAACTGAACTGCTTAAACTGCTTTTATGTCTAATTTGTATTGAATTTTGCATCTATTGCTATCAGCCTGAACATATATTCTTTTTAAAATTTAAGAGAGAAATAACACTGAGATAAATAGGCTTTATGGACCTAGCAGTATTTTTATAATATATATTCATGATATATATATATAATTGTTTTTTTAGCTAATCAGTTAAAATATCGTTTTAGCAATTCAATTAATTCTTTGCTTTAGTCAGTCATCTTTTGAGATGTCAAACTTATCTTGCCCTGTATTTTGTAGGCTACTAACTTTATTCACCAGTAAGACCAATTTCACATGGGATTCAATGTACAGCCAAAGATGGAGTATGATTAAAGAAATAGGAAATTTTCCAAGTGTGTTACAGTATCATCCTCATCTATGAATAAGGTGCCAAAAATCACAACCATGAGTTATTTATCTGTTTAAAGTTCAGTCTACTGAACACAACATTGAAAGACAAAAAGATATAATAAAATAGAGCTTAGGGCTATATATTAACTTAGTAGTGTTCATTCTTGAATAAGCAGGTATAAGTGATCTATCGTGATAATAATCCTCCTGAAGTGTAGGAGAGGGCCATTTTGATGGTAATTTTAAATTGTTTGAAAATAGGAAAGGATAGATATTGCAGTGGAGTACCAAGGATAAATAGAAAGCAGAATGAGGCCTTTGTTGGTAGATTTAATGAAAAGAAAGTCAATGTTGACTAAACAAGATGACTTTCTATTTATGATCTGATGTAGGACACAGTTCAAGCTGCTTATAATGGAATACAGGGCCCTCTATAAAAACCATTCTTCCTGGCTTTCTGTTAGTTGAAGGGCACCAGGGAATCTACATCTTAACCTTATTTTGTACACCCCTCCCCCAACTTCAATTAACAGGGAGTTAATTCCTGAACGAGGAGTAGATATTTCCATGATAAAATGTACCTCAATTATCTTCTTTTTATTATATTTTCCAATTAATTTTTCTTTAATAGTCTTGCAGAACAACTGAAATAATTTAGGATTTCACAGTTTGGATAGGTGATTTTATACATCAATGTTTTAGATTATTACACTAACTTTTTGCTTCTGGCTCAAGCTGCGACATATGTATATACCTTACCTTATATAAAAATATAATTATTTACTTATATTTATTAAATTTTACTTATTTAATATTTCACACTTTGCAGTATTGCCTTCTTTGCCTTTGCCACATTTAAACAGTCAGGCATTCTTACTCATTACCTCAAGGAAAGAATATGAGAGGAAAAAGAAGCTAAAAGATGAGTTACTGTTGAAACTTTAATTTGTAAAAGCCTGTACCCAAAAAAGGATAAAAAGTATATAAAATTTTTTTTAAAAAATTAAGAGCTGTTATTCCTAACAAGGAGCTCCCTCCTCACACTGTCTTTCCACATAACCTAGAAGAGAATAGGAGTCCGTGAGCAGAAACAACATAGAATGAAGCAAGTGGTATTGAATGTTAGAGAAAAGGACTCTGTGCTCTTTTCTTTGGCCAAATCCCAGGTAAACTTTTGATATTCAAGCATAAAAGAGACCTGTTTCTCATTTCCTGTGAAGAGCCCTTGGGAGATGGTAGGAATGCAGACATCAGAAAAGCATGTGTAATGTCTGTCGCTGTATAAGACCTAAAAAGATTCAGAGATTATCCCAAAATTTTGCCTGCAGATACCTTGAAAATAGTAATTTCTACACAAATAATGGAGAACCAGTAAGAACAATGGTCATCTCAGGAGATGTTAGCATACACATTATCAATTGTACAATTATCTATTGAACCTCTATTATGTGCCAAACATTTTTACAGATTGTGAGACATAGCAGCAGTGATCAAAGCACTCAAAATCTCTGCCTTTGCAGAAATTGCATTCTAGTAACAGCTGGGTGACATTAAGAACCAGATATTCATACCTAACTCCTCAGCATGATGTAAACCTTCCTGAACTTGAATTGAACTCTCAGGGAAACGAGAATCTGTGCAAGTGAACACAGAGAATGGACTATGATAAAAATGACACCACACTTGGAGAAGTATGGGAATTAAATTGTAATTGAAAATCAAGAAAAAATTTAATTAATTATAATTAAATAATAATTATAGTTAATTAAATACTGGAGTTTTTGGACTGAGCATTATATCTATTTCTCATTATATACGGTAACTTTTGTGCTAGAAAATGTGTAAGACACTTCTATTATACATTATTTTATGATACTGCTGTTGTGATCATTTATTGAGCACATTCAACAAACAGTGCACGGGGTAGAGAAAGTACAATACATTCTTTCCAAATTTATAAACTTCTTTAACTTTTTCAAAAAATAAATGTGAACATTCAGGGCTTTCCTGGTGGCACAGAGGTAGAGAGTCCGCCTGCCGATGCAGGGGACACGGGTTCGTGCCCTGGTCCGGGGGGGTCCCGCGTGCCGCAGAGCGGCTGGGCCCGTGAGTCATGGCCGCTGGGCCTGCGCATCCGGAGCCTGTGCTCCATAACGGGAGAGGCCACGGCAGTGAGAGGCCTGTGTACCACAAAAAAATAAAAAAAAAGAAAGTCATTCATATTCAATCAAAGTAAAGAGATACAACATTCTTCAGGATCACTCAAACCCAAAGTACTAAGTATATGTACCATTAAGACACATTGCAGTGTAATAAATCTTTCATATATACATTTTTAGATCAGCATAAGTTTGTAATCTGGAAACACTATGTTGTTCTGGAAAATGCTTCTAATTTGGTGAGATCAAATTTTATTTTAACCGTGGAAAGCATGTTAGTGACACTCTTTATCAAGAGTTGATATAACATAAAAATGACAAATTACTTCTTTTAACTGAGATATAATTCACAAACCATAAAAATTTTTAGTATATATTACAGATTGTGAAACCATCACCTTTATCTAATTCCAGAATATTTTATTAACACTACAAAAAAACCCAGATCTGTATCAATAGCAGTCACTCTCCATTCTGCCCTATGCCTATCCCCAGGCCACCACTAATCTACTTTCTGTCTCAATGGACTTTGTCTATTCTGGATATTTTATATAAATTGAATTATTCAATATGTGGACTTTTGTGACTAGCTTTTTTCACTTAGGATAATGTTTTCTAGGTTCATCCATATTATGACATGTATTAGTACTTCATTGCTTTTTATTTCATTAAGTGCATTTATTCCATTGTACTGATACCATGAGTTACTTATTATTCATCAGTTGATGAGCATTTGCATTCTTTCTATTTTTGAGCTATTATAAATCATGCTGCTGTAAACATCTGTGTACAAGTTTTTATATGGGCATATTTTGAATTCTCTTGGGTATATACCTTAGAGTAGAATTTCTGAGTCATAGGACAACTCTATGTTTAACTTTTTGAGGAATTGCCAAATTGTTTTCTATGGAAGCTGCACCATTTTACATTTCTATCAGCTATAGGTCAGAGTTTCAATTTTCCTACATGCTCATCCACATTTGTCATTTTCCATTTATTTGACTATAGCCATCCTAATGGGTATAAAAGGGTATCTCACTGTAATTTTGATTTGCATTTTGCTAATGGTTAAATGTTTACTGACCATTTGTATATCTTTTTTATAGAAATACCTTTCTAAATCTTTTGCCTATTTTTAAGTGCGTTATTTGCCTTTTCATTTTGAGATGTAAGAGGTGTTTATATATTCTGGCAACTAGGCCCTTATCAGATATAGATTTGTCTTTTGACTTTCTTAATAATGCACTTTGATGCACAAAAGCTTTTAATTTCAATGAAGTCCAATTTATCTACTTTTATGTTGTTGCTTATGCTTTTGATGTCATATCTAAGAAACCATCAACCAATTAAGATCACCAAGATTGACAGGTATATTTTCTCCTGAGAGTTTTATAGTTTTAGCAATGTTTGTGGTTTTTTGATCAACTTTAAGTTAATGTTTGTATATAGTGTGAGGTAGGGATCCAAATTCATTGTATTGCATGCTGATATCCAGATGTCCTAGAAACATACGTTGAAAAGACTATACTATCTTTATTGAATGCTTTTGGCACCTTTGTTGAAATCAACTGACCACAGGTTTATCTCTGGAATCTCAATTCTATTTCATTGATTTTTTTTGTCTAATCTTATGCTGGTACCATGCTATCTTGATTACTCTAGTTTGTTGTTAAGTTTTGAAATTGAAAAGTACGAGTCCTCCAACTTTGTTCTGCAAAATTTATTTTTGTGAACCTGGGTTCCTTGAATTTTCAGGATGAGCTTTTCTATTTCTGGGGAAAATTAAAAGCAGGTAGCTGGAATTCTGAGTAGGATTGCATTAAATCTATAGATCAATATTTGGAGTATTGCTCTCTTAATTACATTGTGCCTTCTAATCCATAATCAAGGGATTTTTAAAAATTTATTTTGTTGATATTTATTTTAACAATATTTTGTTTTAGTTTTCACTATATAAGTATTGCACTTGTGTTAAATTTATTCCTAAGTATTTTATTCTTTTTAATGCTAATGCAAGTGGAATTTTCATAATTTCATTTTCAGATTGTTTATTGCAAGTGTATCAAAATGTAGCATTTTATTATTGAGCTTGTGTCCTGCAATTTTGCTGAACTTGTTTGTTAGTTCTAATAGATTTTTATGAATTTGGGGAAGTTCCTATATATAAGACCATGCCACCTGCAAAAGGTATAATTTTACTTCTTCCTTTACAATCCAGGTACCTTTTATTTCTTTTCCTTGCCTAACTGTCCTGTTAAAACCTATAGTACATTGTTGAAAAGAGATGCTAAGAGTACTCAGCCTTGTCTTGTTTCTGATCTTCAGGGGAAAGCTTTCAGTTTTTCACCAGTAAGTATGACTTAGCATTGAGGAAATTCCATTCCAGTTTCTTTTCTTTTCTTTTTTTTTTAGTGTTTTTATCATTAAAGGGTTTGGATTTTGTCAAAATTTTGTATCTGTATCTATTGAGATAATCATGGTTTTTTTCCCTTCATTCTACTAATATGTTGTATTTCAGTGATTCATTTTCTTATACTGAATCAACCTTACATTCCCTGGGTAAATATTAGTCAAGGTGTGTAAACCTTTTCATATGCTGCAGGATTTATGTTGCTGATTTGTATTGATCTGTTGGGAATTCTTACTTTTACATTAATAGGGGATACTGGTCTCTAGTTTCTCTAATTGTAATGTCCTTATCTAATATAGGTATTATGGTAATACTGACTTTTGAAATAGGTTAGGATGTGTCTATTCTCTTCTATTTCTTAGAAGAGTGTAAAAAGGATTAAGATAATTCTTCATTAAATATTTGGTAGAATTCACCAGTAAAATCATCTGTCCTTCTAATTTAAAAAAAATGTATACAATAAGATTTACTCTTTGTGCTATAAATTTCCGAGTTTTGACAAATATGGAGTGTCATGTATCCATCACTAAATTATTATACAGAATAGTTTTATTGTTCTCAAAAATCCCTTTTCTTCACTTGTTCAACCCCCTTTCCTCATTCTCCTCAGCCACTGATATTTTTACTATTTATATAGCTATGCCTTTTGCAAAATTTTATATAAACAGCGTGTTGCCTTTTCAGACTGGCTTCTTTCATTTGGCAATATACATTTAAATTGCATCCAGTTTTCGGTGTAGTTTTATAGCTTTTTTTTTTTTTTTTTTCTGTATGCAGACCTCTCACTGCTGTGGTCTCCCCCCGCCACAGAGCACAGGCTCCGGACGCGCAGGCTCAGCGGCCATGGCTCACGGGCGCAGCCGCTCCGCAGAATGTGGGATCCTCCGGGACCCAGGCACGAACCCGTGTCCCCTGCATCGGCAGGCGGACTCTCAACTACTGCGCCACCAGGGAAGCCCAGGTCATTTGTTTTTATCACTAAATATTATTTAATTGTATGGATGCAGCACAGTTTGTTTGTCTATTCACATTGAAGGATATCTTGGTTCCTTCCAGTTTTTGATGCTTTTGAATAAAATTGCTATAGCTACTCATGTGCAGGTTTTTCTGTGCCTATCAATTTTTAAGTAAGTTTGGTACTACCTAGGAGTGTGATTGCTTGATCCTATGGTACAATTATGTTTAGCTTTATATTTTTTTACTTAAGTGGATGTACCAGGCTTAATTCCCACTATTAGTGAGAGTTTCTATTGTTCCACAATCACATTGGCAATTGGTATTGTTAGTTTGTTGTTGTTGTTGTTCTGATTTGGATTTTAGCCATTCTAATATGCATGTAGTAGTATCTCATTGTGCTTTAATTTGCAGTTCCCTAATCATAAATGATGCTGAGTATTTTTTTTTGATGCTGAGTATTTTAATATGTTTATTTATTTATTTTTATATGTTCATGGTGATTTATAAATTCAGGTCTTTTGCCCATCTTAACTTTTTTCCCACTTTTTTTTTTAATTTTAAGAGTTCTTCTATATTTTAGATATGCACTCTGGTTTTATTATCCATAAACTTGGGATTAATAATTATAATCTCCTCATTGATTGGTTTAGTTGAGAAAATGCAAAGATTTAGTGGAGACACTATATACTGTAAGTGCCAAATAAATCTATTTGGCTGGGAACAGCTTTGTTCACATCTTACCTTTCCAAAGCCTACCACAGAAACATAAATAAAAATGGGTCAAATTAATAAAAAAGCATGTCTAAAATAGGTGGGATTCAGGCTTATTTGTTTGGTCAGAACCTTTATATACACTCTACATTCACATCAACTGCTTCTAGCTTAAACACAGTAAAATGTAAAACAAAATGTATGATCATGCACACATGCAAACGTGTTTTCTCCTAATAGTCTTATACAAACCATTTGTTTTCATTCTTCTATTATACCATTTATTTATCATTCTATAATACAAACATTCTAAAATATTGATGGAAGAAATTTTCACACATTGAGGTACAGGGAAGTCATTCTGGCTTGTATCTGCTTTGGCTTGAATTTCATGCTAACTAGAATAGCCTGTCTTATGGCCTGTCAAACAGGTATTGCACATCTTTAACCATTAAAAAAAAAAAAATGTTTTTACCAGATTTTGTGGAATGTCCACATTGAAGATAGGGATAAATGCCCCCCTTTCCTATGGTGTCAGTGGTAGTACTCCTTCGAACATGAGGTTCCCTTCCCAGACACTAAGGTCATGCTGACTTACTGTGTATATGCTAATCTATCTCTTCTGAAACCTTAAAGGAACGTACTCCTGTCATGTTTGATATTTGTTCTTTGTTCTGACAAGTTGTAAAACTGTGGTTCATGCATCCAAAATGGAGCCCAGTGGCCATTTTGGTTATGGTTTCAGACACATATCTGCATCACTGAGAACTTGAATTTTCTAGACTGTATCAATCAAGGACTCTCCCAACCGAATTTCCAAACAATATCTGCTAGAAGCTGCCAGCTGTAACCTTATGGTCTCAAGCTCTCCCGTTGTAATTATGCAACAGTTTTAGACTCCAACCAATCCTTGCTTAGCAAGCATCCTTAAATTCTTGCCAGCTCCAGTCTTAATTCTTGACCAACAAATTATATAACTTTGTGGGTTTTGCCTCCCCCATTTTGTAACCGGATAGAACACAATTCAAATGCTTCTTGATTCCATGTCTCCTGGGCTATAGTTCTCAGTTTGGTTTGAATACAACTCTTTTCTAGTCCTAGTATAGATTGCTTGTTGATTATTTGCATTGACAATATGCAATGGTTTCCTCTGTG
The DNA here is from genome assembly GCF_964374135.1 of Grampus griseus. Lineage (NCBI taxonomy): Eukaryota > Metazoa > Chordata > Mammalia > Artiodactyla > Delphinidae > Grampus > Grampus griseus. Next base: position 65,259,370 of record NC_138997.1, read on the forward strand.
TAAGTATAATTTCCAGCAAATAGTATGTATTAGTATATGTTCTTATACTAAAATTCTTAATATCGTTGTGAAAAAATATTTGAGAAATACCCTGAATTCCTGAACTTTCAAAAACATATTTCTAAACACTATTTTTCTAATAAAAAGTTGCTAATAAACATTAGTTATTCCTTAGCTCTATGCTGTTTTGCAAATCTTGAACCTTAATATTTAAGCATATCTTGAACCAATTACACATAAATTATTTTAGAATTTTTAATGTACATAGTTGTCTCCTCAATAAAGTAGGTATAATCACAAGGTTAGAACTCAATAAAAAGAAGCATTATAGATCAAAGAAAATACACAATTAAATCAAGTATCTGATTCCTAGCCTGTATTGGCACTATAGTAAATAAATATTTGGCAAAAAATAATTTGAATCAGTTTGGTGAGGCTGCTGGTTCTTAACTAAACAAGTAGTTTGTGTGAAATCCTTCATGAAAACATGTTAAAACACACATATTTGGGCTGAAAAGATACTGGGAGGTAATCTAACATAGTATCTTCATTTTGGATATTTAGACATATGGAATCTGTGAATTAAATAATTTCAAAGGCTTAGTCCATGTTCAAAATTAAAAATTAATTGCGGAAATGGTAGTAGATCTATAATCTCCTCTTACTCATTTTGTCCTTGGAAAGATAACTTCACAACTCAAATACTCTTACTAGCTTATACTTTCAGGCTAATAAGAAAGAAGATGTACTCACCCCACAGGTAATTATGTTGCTTTGCTTGATATAGATGGTATTCTAAAAAATAAAAGTGAAGAAAAATTTTTCTTCAGTTAAAGCAAAAACAGAAACTTTTGATTTTCCTTTTGAAAGATGAAATCTAATAAAAATAGAAGGAGCATAGGACCAACTGCAGAGTGGTGTACAGGTTGTGAGTATAGATTCTAGAATCAGAAATATTTCTGAAAAAATATTGAGCTGCCAATAGCTCTGAGAATTTGCTCATAACTTAATCACATTAAGCCTCTGTGTCCTCATCTGTAAAATGTGGTTAATAATAGTATAATTACGTAGGATTTTGTGAATATACAGTGAGAAAAAATGCATACATATCTAGAGCATAGTTAATGCTTTAAGTGAATGCTGCTTCTTAATGTGTTTTAAGTTAAGCAATCTTTCTTACATCTTACATAAAGGAGGAAACTCAAGAACTTATTTCTGATGTGTGCATGTGTATGCATGTGTACATAAATAGAAATAGAGGCCAAGAATAATTTTCAGTGTTGACCTACTCAGCATAGTAAGAGAGTTAACTGCATTGAAGATTACAGAGGAAACATATTTTAGACAGATTGCTAAGAAGTGGAAGAAATGGGGATAAGTTTTAGGTGAAAAATAATAAATTCTAGATATAATTTGGAAACCTTTGTTTGATAGAGTGTTTCCACAGACAGAAAAAACACATAAGTTTAGTAAAGGTGGTACATAAAAAGGAAGCTTGAATTAAACTCTAAGTGGATCAATCTTTATTTTTCTGTTAAATGTAGTATGTGTATGGGAATCTATTTTGTTCCAGAAAGCTGCTGAATATATAGCAGTTATCAGAGCAAATATGGTCCGTGTCCTCAAGATCTTTTTAATTTATGAAAGAAGAATACACTAAACAAGTACTGTAATATAAATATCCTGAAATTTAGAGAGGGAAGTGTTTTCAAGCTGTGTAATGGACATACCCCCAAATATTCTTTAAACACTAATTTATTTCCTGTTTCATATAAATATATTTATATCAGTAAGTTTGTATTTATTCTGTCAATTTTGAAAATATTTATAGCAAGATGCCCTACTGAAGATTTAACTTCTGTTGTTACTATTTGAATGTTTTACCATTACCACAAGCAAATAGCAAGAAAGTTACCTTGGATATATTTGGGAAGGTAAAAGAGAAGTGATGCTGTTCCAAGTTTAGAGGTCAGTCTCCTTGCTGGAAAGGTAAAAATGCTTTTGGGTAAAAGACTAATGCAGAAACCACATGGACAGCATCCCTAGGACCACCAGCATCTTGTAGACATGTACACGGGATTAAAAGGAGCTAAAAGAGCACAGAAATGTGAATAGGAGAGGGACACCGTGGGAAGAGCTTAACCAAGGAATCAGATATATAAAGAGACTCAGCAGATCTGTACAACCCCTCAGGTCAACTCCTCTGAGCATCAGTGGTGAGATCATTGCAGCCTCGAGAAGACCAGTAGAGCCCACTGAACAGACTTCAGAGGATCCCCATTTAAGTCCTCAGGACTGGCTTCTTTTCAGCCCTTCATATGTTTCCACATTATGAGGAAATCTAAGAAGGCCAAAAGCAAAGAGAGTGATAGTAGAATTTCAGCTCTTCAGACCCATTAGAGGGAGCTTCAGTTTGTGTAGTAAAAAAAAAAAGCATATGTGATATTATTAGAATGCAGCATTCACTGTGCAGATCATTTATGATATATTTTTCTCAAGGTGTTTTACCACAGGTTCATTTTATTCAAATGTCCACAGTTCACAATTGGTGGACTTAGATATCCAAAAAGAAATATCTCTATTTACTACAAACTACTTCAAAATGAATCCAGAAGCCTCAGTCCTTAGAAAGTGGCTAAGCCATTAGACACAAAAGACTAATACTTGTAAAAGTGTCTTCCTTTTGTCATATATGTTTACAGTTCTCTGCCACTTTCTTTCAAAAAAAGAAAAATGACATCATAAATAATTTACTGTTCTTTGAGCCAGAATAGTCCTTAAAAGAATCATCTGATACAATCACTTGCTTTATTCTGTCTGATAAACAAATATTTATTGAGCTTCTTCAAGATTCTGAGCACCCTGCTATAGACACATAGCAGACAAAATTTTTTAGCTCTGAAAATATTTTCTTATCCCATTTCATAGGTAAGGAAACTGAGGTTTGGATAAATTTAGTGACTTTATCAAGTCTGAGAGGCTACAAATAATTGAATAGAGACTAGAACCCAGTTCTTACTCCTAGTGCTGTGTGATTGTCAATACACTACTCTGCTTTGCAAATGTAATCTTAAAATAAGTTCAGTGTTTCATTCAGTGATTTTGATATTGCTTAATACTGTTTATTGATTATACTGAATTAACTCCTATATATAAAAGGATAATGTCTTGCTATTTTTTTTAAAACTTCTCAAAGTCAACAGAACAGTGTGCATATGTATACATTATATATATGCATCTATTTGTATGTATATACACACACATTGCAACACATATATCCATCCTATGATATGATAGAGTGAAATTTCAGGAGAGTATACAAAGACCTTCTTTCACTACTGTGGATGATAAATGGTAGAAATCTTATCAAATCACAGGTATGCAGGAGCATTTTACCACAAACAGCTACTAAATGGGCCAGAAGAATTGTTATGGACGTTGAGAGAGTAGCAACACTAATAAATATTATACATTAAACCTCTAAAAGGTAATGAAGCTAAACATTGCCTGTTATTCTCTTCAGGCAAGATTCAAGTTGGAAGCTACTACCTTATCATTTAAATGCCTTGTGCTGTATACTCTAAACCATAGGCAATCTCCAACAGTGAGATCATTTTTAGGCAATAAAAATCATTTGAATAAAATTACTTAAGCAAGTGAGCATCTGTGCCTTTATCTAAATGACCAAATGCTAGAAATTGAGGAAAGGAGCCAAGATGCTTTTTCTTAAAAAGAGGCAAAACAGACAAAAAAACACAACACAGCATTTAGACACAGAAAACTGGCTTGTTACTTTTACGTTCCTTGAAAGTTTTTTTTTTTTTCTTTTTCAGCTCATTTGTATCTCTGTCTCTTGCTTCTGCAATAATTTGCTACTGTAAAGTTATTTTTGTCTTAAGAAGATAATCTTCAAATATTATGTAAGAACAGTATGTTTAATCATATTTTCTGTAAAAGTGTGCTCTTTTCCTTTATAAAATCTTTGTACATATACTTCTTGACTTTCATATTCAAAAAGTATACACACATATTTTAGGGTACATACTATTTTAATTAATAGTGATTTACTTTAATGTATTTTTCTCAGAAAATATTCTCACAGTACCAGAACACTGAAAAAAATACTTTTTACTTATTAGTGATATCTAAACCTGATACTTCTTTGCATTCTCTTGTAGGTAAATGATGTCAAACTAAGATTATTCATAAACTAAGATTATTTATAAACTAAGCTTGTGTCTAAATAATAGAGAAAGATAGAAGACACATAACCTACAAATAGTAGACATTAAATTATATTCTAAGACCACAAAATTACACAATGATAGAAATTTTTTGCACCTTGAACTTCAATTTGATACCTCCTTATATAGGGCAAACAGTAGGGAATTATAAGGCCAAAACTCAAAATACAACATTTCATTAAAATTGTTAGAAAAATAAAAGTTAAAATATTTTTTAAAAATAAAAGAAGAACGCTAATTTGCCCTTTCTTAGCTAACTTGCTGGGATGTTTTGGATGTAAATGAAATAACCAAAAGTCAATGCAAAACATAGTTATTTTATTCTCAAATCATTTTATACTGCCTGGAGAAAGTACTTCTGAAAGACTTTTTTTTAAATTGTAGATGAACATTTTTAATAACCTAAAAAGAAATGCATCATATGTGGGACCTGATCAGCAGAAGAGAGGGTCAGAGCATGTCCAGACAATAGTTAGAAAAAGATTAGCCCAGAAAGAGAATATGGCTGTTTCAAAGATATCCAAGAAGTAAATAACTGATGGGAATTCAAGCAATGGGTGCTCAGCATGAAAAATTATAACGACTGTTGAAAAGTAGAGCAAGAAATTCGCATATCTCATAATTGGCACAAAGGAAGATCCTGTTAAGCCACAGACTAGCATTCTATCTACTACCGTGGAGACTTTGGGAATCATATTCTGGGTCAGAATTTTTAACTTTTGTCTCAAGTACATTTGTTACCATGCACCAGTTCTGATAGAAATCATAGTTCTTAGTAGGCAGTCATGTTGTATACTACATGATTTTTTTCCTGGGACTTACTAATTAGCCCTGATGTTACCCGGGACATGTCCTGGACTCATGGGCTGACAACCCACTGAATGGAAAGTTAATTTGACATGGCCTGCCTTAGAAGGATAGGCCAGACAAGTTCCCTCTTTGATATCTAAATTAAGGTATACCAAATTAATAATACAGCTTTCAGGGTATGCTATAACTGAAAAGAGATAAGCAGAATAGCCATGAGATCCCATAAGGAATTCATAATACGAGAACACTCATTTTCACATATCCAGATATACAAGAAAGGAGACTATGTGGCTTTCAAAAGAGTAAGAGACTCACAGAGAAACTAGGTCATCCCTAGAATGTATAGATTGAAACCTTATGTACCTTAAAATTAATCTTCCTTTGGTCTTGAGGCAATGTGAAGAACCTCTGTTTCTTTTACATAAAAATCCTAGAGAAGAGTTCATGATCCAGACATTTGGGGGCAAAAGGTAATACAAATGATGAGTCTCCTGGGGACATAAAAATGACAGGAGCCAAATACCAAGAGGCAGGGTATCCAGTCCCTGAGCTTCTAGGCAGTGACCTGCTCCTGGGGAACCCAGGCCAGGAACAAGTCAAAATTCAGAAAGGAGATAGGTTTAAGATTATTTTTATATAAATCTCAGGACTATTAGAATTATTTACTTACCTATAAGCCTTGCCCTCTAAACTCTAGGAATTAAATACATGCTAAAGAATGGAGCTGAATCCATCATCAAGTTTGTAAGTTGTACAGGATGCCTACATAATTTGTGGGGTCAAACTGAAAATGAAAATGCAGGGCCCCTTTTACCAAAAGCATTAAGGATTTCAAGAGGGAAGCAGATGTGCACTGAACCAAGAGGGGGACCCTTCTTACACAGGTTCCTATACAACTGTGTAAGCTGGCCTTGAAGGGGTGGGGCAATCATACCAGTTTACCCTGAATAAATCATTTTTCTGGGATAGCGTTCATTTATGCCCAGTCTTCTTGACCTATTATCTGTCTTGTAATTATAAGGTGACTTTAGATTTAGGAATACTTGCTTTTTTTGCTTATTAGGTATCTGTTTTCTAACTCAAAAAGTGGCACAATTAGGAACAATGTCCAGAATATTCTCATCAGATTGAAAATTCTATGCATCAGGTTTCATGAAGTTCTCAAATTCAAGTGGATAACAGCCTGAGCTGAACTCAAAAGAGCACATGATTGAAGTAAAATTTTGTTATAGACTCTGAAGGAAAATTAGGAATTTCCCTCAGGCATGTATTGTCTAAGGAAAAGCTCCCCTAATTTTGTAGGGAAAAAAACCCACTTATTATTTCATTACTCCTGTTCTTCAAAGTTAAGTTCAAAATCACTATATGTGGCTTAAATACTTGGGAACAAATTATCCTATAATTTGTGAAGTCTAACTCTTTGATAAAACTTCATTTCTGATTAGGAGGTCTTCCAGGTCTATGTAAATTTCAGGTCCCACTATATCTGATCTTTAGGTTCCAGTGGAAAGTTAATGTATATCGTTTCATGCCAATTTATTTTGTGAGAGAGGTTTCTAGTTTGCAATTTCCATTGATTTTGCAGAACTGAGTTGTCATTTCCCATGCCCTGGCCCCTAAGGATGAAAACCATCTTAGTCAAAGATACCTACAGGGCTTCCCTGGTGGCGCAGTGGTTGAGAGTCCGCCTGCCGATGCAGGGTACACGGGTTCGTGCCCCGGTCCGGGAAGATCCCACATGCCGTGAAGCGGCTAGGCCCGTGAGCCATGGTCACTGAGCCTGCGCGTCCGGAGCCTGTGCTCCTCAACGGGAGAGGCCACAACAGTGAGAGCCCCGCGCACCGCAAAAAAAAAAAAAAAAGATACCTAGAAAACAGCCTGAGGCAAATGTCAATTGCCAACTCTACTATGAGGAGTAGAATCCCAGGAAAATTAGGGTAAGAGAAAAAAGAGAGTGAACCTGGGGAGGGGGAAAAAATACAAAGTGGTACATTACAGCAGCTCCAAAACTTCACTAAATAAACTAGACTGAATGCTTATTCACCTGGGACATCTCCAAATAGGAAGGGCAAGGAATTTAAGTATGTGCCATCTCCTGTCTCTCATTGGTCAAATATAATCTCAAGATACATGAATTCCTACACAATCCCTTCTAGTTGTACTCTTTTTGAGCCCTGAGATGTCTCAAAACACAATGCTTCATCTGGGCCCAGGTGTGGAGGGAAGGGTCAGAGACATACAGAGCTAAGAGCAAATCTAAGAAGATGAATAAATCAGGTATGAAACTTCAAGGTTACATTAGCCACAGACTTATTGCTTAGGAAAGAGGGATACAGCCTTTGTCCATTTTTCTTTGTAGGCAAAGTCACCTTTTTACCTGTAATCTGAGTGTAATGTAATTGGTAGTAAATACATTTCACCACGAATATACCTGAGTCAGTTTTAATTTATTCATTTAACAAGATACTCTCGACCTTCTACTATGTGCACTGGATTATGGAAGGGATATAAAGATGAATAAGTCATGGGCCCTACTCCAAATTCTAATTAGTCCATTTTAGATTTGCTGTTGAAAGATTCACAGGTGCAAGTTTATCCTTATTCCACTGTCTTTTTATAACAGAATCATAAGGTGAAGGCAAGGAAGAGGTGACAATTTTATCATTCCTTGTTTTTTTTTTCTTTCTTGCTTCTGATTTTTAAACAGTTTTAGGAAGGATATTCATTTAACTTTAATGGCTAAGACGAGCTCTATTCTACATAAATCTCAAAAGTTAAACCATATCATGCTTTGATATTCTTTGTGAATCCATTGTTCTCACCTCTATAATCTAAGATCCCCATTTCATGATCCTTAATTTTTCCACATCTGCAAAGTTCCTTTCTGTTATATAACATAAAATACTCACAGGTTCTGGGGATTGAAATATGGCCATTTTGGGGGCCATTATTCAGTTTACAATATTAGGCAAATTCAGAAGAACAAATAATAACTCACAAGATACACAATAAGCTCTTCTCACATCTGAATAAAGTTGCAAGATTTTAGGTATCTTCCTATAACCTCTACTTACGTTCTGAGTTGTAAGTAGTCAGCTCTTACCAGACTTCCCTTTCACACATCTATGAGCTGGTTACGCAGAATATCTTTTTTTACTGCATTCATTAGCTGAAGGAGAATCAATAAAACAATCTGTAGAGTATGCTTCACTAATGGGAAAATACAGTTAGTTCTGTCATAGAATATTCTTAAGCTAAGAATTATAAATGTAATTATAAGTTTCTACTTCTTTGAACTATAAATAAAAATAACTAAATCTACAAAGCACAATCCCATTAAATTGGAATCACAACTCACTCTATTATATACTTTACCTGCTACCTATCTTTCTGTCTTTTAACCAACCATTCCTCTGTTATCTTTTCTTTAGTGATAAAAGAGGAATTTTTTCATATAAATTGCCTTTCCAAACTTGCATCTTCTAGAACAACACACTGTGAGATGCTCCACAAACAGCAAGAGTTTCAAAATAGAATTTGTTTCAGAAACATTACATAAGTTATATATCTTTGGGAAATCAACATGCAGGTCTGTGAAATCCTGCATTAAAAAATTTATCTTTTTTTTTCTGCGGTACGCAGGCCTCTCACTGTTGTGGCCTCTCCCGTCGCGGAGCACAGGCTCCGGACGCGCAGGCTCAGTGGCCATGGCTCACGGGCCCAGCCTCTCTGCAGCATGTGGGATCTTCCTGGACTGGGACACAAACCCGTGTCCCCTTCATCAGCAGACGGACCCCCAACCAGTGCACCACCAGGGAAGCCCAAAAAAATTATCTTTTTTAAACCTGAGTTTTACAATTTATCTAATGATAGAACACTTTTTCACATAATGTTAGTTAACATCCTGTAAAATTAGTGTTTTTATAGAGCACACAATGTTTTAAAAAGACCACTCTATATTAATTGGATATTTATTTCAGTTTCATCAGTAGGTTTTTAATGAAACCCTGATCCTCTATTTATGTTTACTTTTATCGAATACTAACTTTGTGTATTGTTCTTTAGATGTGTTAATATTAACTAGCAGATTAAAACTATTAGCATGTTAGCATATTGTTCATAATCCTATGAGGAATTATTATTTTCTTCACTTGACAGATAAGCAACTTGAAAGAGAGAGGTTAAGTAATCAGCTAGAGAATTGCAGCATGAAAATCCAAGGCAATCTGTCTCCAGTGCCCATTCTTTTGATCTCTAATTTTACTACCTCTCAATGTAACCTTTGACTATAGGTGCCTTATTAAAAAAACTAATCAACAAAGGTTTTAGAGCAAACATTGAAAAAGAACCCATTTCTAAGCATTGTGGACAATGACATAAAAGAAAGAGTTTGAATTAACTGGACAGTAAAATGTCTTTCAAGTAAAAGTAAAGCAAGATCTGGTAGTATACATACATGGAAAGAGATAGTTGTTAACGGATGACTGAAAAATAGCAAAAACAAGTAAGGAGCGTGATTCTTTTTCTTCTTGAAAAAATGTGGTAGAGGAGACTCTAGTTAAAATAGTCCCCTCATATGTTATTGGAACATGGACTACACAGAACTCAGAAAACCTGGGAGATCAAAGAGCAGGTTTATTCTACCTGCCCGGAAGACGGGCCAAGTAGTATGTAAGGATAGACTCTGAGGAATGCTGGGCTTATAGCAGCATTCAAGACCTCGTTGTGAAAATGTTGAAAGTTTTCATTGAGGTTCTCAGGTGAATCCACAATCAGCTTACTCCGGGAACTTCTGAGAAACTGTGAAAACTGATCCAAAGGGCAACAAACACCAGAGTTTTTGCACATGGAACCTGAAGAGAAAACTATGTATAACAAATTGTCATTTGAGTAATGGAAGTACCTAGGAATTCATAGAGCTGCTTTTATAATGCATGCTCAAAATTTTAATATTTTTAAATATGTTGTGTTTTGTTAAAATATTTTAGTTTATTATTAAACGTATATATTACAGTTTTCATATTCCTTAGTGTGCTGGTATAGCACAATAAGCCATCTAGCAGTCAGAATGTTAAAATATATAATTTTAGTACACAGTATACTTAACACACATATTTACATATATATTATTTGAAATATTATATATTGCTTAAAGTTACAATAGTTTTTGCTATATACTTTCAAGCTTTATACTATCCAAAAAATTAACCTAAATTATGCTCTATCTTAACAACTCTTATAATTAAAGTCCAGTTATTAAAATATACTATTTTTCCTCAAGCTCCATTTTTTTAACTATTTAAAGTAAACCAATTCAATGTTTATTTACTTCAGGAAGCTCAAGTTTTATTATGTCAAGTATTATGGGTCTGCCAGTGACATTCTTGAGAATATTTTCAATGTTGCTAAATGATTTTTCTATCACTTTTCTCATAAAAGGATAATGTCTCAGAAATATCATTCATCTTTTCTTCACAGATAAATTCAGTATGTGATTATAAGTTTGGTGTGAAATTAGCAGTTTTAGACAAATATACAAAAGATGAAACTTTCTAAGTAAAATCTTATCAAAATTAAAGGATTGTCTTTCCTGCATATATCTAAAACCTCTTTAAATCAATGAAAATTAGTTCTAACGATAGCAATGATAATACAAAATAACTGTCACAACTAAACTAACAATTATTGAACTCTTATCCTGTGCCAGATTGTTCTAAGCACTTTATCTCATTTAATATTTGTAAAAGCCTGAAAACACTGATGGGGAAATGGGAGCAAAGAAAGAAAAGAACCGCTTTCTTATAGGAGAAGAAAACAGAATGGAGATAGGATGAGAAACTGGAGTAAACTAAGGAAAAGAATATGTAAGAAAATACATACATCTCAGTGCTTAGTGAAGCTGGCCTTCTTTAGTCTTGAAATGAAGAACGGCTGCCACAGCTCTGATACAGCGCTCAAGGCTGTGGATTTTTTATAGCATCCTCCTCCTCTGCTTAGGCCTGCAGGCCTCTGCTGCTAGCTGTGCTCACCAAGCCAAGCACAGCAGGAAAGAGCCATCAATTACTCCCCACTCAGCGTGCAGGGCCACAGCCTGCTCTCCTGAATGTGTGTCTAACTCCCTGCAACTTGAGTGAAAGTTAGGTGTGTGTAATTGAGGGCGGAAAGTTAGGTGCATGTAATTGAGGGTGGAATTTGATCCTATGAGGTTGAGTGAGAAATGATTGATTGGTTTGAACTACAGGAGTTCTTCCTGAACTAATGGACTTCAACAGGGCCCAACTGGCCCTTTAGGGATTTTGATTCTTATTCTCTCCAATTTTGGCTACTTTGTGCAACATTTTCCCTCTTCTTTCTTATTTACTGTCCCTCAATGTTCTGGTCAATTGAGTTGTTCAATTGGCTGAGTGTTTATAAAAAGACCCATCTATTCTTAATAATTCTTGAATTTAAAGATCTTGCTTAGCAAACCAGAAAATAAAAAAGTATTATATAGTCTACATATAGTACTTAGTACTCAACGGATTGAGAACAATAATTATTGCTACTCAAAATGTAAAGCTATAAATATCTCTCTGATCAGGAGTAGAGCTCATTTTTCAAATATCATAAAAAGCTAAAGAAACTGAACATGGAAAGTATTTTTAAATATCTGCTAATTGTTCCATATTGGAAAAGTAATTATTATTGTTTTTAAAACATTAACACAAAGTATATTTTTTTTACACTTATAATCTCTAAATTACCTCTTTTAAATAAAAAACATATTAATTTATCATTTTAAAAGGAACTATCTTTAACATATATTTTACTCATAGTTTGATGAAGATCTGTCTTCCTCATTAATGTGCAAGTCCCAGGAAGGCAAGGATTGTGTCTATTTATACTTACCACTGGCTCTCTGGTACTTATTTCTGGTACTTTCTGGATTTCTGCTATTTATTTCTAGTACTTATTCCTGACCCATAAGAAATGCTCATTTTCCAAAATTAAATTAAGCACTGAATAATGCATTATTTCAGAATCTTTACTATATACAAACCAACTGCTAATAGATTTTTTTTTAATTTTAAAGGTCTTACTGCATTCATATCATCGTTTGGAGACAGATGAAATTCTGTGGAAACACAACATCTGAAGTTGTTAGTTTAAAAAGGACAAGGGTTAGATCTATTTTTTCTCTAAATGACAGCCATTCTTTCAGACAAAGATTCATTTATATCAGCAAAGTGAGCTACTAGATGTCCAGTCAAAGATATGGCACTCTGTTCTAATTAATGAAGTCCAAAATCATTAGATGTGCCAGGGTTCAAATTTCAAAAACAAAATAAATTATGTTCCCTTATCTTTGAAATATAAATGCTGTTTCAGAGCATGAGGAGATTCTTCCATGGCTTACACAAGCATGAGTCAATTCTATGAGTGTCTAGGAAGCAATGGCCACATTACTTTTCAAACTTTAGTAATGTTAGTAAATTGAAGCAAGGTTAAAAAATTGTTTTTGTTTTTTCTGTTCTTTATATTTTTTCCCAGGATTAAACCTTTCTGCTAGTACCCAAAGACACCAGGTAAGTGTATTTTTTATTCTATTTTTGCTCTTTCTAACTTTTGAAAAGTTATATTCTCATTGTCTTTCTGACACTGGGCACTCTTCCAGGTGTCTCTTTATTCCCCCTTACAAGTTTTGTGCAGGCTCAGTTTCCATAGACACCGTGAGTGCACAAAATATCCCTAGCAACTGTTCTTAGATTTTTCATTTAACAAGATAATGTCACCATTTGCAAATAAAGTTATGTTCCATTGTTTCAGGAAATGTATAACAGGTGCTTCTTTCTTTAAATTTTTATATTGAAAAATTCAAGAGCTGTATTGATTGTGCCAAGTTGCTGCACTTTACTGCACTATACATCCTTTTATTTTTAAATAGCACTTCCAATTTGTAGAGTGTTTTGCACAGCATGAACTTCTTTGGAGCTATGCAAATATTAATAAATGTCACTCTCCAATCCACTTAGATGGATGTAAGTTAAGGGTATATCAGCTTTCAAGTACAGCAAAAACTGAGACAAATGTTGCAATTCAAGAACAAAGAGTTCTGAACAGTAAAGAAACAACGTGTAGCAACCTTGAGCTAATTCAGTTTGTCTCATTTCAATGTAATCCTAAAAATATTTATTATCTACTTTTGGAAAGACACTGCTTGGCAGTATTATGTATATAGAAATAAACAAGATATGGTCATTGACCTTAAAATTTCTATTACCCATCAGGAGAAACAGGCATGGATGCAAATTTAAAATATTGGACAGGTACTAAAAATACAAACAAAATGCTATGTAACAGAGAAGGGAGTGATATTAATGCTGAATAAAGACGTTCGCTCATTGGGAAGCTGACATTGGAGCTGTATCTTGAAGGATGGGTAAGGTTTAAACTGATGAAGATGATACCTGTTAATGACAGAAATGCATCTGATAATGAGAACAATGGGATCGCGGGCGAGATGGCAGCAAATAAAAGGAAGAAAGCAACAGGGAGAGGTTGAATGGTGTGACTTTGTTATAAGGTAAAGGCATGATGAAGGGATGAGATAGATGGCAAAGATGTATTTGAGGTCAGATCACAGTATCTATAAATGGTATGCAAAGAACATTGGAGAGTCCATCTTGTATATTTAAAAAATCTTTTTTAGAATAGAGTTTTATTAAATTAGCTATAGGTACATATCTTGACAGATTATGTATTTACACACATACAGGCACACAACTAAGATCACTCTTTCTTATATAAGCACTTTATAGCTACTCTGCAATGATTATGTTCATTTATAAATAAACACAACACCTTTATTTCTGTAAAAGATTGTACAACACCTCACCTATTTGAAATTTATGAATCTGAAAATCTCCTTTATGAATGCAGTTAAGCACCAATCAATAAAGAAAATATAAGTAGGTTAAGAAATATTAATGTCACACAGTCAATGAATGAAATTGCCTATTCTTTTTCACAAGGGGTACTTTCTGGATATTGCTTGTGGACTGTTTATTTTATATACAGTTCTTATATGTATGACTGTTTGGCCTTTCAGCCCAAGAAGCAACACGTTAACAGAGGGAAGAGGCATGTTAAGAAATCACTCAAGGTTAGTGGGAAGTGGCAACAGTTGAAAATTAAAATTATACAAATAATTTAAAAGAACTCAAATTTGATAGGTAATTTTGTTAGGCAAATAGCTGGAATAATTTTAAAATGTCTGATATCACATGGTATAATTAATGAGTATATAGAGCTCTCTATTCCCTAAAATAATTTAGGTCTCTGTGATCATTAGAAAACTATTCTTTTCATTAAATGTTTAAAAGAAAAGTAAAAGCATGTAATAAGTATAAAGCTAAACACTTAGATATTGAAACCATATCATGTCTACTTCCAAATAAAAACTGTTTTAACAAACAACTCTAAAAAATTTGAACGATGTGTTTCTAGTCATATACACATAAACCAGAAATTGTACTGATATTTTTACTGTTGGTTTGAATTTGTCTGTTTTCATCTCACATTGTTTCCTCCAACTACTTATCTTAGTATCCAATTTCACCATCACCACATATTTCCAAACTATGATTAGCATGGTGCAAAGGCACATAGTAGGCTCCAGTAAATATAAAATGAATGAGTGAGGGGATGGATACCACCAGCCTCTGCTTTGTGGCATTGCGCTGTGTTCAGGTCATTAACTCTATTAAGGAGAGAAATGCACAGCTATAATATATAGCTACTGGGTCTAAATGCATCCTGTCTTATGGGCATTCAGAAGTAAGTGATAATAGGGGGAGCTGTTAACATGGGAACCCCATCTATTACTGGAAATATCTATGACAAAACATGATTGGCTTGATTAGTCTACTAACCGTATTTTTCCAACATCAATGATATAATGAATTGTAATTTCTCCACAAAGAAGTTAGAATCACTGTGTTTGACGTTCTTTTATTATTTTTTTCCTACTACAACACATTTTTAGGGAAAAAAATTTATAACAGACGATAGGAGGAAAAAACAAATCTTTGTTACGTTTAAAAAATTTACTTTGTTTCCTTTGTTAATATTTTGCAATTTCAATGTTTTATATTTTTAGAAAATGAAAATAAGTATTTAAAATTATTTATAGTGCCCTTGGATCATGTAAACTAGGGTAGATGAGCAACTGAAGCAATTGGAAGACCACACATGAAGAGGATATGTGAAATATAGTGATTTTGTTTATTTTTTTTATATCATCACGAAGTAGTAGTGAATATTGGGCGACAAAAGAAAAGTCAGTGTCAGCCTATACATGCCTTACATGAATGACTTGAATTTTCAGCTTATTGAAGTCTGAATCTAAATTTGTATATGCATACTTGATAACGAAGGAAAATAGATAGGGTCAAATTATAAATAACAGGAAAAGGGAAACATATTTAGACCATACTTTCTTTTCTCATCATAGGTGGAGCTTCATGATATTAAATCCTATGCATTTACTAACACATGGACCTTCACACAGTTTGAATCCCTGGCACTACATAGGCCACGGCCTTTGCAAAAAATCTAAATATCCTTAAGCGTCTTTAGAGGTTTCTGGAAGATTGTGCACATAACCAAGTTTTCCACAATATTTTCTTTTTAAATCAAACTCTGTCTACGTGACACACAATGTGTGAATTCTAAACTGATTTCTGCTCATGTTTTATTAGGATATTTGTGCTTTGACTGAGTGGCTTTAAATGACAGTTTTAGTTTCTTTATGATTCTAACATGCATGTTTTGAGAAAGCAGAGAACTGTATGGTTCAACCTCCTCAAAAGCTCCTCACTAACTTCTTATTGAACTGATTACAGGCATATGTTTTGCTGACAGGTGACATTTGGTACATTAAACAAAAAATACATAATCTTCCACGTATTCTCTCTTGTATTGTCAGCTCATATTATGAGGGCTAGGTGCTGCAATGTCTACTTTATAAACCACCAAGGGATTGAAAATCATTCGAAAGGCAGCAAAGAGTTAGTGATGATATAATCATCACTTAGATTCAGAAGCTCTGGACTTAGATAATTTTCTAGTATTCTGTAGAGTTAATCTAATAACAAACAGAAGGAACATGTGCCCCTGGAGGTAGGCTAGGTTCCTGCTCTCAATTATCCTCCTCAGGGCCAGTTCCAGATCAGCCTCATTTTGCAGCTTTCTTTTATTTAAAAGAAAAAAATATATATCTACATATATATACATATGAGCTCCAGATATTTTCCTCATTTTACCTTTCTTTCCTAATTTCCACTTTCTTCTTTTGTACTTGAATCTCTGACCCCTGCCTAGATGCGGACAGGCTGCTAAACAATAGGAAACAGGATATATCTATTTCTCCCCTAATGGCTATTCTGAAAAATAGAAATTCAAACTTTTGTATTTTTAAGAGGGTTTAATGCTGGTAACTAAAAGAAATGCCAAATAGTGAATAAAGCAAGAATCACTTGAAGAATTATTTAGTCCAAAAAATATTTTAAAAAATAACTAGCTGGTCATTCCTGAGTTTTATTTAGATTTGTTTTAAGTGAATTTAGGTGTTATAGGCCCTGTCTGTCATGCTTCCCTCTGTATTTATAGCACTAAAGCAACATCTTACACATACTAGGTGCTAAGCAAATATTTGCTTAATAGCTAAATGAAAACCTGCATGAATGATTTACCTTCTCATAACTCTGTGTCTTGCCTTACTTTCTACACGTCTAGATTTGTGCTCCTTTAACAGTCAGCATACCGAACCACATTTGAGAGAATATATATTTATTCTTTATGTCTATGTTGAATGTAAATCTCTGTAATTCTATCATTTGTCCATCTATCTTTGTACCATTTTGCTTTCCTGAAAGGCTTTGATTAACCATTATTTTAAAGTCTACTCCTACTTTGAGGTAAAACATTATTCTCCTGTTGTTCCAAGTAAAAGCTTTGCAAACTGTGCTCTTTAGAACATTAGTTGCCAATGATGCTTTATGTAATGGGATTCTGTGGCCTAGTCAAGATTAACACTAACATAATTATAGTTCTGAAAAGCCCTGCAATGAAGGAACCTATTTAATTATGTTTAAACTGATTCTCTATCTTTATTTGACCAAAGACAACTTTTTTTCCAAACAAGCCCAGTATTCCATCCAAATGAAAATATTGTTTCACAAGATACACATTGTCATACCCTGTTCTCAGGTAATACGAGGAAGATTATTTCACAAAGAGTTATGTTCCACATACACTTTGAGGGAGAAATTTGTTCAAAACCTATAAGCTATGACAAAACTGTCTCCATTTTTCACCTCATCCCCAAGTTTCTGAGGACCTCCAATTCTGATTTCATTGGCAAAAGAGAGATGAAGGCCACCCTTATTACACAAATGATTCAAACCACCTATGGTCACCAGCCACAGTTACTTCCATAGGTTCTCAATATCATGGATGTCTCTACCTACAGCTCTTTACATATAGATCTTAGATTTAAGTAATTACAGCCTGATAATAAACCTACAGTTAAAATAACATGTACAATTCACCTAGAACAAAGGAGGTCTATTCTCTCACAGTTTCTTAATATATTTATTCTCAAATAGAATTTGTCCAGAGTTAGTTCAAGGTCAGTGTGAAGAACACAGAGCTCATAAGTAAATTCGTATTCCATGGGTATATACAGGAGATTCAGAAAGGATTGACATATTTGAATTCTGAAGTATAGGACCGATTTAAATGTTTTCTGATGAGTCATGGTTCTACTTATTTTAATGTGCAAATATGAGTAGAATAATATACATTTATATATTTGTACTATAAGCTGAGTTATAAAATTTAGATAATTTTTCAAATAGATAGAATTTAGGTAGAATTCTTACTTTTGATTCTCTACTGTTTTACTCAATGAGCTGGAGGCAATTAGAAAAATCTGAAAACAATTTCTAAGAATGACTTCTAGTAAAGCATGCCTCATAGTTAGCATTTCTTATATTAACATCTATCATTTTCTAAATTAGAACTTTGAACAGTGTTCACAGAAGGCAAGTGCAGTTTCAAAAATGTTTTTAAAGATTTGCTATTGGAACTGCCCTGGAAGAAAATAAGGAATATAGCTATTGTGTCATAAAGTATAAACATAATGGTGGGGTATACAATTTGCTGCAGGAATTACTCTCATTAAAATTTAGCTGCATCCTTCAGTATTTAACCACTTCTTTGGACTTTTTTCCATTAATAATTTAAAAATTGATGATGATTTTGTATCTAAATATAAAATATTAACCACTCTCTACTCATTGGGAATTCCTTTTTAGTAGGAAACCATTCTGATTGGCTTAAAAAGTCATTTAAGGACTTAGCATAGCTCTGACATCTTTGCCTAGCTGCCTGTGCAGGGAGGTTTTGGCTAGTAATCCTAATTATCTATTCAGGAAGTTGGCCACCAGCTTAACTGCAGCTATTGTAAAGTATCAAGGATTCCACCCTCAAAAAGGACTTTTCTATGTTATTGTGTGTATGTGTGTGTGTTTACTGACAAACCTGTTGGGTGTCTTTTAGTCCTTGTAAGACTTTCTGCCCCACTGGAGCTTACAATCTGTTGTAGGGTATAGGCAATAACATCACATGTATGCGTGTTTGCGTGTGTGAGTATAGTAATGTGTAGTAATGGCAAATCCAGGGAAAGGGGCTGCTACCCGTGAGGTAATCAACAAAAGCTTCTCTGAAGTGACACTAAAAAAAAAAAAAAACTCAATCAATGAAAGTGAAGGAGAAAACTATGTTACGATTTAGGACAATGGTGCTCAAGTGTGGGGAACAGCAAATAAAAAGCCATGGAGAAAAAAGCATATGTGAGGCACAGCTGGAGACTCATGTAGCATTTTGATTTCCTTAGAGAAATGAAATGGTCATTGCCAGTCTCCTATGGAAATTATAACACAGTTAAATCTCCAAAAAGTGTTTAGGTCTTTAAAGGAACAGCTTTGCTTTTAAAGTGAGAGACAACAGTCCTGGCAGAGTCTGTTTTATGGGTTTGAATATTTTAAATTGACTTACTTAATGCCAGCATAAGAGACAGGAACAACTTCATTATTTTACTGAGACATTTGCAAATAGCAAAATGTTACCAATGCTATTTTCAGTATAGAAAATAGGATTTTTGCTCAGAATGTTTCCAGTCTTCAATGTATATCTTTTAATATGTTGTATGCAGTGGTTATAATAAAAAATTATTCTAAAATAAAAGAATGAATGGCATTTCAAAATATAATTATGACAATAACCAGGGTAGAGAGGGGAAAGAAAGCTAAATGGCTTATGGATTTGTAATGTAAAGGTATTACTTGTTGTTTCAATGGCTCCCTGAGTGTTGGCACCCACCTTGCTTGTTTTGAACTTTTACCTAGTTATTGCCTATCTCTGGGCATTCATTTCCAACATGTATGAACAATAAATCCCCTGACGATTTCCCATTTTATTCCTCTCCTTTTCATTTTGACCCAGTTACACTCAAATTACCCAGTGAGAATGCTTCTCACATGCCACAGCTACCCCACCCAAACATTTGCTCATGAATCCTTGCTCTGCTCTTTCACTTCCTGCCATGACCAAACTTTGAGCTTTTGGTGACTTTGTGTGGCCCTCTGAGCATGCCATGCCTTCCTCTCTAGAACCTGTGAGGATAATAAATAATTCAATATCACATGCCCCTTCTAGTGTAATTTCCACAGTCATTTTGGAGTGATCCTTAAAGACCCCACTAGGGGACTTACTCTCCCATTTACAATACAATATTTGACCTTGTTATGTAAATGAAGTACTGAAATTGAAATGATTTCTTTATTTTTATAAAATAAATGGTTACTCTACCTTTGGATATACAAACCAGACTACCATATTTGAGAACCCTCAAAACAGTACATGTACATTTTGTGATTAAATAAGCAACTCCCTTTAGATCTACAAAAAAATGAATATAACTAGTCAAAACAGGCATGTGCAAGAGTGTTGTTCACAGGGAGAGAATAGCTGGAGAGACAGGAAAAGTCCAGGAAAAGCGAGCAATGAAAGATCCCAAGCAGCCTTGATCTCAGACATCTCAGACCCAGAGCCCAGTGGTCTGGGCAGAGTTGAAGGAGAAATCAAGTGACAAAATAGATGACAAGGCCATGGGGAACAAGCTTTATAAGAATTTATGGAACTGGGCCATACATGATATTAGAGACCCAGGCAAGGTGAGACATCAGAAACGAGACAAACAGTTAGGAAAGCAGAAGGGAGTCAGCAGTGACAATGAAAAGTTGAAAGAGAGTGATGTTACCTCAGACAGAAAATTTGCAAAGAGTTCCTATGATAACAAAAGTCAGTCCTAGGAAATAGTCTGATTGTGGCCTTAACATAGGAGTCAGTGAGTTACTATAGGGCTATAGCTACCTGGTTGGATTGGGCAATGTGTTGCAAAGAGTAGTTCTGACAGGAAGTGAACAGGCATGGATTTATGGATCATTTCCTGTGGCTACAGGTACTTGAGTTGCGGTCATAATGTACAGCCTGCTGTACAACTTGTTTGAATCGATGTTTACCAGTCACATTCCCTTTGGGGTCTCTTTAGAGGAGTCAGGATGTGGCGCTATTAATTTAAATGAGAGAAGACATATATTTGAAAAGGCTCCTACAAGCATTTCTCTATGACTTTAAAACAATCTGCTTTTTCTCCCCCCCACATGGAATGAAATTAGACTTTAAATCTCATTACTGAGATTGAATGTTTCACGTGGATTATTTCTGCTGAAAGGAATATAAATTCTTCACTCCCTTACTGG
Organism: Grampus griseus; assembly: GCF_964374135.1. Lineage (NCBI taxonomy): Eukaryota > Metazoa > Chordata > Mammalia > Artiodactyla > Delphinidae > Grampus > Grampus griseus. Next base: position 65,280,290 of record NC_138997.1, read on the forward strand.
GTTTTGGAAAGCCTGGCTAAGGAGACATACCTGTGGAAATGAGGAGGTTCTAACCTCATCAGTTTAAGTGGAGACCATTTAAATAATTACCTTGCACCAAGTAATATATTCTGCTGTCCTATGAATCAATGCCACTTTTTAATGTTTTTCCTTTTCATTTGTATTAATAACCTCAATATCCCCTTATTAAAGGTGACCCCCAAATATATCAAAGATTAATAATGTCATCCCAGTATACATTGATTTTGATTGAGTTATTAATATAATTTATATCCACAAAGAATACATACTACCTAAGACAGCATTTTCCTCTTTATTCTCATTATTCATCTTTAGAATATACACTTTGGGGATATATATGGTGGGAAAAAATCCATGAAAATATCCTCAAGAAAATCATAAACCTTAGAATAATATATAAAAACTTGTTTACACTTTTATTTTACTCTGCAGGCCAAATATTTCTGCACTTAAAAATCGTAAGCTTACTCCTTTGTGAACGGTTCTGGGCTTTGTTTTTGAGACAAGATATCCTATAATGAAAAAAAATCATTTCAAGAAAGCCATGGGGGTAGAATGAATTGATAAGTATTAAGCACCTACTGTATAATAGCACTCCCTTGAGCTATTTACAATCTCTAAATCCTCACAACAGACCTATGAGGTACGGACCATTAAACTCATTTTTTCAAGATAAGGAAACGGAGAGGATAAATTATCAGTGTAGGCTCACTCAGTGGGACAGTGGCTGGGTTTCACATCCAGGTCTCTCTAAATACAAAGTTCATGCTCTTACAGCCTTTGTAGCCAACAATAACTGTGTGGCCTCTGGATTCTCAGGGAAGTGTGTGAAATGGAGCAGATCAAATATGAACACTTCAGCAATGGGGCTAGCAGCAGGAGAGGAATAGCTGTCATCTGGAATAGATTGTAGAGTAGTGTTTTCCGTTCTCTTCTGATATACAGTCTGTATATAAGGGCAAGATGTTAAGTTCATTTTGGCACAAGACTAGTCTAATAAATTAAAAAAAAAAAGACACAAACAAAAAAACCAACAAAGCTAGCACAGTCTGTGAAATTATTGGCAAACCGTTGAGGTATACTATTTGCAAAAATTACCTCAAATCTTCACCCACTGCTGTATCCACATCTTTGCAATGCTATTCTTCCAATAGTTTCATCAGAAATTAGAATCTATTTACCTTTTCTATATGGGCTGGTCTTATAATTTGCTTTGTTTAATAAAATGTAGAAAAAGTAATGGTGTGCCAGTTCCAAGATTTGACCTCAGAGAGCTTGTACTCTTCTACTTGCTCTCTTGGATCCCACCATTCACCACTATGTGAATAAGCCCAGGCTAGCCTTTTCCATCTAACAGCCAGATAGCCAGTTACAACCTGAATCTGACTGTCCTAGAGTCACCACCTCCACTCAAACTTCCAGCTGATAGCAAATCCAAAAGTAAACCCAGCTACAAACAGCCAACCCTGAAACTTATCATCAGATGTGTCCAACCAATCTATGACAATAATAAACACTTTTTTATAGTTTTAGGGTAGTTTGTTATACAGCAATAATTAACTTGTATAGCTGGTAAATCATATGGCTTTAAAATAAAAACAAACACATACTCAGGTACTTCACTTTAGGCAAGTAAATGAATGTTAGTGGTTATTGATGAAAGCCAAGATGGCTCAGGAATTCTGTCTTCCTCTGTGAAAAACATACACATAATGTTTGACATGGCACTATGCAGTATTTTCTGATTGCTGTAATTTCTAACATGACTCAGAAATAAGAATAATTATCTGATACTTTAGTCTTTCTCAGAAGTCAAGAATTGGAGGAGGCAATGGAGTTTAGTACTTATCCCATTTGGAAACATTACATGGAAACTAATATCCAGGAGAATATATGTATAAATGCAAAGATATGAGGATTGTATGTAAATTTTTAAATTTCACTGTACAACTCAATAAGATGTCTCTCACATCATATAAAAATGATTAAATCTCAGGTATTCTGTGATTTTAATGACTAAAAAAGAAAGCACATTCTCAGCCTTCCATTTGTGTCCTACCGTTATAGACTTGCCACTCTGATTGGGTTGAACCTGTCAGAAGTGTTACGAATTTTGAAATGAAAAGTCTGGCCAGAGAAAATAGATTCAGTTTTTGCTGAATGGAAACATCTGAGGAAGCAGAAAACCAGTGTTCCTATTGTTTGTCATGTAGACATTTGAATTTAATGAGCTGTTATACAGACTTGCATCAGTTAGAATCATTTTGATTTTCTAAATATCTGGTACATAAAACATTCTGCAAAATGTACACTATTGAGTAAAGTTTCATATTTACTTAAATATTTTTAATGCTGCTTATTTCCCTCAACAATTTTAAGATATTTGTGTTATTAAAAAACACGTAGGGCTTCCCTGGTGGCGCAGTGGTTGAGAGTCCGCCTGCTGATGCAGGGGACACGGGTTTGTGTCCCAGTCCGGGAAGATCCCACATGCCGCGGAGCGGCTGGGACCGTGAGCCATGGCCGCTGAGCCTGCGCGTCCACAGCCTGTGCTCCGCAATGGGAGAGGCCACAACAGTGAGAGGCCCGCGTACCAAAAAAACAAAAACAAACAAAAAAAACCCACGTAAAACAGGATTGTTGAAATATATAATTGAATGTAACACAAACAATTTAAAAGGAGGAAAAAATAAAATTACTCTAGAGATAGGGTGACCTGATTATTATAACTGAGTACAAATTTGAGTTTTCAGCTTTCTGAGAGCTTAGGCATAATAAGAGTTATTGGAGACTTATTAAGATTCTACTATATGTTAGTCAATAGTTTAAGCAATTTATCTGTTTTATTTCACTTAATCTACAATACAGTAATCCTATAATACATAAGGCTGTATATTATGTTTTGTAGCAGAAGAAGTACAGGATTTATAGCCAGATGCTCTAGTTCATATCCTGGCTTTGCCATTTACAAGCCATATAACATTCTCAGGCTTCAATTTCCTAATCATTAAAATGGAAGTAATAAATAACTCATTCACTTTTTATTTATTCATTCATGCCATTAGCATACATAGAATAGTATTTTGCTACAAGAAATAGCTCGTGTGTGTGTGTGTTTGTGTGTGACAAGGCAGATTCAGAATAAATAAGTGTGCCAAACATTTTGTACTCATCTTCTAAATAGAGAGGAATAATTAACAAACCTATAGGTAGCTCACAGCCTAGTGTCAAAGAGAGGTAGCTAGACAAATATTTAAGGGGCAAAAGAAAGTGTTTTGAATAGTGTATTAGTTTGATATTGTTGTAAAACAAATTACTAGGAAAGTATTGGCTTAACCAATCACATCTACTCTCTTGGAATTTCTGTGGGTCAGGACTCCGGACATGGTTTAGGTGGGTCCTCTGCTCAGGGTCTCATAAAACTGCACTCTAGGTGTTGGCCAGGCTGCTTTCACATTTGGAGTCTCAAGTGGGAAAGAATCCACTTCTAAATCCATCTGTAGTTAACAAAATTCATTTCCTTGTAGCTGCATGACTGAGGACCTTGGATTTTTCCTGTTTCTTGTCATGTGGGATTCTTCAACCTGGCTGTTTATTTCATCATGCCCACAAGAAAATCCTCTAGCTCTAGTTTGCTAAGAATTTGTCTTACATGACATAATGTAATCACAAAGTGACATCATATTATCTTTACCTTACTTAATTGATCAAAAGCAAGTCATGGGTCCTTCCAACACTCAAGAGAGGGGGGGTTACTCCAAAGTATAAACACCAGGAAGTGGGACTCATTGAGGATCACATGATCACACTAAGTTCTATTCTCACACTAGGGTCTATTTATTACAAGTGCACAGAAAAGGGAAGAAGAAATTTGATTCTAAAGTATGTCAGAGAAAGGCTTATAAGTAAAATGACATTTGCATCTTTAAAATATTTATGAAATTTCACCTTGTGAAGTAGAATGACAGGAAGGGGAGGTGAAAGTATTCCAGGTAAGTCTTGAGAAAACTTATTAAGAGTAGGGATAATGTATCATAGATCTTATTATCCCTCACATACCCTTTCATAGTACCCTGCAGATTAGCATGATTAATAAATATTATTTTAATCTATTGATTTCATTTATGTTCACATTATCTTCTTACTTGACATTTGATATAAAGTAAAATTTACAACTAAACACAATTAAAAATAAAATTATTTAAAAATGACTAGTCCGCTGATATCTTCATTTTAAAGAAAGTTCTTAAATTTACCAATGAATTGATGTATATCAGTATTATTTATATTTTTTAACTCCACTTTTGTTTCCTAATTTGTATTATTTTGTGTTCATGTTTTGTGTTTGTCTCAATTTGTGAAACTTTTTGTTATTATCTATGTCTAAATCACATGAGTATCTTATTCAACTGTTCAACTCAAACCTTTTTTACACAATATATTACGTATTAATACTGTTCTTACTGAACCAACTAAATGAAGTGACAAGAACAAATTTAGCTTTAGCGTCTATGATGCTGTGTTTGCCAATCACAAACTTTAGCCACTTTACAGAAATAGACAATTTGGACTTTTCTTGTCTTTGACAGTTGGATTTGAACTCATTCTATCTAACAGTCAAATCAATTTATATAGATATAAATTTAAAATTAAAGCACAAAATAGAAATAATATTTTTAATCATTTAGGTGGTAACAGTAATGTGGTATATACTTTGAAGAAGCATTATAAACCTAGGGTTACTACAACAATAAAACTTTTGATTGATAGAGAGTTGCCAATTACAGACTGATAAAAATATCAATAAATATAAACTATATTATTATTACCTTTTTCTTAATCATATGAATTTAGTGTTTGCTGATAAAGACTTGCCTGTACTTCCTCCTCATCTAAGGTATTGAAATATAATTATTGCAATTTAATTAAATGTATATAGAAACTCAGTCTTTATGTAAGTAAAAGTCCAAGTTCTGGGTCTGTGTCCTTAAATACAAACCCTTACTCCACCATTATGAGTTGTGGGACCTTAAGTAAATTAATAAAACCTCCTGTTCTTCAATTTCTTTATTATAAATTTAAGATAAAAATAATATCTATCTCATGTGGTTATTTTGAGGTTTAAATAAATTACTACACATAAAGAATTTAAATAAGTGAATACTTAAAAGTTTCATGAGTATACAATAATGTTATTATTATTTTGTGAAATTTTGAAGATACAGAAAGCCGATATATTTTTATTTCTAGAGGTACAGATTATTTATTTTTAGAAAGTTCAAAAAGATAACTGATTTTAACATTGCTAAAATATGACTAAAATTAATTAAAGGTAAATTTGGAGCATGCTACTACGGATGTGATCTAAAAAACACATTTATCTCTATGATTTTTTTTTGATTTAGTAATCTATCATTTGAGTAACAATAATGCTTTATGGTCTTATCTTCCAACATATTTTTGAGAGATGTTTCTAGTATTTCTATTATCAAAATAATGTATGTTTCTAGGATTTTAGTTTGCAGAAGTCATAGTATTTGCAAAATTATTTTAAATTATGGAACATCCTAAATATTTATTTTGAACATAGTATATTCACTATATGAAAAAAAGTATAATTCAAAAAATTATATATACCTTGAAAATCACGTTAAATTTTTTGCTTTATGTTGGAAATGTTAATCTCCTTATTTATTCATTTGTCTTTTATAGTATGCTGCTGTTTTGCAGGAGGCAATAGATATGGTGACTTGTTTCTGTGTTTCTCATTGGGGGCAGTTAAAATTGATTTTGCACTTTCTGTAGATATTGATTGGAAAGGAAACCTTGTAAATTTCTACAGTCTGTTAATTTACCAAAGTTATTTATTAAACATAAGTGATCCTTAGTATTTAATTCACGCAGATGACTAAACCCAGTCACAACAAGCAAGAGTAAGATTCATATTAGTTTTATAACATTAGTTTTACCTATATGTGTATATACACACACACGTGTGTGTGTGTGTGTGTGTGTGTGTGTGGTGTGTGTGTGGAGAGAGAGAGATCACTATATCAAATATATTTTAGATGAATAAAAGTAGACTGTTAATAAATAATAATTGTAAGTGCTTATAGAAATATAATTATAATTTATATAGATTTTTCATAGATCATGCAACCAATATTAGACTAAGGTGATTAATGATATGACTAAATGTTTTCCTTTTTAATTCAGGAATTCTTTTAATCCCTTAGAGAAGTTTAACTTGATTTCTGAGATTAGGAGAAATACCTATTTTATGCTCTCATAGTCCCATGTTTCTTTTCTTATAATTTTTTCAGTCACAGATATATTCTTCTTTGCATACGTTTTTGATTGCTATCTTCCTCTTCCCCTGCTTCTAAGAGGGCAGAAAACATGTCTGTTTTGTTCCACATGGAATCCCAGCAATCAGCACGTTTTTGACACATAGTAGCTGCTCAATAATTGACTGACTGACTGAATGAATGAATGAGTTAGGCTGTGGAATTTCTTATGGTTGAGACTTGGACAGAAGCACTGCATTATCAGCACTAATGCTTATGCTGATTAATTTGGAAGAAAGATATAGGCACATATATAAACATTTAAAAAAATGATTTGGAAACCAACTGAAAGAATGTCATACAAATACCACTGAAATTGGCTCTAATTTCACCAAGAATATAACTGATAATACTGAAATAAAATATTTCTTTCCGAAAGATATTTTTGTCAATAAAAATGTTTGATTTTGGGCTTCCCCGGTGGCGCAGTGGTTGAGGGTTTGCCTGCCGATGCAGGGGACACGGGGTCGTGCCCCGGTCCGGGAGGATCCCATATGCCGCGGAGCGGCTGGGCCCGTGAGCCATGGCCGCTGAGCCTGCGCGTCCGAAGCCTGTGCTCCGCAGCGGGAGAGGCCGCGGCAGTGAGAGGCCCGCGTACCGCAAAAAAAAAAAAAAAAAAAAAAAGTTTGATTTTTAAAAATGTGTGTATTTTAAACTTTACAATGAATCTATTATAAATCATAATCTCCTCCCTAATGATTCTTTTTTATAAGCCATTCTCCCTACAACCTAATCTGTTAACATACAAATTTTTATTGCACTGAGTACCAATGTGAAGAGCTTAATTTTTTGTTTTTTTCTTATGGAAGGGAATTACTTAAAGGGTAGGATCAGAGTCTTAAATTACCGTCTAATTGCCCTTAGGCTCTTGCCTCAAGCTAGTGTTTTCCTACAGAGACATGAACTTTATAACCCTATAAGAAATGGAGAGACCAAGATCAGCCAGGGTAAAGTAGACCTTCTACTACTACCATGTTCTTGCAAAGAATCTTCCAAGGTCCTGGCTTGCCAATTTTTAATATTGTATTAGGAACACTCACTTTTATAACAAGTCAAACTAATGCTTCTTTTAAGTTCAGATCCAGAAGTTTATTTCCAAATAATAAGAAACCTGTACCTATTTTACACTTGAAAGAAGTTAAATAATAAATGGAAGTTTTGTTCAATTTCTATTGTTTTACCATACCATTGTTCCAGTACTTTTCTGTCCTAAAACATGAAAAAAAATTCAGTTGAATTCTCCAATTCATAACTTGCTATATTCTTTGATTCAGTAACTGAATGTTTCCCTCTTTTCTCTTAAATTTTCAGGGAGGCAAAAACAAAATAATACTTATTTGAGAGTGAAATAAGTAATACATGGAGAAGCATAATGGTAAACATGTTGTTTTTATTCACTCACACATGCACAATTATTTATTGAATTTTTGAGTGCTGGGGCAGCTGGTGGTGCTGGATATGGGGCAGGGGGTTGCATATAAAAACACACACACACACACACACACACACACCCCCCACACTGTTACCAAACACTGACACCACTGACACCCAATTAGATGAAAAACATGTTTACTTAAATATCTATTATGCCAGTGCCCAAATTATATATGTCTTAAGGGGAATAAGAGATAATTTAAGTAATGTATACTATTAGATACTAAGTTTTTTGACTGTACTGGTTTTTAACTCTAACAAAAGCTCTGTGTGGTAGGTGATATTATTAACCCCACTTTACAAATGAGAAAGCTGAAGTGCAGGGAAGATAAACATATAGTTCAAGGCCACACAACCAAGTGAGGAGCCAGGATTGGACCAGACAGGTAGACTCTGGAATCAGTGTGCCTAGTCACATTTAGATTGCTTTAAGCATGCTGATGGGATATGGTGAGTATTTGACTCCTTGTATCCTATGTTCTAAACAACCCCCCAACCATATGACATTCAAGACCATGCTTGTGTAGAACTATTCCATTATCTGCAGAGGTAGTTCTCCTATATCCAGATGCAGAAAGTAAAGAAAGGAATAGATATGATAGTTGTGGAAGAAGTGAGTAGTTCTAGAAGATGACTAAGAGGTAATCTATAAATAAAAATAAAATTAGATATTGACACCAAGATTCTGAATGAATAAACATTCACAGGCTTTTAAAATCTTATTTTTAAGGTGGTGGCTTTTAGGGTAATGGCTATAAAGTCCATGGACTATCTGAATTCAAATTAGCTGGTTAGCTAGGTGGCCCTCTTATTAGCTTTGTGGCCTTGGACAAGTTGATTAACCTCTCTGGCAATAACAGTATATACTATTGTGAGGATTAAATCACTTAATGTTTGCAATGTGATTAGAGCATCTCCTGGCACTAGTAAAATAATAATAAACTCTTCTCAAATATAACACAAGACTGAGTATAAAGAAAAGAAAAAGAGAACAGGCTGAATGGACAAACGTATTTCACATATGGCTACTTGTATTCACACCAAGTAGTGACATATTATCTCCTATCCTAAAATCTGTATTTCTCAAATAGTTCACAGATTATTTTTACCAATTATTTTTTAAAAATTTTTAATTTAATTTTATTTTTGGCTGCATTGGGTCTTCATTCCTGTGTGCGGGCTTTCTTCTAGTTGTGGGGAGCGGGGGCTGCTCTTCGTTGTGGTGCGTGGGCTTCTCATTGCAATGTCTTCTCTTGTTGTGGAGCATGGGCTCTAGGTGCGCAGGCTTCAGTAATTGTGGCACGCAGGCTCAGTAGTTGTGGCAAACAGGCTTAGTTGCTCCGTGGCATGAGGGATCTTCCCAGACCAGGGATCAAACCCGTGTCCCCTGCATTGGCAGGCGGATTCTTAACCACTGCACCACCAGGGAAGTCCCACCAATTATTTAAAGGAAGCAACAATTTCTATTCTATACAAATTATGCCAGCAATCAGATATAAAGAGAGAAAGGCGTAATATTCTTATGAGGCTAACATATTCTTGATATAAATAACGCCATCATAGGAAAATATTATAGCTCTAATTTATATAGAAACATACATTTCAAATGTCTGAAGAAAATATTAATTAATGAATCTAATAGTTTATTAAAATGAATTCTAATCAAGTGCCACCTACCTCATAAAGGTAAAAAGAGTTATAAGTTAAAATATCTAGCAATGCAATTCATCATGTTAATTAAAAAAGTCTTAAAATTAACAAAATTTTTAAAATTACATAATTCAACCCTGTTTATGGCTAAAAATAAAAAAGAACACTTAGACAAAATAAGTAGAATAAAAAATGCTTATATACCTGATGGAGAATCTTTAGATGTATTCCTTTAATAATAAATGCACCATAAGGATGTCACTATTGTGTCTACATTTTATTTTAGTACTGAAGGTTGTGACCAATGCTACATGAAAAGAAAAGCATCAGATATGTAAATATAAGAAAAAAAGAGAAAAATGTCATTATATGTGGATTACATAATTATTCCTTTAATAAGCTACAATAGAATGAGGCAACAAAAATCTTGCAACCAAGATCAGCAAGTCTTAATAAGTTCTTGCACATGCAATATTTAAAGTTAAACTTCCTTATATCAACACTTCTGAAATAGAAATTGAATTATTTCTCACTATTAAGGCAAATTACAAGTATAAAATAATCACCCTGAAAATCATGGAAAATATCTTTATGGTTAAAAGATTTTTAATCATATTAAGGGACATGAAATATTTGAATTAACTTGATCATTATACAATATTTCTTACTGGGACACATCTTTGTAATGGTAATTATTTTTGCAATTATATCCACAAATTAAAAACCCTCCAGTAAAAAATATCAGCTTGATTTTTTTTTTAGGACTTCTATAGTCATTCTCATATTTATATAGTATAATAAAAGTTAAGAAAGATCTATTAGACTTTGGAAAAGAAGATAACAGAAAGAGGATTACCTTAATGTAATGTTATATTAAGAGATTATAGAAATAAAACCAGTCCATTTCTTGAAAGGATAGGCCTCAGATCAATGCAAAAAAAAAAAATGTTGAGAAGCAATTCCATGTCTATATTAGTACCTGATATATGATAATCATGGTGCTACATAGGGAGAAATGCCAGATAGTTTAGCAGATAGAGCTGGGAAAACTAAATTTCTATGGAGAAAAACAATAAGCCCAGGCCTAGATTTTGCACCATATATAAAAGAGGATTCAAAAAAATGAATAAAAATAATGGAGAAGAAAAATATTTGTATCCTAGAGGAAGAGAAAAACTTATTACCAAAAGAACAGACCTTATAAGCTTAGAATTGGTAAGCTAAATTTTATCCAAATAAAGATTTCTGATAAGAGAAGAGCAGCACTGATTAGGAAGATATTTTCAATGTTTCTGGAGATCACTAGGTATCCATTAGCAGGTGAATGGTTAAATGAAATATGGGGAATTCATGTAATAGAGGGAATGTAACAATAACTTGCAACAAATATGCAGCAACAGATAGCTCAAATTGTTGAATGAGAAAAATAGGAAAAAATAATGCAAACCCTTAATATTATTTGTAAACATACAAACATGCAAAATGTTACTGCTTATATTGCAAAGATACATATAAGTTAAGAACATATATTAAATATTTTAGAATACCTGCCTTTGTAGGGGTGATAGTAGAAATGGAAAAAGAAACTCAAGAAGGGATTTACATGTACCATGATGACAAGAGTGTGGTCCCTGAACAACCTACATCACTTTTTAAAAACAGAAATGTACAAAATCTGCTGTGGAAGGATTTATTCCCTGAATAGAATACATCACCCAACATTTTCCTAGGACATTACTGCAAAATAATGGTGATGATGATGATGATAATAATAATGATAATAATAAAGCATTCATTGAGAACTTACTATGTTCATTTTACCTACATATAGTGAGAAACTATAATTCCCATTTTTTAATGCATATAAAGTAATACACTGTACAGATAATATAATGGTACATTCATCTCAGTTTATTCTCTAAGTAGAGAATTGTCTTCCCATCAAGAAAACACTGTCTTTTCTTATTGTAAACAACAGCAGAATATGCTACTCTCACAAACAGAAAGCATCCACCAGAAAAAACAAGGCACCGAATACTCAGAATATGAAAAATGAAGGACTGCATCGTCAATTGGCCATTTTCTTCTTTTTTTTAAATAAATTTATTTATTTTTATTTTAGGCTGTGTTGGGTCTTCGTTGTGGTGTGCGGGCTTCTCTTGCTGCCAAGCATGGGCTCTAGGCACATGGGCTTCAGTAGCTGTGGCACTCGGAGTCAGTAGTTGTGGCTCGCGGGCTCTAGAGCGCAGGCTCAGTAGTTGTGGCACACAGGCTTAGTTGCTCCATGGCATGTGGGATCTTCCTGGACCAGGGCTCGAACCCGTGTCCCCTGCATTGGCAGGCGGATTCTCAACCACTGCACCACCAGGGAAGCCCCAATTGGCCATTTTCATTATCCAGTAAACAGGTGGCAATTTGAAGAGCATAATCATGGAAAACAATGCCATTCACAGAAATAAACTTATGGCACTCTGATACTAAAGACAAGTCTTTAAGCAGTCCAAGATTGGTGATAAGTGTTGGAAGTAAAAATGCACTCAACAAACACAGAGCAGTATTCCCAGGAGAAAATCTAGACAAAAATGTCTCTTTAAACACACTAATTAGGGTTTGTTATCATCTTTAATGGGGAGGTACTGAAGACCTGCACAAGAGCACACTCTGCATCATTTTATCCTTACTAAAATCTGTGATTGTGCCCATGTCGACTGTTCATAGTTTTACTATAATTCTGATGACTGATATTAATTTATTTGTCAAATATGCAGTATATCATTCTTGAAAATGAGTTTTTGACAATCCTATGAATTTTTAAAAAATATTAGTATATTTCTACCTTTATAAGACGTTTGTTTAATGTATATAAAGTCATCTCATTCCATGGAAAATAACTACTGTATTTTTTTGTCTCATTTTTCACTTTTGCCTTAAATTCTCTATCATTTATATACTTTTGTATTCATTTCTACACAGCTAGAGTTCTTCTTAATGGTTTTCCATATCAAGAAGTTTAATTTTGTTTTTCTGGTCAAATATGAAGCATACGTTGAAGAGGAGCAGAATTACTACCACAAAATATGTCTCTTTGGTATAAGGCTCATTTCAGTCTAATTATTTTTAAGAAACAGCAGACTCAGGAGAAATTCTAAAAACCCAGTAGAAGTTACCCTTTTGTAAGAGACATTTACATTTAAAAAGAAAATCTCTATTTATAAAGGTGTCTCCCTTGCTATACTAGGCAGAGAGGGTAGAAACTCTTTTCAGTGGAGAAGGCTGAGACTTAAATCCACATAACAACCATACCCTAGTTTACTGTGGTTTGACTAAAGTCCTTTCATAACTGCCCACCACCACCACCACCCCCATGGCCACACACACACCTCAACATCTTCTTCTGTCTTTATCTGGATATATTATTTAAAGTGAAAGCTTGGACTATTTCAGAACTCTTGCCAAACCAAACTTGGGTCCACTCGCCCACCATGCAGCAAAGCTAATCTACTGACCATGAACTGTGGTGAAGGAAAGTACAGTGTTTATTGCAGGAAGCCAAGCAAGGAGAATGAGCAGCTCATGTTCAAAAGACTCAAACTGCCAATAGCTTTCAGGAAAGGGTTTTTAAAGGCAACATTAGGGTGAGGGTTGCAGGGTGTGTCATCAGTTTGTGGACTTTCTTCTGATTGGTGAGTGGTGAGGTAACAGTGTGATGTTTCTGAATCTAAATCATCAACCTTCTGGTTCCAACCAGACTGGGGTCCACTGCTTGTGGTCAGCCTGTAGTCACTATCCTCCACCTGGGTGGATCCTAATCTCTGCAGAACAGTTCAAAGATATGCATCAGATTGGTATGTATATCCTTTGAGGAGGAACTAAGACTCTTTTATCAGGGAACCGCTGTTTAAGCTATCTTTACTTTTCTTAATTGACAGCTTTTCCTTTGTTTCTGCATTCCCTCATGTCTCTAATTGTTAACTGTTTTGCCTGCTCTTTGGAACTTAGGGAAGGCCTAGAAGACTAAAGATTTTTTTTTTCCTACAGAAAAGAAATGGGGAACACAGAGGGGCTTTTGTACCTGAGAAGGCCCTGCAGGGTACTGCTTGGTTTCTGGAGTTACTGTTTTCTGGGTATCCCCCATGTATACAGAGGTTATATAGGTTATCAAACTTCTGCCTGTTCTTCTTCTAGTAAATCTGTCCTTATTGCAAGGCAGGTCTCAGCCAAGGACCTAAAAGGGTAGAGAAAAATTATTTTTCCTCCCCTACAGTGTTTTGCTATGTGGGATTTGTTTAGCATTAGGCTTGATTCCAGAATACTTATATTTAAATTTTAAATATCCTAATATTATGTAAAAAACAAAATTCAACCAAGTAAATTTGAAAATCTATTTGGATGGGCTTTATTCAACCATTCATGAATCCAGCAGCATCCCATCTAGCAAGTGGAAGGGTGCTCCACGGGGTTGTACAAAATGAAAAGTTTTCACTGGCACGAGGGTGGGGCAAAAGTGCTGTGAGCAAAAGAAAAGATAGGCTTATTTTTAGGCCAGGAGATGTTTTTTGAAGGGAAGGGAATGGCATGGGTTTTATCATGCAGATTGCAGTTTCTTCCTTGGGGCAATGGAGAGGACCTGAGTGACAGATTACTTCATTGGTACTGACCAGAAAAGTCCAGATGGGATGATTAAGATTACATTTCTGAGGAAAGTGGAAACTGCAATTAAGTCAGGTATTAAGTGTAGGTTTGGTATCATGGGCACAAGTGATACAAGTGAGGCCATTTGGGGCCTGGGGTTTTCTATTTAATACTTAGTACTTTTTGTTGCTTTATTTACTTTAACCACATGTTAATTTACTTACTGATTCATTATAGTGTTAAATTGTGTAAAATTTTGTAAAACCTCTTTAAATATAAAAAAGATCATATATATTTCTATGACATTTATTATATACTTAATATCATTTTGTATAAGTTTACCATTTTATATTATTATGAAATTAAAAGCGTTTTAGTATATGTTATTCTCATAAGTAAAAAATGTTGGATAATCTTTTGAAAAATATATAACTTTGGAAATTTATATAATAGAAACTTGAAGAGTTATTTTCATTTTTTTCAGATATATTTATACTGAACTTTAATCAGAACTTCTGTTTCTCAGTTATATATTCCTTATCTTTTATTCATAATTTTCTTAATTATTTATAATTATGTCCATACATATAAATACAAATATATATTTTAGTTCTTTGTCCAGTTGCTCATTGTTCATGGTCTGTCTTCTCAATAGGAATATAAATTCCACAAGGGAATAGCAATTACTGTTGTATAATTTTTTGTTTACAACATAAGTAGCATACTGTTGTAGCAAGTGGTATTTGCTTAATAAGTATTTGTTGAATTTAAAAAATGACAAGAAAACATCTTGATAATTTAATGTTAAATGAAAAAAGGGGACAACAAAACTGAATGTGTGGAATGGTATTGTGTGTGTGTGTGTGTGTGTGTCTGTGTGTGTAGAAAGTCTGGAAGAAGATTCAGTGAATATTATTCATACTTTTTTACCTTTGAGTGATGGTATTATTGGCAAATTTATTTTATTTCTATTTTTCTATTAAAAAACCTTCATATTATATACTTATATAAAATTTGTTATATAATAGCAAATTTTAAAACAATTAAATTTAATTTTTTCTAATTAAAATAATTTTATTATAAGATTGGAATTTTTGTTTCATATTACTTTCATACTTTTGATGTCTTGTGTGCCAGATGAGTCTGAATTCTAAATTCTTATGGTTTATTTTTGCTGAAGCCTTCTATCTTTCTACAGCATACAGGTAACTCATGCTAGGGTTTTATGTAAATTAAAGCTAATTTTTAGGTTTGATCAATATAGTAGTTTTCTTTGGGGATGCAT
Organism: Grampus griseus; assembly: GCF_964374135.1. Taxonomy (NCBI): domain Eukaryota; kingdom Metazoa; phylum Chordata; class Mammalia; order Artiodactyla; family Delphinidae; genus Grampus; species Grampus griseus. The sequence goes on from NC_138997.1 coordinate 65,295,659, forward strand.
CCAGGTAGTTGTATAAACCGTAGACAAAATTAATACCCATATTGCCCTTAGCATTACACTTTCTCCTTCTGCTATTTAGTAAAAATGGGTCACATAGATGTTAAATTTGTGCTGTTCTGCTGACAGTGAAACTTAAGGAAAGCCCCCAGTTCTATTAGGCTAAAGTTAAAAGAGTAGAGCTGAAGAAATTTCTCTACTGTAAGAGAAATGTGAGCTTTGCAGAAAGTAAATTGGCTAGGAGAAATTCAATGAGGTGCCATCTAAAATGTGTAGATAAAGTAAAGAGAGTGCTTTGTAGAACCTGTGAGAAAGCAATTTAGATATTCCTGGTGATAGCTCAGATGCCTGGATGCCCAGAAGTAATCTAAATCTGAAACTACTTGAAGGATATTGAACAGGAACACTCTGTCTTGCATCATTTTTGTGTTTATCTTTGCTTGTTGATCTGCCATCACTGTTAACCTTTCATTATTTATTGAATCATTCCATTAAAAAGAGTAGAACAAAGACTTAAAACACCAAAGTCCAAAGTAGCTTCCATGCACAGGAAGTTTCTCTATGTATCCAGTATTCATGAGCACTGCTTAATTCGACATTCTCTTCCAAATGGAACTAAAAACATTTTGATGAAATTAATTTCAAGCCCACATGCATATATATTTTGACAGTAGCTATCTCTTGACTATCCAAATAATTAAATTTCTATATCTAAATAAATCTTTGGTAAATTATAGATGTTTTGGTCTATATATATATTATGTATACCTACATATATTCTTTTTAAGTATGAATCCATGTCGTCCTCATCATTATTTATTATTGACTATCAGCAGGAAGTCTGTTGAAGCATTTATACGCATTATCTAACTCAGTCGCTACAAGCACGTAACGAGCTAAATACTTTCAACCTCCTTTTAGAAGTGAGAAAGTGAGACTCAAAGATCACTGAAGTTGTCCAAACTTTGAACTAACAATGGACAAATCTGGTATTTGAACCCAGTTTTCCTTAGGCTGAAGGCCAATGAGTTAGTGATGTAAGTGTTAAAAATAACATCATAACTGTATTAGAATATAAATGAATACTTTTAAATTTTATGTTTAAGATGGCTTTCTAAAGAACGAAACGTTGCAAGGAAATGCAATGATGGATTTGACTACAAAAATAATGTTAAATGACTTGGCAAAAAACAAAACTGCAAAGAAAATTAGTGTCATACGTGGTGAATAGCAACATATTAAATGTAAAAGAAACCAAAGTAATCAATTAAAAAAGCACACAATAGAAATAAAGTCAGAGATATGTATAAGGCACTTACAAAAGAAGAACTACAAATGGAGCATTAATCTATAAAAGGATGTTGACATACCTAGTAATTAAATATGTAAGCTGCTTTAAAATTTAAAAATCATTTTATAACCTATGGGTTGGGTAAACATCTCTGAAAGAAAGATAGACCAAAACATTTAAAAAAGAAGTTTGCTTTCAAAGAACTGGAAAAAAGTCCAGGCTTTCAAAGAACTGGTTATCAAATTTAAAACACAAAACCAAAAACAGTTATTGATTTTTTTTTAAGCACAGCAGAATTATCAAATTTACTGAGTGTACGGTTAGCCTGTTTATGGTGAAAAAACAATTTTCTTATGTTGTTATCATTTTATCCACAAAGATAAGGTCTTATCCTTAGATGAAAGCTGTGCAAAAATCAAGGATAGAATTTTTTCATTAGGGAACTAGGAAATTATAGAAAATGCCATGGACTTTATTGAGATTGGAGCCTAGAACTAAACAAAGAGACCCAATTATTTATGGTTTATCTCTCAGTGCAAAGTGTTTTGTTTCATTTTGCTTTCTGGCTGTAGGACATAATGTACATACTTTTCCTAATGGATTCAGGACTGTGTCTATATTGTTTCCACAATTTAAACAATTGAAACATGCTTGTGTTGTAAAAGATGTAGGAATATGGGCAAAATCATGCACAACTAATACAAGAGCGAATCAATATAATTTTGCAACTTAAAAAGAAATTTCCAAAGTAAGAACGCCTTTTAACCTGGGAATCTCCTTCCAGAAATATATAATAAAGATTTGAACAAATAAACCACAATTTATATATCATGGCAGTGATATTGATGTTGTCTATTTTATTCAAATATTGGCCACAACTTCTATATGTCATTCTTAAAGAGATGGGTTAAATTTTGATATATCCTTTAAGTGGAATAAAATTTACTGATTCAAATTTATGACAGTCTCTTTACTGGAAATTGGCCAATAAATATAAGGAGGTAATGAAGTTATCAAAACGTGTTGATCATAGTTTTGAAAATATTTATGTATCAGTATAGATAATGAAAGCCTATATACCAAATGGTAACAATAATTAATACTGGATACTTTTCTGACTATTTTATATTGAACACCTGTTTATTCCTTAAACATAAATAGGTGAAATATGTATACAAAAAATATTCTGTTAGAAGTGTGACAGTAGACTGAAATAACACTAGATTCTCTAATCTTGCTAAAATTTAAGCTAAAATTTAATTTCCAACAGTTTAAATAATGAAACCTATATTTCAAGTATTCCTTATTTTATTCAAATGATTGTTTGAAGATTTCAGACTGAATATGAAAGTATCATTTACAGGTTAAATAATCCTTGCCAAAATTACTTTCTCTTAAAGAAAATGTAAAAACTTCAAATTTTCTTATGCTGCATAAAATATGCTGTTTTGGTTCTTGTTAGCTTAATGATAATAAAAATAGTTTTTAAAAAAGCTTTAGTTTTCTTTTATATGCTTACAGGGAAAATAGTGAATTGGCATGCAAAAATTGTAGGTTTTTGACAAACAATATCCTGCATTTACCATTAGAAGGAGGAAACGTGAAGCTCAAGTGCCTAATAAGGACTTGATAGAAGAGTATTTTATTATAGCAGAAACATCCTGTGTGAGAGCATGAGGACAGGCTCTCCCAATACGCTCTCAAGAATAATCATATGCTTTCACTCTGCTCTAACTGCAAACTTTTTCCTCTCCAGCTGTCCACACATTTTTTTGTTGATTATTTTCATTTAACCTAACTGGGCAAATAAATGCATTGTACCATAATATCAAAACTGGAGCACATTTTCTCTATAAAAAATATTAAAGTATATTTTGTCCTTGATTTTCCATATTATGTGCCTGAAATTGTATAGACCTTCCAAAAAAGAAACTAATTATATTTCTAAACATTGTTAGTGATGGGTAGCTAAAATTAATATGTTTTCTGACTCCTAATTCTCCAAATCTGCTGCTTCTTTTATGTTTTCCAGAATAGTTGGAGTGACCCTTGATAAAAATCTAACTCCTTCCCCCAGAAGGTCATCAAAACCCTTACCATTTGGTTTCCTTCTATTTCCACTGTCATGTCTTTAGCTGAGATGCTCTTCATTTCACATTGAAATACTCTATGCGTGTATGTGTGTCTATATATATACACGAGTCTATATATCTCCACCATTTATTTTTCAAGCATGTAAATCTGATATCATCACCTCCCTATGTAAAAGCCTATATTATTCCTAGTAGAGAGTAAAATACACCCTTTCATTCTGATTCAAATATCTTACCCCCTCCCTCAAACTCTGTAACCAATAGATCACCATTTTATGGTTGAGGTTCATAGTATCCTTTAACTATTACTCCAGTCCCCCTCTTTAGTGTATCCCCTTTACCACTATCTTAGATCAGTGTTCTTAAAGGGAAGAAGAAGGTGGGAGATGCAATGGGGTGAAGGGAGGTGTTTGCCCCCAGGGGATATTTAACAAAGACTGGAGACATTTTTGGTTGTCAAAACTTAGGGTGGGGATGATACTGGCATCTAGTGAGTAGTAGTCATGGATTCTGCCAAACATCCTACAAGGCATGGGACAGCCCCCCACAGCAAAGAGTTATCCAGTCCAGGATATCAATAGTGCTGAGGTTGAGAAACTCTGCCTTAGATCAAGCCATTATTAACTGTCATCTAGGTAACTGCAACAATCTGTTAATTGATCTTTCTCCATCAATCTTGCTTTTATCCACGTCATTTTTAACACTGCAACTAAAATGGCCTCTCTATAACTTAATATGAGCCTGTATTTTGCACTTAAGATGTTAATTGTTCCTGAGCATAACGTCTGAAAAGACTTACAAGATTCTTCATGATTTGATTCCCGATTTATTCACTTTCTTCTGTCATTCTTTTCCTTTCTCATACTAAGCTTCAGCCCTACTGAAGTACAGGTACTTTCCATTCTTTGAACATCCATCCTCTCTCTTCACTGTCTGGTTTCCAGCATTTTAACATGCTGTTCCCTCAGACTTATACTAGGACACTCAAGTGTCAAGACTTGTTCCCTTAGGACAAGTGCCTGCCTCTGAGGGAAAGTGGACTGTAATCAAGAATAGGCACAATAACCACTGTAATACCACTGAAGTTTCTGAGACAACAGGTTGGGCTTTTTTGAGATCTAAAGCTTAGTCCATTTGCTACTTTAAGTGTTCAGTAGATGTTTGGTTTCATTGTTGTTTCTGCTACTATTACTGCTTTGTTTAACATACTGTAAGAACATTTAGTACAGTTTTCTTCCCATCTGTTTTGGCACTGGAACCTGGAGTTATCCCACTGGGGCAGAGTAGCTGAGGAAGATGCACTTCCCCTTCATTTGCAGGCTCCCTGGGGATCAGTGTGGGTGCCAAGCGGCAAACAAATGTGGAGAGGCATGTGCACATTGGAAATATTCCATCTATTTAATCGCCAGAATGTCACAAAATAATAGAGAAAAAGAAGACGGGTTTAGAGACACAGGGAGTTCCTCCTGGCAAACTTTGAGCCAGGGGGAAAAACCAATATGAACAAAATTTGTGGTGATATTAACTGGAATAGGAAAGGTAGGGAATACATTTTTTTCTTTATCTTTTTTGACTTCAAGATGCTGGCATGAGAAACATATCACTTAAATATCAATGTTTCTATTTTTAATTTTATAGTATTTTTATGACAAAGAAAAATCAATTATTTTGTCAATCTGAAGAACAGTGCTTTCTTATTAAGAATAAAAACATTCCACTGACTGCAAAAATAGAACCCAGGTTTTTCTTACATCACACTGCTTGATTTTTGTTGACACTACTGCCCAATTTCTCTTAGATTTACTTTAAATCCTCTTATGCAGTCAATCCAAGTAACTTCACAGCAAGTTGGACACACTTTTTTTTGTGATACTGTGGAAATAAAAATCATGAAAATATGCATCGGAAATTTCCATGCCAATTTTTAATAATTATCATTTTCATGTTTAATTTGCAAAAAAGAAAACTCAAACAGATGTTATTCTTTAGAAAAGTCTTCCCTCATAGGAAATTTGAATTTCAAGGATTCTGATTTTTCTTTCAGTTATCCACCGTAAAAATAGTTGTTCTAAAGGGGAGAAATAAATAAGCTTTTATCTTATTGACAAATTGTAAGTAGGAAATGAAATGAGTTCAGGTTGGTAAAAAAGTCATTTTCAGAAAATGTGTAAGTTCGATTTTTTTTAAACACTAAAACCAAGCATCTCTAAATGATTGTGTTTAACTCTTCTATCTTGTAAAAATATTCCCCAGATAAAAGTAGGCACCTCTAAAGCACTCTCGAAATGCACAGAAGCATTTTTTTCTCTCTTATAAAACTCAAGTACTTTGTATTTTTTTCTTTTGTTTTATTGTCTATTAGAGAGGGGTGGAGATGCTAGCTTTAAGAAACAAGGAACTATTAGATATATATTATGTGCAGCAGAAGTATTTAAAATTGCATATCTGCCTGTCTTAAAAATTGTCAATTAAAAAAAACCCAAGTGAACTCCATTCTAATTTTATTCTATTCAAAAATGGAATTTATTCAAGGATATTCAGAAATTTATCTAATGGAAGGTTAGATCATTTTGGGTAAGAAATAGAATATATTACAGGGAAAAATCAGTGTTTTTTTAAAGTTGTGTGCGCCTGAAATGTGGAGTCACACAAAAATAATTCATTGTCAGACATGTATTACAAAATAAAAAATGAATATGATAGTTTTGACCTTAGATATGATATAGAGTAAAGGAACTACTTGGGAGCTTTAGATTTCAAAATATTCTTTCATTCCTTCTTTTATATATTAGATGTTGAGGATACAAAGAAAGACAATGTAATTCTCATCATCATCTCACTATGATATGAAGTTCATATCATAGTGAAGAAAATGTCAATCAGTAAAAACTGGTATACTGGAACTTAGAAGAGACGGAGGAACTATTGGGCCATATTGGCAGAGGTTAAGCATGAGCAGGGGCAGGAAAGCATTGGAAATACAGAGATAGAAACTGAGAGACGCATAGAGTGTATCATAGATGGAAATGTGTTGGTGGGGCAGAGTTTGTTACTAGAGAGAAGTTGGAAATTTGTTTGAGTTCATGTTTGAATAGGTTTTAGGGGTCATATAAATATTTTGGAGCTTATTGCTTGAATAATAGAGTGTAGTGCTACCTTTTTAAGTAGTCTGTGAAATGAATAAATGCTTGTTTAGAAATTAACTCTTGTGGGATAGGAGTGAGATGCAATATTGGGCAGAGAGCCTAATATCAAGGAAAATAGCTAGGAGTCAGTCACTGTTATTTAGGCCAAAGGTAGAGAAAGACTGACTGGAAGCCCTGGCAATAGTTAATAAAAGGAGAACATATTTGGAAAGCAGAAAAAGCAAAATATGATGGCTTGTTGATGGGGGAGACTGATGTGTGAAAGAGGAGAAGGAATCAAAGATAGCACTAAATATGTCAGTTTTTCTGACATCTGGTCCTGGAAAACTATGTATTCTTCTAATCTCACATACCACCTGTGAAGAAATTTGGATGACTTCACAGTTTTTACAAACAATTTAATTTCTCCTTCTTCTGGGTTGTGTCTACACTTTATAGATGCTTCTGATATTCAAATCACATTGTAATGCACTTGTCTAGACCTCTCTCAGGAGGGATGGAGCTAAGAATAAATGAAAATAAGCAAATTACTGAAAAAGTCTAAGTGAAATTATTTAAACTATCAAGTAAAAAATTGCTATGGATGCTGTTAAATTAAAAGTTAAATAAAGGCTAAATTTACATATGACATTTAGTTTCTAAATCTACCAGGCATAGAAAGCATTAGTGGTAGAAATTTTATTTTTATAGAGTATATTATAGCTATGAAAAAATTTTGTTTTCAATGGTATCTGTTGAATGTACAGAGATTAAATTGTCATAAGACTATTTCATTTTTTGTCTTTCCTCAGACATATTAATGTCTTTACTATTTAAGCATATAACCTCTTCTATTTAATCATGAAACAAGTCTTTAAAAGTAATGTTTATGTTTATGACAATAAAAGTAATACATGCTTACTATAGAAAATTTTAAAAACTGAAAAATATATAAAAGAAAATAGAATTGAAATATAATCCTACCACAATACATGGCCATTATTAACATTGCATTAATGAGTCTTACTGATCTCTCTATTTGTGCCTTCTGTCTTCTTCCATGTGTGTATATACATGCCTCTTTATTGATAAATTAGTAATAATTTGTTGATTGTCTTGGACTACGTATCACCAAAATATTGTCGCTTTTCTTAAGATTTCACATTATGTTACAAAAGTATGCTGTGATTTAGAAATTTCTTAGGTTTTTAAAAAGAGTTATAGACAAAAATGCCACAAATATCATAGGGGCTGTTTATGTAAGGCTCTTTGTCAGAATCTATACTTGGTTGTTTTTGTGGGTAATATTTATAACAGATAAGAAAAGGAGAATCAAACTAAAAGAAAATTTGGGTAATGGAAATATTTTAAACTTTAGTTTGTAAGTTAGTAGATGTCAATTTAACATTTATTAAAACATATAAGTGTTGTGATGTCTGAATTTGAAAAATAAAAAACCTAAAAATGGATTGTGTGTAATTTTCAAATTGTTCTGATAAGTGGGAAAATTGCCATTGAAATTTATAGTCAAGAATTGGTTACCTAGAGAGAGGATCTTGTAATTACAGGGGTTTTTTTCTCTTTAACAAGCTGAGCAAGAAATAGCCCTATTAGAACATAATTTTTTTTATTATTGTTTCCATAAATTTGGAAAATGTAACGATATTTAACTTTTTGTGGCAATTCTATTAAAACTCATTAGTATTGTTGATTTTGATTATTAAGTGAACAGAAGTATAATCTCTTCTTAGCTCATGAGCAAAATGTAAAAGAAAGTATCTACTTTTATCCCCTCATCTTGTTTTTCTCCATAGTCAATTTTCACCTAATTGAATTATTCAAAAATGTTGAATGATATTATTTATATTATGCTTAAATATCTAAGTGAATTTAATTGTACATCAATTTTTATTCTTATTATTTTTAAATTTCTCATTATTTCCGTTAGACTGATTTCAATGTTAACAGCATTAGCAAGTCAAATGTGAGAAATGTCAGGTATTAGAAAGGTTGGTTTAGAAAAATGGTGTGGGGAGAAAAAACTTCCTTTACCATAGAATTTCTAACTAGAACCTACCAGCTTGTGCTTTAATTAATTGCAAATGTGTTTTTCCTTTGAGTATTAAGTATTAACAGCTGGTGAGTTGTTGAATTAGCAAAGCTGTATATGGGGGAATGGGGAGAGAAGGTAGCCATTTTTCCATGTTTCATTAATTTTCAATTCTTTTTAGGCCACTTAACACACATACACATATACATACATACATAAGAGTACTCTTATACTCTTATTTCTTTTGGAAGAGGAGTACTAGATAGACATTTTGAAATTGCCCAGAGTTACATCTCACGTAGAAAATGGCCAATAGTTCGTAGGACCTCCCTGAGGCTTTTATTAACACACTGCTAGATCTCTGTAACTGCATGGGGAGATGTTGCTTGTGGTCCAGCTGGCCAATTTATTGAAACCAGGACAAAACCCCGTTTCTATTTAATTATCTGTGACATTGCTTCAACCCTAAGAAATTGGGTTGCCTAGTAATTTTGCCTCATTGCTGAATCTGTTACAAGATAAAAATGGTAAATTCAAGAAATTCATTGGGTTACAGGCCTAGAATGAAACTTTAATGCCTACTTCATTCATCTCCCTGCCTTAATCCTAGGTTGGCAGTAAAGTGATACCAAGAAGATAGACATCTTATTTTTATCTTTAAGGAATGAGAATCTACAATCTTACTTGGAACCCAAGTCTCACATCTCTTCATCATCTCAGCCAGAAAGTTCTTCCAAGCATCTGTGCAAGGTTTAGCCAAATTACTATTTGCTACTTCTCATTGAAAATGGATTGAACTTTTACGTATATAACATCTTGAAGATGTGATGTCTATTACCAGAATAAAGGTAAATGTGTCTATTAAATTTTTCTTATAGTCTTGCTATTTAAACTCCTATATTTGTGATGTGGGGAAATTCCGAACACCATTGATTGTCTCCTGAACGCTCTGTTTTAACCAAAGGCTGTTTATTATTGACATGGAGAATTATGTGAATAATTCTAGGCAACATTTCAGTGCTAGTCTTCTCTTGAAACACTACCAGATGATTCAGTTGTTGAAATATTTACCTAAACACTATTCATAATTATATCTATCTTTTAAATTCATCAAACTATTTGAACTTTAATTGAATTCCCTTAAGTGCATTGCCCTGCTCAAACTGGGCTCAATTTATAAATATAGTGTACACATCTATTTATCTATTTAAAAATTATTTGTATGTTTTGCATTGAATTGAGACCTGATATTTGAACTAGAAAAACGGATAACTTAATAATAGCTACTACTTTCTATTTCATAGAAAGGGAAACTAAAACTCAGAGTGATTAAGTAGATTGCTGAGTGTCTATGTGAGGAGTACACAATTACCTTACCCTTATATCACAGTAATGTTTTCTACAATTTAGAAATTTAATGAGACATACCATTCTAACTAAGGGGGTCTTTATTTCACTGTTTGAAAATACTTGTATCTATTAAGACAAAATGAGAGATAACCAAGGAAAAAATTGATATACCTCTATTATTTCCCCTGAAAGTTCACACACACAATGATACTCATAAAAAAATTATCTTTTGTGGAACAGATTCTGTGGCATCACTGGATTCTCTGGCCATGGAAATTAAAATGTGTAGAATCCACAACAGTGTTCAGGGGCTTAGAAAACATAACTAAAACAATAGCAACAACAGAAACAACATAAAATAATGAACTAAAACCAGATAAATAAAAATGAAAATTGTGACCTGGCAAACATGTGACAGCAGCACAGTTACTTCTTTTCATGCCACTGAATATGGGTTAAGAAGCTAATTGAATTAAGAGAGGAGCTTGAGGGGCTTGCAACTATCATGAAGGAAAGAAACCACTCAGCCTTGTGTTGTTGTTTGTTTTAAGCAGTGTTCGCTCCAATGTTGTTCAGTTTCATCTAGAGCTCTAGAATGTTGCATAGAAGAGCTCTTTCTTGGAAGCCAGAAATTAAGATGGAGAGTCACAAATCACTGAAAGAAAAACTGGGCACATGCTCTGGTTTCCTGCTCATTCATAGGAAAGCAGCCATGCTGAATCCAGGTAAAGCCAACAAATGGAGAGTCCAGGGTCTGTAAATATTCTCTTTAACAGAAAGAGGTTGAAGAAATTGTCTATGTAAACCGTTGAATAATATTGTGAATTATGAGGGAAGGGGTAGAAATCAATAACTCCCTGCAAAATTAAAACTTCTTCACCAAGGCAAGACCCTGACTTGTGTGATGACATCATAGAGAATTACACAAGCTTTGCTAGGGAATCTGGCGGTTGGGTCTAAAAAGGTTGTGACGAGGTATGCTGTATCATCTCCTGCTCTGTGGAGCCACCACATGGATGCTAAATTTCTGTATCTTTGGCTAATTAATTGAGAGTGTGTAATCTGGAGTATATTCTTTTCACTAATCTATTGCACAACAATACTACACATGCTAAATAAGAATCTGTATAGATGTGGCACATGCTGCATATTAAGAAAATTATACATATACTATAAAAAATATAAAACTAACATTTTAAATATTAGGAAATGTATGCCAGTCATGTGTCTGTATGAGTGTGTGTGTGTGTGTGTGTGTGTGTGTGTGTGCGCTTAAAACTGTGTACTTAAAATAATAACCCAGTGCTAAAGACACAATCATTTGATGTGATAAACTATGCGTGAAAGATTTTCAAACTCCTTGGAAGAAAAGCACAAATTTCTTGTAATCATAAGGAAGATATTTTATAACATTAGTCATTTTTCCTTTTGTTCAATTTACACTTTTAAAAGTCCACTGAAATAGTTTTGCTTGATTGGTTTATGCCTTTGGTAATAGTGGCAAAGTTAATAAATACTATAAAGGCAAAAGAGAGTTTTTTACCTGTTATGTCAAATGCTTTTATGAAAGTGCAAATAATAATTCAAAATTATAATTGCCAATATTTATATTGCACTGCCCTAGAGGATTTAGTCATCAATTCACTTAATTTTAACTATAACCTCATTAGATGAGGTCCTCAAGAGGGTGTGACCACTTGTTGACCCACAAGCTGGACCCAGACAGTGGAGGCTCCTCACCCCCCTCTCCTGTCCTTGGAATGTACGTTCTGCCCACCGTACCCACAGCTGTAGCCATTTTCAAGGATGCAGCCTTGAAAGAGCAACGAGTTATTGAAACCATCTGGACTGGATATGTGACTGAATCCAGTTAAGGTCTCTGTATGTACTTTTAAGATTCTGGCGTGTGGGTACCGAGATGTACTCATCTTGCAGCTGCCCAAGGCAAGCCCCTATGTAAGTTCCCTTGCTTATTAAACCCACCACCTACCAATCTGAAGTGGTCTGCCTCTCTCTTTGGTCTCACCTTGCCCTTATGTACTGGGGCAAATTTATGAATCAACAAGCCCTATGTGATGTGTACTATTATTATCTCCATTTTACAGACAAGGATACTTGCCCTGTGAGGATAAGTAATTTTGTTCAACAGTCAATAAATGTAGAGCTGTTTCCGACCAGGGTTCTTGGACTCCTTAATCACTAGAAATTGATAAAAGGACAGACGAGAAATTCAGGCAAGGCTTTATTGGGACTCATGCTACCACATGAGGGAGCAAAAACAACTAACAGGTGTCCTTGCTTGTTCTCTGAAGGGGGGTGAGCTGGTCCCTTAAATGGGGTGAGGGCAGGGGCAGATACATGGGTTGGGCTGAAAGGGGGTTTAGGTGGTTAGCCCACCCCCTTGATGATGCTGTGTGTAGGGATCACGTGCAGTACCCTGCTTTTGCCCCTCAGAAGCGGCAGTTGGGTTTTTGGTCTTTTTGTATCTTGTTATTCATCATTTGCCCCAACTGCACATGAGTGAAGTTACTTTTAGTTCCTTACAGTTTCTTTGTATTCCGTTGCTCTGAGGAGACATTTGTCCAGGTGCAAGCACTGCAGCAAAGGGTCCCAGGTCCCAGCCTGTTTTAGAGCCAGCATAAAATTCTAGGCAGTTTGGCTGCGATGTCTATTAACCACTACACAATAATTTGTCCCACTGGTGAAAAAAATCATGCCTCTGCATAGACTGGAAACACTATAACTATAATATGTAATTAAAACTGGGCATTTAACCTTGCCAGGAAAATCTGTATGGAACTGTTACATTGAAAAGAAAAATACAAGAGACTGTAATGATAAAGTAACTATATTCCTCCTATAACTGTCCTTTTAAACCTATTATGTTTGGCTAGTTCCTCCCTGTCCCTTGGATGATATCTCGGGCAGGATCTATGATTTTTCTGCTCACTCTCTGAGGTAATAAAATGTTCCATGATTACTTTAGTCACAATTAAGTTTTATTTTCGTATGACACAGTTCAGGACATAATACTCCAAAATACGGTGCCTTGGCATACTGAATATTTTCAGCTGAAGAAATTTGAGAAATGGCAGGTGCAAGAAGGACTCTCTGACATTTTCCCCAACTCCCCAAGTTTGATCATAAGACCCTCATATGAGAGGTGCCTACCCAGACCCAAAGGAAAGGACAGTCCCTATTTCTGAAGACTGAGGAAAGCAGGGAGGAATGGAAATGAAACAAACCTTGCTGAGTTCCCCCAGTTTATCACACTTAGCTCATATCCTTTGGTCCTATCACATTTTTCCATGGCACACTTCATCAAGCCTAGCATTAGAATACTCAGGCTTAACAGCTTCTTCCCATCTTGACTTTCTCAGGAAAACTCCCACATGGCATAATACATGAATCTGTATATTTGTTTTCTTGGTAATCTCTTTTGTTACAGACCCCCAGCAAGAACCTAGAAGGGTAGAAGAGAAGATTTTTTTTTTCCTCCCTATGGTTATTAGAATATCTATTCTTATGTAATAGTGAGAACTGTAAACTTCTAAAAAACTTATACTTCCTCCATTTTGCCATTTCAGTTAGAGACCTGCAGTGGTTTGAGAAAGTGTTCAGTCTTTACCTTGTATACTGTTTTTTTTCAATTTTCATTATGAAAACTTTAAAACATGTACCAAAGTTGAAAAAATGTAGAGTAAACACTCATATTCACTCCCGTAGATTATACCACAAATCTTTTGGTGTTCTTGCTTCATCAGGAGTCCATTCCTTTACCCATCCTCTATTCTTCCTACCATCCATCTTATTTTTGGGTCGATTTCAGAATAAATCAGAGACATCAGAACATTTCTAAATATTTCAGCGTGCAGATCTTAAATAGTATTCAATATTTATATACAGGTCTTTTTTCTGATGTCAGATTTACACACAATTTGTGTGTAATGCATTTCACAAATTTTAGTGTATGCTTTCTGAGTTTTGACAAATGCACACACTCTTGTAAACCAAATCAAGATACAGAATATCACCATCATCCCCAAAAGTTCGGACATGCCCTTCCCACTCAACTCATGCCTCTCACAAGAGGCAACTATTGTTCTGATATTTTTAGAACACATATTACTTGTGTCTGTTTCAGAACTTGAAATTAAGTCAAATAGTGTTATCTCTTTTTATTGGTGAGCGGCGTTGCTTTGTATGGTTAAACATTAATTCATTTAATACATTCACCGGCTAGTGCACTCAGCTGTTTCCTGTTTTTAATTATTATGTATAAAACCGCTGTGCAACATTTTAGTACAAGTTTCTTCTGTACATATACTTTTATTTGGGGGTTAAATACCTAGTAATGAAATTACAGGATACTTGAATAAATGATGTTTACTTATATGTGATATTGCCAGAACTTTATCCAGAGTGAGCCTACAAGTTGAGAGTTATGGGTGATCTACATTCTTGCCAATTTTGGTGATATCAGTCAGTTTAATTTATCATACAGGAGGGTAGGTAATGGTAGTTCGTTATAGTTTTATTTTTTATTTCCCTAATGATTAGTAATGTCAAACACCTTTTCATGGGCTCACAATGGGCTCACAGTGTGTTTTGCTTTTGTAGATTAGAATGTTCTATAAATGTCAACTGGGACAAGCTGCTTGATTGTTTTTAACATCTGTCTCATATCAGAGTCTGGCTCTGATGATTACTTTTTGTCTTCTCAGAATTTGTTTTTCCTCGCCCCTTTGAATACCTCATGAATTTTTATCAGAAGCCTGAAATGTTGTTGTGTAGGACAGTAGATACGAGTTAACTATTTTGTTTTGCTGGTAAAATTGAACTCCTTTCCTTCTGCCAGGCCTGTGATGTGTAGGCTTCTGAAAGTATAGTGAGGAATTGAACTGGGTTCTAGGCCCCTTGTTGCTGTGATTACTCTCATTACACTCTAGCCATTAAATTCTTCTGGCTAAACTTTCTTTGAGATGTGGGTTAATTTGCAGAACTTTTTTGTCAGTTTCCTCAATATCTGCTCCCTTCTTGGCCTTGCATTTCCCTTTTGTGCTGCGGCCTAGAGAGGCTCATGCTCTTGCAGTTCTCCCAGCTGTATTCCATCATTGCCTTCACTCAATGCTTATTAGCCTGGGGGGCAGGTGCTGGGGGAAGGGTGCATTCTTTGCTCTGATTTAACCTCAGTCTTGGCCTGAACTCCATGGTGTAGACTTCACAAATCCTGCCTGTCCTTTTGGAGCTGGAATACTGGGCCTAGTATGTATTCCTGCATCTTTTCCTAGGAGCAGTGCTGGTCTTTGTTTTTGTTCTTTTCTAAGTTGCATTGGATTTCCCCCAATCTACAGCCTGCACATAACAGTTTTTATTGCTTTTTCCCTGCAGATTAAGGTTTGTTGTCTGAAGGGAAGATGGGGGAGACCCTTCTCTGAAAATTTCCCCAGCAGCTGGTTTTCCCCTCTACCACAAGAAAAGCTTCTTCTGAATTTTCCTCAATCTTCTGTGAGCACCGGGTAAGGTTTGTGGAGGAAAAGTCTGCAAAAGGTATGACCTTGCTTACGTATATCTGTCACTTCTAAGGGTTTCATGTTTCTGTTTTTGTGTACACTTGACTTTTAGATATTCTTTAAAATGTTATAGCTGTAACTTCTTACCAGTTGAACTTCTTACTTCATTCTACAACATCTTTTCCAGGTAGACAAACACTGGAGTATTGTTTCTTATTTCAAGTGCTTGTGTTTCTACAGATTTTGGGTCACTTGTTTGTCCTGCAATTTCTGTTCTATGGTGGGTTAAAGAGGAGTTGTTAATTTGAATTGTGTTCAGTTTTTGCCTTGTCATAATGATGGGAGGGATATTTATGTGTCTCTCTACAACTATGAACTGAACAAATTTTATTTTGATTAATTGTATTTTTCTCAGCCTGGTGTATTTTTTCTCCATTATTTTGCTTTGAATCTGTTTGTGTCATTATATATGAAGTAGGTTTCTTGTAGGTAGCATATAGTTGAGTCTTGCCCTTAGTTTGTGGCAATGTGTGTGTGTCTGTGTTTTTACTTGGGTTTAACCATTTACATATAACGTGATTATCGATATAGTTGGATTTAAATATACGATGTTGTTAGTTGTTTTTCATGTGTACCATCTATTCTTGCTGTTACATTTTCCTCTTTCTGCCTTTTTTTGGATTAGTTGAATATTATTTATGATTCCATTTTCTCTGATTATTAGATACACATCTTTAGGGTTATAACTGTTTATGTTGACTTAAGGTTTATAATATAAATTTTAAAATTATCACAGTCAGGGACCTTCAAGATGGCAGAGGAGTAAGATGTCAGGAACACCTTCCTTCCCACAAATACCTCAAAAATACATCTACATGAGGAACAGCTCCTATAGAACCCCTACTGAATGCTGGCAGAAGACCTCAGACTTGCCAAAAGGCAAGAAACTCCCCATGTACCTGGGTACGGCAAAAGAAAAAACAGAAACAAAAGAACAGAGACGGGACTTGCACCTCTGGGAGGGAGCTGTGAAGTGGGAAAAGTTTCCACACACTAGGAAGCCTCTTCACTGGTGGAAACGGCGCGGGAGGGGCAGGGTGGAAGCTTCAGAGCCATGGAGGAGAGCACAGCAACAGGGGTGCAAAGTGTAGAGATTCCCACACAGAGGATCAGTGCCGACCAGAACTCACCAGCCTGAGAGGCTTGTCTGCTCACCTGCCAGGGAGGGTCGGGGCTGGGAGCTGAGGCTCCGGCTTCAAAGGTCAGATCCCAGGGAGAGAACTGGGGTTGGCTACGTAGACACAGCCTGAAGGGGGCTAGTGAGCCACAGCTAGCTGGGAGGCAGTCCGGGAAATTGTCTGGAACTGCCTAAGAGGCAAGAGACCATTGTTTCTGGGTGCACGAGGAGAGGGGATTCAGAGCACTGCCTAAACGAGCTCCAGAGACGGGAGGAAGCCACGGCCATCAGTGTGGACACCAGAGATGCGCATGAAATGCTAAGGCTGCTGCTGCAGCCACTAAGAAGCCTGTGTGCAAGCACAGGTCACTATCCATACCTCCCTCCCCTGGGAGCCTGTGCAGCCCGCCACTGCCAGGGTCCCGTGATCCAGGGACAACTTCCCTGAGAGAACACATGGTATGCCTCAGGCTGTGACAACGTCATGCCAGCCTCTGCCAGTGCAGACTCGCCCTGCATTACAATTATAACTACTGTAACCCTCCCTCTCCCTGGCATGAGTGAACAAGAGCCCCCTAATCAGCCGCTGATTTAACCCCCTCCCGTAAGGGCAGAGACCAGATGCCTGAGGGTGACATACAAGCAGAGGTGGGGCCAAAACCACAGCTGAACCCCAGGAGCTGTGCAAACAAAAAAGAGAAAGGGAAATTACTCCGTGCAACCTCAGGAGCAGGGTATTAAATCCCTACAATCAACTTGACGTACCCTGCATCCATGGAATACCTGAATAGACAACAAAACATCCCAAAATTGAGGCGGTGGACTTTGGGAACAACTGTAGATTTGGGGTTTGCTGTCTGTGACTGATTTGTTTCTGATTTTTATATTCATCTTACTCTAGTTTTTAGTATTCTGAGCCATGTGGCTGAAAGGGTCTTAGTGCTCCGACCTGGTGTCGGGTCTGAGCCTCTGAGGTGGGAGAGCCAAGTTAAGGATATTGGACCACCAGAGACTGCCAGGCCCCACATAATATCAACTGGTGAGAGCTCTCCCAGAGATCTCTGTCTCAACCATAAGACCCAGCTCCACCCAACAGCCAGCAAGCTCCAGTGCTGGATGCCCTATGCCAAACAACTAGCAAGACAGGAACACAACCCTACCCATTAGAGAGGCTGTCTAAAATCATACTAAGTTCACAGACAACTCAAAACACACCACCGGATGTGGTCCTGCCCAGCAGAAAGACAAGATCCAGCCCCATCCACCAGAATACATGCACCAGTCCCCTCCATCAGTAAGCTTACACAAGCCACTGAACCACATTACCCATTGGGAGCAGACACCAAAAACAACGGGAACTACAAACCTGCAGCCTGCAGAAAGGAGACCCCAAACACAGTAAGTTAAACAAAATGAGAAGACAGAGAAATACACAGCACATGAAGGAGCAAGGTAAAAACTCACAAGACCTAACAAATGAAGAGAAAATAGGCAGTCTACTTGAAAAAGAATTCAGAGTATTGATAGAAAAGATGATACAAAATCTTGGAAATAGAATGGAGAAAATACAAGAAACATTTAACAAGGACCTAGAAGAACTAAAGAGCAAACAAACAATGATGACTAACACATTGAATGAAATTAAAAATTATCTAGAAGGAAGTAATAGCAGAATAACTGAGGCAGAAGAATGGATAAGTGACCTGGAAGATAAAATAGGGTAAATAATTACCACAGAGCAGAATAAAGTAAAAAAGAATGAAAAGAATTGAAGACAGTCTCAGAGACCTCTGGACGAACATTACATGCACCAACACTTGAATTATAGGGGTCCTAGAATAAGAGAAAAAGAAAGGGTCCGAGAAAATATTTGAACATATAATAGTTGAAAACTTCCCTAACATGAGAAGGGAAATAGTCAATCAAGTCCACGAAGAACAGAGAGTCCCATACAGGATAAATCCAAGGAGAAACACACCAAGACACATATTCAAACTATCAAAAATTAAATACAAAGAAAAAATATTAAAAGCAGCAAGGGAAATGCAACAAATAACATACAAGGGAATCCCCATAAGGTTAACAACTGACTGTTCAGCAGAAACTCTGCAAGCTAGAAAGGAGTGGCAGGACATATTTAAAGTGATGAAGGGGAAAAACCTACAATCAAGATTATTCTACCCAGCAAGGATCTCATTCAGATTCAACAGAGAAATTAAACCCTTTACAGACAAGCAAAAGCTAAGAAAATTCAGCACTACCAAACCAGCTTTACTACAAATGCTAAAGGAACTTCTCTAGCCAGGAAAAACAAGGAAAAGACCTACAATAACAAGTCCCAAACAATTAAGAAAATGGTAATAGGAACATACATATTGATAATTACCTTAAAAGTAAGTGGATTAAATGCTCCCACCAAAAGACACAGACTGGCTGAATGGATACAAAAACAGGACCTGTATATATACTGTCTACAAGAGACACACTTCAGACATAGGGACACATACAGACAGAAAATGAGGGAATGGAAAAAGATATTCCATGCAAATGGAAATCAAAAGAAAGCTGGAGGGCTTCCCTGGTGGCGCAATGGTTGAGAGTCCACCTGCCAATGCAGGGGACACGGGTTTGTGCCCCAGTTCGGGAAGATCCCACATTCTGTCGAGCGTCTGGGCCCATTGGCCATGGCCACTGAGCCTGCACGCCTGGAGCCTGTGCTCCACAACAGGAGAGGCCACAACGGTGAGAGGCCCGCGTACCGCAAAAAAAAAGCTGTAGTAGCCATTTTCACTTCAGACAAAATAGACTTTAAAATAAAGACTATTGGGCTTCACTGGTGGCGCAGTGGTTGAGCGTCTGCCTGCTGATGCAGGGGATGTGGGTTTGTGCCCCGGTCCGGGAAGATCCCACATGCCACGGAGAGGCTGGGCCTGAGACCCATGACCGCTGAGCCTGCGCGTCCGGAGCCTGTGCTCCACAACAGGAAAGGCCGCAACAGTGAGAGGCCCGCGTACCACAAAAAAATAAATAAATAAAATAAAATAAAGACTATTACAAGAGACAAAGAAGGACACTACATAATGATCAAGGGATCAATCCAAGAAAAAGACATAACAATTGTAAATATTTATGCACTCTACATAGGAGCAACTCAATACATAGGCAAATGCTAACAGCCATAAAAGGGTAAATCAACAGTAACACAGTCATAATAGGGGACTTTAACACCCCACTTTCACCAATGGACAGATCACTCAAAATGAAAATAAGTAAGGAAACACAGGCTTTAAATGACATATTAAACAAGATGGACTTAATTAATATTGATAGGACATTCCATCCAAAAACAACAGAATACACTTTCTTCTCAAGCACTCATGGAACATGCTCCAGGATAGATCATATCTTGGGTCATAAATCAAGCCTTGGTAAATTTAAGAAAATTGAAATTGTATCAAATATCTTTTCCAACCACAATGCTATGAGACTAGATATCAATTCCAGGAAACAAACTGTAAAAAATACAAACATGGAGGCTAAACAATATACTTCTAAATAACCAAGAGGTCACTGAAGAAATCAAAGAGGAAATCAAAAATTACCTAGACACAAATGACAATGAAAACACGATGACCCAAACCCTGTGGGGTGTGGCAAAAGGAGCTCTAAGAGGGAAGTTTATAACAATACATTCATACCTCAAGAAACATCTCAAATAAACAACCTAACCTTACACCTAAAGAATTAGAGAGAGAAGAACAAAAATCCCCAAAGTTAGCAGAAGTAAAGAAATCACAAAGATCAGATCAGAAATAAATGAAAAAGAAATGAAGGAAATGATAGCACAGATCAATAAAACTAAAAGCTGGTTCTTTGGGAAGATAAACAAAATTGATAAACCGTTAGCCAGACTCACCAAGAAAAAAAGGGAGAAGCCTTAAGTCAGTAGAATTAGAAATAAAAAAGGAGAAGTAACAACTGACACTGCAGAAATACAAAGGGTCATAAGAAATTACTCTAAGCAACTGTATGCCAATAAAATAGAAAACGTGGAAGAAATGGACAAATTCTTAGAAAAGCACAACCTTCTGATACCGAAGCAGGAAGAAATAGAAAATATAAACAGACAAGTCACAAGCAATGAAACTGAAACTGTGATTAAAAATCTTCCAACAAATGAAAGCCCAGGACCAGATGACTTCACAGGTGAATTGTATCAAACATTTAGAGAACAGCTAACAGCTATCCTTCTCAAACTCTTCTAAACTATAGCACAGGGAGGAACAGTCTCAAACTCATTCTACGAGGCCACCATCACCCTGATACCAAAACCAGACAAAGATGTCACAAAAAAAGGAAACAAGAGGACAATATCACTGATGAACATAGATGCAAAAATCCTCAACAAAATACTAGCAAACAGAGTCCAACAGCACATTAAAAGGATCATACACCCTGATCAAGTGGGGTTTATCCCAGGAATGTAAGGATCCTTCAATATATGCAAATCAATCAATGTGATACACCATATTAACAAATTGAAGGATAAAAACCATATGATCATCTCAATAGATACAGAAAAAGATTTTCAAAAAATTCAACACCCATTTATGATAAAAAACTCTCTAGAAAGTAGGCATAGAGGGAACCTACCTCAACATAATAAAGTCCATGTATGACAAACCCACTGCCAAGATCATTCTCAGAGTGAAAAACTGAAAACATTTCCTCTAAGGTCAGGAACAACAGAAGGTTGCCCATTCTCACCACTATTCTTCAACATAGTTTTGGAAGTTTTAGCTACAGCAATCAGAGATGAAAAAGAAATTTAAAAATCCTAATCAGAAAAGGTGAAGTAAAACTATCACTGTTTGCAGATGACATGATACTGTACATAGAGAAACTTAAAGATGCTAACAGAAAACTAATAGAACTAAGCAATGAATCTGGTAAAGTAGCAGGATACAAAATTAATGCACAGAAATCTCTTGCATTCCTATATGTTAATGATGAAAAATCTGAAAGAGAAATTGAGAAATAATCCCATTTACCATAGCAGCAAAAAGAATAAAATACCTAGGAATAAACCTACCTAAGGAGACAAAAGACCTGTATGCAGAAAATTATAAGACACTGATGAAAGAATTTAAAGATGATACAAACAGATATTACATGTTCTTGGATTGGAAGAATCAACATTGTTAAAATGATTATACTACCCAAAGCAATATACAGATTCAGTGCAATCCCCATCAAGCTACCAATGTCGTTTTTCACAGAACTAGAACAAAAGATTTCACAATTTATATGGAAACACAAAAACCCTGAATAACGAAAGCAATCTTGAGAAAGAAAAATGGAACTGGAGGAATCAGTCTCCTTGACTTCAGACTATACTGCAAAGATACAGCAATCAAGACAGTATGGTACTGGCACAAAAACAGAAATATCGATCAATGGAACAGGATAGAAAGCCCAGAGATAAACCCATGCACATATGGTCACCTTATCTTTGATAAAGGAGGCAAGAATATACAATGGAGAAAAGACAATCTCTTCAATAAGTGGTGCTGGGAAAACTGGACAGTTACATGTAAAAGAATGAAATTAGAACACTTCTTAAAACCATACACAAAAGTAAACTCAAAATGAATTAAAGATCTAAATGTTGGGCCAAACACTATAAAACTCTTAGAGGAAAACATAGGGAGTGGTTTATTCACAGAAAGACATTTAGACAGGGTTGGCAGTCAGGGCACCAAAAGTGATGGTGCAGGTACCCATAGTATCAGCCTCACTCTTACCAGCTGTAGGAAGAGGTAAAAAAAACGGGATGGAAACCTGGAAGGAGACTCATCTGGAGAGAGAGAGGGCCAACCTCAGAGGCACAGTCTGACACTTGAGGATTCAGCTATCTGAGGTGGCCTGGTCGAAAGCTCAGGGAGAGGAACACCCTGACCCTCTGACCTCCTGTCATGGCTCCCCATTGGTTAAACTATGTGGGGATTGGGAAGACATGGGGACACTTCCTCTTTGACATAAATCACAGCAAAATCCTTTTTGACACACCTCCTGGAGAAATGGAAATAAAAATAAACAAATGGGACCTAATGAATCTTAAAGGCTTTTGTACAACAAAGGAAACCATAAACAAGACAAAAAGACAACCCTCAGAATGGGAGAAAATATTTGCAAATGAAGCAACTGACAAAGGATTAATCTCCCAAATATACAAGCAGCTCATGCAGCTCAAATCAAAAAAACAAACAACCCAATCCAAAATTGAGCAGAAGACCTAAAGAGGCATTTCTCCAAAGAAGATATACAGATTGCCAACAAACCCATGAAAGGATGCTCAACATCACTAATCATTAGAGAAATGCAAATCAAAACTACAATGAGGTACCACCTCACACCAGTCAGAATGGCCATCATCAAAAGTCTACAAACAATAAATGCTGGAGAGGGTGTGGAGAAAAGGGAAACTTCTTGCACTGTTGGTGGGGATGTAAATTGATACAGCCACTATGGAGAACAGTATGGAGGTTCCTTAAAAATCTAAAAATAGAATTACCATGTGACCCAGCAATCCCACTACTGGGCATACATCCTGAGAAAACCATAATTCAAAAAGAGTCATGTACCACAATGTTCATTGCAGCACTATTTACAATAGCCAGGAAATGGAATCAACCTAAGTGTCCATTAACAGATGAATGGAAAATGATGTGGCACATACATATACAGTGGAATATTACTCAGCGGTAAAAAGAAACAAAATTGAACTATTTGTAATGAGGTGGATGGACCTAGAGTCTGTCTTACAGAGTGAAGTAAGTCAGAAAGAGAAAAACAAATACCATATGCTAACACATATATATGGAATCTTAAAAATAAATAAATAAATAAAAAGTTGTGATGAACCTCAGAGCACTACAGGAATAAAGGCACAGACATAGAGAATGGACTTGAGGACACGGGGAGGGAAGGGTAAGTTGGGATGAAGGGAGAGAGTAGCATTGACATATATGCATTACTGATGTAAAATAGATGGCTAGTGGGAAGCAGCTTCATAGCACAGGGAGATCAGCTCAGTGCTTTGTGTCCACCTAGAGGGTTGGAATAGGGAAGGTGGGAGGGAGACGCAAGAGGGAGGGGATATGGGGCTATATGTATACATACAGCTGATTCACTTTGTTACGCTGCAGAAACTAACCAAGCATTGTAAAGAAATTACACTCCAATAAAAAGGTTAAATTTTTAAAAAAATTGTTAAGATGGTAAATTCTATGTATATTTTACAGCAAAAAAGACAATAAATAGAAAAAAAACAAAGAAAATTATCACTGTCTATCTTCAATTAATATTGTGCTATCTCATTTAAATTTTAAGGACATTATTGCAACAGTGTGCTTCTATTTTTCCTCTCATGGATTTTATCCTCTTGTTGTCACAGATTTTACTTCTCTCTCTGTTTTAAAACCCACAGTGCATTGTTGTTTTGTTTAAACTACTATATTTTGAAGAGATTATAAAAAATTATATTTATCCACGTAGTTATCAGTTTCACTGCTCCTTATTACCTTGTGTACATCTTGATTTCTATTAGTATGTTTATTTTTTGCTTCAAAGACTTCCTTTAATATTTTTATAGTATATGTGTGCTGGCTTCTAACTCTTTTTCCATATTTGGCATTTTGTATATCTTTAAAAGCCTTTATTTTTGAAAGATATTTTTGCTGGCTAAAGGATTCTTGGTTGGGAGTTTTTAATTTTGAAGTATTTTAAAGATGTTTCTCCACTGTCTTCCAGCTTGCTTTTTTTTAAAACAAGAAATCTGCTGTCATCTTTCTTTTTGCTTTTCTGTAGGCGTTGTGTTTATGTTGCTCTGGCTGCTTTTAAGGTTTTCTCTCTCTCTCTCTCTCTCACTCTTTTTTTTTTTTTTCTCCCAAAGCCCTCGAGGGCAAGGAGCATATCTGTCTTGCTCCTTACTCTTTCCTAAGCATTATCACCCTGTCTAATAAATAATTATTTAATGGTTATAAAACATATGGTGCTTAGCATGGTTGGTTTGACAGGATAAGCTCATGAGAAAGGGTAGCCCAAATAAGAAGCCATGCAATAAAGACTGAGTTCTGTTGTGAATGACAGAAAACATAAGGTAAAAGTTTACATCACTCTCAGATAAGGGAAATTCAGAAATAAGCAGCCTTGGACTGGTATGGCATCTCCATGATCAAAACAGGAAACTTAATTTCTCTATTCTGTTGCCTTGCCATTCTCAAAATGTAGCTTTTACCGCATATCCAACAAGATTGCTTGAGCTTCAGCCATTACTTCTGCATTCCAATCTGTGAGAAAGGTGAAGAAGCAAGAAAGTCAGTTCTTTCTTAGAGAAATTTCCCAGATGTGTCATGTGGCCCTTTTCTCTTACATCCCATTGGTCAGAATTTAGTTGCATGGCCACACCTAATTACAAGAGAGGTTGGAAATGTAGTCTTAATTCAGATAGCCATATGGCCAGATAAAAATCAAAGATACCATTACTCTGAGGTGACAGAAGGGTAGAACAGATGTTGAAGGACATCTAGCTGTTTCTGCCACAGTCAACAATGACAGACATCCATCCTTTTTAGGGCTATAGAGAGGAAGCGAGGCAAGTGGGCATATATTAGTTAGCTGTTGTCAAACTAGTGCTGCAAAACAAACCACTCCAAAGCTCAGTGGCTTCAAACAATAACCATTTATTTTCCCTTATGCTTCTATGGGTCAACTGATCCAGGAGGACCTGGTCTGGACTTAGCTCCTCACTGTGGGCTGGATTCAGTTTGGCTCCATATGACCCTTTTGCCCAGGCAGAAGGGTCAGCATCTACCTGGGGAAAGTTCCCACTGAAATGAAAATGATTTTGTTTTTTTTTTAATTTTGAAATAATTATATGTTCACAGGAAATTGCAAAGATAGTACAAAGAGGTCCTGTGTAACTACTGGGGGAAACTAGGTGAAAGGTATATAGTACAATATCAAAAAGAATCTGATATTGGTCTAATCTGTGTGTATAGTTCTGTGCCATTTTATCATATGTGTAGATTCGTGTAACCACCACCACAATCAAGATACAGAACTATTTCACCACAAAGATTTCCCTCCATACTCCTTTATGGTCATACCCATCCCCCACTCCCACCATTGGCCACCCTTGCCAACCACAAATCTGCTTTCCATTTATATAATTTTGTCATTTTAAGAATATTGTATAAGTGGAATCACACTGTATGTGACCTTTTGAGATTGTCTTTTTTCGCTTGTAATGCCCTTCAGATCCATCTAAGTTTGTGTGTATCAATAATTCAGTTCTGTTTATTGCTAAGTAGTATCTACAGTATGGATGTACAATAGTTGGTTTAACCATTCCCTTACTGAGGGACGTGGTTGTTTCCAGTTTTCGGCTATTAACATATAAAGGTACTATGAACAATTGTGTAGAGAGTTTTGTGGTGATACAAGTTTTCATTTCTCTGGAATAAATGTCCAGGAGTGCAGTTGCTGAGTTATATGGTAAATGTAGGTTTAATTTTTAAAGATGCTGCTAAACTAACTTCCAGAGTAGCTGGGCTGGAGAGATACATTTTTATCTGCATCCTTGAGAGATACATTTTTATCTTCATCCTTGTCTGCATTTAATGTTGCCTCTGTTTTATCTTAGCTGTTGGTGTATTATTTTATAAATTGTATTATAAATTATCATTATAATTGGTTTGAAGCAGTTTACTTGTGATATGCCTAGGTGTAGTTTCTTCATGTTTCTTATGCCTAAGTTTCTTTAACTTCTTATATCTGTGTGTATATATACATATTTTTTCATAAAATTTAGAAAAATTTTGGCCTTTATTTAAATAGTTTTCATCACCCCTTTAATTCAGTGACTTCAACACACACGATTTTAGATGCTTGATGTTCTCCCAGAGTTCACTGATGCTGTTATTTTTTCCCCCGATATTTTTCTATTTTTTATTTCTATTGTTAAATCTTCAAATACGATAATATTCCGTAATGTCTAATCTGCTGTTAATTTCATCCAGTGTATTTTTTTTTTTTTTTTTTGCTATACGCGGGCCTCTCACGGCTGTGGCCTCTCCCGTTGCGGAGCACAGGCTCCGGACGCGCAGGCTCAGCGGCCATGGCTCACGGGCCCAGCCGCTCCGCGGCATGCGGGATCCTCCCAGACCGGGGCACGAACGCGTGTACCCTGCATCGGCAGGCGGCCTCTCAACCACTGCGCCACCAGGGAAGCCCTCATCCAGTGTATTTTTGATGTTAGACAATGTATTTTCTTTTGTAGCCTTCATTTTGGGTATTTATTTTTCTATAATTTTGATGTCTCTTCTTAACATGCTAAATCATTTTATATTCTTAAACAAACAGAATTATAATTATTGATTTATTTTTCTACTAATTTCTATATTTCAAGTTTAATTTTCCACTCTTTTATAACAGCTTTATTGAGATATAATTATCATGAAATATATCAATTCAAAACATACAGTTCAGTGGTGTTAAGTATATTCAGAATTATGTGAATGGTTTTTATATTCAAAGAATTATCAATGCAATCTAACGTGAGAAATTTTTTCTTCTCTCTAAAAAAATTTTTTATATATAGAAGTTGTATACCAACTCCATCCTTAGCCCTAGGAAACTACTAATCTACATTGCCTCTTAGATTGACCTGTTCTGGACATTTCATTTAACTGGATTCATAAAATAGGTGATATTTTATTACTAGCTTACTTCATTTAGCATAATGTTTTCAAGATTCATCTATGCTATAAATGTATCAGTAATTCATTGTTTTTAATTACTCAATATTTCACTATAGGGGTATACAACATTTTCTGTTTCATCAGTAGAATAAATTTGGGTAATCTAATTTTGAGTTTATAAACAATGCTGTTATGAATATTTGGTATAGGTTTGTATGTGGATGTATGTTTTAATTTCTTGGTAGATACCTAGGAGCAGAATTGCTGGGTAATATAATAACTCTATGTTTAACATTTGAGGAACTGCCAAACTATTTTCCAAAGTGACTGTAGCATTTTACATTTCCATCATCAACGCTTAAGGGTTTTAAATTTTCCATATCCTTGTCAATACTTGTTATTGTCTGTCTTTTTGATTTATGCCACCCTAGTGGACGTAAAGTGATATTTTACTATGGTTTTTATTTTTATTTCCCTAATGAGTAATAATGTTGAATATCTTTTCATGTGATCCATTTCTCAAGGGAAAAATATTGTACATTGCTTCAATGCCCTGAGAAATATTTTCCATTTTTTCCATAGCTGATATTTTAGTTATTTCAGGAAGGAGGGAAAAACCCAGTTCTTTTTGTCCGAAAGTGAGAGTCCTTTATTACAATATTAAACAAAATGATTTTAGTGATTCACAGAGGTCAGTTGGAAGTACATTACCTTTTGTAATTGTTTCAAAACAAGCCTAACAGCTGTATATGCTCCTTGTAGCCCAATCCATAGCAAAAATATTATCCTGATTGAGAGTGTACTGAACTGCAGATTTAGGGCAAAAGATAAAACAGGCCATCCCATAAGATTTGCCTTTAAATTCAAAATTATAAGTGCTTCCAGATGTTCCATTAACCAAAGTAGGGTTACAATTTTGACCAATATTTTTCTTTTCACAGATCTTTAGTAAATTATTAACTGTAATCTTCTTGGCTAATTACTTAAATCTCATACATAACTTGAATATATTGGTAAGAGTGACCAGCTTGAGGAAACTCTGGATAAAATAACTATCCATGTTTCAGAGTGCTGTGAATTGAGTCATGTTCCCACCAATTCATATGTTGAATGCATAACCCCTAGTACCTAAAAATGTGACCTTATTTGGAGATAGGGGTTTTACAGAGGTAATTAATCTAAAGTGAGGTTGTTAGGGTGGGCCCTCATTACAATATGACTAGTTTCCTTATGGAGGGGAAATTTGGACACAGAGAAAAGTATAGAGGGAAGATAATTGGAAGACGTAAGGAAAAGATGGCCATCTACAAGCCAAGGAGAGAGGCTTGGAACCGATTCTTTGACAGCTCTAAGAAGGAACAAACCCTGCTGACACCTTGATCTTGGACTCCAGAACTGTTAGACAATAAACTACTATTGTTTATACCACCCAATCTGTGGTAGTTTGTTATGGCAGCCCTAACAAATATAATACACAAGAGAATTAATTTATTTCATGAACCCAGCCCTCCTTTTGCCTCTATTAGACTTGCCTTTCATTTTCGTTAGTGTTGCAGTGAACTACAGAGAAATGTTGATTTTTCCACAATGCTGACACCATGTTAAGCCCCTGTCTGCTCCTGGCAGGTATTTTCTTCCCCAGACAAGAACATTTTCCTCAGTGACAGAACCTAACACAAAGCAGTAACCTGCCAAAAGCTCTAATATATCTATGGCAACAAGATTAGAATGCCATTTACTGCTAAAGTTCAAATCAACAATTCTTTGGAGGGAGGACAGGATGCTAAAATGTGGAATATCTCCTTTATCCAAAACATAAAGAGGCCAGGTTTTTTTTTTTTTCTTTTTTGTGATGACATTTCTTCAATAAAGTTTTGAAAGAATATGTACCAAAAGCTGTATTAAGATTCTTCTTCCTTGAGTAGATTGCCAGTGTACCTCTGCTTAGCAGAAAAAAGAGACAGAAATTTAACAAAGGACAGATTAAAAAAGGAAAAACAATGAATAGAAAAAATTAACTTTATTCTCACATATTTGTATTTCTGTTTTCAGTTCATATGTCTGTTTTCTCTTAAATGATGAAAGAATTGTTTTTGCCAAGGATAAGAGTTTAAATAAGATATAGTGGAAAAAATTAAAAGTTTTTTCTTTAATGTTTAAAATTTTTACTTTCTTCCTGTTTGCATGGTTTCTGATAAGAAGTTAGATATAATTCTTGTTCTTATTGTCCTAAAGTTATTTCATTTTTAAAAAATTTCCTCTTTGTCTTTGGTATTCTGGTTTGAATATGATATGCCTGGGTGTGCCTTTTGGTATTTATGCTGCTTGATGTTCTCTGAGCTTCCTGGATCTCTGGTTTGTTTTCTGTCTATTTTGGAAATTTCTGGGCCATTATTCAAATATTTCTTCTCATTTCTGTCTTCTCCCCTAATATTCCAGTTACATATATATTACACATTAAAATTTGCCCTGTAAATAGTAGTTCTTGATGTTCTGTAGTTCTTGGATGTTTGGATGTTCCCTTCTGTTTCTCTTTCTTCTTCTTCCTCTTCCTCCGCCTTCTTTATCATTTTTTAGCACTTCGAATTTCATTAGTTTGGTAAGTTTCTATGAGTCTGTATTCAAGCTCACTGATTATTTCCTCATTAGTTTCTAGTGAACTGATGAGCCCATCAAAGGCGTTCTTTGGTTTCTGATACTTTTTTCTCTACTATTTCCTTTAAATTCTTAGAATTTTCATCTTTCTCCTTTCAGCCCATATGTTCTTGTATGTTGTCTACTTTTTCCATTTGAGCCCTCAACATGTTAATCAGGGTTATTTTAAATTTCGTGTCTGAAAATTCCACCATTTGTCTCATGAATCTAGTCTGATGCTTGCCTGGTCTCTTCAGACCATGATTTTGCTTGTCCTTTAGCATGCCTTGTAGTGTTTTGTTGAAATCTGGGCATGATATATTGGATAATAGGAACTGGGCTTTAGTTAAAATTTTAAGTTAATCTGGCTAGAATTTGACCTGTGTTTAATGTTTGCTGTAGTTATATATACCAAAGATTTCAAATTCCTCTAGTGTAATTTTCATTTGTTTTCCCCTATTGACTTTGGGTTTTTCTAAGTGCTTGTTTCCAAAATTATGAATAAAGTTCTTTTAGCTGTGATCCACTATTACTATGCTAGAGCCTTGTTTGTTGATAGTGGAGAAGAGGGTAAGCATTCTATAATCATAATTAAATCTAATTATTTCAGGGGACCTGGCATGTGACCTTTACAAGACTTTTTTAGCCCCCTTTCCCCACTTTAGGTGATACAGGAAGTGGTGCGGTAGGAGGATTGCCTTTTACCCAGGTGGGATAAGACTCTGCTAAAGCCTTCACCCTTAGAGAGAAGGACTTTTCTTATGAAATGTGCTCTGGTTCTATTTCACAATGATTATTGTTCCTCTCTCCCATCAGAGCCATAGGTGATCTTTGTCAACTCTTTACTGTGAAAACCTGATGCAGTTCCTCAAAATAAAACCCATGAAAGTGTTGGGCTCCCTAAGGCTGTGGTCCCAGGAGTTTTCCACTTATGCTAGTGCATCTCAGCCTAAAATGAAAATTATGGGTTTTTTTTTTTTAATTCTTGTGGCAAACTAGTCATTGTCCTTTAGGATTATAGTATGATACAGTATTTTTTTATTAAAAAATACAACTTAAAACAGACATGAAAGTGGAGTGTTCCTTTACTAACTCTTCACTGGATAAAATATTTGCTTACATAAAATACCAATAACATAGTTCTAAAAAAAATAATTATCCATTGTGGTTGGAAAATAAATTTCAGGCTTAAAAATGTATTAAAATCTTTATAGCCACAGTTCTAACAAGCACAGTAATTTATCAGATGAAGTATTTTAAAAGTAATATGTATTATAAAATCAAACTTTTATTACAGAATATCTGCTCTAAACATTTGCATCATGTACATAATGATGCAAAATTATTTAAAAATCTGAAGTACAAGCTTTTCATGTATGTTACTAAAAATGATCCAGTGCTTTCCTCATTTTTTATTAAATAGTTATTCTTTTTTAAAATTCAAATATTATTTAAATTCTGTATTATTCATTTGTTTATCATTAGATTATCATTATTCAATAGATTTGTTTCAGTCCAAGATTCTTCCTGTCTTAGAGATGACTAAAACGAAATTTAGAAAAGTACTATCACAGTGTAGAATGCAGCAATGAACCTAGGTGTGTCTAAGGAATTCATTCTTATTCTTTGTACAACTAACAATTTTATACGTTGAAATTCAGATGAGGTTACATCTAAATATTCAAATGCCCAATTTCACTTTAGGCAGAAATTCTTTAGAAAGCACTTTCTTGTGTCTGGTCTGCTGCTTGTGTGGATATATGGCAGGGGAATTTTCCCTGTTGTTATTATGGTAGCTTTCTGCACTTTTTGACTCTGTTGACCACAACCATTTGTCTCACAAATTAAGTGCTGTACCTGCATTGATTTATCTACTATAGCACTTGTTCTGGTTTAATTATTTCTTGCGTATGCAGCTTATTGCATTAGGTTTCATGTATTTATCCATCTAAAATATATTTTACCATGTATTGCTAGAGCATCTGGGCACCTTAAAATAAGTAAGAGTTAAACAAATTTATCAATAATAAAGCTATCCATTTGGCCAGAAACCTATTTCCACACTAACAGCTGTGACAACCTGCTAAATAAGATTACACTTATACCTGACTCTTTCAATCAAAGAGCTCATAAAACAAAATTTATTCATATTGTTCCCAGTTCAATTTACTTAAAATCCTAACTTTCATAGTCATTACTTTATCAATATAGTTATAAACTATGTTTGCAAGTTTTTTGCATTTAAGTAGTAATGTTTCTTGGAGTAATCTGCAAATAGTAGTTTAAGAAATGCCTTCTATGGTTGGTACTTTCTGTAATATGGAGATTAGTGGTGTAATGACAAAGAAGTCAATGAGTTATTTAATCCTGAAGGGGTTTTATGGCTTATTTTCAAGTACGGGTCTTGTAGGTTTGTTGAATCATGATGAGGCTAAGATTATGGCTTTGATATGGAGTTCTTGGGACAGGTAAGGCTTTGTCCAACTCCCCCAGCCATTGGTAGTCAAAAGCTCATTCTCTTCGAAGCACAGGATAGCTTACCTTGGGGGCCCCATCATAAGGGCTTGGGTGGGATCTCTGTTCTATATGCTTTCCATCCCAGAGAGACAGCAGAGCAGTTCTCACAGTGGGGATTTTTGCACAGTTCAGAGAAAACCGCTTCTAAGTTTGAACTGGGAAGCTGATCATTCACATTCCATATTTTACTTCTGGATAACAGAGGTGGAGGAAAATTATGTAACATAATCTATATGTTATTTTTAATCTTTATGATAATCCCTTAAAGTGACTCGGCTAAAATGGCACAGTTAATGACTGAGAAACAGAATGCGAGATAAGCGTTCCTGGCCTCAATGATCAAGCCCTTTCTCCCTGATAACATAATCTCCAAGAGGGTAATTGCATTTTCAGGTCAATTGCAGATGACTGAAAAAAACTTAGTATATTTTACTTGTGGTTACAATTGATAATCTCACACATAAGCTGATGTTTATTAATTTGTAAATATAGTAGTTGTGTTTGAAATTTTAATTATGTCAAACTTTCCAAAAACGTTATAGCAAAACATATGGGAAATCTTAAAGTGATAATTATGAACCATGCATTGGACGCTGACAATTATACACTCATTGATTTTTTTTTTCAATATAGTATTTTGATTTGAGGTAGATGATTTGTACACATGTTTAAGCCAAAAGATATGAGTTTTGCCAATTAGTGGATAAGCTTTTAGGATATAACAGAATTTTAAAATACAGTTCTCTCTTTCTCAGGTTTGGAGACCACATGATAATAAATTGAGGTGCTAGATTTTCTATGCAGGAGAGGAAAAGAACATATTCAAAATCTGGTTTGACAACTCCTACCCTCACATCAGGGGTATAACATGGTTGAAAATAGGAAGGGCAGTGGTAACATTGTGGCAGATTTATTTTGAGAGTTTCTACTGTGCTCCATTCCCTCATCTTTTTTTTTTTTTTGCGGTACGTGGGCCTTTCACTGTTGTGGCCTCTCCCGTTGTGGAGCACAGGCTCCGGACGCACAGGCTCAGCGGCCATGGTTCACGGGCCCAGCCACTCCGTGGCATGTGGGATCCTCCCGGACCGGGGCACGAACCCGTGTCCCCTGCATTGGCAGGCAGACTCTCAACCACTGCGCCACCAGGGAAGCCCCATTCCCTCATCTTGAATGATATACTTCTTTCCTCTAACCTTGATCTAAGAAGAAGAAACTACTTAGAGATGTTATATTTATCCCTTGTAATTTTGGGACACATTGAATTGGTTTTAAACTGTCAATTGTAAAAAAAAGTATCCAAGGTAGGCTGAAGTGGCTTGAGGCTGCCTGGCTTTGGTCATGTTTGGGAAATAATTACATACCTCCATACACTTACTCCAAAGGTGCATGATTTTCAGGGACTAGTCCTGGAATCTATGGTTAGACTAATGGCTGAAGATTGTTTTTAAAAGTTGCTGGCCAAGAAGTCTGTGCCAGAGGCAAAACAGATTGGCAGAATGAATATGGAAATGGCCTCTCAGATGCAGAAAAATTAATGAGATGGCAGTAGGGGTAGAGGTATTAAACAGTCGTTGTAAGGAGAAATACTATCTAACATCATGAGAGTTGCAGTAGGAGGAATCTATCAGGGAGCCCACTAAAGGAAGCAGGAGGAAAAGGGTAAGCCTTCAACATTTGCCTAGTAAGAACTTTTGTGCTTTTTATATTTGCACTTGACTACAATCTTAACTTTGGAGAGTATCAGTAGGCTCTTGGTGTATAACCACCCTACAACTTAGTGGGTTAAAACAATAAACATTGATTTCTCATGAACTGAAGTGTAAGCTTGGTAGTTTTCCTTGTGTGAGCTGGCATGGCTAATATTAGAGTTCAGTTGGTAGCTTGGCTAGGACTGGATGATCTAGGATAGCCAGTCTTACATGGTTGGCAGTTGGCTTGAAGTCAGCCAAGACAAACGATGACTTTGCCATAATATCTCTCATTATCCAGCAGGTTATTCCTGACACATTCACATGGAGATGGTTACAGTGTTTCCAAAAGCATCCAAAAGAGGGTAAGCCTCAATGCACAACTACTTTTAACTCTTTATTTGCATAGCATACTGTCCTATTGCCCAAAGCAGTTCACAAGTGTTAACCTATGGTCTATGAGGAGTATGGATACAGAGGGAAAATATTGTGGCACACTTTGCAAACATTATAACACATGGAGATTTTAGAAGCAGTTTAGTTAAGCAAGCCAAACTGTGAGGAGGATAAAAATACTCAACTTTACATAAAATATATAGCATTGATTATTTTTGCAAGACTACTTTCCTAGGGACTAAAAAGACTGTAGTGCTTTTATTATCAGAGAATGACAGGAAAAGATAAGACCCAATTCTAGGGCTTTATTCAAGTTTAGAGGAAGTACTAGCCTCCTAAAAGCATTTGAGCAGGTGTGGAAAGGGAATAATACTATTGCTTTATGGGTATATCCTGTGAGTTCTCCTTATTCCATGTAATGGTTAGCTAAGAAACAATCTAAGTAGAACCTTAAAACTATTGGATCTAGCCCACAACTATGTTTCTATTGGCCTATTCAGTATTAATCAAATATATTACTTATCCAGATGTAAAAATGAGGAGATTTTACACCAAAAAACTCTGAATTTTTGGTATGATTGAAAAAGTGGAAGGTCTAGCTTCATCACTCAAGACAAGTATGGGCTGGAACTGAGCAACAGCTGAAGAAGATTCATCACTTTTGAATCCCTGTTCGGCTTACTTAAGGTCACGCAGCTAATGGTAGTAAATATATACATATATGTGCATACATTTCTGTATGACTGCAAAACCCCTGCCTTCCCTTGCAATACCTAGAGCGTATATATTCTACCAACCCAAACTCATCATGTTCATATTGTGTAGAATTTTATTAAAAATTATGGCTATACTTTCTTTTTTTAATTCTATTTTCCTCTTCTGTAAATTTTTGTTATTAGGGTTTTTTGTTTGTTTATTTTTATGTTTTAAAAAAATTAATGAATTTTTATTGGAGTATAGTTGATTTACAATATTACGTTAGTTTCTGCTGTACAGTAAAGTGATTCATTTATACATATAAACATATCCACTCTTTTTTAGATTATTTTCCCATATAGGTCATTACAGAGTATTGAGTAGAGTTTCCTGTGCTATACAGTAGGTTTTTATTAGTTATCTATTTTATATATAGTAGTGTATATATGTCAGTCCTGGTCTCCCAATTTATCCTTCCCCCACCCTTTCCCCGTTGGTAACTATAAGTTTGTTTTCTCCATCTATGACTCTGTTTCCATTTTGTAAATAAGTTCATTTGTACCATTTTTTAGATTCCACATATAAGCAATATCATATGATATTTGTCTTTCTCTGTCTAACTTACTTCACTCAGTATGACAATATCTAGGTCCATCCATGTTGCTACAAATGGCATTATTTCATTCTTTTTTATGGCTGAGTAATATTCTATTATATATATGTACCACATCTTCCTTATCCATTCATCTGTCAATGGACATTTAGGTTGCTTCCATGTCCTAGCTATTGTAAATAGTGTTGCAATGAATATTCGTGTGCATGTATCTTTTCAAATTATGGTTTTCTCCAGATATATATGCCCAGGAGTGGGATTGCTGGATCATATGGTAGCTCTATTTTTAGGTTTTTTTTTTATATAGAGCTATACTGCTCTCCATACTGTTTTCCATAGTGGCTGTACCAATTTACATTCCCAACAACAGCGTAGGAAGCTTCCCTTTTCTCCACACCTTCTCTAGCATTTATTTGTAGATCTTTTGATGATGGCCATTCTGACTGGTGTGAGGTGATACCTCACTGTAGTTTTGTTTTGCATTGCTCTAATAAATTAGTGATGTTGAGCAACATTTCATGTGCTTTTTGTAAATCTCTCTTTAAAAAACGAAAGATGCTTTGTTTGTTTTGTTAAAGAAAGATTTACAAAAGTATTTGACCACCCTTGCTTTATAAACTTTTTTTACAGAACTTTCTGGATTTGTTTTTTGTATTCAAATTCTTTATTCAAAATATTTTTTTTTTCAAGTGGGGCTTTGGCACATATCCTGAAGGTCATGTGTTTCTGAGATTCTTTTTGTTGTTGATTCAGTTGAATGCCAATGTGTTTGTATCTAATTTGAAAGTTCTTATTGGTTAATGCTGTAAAAACAACTTATTGTGTTTTATCTAGGATTACAATTGAGAAATTTAATGTTACCTTATTTCTATTTCTTAACAGCCTATTATTTATTTCTGAAAATGCTCATAATTTTCTTTTATTGATTTTTTTCATAACACTATGATGTTTTGAGGAATGAGGTATTCTTAGTTTCATTTGTTTGTCAAGCCAGGGGTGATTTCAGTCTAATGTCACTAATATATCCTTAGATTATTGAAATCTAAATCCCTTTTTATAAAACAGCTCAGGTTTCCCATTTTAATTTTTCCCTCTTATTAATTTTTCCCTCTTATTATTCACGTATTGATGCTAATTCTATATTTTATATCTCTTTTCCTGGAAATTTTCTCTATCTACTTTTACATTTGTACTTCAGGCAATTATTTTCAGAGTTCACTGAATTTTGGTAATTTCAGTGACAAAATGAAAAAACAGAATAAATTTGTAAAATATTTTACAAAAATTTGATACTTCTAAAGTAAAAATAAATAGTATTCATAAATAGGTAATGGACCAGCAATACACACAGTTAAGTTTTTATTAATATTAACTATTTTCTTAATAAAAATACATTTATAAAATGAGATGATACTCAAACTTATGTCAAAGATTTGTGTATTAAGAACATAGAACAGGGCTTCCCTGGTGGCGCAGTGGTTGAGAGTCTGCCTGCCGAGGCAGGGGACATGGGTTCGTGCCCCGGTCCGGGAGGATCCCACGTGCCGCGGAGCGGCTGGGCCCGTGAGCCGTGGCCGCTGGGTCTGCGCGCCCGGAGCCTGTGCTCCGCAGCGGGAGAGGCCACAACAGTGAGAGGCCCGCATACCGCAAAAAAAAAAAAAAAAAAGAACATAGAACAATTCTGGGCACATATTAAGAACTCAGTGTGAATCACTACTGTAATTATTATCATTAAACAGTTATTAAATATGGAAGGGGCAAGTTTATAAAATGGGGAAATGTTCAGGTAAAATTGTAAGTGAAGTTTGTTAGCATTATAATATATATTTAGAAGTCTATCACATATTAAGAGAATTACCCCTTGAAGTTAGGCTTTGTTCATACTATTTTCTGCATCTGGAATACTATTTCCTCTATTTACCAAGTTATTCAGTTCTTTTGTCTAGTTTTCATTCAAAAAGTGTTCTCTAGTCTCAAAATCTAAATTAAACTGCCTACATAAGTTTCCTTATTATATTATAATAGGTTGGTCATAGGACTTACTAAAGATTGTATACTTATCCATTACTTTTCTATGTGCCAGTATAATACACCCTCCATAAGGGTAGAATCATGCCTCTTGTTTGTTATGTCATTCCCAGCACTTATTTGGAAGTAGATTCAGTACATAATTTAAATGATAACCAGAAAGGAAGAAGGGAGGGGATGAAGTGAATGGAGAAAGGAAGGATCAGATCATAGGAGATTTTTATTTTCCTCATTGTGAACTCCTTTTTTTAACTTGTGTGCTATGGGTCTGAATTCCCTGAACTGATTGTTATATCTGTCCACTTATCATCCTTTTTGATATTATGAGAATACATGGATAGTTAAAACTCTCTTGGACTTCTTGGAGTAGGTGATGAATAACTAAGAAATATGTTGACTGTCATAATATTTTCCTAAGCAGTGTTTTAAATTTTTATCCTACCTGTCCTGCAGGAAGTGGGGGTAATACTGTTTAATCATTTAAGAATCACCACTGTTCTATTATTTTGTCTGTCATGGGCTGATTGTATTACATGGTATCAGTATAAAGATTCCATCATAGTACTAAAACACTTTTGTTTTTAATAATCCATACATATTAGTATTTCTTGGCCTGTTAACTTCTTGATTTATTATATATTTAATTCTATTAAATTATAATGATATTAAATACATGATATTTTACAGGGATATTGAAAGCTGACAGGAATTAAGACAAATTATGAAAATGTTTAAAATATATATATATTTGTAATATATAATAAAAAATATAGAAAATGTTTAGTGTTTAAAACATAGATTTGTATGTAGACTGTGTTTTCATGTATCCCATCCATATATGCAAAAATGATAATGCTTGCATCCATTTCATAAGGTAGTAGACCATAGGCTTTATATAGGAAATGAATTAACGGGTCCATTGTGCATGAAATCCCACTTTGTTAAATGAAACAAGCCCATCGGTCTTTATTGATTTTGTTGCTTTTAGATTGGTTATACCTCTTGGTTTCCTTTTCTTTAATCAACGTTATTATGTAAAGTTAGAAAAATAGTCTTAAACTTGTGATGATCAGTTGTCTTAAAGTTAACTTTAAATTCATACTGTCCCTAAATATGCTACCATAAATACATCCTCACTTAATATAAATTTAATATTGAAAACTATAGTAATTAGGAAGGAATGAAGAAATGAAGTAGTATCTGATTACATAAAACCATACCAACTGGATTGAATTTTACAGGTTTGAATTTTCATATCAGGGAATCTACATGGGGAAACATTCAAGTTTTTGTTACATGAAATTAACTACACATACTCATACACAAACACACACACACATGCACATGGCCCTTATACATCTTTTTAGGCCTTAACAGACTGAAATAAAACAAAAAGGGAATTTTACTGATTTTTCACTTTATACCCAAAATATGATAAAGAGTATTGTTGAATGCAAAAACCTGACCTGCTCATGGTTATATACCTTTTCCAAAATCTTATAAACTTATGGGGGCAGTCATTAGGAGATACTTTTCTGGACTCACTAAGCTGACTGAATATAATATGAAAATATATGGTTTCTTCATAACTGTATTTTTTCCTAAATATATATAAATATATACACACATATATACAAATATATATACATACACACATGTATATTCACAATCTAAAGAATTACCCCATCATATCAGGAGAACAGAATGGTCACCATACTGGTTATTTAAAAACACATACTTGGAAGACAGTACTTATCCTATTCCAAAGGAACAACACAATAGGAAAAAGTACAATCATCAGAGTTTCGACCCTCCTTATAGTAAATGATCAGAAGTACGCCTGTATTTTATTGGGTTATTATTATTCCTCTTAAAGCTACTAACTTAACGTTTCAGTAGTCATCTTTTTATGTTGCTGTTAAACTAATTCAGTTGTCAAAGTTTTGTTATAACATGGCATCATTCATTTAACCTTTCACAAATATGTCGCAACAACCTTGGGGAATTCAACAATTTCCATAGCAAAATTCATGGGAAATTAAGAATGACAAATCTGACTTGGTCTTAATATAAACACAATAATTTAATAGGTAACTGTTAACCAAGTTAAATATTATACTTCTATAGTATTGAGTAAAAATGTATTTTGAAGAAGACTTTGATATATTTTAGAAATTCAGTTTTTACTTTTATTAACTTACACTTCTATCTTGAATTTCTCTATTTCCTTACTCATTTTTAGCTAATTTTTAGCTAATTTTGGTTTAATTTAACTCTAAATTTTTGTATGTTTTGTAAAAATTATACAGTCTTAGAAGTGAGATACCAAAAGAGACAACTGAAAAACTATTCAAAAAATTGTTTCTATAAGTAAATTGAGGTAAAATTATTTCTTCAAAGTTCAGTTAAAATAACTTTAATTCCCATTACCAATTTTAGTTGTGAATGTACTTTTGGATCTACGTACTGTATATAGTTTCATTTAAGTATAATATTTATATAAACATTTACTTATATTAGTTTTACTTCCAAGGGAATTTATGTACAGACAGGATTAGATAAAATATAGAGATAATATTCATAGAAAAATAATATATTTTATAGATATTTTTGCAACTCTTCCAAATCCAGTATTAATTTTGACCAATGAATATTTTCAAAATATTTTTTATTACTATTAACATTCCAAAAATTATAAGAATGAGAAAATCTTTATAATATTGGTTATACTGCACTATTAACTCTGAAATACTTGCTATATAACTATCAAGCATACTGTAGAAAACCTAAAATCCTTATTTACTTTTTAAAATCAAATGCATACTGTTATCTGTACATCAAATAAGAATGGAAATAACATTAGGTAACAATAAATAATCAGAAAAATTGATTAACTCATTTTGTCAAGTCACTTATAAAAATATGTAACAATTTTTTTTCTTTACTTCTGGTATTCTCATTTCATTAGTAATGCAGAGGTTTCTTTGGACAAAAAATAAGATTAATTTTCACTTTATAAATTCACTTTTCTACAGAAATATACAATATATGTGACTTAAAGGCCAACAAATATACATCTATAGATCTTGAATAAACAAGTTTATGTCTAAGGTCCTGAAAAATTTTAATGTATTAAAAAACATTTTCACCTAATATTTGTTCACGATTAAATTTTATGTTTTCACAAGTCCTGGTCTTCATGACAATTGAAAAGTTATCTTTTTATAGCACATTTTTAATGTGTACATTATTAGTTGGGATTTGTTCTATTGCAAGGGAAATGATTCCTTATCCAAATGAGCATATGCATAAAAAATAATTTACTGCCTCGTATAATAGTATAGGGGTGGATATAGCTTCAGGTGTGTGTTTTTTCATGACTCAAATGGTCACTAGAATCTTTTCCCAAGTTTGCATTTTTTACCCCAAGTCCCGATTTAAATCATCACAGTATCCAGTTCACAACATAAGGGAGGATCTGATGGCTTACACATACTCCTTCCCTCTTGATTGCCCTGAATTAGGCACACACCAATAGCTGAGCCTATCTCTGTAGCCCCAAAAATGGAATGACTTGATTTTCATCCATCAAAGATTATTCCCTTAGCTCCTAGGGGTACAGTCAGATTTATACACAGGATATGGACTAAGAAAATAGTAATCAGTGATATCAGAATTAGATGATCAGGAGGAGGAGACATTCCAGGAGGCAATGACAAGATAGCTAAGACTGTCTTGATTTTCATTTTTTATATGACTTCAGGAGATAAGTTAAATATCAATATTTGGTCATAAATCAGTGTGTATAACTCAAGTTCCAATTAAGGAATTAAATTAACTTTTTATTGATCTGTAGTAAAGACATTAAATTGACATGCCATGCACAAGGACTAAACACATCCTCTTTTTTTATTAAAGTATTCAAGTACTTACAAAAGTAGAGCTAGAGCATAATTCCCCTATTGTACTCAGCTCTCAGCTTCAACTTTTAACAATTCATAGCAAATCATGTTTTATCTCTGCCCCATATCTCTTCCTTACTTCATCACTGTACAGTTTTCTTAAAAGTTAGTCATAACATTACTTCACCCACAAACATTACATAAATTATATAATTTGACCTATAAGAGTGGTAGGAATTTTACCTTCAGGGAATTTTAAAATGTTTAAATATGGTTATTAAATATTCAGTATTGAACAAGGTTAGAAACAGACATAGCTGATATGTATTCTATATCATATTTCACTATAGTCTTCATACAATGATATCTACTCTGATTTCTGATCATGAAACATTTAAACTGGAAAGATACAACAAACAACATTAATATTTACTTGCTCTTTATATCTCATTTTTTTAATGGATTCTAATATCTAGAAATATTGCCAAATTATTAGAAGATGCTATTTACATTTATTTAAGAGGTAACAATTACAGCTTAAACACATGATTGCTTGAAATGTATTTGTAAACATTCATTTGAAAACTTAATATAAAATACTTCATCTTTCTTATATGTAAAATGGTTATTTTGAACCAGAGAGACCTAAATTGATTAGGTCAGAGACCTAATTGATTAGTCATGGAGTCCTGGAAAAATCGTATATAGTCTGAGACTTGGGCTAGTCTTCTCATTGAGGAATATTATGTTTACCTTGTTGGAATGTCTGTAGAGCTAACAATATTGGAGAATCTAGAAAAGTGTCTAACTGAAAGCAGTTTATAAGAAACAAAATTTATTTCAAAAATATAGTTGAGTTAAATAGCTGAGTCCATTAAAATATAAATAATAATTCATTTATTATGTAAATACTACTAGTAAATTGGGATTGATGTTAAAACATGCAAGACTGAATGGAAAAAGAGGGTGGAGAAGACAACACTGTTGAAACTGATCAAAGTTCTAACAAGGCTAATATTTTCCAATTTTTCATAAGTTATTTGATTTGGAAATTCTTTAATGTAAAAATGATACACGTGAAAACTTTCTGCTTTCAGCTCAGCTTCTCCCAATATGAAACTCAAACATATGAAGTATTTCATGAAATTATTTTAAATATTTTTTGACAATGAGAACAAAAAAGGGAAGGACCATGAATGTAAGAACATCAGTTGTTATAAGTATATTTGCAAATATGATCCATGATACTTGATCAATAGAAATACATTCATAAATATTCAGAACTGGAAGTGACCTTAATTTTTATTGCAACCATCTAATTTTACCAGTTTAAAATGCCAAAGCTCAGAGAGATTAAATTGCCCTAGTTATGTCTCGAGTATATGGTAGAAAATGCAATCAATCAATCAATTAATTAAAATAAAACCATTTTCCTAACATGCATACTATTGCACCAGTTTACAGTGCAGTAACATTGCCAATATGTTGCAGAGTTTTTATTAAGCTCAAATGAATTAATTAGGGCATGCTCAG
Source organism: Grampus griseus (assembly GCF_964374135.1). Classification (NCBI taxonomy): domain Eukaryota; kingdom Metazoa; phylum Chordata; class Mammalia; order Artiodactyla; family Delphinidae; genus Grampus; species Grampus griseus. The sequence goes on from NC_138997.1 coordinate 65,339,025, forward strand.
AAGAATGTCCTGCTCATAGGAAAATCTCAGTACACATTAGAGTTGATGGAGGTAATGATGATATTGATGATGATCGAAATTGTGACAACTATGAGAAACAGTCCCATCACCACAGGAATCCTCCTGCTCACGTGCTGTATCAGTACACTTGATGCCAATGTATATATGTGTGGTAAATTGCTTAAGGACCACAAATTCCTTTCAGCCCAGTATGCATGTCACTTTGTAACTTGGCATTGCTCATCCATCCAGCCGGCAGGCCTTCTGATTTTCTTCAGTCAGCTAAATCTGATGGAACTAATACTGTGTGATTTCTGCAGTCTAGGCCACAAGAGACCCCTTGGCACCTGCACATTTGCCATCTTTAACATTTCCCTGAGATGGCCATGTATGGAAGGCAACGAGGAGCTTAATGGAAAATGAGAGGCCAAGTGGTACAGCAAATAACAGCCAGTTCCATCTGTCAGTGTGACTGTGTCCATCTTATATGTTCTATTCCAGCCCACTCTCCAGCTGACTACAGTCACTCAGCCAATGCAACAGAATTCATGAGAAACATTTTCATTGTTGTGTAAACCACTAAATTTTAGGATAGTGTGATACATAGCAATAGATTAATAGATTCAAGAGAAGCTTGACTTTCATTAACTTTATTTTGATATGATTTTTAAAGTCTATACTTTTTAAGCAGAAAATTACATTTATCTTTTCTAAATCACAGTGACACAGCAGAGAGCTGAATAAAAATTTATGTTTTTGGCAAAGTGTTTACTTATTTACTCTGGCATGGATATGAATCAATAATAATAAATACATATAATGTAACACTTTATAACAAACACCTTTTACAATAAAAATATAAGTGAATTCAACTTAAATGGCTTTCTACTATGTCACTTTTTTCAGGGCCAGAACAGTTGAAATGTATCGGAGAAATGTGAAGGATAGTTAACAGTATACATCATGTAAACATATTGTTAGCTAAGCAGCTTTCTATTGCATATGAAGTATTGACATTATTCAAAAGAATCTATAATGCAGTGGTTGAACTTTTCAACATAAATGTTTTATTTTAGAAGAGCTTTCAATTCACAAAGAAGTTGTGAATATAACATAGAGTTATCATATAACCCAAACCCAATGTTCCCTGTTATTGATGTTGTATATATGATTGTACCCTATATGTAAACAATCAATATATGCAATGTTGTATATTGTAATGTTGTATAAGAAATGTAACTTATGTTACTAATTTACGCTTCTTAAAACTAATGCCCCAATATTGAGATATTAAGCAAAGTCCATGCTTTATTCACACTTCTTTAGTTTTACCTAATTTCCTTTTTCTGTTCCAAGATTTCATTCAGGACACTACATTACATTTAGTCTCTATGTCTCCTTAGGCTTTCTTCCTGTGATAGTTCCTCAGACTTCCATTGTGTCTGAAGTTGCGAGTAGTACTGGTTACATATTTTGTAGACTCTCCCTCCATTGGAATTGCTCTGATGTTTTTCTTATTAGTTTGGGGTTATGTGTTTTTAAAAGGAAGATCACAGGCTAAAGTTCCGTTTTATCATGTACCAGGAGTAAATGCTGTCAAGATGATATATTACTGAAGGTGTTAAATTTGATCACCTGGCTGAGATAGCATTTTTCAGATTTCTCCACTGCAAAGTTACTCCCCTACCCTCAACACCCTCTTGCCTTTCATACTGTACATTTTGAAAGGAAGTCACAGTGCACAAATTTAAGGAGTGGATAATTATGCTCCTTCACCCTGAGAACAGAATATCCACACAAATTATTTGAAATTCTTTTTGTGCTTGGTGAGGTTTGTTTCTTCTGCCTCATTTATTCATTCAATTATGACCCATCAGTATGGACTCACGTATACTTATTTTACACCTTGGGTTATAATCCAATACTACTTTATTCATTTTGTTGTTCATTTGGCTTCTGTGTCCCTTTGACGTACCCAAAAACCCATGTAGGGTTTTTGTCTCTTTTGTTCTTGTTTACTGAGTACTGTCTTAATTTCTGTCACTACGAGATATTCCAGGCTCATCTTGAATATTTCCTGCCTCAGTCCCAGAACCATTCTTCTAAAGGAACCCTGCTTCCTTTAATTGGAGACTGCTATTAGAAATCAAGATCTGGACTCTACGAGTGGTTGTCATTACTTCCAGGCGCTCTAGAGCAAGGAAATATATGTGTGTATACTAACCTGTGCACGTGCACACACGTATAAATATACACATCACCATCTTTTTCTATATTCAACTAAAAATGTATTCATATTGATATCTCAAAGTCCAACTGATTTCCACATGGATTATTCAAACCCTTTTTTATTTCTTACTTACAAGTAACTACCACTCCAATAGTGGGGAAAGTGACCCCCATCATACGTCTTTCATATACAATCAATTACAGAATACAGACAGCCCCCGACTTAACAATGGTTCAGTTTACAATTTTTCAGTCTTATGATGGTGTGAAAATGATATTCATTTAGTAGAAAATGTACTTTGAACTTTGATCTTTTCCTGGGCTAGCAACATGCAGTAGATACTCTTTGGTGATGCTGAGCAGTGCCAGCCACACCTCCCAGCCAGCCGTGAGATCACAGCGTAAACAACTGATAGATTTGCAACCATTATATACCAATACAAACATTGTGTTTTTCAGTTTCAGTATACTACTCAATAAATTATTTGACACTTTATGATAAAATAAGTTTTGTGTTAGATGATTTTGCTCAACTGTATGCTAAATCTAAGTGTTCTGAGCATGTTTAAGGTAGGCTAGCCTCTACTACGAAGTTTGTGGGTTAGGTGTATTAAATGTGTTTTCAACTTAACATTTTCAACTTACAATGGGTTTATAGGGATTTTTCCCATTGAGGTAGATCTGTACATTTATAGTAGTATTAGAATTGTTAACTTGTACCCTCATGGGAAATAGTTTTACCAGCTAGAGTACAGTGGTTATGAGCAACTCTTTTAATTAATTTGTATATAGCCTTTAGTCTTACAGATTCAACTCATTCCAAATGACTTAGACTTAGGTCTGCATCTTTTTCACCACCCCATTCAGTGAGGTTGTTTCATATATTTGTAATAGTTAGATTATTTTGTAACATACTGCATTGCATACTGGGATTCCCCAACCTCCTCAATGATTAAAAAAAAAAATTTGTATGCCTAAAGGTTTGTTCTTTGTGCTATAGAATTATATGGGCTTTGACATATACATAATGAAATATCTCAACCATTACAGTGTCGTATAGAATAGACTCACTACCAAAAAAAAAAAATTCCACTGTTTTACCAATACAACCATGCCTCCTCCCTCAAATCCCTTGTGATTTCTTATCTGATTACAGTTTCTGATTATTTCAGAATCTCATGTAATGGAAATCCTGCAATATGTAGCATTTTCCAACTTACTTTTTTCTGTTAGCAGTATGCACTTAACATTCATCCATGTCTCTTTGTGACTTGATAACTCATTTTTTAAAATCACTGACTTCTAAAAATATTCTATCAATTAGATGTACATCCTATACAACGAAATATTATTTATTTTTTTAACTATTGAAGGGCATCTTGGTAACTTAAATTTTGGGTGATTATGAATAAAGCAGCTATAGATATCCACATGCCAATTTTTACGTCCAAAGTTTCAAATCCATTGGGTATATACTCAGGAACATGGATGCTAAATTGTAGGGTAAGAATATATTTATTTTTGTAAGAAGTTGCCAAATTGTTTTACAAGGTGGCTATACCATTTTTGCATTCACTTCAGAAAGTAATGAGTCCCTTTTACTCCACAATTTAGCCAGCAATGATAATATAATTTTAAAATTTTATCTTAGCTATTCTAGGTTTACAGTGGTATCTCACTGTTTCAATTTACATTTCCTTAACGAAAAATGATTTTAGCGAAGTGTAATTAGCATCTTTACGGAAAAAATAATGAGCATCTTCTCATATTCATGTTTGCTAACCATATATTCTCTTTGGTGAGGTATCAGTTGAGTTTTGGCGTTTTTTTCCCATTTTAATCTTTTTTTTTGGTCTTATTTTTGATTTTTAAGAGTTTTCTTTTTATTTGAAAGAGGAAGTTTTGAGCTGTCTGGAGTAGGAGGAGTGGACTTTCCCAGGTAGGAAAAGTATGAAGTCTTTTCTCCTGGAGATTAAGCTTTTGCTTTCAAGAATGTTCTGCTTATTTTACAATAATTACCTTTCTCCTTTTTTAGCCAGAGCTATGAGGGAGGGGAGAACAGGAATCTTTCTTTGCTTTTTATCATGATATGCTTGTGAAGTTACTGGAAGTCAAACCCATGAAAGTAAAACTGAGTCTGTGGGAGGTGAAACCCACAAATGTGTGGGGGACTGCATCTCCCAGGAGTTTCTCACCCTCACACTAGTCCATGCTCAGACTCCATCAAGTTGTTAAAATTACGATTTAAGTCTTCTTCCCAAGTTGTGGCTCTAGGGTTTCTGCTTCAGGTAAGCAGATCTCGCCTGTGATTCTTTATATTTTCCCTTCAGAATTTGCGATGGTTGTTGGTTCTGTGATCATAGTTCTTTGAGTAGTCCAAAAAGTTGTTCAATTTAATTTTTTTTATTGTAAGGATAGTTTTGATAATTTCAGAGCTCTTTGCATATTACAGCTGAAATCAGAAATCCAGTGTTGAAATTAAAAAAAAAAAAAAGCCCTGATACTCTTTTCATGAAGAGAAAAAAGAGTATTACTAGTATTGAAAATATTTTAACCTATTAAAATACAATTTATTCAAATTGTCAAAAATGTCTTTTGCATTAATAAGTTGGGTTAGGTATTTTTTATTAGATTATTTACATTTGAACATAAAAAATGATTACCTATATGGAAATCTTTAATAAGTTGAATTTAAAGAAACTTTGATTCTTTTACGAAGGCCAACTAGTAACAATATCTATTTTGCTAGCCAAAATGGATAAATAAATTAATCTCAATCTCTTTATAGTTCAAGGGATCTATTTGTGACAGCAGTGGGTATCCAGGTTATGCCCTTGTGGTTTATGACTTTTAATACCTTGTATTTATGTTGTCAAAGCCATTTCAGTATTATAATTGCTTTTACAAATTTTATGCCATGTAGAAGTACTGTGAAGAATATTTAGAAATACACTTCTGATATTTACCTTTTTATATTGAAATTGTTTGTATTTGGATGTTCTAACGTTGTATTATAAACTTTATGCAAATAATTGCATGGGTTGGAAATTTTACTAATTAGTAAAGACCCAATAAAAGACCTCCTGTAAAAAGCAGAAAGACTACACACGTGAATAGATTTTGGTTTAAAAAAGCTTATAAATTATAGCTATAAATAAGAGAGTGTATGTTATTCTTGAAATCTTACCTTACTATAACAAGTTCATAAGAATTTTTCATTAATTTATTCCTTGAGGGTAGAAATAAGTTTTCTTCAGGCATTTTTCATTATCTTTGTTGAAGTACAAGAAAAATGAATCAGGGTAATAACTTATATGAAAGGATCCAGATTACTCTGTGAGCTAAATGAATAGAGACCAAATCTTTAATCTTTGAGTATTCATGTTTACTGAAGAATTGTTACATAGTATACCCTTAATAAATGTTGACTGAATAAAAGAATGAACTGATTGAGCTATTAGAAAATATATTTCTATTCCTCCATCTCAAAATGAGGAAATACATTACAGTAAGCTAAGAGTTCCTAAATAATATTATTATGGAAGGTAAAATACCCCAACTGTGCTATGAATATAATTGCATATTAAGAGTTCATTTTCTCTAGAAACCATTAAATTAGTTCAAGAAATTTACCTTTAATGCAAGAGAAATGAAAAATCTTAGATTCTAGAAAAAAATTGAAAATTTTACTGGAAAAATCAGCAAAAACATGATTTTGTCTTAAGTAAAACAGTATAGTGAGCAATGGAAAAAAAGATTCATATGGAAAGTTAAAATGTTAACATTCATTTCTCGGTGACTAACAGAGCAAATAGATCTTAAAAAGTGACTTAAAATATTTCAGGGCACTTTCTCTAAGGTAAACATATTTAACAACTGTATATTACCAGAAAGGAAAGGAAATACATTCCAGGGGCCATTTAATCATAGGTTACTCCTATGGTAAAACATTCCCATTGGTTATTTAATATTACCTCAAATCATATCTGGTGAAATGGGACATGTAATTCCATGGACAACCTGGTCAAGTGGGAACAAAATGTAAACTTTGTCTGAAGTTGCAAAGATTATTTCTGATGGGGTACCAAAATGAGAAATTCAGAGAGAGCTTGAAGTGAAGATGTTGACTCAAATAGGAAAGAAAAAGGCACTCAGACTCTTCTGACTTATTTTGTAATATTCTCAGTCTAATTCATATTCTAATTGCTATTTGGAATAATACTGTTTGATAGTATAAATTTAATTTTGATAAAAAACAACAACAACACTGATATTGATGATCAGATATATTGTAGAATTGAATTAAAACCTACAAATGAAGTTCTTTTAATAGAAGCTTATTGGCCAGTAGAACTCTTAACTATTGATTAGTTAATAACCAATTAATTGTTATATTGAATTAATCTATTGATACCTTTCATAAAGTTCAAAAATCAAACTAAAAGAATTGTCAAGCTTTTACAAGATTAGTAAAAACTTTGTACTGGTAAACTGAAATACTTCTTTTTTTTTTTTTTTTTTGCGGTATGTGGGCCTCTCACTGTTGTGGCCTCTCCCGTTGCAGAGCACAGGCTCCGGACGCGCAGGCTCAGCGGCCATGGCTCACGGGCCTAGCCGGTCTGTGGCATGTGGGATCTTCCCGGACCGGGGCACGAACCCATGTTCCCTGCATCGGCAGGTGGACTCTCAACCACTGCACCACCAGGGAAGCCCTGAAATACTTCTTTAAAGCAATATATGAATCTCATTTGACACAAATGATTCTTATTTTCATGAGTATCCTTTTGCTTTTATGTTCTATAAATTGTGCAAAAGATACCAGAAAAGAAATAATCATGAGCAAATTATAATGACAAATCCTTGGCCAAGAGTTAGAGCTTGAATTGTAGCGATACTGTAGATTATCTGAGTATGAGAAGCTCTATCTTTATCTCTGGGCATGTGTAGATGTCTGGTTATTAATTCTTGTCCAAGGTAAGGACAATGGAATTTATATGCTGCTTAAGGACTTAAGCTCTCCTGGCAACCCCAGAGGTTAGTTTCTTTACTGATGGCTTGCAAATGGTCTGTGTCTCAATTGTACCTCTGGAATTTTAATTTCTGAAGTTGATTGAGTGCCAACACAGAGAGATCAGTGCTATTGAAAAAAGAACTTATTACTTACAGTTCTCAAGAGGAGGAAGCATACCTTGCCATGCAGGTCCACATGGAGAAGCACCAGGCTTGATTATGAAGCAGAAGGAATAAGGAAAGCATGACCTAGACCTTTATTATTATGTTTTCTGTGGGAAAGGTAAGACAGGGAATGGAAATGGCTTAGAATTGGCCAGTCTGAATAATGTCTTTGGACACTAGGCTATAGTAGTCATCTCTTGTGGTCTGATATCAGGCCCTGGGATGATTTAAGGTAGGGGAAATACTGGCTTGGTGTGTGAGAGATAAAGGAGGTGGCCTTGGAGTTGGTTTTCTTGCATATGAATTTTGTGTTCACAGTGAAATTGGTATCTTGGAAATTAGCTAGCTTTGGGAGGGGCAGTCTCTCCCCAACCAACTAACACTCCCCCACCCCAAATATCAAAGCACTATAAGATATGGAAAATAAAAAACATGATTAATACAGTCCAACCAACTAGAAAAGTCTGGCTTGATCTGATGGCCAAAGGGACTGAAATGTACCTACTGAAAGTTTTTTCCTTTGAGTTCTCCCAAATCCAAGATCCTGGTCCTGGATTTTGACATAGATAACATCCCAAGCTGGAGACAGTCTACTCTGCTCCAGCCCAACCACTGGTATACTTGCATGTTGATGTCGCTTAGTTCTCCAATGCTTTCTAGTCCTCTCTTTTGCTGCACCATATCCTTTGCCTTTAAATAAAAGCCTTATACAAGTTTGTTTTGTGGGATCTGGTGGGTTCTTTCATATATACAAAATAAAAATTAAATCATGCATGTGATGTGAACTTGAAAATATAGCAAAAGAAAGTATCCAAATTGAGGTTCAAAGGGAAAAACTAAAATATGAGAAAATGAAAGATCCTCACTCTCATGGGGAAAAAAAATCAAGCAGCAAATGGAATAATTGGAGACCTAGAAGAGAAAAAAAAGGGGAATGTAGAAAAGAGCATCAAAAACAACTTAAATAATGGCTTAGAGTTTTGTAAGTTTAATGAAATCAGTAAACTAAAAACCCAAGAAACTCACTGAAGCAGAAAACGGGACAATCAGCAAGGCACAACATATTTGAATTGTGCAAACCAATGCTAGAAATAATCCTGAAGCACTTAGAGATTTATGTTCCTGGTGATAAAAGGTAAGAAATTATGTAGACTTTTCCTCAGAAACGATGAAACACAGAAGAAAACAGAATTGTATCTATAAAGGACAGGAACAAACATGTAAACCAAAAAACAATAGTTAACTATAATTCTATATCCAGCTAAATAATCTTTTGAAAAATGAGGTAGAATAAATATATTTCAGAATTGAAAAGCTGATAAAATTCATCAGCCAACTTGCACTATTAGAAATATTAAACATAGTTCTTCAAGTGAATAGAAAATCATACAAGTGAAAAATTGAATATACACAAAGTAACAAAGAGTACTAAATAAGGTAAATATATGGAGAAAGATATATAAGACATTTTTATAATGTTTACTATTTTCAAGTGGTAATATATTATTAAAAGAATAATTAAAACAATGTGTTATGTGATCTGTGACATAGGTAGAAGTGGCAACACAGTATAGTAGGAGAAAATTAAGATGTATATGGTATAGCAATATTAAAATATATTTTGTTAATTTAAGGATGCATCTTGCAGATTCCTAGAAGAAAATTATTATAAAAAGAGGTATGGATAATAAGTAGCATTTTAGCATTCTAAAATGGAATGCTAAAATTGCTCAGTTAATCCAAGTGATGTTAGGAAAAGAAAAAGGAAAAAAAAAAAAACAAAGACTAGACGGTGCAAATAGAAAACATATATAGCAAGATGGTGGACTTTAATCCAAACATAGAGATAATTTAAATGGTCTAAATACTCTAAATAAAAGGCAGATTGTCAAATTGGATAAAAAGCATGACCTAGCAACATGCTATCTAGAGGAAACCTGCATTGAGTATAAATACATAGCTAGGTAAAAAGTAAAAAGGTGAAAAAACTATAATATGTTAAAAATAATCCTAAGAAGACTGGAAGAACTATATTTATATTAGACCATGTATTCTTTTAGACAAACCGTATTTCTAAAGAGGGACATTCATGATTATAAAAGTGATAATTCATCAATAAAATGAAATATACTTAAATATGTATGTTCCTCTTAAGAGTTTCAAACATATAAATGGTAGAAATGGAAAATTTTCCTCTTCGCTTCTAGGTTCTTTGGCTGGTCTAACAATTAAATTGACATAAGACAGATTAACAGGAGAAAAGCAAGTTTAATTTTGTACAAATGGGAGCCCATAAAGATGAGACTCCCCAAGCTAACCAAAGCAGGCATCTTTTATACCTTTTAGACAAGGAAACAATAATTTGTGAGAAATTGACAAAACAAAGGGCTTTGAGCTTTGGGTAGTAAATTAGTGAAAAAAGTAACAGGTTTGTTTATGCAGCCTTTTCAGCCTTGAATTCCCTATCTTTAGCTATAAGGATACCTTCTACCTTCCTGATATACGGAAGGTTGTTTCACATGGGAGATTTATTTCCTACTTTCAGGGGGATAAAGGAGGATCAGAGTGTCCTTTTTGCATGGTTGTTTCTTAGTAATTTTAATTCAAAATAATCAATGTGCCAAAGTGGCATATTTTGGGGTGTCATATTCTGCTCTCCTTTAAGACAAATTACTGGCAAAACTGAAAGGAGACCTAGATATGTCCATAATTATAAGTGAAAGTTGCAATTCCTATCTCAACTCCTATCTCAAATAGACAGACTGTGAGTGCACATGGAATACTAATCTACATAGACAATATATATGGGCCATAAAAATATCCCAATAAATTTCAAAGAATTAAAGTCAAATATATATTTCTCAGACCACTGAAGAATTAAGTAGCCTAAAATAATAAAATAATGATCGCTTAAATAATACTTATGTATAGCCCATGGGCCAAAGAAGAAATCAAAATAATAATTATAAAATATTTTTAATTGAATGGAATAAACAACTTATCAAAATTTGTTGGATTCCCCTAAAGCAGTGCTTCATGAATATAAATTTTTAAATTAATTACATATAAGTAAATGCTTACATTTGTAAAAAAGAATTATCTAGAATCAGTGATCTAAGCTTTAACCTTAGAAAGGCAGAACAAAAAGAACAAATCAAATACAAAGTATGTAAAAGGAAAGAAATAATAAAAGTAAGAGCAGAATATGAATTAAAATAGAGAACTTATTAAATCAATGATAGATTTTTGAAAATGTCATTAAAATGGATAAATTTCTAGCTAGACCAGTCCCTTTCACACAAAATTTTTGAAAGATTTAAACTCTATTTTTAAAGTTTTTTTTTAATGTAACTGATCTTATATATCTGATTTTGCTAACTATATATTATGTTTGGAAGAAATCCTCAAATAATTTTTGTAGGCCTTGATTTTCTTACAAAACTACATTTGAGACAGTCTGATTTAAATTAATGGCAGAAAAGAGCAAAACATCGCACTAACAATGTGAAGAAGAAATCATCCTATATGTCCTGCAGATACAGAGAATATTGGGAACAATTTCTTACTACTGACTTTGCTTAGAAGAAATGGGCATGGAAATGTAAACTAGCACAGCCACATTGAAAACAGTGTGGAAGTTCCTCAAAAATAATTAAAAATAGAGCTGCCACATGATCCAGCAATTTCACTTCTGGGTGCTTATCCTAAAGAAATGAAATCCCTGTTTCAAAAGGACCTCTACCCTCATCTTCATTGCGTCATTTCAGATAAACTATATAGTCAACTATGAATAGAAGGAAATCCTGCTATTTACAACAACATTGATGAACCTCGAGGGCATTACGCTAAGTGAAAAAATAGAAGCTAGCAAGTAATCATATGTCCAAAAACTGCAGCCATTAAAATACAGAACAATCTCCTAGATACACCATTTAGTGGAACAAGCAAAGTGCAGAAAGGTGTGAAACACTTGTGTAAAATTTTTGAAAGTATGTGTATCTGTTGTTTGTTTTCCACTGGACCCGTATATAGGAAACTATTAACTGTTGCCACCTTTGGAGAGAGTTTAGAGATTTGGGGATCAGAGGGTAGGAAGAAGAGATTTTCATTTTTCATTCCTTTTGGCATTGTTTCATTTTTACAAACCATGTGCCTGTGTTATTTTTCATGTGCATTATTTTTATTTTTAAAAAATATAAAATAAATGAAGTATAATCAAAAACTAAAAAAAAATCATTTATGTTCTTCTATGTGGTTTCTTGTATTTAACACTATACTTTATTTGAAATTTACCTCAGAAAAAGGTAAAGATAGGTAAAGATCTAAAATCTAAAATGATACTTTCCCAAGTTGTCAATTTTCTCAGCACCCTTTTTTCTTAATTCTTTCTCATTGATTTGCAATGCTTTTTATTTTATTTCATGTTGCTTTTATGCCCATAGTAAGGTTGGTTTTAGAGTTATTAGTTATGAGACATTGATGCTGTCTGGTTCTAGAGCCAGTACTGTGCTGTACAGTTACTGTAGTTTTAAAATACATCTTAATGTACATTAAAACAACAACAACAAAAAGGACAAATTCCTATAAAACACCCTGTAGAAAAACCAACACAAATAGAAATATAAAAACTGTATATTATAGTGCATGTCATATACATATACACATATATATGCATATACAAATGCCATATAGGAGTGTCTGTATTCATATATGTGTGCATGGGTGTATATACATATAATTGCCACATATATGAAAGTCAATTTGTAATTTTTTAAATTACCACCAAACAAAATCACTGGTGAATTTGTCAAATATCTAAAGAATAAATATTGTAAATTCTAGACAAACTCTTTCAAACAACAGGAGGAAAAAACAGTTATCAAGTCATTTTGTGAGGTAAGCTTGTTATTAAAAAATATACCTTATAAGGAAACAAAACTGTAGACTAATACTCTTTGTGAGCCTACTTTTAAAAATATTAGAAAATAGAATCCAGTAATATATAATAGCATGTAATATACTGTAACAAAGTAAGCCTTACTCAGGAATTCAAATTCAATTTAACATTCTAAAAATAATGCATGTAATTCACCATATTCATTGAATAAAGAGAAATTTATATAATCACTAAATGCAGAAAAAGCACGTGGCAATATATGAACATAGTTCTACCCAAATTGATCTATCACTTCAACATAATTCCAAACAAACTCTCAGCAAGTGTTTTTCTTAGGAAATTGAGAAACTGATGCTAAAATTCATGTTGAAATGCAAAGGATTTTGAATGCCAACCTAATTTTGAAGAACAAAGTCATAACACATACTCTACCTGGTTTCAAAACTTATTACAAAGTTAAATTAATATAGACAATATAGTACTGATGTTAGGATAGACATGGATATCAATGGAACACAATAGAGTCCAAAATTTAACTTTCACATATATAATTAAATGATTTTTGACAAGAGTTCTAAGAAAATTGAATAGGGGAAAAAATACAGTTGACCCTTGAACAACCTCTGGGGTTAGGGGAACTGACCCTCACCTAGTGGAATATCCATGTATAAATTTACATTTGGCCCTTCGTGTCCATGGTTCTGCATCTGTAAATTCAACCAACTGTGGATGATGTAGTACTGTACTACGTATTCATTGAAAAATATCTGCGTATAAGTGAACCCATGCAATTCAAACCCGTGTTGTTCAACGGTCAACTGCAGTATTTTTAATAAACAATATTACCACAATTGGATGGCTTTATGAGAAAAAATGAATTTCAATCTTGCCTAATACCACACACTGATTATCTCAAATGGATCATAAACCTAAATGTAAAAGATAAAACTAGAAACTTTTAAAGAAAAAACACAAAGGAAAATCTTTTTGACCTTATGAAAAACAAGGATTTCTGATTCAGGACACAAAAATAAGCATTAAAAAGGAAAAAATAGCTAAATTGTACTTAATCAACATTTAAAAAAAAACTAATCCAAATTTAAAAGTTTAAGGATGTCTTCTAAACAGAATGGTAACATTAAAACAAATGGCGCTACTAAATGAAAGCAAATGGAGGAACTGGGGCACCCAAGTATTGCTGGTGAGAAAATAAAATGTTACAGCCATTTTGGAAAACAGTTTGGCAAGCTCTTACACATTTAAATAACCCAACAATTTCAGTCCTAGATACATATCCAGGCAAATGAAAGATTATGTTTAAACACATTTTGCTGCCAATGCTAATAGCTTGTCCATAATAGTCCCAAACTGGAAATGCAACTAGTGTTCATCAACAGATGACTGGATAAATGGACTACTCATAAATGGATATAACATACAATAAATGTATATTCATACAATGGAATACTACTTAGCAATAAAGAGGCAGAAACTAATAATGCACAAAACAACATAATTATATCTTAAAAATCATTTTGTTGAGTGAAAGAAGCCAGATACAAAGATATTTATTATTATTGTAGAATTCTATTTCTATGCAATTCTAGAACAGAAAAAATTAATGTGAATATTTTATATCCTAATTATAATAGTGTAACATTAGAATGTACATTTGACAAAACATATCAAATTATAAACTTAATTGAACTTCCCTCTTGGTCCAGTGGTTAAGACTCTGTGCTTCCAATGCAGGGAGTGTGGGTTCAATCCCTGGTCAGGGAACTAAGATCCCACATGCCCCATGGGGCAACCAAAAAACGTTTGTATAAAAAAAATTATAAACAACATGTTTGCATTTTACTGTGTCAATTATATCCAAATAAAATTGATATCATGTATCAGGTGTCCCATATCTTTAAGAAATTTGGTACTATTTATAAAGGCATAATGCCACCTTCAAGGGCTATGATCAATTGCAAAAGATCACATAAGAAAAACTCTAGATTTATCACTCATCTTAGCAGCAATGTAAATTGCATTTTTATAATTTCCAGAGGATGTAGATATGCTCTTTCTTGCTCACTAATAGATATTTTTAGTCTCCATAGGAAACATAGGAAACACAGGAGACTATTTCAGCAGCTTCTCAGGAAATCTTCCTACAGTAAAATAGTGTTTATTGCTGTTTTAGGTGGAAACATAGTTAAGTATCAGAATAGAAGTTCCTACAATCCAGTTGAGTTGCTCTCTCTTCAGAAGTTGCTATCCATTATTTTCAGACTCCAGTGACTTGGTCTTATTTATTAATCAAGTTCTCTCTGAGTCTGCTTCTTTACTTGTGCCTCTCCACTACTCTTGCCTCTAATACTAAGGGCATCTTCTACATTTGCTTATATCTTTTGTTATCTGTGTCTCACTTTTAAAATATTCCCAATACATGGTATGCTTTTTTTAAAAAATTATCCAATATGCTTATTATTAACGCATTATTTATATTTATATTTCATTCCATAGATTGTAGGTCTCAAGTGTTGACAGCTCTGTCTTCTTTACGATTTATGTATATGTTAATATGTATATATGACTTTATGTATATAATACATAATAGATATACAAAAAGTCTATCTCTGCAATGAGTGATTTAGAAGACAGTGTAACCTATATGTGAAAGCTCTCAAGTTTTATGTAATCATTTATATAATACTGAACTGATTTCACTTTTGAAATACTCATAAGGTTTAGCTTTATTTTATTCTTACTAGTTATGCTGAGGTATATCCACACATACAGACTAGGACACACATAGCTAAAAACGACATGCTAGCATGATAAAAAAATGTCATATATATGAAATATTATATATATATATAGACATGTTATATAGATATGTAAAAGAAGAAGAAAATTGAATTTCCCAAATTAAAGTAATACTTGACTGTTTTGTGGAAGACTTTTTCAGTTAGGATGTCTTATATTTTCAATTAGAATAGAATGTCTAGCTTGTTAGGAGAGAAAATCTTTTCCAAAATATCTTTTAAAGGGATTTCTATTTATATTAGGTATACAACATCACAGAAGCAAGTTGTGCCATTCCTCCCATCTTTGCAAATTTACTTCAATGTGAATTATTTTTCATTAGAATGTCTCATCTTTCTGGCCAGTTTCCATTGTGAGTTCTGATGATTCATAAGTTCCTTCCAATCCATGGAATGAACATAAAAAAAATATTAAACATCAGAAGCAGGCTAAACTCCACATAAAGGCAACATCACTTTTGTTTAAGAAATAATTTATTACCTCTCTGCACTTCAAAGTAATTTTAAAAATTGACTCCGTGAACAAGTCATAATTCTTATGAAGAAGGTAAACATTGCTATACTTTTAACAAGAGTGAAAACTAAGGCTAAGAATTTGAGTCTTCAAAAAAGATGAAAAATAATACCTGACTCTCCTTATCAGCTTTGGTTCATTATATATGACTCCAACATCTTTCTTAATACTCTATTCACAACCTATATAACCTCCTTTTAGTCAACAGTACTAAGTGCATTAACAGATATCTCAAAGCTTGTATTTTTTTCCGATATGATTCACAGCCTAACAAAATTTTGTACAGGTGGTAGATCTTCACATAAGTACATTGTCTTTGATTCACATTATGACAATTAAATTCAACAAACATTTTTGAGTTATAATATGTGTCAGACACTGTGGGAAATGCTTGGGATAAAAATATAAATATGGAATGCTGTTTGCTCTCAAGGGCACACAGTCAAGGATAAAGAGAGTGATATAAGTAAATCATTGGGATAAAATGTGATGAGTACAATTTTGCCAGTATTTTCAAAATAGAATATTGACACAGATTACAAGTGATCAACTTGAATGCATAAGGTATATTTTCAAAGAAAAGATGTTTTACATGGAACATAAAATAGGAGTAGGTTTTTTCCAAATGGGAGCAAAATGAGATTGGGAGATTGGTGAGCAAAGAAGTGTATTTCAGGAGGCAGAACAGCATGTGCCAAACTAGAAGTATGTTAGACAGCCAAGAGGACTGCGGAGTTTTGGTCTTGACTGAAATGTAGACAATATTTATGTAGCAAAGGCAAATTAGGCAAAGGAGACATTTTGGAGTGTAGCTTATGATATTCTAATAAGCCCTCAATCAGTGGTCCCACTGAGAACATTAAAAACCAATCAGGAGTAGCAAGGTCATATTTCTATTTTGATTCAATCTTTGTTGAAGATAGATAATAGATTATGAGACTGTGGATAAGGACAAGAGTGGAGCTTACTGTGCTTTAGGTGGGAGATGATGAAAATCTAAATTAAGTCATTGGTAGTTGGAAGGGGGTGATATTTACAGATACTATCATAGTAAAATCATATAGGATTCAATGCCCCATGAGATGTGGTAGGAGAAGGGATGGAGGTTTAGGGGTCTCCTGCAATCATGGGTTAAATAAAATAAATGGTTTATTGAAAATGGAAATACAGGAGGATGAGTGAGTTGAGAAGAAAGATTATAAGCTTGATTTTGGATGTGTTGACCTGGAATCTACACATTAAAAAGCGTTTTGGGGCTTCCCTGGTGGCGCAGTGGTTGAGAGTCCGCCTGCCGATGCAGGGGACACGGGTTCGTGACCCGGTCCGGGAAGATCCCACATGCCGTGGAGCGGCTAGGCCCGTGAGCCATGGTCACTGAGCCTGCGCGTCCGGAGCCTGTGCTCTGCAACGAGAGAGGCCCCAACAGGCCTGTGTACCACAAAAAAAAAAAAAAAAAAAAAAAAGCATTTTGGTAATTGGCAGTTACTGTTTACTGTGCATTTGTGGATGAAATGCTTGAACAGTTTACCGAATCTGAAAGTTTTAGTGTATTAGCCTCATGTTTCATTTGTATGAAAATTTTAACTAAGCAAATTATTTTTAGTTTGACTTATTAGTGCTGCTTAATACAGATATTTAGATGATTATACTGGCCCTACTGAACAAGACTTTTGTTTTGTCTATTTCTAGTGTTTAATGTTTCCTTTTGATATATTGTTACAGAACACAAAAGTTGAGTGGAGGAAAATCATATTTGTTTTCAACAATTTTGAAATCACTTGGAGCTAAATTCTCTCAGGTTGGATGTGAAATGAAAAGTAAAATTTTGAAAAGCCTGATGCAAGGGAGAAAACGGAAACATTTGTTTCCATTATAGTCAGAACTATCTTCTCACCTTCTTCCCAATGGCAATTACATTGCATCCTGTGACTGCAGAAAAGTGCTGATTTCATTAAATTAAAATTTGACATGAAAGGCTTTACAGGTAAATGCATCGCTGAATGTTACTATTTCAAAAAGCAGAACTAAAGAAAAAAGTTGCTTGCATCTAATATGGCTGTGCTCCCATTGACCATAATATTAACACCTCATTAAACTGACAAAGTTTAGGAAAGGCTGAGTTCACTTCATTGCTACTGTTATTTAGCTGGATATGAATTTCATTAAAATCATTATTGGTGAATTTTATTTATATAAATCATTGAAAAGTATGCTTTCTCTTCATGTACAATGTAACTCCCCCACCTACCAACCCAGTGCAGGCAAACAGCAACAACCTTCTCTTAATATCTGGAGGGGAAGTACAAAACTATTTTCTTACTAGATTATTTTAAGATATGAAAAGATGTTAGGTATTTGTCCCAAATCCTCAAAATGTCTTATTTTACCTGTGATACATTTTTTTAGGTAATTGCTATATCAATAAACAGAGAAGCAATCACTCATTTGGTTTAGTAAATAGCTTTAAATCTATGAATTATATTTTATATCATTAGAAAGTTATGTCTGAGTAAATAAAACTGGGAAAATGAAAAGTGCTTGATGATATGATCACAGTACTTTGATTGGAACTGAGTTCCTTTAGGATTGAGATTTGATGAATACTTTATTTAAATATGCCCAGGATGGTTGAGTCATTGCAGGACTCTTAACACTCCCAGTTGAGATCTGTCTTTAGTAAGGAGACTGCCTTCTTTCCCCACTGCCATCTCTGAGGTGACATCCATTCTTCCAAGTAGAATTAATCTTAAAAGTGATTCCTTTTGCTGGTTTGCTTTAATACTTTGACCTACCATGAAAACATTATAACTTGAACTGGCATGTATTTAATTTTTCAAAACTCTGTTGTTTCTTCTTGACAAGTAAAGCTATTCCTATTCAGAAAATATTCACATACCTCAGGTGACATTAAATAATGGAATCTCTACAGCACTATTACTGATCGCTGAGAAAAGACACAAATCCATCCTTACTTTGACCAAAATATATAAACACACATTTTAAACTATATTTTTATTTTTAAAAGCCAAAGTAAATCAACCTACACTCATGTCACTCTGTGATCAATTTTTTTTTTTCTTTCCCCCCCCATAAAGAGGCCTACAGTTTCTCAAGATATCAGTAAGTAAATCCATAGCCTGGAATAGAATTCATTAATCACCTTAGATTTCTTTTTTTAACAATCACTCACACATTGTCCAAGACACCTGATCTCCTGTTTAACAAAATCACAACCAAGCGAACAAAAGTGACACAGATATCCAACAGTGGAAAAATAAGTCCATTAGACTTGGAAAGAGATCATCATTTTCTAGCTGCTATGAGAATTTTGAAAATAGCAGACATTAAAGAGAAAAATCCTAAGACAGTGTCTAGTGGCAAGTGGTGTCTCTATGGCCATAAGGCAGTGTTTCAGCCAAATGTAAATGCCAGTAAACAGAGAATAAGTGAAAGATATACTTTTCTTCATAGAAAAGCAATGAAATGGGGCAAATTATACATATTTCCAATGCCTTCCCATTTTTTTCTACATGTCCACAGAAATATATACTTGGGAACTCACTCTATTTTTACATAAATAAAAATCCTTAGAAGCATCATTTTTTTCACTAATATTTTACAGAAATTCAGTGAAATGAGCAAATCTCTCTCTATTCTTCCTCTGTTTATACATTTATCTTTCTTGAATTGAGTAATCAACCCCCAGCAAGAAAGTATATCTTCTCAAATAACAAAATTCATGAATACATAAACATTAAAAATAATTTTTAAAAGAGGCACTAACACCCTTGATACCTATAGAGAAAGCTTTACAAATATACGATTTGTTTGAGAAAGACTGTAAGTGATTTTGTTTTAAGCTTAATTTAATTTACCTTTGTTCAAACAAGGTAATTGATAACGTTGAAATACTTATAATCCAAAACAAGTCCTTATGAATTTGAAAAGATTAACTTGTACCACCATCTTAATATGGAATCTAATAAGATTGTTCACATGGACAAGAGAAAGCTGAATATACTTGCAAATATTCTGTATTTAGTATGGATACAGATATAGATGTTTAATCTTGGGAAAAATACCTGGATCAAAGTGGGGAAATTCGGAACAAACTTATGAATTGGGAGTCTCTAAGTAAGAATTTTTGGAAGTTGTTATACTTGATGCAATTCTGAAAAGGTTCATCTTTGACCAATACGGCCAATTCTAGTCAAACCTGAAAAGGATTGCCAAAAAGACCCAGAGTACATGACATCTGGGGACAAAGTAGAGTGTTTACAAAGTTTATTATTGAGAGAAGGTTGTCTCATAGAGAAAACCTAAGAGAAAAAGGTTAGGGATTTAAATCCAAATAGCGTTAACAATTAAATGAAGTTCAAAAGCTCTATCTAGTTAACTAGTTCTTGTGTTTAAAGAGAAAAAGAGTTGAACAGTTTAGGCATGGTGGAAAGCCAACAGTTCTGATATTGAATAAATTATGAAGACTGACCTGATTTTCTACTTCGTTCCACAGAAGCGGCTTTTATGTTTCAGAACTGGATCACATCAGGATAAAGAGTCTAATTTCAACCTTATAGTCTATTATTGGTTTTACTACATCATTTAGGGGTAAATCCTAAATATCTGAGACTCACAACTTCATATCAATTTTACAGGGCAAGCTGAGTGGCATGAATAAAGACTTTGAGCTAGAGCAATATGAATATTTTGTTCTCATTTTAGGTTGTTAGTGAAAGGTGGGCGAGGTGAGGGGTACCACTTCAAATTTTTTTTATTTTTAAAAATCCAATTATTTGAGATCTTTTACTTCTTAAAAATTTCTTATTCAAGAGGTGGTCTAATTCATTTGAGCTGCATGAACAGCCTAGGAAAAATGATTCAGACTTCAATGTATTAGAGTGAGTTCAAAGAAGTAGTTTACAAAAGGTTCCAGAAGAATAGGGCCGTAGCCATGCAGGGAATGGAGTATAAGTACAGGCTAAGTTAAAGCTAGAATTCGCCATAGATACAGGCTCATCCTCAGACAATAGGCTTGCACTTTGTGGATGGAACTTGTCTCAAGCAGGAAAAGTCTCTCTCTCTTTCTCTCTCTCTCTTCCCTCCCCCGCCTTCCTATTCCTCCTCATGCCAAGATTTGAATTTGAGTAATTGCTAAAACAGAGTTTCCTTAGTTAGGGGTGTCATAATAGTGTGCCCCTCATGCAAGGAGCCTTGAAGCCATTCTGGAGTCAGGATGGGGGTTATTTCCATCATGGATGAATAATACAAATTACTAAAGTATAATGTAAAAGTCTGACTTGCTGAATTTATATCAGTCTCAGGGACTACTTCACTCTCTTAACATCAACCTTTCACCAGAAAACATTTTGCATGACTCAGATGTAGATCAGCTCCAGTATGTTACAGGGAATCATCTTCCATTTATTTATTCCTTTAGAGTTTCCCTTCATGCTCAGAAAAGAATGAACATGAAGGCTGTCTCTTTTTGACCAGCATGGTAGGGGTGGTATTCAGCGAGTGCCACTGAAGGTAAAAAGCAAAACAAAACAAAACTTTATCGAAGAAGTTAGGGTCAAGAAGGTTAATAGATCCTCGTCCCAGAGAACTTCCTCTGTAAGTAACAACAATAAAGCGTTTAATATATTTAGGGAGACAGATAGAATTTTATTGCACTTCAGTGGTTTTGTATTTGAAATTTTTAAACTTTCTAAATTTATTTAGCAACTAAACGGAGATTAACAGCATATAAATATCAAATGGTAAAATTTAGACAGCACTTTTATAGACATTATGCAGTTTGATCCTCAAAAATTACTGTTTTTGATAGAGCAGATTAAAAAAAAAGAGTACTTTGAGAGATGATTCAATATGGTTAGGCATTTCAGGATGTTTTGTCTTATACCACATCTCAAAAAGATAAACTTTGCAAACAGAAAATCCTAGGGGACGGAAACTTTTCTAAAACCAAAATCAAATAAGAAAATTAACAAATCATTTTCTTTGTTTTTTGTACCTCTAACCATATAATAATGCTGCGTAAATATCAATGATGATTTCTAATGTATAATTAACTAATAGGAAGTTATTTTTTTTCTTGCAGATTTTATCATTTACTTGTGGTTCCTTGTTTTTTAGAGAGGGAAATTTTTGCTATTGATTCTTATTTTCCTTTATTTTGTTATGTCATGGAAATGAAAAGCCTGTGCTAACTTTAGCTTACATAGCATAATATATGACTTGCATATATATGACTTGCATAGCATAATATATGACTA
The DNA here is from genome assembly GCF_964374135.1 of Grampus griseus. Taxonomy (NCBI): domain Eukaryota; kingdom Metazoa; phylum Chordata; class Mammalia; order Artiodactyla; family Delphinidae; genus Grampus; species Grampus griseus. Next base: position 65,360,931 of record NC_138997.1, read on the forward strand.
ATATATTATGTTAAATAGCTTGTAGAAGGGAGCAACAGTGAACCACTACAATGACACAAAGTTGTTCTCATTGATAATCTATTAAATGCTCTACAGGAGGGTAATACACACTGCAAACAGAATTAAAATTTGCAAAATAAGCATCCTTACTAAGCAAGAAACAGGTCACAAAGTATTAATAAACAGAATTAATGAAATGTTCTACAGAAAATAAATACCGGGTCTTGATTTTTCTGATCTTAATTGAAATTCCAAAATTAGGCCAAGATCACCAAACTAAGCTGATATAATGAAAAGCCGTTTTGCAAAGTTCTAATGAGACTAACAAATATTACTTTTTAAATGTAAGATATTATAATACAAAGGAAAATTAATTTTCAAGAAAAAGTGATACTGCTATTTATAGCATAGAGACATAAAAGGCGGGGTCTATAGAAAAGTAGCAGAAGGAACCACAGTTGGCCCTTGAACAACTGGGGGCTTAGGGGGCTGACCCCAAACAGTCCACAATACACATTTAATTTTATAGTTGGCCCTTTGTATCCGCAGTTCTGCATCCATGAATTTGAGCAGATCGTGTAGTCCTATAGTCTACGTATTGAAAAAATTCTGCATGTAAGTGGGCCCACAGAGTTCAAGCCAGTGTTGTTCAAAAGTCAACTGAATTATGAATTAGATTTTGGAGTTTAGATAATCCCTTTTTTCCTCATATAAACAGTCGTTCCTTTTGCTAGGGTTTTTTGTTTGTTTCTTTGTTTTTCTTTATTTAGCTGGAGAGATGTAGTGTTGGTTATTTGATTAAATGTGCAGATTTCTGGGAAATATTTATTTGCTTCCTTAAACTGTACCTATATCTCCACACGGTAAAAACTGAAATTTTAATGAAATATAGCTGAAATACAGATTGTATGAAACAATATAAGAAATATATTTGCATTTTGTAGGATATGTGGGGATTTTTTAACATCTTTATTGGAGTATAATTGCTTTACAATGTTGTGTTAGTTTCTGCTGTATAACAAAGTGAAGCAGCTATACATATACATATATGCCCAATTCCCCTACCTCTTGCGTCTCCCTCCAACCCTGCCTATCCCACCCATCTAGGTGGTCACAAAGCACTGAGCTGATCTCACTGTGTGATGCAGATCCTTCCCACTAGCTATATATTTTACATTTGGTACTGTATATATGTCAACACCACTCTCTCACTTCATCCCTGCTTACCATTCCCCCTGCCCATGTCCTCAAGTCCATTCTCTACATGTGCATCTTTATTCCTGTCCTGCCCCTAGGTCCTTCAGAAACTTTTTTTTTTTAGGTCCCATGTTTATGTGTTAACATACAGTATTTGTTTTTCTCTTTCTGACTTACTTCACTCTGTATGACAGACTCTAGGTACTCCACTTCACTACAAATAACTAAATTCCATTTTTTTATGGTTGAGTAATATTCCATTGTATATATGTGCCATACCTTCTTTATCCATTCATCTGTTGATAGACACTTAGGTTGCTTCCATGTCCTGGCTATTGTAAATAGAGTTGCAATGAATATTGTGGTACATGATTCTTTTTGAATTATGGTTTTCTCAGGTTATATGCCCAGTAGTGGGATTGCTCAGTCATATGGTAGTTCTATTTTTAGTTCTTTAAGGAACTTCCATACTGTTCTCCATACTGGCAGTATCAATTTACATTCTCACAAACACTGCAAGAGGGTTCCATTTTCTCCACACCCTCTCCAGCATTTATTGTTTGTAGATTATTTGATGATGGCCATTGGTGTGAGGTGATACCTCATTGTGGTTTTGATTTGCATTTCTCTAATGATAAGTGACATTGAGGATCTTTTCATGTATTTGTTGGCAATCCATACGTCTTCTTTGGAGAAATATCTATTTAGGTCTTCCACCCATTTTTGGATTGGGTTGTTTGATTTTTTGATATTGAGCTGCATGTGCTGCTTGTATGTTTTGGAGATTAATTCTTTGTCAGTTGCTTGGTTTGCAAATATTTTCTCCCATTCTGAGGGTTGTCTTTTGTCTTGTTTATGGTTTTCTTTGCTGTGCAAAAGCTTTTAAGTTTCATTAAGTCCCATTTGTTTATTTTTGATTTTATTTCCATTCTTCTAGGAGGTGGGTCAAAAAGGATCTTGCTGTGATTTACTTCATAGAGTGTTCTGCCTATGTTTTCCTCTAAGATTTTGATAGTGTCTGGCCTTACATTTAGGTCTTTAATCCATTTTGAGTTTATTTTTGTGTATGTTGTTAGGAAGTGTTCTAATTCTATTCTTTTACATGTAGCTGTCAGGTTTTCCCAGCACCACTTATTGAAGAGCCTGTCTTTTCTCCATTGTATATTCTTGCCTCCTTTATCAAAGATAAGGTGACCATATGTGGGTGGGTTTATCTCTGGGCTTTCTATCCTGTTCCATTGATCTATATTTCTGTTTTTGTGCTAGTACCATACTGTCTTGATTACTGGAGCTTTGTAGCATAGTCTGAAGTCCAGGATCCTGATTCCTCCAGCTCCATTTTTCTCTCCCAAGATTCTTTTGGCTATGCGGGGACTTTTGTGTTTCCATACAAACTGTGAAATTTTTTGTTCTAGTTCTGTGAAAAACGTCATTGGTAGTTTGACAGGGATTGCATTCAATCTGTAGATTGCTTTGGGTCATATAGTCATTTTCACAGTGTTGAGTCTTCCAGTCCAAGAACCTGGTATATCTCTACATCTATTTGTGTCATCTTTGATTCCTTTCATCAGTGTCTTAGAGTTTTCTTCATACAGGTCTTTTGTCTCCTTAGGTAGGTTTATTCCTAGGTATTTTATTCTTTTCTTTGCAGTGGTATTTGGGAGTGTTTCCTTAATTTCTCTTTCAGATTTCTCATCATTAGTGTATAGGAATGCAAGAGATTTCTGTGCATTAATTTTGTATTCTGCTATGTTACCAGATTCATTGATTAGCTCTGGTAGTTTTCTGGTAGCATCTTTAGGTTTCTCTATGTATAATATCATGTCATCTGCAAACAGTGACAACATTACTTCTTCTTTTCTGATTTGGATTCCTTTTATTTCTTTTCCTTCTCTGACTTCTGTGGCTAAAACTTCAAAAACTATTTTGAATAATAGTAGTGAGAGTGGGCAACTTTCTGTTGTTCCTGATCTTAGTGGAAATGTTTTCAATTTTTCACCATTGAAACTGTGATGTTAGCTGTGTGTTTGTCATATATGGCTGTAATTATGTTGAGGTAGGTTCCCTCTATGCCTACTTTCTGGAGGGTTTTTATCAAAAATGGGTGTTGAATTTTTTAAAAAGCTTTATCTGCATCTATTGAGATTATCATATGGTTTTTATCCTTCAATTAATTATTGTGGTGTATCACATAGATTGATTTGCATATATTGAAGAATCCTTGCATTCCTGAGATAAACCCCACTTGATCATGGTGTATCATCCTCTTAATGTGCTGTTGGATTCTCTTTGCTAGTATTTTGTTGAGGTTTTTTGCATATATGTTTATCAATGGTATAGTCCTGTAGTTTTCTTTTTTTGTGCTATATTTGACTGGTTTTGGTGTCAGGTTGATGGTGGCCTCATAGAATGAGTTTGGGAGTGTTCCTCCCTCTGCTACATTGTGGAAGAGTTTGAGAAACATACTGTTAGGTCTTCTCTAAATGTTTGATAGAATTCGCCTGTGATGCCATCTGGGCCTGGACTTTTGTATGTCGGAAGATTTTTAATCACAGTTTCAATTTCAGTGCTTATGATTGGTCTGTTTATATTTTCTACTTCTTACTGGTTCAGTCTCGGAAGCTTGTGCTTTTCTGAGAATTTGTCCATTTCTTCCACGTTGTACATTTTATTGGCATATAGTTGCTTGTAGTAATCTCTCATGATCCTTTGTATTTCTGCAGTGTTAGTTGTTAATTCTCCTTTTTCATTTCTAATTCTATTGATTTGAGTCTTCTCCATTTTTTTTCTTGATGAGTCTGGCTAATGGTTTATCAATGTTGTTTATCTTCTCAAAGAACCAGCTTTTAGTTTTATTGATCTTTGCTATTGTTTCCTTCATTTCTTTTCCTTTTGTTTCTGATCTGATCTTTATGATTCCTTTCCCTCTGCTAACTTTGGGGTTTTCCTGTTCTTCTTTCTCTAATTGCTTTAGGTGTAAGTTTAGGTTGTTTATTTGAGATGTTTCTTGTTTCTTGAGGTAGGATTATATTGCTATAAACTTCCCTCTTAGAACTGTTTTGCTGCATCCCATACATTTTGGATCATCCTCTTTTCATTGTCATTTATTTCCAGGTATTTCTTCATTTTTCTCTTTTATTTCTTCAGTGATCTCTTGGTTATTTAGTAGTGTATTACTTAGCCTCCATGAGTTTGTATTTTTTACAGTTTTTTTCCTGTAATTGATATCTAGTCTCATAGTGTTGTGGTCAGAAGAGATACTTGATATCATTTCAATTTTCCTAAATTTACCAAGGCTTGATTTGTGACCCAAGATATTATCTATCCTGGTGAAAGTTCCATAAGCACTTGAGAAGAAAGTGTATTCTGTTGTTTTGGGATGGAATATCCTATATATATCAATTAAGTCCATCTTGTTAAATGTGTCATTTAAAGCTTGTGTTTCCTTATTTATTTTCATTTTGGAAGATCTGTACTTTGGTGAAAGTGGGGTGTTAAAGTCCCCTACTATGACTGTGTTACTGTCAATTTCCCGTTTTATGGCTGTTAGCATTTGCTTTACGTATTGAGGTGCTCCTATGGTGGGTGCATAAATATCTCGAAGTATTGTATCTTCTTCTTTGATTGATCCCTTGATCATTATGTAGTGTCCTTCTTTGTCTCTTGTAATAGTCTTTATTTTAAAGTCTATCTTGTTTGATATGAGAATTGCTACTCCAGCTTTCTTTTGATTTCCATTTTCATGGAATATCTTTTTCCATCCTCTCACTTTCAGTCTGTGTGTGTCCCTATGTCTGTAGTGGGTCTCTTGTAGACATTATATATACAGGTCCTGTTTTTGTATCCATTCAGCCAGTCTGTGTCTTTTGGTTGGAGTATTTAATCCATTTATGTCTATGGTAATTGTCAATATGTATGTTCCTATTACCATTTTCTTAATTGTTTTGGGCTTGTTATTGTAGGTCTTTTCCTTCTCTTGTGTTTTCTGCCTAGTGAAGTTCCTTTAGCATTTGTTGTAAAGCTGGTTTGGTGGTGCTGATCTCTCTCAGCTTTTGCTTGTCTGTAAAGGTTTTAATTTCTCCATCAAATCTGAATGAGATCCTTGCTGGGTAGAGTAATCTTGGTTGTAGTTTTTTCCCCTTCATCACTTTAAATATGTCCTGCCGCTCCCTTCTTGCTTGCAGAGTTTATGCTGAAAGTTTAGTTGTTAATCTTATGGGGATTCCCTTGTATGTTATTTGTTGTTTTTCCCTTACTGCTTTTAATATTTTTTCTTTGTGTTTAATTTTTGATAGTTTGATTAATATATGGCTTGGTGTGTTTCTTCTTGGTCATATCCTGTATGAGTCTCTCTGAACTTCCTGGACTTGATTGACTATTTCCTTTCCCATATTAGGGAAGTTTTCAACTATAATGTCTTCAAATATTTTCTCAGTCCCTTTCTTTTTCTATTCTTCTTCTGGGACCCCTAGAATTTGAATGTTGGTGCATTTAATGTTGTCCCAGAAGTCTCTGAGACTCTCCTCAATTCTTTTCATTCTTTTTTCTTTATTCTGTTCTGCGGTAGTTATTTCCACTATTTTATCTTCCAGGTCACTTATTCATTCTCCTGCGTCAGTTATTCTGCTATTGATTCCTTCTAGAAAAATTTTAACTTGTTTTATTTTGTTTTTCATTTTTGTTTGCTCTTTAGTTCTTCTAGGTCCTTGTTAAACATTTCTTGTATTTTCTCTCTTCTATTTCCAAGATTTTGGATCATCTTTACTATAATCACTCTGAATTCTTTTTCAGGTAAACTTTCTTTTGGTTTGTCTGGTGGGTTTTTACTTTGCTACTTCATCTGCTGCGTATTTCTCTGTCTTCTCATTTTGCTTAACTTACTGTGTTTGGGTCTCCTTTTTGCAGGTTGCAGGTTCATAGTTCTTGTTTTTTTGGTGTCTTCTCCCAGTGGGACTGTTTCCTGTGTTCTGGTGGATAAGGCTGGATATTGTCTTTCTGGTGAGCAGGACCACCTCCAGTGGTGTGTTTTGGGGTGTCTGTGACCTTATTATGATTTTAGGCAGCCTCTCTGCTAATGGGTGGGGGGCTGTGTTCCTTTCTTGCTAGTTGTTTGGCATGGGGTGTCCAGCATTGGAGCTTGCTTGTCATTGAGTGGAATTGGGTCTTAGCACTGAGATGGATATCTCTTGGAGAGCTCTCACCGCTTGATATTTCATGGGGCTGGGAGGTCTCTGGTGGTCTGATGTCCTGAACTTGGCTCTCCCACCTAAGAGGTTCAGGTCTGACACATGGTCAGAGTACCAAGACCCTGTCAGCCACACGGCGTCTATGTGACTTTGACCAAGCCACTTAACCTCCCTGTGCCTCCGTGTCTGTTTCCTCATCTATAAACTGATGTTTGGCAGAGATGCTTTGCAGCTGTACTTGGAGAGATATACAGTGGTCAACCACCCTGGAACTGGTTCTGACTTCAGGAAAAGTCCTGGTCCAAGGTGGCCATCCCTGGTTTTGCATCAATATGATCTCAGGCGCATTTCTCTTTGTTTTTCCATTTTGTCTTTAAGTTACTTGTTGAAACAACTGGCCTGCAGTCCCAAGGATGGTCAGGCTTCATCTGGTAGGGTCTCTCCAGAGCCAGCAGCCTCCGAGAGGTCATCCTCCCATTTGGCTCCAGGGAAGCTCAGTGACAGCGGAGGGAAGAAATCCCAAGCCTGGAATTCCAGCTCTGGGGAAACGCAGGTTCTGTTTTGGAGTACCCGTGCTTAAATAACTTGGTTTTGTGTTAGCAGTATGGACTTGGATAAGTATGTTCATTTTTAAAATGCAGAATGCAGACAGTTCCTTCAGTAGGTGAATTAATTTATATGAACTGACTTATAAAGTATTTTTAATTATTTGACTAAAAAATGTAATGCTCATCTTTTGAAATAATCTGGAAAATAAAGATATATAAGGAACAAATATAATCTCAAATTTTACTGCTCAAAATTAAATGCTGATTACACTTTGGCTCATTTTTTTGCACTCTTTTACCTATGTCTATAGTGATACTGATTTAAAATTTAGGATAAATGTATATAATATTTAATCTATTTTTTACTTAATACTTTTCATATATTTATTTCTATATAATAATTGCATAGTATTCACTATATAGTTGTAGGTTTATACAGTTATATTTTTAAAATTTGATCTAATGGAGAATCATATCTTCGGGTAGATTTTTTTTTTTACTATTACAAATAATGCTAAAATAAAAATCCTGATACTAAATTGTGACAGCTTATCATAGTGATCAATAACACAGATATTTGGAACTTGGCAACCTGGATTCTAATTCAGGATATACCAAATGACCAGCTGGATGATCTTGGTTAAATTATCATATCTCAGCTAATAGAGATTTCTACTAGGTAAAATGGAGTTGATAATAATAATGTCTTTTCATGAGCTTGTTACAAGAATTTAATACATGTATATTTATATAACATGTAGAACATTGCCCAGCATATAGTGAATGATATGTACTTCATACAAACACATAACAAACGCCCACATATGTGCACACACAGAGTATCCTGTATACATCTTACCCTGTTAACTCTGGTTAAAATAAAAGCAAAAAACAAACAAAAGAAACTTGGCCCCAAAACTTTTATACATTCAAGTTTTTGATATATAAATCTCTCAAAATATTTTTATCTGCACTAACGCTGTTTGAGAATGTTCAGATTTCTATACACATGTCAACACAGATTATTTTTATAAATATTCTCCTATTTGGTATTCTAGAAACAATACCATTTTTTTTCATTTTGCTAATTATGAATTAGTTTACCATGGTATTATGTATTCCTTTGACATTTGAATTTATTCTCATGTTTCCTATGAGGAAAAGTGAAACATTTGTTTAAAAATTATTGTTTTATTATTTTTAATAATTTATCATTTTCAAAAATTATTTTCTTGGCTAACATTTTTAGAACAATATTAAAAATACTACATATTTTTAAAATTAATGGAAATGTCTGTAGTTTCACAATTAAGAATAACTTAAAAGCTTTTGCACAGCAAAGGAAACCATCAACAAAATGAAAAGACAACCTATAGACTGGGAGAAAATATTTGCAAACAATGTGACTTACAAAGATTTAATTTCTAAAATATACAAATAGCTTATACAGCTCAATATCAAAAAAAAAGCAACCCAATTAAAAAATGGGCAGAAGACCTAAATAGACATTTCTCCAAAGAAGACATGCAGATGGCCATCAGGCACATGAGAAAATGCTCAACATCTTGCAAATCAAATCCACAATGAGGTATTACCACACACCAGTCAGAATGGCCATCAGAAAGTCTACAAATAAAAAATGCTAGAGAGGGTTTGGAGAAAAGGGAACACTCTTACACTGTTGGTGGGAATGTAAATTGGTGCAGCCAGTATGGAAAACAGTATGGAGTTTTCCTTAAAAAACTAAAAATAGGGGATTCCCTAGTAGTTTAGTGGTTAGAACTCCGTGCTTCCACTGCAGTGGGTCCAGGTTCAATCCCTGGTCGGGGAACTAAGATCCCACAATCTGCACAGTGCAGTCAAAAATTTAAAAAAGTAAATTTAAAAAAACCCTAAAAATAGAGCTACTATATGATCCAGGAATTCCATTCAGAGGTATATATCCAGAAAAACAAACACACTGATTCAAAATGATATATGCACCCCAATGTTTACAGCAGCAGTATTTACAATAGCCAAGAAGTGAAAACAACCCAAGTGCCCATCAAGAGACAGTTGGTTTAAGAAGATGTGGTATAGTATATATATACACTAGAGTATTACTCAACTATAAAGAAAAATGAAATATTGCCATTTGCAGCAACATGAATGGAAGTAGAGAATATCATACTATGTGAAGTAAGTCAGACAGAGAAAGACAAATATCATATGATATCACTTATATGTGGAATCTTAAAAAATGATACAAATGAACTTTATTTACAAAACAGAGATACATTCACAGACATAGAAGACAAACTTATGGTTACCAAAGGGGAGAGGGGGAGAAGGGATACATTAGCAGTGTGAGATTAATAGATACAAACTACTGTACATAAAATAGATAAGCAATGAGGATTTACTGTATAGCATAGGAAACTCTATTCAATGTCTTGAAATAACCTATAATGGAAAATAATCTGAAAAATATATATAGTGATATATATAAATGATTTTATTATTGTCTAACATGCTAACTAAATATGCTTCAGTTATCCAATTGAAAGCTAAATTTAATTTCTTGACAGCAAAGGTAATAAGGAAATCATGAAAAGTTTTATACTTCTCATTATGTGATAAGGCAAAGCCAACATGGTTTTTGAAAAGAAACATCTTCCTGACAATCTATGTGAAATCCAATAAACTGATTCTTATACACCTTCAGAGATTTTTTTTTAATGGCTCTTGGTTTTCTTTTATCAGTTGGTCTTTTTATTTTCAATGGAAATGTTAATGTACTTTTCTTAAATATATTGATAAGATAAATCATATTAATTTCCTGGTACTGATTTATCCTGCTATCATTCATGGTGCATTAATATATTATTCATTAATGTGCTACTGAATTTGATTTGTTAAGATTATATTTAGGATATTTGCAGTGATCTTCAAACATGAAACTGATCTTAATTTTTGTTTGTTTATTTGGATTTGTGAATCGTAGGTATTCTTCATAAACACTTTCTTCTAATATCCTCTGGAATATTGTTAGTGGAATTAGAATTATTTTTTTCCTATGGAATATTGTTAATAAAATTCAAATGCTATTTCCCCCCCAATATTTGATTGAACTGAACTGTTACATTTTTGATGGGTAGTACTTTGATAATTTTCAGGCCCTAGCTCATCATAATTATGTAAGTTTTCCAATTATTTCAAAATCAGCAAATTTCATTTTCTTAGAAAATTATCCTCTTGTTCCATATTTCTAAATTCATTTTTGTGGAGGAACTTATGGTTCCTTTAATTTCCTCTGTATCTATATTGATTTTTAATTAAGTATTTATTTGATGTGTTGTTTCCTTTATCATATGGGTTAATCATTTAACATTTTTAAAAAGCATATGTGTGTGTGTATATATATATATATATTCTACTTTTTAAATTTATTCAAAAGCATTTTTACTTGTATCTTTATTAAATAATTCTTCAATTTATCATTGCTCAAATGTTAGCTCTTCATAAAGAATTTTACTGACAAACCTTTTGAGATATGAATTAGCTTCTTCATAGCACTTAACTCTTTATGACATTTTACCTAATTGTTAATTTAATTCAGGAAATAAATCTAAATATCTCTTGAGGACATTTTTTTAAACATTAGAGTGAGGAATAAGTATCTATCATGTTTCCATCATTAAACATTTATAACTGTATGACATTAGACACCTTTACCTTAAGGAATACACCTTCAATTAAAATTTCCTTTTTGGCTACCAGATTTACTCTGAAATTTTCACTTTCAAGGCTCCTTTTCTTGTGTAAGGAAAACAAACTATCTTTTTCTCTCTCTAAGGCTATTAATTAGTGTGTATCTTTTAATTCAGATTTTATTTTTTGAGAAGTTTTATACATAAGCAAAATAGACATTAAGATATAGAGATTTCCCAGGTACTCTCTCCCCCACTCATTGCATAGTTTCCCCCATATCAACTGCCCCACCAGAGTGGTATGTTTATTACAACTGATGAACCTACATTAACACATTGACACATCATAATCATTCAAAGTTCATAATTTAAGTCACAGTTCACTATATTCTATGGGTTTGGAGAAATGTATAATGACATGTATTTATCATTATGGTATCACACAGAGTATTTTCACGGCCCTAAAAATTTTCTGTTATGCCTATTCATTCCCCACTCCCCAACCCCTGATCTTTTTACTGTCTTCTTAGTTTTGCCTTTTCCAGAAAGTCATGTAGCTCGAATCATACAGTATGCCGCCTTTCAGGTTGGATTATTTTGCTTATCAATATGAATTTAAGACTTCTCTTTCATCACTTTATAACTCATTTCGTTTTAATGCTGGATAATATTCCATTGTCTAGATGTACAGCAGTTTATTTATTCACCTACTGAAGAACATCTTGGTTGCTTCCAAGTTTGGGCAAATACCAAGGAATGGCAATTGTTGGATTATATGATATGAGTAGGTTTAGTTCTGTAAAGAACTGGCAAAATATCTTCTAAAGTGACTCTACCATACTTAGTATATTTTTCATTGGTTTGTTTCTCCCTGTATTATCTTTATTTCTTTGGGATTTCATTTCTTACTTTATATATATTATACATATATATTTATATACATATTTTAATGCAGGAGGTTTTCTGCAGAAATCTGATAATTCATGGTGGCTAAGAAGAAAAGTAATAAAAATTTTATTGGAATCTGTGTATGGAAGAGTAGTATATTTTAACTAGTAGCCTTCACTATAAGCTGATCTGATTTTGCCCTTTTGTTTAGATGGTCTCAACTCTCAATATCTATAGGTCTTTTCTCTTGGATTGGTGTTTCTCTAAAAGAAAATTTTCAATCTCCTAAATTATGTGTTGAAATCTAATCACAAGTGTTCTTAGAGCTGAGTGGGAGGATAGGCATAAGGTCTCAGTGTTCAGCTTCTGAAATTTTATTCCATACTTGGATGTTGAGTAGGGTGACCCGTAGTCTTGGATTAAGTACTACAGGAGCAGAAACTAAGACAGAGATGTAGATGCTTAGGACTTATTAAAGGAGGGTCTCTTTGGCAGAAACCTGAATGGTGTGAGGGAAACTGAATAAAGAAGAGAAATAACTATGGTCTTAAATTACAACCTTGGCCTAATCCATGAGATATGGGAGTGACCTGGGACATAAATATCACCATATGATCCTTCTGTACCTGTGTACCAGTAATACTTTGCCTTCCTTCTTTTTGGTGTTGGTCATGGTAATAATATAACTCCCAGGCATCTCTGGTCAACCAAAGAGAAATTCTGTAGAAAAGCGCATAGGCATAGGGCACTGCCCTTGTGTGATGAAAACTCTACTAAGGAAACGGATCTGGCTGGTTGGATTCCCACGTGAATATGTCCTAGGGTCCAAACTCTTTCTGATTCAACATCTGCAGGGAGTAAACTGGGTAGGTAAGGACTGTTCTAGGATTAAATTATATCATATTTTTAAACTAAAAATCTTACTTTTTTGTACCAATGTGTATTGAAATGCAGCTATACTTTGTCAAAATCCAGTGCCTCCAATTTCTCAGTCTTTTTAGGATTCTGTGGTGTGATCCATCTTACATGTAAAACTTCCCCATTACTGGCTTATGGTCTTAATTCTCTTTGCTTTTCCAAGTCACTTAGGACTTTTTTGATTTCCAGTTGTAAAAATGTTGCTGTCAGGCTCTGTCTATTTTCGTTATTCTTGTGTACTTTATGTGCTTATGCTCTTTTTATCCATTTGACATTCAGAATGGTTTCAGGAGGGAGAAGTCATAAATAGAGGACTATTTAAATGGAGGACACAATGATTTACTTCTGTAGAGTATTCCCATTTGAGAAGAGTGTTTCTAGGAACATGGAATAAAAATGATAAAAATCAGGATAATATTATATAATAATGAAAATATTTAATTAAAATAATTAAAGAGGTGCTAAACACTGTTTAAAATTTTTGCATATGTCATTTTATTTAATTCTGACAGCATCTGTAAATGGTAAATTTTGAGACAGTTTTTATTACTATTACAATCAGTTGAATGATCTGTCAAGTGGAGACGTACCAAGAATACAGGTTCTTGTGAAGATAAAGTCCATAATTTTAATTATATGAATTTATTTCACAATATTATTTAATAATTTAATGAATTTTAATTCATTAAAAAAAAGTAACATAGTGCCTGGCATATAGAATGTACATGTGGTAGGCAAAATAATGCCTCCCACCCCCCACAAGGATGTGTACATCCTAATCCTCCAGAAACTTGCAAATATTTAATGTTACATGGCCAGGGAGGATTAGGTTGCAGATGGAATTAAAGTTGTTAATCAAATAATAAATAGTTTATCCTAGATTACCCAGGTGAACCCAATGTAATCACAAGTGTTCTTTAAACATGTAAGTTGGAGGCAGAGAGTCAGAGGAAGCTGAAGGGAAGCAAATTTGGAGTGAGGAGATGTAAAGACTCAAACTGATATTCCTGGAAAAGGTGGAAGGAAACAATAGGCCAAAGAATACCTGGAGCCCATAGAAACTGGGAAAAGGGATTCCCTTCTAGACTTTCCAAAGGGAACACAGCTCTGCTGACAGCTTGATTTTAGTCCAGTAAGACTCACATTTCTGGCCTGTAGAATTTTAAGATAAATTTCTCTTGTTCCGAGCCACCATATTAGTAGTAATTTCTTGCCACAGAAATAGGAAACAAATACAGGACATAGTAAGTATTATTTTTTATAATTCCATTTGAAAGATGAAGAAAATGAGCAAAAGAGACTTAAGTAACATTCCAAAGGTCATATTGTAAATATTAGAGCCAGAGTATAAACCCAGATTGTCTGAATTCCAAAATATCCTATGCTTGTAACTACTATGCTGATAACTTAATGCTTATTATACTACAAGAAAAAAAATCAAGAGAAAAACATAACCCAGCCTTTCCTGCATAGTTATTAAATTATCATTAATTATAGTGAAATAACACATTCAAATATCAAGTAAACAGTTTTACTTCAAAGAAGTTAAAAATAGTGGCTAATTAAATTCTAAACTCTAATTTGTAAGTTCATTTTTGGCAAATAAAATTTATAATAAAAGAAATTATAGAATATGTATAGTATATTTATGGACATTTTGTTTTACTCAAAGAATTTTTTTTTTCAATTTTAGGTATACTAATCATACTTCAGTACAAATAAGAATAATTACATTTTCAGTCCTAGCATAGCTTACATACGATCATATTCATATACAAGTTCAATAATTCTTCATAGTTGAGTTGAATATATTCAAATCAACATTTTTTAGTCAGTTATACAAATGCAAGTATGTACAGATTTTCAAATTTCTAGTATAATGCACCACTTATAATATATACTAAATAAGTGTGGACAACCACACATATCATGTTTTCTATTTTTTAATGTGAAGAAGAAATTTGAAGTTTCTATTTGCTTAACACTGTGCTCAGCTGCAATTTAGTCAAGTATAACAAGATCTTGAGTGCTTCAAAATAGGGATGTTTCAGAGAAAAGAGTTGGCTTAAATTAAGCATAGAAGAGTGCTTAGAACATAGATACTAGATTAAAATCACTGAATTTATACCTGAAACTAGTATAACATTGTATATCAATTATACTTCAATTTAAAAAATTGTTTAATGAACAAAGGAATAATACTATGTCTTATGGACTGAATTGTGTCCCCCTAAAATTCCTATGTTGAATATCCCAATGTGATGGAGACGGGGGCCTTAGGGATTTAGATTTAGATGAGTACATTAGGGTGGGACCCTCATTATGGGGTTAGTGCCCCTTAAAATGACACCAGAGAGCTTGCTCTCTTTCTCTCTACCATATGAAAACAAGCCAGGAAAAGGCTCCTCACCAAAACTCTACCCTGCTGCAACCCTGATCTCTCAGGATTTCCAAACTCCAGAGCTGATAGAAAGCAAATGTCTGTTGTTTAAGCTACCAAGTTTATGATATTTTGTTACAGCAGCCTGAGTGAGGACACACAAAGAACTTATGTATTAAGGAGATCATTTAAATTAGAAGTATTTTATTTACCTGACCTAAGTAAAGACCATGTTACTTGGAAAAAATAAATTCAAAGTCCAATTGTTAATAACTGGATTTTATTGTTATTAGAATAAGGTTAAGCCAATAGAATAATATTGACTATATAGGAGTTCATTAAAATTATGTCTAGACATATATCTAAGGGGGGGACACACCATCAATGTTTTAGTGATAAATATTTGTTGTGAACCATGCCTAACTTATCCACCCATTTAAGCACATTGGCAAGTATGGATATAATTTAATTTATGAATTCTCTAAGAATTGTAGAGGATTCTGCATATTCAACTTTTTCACAGCCAATAAGTGTGAAACAAAACTTTGTACACTCGGCCCTCTGTATCTGCAGATAGGCGGGGCAGACCATACAACAATTTGATGAGAAAAATAAGTATTGGAATAACAGAAGTACATATGAAAATTTAATTAGAGTATTTTTATGTTATTAATTAAAATTCTTATGTTTCACATAGTAACATAATTACTTTCTGAACTAAGAAAAATGTAATTTCTAACTCAGCTACAAAGCTTGCATAACTGGATTAACTGTGAAACATTCTTTCTGTCTTTCTCAACGAATCTTGGCAGGAAATCCCAATCTCTTAATTCTCTTTTAGCCACATGTATTTCTTATGACAAACATTAGTAAATAATAAAAGAATCAAATGCTATTTTGCATACTGAAAGGTAGAAGTGGAGAAAGAAGTGGCAATTACTAATCCTTTTTTATAGTTAGAGATCTTGGGAAAAGAAATCATTTGAGAACAAAATTAAATATTAATATGGTCACCTGATACAATATGTTGCATCTATACTTCAGCCAAAAGGAAAACATGTAACTAGTATTCAAGGAAAAGATATATTTGAAAATGACAGAAGAACAATATACTCTTATTAGACTGAATTTAAAAAAAAATTCCATATGAGTATTTAGAACTCATACTTTTGAAAATATTCTAATTAAAATAGAAATCTGTATAACTTTTATATAGTTGAATTTTATTTTTACCTTTTGTAGTTTTTTTACCTTTCTAATTATTTTTTAAAATTTATATTTAATCCAAAAATATTTGCTAAATAATTCATCTAATTATTTGATGTTATTCTTCATATTAGTTTTCCTTTTTTTTATATTGTTTTATAGAAATTGTCACCATGACTTATTGTTCTCCCTAATTATTATTCAGATATCAATTAAGCTCCTAACTTTCCTGGAGGAAGACTACTTTCTATGAGTAACTCACATGGCCTGACTTTCATAGTATCGCATCAAACCCTCTTTTTACAATTCTTTTGAGTTGGAATTTTATATATATTGGTGTTTTTTACATTAGTGTTTTACTTTAGTGTGTGTGTTTTAATATAATCATTTATTTCTTTTTGTTAAACTCTAAGCTCTATGACAGCAGAAACATGTCTGATTTACTATCCTTAGGACTTTTCTAATGTGTCAAATACATGGTAGGTATGATAGTCCTTATTTGTTGAATGGATGAATAAACTGAGCAAAGATACCATTTTATTTGGAAGGCAGGAATGGTTAATTTGAATAGAGTAAATTTAGAGTAAATGGAGATTTATTTAGAGTAAATTATATTTAGAGTAAATAAAAATATAAAGGAACAAATATTTTAAAAATCAGATAATAAGATTATACTTTAAGCTTTACAAGGCCCATATATTAGCACAGTGATGTTTTTTACCATGAAAAGTATGGCTAGAATCAATTGTTGTGATTATATAAAAGAAAAACAGCTCATCACTAATGTATTCTAATTAGGGATTATAATATCTTAATTCAAGTGTTGTTTCTTTTATCCTTACATTATTTTCAGTTCATTTTGTTTATGGCCTATTTCTCATATTCTATACCAAGGTAGAAAGACATTCATTTAAAATGATTCTATCTATTCATTGTTATAGAACCTTCCTATCCTTTAATTGGAAGTATTTTCAGTTACAAAAAGATATTCAGACAGTCCCAGTATCTCCTTAGAAATGAAAGAGGTCAAAACAATTTGACACTTAAAATCTAAGTAGACTATCTCTCAGCTGTTAGATGTTCTAATCTGAGAAGTAGAAATTATTTGAAAAAGGAAAAGCAGAAATAATAATTTTTTCCCATAGAGTGAAAAAATCTGAAATTATAAAAAATAATTTTGAAAATAACCAAAGCCTTTACCATACTGATTCCAAATATGTAAAGAAATGTTATAGTTATATAAATTTAAGCTCATTTTAGTTCATTTATATAATTTTGTAAAATTAGATTCTACATATGAGTGATATCATATGATATTTGTCTTTCTCTGCTGGCTTACTTCACTTAGTATGATAACCTCTAGGTCCATCCATGTTGCTGCAAATGGCATTATTTCATTCTTTTTTATGGCTGAGTTATATTCCATTGTATATATGTACCACATCTTCCTTATCCATTCATCTGTCGATGGACATTTAGGTTGCTTCCATGTCTTGGCTATTGTAAACAGTGCTGCAATGAACATTGGGGTGTTTGTGTCCTTTTGAACCATGGTTTTCTCCAGATATATGCCCAGGTGTGGGATTGCTGTATCATATGGTAGTTTTATTTTTAGTTTTTTAAGGAACCTCTGTACTGTTCTCTATAGTGGTTGTACCAATTTACATTCCCAGCAACAGTGTAGGAGGATTCCCTTCTCTCAACACACTCTCCAGCATTTATTGTTTGTAGAATTTTTGATGGTGGCCATTCTGACTGGTGTGAGGTGGTACCTCACTGCAGTTTTGATTTGCATTTCTCTGATAATTAGTTATGTTTAGCATTTTTAATGTGCTTAAAACAGAAAGAGACTCACAGATTTTGAAAACAAACTTCTGGTTGCCAAAGGGGAAACGTGGGGGAGAGTGATAAATTAGGAGGTTGGGATTAACATACACACACTACTATATATAAATAGATAACCAAAAAGGATCTACTGTATACACAGGGACCTCTCCTCAATATTCTGTAATAACCTATATGGAAAAAGAGTCTGAAAAAATGAATATATATATATATGTATGTATAATTAAATCACATTGTTTTACACCTGAAACTAACACAACATTGTAAATCAACTATACGCCAATAAAATTTTTAAAAAAGAATAAATTTTAGTAAGGTTTTTTAAATTTAAATTAATCAGATTTAAAATAATTATTTAAAATAATTTTATCTTTTTGAATAAATGTAGATACCACATTAACAGTTATTTTTTAATAGATCAGATTATCATCCTAATGTTGTTTAGGAAAATTCTGAGAATAAATATCTCCTTTGAGTTTGAAACTTTAATTGTTCTTCAGATTTTATACCAGATTTACAGTCTAAATTTTTCTATTGGATATATCAATAGAACAGATTTACAGAGCAAAGTTTTAAATTTCTTGATTTGGAAATGAGAGAATAAATGCATATATTTCTACTTACGATGTTCTATATCTACTCACAAGACCAATTCAATGAATTATGGGCCACTAGGCATTTTATCACACTTCAGGAAAAGAAAAAAAAAATATATATATATATAGCTGAAGAATATTACAGACACGTAGCGGTCTCATCTGTGAAAATCTAAAAAGAGATGAAAGCTATATGATATCTGCAGCTTCTGAAATGTACTGTTAAGAGATGGTGACAGAGATATTGATAACAGATCCGTCTATCTGGCATATCTTTTGGGGGGTCAGCAGAGACCCTGTGATGTCCACATGAGGTGAGAAAAAGATTGGTCTTTACAGTCAGTTTCTTTTTAACAGTTTTATCACAGTATCACCAGTGAACTAAACATCAAAGGGTACAGCAGAGTGAAAAATAACAGTTTTGTGCATCTCAGAAAACAGTCCAGCAGTTAAGTATCTTTCTTTATAACTCAGTAATGCTGGGCTGAATAAGTAGAGAGAATAAATATTGGGTAACCCAAAGCTTCATTCAGTTTCTTCCATAAGATGACTCTAGTAGCACTTAGTTGTCTTTAACTTCATTCAAAACAATTTCGTTAGATTGTATGTGACAGCTGTCGTATCAGTGTGCATTTAAAAAAAAGACATCAAAATTGGTGATTTTTGTGTAGCCATTTTAATATTGATGACAGAAGGAAAAAAGGCAACATTTTTTCATATTATGCTTTATTATTTCAAGAGAGGTAAAAATGCAACTGAAACGCACAAAAAGATTTGTGCACTGTATGGAGAAGGTGCTGTGACTGACTGAACGTGTCAAAAGTGGTTTGTGAAGTTTCGTGCTGGAGATTTCTCACTGGACGATGTTCCACAGTCGGGTAGACCAGTTGAAGTTGACAGCGATCAAATCAAGACATTAATTGAGAACAGTCAATGTTATATCATGCAGGAGTTAGCCAACATACTCAAAATATCCAAGTCAAGTGTTGAAAATCATTTGCACCAGCTTGGTTATGTGAATCACTTTGATGTTTGGGTTCCACATAAATTAAATGAAAAAAACCTTTTTAAAAAAAAAAAATTTATTTATTTTTGGCTGTGTTGGGTCTTTGTTGCTGTGCGAGAGCTTTCTCTAGTTGCAGTGAGCAGGCGCTAATTTGTTGCAGTGCGTGTGCTTCTCATTGCGGTGGCTTCTTGTTGCAGAGCATGGGTTCTAGGCACATGGGTTTCAGTAGTTGTGGCATGCAGGCTCAGTAGTTGTGGCTCATGGGCTCTAGAGTGCAGGCTCAGTGGTTGTGGCGCATGGACTTCGTTGTTCTGCGGCATGTGGGATCTTCCCGGACCAGGGCTCGAACCTGTGTTCCCTGCATTGTCAGGCGGATTCTTAACCACTTCACCACCAGGGAAGTCCCCCAAAAAACCTTCTTGACCATATTTCCACATGCAATTCTCTACTGAAACTTAATGAGAACATTCCGTATTTAAAACAAATTGTGACGGGTGATGAAAAGTGGATACTGTACAACAATGTGGAACAGAAAATATCATGGGGCAAGGGAAATGAACCACCACTAACCACACCAAAGGCTGGTCTTCATCCAAAGAAGGTGATGTTGTGTATATGGTGGGATTGGAAGGGAGTCCTCTATTATGAACTCCTTCCGGGAAACCAAACGATTAATTCCCACAAGTACTGCTCCCAATTAGACCAACTGAAAATGCCATTTGATGAAAAGCATCCAAAGTTAGTCAACAGAAAACGCATAATCTTCCATCAGGTTAATGCAAGACCACATGTTTCTTTGATGACCAGGTAAAAACTGTTATAGCTTGGCTGGAAAGTTCTGATTCATCCGCCATATGCAGCAGACATTGCACCTTCATATTTCCATTTATTCTGGTCTTTACAAATTTCTCTTATTGGAAAAAATTTCAATTCCCTGGAAGACTGTAATAGGCACCTGGAACAGTTCTTTGCTCAAAAAAATAAAAAGTTTTGGGAAGATGGAATTATGAAGTTGCCTGAAAAATGGCAGAAGGTAGTGAAACAAAAGGGTAAATACGTTGTTCAATAAAGTTCTTTGTGAAAGTGAAAAACGTGTCTTTTATTTTTACTTAAAAAACAGAAGGCACTTTTTGGCCCACCCAATACAAAATCCCCTCAACAAATATTTATTGCACCATTACGAAGTGCTAGGCACTGTGATGGACACTTAGAACACCCAGTGTTTGCCCTTATGGTCTTCCCAGTTGTATGGAGGAACCACCAAATAACAACACATTATAACACATAATAACACATTATAAATAACAATACCAGGGCACTATAAATACAATATAAGATATTCCCCACAAAGTTATGAGAACATAGAGAAAAGGGATCTTATCCAGCTTAGAGACAAGAGAAGAGTTTTTGGAAGTTTACAGGTTTTGTTTGTTTTGAGTTTTTCTTTTTCTTTTTTTTTTAGAAGAAATAAGGCAAGGAGAATACCATAAAAAGGGAATAGTATGTGCAAACTACAGAGATGTGAAAAAGCACATTCAAGTAAGTACAAGTGATTTGGTGTGATGACTCACAAAAGATATGTTGGACAACCAGGAGAAGAAGAACAAATAAAAATTTAGGCAGAGGCTAGATAGCAAAGGATAATACAGTGAAAGACAGAATCATCATTTTAAAAATCCCGTAAAATATAGCTGATTAGATAAAAGAGATGACTAAAAGAATGGATATGATAAATTGTTTAAATGGTAATAATATATGCTAAGTGCTTTATGTGGATTATCTCCTTTAATCCTTAAAATATCTGTACAAGCACCATTATTCTAATTTTGTACATGGGGGGAAAGACTCAGAGTGCTTCACTAACTTGTCCAAGTCACCCAATCAGTAAATCTTCAAATTCAGGTAGTCTGCCCTCAAATGTTGGCCCCTTTACCTCTCTTTTATGCTGCAAACCTATTCTAGAATTTTGGCTGGGCATTGAGGTAAGTGAAAGTGTCATTTATTAGAGTAAAAAATGTTTTTTTAAAGAAATGGAAATGAGAAGATACTTCAGTTTAAGATTTGTTGAGTTTGAGAAGTCTTCAGAACATTCAATGAGATGTAAATGATAGGAAAGTCAATATATACATCTGAAAAACAAAACAAAGAATTCTGCAGTAAAATATAGATTGTTTAATGACTTATTAGACAAGTCATCTTCCTTGGAGAATTCATGTATAAGAAAAGATCATGAATGAGATCTTGAGAAACAAAGTAACATTAAAGAGACAGCCTTCATTTAAGGCAATCACACCATTTGTGGAGAGCTCTAATTGAAAGAAAACTCTTGATACTTTTTCCACATAAATATAGCCAATAATTATATCTTTATAGCAATTTAAAACAAATATATTTATATTCTTCTAATGAAGATTCTTTTAATATTTAAAGATAGCCATGATATGTTACTTAGGCAATTCCTTTTCAGGAGATTCCCCCATTATTATAACATGAATCCTAAATATTAGCACCATCAGAAATACTTCTTGGATTAAGATATTGCCTCTAGAAAGCACCTGTTAAAACATCTGTTCCTGGGTAGAGAAGAAGATTGCAATTACTTTTAGAATATATTAGTTTATAAGATTAACCTTATTGAGAAAGTTCAAATTCCTAAGTAAAATCAACTTAAAATAAGGCAGTTTTTACTCTAGAGGCAGAGGACAACCCAGAGAAGGGCTACCTTCCATGAAGGTATCCTTTAGTGACACGCCAGAAGCTGCAGTCATCATGAGCTCCCTGGAGCAAATCATTTGGACAGAAATTCAGAAAATGGAAAGGAGCTAAAAGCCTATTATAGTGTTTTATGAAATTTTCCATTGTTGACCTCACACACATAAGGAACAAATTTACAGTCAGTGTCAACTAAGTTTGGAAAATATGTTTATAACAGGTTGTATGCATATTTTTCATTGAATATATAGTGTTGGTGCTTACTTAGCCCTGTTACACAATCTGATTTCTTTTAATTCAGAGTTTTCTTCATATATTCAGTAGAAAAATTGCAAGTCATTTGCTATGTTCAAAGCATGGCTCTGAATATAGAGATGGATAAGACTCATTTATTTTTTTTCTATGAAGTAAGGAAACTTTAGTCTTCAAGTTTTCAAAACATATTCATATTTTATTTTATGAGACTGTTGAAAATTCATGATAAATAGAAACAAGGGACTTTAACTTCATAAAATATAAAACATTGAATAGTAATATTTTAGGTATTATTGATGAAGTTGAGTATAAAGAATAAATTTGAAACTTGTTAGAACATGCTAGATATAACAGTTGAGCTGTATTTTTAAGTAAGTAGTGTTTCTTAGTATTATATACAGAAGTGACACAAATTTGAGTGTTTAACTTCACATTTTTCCATAGTAGGGATATCACCTGGTGGTTATTTAATATTAAAAACTCTGAATTAAAAAAAAGATTTATTTTTGCAGATGAATTATATGTTCCTGACTATGACCCAAACTATGAAGCTTAAAGATGTAAAACCACAAAATGGATTTCAGCAATTAGTCTGTTAGTACTAGTATTAAATATCAAATTAAAAAGAAGAGGTAGATTACCATAAAAGCTTTGACTCATTTTTGATATCAGACAAAAACAAATTACTCAGAAAAAGGCAATATGTCATGATTAAAACCTTTACTTATTTTTCTCTTCTTTCTATACCTCAATAATACTTTTCCCCCGTTGGAGCTATCAAAATATTCAATAATTATGCATAATAAGTTTAGAATCATAAAACAATGCAGTATTATACTTTAAAAGTTATGCTCAAGCAGTTATAGAGATTAAAATAAAATTATATAGTCCAATTTCAAAACTTTTGTAATGATAATTTTCTTACAGAACAACCTAATAGCAAGGGTGGTTTTTCCATTGTATTGCTTCAAGATTAATTAAAATACTTGTTCTAGTGCATTACAAATGGAAATCAAACATGCCACTGATGAAGGTTGGTTTCACTGATTATAATTATCCTGTGGCTTTCTCATGGTCATAACTACATAATTCACCTTTATTCTTATTAAGCCCTTTTAAACTCCACCAAAATGACCCAACTGTATAATAAACTCATATCAATAAGACAATATACTATCATGACTTATGATAGTATTATCAAATAAAGTATTTCACCAATCAGTATTCCTGACAAAATTTAATATAACAATATATCTTTTGTAAAATGTCCAAATATGATTTGCTCACAAAACAAAACTATATTTTTTCAGGTGGACTTATTCAGATCATCTATGATATGAATCCAAATGTCTTAGTTTTGTAAACTCTCTCCATTTTTCTGCACCATTTTTTGGTGTGTGTGAGAATTTCATTGGAGGGGAACTTCCTTGTTAATCCCCCCATTCTATGTTCAGCTAATTTGGCAACATGATCTCTAGTGAAAAGAATGAAAAGGGAAAGGAAGAAAACCCAAGGCACCAGTGAGTTATCCAACTGGTCACCACCAGCCCGAGGGCCTCAGAATTGTCTGCTGGAAAGATACAAAAGGAGAGCAGTTATCCACTGGTTTCTGTTCTCTTTGGTCAAATGGTAGTCCATGGAGTGTATAATCTTTAGAACTCCCAGGTTTATGTGTGCATGAGTACTGAGTAGTTTTTCAGGTGTCCAGAGGCCTGGCTTCAGAAAGACCCTGGGGTAGAAAGCAAGTGCCGTAGTGAAACTGAGCAAGGTACTGTCCAATATACTTGTGCAAAGCTGTTTACTGCAGCAATAGCTGGAGGTGAGTTGAGCAGCAGATGCAAACAGTAAGTGCTCATGTAAGTTATTGGGTTAAGTGCTCATTCCATGAAATGAATCCGAGTATGCAGTGTCCATGCTTAAAAATCTGCATGGCTTCAAAAAATTTAAGATCCTTACCACACAAGAATTCTCTGGGAAGCTGTATATATCCCTCCAAATCTGAATCAAGTTTCTTTTTAAGTGATTCTGTGCTTACTACAGTCTCTGAAATAGACGTACATGGGAGCTCCTCATTATCAAAGAATGATTAGTACAGGAAAAAGACACTTAAAATAGATCTATTTAAAACTGGAGTCAAAATTTCATAGAAAATAGTGGCAGAGGCAGTAATGGACTGGGATGGGGGCATGGCTAATAGAAGAATTACAATGAAAGTAAGAAATAAAAACATAGCTTATTTTCTATTATATTTCAACAAGTTTTAACATATAGAGACACTATATTCTCATTCTCAAATATATTGTCAAAGTGTTACTTCTCTGCATGGAATTTTTCTGATATTTTGTAATATTGTGAAATTAGATTCTTTATCACAGTTTGGGTTTTACAAAAGGATCATAAAGAGGGCTTCCCTGGTGGCGCAGTGGTTGAGAGTCCGCCTGCCGATGCAGGGGACACGGGTTCGTGCCCCTGTCTGGGAAGATCCCACATGCCGCGAAGCTTCTGAGGCTGTGAGCCATGGCCGTTGAGCCTGCACGTCTGGAGCCTGTGCTCCGCAACGGGAGAGGCCACAACAGTGAGAGGCCCGCATACCGAAAAAAAAAAAAAAAAAAGGATCATAAAGAATGTCATGTTTATTAAAATATATGTTCTTATTAGTTTCCCCAAAAGACTACCTTAAATCTTGATTTCTAAAACATTATTTTTAAAAAAATAATTGACATAACTTTTATCAATATTTTCTTCTTCATGTGTTGTTAAACCTCTTAAGGTATTCATTTGGCAGTGGCTTTGTATGTGACTGGAATAGTCCATGAACATTATTTTATTGACATATTGAAAATGAGATTCTTGCAAGATACACACTTTCACTTTCTAATTAATTTGCATTATATTTGCAGTTCATTGACCAATGTTTACAGGACACTATCGTTAGTGAACAGAGTTATTGATAAAGAACTTGAGGAGAGGAGCAGGGATATTCAGTAATGTTAAGTGGCTGAAAATGGAGAGGGAAATATTTTACTAAAGAATAATTTTATAAACTGTCAGTTCCTTAGTGATTATTTTTGCCCTATAGCAAATTTTATTTATCTTTTCAACCTCATAACTATGGGGATTCAGAGAATGAATAGGTAATGGGAATACACTGTATATTTACTTTTTATTCTTTTATTGTTCTCAATGGAGCTTTCCTATTCTATTAAAATTGCCAGTGTACTCCTCCTTCTCCAATTAGATCCTAAATTCTGTAAGGTTATTTGACTTTTAATAACAAAAAAGCATTAGCAATAATAGATAATCATTGATTATATCATTTACTTTTGGACAACAGTTTCGGTAAGACCCATATTTGAATTATCTCATTGACCTTTTCATGACAACCCTAGATGATGCTGTACACTTCAGTTGCTAATTATTATTCCATATTACATGTCAGAAGACCAAAGTACAAAAAGAAAAGTCATTTTTTTTCAAGCACATGCGTAAAAGTAGTAGAGTCAGGATTCAAATTTAGGTTGGGCATCAGAGTCCCTATATTTCTTATAAAATGGCAATAAAATATAGAGACTGTGAGCTGGACTGGATGAAGTCCTTCCTTCATCTTTTTTTAAAAAAGAAGTTCCCATAGATGATGCTCTATCCTTTTTTTTTTTTCTTTTTTGCAACATATTGGGAGGCATAAAATGTCTGGTTGTCTCTTTCTTACTGATGTTCGTTTTGACCAATATGTTTGAGTATAGTCACCTTGATTGCTCTCTTACAGTCTTTCACCTAATGATTTGTGCAGCCATTAATGCCAGATCCATTATTCCATTAGTGATTGCAAAATGGTCGACTTCTAATTCTATTATTCCTTATGCATTTATTAGATAAAATTCTTTTGTTAAAAAAAACTCAGCAGCTTCAAGAATAATAGGACACATACTAAGTTATTTCCATTATTTAGTGGGTTTTGTCTTTTTACATACTCTTTGCCTCCTCTCTTCATATAACTCCTCGTGGAAGAGAATACTAAGCTGTTATCTCTTCAAGGAAGCTTCCTCTGACTTCTCATCCAAGCCTCATTTAGTACTCTTCCTCTATATTCCATTTTATCCTCATCCTATCTATGTTATAATATAACAGTAGCCTCTGAATGATAATTTTCCTCTGTCTCACTTCCTAAGAGATACATTCCCTGGAGGCAGGGTGGTATGTCATATGCCTTTTTCTTTACAGGTCTTAATACCCTGCTCTTTAAATATTAGATGAAAGAAGGGTTGACTAAAATAATGAAATTAAAAGGAAAAAACAAGATCATGCATAGTAAGTTCCACTAGTTCTTAACACCATGTTTTTCAAGTATTGAATAAAAGAAAAGCTGAATGTCTATTAAATTAATAAGATTAGAGGTAAATACTCAATGACACAATCTGAGGAAATACCAGCAGTCCTGGTCCTCAGAAGAACATAGAAGTAGAAATGATTTGCTTGTATAAATGAACATCTGTCTTTAAAACGTTCCAGCAAGGAAAGACATTTACCTCAAATTAAGCTTATGTCAGTTCTCTGTAACACCGTGAGAGCATACAAGGAAATTTTATGATTACAACAGAATTTGCCTAAGTGATATAAAAAATGAATACTGTTTCATTATACCTGAATCTAACCAATTGAAGCTGTTACAGAACTAAACTATGAATTATCTCAATACACCCGACTGTTACTGGGCATGTCTGGAGACATTTTCCTGATCAACAAACAATAGGATTAGTTTTTATCAGCTGGATACAGATCTGTGCATCCATTTTGTCCTGTTCGAATGCTAGTTTCCAATCCTTAATTAGCATTACCACCTTCACTACCATGGCCCTTTCTAACACTTGAGAAAAAAAAAATCTTACCTTTCCTATAAATGGACTACTCAATGAATTACTTCACTAGAGGTGAGTTAATAAACTTGGCTTTGTATTTTTTCCAGTGCTCTCTTTTTATTCTTTGACATCAGAAATGTGATAGAAACCATGGAATATAGCTAATTTATATACTTGATAGATGTCACATTCTTAACTAACTCCATCCCTCCCAATTTTTTTTTTCTAAGATTTTATACAGTAAACCAGATCCTTAATTTTTTTAGTACTGAACTATATCTTCAAGGTTGTGACTTAAGCTTTGGCCAGTTCTTTATTTTTTTGTGTGGGTTCAGCTATAGGTTCACTGCAGTGGATTGGTGTTAACTTCAAAATAGTAGACCAAGTCTTTTGACTGATTTCTGAGGGATGAATAGAATACAGCATAGTTTATGATCTCAACATCTGAAGACAAGCTGACTGCTTTTGTATCCCAGTTCTGCCACTTTCTAGATAAGTGGACAAGTTATGTAACCGCTCTATGTTTCAGTTAACTAATATAGCTATTATAAGAATTAAATACGTTAATAGATATTAAGTATGTTAAGTACTTATAATCATGCTGGGGACATAGTAAGCACTTAACAAAAATGTTAGCTATTGCTATTATCCTCTTGTATTAATGTACCTTAATATATTCACCAGAGCTCTCACATTTCCTATTGATATCGCCAGCCTCTCTTCATGAACTGTTACAGTTCAAGAGAAATGAGAAATACAGATAGAACATAGTACCTGGCACATCCTTAAGTATGTAATAAATATTTGAGGAAGCAAAGAATATAGATTAACTTGAAGAAATCTGCAATTGTTCAGAGTTAGAATAATCTCAAAGAGATGATGGAAATGTGATGTTCCTTTCAAAGACTGAGGTCCTAAAGTGCATCTCAAAGAATATTTTGTATACAAATCACTTGCCAGCTAGTTTCTGTTATGAAGTATTTGATAGTAGTGTTAGGTTGTGATATAACAGATGGTATAATTTGGTTTAAACCATAACTCCTTGGAACATGGAAAATTAACACCCAAAGGATATACCACATTATGTTTCGCTAGCAATTATGTAAGGAAATATAACCTTATATTTACTATAACTAAAATAGTAACAAATTCACTTTTAATTTTTATAAATTCCTTAATATAAAACAAGGCAAATAATCAAAATAAGTGTAAAGTCTTACATGTACTAAACATGTTACTTTTTTAGTATATATATTTTAGTACATATTTTTAGTTTTTTTCAGATTTTTGTAAGCTTAAAATATCTATTATAGCATCTGTTTTAGAACAAAAGTAATACAAATTCCTTTGTTGAAACAGCTTCATTATTGCCTAGGAATAAGAAAGGAACTTGAAATGCACTTGGTCCCATGCTTTCTTGTTTTCATTAACAACTGTCCTTTCTATATTTAAAAGTAAACTATCTTTTCTGGAATTTACTTTCTGTTTTGGATCAACCACTTTTCCAAACTAATCTCCTCATTTGTATCCTACTTTTCTAGTAGTGGCATATGATGATTATATGTCTGCCCCAGCTGTTTCTAATTTAATGACTGGTCGTCTTTGGGAAATGACTTGGCAACTTTACTCTTTTGTTTAGGTAGAGGCAGAATGTTTTACTATATAATTACTATATATTAAACAAAGTTTCCCCTGCTACATTATATGGATAAGACAAACAAACACATATTTTCACAATTGGGTAATGAGAGGGAAGAAAGCATTACAATTTAAACCTATGTCTATTCTGTGAAAGAAGAGAAGAGGTTTTACAATTCATCAAACACACACACACACACACACACACACACAGTGAGAACATAAAGAGAAGCTTTTTTTCCTTCTACCTAAATAATTTTTGAGTAGTTTTATCTATATTAACACTTGTAAATAATACCAAATGTCAAATGCTAAAATAGTGTGCTTTAATGATATGTGATTCTTTCTCTTTTTTAAAATATCAATCTATTCCAGTGTCATTCCAGTTATGTTTTATTTAATTAAGAAGTTAAGGCACTCTTAACATTCATCCCTAAAATTACCATTTGGGTTGTAGAGCCAGTATATGTGTTATAAAGAGATTTAAGCTGTGGATCCATTTAAACATAGCATATGTTACTAATTTTAGGGTTTTGATTTCCAACCAGAAATGGAACTATTACCTTTTTCTTCTTACTACAACTTCTGTGCTCTTTGCTTTCCCTGTGCTTCTTTCCCTTTAGGCATGTTGCTGGTATACACATGCATGCTGGATGGATGAGTCCAACTTCTCATAAATATTCTTTATACTACACAGCTGTAGGGAATATTTACCTTGTGAGTTACTTCCTGGTAGCCTTATAGGAGAAGGGCTAGGTGGAATTGCCTCAAGTAAGTAGGTCTTACCTGACAAATAAAACCGTTGGCCCTTGAACAACACTGATTTGAACTGGGAGGGTCCACGCATATGTGAATTATTTTTGATCAATACATTCTATAGTACTACACAATCTGAGGTTCGTTGAATTGCAGATGTAGGAACCATGGATAGGGAGTGTCGATTTTTAAATTATGACTGGATTCTTGACTGTGTGGGAGTCAGTGCCCTTAATCTCTACATTGTTCAGGGACCAGCTCTATCTTTCTTTTCTGTTTTTTTTTCTTTAGATTAAAGTAGCTTCCTTTTGTACGAACTTTTTGGATGCTTTTCTAAATATCTTGAAATTTCACTCAATAAAACTAGATGACTTTTGCACAGATATTTGAGAAGTAATGTCATGGTTATTTCTTTAGTTATTAAAAAAATATAAAAACTGTAATATTTTATTAGGTTAACCCATTAACCCCTTCTACCAGTGGTCTTGAATGTATTTTGGCTTCATTGTAATGACTCAAATATGAAGGGTGAATAGAGTGCTGTATTGGTAATATATGAAGTTTGGACTCATGTTTAGTAGATCAGTTTTCTTATTTACCTTCTCCAGAATAAAAATATTATTGCCTGTCATTGTTAACGAATTAAATTGGATAAAATATGAATTTTTATAGTATGAAATAGAGATTATGAAGACTAATCCCAGTGAATAACATCAAAAGCAAGATGTGTGACCATAATTGGCAAAAACAACCACTACCCTAAAAGTTATAGTTGGCATGTTATGGTCCTAAGATTATGAGACCTTCCATATTGTGTCCAGTTCAATTGCTTGTTTTATATTACCATAATCAGTCAAGTGCAAGACATTATCCTAGAACACGTTGATTCATTCTTGGAATCTAGGGGGCTGGCCCAGGAGAACTTCCTCAGTGAAAATGGGAATTAGATGTGCAAAATACCTTCAAATTCTCTCATGAGGTCCTCAAATACACTCCTTAAAATAACATAGGGTAAGACAGGAATAAAGACACAGACCTACTAGAGAATGGACTTGAGGATATGGGGAGGAGGAAGGGTGAGCTGTGACAAAGCAAGAGAGAGGCATGGACATATATACACTACCAAACGTAAGGTAGATAGCTAGTGGGAAGCAGCTGCATAGCACAGGGAGATCAGCTCCGTGCTTTGTGACCACCTGGAGGGGTGGGATAGGGAGGGTGAGAGGGAGGGAGACGCAAGAGGGAAGAGATATGGGAACATATGTATAACTGATTCACTATGTTATAAAGCAGAAACTAATACACCATTGTAAAGCAATTATACCCCAATAAAGATGTTAAAAAATATATATAATATGGTAAGCACTTCTGATTCAAGATAGGCATTGGAGCACATGTTTAATGGCCCTCTTGAAAAATAACAGTGAAAGCAAAGAAAATATTAAGAGAATAAATATGGAGAAAAAAAAGAAAGTAGAAGGGGAAGTGGTGCAGGGGGAGTGAAGGAGAAGGAGAAGGAGAGAAAAGGGAATACTTGGTTTCACTCAGAAACTGATAGCTACCTTTACCACTATGTTGGCCAACCCTGCCTCATTGCCTTAGAGCTCTTTTTAGAGGGAAGACTATGCGTTGACATGTCCTTTTAATTTTCTGAATAGCAAAATCCAGGAAAGATATCTAGAGGGGAAACAAGCCTGCACTACTGTAGAAGAAAACAAAACATTTCAAACTTTCAGCCTTTAATACAAGCAAGGATAAGATGAGCAAGGTCCAATAGATATTAACAGGAGTTCAAAAAGGACTCGACTGAGATCATGGGAAATAAGATAAAATCAAAACAATAATAGAAAACAATCTTCTGGCTTGGATAAAGGTTTTGTACTTTACTTTGAAAGACTTTGTGAAATACTAAGTAATGACAGTTGTAGAAAATCAAATAAAATCTTAATGTTATAAAAATCAAAAGAAAATCCTAAAAATGAATAGAGGTAAAAAAGGAAACTAATATGAATCAGAAATCATCAACACTAGATGCTAAAAGACCATAAAGCAATGTTTATCAAGTTCTGTTGAATGATTTGAACCTAGAATATAGAGCCAGTCTCACTTTTTTTTAAGAATGAAGAAAAATAAAATTTCAGACTTGCCAGCTTTACCTAAAAGCATTTTCCATTTTTTTTCAAATTTAAGTTAATCAGACATATCTTGTAAAATATGCAAAGAATAGTAAATTAGAAATACAGGACATAGAAAGCAATAAAATGAAATTAGAACAGTATATCAGGGAGCTTTTTGAAGAATGATTTCAGAAGAAATTATAAATATCTCATGAGCTTAATGAACAACAATCTGGAAGTACAAATATGTAATACATTAAGGGAATTAGGGTATGTGAGTCTTCTGATATATTAAAATGTATATTTTGAGAAGGAAATCAAATCTTTGGGAAGAAATTTAGAATAAATAGTCATGGGGATTGATAGTGCTGTTTAGGTCAAATATATCCTTATTGATATTCTTCCTACTTCATCTGTCAATAACTGAAAGAAGGGTGTTGAAGTTTCCATCTATAATAATGGATTCATTTATTTCTCCTTGAAGATTTTTTAAGTTTTGTCTCACATATTTTAACACTCTGGTGTTAGGTGCATACACGTTTAGGATTGTTATTCTTTTTGGAGAATTGATGTCTTTATCATTTTGTAATCCCCCTTTTTATCTCTGAAAATTTTTCTTGCTCTTAAGTCTACTTTATCTAAAACTAATATAACTACTCTAGGTTATTTTTGATTGTTAGTTTCCTGTATCCCTTTACTTTTAAAATATCTGAATCTTAATAATTAAACTGGATTTCTTGTAGACAACATTCAGTTTTCTTATTTTTTTAAATCCACTATGACAATCTGTCTTTCTTTGTATATGTGTACCATTTTTTTCTTCTCTTGTTTTTCTCCCCTTTCTGGTTTTACTTGAGCATTATGTTAGTTTGCTAGGGCTACTATAATAAAATACCAAAGACTGTGTGGCTTAAACTACAGAAATTTATTTTCTCACAGTTCTGGAGGCTAGAAGTACCAAGATTAAGATGTGGGCATGGTTGGTTTCTCCTGAGGTCTCTGTCCTTGGTCTGCAGATGGCCACCTTCATGGTGTTGTCCTCACATGGTCTTTCCTCTGTGCACTGGCATCCCTGGTGTCTTTTTCTGTGTCCAAATTTTCTCTTCTTATAAGGACAGCAGTCAGATTGGAAGAGGACCTATCCTAACAGTGTCATTTTAACTTAATCATCTCTTT
This sequence comes from Grampus griseus, assembly GCF_964374135.1. Taxonomy (NCBI): domain Eukaryota; kingdom Metazoa; phylum Chordata; class Mammalia; order Artiodactyla; family Delphinidae; genus Grampus; species Grampus griseus. Next base: position 65,393,900 of record NC_138997.1, read on the forward strand.
AAATGCCCTACCTCTAAATACAGTCACATTCTGAGTTATTGGGATTTGGACTTCAATATATGCATTTGGGGGGTCAAAATTCAGCCCATAACAAAAATATGTATATTTTCTTCCCTATATAGATAGAAATTATTCTTCAAAAATATTTTAGTGGTTGCTCTGGAGTTTAAAATATGTATTTAAAGTAATCTAATTTCACCTTCAAATAACACTATACTGCTTCACTTGAGTACAGGTAACTGACAACAAAGTTATTATTACTTTGAATGAACCACTATGTTTTAGATCAATTAATAAATCAAATAGACTTTATTTTACCTTCAGTTGTTCCTTCTCTGATACTATTCCTTTCTTAATGAAAATCAAAATTTCTGGTGATATGATTTCCTTCTCCTTTAAAACATCTTTGATCATTGATTGTAGGGAAGATCTGCCTATGAAGAATACCTCAGCTTTTGTTTTTCTGAGAAAGTCTTTATTTCTCCTTCAGCGTTGAAGAAAAATCCTATTGTAAATAGGATTCTAGGTCAACAGTTTTTTCAACACTTTCAGTATTTCACTCCATTTTCTTCTTGCTTGCGTGGTTTGTGATGAGAAGTCTATAATTCTTATTTTTGTTCATCTGTAGGTGACCTTGTGTTTTGCAATGCACTTTCAGATACAACACCAAAGCACTATCTGAAAAGAAAAAATGAAAAGTTGTACTTATTAAAATTTAAAAATTCTATTGTGTGCAATACTGTTAAAAGAATTACAAGACAAGACATAGAATGGAAGAAAGTATTTGAAAACATACATTTAATACTTGTCTCCACAGTATACAGAGAATTCTTAAAGCTCAACAATACAAAAACAGATGACACAATTTAAAAATTGGAAAAATTCTGAACAGACATATAACCAAAGAAGATATGCAGGTGGTAAATATATAAAAACCTACTCAACATTATTTATAATTAGAGAATCACAAATTAAAGCAACATGACATACCAATACGATGGCTAATATCAAACAAACTGATAATACCAATTGCTGGTGAGAATGCAGAGTAACAGAAACTTTCATTCATTAGTGGTAATTCTAAATGGTAAAGCCACTTTTGAAATACATTAATGGTTTCTTATAAAACTAAACAGTCTTACTACATGATTCAGTAATCACACTTGTATATATTTATTTCAACCATTTGAAAATTTATGTACACATGAAAATCTATACATGAATATCAATATCAGCTTTATTCATAATTACCCAAAACTGGAAGCAACCAATAAGTCCTTCAATAAGTGAATGGATAAAAAAATCCCATTTACATGACATTCTGGTAATGGCAAAGCTAGAGAGTTGGTAAAAAGATTACTGGTTGCCAGTGGAAAGAGGTAAGGTTTAAATATGTGAAACACAGGAGAGTTTTTAGGGCAACAAAATTAATGGTACTGATTAATGGTCAAGTGGCACTATTTATTGTCAAAAGTTATACAACTTTAGACCATAAAAAGTGAACCTTAATGTATAGAAATTTTAAAATTAATAAATTAGGATTTGGGGATATCCCAGTTTGGAAGAAGGTGACAACTGTCTAATCATTTTATTTAATTTTTAAAAAATTTTTATTTTTTTACTTTTATCTATTATTTTTCAAATTATTTTTCCATTTAGTTTATTACAGAGTATTGAACAGAGTTCCCTGATATAAATTATTGAATAATTTAAAACATAAATAGGGCAAAATAAACAAATCTCTCACGCAGGAAAATTCCAAAAAACTTATGTGGCTATTCTGCCCTCAAGTTGGATAATATGACTTCGCTATGAAGTTTCATCTCCTTAAGAGAATTGAGTGGGGTACCAGGTACAGAAGCAAATTTAGACAAGAAGTTTCCTAAGAACTGCCACATAAGAACAAGTTCCAATTTCTGACTTAACAGAGGAAACCTTCAGGGATCACTGAAAGCTCTAAGCTTCTAATTCCCCAGAGACCAGTCCTAATATGAAAGTCAGAACATTCCAAATTTAAGAAAGAAAGAAAGATCATTCCAGTATTTTCCCGGTAAATGCTTTACAAATGGCTCCTCAAAGGAAAAGAATTGTACAAGTTTATCATAAATTTTATTAGTATCAGTATTATGTAAAATAAAATTTACAAATAAAGCTAAAATATGCAACACTCTTCATTGTAAATTCCATATAGCCAATGGATGTATATAGAAGGATATCATAGGATGCTTTTGTTGATTTTTGAAATATTCTTCTATCCATAGCCAATCTATGGTTGCATTTGATGAATAAGTATAGTTCTGATATTTTTTGTTTGTTGATATTTTTGTTTACATTAACAAAAATGACAAAAGTGAAACTAAAAAGCATACATACGTTGGAAATTCTCTCATTTTCCATTGCATTTTCCATTGAGTGTTTTGATTAATTAGATAATTGTTTTTGAATACTGGAAGTATCTCTCTTTTCTTTTTGGAGGGCTATTAATAATAACTGCAGATAGCATAAGTTTAGGTTTATTCTACATTATTAACATTTTCTATCATTTCTTAGTCTAAACAATTAACAAAATAGTAAGTTGAAATTTAAAATTTGTAATATTTGCTTATTTACATGGTTTAAATACACCCAGCCATGGCCAAAGAGACAGCCTTCAATGCAGAACTGGGAAGGTATGAGTGGTTACACAGCATTGTATAACATTTAAAGCACACTATTACAATAGATGTAAATAATCTCAGGAACATAAATATTAATAAAATATGGAAATGAGAAGTTTTGAGTAATATTTGTTTTTAATGTAATTTACTTAACTGTAAGTTTACAAGATTGGATTCTTAATAGTGATTCTGTTGTAACTACCACCTATTAAATTGCTTGAAAAATATAAAGCTTCGCTCTCTCAAGCTGGCTCTCTCTTTACTGATTCAGTCAAACAAGTGTGTGAGGCTATTTGATTTTACTTTCAATTTTCTGTTAGAGTTTAGGTCAATTTTATTATCTTATTCATTTTATTTCCAGAATCCAAGTCAACATATCCTAAGCATTCTCCTTAAAATTCTCCCTTGCCTACTGGAACAATGAGCCTTCTCTTCACATCTAACTTTATTGCCTTTTTCTGCATCTAGCCTTATCATAATAAATTGGTAAAGAGTGTACAAATTTCCTCAACCCAAACATAATTTGAACTCACCAAACATCTAGTGCATCCACCTTCCAGGACAAATGTTTAGCTTGGTATTGATAAAATGCAGCTTTTACTTATTTATCTTTTACTGAGTAAAATTAATATAACAAAATTAATCACTAAGCATTTTAAAGTGTATGTTTCAGTGTTGTTTAGTACAGTCACAATGTTTGTAACCACTACCTTTTTATAGCTCCAAGATATTTTTATCACTCCATGAGGAAACCCTGTATCTGTTGGGCAGCCATTGACATTGTTCTCTCCCCCCAGCCTCTGGTAACCACTAGTTGGCTTTCTATCTCCATCAATTTACCTATTCTAGATATTTTATATAAATAAAACCATACAATATGTGAACTTTTGTGCCTGACATCTTTCACTGACTTTAAGGTTTTCAGGGTTTGTTGAGATTGCAGTATATGTCTGTATTTAACTCTATTTTATGGCTGAATAATATTCCATTGCATGGATATACAACATTTTGTTTATCCATTCATCTGTTGATGGACATTTATGTTTTTTTCCACCTTTTGGCTATTGTAAATAGTGCTGCTATAAACACTTGTGTACGAAATTTGTTTGAATAAGTGTTTTCAATCCCCTTGGATATAAACTTAGGAGTAGAATTGTTGACTCCTATGGTAATTTTATGTTTAACATTTTGAAAAGCTGCCAAAATGTTTTCTACTGTAATTACACCATTTTATATACCCAAGAGCAGTGTACAAATGTTCCAATTTCTCTACATCCTAATATTTATTTTCCATTTTTGTTTTGTTTTTAAATTATAGCCATCCTAGCCAGTGTGAAATGGAATGTTAGTGAGGTTTTGGTTGCATTTTCCTAACCGCTAATGGTGTTTAACGTCTTTCATGTGCTCGTTTGCAACTTATACATCTTCTTTGGGGTGCTGTCTATTCAAGTCCTATGCCTGATTTTTACTGGGTTGTTTGTTTTGCTGTGATAAGAGTTCTTTATACGTTTTGTGTATTAGATTATTATCAGATTTGTGACTTGCTGATATTTTCATTCTTTTGGTTGTCTTTTTACTTTCTTAATAGTGTCATTTAAAACACAACTTTACTTTCCATTTTTATGAAGTCCAATTTGTCTATTTTTTCTCTTGCTGTGTGCACTTTGGTGTCATGTCTAAGAATATTTTGCTAAATTCTAGATCATGAAGATACAACTTTCCATTAAGGGCTTTATAGTTTTTTAGTTCTCACATTTATGTCTTTGATCAATTTGATCATTATGTAGTTTGATCCCTTGATCCCTTGATCATTATGTAGTTTCCTTCTTTGTCTCTTGTAATAGACTTTATTTTAAGGTCTACTTTTTTCTGATATGAGAATTGCTATTCCAGCATTCTTTTGATTTCCATTTGCATGGAATATCTTTTTCCATCCCCTCACTTTCAGTTTGTATATGTCCCCAGGTGTGAAGTGGGTCTCTTGTAGACAGCATATATAGGGGTCTTGTTTTAGTATCCACGCAGCCAATCTATCTCTTTTGTTGGAGCATTTAATCTATTTACATTTAAGGTAATTATTGATATGCCTGTTCCTATTACCATTTTCTTAATTGTTTTGGGTTTGTTATTGTAGGTCTTTTCCTTCTCTTGTGCTTCCTGCCTAGAGAAGTTCCTTTAGCATTTATTGTAAAGCTGGTTTGGTGCTGCTGAATTCTCTTAGCTTTTGCTTGTCTGTAAAGGTTTTAATTTCTCCATCAAATCTGAATGAGATCCTAGCTGAGTAGAGTAATCTTGGCTGTAGGTTTTTCTCCTTCATCACTTTAAATATGTCCTGTACTCCCTTCTGCCTTGCAGAGTTTCTGCTGAAAGATGGGGATTCCCTTGTGTGTTATTTGTTGTTTTTCCCTTGCTGCTTTTAATATGTTTTCTTTGTATTTAATTTCTGATAGTTTGATTAATATGTATCTTGGCGTGTTTCTCCTTGGGTTTATGCTGTATGGAACTGTCTGTGCTTCCTGGACTTGATTAACTATTTCCTTTCCCATACTGGGGAAGTGTTCAACTATAATCTCTTCAAATATTTTCTCAGTCCCTTTCTTTTTCTCTTCTTCTTCTGGGACCCCTATAATTCGAATGTTGGTGCGTTTAATGTTGTCCCAGAGGTCTCTGAGACTGTCCTCATTTCTTTTCACTCTTTTCTCTTTATTCTGCTCTGCAGCAGTTATTTCCAACTTTTTATCTTCCAGGTCACTTATCCATTCTTCTGCCTCAATTATTCTGCTATTGATCCCTCTCGAGAATTTTTAATTGCATTTATTGTGTTGTTCATCACTGTTTGTTTGCTCTTTCATTCTTCTAGGTCTTTGTTAAACGTTTCTTGTATTTTCTCCATTCTTTTGCCAAGATTTTGGATCATCTTTACTATCATTATTCTGAATTCTTTTTCCGGTAGACTGCCTATTTCCTCTTCATTTGTTAGGTCTGGTGGGTTTTTACCTTGCTCCTTCATCTGCTGTGTGTTTCTCTGTCTTCTCATTTTGCTTAACTTACTGTGTTTGGGGTCTCCTTTTTGCAGGCTGCAGGTTCATAGTTTCCGTTGTTTTTGGTGTCTGTGGCTAAGGTTGGTTCAGTGGGTTGTGTAGGCTTCCTGGTGGAGGGGACTAGTGCCAGTGTTCTGCTGGATGAGGCTGGACGTTGTCTTTCTGGTGGGCAGGTCCACGTCTGGTGGTGTGTTTTGGGGCCTGTGAACTTATTATGATTTTAGGCAGCCTCTGTGCTAATGGATGGGGTTGTGTTCCTGTCTTGCTAGTTGTTTGGCAAAGGGTGTCCAGCACTGTAGCTTGCTGTTCGTTGAGTGGAGCTGGTTCTTGGTGTTGAGATGGAGATCTCTGGGAGATTTTCACTGTTTGATATTATGTGGAGCTGGGTGGTCTCTTGTGGAGCAGTGTCCTGAACTTCACTCTGCCACCTCAGAGGCACAGCCCTGATGCCTTGCTGGAGCATCAAGAGCCTGTCATCCACAGGGCTCAGAATAAAAGGGAGAAAAAAAGAAGGAAAGAGAGAAGAAGATAAAATAAAATAAAAAGTTACTGAAATAAAAAATAAGTATTCAGCAAAATTTTTTAAAGTAAGAAACCCCCAAAAAACAAACAAACAAAAAAAAACAGACAGACAGAACCCTAGGACAAATGGTAAAAGCAAAGCTATACAGACAAAATCACACACAGAAGCATACACATACACACTCACAAAAAGAGAAAAAGGGGGAAAAAATGTATATATCATTGCTCCCAAAGTCCACCTCCTCAATTTGGGATGATTCGTTGCCTATTCAGGTATTCCACAGATGCAGGGTACATCATGTTGATTATGGAGATTTAATCTGCTGCTCCAGAGGCTGCTGGGAGAGATTTCCCTTTCTCGTCTTTGTTCGCACAGCTCCCGGGGTTCAGCTTTGGATTTGGACTCGCCTCTGCGTGTAGGTCGCCTGAGGGCGTCTGTTCTTCGCTCAGACAGGACGGGGTTAAAGGAGCCGCCAATTCGGAGGCTCTCGCTCACTCAGGCCAGGGGGGAGGGCGGGGCACGGAGTGCGGGGCGGGCCTGCAGCGCCAGAGGCCGGCGTGACGTTGCACGAGCCTAAGGCGCGCCGTGCGTTCTCCCGGATCCCGGGACCCTGGCCGTGGCGGGCTGCACAGGCTCCCCGGAAGGGGGGTGTGGATAGTGCCTTGTGCTCGCACACAGGCTTCTTGGTGGCGGCAGCAGCAGCCTTAGCGTCTCCTGCCCGTCTCTGGGGTCCGTGCTTTTAGCCGAGGCTCGCTCCCGTCTCTGGAGCTCCTTTAAGCAGCGCTCTTAATCCCTTCTCTTCACGCACTAGGAAACAAAGAGGCAAGAAAAAGGTCTCTTGCCTCTTCAGCAGCTCCAGACCTTTTCCCGGACTCCCTCCCGGCTGGCTGTTGCGCACTAGCCCCTTCAGGCTGTGTTCACGCCACCAGGCCTCTCCCTGGGATCCGACTGAAGCCCGAGCCTCAGCTCCCAGCCCCCACCCGTCCTGGCAGGTGAGCAGACAAGCCTCTTGGGCTGGTGCGTGCATTCGGCACCGATCCTCTGTGCGGGAATCTCTCCGCTTTTCCCTCTGCACCCCTGTTGCCGCACTCTCCTCCGTGGCTCTGAAGCTTCCCCCTTCTGCCACCCCCAGTCTCTGCTCTTCCTAGTGTGTGGACACCTTTCCTCCTTCACAGCTCCCTCCCACTGGTGCGGGTCCCGTCCCTGTTCTTTGTCTCTGTGTTTTCTTTTTTCTTTTACCCTAACCAGGTAAGTGGGGAGTTTCTTGCCTTTTGGGAGGTCTGAGGTCTTCTGCCAGCGTTCAGTAGGTGTCCTGTAGGAGTTGTTCCACATGTAGATGTATTTCTGATGTATTTGTGGGGAGGAAGGTGATGTCCGCGTCTTACTCTTCCGCCATCTTGAAGCTCCTCCTAGGTTTTTTTTGAATATAAGCACTTATAGCTCTAAATTCCAAATGAACTCTGCTTTCACTGCATCCCAAAAGTTTTTGTGTGTTGCGTTTTTATTTTATTTGTACTAATGTATTTTCTAATCTCCCTTGTAATTTTTTCTTTGACCCATTGGTTGTTTAAGATGGTGAACCAAGTGTATCACAAGCTTGTTCCAAGTGTTATTCCTTGCCTAAGACTGCTGTAATTAATATCTGTTAAGTTTAAATGCTTCTGACAAAAGCCACAGGGGAAGTCATCCCAGCCCAGGGAGTGATTCAAGTCAGGTGAAACAAATGCTATGTACTTGTCCTTGAGGGAGATGCCAGATGTATGGAGACCCACAACAACAGTCCTTTGAGAATAAGGTTCATACTGCTTTCTCTGGTTTTACCAAATCTGCATTTGAAGTGCAGCTGCTGATGTTTAAGTTTTGAGGAACCTCCATATTGTTTTCCACAGTGGCCTTACCAATTTACCAACAGTACATAAGAGTTCCCTTTTCTCTACATCTTTGCCAACACTTGTTATCTCTTGCCTTTTTGATGATAGTCATTCTATAACATGTGTGATATCTCATTGTGATTTTGGTTTGCATATTCCTGATGGTTAGTGATGTTGAGCACCGCTTCATATCTATTAGCCATCTGTATGTATGTCTTCTTTGGAAAAATGTCTATTCAGGTCTGCAGCCCATTTTTAATCAGTTTATTTATATATTTATTTTGGTTATTGAATTGTATGAGTTCCTTATATATCTTGGCTATTAACCCTTCATCTGATATATGATTTGCAAATATTTTATCCCATTTCAAAAGTTGCCTTTTCATCTCATTAGTTGCATTTGGGGAGGGAGGAGTGGGATTTGCTCCTCTGCTCTTTTCAGTGACATCACTCTTAAAATGCTACTTTTATAGCAGTTCTCAATATGAATCTAAGTTCTCAGTTTGCTTGATTTCCACTGATTTGTCTCCCCTCTCTCTCCCTCTCCCTCCCTCTCTTTCTCTCTGTTTTTTTCATTCAGTTATGGGTCTGGAAAGCAAATAACACATTATTTTAGTTCATTTACAAAGGAACTATTCAAAAGTCAAAATGTAAAACAATTGGGAAAGAAATCTTTGAGAGCTATATTTATATTTTGAGGAATATGACCTAGGCACAAATAAATGCACAGGATAAGCCAAATGCAAGGATACAGCCAGAAAGTGTGAAAGTAAATTACTTCTAAAATTATTCAACAGCCTGGAATGTAACTTTGGTCTTCTCTCCCTGCAAATGGGAATATAAGATAGTTAATTTTTGAGCAAACAAATCACTTTAATTGAACACAGTTTTCATTTTAAAACAAGTTGTAGAGCTTAGGGCTAAAGTCCTCCAGAGAAAATAGCCCTATGATTTATATCAGTACCGCTCGAACTCAAAGCAATTTGTGAGGTTGCATATGAATAATGCAGGGTGAGAACAGCGCAGGAGGAAACCATTGAAAGAAAGTAAATGAAGTTCCTTTAAAATGGAATATATAGGAAACTATTTAATTTGAATTATTCACCAACACTAGTGATATTACAGGAATAACCATAGATCAGTGACTATTTCAGTTTTTAAGATGGGGTCATGCTATTCCTTTTAGATATTAAAAAAAAAAAATCCCAGACACCAGGAATGGTAAAAAGAATGAGAAGTGCGTTAGAGCCAATGAATATGCACGTATGTGCTGGAGTTCATATGAAAAGAAGGGAAGAGTGGCCTGTTGAACTCTGACACACAGGGGTAGCTGTTGACTCAAGATCCACAGGGGCAGTTTGTGCCAGCTTGAGAGGATGTCAAATGATCAGCAGAAAATGCACCTTTTAGATATGCTTTAACTATTGCTGCTTCTAATGTTAAGCTATATGTTTTGGAGAAATTCCAAGCATCCAAGTAGTATCTCTGTTCCTTTAATGTGGAAAAATAATGCATGTTGTTTCTTTTTTCTTTTACATAATCGTAAATGCTATAGTGTTAAGGAGTTTAATATGTAATTATTTCAAGAGAGTCAAATTAGAAAGTAAAAAGGTAGATTGTTCCATAATGTGGTAATAACTGTACACTTATCATATAAGGTGTTTGCTGTTTACTCCATTAAAATCAAATACAAAACCTTATCAATTTTAATATCAATGAATCCTGTTTAATGTTGCATATTATTTTTAGCCTTAGGCAGTTCCTTACTTATATACCTACTATGTGTACTGACACTGCTTTAGTGTCACTGAGTTGAAAAGTCATCTTGTCTATAGGAGTTAGAAATCAATAGTCATTTAAAGTTAATAGTATAGGAATTCTAAATGATCTGGGAAGACCGCCAGCTGACCAATATGAAAGTAAATGACTAGACTCAATATTTGTATGGACACGTTTTGTAAGGAGTTTTGGAGACAGCCTCAAATCATCCAGTTTATCTGAATACTTCTAGAAATCAATTACTGCTGAGAGGCCTTAATGTTACATAGTTGAAAAAATACAACTTTAAAAAAATTATATTCCTTTGAGCAGTATCATAAAGATAACATGAATTTGTATAATGCAAGTTAAATGATAGAGTAAAATGAAAATTATTCAACTCCCTCAACTCGATGGTGCCTTAATATTCACACCAAACCAATATGTGATTTCCAGATTCCAGTGCATACTCCTGATCAATAAAAATAAACAAAATTCTTTCATTTTGAATATACACGTCTGGTCTGTTAGGGTAGCTAATTTGATTTGGCTGCTTTTAGCATCAACTTTGACTTCAGGCCTGCCTTGGGATTGGCTAATGTTTGGTTAGCATTCTGTATGAGAACTTCTTTCTCATGTTCATGTTTTCAGGTCTCTATGTATGTCATGGTTCACCCTGCAAATTCTCTAGAAACTGTATTTTGTTGACCTGGACCTGGACATTTAGAGGTGGTGGGAAGTAGGGATAGGATGTTAGGAGGAATTTTTAGAGACCAAAAGGACTATTCTATTTCAGGGCTTCCTAGAATGCTTTCTGATGATCTGAGAGGATTCGGAATTCTTTTAGACCAGTTACAAAGACCTTCTCAAATGTTTTAAATATTCTTTAAGCACCGAGTTTTTCTGAAAGTAACTTCAGTGCTCTGATAATTCCCATTAAAATGAATGACTCACATCTTTCTTTGTCCAGTAATACCTCTTAATAGGCCACCTGAGAGATATGGAAGTTACAGAGAATAATATTTTTACTCAAATTTCATCAGTTTGATATTAGCATTAAAGCAAAACTCTGGTAATCCAATTGGTTTTAGTACAGCTGTTTATCCTGGCAATTCCCTATTAGTTCTGTTTCCTATTATGTTAATGTGCAAGGAATATGTTTAAGGATAACAGTCTGGGAGTATATTTATAATATTTTTTCTACTTAGGCATAAAATGAGATTTTTTAAATAGGTAAGATTCTGCATATATGATAGAATATACATTAAATGATAATCTTTAGTGTGTATAGTGTGGAGAAGACATCTTTATATACAAAACATCTATTAGAGTGGAAATTAAATTTATAAAATCACCTTCAAAAAATATACAATCAGGCTTCCCTGGTGACGCAGTGGTTGAGAATCTGCCTGCCAATGCAGGGGACACGGGTTTGAGCCCTGGTCTGGGAAGATCCCACATGCCGCTGAGCAACTGGGCCCGTGAGCCCCAGCTACTGAGCCTGTGCGTCTGGAGCCTGTGCTCTGCAACAAGAGAGGCCGCGACAGTGAGAGGCCCGTGCACCGTGATGAAGAGTGGCCCCCGCTTGCCACAACTGGAGAAAGCCCTCGCACAGAAACGAAAACCCAACACAGCCAAATATAAATAAATTAATTAATTAAAAAATATATATATAATCTGTGATATTTGAATGTGCTTTAAAATTAAGAACCCAGACATAGGAGCCAGATTGCCTTAGTTTAAATTCCAGCTCCACAACATATTAACTTTTTAATCCTGTGAAAATCACCAAATATCTGTAAAATGTGATAATCATTATATTTAACCTTGGAGTTTCCGTTGAGATGAAACTCAGATGATCAGAGGTTATCACTGTGCACAGAACATAAGTACTCAAGAAATAGTAGATTTTAGCATTAGCTTCTGTCATTTCTGGTATTGAAAATATATGACAATACTTTAAATTTTCAACAAGAATACTAATTTCCTAAATATTCTGTTGGAAATTACTGAAAAGTTCTACCTACATTGTAATCAATCTTCTTTATTTTATTGATTGTAACCCTGCTGTCTGTTATCAACTGTGGCCTCAATAATGCTGCACAACATAACTTCTCAAAATTGAGTGACTTAAAACAGCTGTCATTTATTCTCTCCCACACATCTGCTGTTCACCTGTGTGTCAGCTCATCTTGCTTGGATTCATCTGGGCAGCCCTGCTTTATGCTGGGGGTCAACTGGCCATGGCTCTTCACTGTAAGTTGGTCTTAGGTCTGCTCAATGTGAATATATTCTGTGGCCCAAGATGAAAGGGGCCAAACAGTCACAAGTGCCTCACTGCACAAACACATCTCAAACTTCTGTTTGTATCACATTTGTTAATATCCCACTGGCTAAAGCAAGCATGTTGACAAGCCCAATATAAGGGGGCAGGGAACTACACTTTTATGAAGCTAAGGAGGGCAGTGAATATCTTTGAACAATGTTCTAATCTACTATGCTCTCTTAATTTGAAAACTATATAATAGATCCATAAAATTTTGAACATTTAAAAAATAAGTGTGCGTAACTAATACTATTACTTGAATCTTTATGAATCCCTAAATTTTACAATCATTATCTCATAAATGTTTACATCAGTCCTTCCAGGAAAGTGAGATAAAGCTGTATACTTTTTCTTTACAATATTTAATAAATATTAGGAAAGAAAACTTAGGATCTTTATTAGTCTGCTCAGGCTGCCATGACAAAATACAATAGACTTGGTGGCTTAAACAGAAAAGATTTGTTTTGTTACAGTTCTAGAGGCTGTAAGTCCAAGATTAAAGAGTTGGCAGAGTTGGTTTCTTCCGAGGCCTCTCTCTTTGGCTTGCAGATGGTTATCTCTCTGAGTGCACATGTTACTGGTGTCTGTGTGTGTGCGTCCAAACTGCCTCTTTTTATAAAGATACCAGTCATATTGGATTGGAGTCCACCCTAAAATGAACAAAAACTTCATTTGAACTTAATCACCTCTTTAAAGACCTTATTTCTACATATAATTACATTCGGAGGTATTGGGGGTTAGGATTTCACTCAACACATCAATGTGGAGGGGGGACACAATTCATTCCATGAAAGGATGTAACAAAATGGTTTTAAGATGTCGGGAAATTTAATTATTTACTTATTCATTTATTTATACATTCATTTGTTTATAATTGTTTTTATTTTATTTTTTATTGACATATATTTGATTTACAATATTGTGATAGTTTCTGGTTGAGTTTCTTTTCCATTATGGTTGATTACAGGATATTGAATATAGTTCCCTGTACTATACAGTAAGACCTTGTTGTTTATCCATTCTATACATAATAGTTTGCATCTGCTAGTCCCAAACTCTCAACTCAACCCTTCCCACTCCCCCTCCCAATATGTCACAAAATTTAAAAGGTTGATCCTTTTTGTTTAATAGTAAACAAGCTGAGATTAAGACAAAGATATATATCCTAAATATCAGAGCAGTGAAGAGCCATGATGGTGTTGAGATTGGGATTCAGAATTATGTTTTAGTCAAAATTCTATCACTAATTAGCAGATTTGTGCTGATTCATGTAATAAGATTTTTCTAAAGTATAAATGAATGCCATTAAAAGTGATTTAGAAAATTTGGGGGAGGTGCTTTCTTATTAGAGCACAGACAGTTTTGTGTATTATATACTGGAAAAAATGTCTTAATATTAGGGAATTGTCTAAATGTCTCCTTTGAGACAGGCTGTTTACACCACTGGTAATTGTTTTCAAAGATTATTAATGTACTTTTTCCTAGTTTCCAAAGATTTCTGAACAATAAAATTAGCGGTTGCAGTTTTTTTTTAAAGAAGATGTTGGGGGTAGGAGTTTATTAATTTATTTTATTTATTTTTGCTGTGTTGGGTCTTCGTTTCTGTGCGAGAGCTTTCTGTAGTTGTGGCAAGTGGGGGCACTCTTCATCGCGGTGCGCGGGCCTCTCACTGTCGTGGCCTCTTTTGTTGCGGACCACAGGCTCCAGACGCGCAGGCTCAGTAGTTGTGGCTCACGGGCCTAGTTGCTCTGCAGCATGTGGGATTTTCCCAGACCAGGGCTTGAACCCGTGTCCCCTGCATTAGCAGGCAGATTCTCAACCACTGCGCCACCAGGGAAGCCCGTGGTTGCAATTTTTTAAATAAAAGAAATAAACATAAAGTAAAATAGTGTAGTTTCAGGTTTTTCCCTTTTTCCCTAAAGTAATAAAGTTTTTTTTTCTCTTTGAACTGTCTCATTTATTATCCATTTTCTGAATCTAATGTTTTAAATGTGTAACTGAATCAGTTTGTACTCAGACGGTGATCTCTAGGGCTGACCAAAAATGTCTCATCATACAACATATGCCTAACTCTCTGTCATTCTGAATTTTTTCCCTAAGATTTGGCATATTTTCAAATTTAACGACTCATGAAACCTATGGGGTTTTCTCTCTCATTCTTTTTCTGAATGGAAAACTTGAGTTTCCAGATCTTTTCCATACACACATCACAAAAATAATAGATTTTCTCTCCCTTCCTCCATTCTTCTTTCCTACCTTCCTCTCACCCCCTTTCTCTCCCTCCCTCCCACTCTTGTTTCTCTCTCTCTTTCTCTTTACTCTTTCTTTTCCTTCCCTCCTTCTCTCCCTTCCTCTCTCTTTCTTGTCTTTCTTCTCTCTGTCCCTACATAATCTTCCTCAACTTAAAATGGGATTAAGTCCCAATAAATCCATTGTAAGCTGAAAATCAGTTGAAAATGCATTTAATACACCTAAACTACCGAACATCATGGCTTAGCCTAGCCTACATTGAACATGCTCAGAACACTTAGAATACCCTACAGCTGGGGAAAATCATCTTAACACAAAACCAATTTTATAATAAAATGTTGAATATCTCATGTAATATATTGAATACTATACTGAAAATGAAAAGCAGAATAGGTGTATTGGTACAGAATGACTGTGAGTATATCTGTTGTTTATGCTTGTCATCGTGTGGCTGACTGAGAGCTGAAGCTCACTGCTGCTGTCCAGCATCATAGGGAGAGAGTATTGTACTGTGTATTGCTAGCCTGGGAAGAGATCAACATTTAACATTTGAAGCACAGTTTCTACTGAATAAATATCACTTTCACACCGTCACGAAGTTAAAACTTCATAAATCAAATCACTAACTTGAGGACCATCTGTATACATTCTAATGGACAATCAAGAGGCCTCTGAAATGTAAGAAGGCAGAAAAGGGAATAAAAAAGTTTAAGACCAGAAATTAGATTTTAATATCATTACTTATTGAGATTATAATATGGGATAACTTCTTTGTCATAAGTTCCATTTGAAAGAAACATTCCTGTAAAGCTATTCAGTGTAATATTTTAAATACTTGAGAGTCAACATTACGTACTTTAGCGAACGATTTAAAAAATAATTGACCTAAAGTAACCCTGGTTTTAGACTTTTGAGGAATTATAATAATCAACCATATATTTTTCTCTATGTATAAGATATCTCTTATTAGATTTCACAAGGTTAAACGTTACGCTACAAGATGATAAAGTATTTCAAGCTTTGTAGAATATTTGATCTTGGAGGTAATAAATTATCATAAATGAAGTTCTTATGGTGTTATATCCTTCCCACATATTCTGTATTCTTGGTTTTACATCACCTATTCTTAACAAAGCAAAACTGAAGCAGCAGGGAGAGAAGAAACACATTTGGATATACACTTATATACCACTCACCAAGAGATAAACATCCTAAATTCTAAAGTTTTTGCTTATTTGATATGTCTACAAAATGGCTACCGTATATTTGGGCATTGATTGATTATTAAAGGATTTATTGTCAGTTTGAAACTTTATTGACTGTTTCTACTCTCCCATTATTAGTGGCTCCATGTATGAAAGACTAAACAAATTTATAACTCAGACTCAGAAAGTCTGATAAGAAAACTCAGATGATGATTCTGTTAATTTATTCTAGATTCTTAGTTATTTTCAGGCTAAAACAAAAATAAATAAAATTAGTCTTCTTGGAATTGAAGATTTTTTTTCTTCTGTATTAAAGTTCATTTCCATTAAAAAAAATTCAGTGGCTTATGCATACATAGTCTTAAATAGCTGACACAGGTCATGTGACTTCTCTGGGTCACTGTCATGTACATAATGACTCACCAACCTAGAGGTCTTTCATTTGTTTGTTCCATTGTCCCCTAGGGGCTCCACGGCATATCCTGGAGGATACCCTCCATCAGGGTGACTGAAGAGCCGAAGAAACACATTAGACTCTTCAGGATCTTTGGGATGCCAGGCCTAGAGGTAATATAATGTTTTTTCCAACATTCTCTTGGCAAGATATTAGTCACAGAACCTAATTATTTGCAACAGAAGCTGGCAAATGGAAAGGAGCACGTACTAAGTTTCAATAATCATCACTGCCGTAGTTTCTAGTTTTGGCAAGTAAGAAAGCAACAAAAATGTGTAATGAAGATTGAGGTTGAAAAGATTAATGTTGTTTATTAAGTGCTCTAGTATGTCAATAGAGACAGAAGTGACTGGTTTTCAGAGCTAGGGAGAGTCTTAGCTTTCAGCTAGACTCATTTCCTTATAATAAAAGGAGTAAATTGATGTCCACTCACTTATTTCTTCCTTCTTTCATCTAATATTTATTTACTAAATGCATCATGTGAGCTAGGCCCTCTGTTTACACATGGAGAATGAGATACCATTTCTGCTTTAAACAAGTTCAGAGACTTTGAGGAGTATTGTGAATTAAATGCACCAGTAGATGCATGCACAGGGTGCTCTGGAAGCAGAGAAGAAAGAGCACCCTCTATATGAAGAATGGGATTTGGAGAGTTGGGAGCTGAAAGAAGCATGTTCATGCAGAGTCAGTAGGGTGAGTTAAGCCAACTGGGTTAAACTGGACAAAAGAAAGGAAAACCCATGTTAAGGCATAGGAGAACTTGGAGTAAACTGGGAAAGGCAAATATTTTACAAAGTCACTTTGAGTCAAGCAAAGTGATTTGTTTAGGCTCCAGGACTCACTTACTTTGTAACCTAAACTTTAATGGTGGTCTCTAGAGTTCCAACCCATTTCTCTTTCTTCCTTGGAAGGAAAACACGTAAATGGGTTAAAAGCCTCTGGTGTGGGACTGGTATAAATCCTGCATTCCAGTTTTAACTGTTCTAAGGTGTTATTTGTTGAATCCTTAGGTTACATACCTTAGTTCTTGGTTCACAATAAGCATTTGATAATTATTTGCACACATTATTATGTATTTAAGTATATAAGGTATTAATTATATTTTATTGTGGCTTAATGTTAAAATTCATAAAAGGGATTCCATGTTTAATTTATTTCTTATTGCAAAAGGAAAAAATAACTAATTCACACCCCTTACATGTGGGTTACGTGGTTTATTGGTTAAAAAAGCTTTGGTTGTTCAGCCGCATAGTTCCTTTGACAGTTTGTCCAAATGGTCAAAGCATCGTAAGCCTATTAAGTACAATTCACTATATTTGGCATAAATATCATAAAATGGAACTTTTCAAAAACACTTATTGAGATTTTAGAGTAGAGAAGCAATATTTTTTTCTTAGTGATCAAGACTTAAGGATATATTGAAATCTATTGTTTGGTTATGCCATTGATTACACCTTGGTTACACATGGTCTCTTCATAGATTATAGCATATGAGACTATTAAATAGGAGTCAAGAGAGGCATTTCCAGAAGTCAAACTGCAGTGGAACATCAACAGTGAATGCATAAGGAGTAGAAATCTCTAGGGAGAAGATGGTCTGTACAGACAACTTTGATTCTGAATTCTGACTATGCTATATGTTATTTTGTACTCTTGTATTTGTTACTTATAGTTTGATACTAATTTTCTTCATCTTAGAAACAGGGCTAATAATCCATCCTATGTGATGTTTTTATAAAAAAAATCAAATGAATGATTTCTGCATTTCATTTCTTCTAAGTACATATGTTTAACATTATGACATTTATAAAATTGGAATCAGTCCTACATAGATAGCATGTCATAGTTTAATTGGTGGTATTTATTTTTCTTTCTTAGGGGTACATAAAAGAATAATGTGTCTTTCAATTGATGGATTTGATGAAATAGATATATGTAGTTCACCCTAGTGCTTAATCAGTTTTATTTTCCTTTTCTTTTTTCCTCATGTCACAAATTATTTAGTCATAAAAGTATGTCGAAGAGCCTGTGCAAATAAAGTAAGTGGGCAATCAGAAAAATTACCCAGATAATTTTCTAAGAATAAGATTGTAGAAAAATTAAGCTATGTAGCAGAGATGTTTGAATTTATATTAAAAAGACAGTGTTTATATTAATATAGTTTTTTATGTAAGGGAGATAGTATCAGTTATAAGCTCTCTGAGGGAATGAAATTGTAAAGGAAGTTAAAAGATTCCTTGACCTTCTCAGGGAAGATTCATACTGTGTCTCTATGATCGGACTTCTTTTCTCAGCTGGTGTGTGTGTGTGTGATACCATAAAACTATAGGCCAAAACCTAATTTCTCAACATCTAAGACATTGTACTTTCTGTGATTTTAAGAGAATTCTTGAAACTATCAAGTAATTGTACAATAAGACAAAAACCACTTTTCGTATAAGTTTAAAAATATGTCAGAATGGAGTTATT
Source organism: Grampus griseus (assembly GCF_964374135.1). Taxonomy (NCBI): domain Eukaryota; kingdom Metazoa; phylum Chordata; class Mammalia; order Artiodactyla; family Delphinidae; genus Grampus; species Grampus griseus. Next base: position 65,412,454 of record NC_138997.1, read on the forward strand.
TTCCAACTCTTTTAAAATATTTTAATCAGAGACTGCTTTATTTAAAGAAAAGTTACTTAGTAATCTAATATTTAACACAGATGAAAACAGAGCGGCTCACATTCAAAAAGATGGTGTGATCCAATGTCATCTCGTTGGTCCCTCCCTTACGCTCTTTCTACCAGGAGGAACACTGGGGGAGCTAGGTCTTTGGAACAGCCAGAGCACAGTTTGCAAACTACTTCCACAAAGTACAGGGGTGTAGAACATGAGAGGGCTAACATCTAAAAGTGGAATTCTGTATTGGAATTTGGAACCAGCGTGAGAATGGCTTTAATAATTTTTCTTTATTTTTTAAAGGGTGATTTCATCTAATTTAAATAAAGATTTTTTAAAGTGTATACATTCAGAAAAAAATACAAGATGTGAAACTGTTTGAGTTTGTACCAGTTCAAAGAGTTGTTATTGATTGCTCATTCACTATAAATGGAGCTGTACTCTGATTCAGAAGAAAATATTGTGACCCTGCAGCTCAGTAATAAAACAAATGACAACAAAAGAACAAGAAAAATAATTTAATGTCAGACTATACTCTGATAAAGTTGATGATGCTGAAACTCTCCCTGCTCTTTAATTGAAGGATGGTATTAATTCTTTGAAACCTTAAAGGCAAAAATCCATTATAGACTGGATAGATAGTAATACTCTCTCGAAAGTATTAGTTGCAGTGCCTCCATATGAAGAATACTTTTTTTTTTAATAAATAATTTATTTTAGTGGTTAGATTCCCTTGTAAAACAATAACCAATACATATTAACCTCTAACAGAAAATATTTTAACTGGATTTTTATTTTTCATTGGTACACGTCATGCTACATACAATTAGTTCCTTTCTTTTCCTTCTGTCTGCAATTTGCGATAATTAACAATATCATTTTGCAATGATAACAATATCATTTTGCAATATCATTAACAATCTTGTTGGTGTCTACTAACGTTATTCAACATCCACCTTTCATGTATAAAAGGATATATTGTATTCAATACCTTTTATTTAACACTGAGCATACCAAAACGGGAAAAATTGCAACTGTGTTGAAAACTGGACTAGTGACACCCAGAATAATGAAAGTTTTCATAAAGATTGTTTAATGCCTATGATTCAGCACTTTTTATGAAAATAAAATATGAAGTATTAATTTTGTGAAAGTAGTATTTGATCTATATCAAACAATATAGTATACATATACATATATAAATATATATAAACATATATAAACAAATACATATAAATAATTTAAAACTACATATGCTCTGGAGATATTTTTAATTAGAAAATTAATCTAACTCTCGTATAACCTTTATATTTTTTAATGGAAGCATATTCTTTTTTGTTTATTTTAATTTTTATTATAACAAAAACAAATTAATAGACATATACATACATGTACACGTACAGCAAAAGATAAATATTCTACTTATTAATCTTAGAAATTTTCAGATATATGATAATACATGGCACAGTAACAGAGTTAGCAATATATTTCCTTACTATAATATTAGTTGAAAACTTATAAGAATACAATTTTTATTAAAAACATATATTAAATAATTTCACAAAAGTAATTTCACATCTATATTTAGTACTGTTAAATTAACTACTATTAAAATCAGTAATTTAAGTATTTACATGCTGTCTACCACAGTACTATACTTCAATTAAAAAATCCACATTAATTGGTTCTAAAATATTGCATTACATGAAGGTAGTACTTTCAAACACAATTTTCCTGGAATGAAGAGCAGGGCAGCTCTTTTTTGCTGTTGATAATTTTATTATTATCCTTGTATTCCATAATCAATTTCTCCCTTAATCACATTCTTGTAGAGAAGCCATCTTAAGTTAGGGCAGAACAGTCTTTGTTATACCTCCATTTACCTAGAAAAGTGTCAGTAGCAACTTTCTATTCTTAGAATATACTTGAAGAGGTCAGTAAAATGAAATGCATTGAATCATACTGAAGAGCTCAGAGAAACATTAAGGGTTGTATGCTGCCTACCTAAATCTAGATCAAGAATAACCATTTTAAGTGTTTCCCAAGTAGCATTTACTAATACATGAGATTTGGGGATTAAAGTACACTGTGATGGCACCTGATATCTGACTTCTAGCCTTCAGAACTGTGAGATTTCTGTTGTTTAAGCCACAAATCTATGGTATTTTTTTATGGTAGGCTGAGCAAACTAAGAAAAAGGGTTATATGGAGTAATAATTAAGACAGTCATGTATTCAATTAAGAACTCACTTGCTATCTCACATTAGAACAATGACTCCTCCAAGTGTTTACTGATTATTTATTTACACCAGAGAACTAATAAAAGAACTAACTTAGATCATTAAACATGCACACACACACTTGCATACAATAATTTTATGTTATAACTGAGCAAAGATTCGGCTCAAAGTTAAATGTCAGAATGCATATTAAAATATAAAATGATATTCTCAATTTCTTTATAGTTTATATGTACTTATAACTCAGCTTCTCACGTTAAGATCTTTAAAGGAGAAATTCAAAATATAGTTTCTCTCTGAAACTCACATTGAAATACAGCATCAAAGACATTTAATTTAACCTGTAAATATAACTTAAAGTCCCATTTACAAATAATTAGGGAAATTTTATTTTTACATTAAAATAAGTATTTCAGCATCAAGGAAGAAATGTTCTTCTAAAATAATACATGAATTAAATATGTTTAGCTGTGTGGTTGACTTAGTTGGGATGACTTGCAGGAAATATAGTAGGCATAAAAGCAATTCATTAAGAGGTAAACAAAACAAACTTTACAAAATGAATTGCCCTTCTCAATGGCAGCAATATAAGGGAAACAAGAGTGAAAAATGTGTAAGAACAATTTAGGAAATTAGGAATAATATATACCCAATGTGGGCTCTACATTTTCATACTTCACTTTTTGGAATAATTTTGTTAATACTCAGTATAGATCTGGTTAATGTGAAATGACATTAAAAGCAATGTTATATAGTTATATAACCAGGATTTATCTAGTAATACACTATAATTTTGATTGCCCAAAAAGTACAAATACACTAGTACTCAGTGGTCCAGCAACTTCCAAAGGCAGTTTCAGGTTCAAAACTGATCCAGCTTCAAAGGGCTTTTAATTCTTTAGAAAGACCAAGTTACTTATTTTAGGTGTTAGCTTATACATTTAGAAAACTCTATTTATAGTCTTGAAAAATACAGATTACGATTAAAAACTAATTGAGTCCTTCAGCTAAGATTTTGCTTATATGGAGTATAAAAATGTCAGTATAAAACTAAATTTTTGTTCTTTTACTTTGGACTCTCTGAGAGGAGATTATCTAATAACATAGAAGTCAAACTGATTTAAAATTACCTAGGAGTTGCTGTGTTGTATTAAGGGGATCTCTTTTTGAGAAATCATTTCTCCTAGCAAAAACAAACATACATATTAATTAATCTTTGAAAGATATTTTATCCTAAAATAGTCAAATGCAGCCTAACATGGCTCTTTAGTTGCTTTATGGTTAAAACACTAGTCATTTTCTACTTCTGTATAATGAATTGCCCCCAAATTTAGTGTCTTAACATGCATGTGTAATTTTGTATTTCTGGACAACTGGGTTCTCTACTTCAGGGTATCTCATAGTCTGCAAAGTGTCCACTGGGCCAAAGTCATTTCAGTGCTTAACTGGACAGGGTTTTTAGCAGAAATCAGTTTCTAGACGTTTGTTGGACTGATTCTGTCCTCAGTTCTCTGCCAGGTGGGCCTCTCCAACATGGCAACTTATCATTAAAGTATGCAAGCCAAGAAGGCAATAAAGTGAGTCTGTCATCAGGAGATAAAACTCGTGGTCTTTCTTAACCTAATCATAGAAGTTATGGCTTATAACCACACTGGTAGTCTATTGGTTAGAAGTAACTCTCAAGGAGAGGGGATTACCCAAGTTGGTGAATGTCAAGAAATGGGGATCAGTGAGGGCCATCTCTGAAAGCTGTCTACAATAGTACATATTAAATTTGTCAATTTTCTTTCAGACTTCGTTTGTATATCCTTCATAGACATTAAAATAATGCTGCTTTATTATTGAGACGGTTATTGAAATGAAAGTAAATACATTGGGTGAAATTTACACCCAATATAAATTCAGTACAGGAGCTTTTCAGCAAATTAATGTATTAGCAGTTGTAAAGAGTTGTTTAAAGTAAGAAACTGTCTCTAGTAAAGAGATCAAATGAAGTCGTTCTTTTTCTTGGGTTGTGAAACCATAGCAATACAGATTTCTATAGCATCAAGGGACTTTACTTGTGTTTTATGTGAATTTAAAAGGACTACACTTAGATAGATTACTCTAAAGTAATATGGGTTCTGATGAGGTACTTCATACAGCTAGCTGAGCTAGCCAAAGGTAAGGAAAGAAATACAAAAGTAACATATATTAGACTGTGATAGATTAATAATAATAATAAGGATAATAATAACGATAATAATTATTATCATTATTTAATGCAAGAACTGCATACTATTTTCCATGTAATGCTCTAAGTATTTTATAAACATTAATTGATTTTATTTACATAGTAACCCCAGGAAGTTGATATTATTACTATTTGCATTTTACAGGTAGGGAAACTACTGGAAAGAAAAGTTAAGTTACTCAGTAAGAAGTAACAAAGCTGGCCTTGAACTTAGGCAGTATGGCTTTAGTCTCTGGGAAACTAAATATACTGCCTCAGTTTAATAACAATTGGCAATGACTTATTATGTGCTTGATTATGTTCTGGCTAATCACAATATACATATAATACTGAAACTATTACTGTACCGATGAAACTGACACAGTGAGAGGACAAGGAGCAATCCAAAGCCAGACAGCTAGTAAAACATAGGGGAAAAATATAGAAGAATCTAAAAATAGAAGACCTATACCACTGAATTAAAAATGAAATTAATTAATTTTAAGTGCTCTAAGCAATTAAATGAAAAACTTTAAATATGATAGATTAGATTCTTCTGGCTTTAAAAACATACTGTTTCTGGATTGTTAACATAGAGATTCAAATAAGAGAAAGATTGACACATATAACTTGACCTGATTCAAAAAATACCAAAAAAAATAAATTGTTAACACTTTAAGTCAGTAGAAATGAATGTTAATGTATTTTCATTTGTTTGTAGACTTCACTAAGATCAAGTATGTTCTGGATATATAATTATAAATCTTTAACTTAAGGGCTGAAAGTAATTCAGTAACATATTTCATGATCCCTATACTATTTTGTAACACTTTATTTTGTTATAATTTTAACATACAGAAATCAATTATGAACTACTTGAGCATTAAAAATATTATTTTTCTTAGCCACTAAAAACCTCATGCACATTTCACAAGCAGATTTTCATATATAACCATGTTAAAATATTAAAATGTAACATTTATAGATTTCTGGTATCTATTAATACTAATTCAGATGAGCTATCAATTATCAACTGTGACAAAAACATTTTTACACTTTTAAAATTCTTGCCCCCAATTCACTCTAGGACAAAATATTATGTTTAGTGATTATTTGTCTTTTTTCTCCTTTAATTTGGAACGTTTTTCTTTCATGTATTTTAAAGACTATGTTCCATGAGTCTTACAAAGACTATAACCAGTTTTTTTGTGGAATTGTCCTTCAGTTTGGCTTTGTCTGATGTTTCTTCATGGTTAGATTTGAGGTGTTACATTTTTGGCAGGAATGTTACAAAATTTCTTAGTGCATCATGTAAGTAAGTACGCATTGGTGAGATTATCCCAATATTGGTAGCATTAAATGATCATTTTGCATAAAGTAGTATATGCTAGGACTTTTCACATAAACTTATTTTTTTTTCTCCTTATAATTAGTAGGTAACATGGGGGGATATAGTTTGAGACTCCACGGTCTTAATATCCTGTTCTTCATGAAAGTCTCTTACACTAGTTTTAGTATCCACTGATAATTTTCTATCTTCAATGTAATACAAATTGGCATAATAGTGTAATAAGGAGCTTCCCCTCCATCTCCTTCATACATTTGGTATAGAATTTATGGATCTTTATTTTATTTTTTCGGCTATTATATCTCTTACTATCAGTATTTATTTTGGTGCCAAAATTTGTCAAACATTAGAGTAATATTCTGTATGATTTCAATTATTTGATACTTGTTGAGACTTATTGTATGGGTAAACTAATGTACTAACCTGATGAAGAGTCTATGTTCATTTGAAAGAAAAGTAAGATTATGGAATTCTATAGTAACATAATCTTGATATTTGATAGTGTTGTTCAGATTTTCCACATTCTTACAAGTTATTTTCTGGTTTGTCTGTCATCTGATGAGAGAATAATATTAGAAGGTTCCAAACAAGATTATTGAATTTTCTACTTCACCCATTATTTCTGTTAATTTTTGCTTAATATATTTTTAACTCTGTTATTAGGTACATATGTATTTACAACTGCTATGTCTCTCTGATGAATTACCTTTCTATCATTATAAAATACTAATCTTTAACTCTGATATACTCCTTGTCCTCAAAGGTATTTTGCCTGTTCTTAATATAGTCATTCAGCAACTCTTTTTTTATGTTTTTTTAGTTTAATTTTTATTTTATATTGGTGTATAGTTCATTTACAATGTTGTGTTAGTTTCAGGTATACAGCAAAGTGATTCAGTTATACATATACATATATTCATTCTTTTTCAGATTCCTTTCCCATATAGGTTGTTACAGAATATTGAGTAGAGTTCCCTGTGCTATACAGTACACTCTTATTTTTAATGATCACCTGGTATTTCTATTTCCATTCCCTTACTTTACACTTGTATGTGTTTCTTTATTTAAAGTATGCTACTAGGAGACAGTTATTAGGGTTTGGTTTTTTATTTTATTGAGTCAGAGAATTACTGTATTTTAACTGATTTGTTTCATTTACATTTAATGCAATTACTGACATTGAGTATATCAATCATTTTGCTAAATGCTTTCTTTTTGTTTGTTTGGTTTTACCTCCTGTTCCTTATTTCCAGCCTTTGGGGAATTAATTTTTTTCTACTCCCATTTTAATTCTTATATTGCCTTTTCTGCTATACTGCTTTTGCATTCCTTTTTTAGTCACTTTAAGAATTACAATACACATCCTTAACCATCATATTCTACTTCCATTCAATGTTTTATTATATCACTTAGAATGTAAGAACCTTGCAATAATATGGTTTCATCCCCCTGAACTTTGTGCTGTTATTATACACATATTGAATCTACCTAGATTAAAAACCCACAATATATGGTTAAATTTTTCTTTTTACCTATCATATATTTTAAGATGTTAAGAGATAAAAATAAAAAATGCATTAGATTTTATATTTACCCAATATTTACTATATCTGGTGTTCTCCTCTTGAGACTATAGATCTAATATTCATCTGACATCATTGTCTTTCAGCTTAAATAACTTCCTTAAACAATTTATAGAAATAACTTTTAGATTGGCATATAATATACATACAAAAAATTGCAAACATTATAAATGTCTCAGTGAATCATCAGAAAGTGAACATCACCCAGATTAAGAAGTAGAATATTAATAGCACCTCAGAAGCCCTCTGTAGGTCTTCCCAGTTATTGACTGCACTCTCTTCCTCAAAGATAACTTTTTTATACCACAGATTAGTTTAACCCACTTAAACAATTTTTGACTTGTAAGTCTGCTATCTACAAATTGTCTCACTTTTAATTTGCAAATATTTTTATTTTACTTCCTTTCAATTATTGTTTTACATTTTTAAGTATTATAGGATAACATCATCATTAATTATTATTATTTTATTTTTTAGCACTTCAGTGATGTTGTTCCATTGTATTCTATCCTCCATTGTTTCTGATGAGAAATCAGACTAGACATATTTTTTTTGTCCTGTTTGTATATTTTCATGGTGCTCTTTATTTTTTATTTTCAGCATTTCAACTATGGAATGCATAGTGTGGTTTTCTTTGTATTATTTTGCTTCTGATTCTCTGATCTTCTTAAAATCTTTGAGTTTATGCTTTTTCTTAAAACTTGATAATAAATTAATCATTTTTTCAAGTACTTTATAATCTTTCTCTCTCTTTTCAGTCTTAAACTCCAAGTGTGTGCATGTTAGACCATATTAAATTGGTCTAACATGATATTAATGTTCTTTCACTTCTTTTAAAGTAGTTTTTGTTTATTTGAATTTTTGCTTGAATAATTTATATCTTCAATTAACATACAATTTTTATACTATCTATAAACTCATTAAGCCCACCCAGTACATTTTTAATTTCTGAGATGTTAGTTTTCTTTTGAAAGTTCCATTTGGTCTTTGCAGATATTCTTTTTTCATACATGATGATCATATTGTCTTTAATATCTTTGAGAAATATTTACAAAGACTACTATAGAATCCTGTTTGTTAGAGTATCTGGTTCCTCTTGGGATCAGTTTCTGTTGCCTCCTTCTTTCTTGACTGTGGGTCATTCTTTTCCACTTCCCTTTTTTTCTTTTCATATCTTATATTGATATATACTAGGAATAAGCATAGGAAGTGTGGATTATATTTTTTTCCTTTAAACAGTATTGATTATCTTTTCTGACAGTCAGTTAAATTAGCTACCTCTGGCCCTTTAGACTTACTTTTATTCTTTGCTTGACAAGTCTATTTCAGTTTTTAATTTAGACCTAGAGGATACACTTTATTCTAGAGCATTGTTCTTAACTCTAATCCATTGTCTATATGTAGTTTCAGTTGAATGCATAAGGTACTCAGTGAGGCTCTCAACTCTGTCTGGGATTGAATTTAACATATTCCATCACTGCAAGACTTTGTCACTGTTCATCTCTTACCCTCACAGATTCTATGAAGCCCTCTCTGACATCTTGGCCTTTGCATGTGCCAAGGTATACAGTGGACAACCAAACAGACTTTTGGGGAAGCCTTATGCCCAGGTCTCACTTCTTAGGTAACTTGGTCCACACATATTAACCTTTTAAGTAGCTTGCAATTCTGATCCATCTCTGTCTCTCTCCCTCTGTGTGTGTGTGTCTCTCTCTGTGTTTCTCTCTCCTCTCTCCTCTCTGAAGACCCACTCTTTGCTTAGTTTCTGCCTCCCTGCTTTATAGGAAGATTCATCCCAAGAAGAAAGAAAAGGCAATTGTAGAATTATTTGTTGACTTACCTCAATGACCACAGTCCTGCACTATGTTGTTCAGTGCTTGAAAAGTATTTTCTCATCTATTTTTCCAAGTTTTGTAGGTGTGTTAAGAGAAAAGATAAGTCTGGTACCAAGTACTCCATCATAGAGACTAGTGAAAGTCTTTCATACTATTTTTGAATTATATAAAGGAAGGTATATATTGCCATTTATTTTTGAAATAGGAATGAAATTCAAAATAATAAGGGTGTGCCATGAGAAAAATAGATATAATATGCAGATCTGCTAATGTTGGGATTAATGAATTAAACTTTGTATTTAATGTTTGTTCATAAAACCTCTGCATTACATTTCTTCTTTATAAATGCCCCCCTCTATTTATTCAAGTTAAAACTGGCTAAGCTGCTGTAACAAAAAAACTCAATGTACAGTAAATTATATATTTCACTCTCACATTACCAGTCTACAAACATAGGCAGCGCATGGCTAATGGGAAATAATACTGTCCTTAAGTCATGGCTTCCAAGATTCTTCCAGTCATTTCAAGCCAACAAAGGAATAATAAAATAAACAACTTTGTCTTTCAGAGTGTACTTTAAATTTGCCCATATCACTTTCACAAATGCCTTTGGCTCTGAACTGAGTTATGTGATAACACCTGGCTCCAATAAAATATGAGAAGTATAGTCTTTTGTGGGGAAGCCATATGCCTGGTTAAAAGTCAAAGAATTCTAGTAATAAAGAAGGGGAAAATGAACAATGGGGACAAACCGTAGACTATGCCACATCTTCTGTATCTGACCCTCTTGGGTCCCAGAATAGTTGCATTTGGTTATTTTCCCACTTTCTTTAGTTAGAAAGAAAGGAAACACTGTAGTATGGTGGAAGGGCAACAGAGATTTGGATTTAAATAATAAATTGCCAGTTTCTTATATGTGCTCATGAAAAAGTTACTGAAAATCCACAACCCTCATTTTCTTTATTTTATAATGTATATACAAAAATCTAACTGAAATCATCAGAAAATCTACAAACAGCAAATGCTGGAGAGGATGTGGAGAAAAGGGAACCCTCCTGCACCGTTGGTGGGAATGTAAATTGATACAGCCACTATGGAGAACAGTATGGAGGTTCCTTAAAAAACTAAAAATAGGATTACCATATGACCCAGCAATCCCACTACTGGACATATACCCAGAGAAAACCATAATTCAAAAAGACACATGCACCCCAATATTCACTGCAGCACTATTTACAATAGCCAGGTCGTGTAAGCAACCTAAATGCCCATTGACAAATGAATAGATAAAGAAGATGTGGTACATTTATACAGTGGAATATTAGTCATAAAAAAGAATGAAATTGGGTCATTTGTGGAGACATGGATTGACCTAGAGACTGTCATACAGAGTGAAGTAAGTCAGAAAGAGAAAAACAAGTATCGTATATTAATGCATATATGTGGAATCTAGAAAAATGGTACAGGTGAACCAGTTTGCAAGGCAGAAATAGAGGCACAGATGTAGAGAACAAACGTATGGACACCAAGGGGGGAAAGTGTGTGTGTGTGGGGGGTGATGGTGTGGGATGAATTGGGAGATTGGGATATGTATAAAATAGATAACTAATAAGAACCTGCTGTATAAAAAATGAAATTCACCAAAAATAATCTAACTGAAAGATGATTTGTTCTGAGGATAAAATGTACCTGAATTACAGTGTAGGATTTGACTTACAGTAGGCACTCAAGATCTTCCTCTTTCATTTTCCCTCTTCTTAGGTTACCCATCTCTTACTTAAACTCTATGGAATTTTTAAACAGAGAAGTAAAATTTGAGCCAACCAATTTTATCATCTCATTTTTTGTTGTTGTTATCTATAGGGTTTTGATGATAATATATTTAATTATAAAACATTTGTTTCAATTCTGTCAATCTGTCTTATAACTACAGAAAATTATTCCAATGAATCTGAATATTAATCTAGATTAATATTGCTTATATTATGCTCACAGTCTAATGCTGCACAATGCAATATGAACTCAGTTAATTATATATTCATAAAACATATAACTGCCTTAGTTAACTTTAATGAATGGGGCATTTGATGGAAGAATATATGTCTTCTTGAATTTCTAAGTCTGACTTCAGTAAACACAGAAAGGAACACATATTTTTCTTTAAAGTACCTTTATTTACTATAGACAGTAGTTCTCAACTGGGAGTGACTTTACCATCCAGGGAAATTTGGCAATGTCTGGAATCATTTTTGGTTGTCACAATTTGGAGGTGATGTTATTCATGGGTAGAGGCTATAGATACCACTAAATATCCTACAATACAGGGCAGCTATCCACACAGAGAATTATCAAGTCCAAAATGTGGATAAAGCCTAGGCTAATAAACCCTACTGTAGAAAAACATCTTTTTACTTTGCTCTTCTGTCGGATATGAAAGCAATTTCTTGAGAAGATGTAGTAAAAAAAAAATAGTTCACATCACATTGAGAATGTGTTTTTGTGGGAGTTTAACATGTGTTAGGAGACTTTATTTAAGAGTCAAATGTTTCAAATTATGCAATAGTAAGCATGGATATATGTTTGTTGTATTTGCTATAGTGATTACTTATGGGCAAAGTAATGGGTGTTAAAATTCTTTCCGTGTTTCACTTGAGTGTTCGTTCCAATCCAGTCATTCCAAGGCATAGATCATTGCTGTATTATTCACAGTTATATCCCAAGTACCAGATGAATGCCTAGAATACAGAACAAGAAATTGTTTCATGTAGTCATGAATTAGTTAATAGAGAAGCTTAATTTTAATAATTACATTTATGTTCCTTAGTTACTCAATAAAATATTTTTTACAAATGGTTAAATGCAAAGGCCAAGTTAACAATATCGAGTTAGTACAAATTCTGAATTTTTAAAGTCTGATTTATTAAAATTCTCCCCTTATGCCTAGTTCTTTTAAAAATTATCTGCTATCAAAGAATTACTTTTACTCTAATGACCAATAAACTTTTCACTGTTTCCCCATATGTTGGGAGGCAAAGAATAGAAATTGTACCTGTTGTTCTTCTGGAAAACAGTGCTCCTACACTGTTGGCATTATTTTTCTAATGTCTGATATGATAATATAATACTGGGGACTTCTGAAGCTATGATTCTAGAGCGTCTCCTGTCACCAATGCTTGTGACTCCTTCTCATCCATTCCATTTGTCTTCAGGATGAACCCTTAAATTCATAAGATAATTTCCTGAGGTCTTTCTTTGTATGTTGGTCCCTTATAATTATCCTTAAAGCCATAATAATTTATGTATTTTATTATGATAACAAAGTTTCATTTCAAAATATACCTTCCAAGCATAACAACATATTCTCTTTCCTATTTTGACATATGCTTAGAATGTTAAATTTCCTAGCCCTTTAACATTGCTGCTAAGCCATTTTCTTGACAGTGGTTAACACAAAATATATTGAGTCAAACTGAAAGTTTTATTTTTGTACATACAATTATTTGAAACCCTTTTTCTCTGATATAACAGTGGTTGTCAAATATTTTAGCAGAAGAATCCTTTTTATTTGAAATAGCATCTTATTAACTACACATGTATAAAAAGGCACTATTGTACTCTATACAGTTATGAGTTAAAACATAATACAAAGATTATTTAACATCATCCATTGAGAATTTAAGCTGTTTTGGCAGAGCTAAAACTCATATCATGGTTTTAGATAAAATTTCCAGTTATATCTCTATTTTTATTCAATTTATTGCAATATACCAGTAAAATGTTTATGTCCACAAACTATTTGTAAATGATAACAGATCGTTTTTAAATGTTGTACTGTGTTATCTCATCCCGTGGCAGATTGTCTCTTCCAAAGAACAACCACAGATATATTTCTGGTCCCAAACATCTCCACTCCCCAACAAGTAGTGGAATTTATTTCCCTTTCATTTGAAAAAGAACAAGACTTTGGGACTTCCTTAATTAGTAGAATGCAATGAAAATGGCATTATGTGACTTTGAGGCTAGGTCAGGAAAAGGAGTATGGCTTCTACCTGGTAGGCACTTTATTTCTGGAATCTTATTCTTGGAACCCAGTCACCATTCTATAAGGAAGCCAACCTAGTCTATACAGAGTCCCACTAGAGAGGAACTGAGATGACTAGCTTACACTCAGCATCTACTACCATATATAAGCAAATAAGATGACAGTTGAATTTAGCCCCCAGGTTTCAATTCTTTCTGAAGCTCATATATCATGAGCCAAAAAGCCATTCCTGCTGTTTCTTGTGTTAATTCCTGATTCATAGAGTCACTGAAACCGAAAAAAGTTATTTAATACTACTAAGTTTCAGGTGATATGGTAATGTGTTACACAGTCAGAGAAACTGAAATAGATATTGGTGGTGAGAGTGGACAGTGCCATAACCAAAAACTAAAAATGTCCAGGGCTTTGAGAACATGGTCCTGAAGAGATCATTAAATGAATCATGATAACCCTGGAGGAGGAAACTGTCAGTGAGGACTTAAATAAAAGTGAAGAAAATATTCTTGGAAATTATATAAAAGTGTTCCTTGCATGTGGTGGTTAAAAGTTTAACAATACTGTTGACTGTGGTAACATGGAAAGTAGAAAATGAGTCAAGTGAACCTAATGATCTAACCAACAAGAACAGTCAGAAGGTTGAAACTGCTGTCTGGCTGCTTCTTGCTACTTACTGGATAGTATGAGAGGGATTCGATAAGTTAAAGATCTGCTAGATATAAAGGAGCCAAGAAATGATAGGTTTGAAAACAAAATGTTTCTCCTTCTTGGTCTCTTAAATGTTTCCAAATTAAGAAAAATCTTCAAGTGCACTGAAATAGGCATTTGAGCCCGGAAACTTCAAAAGACAAGTAACAAGCTGGGAAAACAACTTAGTTGCAAAACTGACTTACTTTCTTATGGAAAAGAAAGTGACTCAGGTGATAGACAGGAGTCCAAAGGATGCAGCCAAGAGCTACTGTGAGTCATTTGCAGACAGGAGGACTTATTAGTCAAGAAACTGCCAACAGGGCTTCCCTGGTGGCGCAGTGGTTGAGAGTCCGCCTGCCGATGCAGGGGACGCAGGTTCGTGTCCCGGTCTGGGAGGATCCCGCGTGCTGCAGAGCGACTGGGCCCGTGGGCCATGGCCTCTGGACTTGCGCGTCTGGAGGCTGTGCTCCGCAGCTGGAGAGGCCACAGAGGTGAGAGGCCTGCGTACCGCAAAAAAAAAAAAAAAAAAAAGAAGAAACTGCCAACATATATTTAGCTATATTTCAGAACTGTTATGAACTAGTAACTCGTATGTATTTCACACTTTTTTCAATTTATAGAGGAACTGTAGTGGATATTCTATATCTGATCCACCATTAAATATTGGATATATGAGGTCAGATAACTTGTCCTTTAGTTCATAAGTCTTCACATGGAGAGAAACTATACTTAATGAGCCTTATTCATATGTGGTCCCAATCTATATGCTGAGATTCTCGACCTCCAGTCTATGCTTGAAATATCCTAATGTGATGTGACTTTGGAGAGGAGAGGTGAAAATATTGTGCATGTAGGAAAAAATTCATTGTTGTGCCTAGAGGGCAGAATGTGGCAGATTATATTTTCTGAAAAAGGTCACAGCAATATTTCTGGCTCATCTGAGAGAAAATTGATAGTCCCCTTTAAGAGATGGGGCCTATCTCCACTCTCCTGGAAACTGAGAAGGACTTGTGACTGTTCAATGAAGATAATACAGTTAAACTGCGTGATTTCAGGCTAACTTAACAAAGGCAATGCAATTTTCACTTGGTCATCCTTTTCTCTCTTGGGACATCTACCTTTGAAACCCAGTCATCATGCTAGGAAGTAGCCCAGACTAGACAACATGGAGACACTGTATGGCAAAGTCCATGTGTAGAGTACCTAAGACTCTCAGCTTATGGCCATCATCAACCAGCAGACCTGTGAGGGCACAAGAATTCATCTGATCCCAGCACATAACTTTCATGTCATGTAGTTGAAGCTCCAGATATCATGGATGAAAGACAAACTATCACTGCTGTGCCTTACCTAAATTCATGACTCACAGAACTTTTAAGCATGATAAATGGCTATTTCACATGGCTTAGTTATGGGATAAGTTGTGACTCAGTTGAAGTAATAGGGATAAACTCCTTTAGAGGCTTAATCCAGAAAATTAGTGTGTGGAAAGTTTTTTTTTCCCCCCCAGCTTTATTGAACTATAATTGGCAAAACTCATTGTGAACCATATGTTGGTTTGCTACATTTATATACAGTGAACGCTTGAACAACACTAGTTTGAACTGCGCAGGTCCAATTATATGTAGCTTTTCTTCGATAAGTGCATACTACAGTACTACACAATCCAAGACTGATTGAATCCATGGATGCAAAATCACAGGCAGCGAGAGCCGATTGTAAAATTATAAGCATATTTTTTATGGCATGGGGGTCAGTGCCCTAATCCCTCTGTTGTTTGAGGATCAATGGTATTTCAAAATGATTACCCTCACAGCATTAGCTAACACTTCCATCCTGTTGTATAATTATCATTTCTTTCTTTGTGATGAGAACATTTAAGATCTGTTCTCTTAGCAGTCTTCAAGTATGTAATACAGTATTATTTGCTATACTCACCATGATGTACACTAGATCCCTAGAACTTGTTACTCTTATAACTAGATATCTGTACCCTTTGACCATTGTCTTCCCATTTCCCCCAAACCCCAGTCCCTGGTAACCACTACTTTACCCTTTCTTTCTCTGAGCTTGGCTTTTTAAGACTACATATTTGTAGTCTTAGTGATATCATACAGTATTTGTCTTTCTCTGTCTGACTTATTTCACTTAACATAATGCCCTCAAGATCCATCCATGTTGCAAATTGCAGGATTTCCTTCTTTCTTCATGGCTGAATAATAATAAATGGTGTGTGTGTGTGTGTGTGTGTGTATCTTCTTTATCCATTCATTCATTGATGAACACTTAGGTTATTTTCATGTCTTGGCTATTGTGAGTAATGATGAAATGAACATGAAGATGCAGTTCTCTCTGCAAATGAATTGATGTATAAAACTGCTCGCAATTATGTATTAAGTGTTTAATGTGGTACAAGTAAACAGTACCTTCAGTGAAATGAAAGTTTCATTCTAAAACATGTTTGTCTTAAAATATTTATAATCCATCTCTAGCATTTCAGAGTTTTAAAACATTTCTTTTTCATTAATTATTTAGTTCAGCATAAATTTAAAAATCAATCTATTGAACTGCATCTGTAATTGTAAACATGATAATATTACTAAAATTTTATTGTATCAAAAATAATGATAATATAGATAAGGTATAACAATGTTATCATATTTGGAACATCATTAGGGAATTTATATTATCAATTAAAATGGCTATTCTATTTCATTTCAAGTATTATGTTTGTCTGTAATTTTAAGACAACCAGTAATTTTAAATGTGATATAGTAAATTCTGCCTCGTACTGCCCATATAACAACAAATAAAACTCAGTATTTACAAATTCAAGATAATGTCTGAAAGATTTTCAAATTCAATTGAATTATTAAATGTTCTTTTGAAAGTTGCTAGCATCTTCTTAAAAAGCATTACTAGTATTTGAAATGTGTTCTAATTGTTTAACCATATTTTGGCCACAACTTTTATATCACTCAGTTTTGTTTTATTTTCTTCTGCCTTTACGTAGGCACTGTCACTTCAGACAGAATGTATTTTAAACAACATATCTCAAAGCTTGTTAAAATCTGATCTAAACAGTAGACTATTCTATTGTTTATGTCTCACTTCTTTATAATGCAGTGTCTCCACTTTATTTACATCCATGAATATAAAACATACAATCAAGCAGTCTGAAGAGATTCATACTATTGTCCTGTTCTACCCATAGGTCATATAATCTCATTCTATAAATTAATTTGATAAAATAATAAGATTTTATATCTGGATTTATCTCCTGGTTGTATTTTGAGACTATGCTAATGATACGTCCTGAGCAGCCAAGAATCTCAATGTTAGTCTTAAAATTCCAGCAAATCTGGATTTGATAAGGTTTTCTCCCAATTGTGCAGTTTTCTCTTACATATTATTTACTTCAGGTAGTTCTGAATCGTTGAAGTAATTGCTAGATTAAAATTGTATGCACCGTTTTTTAATATATTATTAAAAATATATCTCACTTGAAAAAGAGAGATGTTTGATTTTAATGTGTGTGGAGATATATATCAACACACAATACTTTGTTAAATATCTAAACATGTTTCGTTTCAAAGGACTTATGACATATCAAAAAATTATTGAAGCATAAATGCATCAATGAGATTTATTTTTCCACAAAAATGTTGTAAAGTTAGGAAGCAAGGAATTTTTTAATGTAAAAGTTATAATGGAATTTTTCCAAAAAAATTTTTAACATCTTTATTGGAGTATAATTGCTTTACATTGTTGTGTTAGTTTCTGCTATATAACAAAGTGAATCAGCTATATGTATACATATATCCCCATACCCCCTCTCTTTTGCGTCTCCCTCCCACCCTCCCTATCCCACCCCTGTAGGTGGTCACAAGGCACGGAGCTGATCTCCCTGTGCTATGCAGCTGCTTCCCACTAGCTATCTATTTTACATTCGGTAGTGTATATATGTCCATGCCACTTCGTCCCAGCTTATCCTTCTCTCTCCCCGTGTCCTCAAGTCCATTCTCCATGTATGCGTCTTTATTCCTGTCCTGCCCCTAGGTTGTTCAGAACCATTTTTTTTCTTAGAGTCCATATATATGTGTTAGCATACAGTATTTGTTTTTCTCCTTCTTCCTTACTTCACTCTGTATGACAGACTCTAGGTCCATCCACCTCACTACAAATAACTCAGTTTCGTTTCTTTTTTTGGCTGAGTAATATTCCATTGTATATATGTGCCACATCTTCTTTACCCATTCATCTGTTGATGAACACTTAGGTTGCTTCCATGTCCTGGCTACTGTAAATAGTGCTGCAATGAACATTGTGGTACCTGACTCTTTTTGAATGATGGTTTTCTCAGGGTATATGGTCAGTAGTGGGATTACTGGGTCATATAGTAGTTCTATTTTTAGTTTTTTAAGGAACCTTGATACTGTTCTCCATAGTGGCTGTATCAATTTACATTCCCACCAACAGTGCAAGAGGGCTCCCTTTCCTCCACAACATTGATTGTTTGTAGATTTTTTTGATGATGGCCATTCTGACTGGTGTGAGGAGATACCTCATTGTACTTTTGATTTTCATTTCTCTAATGATTAGTAATGTTGAGCATCCTTTCATGTGTTTGTTAGCAATCTGTATATCTTCTTTGGAGAAATGTCTCTTTAAGTCTTCTGCCCAATTTTGGATTGGGTTGTTTGTTTTTTTATATTGAGCTGCATGAGCTGCTTGTATATTTTGGAGATTAATCTTTTGTCAGTTGCTTCGTTTGCAAATATTTTCTCCCATTCTGAGGGTTGTCTTTTGTTTATGGTTTCCTTTGCTGTGCAAAAGCTTTTTTTTTTTTTGGTGGTATGTGGGCCTCTCACTGTTGTGGCCTCTCCCGTTGGGGAGCACAGGCTCCGGACGCGCAGGCTCAGCAGCCATGGCTCACGGGCCCAGGCACTCCGCGGCATGTGGTATCTTCCTGGACCGGGGCACGAATCCGTGCCCCCTGCATTGACAGGTGGACTGTCAACCACTGCGCCACCAGGGAAGTCTGGTTTTTAATCCATTTTGAGTTTATTTTTGTGTATGGTGTTAGGGAGTGTTCTAATTTCATTCTTTAACATGTAGCTGTGGAGTTTTCCCAGCACCACTTATTGAACAGGCTGTCTTTTCTCCATTATATATTCTTGCCTTTTTTCAAAGATGAGATGACCATATGTGCATGGGTTTATCTCTGGTCTTTCTATCCTGTTCCATTGATCTATATTTCTGTTTTTGTGCTAGTACCATACTGTCTTGATTACTGTAGCTTTGTAGTATAGTGTGAAGTCAGGGAGCCTGATTCCTCCAGCTCCGTTTTTCTTTCTCAAGATTGCTTTGGATCCAATTTTTAAGAGATGCTACAATGGTAAAGTGTTCCCATAAAGCAACATTTTATTCTTTTACTTATTCTATTACACAAGGATAGAAGCATGCTCAGAATATATGAATCAAGCTTATATACCTAAGCCTGACCATCATATGAATATGATGTGTGCACGCATATATACACACACATACTTGAGAAATCATTTCTTGTACACTTTTACATAAGTGGGCACATGCAAGTTACACTTATACACCAAAAGTTACAGCATTCCAAGCTAAGTTTACATTCATAATAATTGTTAAATGTATATATGTATGTGTGGAAAGATAAAATATATTTCAAAATCAGAAAGAAGAAAAATAATCTCTCTATAAGCACAGATAAGGAATGGGGTAGTCTCTGAGACTTTAATGTTTATTCTTAAATAAATACTAATTTATATAAAAACACAAGGGGTAATAAAACACCTTTAAGTGATATTTTTACGTCATTCAAATTTTATGTCTGAAGTCAGACTTTCATACTACTTGCATTATTTATTATTTCAAAATGCATAAAGGGAAACTAAGTGCATGTTGGAAGAAACAAAAAAGCCTTAGGAATATATCTGCAGATGTCTTCCCTATTTTCTTATCTATTTATTTACAATTTTCTTTAAAAATAAACATTCACATGTTTCAAAATCCAAAAGTATAACAAGATCTATATGTATAGTTTCTGTTTTTATATTATCCTCTACCCATTATCCTGTTTCCATTCTTTATTCTCTGTCTTCTATCCATTCACTATCCATTATCTGATCCTCTTGCCTATCTATTTAGTGACTACCCACCCCCTCACCATCATAGTAAAACATTTTTGTATTTTTATTGCATCCTTCCTTAGATTTATAGATACAAATAAGCATACCTGGACATATACTTTCACCTCTTCCTTTTACTCTAAAGATAGTGTATTATACACATTGTTCTGTTCCTCATTTTTCAACAGTATGTCTTGGAGATCTCTTCATATTCATGTATAGCCAACTCATTCTTTTTTTAAATTCTGTGGCATTTCTTTGGTTGGTTGTATTACAATTTATGCAACGTATATATTGGCTGATGGCCATTTTTGATAGTGTCATTTGAATGTCTGACAAACAATGCCACATTGATTGGCCTTGTACATTGAGTATTTCTTGCATAGTTTGGTAAACCACTGTGATGATTAATTTTATACTGCAGCCTGACTAGATTATGGTGCCCAATTTTCAGTTAAACGACAATGTAGATATTGCTGTGAAAGTATTTTTTAGATGTGATTATCATTTAAATCAGTAAAATTTGATTAAAGCAGATTACCCTCCATAGAGTGGGTGAAACTCATCCAATTAGTGGAAGGCCTTAAGCATAAAGACTGGAGTCCTTCTAAAAGAAAGGAATTTTATCTTTAGACTGCCTTTGGACTCAAGACTGCAACATCAATTCCTTCTGGAATTTCCAGCCTCTAGACTCTCTGAAAGATTTCACCCTCGCCAGCCCGCCACAATTGCATGTGGCAATTTCTTCATTTCTCTCTCTCCCTCCCTCCCTCCCTCCCTCTCTCTCCATCTATTATCTATCTATCTATCTGTCTAGATCTATCTATCTATCTATCTATCTATCTATCTATCTATCTATCTATCTGTCTATCTATCTGTCTATCTATCCATCCATCCATCCATCCCTCCCTCCCTCCCTCCCTCCCTCCTATATCATATTGGTTTGGTTTCACTGGAGAATCCTGATGAGATTCTGGCAATCACCCAGCCAAAGTTAGGTTTGGTAAATTCCCTTCTATTATTCAGTTTTTCATTCAAGTTAAAACATCAAGTGTCTTTTGTTGTTTTCAGGACTACTAGATTAGTTGAATTGTTTTAAACATCTGTATGTATAAAAATAAAAAAATAAATGCATTTGTATCAGAACCATGATGGTGCTAGGAGATTAAGTGATGATTTTATTTCCTAGTCTACTGAGGTTTGCCTGACAGCATTACCAGTATACCTTCATGAACTCTGTAGCTTCCTATAAGAAACACATGAGCTACTATCATGTGCATTATAGTATCTGTGCTTGATTATTTGAATGGATTATAAGTCTTAGTAACAATATTCCTAAAGGGAAACATCAATTTTCCTTTCTTATACAGGTGCATAAGAAATTACTTAAATGAAATCACTTCCTCATCTTCATTCAAATGTTATCTCCAATCCTAAATACATTTAATTCAATTTGATTTTTGGAAGATCATTTGAAGATTTTGCAAATCTGGTTACCTGACACAGACTGTAGTAGGGTCTCCTGGTGTCATCTTATGGCAGTGTCAGCTTTGCTCTTAAAGGGGGAAAAGATTATAAGCAGGCTTATCTTCTAATTACAATCATTTTCTAATTTATTCTTCTATTTAACAGCTGGTATATTTCCTAAGAGTATCTGAAAAGTGGATGGTACAATAGATAGGATATTTTTTTCAGGGGAAAATAATACTATATCTCAGAGACAGGGACTACAATCTACACTCTAATCATAAAGAATGAAAAAGAGGTATAAAGGAAAAACTTTATTTTGTTCTACTTATCTAATAGTCATTTCAATGAAATTTTAAATGTTTAGAATATTTTTAGGAATATCTGAAACTAAAATACAAAATAAAAATTATTTCACAATGGGCACACTGTTCTATATCATATTGTTCTTGGCATCCATGAAGAAATTAATTTAAAAGGCTTAGAATTGCATGAAAGTATCACTTTAAGACCCACCTGTCATTTCTATTAGAAAATTTCAACTAGGTGTACTGGAACTAAGACAGCAGTTTTATATTGTTGGGGGTATACAAGGCTCAAGTATACATTTAATTGTCAGGACGGAGCTTGATTCTTGATACAGTAAAAGATGTGGATTCTAAAAAGGAAATTTATTGTTTTATTATTTTAATACATTATTGGATAAATTATATAATTTCAATTATAATATGAATTCAAAAAAATAACTAGATGACTTATGTGTTTATAACTGCAAGAGAATGATATCTGGCTAATTTTTATTTGAAAATTTAAATCCTCATAAAAACAATGGAAAAACAAATTGTGTTTTGGGTTCACAGCAAAATTATGGAGAAGGTACAGAAATTTCCCATTTGCCCCCTGTCCCCACACATACATAGCCTTCTCATTATCCCCATTGGAGTGGTACATTTGTTACAAATGATAAACCTGTATTAACATATCATAATTTCCCCAAGTCCATAGTTTACCTTAGGATTTTACTTTTGATGCTGTATATTCAGTGGGTTTGGACAAATGTATAATAGTATGTATCCATCATTTCAAGGTCATACAAAGTATTTCACTGCCCTAAAAATACTCTGGACTCTTCCTATTCATCCCTCCTGGGCTCCCCACCCCCACCCCAATCCTGCCCCACCAATGTCTGACAACCACTGATACTTTTATTGTCTTCACAGTTTTGCCTTTTCCAGAATATCATATATTTGAAATATATGTGTAGCCTTTTCAGTTGCTTCATTCTCTAAGTAATATGCATTTAAGTTTTCACCATGACTTTTCATGGCTTAATAACTCATTTTTTTTGCACTAAACAATATTCCATTCTGTAAATGTACCATAGTTTACAGCATGTAAATTGTTTACTATGTCCTAAGAAGGACATCTTAGTTGCTGTCAAGTTTTGGCAATTATGAATGGAAATGCTATACATATCCTTGTTTATGTTTTTGTATAGTTACATAAGTTTTCAATTCATTAGGGTAAATAATGAGAAGTGCAATTGCTGTATCATATGGTAAAAGTACGTTTAGTATTATAGGAAACAGCCAAATTGTCTTCCAAAGTGGCTGTACTGTTTTGCATTTCCACCAGCAATCAGTGGGAATTCCTGTTGCTCTACATCCTAACCAACATTGAGTGGTATCAGTGTTCCAGATTTTTACCATTTTGCTAGATGTACAGTGAGATCTCATTGTTTTACTTTGCATTCCTGATGACATATTATTTGAAGCATCTTTTCATACACTTATTTGCTCTCTGTATATCTTCTTTGATGAGGTGTTTGTTAAGGCCTTTGACCCATTTTTTGAATTGGGTGGTTTTCTTATTATTGAGTTTTAAGAGTTCTCTGTATATTTTGGATAAAAGTTTTTTATCAGATGTATCTTTTGCAAATATTTTCTCCCATTCTGTGGCTGTCCTCTTAATTCTCTTGATGTCCTTTGCAGAGATGAAGTTTTAAACTTTAATGAAGTCCAACTTTTCAATTATTACTTTCATGGATTGTGCTTTTGGTGTTGTACCTGAGATGTCATTGTCATACTTAAGGTCATCTAGGTTTTCTCCTATGTTATCTAACAGGAGTTTTATAGTTTTGCATTTTACATTTAGGTCTGTGATCCAGTTTGAGTTAATGTTTGTGAAGGATGTAGGTCTGTGTCTAGATTTGTTTTTTGCATGTGCATGTCCACTTGTTCCCTTACCTTTTTTTTTCTTGTAAGTCTATTTTTGCTCCATTCTATTACTTTTATTCCCTTGTTAAAAATCAGTTAACTGTATTTACCTGGGTCTATTACTGGGCTTTCTATTCTATTTATCTGTTCTTTTGCCAATACTACACTGTCCTGATTATTGTAGCTTTATAGTAAGTTTTGAAGTCAGGTAGTATGAATCCTCCAACTTTGTTCTTCTCCTTCATATTGTGTTAGCCAGTCAGGGTCAATACCTCTCCATATAAACATTGGGATACGGTTTTGTTACCCACAAAATAACTTGCTGAGATCTTGATTGGGATTTCATTGAATATGTAGATCAGGTTTGAAAGAACTGACAATTTAACAGTATTGAATCTGCCTATCCATGAACATGGAATATTTATTCATATAATTAGATATTCTTTGATTTTGTTCATCAAAATTTTATAGTTTCCTCATATAGATCTTGAGCATATGGTTTTTGATTTATACCTACATACTTCATTTTTAGAAGATGTTAATATAAATGCTATTTGTAGTTAAACAATAGATTTTTATAACAATTGTTTCTAATAATTCTTCTAATATGGTAGGAGGTATTCACTGAATAAAATCATGAAGTTTAAATATATCTTTTAATCCTCACACCACCCCTTTCTTTAAACTTACGTATTTTTATCCCCATTTTGCATATAAAGAAATGAGAGAAAGAGAGATTTAAGACTACATATATATATGTTTGAATACAATGGTCCATAGGATACTTCAGTAGTAAAACAAAAACAAACAAATACAAAAAAGTACAAACTTAGAATTCATTATAGTTTTGAGTGAATACCATTTTGGGGGCCATTATTGTAATATTGTATCATGCAAGGATGATTTAAAATTTTCTTAAGATTTTAATATTAGGATCAGTCTTACTATCAAGTGAGTGGCAATCATTTATATAAAATGTGAAAGCATACGTCTCTATTAAGAAAGTCATAGGGCTCTACGTAACTATCACTGAAATTCCCTATGTTAATATTCAGTTGCTTATTTTGCATTACATTTGCTAACTCTTTTATGAAAATTGCCTGGGTAAAGAGGTCCTGTTATGATCATTCTGGCCATAAAACTGTCTGAAAATTTAAAAAATATGTCTATTAAGTTCATCTCTGGAATTTTTATCCAAAGTAGGTTACCTTGAAATAATGGCTTTCACTAATAACTAATTATCATCATTCATACTCCAATATAAAATGAAAATTAAAGAAAAAAAATTATTAAGCATCCATTTTGTAAAAGGAAGCAAGAACTATGGATAATTTCAATGACTGCTAGTGGCAAATTTAATTTTCATTAAAATTACTTTCAGGCTTTTTGAACTCCTATTTTAGGAACATGTCCTTTTAGAACCCACTCTCCATGAGCATAGAAAGCATGGCACCAAGCCATAGAAGAGACCACATGTAGTTCTGGTCAACTGCCCCACCTGAGCTCCCAGTCAATAAGAATTATAAACTGCCAGATAGGTGAGTAAACTATCCAGGATGTTTCAATTAAACCTCCAATTAATTGTAGCTTCAGCTCAAAACATGTGGCTAAGCCCAATCAACCCATAAAATCTTGAGAGGTAATAAAATAATTGTTCCTTTAAGTCATTAGATATGGTATGTATGTATGTATTTATTTATTTATATTTTGCGGTACGTGGGCCTCTCACTGTTGTGGCCTCTCCCATTGCAGAGCATAGGCTCCGGACATGCAGGCTCAGCGGCTATGGCTCACAGGCCTCGCAGCTCTGCGGCATATGGGATCTTCCCGGACTGGGGCACGAACCCATGTCCCCTGCATCGGCAGGCGTACTCTCAACCACTGCGTCACCAGGGAAGCCCATAGATAATGTATTTAAATAAATATGAGGTAGCAGTAAACATATGGCTAAAAGAGATTTATTTGTTAAAAAGTAGTAAGTCATATTTGAAGAACAGAAAAATAGCAATTCTAAAATGGGAACTATATTAATTAAAAATTGGAATTGAATGCATGAATTAAAATAGATATAGTTGAGAGTCAATTGGTAAACAAGAAGGCCAAATTACCAGAAGGTAATGTAGGCCATTAGAAATTGAAAACTAAAAGGGAATAAGGGAAGAGTAAGAATATATAAAATGCAAGCAAGACAATAAAGAACATAGAGAAATTGATTACAAAATGGCTAGAATTGATGAAAGACAGATATGATGAAAGACATAAATCCACATATATAGTAAACACAATATATATAATGCATGCAAAATAAAAATTAATATCTAGGAACATTTTAGTAAACTATCGAATGCCTAAAATGAAAAATTCTTCTAAAAGCACTGAGGAAAAAACCAAAGTATTTATGAAAAACAATAAGATCATCAACTAAATTCTTACAAAAACAATAACAACAGCAGCATAAAAAATGTCTCTTAGCCTGGATATTTGAACAAAATAAAGCTTTATGATAAAGTAAATATTTGAGATCAAATAAAATATTTCAGGAAAGAAAAATTGAGAAGGTTTTCTACTAACACAATTTTGAATGAGTAGAGAATATGCATTAGATAGTTGGAAAGTAATCCCTGAAGGAAGGTCTGAGCTGCAAGAAGTATTAATAATTAAATAAAGTGATAAACATATGAGTGCATTTAAACAAAATTTCATAACTGTGTAATTTTTTTTAAAAGGACAAAGCATCAGATTTTGAGCATTTGATGGTTTATATATTGTGTAATTATATATTAACATGGATTTAATAAAGGGAAATTTCTGGGGTAACCTATAAAATAGAAATAGAATATGCACCATCTAAGCTATCAGATAGAAATGGGATGAGGAAAAAATAAAACAATACTTCAGTCACTCCAAAAATATATTATATATTGAATATTAAACACATAGACTATACAGACAAAATAAGAGCCTTTTAAAAGTATAAGAATTGGAAAAGATTAGAAGGAAATTATGTAAGGGTAGCTGGTTTATCTCTACTAATAACTTATGAGAGGAAGTTTCATCATTGATAGAAATAATACCCATCACCACTTACTGCTAAAAGTTTTAATCAACTAACTAGACATAAAAACTCATTTTATTCACTGAAAAAATTTCAGTACAATAAAGCAAAAATTGTCAGTTGTCCAAAGAAAAGATGAATGGCTGATGCTTTACCATAGTAGGAGATTTAAACAAGCTTTTCCTACAGATATATAGATCAAATCAATTAAAAGCCAATAATAACATTAATAACATACAAATACAATTAAGGCATTAGTGCACCCAACAGATGGAGAGTAGGTCTCCAAATATAGACAGAAATACAAAAAATGAATGTCTTAAGGTATGAAGTTTCAAAACAAGTTTTTAAAATGCTGTCATAAAGACTAATAACATTGAACATAAAATGTTATTTAGAAATCATTTACATAAATATAAATTAAAACCAAAATACCAATACATTAACACATTTTTAAAATTTTATAAACAATCCATATATGAATGAATAAATAAAATGAAATTTTAAAAATTGAATGATAGAGGAAATAAAAATTATCAAAGCATATTTTTTCAACTAACTTCAAAGTAAAATTACATAAATACCTACATATTGGAAAGGAAGAATTTAAAATGGAGTTATTCTTAAATGACAAAATTGTCAATATTGAAAATCTTAAACGATCAACAAAAATGATACTAAAAACTAATAAGTAAATTAATCAATATCACAGAGTAAAGCTCAATGTACAAAATCAATTGTGTTTCTATATAATTTTAATAGACAATTAGGAATGGAAATTTTAAAATGCCCATTTTAATAGCATCAAAACCCTAGAAATATTAAGTATAAATTTAACAAACTATGTGCAAAACCTTTACTGTGAAAGCTACTAAATACCATTGAGCAAAATAAATTAAGATCTAAATAAATAAGGAGAGAGACAGAGAGACAGACAAGGCATACATACAAACATACATTATGGCTATAGACTAGAAGACTCAGTATTGTTGAGATGCTAATTCTTCCCAAACTGATCAATAGATTCATAGATTCTGCATAATTCTTATCAAAATTCCAGCAGGCTATTTTGTTTAAATTGAAGACTATTTCTCAAATGTATGTCAAAAGAAAAAGGGTCTATAATAGTCAAATAAATTTGAAAAATAACAAAGTTGTAGAATATACATTAATGATTTTTAGACTCACTAGAAATCTACAACAACAAGGGCAGGGTGGCATTATCATAAAACTATATACACAAATACTGTATACTAATAGACTAGAATATAAATAAAATGTGAATGTGTATGCCCAACTGATTTTTGACTGAGGTGCCAAAACAATTAAATTGTTAAAGACTGTCCTTTTCAACAAATGGTGCTAAAACAGTTGGACATCCAAAGACAAAAAAAAAAAAAAAAAAGCTGTCAACCTTAAAAATCATACATCATTATAAATAGTAACTCAAATGGATCAGAGATTTGAATGTGAAATGTAAAATATATAAGATGTCTAGAAAAAAAACAGCAGAAAATCATCAGAATCTAAGGCTCAGAAAAGAGTTCTTAGTGTTGACACCAAAACAAAAATCCAGAAAAAAGTTTTTAAATGTTAATTTGAGCTCTAAATAAATTAAAAACTTTTGCTTTGTGAAAGCCCACGTGAAGAGGGTAAAAAGACAACCTCCAAACTTGAAAAAAAATACTTGCAAATCACATATCTGACAAAAGACTAGAATCTAAAATACATACAAAATTTCCAAAAATCAACGGTAAAAATAAAAAAAGACAAAAACTATCCAATCAGGAAAGGGGAAAAAGACATGAAGAGACTTTTCACTGAAGAAGATATAAAGATGGTAACTAAGCATGTGAAAATATGTTCAGCATCTTTAGCCATTGGGGAAATGTAAAATAAAACTCTACAGCTAACCAAATGGCTCAAATTTTAAAAATAGGGGGAAAAAATAAGAGCAAATGTTGGTGAGAACATGGAGAAACTGGATCACCCATACATTGCCAATAGGAAAACCTTTTGGTGGATTTTTATGAACTAAATATGAAATTGCCATCTATCCCAGTAATTGAATTCTTGGGCACTTATCCAGAGACGTGGAACCGTGTTCACATAAAAACGTACACAAATATTCAAAGCAGATATTCCTAATAATCAAAAAACTGGAAAAAAAAGCCCAGATATCTTTCAATGATGAATGGTTAAGCAAACTGGAACATCCATACCATGGAATAGTACTCAGTGATAAAAAGGAACAAACAATTGAGACGTACAAACTTTGAATCACCAAAGTTTTATGCTGAGAAAAATAATACCTAAATGTTAAATACTGTCTGATTCCCTTATATAGCATTGTTGAAATGAAAAAATTATAAAAAGGAAGAAGAAATTAGTGATGTCTAGGGATTAAGAAAATGTAGGTTGGGTACAGTGTGTGGGGGGCTGAATGCAACATGAGGAATCCTTGCGGAGAAGTAAACGTTCTGTATCTTGGCTCTGTCAATGTCAGTATACTAATTGCGATATTTTACTATAGTTTTGCAAGATGGACGCATTGGGGAAACTGGATGAAGGGATGAAGGGTACATGGAATCTCTCTGTATTATTTCTTATTGTTGCATATGAATCTACAATTTTTTCCAAATTTTTTAAAGTAAACTTTTTTCCAAAGTTTACTTTAAAATAGTAAATGTAGCAATGTTTTTGGATACAATATCAATATATGAAAATCAATTATATTTTTGTGTATTAGCAAACATTTGGAAAATAAAATATTTAAAAAAATCCGTTTTCAGTAGCATCAAAAAATAAAATAATATTACACTCAGGAAAAAAATAACAAGACAAGAAAGAAAGGGTATACAGGGACTTTAGTGACTCTTCTGCAGTTTTGTTTCTTGATATAGAAATATGGTTCATGGTGTATATTTTACTAGTTTTCTTTAAATTGTATGGTATTATAATTAGCATATATAATATGATATGCTTCAAAAAATAATATACTGATACCATGATGGTAAGAATAAAAATTCTAGATTTTTATTTTATTCATATTAACATTTTTTCACCTAATATAATTTCTTAGAAAGTAAGTTCTCAAGTTTTGAAACAAAAATGAATATCAGTTGCAAAGATATTTTTGCTTTCTATCTGCCTGTTTTCTATGATTTTTAATCTAGACTATATTTATTAATGTTTGCTGCTTTAATGGTTATAGAATTATACAAATAAAAGTCATTGATCATTTTATAATGATTTTAGTCTTTATAAGAGATAGATGCACTGTCATATCCCAATGTCCCTCACCTAGAAACAACAAAGGAAGTACACAATTTTGCTCTAGAATGGTCTAATAAAATGCCTCACTTGAAAAACCCTTGAAAATTTTTCCATATTTCACATATATGAAAAATATACTACAAATGATATCTTTTAGATGAGTCATTGATCAGTTGGAAGCCTTGTTAAAAGACAGATTATTGGACCAATTCTTACAGTTTCTGATTCAGTAGGTCTGGAGCAGATGGGCCTTATAATTTGCACTGGTAACACATTGAAATAACTATGCAAGGCCGTTGGTATGAGGTATCCAAAATCATTAGTGTGAGAGTCCATTAAATTTATATAAACATATATACATACACATACATACATATACATATCTATACACATATAGACACGTACCTGTGCACAGACATGTACACACATATGCATGTACACACACGTATAAATACTTGTTCAATAAATTATAGTCTCTATTTTGGTTAATTGTCAGCCAGACCAACTTAATTTTTCCCTGCCCAAGCATTAATTGGGACCTTAGTCCTTGGGATCTGGTTAACTGTTGAAGGAATTTACTGAGAGAAAGGAACTAAAAGAATTACACATGTGACTTTTTTATGGATGCTTAACTCTTACTTTAACACATAGATAACCTATTTACAATATAGGCATCAGAAATGTAAATCTATGTGAGTTTTACAATATAGTCCCTGTCTTTGTAGTCTTTACCTCATGTGCCCTTTAATTATATTAACATTAATGCATTCTGTTTTCTCATATCACTAGGGTTTTGTACAGTGTGTTCTTTCTAAGAGATATTATCCCTCAGCCTCTATTTCTGCAAGTCTCATTCTATATATATATTTTTTTGAGTTTAGCTTTTGATTGAACATATTATAAAAGGGGTTTAGTCAAAAAGACCAAAACCCATGTCATCATGGGACTCCTGAGATTTTTCTTTCTTTGCTTCTACTTTGTTCTCAGCTGGGGCCACAGTGCTAGAAGGGGAAAAGCCTCCTACTGGTGCAGCTCCAGCTGCTGGGACGGTCTACCAACCCTCTACATTGTGGATGAGGTTCCAGATGTTGACACTGGCCAGAGCCTCTGCAAACAAGCCAGGCCAGAAAGACTTTAATGAGTATATTGATCTTAGCTAAAAAATCAAATTCTTTGCACATAATAGAGACATAGTAATTGTTTTTGAATGAATTAATAAAATAAATTCATTAATATACAATGTCAGTATCTGGAAATTTTTCAAATGAATACTAGATTTTAAAAATCTAATAAAAAATTATTTAATAGATGACCCATAAATGTAAAGTATATCAACATTCTCACCTAAAAGCAAATGAAGAGACCCTGATAATACCCCAAAGAGATGCCCTAGGTTTTAAAAATTCATGTAGTATATCATCTAGAAAATTAAGCAAGATTTGCCCTATTAATGACTGATGAATTTTTAATCTGCTGGATTGCATTCTTATTTCCTATTCATTTATTCAGAGATGTCAACTCCCATAAGATGGCAGTGTCACAAGTAGAATATGGATAGCATTTATGCATTAATCCCAGGGGATATAGAATCACAAGATACACAATGGGTGGTGATTAGGAAATGTTAAGAAAGGAAGCCCGGCATGGAGCCAGTAATATGCATGATAAACATATGTTTACACGGCCAGAGAAATAAGCTATGGAGACAGAAAAATATTCCATCTCTAGTAACTGAGCCATAATAGATGAAATTTTACTAAATACAGAAAGTGAAACAAGGCTGAGAGCTGGGCTTAAACAAAGGTATGAAGACCAGAGGTTGGAAATTATGGGAACCGTCTTCAAATTCTGCTTACCACACAGACTTAGGAAACCTGGTATAATTTTTGTATTAGTGGGATGATTTCTAATTTACCTTATACTGAGCTTTAGTAAAACTGGAATAGACCATTCAGTTTCTGCTTCCTGCTCCATAGTCTCCACCAGCCGCTGTCGTGTAAGCATACACTAATTAAATACAGTTCTCCCTACTCATACATACACATATTGTAAGTGGGACTATAAGGAGAATATCACACTGACATCTCTGAATTTCTCTTTACCACTTATCTCTGAAACTGATTGCTGAGATATTTGTACAATTTTAAAGACAAAAATTGTGTCCTTGGAATTTTACACCTGGCTATAGATATGGTATCTTCTGTAAGACCAATAGAAAATATACTCAGGCATAAACTGACTCAAATAGGGTAACGAACTTTGAAAAGCCAAAGGGAGTTTAAGAAGCAATCTTGATAAACAAGGGATAATTAAAATCAATAACTAAATAGTAGGAAAGAAGTAGTATAATAAACAAGATCAGTAAAGTGAAAGTGTTGAAATGGACTTTATTTAATATAGTTACAAGCGCATACAAGCTAAAAAGAATATTGAGCAAGAATACATAGAATATAAAATTAATTATTGGGGTCTATAATCCAATTATGCCAATTAAAACCTGCAGTGGGTATCAGCAGAAACAGATTAAAAAATAAGTGGGGTAATACTTTCAAATTTCAAAGTTTAAAAATTTACCTTTGCCTTTCAAAAAGGGTTTCTCTCAATATACTAATGCAGATATTCCTAATAATCATAATAATAATATGGTTATGGTTATGGTTTTACACATATGGTTATGGTTATGGTTATGGTTTTACACATAACCATAACCATTCAAATGCAATATGATATTCAACAAAAATAAACATTTCAGCATTTAAATACATGTCACAGACCTCTTTCTCCCCACTTACAGATCAGCCTCCTTTCTCTTAAGATAAGAGAAGTATCTATTTCATTGGATATTTTTTCCAATGAGTAATTATATAAGTAATTAAAACATTGAGTTACTGCTATGTTCTAAATAATTGCTAGTCAGTAAGAAATTAACTGTGAATATGAAGAAAATTTTAGTGTGTAAAACAACTAAATGTTTTCTTGTTTCAAGAATAAAATTGATGAATTAAAAGAGAAGTATCTTATAATGTGACAAAATAATAGTTTCAGGTACATAGAATGAGTAGCATCACAAAATAAATTATGAGTTTATTTTTGAAAACAACAAAATATACAGCCATTTGTAAAGACTAAAGTAAATACAAAAACACAGGGTAAATAACTTGAATAAAATACTCATTAAAATATGTTAGATATATATTTTTATGGTAAGTGAACATAAGATACAATTTACTACTGCAGAATTATAGAATTTTAAAATGTATGCTTTTGTAAGCATATGTAGTTAAAATTGACTCACAAAAGAATAGACAACTTCATGGAAGCAGTTGGGAAAAAGAAAAGAAGGTTCTAAAGATACAGAGACAAATCAGTTTTTGGCAGTGGAACATTTTTAAAGAGTATAATAAACTTTTTATACTTTATCTGACCCATTTTATATAGGTAACATAGTAGCAGTAAGAAACTTCAAAAATATCAAACTCACATATTTTACATACAAGTGTGTGCACACAAACATGCACACATGCAAATACTTATAGGCAAAACTTACTCATAAATTGAATTACATATACAAAGTGACCCAAAATATTTGTATATAATTAATTCTGTTATTTCCACTTTAACATAATTTTTAATACTATAATACTAATATTTTTAATTGAAGTATAGTTGATTTACAGTGTTGTGTCATTTACTGCTGTACAGCAAAGTGATTCAGTTATACATATATATACATACTTCTTTAAAATATTCTTTTCCATTATGGTTTATCATAGGATATTGAATATAGTTCTCTGTGCTATACTGTAGGAACTTGTTGTTTATCCATTCTATATATAAAAGATTACAGCTGCTAACACCAACCTCCCACTCCATCCCTCCCCCAACCCCCTCCCTCTTGGCAACCTAGTCTGTTCTCTATGTCTGTGATTCTGTTTCTGTTTCATAGATAGGTTCATTTGTGTAATATTTTAGGTTCCACGTATAAGTGATATCATATGGTATTTGTCTTTCTCTTTCTGACTTACTTCACTTAGTATGATAATCTCTAGTTGCATCCATGTTGCTGCAAATTACTGTGTTCTTTATTGTGCTCTTTATTATGGCTGAGTAGTATTCCATTGTATATATGTACCACATCTTCTTTATCCATTCCTCTGTCAATGGACGTTTAGGTTTTTTCCATGTCTTGACTATTCTTAATAGTGTTGCAACAGCATCATAATTGAATGATAAAGAAGGAGAGAGTGGAAGGAAGGGAGAGGAGTATTGCCATTCCTATAGATAATAATCTTTAAAGAGCATGACACTCTTGATAAAAATCCTTTTTGACTTAAAAATATATTTTCTTAACCTTATAAGCAAAATTAATCACAAAAGTTTAATGTATCTATAATTAACCAAGCAACATTTGATCATTTCTATTAAATTCAGAAGTAGAACAGATATGACTACTATCACCATTATCACCCTACATTGTTGTAGTCACTTTGATAGCCATGAAATAGGAAATGAGATAGAATCACTAGAAAGGAGGATAAACCAGTATTGGTTTGTAGATACGATTGCCTATAAATAAATTTCCCAAAAGTCATGTCAAACATTTTAGGACTAAAAGGACAGTTCAGTTAAATGGATCAAGAAATAATTGGACAAGTGTCCAAAAATTTTATAATAAAAATATTAATTATAGTGATTTTGTCTGAATAAAATTTTGGAAAATAATCCAAATTTCCAAAAGAAGGAAATAGTTGAAAAAAATTTTTTACAACTCATTCAATGTAATATGCAGCTATTAAAATCCTATCATTTTATGTTTATAGATATTCATTGAAGCAAGCAAGTTGTTATATAGGTATGACACTGATGAAATATGATTGAAATAAATCTGTATATGTTTCTAAGTTCCTTAAAACAAGAAAACTGTTTGAATAATTAGAAAAAAGTGATAGTGTGTCTTAAAATATGTAAAATTAGATAGTGAGAGAATTTAATGTAAAAGAAAAGGGGACCCAGTTTCTAAATGTATTTGTTATACAAAAAGTTACTTTATATCACTAGAATAAATGTAAATTATTGATAAATTATGGTGATATCATAATTGAGCATTTAACAACAAAATAGATTCCCCCTAAATATCATACATCAAAAAGATAGTCCATCAAGGTTATGGATTTACTTTTAAGTTTCAATAAAATATATTGGAAATATGAAAAATATTGGAAAATATTGTTGGTATCAGTGTAGGGAAGACTTCTGCAAAATTAAAGATCCATTAAAAAGTCATTACATATTTGACTACATAAAATGAAAAACATTTATCTGTAAAAATATATACATATATGGAATGTAACAAAGAAAACAACAAACTAAGGAAATGTGCTTGCAAAGCTAATAATAAAGTGTCTCTTGATGTATAAAGCTCAAACAATTCAATTTAAAATGAACAAATATGCTAATATAAAACAACGTTTTAAAAGAGATTCAAAAAATAAATAAAGATCTAATATACAATCACGTTTTCTAATACTTAAAAGAAATAGTGAACACTCGTATAGTGGAGTGAGGAGTTAGCAAATCCCATTACCAAAAAGCAATGATGAAAACTGGACACGGTTATCAAAACTATCATCTCACAATTCTGGACAGTAATCAGAGGTATACAACAAATTGGAAAGCATTTATTCAAGGAGAACAACCAAAACTCAATCAGAGCAGTGGGTGTTTGTGGCATTTTTATATGGGGCTTCTTCCATCCCCCATGCCCCTCCACCTGCTCCTTGGCAATAACTAAAAGGACTAGAGAGCCTCGCTGCCACCAGAGAAGGCTGATTTCTCTGATATTAAACTCGAAGGAAAAGCCCCATATGTAGATTCGTTGCAAATAATAGCGGTTTCAGTGGCAGTTGGGGTAGGCCAACACCACAGCTGCCTGAGTATTCAGTATAGGTTGGGGCAAGCAAGAGACCAGTAAATACCTAACAGGAAGACCTGGGGAACAAGCTGGCCATAAGGATTTTTGATAAGCTTTCACACATTATTCAGAATTTGGAAGCCTTCTTGCATGCAAAGCACAGGATACTATTCAGAAGAGACTGGAAAGTGCCCCATTTATATACTCATCCCCAGCTGAATATGAAATCCTGAAGAAGCAAAAAGTCTGGATCAGACTTGTAAACTCTCTGAACTACAAATCATGCTCCCTCCCAAGCCTTATTTGCTAACTTATTGAGCCAAATATTTCAAGGTATTTAAGTCCAACTTCAGAGTAAAAATTGGCTAACCAATATGCTATGAGGACCCACTGGCCGGCCAAGGAAACTCATATAAAAAATCTAAATATGAAAAAAAATTAAAAATGAGCAAAAATATCAATTACTGTGCATAGTAGAGGACATAGTTTCTGTAGAATTAATTCAGGAGAGTCACTAAACAAACAAATTAAAACAAAAAATAAATAATTTTGGTAAGGGGAATCTGAATCCAGTGTTACTGCAATATATTATCTAAAATGTCTAGGTACCAACAACAACAAAATATCAACATGCAAAGAAACAGGAGAGTGTGGCCATACACAGGAAAAACAAAAACAGTGAAAAGTATATCAGAACACAGCTATTAGATTTGATAAACAAAAACTTCAAAATAGCTGTTATAAATATGTTCAAAGAACCAAAGAAAACCATGCTTAAAAAATTAGAGGCATGCATGACAACAATGACTCATCAAATAAAGAAAACCACTTAAGAGACAAAATTTAAAAAAGAAAAACAAGTAGAAATAACTGGAGTGGAAATGTGCAATAACTGTAGTGAAAAATTCACTAGATTGGTTCAGTAAAAGATTTGAGGCAAAAGAAAAAGTCAGCAAAACTTGAAGCCAAATTATTAGACCTAATTTAGTCTAAAAGGAGAAATAAAAAAGAACTAATAAATAATGGACAGAGGCTCAGACACTTATGAGACACTGTCAAACTGGGATGCTTGTGATGAGTGTCCCAGAAGGAGAGGAGAGAGATAAGGGACAGAAAATATGTTTGAAGAAATAACAGCCAAAACTCCACAAATTTTATGAAAAATATTCATGTACACATCTAAAAGTTCAGTGAGCTAAACTCAGAGAGATTCACTCCTAGACAAATTGAAATAAAACTACCAAAAGGAAAAGAGAAAAATCCTGATATTATCAACATTGAAAGGACACATTACTGATTCATCACGTGCAGTAAGATTAACTGTTGATTTCTCATCAGGAACAATGGATGCCAGAAGACAGATATTAAAAGAATAAGGGAAAATTATGGACAAATGTCAAGTAATAACCCAACATTCAGAAATGAATACATATTTTCACAATTGTTTCAGTGAAAATTCCTACTTCTTTGGCTGAAGTGTTTTTTCCATTTCAGTAAAAATATTATTTCTCCTATATCTACTTCACTTTTTATAAGAATGATTAAAGTTTGACTTCTGAAATTGTTTTATTTTATAAAAATGTCTTCAAAAGAAGGAATTAAAACAAATTTAGATTAAAATATCTGTATATAAATTCATGTCTAGTACTGTATTTCTAAGTTTGGCTGAACTTTCTTGTTGGCTGAATATCATAGTAACATGCTAGGGATGTTAGACATGCAATGACTTTGCCCCTGTGCACCTACTTACTTTTCAAAACTCTGTTCTGGCTTAATGTTTATTTTAACAATTTCTTAAGACTGGGCTGATAATATCACAATGCAAGAGGCTAAAACAAAAAGGGAACTAATAAAGTACATGGATATTATACCTCAGTGAGTAATGTGTATAAAAATAATGTATTATTTATGGAAATATGTGTAAAATAATGTTTCCTTATCTTTTGCAATCATGAGAAAATGAAGTAGCAATCTACATTAGATCATGCATCATACTGGGAAAAAAATTGCTTTATAGATTGCATACAGAACACATTTACTTATATAATTAACTTTCTAAACATATTTACTTGTTTCATATACATTCTTCTATATTTCCTCATTTTCCTACTTCAAAATATTGACAGAACATTTGTTCTTAGACATATTTTTCATTCTTCTTAAAACCTAATAAAATAATAAAATTATTTCATATTGAAATTGGGCATAAAGACAAAAATTTTCACTAAAACTGAGGAATTTATCTTTTGTATCCTGAAGAGATTGTGACAGAAATTATTTGTAAGATCCTCTAATTTTTGTTCACTTCCGCTATCTACATGGATTAAATTTGCCCTTTTGAAAGCTTTAGTGTAACATTAAATTAAAATACATCATGTAATATATAGCATTATAAAATATAAAATATGAGTTTAAAACATTATATTTCCTGTTAGTTTACAAGAGAGTTGAACAATTTAACTTTATTTTAGATTGAATAATGGTTTCTGATATAGCCTGTGAACATAACATGTTAAAATAACATGTTAACAAAAGTGCTAAAAATAACATTTTTCTGTAAAATTCCTTCTTTGAATTGAAACATAGTTGATTTACAATGTTATATTATTTTTAAGCATACAACAGATTGATTCAATATTTTTATAGGTTCTACTCCATTTAAAGTTAAAATAAAATATTGGTTATGTTTCCTATGGTGTATATTACAGCCTTGTGTATTATTTATTTTATACCTAATACTTTGTACCTATTAATACTCTTCCCCTATCTTGCCCCTCCCAGACCCATATTCCCACTGGTACCACTAGTTTGTTCTCTGTGTCTATAAATCTGTTTCTGTTTTGTTATATTCATTCGTTTTATTTTTTAGATTCCACATATAAATGAAAACATACAGTATTTGTCTTTTTCTATGTGACTTACTTCACCAAGCATAATACCCTCCAGGACCATCCATGTTGTTGCAAATGGCAAAATTTCATTATTTTTATGGCTGAATAATATTCCATTGTGTGTGTTTGTGTACCACATTACTTTATCAATTCATCTACTGATGGACACAGGTTGCTTCCATATGTTAGGTATTGTAAATGATGCTACTATGAATATTGGGTTGCATATATCTTATCCAATTAGTGTTTTCATTTTTTTCAGATATAAGCACAGGAATGGAATTGCTGGATTTTATAATAGTTCTATATTTATTTTTTAAAGGAACCTCCATACTATTTCCGTAGTGAACTGTACATATTTACATTCCCACAAACAGTGAACTAGGGTTCCATTTTCTCCATATTCCTGCTGACATTTAACACTTGTTGACTTTTTGATGATAGCCATTCTGACTGGTTTGGATTTGCATTTCCCTGATTATTAGTGATGTAGAGCATCTTTTCATTTGTCTTTGGCCATCTGTACATCTTCTTTGGAAAATGTCTGTTCAGGTCTTTTATCCATTTTTTAATCAGGTTGTTTGTTTGTTTATTGGTATTGAATTCTATGAGTTTTTAAAATATCAGTATTAGCCCCTTATCAAACATATCATTTGCAAACATATTCTCCCATACTGTATATCATCTTCGCATTTTATTGATAGTTTTATTCACTGTGAAAAAGCTTTTAAGTTTTTTGTTTGTTTATTTTTTATTTTGTTTTCCTTTCCTGAGACAGATCTCCCCAAAAAATATGGTTAAGATTTACATAAAACAGTCTAGTGCCATGTTTCCTCTAGGAGTTCTATGGTTCCTAATCTGCAATTAAGTCTTTAATCCATTATGAATTTTTGTTTTGGCATGAGAAAAAGTTCTAATTTTATTATTTTACATACAGCTGTACAGTTTTCCCAACACCACTTATTTAAGATGCTATTTATTCCAACGTTGTATATTTTTGGCTACATTGTCATAGAATAATTGACCATATGTGTATGGCTTTATTTCCAGGCTCTGTATTATTTTCCACTGATCTGGTTTTTTTTGGTTGATTTATTTTTTTCCTTGTGAGTACCATGCTGTTTTGATTACTGTAGTTTTGTAGTATAGTTTGAATTCAGGAGTATGATACCTCCAGCTTTGTTTTATTTTTTTCCACTTTATTTTTTTTATTAGAGTATAATTGCATTACAATGTTGTGTTAGTTTCTGCTGTACAGTGAAATGAATCAGCTATATATATACATATATCCCCTCCCTCTCCCCCCATCCCACCCATCTAGGTCATCACAGACTGCCGAGCTGAGCTCCCTATGCTATACAGCAGGTTCCCACTAGCTATCTATTTCACACATGGTAGTGTATTTATGTCAAGCCTAATCTCCCAATTCATGCCACCCTCCCCTTCCCCCATATCCATATGTCTGTTCTCTACATCTGCGTTTCTTTTCCTGCCCTGCAAATATGTTCATCTGTACCATTTTTCTAGATTCCACATATATGCATTAATATATGATATTTGTTTTTCTCTTTCTCACTTGCTTCACTCTGAATGACAGAGTCTAGGTTCATCCACATCTCTACAAATGACCCAATTTCATTTATTTTTATGGCTGAGTAATTCCATTATATATATGTACCAGATATTCTTTATCCATTCATCTGTTGATGAACATTTAGATTGTTTCCATGTCCTGGCTAATGTAAATAGTGCTGCAATGAACATTCAGGTACCTGTGTGTTTTTGAAATATGGTTTTCTCAGGGTATATGCCAAGTAGTGGGTTTGCTGGGTAATGTGGTAGTTCTATTTTAAGTTTTTTAAAGGACCTCCATACTGTTCACAACAGTGGCTGTATCAATTTACATTCCCACTAACAGAGCAAGAGGGTTCCCTTTTCTCTGCACCCTCTCCAGCATTTTTGTTTGTAGGTTTTTTGATGATGACCATACTGACCAGTGTGAGGTGAACCTCATTGTAGTTTTGATTTGCAGTTCTCTAATAATTAGTGATGTTGATCATTTTTTCATGTGCCTCTTGGCCATCTGTGTGTCTTCTTTGGTGAAATGTCTATTTAGCTCTCCCATCCATTGTTAGATTGGCTTGTTTGTTTTTTGAAACTAAGCTGCATGAGCTGTTTGTATATTTTGGAGATTAATCCTTTGTCAGTTGCTTCGTTTGCAAATATTATCTCCATTATGAGGGTTGTCTTTTCATCTTGATTATGGTTTCCTTTGCTGTGAAAAAGCTTTTAAATTTCATTAGGTCCCATTTGCTTATTTTTGTTTTTATTTTCATTACTTTAGGAGGTGGGTCATAAAAGATCTTGCTGTGATTTATGTCAAAGAGTGTTTTTCCTATGTTTTCCTCTAAGAGTTTTATAGTGTCTGGTCTTATATTTAGGTCTTTAATCCATTTTGAGTTTATTTTTGTGTATGGTGTTAGGGAGTGTTCTAATTTCATTCTTTTACATGGAGCTGTCCCATTTTCCTGGCACCACTTATTGAAGAGGCTGCCTTTTCTCCATTGTATATTCTTGCCTCCTTTATCAAAAATAAGGTGACCATATGTGGGTGGGTTTATCTCTGAGCTTTCTATCATGTTCCATTGATCTACGTTTCTGTTTTTGTGCCAGTACGATACTGTCTTGATTACTGTAGCTTTGTAGTATAGTCTGAAATCAGGGAGCCTGATTCCTCCAGCTCCGTTTTTCTTTCTCAAGATTGCTTTGGCTATCTGGAGTCTTTTGTGTTTCCATACAAATTATAAAATTTTTGTTCTAGTTCTGTGAAAAATACCAACGGTCATTTGATAGGGATTGCATTGAACCTGTAGATTGCTTTGGGTAGTAGAGTCATTTTCAAAATATTGATTCTTCCAATCCAGGAACATAGTATATCTCTCCATCTGTTTGTGTCACCTTTGATTTCTTTCATCAGTGTTTTATAGTTTTCTGAGTACAGGTCTTTTGCCTCCTTAGGTAGGTTTATTCCTGGTATTTTATTCTTTTTGTTGTGATGGTAAATGGGATTGTTTCCTTAATTTCTCTCTCAGATTATTCATTGTTAGCATATAGGAATGCAAGAGATTTCTGTGCATTAATTTTATATCCTGCAACTTGACTAAATTCATTGATTAGTTCTAGTAATTTTCTGGTGGCATCTTTAGGATTTTCTATGTATAGTACCATGTCATCTGCAAACAGTGACAGTTTTACTTCTTCTCTTCCAAATTGTATTCCTTTTATTTCTTTTTCTTCTCTGATTTCTATGGCTAGGGCTTCCAAAACTATATTGAATAATAGTGGCAAAAGTAGCCATTCTTGTCTTGTTCCTGATCTAAGAGGAAATGCTTTCGGTTTTTCACCATTGAGAATGATGTTTGCTGTAGGTTCCTCATATATGGTCTTTATTAAGTTGAGATAGGTTCCCTCTATGCCCACTTTCTGGAGAGCTTTTATCATAAATCGGTGTTAAATTTTGTCAAAAACTTTTTCTACATCTATTGAGATTATCGTATGGTTTTTATTCTTCAATTTGTTGATATGGTGCATTACATTGATTGATTTGCATATAGTGAAGAATCCTTGCATCCCTGGGGTAAATCCCACTTGATCATGGTGTATGATCTTTTTAATGTGTTGTTGGATTCTGTTTGCTTGCATTTTGTTGAGGATTTTTACATCTGTGTTCATCAGTGACATTAGCCTGTAATTTACTTTTTCTGTGATATCTTTGTCTGTTTTTTGTATCAGGGTGATGGTGAGCTAGTAGAACGAGTTTGGGAGTGTTCCTCCTTCTGTAATTTTTTGGTAGAGTTTTAGAAGTATAGGATTAAAGCTTTTCTGAATGTTTGAAAGAATTTGCCTGTGAAGCCATCTGATCCTGAACTTTTGTTTGTTGGAAGATTTTTCATTACAGTTTCAATTTCATTACTTGTGATTGGTCTGCGTATGTTTTCTAATTCTTCCTGGTTCAGTCTTGGAAAGTTGTACCTTTCCAAGAATTTGTCCATTTCTTCCAGATTGTCTATTTTATTGGCATAGAGTTGCTTGTAGTAGTCCCTTATGATCCTTTGTATTTCTGCAGTGTCAGTTGTAATTTCTCCTTTTTCATTTCTAATTTTATTGATTTTAGTCCTCTACCTTTTTCTTTTTGTGAATCTGGCTAAAGGTTTATCAATTTTGTTTACCTTCTCAAAGAACCGACTTTTAGTTTTTTTGATCTTTGCTATTGTTTTCATTTCTACTCCTTTCTTCTCTGATATTTATGATTTCTTTCCTTCTACTAACTTTGGGCTTTCTTCTTTTTCTTGCTGCTTTTGGTTTAACATTAGATTGTTTATTTGAGATTTTTCTTTTTTCTTGAGGTGAGCTTGAATTGCTATAAACCTCCCTCTTAAAACTGCTATGGCTTCATCCCATAGGTTTTGGATCATTGTGTTTTTGTTGTTATTTGTTTCTAGGTATTTTTAAATTTCTTCTTTGATTTCTTCAATGCTCTCTTGGTTATTTAGCAGTGCACTGTTTTTAGCCTCCATTTGTTTGTGTTTCTAACAGTTTTTTTCTGTAATTGATTTCTAATCTCATAGTGTTTTGGTCGGGAAAAAATGCTTGATACAATTTCAACTCTCTTAAATTTTCCAAGGTTTGATTTGTGACCCAAAATGTGATCTGTCCTGGAGAACGTTCCGTGTGCACTTGAGAAGAAAGTGTATTCTTCCACTTTCGGGTGGAATGTCCTGTAAATATCAATTAAGTCTATCTGGTCTATTGTGTCATTTAAAGCTTGTGTTTCCTTATTTGTTTTCTGTCTGGATGATCTGTCTATTGGTGTAAGTGGGGTGTTAAAGTCCTGCATTATTAATGTGTTACTGTCAATTTCCCCTTTTATGGCTGTTAGCATTTGCCTTATGTATTGAGGTGCTCTGTGTTGGGTGCATAAATATTTATAATTGTTATGTACTTCTTGGAATGATCTCTTGATCATTATGTAGTCCTTCCTTATCTCTTGTAACAGTCTTTATTTTAAAGTCTATTATATCTGATATGAGTATTGCTACTCCAGCTTTCTTGTGATTTCCATTTGCATGGAATATCATTTTCCAGCCCCTCACTTTCAGTCTGTATGTGTCCCTAGGTCTGAAGTGCTTCTCTTGTAGACAGCATACATACAGGTTTTGATTTTGTATCCATTCAACCAGTCTGCATCTTCTGGTTGAAGCATTTAATCCATTTACATTCAAGGTAATTATCTATATGTATGTTCCTGTTACCATTTTCTTGATTTGTGCTTGATTTTGGGTTTTTTTCTTCTCTTGTGTTTCCTGCCTAGAGAAGTTCCTTTAGCATTTATTGTAAAG
The DNA here is from genome assembly GCF_964374135.1 of Grampus griseus. NCBI lineage: Eukaryota > Metazoa > Chordata > Mammalia > Artiodactyla > Delphinidae > Grampus > Grampus griseus. The sequence continues at coordinate 65,456,813 of NC_138997.1, forward strand.
CTGGTTTGGAGGTGAATTCAGGAATATGATACCTCCAGCTTTGTTCTTTATTCACAAGTTTGCTTTGGCTATTTAGAGTCTTTTGTGGTTTCACACACATTTTAGGATTACTTGTACTAGTTCAGTTTTGATAGGAACTGGGTTGAATCTGCAGATAGCTTTGGGTAGCTTGGATATTTTAACAATGTTAATTCTTTGAATCTGTGAACACAGGATAGCGTTTCAATTCTTTGTATCAACTTCAGTTCCCTTCAGCAGTGTTCCATAGTCTTCTGAGTTTATGTCTTTTACCTCCTTGGTTAAGTTTATTTTTAGGTATTTTATTCTTTTTGATGTGACTGTAATGGGATTGTTTTCTTGCTTGCTCTTTCTGATAGTTTATTTCTACTTATAGAAAAGCAAAAGATTTCTGTACATTGATCTTTGTCCTGCAACTTTACTGAATTAATTTATTAGTTCTAACAGATTTGGGTGAAGATTTTGGGAATTTCTAAATATAGTATCATATCATCTGCAGATAGTGACAGTTTTACTACTTTCTATTTGGATGCCTTGGATTTCTTTTTCTTTTCTGATTGCTGTGGGTAGGACTTAATACTGTGTTAAATAGATGTGGTGAAAGTGGGCGTCCTTGTCTTTTTCCTCATTTTAGAGGAAAAGCTTTCAGCTTTCATCATTGAGTATCATGTTAGCTGAGGGTTTGTCATAAATGGTCTTAATGATGTTGAGATATAATCCCTCTATACCAACTTTGGATGGAGTTTTTATCATGAATGGATGTTGAATTTTGTCAAATACTTTTTCTACATCTATTAAGATGATCATGTGATTTTATCCTTTCTTTTATTAATGTTTTTATCACATTGATTGATTTGTAGATGTTGAACCATCCTTACACCCCTGGAATAAATTCCACTTGATCATTGTCTATGATATTTTATATATTGTTGAATTTGGTTTGCTGATACTTGTTGAGAATTTTTGAGTTGATATTCATTAGTGATATTGGCCTGCAATTTTCTTTTGTTGTAGTGTTTTATCTGGTTTTGGTATCACGGTAAAGGTGACCTTGTAGAATGAATTTGAGAGTGTACCCTCCTCTTCAACTTTTTGGAATAGTTTGAGAAGGATAGGTATTAACTCTTCATTTAATGTTTGTTAGAATTCTTCTGTAAAGATATACAGTCCTGGATTTTTGTTTATTGGGAATGTTTTGATTACTGATTCAATACTAGTAATTGTTCTGTTCAGATTATTTATTTCTTCCTGATTCAATCTTGAAAGAATGTGTGTTTCTAGGAATTTATTCATTTCTTCTAGGTTATCCAATTTGTTGGCATATAACTGCAGTATTCCTTTATAATTTTTTGTATCTATGTGTTATCAGTTGAAATATTTCCTCTTTCATTTATTATTTTGTTTATTTGTGTCCTCTCCCTTTTTTTCTTAATGAGCTTGGCTAGAGGTTTGTCAGTTTCATTAATCCTTTTGGAAATGAACAACTCTTGGTTTCATTGACCTTTTCTACTTTTTTTTTTCTTTTGGTCTCTATTTTATTTATTTCCTTTCTGATCTTTATTATATCCTTCCTTCTGATGACTTTAAGCTTTCTTTGTGCTTATTTTTCTAGTTCCTTTAGATGGTAGGTTAGATTGCTTATTGGAGATTTTTCTTGTTTTTTGAGTTGTCTCTGTACCTGTATAAATTCCCTGTTAGAACTCCTTTTGCCAGATCCCATAGATTTCGGAAAGTTGTACTTTTATTTTCATTTCTCCCAAGGTGTTTTTTGATTTCCTCTTTGATTCTTCATTGACCCATTAATTGTTTTTCAATAATATGTTGTTCATTCTCCATGTATTTGTGTTTTTCCCAATTTTTCTTTCTTTAATTGATTTCTAGTTTTGTACCATTTTAGTCAGAAAGATGCTTAATGTAATTTGTATCCTCTTAAATTTGTTGAGACTTGTTTTGTGGCCTAGCATGTGATCTATCCCAGAGAAACTTTTGTGTGCATTTAAAAAGAATGTGTGTTCTGATGTTTTTGATGGAATGTCCTCTAGATATATATATTAACTTTATTTGGTTTAATGTGTCATTTAAGACCATTGTTTCCTTATTAATTTTCTATCCACTGATATTAGTGGGGCATTAAAGTTCCCTATTATTATTGTATTACTGTCAATTTCTCCTTTTTTATCTGTTATATTTGCTTTATATATTTAGGTGCTCCTATATTAGGTACATATATATTTATGGACATTATCTCCTCTTCTTGTATTGTTCCCTTTATCATTATGTAATTCCCTTTGTATTTTATTTTAGATTTTGTTTTAATGTCTACTTTGTCTGATATGAGTATTTCTACCCCAGGTTTCTTTCAACTTCTATTTGCATGGAATACCCGTTTCCATACCTTCACTTTGTTTGTGTGTCTTCAGTTCTGAAATGAGTCTTTTGCATGCAGCATATAGATGGGTCATTTTCTAATTGAATCAACCACTCTATGTCATTTGATAGGAGCACTTAGTCCATTGGAATTTAAAGTGATTATTGATAGGTGTATACTTACTGACATTTTGTTACTTGTTTTCTAGGTTTTTTTGGTAATTCTTCTCTATTCTTTTCTTCTTCTTTTAGTTTGTTCCATTATGATTTCATAATTTGCTTTAGTGGTATGCTTGTGTTCCTTTCTCTCTAGTGTTTGTGTATATATTATAGGTTTTTGATTTCTTGTTCTGATAAGGTTTATATATGTTGACCTGTAACTATATCTATTTATTTTAAACTGTTAGTAATGTAACTTCAAACACATTTTAAAAGATCTACATGTTTTAACTCCTTTCCCCCAATGTTTGTGTTTTTGATGTCATGTTTTACATCTTCATAGTTATCCTTTAACTGTTTACTGTGGTTATATTTGATTTTATATATTTTTTTCTTTTAGTCTTTGCACTACCTAATTTAAATGGTTGATCCATAGCTTTTACTATATATTTGCCTATACCAGTGGGATTTTTCCCTTTGCATAATTTCTTATTTTTTGTTGTTGCCTTTTCTTTTTCATTTAAAGAGGGCCCTTTAGCACCTCTTGTAAAGTCTGTTTAGTATTTATAAACTCTTTTAGTTTTTCCTTGTCTGAAAAGTTCTTTATTTCTCCTTCAATTCTGAATGATAACATTGCTGTTTAAGGTGTCCTAGGTTTTAGGTTTTTCCCTTTTAGCACTTTAAATATAACATGCCACTCTCTTCTGGCCTGCAAAGTTCTGCTGAAAAATCAGTTAATAGCCTTATGGGGATTCTTTTGTATGTTACTCTTTGTTCTTCTCTTGCTGCCTTTAGAATTCTCTTTTTACCTTTAATGTTTGCCATTTTAATTATGATATGTTTTGGTGCAGGTCTCTTTGGGTTCATCTTGTTTTGTACTCTTTGTCCTTCCTGTGCCTGAATATCTGTTTCCTTCTTCAGGTTCAGGAAGATTTCAGCCATAGTTTCATCAAGTACATTTCCACCCCTTTCTCTCTCTCTTCTCCTTGTTGGACCTCTATAATGCAAGTGTTAGTACACTTGATGTTGTCATAGGGGTCCTTTAAACTATTCTCATTTTTTAATATGTTTTTTTCTTTTGATCTTCTGATTGAGTGGCTTCCATTATTCTCTCTTCTATATTGCTTATGCGTTTTTTTGTTTCACCTAATCTGCTGTTAATTCCCTCCAGTGTATATTTTCATTTCAGTTATTGTGCTCCTCAGCTCTTATATTTTCTAATTCTTTGTTAAAATTCTCACTGTGTTCATATACTTTTCCCTCAGTTTAGTTAGCATTCTTATTACTGTTGCTTTGAAATCTATCAGGTGAATTATTTATCTCTGTTTCTTTAGGGTTTTTTATTGGTCTTTCTTTGGAAACCTATTTCACTGTCTTCTCATTTTGTTTAATTTTCTCTGTCTCTATAAAATTAGGGGAAATGTTTACCTTTCCTGATCTTGAAATGGTGTCCTGTGTGGGAGTGTTCTTATGCAGTCTGTATGTGCACAGTGACTTTGGTGGGAAAGCTGGATCTGAAGTGAGCATAGGCTGGCAGCCACCACCTTGGTGGGAGGTAGGGCTTGATTTGGAGGGGCCAGAGCCAGATCCATGTGCAAGCCAGGGCTTCTCCTATGTTTACTGCCCATCACTATCCTATTGGGGGCTAGTTTGGGGGCTTAGAGGCTGGAGCAGGAGACCTGATGGAGCTGTTTCTCCTGGGTATGATGGCAGTCTTTGCCTCGGTTTGAGATGTAGCTGGAATCTGAGGGCTTGGGGCTGCACTTCTATGCTGATTTCATTTTTTCCCAGCGTGTGTCCCCTGGTTAGAGGCTGGATCAGGACCAGAGGGATTGGTGTCACTCCACTGAACTGGCCTCGGTCCCTCCCTAGTGTGTACAGGGATGTACAATTTAGTGATGGTGGTCTCTGCCCTGGAGCTCGCTTCCATCCCTTGGGAGTGTGTGCAGAGACATGAGAGCTGATAATGGCTACCTCTACCCTGGTCAGAGGCAGGGCTGCATTCAGAGCTGGCTCTGTTTCCTCCATATATGAGTATTCTCACTGGCAAAGGAAGCCTCCTCCTTAGTGGGGAGAAGTGCCAGAGCAGAAGGGGCTGAAGTAGGAGCCCAGCTGGGGGCTGGAGTGTTCCTGGTAAGCCAGCCAGATGCCCAAGAAAATTTCAATCTGCTGCCTCCACACTATAACTGGGAGTAATCAAAACTTCGTGTATTCTTCAAGGACAGACTATTGGTTTCTTCTAGTCCTCTGGTAAGTCCCATTGGTTTTTAAACCAGCTAAGGGGGCTCATCTTCCCAGTGTTGGACCTGGGGGCTAAGTGCTAAATATGTGGTTCAAACTTTGTACTCCCCAGGGATGATACCCAAGCCTGGGTTATCCTTTCCTTTCTGTGTCCCCTGCTAGGGGTGTGGGTTCTAACCAGATCACTTCTCCTTCCTTCCTACCAGACTTCATTTGGATCTTTATTTACAGCCTTAGTTGTAGAAAAGCTGTTCTGCTAATTCCCAGGTTGATTCCCATGTGAGTCACTCTATATATAGTTGTAGTTTTGATGTGTTTGTGAGGGGAAGTGAGCCCAACATCCTCCTACTTCACCATCTTGATCTCCCCAAAATAACATTTTTAAAGGGAAAGCAACACTATCAACAAAAACTTATTTTAAGTTACTCTACTGTATAAAGTATGTTAGGTTCTGACATATTTAGAATAAGTTTTATTCCTTCCCAATATCTGACTTAACTTTTTAAACCACAGGCTATACATAAATATAGTATGTCAAGTATTAAGATTAAACAGCTAATCAACTTTTCAGTTATTTCAAAACATTTCCTTCCTATGAGAATAATGAAGTGATGTCAGTCCTAAATCTTTTAAAATTTATACATAGCAGGATTGTATCCAGTTTCATGAACAGAACATTTTCTTCAGCAGAGAGGCTAGATATATTACAGGTAGGAAACATCGATGCAGAAGTGATTCACAGAGATAAAGTGAATTCCAGAAAATCCTTTCACTATAGAGCTATTCTGGGAATTTGTCCACACATTCTGCAGAATGCAGGGTGATCACAAAACAGGACATGTCTCAAGTCTGGGTGAAGTGAGACTAAGTTTAGAAATTGTTCCTTCTGTATTCAGACACAGATATGCCCAACATATCCTAGAACAATGTTGTAAATACTTACTCCTCCCAAAACTGGAAATAGGAGATTTATAGTCTTTATATGATTGGATTAATAGTTTCCCAGCACTGGCTAGATCACCTTGATATTTGGTGACTTTATTTTCAGTTTCAAATCCATGGAGTGTGCTCACCCATTTTTAAAATATTTCCATGCTTTTTGAGTGTTTCACTGTCCTGCATTAGCTCCTACATTGAAGGTAATATGTGTTATGAAAGGATGTAAATTTCAGCCTAGGTTTAAACTGTGTCTTATTGTTGAGAAGTGTGTACCTATATGATGAATGGGTGGGGAAGTCTAAATAGAAGTCTTACTTGCATGGAGGATTGAGGATCTCCTAAGAGAACTCACTGGAAGGCACAAAAAAAGATTATCTGAACAATAAAGCCTTTGTTGTAGGAGAAAAGAGATAGTATGAATTTGAAGAAACAGTCATTTGAACCTCTCCCCTCTAAATCCAAAGAATAGGGAGGCCTGTCAGCAAACAGAGAAAAGTGTTTCAACAAAATGCTATATTTTAGGACCTGAACATAAGGATTTGGTAGATTTTAAACAGACTTCAAAACACTTGAGGAAATAATAAGACACTCTCCCATTTTGTTCTACCAAAAATCTCATGGATAGTTCTGGTGCATTCATGATGTGGTCTAGGAGACAGTGAATGGAGTGGTGCCTAATGAAAGAACCAGCATGTCCAGCAGGTAGAAGTGCCTTTGGAGGGCTTTCCTCCAGTGAACTCAACCTTAAGGAGTGAGGGCAGTTGAACAATACCCATCAGAAGTGGCAGAGGTTGCCATTCTCTGGACTTGATCCACATGTGAGACAACCTAGGAAATCCAAGATATTTAGGTGGAAAGAGCAGGGACCAGAAGGGAGGCTGATGTTCTACATTAGTCAGTGGGGAAAATGCCCTGAGAAATAAAAGTTATCCCTGTTAATAGTGCCCTGTAGGTTGGTGAGGCCTGTGGAAACTCCAGTCACAGCAGTGGTGCTATTCTTAATCTGTTTTGACAGAAATGTGAATTAAACATGTATACTTCCACCTCCTCTGAGAATTACACATTGTGTTTGTATATTTTGTGCCCATACCTAATTTGATTGGGGGGGGTCACACATCTGTATTTTATCAGTTTACACATAATAAGCAGGGCTTATTTCATGTCCCTGTTTAATCTCTGCCTTCACATTTCTATGTTATGTTTCTGTCAACAGTAGAGTCTTTCTTTACCCCAAAAACTTTAACCTCTAAACTGCATGTTGTAACTCTTATATTCTCTTCCAAACTGAAATCACCTGTAGGTTAGTTTTGTCTAAATCAGTATCCTCAAATAGACACAATAATACTGACACAGATAATAGGCACATTTCTAAATATCTTGTAACAGTGACATTCTATATTATAGGTAGTGAGTAAATAGGTCCAAGTGTTAGGTTTAATTTATAGTTGAATTGTAAAATGTAATTTAGGTATTTAGAAGTTCCCTGAAACAATTTTCATGGCATAGGAGCAATCTGATCTTTGTTAATAAGATCATTTAAAAGTAAAATATTTTTTCACTTGGAGTTATAAACTTTCTTTCTGAGTGTTCCAACTAGATTCATATAAACTTCATATATTTGATGAAAAACAATCAAACAGAATATGAACTTTCAGATATTTTCGAAGGATATAATAAAATGTGTCCCTTTTATCAAATGTAATAAGATATATAATATGATACTAAGTGAGATATCACATCTAAGAGCTTTTCTCTGCATAAGAAAATTCTATTTTTGTTGTTATTACTCTTAGCAGATGTGATAGGCAGATAATGAGTGTTCCAAAATGCCCATGTCCTAATTTTCACAACCAGTGATTATGTTTCTTTACTTTGCAAAAGAAAATTTGCAGCTATGATTATGGTTATGGACTTTATGATGCAGACAGTCCCCTGGATTATCCAGGTGGGACCAATATTTTCACAAGTGTCCTTAAAATGGAAGAGGAAGGCAAAAGAGACAGAGATATAACTAGAGAAAACAAAGGCACAGAGGATTGCAAAACCATTGCCTTTGATGACCTCACCTTCATTTTAGCTCAGTGAGACCCATGTCAGACTTCTAGCCTGCAAAACTGTAAGGTGATAGATTTGTGTTGTGTTAAGCCACTAAGTTTGTGATAACAAAGGCAGTAGAAAACTAATAGCGCAAAGTAATTTCCATGAAAACATTTATTTTTTAGAATGATTAACATGTGTTACTATCATAGAGTAAATATCTAGTTAAAATATGCCCTCCCCACCTCCATGAATGTCCACTATGTTCTAAGTTTAGGTAGGTAAACATTTAGGAAACTATCTTTAATCCTGAGTGGTCTCAGTTTGACTTTTAATTTTCACATGATCACCAGTTGCTGCTGATCTCAAAACACACTGAATTTATCTCTATGAAACTCTAAAATCTTTTAGGATATTCTTGTGTTGTCTCTTATTTTAACTTCTCTTTGCCAAATGTATTCAATTTCTTTTTTTTGAAAAATGTTTTTTTTCCACTGGAATAGTTTTTCTTGCCAGAACAAAATGCTCCAAAATTTGAGATATATTTGTTTTCGTGGAGGAAATATTAGTGTAGTATGCTGCTACAGTATATTTAAAACATTTTATTCACAAGTGATTATGCTGTTTATACGTAACTCACATTAGGCATCCAATTCATTATCTTATATAAACCTTTACTTACTACAAGGTTGAAATCTAAAACCTACATTTCCCAGACTTCCTTTCAGCTAAGGTCCTGAATACAAATTGATTTCCACCATTTGTTTAACATGTAGTGTAGCAAGATCTGAAAGGGAAGAGTTAATTAAAAACCATCTTCTTGTGGCTTTTACCTCTTACTATTGGCAAACAGTGCTCAGGAGATATGAGGGTTGCCAACAGTGGCACTGCAGGGTCCAAACTCCAGTTTCCTAAGTGTTGACAAGCAGCAGGTTCAGCACCTTGATCTGGCATCTCATCCCTTGACTCCAGTATCAGGAGCACATTTTCCAGCCTCCTGAGTGTTGGGCTGTGTTGGCAAAGGCAGAGACTCTTGTTTCTGCCATATTTCCATTTGTGACCTCAGAAGTAGTGCCCTCCTAGTAAGTCAGTTCTATATAGGTCCAGGAGTTATTCAAAGAGACCCAGCTTAGAAACTGTTCCTTCAGGCTTGTCAATGCTTTGGTAAGCACAGAATTTCCTGTATGAAATTTCCTCATGTTTAAAAATGCCTACAGTGGTTTCTGTTTCCTGCACTGAACTGTGGTAGAAAAGTCCAATCAGGAAATATAAAGATACATTATCCATAAAAAATTGCTGTGCTATTTGTGACAAAAATTTGTTATCTTCTCTATTGTTAAATGGAGAATTAATTGTAAGGCAATTACAGCACCTTAATTACCAGACATCTGCATCTATAAATTCATGAACATAATTTTTCCTAGAATTTGAATGTGTTTATTCATTTCAGGGGCAAGGATTATACATATGCCAATCATTGTTCTAAAAAATATATTAATTGAAAAATGATAATTGTTCAATCTTACATCAAGTGTCATTCAAGTATAATTCTGTAATTCTGTAGAATTCTGTAATTCTGTAGAAAGGGAAAAAAATCACAAAATTAATACACATACATGTATTAGGAATATGTACATATTACATAATGATTTAAATTTGTATATGTATATATCTATATCCTGTTTCTTTATATCCTTCTTTTTCTGTGTTATGGGCCAAACAACGTAATAGATGTCTCTCTAAATACAAAGAGAAAAAATACTTAGAGTGGATGTGTATGAATATTGGTTCAAGTTATTTACAATCAGTTCTGCCAGCTATTCCCAACTTTAATGCCACTTTCTTCCAGGAGTTAGTCTTTTATTTTAGTGGAGATTTATGAAACCTCTTGCATGCAGTCATTAAAACTGTGACCACCTCTCACTGCAGCCCTGTCATTTAGTTTTCTTGCATTATTAACTGGGCAAGGCACTGTATATGGTAATTATGTTCTCAATAATGGAACCTACTCATCACACATTAAGATTTCATTCAGAGTCACTCTTTTTGAATTTTAACATAAAAGAGCTTGTGAATAGGTGTGCACAGTGATTTGAATCTGTAAAAGGAAGATTTTATTCCATTAATGATATTTTTAAATCTAAAAAACATGCAATTAAGTAATATAACTTTTTAATACATCATCAGTCATATGTATTTTATACTTTAGCTTTCAAATCAAGGGAAAAACAATTTCTGAAAAAAATTATTTTTATGCTCTGAATCTACTTTCTAATATTAAGATATTTCTAATACCTGTCTCTGTGTTGAATCTGAATAATTTATTTTCTCCTAAATACTGGAGAAATTTCAACAAGGAGTATTCTTGCAATTTTGAGAGAATCTAGCAATAAGAAGGGAAAATTTCTCTATGACATAATTAGTGAGGCCCCTGAAAGGTGTTTTTCATTTTGTGTGTCTTGTATTATATTTAAAAATAAAACAAACTTTGGTGAGTGAAATTTATAAAATTAAAACAAAGTGTATTGATTCATTCATTTTCTTGGACATATATTTTAAGATGTAATAACTCTTAAAAATTTGAGAGTTTATTCTAATGTTTCCAGAGACTATTTTATTATTTTCAGATTATTCATTAAGAAAATTTTGCTGTCATTTTTGTTTTGTTGTTTTTAAAAACCTACACGAAATATTTTTAATCATATTGGTCATGCATTGTTGAAATGAAGGCTTATTTCTATGACTCAGTTGCTTAATGGTCCCTAAATTTCAGTATTAATTAAACAAAGACAATCTTGTTTGGTGACACATGAATTTAAGGAGGGCAGTTACAAGAGCATAAAATTTACTAGCTTGATTTCTACTAGTTATATTAATAGTTGTCTCTTGGTATCCATGGGGGATTAGTTCCAGCACCCCATCCCCTCCAAGGATACCAAAATCTGCAGACACTCAAGTTCTTTATACAAAATGGTGTAGTATTTGCATACAACCTTCCTCCCATACACTTCTAACCATCTCTAAATTACTTACAGTGCCTTATATAATGTTCATGTTATATAATTTGTTGTAAACACAATGTAAATGCTATGTAAACAGTTTCCAGTACATGGCAAATTCAAGTTTTGCTTTTGTTCCTTTCAATGTAATGAGATCTAATTGACATACAGTAATGTGTAAGTTTAAGTTATACAGCATAATGATTTGATTAACATACTTCATGAAGTGATTATCACAATAAGTTTATAGAACATCCATCATCTCATATAGGTACAAAATTAAATAAACAGAAAAAAAGTTTTTCTGGTGATGAGAACTCAGGGTTTACTCTGTTAACAACTTTCATATAGAACATATGGCAGTGTTAATTAATTAATTTATCATGTTGTATATTTCACCCCTAGTACTTATTTAAGTTTGTACCTTTTGACTGCCTTCATCCAATTCCCCTTCCCCTACATCCTCTGGTCAAGTTTTGCTTTTAAAAACTTCCTGGAATTTTTTTTTTAATATTTTTGATCCACAGTTGGTTGAATTTGTGGATGTGTAACCTGTGGATTTGGGGGGCTGACTGTAGATTACTTGGTTTCTCCTAAATATGATCAAGTCCTTTTAATACATACAACATTCATTTTATCATCTAAATGATTAGTCTTTAGATCAGATGCACTGAGCTAGCAAAATAAATTAACAATCCACATAAGTGGTGTAGCAACCAGAGAAAAGTAGATCATATTGGAGCGTCAGAACACAAATCCAGTGAAATAAAATTTTGGATGAGAAAGATGAGCCATTCAGTGATAATAAATAAAGTTGCTGTGTTTTATTTATTTATTTTTTTGCGGTACGTGGACCTCTCACTCTTGTGGCCTCTCCCGTTGCGGAGCACAGGCTCTGCGGCCATGGCTTACAGGCCTAGCCGCTCCACGGTATGTGGGATCTTCCCGGACTGGGGCACGAACCCGTGTCCCCTGCATCGGCAGGCGGACTCTCAACTACTGCGCCACCAGGGAAGCCCAAGTCGCTGTGTTTTAAAAGATCCAAATGAAACAAAAAGGAATAGAAAACTGAAGGAAAGAAAGGAAAAAGGAAGGAAGCAAGAAGAAAGAAAGAAAAGAAAGAAAGAAAAAGAAAGGAAAAAAAACCTTTTGAACATAAAAGTGTTTATAAATGAGTAGATGAATTAAAGAGGATGGTCATAATAAGGTGTCAGCATCCAGGATGATTAAGTACAAGAAATATTTCAAGGAAGTGAACACAAATATAAACAGGCTACAATAATAAATGAAACAAAAGGGAAATGTAAGGTATATCCAGAAGACTTTATTTGGGAAAATATATATTCCCCAATGAAAATAAAGATGGTAGAGGACAAAAATTAAAATATAGTAGAAGGAAGGGTTAGTGAGATAATTAAAGACATTACTGATTTCCAAGTTAGATTATTGGAAACTTTCTGACTTATAAAAATAAATTGTTTTTTCTAGCTTCTATGCAAGAATAACAAATAAGTTGTGTTATTGTATTTGCCATTAACAGCCCTGGAAGCTGGAAGACATTGAAGGGACATTTATAAACTATGAAGAAAAAATAACTTTATTTTTCAGTAAGATAAAATTACAGGACAAAATGAAGATATTGAAGAATATACTAGAATCCCAAGATTGTAAAATCTTTATATTCTCTCTAATGTAGATATTTGAGAGAAAACTAACTAAAAATGAAATATGTGAATACAGAAACATCAACATGGGACAAAAGGTGAAGCAGAAATGACAGTGGTGAGCAATTATCGTGGAATAGGTAGAGAGTTACATGCTGAATGGTATTTCTTACCTTATATCACAAACAATCCTCAAAATTGTACTGGCTTACCATAATAAAACTTCATTTCTTTCTCATGTAATGGGCTACCCTGAGTGTTACACAGATGGCTTTCTACACAGTGATTCAGGCACTTTACATTCTATGTCACAGCCAAGCCCTAGACCCTGGGTGTGTTCATGCCAGGTAATAACTGGTGAAAAATTATGTGGAGAAGACACATATATTTCTTAAATGTTTCATACTAGAAATGACACATTACTCATGCTCACATACCTTTACAAAGAATTAGTCACATGGACTCATCTAGATATAGCAGTTACTGAAAAATATAGTCCATGGTTTAGAAGATAAATCCAAGCAACACAATTACACTTTCTCAGTCTCTGCAATTAGGTGTGTCTATGTGACTGAGTATATCCAATGGAATGTGAGTGGAAGGAAGTTGCACCATCTCCATATATGGGCCATAGAATTCTCTCACATTTGATTCTCCTCTTCTTTTCCTTCAACCTCTTGAAGCATAAGAGCTTGGAGAACTTGGAAGCCATGGTTTGAAGATACTGTAACCACAAGATTGAAAGAGCTTGGGTCCCTGTAATTGTTTAAATCAGTAGTTCTCTACTGGGGCTGATTTTGTCCCCTATGGGGTATTTGGCAACATCTGGAGATATTTTGGGTCATCATAACTAGGAAGGTGCTATTGGAATTTAGTTGGTAGAGATTGTAGATGCTGTTTTACAATCTACAAGAACAATCTACCACAACAAAGAATTAGATAGGCCAAAAATGTTAATAGAGCCAAGGCTGAGAAACTCTAACTTCCATGAGGCTGATGCCAATCAGAGACACATGTTTTCATTCTTTATGAATGAGAAATAAACTAATATATTAAACCACTGAGATTTTAGGATTTATATTTTATTGCAGCTAGCATTAAGAATACTTGATTCATATGTTTTCCTACTTAGAATGACATGAAACGTACATTAAGAGCGTCACGGAGACCAGTGTAATTAAATATTAATCTTTAATTCACATATTTAACAGTTACTGAGCACTCATTGTGAACTTGACATTTTTTTAATAGTAAAATATTATTGAAACATGTTCTTAACCCTGTAAGAACATTAGTCTATAAGCAGAAGGCAGTCAATTGAAGATCCAGTTAAAAATCGTCATGGACACCATGATGATATATTCAGAGTTCCATGGCAGCACAACAAGAATACTTATCCTGTTAAAAAAAAAAATGTTGGTAAAACCATACTGAGTATAGATGTTTATGAAAAGCTGAATTTTTAGCTGAATTCTAAACAATAGGTAAAAATTAGATAACTTAGGGTCAAGATTATTTCATATTGAGGGTACAACACACTTAAGGGTCTGAGATGAGATAAAAATAGAGGTTATTGAATGTTGTGGAGTGGGCTATGGCAGTTCAGTGTGTATCTAGAATGAGTGTATAGGGATGAGGGTAAGGGTAGGAAGAGAAAATGAGTTTTAGAAAAGTTCTATCGTAACACCAAGTTGAGTAAAACAAGAATGTGTTCTAATTTCCCTTCTTTTTAATATTCTTAACAATTTTGTAGCATTTGCAATCCATATTCTCCTAAATAAGGGAAGAAAAAAAAAAAGAACAAGAGAAGAAAGCAGTCTTCTAAATTATAGTTATTTGGCTTTATATCATCAATTACTCAAAATTGTAATACTCAAAACTTTAATAGAAAATATGATTTCCTTTTCATTGTTGGAAAAGACATGTATCAGTTAGACATTGCTGCATAGCAGATCATCCCCAAATGCACAGCAGATTAAAATAATAGATGTGTATTACTGCTCTTAAGAGTATAGGTCAGTTGTGTGATTCTTCTGTTTTTGGCCAAGCTTGCCTGGGATTTCTCAATGTGTCTGTGGTCAGCTGGTAGGTGGCCTGAGGATGACTGGTAAAGGAAGCCCTCATTCGCATGTCTGATGTATGACTATCTGCCTTCTGAAATAACAGAAGTAAATGGGTCACCCTAGTTTCATCATCCAGTAGGCTAGCCTTCTTCACGTGGCAGTGCAAGGTCCAGAGATAAAACAGAATTGTACAAGACCTCTTGAGGCCTGTGCTCAGAACTGGAAATGAGACTTTTACTGCCTTCTTTTAAAGTAAATCATAAGGGCAACCAAGTTGCCAGGATAGGGAGAATGAACATCATATCTTGGTGAGAAGTTTTGTGAAGTCACATTGCAAAGAGTGTGGATACAGGGAAGAGTGAAACAGTGGGTGAATTTTAACAAACAAACACAGAAAAATTAACAGTAATCAATTTTCTACGTCAAGTTTATCAAGGTTATCTCCTCCCCATCCCACTATAACTTTCAATTATTAGTAGCTAATAATGCTAACAATTTCCTTTCTGTGACCAGAGTTGGATTTTTAACCAGATAACTTTGTGGGGATCATTAGAAGGTTTTATTTTTCCAAGAGGGATTTTCTTAATATGATTTACTTATGTAAATTTTGTGTGAAGATGGGAATTTGTATATTTTTTTACTTTCCATAACAAAATTTTTACATTTACAAAAAATTAATTATTTGAGATAATCTTAGACTTTCCTATGGCTATTTTATCTATGCATTACTTAGAGAAGAAAATGTGAGCTTCTGATAAGTCACAAGCCCTCATTCAACAGAACAATTTTATAAAATAATGGCAGGGGCTTCCCTGGTGGCGCAGTGGTTGAGAGTCCGCCTGCAGATGCAGGGGACGCGGGTTGGTCCGGGAAGATCCCACATGCTGCGGAGCCACTAGGCCTGTGAGCCATGGCCGCTGGGCCTGCACGTCCGGAGCCTGTGCTCTGCAACGGGAGAGGCCACAACAGTGAGAGGCCCGCGTACCGCAAAAAAAAAAAAAAAAAAAAAAGATAATGGCAAATTCTTCTTCAGCTTAGTTCACTTTTTTTTTTTTAACATCTCTTTTGGAGTAGAATTGCTTTATAATGGTATGTTAGTTTCTGCTTTATAACAAAGTGTATCGGTTATACATATATCCCCATATCTCTTCCCTCTTGTGTCTCCCTCCCTCCCATCCTCCCTATCCCACTCCTCTAGGTGGTCACAAAGCAACAAGCTGAACTCCCTGTGCTATGCAGCTGCTTCCCACTAGCTATCTATTTTACATTTGGTGTTGTATATATGTCCATGCCACTCTCTCACTTTGTCCCAGCTTACCCTTCCCCCTCCCCATATCCTCAAGTCCATTCTCTCGTAGGTCTGCATCTTTATTCCCGTCTTTCCCCTAGGTTCTTCTGACCATTTTCTTTTTCTTTTTTTTTTTCAGATTTCATATATATGTGTTAGCATACGGTATTTGTTTTTCTTTCTGACTTACTTCACTCTGTATGACAGTCTCTAGGTCCATCCACCTCATTACAAATAACTCAGCTTCATTTCTTTTTATGGCTGAGTAATATTCTATTGTATATATGTGCCACATCTTCTTTATCCATTCATCTGTTGATGGATACTTAGGTTGCTTCCATGTCCTGGCTATGGTAAATAGAGCTGCAATGAACATTGTGGTACAAGACTCTCTTTGAATTATGGTTTTCTCAGGGTATATGCCCAGTAATGGAATTGCTGGGTCATATGGTAGTTCTATTTTTAGTTTTTTAAGGAACCTCCATACTGTTCTCCATAGTGGCTATATCAATTTACATTCCCACCAACAGTGCAAGAGAGTTCCCTTTGCTCCAAACCCTCTCCAGCATTTGTTGTTTGTAGATTTTCTGATGATGCCCATTCTAACTGGTGTGAGGTGATACCTCATTGTAGTTTTGATTTGCATTTCTCTAATAATTAGTGATGTTGAGAATCCTTTCATGTGATTGTTGGCAATCTGTACATCTTCTTTGGAGAAATGTGGCATATATGAATACTCACTCCATCCTTACATCCTAACTTCCCTTTATTCTATTCCACAAAATTTGCTAAGTCATTTCAAAAGGCTCTCCTACAGCTAATTAGGTTTTATATAGATGACACTAGATAATTTATCTAATCAATATTCAATAAATTAGGACTTTGTCATTAATGATTGTAAATATTTTCTCAGCTACCCAAAGATGACTGTAGTAGGAATCATTATAAGTGTTCCAATACTTCAAATATTAAAAATATTAAGGAATGATGCTGGACACTTCAAACCGACAAGAACTATTGCTATTGTGATCACCTTACACTTTATAAATATGTCTCAATTATTACATTTATTTTCATGTATTCTGAATCTCTCTTTACATAATTGTAAACACTAGTTCCCTGAAGACTTGTATCAAGTATTATTGTTAGTAAAGTTCCAGTTGTCCAAAAAAGAGTGGTCGATCACATTTTTTGTTTGATTTTCTTTTTAAGTTAAAAAAAATGTATGTCAGGGTGGTTATTACGCAAATTAGAGTAATATTCTGTGGTCTCACATCAGCATCTCTGATCAAGAAACACATTGTTTTGACCCCTGGTCATTCTGTTTTATGTTCTCCACCTTAATTTTCCTTGAACAACCCACCCTCTTCCCCCATGGTAAATGGTCTTCCTCTTGACTTGGAACATTGTTTATCTTTTTCCTTACCTCTCTATATTGTAACACTTTTCTGAACTAGCAAGGGAACCCACTTACCAGAGGCCTGAGTGCTTATGAGCTAATGCTAAAAATTGTAAGATGCCAAGGAAGTTGACAGAGATAAAATGAAAGAATTTCTCCTAGGACTAAAAAACAAAAGAAAAACATCTAGAAACTAGTTTTATCCAGTCTCTCCTGATAATATTCCTCTCACTCTGCTATCCCATTAAATGTAATGGATGTGATGTCAGGAAGGGGCTAACTTGAGAGACTCTTGTTTAATATTCTGGCAGGGGGAATGTCTTGTGAACTATCTGAGTGTTAAACTATCTGAGTGTTTGTCACATTTGTGACAAATGTAGGGCACTGGATTGCCTATGTTCTGTGAAGGTCTATTGCTGCATAAGGACTATAAAACCATCCAAGTTAACACTGGCGGTTGAGTTTAATTCTAACATATTTCTAAATATCAAATGGTCGTGATTAAAAACAAAGTGGTGATATTCTATTACCAATGGCCATAAATACTGGGAGAGTGGGTAGATAAATGATGTTCCAAGAGTATGAGGAAGGCAGTGTTAACTTGCAATTAAATAATTTGAATAATACCTCGAATTCACAAATCATTGCTTCAGAATCAGAGCATAAAAGAAAAAATAAAACCAATATCATTAACGTACCCAGACTGGGGAAAATGGGAAATTGAATAAATCCATACCTGTAGATTCCTACCAAATACTGAGTTACTAGACATCGGATGATGTGGCCATATCTAACAAGTAACTAAAAAACCTATATATTACCCAATTCTTATGATTGCCATTATATCAGCTAAATCCCTATTAAAATTAATTTACTCAATAAAAATAATGTATCATCTGTTACATTTCATTTTAAATAATCTAGTCAATGGTGATTCAATTATAGAATCTCTCTTGATCATTACACTTTTTTGATAATTTATAAAATAGTAATGCTGAGGCTTTCAAAATCCTGTGCTAAACTTAAATTAATAAAAATTTTAAGATACATTCGAAAGCACGTTAGCCACTTCATACAATTTGTGTTGCAGCGATAGAAGTTTGTAGAAACAAGACTTTAGAAAATAACCTAATATACTTTAAATTAATGGAGAAACAAATATTTTCCCTAAAAAGTTTTTAACTTCATATTTAAAGGCTAAATTTGTTACTTATTTGCAGAAAAAAATCACAAGTTAAAAATATAAGTAAGTTGGACTATTTCTTACTCTTTAAACTCACGCATCAGGATGCAAATTACGTTATGCTGTGGTTCACCAAAATCATATATCTCCGAATGATCAGAAAATAAAAACAGGACTAGTTACAATGTTCAAAAAGTAAGAAGTTATTCTCAATACTATTTTGAGATATTGTGTTTAAATAATATTTTCCTCACAGCTCAAAGTGAAATTTACTCACCTGTCATCACATACTTTAGACTTACCATCAATTGAGTAGAATGTGCACTTATTATATAAGGGAGTTACCTGGGTATGAGAGCACACTGACACAGGTAATAATACCATTATCATTCTTATTAATAGTAATTTTTCTTGTGTGATGTGAACTTATTTTGTCCCTTTGCAATGTGAATACTCTCATATTATTCATCATTTGACTCCCTAAATTTACTAGAGTTATGTTTTTTTTTAAGATATTAAATATCATGTCTTCTTGCTGAAGACTGTAATCACTAAAAGAATTCATTCAAGCCTTAAATTGCTTATTTGTAAGCAAATGGAGCAAATTGACGATTTCAGTTACTGCTTTGGAATACAAACTAAACTGAACTCATAAAATTTTCTGCTTTCTGTAAAATAGAGCAGTATAATGTTACTGAGCTGCAAGAAAAAAATGCTATCAGGAAACTTAGTCCAAAGTGTATCACATATGCGTATGCATATTTCCCTCAAGGTAAAACAGGGATTTAGAGAAGAAGGAGACTTGGTAGTGTTATATATTTCCAAAAAGAATATTGAAGGTCAAAACATAACTGATCTGGGACTAGGTGGAAAGACAGAATGAGGTAATTATGGAAGTGGAAAAGAGTCAGTCAGGAGACAGCAGGAGAATATAAGTAATGAAGAGGCTGAATGAGAGTGAACTTATGGTTTATAAACTGAATTACATCTGGCAAATATTCAGCGTCTTTAAATTTACTTACTGGCAGGACATATATCAAAAAATGGTGGCTGTATTATAGCCATTGTCCATTAGATTTGAAACATGAATCTAGGTTATACTATGTTTTCCCACCTTCTGATATTTGCTAGAATTGGGTCTGAACTTACATTTTTTGTTATTTTGTTTTTTTCATGTTTTCATTTGCCACTGATCACTCATTTGAGAGAAAAAAAAGATGGTGATATTTCATGGTTATCTATATATATATATGTGTGTGTATATATATATATATATTCTTCTTGACACAAGAATCTGATAAAAATACATTTGTTTACTTGTTCTATTCATTCAATGGGACTAAAAGATGTCTCTTACCTGCTCTTGCCATCTCTTTCCATATGCAGAAAGTTCAATAAGCATGGTCTCTCTCTACCCTGTCACTCATTCTACAACAGAGGAGTTGGAAAATTATGCCAGACTGGTAATTTCAGGAGAACAATTTGGTCACTTTCAGCCTACCTTCCTCCTCCTTTCTTCTCTATGGAGCCAGTCTGTCTACAGAGAGCAAAGCTTTTCTACTTTCCAGACAACCCTTACCTGCCCCACCTACCTTCACACACACAGCAGGAGACTTCACTGGTCTAGCAGTTCCTGTGGTTCTCTGGTGAATCTACACGACCGTAGTAGCTGGTACAAGGTAGCATTTACTCACAGAATAAGCCCTTTCTCTAATACTTCAGCATCCTCAGTAGTATTGTAGATATTTAAACCCAGCTTTAATGCTTTGTCTTTTCGTAGTGCTACTTACTGGACCTCCTCAAATATCCATCAATTCAGAATGTGTTGTCGCTGGAATCTCACAGCGTGTTATTGTGCTAAACTTCAGAAATATATAAAAAGTACTACAACACACCAGTATGCATTTAATGATATTTTAACAAGCACTGCCAGATGCAGGTAGATAGACACATGGCTAGACACTTGGATGAATAAATTACATTTCTAATCACATTTTAGTTGGAGGTGGCTTAGTCCTTGAGGTTCCAGATACTGTGTGTCATGCCAGGCATGGAATGCAGTGCAAATCTTCTGGAAAGTAATGATAGCATGGTGAGAAAATATGTGCTATGACATATGCAGCAACTATGGGAGTGTATCTGAGAGCACAGGCTGCTGGTGGGGACTGAGGACTAGTGAAGCCTTCCTGGAGGAGGTGACATCTGTGTTGCTTTTCCCAAATATATAGGGTATCAGAGGAGATGCTAAATAGACAGTAGAATGCCATTAGAAAATTATCTTTAAAAATGAGGCAACTAACAGTTTTCATACATATCATGCATTTGGCAGGATTTATTTTTTTCTAATGAAATTGAGATTAAGATAAACTAGTGTTTATTGAGATTAATGGTATAGTAGTTAATTACAAATTTTATGTTAGGCTTCTCTTTGAAGAAAAACAATAAAATGCTGGCATGCATGTACAAGGTCAAGCTAGAGATGTATTAAGAGCACCCAAATATGTGGCATGGTACCATGATAGAAAAGGTTAGAATTCATTGCCATCTGGAAGTTTAATATCTTGTAGGTAAAACAAAACACACAGGCAAATTAAATTAATATGGCATGATTTAAATAAATGCAATCCTGCTATCCATGATTAATTTACAACTGAATGGAAGAGATAAGTGTTTGGGAAATTCAAATTACTTAGAAATTACAGCTGACTGGAGATGAGGTTGAGTTTACTGGAGGAACAGAATCTCAAAGGGGTCCTGATGGAGACCTTGAATAGTCATTTGTCTGTGAATACTTTTGTTTGTGCAAGTTAACAATACATTATGGTTGATTTAAGGATCAATAGAACTGTCTTAAAATGCACTTTGTAATATCCAATGATTAAAATTAACCTCATCAAAATTAATTTTTAGTTGATTATTTGAATCAAGCTCTTAACTTTTCTTGGATCAGTTTGTTTTCATTGCAACAAATTTTCGTATTGCATGTACATTCATGTTTTTATTCTAAAGATGGTGACATTTTTATAGATGTAGGCAAAAAGTCAGGTCCATTCCTTCTTATACAGTGGGAGAGAAAGGCATAAATGCAAGAGGACATGTTAACAGAACTCTTTTCAACTATAAACTTTTTTTGAAAGATGAATTTTCAAAAAAGTTGAAATCCATTTTTTTAGTCAAGAGAAGAGGAGCTAAACACACTTTTCTTCTCTCATTTTATTGAGTTGTCCACTTGAACACTATCTACTTTCAAAAATACTTCATTTCTATTAGCCCTAATACCACTATTAAGAATGCATACCATAGATATATTTCAAGGTATTCATTCTTAAAGGAATATTATATCCAAATATAGACATAATAGAGAATATCATGCTGACAATAGAAATTTTTCAGTGTCTCAGGAAAGCTGATAGATTTTATGAACATATTACCTTGTCAGACATTCCTGTGTGCTCTATTTATTTTTTATATGACCTTGGCTGAAAACCATCCTGTCCCAATTATTTACAACACTGAAGTTGAACAAGTTATTTGATAACATCTTCTTTAGAGACACCTGGTAAATCTGAATAATTATGTCCAATAAAAAGAGTCCTTGGAATTGATAATTTACCATCAGCCATGGTAATAAAGATTAATGTCAGGAACTCATTTAATCTTAAGGCAAAACTGTCATTTAATTTAATTGACTTCTCCTTCTATTACATAATGAAGCTATGGGTTAGAATCTTTGTCCTACTTTTTGTAATATTTTGAAATGCAATTTTATTCCCATTTATAATGTCTTTTCCTCAGAAAAAATGAGTAAATTCTATTAAAATTATCATATTTATTAAGAAAGATAATACGGAGGGAGGAAATTTTGACACTAATTTTTCCCGGCAAATGGAAAAGATGGCTTACTCCTTCCTACAATGGGACTCACTCTGCTAATGGATATATTGCTCATTATACATTCTCTCCTTCCAATAAATAAACATGATTTCACATAGAACATTGCATTTATTCTGAGATAGAAAGGAGAGAGTACTATAGTTTTTATTTTATGAACAAGGAATTTAAGTAAAATGTTTCTAGCTGGCATGTGTAGGATTATGTTGCTAAAACACACACACACACACACACACACACACTCACATGAACATGATTTTCTAATTTTTATTCTGGAAAAAAAAACCCACAACATTATTTTCTAACTTTTTATTTTATATTGGAGTATAGTTGATTAATAATGTTGTGTTAGTTTCAGGTGTACAGAAAAGTGGTTCAGTTGCCCATATACATGTATCTATTCTTTATCAAACTGTTTCCCATTTAGGTTGTTACATAATATTGAGCAGAGTTCCCTGTGTTATACAGTAGGTCCTTGTTGGTTATCCATTTTAAATATAGTAGTGTGTACATGTCAGTCCCAAACTCCCTAACTATCCCTTCCCCCGCAACACTTCTCCCCTGGTAACCATAAGTTCATTCTCTTGGTCTGTAAGTCTGTTTCTGTTTTGTAAACAAGTTCATTTGTGTCATTTTTTTTTAAGATTCCACATATAAGTGATATCATATGATATTTGTCCTTCTCTGTCTTACTTCCCTCAGTATGACAACTTTTAGGTCTGTCCATGTTGCTGCAAATGGCATTATTTCATTCTTTTTAATGGCTGAGTAACATTCCATTGTATGTATGTACCACATCTTCTTTATCCATTTATCTGTCGATGGACATTTAGGTTGCTTCCAGTGCTGCAATGAATATTGGGGTGCATGTATCTTTTCAAATTATGGTTTTCTCCAGATTTATGCCCAGGATTGGGATTGCAGGATCATATGCTAGCTCTATTATTAGTTTACTAAGGAATCTCCATACGGTTCTCCATAGTGCCTGTACCAAGTTACATTCCCACCAACAGTGTAGGAGGGTTCCCTTCTCTCCACACGCTCTCCAGCATTTATTATTTGTGGATTTTTTAATGTTAGCCATTCTGACTGGTGTGAGGTGATATCTCATTGTAGTTTTGATTTTCATTTATTTAATAATTAGCAATATTGAACATCTTTTCATGTGCCTCTTGGCCATCTGTATGTCTTCTTTGGAGAAATGTCTATTTAGGTCTTCTGCACATTTTTTGATTGGGTTGTTTGTTTTCATGATATTGAGCTGCATGGGTTGTTTGTAAATTTTGGAGACCAATCCCTTGTCGGTCACATCATTTGCAAATATTTTCTCCCATTCCCCGCAACATTCTTGTATGTCAAGGACTTCGTTACTTTTTTCATTCTTTCTTAGTGCATACCTTAATTATGTACATAAAATAGGGATTCATTAGATACATTAATTATATTTGTACTTGAATTTCTAATTAACAACATCTACCTTTGTAATATGGTTTTATGGATTTCAGTTAACTGACTATACAGGAATAGCTATAACAATATCAAGAAATATAAAAATATAAGTTAACTATACTCATCTCTCTATATTTTAAAATTATTCATATTTTTGTTCTTGTAGCATATTTATTTCTAATGGCAACACCAATATTATAGTAGGTAGAACAGTAATCTAATTTCAAATATACAAAAAACAAAAGGCAAATTTCTTCTATATCTTTACATTTGTTCTTTTCCCACCTTATTTTATTCCTCTTGGTAAAAAGCATTTAAAATGGAACTAAAAACTTGTATCTTTCCTTTCCAATAACCTTCCATTGTTAAATACATTAAGGGGTAAGACATCTTTCAAGTTGCTGTTTTCCTCTCATCCAGATGAAATTTGTCTTAACTCTAATTTTTGAGTTATATCATTGTCTCACTTGTAATTTGTGCAATGTCAAAATAACTTCTTCACCTAGATAAATCAGTGGGAAAAATCAGATTCCTGTGTAAAATGACATTTGAATTCAACATCATGTCAGCTGAAAAAAAAAACAATTGGTTGATTTAATTATCACCATAGCTGATTTGAGGCAACACAGTGTTGTATAGAAACCACACAGTTTTAAGAAGTTTTTTTTTTTTCCCCCAAATATAGCAATAGAAATACAGGGATAATTAGACATTGCCAGGAAGTTGCATTACTTCATTCTTCTTTGAACTAAATCTATATCCCTAATTCAAAAAAATAACTGATATTATTTTTGCAGAGAAAAATCATTTAAATTCATATCAAACAAGAGTTAAACATACAGAATTTATTATGTTCTAGATACTGTTCTCAGATCTTAAATTATTAACTCCTGAAGACTTAAAAACTACCTTATGCAAAAGTCACTATTGTAATCTCCAATATGCAGAGGAGTAAACTGAGACATGGAAAAATTTCATTCACTTGTAAACTTAGGATTCAAATCCAGCCTCTCTGTTTCTAGAATCTATGCTGTTAACACTACACTGTTTTAGTTAAATTAGATACAATTTCAAAGGGTATTTTAAAATACTCATATTCATTCACCCCAGTTATTATCAATATTTAACTGAGAATGTATATATCTAGAGCTGCTTGTGTGTATATCTACATTAAGATTGATATCGATATCTAGATATTTAGATATATCTACATATCTCTATGTACAAATATCTATATATCTAGATATAAATACATAATCTCTATAGATATATCTAAAAAGATTTTATATACACATATATAATATAGACAGATATAACATATCTATTACATAGGACTACACATTTAAAATTACTAAATTGATACAATGTTTTTAACTTAAAATGACTAAGACTTTCTTTTCCTTTAGAATCACAAGACAGTACTGGACAGTCCCTGAGATTTTAGCCAAGAGCAGGGAAAAAATGTTTTCCCTGACTAAATATTTTGTAATATCTCCCAAGCCATGCTTATGCAAAGCTCTGATTAAATGTTAAATAGAAATTTATTTTTATTTACAAATATATGTATATGTAATTATACATACATATATACAAATATATATCTAGATATGTACAGATTATAGATCTATCTATATAAAAACATGTTATATAGAGGTATATATCTAGATATATATCTAGAAATATAAATATAGATAGATATATAGATGTTGATATATATAGATTGTAGATCTATATATCTTAATACATAATATATATCTAGATATAGATATAGACATATCTTCTATATCTAGACATATCTATAATGTCTATATAGACATTATAGATAAATGTAGATATATATTACATCACATATAGCTATGTAAATATATATGTATAATATAAGCACATATTTTTTAATAAAAATAGATTTATATTTAACATTTAAGCATGGCATTGAGTAAGCATGGCTTGGGGATATTATAAACTATTTACCAAGTTGAAATTATGCTCTTAGCTAAGATCTCAGGGAGTGTCCATGATTATCTGTTGATTCCCAAGGAAAAGAGTCTTACAGCCTTTTTACGTTGAAATTATCTTAGTTCGGAAATTTCAAACGTGCAGTCCTATGTGCTGATTTTTAAGTTTAACATTACTTAATGTTTAACCTTCTTACCTCCCCAGCTAAGGTCTTCTGTGGTCAGAAGTAGGTTCAGTAACCACTTACTGCAGTTCTTCAGTAACTAGTGATGCCTTGGAACCAAGCCCATTTTTACCTTTGTGCATGTAAATATCTTTTTTCCCCAGGGAGAGGAGTGAGATGGGATGAGAGAAATCTTTTAGTATCCACTATTTTTTCTTTCTTCTATTAATTGAAAATATTAAATGACCAAGCTCTTTGGTTATCCAGGATTATAGCTGTTATGCCCAAGAGAAGAAATCAATCAAATGCAAAGAAACAGAGTCATAGTGCAAAATGTGTGGTTCAAAAATGTGGGTTCAGATTACTGGAGTTAAATTAGTTAACCTGGATGAGTTCGTGCAGGTAGCTTGCTGAAAGCTGAATAGGGGAAGAATAGCATCCAAATCTATCCTGGTCCTGGGTGTTACCCAATCTGGATTTCATATCAGTGGGGTCAGTTTTGGTCTTGTGAGTAATTAGAACTTCTAAATAGTAGAAACAAATTCTTGGAGTTCCCAAGTAGTAGGCACTAATTTTATTAGCCTATCCTAAGGAGATTTGAATACTGGGGAAGCAGGGATCCACACTTGATTTCCTTGCTTCCTGATAAGAGGTTCCCTGAAATTTCCCCAACCAACATTGCCTTCCAATCCACATTCTACCACTCTCCTCCTTTGTCCTCCTGATTCCAACAGTTGTAAAAGCTTTATAGCCTGTCATTGTTTGGGACATGAACATGGGCAGAAGATGGAGGCCATAATAATCAATTGTTGTATATCCAAATATAATCCTGGTTATATCTATGACTGTTCTTTCATTGGACTTTACAGGATAGAAATGTTGCCTTTATCTTTATGAAATTGCTCTTCCAAATATGACACTTCTCAGACATATTTACTGACCCATAATACGGACAATATCTCTCAAGATGACTACACAATGTCACTGCCCATAAAACTAAAAGAGATCAAGACTTTTATTAATTACATTTTTCCTGAAAAGACATTTTACTCTAAAATAAGCAACAACTACTCCTAATTATATTTCTCCTTTTGGTTTCCGCTCAGCCATGTTTTCCTGTCATACTCAGAGACAGTGAGTTTGCTAATAGACCACATTCACAGAGCTACAGATAACGCACTGAATTATTTTAAGCAAAATGACTAGAAAATATTAAAATTTAACATTGTAATGAGAGGTTGAAGAGAACCTGTTGTATAATCCCTGTATTTCAGGGTTATAGACAGATGTATCAGTAAGAGTTTATCAGAAAATCAGAGCCTATGAGTGATGTAGAATAAGAAATTTATAGTAGGAATTAAATCTTATAAAATTGTGGAAGCCAATTTCATGCTCTATGTAAGATGGTTGCTTTTGTGTCTGATATGGGGCCTGAAATCAGCAAGTTGGTAGTTGGAAGGAAAAGATAGACATGAAGTGAGGGAGATCAGGGAAAAATATGGACCTCCTGAGGACATGTTGGAGTCCGAACTGGAAACCACATCTGTCTCTGACAAATTCAGATCTCAATAATGTGAGTGATCTGCAGGAAAAGCTTCACTATGGAGCAACATACACACCTGTCTCAGGATTTGAAGAAATTTTTTTTTTTTTTTTGGTATGCGGGCCTCTCACTGTTGTGGCCTCTCCCGTTGCAGAGCATAGGATCCAGACGCGCAGGCTCAGTAGCCATTGCTCACGGGCCCAGCCGCTCCGCGGCATGTGGGATCTTCCCGGACCGGGGCACGAACCCGTGTCCCCTGCATCGGCAGGCGGACGCTCAAACACTGCGCCACCAGGGAAGCCCTGAATAAATTTTTTTAAATTAATTTTTATTAGAGAATACTTGCTTTACAATGTTCTGTTAGTTTCTACTGTACAGCAAAATGAATCAGCTATACATATACATATATCCCCTCTTTTTTGGATTTCCTTCCCATTTAGGTCACCACAGTGCATTAAGTGGAGTTCCCTGTGCTATACAGTATGTCCCCATAAGTTGTCTATTTTATACATAGTATCAATAGTGTATATGTGTCAATACCAGTCTCCCAAATCCTCCCACCCCATCCCTTTCCCCCGTGGTATCCATACATTGTTCTCTACGTCTGTGTCTCTATTTATGCTTTGAAAATAAGGTCATGTATACCATTTTTCTAGATGCTACATATAGGCATTAATATACGATATTTCTTTTTCTCTTTCTCACATACTTCATTCTGTATGACACTCTCTAGGTCCATCCACACCTATATGAATGACTGAATTTCATTCCTTTTTATGGCTGAGTAATATTCCATTGTATATATGAACCACATCTTCTTTATCCATTCCTCAGTTGATGGATATTTAGGTTGCCCCTATGTTCTGACTACTGTAAAGAGTACTGCTATGAACATTGGGGGGCTTGTTTCTTTATTGTAAAGAGTACTGTTATGAACATTGGGGGGCTTGTGTCTTTTTTTTTTTTACATCTTTATTGGAGTATAATTGCTTTACAATGGTGTGTTAGTTTCTACTTTATAACAAAGTGAATCAGTTATACATATACATATGTTCCCATATCTCTTCCCTCTTGCGTCTCCCTCCCTCCCACCCTCCCTATCCCACCCCTCTAGGTGGTCACAAAGCACCAAGCTGATCTCCCTGTGCTATGTGGCTGATTCCCACTAGCTATCTATTTTACGTTTGGTAGTGTATATATGTCCATGCAACTCTCTCACTTTGTCACAGCTTACCCTTCCCCCTCCCCAAATCCTCAAGTCCATTCTCTAGTAGGTCTGTGTCTTTATTCCTTTCTTACCGCTGGTTCTTCATGACATTTTTTTTTCTCTTAAATTCCATATATAAGTGTTAGCATGCGGTATTTGTCTTTCTCTTTCTGACTTACTTCACTCTGTATGACAGACTCTGGGTCCAACCACCTCATCACAAATACCTCAATTTCGTTTCTTTTTATGGCTGAGTAATATTCCATTGTATATATGTACCACTTCTTCTTTATCCATTCATCCAATGATGGACACTTAGGTTGTTTCCATCTCCTGGCTATTGTAAATAGAGCTGCAATGAACATTTTGGTACATGACTCTTTTGAATAATGGTTTTCTCAGGGTATATGCCCAGTAGTGGGATTGCTGGGTCATATGGTAGTTCTATTTGTAGTTTTTTAAGGAACCTCCATACTGTTCTCCATAGTGGCTGTACCAATTCACATTCCCACCAGCAGTGCAAGAGTGTTCCCTTTTCTCCACACACTCTCCAGCATTTATTGTTTCTAGATTTTTTGATGATGGCCATTCTGACTGGTATGAGATGATATTTCATTGTAGTTTTGATTTTCATTTTTCTAATGATTAATGATGTTGAGCATTCTTTCATGTGTTTGTTGGCAGTCTGTATATCTTCTTTGGAGAAATGTCTATTTAGATCTTCTGCCCATTTTTGGATTGGGTTGTTTGTTTTTTTGTTATTGAGCTGCATGAGCTGCTTGTAAAATTTGGAGATTAATCCTTTGTCAGTTGCTTCATTTGCAATATTTTCTCCCATTTTGAGGGTTGCCTTTTGGTCTTGTTTATGGTTTCCTTTGCTGTGCAAAAGCTTTGAAGTTTCATTAGGTCCCATTTGTTTATTTTTGTTTTTGTTTACATGTCTCTAGGAGGTGGGTGAAAAAGGATCTTGCTGTGATTTATGTCATAGAGTGTTCTGCCTATGTTTTCCTCTAAGAGTTTGATAGTTTCTGGCCTTACATTTAGGTCTTTAATCCATTTTAAGCTGATTTTTGTGTATAGTATTAGGGAGTGATCTAATCTCATACTTTTACATGTACCTGTCTAGTTTTCCCAGCACCACTTATTCAAGAGGCTGTCCTTTCTCCACTGTACATTCCTGCCTCCTTTATCAAAGATAAGGTGACTATATGTCCGTGGGTTTATCTCTGGGCTTTCTATCCTGTTCCATTGATCTATATTTCTGTTTTTGTACCAGTACCATACAGTCTTGATTACTGTAGCTTTGTAGTATAGTCTGAAGTCAGGGAGACTGATTCCTCCAGCTCCGTTTTTCATTCTCAAGATTGCTTTGGCTATTTGGGGTCTTTTGTGTTTCCATACAAATTGTGAAATTTTTTGTTCTAGTTCTGTGAAAAATACCAATGGTAGTTTGATAGGGATTGCACTGAATCTGTAGATTGCTTTGGGTAGTACAGTCATTTTCACAATGTTGATTCTTCCAATCCAAGAACATGGTATATCTCTCCATCTATTTGTATCATCTTTAATTTCTTTCATCAGTGTCTTATAATTTTCTGCATATAGGTCTTTTGTCTCCCTAGGTAGGTTTATTCCTAGAAATTTTATTCTTTTTGTTGCAATGGTAAGTGGGAGTGTTTTCTTGATTTCACTTTCAGATTTTTCATCATTAGTGTATAGGAATGCAAGAGATTTCTGTGCATTAATTTTGTATTCTGCTACTTTACCAAATTCATTGATTAGCTCTAGTAGTTTTCTGGTAGCATCTTTAGGATTCTCTATGTATAATATCATGTCATCTGCAAACAGTGACAGCTTTACTTCTTCTTTTCCGATTTGGATTCCTTTTATTTCCTTTTCTTCTCTGATTGCTGTGGCTAAAACTTCCAAAGCTATGTTGAATAAGAGTGGGCAACCTTGTATTGTTCCTGATCTTAGTGGAAATGGTTTCAGTTTTTCACCATTGAGGACGATGTTGGCTGTGGGTTTGTCATATATGGTCTTTATTATGTTTAGGAAAGTTCCCTCTATGCCTATTTTCTGGAGGGTTTTTTATCATAAATGGGTGTTGAATTTTGTGGAAAGCTTTCTCTGCATCTATTGAGATGATCATATGGTTTTTCTCCTTCAATTTGTTAATATCGTGTATCACATTGATTGATTTGTGTATATTGAAGAATCCTTGCATTCCTGGGATAAACCCCACTTGATCATGGTGTATGATCCTTTTAATGTGCTGTTGGATTCTGTTTGCTAGTATTTTGTTGAGGATTTTTGCATCTGTGTTCATCAGTGATATTGGCCTGTAGTTTTCTTTCTTTGTGACATCCCGTCTGGTTTTGGTGTCAGGGAGATGGTGGCCTCGTAGAATGAGATTTGGAGTGTTCCTCCCTCTGCTATATTTTGCAAGAGTTTGAGAAGGATAGATGTTAGCTCTTCTCTAAATGTTTGATAGAGTTCACCTGTGAAGCCATCTGGTCCTGGGCTTTAGTTTGTTGGAAGATTTTTAAAAACAGTTTCAATTTCAGTGCTTGTGATTGGTCTGTTCATATTTTCTATTTCTTCCTGGTTCAGTCGTGGCAGGTTGTGCATTTCTAAGAATTTGTCCATTTCCTCCAGGTTGTCCATTTTATTGGCATAGAGTTGCTTGTAGTAATCTCTCATGATCTTTTGTATTTCTGCAGTGTCACTTGTTGCTTCTCCTCTTTCATTTGTAATTCTATTTATTTCAGTCTTCTCCCTTTGTTTTCTTGATGAGTCTGGCTAATGGTTTATCAGTTTTGTTTATCTTCTCAAAGAACAAGGTTTTAGTTTTATTGATCTTTGCTATCGTTTCCTTCATTTCTTTTTCATTTATTTCTGATCTGAGCTTTATGATTTCTTTCCTTCTGCTAACTTTCAGGTTTTTTTGTTCTTCTTTCTCTAGTTGCTTTAGGTGCAAGGTTAGGTTGTTTATTCGAGATGTTTCCTGTTTCTTAAGGTAGGATTTTATTGCTATAAACTTCTCTCTTAAAACTGCTTTTGCTGCACCCCATAGATTTTGGGTTGTCGTGTCTCCATTGTCGTTTGTTTCTCGGTTTTTTAAAATTTCCTCTTTGGTTTCTTCACTGATCACTTTGATATTAAGTGGTGTATTTTTTAGCCTCCATGTGTTTGTATTTTTTACAGATCTTTTCCTGTAATGGATATCTAGTCTCATAGCATTGTGGTTGGAAAAGATACTTGATACAATTTCAATTTTCTTAAATTTACGAATGCTTGATTTGTGACCCAAGATATGATCTATCCTGGAGAATGTTCCATGAGCACTTGAGAAAAATGTGTATTCTGTTGTTTTTGGATGGAATGTCCTATAAATATCAATTAAGTCCATGTTGTTTAAACATCCTTTAAAGCTTGTGTTTCTTTGTTTATTTTCATTTTGGATGATCTGTCCATTGGTGAAAGTGGGGTGTTAAAGTCCCCTACTATGAATGTGTTACTGTCGATTTCCCCTTTTATGGCTGTTAGTATTTGCCTTATTTATTGAGGTGCTCCTATGTTGGGTGCATAAATATTTACAATTATTATAGCTTCTTCTTGGATCGATCCCTTAATCATTATGTAGTGTCCTTCTTTGTCTCTTCTAATAGCTTTATTTTAAAGTCTATTTTGTCTGATGTGAGAATTGCTACTACAGCTATCTTTTGGTTTCCATTTGCATGGAATATCTTTTCCATCCCCTCACTTTCAGTCTGTATGTGTCTCTAGGTCTGAAGTGGGTCTCTTGGAGACAGCGTATATATGGGTCTTGTTTTTGTATCCATTCAGCCAGTCTGTGTCTTTTAGGGGAAGCATTTAATCCATTTACATTTAAGGTAATTATCAATATGTATGTTCCTATTCCCATTGTCTTAATTGTTTTTGGTTTGTTATTCTCGGTCTTTTCCTTCTCTTGTGTTTCTTGCCCAGAGAAGATCCTTTAGCATTTATTGTAAAGCTGGTTTGGTGGTGCTGAACTCTCTCAGCTTTTCCTTGTCTATAAAGGTTTTAATTTCTCCATCAAATCTGAATGAGATCCTTGCTGGGTAGAGTAATCGTGTTTGTAGATTTTTCTCCTTCATCACTTTAAATATGTCCTGCCACTCCCTTCTGGCCTGCAGAGTTTCTGCTGAAAGATCAGCTGTTAACCTTGTGGGGATTCCCTTGTGTGTTATTTGTTTTTTTTCCCTTGTTGCTTTTAATATGTTTTCTTTGTATTTAATTTTTCATAGTTTGATTAATATGTGTCTTGGCGTGTTTCTCCACGGGTTTATCCTGTACAGGACTCTCTGTGCTTCCTGGACTTGATTAACTATTTCCTTTCCCATATTAGGGAAGTTTTCAACTATAATCTCTTCAAATATTTTCTCAGTCCCTTTCTTTTTCTCTTCTTCTTTTGGGACCCCTATAATTCGAATTTAATGTTGTCCCAGAAGTCTCTGAGATTGTCCTCAGTTATTTTCATTCTTTCTTCTTTATTCTGCTCTGCAGTAGTTATTTCCACTATTTTATCTTCCAGGTCACTTATCTTTTTTTTCTGCCTCAGTTATTCTGCTATTGATCCCTTCTAGAGTATTTTTAATTTCATTTATTGTGTTGTTCATCGTTGCTTGTTTCATCTTTAATTCTTCTAGGTTCTTGTAAATGTTTCTTGCATTTTCTCTATTCTATCTCCACGATTTTGGATCATCTTTACTATCATTATTCTGAATTCTTTTTCAGGTATACTGCCTATTTCCTCTTCATTTGTTAGGTCTGGTAGGTTTTTATCTTGATCCTTCATCTGCTGTGTGTTTTTCTGTCTTCTCATTTTGCTTGTCTTACTGTGTTTGGGGTCTCCTTTTTGCAGGCTGCAGGTTTATAGTTCCCGTTGTTTTTGGTGTCTGTCCCCAGTGGCTAAAGTTCGTTCAGTGGGTTGTGTAGGCTTCCTGCTGGAGGGGACTAATGCCTGTGTTGTGGTGGATGAGACTGGATCTTGTCTTTCTGGTGGGCAGATCCACGTCTGGTGGTGTGTTTTGGGGTGTCTCTGGACTTATTATGATTTTAGGCAGCCTCTCTGCTAATGGGTGGGGTTGTGTTCCTGTCTTGCTAGTTGTTTGGCATAGTGTGTCCAGCACTGTAGCTTGCTGGTCGTTGAGTGAAGCTGGGTGTTTGTGTTATGATGGACATCTCTGGGAGATCTTCGCCATTTGATATTACGTGGAGCTGGGAGGTCTCTTATGGACCAGTGTCCTGACGTTGACTCTCCCACCTCAGAGGCACAGCCCTGATGCCTTGCTGGAGCAGCAAGAGCCTGTCATCCACACGTCTCAGAATAAAGGGGAGAAAAAGTAGAAAGAAAGAAAGAAAGAGAGAAAGAAAGAAAGAAAGAAAGAAGATAAAATAAAGTAAGGTAAAATAAAATAAAATTATTAAAATAAAAAAAATTATTAAGAAAACAATCTTTTTTAAGTTAAAAAAAAAAAGGATGGATAGAACCCTAGGACAAATGGTGAAAGCAAAGCTATACAGGCAGTATCTCAACAGAAGCATACACATACACACTCAGAAAAAGAGGAAAAGGGGAAAAATAATAAATCTTCCTCTCGAAGTCCACCTCCTCAATTTGGGATGATTCGTTGTCTATTCAGGTATTCCACAGATGCAGGGTACATGCAGGGTACAAGTTTATTTTGGCGATTTAATCCGCTGTTTCTAAGGCTGCTTGGAGAGATTTCCCTTTCTCTTCTTTGTTCGCAGAGCTCCCAGGGTTGAGCTTTGAATTGGGCCCTGCCTCTGCGTGTAGGTCGCCGGAGGGTGTCTGTTCTTTGCTCAGACAGGGCGGAGTTAAAGGAGCCGCTGATTCAGGGACTCTGGCTCACTCAGGCCAGGGGATGAAGGGGTTCGGAGTGCGGGGTGAGCCTGCGGCGGCAGAGGCCAGTGTGACGTTGCCGCAGCCTTAGGCGCACTGTGCATTCTCCAGGGGGAGTTGTCCCTGGATCCCAGGACACTGGCAGTGGCGGGCTGCACAGGCTCCCTGGAAGGGGGTTGTGGAGAGTGACCTGTGTTCGCACACAGACTTCTTGGCGGAGGAAGCAGCAGCCTTAGCGTCTCATGCCAGTCTCTGGAGTCCGCGCTGTTAGCCACAGCTCACACCTGTCTCTGGAGCTCCTTTAAGCAGCGCTCTTAATCCCTTCTCCTGGTGCACTAGGAAACAAAGAGGGAATAAAAAGTCTCTTGCCCCTTCGGCAGGTCCAGACTTTTTCCCGGACTCCCTCCTGGTTAGCCATGGTGCACTAACCCCTTCAGGCTGTGTTCATGCTGCCAGTCCTCTCCCTGCACTCCGACTGAAGCCGGAGCCTCAGCTCCCTGCCCCGCCCGCCCTGGTGGGTGAGCAGACAAGCCTCTCGGGCTGGTGAGTGCCAGTTGGCACCGATCCTCTGTGCAGAAATCTCTCTGCTTTGCCCTCTGCACCCCTGTTGCTGCGCTCTCCTCCGCGGCTCCTAAACGTCCCCATCCACCACCCGTAGTCTCCGCCCGCGAAGGAACTTCTAATGTAGGCAAACCTTTCCTCCTTGACGGCTCTCTCCCACTGGTGCAGGTCCAGTCCCTATTCTTTTGTCTCTGTTTATTCTTTTTTTTCTTTTGTCCTACCCAGGTTCGTGGGGAGTTTCTTGCCTTTTGGGAGGTCTGAGGTCTTCTGCCAGCGTTCAGTAGGTGTTCTTTAGGAGTTGTTCCACGTGTAGATGTATTTCTGATGTATCTGTGGGGAGGAAGGTGATCTCCATGTCTTACTCTTCCACCATTTTCCCTGCCTTTTTGCTTGTGTCTTTTTGAATTATGGTTTTCTCTCAGTGTATTCCCAGTAGTGTGATTGCTGGGTCATGTGGTAGTTCTATTTTTCATTTTTAAAGAAACCTTCATATTGTTTTTCATAGTAGCTGTATCAATTTACATTCCCACCAACAGTGAAAGAAGGTACCCTTTTCTCCATATCCTCTCCAGCATTTGTTGTTTGTAGATTTTCTCATGATGCCCATTCTAACTGGTGTGAGGTGATACCTCATTGTAGTTTTGATTTGCATTTCTCTAATAATTAGTGATGTTGAGCATCATTTCATGGGCTTCTTGGCTATCTGTATGTCTTCTTTGGAAAAATGTCTATTTAGTTCTTCTCCCCATTGTTTGATTGCTTTTTTTTTTTTATATTGAGCTTCATGAGCTGCTTGTATATTTTGGAGATTAATTCTTTGTCAGTTGCTTCATTTGCAAATACTTCTGCCATTCTAAGTGTTGTCTTTTCGTCTTGTTTATGGTGTCCTTTGCTATGCAAAAGCTTTTACGTTTCATTAGGCCCCACTTGTTTATTTTTGTCTTTATTTCCATTTCTCTAGGAGGTGGGTCAAAAAGATGTTGCTGTGATTTATGTCATAGAGTGTTCTGCCTATGTTTTCCTCTAAGAGTTTTATAGTGTCTGGCTTTACATTTAGGCCTTTAATCCATTTTAAGTTTATTTTTGTGTATGGTGTTAAGGGGTCTTCTAATTTCATTCTTTTACATGTAGCTGTCGAGTTTTCCCAGGACCACTTATTGAAGACGCTGTCTTTTCTCCATATATATTCTTGTCTCCTTTATCAAAGATAAGGTGACCATATGTGCATGGGTTTATCTCTGGTCTTTCTATCCTGTTCCATTGATCTTATTTCTGCTTTTGTTCCAGTACCATACTGTCTTGATTACTGTAGCTTTGTAGCATAGTCTGAGGTCAGGGAGCCTGATTCCAACAGCTCCGTTTTTCTTTCTCAGTATTGCTTTGGCTATGTGGAGTCTTTTGTGTTTCCATGCAAATTTGAAGATTTTTTTGTTCTAGTTCTTTGAAAAATGCCATTGGTAATATTGCATTGAATTGTAGATTGCTTTTTATATTATAGTCATTTTCACAATATTGATTCTTCCAACCCAAGAACATGGTATATCTCTCCATCTCTTTGTATCATCTTTGATTTCTTTTATCAGTGTTTTATAGTTTTCTGTGTACAGGTCTTTTGCCTCATTAGGTAGGTTTATTCCTAGGTATTTTATTCTTTTTGTTGTTATGGT
Source organism: Grampus griseus (assembly GCF_964374135.1). Taxonomy (NCBI): domain Eukaryota; kingdom Metazoa; phylum Chordata; class Mammalia; order Artiodactyla; family Delphinidae; genus Grampus; species Grampus griseus. The sequence continues at coordinate 65,493,518 of NC_138997.1, forward strand.
AAATGGGAGTGTTTCCTTAATTTCTCTTTCTGATCTTTCATTGTTAGCCTATAGGAATGAAAGAGATTTCTGTGTATTAATTTTGTATTCTACAACTTTACTAAATACATTGACTAGTTCTAATAGATTTCTGGAGGCATCTTTAGGATTTTCTATGTATAGCACCATGTCATCTGCAAACATTGACAGTTTTACTTCTTTTCCAATTTGTATTCCTTTTATTTCTTTTTCTTCTCTGATTGCTGTGGCTAAGACTTCCAAAACTATGTTGAATAATGGTGGATACCCTTGTATTGTTCCTGATCTTAGAGAAAATGCTTTCAGTTTTTCACCATTGAGAATAATATTTTCTTTGGATTTGTCACATATGGCCTTTATTATGTTGAGATAGGTTCCCTCTATGCCCACTTTCTGGAGAGTTTTTATCATAAATGGGTGTTGAATTGTGTCAAAAGCTTTTTCTGCCTCTATTGAGATGATCATATGGTTTTTCTTCTTCAGTTTGTTAATATGCTGTATCATACTGATTGATTTGCATATATTGAAGAATTCTTGCATCCCTGGGATAAATCCCACTTGATTATGGTGTATGATTCTTTTAATGTGTTGTTGGATTCTGTTTGGTAATATTTTGTTGAGCATTTTTGCGTCTATATTCATCAGTGATATTGGCCTGTAATTTTCTTTTTCTGTGAAATCTTTGCCTGGTTTTTGTATCAGGGTAATGGTGGCCTCGAAAAATGAGTTTGGGAGTGTTCCTTCCTCTGCGATTTTTTGAAGGAGTTTGAGAAGGATAGGTTTTATCTCTTCTTTAAATGTTTGGTAGAATTCACCTGTGAAGCCTTGTCATCCTGGACTTTTGTTTGTTGGAAGATTTTTAATCACAGTTTCAATTTCGTTACTTGTGATTTGTCTGTTCATATTTTCTATTTCTTCCTGGTTCAGTCTTAGAAGGTCATACCTTTCTAAATATTTGTCCATTTCTTCCAGGTTGTCCATTTTATTGGCATAAAGTTGCTTATAGTACTCCCTTATGATGCTTTGTATTTCCATGGTGTCAGTTGTAGCTTCCTTTTCATTTCTAATTTTATTAATTTGAGTCATCTCCCTTTTTTGAATGATATCATGCAGAGGGAGCTGTAGGAACTGCAGGCTTGACTGCTGTTCTGTGGCAACAAGAAGAGCTAGCAGATCAGCAGTGATGTGTGTTCATTGCAGCAGCACCTGGCTCTGCACAAACCTCTGAGCAGAGCCTGCAACTCCTCTAGCTTCTGTATACAAGGAATGGACACCAAAGTGCTCTTTTCTGAGGTTTCTCTCAATGTGTGTTTCTTACGGTCTTGGTGAAGGGATCATCCTTTGTACTCTCTCAGTGGTTGTGGTTAATATGGAGTTGGAGTGTCTATGAATAAGTCTTATATTATTAATTCATTCTAGGATTTAAAACATCCTAAGTCTTTAAATGCATTCCTGCATAATATACCAAGAAAATTCTAGCACTTCAGTTCTGTTGGTGTAGCCCATCTTTGGGTTTTTATTTCAGTTAACTAAGAACAATGCTAAAACCATGATAGTACATTGATAGTACATGATAGTTCATGATAGTACATTGAATCCAGAATCTCTGCTTAGTGCACTCATGAAAAAGAATTCAGCCCAGTCTAACATTATCTTCATTCCATTATGTTCCAATTATGTTAGAACATATTCTTACAAATGTTCTCAAAATTTCTGCTGATAACAAGTTAGCATAAATTTTATTTTTTTTTGATACTTACTGTACTTTCTCATGTGGTACACTTTTGGGTTTACCCTTTCTGGCCTACCAGGACTTGAATCTGATTATGAGTTCAGAAGCAATGAGAGATGATGTGGTAGTTATTAAGGAGTTTCAGTAGTTCCATGTAAATCAAATGCTTCAGAGGAGGCTGTTTCAGGTTATTCAAGCAAAAGGATACCAACCTCTTCAGAAGGGAGGAACATCTACTTATAATGGTAAAAGGATCTCAGGATAATATATGGGTTTGCAGTCTCCAGCTTCATCAGAATATGCTCATAAGGATCCTTACCATTTTTTAGGGACCCCATTCTTCCAGATCAATGCTCTAAGTTAAACAAAAGACACCCATGATAACAGAAATGTAACTTGCATTATAATTCATTCACTTGTGGAATAAGGTTTTATTTTCAGATCTGAGTTCCATGGATAGAGGATACAGGGGTTTCATTTCAGGAGGTCATAGAAGCATTCTTGTCTCTTACCTGAGCCAGACTTGAGTTAAGACTTTATTATTTTTTTTAAGTCTTTATTGAATTTGTTACCTGACCCAGACTTAAGACTTTATTATTTTTTTTAAGTCTTTTTTGAATTTGTTACAACATTGCTTTTGTTTTTTTTTTATGTTTTGGTTTTTTGGCCATGAGTCATATGGGATCTTAGCTCCCCAACCAGGGATCAAACCTGCACCCCCTGCATTGGAAGGTGAAGTCTTAATCACTGGACCACCAGGGAAGGCCTGAGTTAAGACTTTAAAGTACTAAGCTCTTCAGTTTGTTTCCCCAAGTCCCTAGCATATTTAGAAATAAACAACAAATCTCATAGTACTCCATACTTTTACTAGTATGTTTTATGGCAGCAACTATATAGTCATCCAAAGACTTACCTTCTATAGCACTTGATCACAGATATCTCTAGATGATAATTTAAATATCTCTTTTGTCATTTTATGGCATGAACTTCTACTGACCCACTTGCTACTAGTAACAGGGTCATTAACATCTTTAAAACTAATCAAATCAGAGAAACAATTTTGTACAACCAATTCAGATAACTTATTCTTAAGGTCCTCGTCCCCTAGAATCACTTGTGTTACCAAATTTTTTATAATTGAGTGTTTAATAAGAGGACAAGAACCACAATGAGTGATACAGGGTAAATGCTTTTTTATAGGTATTAGAGCTTACATAATTATCAAAGCTGCTTAAGCAGTTTATTTAAGGCTATTGCTTCTGCATCTGATGTTGGAGTTGAAATCAGGCCAGGATATGGAAAGAAATAGTGTATTTAAATTTGAGAAGATTAAGGGAAAACTGGAATCCATAAGAATAAATAGGAACCAATGAGATAAACAGGAACCCATGAGGGCAAAATGGAACCCATAAGAACAAAATAGAACCCACACCTGTGACTCGTTGTCTCCAGTCTTAATGATGTGAGCAACCTATGTTATAATCTGGGCACCCTTCATGAAAGAGCTGCCCTTCTCTGTGGGTTGTGGTGTGCAGAAGCTGAAGCACAGATCTGTCAAGAACCTCAGAAACCAAGGGCCCAGCTGCTTCCCTACACCAACAAGATGAGCGTATGGATGAAAATTTGAGTGAGCTGCAAAGATCTTAGCTTTACTTCAACAGTCAGAGTGTTAAAAAAAAAATGTCAAGTATTCACTTCAGCTTTCCAAATCTCAAACAGATTTCTCTTATGGCTGCCTTTATCCATGACCATATGAGAAAGAAAAAGCTACGAAAGTTTAGTAAAATGGAGGTCACTGGAAGTAAGTTCTTATAAGTAAATGAGAATAGAGACCAAGTAATTACAAAAATTATTTCCTTCTAATCAGGAGTACCAGAAGACCACTTATCTTTACTGTCTTTCAGTTGCAGCTAAGTTTTAAGGAAATCTCATGAAATATTATTTCATAAATATAAACCATATATTTGAGCTTCTAGTATGCACAAAGCAAAGGGTTGCGTGGAAAATATATGAAGAAGTTCTGTAGACCAAAATCCGTTCCTTCAAAGAACTTAAAATGTCATCATTGCTCCATTTTCAGGGTTATTCTTGTGCTCTTATGCTTCTCATCATGATTATCTAGTAGAGTTATACCAAAAAATTCAAAAAGTTTTAAAATTATTATCTCTTAACCAGTTTTCATCTGTTTACATGAAATGACATTTAATATGATTCCATTGATTTTTCTTCTACTTGTTTTAATTTTTTATTGAGGTGCTTATATATGGGGGAATATCCAAGTGATACAAGATAAAATGTCATGCTAAATTCTCTAAGAATAGGAATAAAACCCCAAATCTTATTCATTGAACATGTAGATATGATAGCAATGCGCACAATTGGATTAGTTAATAATTTGTAGAATATCACAGTGGTATGCATTTTTCATATGCCAAATTGTATTGATAGAAACAGACAAAATTGGGCTACTGAGGAGCCATGAAAAATGTGGTGAACTGGACAATATCAAACTAACAAAGACAGAAGAAAGTTACGATGAGGCAGTTAGCCAGCATATGGTTTCTAAATTTAGAATTCTGAAAAAGTTTTCATCTTCATAAATATTTATTATTCATGAGTCTGGATTTATCTTGTGGCAGAAGACAATCATTGAATGTATGTGATTTATAAATCTTGAACAATCTATTCCTGAATTCACTCATTCTGCACAGCTTATAAAATTGGTTGAAAACAAGGTCTGTACACCAAGAAAAAGCCATATGTGCCATGTTTCAGTGAAGAAATGCCATATGCCATTCACTAACTTAATATTTAATTCAATATGTCAGGCAAACAAATCCAAAATCAACAAGCAACAGATCTTTTTTAATTATTCAAAACACATAATTGTTCTACTCATGGATGGAAGCACTAATGACTCAAGGAAAACAATTATACACTATAAAAAGACATTGGCTGTTGTTTTCAGTCCAGTTGGTTTGCTTTAAAAAAAATCATCTTACTGTGATTCTGCAGATTATTTTTTTAGAGTGAGTACAACTTGAAATTTTAGCAAATATGCTTCAGCATAGTCATGAAGAGACAGTGTTACTTGCCACAGCAATAAAAACAAATTGTAGGTCAATATATCTCTGAAATATTTTTAAAACAATTTTGTTTCAATTTAAGGAAAGTAGCAAAAAAAAATTAGTGGAAACAGATTTCCTGTTCTGGCTATGATGGGGTAGCCTGTCATAGGCATTGCTTCTGCCAAGAACAACTAGAAAAGCCATAAAAATTAATTTAGAAATACGTTTGGTTCAAAGGCATCATAAAAGTGAAAAAGCAGCCAACACTTCAGGAGTGAGTTTCTTGCAAGAAGGAGGCTCAAGGAAGACAGGAATAGAGAATCTGTGAAAGACAGGAGCTTAAAGACCAGAGGAAAAAGTAAATTAAAAACAGAAAAATTTAAGGGAGTCTTATGATTCTGAAAGACAAAAGTAGGAGATCAGGAGATCCAGGAAGAGGGGCCATAGTAAAAACCTTAGACTTTCAGTTGGCACATTTGAAGAGAATAAAATAAAACAAAATTATGCTGAGTCTCCTAAGACTATATACCTATTTTAAGTAGGCAGTCACTGATGGGAGAGAGGTGGTTCTCTCTACATGAGCTTCCTGACAGAGGATACAGAATCTAATCTAGGAATGACAGTATCTTGAAAGGCCTTTTTAACTTTTCCTAAAATCAATCAAAAATAAGCAGTTACACCAAGAAAGAGAACCATGAGGGAAAAAATAGAAACATGACCATAGATAATATAGCTCTTTGAGGCATTATACTATAGATACTTTGAAATTACTGTGGTTAAAATGTTCAAGAAAATAAATGAGAAATTGTTGTATTTCATGAGGAAAGTGGAATCTATTAAAAAATCAAATAGATGCATTGGGACTTCAAAACAAAGTAAGTGAAATTAACAACATAATATGTCCATTTATCAAATAGATTAAACACAGCTAGAGATGACAATGTTGAACTTTAATTAAGCCCAATGTTCCCATAAAGCAGTGAGAGTTGAAAAATCTCACTATGATTCTGTGTTCTGAGGAAAGGCTAAGCAAAAAAAAAGGAAAGAAAGAAAAAAGAAAGAAAACCACAGTCTATTTTCATATCTCCCAATTCAAGGCTCAACTTCATCTTTTGTCATTGACACAGATAAGGCCCATCTCTGTTCTTCCTCATGCCATTTAAAAGATTCACGGTTGACTCTTTGTTGGTCTGCCTCTAAAAATCCCTAGTTTCCCCTCCTTTTCATTTAGATGATCCTTATTAAAGAAGGGTCTCTTTAGCTCAGAACCTGAATAAAGCCATCTCTTTTAATTGGTTATGGATTTTGCTTTTTACAGAAAAAAGCAATGAATTGAAAAAAATAGATCAGGAGAAAATTCCAGACTTCATCACAGAGAGCAAAATACATAGCAAACATCAAAAACAGTATAAGGGCAATATCAGAAATTGAGAAAAAGTTGGATGTTTGCATATTTGGGGTCCCAAAATGAGAAGAACATTAGAAAAATGAGTCAGTAACAATATTTGGAGTTATGACAACTGAATATATTTCAAAGTAGACAAAAATCTCAATCTACAGATTCAAAAAAGAACTACAAATCCAAGCAATAAAATTATAACACAAATAATATTGAGGCATATCATAGTAAATAAATATCAAAGACAAAGAGAAACATTTAAATGAAGCCAGAAATAAAAACACATTACCATTATTGTCAAATAAGCAATAATCAAAACACAGCTGATATCTCAGTAGGAAAAGAAAAGTAATCCAGATGACAATATATATATCTATGCTTCAAATACTGAAAATAATAAGATCAACCTACATTTTTACACTCTGAAAATATCCTTCGAATGTGAAACATAAATGAAATAATCTTGGTCAGACAAAAACTAAAAGCATTCATAGCTAAGAGACCTAAATTAAAAGGAGAGTAAGTCAGTCATGTACATTATAAAGTCTAGGGTAATTACTAAAAGAAAAACAAAATAATGAAAATGAGTATGTTAATAAAGGTGGATGCAATGAAAGTACTTGATTAATCTGAATACTTGGAATTAGCCAAACTCAATGTTAAGGCAACAGTGCTCTAGACTAGCAAATATGCCCAGACTTCTGACACAGTTTGCAAGTTTGAGAGAACCAAAACCACCCTCAGATTTGATAATTGACTAGAATGACTCACAAAACTGAGGTAAGAGCTATGCTTATGATTATAGTTTTCTAATAGCAAAAGGATACAAATGAGAACCAACCAAAAGAAGAGATGCATAAGGCAGAATCTGGGAATGTTCCAAACAAAGTTTCCATTGTCCCCTCAGTTTCACTAAATATTAGATAGGTTTCTTCTTGACTATAGATCTGACCTCCCTTTTCTTATAACATTTAATTTAAAAAAAACTTGTAATTATCAATCTTTTCTCCATCCCTTTGAGATGCTAATCTTCTCCAACCTCTAGTCACTTTGCAACCCAAGAATGTCTTTCCTAGGGACCTAGGAGCCATCTCTTTGAAATGGAAACATCAAGAAAGGTAATACCTCCATTTTCTAGGCTCTGTAGGAGCCTGTCTTCAGTAAGCACCAATTAGTAAACCAGATGGCCTAATCACCATTGACCAGCCTCTCCCTAGCATCCTCCAGTACTTTCCCACTAGTTCACCCAGTGATTAAAAACTCCTGACTTTTGTTTCAGTGGAGATGAGCTCAATCTCTTTCCCTATTGCAGTAGTCTTGAACAAAGTCTCCCTTGCCTTTTTAACTCCTTTTGGTGCAATTTTTCTTTGACAGTAGCAAATCATAGCATATACACTGCAAGAAAGGAAAGTTACAGACTGATCTCTTTTAAACTTAGATGTAAAAATTCTAAAGAAATTATTAGCAAACCAAATATGTGATCTATTAAGTAAATAATAAGTGATAGCCAGCTTGCATTTATTCCAGAAATGCAAATTTAGTTGTTTATTTGAAAATCAATCAACGTAATTTACCACATTCACAGAAAAAAGAAGAAAATCATTTATTTAAATTTAACATGCATTCATGAAAAAAAAAATCTTTAACAAGCAAGAATAGAAAGGAAATTCCTTAATCTGATAAAAGGTAAGAGAAGAAAAAAATCACACTTTTCCTAGTTTGCATTGACTCAGAAGCAAAAGCAGAGGCAAGGATCCAATTGCAAATAGGAAATAGTTTATTTGGGTGTTGTAGGGAACGCCAGTATGAATGAGGGAATTGATATGCAGAAGGAACTCCATGAAGAGAGGGTTTTTGAGCTGGCTACCACAGTAGGTAATTGAAGCTTACTTCAATGGGGAAACTCTGGGAAGTGCTTCAAAACACATGCCTCAAGGGAAAGGAATATTTACATACCACTGTGATCCAGTGAGTAGTTAAGGGTTGCTTCCTTGAGGTGTTAGTTTCCTGGCATTTCCAAGCCTACCAAATGGTTGGGCTTGGCAGTTTTCAAGGAAAAAGTCTCTCCCCATTCATGATGTAGATATTGGATGTTGGGATTCTTATGGACCACAGTTGTAAGGATTGTAGAGTAAGAGTAGAGTTTTTGCAATCTCAGTTACAATGCTTAATGGCAAAAAACACTGAAATATTTTTCAAGATCAGGAACAAGAAAAATATTTTTACTACTGCCATTTTTATTCAATGCTGACCTAGATGTCCAATTCATTGAAATAATGCAAAAAGTAAAATGCAAAACATTCTGGAAAGCATCACATGAAAACATCAGTATATGCCAATGACAGGATTATCAATAAGAACATTTTTAATTACAAATTTTTAGAATTAATATTTGAACTCAAAGTTGCAAATACAATGTCAATATTTAGAAAATTAGTCATATTTCTGTAGATAATCAATCAACAGTCAATATTTTGGTGCTATTTGAAATAATATAAAAATAACAAAAATATAATATAAAAATTTAAATACCTGAAAATGTAATTTAAAAAGAAATCAAAGACATCTATAAAGACAACTACAGAATGTTACTGAGATAATTTAAAAGCCTAAGTAAATGAAATGAATCCAAGTTCATGAATTGGAAGAATCAAATGCTGTAAAATGTTCATTATTCTCAAATTGATCTTTAGATTAATTGCAATCCCAAACAAAACTCAAGCAGCTTGCCTGGGTGGTTGAAGAGAGTGGCAAAATTATTCTGTAGGTTTTGTGGAAATGCAATGGACTACAAATAGCTAGAAAATCTTGAAAAAGAAAAATACATTTGGAGACTTTATACTAACAGGAATACTTAATATGTTACACAATGAACAGAATGTGGTTTAGTTACAAGAACAGACAGTAATTCAGTGGCACAGAATAGAGAACCCAGACAAACCTACATTTATATGGACTGAAATAAAAACACAAAACATAAAAATTATGACTTGTTTTATTTGGAAACCTTACTGAGGACTATGGCCTGGGAGACAGTTTGTCACATAGCTCTGAGGAAATGCTGTTAAGAGGTAAGGGTATATATGAGCTTTTTTTGCTGGGAGAAACAAGTAGTTAAGCATAAAAAGATTACTGCTAATCACAAAGAATAGACATATCAAGTTAATGATTTTACTTCTTCTCTGTATGCAAGAATCGAGAGTCATTGTATTTTTTTCTTGGATATACATCTTAACTCTCTAGGGGTTGATATATCCAAAGCACAGAATACTTTCTGTTTTTCTCCATCCTTAGTTCCCCCTCAGGATGCACTATTGGTGGGTGACGGCAGTAGCTAATGGTTTGACCTTGTAGAACTGGAATGTCAGGCAACATTTTTTTCTTTACACATACATTGACAGTTGTTTTGTGACAAATATTCTTTGTAAATAGATTTGGGAAGAATAGAAATGGTGTTGGTTCAATTAAATATTTATGGAGGGGAAAAAAGTGACTCTAGACCAGCACAGTCCAAAAGTTTCTGTATGATGGCAATGTTCTCCGTATCTTGGATATGGAAGCCATTAGCTACATATGGTTGTTGAGAACTTGATTTGTGAATAATGTGACAGAGAAACTAAATTTTAAACTTTAATTAATTTTAATTTAAATAAATATACTGCCTATGGCTACCGTATTGTGCAGCATTGTCATACACTTCACACCATAAATATATATATATTAAATAGATAGTATACATAAATTGAGAAGGAGTAAAAAAGCTGCTAATTTAGCATAGGAGAATATCTTTATGTCCTTTAAAAGGCAAAGATTGTATAAATAGTATTAAAATAGTTTTGACCATAAAAAATGATAAATTGGAATATATTTACATAAGAAATTAAATTTATCATAAGACACCATTAAGTGTGAAAATGCAAGTCAAAGAGTCACAGAAATAATTTCCAAAATATATATCTGACAAATGATTCAAATACAGAAAATGTAAGAAACCCCTACATATTAACATGAAAAAAAGAAAAGGAACCTAATAAAAATGAAAAGGCACTTCATACATCAAAAGATGATATTCAAATGGCCAATAAACATGTGACATTGTATTTAACCTCATGTTTACCAGGGAAATGCAAATTAAAGTGATGTTATGTTATTTAAGGGATGGCTATAATTTAAAAAGGAAGCTTTTCCACTTTTGGCAATAATATAGAATAAATGGAACATTCATATACTTCAGGTATTAGTTAAAATCAATACAAACCACTTTGAAAAACTGTTTATCTTTTTTATTAAGCTAGATTTATGAATTCTTCGTGTCCCAATAATTTGAAATCTTAAATACATACAACTAAAATGCATATAATTGTGTACCAACACACATGCTCTAGAATGTTCATAATTGGATTATCCCCATTAGCCTCAATCTGTATACAGCTGAAATAGCCACTCAAAGTAAAATGAATAAACAAATTATGTTATTGTCAAACAATGAATGCTATAGAGAAATGAGAATAAAAAAACTATTACTTTCAATGATCTGTACAGATCTTAAAATGTAATGTTAAGCAACTGAAATCATACATAAAATATGACATAATGTAGGATTCTGTTTACTTAGAGTTCAAGAATATATGAACTAATCCATGGTGATAAAAGTCAGGAGAGTACTTACTTTTGTGTGGCAACCTAGATCCCTGTCATGCACAGTTCACAGTAGGGTTCGCACTTCTATGAGAATCTAATGTCGCAGCTGATCTGACAGGTGGCAGCTGTCAGGTGGTAATGCAAGTGAAGAGAAGTGGCTATAAATACAGAAGAAGCTTCTCTCACTCACCGGCCGCTCACCTCCTGCTGCGTGGCCCACCTCCTAACAGGCCACAGACTGGTACTGGTCTGTGGCCCGTGGGTTGGGAATCCCTGGTCTAGAGGGATGACAGCCTTCAAATATGTTATTAGAATGGTAGTTTCATTATGTATTTACTTTGTAAAAATTCTCTGAAATTTGCACTTATAACTAGATTAAAGTAAAATTTCATTAGGTTTTATGTAGAAACAAAAAGACAGTCTTGAAAAACAGTTAGTGAAAGCACAAGAAAAATGAGTGACCTGACACTAAAAGATGAATGTGGCAATACATTTAATAATTTTTTTAAGACAGATGATTATTTTGTTTCCTTTGGCCATATCATCTGAAAACAGTGTCTTGCAATGTTTCAGCATTGTGCCACTTCTTTTTTCAATGATGTCTGTTCAATCTATGGCTGTTAGAACTAGAAGGTTAATTTTTTTCTTGTGATGTAAGAGAGAGAATAGTACAGATGCTATAAATTCTTTGGCATTAAAGATATATTTCCAGTTAAGGCACACAAGGTATAATAAAGTATAGTACAAACAGCTCAAAGATTCAACACATATTGACCAAAAGTGTATTGAGAAGCTGATGTTTTTGAGACATTTGTATTAGCGAAGAGAGTTTAGAAGAGTACAATACAGTGTAACCTCTTCCTTTCTGATTCTTATGCCCCTGAGGGGAGTCAAAGTTTCTGAAGCCCAAAGTCTCCTCTCGGAGTTTCACATCAGGTTGCATAATACTCAAATTGCCTCCAGAACTGAGTGTGAAATGGTTTTATAGTACCATAGTACAGACATGGATGATATCGCATGCTGTGAAAAAAGATGTACCCCAAAAATCTATTTTCCTTGTTGATCGGAGATCTATTTAAATCTTAAGAACTGAAGTTAGGAGTTCCTTTTAAATAATTATAGATATACTACTAATTTCACTATTCAGCAAGTATTTATAGTGTTTCTTTTATGTTATATGTACTGTCCTGTGTACTGAGCATAGGGAAATACATAAATCACCACTGTAGTCAAGAAACTCATATTGTCCTGAGAAATCACATACACTGATGTTTTTAATGAAAAATGAACATTTTAACCATCCTGGGGAAAAGGAGATGGGTATGGGTGGATTTCCTGTTGAAAGATGAAGATTGGGTCTTGTAGATAATTGGGTAGTGAATGAATTAATTTAAGCAGGAGATAAACGTGGTCAGATTTGACAGCTGTGAAGAAGATGAATTTAAGTGGAATAAGGAAGGTGCTGGGAAACAAGCTAAATTGCAATTGAAATGAAAGAAATAAGCAGCAAGAGTCTGAACCTGAGAGGTGGTAAAGATAACATGCCTAAGTGAGCAAGCTCATTTAATATTTCTTTATGTGGTTGTTTTGGTTAGATGAAGTTCAAATAACACTTGCCCTCCAACAGACTTTCCACATTACATGAAAATAGCTAAAGGTGGATAAGATGGACAACTTTCTCCAAAGGGTGTGGTATTGCAATAATTGTCTTAGGCTAATTGTGATTTCTTCCCCGAGGCTGGGGAAAATCTCATCTTCTCTAAACTCAGCTGTGCCTGACACCTGAGTAACATAAAATTTCTGCAAACTTAGAAATGGAGACCAGGGAAGAATGGCTGTTGAGTAAGTCCCAAATAGTGGTCTGCTATACCACTCTATTTTGAAAAGTTGATAACTTCTTAAAATTTCTCCCTAAACTGCAAATAAACTTATCTCAAAGTTTGGGCAAAATATAACCATTTCTTAGTTTTAAACTGCTCATGCATTCGTTACTTGGAATTAATTGAAATGGAATTAATATAATGTATAGGGTCTAAACACATTTTATGACCTTATTAGTCATCACTATTTCTCAATTTTTAAATTAGTTTAAATTAAAAATTTTTTTCTTATACCTGATTTCACTTTAATAGCTTTCTCCATGTCAGAGGACTACATGATCACTTTTTAGTTAAGCAAAGCAATTTGTGTCCTTTAATCTCAGATTACATATTCCTAATGGCCTAGAATCCCTAAGATGTCAAGCAAAAAATAAAACTGAGTATTTGATATCAGATTATAATTTCTAACAGTCTGGAATTTTTGAGATGTCAGAAGAAATGCATTGTTTTAGTAATCTTTTATTTCTTATTGTTTTAATGAAAGTAGAAGACCAACGTATAGATTTATGCTCACTCATCCATGTTTATGCCCTTGGTTTGTGTCAATTTGCCTTGATGTACACTTCAGTTAGAAAAAACTCCCACTCCAATGAGCCACAAAATTGACAACTAACTGGAAGTGTATACTTTGTAAGCCAAGTGTATGTTTAAAGAAAGCATTTGTGGTGAATGTAAGATAAACTAATAGTGGAAATTCAGTTAGCATATGGCATACAGCATGGTCCATCCAAAAATGTCCCCTAATCCATTAAATAAAGATTCTTTTACCCACTCTTTATAAGGACACTCGTGTGTAACACAAAGATCTTTGAAGAATTTAAGCAATTCTGAGGACAGCTTCCATTTAAACTTTTATTTTCTTACCACAAAGATTACTTCCTACATCATACTATTTAAAACAATCACCTCCTGTCAACTTCACTTTTTTTCATTTGCTTTGAAGCTGGTTCCTCAGTAATATTGTCAACAGATTGCTATATAATCAGCAGTCTTCAATCTATGGAATAATATAGAGGCATTTAATTGGTTGTCCTATTATTTACTGGGTGACAGAAATTACATTTGGTCCTGGATCGTGTATGTTCACTGTTGTAACAGGGTGAACTTCTAATACCTAAGTTATAGTACTTTCCTTTGCTCTAATATATGATTTACCAGTGTAATGCTTGCATGTGAGGATAGACAGTCATACATATAATTGTGTCTTCAGGAAATTGCAGATCATATAACCTAAAATACCCTAATAAAGATGGAGTTGAGCTATCCTGTAAATATGACTCAGGAAAAAAGAGAGTTAACATAAATTTAGAAGTTATATGTGGTTATCTAACAATGTATTCACATACAATAGTTATAAATATACAAAATAAATTATAGATTTTGCAAACAACAAACTAAGATGGAAAGTAAATAATGTAGGAAAGTCATATGGAGGAATAATACACTATTTTTATTTTTAAAAATTTACCTTATATTTCAAAACTACTTAACTTTCAGATCAAATTTTTCTGTAAAAAACATTTGCTTGGTAAAGTTAAAAGCATATATAAGTAAAGGCAAAATTAAGAATTTAAAATCAGTGAAACTTGTTTGCTACATTCCATGTCTGATTTCATTATTCATAGTTTTGCTTTTTTGAGAAATATTTGAAGCACAGCCTTTCTGGCTTTTTCTGTGCACCTTCTCTGATATTCTGACAGGACCTGCAAGGCTTGAGGGGAGTGGTCTTTCCCTCAAAGACTCTGGTTTTAATTGATGTCACAATATGAACCACTGATTTACAGTATTCTCCTAAAAAGATATGTGATGTGCTGATGATGTAAATGTGATACTGCTTACTTCATCCCAATAGTTATATTCTTGCTGTTTTCATTAGTCTCCTTATAGCATATTTAACTTCCTTAATAATTATCAGGAATTGAAAAGCATAGGTCAATTTTTTGTATTAGAGGCTATAAATAATTGTTTAAAAAATTCTGCATTTTATTCACAAGGTATTGACTTATTTTAATCTGCTTTTAAAGCCTCAAGGGTGTTATAAGTTATTCTTTGAATATTTTAGATACAACTATGGGGAAAAAATCATGCTCTTTTGTAAACAACAAAGAATTATGACTGTCTTTATTCTAATAAATTCCAATTCACTGAAGAGTGGCTTATGACCATTCACTGTATATGCTCATAATTACACAGTGTTAACTATATTAGGCACCTGAAAACAATTATTGTGTTTTTACCCTGTTTGCAGGTGTTAGCATTTTCAAAAACTCAAACCCCTCCCTATCTCCTTTCCTCTGCCTTCATCCCTAGAACTCACAAAATATGAAACTTTGGAGAAAATTAAATTCCTTTACTCTCACTTTATTTGTAACTGAATTCTTCTTCACTTGCTAGCACATTTTGATTTTAATTTAAATGCGTTCTATCCCTATTATCAGTATACTTAATTAGTTCAATATTATCGGATATACAAACAGCTCCATTACATTTTCTAAGAATAAATATGGGTGAATGGACAAATTCAACTTTATCTATTCACAGCAGGTAACCCATGTTCACAATCGGTCAAATGTTTATCAATTTCTTTGGGAAACATGGCATTTTTGTTTTATTCTTTGTAAAATATTAATAATAATTTTCATGATGAGAAGGAGTTTCTGATATATAGATATTAAAACAATAAAACTAGGACTTTAAGAAAGTGTCCCTTTAAGAAAGATTCATTTGTAAAAAGAAAACATTTCTACCTGGTCACTAAGCTTAAATTCTCAGAACTTCTTGGAGAAATGATTTTAATATATATCTGCTTTCAGTGTATTCAAAATGTTTTGCCAAGTGAGTTTAGTAGTTTCATCAGTAAATATTACATTTTAGTCTGGATTTATGTCTAACTGAGAATTACACTTTTTTTCTTCATTGCTTTCCTGAAATCCTTTCGCCATTTAATTTACACTGAGTTTTGATAAATTTCAAGATATGCAAATATTTGAATCATTAGCTTATTTGAATGCTAATTAACAGTGAAGTCTTATTTGCCCACAGTTTGCACAAACAATGGCATTTAAAGAAGACTGAAATGAAAGCAAACATAACATTTCCATATTTCTAACACTGGCAAATAAAAGACCACAATCATTCTTGATAATTTGAGGAAATACATAAGCAACAAGAGTGAGAAAAGAAATATAACCAAACAAAAAGCAATTAACTCCCCCCAAGTCAAAGTAGATTCTAAACAGTCAACTAGTAGCTTTTATAAACTCATTTGAGCAAAATAATTCAAAGCCTTTGAGTTATCTTTGAGGAAGTGTTTTATAGGACTCTAGTAATGTTTCCACAAGTTACAGTCCTTTGGAAATCATTTTCAAGATAAAGACTAAAGGATGAAAGGAGCCTGAGAGACCTTCAAGAGGAATAAGACTTGGAGATCACCTTCCTCCCCACAAATACATCAGAAATACATCTACATGTGGAACAACTCCTACAGAACACCTACTGAATGCTGGCAGAAGACCTCAGACCTCCCAAAAGGCAAGAAACTCCCACTTACTTGGGTAGGGCAAAAGAAAAAAGAAGAAAACAGAGACAAAAGAATATGGATGGGACCTGCACTTCTGGGAGGGAGATGTGAAGGAGGAAAGGTTTCCACACACTAGGAAGCCCCTTCACTGGTGGAGACAGGGGGTGGCATGGGGGAAGCTTTGGAACCACGGGGGAGAGCACAGCAATAGGGGTGCAAAGGGCAAAGTGGAGAGATTCCCAAACAGAGGCTCAGTGTTAACCAGCACTCACCAGTCTGAGAGGGTTGTCTGCTCACCCACCGGGGTGGGTGGGGGCTGGGAGCTGAGGCTCCGGCTTCAGAGGTCAGATCCTAGGTAGAGGACTGGGGTTGGCTGCGTGAACACAGTCTGAAGGGGGCTAGTGCACTACAGCTAGCCAGGAGGGATTCCGGGAAAATGTCTAGAATTGCCTAATAGGCAAGAGACCACTGTTTTGGGGTACGTGAGGAGAGGAGATTCAGAGCACTGCCTAACTGAGCTCCAGAGATGGGCACGAGCCACAGCTATCAGTGCAGACACCAGAGATGGGCATGAAACACTAAAGCTCTTGCTGCAGCCACCAAAAAGCCTGTGTGGAAACACAGGTCACTATCCACACCTCCCGTCCTGTGAGCCTCTGCAGCCTAGCAAGACAGGAACATAACCCCACCCATAAGGAGAGAGGCTGCCTAAAAACATAATAAGGTCACAGACACACACACCCCCCAAAAAATCAAAGGATACGGCCCTGCCCAACAGGAAAACAAGATATAGCCTCATCCACCAGAACACAAGATCCAGACACCTACACCAGGAAGCCTACACAACCCACTGAAACAACATTAGCCACTGGGGACAGAAACCAAATATAGCAGGAGCAACAAAACTGCAGCCTGTGAAAAGGAGACCAAACACAGTAAATTAAGCAAAATGAGAAGACAGAGAAACACAAAACAGACAGAGAAACACACAGCAGATGAAAGAGAAAGGTAAAACCCACCAGACCTAACAAATGAAGAGGAAATAGGCAGTCTACCTGAAAAATAATTCACAGTAATGATAGTAAAGATGATCCAAAATCCTGGATATAGAATGGAGAAAATACAAGAAACAGTTAACAAGGAACTAGAAGAACTAAAGAGCAAACAAACAATGATGAACAACACAATAAATGAAATTAAAAATTCTCTAGAAGAAATCAATAGCAGAATAACTGAGGCAGAAGAATGGATAAGTGACCTGGAAGATAGAATAGTGGAAATAGCTACCACAGAACAGAATAAATGAAAAGAATGAAAAGAATTGAGGACAGTCTCACAGTCCTCTGGGACAACATTAAATGCACCAACATTTGAATTACAGGGGTCCCAGAAGAAGAAGAGAAAAAGAAAGGGACTGAGAATATATTTGAAGAGATTATAGTTGAAAACTTCCCTAATAAGGGAAAGGGAATAGTCAATCAAGTCCGGGAAGTGCAGAGAGTCCCAGACAGGATAAATCCAAGGAGAAACATGCAAAGACACATATTAATCAAACTATAAAAATTAAATACAAAGAAAAAAATATTAAAAGCAACAAGGGACAAACAAAAATAACATACAAGGGAATCCCCAAAAGGTTAACAGCTGATCTTTCAGGAGAAACTCTCCAAGCCATAAGGGAGTGGCAGGACATATTTAAAGTGATGAAAGGGAAAAAACTACAACCAAAATTACTCTACCCAGAAAGAATCTCATTCAGATTTGAGGGAGAGATTAAAACCTTTACAGACGAACAAAAGCTAAGAAAATTCAGCACCACCAAACCAGCTTTACAGCAAATGCTAAAGGAACTTCTCTAGGCAGGAAACACAAGAGAAGGAAAAGACCTACAATAACAAGCCCCAAACAATTAAGAAAATCGTAATAGAAACATAGGTATCAATAACTACCTTAAATTAAATGGATTCAGTGCTTCAACTGAAACACATAGACTAGCTGAACGGATACACAAACAAGACCTGTATATATGCTGTCTACAAGAGACCCACTTCAGACCTAGGGACACATACAAACTGAAAGTGAGGGGATGGAAAAGGATATTCCATGCAAATGGAAATCAAAAGAAAACTGGAGTAGCAATTCTCATATCTGACAAAATAGACTTTAACACAAAGACTTACAAGAAACAAAGAAGGACACTACATAACGAACGAGGGATCAATCCAAGAGGAAGATATAATACTTGCAAATATTTATGCACCCAGTATAAGAGCACCTCAATACATAAGGCAAATGCTAACAACCATAAAAGGGGAAATCAACAGTAACACAATCATAGTAGGGAACTTTTAACACCCCACTTTCACCAATGGACAGATCATCCAAAATGAAAATAAATAAGGAAACGCAAGCTTTAAATGATGTATTAAAAAAGATGGACTTAGTTGATATTTATAGGACATTCCATCCAAAAACAGCACATTACACTTTCTTCTCAAGTGCTCATGGAACATTTCCAGGATAGATCATATCTTGAGTCACAAATCAAGCCTTGGTAAATTTAAGGACATTGAAATCATATCAGGTATATTTTCTGACCACAATGCTGTGAAACTAGGTATCAATTACAGGGAAAATCTATAAAAAATACAAACACATGGAGGCTAAAAATACACTACTAAAAAACCAAGAGATCACTGAAGATAGCAAAAAATACCTAGAAACAAATGGCAATGAAAACACAATGCCTCAAAACCTATGGGATGCAGCAAAAGCAGTTCTAAGAGGGAAGTTTATAGCAATACAATCCGACCTCAAGAAATAAGAAACAACTCAAATAAGCAACCTAAACTTACACCTAAAGCAGTTAGACAAAGAGGAACAAAAACCCCCCAAAGTTAGCAGAAGAAAAGAAAACATAAAGATCAGATCAGAAATATATGAAAAAGAAATGAAGGAAACGATAGCAAAGATCAATAAAACTAAAAGCTGCCTCTTTGAGAAGATAAACAAAATTGATAAACCTTTAGCCAGATTCATCAAGAAAGAAAAGGAGAAGACTCAATAGAATTAGAAATAAAAAAGTAGAAGTAACAGCTGACACTGCAGAAATACAAAGGATCATGAAAGATAATGCAGGCAACTATATGCCAAAAAAATGGAAAACCGAGAAATGGACAAGTTCTTAGAAAAAAACAATCTCCCGAGACTGAACCAGGAAGAAATAGAAAATACAAATAGACCAAACACAAGCACTGAAATTGAGACTGTAATTAAAAATCGTACAACAAACAAAAGCCCAGGACCAGATGGCTTCAGAGGAGACTTCTATCAAATATTTTGAGAAGAGCTAACACCTATCCTTCTCAAACTCTTTCAAAATACAGCAGAGGGAGGAACACTCCCAAACTCATTCTACGAGACGACCATCACCCTGATACCAAAACCAGACAAAGATGTCACAAAGAAAGAAAACTACAGGCCAATATCACTGATGAACATAGATGAAAAATTCTCAACAAAATAGTACCAAACAGAATCCAACAGCACATTAAAAGGCTCATACACCATGATCAAGTGGGGTTTATCCCAGGAATGCAAGGATTCTTAAATATACGAAAATCAATCAATGTGATACATCATATTAACAAATTGAAGGAGAAAATCCATATGATCATCTCAATAGATGCAGGAAAAGCGTTCGACACAATTCAACACCCATTTATGATAAAAACCCTACAGAAAGTAGGCATAGGGGAACTTACTGCAACATAATAAAGGCCATTTATGACAAACCACAGCCAACATCGTTCTCAGTGTTGAAAAACTGAAACCATTTCCTCTAAGATCAGGAACAAGACAAGGTTGTCCACTCTCACCACTGTTATTCAACATAGTTTTGGAAGTTTTAGCCATAACAGTCAGAGAAGAAAAAAAAATAAAAGGAATCCTAATCAGGAAAGAAGTAAAGCTGTCACTGTTTTCAGATGACATGGTACTATACATAGAGAATCCTGAAGATGCTACCAGAAAACTACTAGAGCTAATCAATGAATGTGGTAAAGTAGCAGGATATAAAATTAATGCACAGAAATCTCTGGCATTCCTATACACTAATGGTGAAAAATCTGAAAGAAAAATTAAGTAAACACTCCCATTTACAATTGCAACAGAAAGAATAAAATACCTAGGAATAAACCTACCTAAGAAGACAAAAGACCAGTATGCCGAAAACTATAAGACGTTTATGAAAGAAATTAAAGATGATACAAATAGATGGAGAGATATACCATGTTCTTCGATTGGAAGAATCAACATTGTGAAAATCACTATACTACTCAAGCAATCTACAGATTCAATGCAATCCCCATCAGACAACCAGTGGCATTTTTTTCAGAACTAGAACAAAAAATTTCACCATTTGTATAGAAACACAAAAGACCCTGAATGGCCATAGCAATCTTGAGAAAGAAAAAGGGACCTAGAGGAATCAGACTCCCAGTCTTGAGACTATACTACAAAGCTACATAATCAAGACAGTATGGTACTGGCACAAAAACAGAAATATAGATCAATGAAACAGGATAGAAAGCCCAGAGATAAACCCACACACATATGGTCACCTTACCTTTGATAAAGGAGGCAAGAATATAAATGGAGGAAAGACAGCCTCTTCAATAAGTGGTGCTGGGAAAAGTGGACAGCTACATGTACAAGAATGAAATTAGAACACTCCCTAACACCATACACAAAAATAAACTCAAAGTGGATTAAAGACCTAAATGTAAGGCCAGATACTATCAAACTCTTAGCGGAAAACATAGGCAGAACACTCTATGACAAAAATCACAGCAGATCCTTTTTCACCCACCCCCTAAAGAAATGGAAATAAAAATATAAATAAACAAATGTTAACTAATGAAACTTAAAAGCTTTTTCACAGCAAAGGAAACCATAAACAAGACGAAAAGACAACCTTCAGAATGGGAGAAAATATTTGCAATGAAGTAGTTGACAATGGATTAATCTCCAAAATTTACAAGCGCTCATGCAGCTCAATATCAAAAATACAAACAACCCAGTCCAAAAACGGGCAAAAGACCTAAGTAGACATTTCTCCAAAGAAGATAAACAGATTTCCAACAAACTCATAAAATGATGCTCACCATCACTAATCATTAGAGAAATGCAAATTAAAACTACAATGAGATATCATCTCACAGTGGTCAGAATGGCCATCATCAAAAAATCTACCAACAATAAATGCTGGAGAGGGTGTGGAGAAAAGGCGACCCTCTTGCACTGTTGGTAGGAATGTAAACTGATACAGCCACTATGGAGAACACTATGGAGGTTCCTCAAAAAACTAAAAAAAGAACTACCATAAGACCCAGCAATCTCATTGCTGGGCATATACCCTGAGAAAACCATAATTCCAAAAGAGTCATGTACCACAATATTCATTTCAACTCTATTTACAATAGCCAGGACATGGAAGCACCCTAAGTGTCCATGGACAGGTCAATGGATAAAGAAGATGTGGAACATATATATATTGGAATATTACTCAGCCATAAAAAGAAATGAAATTGAGTTATTTGTAGTGAAGTAGATGGACCTATATTCTGCCATATAGGATGAAGTAAGTCAGAAAGAGAAAAACAAACACCGTATGCTAACAAATATATATGGAATCTAAAAAAAAAATTGGTTCTACAGATCCTCGTGGCAGGACAGGAATAAAGACGGAGACGTAGAGAATGGACTTGAATGGGGGATAGGGTAGTGTAAGCTGGGACAAACTGAGAGAGTGGCGTGGACATATATACACTACCAAATGTAAAATAGATAGCTAGTGGGAAGCAGCCGCATAGCACAGAGAAATCAGTTCTGTCCTTTGTGACCAGCTGGAGGGGTGGGATAGGGAGAATGGGAGGGAGACGCAAGCGGGAGGAGATATGTTGATATATGTCTATGTATAGCTGATTCACTTTGTTATAAACCAGAAACTAACACACCATTGTAAAGCAATTATACGCCAATAAAGATGTTAAAAAACCAAAAAAAAAAAAAATAATGTGCTACTGTATGGCACAGGGAACTATATTCAATATCCTTTGATAAACCATAATGGAAAAGAATATGAACAAGTATATATATATGTATATGTATACTGAGTCATTTTTCTGTACAGCAGAAATTAACACAACATTGTAAATCAACTATACTTCAATAAAATTCTTTTAAAATATTTTTTTAAAAAAGGATTAAAGGATATAAATTTGGGGGGCAGGGAAAGCATGGTGAGGAGATGAGGATTTGTGTGGCGAGAGTTCCAGGCTGAGGGCTCAACACAGAAAAGGGTTGGAATGCCACAGGTCATGCTGTAAGCAAAGAAGATCCGTCTACTGGAATGCAAAAGTGAGAGGTATACCTTTTAAGTTTGCCTTAAATCCCGTAGACAGTAAAAGATAAAAATATAAAGTTTGGAAGTATCTTATTGAATATGCAGCAGAAAGATACATTATAGATGTTAAATAAATGATAGTTACAATAGAAACTGCATTCTTAAGTGCTATCACAACCACAAATTGCAAAGAGCATCACTGTATTTGACTTCCCAGGATATTTCAGATTGCTTTCATGGCTAACTTTAGTAATTATCCCTAGATTACTTACATATTTCACACAAAGACACTATCACAACAGAACTTTGAAACAAGGAAGAAACTTTTAAAATCATACGTATAGAAAAAAAGAAAAAAGGTTTTTTTTCCCCATCAAATATTTAGCTGCTCATTCTTATCCCTCTTGTCTCAGAAGGCTTTTACTAGACTCTGAATACCTTGTTTGCACCACCTTCTGGACCATGGTTTACCTTGATATGTTCTGTGGTAGGCAGTTGTGGTCCCTAATTAACCCCCCCCTATTGTTTTTCACACCCAGGTGTAATACCTTCCATTGAGTGAGGGGTTGGCTTATTGACTCACTTGTATGTATATTATATAGCAGAAGGGATCAGTTTATTACAAAAGCTGTGGCTCCTACCCTGAGTGCTCTCATTTTCTTTCGAAATCACTCCAGGAGAACCCAGGTCCCGTATTATGAGTCAGCTTTGTGGAGAGGCCCAAATGGTAAGCAACCAAGGCCAGCAGACAACAATCTGAGTTTAAAAATGTCCTCCCTCAGTCAACCTTTCACATGGAAATAAAATCCCAACTGAAATTGTGAATGCTACCTCATAAAAGCCTTGAACCAAAAGTATCCAGTGAAGCTGTGTCCAAATTTCTAACCCACTGAAACCGTGAAATGATAAATTTTTGTTGTTTTATGTCACTAAGTTTTGAAATAATTTTTAAATGCAGAAATAGATAATTGATACAGAGTTTGATACCAAGAATAGGGTGCTGTCATAACTAAAAATAAAATGTGAGTGTATCTTTGGAACTAGGCAGTCATGTGAAGACAGTTCACATGTAAGTTAAAGCCTAAAGTACCTTGAAAAAATTGTTTCTAGAAGATTCATAGGCTTTAATAAAGCAGGCAGTTTGGGCTTTTAAGAGTAAGAAAAACTCTTAGAAACGAGGAAGGAGATCACTGTTAAGTAGAAGCAGAAAGTTTAGCAGCACTCTTGCCTCCAAGAATGAGTAAGGGTAGAACATGTGCCTAATTAATGGGGTAAACTAAGGAGTTTTTCAAGCAGCATTGAGGATGCTGCCTGGATTATTCTTGCTGTTTCTAGAAAAGTGTGAGATGAGAGAGAAATTGAGGAATGGACTGTTAAACAAGAAGGAGGCAGGACTTGATGGTTTTGAAAATTCTTAGCCTTTACAGCTGGAAAATGATGCTGAAAATAATTGTTTCCAAGCAAAGATTATATCCAGGGCACTCTTTGAAAAGTATAGTCTAAAGATGACGTGAAAATGTGACTTTAAAATCCTTTGTTAAAACCTCAGAATGATGGTTCTTTAGAGCACTGACACTACACCCTTTATTAAGAGTATGCTTCATGGTTCTCTCAATTAAACAACAGAGCTAATAAGACGCTTAAGGGTGCTGTCCCTCGGCTATCTCAGAAGAGGCCAGAAGGAGATTTGTGGATACGGGTTTGTCAAATGGAGGGAGCACCAGTAAGATTCCCAGAATTTTTACAAGTGTGTGTGTGTATGTATGTATATGTATTAATATTTATATTTATCAGCAAAAAGATAGCCAGCTTGGACTGAAAGGTATGCATACCATACCAAAGGAAAAGGGGATGTTGCAGTCTTAGAGCTCAAAGGTTCAGAGCTTCAGTGTCTCCAGGAATGCCATTGTCTCCAGGCAGGAGAAGATAGATGTCCCAGCTCAAGGGGAGAGAGAAAATTCACACTTGCTCTGCCTTTTTGTTCTATTCAGGTCCTCATTGGATTGGTTGATACCCACCCACATTGGTGAAGGGGGATCTGGTTTACACAGTCTAATGATTCAAATGCTAATCTCTTCCAGAAACCCATAAATATACCCAGAAACAATGTTTTACAAGCGATCTTGGGCATTCTTTAGTCCAGTAAAGTCAGTACATAAAATTAACCATCACAGTAACTATTACAGGTACAAATATGGCCAGTTACAGGAGAAAAAAAAGCAGTAAAATTGTTTTGATGTATCATCTACATGTACTCACACATTTACCTTCCTTTTTCTTCTCTTTCTTTCCTTCTTTTTTCCCTCACTCTCTCCCTTTTCCCCTCCTTTTCTCTTTACTTCCTCCTTTTTTTCGTTATTTCTGAAAATATTTTTTGAACTTCTTCCATACGTCATATGCAAGGAATTCAGCAATAAACAAGGCAGAGATGTTTTAAACTGCTTATATTCTGGTAGAGGTTATATAAACATGGTGCTTTCATTCTAGTGAAGGAAATGGAAAATAAATATATATATGCAGTAATAAATAATGTGGATTTAAGTAGTAACATCTTATGAAAATCAATGGACCATGAAATGTTTGTTGTGATGGGACACCTATAGAGAAGAAATTTTAGATAAGGAATTCAGAAATACCACTTTTAATAGGTAACAAATGAATCCATACCTGAATAACACAAAGAGAGGAAAACGTGACACTTTGGAAAGAATCCTCCAGGCAGAGTGATTGGTATGTGCAAAATTTATGATTGTAATTCTATCCCTTTTATGTTTCTATGGTTTTTAACTTCCAGGTCTTCCTTCTGGTAACTGTTATTACTCCAGGAGTGAAATTATGACCTAGCCCAAATGAATTGGGATCTGTCTTCTCCTGGGCACCAACAAGAAAGCACATTGCCTCATTTGTTGCTAGCAGCCTTCTTAAACTATGAGAGAAACCAGGCTGGTAACAAAGCCAGCATGGTGGGAAGGCAGATGCCATATAATACAGAAAAGCAGAAAAGAAATTTTGATTGTATTACACCCAAAGCTTGCATACTTCTGAAGCTTCTACTTTGAAAGATAATTGTATTATTTTCCAGAACATGTTTGCATGTTTGCTGCAGTTTCTATAATGTGGTCAAAAGCATTTGTATCTGATTCATCTTTGGTCCATTTACTCAACTTCTGTAACTTTATCCCATAAAAATAATTATTTCTTGAAGTATATGATTATAAAATGTATATACAGAATACCAAGAAGAAAATTTAAATGTCTAAGTAGGTGAAATAAATATAATTATGAAAACAATTTAAATAGGCTCTAGGTATAAATTAATATTATTTAAGTAGTTACAATTTATTATTTTTATTGATTCTATTTTTCAGAGGAGCTTAAGGTTCACAGTAAAATTGAGGAAATGTACAGATAATTCCCATATATCCCCTGCCTCACACATGAGCAACCTCCCCATTATCAACATCCCCACCAGAGTGGTATATTTGTTACAATTGATGACTCTGCATTGACACATCATAACCACCCAAAGTTCACAGTTTACATTAGCGTTCACTCTTGTTGTTGTACATTCCGTATATTTGGACAAATGAATAATAACATGTCCATAATATAATTATATTTTCAAATAATGTTTAAAGACAGGAGATGACATGAATGATCTAATGCTTCAAAGAAAAGATGAAAAGTAAAATATATACATAGAGACATATACACATGCAGACCTAAAGAATAAATACTGGAAAAAATATCCAGAAATATTTATTAAGACCATCCATGTGTTCCAATTAATTTTTATTCTTGGTATATTTTCCATACCTTCCACTTCCCCAATTAACTCATGTTACTCTACAATCATAAAAAAACTCAATATTATGCATATATAGAGACTACTCCATTCACTACACACAGCACAATGTTAACTTACTAATTATCCAATTTAATTGCAAGTATAATGGATGCCTTGCAAATGGTAAGAAGTAGGCTCTTTCCTAATGCCCTTGTAGTAAAAGTGAAACTAACTTCATTAATTCTAACACTTACAAATGAATGATATTCATGTAATAATCCGTCTTTATTTCAATAATTATTTAATTACATTCCATTTTATCTTGAATAAGTAAATATAGTCAAACTCTTATATAACTATATTAGACATAGAAATATGAGGGAAATGGGACAAAAAAGAAATGGAGGATTATTTTGGGGATTCTACTTCACATAGAAATATAGCCATGAAAAATCATAACAAGCTAAGAGAAAATGAATCAGCACATTTCTGAATATCAGGCATATGTTTAGACCTCTCATCCTTTGGCTTATATTAAATTATGATTTTTTTATGCTTTAACTGTCTGAAAATTCCTTCTGGGAAATTTTGTCCCAGTTTTCTAAAATGATTTGGGAATATAAATTTATAATTACATATAATTTTGCATATTTCATGGTTATAAAAGTAAACTATATCAGAGCCTTGAAGTTGAAAAGATGAACAAAATAAAATTGAAGGATTATAATGTTAATTAGCACAGGAAAAAAAAAGAGAGAGACTTATTTTCAAAAATTCTGTAACATTTACATTTCTTTAGAATAGTTATTGACCCCAAAGAGAATGATCTGGGAAACATGTTAAATTAAAAGTAGTGGCTTCCTAAAATAAATTTTATATATTGTCCTCTTTATTCATTTTGTCATTTAACATTAAATTCATCCTTGTTTGACACATACACACACACACACAATCTAAAGCACAATTTATAAAGAAAATGAATAATAATTATAAAGTTATTTGCACTACAACACAGCATAATGGCTAAATATGTAAAACAAAATCATTCAGAAATCAAAGATAAATAATAAAACACAACTGCTTTGTAACACATCTTTCTATGACTGGTACAGATGTAATAGACAAAATTTAATATTATAAAAATCCAGTATTTTAATTAATGCATTTGACTTTATAAATTCATACACACCTGTAAAATTGAGATGCTCTCATTGGGGCATTTTTTCCCCATCACAGTTAGGTTTAGTATCATAAGGTATGAAAGGTAATAAGGCCTAAATGTCAGATCTGCTTTCACTGAAGCATGGGCTTGCTACAAAAACCTTTCTTTCTTTGTGCCCCACTCAAAGCTGATAGCCTTCTAGTTTATTCAGCAATAGGTCAGAACAGTCTTGTCAATTTTTAAATATGCTCCAGAACTCAATATGGACCCATAACTACTAAACTGCCTTCTTAGAAGTAGGGGTTGAGATGCATAAATTTGTTCTGTACTTTAGACGAGGTGTCAAGCATGCCTAAAGCCACCACATCCCTAAAACTTCACTAATGTGATGTTTCTCTGAATTCAAAATGTTAGTCTCCCACCTCCTCAAACCTATGTGCCTCATCAAGGCTTCCAGTGTAATTGCCGATTCTTGTATTCTGCCCTGATTCATGGATCAATGTGATGCTCTGTGAATTGTCCATTATAGTCCAGGTCCCTTTTGATACTTCACAACTTTTTCCCAGACCAAGACTCTAAACTCATTCTAGAGTCCTTCACGTGTAAATGTGAATTGCTCCTTTTTCTCCTTCCAGATAAGAATAGAAAAGATTGCATTTGCCAGATCAATTTCAATATACCATGTGTCAAAGGCTATGTTAAACTCGTCTTAAAAAAAGATACCAGTTTTCACAAAGCAGCTACAATTAGGGCCATTGTTTGGTTCAGTATGAAGGAGCCCGTGACATTAACTACCAGACATTTGTATGCTTGTGTGTGACATGTAAGTCTATTAGGAGATCCAAATGGCACTATGAATCCTAGGTAACAATGTCAAATTAGTATCTGCAACCAATAATTCCTGAAAGTACTGGGTATTCTACTTTTTTACATGAATGAATTTCTATAGGTCCCTTTGTGAAAAGACAAAGGTAATGTTTTCTCAGTGCGCTTGCTGTGGTGTTGTAGGGTCCTTCCTTCGAAGGGCCTGATTTCTTCTCAGTCCAAAGGTCATAGAAATAACTCATATCTAAGAACTTGGCCAGAGACAGTGACTTTTCACTGGACTCCTCAGCTTCCTGATCATCCTTGATTTCATTATATAAAGTAGACAATACCCTTGTTGGCTGCCCATCTTCTTTCCTCTGGGGATTTCCATGTTCTTTTAACTATTCCATGTCTTTCTACATGGTAGCCCCTCATGGCTACCCACTGATTTTGCTGCTTATTATAATATTTGTAACCACTTTGCTTCTGATAGATAATTGCCACCTTCTGACTTCTGTTATTCAGCATCTTATCATCTTGTTGCTACCAGAAAATCCAGTTATATAACAGTATCTCCTATTGTCAGCCACAGCCTACAGAGACTATTCATCAAATACCAAGATGCTCAATGGTACTGGTATATTCCTCATTATTGTGGTAAATAGATGCCCCTCTAGTCTCTCTTAGAGGGCTTTGACAACTAGTGGTTTTCTCAGCTGTCCAGAATGTATCTGCTCTGTCTTGCTCACCTCTCTGAGCTTTGTGATCCCTTCCTTCACTGTCTACCACAGCATTTCTGATATTTCTGCTTTACTTAGTATGGCTCATATTTTTTCCAAGTTTCCAAAATCCTGTCAACTTGCAAACACTATTCCCCAAGTCCATGCCAAGGCATCAAATCCTGTTTCAGGGGATCCTCCCTCCTCCTGTTACTGCTTGCCACATGACAGGCCAATAAATCAAGAGATGAGATGTTGGGGAAAGGAATAGCCACTTTATTCAGAAAGCTATCAGACCAGGAAGATGGTGGACTAGTGTCCCAAAGAACCATCTTACCTGAGCTAGAAATTCAGGCTTCTTTTATGCTAAAAGGTGAGGGGGGTGGCTAGTTGTTGCAAACCTCTTGGTGTGAATCCTTTGTTCTTGCAGCTGTCCACATAGGTCAGGTCACAATGTTCCTATAAACCTCCAAGAATACAAAGGTTTTTTGCTCTTCTTGCAACTTTTTATCTTTATATGAATGAAACGTGTTACACCTTTAAAGGTGAAGCCTGGGAGGCAGAGCTTGAGAATGGGCTATCATGTGTATTTCAGTCTATAAGCAACATTCTTTTACAAAAATGTAGAGCCAGCATGACTAATCACAGGCAACAGAGCACAAAGTTTAGAGCTAAAAGAATGGATCCTATATGGAGTCAGGTTTGTTCTGTATTACAGGGGTAATTCTACTATCTTTCAAGAAGGGAGAGTGAGCCATATCTGCAGCCTCATTATTCCTAGGGAATCTGTGAGTTCAATGTTCTCGTTTGGATCTTCCCAGATATCTCCAGCCCAAGTCTAGAGGTTTCATTCCTTCTCCATTAGATCTTGATATTGACCTCGTAGACCTGCCAGGACTGAGAATTTTAAATTCTCTGAAGATCTATTGCATTTCTCTTTCAATACTGAGCCTAGATTTCCTCTCTGTAGGAGACTGGGATTTCCTTGAGTGCTGTCAAGGAGGCCCTTGTATTTTGCAATTTGTTTTGAATTGGTAATAATCTTCTTTAACTGTCATTTTCTCTCTCCTATAAACCTACGTTGCTTGGCAACAGTCAACCTAGTTAATTTTCCATACAGGTAGTATTTCCCTCCTGCCTATCAAGAGCTAATAATATTGCATTAACCAGTTCATCCCTTTATACTAGAACCATTGAGAAAAGTTTTAACAATTGCTAGGTGTGATTCCCCCTCCACTTACCAAAAAAGATGAGGTCCTCATTGCAAGTTGACAAGTTAGTGATCCATCTCCAAAATTAATTTTAGATCCTATTTCTCAATGAACCAACCCAAGCTCTAAATGCCTTAGGTTGAATTCCCTAGAAACAGAATCTCAGATTGGAAGTTGCACACAGGTGGTTCATTAAAGAGTAACTTGGAACATACAAGTGCAGGGAAGGCAGGAGGAAGTGCAAAGAAGGGGATGCTGAACCACAATGTAGTTGCCAATAAGCCTGAAGTCAATCCTACATTGAGCTGTGAACCTGGGAGGATCCTTTGGAGTTGTCCAAAATTGAGACCAGGGGGCTGAGTCTTTGTTTCCCGGCTTCAATTCAGTGTTTGTTATCCGCCATTTCATGGAAAGGGACATAAACTTTGGCAGGGCAACTTCCTGTGTCTGAAGGCAATTCATAGTGAGGCAAATATTTGTCAACTGTTAGAAGGTGCTGGTGATCTTGATGTCCCTGAATAGGGAATGGTTGGAGCACCAGAGCTATCCACTTTAGCAAGGAATTTGAGAAACTAATGGAAAGGTTAGCTTCCCAGGAAAATGATAATAAATCAATTAACCCAAGGAGTAGAAAACTTGTTTAGGCCAACCACTATAGAGGAATTTAGAAAGGTGATTTTAAATGTATTATTAAAAGATACCAAAATAGATAGTCTGATAGCTATGTTAATGAGTATTTCAAAATTATATTTTACATACAAAATTGTGATAAGGAATAGCCCCAAAATACTAGGGAAAGGAGGACAATGAAGAAGGCTATTCAATCCAATTAAATTGCATTTTTATAGAACAATCCAATATATGTCAGTAGAACAAATTAGAGAATTAAGAAATATATCTCAGAAAATTTGATATATATATATATATATATATATACACATATATGTACATATTGTATTTTAATTCAGTAGGCAGAGGATGGATTTGAAATAATTTGTGCTGGCACATATGTTAACCAGCTGGAAGAAAATAAAAATGTGTATCTACTTATAATAGAGTTAAATACTTGTGTATTAAATATATAAATATAAAAAGAAAATTAAATCTTATCAGATAAATTGAGGAAATTATATTTGGAGAAATTATCTACGATTTGAATCCTGAATTTACAAAGCAAAAAAGTATTCATATATAACTAAAGTTTAAAAAATATTTTTAAGTTTAAAGATATAGTAAGTAAAGTAAAAAGATCTGACAACTTTGGAAAAAAATGTGTAATGCAGGTGACAAAAAATGAATTACCATCTATAATATAAAAAAATTGATCACAGATATTCAAGAAAAAGACAAAAGCAAAAAAATTATGTATATGAATAGACAATTCACAGAAGATCAAGTTAAAAAACAAAATAATGCAAATTCAAATTTACTGTTATTGTTAGAGAAATACCAATTGAAGTAGCAAAGATATAATTTGTACTCAGCAAACAAAAAATTAAAAGCCTGAATATTCTAATTATTTGGACTTCTTATTCAGATATCTATATGGAAGCAGGTGACTGAATGGTCTGATCTGGCTAAAAGAACTGGTCCTTTCAGAAGTATCATTTAATCTGTCTCTTACTTATTATGTCCCTGCTCTTATAACCTATACTTTGATATTTCCATGGCTTTTCTCAACCTTTCCTGATCTCGTTTCGTAGAGAGGAGAGAAAAATAACTTGTTTCACGTCAGTGTTCAGCATACTAGATGATTATATTCAGTGCTTGTTCTTCCATACACTAACATTTGCCAGTGTGTTACAAATATTTTTACCCGTCAACAATTCATAATTTTTTAAATAAGAAATTAGTACTAGAAAACAAGAGAATATTTAAATGGTCCTTTCTGAACATGCAAATCAGGAAAACCTCTCAGTATAACTGCTATGTTTCCTCACTACATTTACATTATCTAGCTAGCTAGCTAGCTATCTGGGAAGTTACTGATTTCTTCTCTTAAAAGTAAGTGGGGCAAAAATGTATCCATTTCAATTGACTAATATTATTTTGACCCAAAGTCATAATTTTACAGTGAGTTCAATTAGTTCAAGTTAGGATGAACTAATTTAAGATGAACTACTCAAGAGGTAACTATTTTTCAGCTATCATGTTGACAAAAGTAGTTCTGCAGAGATCAGTGGAATGCTTTCTCTTTTTTAAAATTCTTAATAGAGGGAACATATGGCCTACAAGTATTTATATTTTTACTTATATATTTAAATTTTTAACACAACAGAATATTCAAAAGAGTGGTACACTAAGTCCACGATGCCATCCGTAGTTTAATCTGTTAATCCAGTGGTACTGATATTATAGGTGTTCATCAGGGCAAAAATCAACTATTTTTAGTATTGTATTTATTATCTATTTCTGTTTCTCTTCCCTTTTAATCTCCTTCAGCTATGGGAAATTGATAGGTAACTTGTATAATCTCCTTTAATAGTTTTCTTAATCCTTTTTGCTTAATTTTGACCTCCAGTTTCTTAACAAAACCTGTCAATCATATGCAGCAAGTTCCATTAAAATAGCATTCATTTAATCTAGTATTTTTTTCAGCTTTATTGAGGCATAATTGACAAATAAAATTGCAAGGTATTTAAAGTGTACAGCATGATGATTTAATAGGCACATACATTGTGAAAGGATTCCCTCCAACAATAAACTCTAGAATTTTTTCTTTGCCTGTAATGTATCTTATTTAAAATGTATATATGATCGTATCATCCAATTATTTAATGTTTTCTGATGCTTCCTACTACCTATAGAAGCATTCCCAGACTCTGGTGTAATACAAAGGGCGCTCTACATGATCTGACCTCTGTTTACCTTCCCAGTGGCATTTCTCACCAATCCCTGTAGAGAAGTACACCAAGTCCAATGCCCCTTACACAAAGTTTTCCTTACTCTTGAACCATTGTGAGTTTGCCATTATTGTTTCACATTCCTGTAGTGCCTATCTCTTACTTGTTCTTTGAGGCATTTCGTCGCCTGAAAAGCCTTCCATGATGGCTCACTTCCCTTTCTCTTTTTCAGATGCCCTTCTACCCCACAGCCATGCAACTCTATCTATATTTCTATCATAACAATTATCATACTGTGTTGCAACATTTAGTTTACTTTTCTGCTTCCCCTATTAGAGATGAAATTTTCATTTTCATTTTTTTTTTTTTTTTGGTTGCATTGGGTCTTTGTTGCTGCATGAGGGCTTTCTCTAGTTGTGGTGAGCGGGGGCTACCCTCTGTTGTGGTGTGCGGGCTTCTCCTTGTAGTGGCTTCTCTTGTTGTGGAGCACAGGCTCTAGGTGCACGGGCTTCAGTAGTTGTGGCACAAGGGCTCAGTAGTTGTGGCTCATGGGCTCTAGAGCACAGGCTCAGTAGTTGTGGCGCATGGGTTTAGTTGCTCCGTGGCATCTGAGATCTTCTTGGACCAGGGCTCGAACCCGTGTCCTCTGCATTGGCAGGCAGACTCTTAACCACTGCACCACCAGGAAGTCCCAATTTTCATCTTTATATTACTAGTGTCTGGCATAATATCTAGAAATTGATAAGTACTCAGTAAGTGTTTTGAGTAAAAGGATGAAGAAAAGAAAATAGGGCATCTGATAGTTTCTTAACTATGTACCTTAGATATATCCATTCATCTTCTTAGTCGTTCTGTTATATATTTCACTTACCTATGAAGAGTAAACAAGAAATAATATTTAAAGTCTATAATTATTAATGATAGTAGCTACCTCGTGTTGCTTATAAACTTTTTTTCTCTATACACCCGAAGTATCTTTATTTAGATTTTACAGATTAATGAAATGAGGTGTAGTGATGTTAAATGCTCAGCGTAGCACTGACCACATATTCAGAGGAATTAAGCTACTTTCCCATATCATACAATTAGTTTGTGTTTCAACTGGAATAGAATGTGCTTTCATTAAATTTGAATCTATAGTCTAATGTAAAATTTGGAAAATGCAGTGAATGAAATCTGTTTGGAAGGAAAATGGGAAAAAATTTATAAGCAGAGTTCTAAGTTAGTCACACTTAACATTAATATAATATCAGTTAATTTGGGGCTGAAATTGAAAAGTTTACTAATAAAAAATGATTGTGTGCTTTTTAATATGGGGTCCACTTTTTACATTTCTGCTTTAGACATGCAGTAAGGAATATTCTCCAGACTGCATCACAAAAAAATGATAAAGGGAAGACTCTTTCCATTTCTAAAAGATATGTGCTAATAATTATATAGGTATTTGGGTAAATGCATGCAGTGTAGTATATGTGTACACACACACACACACACACCCCCCCATACATACACACACACGTGTAGGAGCACACACAGGTCTCTAAGGCATCCAGAGATTCTAAACATTATAGGCCAACTGGAGCAGTTAACATGAATTAAACTTAGATATATCTTCCTCCAAAACCCAATCTTTTGGATTATACAAATTCTTATATCCAAATTATATAGTAAAATAAATGTATTAATTAGCCAGTAGCCATCTAGGTATAAAAGAAGCTTGAATTTATTCAGCTTTTTCTTTTATAAGGGACATTAAATATGCTTTATCAGAGGCTTTGAAACTAATAGGAAAAATAGAAGAAGGATGATCAGATAATAGAAATTAAGAAATAAAGTTTTTGGGTCAAAGTTTTGAGTAAATTAGATTCAAGGATTACAATGCAGAGTACTTTGCTAAATTTTGATTTTGTTGTATACTGTCAATCCACTTATTAAGTATAAATAAAACTTAATTCCTTTATTTTAAGAAAATATATTAATAATTATTCTTATATGTTATTATTACTGATAATAGCTGTCATTTGTTGACTGTGAATCCCATTTTCTTATGTTTTATTATATATACCAATAGATAGTATGATGCTTAAAGCTTGAGGTATATTTACCTTAACTCATCACAGTGTTTATCTTACTAAGGTGTCATTACATTTATACAAATTCACTTTAAAGTTAGAAAATTTAACTAATATTTAGATGGAAAAATTGAACGGCTTCCAATCCAAGAAATCTTTAAAACCAAGTATAGAAAAGAAATAGGTCAATGAACATTTTTTTGTTTTTTATTTCCTCAAGAAAAGTATGTAGAATTTTTCCTGATTATTATATAGTCAACTTCCCATCACCCTACACTCACAGTCAACAGAGAGTATTTTTAAGAATCTAAGATAGTTATAAAATTAATCATAGAAGCAAAACATAAAGTAAATGAGGCATATTATATATTCTTTGGGTCATTGGCATTGATATTAATATCCCAAATAATTTCTTTTTTAGGCCTGGAGTACAGTTACAATTAATTATAGGCCAGGGACACACACAGCCTCTTTCTCTTTGAAGGTGCAACGTGCCACAGGGTCATCATACATCCCAAATATTTAGAATGGTATTCCAGTTCTCTTGGAACTCCTCATAATTTCTACTTCCCTAGTGCTAATGCAAGCATATAGCTAAAGTTTGTAATTATAGTAATAGGACAGCTTGTAGATTGATGTCTATTTATATATTTTAAATAATCATGTCCACATAGGTAAGTATTTTTCTATATAGCAGTTTTAAACTTTTATTCAGGTATTATGTACATGTTAAAAAGCACAGAAATCATAAGTATACAGATCTTTGAATTTCTGCAAATTGAACACATCTGTGTAACCAGTACCCAGATAAAAAACAATGAAAATAACAAAACAAAACATCTAACAATAAAAAAACACAGAATGTTACTAGCTTCCCAGAAGATTTCCTATGCCATCTTCTAGTCACAAACTTCTGCCAAAGATAACTATCCTCTGGACATATTATAAAATAATAGTTTCCTTGTTTCTGAATTTTACAAAGATTGAATCACACCATTTTCTCTTTGGCTTTTTTAATTTTCATTTTGTTTTTAAAATTCAGCTATATTGTAGGTAGCTGTGGTTTTTCACTGTTGTTGGTATACAGCATTCAACTGTATGATGGTACCACAGTGTATTATCTCATCTACCACTGATGAATATTTGGGTAGCCTCAGGTT
This sequence comes from Grampus griseus, assembly GCF_964374135.1. Classification (NCBI taxonomy): domain Eukaryota; kingdom Metazoa; phylum Chordata; class Mammalia; order Artiodactyla; family Delphinidae; genus Grampus; species Grampus griseus. The sequence goes on from NC_138997.1 coordinate 65,529,943, forward strand.
GGGGCTATTATGAATACTGAGTTTGTGAACATTCTTGTGCCGGTCTTTTGTTGACATTTTTGTTTGTATATAACTAGGAGTAAAATTTCTGCTATAGGTTTTACATATGGTCAAGTTTTTAAATAGCACCATTTTTTCCCCAAAATATTTGAAAATGTTATACTGCCTTTAGCAGTAGATGTGAGTGCTATTTACTCCACATAATCTGAACTTGGATTTGGGGCTATACTCTTTTAGTGGGATTTCCAGGATGAGTAATAAAACTTAGTCCCCACCCCACCTTAGGATATTTGGTTTTGTGAAAGACCTGTTCAAGTATTTTGTCTATTCTTCTATTGGGTTATATATTTTGTTTTCAGCTGAGTTTATAGTATTCATTATATATTCAAAATAAAATCATTAACCAGACACAGGATTGCAGATATCATCTCCATTTCTGTTGCTTGCCTTTTCATTTTCTTAATGGTGTCTTTTCACAGTTCAGTTTGTAATTTTATAGTCTTTGTGGGTAGTGTTTACTGTATCCTATAAAATACTTTTTCCTGTGCTTTCTTTTCTAAGCCTTATTATTTTACTTTTACACTGAGATCTGCAATCTATCTGAAATTATTTTGTGTTTATAAGTAGGAGTGAAGATTCATTTTTCTTTACATGAACATCTAATTGGCTTTTGCCACTTACCAAAATGTCAATCCATTTCACATTCCAGTTCATAGTCAGTCACCTTTGCCATAAATCCCATTGTCACATTTTAACTCAATATATATTTAACATCTGAGATGACCAGTTCACCATTTCAGATGCTTGAGGGGAAAGTTATAAATATGGAATAATAATCCTAATGAGGAGAAAGTCATTTTAGAAAGTAACTTTAACACAAAACAGATTGATAAATGCTATAACATAAGCATTACAGAAGTGCTAAAAAAAGCACTGCAGTTATTTCTAGTAGATGGGAAAAAAAAAGTCCTTTTGGTAGTCATTGATATATGAGACTGGGGGAAAGACATGAAACTAGCTGTCCATTGCAGGAGGTGGAAGAGCCACTGGGAATGGATATCACTGATAGCAGAGTATCAGTATGATGCCAAGTCTTCTAGACTTACATTTTGCAAGATGTCTTTGAAAACTTCTAGCAGTAAAAATACTGACATGTATGTTTTAGGGGTATTATTGGGGGCGGTAGACTTCTAAGGGCAGTTAGTAGAAGCAGGGTGATCAAAAAGGAGGATTTCCAACTGACAAGAAGGAGTCAATTGACCAGGCCACAGAAATAGAATGCAGAAGGGCAGTGAGATTTTTAGAAACATTTTAAGGCCCAGAGAACTTGCAAACTGACCAGTTTTGAGAATGAGAGCGGCAGAATTTCTGACTTGAGCAGTGGGTAGATTTAATGTCATCAACAAGAGACCACAGAAGTAAGGGGAGTGCAGAAACACAGAAGAATGGGGATAGGAGGGTAATGATAATCTCAGTGTGGCATTGTAATACGAATTTCAAATTTGGAAGAGACCCTATAGCAGTTGTGGCAAAATTTGAGATCATCTTCAGAATTAATCTTGAAAATTAGAATGAGAGCACACAGTATAATAGTATGCATAGAACAGTAAGGAATGAACCTTTAGGAAGCCCAGGATTGTTGTTACTTTTAGCCACTGTTTTAGAGTGCTTTGTTTTGCAGCAATGTATAAACTCAATTTTGTTTCTAAGGAAAGTATATTGGTGCTTTTTTATAGAATAAGGGGAGGAAAGAGCTGAGAGGGGGGCGGGGAGGGACTATCCTCATCAGTACAGAGCTCAGAGGGGACAATTGTGACCTCACAAGTAGAATTCTTAGAGTTGCTATCTCACTTATTTTCCTGAAAGTTCACTGGATATCTGTACAAAAATACATAAAACTTGTGGATAGGTCTCAACATGTTGAATTGAAATCTGCTGTCATTTCAGTCTAATGGGAACTTTTAATGCTGATTCATAGCAGTGGTGGAACAGGTACTGCTATCTGTACATTAATGTGGATAAAAGCCTTTCTCCAAATTAGTTATGACTTTTCCATTATAGAATGACACTTAATGGGCCTTAATATTCTTTCTGCAAGTGGATTAAATGCAAACTTAATTTTTTTTAAATTAGCATTTGATCCAGTAGCTCTTGAAAGAGATGATATTTAAAATGTTCAGGATAATTATTTTATTCTGCTCATTACTAGTTATTTCATTCTGCTTATCACTGCCCTTTGCTCTTAAATCAGAGTAGTTCTTGTCAGTATCACATGAATAAATACTATGAAGTGGAAGTTCACCTTGTGGCTTTCTTAAGAAATTTGAGGTAAAGTTTAAGAGATTTAAAGAGAAAACTGGCCTTTATCCAAGAGAACCTTGCTTAAATTTGAATCATCTTTGGAACTATAAATATGTAAGGCATTATTCTGATAAATACGTTTTTCTGACACAAATTGTTGAACATCATGGTAATGTATTTGAGTCTATATATAGCTCACTTAAATCAAAGCTGTTTATTTTCTTTATTCAAGGGTAATTTAAAAATAGGATTTAAGGTATCTTACACATTAAAATAAAATGCAGCATAAATTAGAAGTGAGTACGCATCCCTTTATTCTTTCCCTTCCCTTCCCTTCCCTTCAATTCAGTCCAAAAGCATTGGATGCAGTCAAGTAAAGTAAGCATTAACATGTGAGGGAATGGGGGGGCAGTGGTGGTCCAGAGCCGGCTGCCAGAGTCCAGGCAAGGTGAGAAAGTATCTACACTGGGGAATTAGAGCACAGCTTGGCCTGGGATGTTAGGGCATAAGTTAAGTGTGCAAGCCTTCCACATGGAAGGCAGCCCAGTGGGCAGTATCAGAGCCTATACATCATAAAAGGACATTCCCACAGGATGCCTGCCTAGCACAAGCAGTCAGATCCTGAGTGGGATGAGAAAAGGGTCCCCCAGCGTGGGGGGTGTGGGAAGGGCTGACACAGGGTGTAGGAGCCTGAGAGATGTAATGAGAGTGACAATACTGGGAAGTAAACCATGCAGGAAGTTGGAGCTTAAATGTGTCAAGGGAGAGGGGCGCATTGCATGAGATGGGCAGCTGGCTTGGCTTATGGGACGCAGAGAGAGTATCTGAGTGGCCAGATAGCTCAGAGTGGGCCTTTAGAACCCAAGAGAGGTGGAAAGGGTGTCAGTATGGTAGCAAGTGAGCCCCATAGGGCATTGTGGGATCCAAGCACAGTGAGTAGGGCTTTCACATAGGGGACAGTCAGGTGTGAAATGTCAGACCCATTAAAGATTTTAAAGGACATCAATGGGGGGTATTAGACCTGTGCAGTGAGCCAAATCAGCTTGGAGTGTTGGAGGGGACCAGAAATGGGCAAAAACAAATGGCGTGAGGGGGTATCAGTTTCAGGTGTTAGAGGTCAGAGACTGAGATGTGTAATAAGGGCATTCACACAGTGGGACAGCCCAGTGCAGAGGGTCAGAACCCTAGTGAGCTGGGGAGGGTGTCATGGGGTCAGTAAATGTGAGTCGTCAGGGCAGGAATGGATATATATGAATGAAGAAAATATGATGTGGTATGCCAGGGCATGGACATAGATAGGTAGGTAGATAGATGGGTGTAGATATATATAAACATCTATATCTATATATATTCATATCTATCTATATTTATATCTATTTAGAGGGAGAGGGAAAGAGAGAGACAGACAGACAGATGGACAGACCCATCCATCCCCTGGCACATCACATACAGGCTTCCATAGCTCATATTTAATTGTTGCTATTTTTAAAGCCTTGAATTCCTAAAAATACTGAATGAGACTACATGCAGAGTAGCAGACAATTTTGAGATATTATAAAAATATAACAATTGTTAAAACAAATCCCTGATATCTGTGTACAGGAAGACATGTGTGGAATGATGAATACTGCAGGCAGGCAGGTTGCCCATCATGTTTTCCTGGGGATAGACGGACTGTGTTGATCAGCTTGTGGGAAATTGATAGTTGGAATGACTCTCAGAATTTTCATGCTGCTAGCCATGTGGACATCTTCTAAAAATCATTTTGATTTGTACAGAAATGAATGGCCAGAGTTGTGGATTCTATCGATTAAAAATACTTTGACGTTTATTTTAGTATGTACTTATCTCTGAAGATATATGCCACATTTTAAGGTGTATGTATTTTATTAATAGGTAGCTTATTTGTCAATATTTTGAAAATTAGCTTACACTTTAAATTCCAACAAAGGGGTTTGTTTTGAAAAAAGAATCCTTTGTTTAAAGTCAGTAATAATGTCTTAAAGAATCCATGTATAACACAAATCCAGATGTTTTTATATTGAGTTCATATAAAGTGATACAAACCAGGATCTGTTATATTCTGATGAAAAGCTTTTATTTTCGGGAGATTAGGTAGAGTTAGATACTAGCTAGATTATTCTTTTCTACTATTATGGCACAATATAGTTATGAATTTAAAAATAAACAGTTGTCCATTGTATTTATTCACTTCTTATTCATGTATAACATTTGAAAATCTTTAAATATATGTCAGGCCTTAGTGCCATAGGGTAAAATGATACAAAGTGTCCTGGCCCTCAGAAAGTTTGCTATGTCCTGGAGAGACAGGCCAGTAGACAGACATATAGAAGCAATGTACATGCTGTGAGAGAGAGCTGGGACATGCATAAGGTAGCAAGGAGGGTCTGTCAGAGACGTCGGCACTGACCAAGGGAATAGACAGAAGTTTAGGGAGACATGGCAGGGAAGCTTCTCCTTGAAGAACTGGTAAGAATCATGTAAATAGGAGAGTGCTGAGTAGGGTGATCCATCTATGAGCAAAAGCACAAAGTTGAGAGAGCATCTCACATTCAGGCAATCACAAGAAGTTCAGTGTAGCTGGATTACTGAAAGACAAGGGGGAGTGATAGAAGGTGGGTCTGCAGCATTAGACAAGGCCAGCTCATCACAGGTCTTTTATGACACAATAATAATGGTGGCCATATAAATTTTCATCCAAACAGGACACATCTTAAGAGTAAACAGGGGCACCATTAATAATAATGCTGGCATAATGAGCTGAAGTCAAGACAGTCTTTAGCAAACTAGACAGATAACCATACAGCCTGTTAAGAAGTTTAAGCTTTATGCTAATGTGAAATCTTCCCAAAATGTTAACTGGAAATCAGATATTTAAAGAGTATCTTGTCCATTCTTGAGTACTAATTATGCTGGATAATATGTACATATAGATCTTAGACCTTTTACAAAGTTGCAATAAACTGGAAAACATCTGGAGCAATTTTACCTAAGCAAATTCTCCAGCAGCTAAAAGGCTGATTGGACTTGTGCCTTGAAATTGAGAAAGGTGAGATATGTAGGAAAGCTACATTGCCTTTCAGGCCACCAGGGTACCGCTGGGGAAATTACTCCACTAAAGAGTTAATGCAGTTTTCAAACTTTCTTAAAAGGAATGTTTTGGGTAGTTAGACACTGATAAAGTCTGGCTTATCATCACTCTATCTGAAAAACCCTCAGACCCTATAAAATGAAATCATATGAGTGAAATTGTAGATTCCCTTGGTGTATACTAGAGATGTCCTATCATCACTTCATATTTTATTCTGTTTGACTAGTTAGCCCTGAAAATTCACAAAAGGCAAACCACAAAGTCAGTTCTTCCGTTGTTTCTGCCAATATTAACTGCAAATGGCTTTAGGGGTTTATTTTATTTTATGCAGCCTGTTTCATATACACTGGTGAATCTTGATTTTAACTTGAAGCAGTTAAGCAGAATGTGGATCTTTCAGTGGCATTATATAAGAAGTTAGAGAACATGGTATTGTTTTCCCACTTATTCTATAGGCCTACCTGTTCTTGTTATCAGATTCAGTTGGTAAGTTGGCTGGCTTTCTAGCTAGACACACTCTTCATAAGGAAGGTTGGCAAATTTACTGAATGTCTGACCAGCAGGTAGTTTTTAGATATGGCATATTCTATTTCACATTTCAAAAATTTTCAGAATGGAAAATTTTTCCTAAAAGCTCCAAGAGAAGAGAAACTGCTGGGGACCCAGAGATCTGTTTCCCTAATGCAAGTGTAAAGCAATTTGAAGAAGCTCCTTCAGATGTACGTTTTTAAAGAACCATGCTGCAGATAGCTGCTGTTAAAGGCTATTTCAGAGACCGTGTTGAGACTCTCAGGGGGAGCTGCTGAAGAACTTCTGGTAAGAGCTTCTGAGATCTGTGACCCCCAGGGAGCAATGCCACGGACAGCTGCTGAGAACTGTCAAGAGTAACAGAAAGAACCAGTGAGAGACTTAGGGAATAGTCACAGAGAACAAGTAACATATTTGCTAGAAGTGAATAAAGGATCTGATGAAAACTGCCATCACTGAAAGAAGAAACTTAGGTAATCAACTGCTTAAGGGACAATTTTGGTTAAATACTTCATAGAATCTGATGGGTATGAGGCTAGGAACTCTTGTGGGGAACATAAACAAAATAAAGTCACTTAATTCCTTCTGAAGCATGAGATCCAGGAAAAGGTAGAAAACTTGTGAGTTACGTATGAGAATTGCTTTATGAAAATTACTGCCCATTTTAGGAAGATTCTCCTATTTTGTCCTTGTTCAATCTAATTAATTGTGTCTGTGAAATACTTGCTAAAGAATTAGATAGCCAGGTGTACAAAAGAGATTACATATGAAGGAAACAAATCATTATTTAAATAGTGTTGTAGCTCATTTTTACTTTCCAAATAAATAGCTTCAATAATTTCAAACATATAAACCATTAAATTAGTTTAAAATTATAGCAATAATAATTCAGTCACTCTAATGTTCCAAAAACCATTTCTTGTCTCATGACTTTTGAACTCATTATTCTTTGTATCTACAGTATTCTTCTCTACTCTTGACCTGGTTAATTCCTATTCATCCTTCATGTGTATGCTTAAATATCACCTCTTCAGTAAAGATTTCCCTCAACATAATTATCACTCAGCACTCTTTTATTTCCCCTCAAAGCACTTATCAAAATACATAATTATATACTTATTTTACTTATATTTGCTTTCACTAGATTGTTAGCTGTGTAAGGCCAGGTTCATATCTTTTTGTTTGGCGGGGTTTACCTAACGCCTAGCAGAGTGCTCGCCAGCTTGGTCCTCCACAAATGTAAATGTTTATTTAACATATGAATAAAATCTTTTTACAGAGATGATACAGTAATCAAACTCATCTCTAGAGTTTCAGAAAAAATACATTTGAATGGTAAGAATATCTTCATATTCTTCGTCAGTGTAAACTAAGAGATTATGAGAAGGTAAAGGATGTAATTGGAGTAGTCCTGGACTCCCCCAGTCCTCAAAGTCACCATTTAACTAATAGGCTGGGCTTCAAGAGACTTATCTCTAAATAAAAGGGAGCTAACTGTTAATAATTGGGCCTGACCTTCCTATGAAGATTGACCCTCTTAAAAATATTTGCTTCAAGCAGGTTTGAGCTTTTTGGGTGACATCAAACTTTTCCCTTATTAAAATCTCCTATTCTAGCTGAGGCAGAGACAGTTGGAGGACACAGGTTTGGTCCTCCACCTTCAGCATCCTCCTCTAAAACTCCAAAATAAGTACCACATGTTGAAGAAAAAAATAATTTAGGGCTTCCCTGGTGGCGCCGCGGTTGAGAGTCCACCTGCCGATGCAGGGGACACAGGTTCGTGTCCCGGTCTGGGAGGATCCCACATGTCGCGGAGCGGCTGGGCCAGTGAGGCATGGCCACTGAGCCTGCGCGTCCAGAGCCTGTGCTCCGCAACGGGAGAGGCCACAACAGTGAGAGGCCCGCGTACCTCAAAACAAACAAACAAAAATAATTAAAATTAATTATATTCATTAGTTTTACTACACTGTTTAATGAAGAGCTGTCTTGGGAGAGGGTGAAATAAAACATGGTGTGGGAATCTCCTATACTAAAAAGGAACTGTGAAACTGTTTCATGGGTTTTTACATTCTCTTACTTTTATTAGTGCACATAGTTTCTCAGAAGGGCTTTGAGATGGATGCACTGAGTTGGATTTGAGAACACTGAACAGCAGAGGTATCGCTGGGAAAATATAACTACACTGAAATCAGTACAAAAACATACATAAAAATGTATAAAAATAAGTCTATATATTTACATATTGGGGATCTGTCTGTGCATGAAACTTGATCACAAAATGTAGTGGAGATGAAGGAGAAGGAAAAAAGTGGTTTTTATGTTTTGCATTATTTTTATCCTGAGTTGTTGATATTTTTATCCTCAAAGTTGTTGTAATACTTCGAGATTCATAAAAGTAAAAAGATGTATGTAAACCAACCTCAGTTTAATTCTCTAGCCCCAATTTTTTATGCCATTTATTTTGTCAAAATACTAACTTAGTCACCCAAACAAGTTTATTATTTCCATAAAAAATAGTAAAGAACATACAGTTCAAGAAGATTTTCTTAGAGAAAGAAACAAAGCAAGACCAAAAAACTTCAACCCTTTCTCATTATTTCTTTATTTCACATTTCTCTAATATTATTATAAAATGGAAGAGAGAGAATTCTAAATTATTTTACATTTGCTCACACATGTAAATATCCATATTAATGAGGTTTTTGAAAAGGTTCATAACAAATCTGAAAATCACTAAGGCATATCAAATAAATACAATTAATATTCAAGATTATCTAATATACTAATTATATTATACAAAAGTTTTAAGCCAACTGATAATATACAATTATAAAGAGAAATTTCTAGATTTTGCATAAATTTCAGGTGGTCACTTAGCAATAATCCAGGTGAAGAAGACCTGTGTTTACAGCTGGCTGTAAGATTAATATGAGACATGAGGGTGATATGTTACAAATGAATTATACAATTAAGTTACATTAATAGAAGTATAATATTAAAATTATGAGAAATATATTTCCTATTATATTTAGTACCAATCAGCATACATCTAGAATACTGTATTTAATTTGAAATTCCACATCTTTAGAATTTATACTGAATAAAAATGAGAGCAGTATGGATGGTAGTGGGCTAATGCATTTGAAGGATTCAAGAATGATCAGCTTTTAGAAGAGTAAGACTAAGGAGAAATGGCTTTTTCATTTATTTGAAGGGCTACCATATAGAAGTCTGTGGTGACTCGTCCATTGTTCTCAAAAGCATTATAAGGATTGGCATATGAAAATAATTACAAAGAAAATTTTTACTCAAAAATAGGAAAAAAAATTAAAAACCTATAATAGATTTTTAACTCCTTGAACATAGATCCATGTCTGAACACATCATTACTTCCCCTTTAGTACGTGGCATGTTGCCCTTCACATAAAAGTTCTTCAAAAATTAATGTTGAATCAATGAACAAATTAACAGACACCAATGACCAATAATGAAATAATCAGCAGTGTAAGGAAGTGAGCTTTCTACTATTGACAGTATGGAAGCAAAGGCTAAATGGCTATCAAATTGGAATGAAATGCAAGTTTGGATTGTAAAATATCCCTGGTTATCATTTGTGACATCTAAAATCCATCTAAAACCCATCTTATTATTGTATAGCCTATTATGTTGCAGAAATATTTCCATTAAGTGGGAGGTTGGCATATTTTGGTCCCCTGCACCTTGAAATAGGAAAAACATATTGATTATGAGCACAGATGTTGGCATGGGGTAAAGATAGTTCCAAGCCTGGTAAACCACAGAAAGATGTTTAATCCGTAGTGTGGTTCTTTTCATCTGTAAATGTGGATTATAACAGTAGGAAACTTTCTTAATGATTTTGTGAGATTATATTTTTAAAGTCTCAGGCACAGAATAAGTTATTGGTATAGTCTGCCTCTTATTAATTACTTTCTGATTTTATTTGCATTTTAGATTGTTCACTTGATGATGTTATATGGATACTTTGACTATATTGTCATTATAAACCCATGTATTTATATCATAACTTCAAAATATTTAATATAGTGCTGTGTACAAAGTAGGTGGCAATTATGTGAAAGGATTGATGGACACTGAATACTTGGGGTTTCCAGTCCTATTTACAGTAGCACAGATCAGCAACAGAAAAAACACACTTATGTTTCTCTTTTTTGTCCACAGAGCTTAGCAAGGCCTGAAGGCTAAGTGGAATCTTAATAAATACCTGTAACGTTGTAATACTTTTTTTTCCCCTTTAGCGTTTGGAATTAACCATTATGTGGGAGAGACTAAAGAGAAGATAGGGTAAAATGACTAAAAAGAGGATTCGGTAGGGCTTCCCTGGTGGCGCAGTGGTTGGGAGTCCGCCTGCCGATGTAGGGGACACGGGTTCGTGCCCCGGTCCGGGAGGATTCCACATGCCGCAGAGCGACTGGTCCCGTGAGCCATGCCCGCTGAGCCTGCGCGTCCAGAGCCTGTGCTCCGCAGCGGGAGAGGCCGCAACAGTGAGAGGCCTGCATACCGCAAAAAAAAGAGGATTGGGTAAAATTTTATTAGCGACAAGGAGATTTCTTAGAACTGGAGTCAGGGTTTAATGATATACTGAAAGCTTGATAAGGCAAGAAGCAATAAAGTGTTAAGCCAAATGATGGCGCGTTTATGGGAGAGTATCTTAATCAAAGGAAGAGAAGGGCAGGGTAGTCTGAGTGGGAAAGGAAAGAAGTCAAAATATGAGAAAGCCAAGGATTAGGAAAAAATAATTTGAATCAGTGAGAGAAAATGTGGGATATTATATTTTCCTCAGAAAACTATGACACCATTTGACATGTTATCTAAATCTGCAGAAGGAGATGAAAGTATTTTATAGATGTGTGATATTAATAATAACACTGAAAGTACTTAAGGGAAGTTGTTAGTATGACTGATAGTAAAGAAGGCTAGATTCAATCACACTATTGAGCTAGCTAGCTGAAAGTCATAAAAATACGTAATTATCATTCAGATCTTTAAACTCAGAAGTTCTTAGGCTACTGTATGAGTGTGCCTTTGTGGGTATGCTAAGCCCCACTTTCTGGAAATAGAAGACTACTCAACAGCAGAACAGCTAAATTTCCTTTATCATTCAAAAATCAGAATTTTGCCTCATTTTACTGGAAATTACAAAAGAAAGGGAAATTGGCTAAATGTCTCTATGTTTTGTATCTTTAACAAATCTATGAGTAAATTCCACTTGGAAAAAAAAAAAACTCCACAAATTTGAGAGTATGAAATGGAATGTAAGCTCCTTCCATTAAATATTGATTGAACTGATTTCTGATTTCTAGATCCTGACAGGTCAGTTGAATATATTTAACATAGCCTGAAGATTTATATCTGCTTGAACATCATAGTTTTAGATTTTCTAACAGTTTGGGGAATTAACTTTATTTATTTTAGTCTCTGGAAATAGTGTCTGAAAAATGTCTAATACAGAATTGTCCACAGTAAAAATACACATGGTCCTTCTACAATCATGCATTTGAAATTTATTTAAAAGAAATGAAATATACAATGGTAAAATGCTCTTTAGAAGCACTGAGGTTTTAGGATAGAGAAAAGAAAGTGTTAGGGTCCAGTCAAGGATTCGGTTGGATTCAAAATAACTTCAAATCTGAGAAATAGCAACATTTATTGAAGTCACATCTCTTAAGTATTTGCATAGTGTAGTGGAAAGCATTTTAACTTGGGATGAAATTATCAAAACATAACCTTTTAATAAGATAATTTTTTCTAGCTCCTTTTGGTGACTACACAAAGAAATTAATGATGTAAAATACCATGAAAGTGAAAAAAAAAAAAAGCCTAGAACACATGACTATAAAATAACCAGTCCTTTGCAATTTGGCTACCATTTTTTAAAAAAATTAACTCTCTTTATCTCAATGATGCAATTTCCTCTATTATGTTCTTGCTTATTTCACAAATACAATCATAATACAATACATGATACTGACATAATTAAGTGAGGAGGAACCAGGTGAGGTATAAAATGGGCTTGGAAATACACAAGGAGTTACTTAGAGTTGTATTGAAATCAATGCCAGGAAGCAATATACTTGCATTATCATAAAGAACATAGCTATTTAGCAAAGAATTAAAGTATATTCTTTCTCTTTGTAAATGTATAATAAAGATTCACAGTTCTTATAGTGATACACACACACACACACACACACACAGAAGTGCATGAAAAATATGCACATGGAAACTGAATGAGCTCTGTGGATTATATCAATGTCAGTTTCCTGGTTTTGACATTATACTGTAATTCTGCAAGCACCTGTCTTTGGGGAAAGCTGGGTAAAGAGTACATGGGACCTCCCTGTACATTTATTTGCAACCTCCTCTGAATCCATAATTATTTCTAAATGAAACTTAAAAAAAGAGGGAGAGAGACTTAAGATATCCACCAGAGGTAAAACTTTGACCTTTTGAACCTGAATAAAACTAACTGGAAAAAAAAGAAAAGAAATAAAATTATGTGAGAGATTGGCAAAATTTAACATTGATAAATTTGCTATTAAGGCACTGAGGTTAATTTTTTAAGGCATAAGTGCTTTGGGTTATTTAAAATGCTATTATATAAAGAAAGTCATAAATAAGATTTTTCCCCTGGAATTAAAAGCTAAATTAAGTTCTAAAAATCAAACACATGAAGATAAAATTCCAGCGTTTACATATATGAAGATTTACCAACTTTCCCTCAAAAGTTTATTTCAGGCTAATTTGAAAATAAGCAGAGCCATGTTGATTCCCACAAATATAATATTTCAAAGCGTAACTTCTTTGTGTGTGTTGGTATCTTTTTTTTTAACATCTTTATTAGAGTATAATTGCTTTACAGTGGTGTGTCAGTTTCTGCTTTATAACAAAGTGAATCAGTTATACATATACATATGTTCCCATATCTCTTCCCTCTTGCATCTCCCTCCCTCCGACCCTCCCTATCCCACCCCTCTAGGTGGTCACAAAGCACCGAGCTCATCTCCCTGTGCTATGCAGCTGCTTCCCACTAGCTATCTATTTTACGTTTGGTAGTGTATATATGTCCATGCCACTCTCTCACTTTGTCCCAGCTTACCCTTCCTCTCCCCGTATCCTCAAGTCCATTCTCTAGTAGGTCTGCATCTTTATTCACATCTTGCCCCTAGGTTCTTCTGACCATTTTCTTTCTTTCATTTTTTTTTAGATTCCAATATATGTGTTAGCATACGGTATTTGTTTTTCTCTTACTTCACTTACTTCACTTACTTCACTCTGTATAACAGTCTCTAGGTCCATCAACCTCATTACAAATAACTCAGTTTCATTTCTTTTTATGGCTGAGTAATATTCCATTGTATATATGTGCCACATCTTCTTTATCCATTCATCAGTTGATGGACACTTAGGTTGCTTCCATGTCCTGGCTATTGTAAATAGAGCTGCAATGAACATTTTGGTACATGACTCTTTTTTTTTTTTTTTTCACAAATCTGGATTTTTATTTAATGTAGTACAAATTTATCGTGTTTTGTGAAATGATTATAATTACCCCATAAATGATTCTGTTGTTGAATTTACCACTATATTTATAATTTAGAATTGCTTCACTAAAACAGTCAACTGCTTTCTCATATAATCAAACCACTAGATGAGTGAATGAAAACATTCTATACAAATCTGAACTAACTATTCTAAACAGGTATTGAATAGGAATTTCTTAATATTATAATATATAATTATTAGTTAATAATTCTATATTGTGTATTTAAAGATTTGTTCAGAAGGTAGATCTCGTTTTCTGTTCTTTTTTTTTATTTTTTTTTATTTTTTTATTTATTTATTTTTTTTTTATTTTTTTTTTTTAACATCTTTATTGGGGTACAATTGCTTTACAATGGTGTGCTAGCTTCTGCCTTACAACAAAGTGAATCAGTCATACACAAACATATGTTCCCATATGTCTTCCCTGTTGCGTCTCCCTCCCTCCCACCCTCCCCATCCCACCCCTCCAGGCTGTCACAAAGCACCGAGCCAATATCCCTGTGCCATGCGGCTGCTTCCCACTAGCTATCTACCTTACTGCGTTTGTTAGTGTGTATATGCCCATGACTCTCTCTCGCCCTGTCACAGCTCACCCTTCCCCCTCCCCATAACTTCAAGTCCATTCTCTAAGAGGTCTGCGTCTTTATTCCTGCTTTACCCCTAGATTCTTCATGACATTTTTTTCTTAAATTCCATATATATGTGTTAGCATACGGTATTTGTCTTTTTCTTTCTGACTTACTTCACTCTGTATGACAGACTCTAGGTCTATCCACCTCATTACAAATAGTTCAATTTCGTTTCTTTTTATGGCTGAGTAATATTCCATTGTATATATGTGCCACATCTTTTTTATCCATTCATCCGATGACGGGCACTTAGGTTGTTTCCATCTCCGGGCTATTGTAAATAGAGCTGCAATGAACATTTTGGTACATGACTCTTTTTGAATTATGGTTTTCTCAGGGTATATGCCCAGTAGTGGGATTGCTGGGTCATATGGTAGTTCTATTTGTAGTTTTTTAAGGAACCTCCATAATGTTCCCCATAGTGATTGTATCAATTTACATTCCCACCAACACTGCAAGAGAGTTCCCTTTTCTCCACACCCTCTCCAGCATTTATTGTTTGTAGATTTTTTGATGATGACCATTCTGACTGTTGTGAGATGATATCTCATTGTAGTTTTAATTTGGATTTCTCTAATGATTAATGATGTTGAGCATTCCTTTATATGTTTGTTGGCAATCTGTATATCTTCTGTGGAAAAATGTCTATTTAGGTCTTCCCATTTTGGGATTGGGTTGTTTGCTTTTTTGATATTGAGCTGCATGAGTTACTTGTATGTTTTGCAGATTAATCCTTTGTCAGTTGCTTCATTTGCAAATATTTTCTCCCATTCTGCGGGTTGTCTTTTCATCTTATTTATGGTTTCCTTTGCTGTTCAAAAATTTTTAAGTTTCATTAGGTCCCATTTGTTTATTTTTGTTTTTATTTCCATTTTTCTAGGAGGTGGGTCAAAAAGGATTTTGCTGTGATTTATATCATAGAGTGTTCTGCCTATGTTTTCCTCTAAGAGTTTGATGGTGTCTGGCCTTACATTTAGGTCTTTAATCCATTTTGAGTTTATTTTTGTGTATGGTGTTAGGGAATGTTCTATTTCATTCTTTTACATGTAGCTGAGCAGTTTTCCCAACACCACTTATTGAAGAGGCTGTCTTTTCTCCATTGCATATTCTTGCCTCCTTTATTAAAGATGAGGTGACCATATGTGCGTGGGTTTATCTCTGAGCTTTCTGTCCTGTTCCATTGATCTATATATTTCTGTTTTTGTGCCAGTACTATACTGTCTTGATTACTGTAGCTTTGTTGTATAGTCTGAAGTCAGGGAGCCTGATTCCTCCAGCTCCTTTTTTCTGTCTCAAGATTGCTTTGGCTATTTGGGATCTTTTGTGTTTCCATACAAACTGTGAAATTTTTTGTTCTAGTTCTGAGGAAAATGCCAGTGGTAGTTTGATAGGGATTGCATTGAATCTGTAGATTGCTTTGGGTAGTAGAGTCATTTAAACAATGTTGACTCTTCTAATCCAAGAACATGGTATAGCTCTCCATCGATTTGTATCATCTTTAATTTCTTTTATCAGTGTCTTATAATTTTGTGCATACAGGTCTTTTGTCTCCTTAGATAGATTTATTCCTAGATATTTTATTCTTTTTGTTGGAGTGGTAAATGGGAGTGTTTTCTTAATTTCACTTTCAGATTTTTCATCATTACTGTATAGGAATGCAAGAGATTTCTGTGCATTAATTTTGTGTCCTGCAACTCTACCAAATTCATTGATTAGCTCTAGTAGTTTTCTGGTAGCATTTTTAGGAGTATCTATGTATAGTATCATGTCATCTGCAAACAGTGACAGGTTTACTTCTTTTCCAATTTGGATTCGTATTATATCTTTTTCTTCTTTGATTGCTATGGCTAAAACTTCCAAAACTATGTAGAATAATGGTGACATTGGGCAACCTTGTCTTGTTCCTGATATTAGTGGAAATGGTTTCAGTTTTTCACCATTGAGGACAATTTTGCCTGTGGGTTTGTTATATGTGGCCTTCATTATGTTGAGAAAAGATCCCTCTATGCCTACTTTCTGCAGGGTTTTTATCATAAATGGGTGTTGAATTTTCTCGAAAGCTTTCTCTGCATCTATTGAGATGATCATATGGTTTTTCTCATTCAGTTTGTTAATATGGTGTATCAGGTTGATCGATTTGCGTATATTGAAGAATCCTTGCATTCCTGGGATATACCCCACTTGATCATGGTGTATGATCCTTTTAATGTGCTGTTGGATTCTGTTTGCTACTATTTTGTTGAGGAATTTTGCATCTATGTTCATCAGTGATATTGGCCTGTAGTTTTCTTTCTCTGTGACAGCTTTGAATGGTTTTGGTATCAGGGTGATGGTGGCCTTGTAGAATGAGTTTGGGATTATTCGTTCCTCTGCTATATTTTGGAAGAGTTTGAGAAGGATAGCTATTTTAAATGTTTGATAGAATTCGCCTGTGAAGCCATCTGGTCCTGGGCCTTTGTTTGTTGGAAGATTTTTAATCACAGTTTCAATTTCCTTACTTATGATTGGTCTGTTCATATATTCTATTTCTTCCTGGTTCAGTCTTGGAAGGTTGTGCGTTTCTAAGAATTTGTCCATTTTATTGGCATAGAATTGCTTGTAGTAATCTCTCATGATCATTTGTATTTCTGCAGGGTCAGTTGTTACTTCTTTTTCATTTCTAATTCTATTGATTTGAGTCTTCTCCCTTTTTTTCTTGGTAAGTCTGATGAATGGTTTATCAATTTTGTTTATCTTCTCAAAGAACCAGCTTTTAGGTTTATTGATATTTGGTATCATTTCCTTCATTTCTTTTTCATTTCTTTCTGCTCTGATCTTTATGATTTCTTTCCTTCTGCTAACTTCAGGGTTTTTAAATTCTTCTTTCTCTAATTGCTTTAGGTGTAAGTTTAGGTTGTTTATTTGAGATGTTTCTTGTTTCTTAAGGTAGGCTTGTATAGCTATAAACTTCCCTCTTAGAACTGCTTTTGCTGCATCCCATAGGTTTTGGGTCATTGTGTTTTCATTGTCATTTGTTTCTAGGCATTTTTTGATTTCCTCCTTGACTTCTTCAGTGATCTCTTGGTTATTAATTAGTGTGTTGTTTAGCCTCCATGTGTTTGTATTTCTTACACAGTTTTTCCTGTAATTGATATGTAGTCTCAAAGAGTTGTGATCCGAAAGGATACTTGAAACAATTTCAATTTTCTTAAATTTACCAAGGCTTGATTTGTGAACCAAGATATGATCTATCATGGAGAATGTTCCATGAGCACTTGAGAAAAATGTATCTTCTGTTGTTATTGGATGGAATGTCCTATAAATATCAATTAAGTCCATCTTGTTTAATGTATCATTTAAAGCTTTTGTTTCCTTATTTATTTTCATTTTGGATGATCTGTCCATTCGTGAAAGTAGGGTGTGAAAGTCCCCTACTATGATTGTGTTACTGTCAATTTCCCCTTTTATGGCTGTTAGTATTTGCCTTATTTATTGAGGTGCTCCTATGTTGGGTGCATAAATATTTACAATTGTTATATCTTCTTCTTGGATTGATCCCTTGATCATTATGTAGTGTCCTTCTTTGTCTCTTGTAATAGTCTTTATTTTAAAGTCTATTTTGTCTTATACAGGGATTGCTACTCCAGCTTTCTTTTGATTTCCATTTGCATGGAGTATCTTTTTCCATCCACTCACTTTCAGTTTGCATGTACCCCTTGGTCTGAAGTGGGTCTCTTGTAGACAGCATATATACAGATCTTGTTTTTGTGTCCATCAGCCAGTCTATGTCTTTTGGTTGGACCATTTAATTCATTTACATTTAAGGTATTATCAATATGTATGTTCCTATTACCATTTTCTTATTTGTTTGGGGTTTATTATTGTAGGTCTTTTCCTTCTCTTGTGTTTCCTGCCTAGGGAAGTTCCTTTAGCATTTTTGTAAAGCTCGTTTGGTGGTGCTGAATTCTTCTCTTTTGCTTTTCTGTAAAGGTTTTAATTTCCCTGTCAAATCTGAATGAGATCTTTGCTGAGTAGAGTAATCTTGTTTGTAGGTTTTTCTCTTTCATCACTTTAAAAATGTCCTGCCACTCCCTTCCGGCTTGCAGAGTTTCTGCTGAGAGATCAGCTGTCAACCTTATGGGGATTCCCTTATATGTTACTTTTTGTTTTTCCCTTGCTGCTTTTAATATTTGTTCCTTGTGTTTAATTTTTGATAGTTTGATTAATATGTGTCTTGGTGTGTTTCTCCTTGGATTTATCCTGTATGGAACTCTCAGTGCTTCCTCGACTTGATTAACTATTTCCTTTCCCATATTAGGGAAGTTTTCAACTATAATCTCTTCAAATATTTTCTCAGTCCCTTTCTTTTTCTCTTCTTCTTCTGGGACCCCTATAATTCCAATGTTGGTGCATTTAATGTTGTCCCAGAGGTCTCTGAGACTGTTCTCAGTTCTTTTCATTCTTTTCTCTCTATTCTGCTTTGCAGTAGTTATTTCTACTCTTTTATCTTCCAGGTCAGTTATCCATTCTTCTGCCTCAGTTATTCTGCTATTGATCCCTTCTAGAGACTTTTTAATTTCATTTATTGTGTTGTTCATCTCTGTTTGTTTGCTCTTTAGTTCTTCTAGGTCCTTGTTAAACATTTCTTGTATTTTCTCCATTCTATTTCCAAGATTTTGGATCATCTTTACTATCATTATTCTGAATTCTTTTTCAGGTATATTGCCTATTTCCTCTTCATTTGTTAGGTCTGGTGGATTTTTGCCTTGCTCCTACATCTGCTGTGTGTTTCTCTCTCTTCTCATTTTGCTTAACTTACTGTGTTTGGGGTGTCCTTTTTGCAGGCTGCAGGTTCGTAGTTTCAGTTGTTTTTGGTGTCTGTCCTCAGTGGCTAAACTTGGTTCAGTGGGCTGTTTAGGCTTCCTGGTGGAGGGGACTAGTGCCTGTGTTCTGGTGGATGAGGCTGGATCTTGTCTTTCTGGTGGGCAGATGAACGTCTGGTGGTGTGTTTTGGGGTGTCTGTGGCCTTATTATGATTTTAGGCAGCCTCTGTGCTAATGCATGGGGTTGTATTCCTGTCTTCCTAGTTGTTTGGCATAGGGTGTACAGCACTGTAGCTTGCTGGTCATTGAGTGGAGTTGGGTGTTGGCGCTGAAATGGAGATCTCTGGGGGATTTTCGCTGTTTGATATTACATGGAGCTGGGAGGTCTCTTGTGGATCAGTGTCCTGAACGTGCCTCTCCCACCTCAGTGGCACAGCCGTGATGCCTGGCTGGAGCACCAAGAGCCTGTCCTCCACATGGCTCAGAATAAAAAGGAGAAAAAAAAGAAAGAAGGAGTGAAAGAAAGAAAGAAGATAACGTAAAATATAATTATAAAAATAAAAAATAATTATTAAGAAAAAACTTTTTTTTAAGTAACAAAAAAAAGCACACACAAAAATGGACAGACAGAACCCTAGCACAAATGGTAAAAGCAAATCTATACAGAAAAGATAGCACACAGAAGCATACACATACACACTCACAGAAAGAGAAAGAGGGGAAAAAAATATATATATCGTTGCTCCCAAAGTCCACCTCCTCAATTTGGGATGATTCGTTGTCTATTCAGATATTCCACAGAAGCAGGGTACATCAAGTTGATTGTGGAGATTTTATCCGCTGCTCCTGAGGCTGCTGAGAGAGATTTCCCTCTCTCTTCTTTTTTCCGCACAGCTCCCAGGGTTTAGCTTTGGATTTAGACCCGCCTTTGCGTGTAGGTTGCCTGAGGGCATCTGTTCTTCTTTCAGAAGGGATGGGGTTAAAGGAGCAGCTGATTCGGGGGCTCTGGCTCAGTCAGTTCCGGGGAAGCGAGGGGTACAGATGTGGGATGAGCCTGCGGCGGCAGAAGCCAGTGTGATGTTGCACCAGCCTGAGGCGCGCCGTGCATTCTCCCGGGGAAGTTGTCCCTGGATCACGGGACCCTGGCAGTGGCGGGCTGCACAGGCTCCCGGGAGGGGAGGTGTGGAGAGTGACCTGTGCTTGCTCACAGGCTTCTTGGTGGCTGCAGCAGCAGTCTTAGCATCTCATGT
This sequence comes from Grampus griseus, assembly GCF_964374135.1. Taxonomy (NCBI): domain Eukaryota; kingdom Metazoa; phylum Chordata; class Mammalia; order Artiodactyla; family Delphinidae; genus Grampus; species Grampus griseus. The sequence goes on from NC_138997.1 coordinate 65,550,149, forward strand.
CCATCTCTGGGTTCCACACTGATAGCTGCATCTCGCACCCATCTCTGGAGCTCCTTTAAGCGGCTCTCTTAATCCCCTCTCCTCGTGCACCAGGAAACAAAGAGGCAAGAAAAAGTCTCTTGTCTTTCCAGCAGTTCCAGGCGTTTTCCCGGACTCCCTCCTGGCTAGCTGTGGCGCACTAGCCCCCTTCAGACTGTGTTCACACAGCCCACCCTGGTCCTCTCCCTGGGGTCTGACCTCTGAAGCTGGAGCCTCAGCTCCGAGTCCCAACCCATGCCGGCGGGTAAGCAGACAAGCCTCTCGGGCTGGTGGGTGCTGCTTGGCACTGATCCTCTGTGCGGGAATCTCTGTGCTTTGCCCTCCACACCCCTGTTGCTGCGCTGTCCTCTGTGGCTCTGAAACTCCCCCTTCCGCCACCAGCAGTCTCCGCCTGCGAATGGGCTTCCTAGTGTGAGGAAACCTTTCCTCCTTCACAGCGCCCTCCCACTGGTTCAGATCCCGTCCCTAGCTCCCTCCCTCCGGTTCAGATTCTGTCCCTATTCTTTGTCTCTGTTTTTTCTTTGTTCTTTTGCCCTACTCAGGTATGTGAGGAGTTTCTTGCCTTTTGGGAGGTCTGAGGTCTTCTGCCAGCGTTCAGTCGGTGTTCTGTAGGAGTTGTTCCACGTGTAGATGTATTTCTGATGTATTTGTGGGGAGGAAGGTGATCTCCGAGTCTTACTCTTCTGTCATCTTGAAGCTCCTCCCTTGTGTTTGTTGGTATCTTGACAACAATTGGAGGAATCAGTCTCTTTCTCATTCTCATTCCCTCTCCCTCTCTCTCTCTCTCTCTGTCTCTCTCTCTCTCCCTCCCTCCCCCCCCCCTCAATCCCTCAGTCTCTCTCCAAGCTTTTGGCAGGTTCTTCTTACATTTTATTTATGGACCTGAAGTTCATTTTGGATCTTGTTTAATTTTTTACTCCAGTTGTATATTCTTATCCTGTAACTTTTTTTTTTTTTTTTTTTTGTGGTACGTGGGCCTCTCACTGTTGTGGCCTCTCCTGTTGTGGAGCACAGGCTCCGGACGCTCAGGCTCAGTGGCCATGGCTCACGGGCCCAGCCGCTCCGCAGCATGTGGGATCCTCCTGGACCGGGGCAAGAGCCTGTGTCCTCTGCACCGGCAGGTGGACTCCCAACCACTGTGCCACCAGGGAAGCCCTGTTAAGTGCCTTTTAAAGAGGAAATTTTAAGGTTAAACAGCTTTAAAACTTCTGTTGATTCACCATGTGGTAACTGCTCCTCAGCCATCTTGTTCTCTGTGTGTGAGAACATTGATCAGTCTATCTTATCTACTGGATATGAGTCAGTACTACATTTAATGACAAAATTCTTATCAGGACTGGAATTAACTCTTTTATCCAAAGCAACACATACACCCATTGTTTTTGTAATAAATTTAGCGTAGACCTCTAAAGTTGGGCAAATATGAACATAAACCTGAGCTCAGCCACTTAATAATGGTGTAACCTTAGACAAGTTACTTAGCATTTGTATCTTTAAGTCTGGGATTTTTCTTTGGTAGATTGGGATGACGACTACTTCCTTATATGTTTGATATAATTTGCGAGAAGTAAAGATATTATATGAAATGTCTGGCCCAGGGACTACAATATAATGTGTTTGTGTGTTTAAGGGCAATTAAATTTCAAAATACTGTGATGAACCAGTTCCTATCAGTCTTGGATAGTTAAAGTTAGTAAGTTTGTCAACACAGAACAAAAAGAACCACTGGTCTAAAATAGACAGTCATTCCTATTGGCAGATGTGTGTCAACCTACTGAGATGAGGGTTGCCTAGAAGGCTGGTAAATGATTATTTCTGGGTGTGTCCAAGAGGGTGTTTCTAGAAGAGATTAGCATTTGTATCTGTAGACCAAGTAAAGAAGATCAATGAGGGTGAGTATCATCCAGACTGTTGGGGTCTGAGTATAACAAAATGGTGGTGGGAGGGAGAATTTGCTCTCTTTGCTTCCAACTTTTCCTGACCCCACATTGACTCCCCTGGTTCTGTGGTTTTTGGACTCAGATTAAATCATACCACTGGCTTTCTTAAACCTCTAGCTTACAGACAGCTGATTTTGGGGCTTCTTGACCTTCATAATTGTATGAGCCAGTTCTTATAGTAAATCTCTTACATATCTCTCTACATATATCGTATTGGTTTTGTTTCTCTGGAAAACCCTGACCCATACAGCAGAGAATAATAATGATGCATCTAAACTATTTATATTACTATGTCTTTGCTTGAAATCCAAAAACAAATAAACAAAAAACTATGTATTTTGCTATGCCTGGAAGCTCTCAACAAAACATTCAATAAGTGTAACTGATATAACTAAAATCTTACAAGGAGTAAAAGTAAATTCTGGCCTTTCTTTTAGTCTGTAAAAATGAAATATGCACAAAATAAAAGGCTATAACAAGACGCTGTACCAGGGTATATATTCTAGTAACTCAGAAAATTAAACAAAAATACATCCACACACATTTGAGAGTTTTAGGAAGACTTTGCACAGGAAAAGGAACTTAAAAATATCTTTGGTAAAATATTACTTTATTCTTCATTCCCTTTTGATCAGAGGCCAATGTATACTATGGTTGCTCTTTTTTTCTTTTTCTTTTCTATTCTGCTGTTATTGTACTCTATTTCCTTCAGGGAAGATGAAAATAACATTTTTCTATATGAACCACAATAGAGGACAAGATATTCTTGCTTTACTGGTGAAACATAAAGGACAAAAATAATCAAAATAAGAAAAGCTGAAACAGCCTTAGTAAACTAATTATAGCCATTGCCTTTAACAGATAATATTTCACATTTACAATAGATTCATTTATTTATCAGTATAGCTATAGATTTTGGATGACCTATGCTATTTCAATATGAAAAGTTTTATTCTTTCCTAAATATATTTATTACATTTCCTGCAATATGAATGTTTTTAATTGATTTTTTTTTTTTTTTTTTTTTTTTTTTTTTGCAGTACGCGGGCCTCTCACTGTTGTGGCCTCTCCCATTGCGGAGCACAGGCTCCGGATGTGCAGGCTCAGCGGCCATGGCTCACGGGCCCAGCCGCTCCGTGGCACGTGGGATCTTCCCAGACCGGGGCATGAACCCATGTCTCCTGCATTGTCAGGCGGACTCTCAATCAGTGCGCCACCAGGGAAGCCCTTAATTGATTTTTAAATAGGAAAAATTGAGCCTAATGCCTGGCAGTATCTCTTGCTCTGATAGATTTTTCTCTGCATATCAAATGGATGTTGGACTGTCAGGATATTTCGAGAGCTTAGATACTCCTCAAGGATCTTTCCACCATCATTTCTATAATTTTCTATGTTTTAATATTTTTAATGTCTTTATATATATTTTTTGTTGGGATATAAGGAGCTTCTGTTGTATATGAATGGACAGCATTGATGCAGTGTTTTTAACTTCTAAATGATTGAAATGATTAAGGAAATATATCAGCTACCTTTCTGAATGCCTTTTTGTGCTTATAAGGCCAAATATGAGTGATACAGAGAATCATGTCACTTTCTTCATAGAGTTTATGCTTTAAGTAGAAGGACATGAATAATGTGCTTGGATCTCTATTTTCAAAGGACGTGAAGCTTACTCTGCCTTCCTTCTAACTCCCATTTAAAAAATAAAACTGTTTTTTGCCTCAGAGAAAATGAAAGGATGTAGGCATAAAATCTTTAATTGCCAAACATTGCCTGCTAATCTTCAATGTATACACAAGATGTTCTCACTTTTTCCTCATCTTGGGGGAAGAATTTGTCCCTTACTTTCTCAGGCTCTCATTGACCCCCTGATGCCTTCCTCTCCATGAATAAACTTCATAAGCCTCTACAAATATAAGAATATTTATTTGTCACTTTGTCCCCTCTAGATACCACAATATTTTTCCTCTTTTCAGATATACCTCTTGAAAAAGGAATCTAGACCTATGGATTATACTTTTTCACCTTCCATAACTTCCTACTCAGTCTGAATCTGATGGATGGTCCTAGTCCGCTAATAAAATTGTTCTTACCAACATCTTCAATAAATCTCTGTTGTTGAAACAGAAGGAAACTTATAACTACTACCCTTCTTGTGCTTTTAGTAATATGTGAAAGAGTTGACCATTCCTTCCTTGAAACTCCTTCTCTGTGTACTTTGTTGGCCATGGTTATTGCCTTAATTTAAACCATTATTTATGTCATTAGATTGTATCTGAATGTATTGCAGCATCTACACCTTCTAGTGTTTTTTGTATAACTTCCAGAGTCTTTTTAAAAAATTATATCTAATAGTTTCACTTTCTTGCTTAAAATCCTTCAGGGATCTCTCTATACTCTAAATTAGAGTACAAACCAAGTACCACACCAAAGAAAATGCTTTGTGATCTGAACCATGTCTGTTATTTCAGCTGCATCTCTCAAGACCCCCTTACATTTCCCCATGCTCAAGCCTTTGTTACACTATGTTTCACAGCTGAAGACATCAAACTGTATAACAACTTAATTCTATTCAATGGAGAATTTTCATTTCTTTAAATTTTCTACCTATGATTTCCATTTGGAATTCATTAGACTCTGAGACTCTCAAAGATAGGAAATATGCTCTTTTTTTTTTAATCTAGTGTCTTGCTTAGTGTGGGCCATATAGTACATTTAAAGCATACACAAACAACACACACACACACTATATTCAATTGAAGCTAATGCACATGATGTAAGTGGTATGCACAAAATGAACTTTAACTCCTCATTCCTTTTTACAAATTAAATTGCTGGCAAAATTATTTTGTCTTATTTTTATACAGTTTATAGCAAATTTATAGCAGTAAACTTATATATTAAAGTTACATCAGTAAAATTGCTGTGTGAGAGCGTGTGTCTGCATGTTTATGTATATTAACAAATTTCTCTCTCCCAAATAGTTTGCACCAATATACATTCCTAACCACAATTTATCTTTACGATAGAAAGTCTTGCAATTATTATGTGTGATAATCTGATAGTAACTTTTCTTATGTTTATTCAAAATGTATATTTCCTTTTTGAAAACATACTATTTTTACTCTTCAGTATTCTCTTGTATTATATTTATTTTTTGGTTTGTAAAAACTTTTTGTGAGTTGTGGAATTCAGATCTTTTATATTGCAAATAATTTTCTCACACAGTTAATAATTTATCTTCTGACCTTGATTATGATATTTTTGCCACATGGAAAGTTAATTGTGGTATTCTCAAGTTTATCAATATTGTCCTTTAAAGTTTTTGAGATGAGTTCTAATTAAGGCTTATCATACAAATGAATAGATAACTAAATAAATGAATTAATTAAATAATTACAGATTGTATAAGAATATTAGAGTACTTCAGAGAAAAAGATACAATAGGAAAGATGGCAGACTAGAAGGACGTCTGTTCACTCCCTCTTGCGAGAGCACCAGAATCACAACTAACTGCTGAACAATCATCCACAGGAAGACAGTGGAACTCACCAGAAAAGATACCCCACATCCAAAGACAAAGGAGAAGCCACAATGAGACGGTAGAAGGGGTGCAATCACAATAAAATCAAATTGCATAACCTCTGGGTGGGTGACTCACAAACTGCAGAACAATTATACCACAGAAGTCCACCCACTGCAGTGAAGGTTCTGAGCCCCATGACAGGCTTCCCAACCTGGGGGTCTGGGAATGGGAAGAGGAATTCCCAGAGAATCAGACTTTGAAGGCTAGCAGAATTTGATTGCTAGAATTCGATAGGACTGGGGGAAACAGAGACTCCACTCTTGGAGGGCACACACAAAGTACTGTGTGCATCAGGACCCAGGGAAAGGAGCAGTGACCCCATTGGAGACTGAACCAGACCTACCTGCTAGTGTTGGAGGGTCACCTTCAGAGGCTGGGGTGGCTGTGGCTCACTGCAGGGACAAGGACACTGGTAGCAGAAGTTCTGGGAAGTACTCCATGGCATGAGCCCACCCAGAGTCCACCATTAGCCCCACCAAAGAGCCAGGTAAGCTCCAGTGTTGGGTCAACTCAGGCCAAACAAACAACAGGGAGGGAACTCAGCCCCATCCATCAGCAGAGAAGCAGATTAAAGTTTTCCTGAGCTCTGCCCACCAGAACAACACCCAGCTCTACCCACCACAATTCCCTCCCATGAGGAAACTTGTACAAGCCTCTTAGATAGTCTCATCCACCAGAAGAAAGGCAGCAAAAGCAAGAAGAACTACAATACTGCAGCCTCTGGAAGGAAAACCACATTCACAGAAAGACAGACAAAATGAAAAGGCAGAGAAATATGTCCCAGATGAAGGAACAAGATAAAACCCCAGAAAAACAACTAAATGAAGTGGAGATAGGCAACTTTCCAGAAAGAGAATTCAGAATAATGATAGTGAAGATGGTCCAGCACCTTGGAAAAAGAATGGAGGCAAAGACTGAGAAGATGCAAGAAATGTTTAACAAAGAGCTAGAAGAATTAAAGAACAAACACCTAGAAGAATTAAAGAACAAACACCTAGAAGAATTAAAGAACAAACAAACAGAGATGAAAAATATAATAACTGAAATGAAAAATACACTAGAAGGAATCAGTAGCATAATAACTGAGGTAGAAGAACAGATAAGTGACCTAGAAGACAGAATGGTGGAATTCACTGTCGCAGAACAGAATAAAGAAAAAAGAATGAAAATAAATGAAGACAGCCTAAGAGACCCCTGGACAGCATTAAATGCACCAACATTCGCATTATAGGGGTCCCAGAAGGAGAAGAGAGAGAGAAAGGACCCGAGACAATATTTAAAGAGATTTTAGTCGAAAATTTCCCTAACATGGGAAAGAAAATAGTCACCCAAGTCCAGGAAGTGCAGAGAGTCCCAGGCAGGATAAACCAAGGGAGAAACATACCAAGACACATAGTAATCAAATTGACAAAAATTAAAGGCAAAGAAAAATTATTAAAAGCAACAAGGGAGAAAGAACAAATAACATACAAGGGAACTCCCATAAGGTTAACAGCTGATTTCTTAGCAGAAGCTCTGCAAGCCAGCAGGGAGTGTCAAAATATATTTAAAGTGATGTAAGGGAAGAATATACAACCAAGATTACTCTACCCAGCAAGGATCTCATTCAGATTTGATGGAGAAATCAAAAGCTTTACAGACAAGCAAAAGCTAAGAGAATTCAGCACCACAAAACCAGCCTTACAACAAATGCTAAAGGAACTTTTCTAGTGGGAAACACAGGAGAAGAAAAGGACCTACAAAAACAAACCCAAAACAATTAAGAAAATGGTAATAGGAACATACATATTGATAATCACCTTAAATGTGAGTGGATTAAATGCTCCAACCAAAAAACACAGACTTGCTGAACGGATACAAAAACAAGAGCCATATACATGCTGTCTACAAGAGACCCAGTTCAGACCTAGGGACACATACAGCCTGAAAGTGAGGGGATGGAAAAAGATATTCCATGCAAATGCAAATCAAAGAAAAATGGAGTAGCAATACTCATATCAGACAAAATCGACTTTAAAATAAAGAATGTTACAAGAGACAAGGAAGGACATCACATAATGATCAAGGGATCAATCCAAGAAGAAGATATAACAATTATAAATATGTATGCACTCAACATAGGAGCACCTCAATACATAAGGCAAATGCTAACAGCTATAAAAGAGGAAATCAACAGTAACACAATGATAGTGGGGGACTTTAACACATCACTTACACCAATGGACAGATCATCCAGACAGAAAATTAACAAGGAAACACAAGTTTTAAATGACACAATAGACCAGATAGATTTAATATTTATAGGACATTCCATCTGAAAATGGCAGATTACACTTTCTTCTCAGGTGCACATGGAACATTCTGCAGGATAGTTCACCTCTTGGGTCACAAATGAAGCCTCAGTAAATTTAAGGAAATTGAAATCATATCAAGCATCTTTTCCGAAAACAGTGCTATGAGATTAGATATCAATTACAGGGAAAAAAACTTAAAAACACAAACACACGGAGGCTAAACAATACATTACTAAATAACCAAGAGATCACTGAAGAAATCAAAAAATTCCTAGAGACAAATCACAATGATCTAAAACCTATGGGATACAGCAAACGCAGTTCTAAGATGGAAGTTTTTAGCAATACAAGGCTACCTCACAAACAAGAAAAATCTCAAATAAACAATGTAACCTTACACCTAAAGGAATTGGAGAAAGAAGAATAAACAAAACCCAAAGTTAGTAGAAGGAAAGAAATCATAAACAGCAGAGCAAATATAAATGAAATAGAAACAAAGAAAACAGTAGCAAAGATAAATAAAACTAAAAGCTGTTTCTTTGAGAAGATAAACAAAATTGGTAAACCTTTAACCAGACTCATCGGCAGGCGGACTCTCAACCACTGCGCCACCAGGGAAGCCCCATGAGTCAACTTTTAAAGGGCACAAATTACAAAAATGCATCCCACGAGATATATTTAGTCTCAATAGGCTCATATCTGTTAAAGAAACTGAATAATAACCTCCCAAAAAGAAAGTGCTAGGCCAGAATAATTCAGTGGTGAATTCTCCCAAAACTTTAGGAAAGAAATTATACTAGTTTTCAACTCTCTCTTCTAGAAAATAGACATGAGAGGAACACTTTCTAACTTTCTATGAACACTTTCTATGAGATCAGCATTACTCTAATACTAAACACAGATAAAGACATTGTAAGAAAGACTAAAGGCCAATATTTCTCATGAAAATAGATGTAAAAACCTTCAAGAAAATATTAGGAAGTAGTTCCAATGATGCGTAAAAATAATTATATACCACCAGAAAATGGGATTCATTCCAGGTATTCAAGTCTTGTTCAACATTTGAAAATCAATCAGTGTAATCTACCACATTAACCAACTAAAGAAGAAAAATCACTCAATGAACAATTGATTCAGAAAAAAAAAATGACAAAATCCAATAAGATAGAAAACTAGGAATGAAGGTAATTTTCTCAACTTGATAAAGAACATATGTAAAATATCTATAGTTAACATCACACTTAATGGTGAGAAACTGGATGTTTTCCTCTAAGATTGGAAACAAGTCAAGGATGTCCTCTCTGACTACTCCTATTCAACATTGTACTGGAAGTCCTAGTTAGTGTAGTTAGACTAGAAGAGAATATAAAAAGTATACAGATTGGGAAGAAAAAAATATATAACTCTCTTTATTTAGAGATCGCATGATTGTCTATGTAAAATATCCCAAATACTTTTTAAAAAACCAAAAACAATTTTAGGACTAATAAGTGAGTAGGGCAAGTTCATAGGATACAAAATTAATATACAAAATTCTGTTACGTCCTTATATACTGGCAAGAAAAATTAGAATTTGAAATTTTTTAAATTACCATTTATGATAGACCCCAAAAGTGAAATACTAGGAATAAATCTAGCAAAATATGTACAGGATATATACAAAGAAAACTACAAAATTCTGATGAAAGGAGTCAATGAAGAGCTATATACATGGGAAGATATTCCATGTTTATGAACTAAAAGACTCAAATATTTTTAAGATGTTAATTATTGCAAACTTGATCTATAAATTCAATGCAATAACTATAAAAATCTCAGCAAGCTATTTCATAGATATGGAAAAACTGATTATAACATTTACATGGAAAAGTACAAGTTCCAGAATAGCCAACAAAATACTGAAGAAGAAGAAAAAATTTGAGGCATTACACTACCCAACTTCAAGAATTACCATGAAGTACAGTGAAAAAGGCAGTATGGTATTGGTGAACACATAGATTAATAAAACAGAATAGAAAGCCCATACATAGACCCACACAAACATAGTTAACTGGTCTTTGACAAAGGAAAAAAGACAATCCAAAAGAAAAAGGATATCTTTTCAACAAATGCTGGAACAGTGGAAAGTTCATATGCAAAAATTAAGTCCAAATGGATATAAAATGAAATGTGAAAAACAAAATTATAACCTTGTGGGAGAAAAATCTATGTGACCTTGGGTTCTACAGTGAGTTTTTAGATATAACACCAATAGCATGATCCATGAGAGAAAAAAATTGATGAGTTGAATTGTATTAAAATTAAAAATGACTGCTCTGTGGAAAATGCTGTTAAGAGAACACAGGCAAGCCACAGACTAGGAGAAAATATTTGCAAAAACTTATATGTTAAAGGAATTTTATCCAAAATACATAAGAAAGTTTAACATTTCAACAATAGGAAAACAATCCAATTAAAAATGGTCAGAAGATATGAGTAGACACCTCATCAAAGAAGATATACAGATGGCAAAAAGCATGAAGATATTTTTGTCATGTGAAATATTCACCAAAGAGTGACCTCAGCATAGGAGAATTTTATTAATCAAGAGAATGTGATGACCTGTTCTATGACTACCAGTCAACCTCTTGCCCCAGCTACCCCCGTGATTGCCTAGTGGGCTCACATACAAAGTGGCAATAGTGGCAAGGATAGAAGTTATACGTGGGCTCTGCAACATGGATTTCCACTCACTAAGGCTGACCTGGTTATGACCACTGCTGAGTGCCCAGTCTGCCAGCAGCAGAGACCAATGCTGATCCCTAGTATGGCACCAGTCCCTGAGGTGATCAGTCAGCTGCCTGGTGGGAGGTTGATTATACTGGACAGCTTCCATCATGGAAAGGGCAGCATTTTGTTCTTACTGGAGTAGACACATACTCTGGATACAGATTTGCCTTACTAGCGAAAATGCTTTAGCCAAAACTACCATTTGTGTTCTTAAAGAATGCCTTATCTACCATCATGGTATTCCACATGGCATTGCTTCTGATCGAGGAACTAATTCATGGCAAAAGAGGTACAGCAATGGGCCCATGCTCATGGAATTCACTGGTCTTACCATGTTGCCTACCATTCTGGAGCAGCTGGTTTGGTAGACTAGTGAAATGGCCTTTTGAAGATTTAATTAAAATGCTCATTAGGTAACAATACATTTCAGGGCTGGGCAAGGTTCTTTAGTAGATTGTGTATGTTTTGGATCAGCATCCAGTATGTGGTACTGTTTCTCCTATAGCCAGGATTCATAGGTCCAGGAGTCTAAGTGTAGAAGTGAAAGTGGTACCACTTACTATTACCCCTAATAAGCCACAAGCAATATCTTTGCTTCCTGTTGCCATGATCTTATGCTCTGCTGGCCTAGAGGCCTTTGTTCCAAAGGGAGGAATACTTCTATTAGGAGACACAACAATAATTCCATTGAACTGGAAGTAAAGACTGCCACTTGGCCACTGTGAGCTCCTCAAAATAATCAACAGGCAGTGAAGGGAGTTATTATGCTAGGTAGAGTGGTGGATCCTGACAACCAAGGGGAAACTGAAGTCCTACTCCACAATGGAGATAAGAAAGAGTATGTCTGGAATACAGGAGATCCCTTAGGACATTTCTTAGCAGTACCATGCCTGTGGAAAACTACAGCATCACAATACAGGCAGGACTATTAATTGCACAGACCCTTCAGGAATGAAGGTTTGGGTCACCCAATCAGGTAAAGAACCATGACAAACTGAGGTGCTTGCTGAAGGCAAAGGGAATACAAAATGGTTAGTGAAAGAAAGTTACAAATACCAGCTACAACCACATGACCAGTTACCGCAACAAGAACTGTACTTATCATGAATATTTCCTTCATATTTTGTTCTTATTAATACATTTTTATGTGTGTATATTTCATCTATATACATTTATATATACATGTATTTATTTATACATGTATTCTTTCCTCTTATTATCCTGTCATGTAATATAAGATGTATTCACTTAAACAGAATAGTATTTATGTTTTATTAATTTTACATCATAGTATTTAAATTATAGGATATCAAGGTGACTTTATTTACTCTTCCAGGGGAAGGGTTAGTTTTTGGATGTAGGCAGGAGAGATGTATCATATTAGGCAGAATTATGACCTTGTTATTGTCTTTATTTGGAGTTAAGTATGGTATAGGGAGATGTGTATGAGTGTCAAATTGACAAGGAGTAGACTTTTAATGGTTAATTTTGTATGTCAACTTGACTGGGACATGAGGTGCCCATTATTTCTGGGTGTGTCTGGGAAGGTGTTTCTAGAAGAAATTATCATTTGATTTGGTGGACTGTGCAAAGCAGATTGCTCTCCCCAACGTTGGTGAGCAGCATTCAGTTCTTTGAGGACCTGAATAAAACAAAGGCAGAGGAAGTGAGAATTTGCTCTGTCTGCTTGAAGACATTAGTCTGCTCTGTACTGAGATTTACACCATCAACCCCATGGTTCTCAGAACTGCATCACCAGCTTTCCTGGGTCTCCAGCTTTAAGAGGGCAGATTGTGGGAATTCTCAGCCTCCATAATCCTGTGTCCCACTTCTTTATAATAAATATCTACTATTATAGAAATCTCCTATTGATTCTGTTTATCTGGAGAATCCTGACTAACACAATAACCCAAAATAGCCACTGAAATGTTATGGCATAAAGAGGCATAATACTATATGTACTCTACTCACAAATAGTCCAGAAAAAAGTACATGAATATATAAAAATGTGTAGGTATGCACACACACACACACATACATATATACATATATTTGTGATTTATTTTTTATATATATGTAAAATTATGTGTGTGTATAAAGGTGAAGAATTCAGGAATCTAGAAATAGATTCCTAGATCTATTTATTATTATATAATTATATAGTAATTATAATTATATAATACAATTATATAATAATTGTGTTGTTATATAATTATAACAGATATTATATCTTGAATTACACTTGCAAATTTCTGTAAGTTTGAAATTATTTCAAAACATTTTGAAATTTAGATAAATTACTTGACATTAATTTTTTATTGAAGTGTGTTGATTTACAATGTTAGTTGCAGATGTACAACACCCTTGTATCTTATTTATTTATTTATTTGGCTGCGTGGGGTCTTTGCTGCACACGGGCTTTCTCTATTTGCGACAAGCGGGGGCTACTCTTCGTTGCAGTGCGCGGGCTTCTCATTGTAGTGGCTTCTCTTGTTGCGGACCCATGCTCTAGGTGCGTGGGCTTCAGTAGTTGTGGTGCGTGGGCTTAGTTGCTCCGCAGCATGTGGGATCTTCCCGGACCAGGGCTCAAACCCATGTTCCCTGCATTGGCAGGTGGATTCTTAACCACTGTGCCACCATGAAGTCCCTCTTACTTATTTTATACTAGTATTTTGTACCTCTTAATCCCCTTCCCATATCTTTCCCTTCCTCCCTTTCTTCTCTCCCCACTGGGAACCACTAACTGTTCTCTGTATCTGTGAGTGTGTTTCTGTATTTTTAAATTCATTCATTGGTTTCTTTTTTAGATTCCACATATAAGTAAAAACATACAGTATTTGTATTTCTCTGCCTGACTTACTTCACTAAGCATAATACCATTGAGGTCTATCCAAGTTGTTGCAAATGTCAAATTTCATTCTTTTTATGGTTTAGTAATATTCCATTTTATACACACACACACACCCCACATCTTATTTATCCACTCATCTGTTGATGGACACTTATATTGCTTCCGTATCTTGAGTATTGTAAATAATGTTGCTATGAACATTGGGATGCATGTATTTTTTCAACTTAGCATTTTTTGTTTGTTTTGGGTATATAACCAGAAGTAGAATTGCTAGATCATATGGTAGTTCTATTTTTAATTTTTTGAGGAACCTCCATACTGTTTTTCATTGTGGCTAGACTAATTTACATTCCCACCAACAGTGTGGGAGGGTTCCCTTTTCTCCATACCCTCTGTAGCATTTGCTTTTTGTTGACTTTTTGATGAATGACATTCTGACAGGTGTGAGGTGATATCTTCTGGTTTTGATTTGCATTTCCCTGATTATTAGTGATGGTGAGAATCTTTTCATGTGTAAGACTAAAAATCATCTTGAGTATCTGTTCTTTCTATTATGTTCCTCTTTTTAAAAAAAATTCATGCTCTTATAATTATGCAAACAAAATGGAGGTCAGATTCTCAAAACATGATCTATTAGGATAGAATGTAATATTCATGTTCTCTGAAATGATACCTACTTAATCCAGGCCTCTAAGGGAGATGGTGTTGTTGGCATCTTACTATGCTTTCTGTTATGAACTACATGTTTGTATCCCCCTAAAATTCATATATTGGAATCTTAACCCCCCACAATGTTATTGATTTAGGAGCTGAGGCATTTGGGAGGTAACTAGGTGATGAGGGTAAAGCCCTCATGAATGGGAGTAGTGCCCTTACAAAAGAAGACATTACAGCCTGCTTCCTCTCCTTCTCTTTCTTCACCATATGAGGAAACCTGGAAGAGGTCTCTCCCTATAACCTGACCATGCTGGCACCCTGATCTCTTACAGTCTCAAGAACTGTGAGAAATAAATGGTTACTGTTTAAGCCACTCAGTCTATGGTAATTTGTTAGAGCAGCCTGAATTAAGACACTTTCCTTGTACATCATGGGATTGTTTTCACTGATATAATTTAACTGATTTTCAACAGCATTCATATGAGTTAGACAAATACATTATTCTATTCATTCATATCTTGGGAAGCTAAATAAAAAGGAGGACATTCACACACCTCTCACAGTCAGTGCATCAGACTTAGTCCTGACTTTCAACTAAATCATGATGCCATGAAATCACGTGATGTGTGTTTGTGTGTGCATGTGCATGCTTCTTCACACATATGTGTACACACATATGCACATTCGTGTGCAACTGGCTGTAGAGTAGAAAGAAAGATGGACATATATTCTGCTCTTTTACGGTTTACATTATAACAATGAGTGATATATGTACAATAAGGACATTACAAGTGCCGTCAAGTAAAAAAAATGGAGTGGTATGAAGTTATTTGAGTGGCAAGGGAAAATTTTTGTGAGGAGGTGACTTTTAACATGAGACACAATGATTAAAGAAGTCAGTCATACAGAGGTCTGGATGGTGGGGTGGGAAAAGCAGAACATGATGTCCTATGAAAAAGGAACCTTGTGTTCTATGAAGAAGGAATGTTCTGTGAAGTTTAGGCCTTAATATTAGAATGAATAAAGTGAGTAAGGTTAGGTGTGGTATAAGGCTGAAGAGATAGGCATGGACCATATAATGTACCCCCTTGAGGGTGACAGCAAATTATATTTTAGCCTAAGTATGATAGAAAACCATTTAGGAGTTTTTGTCATAGAATAATATCTACTTATTCAACAATTTTTAAAATTTATGTTTTTAAATTTTATTTTATTGAAGTACAGTTGATTTATAATGTCATGTTAGTTTCAGGTGTACACCACAGTAATTCAGTAATTCAGATTCTTTTCCCTTATAGGTTGTTACAAAATATTGAGTATAGTTCCCTGTGCTATACAGTAGGTCCTTGTTGGTTAGCTATTTTATATATAGTATCGTGTAAATGTTAATCTCCTAATTTATCTCCCAACCTCCTAATTTATCCCCCTCTTTCCCTTTGGTAACCATAAGTTTGTTTTCTGTGTCTGTGCGTCTATTTTCTATTTATTTATGTAAGTTCATTTGTATCTTTTTTTAGATTTTATGTATAAGCAATATCATATGATATTTGTCTTTCTCTGTTGGGCTTCACTTAGTATGATAATCTCTAGGTTCATCCATGTTGCTGCAAATGAAATTATTTTATTCTTTTTTATGACTGAGTAATATTCCATTGTATACATGTACCACATCTTCTTTTTCTATTCATCTTTTCATGGAAACTTAGGTTGCTTCCCTGTCTTGGCTATTGCAAATACCGCTGCCATGAATATTGGGGTGCATGTATCTTTTCAAATTATAATTTTTTCTGGATATATGTCCAGGAGTGGGATAGCAGAATCATATGGTAACTCTTTTAGTTTTTTAAGATATTTTGCTTGGGTCATTAGCATCAACAAATATTTATTGAGGATTTATTATATGCTAGACCTTGTTCTATAAGTCATGGGTATATTAATTAGCCAAACCAGGTGAAAAAAATCATAATATCTAATTTATGTTTTAAAAAGACTCCGTTACCTGAGTTATAGAAAATGAATTTCAGGATGTCAAGGATTTAAAAGGGAGGCAGTGGAAGGCTTTTTTTTTTTTTTTAATATGTTAAGGGGGACAGTGGTGTTCTTCACATAAGCACGTTTAATAAATTTTGAATATATTTTGGATAGATTTAACAGGACTTTTCTTGGAACTCTGGGGAAATCCAGCAATACCTTCGTAGACGGGTTGAAGAGAGAGAAGACTGATTT
This sequence comes from Grampus griseus, assembly GCF_964374135.1. Lineage (NCBI taxonomy): Eukaryota > Metazoa > Chordata > Mammalia > Artiodactyla > Delphinidae > Grampus > Grampus griseus. The sequence goes on from NC_138997.1 coordinate 65,566,511, forward strand.
GCCAGGATCTGGGTCTCTTTTTATTTCTTTGGACAGGCAGCTGCTTTTCTCCCTCTTTTATGCATGAAAGGTTTTCTTTTCAAGTTTATTTATTAAAAATTGTTTTGTAGCTTTAAGAAAGCTGCAAAACATTAATATATGTAAATAATTATATGTAAAGTACCTTAATACATTAATATTAATATATATAAAATACCTCACTGGGCTTGCATCAAAACAACTCAAATTATGTGCTCCAAATAACTGATGGCTATCTTTATTACATCTTATACTTAAACATTCCATCTGCTCATAGAATCAGGAATGTGGAAGTTTCTTGACTCTTTAAATCTTTACATTTATTTTCAAACCTTTTGAGAATTACCTTCATTTCCTGATAGAATTAGACATTAATTTCACAGTCTCATGGATTAGAAATGGATTTGTGACCACCTAGAGGGGTGAGATAGGGAGGGTGGGAGGGAGGGAGATGCAAGAGGGAAGAGATATGGGAACATATGTATATGTATAACTGATTCACTTTGTTATAAAGCAGCAACTAACACACCATTGTAAAGCAATTATACTCCAATAAAGATGTTAAAAAAAAAAGAAATGGATTTAAATCAATCCAATGTTTTTCTCATTTACTCTATACTCCCCAGCCCACCCACATGTATTGTACAGCACAATCCTTTGTAACCTATTCTAGCTTACAATTTCACCTTCAGTTAGGCATAAGTGAACATTGTGTTTATGGATATTAATTTTCATTGTAGAAAATGGTACTTTGCTAAACTCAGATGCTCTCTCAGAACTGAAGGAATATCCCCCCCCCATCTGCTAGGAATGGTTCTGGCTATAAGCCTTCAGCAGCAGTCCTCTGGAAGTTTCCTTTGACTACACAGATCCACTTCCTAAGGTCATTTTATCTTCTTAGGTCAGCCTGCTTAAAATACTGGTCTATATGAGTATATAGACTTGGCCCCTTTACCAACTGAGGATAAATCTGAAGGCCTACCCTAGGTTCACAGATTCCAGGGGGTCACTAGAGACACTTGACTCCATTGCAGCCCAACTTTTCTCTCTGCCCAATTTTGCTTCTTTTTTTACCCCTCAGGTGTTGTTTCTGGAACAGTTCTAGATAAATTCTGCTTCTTGAGGAACACAAATTACATAAGTACTAATGAAGATTATACAGTAGAAGTTTATATAAATGTTTTTCTTTATTTATAAACATCTCTGTTTAAGATCTAAGATAAAGACATGTATAAGTTCTAAACTGAGACAGTGCCTCCCCCAAATTAGCTGTAATTTTGAGTAGGAACTGTGTGTCAAGGCAGTAGGCCCAGAATATTTCATAAAAGGAAACCAATAACCCAGGGTCTGTGCAGCCACTCCTGCTCTGTCCTTTGTGGTCTTTTATTTCTCTCACATGGTGCCTGAGGGCTTGCTTATTGTAGGACTGTGGTCTCCAGGCTTGTTTTCTGTTCTCCCCAAAGGATAAAAATATTGGGAAAGTAAATCTTGTTCATGCCTGAGACCATAAGTATCCTCTTGTCATTGGATCACAAAAATGGATGAAGAAACTCCAAGGAGAAGGCACAGAGTGATTGTACTTTTTTTGTTTTTTAACAAAAAGCAAGATTTCTTACCGTATTTTCTGTGCCTCAGTTTCTTGGCTAATTTTTGAACAAAAGTCACATAAACAAAATATTTACTTTTTAACATTAAACACAAAGGCCCAAATGATGTAAATACCCTATAAAGTACTCAACAGAGAATATATTTTTTAACTTCTAACATTGCCTTACCAGATGGATATATTTTGCATTGTATAAGGTGAAATTATTTCATAAAATTGTCTTGAGAAAACAGCTAACTGAAAGACTAAGGAAAGTGTATCAGTATATCTGACAGAATGCCTGTATCTCGAGATTTGTTGCTATGTGGGAAGAGCTGCCAGAATCAGGACTGGAGGGTGGAAGCAGACGGGGAAGATCTATCAATTTAAGGTGTGAACACATACAGGGAAGTAGCATGTAACTTAACTTTTGAAATGCTGATAAAAACATACCCGAGGTAGATTTCTGTCTGCACAATCTATAAAGATCAGTCTTTGTGGACAATATCTTTTTTGCCCTCAATACCCCTTTGGAAAAAAGAAAACTAAAGTGTTAAATTCTTAAGCTGCCTGGGAGCAAAGAGAAGTGGTGGTTCCTACAATATTTAGTGAGCTGTTTTATATTCCATGACATTTGAAGTTTAGCAGTAACCAGATTTGTAAGAAATTTGCAAAATGTTTCCTTGGGCAAATTTCAGTTAAACAAATGCCTAATTTGTTTTATAATCAGTTAAATAATGCCACTCAACTATCATAAACAACACAGTGCATCTATATGCACTGAAATGAACTGATTTTCCCTGACTCCTCTCAGGAATCTGATTTTTGGCCAGCTAAAGAAAGTTTCAAAAATTTCTTCAGATTTTAATTTCTAAATAAGAACAACACTTGAAACATTTATATTATGAGGAGAACACTTTTTTCATTATATCAATTTTTAGAGTTTTAGAATTGGGGTTCTTCCCATTTCTTTATTGCATTCACCAATTTTGTTCTAAATTGGATGTACCATGATCATTTCTATGTGGCTGATCATCTCAATCACTTACAAGTTGTGATCTGAGCACTGGGTAAGTTTATGAAATGGGCAATTTGAGTCACAGGGATAATCAAAATAACTGGACTGTAAATGATTGGTCTAGTTATTAGGACATCCTAGCAACCAGATTGGATAATCCGATCAGCAATCAAATTTCTCTGTTCCACCACCCAAGCAATTGGGCAAAGCTAATCAAAGATCTCAATGACCATTTCCATGTGCTTTATGGACACTCACAGTGTTTCTAATCATATAGCAGTATTGCTTGTACTTCTCTTCCTATTCCTTATTTTTCATGTAGTTCATTTTTCTACCCTATTTACTTCATTGTACTTTGATATTTTGCTTATATACGTAGATGCTTTAAAAAGAGCATGATTAGTTTACTGTTTTAATATCTTCATATAACAGCTATTTATTTTACAACATTCTAGAGAACATTTGCATTCAGAATAATAAAGATGATAGTTTGTATCTAGTTGGAATTTACATACTTAAATAAGAAGCCCAACAAGGCTGGTATCAAAACAAATATTCTGCTTGCTGGAGGGAGTACACTGATGGCAGTGTAGCACATTGGGCATCTTAGGTAACTTGATCTTTTTACTTTGTTCCCAGAAGCAAACACACTGACAACCTGAAGTGAAAAATTGTTACCATATCCACACCAGGGATTGTTAATGTGATTTATCCCGAAAAAGTTTTACTCACTGTGACTTTTGCCATTGGCAAGGAAAATGGAAATGCATCTAATGTTCAAACTACTTCCAGTCTGCTAAAAATTTTCTTTATTCTTTGCATTTTATTTTCTCAAAATATAAGAGAAAAATGGATAGCAAAGAGAAATAAAAATAAATAGGTACACAATAATTTAAGTCAAGATATTCTCTGTTAAGTTATTCTCCGAGACATCAAGTTGCCACCTAAAACTATTACTCCGTTGGTTAGCTTTATGTAAGACAATGGTTAGATTCACCGAGTAGTATCATCTTGTATTATTGGATTGTCAGTACTTACCTCCTTGAGTCGTATATCTATTTTTATACATGAATGTTACTCTCCCAGTAGAAAACTTTTGTCCTAAGTAGAGAAGTTATTTTGTCATGTTGCATTCTCTTTCAATTTTGTGCTGTTGGATCAAATTTGATAGAGTGAGCACTGAAAAATCACACCCTAAAGGCATGCTTAAAGAAAGTTGGGAATAATTGAATACCATTTTTCTATTAAATGTTTAGTGGTCATTCATTAGTAATGAAAAGTTAAGAATTAAACATCATAATGGTTGAACTAATTGGCTCTAGAATTGCTATTGCAGTGGCTAATGATTCTAAAGAATATATCTATTTTGAAATCACGAACGATGTGTATTTTTTTATTTTTTGTATGAAATTTCTAAAATGCACATTCAAAATATAACAATATTACGTAATATTGAGCAGTGTTCCCTGTGCTATGCAGTAGGTCCTTGTTGGTTATCTATTTTAAATATAGCAGTGTGTACTTATACAACAATGATTTTTTAAAAGAATACACAGAATATGATGTTGCAAAAGCTTGATATAAATTTAGCTTAGACAGGCTTTCATATTTATTTTCAGAACTATTTATTGAAGCTTGCCTCAGAGATAACGACTTCTGAAGAATTGTGATTCTGTCTATAGAAGAAAAGGGAGACCACTTTTTGCCTGTAAAAGTCATAGAGAATTGTTAAAGAAATAATTACCAAGATAATTAAAATACCTCTCTAAAACATTTGACAGTTTGTCTTGAAAACACAGAATTCCATGGAATATCTTGAAAAATAATGACTTGCAATAGCTGATTAATATTGAAATCTAAGGAATTTCCTAAATTACCCAACAATCTATTTTTATTTCCACTGTTCCTTCTTTCTCTCTCTCCCGCTCCTTCTCCCTTAACCTCTTGACTGTCAAACGGACACACACACACCCCACATAATAAACTGTCATTACTTTAAGAATAATAATGAGAGTATGGAGGATAAAATAGAGTGTCAGAAATTCACGTCTTGCAAGTTTGCATTTGTTCTGTATATTTTGATCTCCTATTCAAATTCTCATCATTATTTAATCTGTTATTTTATCATCATATAACACTACTAAGGTCTTTATTTATTTTTTATTATTTTTAAGTATTATTTATTTACTTATTTTTTATACAGCAGGTTCTTATAAGTTATCCATTTTATACACATAAGTGTATACATGTCAATCCCAGTCTCCCAATTCATCACACCGCCACCACCACCCGCCTGCTGCTTTCCCCCCTTGGTGTCCATATATTTGTTCTCTACATCTGTATCTCCATTTCCGCCCTGCAAACCGGTTCATCTGTACCATTTTTCTAGGTTCCACATTTATGTGTTAATATACAATATTTGTTTTATTCTTTCTGACTTACTTCATGCTGTTTGAGGTCTCTAGATCCATCCACGTCTCTACAAATGACCCAATTTCATTCCTTTTTATGGCTGAGTAATATTCCATTGTATATATGTACCACCTCTTCTTTATCCATTCGTCTATCGATGAGCATTTAGGTTGCTTCCATGACCTAGCAATTGTAAATATTGCTGCAATGAACATTGGGGTGCATGTGTCTTTTTGAATTATGATTTTCTCTGGGTATATGCCCAGTAGTGGGATTGCTAGGTCATAGGGTAATTCTATTTTTAGTTTTTTAAGGAACCTCCATACTGTTCTCCATAGTGGCTGTATCAATTTACATTCCCACCAACAGTGCAAGAGGGTTCCCTTTTCTCCACACCCTCTCCAGCATTTGTTGTTTGTAGATTTTTTGATGATGCCCATTCTAACTGGTGTGAGGTGATACCTCATTATAGTTTTGATTTGCATTTCTCTAATAATTAGTGATGTTGAGCAGCTTTTCATGTGCTTCTTGGCCATCTGTATGTCTTCTTTGGAGAAACGTCTATTTAGGTCTTCTGCCCATTTTTGGATTGGGTTGTTTGTGTTTTTAATACATATATTTTAAAAATTTATTTATTTATGTTTGCTGTGTTTGGTCTTCGTTTCTGTGCGAGGGCTTTCTCTGGTTGTGGCAAACGTGGGCCGCTCTTCATTGCGGTGCGCAGGCCTCTCACTGTCGCGGCCTCTCTTGTTGTGGAGCACAGGCTCCAGACGCGCAGGCTCGGTAGTTATGGCTCAAGGGCCTAGTTGCTCCACGGCATGTGGGATCCTCCCAGACCAGGGCTCGAACACGTGTCCCCTGCATTGGCAGGCAGACTCTCAACCACTGCGCCACCAGGGAAGCCCTCTGTTTTTAATATTGAGCTGCATGAGCTGTTTATATATTTTGGAAATAAATCCTTTGTCCATTCATTCATTTGCAAATATTTTCTCCCATTCTGAGGGTTGTCTTTTCGTCTTGTTTACGGGTCCTTTGCTGTGCAAAAGCTTTTAAGTTTCATTAGGTCCCATTTGTTTATTTTTGTTTTAATTTCGCTTTCTCCAGGAGGTAGATCAAAAAATATCTTGCTGTGATTTATGTCAAAGAGTGTTCTTGCTATGTTTTCCTCTAAGAGTTTTGTAGTATCTGGTCTTACATTTAGGTCTCTAATCCCTTTTGAGTTTATTTTTGTGTATGGTGTTAGGGAGTGTTCTAATTTCATTCTTTTACATGGAGCTGTCCAGTTTTCCCAGCACCACATATTGAAGAGACTGTCTTTTCTCCATTGTATATTCTTGCCTCCTTTATCAAAAATAAGGTGACCATATGTGCGTGGGTTTATCTCTGGGCTTTCTATCCTGTTCCATTGATCTGTATTTCTGCTTTCGTGCCAGTACCATATTGCCTTGATTACTATGCTTTGTAGTGTTGTCTGAAGTCAGGGAGTGTGATTCCTCCAGCTCAATTTTTTTCCATCAAGACTGCTTTGGCTATTCGGGGTCTTCTGTGTCTCAATACAAATTTTAAGATTTTTTGTTCTAGTTCTGTAAAAAATGCCATTGGTAATTTGATAGGGATTCCACTGAATCTGTAGTTTGCTTTGGGTAGTATAGTCATTTTCACAATATTGATTCTTCCAATCCAAGAACATGGTATATCTCTCCATCTGTTGGTATCATGTTTAATTTCTTTCATCAGTGTCTTATACTTTTCTGCATACAGGACTTTGTCTCCCTAGGTAGGTTTATTCCTAGGTATTTTATTCTTTATGTTGCAATGGTAAATGGGAATGTTTCCTGAATTTTTCTTTCAGATTTTTCATCATTAGTGTATTGGAATGCAAGAGATTTCTGTGCATTAATTTTGTGTCCTGCAACTTTACCAAATTCATTGATTAGCTCTAGTAGTTTTCTGGTGTCATCTTTAGGATTCTCTATAGTATCATGTCATCTGCAAACAGTGACAGTTTTACTTCTTCTTTTCCAATTTGTATTCCTTTTATTTCTTTTTCTTCTCTTATTGCAGTGGCTAGGACTTCCAAAACTATGTTGAATAATAGTGGTGAGAGTGGACATCCTTGTCTCATTCCTGATCTTAGAGAAAATGCTTTTAGCTTTTCACCATTGAGAATGATATTTGCTGTGGGTTTGTCATATATGGCCTTTATTATGTTGAAGTAGGTTCACTCTATGCCCACTTTCTGGAGAGTTTTTATCATAAATGGGTGTTGAATTTTGTCAAAAGCTTTTTCTGCATCTATTGAGATGATCATATGGTTTTTATTCTTCAGTTGTTAATATGGTGTATCACGTTGATTGAGTTGCATATATTGAAGAATCCTTGCATCCCTGGGATAAATCCCACTTGATCATGGTGTATGATTCTTTAAATGTACTGTTGGATTCTGTTTGCTAGTATTTTGTTGAGGATTTTTGCATCTATATTCATCAGTGATATTGGTCTGTAATTTTCTTTTTTTGTAGTATCTTTGTCTGGTGTTGGTATCAGGGTGATGGTGACCACGTAGAATGAGTTTGAGAATGTTCCTTACTCTGCAATTTTTGGAAGAGTTTGAGAAGTATGGGTGTTAGCTCTTCCTTAAATGTTTGATAGAATTCACCCGTGAAGCCGTCTTGTCCTGGACTTTTGTTTGTTGGAAGATTTGTAATCACAGTTTCAATTTCATTACTTGTGATTTGTCTGTTCATATTTTCTCTTTCTTCCTGGTTCTGTCTTGGAAGGTTATAACTTTCTATGAATTTGTCCATTTCTTCTAGGTTGTCCATTTTATTGGCATAGAGTTGCTTGTAGTAGTCTCTTAGGACGTTCTGTATTTCTGTGGTGTCTGTTGTAACTTCTTTTTCATTTCTAATTTTATGGATTTGAGTCCTCTCCCTCTTTTTCTTGATGAGTCTGCCTAATGGTTTATCAATCTTGTTTATCTTCTCAAAGAACCAGCTTTTGGTTTTATTGATCTTTGTTTTTGTTTTCTTTCTTTCTATTTCATTTATTTCTGCTCTGATCTTTATGATGTCTTTCCTTCTGCTAACTTTGGGTTTCGTTTGCTCTTCCTTCTATAGTTCCTTTAGGTGTAAGATTAAATTGTTTATTTGAGTTTTTTCTTGTTTCTTGAGGTAGGCATGTATAGCTCTAAACTTCCCTCTTAGAACTGCTTTTGCTGCATCCCATAGGTTTTGGATTGTCATGTTTTCATTGTCATTTGTGTCTAGGTATATTTTTATATCCTCTTTGATTTCTTCAGTGATCTCTTGGTTACTTAATAACATATTGTTTAGCCTCCATGTGTTTGTATATTTTACAGTTTTTCCCCTGTAATTGATTTCTCTTCTCATAGTGTTGTGATCAGAAAAGATGCTTGATATGATTTCAATTTTCTTAAATTAACTGAGGCTTGACTTGTGACCCAAGATGTCACAAGAGAGAATGTTCCATGTACACTTAAGAAAGTGTAATCTGCTGTTTTTGAATGGAATGTCCTATAAATATCAATTAAATCTATCTGGTGTATTGTGTCATTTAAAGCTTGTGTTTTCTTATTAATTTTCTGTTTGGATGATCTGTCCATTGGTGTAAGTGAGGTGTTAAAGTCCCCCACTATTATTGTGTTACTTACAATTTCCTGTTTTATAGCTGTTAGCAGTTGTCTTATGTATTGAGGTGCTCCTATTTTGGGTGCATATATATTTATAATTATTATATCTTCTTCTTGGATTGATCCCTTGATCATTATGTAGTGTCCTTCCTTCTGTCTTGTAATGTTCCTTATTTTAAAGTCTATTTTATCTGATATGAATATTGCTACTTTAGCTTTATTTTGATTTCCATTTGCATGGAATATGTTTTTCCATCCCCTCACTTTTAGTCTATATGTGTCCCTAGGTATGATGTGGATCTCTTGTAGACAGCATATATATGGGTCTTATTTTTGTATCCATTCTGTGAGCCTGTGTCTTTTGGTCAGAGTATTTAATCCTTTCACATTTAAGGTAATTATAGATATGTATATTCCTATTACCATTTTCTTTGTTTGGGGTTTGTTTTTGTAGGTCCTTTTCTTCTCATGTTTCTCACTTAGAGAATTTCCTTTAGCATCTTTTGTAGAGCTGGTTTGGTGGTGCTGAATTCTCTTAGCTTTTGTTTGTCTGTAAAGGTTTTGATTTCTCCATCGAATCTGAATGAAATCCTTGCTGGGTTCAGTAATCTTGGTTGTAGGTTCTTCCCCTTCATCACTTTAAGTATATCATGCCATTCCCTTGTTGCTTGTAGAGTTTCTGCTGAGAAATCAGCTGTTAACTTTATGGGAGTTCCCTTGTATATTATTTGGCATTTTTTCCATGCTGCTTTCAATAATTTTTCTTTGCCTTTAATCTTTTCCATTTTGTTTACTATACGTCTCGATGTGTTTCTCCTTGCATTTATCCTGTATGGGACATTCTGTGCTTCCTGGATTTGGGTGGCTATTTCCTTTCCCATGTTAGGGAAGTTTTCAACTGTAATCTCTTCAAATATTATCTTTTGTCCTTTCTCTCTTCTCCTTCTGGAACCCCTATAATCCGAATGTTGGTGCACTTAATGTTGTCCCAGAGGTCTCTTAGGCTGTCTTCATTTCTTTTCATTCTTTTTTCTTTTTTTGGTTCTGCAGTGAATTCTGCAATTCTGTCTTCCACATCACTTATCCATTCTTCTGCCTCAGTTACTCTGCTATTGATTCCTTCTAGTGTATTTTTCATTTCAGTTATTTTATTGTTCATCTCTGTTTGTTTGTTCTTTAATTCTTCTAGGTCTTTGTTAAACATTTCTTGCATCTTCTCGATCTTTGCCTCTATTCTTTTTCTGAGGTCCTGAAACATCTTCACTATCATTCTGAATTCTTTCTGAGCGGTTGCCTATCTCCACTTCATTTAGTTGTTTTTCTGGGGTTTTATCTTGTTCCTTCATCTGGTACATAGCCCTCTGCCTTTCAGCTTGTCTATTTTTCCGTGAATGTGTTTTTTGTTCCACAGGCTGCCGGATTGTCATTCTTCTTGCTTCTGCTGTCTGCCCTCTGGTGGATGAGGCTATCTAAGAGGCTTGTCAGCACTACTAAGGTCTTTTAATGCAATGTAATCATGATGAGTTTTTCTTACATAACTCCACAATGAAATTATTTTAATATCATCTTAGCCTCCATAAACACTTCAGTGGACTAGCTAGGGGCAAAATAATTATCAGATTAATATAGTGTCCACCAGGAATTAGAAAATACATGTTATTTTTGTTAAATTATATGCTCTGCAAAGAATTATTGGCTATATAAGGGAATAGTTCGTCCCTTATTTGTTAGTATTTCTGGTATTTTGTTTCTGTTCTCTAAAGCAGGCTTTTGGGAATATCTCTTGTTCTTTCAATACCATGACATGGTTGGTATATAAATCAGCGGTTGTTTATTTTGTTATTTATTATAAGGCACAGAAAGCATATATCAAAGGATATAATTGTATATACATATATATTAAAGACAATTTTAAATGTATCCAAAAATCATAAGAAAAACTATAAGAATTAGTCACAAGAGTTTTTTGAATCACTTATTTTTCCCAGAAAGGCATCCTAGAAAGGCAAATTTTTGTTATCTGGTGGAAATTAAGTGAGAAAATAAAATATACAGTGTGTGAGGATTAGTATCATGAATGATTTCTTGTTAAAATCCTTTCCTTTTCTTAAAATATTATAATGCTTTTTTATCTTTTCTTTTATCTTTTCTTATAATGGGTATTATAAGTAAATGTTTATGACATATATAGATTGCCCTCATCAGTTACCCTGAAGCTTTTTCAGTAAGACGTCTAAATAATATCAGGCACACTTGAGCACTTAGCAATAACAAATAAAGTCATCTAATACGCTATACTAGATATTGACTTTGCTCATTTTGTTCATTTAAATTCACTTCATGTTCTAATCTGTAACACATAATTACAATCAAAGTTGTAGATGTGGATCCAAAAATTGTTTGCTTGAAAATGTATAGAACATTTTTTCTTGGTTTTGCCTTCTGACTCTCAAACAAAGGAACAAATTTGTTAATGAGGTATGTTGCTTTTTGCCTTTTTAAGAGAAAATTTTAAACACATGTACAAAGGAAAAAAGAATACTAAAATAAGCCTATCTACCTTTTACAAAACTTCAAAAATTTCAAACTCATAAACAATATGCTTTTCCCTCTAAAACTAGCCCAAGCCCCTCTATATTATTGTGAAGCAAATTTCAAAAATTATAAAATGTTATCAATAAATTGGCTGCTATGTATTTATAAATGACAAGGACTCCACTTTTTAAACGTGATTCAAATGCTATTGTTGCCCACATCCCAAATCAGCAATAAAACAATATCTTAATATCACCAATATTCATATTACTCAAATTTTTCTATGAAAGTTTTACTTTTGTTCCATCTGTTAGAATTAGTTATGTCTCAAAGTCTATTTTAGTCCTTTGCCCTCCCTTCCTTTTTTTTCCCTTGCAATTTTTGTTGTTTTTGTTGAAAAACCAAATAACTTTTTTCTTACAAAGTTTCTCACGATTTGGATTTGCTACCCTATCTATGGTTTAATATACTTTTCTTTTGATGTATTTCTTAAAAATTAGCATTTAAATCAGAAGAATGAGTACTGAGCTTAAAATTTTGGGATATCTACTTCATAGAAGGTGCTATATATTTCCATCAGAAGATGTGAAAATGCTTTATTTTTGTGTGTGTGTTCTTAGAAGCCCTAGATGATCATTGCTTAGATTTATTAATTCATTATGTGGTACAAAATTCTTTCTTCATTTAGGAGTTGGGGTATTTCTATGAAGAGGAACTTTCTCTCTTCAACTACTCTGCTACTCTTAGGTAAAGTTCCTATAGGAGAGGCAACAGAAATGGCTCATTCTTTCCAATCATTTGTCAGTTTTTCAAATAATAAATTGGTTTCCTTGTATGTTACAAAAATGATCAAGGAGTAACTTTGCTTGTGTTTAGCATCATTATAAGTTTAATATTTGATGCACTACAATCCATTGCATTTACAAAGCTAATTGGTGATCAAATGTCGCTTTGTTAGTCACTAGGAACTGATTCTATCTGGGTCGTCTTAAAGTGCTTCAGAAAAAATTGGAAGCATGAGGGTTTGGGAGAGTGAAAATTTGAAACTAAATAATTGTCACAAATATACTGCCTTAAAAGCTCTTGGAATTTAAAGATAATGAAAAAATACCTTGAACTACTATTAAGATGAAGCCAGGATATAATGAAATGAATTTATGCTAACCCTAGATTTTTTTTCATAGCAATGCCATAAAAACCACAGAACCCTTAAGGAAAGAAAGTGATCCCAAAACTGTGTACATATTCAAACTATCATTCATTTAAAAGGTAATAGATAGTCATTTTTGACATGTAATAGTTGAGGTTTTAGTGTTCTTATGAGTTCTTGAAGAAATATCTAAAATTCAAACTTCAAGCAACTAATTCGTTAAGAGGAACACTATGGCAAAGCGAGTGGAGGTTACCCTAAATCAATTTATAGTATTGAGTAAGAATTTAAATAAGAGGATAAACTACTCACTATAAAGGATTTAGAGGAGAAGGAGAGTGAAAGTATGAGATAATACAAGTATGATGATTTCTGCAATTAAATTAGTAGAAATAAAGGTAATTTCCTTATAGTGTATATCAACTCTGTTGAAGAAAATTAAAGTAAAAGATAAGAGAGTCGCTATAACCAACTAAATTTATATTTTTGCAGAGGAAAGGAATAGAAAGGAAAGAGGAAATATACTAATTGCCCCTGTTCTCATGTGGGAGTTGATGGATACAGTCTAAATAAATAGAGGATTGAAAGGTAACATGTAAAATTAGGTTTTAGAAGTTAACTACTAGAACAACAAATAGTACAAACCCAACAAGCAACCAGAATAAATGTAAACATAACATAAACACAAGAAAATAAATTTCTGAAAATTTTTAAAGCTTTCAAAGGGGAACTTATAATAAGTCTATATAACACAGTAAAACAATGTCTATCAAAGAACGTATGTGGTCAGATCTCACCTATTTAAAGTTAGGTTTCATATTGTATCTCAAAGCAAAATGTAAATCATCTCTCATTACAAAACTCTCTTAAGGTACTTCAGAAAATATTGAAAACATAAAGATTTGGGAAAGTATAGCAGGCAAATGTAAAAGAGAAAACCAGAAAACAAAACAAAAAACATCATTATTCATTTTGTTGATTAGACAAAAATATTAAATACATTTTAAAATGGCACTTTAAAAAATATCAGAGGAAGAATTTGCAATGAGGTGAAATAGTCAAGGATATCTATGCAACACACTATAAAGCATTAGACTTCATGAAAAAACAAGACATTCGTGCAAAGAGAAAGAGAAACACATTATTAATATATTTAAATACACTGATCATGATCCTTGATAAAGAGGTTAAAAAGAATAAAATCTAAAGGACATACATAATAGCGTTGACATTATTAAAATACAGTGATATATGAATCTTGAGAAAAGAAATATACCATTATATTGGATCATAAATATTGACAAAACCCTCAATAAATAACAAAAATTAGAAATTATGCATAGAGCATTCTTTGACAATGCAGGAAAATTGATGGTTAAAATTACTAGTTGTAGAGGTATGTTGTCTATCTCTTTGTATTGATTCAGTATCCTGGGTTCAAGAGATTTTCTTAGCTCTCCTTCAGGGAAAAAAGATTTTTACTTTTACCCTTCACCCAGAAGCAATGGATAATTTTGCCCTGTTCCTTGGGGCAGACTATCCAGTTTTTTCTTATCTTTGGGATGGGCATGATATTCTTGAAATTTCCATATCCTAAGCAGAAGCAAATCTATAAGCAAGTTTGTCTGGCTTTGTTTTGGAGAAATGAGTGACAAAAACAGTATTGAAAACAGAGAATGAGTAGTGTTGTAATGAATTTTATTGGTTAGTACAATTTTCTTAGTATGAAATTTCTTCATTTATTATTCATTCATTGTGTAGTCATTCTACAGGGTCAGAGTCGACTCCACCACCAAAAATATTGCTTGAGTGTCAAGACTGATGATACCACATGTATACAAAGAGAGTGTGGAAAAGCTTATTACTCACAAAACGAGGGTTTCTGGAGAAAGTAGAGCAGACTTCCAAGCGGGTTTGAAAATAGTTTGAGAGAAGAGAGGGAAGACTGGCTTGGGTTTCATTTCATTTGGGAGGTGGGGCTAGTGAGGGTCCCATACACGGGCTTGGGTTTGTAGGTTTGCTGACACTAAAGGAAGGATTTGTGGTCTTTTGTATCAGCTTGCCCAGAAGTGGAGCAAGGGGCTCTGAATAACTAGTCTAGTCTTCTTTGTATTAGCATTTATTTTAACTTTTCTTCACTTAAACCAAAGGTTATTAAGTAAATGACACCACAGGAACTGAAGGCTCTTTATAAATACCTCCAGAAACTCCTATGAGAGCTGGTAACTCACCATTATAATACCTTTCTGTCCATAAGAGCACTTGAACATTGTTCACAAGCATCTTATGGACACTGGAACTGTTCCAAATAGAGCTGTAAAATGTACCATGTGATTTTAGAATATTACCAGGATACCTGAAGTTTATGAAGGAGTCTATGTACTCAACCACTTAAGAGTATTATCATAAGTTCCCATGGGACATCTACATCCTAGTGTAATTCTACTTCCTAGTTTTCTGACTTAAGATGACTCCTGCCATTCTGAAGTGAGTTTAATTGTTAGATATTTGAATATAGGAATATTACAGAGACATCAATGGTAACACGCCAGTCCATCATCTGATTTAAATATTACCTCCTACTTATTCTACTTTTTAGGTTTTACCATTCTTTTATCACCATATAAATACATATAAACCAAAAGCTTGAATTAATTAATTCACTAATTGTCATACAGAGATATAACATAAGCTTGCTTTTTAATATTGCTTATAAATCAACATTGCTTATTTATAATTCCTTTGTTAATAGAGCACAGAAGAGTTGAATAAGTATTTAACTTAAAACCTTACAATAACTTGAGTATGCTTACACAAATATAGCAACTACAGAATTTACTTGAAGATTAATTTAATCTGTTTCCTAGACAGGGAGTTGTATTGGAACCTCAAACAATCAGCTGGGTAAAATGAATGGTATTGATTTAATCTCCTGTAGAGACACATATGAAAGCTGTCATGATTCATTATAATATTGCCCTCACATTTAAAAATAAGTAAAGTATTTTTTCTTCCTTATATTGTTTATGGATCATAAGCATCATAACTTTGCATCTTTTCCAACTTCAGTATCATTTAGTCTTTCTTGTGTAAGTATACTCAACTCTATTACTATTTGGAATTGTATTTATCAGAAAGTCCATGGAACTAATTAGTTTGAGAAAACTTACATTGGATATCATGTAAAAACATATGTTTAGGATTGCATAAAAACTATGCAAAATGTATAGAGAGGTAGTGTTTATCTTTTTAAATATACAAGGCAGGTTGTAGGCTACCTAGTAAATGATAACAGCTCCCTCACTGTATTCTCAATCTACAAGAAAAATATAAATTTTTCTGTTCGTTATCTTATGGTCCTGATAGATGTCATATTCCAGAATGTTTGTTACCATGTGCTTAATGTAAGTTTAAGAGTTTTTTATTTTTGAATGTCCTTCTATTATAACTATTTCAATACTATCCAATTATGAATAGCTCTCACCATTCATTTTGTCTCTCATTTTTGGACTACTGCTGACTGTTGCTTGAGAATACCATGAAACTTTATGTTTACCAAAATAATTTTACACTTACTGAAATGAGCCATTTCCCCATCTTTCTGAAAGATGCTAGGCATTTTTTCCCAGTTTGTTTATATTTATTTAACACTTGTTCACATTTCCTCTAGCATACATTTCTTCCTTTTTATTTTTTCCTGTTAAATTTTTTCCTGTTGAATCCCTAGGTTTTTTTACCTTTCACTTGCTAAAGATGTTGGTTAAATTCTATATAACCTTGATCCACTATGTATGTGTGTGTTTGTGTGTGTGTGTGTGTGTGTGTGTTCTGATCATTTTTTATTCGTCATGTTGGTATAGGAGGAATTCCCCACCCTACGTGGTAGAAGATGTCCAAACACACAACACCCTCCACTGGACAAATGGGATTGATCACAGTTTATTGGTGACATATATCTATAGCCCAGGGGGAGGAGAACATTGAACAGAACACACGGCCACAATGGGGTTGCACTCAGGATCAGAGTGAACCAGCGGGGGCTCTGGGAGGCAGGCTTTGTAGTAACAAGGTGGTGGGGTATCCCCTAATTTCTGTAAAGGGGATGTGATTGTCTTGTTGGAATAACAAGGAGGTAAAGTCCATCAGAGTGAGGACTGGGTGAGGTGCAGCTATTCATGTGATAGGGGAGCTAGCCTGGTGGGGAGCCCATCCCACTGAATGGGGGATACATCTGGAAAGAATATGGGAACCCATGAGTAGGCCTTGGGGGCCCGTTGAAGCTCAAGGATTTCAAGACAACACTTGAAATTTTGGGCCTAATACTACAGTATGTATGTATCTTCAACTATCCCTTCTTTTAATTTGTGCACAGACTAAAAAGGTGTTTCTTTGTTTTAAAATCCAAGCTCTTTAAAGCTCCTCCTTTTTTATCCCTTGCCAAATCCCCTGGAACCACTTTTCAACAATTAGCTCTCTTGCATCATTAGTATCTCCAAGATCACAAATACAGCCACACGTCTCCTCCTACTTTTATGATCACTTTGAGAACAGAGAAAAATAGCATGGGATTTAAATTCTAAGACAAACTTTCATGAAACAACTCCACAAATTATTTGGTACATGACCTCATCTTTCATTATTCCTATTCACCTTGGCTATCCCTAGATGAATTCATAGGGTAAACTGAGATACCACAATGACAACAGTAAAAAAAATTGATTTAAAACATAAAGAATTTCTTCTCCCTGAAGAAAATGTCAGATATGATCTGATGGGAGATCTCCATTCAGTGATTTAGATGGCTGAGGCTTTCTTTGTTTTGTACTGCCCAGTCTCAACATACCTTGTATAAGCAATAAACAAGAAGAATGGAAAAGATCACATTTTGTAACCTGTCCCTGCCAGACAGTGACACATTTGCACTCTGTCTGTTTGCCCCAAATTAGAAACCTGATTCCAGCTGAACAAAAATGAAGGTTATGACATGGAGGAGCACATGGAATATTTGCTGAACAGTAACATTGCATCTACTGTTTTCTACTGCAAATGCAACTCCAGAGATTATTACATCCCTTTATGTGTTGGACTTTTATTTGATTTTTATAAAATCTTATTTTCTATAATTTAAAATAAAACATCACATTGTATGAGATTTTTGAGAGTTTTCCTGAACGACTACACTGCACTATTATAGCTAAGAGAATAACAGCAGAAGCTACTCTATCTGGGAAAGACATCTCAGAAAGAAAGTTTAACATCATATTATCAATGATAATGAAAAACAAATGTTTTCCAGGAGAAAGAATGAATGATTATCATGATGATGGTTGATTGTTTTCCCTGACCCACAAATCATGTGTTGGCTCACTTTATTAAATATGATCAATTTGATTGTGGATATTGTAGAGAAATCTAGAACCATTTTTCTTCACACAAAGTTCTTGATTGTCCGGAAATTCCAAGGAAAACCTTTTATTACAGTGCTAGAACAGCAAGACCACATTCATATAATGGGACTGATTTTATAAGGTAAAAGATCACTACATTTCTTGCTTCTTGCTGAGAAAGCTTTGTTCCTCAAACCGATTTCAGAGTTATTCATTCATCGATTTTCTTTAATTTACCACTGAGTCAAACATTGTGGGCTTAAAATATAGATATTTGAAGCTGTTCCCTTTTCATTAGTTGGGCAGAGGTAGAACCTCAGGAGGCACAAAAAGTTCATCCAAAATCTTATACTTAAATACACTTCATCATCATACAACATCTACAAACATTGTACTAAAATAACCTAAAATAAACAAAGGCCTCTTGTCATTTGCTCAGTTGCACATGGTTTTTGTAAGTGTACCAGTGCAATTAAATATCCCAAATCATCAGCGTTCTGGCACACCATTGAATAAGTAAAATGTAACTCTTAGTGAATTTATTCTTTTCTTTTGATGAAACTAGAAATTTTTCTAAATATAAATCGTGTTGCTGGATCAATTACTACATATTATTTCACTCAATTGTGATGTTCACTCTTTTCCAGGTTAATTGATTTATTCATTTTAATTAGTCACAACAATGCAAATTTGTTATTTCCCAAACTTCTTACAATAATATATACACGATTTTGTACAAAAATGCATTTTTCTTGCCTTAAAAGTGACAATTTAAATGGGTGCCATAATTGGCTAAGTAATAGTGGATGTTTATTCTTAATCACAAAACTAATGAGTTTTTGGTTGTCTTCTTTCCTTGAAAGTTTATAGCCAATTAATTTGGCCATGATATGGTTTAAAAATATTTATTAGAACCAGTAACAATAGTTTTAACACTATTCAGTTTGACTTTTTCTCATGGCATAACATATTTGTCAGATCATTCAACATGTACTGAATTAGTTGTGTCAGTTTTATTGTATGCTCTAGAAGTCTACCAGGTGCCTCTAGTTAAAATTAAATAGAGACTTGTTGAATATGTGATTCACTTGACTTACTTAATAAACATTTAAACATATACGATTTCTTTTTTCTTTTTTTTTTTTTTTTTGTGATACGCGGGCCTCTCACTGTTGTGGCCTCTCCCGTTGCGGAGCACAGGCTCCGGACGCGCAGGCTCAGCGGCCATGGCTCACGGGCCCAGCTGCTTCGTGGCATGTGGGATCTTCCCGGACCGCGGCACAAATCGTGTCCCCTGCATTGGCAGGTGCACTCTCAACCACTGCGCCACCAGGGAAGCCCCAGCATATACAATTTCTGAGATCATTTTGTTAGAACCTGAAAATTTCAGATATGTATGGCATATGTTCAGTATCCTCAAAAATTTTACCATTTAGTGTGAGACATACTTGTAAACAACTAATTGCAATAGAGTGTGATATATCCTAAAATAGCCTTCAGGACAAGATTTTATGATAGTTCAAAGAGGGAATGTAGAATCTGTTCACCAAGAGGTCACACTTGAATTTTGTTTTGAAGGATACAGAGTAGGATTGAAAGAATTAATATTGTTAAAATGGCCATACTACCCAAAGCAATCTACAGATTTAATGCAAACTCTATCAAAATACCCATGACATTTTTCACAGAACTAGAACAAATAATTCTAAACGTCATATAGAACAGCAGAAAAACCAAAATTGCTGAAACAATCTGGAGAAAAAAAGAACAAAGCTGGAGGTATCACCCTCTCAGACATCAAACTATACTGCAAATCTACAGTAATAAAAAAGCATGGTACTGGCACAAAAACAGACAGGTCAATCAATGGAAAAGAATAGAGAGCCCAGAAATAAACCCACACACTTATGATCAATTAATCTATGACAAAGGAGGCAAAAATGTACAATGGATAAAAGATAGTCTCTTCAACAAGTGATGTTGGGAAAACTGAACAGCTGCATGTAAAAGAATAAAATTTGAACATTTTATCACACCATATACAAAAATAAACTCAAAATGGATTAAGACCTAAATCTGAAACCAGAAACCATAAAACTCCCAGAAGAAAGCAGACGGAGAATGCTGTTTGATATAAATTGCAGCAAAATTCTTTTGAATATGTCTCCTAAGGTAAAGTGAACAAAAACAAAACTAAACAAAGAGGACCTAATTAAACTTAAAAGCTTTTGCCCTGCAAAGGAAGCCATTGTCAAAATGAAAAGGCAGCCTACTGAATGGGAGAAAATATTTACAAATGATATGACTGATAAGGGGTTAATATCCAAAATATATAAATAGCTCATACAGCTCAATATCAAAAGAACAAACAACCCAGTTTAAAAAATGGGCAGAAGACTAGAATAGACATTTTTCCAAAGAAGACATATAGATGGCCAACAGGCACGTGAAAAGATGCTCAACATTGCTAATCATCAGGGAAATGCAAAGCAAAACTACAAAACCTCACACCTGTCAGAATGGCTATCATCAAAAAGGCCACACATAACAAATGTGGTGAGGATGTGAAGTTAAAGAAACCCCAGTACACTGTTGGTGGGAATGTAAATTGGTGCAGCCACTATGGAAAACAGTATAGAGCTTCCTTAAAAAATGAAAAAAATGATTAGAATAATCATATGATTCATCACTTCCACTCCTGGGTATATATTTGGAAAAACAAAAACACTATTTTGAAAAGATACATGCACCCCAATGTTCACAGCGGCACTATTTACAATAGCCAGCATATGGAAACAACCCAAATGTCCACCAACAGATGAATGGACACATAAAAATATATAATGGGATATTGCTCAGCCATAAAAAGAATGAATTTTTGCCATTTGCAACAATGTGGTTGGACCTAGACATTATTATGCTTACTAAAATAAGTCAGGCAGAGAAAGAAAACTACTGTATATATCACTTACCTGTGGAATCTAAAAAATAAAACAATTGAATGTATATAGAAAAATAGAAACAGAAGCACAGATATAGAAAACAAACTTGTGGTTACCAGTGAGGAGAAGGTAGAGGGAAAGGAGGAAAGTAGGGGTATGGTATCAAGAGATATAAACTACGATGTATAAATAGATAAGCAAAAAGAATATATTGCATAGCACAGGGAAATATAGGCATTATTTTATAATAACTTTTAAAGGAGTATAATCTGTAAAAATATTGAATCACAAACTGATATACACCTGAATATTGTAACTCAACTATACTTCAATAAAAAATAAAATAGAATAAAATAAAATAAAACTATCCTCAAAAGAATTTTTAAAGTGTTTTTTAAGACTGTTATAGACAAAAAAGATACAGAGTAGTAGTTGATCATGCTAACCAGGTGAAAAGGTGAGGGAAGGAACATATGGGAGTACCACAAGGAACATAAAATGTACTACCGCGCAAAGTGCAGGATTCACACAGAGAGAACCTACTGTGCTCTGTCATTGTTAGCTCATTGTTATTGTCTCAGAAACACATGAATTTTTGTTCACATTTTAGAACTAAAGTAACTGAACTTCAGAGATATTAAGTAACCTTCCTGAGATTGCATGTGTTGTAATGGCGTGTGCTGGTTGAGTACCCACAGCCCTCACTGTCTGACTACAAAATTCCTGCTCTTTCCACCCATGCTTCCTTCTGGAAATAACTCATTTTTGTTCCAATCCACAAAGCATTTACATGTTTGTTGTTTCATTTAATGCTCGGAGAACCTTTTAACAGACAATCATTCATATTTCCTCTTCTTCTGGTGCTGCTTCTCCTTCTGAGAAAATGCTGCCAAATGCTCATCAGACCAATGACTGTTATACTCAAGGGACCTTTATAAGATGATATGAACTTTCTTCTGTTCATAATGTACACTTCCAATTTTAGGCCACATCACTCCTGCCATCTTAGCCTACAACTTAAAATGGAAGTCCTTTGTTTAGCATCCTCTTATGAGCTATGCATTTGTGCTTACCTATGCTTTCCTTGCACTACTCTAGTTCTCATTCTGTTGCACTGTGCCTTCTGGAACCTTCAATTCGCTGTGAATTTGTGAAATTAGCTCTCTGAATAAATCCCTTTCCTTTACCTTCACAGTACCATTCTTTTACACTTGTAATACATGTAACTCCCCTCCAGAGTATTACTTTTCCTACAGCTCTGGAAAGGCTAATTATTTTCCTAGAAAACCCAAAAGAATGGGCTAGGAGCTAATGCAACATTTTATTTTATTTTATCTTAGCTTACATTTCTACTGCAAAGCTTTATACAAAGCATGCTACCTTTTTAACATTCAGATTATCTGACATTCTTTCCTAGTTTATATTATCTATATATTTTGTTACTTAGCACATTGAGTAGTTTGATACAGTGTTTGTGATCATTATTCTCCATCACCTACCCTCCATTCAAGAATTCTCTTTCATTTCTAACCTACTTAACCTGTATCTCCAAAAATTGTCTATTTAAATCAGCCATTCACTGGATGATTTTCCATATTCAATCTCATAAATATTTTATGAGAAAGATACTTTTAACAGAGATATAAGACTTGATACCATTCATAATGCAGTTTAAAGAGAACCAAGGAGGGAAAAAAATAAATGTTTATATTTGGCATTGTATGTACTACATTGGCTAGGAATACACCTTCTGTTTCAGGTAAATTTGTGTAAAATTTTAGTTTTTATTCTCTCAAACCAGCTGAAAATAAAAGGTAATATATAAAGACAATAAATCTTATAATCTTAATTTTCTTGGATCTGTTTGCCTATACAGTTCCTCTGTAATAATTCCTGATTTACTGTTTTCTGATGACTTTCCTTTTTATCTTCTATAAATTAACTCCCATATCACTATGTTTATATTGTATCTGGTTA
The DNA here is from genome assembly GCF_964374135.1 of Grampus griseus. Taxonomy (NCBI): domain Eukaryota; kingdom Metazoa; phylum Chordata; class Mammalia; order Artiodactyla; family Delphinidae; genus Grampus; species Grampus griseus. The sequence continues at coordinate 65,589,187 of NC_138997.1, forward strand.
GTTCTTTACATCAAAAATATTTTAAGTAAATTAATAAATGCATGTAATATTTTAATTAAAATGTTCTTGAACTCAATTATTTTAATTTCACTAATCTCCAAGCCAAAAATTCTCTCTTTCAAGAAAGTAAACAATCCTACTCTGTTCTTAAAAGATAGTAGTCTTGTGTAACTTAGAAGTCTTATATTCTGTCATTAATTTTATACATTATACTACAGGACATTAATTGGTATGTTATGAAGTATTATCATAAATAATTAAAACTAATAAGAATAAGTGAGTAGTCATTAGAGAAATGCAAATCAAAACTACGATGAGATATCACCTCACACCAGTCAGAATGGCCATCATCAAAAAATCTACAAACAGTAAATGCTGGAGAGGGTGTGGAGAAAAGGAAACCCTCTTGTACTGTTGGTGGGAATGTAAATTGATATAGCCACTATGGAGAACAGTATGGAGGTTCCTTAAAAAAATAAAAATAGAACTACCATATGACCCAGCAATCCCACTACTGAGCATATCCCCTGAAAAAACCATAATTCTAAAAGGGTCATGTACCACAATGTTCATTGCAGCTCTATTTATAATAGCCAGGACATGGAAGCAACCTAAGTGTCCATTGACAGATGAATGGATAAAGAAGATGTGGCACATAAATACAATGGAATATTACTCAGCCATAAAAGGAAATGAAATTGAGTTATTTGTAGTGAGGTGGATGGACCTAGAGTCTGACATACAGAGTGAAGTTAGTCAGAAAGAGAAAAACAAATACTGTATGCTAACACTTATTTATGGAATCTAAAAAAAAAAAAAAAGTGGTTTTGAAGAACCTAGGGGCAGGGCAAGAATAAAGATGCAGACCTAGTAGAGAATGGACTTGAGGACACGGGGAAGGGAAAGGGTAAGTTGGGACAAAGTGAGAGAGTGGCATGGACGTATATACGCTACTAAATGTAAGATTGATAGCTAATGGTAAGAAGCCGCATAGCACAGGAAGATTAGCTCGGTGCTTTGTGACCACCTAGAGGGGTGGGGTAGGGAGGATGGGAGGGAGATGCAAAAGGGAGGAGATATGGGGATATATGTATATGTATAGCTGATTCACTTTGTTATAAAGCAGAAACTAACGCATCATCGTAAAGCAATTATATTCCAATAAAGATGTTAATAAAAATAAATAAAACAATAAATAGCATGGGGGGAAAAGAATAACTGAGCAAAATCTATTTTGTAATGGTGTTTCCTTCCTTCATTTTATTGCTTTTATCTTATTCTGAGAATTCAGTATTTTTCCATGGGCCTCCCAGGCATTAAAGAAAACTATTCAGATTCCATTGAATACTTAATTGTCTGATTTCAGCTCCCATTTTCTTTCTATCTAAATATGTAATTTGTCTGCTGTTCAGTTTTCTGACTCCTTTAATGGGCCAGATATGGAAATTTCTGAAGTTCTCCCACTGTTTATGGGAGTTTGGGGGCAATATATAAATGACAGAACATGTACTAAAAATGTGCTTTTAACAGAGTCGGGCAGATAGTGAGTTCTCAGCAAACATTTCTATTATACATATCATTATTTCATTGAAAATAGTGATTCAGAAAGGAAAACAGCTCCTTCAAGGATGAAGCTGGAAGTTGACAGAGATGAGTCAAATTCAGCTCAGATTCTTCCAAGTTCAGTTACTTTAAACTAATTCACATATAGTCACATTCAAGAATGAATATAAATGGGCTCCAAACTTATATCAGCCCGGACTTCTGTTTTTATCTATTATATATGGTTTATCCACAAACTATGCAAATGGTAGTCTAGAAATAATTTGATTAATTTTGTCAATGTCAATCTAGATCACTCAAATCCTATATGCATGATTCTTCCCTAAATAGTCCAACTGACACCATAGCTGTACTTGGTATAATTAATGTTAATATTTTGGGGAAACTTAAAAATATTTTAACCTCTAGAATTATTACATGCAAAAACAGGTGATCATATTTCCAATAATCAGTTTAATTTTTTTGTTCAAATAGAGTAATGAAAATGGTTGTTATAGGTAGATATAGTGGTGTATTGAAACAATTCTTGTCTATTTTCCCATTTCATCCAAATAAAGAAAATTCCTTCCAGTGAACTCTACCAGATGCTCCATCTCAAAAATGCAGTAGATTTGTTACATATGCAATAGTTACATAACCTAGAACCCCACTGTAGAAATCTCAATCACTTTTTAAGTAAAGTACACTTATATCAGGTATGGATTATCTAGCAAATATACAGTTTTAATGTAAATATAATTTTAAAAAATTGAAAAATAGTGCCAAGCACATTTTGATTCAATTATTTAGGTGTTATACAACATGCATTGACACATTTCTATGGATGTGAAAACCTTATGAATGGAAGTTCAGATTGGTTTCTGGCACAGCAGTCACATAAGTTTTATTCTGATTTTTTCTGTGAAGTGCAACCTCACTTTCACTTCTCAGGAACCATCATTTTGTGGCTCTTATCAAGTTTTCTTTGCTACTACTCCATACCACTTTTTATGAAACCTTGTTCCTCAGTCCCTTTAGGACACCAAAATACTATTTCAATTTTCTCCTATGTTCGGTGCTTTGTGACCACCTGGAGGGGTGGGATAGGGAGGATGGGAGGGAGGGAGACGCAAGAGGGAAGAGATATGGGAACATATGTATATGTATAACTGATTCACTTTGTTAGAAAGCAGAAACTAACACACCATTGTAAAGCAATTATACCCCAATAAAGATGTTAAAAAAATTGTTTCTCCTATCTTAAACATCTATGACTGTTCCATAAATTACCGGTTTGATATTTAAAATTCTACTATAGTTGGATAATTAGCAACTGACTTCCCTGGTGTACCTGTATACCTGTCTGCCTGCCTAGAATCCAAATGATGTAGTTACTTGGCTTAGCTTGGCAGCACTGAATGAGAATTTAGTTTGTGGCTTGTCAAAATAATGTGTGGACATTAATCTGCAAGTGATCTAATTTTGTTGTTATTGTTTCTAGCACTTAAGATGCATTAGTTTCTGTGGAATCACTTTTAACCTAGTAAAAATTAATAATTTATGATCCCTTATCCTCCAACCTGATATTTAAAATAATAGCAAACGTTTGCTAAGTACTTATTTTGTGTCTGACTTCAACTTGTATTATCTAGTTGCTTTTTTTTTATAATACCTCCATAAGTAATGCAATTCTTTCCAATTTATAGATTAAACATCTGAGAATTAAGGAAGTTAAACAGATCAATCAATATCACACAGCTAGAAATGTTTAGAACTTGGATTGCTATGCAGGCAGGCTAACTTCAAAATCCTCTCTCTTAACCATCTTATTGTATGGCTGCAGGTAATCAAGTACGTTCCAAGATATGAGAAAGATTAATGATGATATAATAAGTTTAACAATAAAGCTTTCTGTTCCCTCTTTCGGTGCTTAGTTTTATTGTATAGTCAATATACTTATCATATTGAATGAACTACATGGGTCAGTAATAATAAAGTTTCCTTGAAAAAGCATTTATAAAAATAAAGTTTCATAAGAGAGGCTGGTATTGTATAAAATACTGGTATTTCACTGGAATCATGGCCTGTTCCTTTTAATATACAGTTATTCATAGAAACATCAGTGGTTAATTGTTTATGGAGAAATGTTGGAGAGATATTTTAGAAATGCTAAATGTCATTATAACCTTTTACTCCCATTAGACTTGAGCTTGTAGAAAGAGGAGGAAAACAAAGTTTACTTAGAGTTTATAAATGGACAAAAAAAATTGCTGTATAAAATATTAGGTAAGGAAAAGCTTATATTTTATGTTTATATAAATGACTGTCTAACTTGTACAAAGAATATTTGTTTGAAAGTAAACTGCCATCATCAAAGCTATAGTGAATCCTTTTTAATGACCACCTGGGCATTGGGCAAAAGCCAAGGAGAATGCTCTCCTTTTCTTTTTTTTCTCCATCTCAGTATTCCATCATATCAATGAGATATTGTTAGAATCATAGAAATTCTATACATAGTATAGTTTTCCGCTTTCTATGTTTCTAGCCAAGTGTTAAATAAGCCATGAGGGACAGACAAATGATGATAAACTGTCAATCATCAGTCTTGATAACCTCCTTGGAGAATAAAGCTTTATGTGGTGGCCAAAAGGGCTGGCTAGCTCTACTGATTCTCATGCCTCACCTCATGCTAGACATAGAGAGAGCTCCCGCCAAACAAAACCTTATATCAGCTGAGCTGAAACACATAGCCAGAATCACTTTCTCATTGCAACCCAAAGTAGAGGAAAGAAAAAAAAATAGTAAATTTCCAAGAGATGTGTCCTTTTTAATAGTTTAACTCCACCTAATTTAATGTCATCAAAAAATCACACACTTCTACTTGGGAAAAAAGTGGAACAAGGAAAAAGACAGTCCTTCCCTAAAAACTACAAAGCTTACACTCAATAAATAGAGTAGAAAAGTGTTGGTGCAATATTATCTCACATGTGGTTGAGTTTGCTATGGTAATAGAGATGTGATCAAATTTTGTTAAATTAGTTCTCTGGATAGGGACAAATGGGTAGATATCAGGTTGAACTTTTTAAGTATACACAGATTAATGAAAACTAAATTACCCTTCATCTCATTATTCAGAAAAGAGAAAGAATAAGTATTAGCATAAGAACAAATAGTTCTAAACTTATTTATCATCTAAATTTTGACAAACTTACTAAGTTTGAAATATTTGTTTGAAACTTCACCCACATTTTAATACAATAGCTGTTAGGTTGAGAACATAGAAATGGACTGTAATCATGTAATTTATTATTGTTATTATGGTACAAAATAAATATTTTTCTTTCTAATTAAGTTCTATCTTTTCTTTATTTCAAAAGAACTTCCAATCATCTGGTTATATTTTAATAAAGATATTTATGTAGGATTTAGGTGAATTGGCCAAAGTAGGTTATACATTTTGGTAAGAAGTGTTCCAGCTGTGAATTTAGTTTAGTGTTGTGCTATAACTGGAAGCTTCATTTATTATAAAGGTAAAAAGCTAAAAAGGCAATCTGGAAAAGTACAGTTTAAAAAAGTGAAAAGAAATCTGTGAAACAGGAGCATGCTTTGTAGACCACTGAAACGTTAGAGTAGCATGAGTAAATATTACATAAAACACTAATATTAAGAGTTTCAGTCATTCAGTACAACTTGGCAGACATTTTTAAGCATTGCTAGTTGTCATTCACTGGAAATTGAAGGAAGGAAGTGCTGTGTAAGAAAGGTGCATATCTCGAGGGAGAAAGAATAACTGAAAAGGCTAACAATAGAAACCAGAAGATTACAGGTTTCTGGTCTGAAGATTGAATTGATAGTGGCTCTACTATAGACAATAACAAACAGGAGAACATACATGTTTGGAAGGGAAACATAAAATGCGTTCACATTCAGAAATGGTGATTTTACGCTAGATCATCCAAGGCAGATTTGAAATTCAAGATAGAGATCAAATCATAAGCATTGGTTCTGGAGTCATCAACATGATAGAACAGTGAGAGAGAATGTGAATATCTGGGAATGAGAGGGGAAAGACAGAATCTATGAACAATAACTTTTAGGTGAAAGCATTGAAATAAAATACTGAGAAAAAATAGTGAGGAAACCAAGGGAGAATTGTGTCATGAAAGTCAAAGAAATAGTTTTAGAGAGGAAATGTCAAAGGCTTCGAGTTGAGAGAGAAGTCAAGTAAAAGAATGGGGGAAAAGATCTATTGCAGTTATCAATTAGTTAATTATTGGCATTGAAAGTTTAGACTTGGAAGTATGGAAAGTCTCTCTGTGCTATAATTACTTTCCAACACAGGATGTTAATCACCACTGTGGTTTTCTGTGGAAGAAAGCCCAGTTTGTTTCTGTGTCCAAAATGGACAACAGAATGTACTGATTGAAAATAAAACGGAAAACACTTTCTAATCATTTTGTATGGATTAGCATTTAGAATAATGTGAAGTTTTTCTGATGATGGCACTTTAATCTTTGGAATAGTGATTCAATTTATTCAATTTGTCCTCATTCTTCTTCTGTATCAAGTAGTCCTGATATCTGCTTTCCCTATTTTCCAAGTGTGTCGAGAGGATTTTAAAAATCGTATTGCAATTAGAGAATGGCATGTGTAGGACAACTAAAATAATTGCAATCTCAGTGGGTAAAACCAAGACTGATCATCTAAGAAGAGAGTAAAGTATCCACCAATTCTCTTTAAAAGGTAAAGATTGGCAATTGACATGAGCAAAACGTCTGAAAAGAGAAGAAATACACAGCATACCAAGTATTCATTGACAGAGCAGATAATAAACCTTTGGAATTTGTTACCCTAAGAGGTATTTTTGGCAGATAATACGAGTGGGAACTATGTCTGTTTTATGCACTGTCCACTTATTCTTTGGAGTTTTGCATAACTGATACATGGTCATTGTTTAATTAGCATTTGTTGAATGAAAAGGATGGTACACTGATGTCCAAAGAGAGTATAGAAGAATCTGTTATGTAACCATCAGGATTAATCTCATTATGCTGTTTACCCCTAATTATAGCAGTTCTCATAAGATGTCTAGGACCTCCCAGGTCATACACTGTATTCTCATCCCAATAAAATGCTTATTTTTAACCCAACTCACATTTCTTATAAATGTAAGGAACCATTCTACCATACCATCTTTAACCCGCTTATTTTCAGCAAAATATCCTATATATACTCAATATCATGCCTGAAGGTCTCTTTCACCTTACTACTTCAACTGAAACGTGACTCTCCTTTGAGATTATGACTTCCTATGCACCCCTCTCTGGGAATGGATATTTTCTTTCTCACACATCTTATTCTACTGAATCTCATTGTCATTCTAGATGCTAGAATCTTGAACATTCTCTCCCTCTTTCCTAAAATATCTGAGGTTTGAGTCTGACATCCTGAGACTAAACCACTCATTACCTATTAGTGTAAAGACTAATCACCTAGGTCATCCCCCCCTCATATCTAGCTCACTTTCCCTTTCTCTAACACTATTTGTGCTATTTCTCCACTCTTCCTCAGCCTCTTACTGTGACTGTCATCCTCTCGACCAGCAACTGTCCAATAAATTAGCCAAGAGCTATATGTAGGTATTTACATTTAAGTTAATTAAAATAAGTTAATTCCTTAGTTCTAGTGGCCACTTATCAAGGTTTAGTAGCCATATCTGCTAGTGGTTATTGTGGTTATTTGAACTGTCTCATCATCACATAAATATTTATTGGACAGCGCTTCCCTAAACCTTCTTAGGCCCAGTAATCATATCACCTCCATATGCTCAAATTCAAATTTCCTAGTCTCTAGTTACTAACTTGTTTCTTCTAGTGACATGACTTTAATGACATATAACTCATTGACCAAATATTTCATTATAACATACATCATATCCTTATTTTCTTGATGACCCATGATACATCATTTTAATCACACCCTTGCAAGCACCATCAAATCAAGTGTATGGTCAGATGCAGCTGGCAAAACTTCAAAGACAAACTCAGATTGCTAGCAGGACTTGTGCAGCTGAACATGGTTGGCTGGCAAACAAATTCATGGTCAATGGCTTCACATTATAATCATGACTATTAACTTCAAGTGGATCCTTTGAGCTGCCTGGTAAGCCTATTATATTTCCAAATCCTTTCAGTCTGCTGCTTCCTGAGATGACTATTTTATAACTTTTCTCTCTCTTGCCTTTCCTCTTCTGTTAATATGAATGACACTTCATGCTTCTAGATAATGTCACCCCTCTACTTAGGCACTATTGCCTCTCACCTAATCAAAGATATTTCTCCAATACTTCTCCTCTCTCTCTTTCTTCAGAATAACAAATATTCTCATAGGTATATAAAACTTAAAAAAATCTGCCATTCTAAAACAAATTAAAAACAAGCAACAAATAAAGACTTTCCTAACTTCATTCCTCTTGTCTATTTTAAAACTTTTCACTCTTTGAAAATGTTAACAATCCCATCTTCTAGTTCTCCTTTTATTCTTTCTTGAATGCAATCAATTCTGGCTACTAGCCCACCATTCCTAGAAATTGCTCTTCTTACACCTGCTCACCACATCGCTAAATATTTACAATGGTCCATTTGTAATTCTAATGGTCTTAGCCTATTAATAACTTTGACACAGTTCATCAGTGGAAGACCTGCATTATTTGAATTTTGGATCAAAATACTTTTCTGTTTCTCTTTCTATTTCAATAATTTCTCTTTCTCACTTTTCATTGATGGTTCCTCCTATCTCCTATTCATCAAAACATTGTTCCAGCAGTCAATCCTAGAGCACCTCTCTTCTTATTTATATGTATATATGATGAGAAGCTGTATATTTTAGAACCTACGGAGCATCACCTCTTGTATTAGTAATAGGGACCTCAAACTCAGCATGCTAAATAGAACTGCTGTTCCTCCTCCCTCATCCTGTTTCTCATATAGTCTTCCCCATTTTAGCAAAAAATAGCACTATTTAATTGGACAGCATTTTCCTAAACCATCTTATTTCCAGTAACAACATTACCTCCACGTCCTCAAATTCAAATGTCCAACTCTCCAGTTACTAATTTGTTTCTCTCTTTTTCCTTCTAGGAACATGACTTTTATGACATATAACTCATTGACCAAAGCAAATCAATATTTCATTGTAGGCCACATCATATCCTCACGTCCTCATGGACAGCTGCTCTGACCAAATGGCTTCGGTGTCATCTTGAGTCCTGATTTCTTTATTTCTCTCACTGCTCACATCCAAGCTGTTAGTCAATCATGTTGGCTCTATTTTCAAAATATCCGAAATCAGAACAATTCTTGCTACATCTATTGCTACTATTATAAGTAAACCTTCAAAAATGTCTCAACTGCATTATTGCAATAGCCTCTTCAGTAGTCCCCATTCTTATATTCCTCCCACCCTAGTTCCCCAATTGATAAACAGCACAGCAGTCAGAACAACCCTGCCGAACACAAGTTAGCTTATGTCACTCTGTTCCTCACCCTCAAGTGGATTCCTCTGCGTGCACTTGCAAGGACCTAAAGGACCCACAAGTTCTTGCTTCTGTTGATTCTTTAACTCCATTTTCTGCTACTCTTTCCCTTCATGGACTTTTCTTTAGACGTGCTGACCTATTTCCTGTTTCATGAACATAAAAGGCATACATCTGCTTCAGAGGGTTTGAATCTGCTGTACCTCTGTCTAGAAAACAATCCCCCAGATATTCACATGAATTCCTGCCTCATCTGCCTCCTCTTCACTCAAATGTCATCTTTTCAGGAGATGTTCCCTAACCACCTCATTTAAAAGCTCTTTTTCTGGGTGGGAGGGAGGCTCAAGAGGGAGGGGATATGGGGATATAGGTATACATATAGCTAATTCACTTTGTTGTACAGCAGAAACTAACACATTATTGCAAAGCAATTATACTACAATAAAGATATTAAAAAACCCTCTTTTTCTATTTCTTCCTCATTTCCACATCCCATGTTTTATTTTCTCCATTTTACATTTTATTACTTGATGCATTATGTGTTTCACTTAGTTATTTGTTTATGTATTTCTCCCCAACCTCAGGATATAAGCTCTATAAAAATGAAAGTTTAGTTGTTTGTTTATTCCTTTCTTTTCTCCCCTTCACCTAGAATTAATTATACTGGTATATAATAGGTGCTCAATAAATATTTATTTAAAAAATAAACACATTTATAAATAACATAAGCATAAATATTTGGTAAGAGGAACAGGAAGCTATGTAACTTTCAAACTGAACATGAAAGCATCATGGGGAAAACCCACATCCCTCAGTTTTATTGCTTGATTTCTTTCCCTTCAAAAAAGAATGAGCTTCTGTATGCTCCATATTGCTAACCTGTGTTTGTAGAAAAAACAAAATTTTCCCCCAAAATGTGATTAATGAAGAGTGAATTTCCTTATAATATAATATTATTGTATTATTTTCTTCACCTTCACCTCCTTCTAAGGTTACCTTTAGGTTTTATTTTAAAAGATAAGTTTCTTTGTTATTAACAAGCACAATGAGGTGCATATATTTGCTGAAAAGAAGTTTTTCATTCCTTACCTTTTAAACTTTTATCTTTATATGAATACATAAATCAGTGTAGCAGTCACCAAGGATTATTGATTATTTTTACTGTTTTAAAAGATTATTTTTACTGTTTTAAAAGATGCTTTGGAAGATGAGGATGACATATAATGCATGTTATGTAATATGTAGTTTATTTAGTACATTGATAATTTAATATATCCAAAAAGAAGGAATATCTAAATTGTTATATATTAGCATGTATATGTTATATGTTTAACATTTAAGTAAAATGGTGTCTACTTTAGAATATATAAGCTAAAATATTTATTTTGATTATATCCTTCTCCACTTTCATTTGTACAAATCCTAAATCCTTGCCCTCCACCCCTCCACCCAAAAAAAACAACTTGTTTCCTAATGGCTTTGTTTTTTATTTTTACTTTTCTGGTTAAACTAAATTGTATGATTTAAATTATTTCAGAATTTCCCTACGACTCTCATAGCTTTCTTTTTTCTTAAAATTTTTAACTTTTTAAATTTTCCCCTCAATCCTCACTAGTGCTAAGAAATAGGAATCAAATAGAAAAAAAGTCTTTATCTATGTCTAAGTATATATATCTATACATATATGCATATATAATTGTGTACATAATTATAAGTTCCACACATCAACATTGCATATGAGCTTTGTGAACTCAGATAATTGTGCATGGCTTTTTCCAAGAAGGAATATCTATGTCTTATTATATTTTCTATTTGAGAGTTATTTTATCCTTTCAACAGTATTTATTTAGATTTTTCATGTTTCCAGTTTTCATTTTTTTCAATTAATCCTTAAATAGATGTACAACTAATTTTATTCTTAAATTTTCTAAAAGTTTTGGAAAATATTTGAAGATGATAAACTTCTATTATAATCTCTGTCTTCAAAGTAATGCAAAGAAAAAAAAGAAAAAACCAGTACACTAATCAGGATACGGAAATTCTATTCAACAAAATTAACAAGGACATCTTTGTGTAGTAATACTTCCGTGACCCATTCTTTGCAAAAGAATCATTGTCGCTGTCCCTTCAGTTTCCAATATCCTTGCTTTCTAACTTAGTAATTGTTGTTAATTCTTTCTCTTTCTAGTCTAGCTAAAACTTTTTATTTGCTAAAAACTGGAAAAATAAATTGTTACAAACCCGATATCATAATAGTTATAATTATAGTCAATTATTTTTGGTGAAATAATGAATATTAAGATAGCTGAAATGGAGTGAAATGATTCAGTCATAAGTTGCTATGTTATATCTTTATGGAAATGCATAGTGACTTCTCTTCCAATGGAACATGTCATTGTATGTGTAGTTATGTATGTATATATTATATGCATATGTATATATATATGTGTTATATATTTTTTTAAATTTCATTTAGTATATCTTCCAAGTTTACTATGGCAAGCCCTTCTTTCTGTTTACTTGTGATAATTAATAATGATATTTATTGATGTATCAAAAATGGAACATCTCTAAAATTTCTTTTGTATAGTATAGTTATTCTGAAACTGGGCCCTAAACCATCAGCAACAACAACGTATAAGATCATTTTAGAAACAAATGCTAACTCCACTTACCTTAGATGTACTGAGTCAGAGACTAGAAGTAGAATCCAACAATCTGTGAAAATCTATATTTTACAAACACTTCCAGGTAGGTGATGCTGAGGCATGCTAAAGTTTGAGAATGAATACTGTATAAAACAAAGAAAAATCATTCCATCTAGCTGGTTATAACTGCTTTCTGGGGGTGATTCTCTATGTAACACATTTTTTCACAAATATCACCACTCCAAAAGATTCCCTTGGTCTTCTTCTTAATTTCCACCCTCCATCTGAGAGATCTCATCCACTCCCTTAGATTCAATATTCATCAATGTCTTCTGCCCTGAGAGACTTCTCCCTACCTCTTTTTTCTCCCTTCCCTCATCCCTGTAAATGGTACCAACATTTTCTACTTGATCAAGCCAAAAATCAGGTAATGATTCTTGATTACTTTCTCCCATTTCTCTATTGCCTATATCTGCTAAGGAAACAATTGTTGATGATTTTCTATCTTAATGATTTTTAACCTTAATATATTTCCTCATTTGCCCAGGCCTAGAATACACAGTAGATATTACAAAATATCTAATCTCTGCCACTATTAAAATACAAAACCTACTAATTAGTGGTAAAATGGACATTAAGTAAAAGGCAAAATTTTAACTGTAAAATATAACTAAATTTAACAGAACCTGTATTCTCATGTATAGCACATTTTCATCATCCCTAGAAATGTCCTTTTTGCCCTTTCCCAGTGTGTCAGCCACACTCCTAGAGGCTATTGCTGTTTTGATATTTGTCTTTTTACAATAAATTTATATTATATTATTTTAGTTCTTCATGCAACTAGAATCATACAGTAAATACTTCGTTGTTTTTGAGATTCATACCTGCTTTTGAAAGTATCAATGATTTGTTCTTTCTGTCTCTAAGAAGTATTCCATTGTATGAACATACTATACCCTCCACATTTACATCACAACAATGAACAACCCCTAACTTTCACTTTGGTTTAATTTTTCCTCCTACATGTATCAGCCATGTTCTATAATTGTTTCATCTGAGTACTTTAACGCTCGGTAATACGTTCTGAAAGCCAATATGACATAATGGGTGAGTGCATTCAAGTGGAATAAGAGAATCTTAATTTGAACCCTGGTTCTCTACTTCAGGTATCTTTATGATCTTAGACAAGTAATGGAAGTGGTCTGTGTCTCAGATTTCTTAACCTTAAAATGAATATGACCAGTACTTCTTTGAGTAATCAATTGCAAAGATTAAAAAATTAAAAGCACATAAAAAATTGAATAGCATGACCCACATATATGAGCTCAAAATGTTAGCTATATTATTTCATTATATTTACTGTCCACTTGCCTGACTATAACACTATTATTTAAGCATTCTGTGGGTAGGGACCATTGTTGTTATATAATCAGAATATGGCAGGCACCAATATGTGCTTACTCAAGGAGTGAATGGATTATATTCTTATAGAGTACACTTGTAGAAATTATGGCAACTCAGCTCATGTTCCCCTACTGAGAAAATAATTTATGGTAACTTACTGTGACAGATATTGCAGTTGTCCCTCAATACCTAGTCTCCCATTCTTTGTTGTAGTTATAGAAATCCCTGAAGTTTTTGACATAGCACACATTATTCATCTGACATTGTTGCCTAACTTAGCTTTCAGCATCTAAGGCTTTATGGCTAGGTGATTACCAAAGGTATTAAATATAATTGAGAATTACAACCTCTGTATGTCTTTGGTACAAGACAATTACTTGATCTGTACTTCTACTTTCCTGGTCTTATGGGCTAGAACATTGACGGAGTCCTTAGGAACTGCTTTAACCATACCTTAGGGGAGGACAGAGCAACAGAAAAGAAGGAAATAAGGCCTCTGGATGACCACTTAGAACAAGTTTTTCTGGACAATTTGTACTACTGTTTTCATATTTCTGGATCATTGAGGGGGGTGGGGGAGAGAGAGAGAGAGAAAGAAAGAAAGGAAGGAAGGAAGGAAGAAAAAAAAGGAAGAGAGAAAAAAGAAAGAGAGAAAGAAAGGGGAAGGAAGGAAGGGAGGAAGGAAGAAAGGAAGGAAGGAAGGAAAGAAAGAGAGAGAAAAGTCTATCTTGGTTGAGCCATTGGAGTATTTTTGATTCATTTTTAGAGTAGCTTAGCTTATACATTAAATAGTGTACTAGTTCAAGAAGAAAGGAATGTAAATGTCCAGAAGAATCACAAAGACTCAATACACTATAGATTCAGTTATCAGGATTAACTTTGAGAGTGATGCTGCAGAATTGGGTTGCCAGAGCATTACTGCTTTTTTTTTACATTGAGAAAATTACCTGTGGCATTGAAAAGTTGCTAGTACAACTGCTAGGTTCAGAACCATTATAATCAGGAAGCATTCATGATCAGGAGACTCTTACTATCAAGAATTTGACAATGAAAAATCAGACCTCTTCATGCTGGACTTGCTGGAAGAAACGGAATAATAGTTAGCAGAGAGTAGCCTCTGCCTCACGCTACACTCTAAGTCCTACTGGAATGTCTGTGTTGGTGAACACTTAATTATCCATAACTGTTGCTGCAAAGGTGTCTGTGGAATTTTGTATTTATCTTAACAGCCTCTACATTGCAGTAAGTCCTTGACACTATTAGAAGTTTGGAAGGAATGTGAAGTACCAGTAAACTAAACTCCCTGTATGGGATGTGAGTCTTGATTTTAAAACTTCTTAAGCTGTGTTACCTACCATGAAAAAGTCACTAAAATCTCTGAATCTAAAAGATAACTGTTTTGATTAAATTAATAATAGTACCAACACACTGGGTGATTATTGCATATGAGTAAGTTAAATAAATGACAGAGAGGACATGATGGACCAGAGGAGGAATTGTCTATACTCTGTTAGAAAGTATCTACACTACATGAAATAGTATGTTATTTGAAGGTAGGTTTAGAGTGGGTAAAAATGTATATTGCAAAATCTTAACATCCAAAAAAAATTAAGTACCAAAAAACTACTTCCATTAACATGAGAGTACACACTCTGTGTGATTTCAATTCTTCTAAATTTATCAAGACTTGTTTCATGGTCTCGCTTATAGTTTATCTTATTGACCACTCCTGTTACACTAGTAAAGAATTGTATTCTACAATTGTTGCTTGTAGTGATCTGTAAATACTGAGTTGGTTGTTGGGCTTCTTCAAGTCTTCTATATCTTTACTTATTTTCTCTTTGTTCTGTGAAATAAGACTTTACTGTAATTTGTATGTCTCTGGTCTTTAAGTTCTGTTAGTTTATATTTCATGTTTTTTTAAGTTTTGATATTAGGTTCGTACATATATAGGCCTGTAATATCTTTTATGTTGTTGTTGACTTGATGACTTTACTATGATGATTATTGTGAAATGCTTTTCTTTAATTCTGGTAATAACTGCACATTCTGAAGGCTATTTTGTCTGATGTTAATATAATTGTCCAGACAGTTTATGATTAGTATTTCTATGGCAATCTTTTTTTTCAATATTTTTACTTTTAATCTATCTTATTTTAAATATATCTCCTCTTAACGGTACATAGTTTAATTTTGTTTTTTAACTTCTTTTTCCCTTTTAGTCCATCTATATTAAAATAATTTCTATATGATTGGAAATAAGTATACAATTTTGCTATATGTTTTCCATTTGTTACATCAATTTTGGTTTTCCTTTATCCATCTGTGATTGTTGATTTTATATGTCAATTTGACTGGGCCATGTGGTGTTCAGATAATTGGTCAAATCTTATTCTGGGTGTTTCTGTAAGGAATTAATTAATTAATTTATTAATTAATTAATTTATTTATTTATATTTAAGTATAGTTGATTTACAATATTAGTTTCAGATGCACAACATAGTGATTCAATATTTTTATAGATAATACTCCTTTAAAGTTGTTATAAAATAATGGCTATATTTCTCTGTGCTATATAATAGACCCTTGTTTCTTATCTATTTAATATATAGTAATTTATATCCCCTAATCCCACACCCCTATCTTGACCCTCCCTCCTTCCTTCTCCCCACTAATAACCACTAGTTTTGTTCTGTGAGGAATTTTTTAGATGAGGTTAAAATTAAAATAGGTAAGCTGATTGTTCTCCCTAATGTGGTGGGTCTCATCCTATCAGTTGAAGCCCTGAGTAGGATAAAAAGCTGAATAAGAGAGAGCTCCTCCTGTCTGACTGCTTTTGTGCCTTCAGACTGAGACATTTCATTTTTTTCTTGCCTTTGGACTCAAACTGAAACATGGGTGCTTCCTGGGTCTCAAAACTACCAGCCTTCAGACTGCAACTCCACCATTGGCTCTCCTGGATCTCTGGTTTGCCAACTCACTCTGCAGATCTTGGAAATTGTCAGCCTCCATAATCACATAGGCCAATTTCTTCCAATAAATTTTCTCTCTCTCTCATTTTCTCTCTCTGTCTCTCCCTGTATGTTTGTATATATGGATGGATGGATGGATGGATCCTATTGGTTCTGTTTGCCTGGAGAACCCTAATACCCCATCATTTATTCTATCTTCATTTGGAATATTTGACAAATGTTTTAGAATTCAACTTTATCTCCTTTATAACTTTATTAGATATAATATCTATATATCTATTTACATATGTATGTATTTACTCATTTATTTTAGTGGTTGCAATAACGTTGACAGTATAAATTTGGTACATTCTATGCATGTTACTAAAACTTTTAGATTCTTCTAATTTAATCTGGTCTTTCATTCTTTAAGGAGCTGAGCCTTTGTCATTCCGGGTGCCACACACATACACGTATAGGGTCATTATACCCAATTGAATAAAGATCTACTTCATTTACAAGAAATTCATCATAATGATAATTCCCAAAATGTAAATAAGTCAGTTGACATTCTGAATGTTCTACCTCTACTAGGGTCTTCATACCCACCTAGAAATATTTTTGATTCCATTACCAGTACCCTAGTTTAAACCCCAATTCTGACCTAGACTTTTGTACTATTGTAACTTTCTAAATATGCTTAGTATCACATTGAGTGTCATAATTTTAATAAAATAAAATGAATTGCAATGGACTCTTCACAATACTTAAAAAAAATTACTCCTAAAGCAAAGATTCATCAGAGATTTCTGACAGCAAGATTTCATTTGAAATGACATTTCAAACATCGCATGGACTTTGAAGCAGTTTATAATAATACCATAATTTATAACATTTAAGTTGCACACACACACACACACACACACACACATATTATATTTTACTGTGCCCTAACTGATTTTTATTAAATTATATCCATTTAATGGGAGAAGTCTCTGATGCCTTTTGTTTCTGTTTATTAGTAACTGAGCAAGAAACTCTAAGTAAACTCTATTTCATGCTTTTATATGTCAGTTTTCACTGACATCAATCCAATCATGATCTTTAATATGCTTTGTTGTGTCATATTAAGTAAAAAGAAATGGCAGGACCGTGTAATTGTGAACTTTCAGAATTAAGCAGAAGACTTTATCACACTGTTCTATTTTATCTCCTCTGGGTGCAGCTCCTTCACAACAGTGCTTTATTCCTCTGTGTCAGCCACATGACCCTGCAACTCTTTCTTTAGAATTTCCTCTTCTAAAATCAGCCAATACAATGTTGTCAGCACAATATTCCAAAGTTTCAGAGCTGATCATGTCATTCTCCTACTCTATCTAAAATAGCCTATGACACATTTTTTGCCTGCAGAATAAAACTGTAACTTCTGGTACTGACATTGAAGAATGTGTGCAATCTAGCCACTGACTTCTTGGTGCAGTATATTTTCCATTAAGATAACCTCCTTTTTCCCTATGTTATATTCTAGGTGAACTCCCACCTTAAGCAAGTTTCCCTGGATCATTTCCTTTGTTTACTTTTTCCCTCTGGCTGGAATATCATTCAGTTTTCTCTGTTTATTGAAAGCTCATCCTATGTCTTTTCTGGTGAAGTATTAACCTGGTCTGGAATTTTGATTGTGAAACAAAAAAGTTGGTTTCAGCAAAAAAACAACAAAAAACTAAAAAATGAACAGTGGGAGATCAAACAATGAAAAGGAACAATTTTATTATTTCATGAAACTAAAAACTACAGAAGAATTTTTTTTTAGCAATATCTGCCTCTAGATACTCAGACAATATGAGCAGATCAAACTTCTTTGTCCTAATGTCTTCGTTCTACTCTTTTTTCTTTTTCCTAAACTGCTTTTACTGTCAGAGGAGCTCTGTGCATGTGATGGATCTTGGGAATTGTAGGCTAATGGTGTCATTAGTGAGAGGGTGCTTGCTTTTTTAAAAGACAGACTTGGGTCTCATTGGTTTGACCTGAGTAGTGTGCTCATCTTAAAACAATGAATGTGCCCAAGAAAATATACACTGTTGGTTGAGTTGGCTTTGGTATGGGTTTATTCTTAGGGCCAGAAAGTGGGCCAGGGGAAAGGGAGAGTGAATCCTACTAGAACCACATGAACTGAAAGTGTATTAGTGATGATCCCTCAAAAGAGGGTTAGAGTGCTATTACTAAAAAGGAGAATAGACACTGGAATAGGCAAAAGGCAGGTTCTATTACAGATGACTTTTTATATCACTCAGGAGAAATAACTTCTTTATATTCCTTAGGATTGTATTCACCTAGGTAATGCATCCCAACTACTGCCATCATAGTATGTAATACATATTTATGTTTTCTCCTTGGATGAAAATTCCTTTTGGACTTACGGCATTATTTTAATTTTTCATAACACTTACTTTAATATTTTATTCAAGCACTATGTACATATTTAGTACTTGCATAGCTTTTTATTAATTTAAATTTCTCTAACACTTTTGTTTATTAACAATGAAGAGTCTTTCAATGATAATTATTGCACGATGTATTTATATTACCATTGTAAAGATGGAGCATGGTAGCATATTGACTTTCATATATTTTGTGCTATGAAGCCTAAGGAATCCTTGACTTTCTTTTTTTCCAGAAAATGACAGTTACTTCCAAACTTTAAGGAAAAGCAGCAATAATTGTATGTTGAATGGATGAGGGAGAGTTATTAACTTTACCATGAATGGTAGGAATGTCATGTAAGTTTTTATTTAATATTAGGGCTAGGTACTTGTGAAAATGAGAGGCTTTCAGAGAACATTAGGCTAAATGGTAGCTGGTATAATAAATAGTGGAAACAGAATGATGATAGCTGACTTGTTTGTAGGGAAGAGTGTAGGTTAGTGGCAGAGAGGATCTACCAAGGGTATTCTTGGTTTGCCTTGGTGTAATTATGAACAGTGCTCCAGTTACTCTCGAAATGTCTTGGTTTTCAATGGCAATTTATGGTCAGTCTATCTAAGCAGAAACCCAGAATCCACAAGTCACAACAGCATCCTTTGTACCAGAAGACTCCAATCCCTAAAAGGATGAGACGCTGTTTGATCTATATGAACCTATATGAGCCAATTCTCTAGTTCATGTGTAAGAATCTGGAGAATCTTTGGAAAAAATGTAAATTTTTACTTACTTATTTTTGAGCATTTTTGATGGGTCATTTAATTGCTGTTATATAATATTGGGATTTTATTTCCAAAAAAGAGTAGAATTACTTCTTTAAATTTTATATCATTCTCTCTCTCTCTCTCTCTCTCTCTCTCTCTCTCTCTCTCTCTCTCTCTCTCTATTTATAAGGCCTTCTTCTCTATTTTTCAAGTGAAGTGCTGCATGTATAAACTGCCCCTTTAAGTGAGAATACTGATATTGTGACCCTACCCTTCTTTTGCAAGTTTTAAGGGAAACAGATAAAAGACGTTATTCTTTCTATATGATGTACTAGTCTAAAATTTTAATGTGAAAAGGATTGCTCTAGATAGTTTAAATGTTTTATAAATTATCATTTAACTGACTCTTTTTAAGGGTACTGAGAACAAAGAAAAGGCCTCTAGGACATTGATATATCTTTCTGCAAGTTCTTATCTATTCAGATGACCACCTGAAGTGAAAGGGTCCTTATTCTATTTTTGTAGTATTCAGAACAAAGGCAGAGCATTTTTCATAATATTTACTTGAACACCTCATCATAGGAATGTGAAATATAAAATATGAAATGGCCTTAACCAAAAGGTAAATCTCTAAGTGGAAATTGTTTTCAAAATCTTAATGAAGGGAAATGAATTATTAAAGTCTGAGAGTTAATCAAAGTATTTCATATTATATATATCTGATTCAGTGAGGGTTTTATTGATCATATTATATTTTGTAATTATGATTAAGTACAAAATATAATAATCTATCAAAAGTCTGTTAGATCAAAGCATAATCAAATTATTCTAGACCCCAAGGTTTTCAGAGTTCTTAATGAGCAGAGATGGTAAAAAAAAAATTGGACTAAGCTTGATGCAGCCGCAGCTGAACTGGGCTACTGATGTCTTACATATAGTTTATTAAAACCTGGATTACTCAAACTTTGATAGAAGAATTAATATTGGGCTATATTCAGCTGGAGTCATAGGTTCAGAGAATATTCCTAACTGTGGAAGAACAGTTTTTCTGGAAGGTAAAATACCTTCCTATTCTTAATTACTCTGGAAAGTCTTCAATAATGGGCCAAGAAAAGTGAAGCTTTAAACTGAAGATAAGAAAAATATTTTCCTAACTTTGAATTTGGAGACAGTTTGGCTTACCCTGAAAAGTAGGAGAGGCTGAAGCATATCCAGGACTGTGGTAAGGATTTCATGACCCTGAAACTGAGGAGAGTATCTAGCATGAAAGACAATCCTAAGAGTAGTGGGTGCGCATGAGGTAGTTTAAAGTTTTTCCCCATATGATAGTTCCCTTTCATTATTCCTGAACTTTCCATACAGTCTCATTATTAGTTCCTGTGGTATCTCTGCTGTACTGGAGGAGTAGAGAAGTGCCTCTCTCAAACCAGGTTTGAAGACAGGGGCAGTTCTTTTCACCTATACAAATGCTGCTGTGAGCAATTTCCTCAGGGCAGGACTGTCCCAGCCAAGGAGAACAGACATCTACTCTGGGTCAAGATGGCAGGTGACAAGGCTAAAGCAATAGAAGGAGAGGAGCCTGTTTCTGACTTTCTGGGGACAGCACCAGGGGGCTCATGTCAGAAATGACTGAGGAACTCTCTAAGGACTGTTATTCCTGAAAAAAAAGGGAATGAGACATTGTATTTGAAGTCAAAAATTTAAACCTCTTTCCAATTCAAAATAGTGCAAGTCTGTCATACAGAGTGAAGTAAGTCAGAAAGAGAAAAACAAATACTGTATGCTAACACATATATATGGACTCAAAAAAAAAAAGTTCTGAAGAACCTAGGGGCAGGACAGGTATAAAGACGCAGATGTAGAGAATGGACTTGAGGACATGGGGAGGGGGAAGGGTAAGTTGGGACGAAGTGAGAGAGTGGCATGGACATATATACACTACCAAGTGTAAAATAGCTAGTGGGAAGCAGCTGCATAGTACAGGGAGATCAGCTCAGTGCTTTGTGACCACCTAGAGGGGTGGGATAGGGAGGGTGGGAGGGAGACACAAGAGGGAGGGGATATGGGTATATATGTATGCATATAGCCGATTCACTTTGTTATACAGCAGAAACTAACACAACAATGTAAAGCAATTATACTCCAATAAAGATGTTTAAAAAAGAAGTACAGTAAAGAAAGTAAATAATTTAAGTTTTAACAGTGAAGTGGTTGAATATTTATATTTTGGAGCTTTTGTCCTATCCTGATGTGTCTGAAAATATGCTCTCTAATGTAATGTCCCATAACGTTAAAAAAAAGTTAAAATGTAGATGCAGAATAGAGATGAAGCCCTTTCATCTCATTCAGAAGATCAGTGCAAAGCCAGTCTATGGTGTTCTCCCATCAGAAGGATAAAAGGTGAGTTCTGCCTGCCTACATTCAAGGCTCCAGCTCTGAATAACTGAAAGAAACCCTCCATCACTACTGGGCTATTAGGAGTAGTTCTCCGTAGGAAGCTTTAGAAGGACACCATTCAGCCCAGGTTTTGGAACAACTTTATGCATTGTTAAAGAAACATAGGTATTAAAAGGATTCAGCTAGTGTTGAAAAAAGCAAATTAAATGTCTGCCATGGAAAGTTTGAGATCACAAGCATTTTGTTTCTTCCATGTATAATATTTTCTTTTGTTTATTGCACTGCACATTTTATACGAAGGCCCTAAATGTCTGTCCTTGAACATAAAGTGCTAAAACTTTTTCCCTCATAATGTTTGGTATGGAATTTTCTAACATTCTATGCTGTGAATACCTGGAGGAGAATACTGGTTGATGAAACAAGACAATAAAGTAACAAGATACTCTGAAGCAATGTTATCTGTAGGTTAAAATTGTCGAGGCAAATTTTTACATTTGTGAGATATTTTTTTTAAATATGTTAAGCCCTTTAATGACCTGAGTAAAGTAAGGAATATGACATGTGGTGAGGGTGAATTTATTCTACATAATGACAACTGTTCTGTAGATAATTCTGTTTTAAACTGGTCCTGACTACCTCCCAAGTCTTGACTTTTATCATTCCCTTCTTGTAGTGTATAACATGGCCCCAGTACACTTTTTTTTAAGATCCTTGAATGAATATGGTTTTTATTTTTAAAAAAAAAAACAGACGTTTAAGCCTTTTCAGTTGTTTCCTTTGCCTTTCCTTCATCTGGCTACATTAAAAGCATACTTTAGGTCTCTGGACATTTCTTCCAGAAAACCTCTCCTCTTCTCTCCCATCTCTAGATAAACTATCCCTTCCCTGTGCCTTTTTGGTTCATGTACTACCCCTATCATCACAACCAGTATTATTTTTATTCATTCATTCTACAAATAATTAGGTACTATTTGTGTCATGTCAGGTCTATTGAAAAATACAATTTCTATTCATTTGTTGGCAAAATATTGATATTAAGTATATAAAATAAATAAACAAATAAGACTATGTTGAAGGGACTAATTATAGTTACTAAATAAGGGAATAACTATGACTCTTCTGAAAGTAGTAATTACAGTTAGTGGTTATTACTTTTGGAGGGAAAAAGTAATGAGAGCAATAGCAATTGGTATAATTTATTTTGGGCGGCCAGAGAAAATATCTCCAAAGAGCTAAAAACTGAATGGCGAGAAAGACCCAACCATGGGAGAATGTGAAAGAATGTGTTTTCCAATGCAAGGAATAGCAAATGACAACATATAAAAGTCTTAAGTTAAAAGCAAGCTTGGTATAGAAATAGAAGGGACTAGAAAGAAAGTTAGTGTGTATTGGTGTAATTAGCAAAGAGGATGGTGATGGGAGATAAGGTCAGAGAGATGAGGAGGGTTCAGAAAATATAAAGCTTTATGCGTCATGGTTAGGATTTCTATTTTATTGTAATTATAACAAAAAATTCATCTCTATCCTAAAAGATGAAATAGAAATTATAATAGAGACAGCCAACTGTCTCTTAGTATCTTTTCCTTCCCTCTCAATCTCTCTCCCTCTGTCTTTCTCTCTTTCTTCTCTTTTGATAGCAGAACCTCCATGTTTTAGTTGGGTGCATGATTACTGAGATTTCCCAACCTCCCTTAGAGCTAGCTTTGGACATGGAAGCTTGGTTCGGTGGTTTATAGCAAAAGTGATGTGTGAAATTTCCAGATTGTGTTTTTGAAGCTCTTTGCTCTAAGCTTCTTTCCCCCTTCCCATGGGCTGGACTAGTAAGTGAAGACAAGCTTATTTAACCATGCAGATGAGAAAAACAGCATGGTACAGAGCAGAACAAGTGGAAGGAATCTGGATCTTTGAATGACTTTCAATTTCACAGTCTCTCTGCCTGTACTATGCCAATGATCTTTAACTTCTGTTTTATTTGACACTACGTATATTTGAGGGTTTTGTTTTCTTTTTCTTTCTTGTTTGTTTCTGTTACAGCAGCTCAAAGTAACTTATTTTTTGTTACTGTAAAAAGTAGCTTTATGAGCTATAATTTACATACCATATAATTCACTCATTTAAAGTGTAAAATTCAGTGCTTTTTTAGTATACTCACAGATATGTGCAACATTTACCACAAATTTAGACCATTTTTACCACCTCAAACAGAAATGCTCTGTGCTTTATCTACTAACCTCCTATCCTATTATTCCCCTCCCACCACTTAACAACCCCTAATCCATTTTTTGTCTCCATAGGTTTCTTTGTTCTGAACATTTCATACAAAAGGAACCATATGATATGTGGTCTTTTGTGACCAACTTCTTTTACTTAGCATATTTTCAAGGTTCATCTATGTATCAATATGCATCAGTATTTTATTTCTCTTTGTGGCTGAATAATAGGCCATTGTATGGAGATACCACAGTTTGTTTATCCGTTCATCAATTAATGGAATTTGGATTGTTTCTACCTGTTGCCTATTATGAATAATGCTAATATAAACATTCATGTACATGTTTTGTGTTGATATATGTTATCATTTCTCTTGGGTATAAACCCAGGAATGGAATTGCTGGATCATATGGTACAACTATGTTTAATTGTTTGAGAAACTGCCAGAATGTTTTCCAAAATGGTGCAGCCATTTTACATTCTCTCCAACAGTACATGAAGGTTCCAATTTCTCCACACCCTAACCAAAAGGTGTGGTTACTGTCTGATTTTTTGATTATTGTCATCCTAATGGGTAGGAAGTGGTAATTCATGAGGTTATGATTTACATTTCTCTGATGACTAATGAGGTTTAGCATCTTTTCATGTGCTTATTAGCCATCTATATATCTTCCTTAGAGAAATTTTTATTTAGATCTATTGCCCATTTTTAAATCAGGTTATTTGTCTTTTCACTATTGAGCTGTATTTTTTCTTGTATTTTCTTGATTCAAGTCCCTTATCAGGTATATGATTTACAAATATTTTCTTCTATTCTTTGGATCAACTTTCACCCTCTTAATGAAGTCCTTTAAATCACACACATTTTTTTAACTTGAAGAAGTACAATTTATCTATTACTCTGTTATAAATTTATGCTTCTGATGTCATATCTAAGAAACCTTTGGCAAATCCAAGATCATTAAGATTTATTCCTACGTTTTCTGCAAAGATTTTCATAGTGCTATTTCATAGTTAGCCTGGTTAGAGGCATATTGAAAGAACCAGCTTTTAGTTTTGTTGATTTTCTCTATTGATTTCCTATTTTCAATTTCATTAATTTCTGTTCTAATTCTTATTTTCTTCTACTTATTTTGGGTTTAATTTTCTCTTTTTTTCTAGTTTCCTAAAGTTTTTTATGTATTAATCATTTTAATAAACATTTCTTACTTCTAAAGACTATTCCTTTTAACTGTACTAGGAAATACAAAAAGAAGAAAAGCAGAAAGAAAAAAAGAATATTTATTATCTACTTCTAGCTTCCATCCTACCAAATTTTTACAAAAATTTAGTTTCACCTAAGTGCAGAGTTAGTCTTCCCATGTGTATTGATAAAAAAATGGGGGATCAGAGATAACCTGTATTGCTTAATATAGTTCAAGGACATAAGCCCAAGATAGTGTTGCTTCTACTCCATTATACTGACTTTCACTAGTAACAAGGGAAAATGCCCTTTAGATATACATTTAGAGAGAATAAATGACACATTAAAGAAAACTTTAAACTTAGATGTCCTTGACTTTTCAAAATATTTAGCTTAAGAATATTTGATTTTCCCAACTACAGGTAAAAAAATGAAAAACACACCTAAACAAGGTTATAATACATATTTTTAAATTTTTCTCGTTTGCTTTCTTTTCTAGAACAACAACTCATTTTCAGTGTCAGCTCTGCCAATCACACTTTTATTTATTTTTATTTTTTTGAATTTTTGATTTTAGTTTATTTTTTATACAGCAGGTTCTTATTCGTTATCTATTTTATACATATTAGTGTATATATGTCAATCCCAATCTCCCAATTCATCCCACCATCATGAACCTCCCTGCCACTTTCCCCCCTTGGTGTCCATACATTTGTTCTCTACATCTGTGCCCTGCAAACTGGTTCATCTGTACCATTTTTTAAGGTTCCATATATATGTGTTAATATATGATATTTGTTTTTCTCTTTCTGACTTACTTCACTCTGTATGATAGTCTCTAGGTCCATCCATGTCTCTACAAATGACCCAATTTCATTCCTTTTTATGGCTGAGTAATATTCCATTGTATATAGGTACCACATCTTTATCCATTCATCTGTCTATGGGCATTTAGGTTGCTTCTGTGACCTGGCTATTGTAAATAGTGCTGCAATGAACATTGGGGTTCATGTGTCTCTTTGAATTATGGTTTTCTCTCGGTATATGCCCAGTAGTGGGATTGCTGGGTCATATGTTAATTCTATTTTTAGTTTTTAAGGAAGCTCCATACTGTTCTCCATAGTGGCTGTATCAATTTACATTCCCATCAACAGTGCAAGAGGGTTCCCTTTTTTCTACACCCTCTCCAGCACTTTTTGTTTGTAGATTTTCTGATGATACCCATTCTAACGGGTGTGAGGTGATACCTCATCGTAGTTTTGATTAGCATTTCTCTAATAATTAGTGATGTTGAGCAACTTTTCATGTGCTTCTTGGCCATCTGTATGTCTTCTTTGGAGAAACGTCTATTTAGGTCTTCTGCCCATTTTTTGATTGGTTTGTTTGTTTTTTTAATATTGAGCTGCATATCAAGTGGGAATTATCCCAGGGATGCAAGGATTCTTCAGTATACGCAAATCAATCAATGTGATACACCATATTAACAAATTGAAGAATAAAAACCATATGATCATCTCAATAGATGCAGAAAAAGCTTTTGACAAAATTCAACACCAATTTATGATAAAAACTCTCCAGAAAGTGGGCATAGAGGGAACGTACTTCAACATAATAAAGGCCATATACGACAAACGCACAGCAAACATCATTCTCAATGGTGAAAAACTGAAAGCATTTCTTCTAAGATCAGGAATAAGATAAGGATGTGTACTCTTGCCACTATTATTCAACATAGTTTTGGAAGTCCTAGCCACAGCAATCAGAGAAGAAAAAGGAATAAAAGGAATCCAGGGGCTTCCCTGGTGGCGCAGTGGTTGAGAGTCCGCCTGCTGATGCAGGGGACACGGGTTCGTGCCCCGGTCCAGGAAGATCCCACATGCCGTGGAGCAGCTGGGCCCATGAGCCATGGCTGCTGAGCCTACATGTCCAGAGCCTGTGCTCCGCAATGTGAGCCTGCGCTCCATAACAGTGAGAGGCCCGTGTACCGCAAAAAAAAAAAAAAAAAAAAAAAAGGAATCCAAATTGGAAAAGAAGAAGTAAAATCGTCACTGTTTGCAGATTACATGATACTATACATAGAGAATCCTGAAGATGCTACCAGAAAACTACTAGAGCTAATCAATGAATTTGGTAAAGTTGCAGGATACAAAATTAATGCACAGAAATCTCTTGCATTCCTGTACACTAATGATGAAAAATCTGAAAGAGAAATTAAGGAACCACTCCCATTTACTATTGCAACAAAAAGAATAACATGCCTAGGAATAAACCTACCTAGGGAGACAAAAGACCTGTATGCAGAAAACTATAAGACACTGATGAAAGAAATTAAAGATGATACAAACAGATGTAGAGATATACCATATTCTTGGATTGGAAGAATCAATACTGTGAAAATTACTATACGATCCAAAGCAACGTACAGATTCAATGCAATCCCTATAAAATTACCAATGGCATTTTTTACAGAACTAGAAAAAAAAGTCTTAAAATTTGTATGGAGACACAAAAGACTGCAAATAGCCAAAGCAATCTTGGGGGAAAAAAACGGAGCTGGAAGAACCAGACTCCCAGACTTCAGACTATACTACAAAGCTACAGTAATCAAGACCATATTGTACTGGCACAAAAACAGAAATATAGACCGATGGAACAGGATAGAAGTCACAGAGCTAAACCCACACACCTATGGTCAACTAATCTATGACAAAGGAGGCAAGGATATACAATGGAGAAGACAGTCTCTTCAATAATTGATGCTGGGAAAACTGGATAGCTACATGTAAAAAAATGAAATTAGAACACTCCCTAACACCATATGTAAAAATAAACTCAAAATGGATTAAAGACCTAAATGCAAGGCCAGACACTATAAAACTCTTAGAGGAAAACATTGGAAGAACACTCTTTGACATAAATCACAGCAAGATCCAAGAATGGAAATAAAAACAAAATAAGCAAATGGGACCTAATGAAACTTAAAAGCTTTTGCAAAGCAAAGGAAGCAACAAAGAAGACAAAAAGACAACCCTCAGAGTGGGAGAAAATATTTTCAAATGAATTAATGGACAAAAGATTAATCTCCAATCACACTTTAAACCAATTTCTTAATAAACATTTAAACATTCTAGTGATTCCCTATGTCAGACTCACTTGTGATACCCAATCTTTAGCAAATAATAAACTCTTCCTTCCTTTACATTTAAATTATTTTCTAAAGTGCAAAATCTCCAAAAGGGACACTACAGCCTTCAAAAGGAGGCACTGACCAAATTGCTAAAGTTTAGTAGAAGATTTTAACGTATTAGTGGAACAAGCTTAATTTAGAGATTTCTGAGTGAATGGGACATGGAGCTACCTTAATCCTTTGTTTTTTTATCAACATCACTGGAGACTTTGTTTAACATATATAACATAATTGGGATAGATTATTTATCCTCTACTTGTGTTACTGAAGCAATTCCTAACCTCACTAGTAAAATCTCTATTATAGCATCAAGGAAATGATTAACCATTTGCTAGGAAAACACAAAAAATATAGCGTTCAAAGTTCTTGGCTTAAAAAGTCATATTTACAGTTTCCCTATAGCAGGCCTACTACCTGATAAGATGAATACAAATATTCCATTTAAAAGACAGCTTTCCCAATTTTTAAAATGCTGTTACTCAAATAGCTTACCTCTTTGTTATTAAAAATATGGATGGAAGAAATAAAAACCCTTCTGTCTTACCACGGTGCTTTGCCCTAGGTGACTTTTCTTTCTTACCGCATCTGGAGGACAGTTCCTTGCTGATATCCTTTGGTGTTGCCGTCACACTTGAGACATCAGCAGAGTAGAATGTTTCTTTTTACACATTTTAGGAGTCACTTATGCTTCATTTTCCTTGCTATCAGTCTCAAGTTTTTCACACTGAAATATACGTCTTACCTTGCTCTGTTTTCCCCTGCACAATCTTGTAAGATCTCACTTCCTGGCTGGCTATAATGTCTTCTGTTTTTGCCAAAGGAACCTCAGTTTCCCAGAGTAGAAATCACTAATGACCTAAATGACTCATTCCCGTCACTACCAGGGATTGCCACCACTGCTGAAAATGTGCCTCTGTTGTCACTGACTCCAGAACACATTGCTGGAACTTTAGTCAAGGGAACACCTATATTTGTTCACTATTGTATATTTGTATCCCAGGCAGGAGCAGCAGCTACTTTTGGAGGAATGTCAGCCTTCTTGCTAAGGAGATTTGAAACCACCAGGACTGTTTCTGCTAATATAAAGTGAGAGTTCAACTTAGTCATGAAGAATATCAGTAAGTACCTTGTTATTCATTTTAAATACATAGAATGTTAGAGCAGTAATTGACTGAAGAGGGAGTCTAATGTTCTGTTTTTATAGAGAAGGAAACTGAGGTAAGTTTCTCCTTATTCATCCTATTAATAAGCTCTTTCCATCACATATATTGTCTTCTCTCTATAAAGCAGGCCTTTAAGAATTTTACCATGTAGTTTTAAGAAGGAATGGGGTATTTGAATATGTTTAAAGATGAAAATTAAAATGAGTCTTATTGAGATCCCTCAAAATTATTGAAAAATTAGCCTATGACTACTTCATGGTAGAAAGAAACAGGATGGGCATGGAGAGGAGAAAAAGAATTTGACAGCTTTTATGGCCTATAATTGTTCCCAAGGAACCTAGATTCTAAAGGGAAACATGCACACACACACACACACACACACGTATACACATGCACACATATCTTTTAAATAGTAAAAAAATAATAATCATAAGCTATTATATGGTTCTTTGCCATGTGTATAAGATTTAAACGTTCTGGATTAATACTTTCCTATATTATTTTAAAGTGTCTAGTGTCTAGGTAGAAAGACTCCAAAGTTTTCTTAATAGTCAGCCTAAGCCTAAAATGATTAGAAAGTCTCTATATTTGATTTACTTTTTCTCTCTCAATGTATATTAGAATAAAAAGACATGTTTTTAATTGAAAAATGTCAATCGGATAGTATTCAATACGTTATTGCTTATGATTGCATTTTTTTGGGCCTGAATAAAGACATAAATCGACAATAAATATGACTACAAGAAATATTAACATACTAAATATACTAAACATACTAAAATATAATTTATACAAATGCATGAATGAGTAGAAAAGAGCTAGACAATAATAAAAATATATATGTACAGATACATTGGATATATAAACGAGATTCTGTCAGGAGTTGACAAATTCTTTAATAAAATAAAATGGAAAAATATAATAGAAAGACTTTGGGGTGGGTGAGGTGGGGTGGAGCTGGTAGATGTGAGTGTAGGACATTTTAGATTTGGTGAACCAATGTATCTCTGAACTGGAAATGTACTTTGAGATCAGAATGATGAAACTGATTGAGCAGAGCACAAACCTGGGCATCAGCTTTCCAAGTGAAATGTGAACACAAAAACTTGCCTTGTTTGATTAAAAAAAAAAAACGAGCTAGTGTGGATACAGCATTGATAGCCATAGGAAAGTGGTTTGAGATGAGACTGGGGGGTTTATCACAGACCACAATATGATTAAATGTTGGGCCAAGTACAATGGAAAACACAGAAGATGTTTGATCAGAGGACTATTATTATGTGATACATGCTTTATAAAGATAACTCTGGTGGCAATATGGATGGCACATTTTTACTTTTCTTCCATATGGTTGATATAATCTGGCAAATGCATTCCCATGAGTGAATTAAGCTTTCCTTTTTTCTCAGTCTTTCTCTCAGTGTGTGTATGTGTGTGTGTGTGTGTGTGTGTGTGTGTGTGTGTGTTTTGTTTTCCGAGTAATCTTTGGAAACTCCAGTAGAATAGTTAGAAAGGTCTTGTAGAACCACAAGAGGTTATGGGCCATGGACTTAAATTCCTTTCGGTGGCAAAGGATAGGTGATTGAATAATGGAATATTATAGAAAATTCAATTCAATTTGAATTACCACAAAGATGTCAGTGAAATTCAGTGAGGAAAAATGGTATTTTCAATAAATGATAAAGGAGCCATTTGACTTTCCTTTGGAAAAAACGTAAACATTAACCCTTTTCCTCAAACTGTACATCAAATATACTTAAGAATCATATATCTAAGTGTGAAATGTAAAACAATAAAGCATTTGGATTAAATTATAGGAAAATATCTACATGAACTTGATGTAGGCAAAGATTTTTAAAACAGGATTCCAAAAGCACAAGCACAAAATAAACTTCTCTGAACTTCAGTAAAATTTATTACATCCATCTATAGATAAATAAATGGATAGATAGATGATAAATTCAACAAAGGACTCAAATCCAGAATATATAAATATTTCCTAGAAATCAGAGAAAGATGAAAGACCTAGTTTTTTAATGAACCAAAAAATCAATAGATGCTTTGAAAGAGACAATATTCAAATAGCCAATAAACATTATAAAATGTGTTAATGTTATTACTCCACAGTGAAATGCAAATTAATACCACAATGGGCATCCCTTACCTACTCACCCAATAGCTAAACATGGAAAGACTGATGATACCAAACGTTTGTGAACATGTGAAGCCATTGAACTCTCATATATATTGTTACTTGAGTATTAAGTGTATCAACAGTTTGGCATTATTTACTATATTTGATTAAATACTTGCTCTATGACTAACAATTTTACTCAAGTTTATGATCAAGTGAAAACAGTGCATATGTTCAGCAAAAGACATAAGTACAAGTATATTTATTACAGCTTTACACTTAAGAGGCAAAAATGGAATTAGCTGAAAATTCTGTCAATAGATTAGTGGATAAATAAAATATGGTATATTATAAAATGAAATTATACATAGAAATAGAATAAGATTAGTCTATGGATAGACACTACAGCATTGATGAATCTCAGAGACATTATTTGGAGCAAAAGAAGCCAGAAAATATTTGGTATGATTGCATGTATTTGAAGTTTAAAAATAGACAATACTAATTGATGGTACTATAATTTAGAATAGTGGTTGCTTTGGAGTAATATTGATTGGCAGAGTGTAAAGGGAAACTTCTTGAGGGCTGCAATGTTCTTAATGATGATTTAGCTGTAGATTACATTACTGCATGTATGTGTAAAAATTTATTGAGATCATATACTTATGATTAGTGCACTTTTCTGTAGATATCTAATACATCACAAAAAGTAAACAAATTCATTTGAGTTTTCACTTTTTCAAATTGCAGATTAATAGATGTTTTGAGTCCTAACTGAATTGCAAAGCCATGTAACAGAATGAGCTAATGGCTGAAAAAACAAAATGGAGCAATACCAGCTCTGTGTGAAATCAAATGTATTCCAATTTACTATCACTTGAAAAAAGAAAAAAAAATAAAGCAACAACAAAACAACCACAGGAGAAAAGAAAACCTGTGAATTTTATGAGGAAGGATCATTGTGAAAGCACAACTAATTAACCTGTTTTTGCCCTAGACAGCACAAACACAATGTATGGCTGGAAGAATAGCCAAGATAAGAGAGAGAGACAGATGGCAGAAAGCTTGATGATAAACAGAATCCAGAAAAGATAAAGAATAATACAGAAATATTATTAGATACAGAGAGAACATATTAAATTATTTACTTAACACTTAAAATTTTCCCTTTATTTTCTACATACTAGGTTAGTAATCTTCCAATCTTTAAAAGCAGATACTACCATTAAGGCCATACTTCACACTATTTTTTTCCCCTGTATTTATGCTATTTCACACTTATTTCCTTCAGAAATCTTAGATATATACCATATGGTCCTGGTGATTTATTGGACTTGAATTCCTCTGCTTGCTCTGTAACTTTCTCATTTTGGATGTCAGTCTTTGTCGAGGGCACCATCTGATGCTGTATGAAAACTGCCTTAGGAATAGAAATTTTCCCAAAGTTCTCTCAGTATTCTAATATGAAAACCATTTTCTTTCTTCTCCTTTCTATTAACAACTTTTAAAATTCTCCTGAAGGACTTAAAGCTCTCATTATAGTTCCTTTTTACTTAATGTACATACTTTCCAACTTTTCTTGGGCTTTTTCATATTTCTTATTGCAAATTACTAGATCTGGCTAACCTTCTGCTGAACTTCTACCATTGTTTGATTTAAATAAATTCTGTACAATGTTACATCTAATCCTTAGGAAATTTGAAATATAATACAAATAATAAATCACTTAAGTAATAATAATTAGAATAACAGTTCATATTCTCTAAGTTGATTGATCTTTATCTAAGGAAAATTTTCTAAGGTCCTAAATAGTTTCAAGTTATGGTTTCAAAGCTAGGAAAAAGCACTAGTTGCAGTATACAAGCCAATCGAACAAAAATAGAACCCATGTTACCTAAGTGAAATTATCTACATATTTCATTTGAATAAGTATTTTAACATACTGTGTCCTGAAATTTACATATAACTATTTAAAAAGAAGGTTCTTCATTTTTTTATAAAGAAGAAAATGTCTTCTATTTATTCATCATCCATGTACATAAACAAATATATTTTCATTGATACATTCACAATTATTAAGCATCAGCAAAGATTAGCTATATTACCTCTTCTCAAGTGACTTACATATACTCCTAATACTTTTTAAATACATTAATGTGCATATTTATTTTGTGTTTTGTTTGTCCATGTAAGAGTGTGGGATGTGGACACTGAAAATTTTAATCATGATATGACTCCCATTCCATCCTAATGGCCTACTAAATTACCTCCTGTTAGCTTATTTTTCCTTCTGTTTATTTTTTTAAATATATGGCCATATGTATCTCAGTTCAGGCCTGTCTGTAATATGGTTATTACACTGTGTTAGATAACCATTTTTAGGAACATTTGAAAAAATTCAGGAGTGATTCTTACTTGGCTTGAAGTCAAAGAAAATAAGCCTTAAAATTATCCTAAATTCCTCAATGACTCACTTTCTTCCCCTTTTTTAATTGCCACCTTTAAAAAGAAGCATTACTAGCTTTGGGGCTAGAGATTTGTCTACATTGCCACCCCATCTTCCAAAGGGGAAATGCCTTTGGAATACGTGTGGACACCAAATGAGCTGTGCAAAGAGAATAGACAAATGTCTTTCCTTTAGAAGCCTGAGCATCTTAATCTCTGCAGAAATGAGCTTAGTTAAGAGACCCACCTTCTGATGGCCACTCTTAGCCAGTCACAGAAAAACAAAAACCGCATGATTCCACTTATTTAAGATATCATAGAAGCAGAGAGTAGAATGATGATTCTTTACAGCGGCACCAAAGAGATTTCTTTTTCTTTATATGAGGAGAAATTGAAAGGCACTGAAAGTTCTAAGTTAGGAAGCTGGTATTATAAAATTAACTTTTAAAAATATTTGGCTGCTACGAGGGTGATGCATTAGAAGAGGACCAAGGTGGATTCAAAAAAGAACTTTTTTAATGAAGATGAATTTCTAAACACTGATATAGGTAGTAGTGAAGATGGAGATTTAAGGAAATGAATACTGGGAGATAATAGAAAGCAAAATCATTAGTACCTTGTGATAGACTGGCTATGTTAGTTGAAAGAATGAGATGGCAGTGATGACTCTTTAGTTTCTAGTTACCTTAACTGTATGAATGAAAGAGCTATTTCCTAAGATAGCTAAAATAGGAAGAAGGATATATCTGAGTATGTAGTATGAGAGAGAGAGCAGGGGTTCAGTGTTGGATGATCTGAGTGTCTTACTGACATTTAAACAGATATAACAGGCCATGGGGCAGGTTACTTACATGTCCCCAGCAAACGGAGGCCTACCTTGCTTCCCTATTATGTTGTAGTCTGTCCTATTTAGTGTGCCTTAATTCCTAATTTACTTTCTTAGTACATATTACTTTTACTCTTAACTTACTTGTCTATATATTTTTCTGTCATTCCCTTTCTTCTCAACTAGAATGAATTTGTGAAAAGAATTAAATTACTTCCTTAGATCCAACTGCTTTCTTTTCTCCTTCATCCCTTCAAATATTTGTTGAGCAGTTAACTGTGTTCCATGAATGATACCAGGTGCTTGGAATATAGCAGGTGTACTAGATGGAGTTCTGACAACTGAGTTTGAGGGACCAGTGCCATGACTAGAAGCCAGGTATTTTTACTATCACTCAGTACTCTCCCAAACACCATACCAACTCCTAATACTGATACAGATCTGCCTCCTAACAAAACCAAAAACTAGGAAAATAAATGATCTCAGCAAAAGTCATGGTGGAAATAATAAAAATAACCAGTGGAGGCAGAGAGAAAAGGTAGGAAATTGATGAAATGAGATTTGAGATTACTTCAAAGCTTACACAATTGATAGAGGGGAAATAGAAAATTTATTTTTCATCCTTTTTGGAGAAGAATGTAGCTCTTTGGAACTCTGAATTCTCATACAGTAGAAGCCATTAAGTTACTCTCAGTGTCCAATGCTAAACTAAACTGGAGACAGCTGTAATCTATATCAATTTTTAATAAAAAATCCAATTGCTTTTAATATTTTGTGAACCCTAGGCATATTTAGCAATTGTTTTCTAGGAAGGAATGATCCAGAAGGAAGTGAAGGAAAGCGGGTTATTGCCTCATTACATTAAAGAAAATGAATCAAGAATAACACGTAATATATAGTTTTAAAAGCATGCTAATTCTGTTTCTGTACTCTATTAGTTTCTGTACTCTAAATTGTATCGTTATGTTACAGCTTGGGTTAGAATACCTTTGTCTTTTTTTGTTGTTGTTGGCTTTGTTTGGTTTTACATGGGTTTTGCCTCACATACCAACACACTTTCTGAAAGAGATGAGTTACTACAGTATATATTTTATTTTCAGTCTTTTTTTTTGAAATTCATGAGATGACTTGGAATCACAATAACACCTAGCATATTTGGAATGCTTGTTCACCCAAAGGAATGAAAGAGAAGCACAACATGTTCTATTTTTTTTTTTGTACTCTTCATCTGTACCCCACCCCCAGATCCATAGCTTGAACTAATTGACATCAGATTGTGACCTTGAAAATCTCCATCTATCAAGTTTCTCTTGTTCGTATTAACTTAATCTGATTTTTAATTATATTATTCAAATAAATTAGGATATATGGGGCATTTCTTTGATTTCTTGTACTGATATCAAACAATAATGAATATGCATCTAATGGAAGTATTACACTGTGAAAGACCTTAGTGTCCAGATGAAGGGAAGGGGAAAGAGAATTTCTTCTCTATTTTTAGACAGTGGAATAGGCAGAGGCTGAAACTAACATGCTCGAGAGATTCACATGGATGCAAACTGGTTTATTCATCAAACTGAAGTTTTGGATGAGAGCAGTAAATAAATCTATTCACCCCTCATGGTTAGAGGATACCTGCAGTGCACTGGGAAATGACTTCAATAATTGTATCCAGACATTCATGCTTCAACTAGCACATTGAATATTAGTCCCTGTGGAACTTCTGCAATTATTAACTGTCATGTGAAAATTTCCATCGTTTTTCGTAGGAGGAATAGAAAAAATATATATATATATGTATATAGCTGATTCCCTTAAACTGACAATTGACAGGCAGGTGAAGTGAAAAGAGCAGGATTTGGGCTCAGATTATGGAATCATTTGGGGGGTGCATTAGAATCAGGAAGATGCATAGACTTTATAAATGTTGCTCCATCACCTCTTTTTAAAAATCACATTTATCATTTGGAAATAGGAATAATTGCAAACTGCAACGCATTTATCAGTGGTGTTTACTGTAGTATTTAGACTAAAAGTGATGGTTTCTAAAATAAAACTCTCTTAAACTAGTATTATTCCCCCCTCCACCCCGCCGAGAGGTGAACAGCTCCATAAAGACATTGTCTTGTGGGGAAGCGTAATTGCATTAGGAGAACAAAATTACATTGTTTAATTTGGCAAGTTAGAACTTCAATAAAGTAAAACCAAATCTCATCTCTTGTCAAATAGGCAAAATAAAAACCATTTTCTGGTGACAGTTCCAGTTTCAACTGACATATAAGTATGATCTGAACCTAAGTTTTGTCAGGTATTTCCAGGAATCTAGTCTGCTTGTCAGGTATTTCCTTGTCACATATTTCCAGGAATCTAGTCTGCTTCCACAGTTGCTAAATACATGGAGTAAGATTGATGTCTATTTTTCTGTCAACTTTCCATCCCTCATAAAGAATGTGCTAAATAAACTTAAATTATTGTTAAAATATTTCTTGATTGTCATTAAAATCATTATGAGAAAGAATGTTTGATGAGAGTTAGCATATACGTGACACATATACAATACTGAAACAGTGACAGTTGACCATTTGGCCAAATATTTGGTATGTATGCATGCATAATGGAGAGTCAGAATTGCTTACTTTTTGCACCAAATAAGTAAGTCACTTTCTTACTTTGATAAATAACTTGATTTCTTAGTTCTCAAAATCCTACTTGCAAAATGTAGGACAGCATAGTGTAATGGTCAAAAGCACAGAGTTTGGAAACAGATTGATTTTGTCTAAATCAGAACCATCGCTTACTAGTTGTGCAACCATGGTGAAATTATTTAATCTCCCTCTGCTTTGCACTCCACATATGTAAAGTGAGAATAATAATAGGAATTTCATTACAGAAATGAACTTTGTCTTCTTTAGAATCAGATATATCAAGATCTATTGTTTGATATACTCCCTGATCTGCCTGCTCATATTCAAGCTTAAAAAATAAGAAATATTTCCAGTACTGTTTCCTTTACAAATCTTGGAAATCTACATTTAAAAATGAATTTATCACAGCCAAATTTGTCATGGGCAAGCAACCTTAGAAATAGGAGACAAATATTGTTTTCAAATATCTCTAGAATTAAAACTAGCTCTAAAGTACTGTCAATTACAAAGTTATTCCACACTCAAGTTGACAATAAATTTTACCTGCTTATGTTTTCATAATTACAAACATAATTAAATTAAATTTTTCAACTTCTGTTGTTTATCATGAATTAATAATTGCTGGCTAATCCATTACATATTTTTCACTTTTGCTAACGGTCTTACACAAAAGTATGGAAAGAAGGGAAATCTGTTCTCTCAAAATCACAATTTTTGTGTTTTATTAAGCTTCTTTCTCTCTCTGTCTCTCTTTTGTCCCTATCTCTCTGTCTCTATCTCTTTCTGTTCCTTCCTTTCAGTTTGGGAAGTTTTGGTTTTTTTCATTTAACACCAAACTTGAAGCTATTTCTTCGTGATTTATAAAAAAATTCAGTCAAATTTTCTTGGGAGTTACAGCAGATAAATACCATAATATGATTTCTACCAAGATATTTGAAAAGTTTTCTTTTCCATTTGATGGGAAACAACAATACAGAGAGAAAAATGTAACAATTGCTTTCTCATGGCAGTATGACTCAGTGACCAAAATTGAAAGCACTGACCTCACAAGAAAGAGCCCATTACCTGTTTCTATCACTGAAGTTTACTTATTAGTGCCTGTTCAGAGGCAGGCAGGTGGACTTCTAGAAGAACACAGAATTTGTTTTGACCATCCAAGGAAGAATGCAATTAGATTGAATTATAAGAAGAAAACCACACTTTAAATATCAGGGTTCACATTATTATGTCTTCCTATTCTAGTCTTGTATTTAATGGGCTGAAAATGGCAACAGTGCTCCTTTGAATCGTTCATCAGAACACACTCTGCTGGGATCTTGACTGGTACCAATTGTAGACAATAAAAATGACACAGGAAGGCAAGTTCTATCCCTATTATCATTTGGTCTCTAACTTTGGTTAAATTTTTAATTATCATTTTAGTAAAAAATTACCGCAACTTTTAAAGTCCTGATTGATAGGTCTCCACTTATGAAACTTTACTTTGTATAAATTTTGAAGTGTTAAATTTGTATAAATTTTAAACTGTTATAATAGTAGGTATATTAGCATATTGTTATTTTAATTATGTAAAACATTGGCTTTAGTTTAGAGACATATCTTCCAAACTAATTAAAGCAACGTTCTTTTAATCCATTTGTAGCAACGACACAAATAATGTTATATTTAAATTCAACAAACTATTCCTCAGGACCACTGTAAGATATAAGGCAAAAAAGACTTCATATGTACCTCAGGCAATTCTCAAGCTAAAGTGAAAATTAATATTCCTTGAAGAGCCTATTTCCTGATGTTTTCTTACATAATTACTGCTGTATTAAATACCCCCTTTTTCTAGTATATATTATGAGCACAGGGTAAAAAAAGCAGATTAAATAAAAATGTAAACATAAGCCAATAATTTTTTTCTTACCTGTCACTATAGAACTATTCAAGCTTCTCCACAAGTTTTGTTTAATTTCTAATTTTCTGTTTTAATCTTTCAATTTAGAAAAACAGTTGTAATTGCAAATAGTATATGATTATTTTTAAGAATCAGTGACAGGAGCATGTATTTGATATATTTATGGCTATATATTATAGTTGAAATCACATCAAATAAGAATTAAAGTATTTTTAAAAGTTGAAATATATAAATGAAGTTTTCAATCTCATACTATCTTATACAAATATTAGATACAAATATTAGATATTTGCCTTTAATTCAGCTTGTTTTCCTAATTATATTAGGTTTGTGGTTAATTAAGTGTTATACATTTAATTATACAAATTATATACGTTATATATATTTATATAATAAATTGGTCCTAAGACAACCATTATATGTTCAGGAAAAAGCAGACCCCAACACTATTTTTTAAATATCTCCAAAACTCAGAACAGTTCATGCCATATTAAACTCTCAACATATATTGATTATAGAATTATAATCATTTTCAGATTAAGTGAAAATAAATATATTAAGTGAAAGTAACTATATCTTGTTATGACAGAATTAGTAGAAGCTGCTTCTTTTCCAAAATCTTATGATTCAAAACTAACAGGAAAACACTAAAGGAGTGTCTAGGAGCTTAGACTCCACTTAATTTCATAGATTGGTTCCTTTACCTAGTGATTTTAGAGGTTTTATTCTTCCAACTTGGATTCCATCATAGTAACAACATCATAGAATATTTGTAAACATTTTTGAAAAAATTTATGTAAAATATTTATAATGTATACCATGTATCAGGTATCCAATAGGTACTAGCTACTATCGTAATATAATTCTCAGATTATTCAGTTTTCCCATCATGAAGATTATCTCTTTCTTTGCTTTAAAAATGTTTTTTCTTCTATAACTCAGAAATTTTATTGTTTATTTTCTTAAAGACCAATATATTTCTTTTTATCTTTATTTCTCATTGGTTTATATTTTGTTTGCCATTATGTGTTCAAGTGAATGTAGGTTTTTATTATGTGTTCAAGTTGAATAATGTTAATATAAAGAAAACAGATTGATTTTCATATATTTAAATTGTAGCCATCTTTCTAAACTTACTACGTAAGTCTGGTCTTTTTTTAGTTGTTCTAAGTTTCCATTATTTTTCATCTATTCTTGTTATCTTAGTTTCATGTTTCTTATTTCACTATTAAGACTTCTGAGGACAAGAGTAAGTGAATATATATAATGAAGCATCTTTATTCTCCTTAGTGTAATAATAATGACTTTACTGTTTCATAGTAAATTAGATATTTGCTGTTGATTTGAGATGTATTTATTTACATGCTATAGGAATATTTCTATTTCTAATTAGAGAGTCATTTTAAAAAATCAGGAGTATATACATTTAAGACCTGAAATTTTAATACTTTTATGGTAGAAAAGAATTTTTACTGTCTCTTATTCTGTCTTTAAATGTTTCACAACAGAATAGTAAAAACATGGTCAATATTATGGACCAACTTTATGATCAGTATTAATTAGTGCAAATTTGATTTAGATGTAGAAATTTTATTGGTTGTTAAATCAGTAGTGCAAAATCATTAACTTGACTGACATTTCATTATACTATGATCTATATCATTGATCATAAACTGTAGTGTCATTCTGAAATAAAGCCTATAGCTATGACATTTTTTCTATGTTTTAAGTAATAAGACATATCTTAGTCTGGGCTGCTACAACAAAATATCAACACTATAGACTGGGTAGCTTAAACAGCAAACATTTATTTCTCACAATTCTGGAGACAGGGAAGTTAAAGGTCAAGGTGTCACCTGAATTTGGTGTCTGGTGAGAGCCTACTTCCTAGTTTGCTGCTGGCCAGCTTCATTCTGTGTCCTCACATTGTAGACAGAGGACTCTAGTCTTTTCCTCTTCTTGTAAGGGTACCGATTTCATTATGGGGGCTCCACCCACATGACATATCTAAACCAAATTACTTCCCAAAGACCCCACTTCCAAATCCCATTTGGAGGATCAGGGCTTCAACATAGGAATTTGGAGGGAACACAAACATTCAGTGCATAGTAGACCTACAGACAGGTTTCTTTATAAAACCAGAAAACTCCTAATTGCTTATCTAAATGTATAGCCACAATCCCCAGATTATGTCAGAACTACCATATTGTGAAAAGAAAGAAAAATCCATATTATGGGCTTTATTACAGACCAGTGGTTCTCAAGGGAGGGCATTTTGCTCCACCTGACACTTGGTCATATCTGTATAGTCAGTTTTGATTGTTACCACTGGATCTGGGAGTACGCTACTAACATGCAGTGAGTCATTGAGACCAGGAACACTGGTAAACATTTACAATGCACGAGACAGCCCCTACAGCAAAGAATTATCCAATCCAAAATGTCAATAGTGCCACTCTGGAAAATCTCAATATAAAGAAAAATGAATTATGATTTGAAGTGGCATTTTATTTTGTCTATCTTATTTGGAGTTTATATAGAAATTTGAGATTGGTTCTGACCAAACGGCACATTTTTCTTTTCTTTCATTTTATGTTTTTGGAGTTATTAGGAGAAACCAAACAAGGATCATTTATATGAATTTTTCAACCTTGAGACTAGCTAAATTAAACTTTTTCAGCAACTGTATCTCTTTGTACCTAAAGGGCATGACAAGCTTCAGCCACAATTGGCTGCCTAGCCATGGGCTCTGTGTAACTTACTTCTGAAGGAGGTGTCACACACATGAGGTAGGGAGAGTTACTGATTTCACCTTCGTTTATTTTATTCTGTTACCATTTTCCAGGAAACTTCTTATAGAGTTTCACATAATACAGTGAGTTCTCTGTATTCATGCGTTCTGCATCCACAGATTCAACCAATTGCAGGTTAAAAATATTTGAAACAAAATCCAGAAAGTTCCTAAAACAGAATTTGAATTTGCCTCACCCAGGCAAATGTTTACATAGCATTTACTGTATGTTAGGTTATATAAGTAATCTAGAGATGATTTAAAGTATATAACAGGATGTTCTTAGGTTATATGTAAATACTATGCCTTTT
Organism: Grampus griseus; assembly: GCF_964374135.1. Classification (NCBI taxonomy): domain Eukaryota; kingdom Metazoa; phylum Chordata; class Mammalia; order Artiodactyla; family Delphinidae; genus Grampus; species Grampus griseus. The sequence continues at coordinate 65,631,644 of NC_138997.1, forward strand.
TATAGAAGGACTTGAGCATTTGTGGACTTTGGTATCCATGGGGGGGTCCTGGAACCAATGCCCCGTAGATCCCAAGGGATGACTATACTTTACATCTGTATTTTGTTCAAGTAGAATTTCATGGTTAAAAAACACTGTACAGAAAACATTGAATCTTATTTAAAAGGAAGCTGAAGAAGCAGGTAAGGGTTGTGGACAATCCTTCAACTGCAATAAGTAGGTTCACAGAGAGAGCTGACTGTTTGAATTATATTTTATAGTGGGTTAAGTGCTCAAATAATGGAACCCCAGATTTTGCCTTGTGCCTCATCAGAGATGCTATGTCTGTTTGAATTGCACACTCTGATAGGGAATATCTAGACAAAACTCTAAGCTTGTAAGTGAGCCATATTTTAAAATGATGGCACAAAGTCAATCATGCAGATGCTTATAAATTTCTCCTATCAGATTTTTGGCTGTCAAAACTAAATCCAAGCATTACTTACAACTGGGGGTAACCCATTAACAAGAGATTACTATTTTTTGTGTGTGTGTGTGGTACGCGGGCCTCTCACTGTTGTGGCCTCTCCCGTTGCGGAGCACAGGCTCCGGACGCGCAGGCTCAGCGGCCATGGCTCACGGGCCTAGCTGCTCCACAGCATGTGGGATCTTCCCGGACCAGGGCACGAACCCGTGTCCCCTGCATCGGCAGGCAGACTCTCAACCATTGCGCCACCAGGGAAGCCCGAGATTACTATTTTTTTAACAACTAAATTATGTTAAATTCAAAAGTTGAGAGACATGCTATTAAGATTATTTTTACCCCTTTCAGAAAATAACACATTTAAAAGAAGAAAATTTTAGCAACTTACTAAATACAGCTGCCGTATATCTTGGGTATTCCTAAGAAGAAAATTTTAAAATATTTTATTCTATCATCAACTATTTTTCAGAACACATGGTGTATATATATATCTATAATGTATGAACAAGTATACTCTGAATAATTTTTAAATTATTTTCTCCATATGCTTATTCTTTTTCTTAACTTTTTATTTTATATTGGAGTATAGTCAATTAACAATGTTGTGATAGTTTCAGGTATACAGCAAAGTGATTGTTATACATATACATGTATCTATTCTTTTTCATATTGTTTTCCCATTTAGGTTGTTACATAATACTGAGCAGAGTTCCCTGTGCTATACAGTACGTCATTGTTGGTTATCCATTTTAAATATAGCAGTGTGTACATGTCAATCCCAAGCTCCCTAACTATCCCTTTCCCCCGGTAACCATAAGTTCATTCTCTAAGTCTGTGAGTCTGTTTCTATTTTGTAAATAAGTTCACTTGTATCATTTCTTTTTAGATTCTGCATATAAGCCATATCATACAATATTTGTCTTTCTCTGTCTGATTTACTTCACTCAGTATGACAGTCTCTAGGTCCGTCCATGTTGCTGCAATGGCATTATTTCATTCTTTTTAATGGCTGAGTAATATTCCATTGCATATATGTACCACATCTTCTTTATCCATTCCTCTGTCGATGGACATTTAAGTTCCTTCCATGTCTTGGTTATTGTAAACAATGCTGTAATGAACATTGGGGTGCATGTATCCTTTCGGACCATGTTTTTCTCTGGATATATGCCCAGGGGAGGGATTGCAGGATCATATGGTAGCTCTATTTTTAGTTTATTAAGGAACCTCCATACTTTTCTCCATAGTGGCTGTACCAGCTTATCCTTATTTTGTTAAAATTTTCTATCAAAAACCTATCTTTAGAAAATCCAGTTTCTGTAAACTTCAATGTATAAGAACCTAATATCTAATTATTTAAAGCAGTCAGCCTATATCCTTTTAAGTGGGGACAAAGGGACTAGATTGGTGTAAAAGGACAAAAGTATTTTCTCACCCTTTAATGTTAATGTGGTGAGTGTGTGTGTGTGTGTGTGTGTGTGCTTACATATGTGTGTGTGTTTATGTATGTGTGTGTATAAGTGAGATAGATATGGAGAAAAGATCAGTTTAGAAACTTTGCCCTTCCATTTATCTTGAAATTCATTAATGCTTTTCAATAAATTTTAATATATTTCTCCATTAAAAAGCTGTTCCTTTTAGTATAAGTTTATCCTCAGGTATGTGTTGTTGTTGTTTCCATTTGTACATGATAACTTATTTGATTACAATCTTGCACAGACTATTGCTAGTTTATAGGTATACAGTTGTCTGTTACATAATGATTTGTATCCAACAATCTTGCTAATTTCACTTACTAATGCAAAATAACTAATTAGTGCTTTACTTGGGTTTTCCTATAGGGTTAGCTATAAAAACCTCCTTGATATTCAGTCATTTTGCCCCCTCTGCAATGGCATATTCATATGGTTTACCCTAACATTTACAAAATCATATTCTTTGACTTTCTGACACTAAGAAGCGTTTTTCTTAATTTTTCTTTTCTGCATTCTATCTCTTTTACCATCCATTTAGGATAAAATATTTGAACCTTTCTTCCAGCTTTAATAATTCTGTCTTCTGGTATATATAATATAGTGAAAAACATATCTGTTTAATTTTTACTTTCAATATCACATCTTCCATTTCTCAATTTTGTGCTTTTTAAATCTTCTTGGTGGTTTGCATTTTCTTTTCTTTTTTCCTTTCTTCAAGCTTTCTTTTTATATCATGAAACGTAGGATTTCATTTTTATTATCTGTGAAAGATAAGGCCAATATTGAAGCATTCATTTGTCTGATTCTTCTTGCTTTCATTTGCAGTATATTGTTTCTATGTATTATTATTATTATCATTATTATTTACATTGCATACATGTTACCAAGACTTTTATCTAAGGGTTAAAACTGATTTTCCAGAGGCAAGTTGTGCTTTTATCTGCCTAATGCTTGAGAGTTTTTCCAGTGCAAGACCATGAACATTATTTCCACAGTGATTTTCAGAATACATAGGTGGCATGACTTCAACTCCTAACTTACATAGTAATAGGCTTCAAGTTATTAATTTTCAAGGGAGATACATTTCACACCTTTCATACCATTGTTAAGACACAAGTTTCATTTTTGGCAGAAGGTTTATATCTAGGAGAAGGTGTTGTCAATATTATGATGTTTTGCATTTTGGAAAAGTTTTCCTACTTGATAACTTGAATGTAAAATATGCTAATTTTTATCTCCTTGTTCCAAAACCTCATGAACTCTAAACAAATAAACACATAAGGTCATCAAGGTTTGTCAGATACCAAATGGAAAAGGTGATTTTTGAAGTTTTCTTACTACCCTAATTCCAATTTTCATTTGTTTTGTCTGAGGTTACTTTCTTCCCAACTTGAAAATATTTTCAAAAGATTATTTTTTACTTTTTTTCCATTTGCTTTAACTGTTTGATTGTGTAAGTCAATTAAGATCTTACATTATGTGCTATTAGAGGAAACTGTCTGTCTCTTTGCTCTCTCTTTCTGTTGGTCTCTAGTGAAGCTTACACAATCCCACGCAATGGTAGTGTTCTTCAGATTTCTCAGTCTTAGTCTAATCTCTATCTATTCTTACCTTAAGGTAGTTTACTGAACTGAATGTCTAATAATCACTTTAATATTTTCATAGCTACATTCTGCTTCTGTTGAAAGGATCATTAGCTACAGTGCCTGGCTCATGGTATAAGATGAACCGTGGAAGAGAAAGCCAAGAGTTCCATTTAGTATATGTTATTTTTGAAGTAATTATTAGATATCTAAGAGTAATTAAAATTAGCATTTTCATATATAAGTTTGGTGATAAAAGTAGAAATTGAAGAAATAAATTTGGAATCTATCAACCATGAATAGTATTTAAAGTCATGGGGTTAGATAAAACAGTGCAGATGGGGAGTGTGGATAGAGAAGAGAAGAAGCAGCAAGAGTGGAACCTGAAGCACTCCTATATTTAGAAGTTAGAGAAGATGCTTCAAGACCTCTATCTATAGAACTGAGAGCATTAGTGTTGATTTAGATTAAAGTAGCGTGAACCATTTCATGATGTAAAATCAATGGCCAAATAAATGTAAGCTTTAGAGATTTTATGAAACTCAGGAAAACTGGTCCAATCTGCCCTGAGATAAGTCACATGACTAGAGAAATTAACCTTGCTATATATGTGTGCAAGTTATAAATAGAAATGCTCCTAATGATGTCTCACAATGACACTAAATAGGCTGTGATTATTCTGTCAGAAATCATGATATTAATGTGGGTAACGTAACTGTTGTTTCATGTCATCATGGAAACTTAATTAAGAATATTTACATACTGTCAGCTGATTAGAACAAAAGACACCAAAGGACCAAGTTTCAAGCTTCATCCATAACTCAGTTGGTCGAAAGCCTGAAACCACTTAAGTAGACATCACTTAACCTTTCTGTGCCTCATTTGACCTATTGGTCTAATGAATATAAAATGATGTTAACCTCAGAGAGGTACTGAAGGAACTGGGTAATTTGCTATCTCATATAAAGGACTGATAGAAAAGAAGAACAAAAGAAAAAGTAGATTAAAACATCTAGGCAGTGATATTTAAGTAGAGAATTTTTGGTTTGGATATATTTTTAAAAATTCGAAGTTGAACTGGTACCTTAACAAAAGACCTTGTAATTTAAGAGTTTATAATGGTGGTCAAATAATGTGCGTAAAGGGAAAAAGAAAGCCCCAGCTGCTTTTAGTATTGGCTGTTACTGTAAACAGCCTCATTAAAAACAATTGTTTATTTATGTGACTTGTGAATAGTGGTTTTACTTTATGGAAGTTGATATTGTTATTTCTAGCTTCCTCCATTTGCTCTTTCTTTAGTTTGACTTAACAGATCTCTGATATTTCAGCAACATTATTCCAATAACTTGCATTTTGAACAAGTCACTGATTGTTCAATGTACTATATCTTTCACTCTGACTTAGTCATTACAAGGTAAATCTTCTTGCTGTGTTGCAAATGAATTGCTAGTATTTATTCATCCAATGAAACTGAAAATTTAATATTCTTAGCCATGAAAAAAAGAGAATCTTGGGATTTTTTATCTTTTTTAATCCTTATCAGTATTTTTTCTTAGAGACCATAACACTGGATAGCTATAGGAGATAATACATAACACATAGGAGACACATAGGATAACACATAGGAGATAATGCTTCCTGAGAAATGAAAATCCTTATCCTTACCATTACATAATCAGTTCAAAGCAATAAAGTCCTTTCTTTTTAAATGTGTTTTGTTTTGCTTTTCTGTTTTATAGTTGGCGAGTTCTCCATGGGCCAAAATAAAAATAAAATCTACAGATTAGCAAATTTAAGTCATTGATGTCAATTGTGCATGGTTGTTAATTAGAATTGTACCAGTTTGAGCACATTTGATTAGCTAATACAGAAAAGAATAAAAAGTTTAACAGTGTTTTAAGATGAAGAAGAACATCCCTGTTTTGTTTTCCTTTAATTTTGTATGTAGTTTTTCTTATTTTTATATTCTGGTGTACATGCATATTCACTTTGCTGTAAAAATATTATAAGATGACCTGTACTCTATTTACATTCTAAAAGACTATAATATTTTGTGGATTTGATGCACTATAGTTTCATTATTCCTTTGTTGCTGGTTATTTATACTATTTCCATTTTCTGAAATATTTTAAATGACACTATTATAAACATCCATGTTTTATAACACATTTTGTTTATCCATTAATTTGCTGGACACTTTAACTGTTTCCCCTTTTTGGCTATTACGAATAAAACTGTAATAAACACTGATATAAGAATATCTATTTGAATCTCTACTGTTAGGGACTGGATTGTGTTTCCTCAAAATTCATGTTGAAGTCCCAAACCCCAGTACCTGAGAATGTGACTTTATTTGGAGATAGGGTCTTTAAAGAGGTATATAAGGTTTGTGAGATCGTGAGGGTGGCACCCTAATCCATTATAATTCGTGTCATTGTCGGAGAAAGAGATTAAGACACAGACATAGGCACAGAGGGAAGACCTTGTGAAGACAGAGGGAGAACATGGTTTCTAGAAGCCAAAGAGAGAGGCCTCAGAATAAATCAACCCTGCTGGCACCTTGATCTTGGCTTCTAGCCTCCAGAACTGTGAGCAAATAGATTTCTGTTGTTTAAGCCTATGATAAGTCTATCATAAGTCTAATGATATCATAAGTCTATGATATTTTGTTATGGCAGCCTGAGCAAACTAACTTACTTCCTTTCAAAATCTTTGAGTACATGCCTAGGAGTGGAATTTCTGGAGCGTATGTTTATTTATTTTTATTTCATTATATCTTCATTTATTCTGGATCATATGTTAATTTTGTGCTTAAATTTTTGAGGGATGATTCATTATTTTTTTAAACACTTGCGCCTTTACCCCGTGCCAAGATTTTGAGCCTATTATTTAGAAAGCAAAACAAATACAATTTTTTTTTCAGAGAGCTCACTATCTAAAAGATTACAAAATTATAAAAAGCCAGATGCAATGATAAAGATGTTTGAAAGATAATTGAAGTTTAATTAACCATATACTTGACAACATTGAATGATTTTACTTTTTTATTCCTAAGTTAATATATAAAAATGGCAGTACATCCTTATAGTAGTATCTTTGTTCAATTCATTGTAAAAAAAAATGATCACAAATCCTCCCTCTTTAGCCATATTCCTGTAATCTGAAGGTACATGGCCTCGCATCAAGAAGTAGAGTTTATTTCCTTACCTCATGGATCTTTCGTCATGTGACTTGCTTTGGCCAATGCAACATTAGGCAAAATGATTCAAGCAATCTGGAAAAGTGCTTACACACTGAGGCTTACTCTTTTGGTGACCTTAAATGCCTAAGGTCACCATGTGAAAGAACCTAATTTAAGTTAATCTCTTGGAGGATGAGAGTCCATACAGAAAACTGAAACAGCCCAGTGGCACCTAGCCAACTGCCAACGTATGCTGTGAGACTGTTCAGAATCATCCAGCCACCAGCCAATCTTAGTTGATTACCATGGAAACATGAAAGAGCTCTCAGAGACCACCAATCCAAACCAGATCAGAAGAACTGTTCAGCTAATCCACAGAATCATAAACTAGATAAAATGATTATTTTCAGTTGTTCGAGTGTCAAACAGCAGAAGGAAACATTTTGATTACCAGCTACTTTGACAATATTCCTTATAACTTTATTTCTTTTGTTGTTAATTATTCTTTGTCCTTTTGTCAATTCACATATTAATTTGTTCTCATCAATATATATGTTATATATGTGCAAATTCCATGATTACATGAACCATTCTTTTCAGTGTTCTGCCTTTAGCCTTTAGTGCCTATGGCCTAGAAATTAGAACACTAAATAGATGTTTGTTGAATAAATAAAAGTGCTTTTTACAGTCAATAGATATTTTATTTATTTATTAACATCTTTATTGGAGTATAATTGCTTTACAATGGTATGTTAGTTTCTGCTTTATAATAAAGTGAATCAGCTATACATATACATATATCCCCATATCTCCTCCCTCTTGCGTCTCCCTCCCACCCTCCCTATCCCACTCCTCTAGGTGGTCACAAAGCATGGAGCTGATCTCCCTGTGCTTTGCAGCTGCTTCCCACTAGCTATCTGTTTTACATTTGGTAGTGTATATATATCCATGCCACTCTCTCACTTTGTCCCAGCTTACACTTCCCCCTCCCCGTGTCCTCAAGTCCATTCTCTACGTCTGCGTCTTTATAACCTTTGTTATCTATAATTTGATTTCAAATAAATTTTCGATAATTTAAATCATTTTGATATTTTTCTTGTGCAGAAAAATTAGTATCTGTGTAGTTTGCCATATTTATTCACTTGCCTTTGTAAATATACTTCCATTAATCCAACCTTAGAAAAATTATCCTTTTGCCAGAAAAGGTAGTGAGATGGACCAATCATAGGGCTCATATCTTTTGTTTCCCCTCTTTCAAGGGTCACTGTCCTATACTCCATGGTGTTCAGTGTCTATAAACCACTGATAGGTATATTTTATCCAACATTTTTAGTCGTTTAAGGAAAAAAGTATGAATCTAGTCCATATTATACCATCTGGCTGGAAGGAGAAGACCTAGGATATAGAAGCATAAGAAATCAAATGTTTATATCAGCCAAAGTAGATTTCAGAGGAAGGAACAATATCAGGGATAAAAAGGAACATTTCATAATGATGAAAGAATCAATTCATCCAGAAGACAAAACAATATTAATTGTGTATGCTCTTAAAAATAGTTTCCAAAATATATTAAGTAAAATTTGACATAATGAAAGGGAGAACAGACAAATCAAAAAATTAAAGAGAATCTAACACCCCTCTATCATACTTTTATTGAATAAACACCCCCAAGATATTGAGTAAGTTGTAGAAGAATTGAAAAAAGAGGATTTAAGTGTTTGATGATGTTTTTAATCAAATAGTTCCAAAATACACATTTTCCCAAGTACTTATGAAACATTTACCAAGATGGAATATATGATGGACAATAGATCAAATCTCATTAAATTTAGAAGGTTTGAAATCATAGAGAGTACATTGTCTGATAATAGGCATATTAAGTTAGAAATCAATAAAGACATATCTAGAAAAAGAGCAGTCATTTGGAAAATAAGCAATACACTTCTGCACAGTCTGTAGAAATGCCATTCAAAATTCTGATCCTGGTATTCTTTGTTTTCTTTTCTGGTTTTCAATCTTACTATGTGTGAAACGTATATACTAATCGTTTCAAAAAACAAATTTTTAATGGTTTATTTTTCTTCTGTCTTTAATTTCTACTTTTATCTTTATTGTTGCCATTCTTCTTACTTTAGCTTTAATGTAATCTCATTTTTGTAGTCTCCTATTGTGAATGCTTAGATCACGGATTTTGCACCTCTCTTCTTTTTAAGTATAAGTATGCGAAACTATAAATTTCTATTTAAGCACTGCTGTTTTTATTCCATAAGCTCTGATATATTTTAGTATCATTCAGTTCAAAATATTTTCTAATTTCCTATATTTCTTTCTTTAATTCATATGTTTTGTAATAGAAGTGAGAGATTGCCCTCTTAGGAAATACCCACTGAAATGTACATGGGGATAAAGGGACACCATCTCTGCATCTTATTTGAAGGAAGGAGACAATGATAAAGCCATTATAGGGAAATTACAGTTTGTAATAATTATTAATACTATTGTATCCACTTTTCTGTACATTTGAAATTATGCCAAAATGAGCATTTAAAAGAAAATAAAGCTATTAGTCAATGACAAAAATATTTGTTGCAGGGACAAAAGGATGGTACAACATTAAGAAACCTGTAAGTGCGTTTCAATATATTAAATGATTAAGAGAGAATAACTATATCATTACCTCCATAATTTAAAAATATGTTAAAATTAAATATTTAGTTCAAATAAAATTCAATAAAAATTATTAACAACCATAGGATAGAAATAAAGTCCTTGTTTTGGTAGAGCACATCTGTGTGAAGCATACCGTATTTCATGTTTATAGCAAAATATTAGAAGGATACCTTTGAATTCAAAAACTAGATTAGGATGCCAGTTACCATAACTACTACTGAATGTAAAATTTGACGTAATTGGCAATTAAATAAGAGCAATAAAATTAGAAAATACATGAAAGTGTGGGTATTAGAAAGAATCAAGATTTTATCACTTTCAGAAATTATAATGATTACTTAAACTAATAAGAACTAATAAGAAAGTATAGATGACTAATTACAGACCCACATAAAATAAATAACATCTTTCTTACACATTATCAAAACTAAATTAAAGTTATATAAGACATATATTTTATAGTTAGAAATATATGTATATATGCATCTTACCTAGGAATAAACCTAACAAGAAATTCTACTGATATTTACTAGTCTATATAAAAGAAACAAAAAATTAAAGAATTACTTATAATACATGGTAAAACTCAGTATTTAAATATCTCAGTCCTTTCCAGTCTATGTTATTAATTCAAAGCAATGTCAGTCAGTTCCCTCTAGCACATTCTTTGGAACCAGATAACCTGTTTCTAAAATTTATCTACAAGATTAGATGTAGTAAGAGGGGGAATTGCAAAGAAACCTTTGAAAGGAGTATAGTATTCTGCCAAACTTAGGATCCTTCTCTATGTTTACTAAACATATAATATTTACCCAAATATATGATAGTAATGTTAATTCAAACCAAAATATTAATTCTGAATTAGAAAAATGAAGTAGTGAAAGAGAAGAGTAAGGTGAAATATTTGTATTATACTTTAGATTTCGTTAAATTGGATCTTTCCAATCAGTGCATCAATATTATCTTATTATATTTGTATCAGTTACATGTGAATGCTTAATTATGTCCAAAGATTTAACTGTTTGTGTTTGTGTCCTCAGTAATATCACAAACTTTTTATCATTATTGTCTGTTTTTCTTTATTGGACCATTTGACATAATGTATGTTTTTCTGAGAGTAAAAATCTTACTCTTGAGATCATTTGTTGATTTTAATTTCTGCTGTTTTTGTCACTAGATTTTCTGCACTCATATTTTTAAGTGAGATTGATGTGTGTGTGTGTATGTATGTGCCTGTGCATGCACGTATGCCCTGATATGTGTGCATAAGCATATTCAGGCACACACATTTTTAAAGTTTATACTAGCTTTGTAAAAAAATAATTTGTAGTTTTCTCCTGTTTTTCTTTGTTTCGGATCAATTTATGTATTAAGGAATTATGTGTTCATTCTCTTACTCTCTGAAATATAAATTCTAGGCCCAGAGCCATGATTAGAGGTAATTCTTTGACAAATTTCTCATTTTAATTTGCTCATTTGTATCATTACTCTTTTAGTATTGATTTCTTCTGGAGTCAGTTTTGATGATTTTAGACTACATAATTTTAAAAAGGATTTGAAAATTGTCACTTCATTTTTGGTTTGTATTGTATATTTGGTCAATTATATTTCTATATTTTCTTCCTAACAAGTCTTTCATATTCTCTTTATATCATTGTACTTTTAACATAGCTAAGTATTTTTAACAAAACATCCTCATAACACATAAGCAAGATGCCTAAATACTTCTGTGTAATTCGTATCACTAAATTCATTTAAAGATCAAATATAGAAATGAAAAGTGCCATTAATTTATCATCAAATAATTTCTCCACACCAAGATACCAAGTGAGTGATGTGAAGTGTAAACCAACCATCTGCTATGTTTCATGTTTTTGTGATACACTTGTTTCCTTCATCATAATGCTAGCAAAAATTATGTGTGCAGTCATTAGATGATTTTCTGGGCATGGTATTCCTTCCAGATGTATTTTTATGATCATTTCTTTTTTTTGGTTTCCTTGGCAATTTACTCATTTAGTAGGAATTTAGTGAATATCTTCTGTGTACATTGCTCTGTACTTAAATGAGTGATTTTTTAAAAAGTGTAAAATATGTCTTAATTTCTGGGAAAATTTGTTGTGCATGGACATAAAAGAAATAAATGCACACAGGAGAAACTGTGACAATTAAATTTACATACAACACGAAGTATACAAATGTCTGATACAGAAAATAAGTGCAAAAATAACAGAACAGACCGACAGAGACTGAGTTAGAAATATAATGAGAATCTAGACTTGAACTAGATAGTGAGTAATAAGTAAATTTTGGAAGTCAAGGGGAATAGAACGATAATTGGAAAATTAAGTATTTGAACTAAATATTTTTTAAAAAATCACTCTTCTCTTTTCATTCTAATAAAATTTTGGTAATGTTGGCCCAATAGAAAACTAACAGATTACCATACAATAGTAAATATATATTTAACAGACATTAATGGTTTTAAAAATGGAGAAGTTATGTTTTTAAAGTCTTTCTTCAGGAAAAACTGCATTATTTTTATCTTTACATTCCCTGATGAATCATTTTTTCCTCTTTTCAGAAATATATACATTGAACATCCATTTTATATGTGTATATATATATATATTTTCTATATATAGAGAGAGAGGGAGAGTTGAGCAGAGCTACAGAGAATAAAATTGCTCTGGTTCACAGAATTTCATTTTGGCAACAGGAACAATTTTTAATATATAAATCAAATAATGTGTTTTATGACAGGAGAAATAACCAAGTTGAGGGTTCATAGAAGGTCACCCAGATATGAGTTTGATATGTAAATATATGCATTATAGAAACATCATAAGGCCTTCAGTGTGGAACATAATTGGAGGGGTTAATCCTGGACACAAAAAAAATATGTAAAAAGTTTTTGAAGAACTCCAAGCAGGAGATGATGACGATTTGGAATAACAAGTTAGAGGTGAGGTTAGAAAGAATGAATAGATTAAGAGAACATTTGGGAGAGACAAAAGCTCTGGCCCTTATTGATTTGTTTTCAGAGGGACCAGGCAGGGAAAATGTATAAATAATGATTTTCAAGTTCCTAACCTAAAACTCTATTACTCCATTGCCTGATATAGGGGGTATTAGTTAAAACTGCTTTGGTTGCCAGCCAGAGAAACTCTACTTTGTCAGGGTGAGGCAGGAGTCACTAAATGATCCAGGGCCAAATTTACCCTGCCACCTGTCTTTGCAAATCAAGTTTTATTGCAAACAGCCATACCATCATCCAAGTTGAATAGTTGCACCTGAGACTATATGGGGCTCAAAGCCTAAAATATTTACAATCTAACTCTTAAAGGAAAAAGTTTGCTGAGTTTGAGGTAAAACAAAACAATGAAATTCACTGAAGTTCATTTGGCTTTAGATATTCAGACAGTGTGATCAGGACTCGGTATCTTTCAGCTTTGCTTTCATATTGATTTCTTTGTCCGGCTCAGCAGCCTGCTCCACTAAGAGACAGCAAGACCATTGCATCAGTTTAGAAGCTGAGTCCAAATAGAGCAAGTCTTTCCCAAATATTTTAGCAAAATGCATGAAAGTCATTTTAGGCATCCAGCCCTGGATCTTGCAGATTTACAGTCATGGATGCAATAAGATCCCAAACGCACTTGGTCTGTAAGGGAGGATTTGAAGTCTCCAAAGGAAAATCAGGGTGCTATAACACTCATACCAGTAAGTAAAGTTAATAGAGTTTGAAGACACTGTGAACAGAGGAGGATGACTTTGATTTTGAAAAAAAAGAGATTTTAAGAAAAAAATAGATAATATTATACCCTTTTTACAGATAAGAAAATTGAGACAAATCAAAGGTACCCCAAAATAATAACAGGCAACTAATACTATTTACTATTTGCTAGACATTTTGCTAAGCACTGTAAGAAACAAGAAGCAAGTGTTTCTTATAGTTCTCTTTCCTAACAATACATAATTATTGAAGACCCACCATTCTAAGCATTAAGTGTTAATCAGTTTACAAAAAGACAAAGTCCCTGTAATCTTGAAAATTATAATCTACTGTGCCATGACATAACAGGAAAAGGTTAGGAAATGCTAGCTTTCAATACCAATGTAGCATTAGCAAAGTATGATAGGATGCTCTCCTTTTAAATAAATGCCCTGTGGTTAGCTCAGCTCTCTCATACAGACAGGATCTATGCATTAATGTCACATTGGATGTCATTTTTTTTTTTTTGATTGTTAGCATAAGTTTTGAGGGAAGGGAAAAGAAACACATCTTCATCTGCTGTAAAATGTTTCCTCTGTATATATAAAGAAAATTGTAACAATTTTGTTCGTTTGGAAAAGCAAGATTCAATTTATTTAATTTATAAATGTAAATCATTATTATAGGATGTTGGGGGGAAGATTATGATTACAGTTAGTAATTATTGAGTCCTTGCAAAATGCCAAGTACTCTTTAAAGATAGTTAACCTACCATTAAAGCTGGCATCACTATAAACTATTTTACTAGCACAGAAATTCTGGTGGTTACCTGGCTCCTAATACATCTAGCCTGTGAAGGCAGGATTTGAACTCAATTGGGTACAGCTAGAGCAGGTGGCATACTCCATCTTGTGAGAAGATCTGAGGCTTTGCCTCTGAGTCAGTAAGTAGAAAGGAAATTACAATCCCTCTTTGACATTAACTAGATTAGGAGAGTGGCTGCAAACATTAGTCTTAACTGTATTAATCACATTAGTTTTTCTATTCAAACTGTTAGGTAGTTTAGGTCATCTAAGTGATATTCAGAATTTACACTTAGAAAATGTAGCTGGATTTTAATATGTTGTATATATATATAAATTTTCACAGAAGAGAATTAAATAAAGAGGAAATTAATGATAACAATAATAATGACAGCAATAGTCATGGGGAACATTGATCACATTACACTTGAAATACCAAAGGATTGAAACAAAGATGTTTTCTTTTAAATCAGATGATGTAAACAATTGCTTCAATCTTCTCTTTCATTTTCCTAAACTAGATTCTTAAGACCTTTCTGCTATGTGGCAGTTAGGGGTGTACTGAGTACATAAAATAACAACCTAGGAAGCTCTTGCTAAACCCACTTATTACAGTTCTCATTTTAATCTAACTCAAGCAAACTTATATAGGCATATATTCTGAGCTAAATCTAACATAGTTCTGTTTTCTGATCTCAAAGCCCCAAAACCTTTAGTTCTATTTGAGGTATTATTATCAATATCACTGTCTCATAAGCTTGCTAATAGTTAAATACTGACATAAATCTATAGGTATAGATAGAGGTAGATAGAGATAGATTCTTTTCAAAGAGGTTTCAGTCTATGCCATGTTAAGCACAAAGAGAGGATGATTATGTTTGTTTTATGTGTGTCAATAACATACAGGAAAAACTAGTTCCTTGAAACAAATATAGGGAACTTGGGCATTACACCATGCTAATTGTCATAAATTACAACTCTGCTCTTAACTGGATTTGTTATATAAAATAATTAAAATGTTGTTCAGTAAGTCAGTACTATTAAACATTTAAAACTTAATTTTTCTCCTCACCTCCAACCACATTTTCTACTGTTTTTCCTGGGAATTGGCTTCTCAATTTGGGGAACTCTCATTTTGATGGAGGTTAATGCCAAAGATCATCTTCCTGCAGGGTCATGTTACTAGAGAGTTTGAATACAGCTGTGGTGGGATTTGCTCTATATTAAACTAAGTTTGGAGGAGAAAGGGAGGCCCCCAGGTACACAGTTACAGCAGGGCATTTCAAAGTAATGCTTGACTGGTGGCCACTTTGAACTGTGATATACTGATATTGTTGAAGTATGTTTCTTTCCTTTTACTCTTAGAGTTATTAATTGTAAATGTTTGACAAGCACTTTTTACAGAGTAGAATCTTATATTACTTTTTTGCTTTTTAGTTTTATGCACAGAGAAAAATTATAGTTTTATATAACAGTACTTTTTAAATGCTTGTTTTTATGTTGTCCCCCAAATAATACAATAACCATCATCTCCATTTGAGTTCCTTCTTCTTAAGACATCAAAAATTGTCTATAAATACTGAATTATTTTCACAATATATTAAAGTTTTAGAGTTTCCTTATAATTTTTACCAGTATAGAATTATAACTATGAAGGAGAATGTATATATACAAAATCTTTCTAAATGGAAAAGGTTAAAAAATCTGTGTGGCTTAAGTAACCCAGACTCTCAGTACCCAGATATGGATGAATTAATCATCAATGACTAATATATATTTTGTATAGTTTGAATTTTATTAATTTGCATAATGAAGGGAACTTCAGCCCATTGGAATCCATGGGAAATCAATCATCTCATGTACAGTGTTCACTTCCCAGCTTTGGAACTATAGTGCCTGGAAATGATAAAGTGGTTCCCAGAATTTCAGTGTTAATTACAGTGTAGTACATCATTGGGGCCCTCATTTGGGAAAAAAAAATGTCTTTCAGAGATCTGTATTACATTTCTGGCTACTTCAAATAGTTGTAATTGTATAAGGAACACATTATTTTTCCTAATTTTGATTTTAAGCATTTTCCTAAGTTTTATCATATATATTTATTTGATAATTTTTGTAAACATGTTTTAGAAAAAAATTGCTAATCTTAATAAATCTTTTAAAATTATTTTGGATCCATGGTATTGTAGTAGATATTGTGAAACTGTCCAGATTCCCTCTTTGAGGCCCCCTAGGCACTCATTTTCCCAGTTTATGGGAATAGCAAGGCTGAGACCATTCACAGCTGCATCACTCAACTGGGAATTGCCTTCAGCCACAGGGATCTGCATAGCTCAAGATGATGCCCTTGGTAGAATGCAGCCAGAGCTCAGCTGTTGGCCAGTGGTGGGGAGGGGATATATATGTCTAACTCCCGTGCCTAAATTTGGGACAAAGATGAAAGCCCATCCCAACTCCAGAGCTCCTCAGAGAGTCAGTTGAATCTCCCCGTTGTCACCATATTGTTGGTCAGTTTCTCCCTCTGTCTAATCCTAATTTCTCACGTCTTTACTGATATGTATTCCAAGAGCACTCTGCAACAAAACTTCTACTTTCTACCCCCCATTTCATGATCTGTTCCAGGAAACTCATGTAACACAATTATCCTTGGAGTAGTCTTAGGGCGCCCACTCTAAAATGAGAATTTAGAGCTGGATCTCTTGCCAATGTATTGGATATTCATAAGAGTAAACAATATCTTGTCTACCATAAATGTGTTCTTTCAAGAAACACTCAGAGTTGCCTTGTAGAACATCATTTTAAAATTAAGGTTTATAAATATTTCATACCAGTTATTCAGTCTTCTGAATAGCAGAATCCAAATGAATCTTTCATTCTCCTGGTAATATATATATTCTATTGTTTATTGTCAGATTCAATCATTTATATTTCCATTCATTCTAAAACAAGAAATACCACCATAAAAATAAATCTTTGAAAGAAGTCACCTTGTTGTCCCATTTTAACCATTACTCACATGTAAAAATATTGTTATTAACAAAAACAATAGGAGAAATGGAAGCTACCATTATTCACTGTCTGATGTTTACTGGGAGTTTTAGACAAATTATTTCATTTAATTTCACTTCAATTCTGCAAGGAAAGTTTTACTATCAACAAATAAATTTCATTATCTAATCATCACTGCAAATTGCTGATGAAATTTTTAACAAATAAAAAAAAACTGATTTGTAGAAATGTTAAGTAAACGACAAATGCCTAAAGATAATAAATGGCACAAGAGCATATCAAGCCCCAGATTAGGATTCCAAAACCCAAGACTTCCCATACGCTATGTAGTCTCTTAAAGTGTAAGGAAACTAATAGTCTGATACACATGTATAGACTCAGTTACATCAAAAAAACAATCATATACAGACAATTTAAATTTAGAAGAAGGAGGAGAAAAGGAGGAGGAGGAGAAAGAAGACAGAAGGAAGATATTATGGCTCAGCTATAGAAATTTGCTCTACTCTGTACGGAGAGCTCATGGTAATAGAGGCTGAATCCTAAAAGGAAGTATTCCTAAAAGTCCTAAAAGGAAATGAAAGATGCCAGTCATAAGACCTGGAACCAGAAGCTGGCACCGTGTAGCTTCTACCCTATTCCATTGGTCAAAGCAATCACAGACTTTCAATATTTAAGAGGGGACATAAACCAAATTTATTGAAGTGAAGAGGGTAAAAAATTATGGCTATCATTAATTTACTACAGCCTTAAAGTAACATGGTGAATATTTAGTGAAAGACATATATAAATATACATATACATATATATATTAGGGTCTTATGCAAACTTGAGGGGACAAACGCTTTGTCTGTTTCTTCTCTGTGTCTTAGAATCATTTTCTCTTCTCTCTCTCTCTCTCTGTCTCTCATCATTTAACTTGGTGGTAAAATTCATAGATCCAATACTATAGGTCTAGGGAAAAGAGGTTGAATAGACAATTTTCACAAAGCCTAAAAACTGGAATGCTAAAGACAAATCTCCCTTCAGTTCAGAAAGTTCTCAAGTTTAGTATTCCACATAAAGACAGCGTTGGAATTTTAAAATTCTTTAGGAAAAAATAAAGATGATAAGATGAAATTTGTTTGATTGGCACAAGATTTTAAACTTTATATTTAATATCTTCATGCAGCATGTATTTCCTGGTTTTCCACAGACCTTCCACTTCTGAATGTTATGCACTTGGTCCCTTTGTCATCTGCCTGACCCCTGAATGCATCTAAGTTCTCCATCTCTGTCATTGTGCTATAATGGCCAAATTCTAGCTAGTCATAAGAGAAACCTGTTATGTCCTCTGTGCATACAACCCTTAGAAACTTGTGCCCATAGTAGGTTTCAAGGATTCAGAGATCCTGTTACTGGCAGTCTTTTTGAAGGTCATCAATAATTATCATATACAAGGCTGACTCAGGCATCTCATCTGTTAAGAGGCTTCTAGAACTGAATGTGTATTCAAATAATAAATATATAGCAAATAGTGAAAATGGTTCCAAGCTGGAATTTACCACTTTTGGTTTCAACATGTATACACTTTGTAAATAAATTGAAACAGCCACTAGCAATTATTCTAATAAAATCAGATATTTTTCAAGATAAATGAGGGCTTCAAATCAAGTGTTTCATTTTATAAATGATGAACTTGAGGTCCAGGGAAATTAAATGACTTGTCTAATCATGTAATTTATGGTAAAGGCAGGACTGAAAGTTAAGTATCTTATTAACATTAGGGGCTTATTAGAATATAGCTTAATATTTCAATATACCAGCATCGAAACACCAAAACAACCTACATGTCAATATCCTTTTAGCTTTTAATACATAGTTTGAGCAATCAGTTCCTCTTTATATAGAGACATATTTTAGGACAGGTATAACTTTATTTGATATATTATTTAGTATCCCTTTTTACAGTTTCTTATTCCAAAGTGGGAGTATAAATTTATTTGATAAAACTGGCATTTTCCAGAACTATATTAAGTCTGAAAGGTGAGTGTGTGTGTGTTTGTATTCTCTCCATCTTAATATGCTCACATTTTTATGAAATCTGAAAATCAGCTTTATGGAATTAATCTTATTTCCTAATAACTTCAGTCTAGACCAGAGATAATCAAATTATATCTCCTTTTATGAGCAGCAATAAGATGTCATGTACAGACTTAAAAATCACAGAGTTGGATTAAAACCCCAGTGACTCTGGCTACTTTATTTCTCTGCTTCTCAGGTTTCTCACCTAGCTTGATTGTTTGGAGATTAGAGGTAATATATCCAACTCAGCTAGAACATCAAAGACCTTAAATGTATATTAACATTTTATCATTTGTTCTCAGAAACTTTAAGTTTACATAAGGAGATTGTGTAAACATTTGCAGATGTTAAATACAGAAACATATACGTACATTAAGCTGCATTAATAATCAGATATACAGGTAATTAAATAGCCACATTCTTTAGGAAGAACAAGACTCACGTACAGAAATGACATCTTTTACTTAATTGATGTCCTGGGAAGAACAAATAACAGTAGTTCTTAAATTGTAATGGCTTCAGAAATCAGTGAAATTTGTATCACTCAATGAGGAGGTCTTTCTCAAATATACAAGTTCCAACTGATTGTTAATGTCTGAGCTAATACATCAGTAGCATGAAGCTGATTAAGTCTTCAGTGCTTTTTAGCCCTATAACATTGAGGTTAAGTCTAGCAATGATAACTTCCGGTTGAAAGTATCATTGAAAATTAGGTGTCTGATTGTGATTCTGAAGTCAATTTTTCGTTTTATTCATTTTTAACAAGGAAAGATAGTAATTTTATATACGCATCTAATTTTAAGGAAATCTTTTGAGTTGACTGGAGCTAGATTTATGAAGTTACAGTTAACTGACTAAATTATTTTTTTTAACTGGGATGACTTACATTTACGTGAAAATTTTTAAAGTAAAAATAGCACTCTAACAGGTGAAATCACCTATTATAAGCATTGATAACCTTGAGGTGATCAGCAATGATCCTTGGAGATATTGAAACATTATTTTAATAGAGTAGAAAAGACATTTGACTCTAGTAAATAGTTAAGTTATAAGCTCAAATCTTTTAATGATAATATAGAGAATAAGTATAAAAGTAACAAACTTTCTAAATATCAATTTAAAAATTCACACTTTTCTTCACCTTCCTTTTTAAATAAGAGTAATAATTAATCCAATGTTTTTAGCTCTCAAACCACTTGTGTCAGTAGTTCCTCATACTTAGAAGTTTCCTGCTTAAACCAAAGAATTTTAGAGTAGAGTTAAAGATATTTGAGACATAATACTTTATTTTTAAATCTAAAAGGGCACATGTTGGCAAGGATATTTTCCCAACTGCAAAATTCTAACATTGTGCTCAAAAATCCCTTGTAGAGTGTGTATTTAAATTTCAAGACTGATTTTTCTCATCTAATACTTTTTCCAAGTATTCTCTATAATTGTTTTTACTAGACTGTGAGCTCCTTAAAGACAGGAACTGTATGACTTTATTTCAATTTTCCATGTCAAGAACCTCTTAGATATGTTCTCATTTATTCAAAAATTAAATTCCACTCTTAAATACTAGCCTCCTATAAGCTAAGATTATCAAGCTCTGGAGCCAAACTCTCTTGGCTTATATTCCATATCTATCGCATATTGGATAAATGTCTTAGTTTACTTATCTGCAAAATGCGAAGACTAATAGCCCCTATTTCCTAGGTTCTGTGAAGATTTAAACTGTTAATACATATTAAAATATTGAGAACAATGTGAGATATCCACTAACTATTAAATGAAAGTTGGGCAGTGGAGCACAGCAGTTAAGAGAATGGACTCAGGAACCCTGTGCCTACAACATGTACTACCTGTAATTTTGTGCTAATTAATATCTGCATGACTCAATAGTCAATATCTATCAAATGGAGATAATGATAATAATACTCCTACTGCTAAGAAAAATATGTGATACCTACCCTTTTAATGATTAGTTATATATTTCAAGAGGTATTCCAGGAAACTGTTCTCATTATTACAAGTGAGGTCTTTCACTTCAAACTTCTGTGTAATTTGCTACTCCAGTGTACTGAGCTGGAGTTTATGTGAGCCTTGAAAGCCTACTCTAACTAAATAAGAAATGGCCTATTTCTTTTTTGTGTTCTGTTCCTACAAGGCTTTAAAAGCAGGGGTACTTCCACAGCCGACTAGGACCCACTAACAAATCACTCCAAAAGTAGAGTCTGAGAGATCATGTAACATAAAGGAAGGCTAAACTGATTTCTGAGTTTAATTGAAAGAGGGAGAAAAAGATAAGAGGAAGAAGGAGAGAGAGGGAGAAAGGGAGGAAAAGAGAGAAGTGGAATTAAAAAACTATTTAGAAACTTTAATATTTACCATGATTTTCTTCTCAAGTAAACAATTCACCCATAATGCCTCATGATTACTTTATTGTAAGAGTTTGCAAATGTATTTTGGTTACTAGGCACTTCCTTCATAACCTCTAATATTATATAATACAAATATGCTATCCCTAATAAGGCCTGGATGACATGCAAGTCTCCAAACCAGCAATTTATTTGGTTCAACGTATAGCAAGACAAAACCTTAGGATGAGCAGAATAGGCCTGTAAAATTTGCATGTCCTGGGAAGAAGTGTCACAGAACTAGTTTTTAGATTCTATCTAAAGGATGTCTACGCTATTCTCATGCAGTTTGATATCTGGATACCCAGGCCAAAGGCTTTCCTTTTCTTTCTCCTTTTTTTCAGTACTTTGTAAATTTTAATTTTTTTTCTCCAAGTATTGATTCTTGATTATACTCCATTAATGTACTCACTGGCTTGGCTTTCTAGCAATTTTCTTTTCCCTTTTTTGACCATGATTTCAAAAGAACAATACTCTAATGCTGACTTTGACAACTTGGCATGGTGCTTCCCCTGTAAGTTTACAACTGTTGTCTTTTATGAATTTGCAGTGGGAGATATTTCAGTGGATTTAAATGATACCTTTATTCTAGGAGACTACAAACATAAGCAAGCTGGTCTAAGGATTAGAGAATAAATTCCTTTCCAAAAGCGTTCACGAGCACACAAGGGAAACACATACACTCGTCAATTGTGTTGTCATTCTACAATATAAAGATTTATACAGAGCAAAGCGATCTGTGATGCCTATGCTAAAAGAAAAATGTCTTGGATTAAAAATTATTATTTTATTTAATAACCAAGCTTACACCTGGAAGTCCTGACCCAACTACAACCTTGAACCTCACCTGAACTTGAAATTCCATATCATCACTGAGCATCACAATTTCTCTCAGCCCTACTACACATTCCCGAGCCCTATTCCCATCCTCATGTCCCATTCCGTTCAAAGGTCACTGGTACTAAAGACTTAAAGTGTAATAATCTCCTTTGTAGGATGCATTTAGATGTCCAAGAACAAAATTAGTTGTGTCACATCAAACCTCCATAAAGCCATTTTAAATTACATACCTGATGCTGCAGTAAGACTTTATCCTTGTTTATGACTAACAAGATAACTGATCCCTTTCTGGAATAGATAAAAAAATACTTGCCTGATTTTCTTTTCATTTCATTTTTCTTTAATTTGTTTTAACAAAACTTATATTCTTATTTCTAGTCATTGTAACCATTGGTCTCAGATTTTAAAAACCTAGTTTCAATGCAGTTTATACCATGCAAAATTAAATTGAAAGTTCAAATGAATATTTTAATCATTTTTTAAAATTCTGTCTAAATTACATGGATAATAGAATAAAATTAACTCTCAAACAGAATGAAATGACCTGTGGACAAAACCCTGAAGTCTTCAGAATTGGGTTGAGATCATGCAGTTATTTCGGATAATGCAAAAAGTTCAATATTAGGAGATATCCTGTCTGTTTTTTGCAGATGACAGAAGAATGATCTTTTCTAAAACGAATCATTGCCATATAGCATTACTCTCTGCCAGCCAACCTCCAGCTGCTTTCTCAGACACACTTTTTTGTGCTTATAATTTTATTTTGTTCCTCATCTCCTTAAATACTAGGACTGAAAGTGAGTATTTCTCCTCTTCCTGTGCCTTTTCTTGACCTTTTTCTTTACCTCCAGAGCTGTAAGGGTCCAAAAAGTAATATATGAAATACCACATTGAATATTGGCAACATTTTTCATCCATCACCTGTGAAATAGATAGTGAAGGAAATGTCTAACTGACAGCTGACAAAGCTTTTCTTGTCTTTCTAGTCCCATGGCACAATTCTAACAGTTGCAGTTCTCCCAGATGTATATGGATGCTGACTGAGCTAGTTGACATGCTGTTCTTAGCAAAATGCAATATGTTCAATCAAGCTGGTAGAACCAGAGTCCATAAATTTATCATGCAAATGTTAATGGTGAGAAAGCCTTCTCAAAGGATGCCGATGCAAAGAGAGCCAGGATTGGCTTCTGTTTCCAACCGGACAGTTCATTCAGTGGTATTGTTGACCTCAACAGCCCCAGGACCAAATTTCTCAAAACCATTCAAAACACTGGTAACATTTATTTCAAAAGAGTAATTATAGGGCTTCCCTGGTGGCGCAGTGGTTGAGAGTCTGCCTGCCAATGCAGGGGACGCGGGTTCGTGCCCCGGACTGGGAGGATCCCACATGCTGCGGAGCGGCTGGGCCCGTGAGCCATGGCCACTGAGCCTGCGCGTCCGGAGACTGTGCTCCGCAACGGGAGAGGCCACAACAGTGGGAGGCCCGCGTAGCGCAAGGAAAAAGACAAAACAAAAAAAAGAGTAATTATAATGAAAGACTCTCCACTTACAAAATGAGTACACACCAGCAAAGATTTTTTCAGCCACATTATATATGGAACGACATTGTTAGAAAATGCATCAGGACAATTCTTTGCCTTTGTTGAAAGAGAGGGAAGGATGTGAAATATATGTAAGAATGTTAGAACTCCACTAAATTAAAACAGGAAGAAACTCAAATTTAATAATAAAATTTACTAATAACAATGACTATACTGTTTTCCAAAATAAAGATATCTAATATTAGATCATTTATTTGCCAAAATTCACATTGGGAAATATCAAATTTCTATAATGTAGAGTCTCTCACGTTTTGTATCTAAACTGCCCCAGAGAATCTAAGAATTATGACTGCCAGAGGCCTTCATTTATCTGAAACACAATAAAAATAAGTTAAAAATATACATAATGGGGCTTCCCTGGTGGTGCAGTGGTTGAGAATCCGCCTGCTGATGCAGGGCACACGGGTTCGTGCCCCGGTCCAGGAAGATCCCTCATGCCGCGGAGCGGCTGGGCCCATGAGCCATGGCTGCTGAGCCTGCGCGTCTGGAGCCTGTGTTCCGCAACGGGAGAGGCCACAACAGTGAGAGGCCCGCGTACCACCAAAAAAACCTAAAAAAACAAAACAAAACTAAAAACATAATGAGCACTGAACATATTGGTAATATTTTAAAAATTTCTTTAGAGACATTTTGATTTTTTAAACCAGGGAGAATTAGGGAAATAATTGATTCTAATAGCTTTTGTTAACAGTGATATTTTGCATTTGTCATGTGTCTGTAGAAACTAACATTTTTTGAGAACCACATGTCAGGTGCTACGACATCTCAAATGTTTTAATTCTTCACTAGAGCCCTCTGATGTAGGTAATTTTATTCCCAATGTTTCTCAATTGTTTTTCTGACTCTTTCCTCTGACATTTTCATTCTGCTCTTGGGATTACCCAGTAGGTTTTGTTTTTGTTTTTGTTTTTCCCTTAACCAAGTGACATAATTCCACTCCTGTTACTTGCCCTAGAGAAATGTAAATGTATACAAATAGAAAAACTTGCTCTTGGATCCTTATAGCAAATCTATTCACAATCACCAAAAACTGGGAAGAACCCAAATATCTTTGAACAAGTGATAAATAATCCCTGGTACATCCATACAATGGAATAATATTCATCAAAAAAGAATAAACTATTGACAAATGCAACAACTTGAATTTACCTTCAAGGTATTATACTGAGTGAAAGAAGCCAGTCTTATAAGGTTACATATTCTATGACATTTATGTACTTATATGACATTCTCAAAATGATAAATCTATCCATCTTTGTCTGGGTTTAGAGATGGGGGAGGTGTGATTTTAAAGGGATAGAACATAGGAGGTTTTTTCGGGCAATGGAACTGTTTTATACTCTTACTGTGCTAGTTGATTACATGCATCTATACATGTGTTACTACTCATAGAAATGTATGCCAAAAAGTGAATTTTAAAATATAATAATTAAAAAAAAAATTGAAGACAAAACAAATGTAAGATAACTTTCACAGAGCTGGGGAATTTTTTTCTCCTGGAAATGAATAGAATTTTGTGAAAATTACATTAATCTTTAAATATTTGAAAGGCTATCATATGGTTTACACAAAATTATCAAAATTAAGAAACTTGAACTTATTTAAAACCATTATTTGTTTTTATAATATCACTTATCTCATCTTGGTGTTGCACAGTCTTATTTATCCTATTCTTTTCATCTTGCTCAGTAATCTAATTTTGTTAATTTAAAAAACAACCTTCTAGGCCAACCACTACAATCATATTCCACGAATTATAGATTATTAAAAAGACCCTTAATATTATTGGCCATTTAAGGAGGTCACAAAGTCGAGGAGGAGAAGTGCCTGGATTCCTTTTCTTCCCTCTAGTGTTATAAGTCTCTTTCTCTCTGAGTTTATTTAGTGAGTGAGTGCTGCCAAGATCTTCCAGTCTGGAAATTGGAGATACTTAATTCTTGAGCACATGGCTCAAAAACTTTAACATTTTAAATTTGGCATAAACCTCAGTCTCAGGGAAAAACAGCTGCTTTGCTGAGCATTGGGGTGAAAATGATCATTAAAAAGTTTTAAATAAGTGGAAAACGCTATTCTGCCTGATCATTAGAAAGTTTTGTGAAATGTTAGCAGTTGAGGAAAACCCTACCCCCACCTCATTAGATACTATAGTCAATGTGATATGTCAACAGGGAGAACAGAAATACATTCTGTTAAGCATTGTATTAAAACAGAAATTCATAATGTAAGCACAATAATTCTTTGGGATTATTTAGGATTTTTACCTCAATTTGAATATACATTTCACTCTTGAGAGGTACTTAAAAGGAGGCTGTTTGATGTGGTCTTCTGGTATATTTCCCTGGTACCATCATTTCTTTTTTAAATTGAAGTATGTATACTTGACATAAACATTATGTTAGCATCAAGTGTACAGCAAAGTGATTTTTAACTATTGCTGTCTTAAGACATTTACTTTGAAGCATTTATCCAAAACTTGATATTTTGTCATGTAGCAAGCAAGCAAGAGAAAAGAATTTATTAAGTAAAATAAGAATAACATAAAATATTGAGATGAAGAAATAGCGCTTTTCCATTTTCCTTTCTTGTCTCTCTTTTTCTTTCTCCCTTCTCCTCTTCCTCCTTCCTACCCTCCCTCCTTTTCTTTTCTCCTTCTCCATCTTTATTTTAAACTTTAATACAGAATGGCCTAGAACCTCAGTCCTACAGTAGTCAAACAGAAAAAAAGAGAAAGAAAATGTTAAAATGAGCAGAGACACCTCTGGCCAAGAAATTATATACATAGTATTTATATATAATATATAAAGGTCTCTATAATTTGCTTTCTTGAATATTACCTATAATAAATCTTATATTAGATGGAAATAAGGACATATTTTCATCACTGAGTCAGTTCATTTTATATTTTGGCTATGAGCTTCTTACCCTATAGCCAGCTTTGTTTTGTTTACATTCTTTTGAACATTTCAAGCATTATTCAGATTCTTTACTTAACACTCAGAGAAAAGATTGGTAATTCCTTCTCTGAAATCAAGGCAAATCTACCCACTCTCAAAAAGTGTATGTGGCCTATGAGTGCACCATTCAAGGTATAATGACCAGCAAATTTTTTAAAATAGCATATTTACCAAAGAAAAAAGTAATCTCTGCTAACATTTAAATCTGTAATACCTGTTCAGAATATACATTACTATGTCTTGAATCTTTTTTTCTTTCTTTTTTGTTTTAGTATATTCTGGCAAATGATGAAAAACTAGTGTTTACGTAATAGTTAAATAGTTAATATGCCCCAATTTTATGGAACAATTAGTTTTGAACATTTGTGTCCCAGACAATCACCTTTTTAAGGAAGATAGATTCTATTTTTATATTCACATCAAATAAGAGCTAAGGTTAAAATATTATATATTTTTATGTATGTACATATATGTATATGTATATATATCACATATATATGTTGGCAAATCATAAATACCTCACTATAAAGATCCCAATGGAAAAGATAATCCTAAATATTTTTCCTTGGATGGAAATCGTGTCATGATATAACAGTTTATAATATTGTACTTTAATCATTAACTTTTACTTCTCATTTAGGAATAAAAAAATTTCAGTGTATATATTATTGTTTTTCACTATGGTACATTTGGGAAAATAAGTCAACTACGGAGTAACTCTTCCCTTTTATTCTCCTTTGTATGTGATGGAAACAGTTATTCAGTAATGTGGCTCTGGAAAACAAGTAGACTCTCCACCATTTGCCTCCTGTGATCTATGTTCTTTGAGAATATATATATATGTATATATATCTTATACTTTAAGAAAGACAAACACACAAAAGATTTCCAAAAAGAGTCAAGTTTCCAGCATTTTTTGAAAGGAAGTTACTTTTCCTTGTTTTCACTGAGTATAAGTTTAACACATCATTTTGGATGCCTTCTATAGCTTATATTTTGCATGGAGAATGTCTCTCACTTCCTAATGATCATCTGATCCCTCTCTCCCTATCGCCACTTATTGGTGAGAACACTGACCCATTAAGCTTTGCTTTATCCATTGAGAAACAAATAGAATGTTAGTGCAAGCTTTCCGGCCAGAATTTTGAGTTTCAGTTTCATCTGTATTGCCAACATGCTCTAATTAAGAGAATACTTTCATGATTTGTTATTGCTTAAGCTTGTTAGAAAGGTTCTTCAGGTTTTTGTTTTGTTTTATACAGCGGCTAAACAATGATCATAATCTATACTGCTTCCATGGACTCCATTGTTTTATACTATAACTGTTCATAATTAATGAATACATAGAAAGTGGTTAAATTAGCAAGGTAACATAATAGGATGGATCAGACTGAACACAATTCATTCAGTCATCAGTTTGAAGAAGGATTTGCAGCTTAATCAGCTTGGGTCCACGGATTGATCTAATGAGAACAGGACTCAACAAAGACCCAATTATCTCAAAATGATCTGCTGGGGACATAGGAACCACTTAGCCAGGTAGAACTTTTGACATTGAGATGGCAAGAAATTAATCATAATAATTACTATTACTATTATTATTATATAAACACACACATATATATAAACCATGTATCACTCTACATAGAATATACATAGACTATACTATATATTTTATATACTATATATAATATATACATAATATATGTATTTTTTGAATAGATACTATATATACAGAGATATCTATAAATGGATAGACTTATATATATATAACATATGTTATATATATACAGTGTGTATATATATATATATATATATACAGTGTGTATATATACATATATACAGTGTGTATATATATATATTTTTTTATATATATATATATACTTAAGCAACTCTTCAAGCCATTTCCTTAAGATGCTTCATATCCCCTCTATGAGACAAGAATTTTTATTCCTCTTTTAAAGAATGAACTCGTTGCTTTAATTTTTCAAAACATAAATTTGTACTTCAATAACTGATAATATTTCCAAAAATTTCAACATCCTTTTTCAGTTATGGAACTTGTACTAGTATAAATGCTATGACAGAAAATCCCAATCTTGAACTTTGCTATAAAATATAAGAAAGTATTACATGATAACACATTATATTAAGCTCAGATGTGTTCATTATAGTTTTGAAGATTGAAGGTCTTGCATTCTGATTAATATTGTTTTATATTGTATGCTATGATCTACAATAGATAAAATATATGCGGCTTACTGAATTTATTTTATAAAATATCCATAATTTTGGCTATCATCTAATACAAGGTAGTTAAATCTAATCAGCATGTTTCATTATCTTTCTCATAAAATAATTCTACAAAATAAATGTAGGGTACCTAATCCAAACTCTCTGAGGCTGTGGAACTGAAAAATATTTTTAGCATACAGTTAATATATGCAAAAATTATTGTTTTGTTAGCAATATATCCATCTGTATTATAAAATTTTTCCACTTAATTTCAGAAAATCCATAGAAATGTTACAAACTTTGCTACAAAATTGGCATGAACAAATACTATCAAAAACTATTTTATGATTTCAAATTTAATATTTGATCCTGCATGTAAAATAAATTACTTCTATTGTATGAAACAATTTTTCTTCACAGATATTTATGTGTGAAATTAAATATTTCATACATTCATTAATTTTATAATTTTAGAAACAAGCCACTCTGAAGTGCACTAATCAACTTTTCCATTTGTGTGAAAGCTAATTCTTTAATGGGCAGTAATAATTTTCTCTGCCTAATGAGTCATCATGCATGCCCTGCATATTGAGGGCTTAAAATACTCCTTATTTTCATCATCATCAATGTTGGACTGCGACTTTCAGCATAAAAATTTTTATCCTTTGAATTAGATATTTAAATACTTCTCTTTATGTTAGCTACAATGTTAAATATTAACATAATTTTGCCCTCCAAAAGGCCGGCCATATCCTCATGAATTCATGTTCTTCTGAAAGTGCCCTTGTTTGTTATTTATTAATTCTCATTAAAAGTCTGCTAGAGTGGTAGAGATGGGACCAAATTCTTGAGATAGAAGTGAAAAATAACACTTATTTTTAATGACATTTGTATAAGGATGCAATAAAGCAAAAATAAGTCACTCCAAATATTAACCATAGTGTATAAATTTATTTGCATACTGATAAATTTAGTATTTTTATAAATAGAAGTGAAGCCACTGTGATTTTCACATGGAAAAACTGTGAAACCAGAAACTGCAAAAAGCAAACTATTTTTCTAAAATTGTAGCATATTATCATAATCATGTTAGAGCAAATATGAAATATGAAAGATATTTATTCTCAATGAGACAAACAGAAGACTATTCTCTAGGAAAATATTATTTGTAAGGAACAAAATGGAATACATTATAAAATGTAAGTAAATGAGCATATAGTATAAAAGTAAAACTTTTCTTTCAGTTAAACAAGTTTTCATCCAGATTTGATATCCAGATATATTATACACTCATTGAACTTCTGATAGGAATATTTGACCCTGAGTTGACTCTAACTGCATCACGCTCTCTCTCTGTCAGGTAAAACATTAAGTATGAAACAGAAGGGATGCAAGTCATTTATTTTTCAAGAATATTCAAGCCCTTAAAAACAGAAAAGTAGAAATGATGTTTCTAGGACATGTGGCAGTGGAATTAACATTTTGAGTTGAATAATAGGCAGTTAAAGGGAGATTGCCAGTCTCTAAGAACAAATTTAATTTTCTGGGAGTTGTACAACTAATGATTTACAGTCTTGGTTTTGTCTTCCCATGGATATAATTTTCAAATTAATTCCATTCTCTGCTACTTTAGTGTTTGATCTGGATAGGTAGATAAATTTGTTGCACTGTGATCAATCATAATGATTTTTATCAATAATTTTGTGTTTCATGGCAAACTCTCTGTTAAATATAACTACAAATTAAAAAGAAAACCAAAACAAAAATAAAAACAACTATCAATTAGGGAAAATGTTACCCTGCTGTGGCTAATATGATAAAGCAGCATCACACAGATTTGGTGGTGCCTTCTGGCCATGTATTCTTGCTTCTCATGGATATATAAAGTTTCAGATACAACACAAGTTTTTGAAAGGAATTTATTCTGTAACATGAGAAAATGAATAATTTCTTTATTGACCATAATAATCTTTTGAGAAGAGCATGTGTCCTTTCCTGCATTTTAATAACTCTTTTGGTTCCAGGAAATATTTAGTTCACCATCTATTATCTCATCATATATGTTTCATCATTCCACAGATATGTGGTTAGAAAAAAGGATTGCTAACTGAATTTTCTTCAAGAAATATTTTTACTTATTTCCCCTAACTCCTCCACAGGTACCCCACTACACTCTTTCTCAGTATGTTAGAGGATTTCCAATGAACCATATTCACTAATAGATTTATGCTGATTTAGACCTCTTCCAGAAGAACTTTTTGATTTTAAGCTCCCAACTCCATGTCTCTCATCTCCCAATTTAACGTGTTGGAGTTGGAAGATGGAAGATGGTTATATTAGCTTTTGCATTTATAAAGCCTAAAGGTTTAAATTTCTGCAGTTCTTGGCATACAAGGAAAAAGTTATTTCTATTACAATCTAAAACGGTCTGAAAGTGATATAAAAAATATCAGAAACCAGTCTTAAAAATTGTCTATTTCAAAAAAAAAAATTAATTTGGGAATGTATAAATTAATTCAAATATTTAATTGTCTTCAGCCAAACTGTGTTTGCTTATATTGCATTAAGTATGTCTCCTTCTAAATGTGCATGCAGTGAACCACACAATTATAACAAATTCCCCAAAATATGTATTCTTAAACCCCAGTTCTATAAGGTCAGCAAACTATGGCCAGCAGGCCAACCTTCTGTTTTTGCAAATGGAATATTATTAAAACAAAGCCATGCCCATTCATTTACCTATTGTCTGTGGCTGCTTTCCTAGTACAACAAAAGAGTAGTTGTGATAGACACCTTATGGTCTGCAAAACCTTTAATATTTGCTGTCTGGCCCTTTAAGAAAAAGTTTGTTGCGTAATAAAATATTTTCCTGATGGCAGTTCCTCAAATAATTTATGCTACAATATATGTTGATTTTCTACCCCACGTGCTGTGGGGTAGAAAACTTCTGACAACACAGCTGCAGCAGAAATTCCTGAGTTTTCTATGTGGCCAGTGCCTCTTCAAGAACTCTCCACAATCCATCCACTGATGATCCTCCTTCTGAGATTCTTATTCCACACATCCTGCTAAGTGTGCAATGTGATACTAACACTCCACAGCTAGTTGGATAGAAATATTACCTCAAGTAGATAAGTCCAATTTTCTTCCTCGAGTAATATAAAATCAGTTAATTATCCATGAGTATAATTGACCTGTATAGTGATGTGTGCTTTAAGGCTGAAGTTGCCATGTCAAGAATGCAATTTTGAACTATACATGATATCGAACAAATGGAGAGAAATATCTGCAGAAAAAAAGTAGAAGCAAAAGATACTCAAAAGAAGCAGAGAAGGGGAATTTACAAAAAGAGAAGAGACTCTGCCTTGATTCTGAAAAATTACTAGTTCAACTTTTTTGAGTCCCATCTATTATATTCAAAGAAATTTGAAGGTACTACATCCATAAACATAAAAAGGACATGACCTAAAATTGGATATTTAAAAAAAGTTTTGATAAATTATAAATGCAATGGTTAAATAAAAATAATCCATAAATATTGGGGAGATAAAGAACACACAACAAGGAAAGAATGAGAAAGAAAAGAGGAGAGGAGAGGAAAGAGGACACATTATAAGGCAGGAAGAAGAGACACAGAGAAACATTTTAGAAGATCCAATATTCACATTATAGGAGTTCCAGAAAGAGATTACCCAGAAAATATATAAAATCAGATTTTAGTTAGACCAGTTCACCAAGGTATATTTTTTGGCTTACTCTTCCTGAAATCTGAAAATTCCTGGAGCAAACACGTTACCTTGACTTCATGTCTTCTTTGGGTTATTGATTTGAAACTCATCTTTTTGGTATGGCCTTCTCTTGGTTACCAAATCTAAGTAAATTTACTCATGCCAACTCCATCTTCTCAAATCCACGCCAATTTCCTTCACTGTAACTGACCTTCTGAAATTTATGTTTATGTGATCACGGGTTTGTTTTTATTGATATCTGTTGCCCTCATTCAACTCCACCCTCCATAAGGGTAAGGGCTATCCATCAGTTTTCATAGATCTCTGTGTTCCACACTTCTCATAAAGCCTAACGCATAATATGGCATCAATAAGTATTTGTTTTATTCATCTTTGCATTTACAATGAAATGTTGACCTATTATAGAAATAATCAGGAATTGCTGAAAGAATTTTTAAATAAGATTTACAAATAACTCTACTATTTAATGTATGTTTTAAAAGATATCTAAAAGACAGTAACTTTTGAGTGGAGGAGCCATTTCTTGTTTGTATTTTATACGTTTGCAATTTAAGCAATGGGCAGAAAAATGACTTAGTTTATGATTTTACACTGAAAAGAATTTTGAAGCAAATGTTACTAAGGAGATAAAGAGTTGGAGTGTTCTCTTGGGCCTATTCTATTTTAAAAATATTATTTACAACAATCTTATTTCTTATTCTTGGAATATCAGAATTCTCTATTACTCTATGTTTCTCTTTATGTTTTCCCCTATATTAGAGGTGATAATCTGTAATTATTAAGATTGTAGTGATCTTTCAAATGAATGAAAAAAAAGGAGTATCATTGCCAAATTATTCAATTTGCTTAATAGGAAAATCAATTTAGTAGCATGCATCTGTTATAAATAGAGTTGCATATTTGGAAACATCAATGCTATCTTGCATGAAATGTGTATAATTACATGTAATTGAATTGACATTGAAGAACAAAAGATTAACTATGAAATGTATGTGTAACAATATATGGTTATTAATGCAATGTTTTGATGATAGAAAAATACAAGAAAGATGAACTAAAATGGATTTGGGGATTTCATTAAATGTAGAAGGAAGTTATTTAGTGAGATGAAGAAATCCCTTTTTTGGGGTTCCAGCTCTGTATTCCAGTTTTAATGTATGTTCTGCCAAAGCGAGAACTCTGAGTTCCAGCTTACTTGCTATATGTAAATACAAAGTTAAAATAGGGCAGTAAGAGAAAAAAATTGACCTAAAGTGAAATGTAGCATCGTGTGATCAAGGATATTTTAGAGATGGATGCAAAACTTTAAGCAGAAAGGGGAATGGTTCCCTATTGGGGAATTTGAGACTATTTCATAGAGGACCTTGCATTTGAACTGGGTCTTAAATAATGTATAGGATCTTTCCAGAAAAAAGGGGGTAGAGTTTTAAAGAGGAGAGAAAGCATGTGTATAGGAACAGAGTAAAGAAATAGCATACTGAGGACTTTTATGAGTGTGTTTGGAGAACCTAAAGGATTTGGTGAGTGTAATATAGGGTATATAGTGTGGGAATGAGAGAAGATAAAGCCCCATGGCATGACTATGAAAAACCTAGAACAAGTAAGGAAATGCACAGTCCTCAGCTGGAATGAGCATTTTATTTTTCTTTAAAGTGTAATGCCTCTGAAAACCTTGGAGGGCTGGAAAGATCAGGAGAAAAGAGTTAATGGAGGCAGGGACATTAGTCAGAAGGCTGTAGCAAGAGTCAAGAGGAAAGCGGTTGTCGTCTGATCAAGGCAGAGGCACACACAGTTTGTTGTTAGGAGATCCATTCATTAGGAGATCATTCAGAGATAAAGCTAGAAATATACAATCATCAGTTTTACTCTCAAAACTGATATCAAAACTGGGTTCTTACCTCATATCAAGATTGGGTTTTTACTTCATATTTCTCTAGCCTTCTAATTGGCAACAACAACAAAAACGTTTTCTTCAGGGTGATACAGAAACAATTTCCAATGGCATTACCCATTATCTAATGTAACATTACGAATCACAGCTATAGTTGTCTTTTTTATTGTTTAAATATTTCCTACTGTAGAAAATATATTAATAAATGTCTTTGGAATGAATGAGTAGATAAATAAACTTGACATCAAATTTCATGTATTGAAGTGAAGAAAATAAATGGCTATTATAGTAAATGACTAAATAAGATATTACTTAATTTATGTTTTTATCAGTAGTGTATGTATTATTATATATTATATATTTATTTTGTTCATATTTCCTATTTTTGTTTATTAACATGATTGTTGATGCAATTCCTATTGTGATATTATTACTTTCATGGTACTTTTTTCTTCTAAATGTGATGTAAATTAAGCACTGCCAAATAAAATGAAATACATTTTACACTTCCCCATGGCAAACCACCCTCCATAGGTTCTGGTTTCAAACGCTCAAGTACTTTCTCAAAATAACAAAAACAAATGCTTTTCTTTATCATTAACTTTTCAAAGCCTGCTGACTTTTGTGAAATCACTGCAGCTAGGCTCAAATGGTGTATGAAATGAAAATTTCCTATCTAGCCACTGCACATAGGAAACGTCATGACAATGTCTTACAATCAATGTTCTGCTCAGTTATTTTTTTGTAATACTGAGGTCATGAAGTAAAACAAACTTACTGAAGAAGAAAAAGGGGCAAGTGAAACTTTTCTTCAAGTGTCATTTTGATTTACCCCTCTACTGTATATGCTTAATTGGAGATATTTGATCTACTTGAAATAACTGCTTTCAACTGAGCATTCAAGGATGCTCCAATCCCAAATATTGAATATGTGCTAGAAATCTGTATATAAAAGTTTCCTAACTGATGAACACTAGCCACAATGGTTATGTTGAAATTAATACCTCCATGACTCATAGAAGGTTCTGCCCTTATTTGTCTTTTGTATACTCATAACAGCAGCTTTGGAAAGTAGGCGTACTTCCTGACGTATGTCTATTGCTTTTTATGTTAAATGTCATGCTGGTAAAATGTGGATAAAACTGACTTGGTTTATAAGGAGATATGACAACCGCTATAGACACAAAACATAAACTTCCACATAAAAGTGTTTCTGTTTCCTCTTGTAGTACTCATTTTATTTTCCTTTCATCCATATAACTAGAATGCACTGATATAGAGCAGAGATGTCATATTCCATTTTTAATATGTGCCTTTCCAAAAAAAATACATAGGCATGCCATACATTCGTCCCTATATTTGCTCCTTTTCTTTTGAATTGCATTTGCTTTACTTTCAAAGCATTTAGAGAGAGTTCATTTTTGCCTTTTCTAAGCCAGTGTAAGTATAGGTGCAGGGATGACAGAATGGAGCATTCATTCCTTCAACAGATATTCATTAAGAACTTCATCTGTGTGAGTCATTATTTTATGCACCAATAGATGCTAGAAAGGTGGTATTAAGCATTACTTGAGTATTGTTCCTAATCTTTTTTTGTATTTGACAATAAATAAGGAGGAAAAATAAGCATTAGCCTGTTTACCTATGAGTTGATTTTATGTGTACTTTTTGTTTGTATTTTTCTGTGTGTGTTCTGTGGACCAAGAACAAAGGACCAAGACATGAGTAATCCAGGATTGCCAAACCAGTTATATTAAGTCTAATTCTAAGACCATAGTTTTGAATTCAGAGGAAATTACCTATACAAATTACGGTATAGGCACATCTAGGTGCCTATAGATTCTTAGACAAGAACCTACATCATTTTGTGATATTTTATATTATTAGTTCAAGGAGGACTGGGCTCAGAATCATAAAACATGATTTAAATTTCTGGTTTTCCACTTACTATGTGATTTTGCATGAGTTAGTTGTTCCTTGTGAGTAGCACTATGTTGATCAAATATGA
Organism: Grampus griseus; assembly: GCF_964374135.1. Taxonomy (NCBI): domain Eukaryota; kingdom Metazoa; phylum Chordata; class Mammalia; order Artiodactyla; family Delphinidae; genus Grampus; species Grampus griseus. The sequence goes on from NC_138997.1 coordinate 65,668,278, forward strand.
AAACATTATATTCTGGAATGTACCTTATAAATTGTATTAGTTTCCTAAGGCTGCCATAAAAAGTACCACAAATCGCAGAGATTAAATCACCAGATATTTATTTTCTCACACTTCTGGAGGCTAAAAATACAAAATCGAGGTGTCAGCAGGGCCATGCGCTCTGTGACTCCTGTAGTAGGATCACCCCTTGCTCTTCCTAGCTTCCGGTGGTCTGCTAGCAATATTTGGTGTTCCTTGGCTTACAGGTGCCTCACTCCAATCCTGTCTTCACATGGCATTCTCCCTGTGTCTCCCTTTCTTCACATGGCCAACTTCTCATAAGGACACAAATCCCATTGGGTCAGAGGCCTGCCCTGCTGTAATATGACTTCATCACAACTCATTAAAACTGCAACCACCCTTTTTGCAAATAAGGTAACCTGATGAGGGTAAAGACTTCAACATAACCTTTTTGGAGGGACACAATTCAAACAATAAAATAAATATTTAAATACTATACAGATTGCTAGTAGCTAAATTCTGACAATTTATGACTAAAATTGACTTTTTTCTCCTATTAGAAAAAAGCACCCATAGCTACCCGTGGATTTACTCAGAGTAAAGTAAAAAGATAGTGTGCCAAATGAAACAGTTTTTCTTTGGCCCATGCCTGCCATTACCATTAATTATCTGATGAATCTATACTTATCACAAACTGCTTTTAACAAGTAAGGTTTGTTAGGAAGTTTCTATTTCACAATGTATTTTTCGTTTCTTTTTTTTTTTTACTTTACTTGATTCCTACAATAACCCTGTAAAGAAGAATCCATTGAACCATTTTCAAATAAGTAGACTGAAGCTCAGACAGATATTGAGTAATATGCTCAGCATTATGAAACACAAATGGTAAAATGGAAACTAAAACCCCTTCAGCTCCAGGTATAATTTCTTCATTATAACTGCATCTTTTCTTCTCATTCCACATATACTCTGATTGCCATCTTTCATGTGCCCATTGATGTAACTACCCCCGGCACACTAATGGTGACTTTTTCTGGACTTCACACCTGTATTTTCAAAGCCTCATGAGAAATTATCCTAATGTCCTGCTGACACTACAATGGAATGTGTTTAAAAATGATTTAGTAATCTCTTTTCCTGCTTCAATCTCTGTCTCTTTAACAGCATCACTAAGCACTTACTTATTCAGAACAGAAACTTAAGAATCATCCTTGAGTTCTCACTGCTAAACCCTCACTGCACATTTCCATATTGAAACAATAACCAAACTCTGAACCGTTTTCTCATAGATTTTCTCCTCTTGGTCTATAGGTTTTCTAAGTTTTTTAAGTTCCCTGTGAACAGTTACCTAAACCATTGAAAAGATTAACTGATTTCACTGTTGGCAACATTGTTTTCTACCTTACATATATGTTATAACACCATACCACCTGATTTATTTTACTAAATTATTATATCACTTCACATTTAAAATTACGTATATCATGTTCTATTTAATATAGTATTGAAATTTCTTAGTAAATAATAAAACATACTTTACAATCTGGGTTAAATTTTACCTTTCCATATTTCTTATTACTTGTTTACTCCTTATCTTCTGCTACCTACCTAAACCTAAGCTCTGGCTGGTGCAAATGTTTGCTATTTTCCAAATGTATGTGTCATAACGTTATAAAAATTATGTATTGACATTTACTGTGGTCCAGACACTATTGCAAGCACTTTAAATGTTTTAACACATTTCCATTATCTCGACAACTTTTTGAGATAGTGAGCATTATATTTCAAATTTTATAGGTTAGGAAACTGCCTTTCAGAAGAGTTAAATAACTTACCCATGGACACACAGCAAAAGTCTTGGACTGAGGGTTTGAACGTAGTAGGCTGCTTCCAAAGTCTATTCCCTTAACCACCTTTTTAAACTTTACTGACATTGTTTGAGCTATATTTTTTGCATCAAGATTTTTTTTTTAACTCCCTTACCCCTTTCGCATAAGGTTTGTCTCTTTGACAAACTCCTTCCCATTCTCAGAACCTGTTCAAATTGTATTCCCTGTTCTAGCTCAGCCTGTTCACAAAGCAAGCAAATATAAAATTTCTCTCTTATCAGTGGGTATATGAAGAACCATTATAACTTCCACAGCTCTACATCCTGGATTTTTCAGGACAACAATATTACAAATATTGCATTCTATTGTTTGACCATATGTCCAAATTTTTGTTTGAGAACGTTTGATCTAATGCAGCATTATTTCATAGCCTAACTGTTAGTGTTTACATTTATTTTTCTCCTATTGATGAAATTCTTGAGAATAAATATTCTGTTTCACTTATCATAATCTACTTCAGGCCTAACTCAAGGTAGGATCTCAAAATTAATAACTGGTTTGAAATATAGTGAGTACTCTATCTTTATGCTTCATGGTAGATATGGCACTATTTAGTCTTTATAATTCTGGGACAGGGGGAAAGAGATATATTATCATCCATGAAGTGGCATGAGGAAAAAAATATTGAGTAAAGGGAATTTTGATAGAGTGGGACCTACATTTGCAAATATCTGAGGAAAATTACTTGAAAAAAGTGATATTCAAGTTACACTAAACTCTGAGATGTAGCATATTAATTGAGATATTTACAATAACTTTATCCTAATACATTCTCAACCCAAATATGTATTTAATGATAAACCAGCTATAGAGCTCTGATTTTCCTACCTTACATGCTGTGTTGAAGTGAATATGCCTATGCTCATTATGAAAACACAGCATGACCCCAGTACACTAATTTGAGCTTATATTAGTGGGATTTTTCTGTTTTTGAATCTTGGGATTTTTTTTTTTTTACTTTTCAAGAAAAATGGGTTTATTCAGGAACAGCAAAGAATTACAATTTTGGATATGCAGGCTATAGAAAAAGCCAAGGTGAGTCTAATAAACAAAGAAGAGGAAAGTTATTTTACAGAGTAAAAAGCTGAAAGTTGGGAGGGGTTTTTTGAATGAAAGGAGGAAAGTGGGAGTTCAGGGAGATGATGGGTTCTCATGGGCCTAGTAGCTGGTGTAGTCCGTTTCCTGTAGCAGATGCAAACACATCTTTCCTGTTGAGGCCTGTAACTGATGATTCTTTCCTGATGATGATTCTTCCTGTTGGGGTCTCTAAGCTACAGTCCTTCCTGTATTAACCTTGAGTGGTACTGAGTGAGACCTCCCCCTTCTGGCATCTCAATTCCATTTTATTTTATTTATTTTTTAATTTTTTTAACATCTTTATTGGAGTACAATTGTTTACAATGTTGTGTTAGTTTCTGCTGTATAACAAAGTGAATCAGCTATATGTATACATATATCCCCATATCCCCTCCCTCTTGCATCTCCCTCCCACTCTCCTTATCCCACCCCTCTAGGTGGTCACAAAACACCGAGCTGATCTCCCTGTGCTATGTGGCTGCTTCCCACTAGCTATCTATTTTACATTTGGTTGTGTATATACGTCCATGCCACTCTCTCACTTCAACCCAGTTTACGCTTCCCACTCCCCATGTCCTCAAGTCCATTCTCTACATCTGCGTCTTTATTCCTATCCTGCCCCTAGGTTCTTCAGGACCTTTTTTTTTTCCTTAGATTCCATGTATATGTGTTAGACTATGGTATTTGTTTTTCTCTTTCTGACTTACTTCATTCTGTATTTCAGACTCTATGTCAATCCACCTCACTAGAAATAACTCAGTTTCGTTTCTTTTTATGTCTGAGTAATATTCCATTGTATATATGTGCCACATCTTCTTTATCCATTCATCTGTTGATGGACACTTAGGTTGATTCCATGTCTTGGTTATTGTAAACAGAGCTGCAATGAACATTGTGGTACATGACTCTTTTTGAGTTATGGTTTTCTCAGGGTATATGACCAGTAGTGGGATTGCTGGGCCATATGGTAGTTCTATTTTTAGTCTTTTAAGGAACCTCCCTACTGTTCTCTATAGTAGCTGTATCAATTTACATTCCCACCAACAGTGTAAGAGGGTTCCTTTTTCTTAACACCCTCTCCAACATTTATTGTTTGTAGATTTTTTGATGATGTCCATTCTGACTGGTGTGAGGTGATACCTCATTGTGGTTTTGGTTTGTATCTCTCTAAAGATTAGTGATATTGAGCATCCTTTCATGTGTTTGTTAGCAATCTGTATATCTTCTTTGAAGAAATGTCTATTTAGGTCTTCTGCCCATTTTTGGATTGTGTTGTTTTTTGTTTTTGTTTTTGTTTTTTGATATTGAACTGCCTGAGCTGCTCATATATTTTGGAGATTAATCTTTTGTCAGTTGCTTTGTTTGCAAATATTTTCTCCCATTCTGAGGGTTGTCTTTTCATCTTATTTATGGTTTCCTTTGCTGTGCAAAAGCTTTTAAGTTTCCTCAGTTCCCATTTGTTTATTTTTGTTTTTATTTCCATTCCTCTAGGAGGTGGGTCCAAAAGGATCTTGCTGTGATTTATGTCATAGAGTGTTCTGTCTATGTTTTCCTCTAAGAGTTTTATAGTGTCTGGGCTTACATTTAGGTCTTTAATCCATTTTGAATTTATTTTTGTGTATGGTGTTAGGGAGTGTTCTAATTTCATTCAGTTTTCCCAGAACCACTTACTGAAGAGACTGTCTTTTCTCCATTGTACATTCTTGCCTCCTTTATCAACGATAAGGTGACCATATGTGTGCAGGTTTACCTCTGGGCTTCTATCCTGTTCCATTGATCTATATTTCTGTTTCTGTGCTAGTATCATACTGTCTTGATTACTGTAGCTTTGGAGTATAGTCTGAAGTCAGGGAGCCTGATTCCTCCAGCTCCATTTTTCTTTCTCATGATTGCTTTGACTATTCAAGGTCTTTTTTGTCCATACAAATTGTGAAAGTTTTTGTTCTAGTCCTGTGAAAAATGCTATTGGTAGTTTGATAGGGATTGCATTGAATCTGTAGATTGCTTTGGGTCGTAGAGTCATTTTCACAATGTTGATTCTTCCAATCCAAAAACATGGTATAATTCTCCATCTGTTTGTATCATCTTTAAATTCTTTCATCAGTGTCTTATAGTTTTCTGCATACAGTTCTTTTGTCTCCTTATTCCTAGGTATTGTATTCTTTTTGCTGCAATGGTAGAATTTTGGGATTTTGTACCTACTATCTATGAACTGAAAGAAATATTTTTATTTTTTTACATGGTCAACATACTCCACTGTGAACTGTTGATAACAGTGGTACAAAATCTATTTAATCAGTTCAGGAATGATAAAGGCCAACATAAATTTTAAACCCTCTAAACAACATGAAGAATTACTTTTTGTAAAAGTAGATGATTTCTCAAACTAGGTTATCAAATGTTGGAATATATGGCTGCTTGGAGACCTTTTTAAAATAATGGACAATTTACAATTACCATATTAGTTCATTATTCAGATCCTTATACAAATTTTAAAGTAGAGAAAGTCTTCTTGGCTATCACTACCTTAGGTCTTTGTAACTTTCTTTTATGTAAGGATGTGATCAATAATATCAGTTTATAGTGATTTTTCTCTTCAGAAATTTTTATAAGATGCTTTGGTGGTTTCCTATATCTTTAGCACTTAAAAAATGAATAGTGGCTTCTGATAATAATAGAAGATGATATTTTGGAAAGAAATCACATTAAATCTCTCTCTCAAAATATACATATAAATAGGTAATTGTTAGCTGCTCACTGAAATCCATGTTTTCTTCTTCTATTTGATGCTTCCTAGGTCTCCTTCTGTTGCGTGTGGCCACACGACTGAGTTTTAGACAATGGGATGTGAAAGGCTGTAATATGCATCAATTGTAGACTCCACTCATAAAAACTTCTTTTGTGTTTTTACATGTTCTTTTCCACTTCTAGCTGGAATGATGATCAGGGACACCATGTGCCTAAGAAAAGGAACTTTTGTTAGCCTAGATCTCTTAAAATCAGAATGGAGGAGAAACACCTGCCAAACTAATTTGTCCCCAGTTTGTGTGTACTTTCCCTGTGCTAGATGCTTCTGAAAATACATGCAAATAGTCTTTATAGTTTCAAATACTTGTTGTTTATTATATGGAGGAATAGACTAACACTAAAAAATTTATCCAAAAAATATGTAGAGACCTTATTTTGACTATCTCTACACCTTGGGTTCTTCTTGATTTTATTGGGTTCTATAGACTAAGTCCATTTTTTGTTCACTTACCTTCAGTGATTGTTTTATTTGTTCATTTGATATGCACATCATCATTAGGTACATATTGTGGGAATGGCTTTTAGTTTCCAAGAGCTGAATATTTGAACCCATTATTTCCTCCCTCTATTTAGATGTACCCATTCATAATTTCTAGAATGGAGGCCTCCTTAGAGTGATAATTTATACACAGCTGAAAAGTGAAGACTCTCGAAATTCAAAACAGGTTCATTGAAACCAGTCACATTCCTGGAGAAATAATCTCCCAGAGTCAATAACATTTCCCTAATTTTAGTGTTTTCTCACCTTATCACATACTGATGGCATTTTATGAAGAAATTTTCTATTAAACTTTGAATTCCAAATTTTCTAGGTGTGAATTTCAAATCTCCTATCATTTAAACCTGGTATATGATCTAAACGGGACTTGACTTTCACCTGAAAAGCAAATTAGCTTCTATATTATATGGAAAGAGCAAGTTAAATATCATGGAAGAAATAGGATTCGAACAGGTTGTGTATTTTAATATGCTAGGTATAGTGCTAAGCCTTTGGTATTCAGAGGGACACAGATCCAAGATGAGAGGTCTCATTTCATAGTGCTCTTCTGTTCCACACTTATGCACATACAATCTGACCCATGCCCAACAGCTCCAGTCCCATTTTCTCACGTGGAATCAAAGCAGGACCTATTAACTTTGCATCTGCACTCTCTCCTGAGACTATTCTACTGGAATTAAGTGAATATCTCTCTCTGTATTAAGAGTGCAAGTTCTGGAGTCAGCTTATCTCTGTTAAAACCCCAAATCTACCATTTATGAGTTGCCTAGTAAAACAGGGAAGATAAATGTTACTACTTCATAGTTTATTGCAAGGGTTACATCTCATAATCCATGTGAATATCTTTGGATATCATCTTGAACATGGTAAGTGTTCAATACACTTGAGCTATAATAATAATTTTTATTTTTCATATATATATCCCAAAATATAAGTTGACACATGCTTTACCTTTTTATTACAATCTAATTTACAAAATTATACATATCAAGTTTTTGAATGTGCTTCACCACAACCCTTGGGTTTTATTTAATGAATAATTCATTAATTTCTATTCAGTCGTGGTACACTAAAAAGGAGGGACAAATAGAGTATGGGATTAACAGACACAAACTACAATATATAAAATAGATAAGCAACAAAGATATACTCTATAGCACATAGAATTATAGGATACCTGGTATCTTATAATAACCTATAATGGAATATAATCTGCAAAAATACTAAATCACTATGCTGTACATCTGAAACTAATACAATGTAAATCAACAATATTTCAATAAAAAAGAAGAAAAACTAATCAATAACAAAAAAATACATCCTAAATTTTCTAACTTGGAAGATTATAATTTTTGTCATCTAGACTCATAGTATTACTAATTTAAGATTTACCTTAAATTTACCTTATGGTCTTTTAATAATTATCTCAGTTAAAATTATGGGCATGATATACTTTCTCCTACTTTATAAAAGGACATTTTTTATTGTAGAAACAATGTAGAAGCAACAAATTTAAAGTAATGTTAGCCATGTCAATTTAATATCCTTTTTATCTTATGACTATAAGCTGATAAATCATAACATTGTTTTCTGAAATATAATAACTTGCTTGGAGAGTGTAAACATGAGGTATATAACAAAGTGTAAATTTAAAAAGGCAACCCATGTGTACAGTGATATTGTCTATTGTTTAGGTGGTACTTCAAAAGATATTCAGATACTACCAAGTAAGTCTAAATTTATGATTTTTGAGCTGTTTTATTTATACTCTGGACAAAAACCTCAGTATTCATAGTTTGAAACTGTCACATTTCCTCAGAATTGTCTTCAGACTTTATGATATGTATATAACATGAGAATGGTCAGAGTAAAATACATTGCGCTCCTTAGAGTATATATAAACCAAAAACAAATGCCGTGAAACTGCAGTGTCTTAGGACTGTGTTGCACTAATAGAAATCTGTACATTTGATATAGATTTATGAAACTTAAAAAAGGTCTAAAGAAGATAATTTAACCTTCTGAATATCTATGGGTATATGTACATTTAATACCATTAATATAGAAACACATTAGTTTGTATGTTATATCAACGACTAAACTTTATTAGAATATGAAATTTTTTATTGTGTTAAGCTTCCCAAAACTTGTAGCTTTCATTTGTTTCCCCAGAGCAAAAGTTAAGCTTGGCATACCTGAGAATTTTTATCTTTCTTATATGTATTCCATTAGCATTAGCTTTCTGTACACAATCTCATGTGAGGGTATCATTTTTTTTGCAACTTTTTATTTTATATTGGAGTATAGTTGATTAACAATGTTGTGTTGGTTTTAGGTGCACAGCAAAGTGATTCAGTTATACGTATACATGTAGCTATTCTTTCTTAAATTCTTTTCCCATTTAGGTTGTTACATAATATTGAGCAGAATTCCCTGTGCTCTACAGTAGGTCCTTGTTGGTTATCCATTTTAAATATTAGAGTGTGTACATGTCAGAGTGTATCTTTAAAATATTATGGAGGGGGCTTCCCTGGTGGCGCAGTGGTTAAGAATCTGCCTGCCAATGCAGGGGACATGGGTATGAGCCCTGATCCAGGAAGAACCCACATGTCGCAGAGCAACTAAGCCTGTGTGCCACAACTACTGAAGCCTGCGTGCCTACAGCCCATGCTCCATAACAAGAGAAGCCACTGCAATGAAAAGTCAGTGCACCACAAAGAAGAGTAGCCCCCGCTCACCACAACTAGAGAACGCCTGCACGCAGTAATGAAGACCCAACGCAGCCAAAAATACATAAGTTAAAAAATATATATATCATGGAGAACTCATTTAACTATCTATTAGAATGAGTGCTTCAGTATTCCATGTTTCTTTTGAGTTTATTTAGCCCCAAAGGGAAATTTGAAAATACATTTGTTCTAATCAGTCTGCATACACACAGAGTCTACATACGCATACAACACTGCCTTGCCTATGGAAAATATTTGAATCCTATAACTTCAAGGTAATCAAATCAAAGTACACCTCAAGGGAAATCATCGTGAACCTTAAATTGACTTCACTGACTTGAATGTGGCCAAATTACTTTTTCTTGTCTAGTAAGCATCATATTTTTCCATTTTTATTGGTTTCTATTGTCAATTATATATGTGCATATATGTACATACATATATATATTTACACAGAGAAACACATAACATCTCAGTGATATACACAAAAATCTCTGAAGGTTGAAATACAGATTCAAACACTTTCCAGAACTTATGAATTGGAATCCAAAATTAAACAGAAGATTGAAATGTAGTTAATATCATAATTGTTCTTACTTTTGAGTCTTGAATTGTGTTAAGTTAAATTTTGAAATGTAGTATAGAATGTAGCAGTTTAAAAGGAATATTGCTACACGTTTCAACTCCTATGATCAAAGGAGGAGAATACCAACATGAAAAATAAATAAAACCTTATCATAATACAAATTAATAAATTTTACCCTAAACAAATATTCAGTAAAAGAACTACATAAACCAGACATATACAAATAGAAATTGCATAAAAGCACATAAAAATGTTAAACCTCATTAGTAGTCAAATTAATGCATAACAAAACAATAATGACTTTTCATTTTATCATTCAACTATCAAAACAGCAAAGTTTAATATAAGGGATTGTGCTTTGTTTTGGCTAGAATGTTCTGATAAACATTCTCATGTTTTCATATTTCTTTTTGGAAATTTGAGAATATTTGTCAAGGAATCTGAAAATATTCATACCAAATATTTTTCTAGGAGTTAATATTCAGGAAATAATTATAGGGAGAACCTTCAAGATGGTGAAGAAGTAAAACATGGAGATCACCTTCCTTCCCACAAATACATCAGAAATACATCTACATGTGGAACAACTCCTACAGAACACCTACTGAACTCTGGCAGAAAACCTCAGACTTCCCAAAAGGCAAGAAACTACCCACGTACCTGGGTAGGACAAAAGAAAAAACAGAGACAAAAGAATAGGGACAGGACCTGCACCTCTGGGAGGAACCTGTGAAGGAGGAAAAGTTTCCACACACTAGGAAGCCCCTTCACTGGCAGAGACAGGGGAGGGTGGGGGAAGCTTCGGAGCCACCGAGGAGAGCGCAGCAACAGTGGTGTGGAGAGCAAAGCAGAGAGATTCCCGCACAGAGGATCATCGGTGCAGACCAGCACTCACCAGCCTGAGAGGCTTGTCTGCTCACAGTCCGGGATGGGTGGGGACTGGGAGCTGAGGCTTGGGCTTCAGAGGTCAGATCCCAGGGAGAGGACCAGGGTTGGCTGTGTGAACAGAGCCTGAAGGGGGCTAGTGTGCCACAGCTAGCCGGGAGGGAGTCCGGGAAAAAGTCTGGAACTGCCTAAGAGGCAAGAGACCATTGTTTTGGAGTGCATGAGGAGAGGGGATTCAGAGCACCGCCTAAATGAACTCCAGAGACAGGCACGAGCCGTGGCTATCAGCGTGGACCCCAGAGATGGGCATGAAATGCTAAGGCTGCTGCTGCTGCCAACAAGAAGCCTGTGTGCAAGCACAGGTCACTATCCACACATCCCCTCCCAGGAGCCTGTGCAGCCTGCCACTGCCAGGGTCCTGTGATCCAGGAACAACTTCCCCAGGAGAACAAATGGTGTGCATCAGACTGTTGCAACGACAAGCTGGCATCTGTGCCAAAGGCATGCTTCGCATTCTGTAACCCTTCAACCACTGGCCTGAGTGAGCCAGAACCACCTAATCAGCTGCTACATTAACTCAGTCCTGTCTGGGCAGGGAACAGACACGCTCAGGTGACCAACACGCAGAGGCAGGGCCAAATCCAAAGCTGAACCACAGTAGCTGTGCAAACAAAGACAAGAAAGGGAAATTTCTCCCAGCAGCCTCAGGATAGCAGATTAAATCTCCAAAATCTACTAGATGAACCCTGCATCTCTGGAATACCTGATTAGACAACGAATCATCTGAAAATTGAGGTGGCGGATTTTGGGAGCAACTGTAGACTTGAGGTTTGCTTTCTGCATCTAAGTTCTTTCTGGTTTTATGTTTATCTTAATTTAGTATTTAAAGCTTATTATATAATTGGTAGAGTTGTTTATTGATTTGGTTTCTCTCTTGCTTTATTTCTTTATATATATATATATAAAATACATATATATATAATTTTATAATGAATTACTCTTAAATAATTAAATGTCATATGATAGCATATAATTAAGAGTAATTAACAGCTTTTTTTTTTTTTCTTGTGGAACGCGGGCCTCTCACTGTTGTGGCCTCTCCCGCTGCGGAGCACAGGCTCTGGACGCGCAGGCTCAGCGGCCATGGCTCACGGGCCCAGCCGCTCCGCGGCATGTGGGATCTTCCCGGACCGGGGCACGAACCCATGTCCCCTGCATCGGCAGGCGGACTCTCAACCCCTGCGCCACCAGGGAAGCCCAATAGCTCATTTTTTTTAAAAGTTAGAAATGATTGTAAAATATATGTTATAAAAATGATAATATATATTTTACATAATATATTCAATATCATGTAGATTACCTTCCTAGTGCTACCATAACAAATTACTACAAATTATCTAGCTTAAACCAGTTTTGGTTCCTTTTCATAGCTCTGAGGCAGAATCTATTCCATATCTCTCATCTAGCTTCTGGAGGTTGCTGGCAATACTTGACATTCTTTGGTTTGTAGCTGCATCATTCCAAGTTTTGCCTCTGTCTTAACATGGACATCTTCCCTTTGTGTGTGTTTGTTTCCTTTTGTCAAAATTTCCCTCTTCTTATAAGCACATTAGTCATTGGAGTTATGGCCCACACTAACTCAGTATGACCTCATCTTACCTTTATTACATCTGCAAAGATCCCTCTTCCAAGTAAGGTCACATGAACAACTACTGGATAAATATGAATTTGGGAGGACACTATTCATGCAGTACAGCATGATTAATAAATGTAAGCATAGATAAATGTACTGTGCGTAAAAATATGTCCTTAAATGATATACATCACAGTGTAAAATGTATCTATATCTTAGTAGTGTAATTACAAGAAACGTGTACATTTTTCTTCCATGATATTCTGTATTTCAAAATTTTGTAGATTATTTTTATTTTAAAAAATCTTTTAAAAGTGTTCCTATTTCTGTTACTGCCTATAGCAAAATATCTGGTATCATACATATTTTCTCACTGTGAACAACTAGAAAACTGAACAAAGTATACAAAGAAATTATGTTTTCAGATATTGGATAATAGGTAGCACACAACAGTGATCCGTGCAAGAAAGGAAACAGGTTAGCCTGGCAATCACTTTAGCCTTCAAACTGAGGGTAATTTCCTGCCTCCCATGAATGCCCAAGATAAGCAAATCATGGTGTTCTTGCTGAGAGTTTGAGGAAAATGAGACAGCTGGAATTTGTAGGATAGATTATCAAGAGGAGAAAGATACACAGAAAATTATTTTTAGAATTTCAACTATGGATTCACTACCATTTCTGTCTGGATGTCTTTAAACTCTAAATGGAGGTACATTTATGCATTGGCTTAGCTGAAGTTTCACAGAGAAAGTTTCCACAAGAACAGGCAAAGACCAGTTACTGGATCAAGAACAACTACCAGGCAGCGTAAACTGAGTGTATCATACAGCTCATGCAGGGCCAGTGGCATTTGAGTTCTGAGGAGCGAGATTGAAGAAAACTATTTAAACAATCAAGGTGTTCAGTAGGAACCACATGGTCAGGCTAGCATGTAATGGTTAAACTAACCATATAGTAAAGTCTACTGTTAGACCCATCTTCTGAAAAGCATAAAAAACCCATCTTCTGGCCACATGCCCTGATGTGGTCAAACTTATTGACAAGCACCTTAACTGCCAGCCAAAACAAAACACAACACTTGTTAGAAACACACAGTAAAGTCTCCACACTATTCAACATAATGTCACAATGAGAAGCATCCAAGCAAATTAAATTAGACACGTGAAGTAGCAGGAACATTTAAACCATATTGGGGAAAGGGGGTGCAATTCAGTTAAAAAATAAAAATATTATAGAATTAATAGACACACTTAAAAAGATTATTATAAATATGTTCAGGGATTTAAATGAAAACATAATGAAAAAATTAAAGCCATGAAACAAATAGAACTTCTAGAAATGAGAAAAAAACTGAAATAGTTCATTTAATGGTCTTTGTAGTATATGATACTCTTCAAAAAAATTAATAATCCTGATAAAATAGCATCATTAATTATACAAGTTGAAAGACAGAGTTTAAAAGGCCTAAAATAATAAGCAGAGACTCAAAAGTTGTAGGAGCTAAACTAGTCCTTTAATATAGGTCTCAGAAAGTGGTGTACAAAATACATATTTGATAAAATAACTAATTTTGTTCTCAAAATTTGATGCAAATTATAAACCCATGATTCCAAGAAATTAAGCAAACATTAAACAGGATGAATACAAAGAAACCCACATCAATAGACAGAATAATAAATTCAGTGAAAAGAAGTGATAATTAAAAAACTTTTTAAAGTACTTATAATAATGAGAGCTATTACATAAATATAAACAAATATAAGTATGCAACAGATTTCTCAAGAGAAATAGTGAAAGTCAGGAGACAGTGAAATAACACATTTAAACATCTGAAAGGAAATAACATCTGTATCTCCAAAAAACGAAGTAAAAAAAGGCATTTTCAGGTAAAATAATTACTGAGAGAATTCATTGCTAAATATTTTAACAGACATTTCATAAGAGAAGGTATACAAATGGTTAATAAATATATGCAAAAGATGTTCAAAATTATAATTTAATTCAAAATCCTGTTATCTGTGAAAAATCCAAATAAACGTAAGTAAGTATCACTACACACACACTAAAGTAAGGCTAAAATTAAGATGACTAGTAACTAAGTGTTGCCAAAAGTGTGGAGCAACTGGAACTTTCTGTTATGCAGATGGTGTGGAGAATGCTATAACCACTTTAAAAAAGAGTTAACAGTTTTTTTATTTAAACACACACACACGCGCAATTAATATGTCACTCAGCAATCCCACTTCTAGGTAATTACCAAAGGGAAGTGAAAATACACATCCATAAAAAGAATTTTTTGAAGTATTTAGAGAAACTGGGGAAAAATCAAATTTCCACCAAGTGTGAATTAATAAACAAATGGTAGTATATTTATACAATGTTATTACTCAGCAATGAAAATGAAAGGACTGTTGATACACACAAAAGCATGGATACAACTTAAAATCATTTTGATGTATAAAAGAAGATGTATGCAGAGTACACAGTATATGATTACGTTTATATAAAGGTCTGGAATTGGTAAAAATAATACACACAGTGAAAGGGAGCAGAGTAGTGGCTCATTGTTAAGTATGGTTTCACAATGCTGACACTCCCTAGGCAACATTAATTTGGTCAACATCTATGAAATAAACTATATTTCATTTTTCAAGAATTTTTTTAGGTTTCTATACTCACTTTTGAGAGGATAGCAAACTTTATATGACTAGTTCTGTTGAATCTTGGTATCAGTATTTTGATGATCTTAAATTCTGAATAATTCTCATGTCATTGACAAACTGCAGTTTTGTTTGTTTGTTTGTTTGTTTTTGTGGTACGCGGGCCTCCCACTGTTGTGGCCTCTCCCGTTGCGGAGCACAGGCTCCGGATGCTCAGGCTCAGTGGCCATGACTCACGGGCCCAGCCACTCCACGGCATGTGGGATCTTCCCGGACCGGGACACGAACCCGTGTCCCCTGCATCGGCAGGCGGACTCTCAACCACTGTGCCACCAGGGAAGCCCCAAACTGCATTTTTAAGTGTCATAAAAGTATGAGCTCTAGAATCAGACTTAAGAGCATGAGTTCTATAAGATTTGTGTCTTTGGACAAGTTCTTGAAGCTTTCTATCATATGTAAAATGGAGAGTATAATAAGAATTATTAAATTAATGAATGTATTTAAAGCATTTGGAACAGTACCTGGAAGAAAATGTGTCCAAGAAATATACTTATTATTTTCCTATATGTTATAGATATTAATATTTAAAAGTGTTTTCGGTTATCTAAAATCTTTTACAATATCTATATCTCTCAATCTTTAAGTTGACATCCTAAGTATAATAAATGTTATATAAATATTACTCTGTCGCTTACTGTTACTACTGCTACTACTACTAGCATTGCTATTATAATTTTTTTGGTTTTACATTCAAAATCACTTATACTCACAAAAATATGTTATGGAATTAATAAAAGGCATAACTATGACTTGAACCATGTCTTCTTACTGAAAATTACACATGCTGTCCACCACACTACACTCACTGATCTACAAAATTAATTGGTTCTGAAAAGTAAAATTTTTATGGATGTTAACAAAGCCTATATGAAACTATGTAAAATAGTTGTAGGATATACTAAAGCTAGAAACAGAAAAGATTCTTTATAAACAACCTAGTAATCTGTTTCTTCAATTGCAAATATTTTATAGAATTAAAGGTTTCCACTTCCTAGTCCTATACAGGGTTGTGGGGAAAAATCATATCAGTATTAATTGCAAAACTGTGCGACTGATGGTCATAAACGTTTCTTTGTAATGTGTAAAATCTTGAAGGGCATTATGAATATTATAAGCTAAAATAATGCAAGTTGCTCTATACTAAAACATGTGATTGCTAAGCAATGGGTTTGGGCCAGCACTTTTGTTTGTTTTTATGGTACCTGATTACAGCATTTTTCTTCATAAAATTATGTTGATATTTGCAAAACAGCCAGGGTGAAGAATTTTTATATGAAATACAAAGAGAGCCAACTGCTTTTCTAAGGTTAGAATAATAGAAATTTCAAAGGTAAATTTCACATAAAAGATTTCATGTTCATCTCAGCTTCTGTGATACAAGCTATGCAAGATCAGATTACTCCATTTCTTCAGCAACTTTTCCTATTAAAGTTATTTTGTGAGTGGTTATTCATTCTGTATTTCTCATCTTCATGATATCATGTAGAGAGAGGAGGGAATAGGGTGAACACAATCAGTTTGAGCAGTTTCATCCTTCACAAACAATATCATCTCATCAACAATATTTAATTTCTTCCATGTGGAAAGTACTCCCCTAAGTTATAAATATAGTGTTCATGGCACAGTCCACCATTTGACTTGGAGACTTAAAGCACAAACATTTGACAAGTTAAATTCATATCTTAATAATAGTAGTACAAGATAGTAAGTGATATGCACTGCTTAGGTTGAAAAGAACGTTAAGGATTAACAGGAGTTCAGAGAAGAGAAAGTGAAAAAGCAAGCAGTTCAGGGTAGTTTGCTTCATGTTTGTATGTGTATATGTGTGAGCTATGAGCTATTATATGCTATATATGAGAATATAAATATAAGTATAAATTATATATATATAATTATATATATGTCTTTGTGATATCTATATACATTCTAGTTCATCTCAATTTATCTCAGCATTTCTTAAGTACCAAATGTATATTCCATATTTGTTAAGTGTAAATATGTAATGAGGTGAGAAAAGGTGAGAATGATGAGTAACACAAAACAGCTCACTAAAATTGTTAGGTAGGTATATGGATGCACGGATAGATAGATAGATAGATAGATAGATAGATAGGATGGATGGATGAAAGGTCAGAAGGAAGGAAGGAAGGAAAGATAAACTCTTCTTTAGTGTCTCTAACTTGCTAAAATAGAATTTGTTTGAATTCTTTATCAAGATATTTTGTTTATACTTCTCCAAGTTGTCATTTCATTGGCATTGTATATGTCTCATTTACAGTCAACATTTTCAACTGTGTAAATACTCCCAGGAAAAGAAAAAAATGGTCAAGTATATCTCCAGAAAATGTTAACAGAACTTTTTTTTAGATTTTAGCTGTTTCCTTTTATATCTTTTAATGAAGAACCTGAGCAAAAATTAGTCTTTGAAATGACATGAGAATCATTCTAACATTCAGTTTTCCATAAGTGTAACTGGCTTTGTCATCAAAATATAGTTGCCTAAACTATACTGCTCCTCCTTGCTATATGGTTTGGATTTCATGCAAAAAAATCTTATTTTTTCATCTTTGATTTTATATTCATATTGTCAATGACTGTTCTTTGATATAAACAAATAGAGACAGTAAAATACATTTAGACTTGGATCTTTAATTATAAGCAATTATGGCTTCGGGAAACTAACTTAGCTTTCCTTTTCTTCTGTGACCTTATCTATAAAATAAAGAAAAAAAAATTTCTTTTCTACTCCATTAGTAAGTTGGTTGAGTTAACCTCTGTAAATAAATGTTAAGTATTGTGCATATCTTATTCTGTCTTTTCAAGTTCATATCAAGACCATATTATGTATGCAACATGTAAACTCTGAGTCATATTTTCTTTGACTTCCTCCTGCTTTCAACAATGTGTGTGATATTTCTTCAAGGTGCTGCTTGAAAATGTGAGGACAGAGTATTTTAACCAAATACCTGTGGAGAGGGTGATGATGTCTTGTGCCTTCAAGATGGTGCCAACAAGTTTATCATCCATCTTAATTTCTCATGACATGTTTATCTACTTAATTCACTGTGGCATGAAGGAGAGATAAAGATTGTATGCTTTAGATGAGCTTGACAATATGAAATATCCTTTGCACCTCATTAGACTTGTGTATTAAAGGAAAAGGAGAGGGAGAAAGAAAAAGAAAAAAAAAAACTCTTGTTTAAATAGTCATTTGCTAGTTTTCTTTCAAATCATGACAGCAAGATAAGATTTCAAAAAGAGGCTTATGCACCAATAATTGTAGGTCAAAGGAATCTGCCACATAAATATTAAACAAAATTTCATATAAACTTAATAATATTAAGTTAATATTATTTTCACAACTCTTCTTAAAATCTGTGCCAACCAGTTCTTTTGTGGGGAATTAAAGTACAATAGCCACTAAAATATGGAATAGAAGTAGAAGTGAAACTAAGCAGGATCCTGTGGGGGCCTTCCCAAGGATGGGCCCACCCCACTCCTGATGGCCCCTGCCTCTTCTTAGTGGAAAAGCTTCAGCATCCTAGGATTTCCCTGAGTTCCAAAGAGAAAATTTAATCAGAGAAATGAGAAAATGAAGAAACGAAGGAAAACAGTCAAATCGGACAAATTAATAATAGTTTAGCCATAAAACAAAGTCAAGGACCTTGAGTTCCTCCTCAAGGGCTATAGATAATACACTGAGCCATATCCTTGACTTGTTTAGTAGATGCTAAAACCCTTACCAGATGGAAGAAGCTAACTGCATGATGACCATGAGCATGTAGCCCACAGATTGGCCAAAACCTGAAGATTGATAATGCTGACCCCTGTGACCTCACCTGGTTACCTCATCACCCACTAATCAGAAAACTGTGCATCAGCAGATCACGTACCCTGCCACCCTCTCTCTTACTTTGTCTTTGGAAACCCTTCCCTGAAAGCCTTCGAGAAGTTTGGGTCTTTTGAGTATGAGTTGCCTGTTCTCCTTGCTTGGTCTACAGTAAACACTGTACTTTCCTTCACCACAACACAGTGTCAGTAACTTGGCTTTGCTGCATGGTGAGCAAACAGACCCAAGATTGGTTCAGTAACAGAAGCCTGAGAATATTTTGAGTTATACTATTATTTAAAATGAAGACTAGAAACCTTCAAGATGATGGAGGAATAAAACATGGAGATCACCTTCCTCCCCACAAATACATCAGAAATACATCTACATGTGGAGCAATTCCTACAGAACACCTACTGAATGCTGCCAGAAGACCTCAGACCTCCCAAAACGCAAGAAACTCCACACTTACCTGGGTAGGGCAAAAGAAAAAACAGACAATAGAGATGGGACCTACACCACTGGAAGGGACCTGTGAAGGAGGAAGAGTCTCCACACACTAGGAAGCCCCTTCACTGGCAGAGATGGGAGGGTGGTGGGGGCGAAGATTCAGAGCCATGGAGGAGAGTGCAGCAACAGGGTCATAAAATAGTGGAAATAACTACCACAGAGCAGAATAAAGAAAACAGAATGAAAAGAATTGAGGACAGTCTCAGTGACCTCTGGGAAAACATTAAACACACCAATATTCGAATTATAGGGGTCCCAGAAGAAGAGAAAAAGAAAGGGGCTGAGATAATATTTGAAGTGACTGTAGCTGCAAACTACTCTAATATGGGAAAGGAAATAGTCAATCAAGTTCAGAAAGCACAGAGAGCCCCATACAGGTTAAACCCAAGGAGAAACACTTCAAGACACATATTATTACAAACGATCAAAAATTCAATACAAAGAAAGGATATTAAAAGCATCAAGGGAAAATCAACAAATAACATACAAAGGAATCTCCATGAGGTTAACAGCTGATCCTTCAGCAGAAACTCTGCAAGCCAGAAGGGAGTGGCAGGACATATTTAAAGTGATGAAAGGGAAAAACCTACAACAAAGATTACCCTACCCAGGAAGGATCTCATTCAGATTTGATGGAGAAATTAAAACTTTACAGAAAAGCAAAAGTTAAGAGGATTCAGCACCACCAAACCAGCTTAACAACAAATACTAAAGGAACTTTTCTAGGCAGGAAACACAAGAGAAGGAAAAGACCTACCATAACAAACCCAAAACAATTAAGAAAATGCTAATAGGAACATACAAATTGATAACTACCTTAAATGTAAATGGATTAAATGCTCCAACCAAAATACATAGATTGGCTGAATGGATACTAAAACAAGACACGTACCTATGCTGTCTACAAGAGACTCACTTCAGACCTGGGGACACATACAGACTGAATGTGAGGGGATGGAAAATGGTATTCCATGCAAAGGGAAATCAACAGAAAGCTGGAGTAGCAATTCTCATATCAGAAAAAATAGACTTTAAAATAAAGACTATTACACTTCAGAGGGACAGAAGGACACTACATAATGAACAAGGGATCAATCTAAGAAGGAGATATAACGATTATAATATTTTTGCACCCAACATAGGAGCACCTCAGTACGTAAGGCAAATGCTAACAGCCATAAAGGGGAAATTGACAGTGACACAATCATAGTAAGGGACTTTAAAACCCTACTTTCACCAATGGAGGGATCATGCAAAATGAAAAAAAAAATAAGGAAACACAAGCTTTAAATTATACATTAAACAAGATGGACTTAATTGATATTTATAGGATATTCCACCCAAACACAACAGAATACACTTTCTTATCAAGTGCTCAGGGAACATTCTCCAGGATATATAATATCTTGGGTCACAAATCAAGCCTTGGTAAATTTAAGAAAATTGAAATCGTATCAAGTATCTTTTTTGACCACAATGTTATGAGACTAGATATCAATTACAGGAAACAAATTGTAAAAAATACAAACATGGAAGCTAAACAATACACTTCTAAATAACCAAGAGATCACTGAAGAAATCAAAGAAGGAAATCCAAAATTACCTAGACACAAATGACAATGAAGACACGATGACCCAAACCATTTGGGATGTGGCAAAAGCAGTTCTAAGAGGGAAGTATATAGCAATGCAATCCTACCTCAAGAAACAAGAAACATCTCAAATAAACAACCTAACCTTACACCTCAAGCAATTAGAGAAAGAAAAACAAAAAAACTCCAAAGTTAGCAGAAGGAAAGAAATCATAAAGATCAGATCAGAAATAAATGAAAAAGAAATGAAGGAAAGAATAGCAAAGATCAATAAAACTAAAAGGTGGTTCTTTGAGAAGATAAACAAAATTGATAAACCATTAGCCAGGCTCATCAAGAAAAAAAGGGAGAAGACTCACATCAATAGAATTAGAAATGGAAAAGGAGAAGTAACAACTGACACTGCAGAAATACAAAGGATCATGAGAGATTACTACAAGCAACTATATGCCAATAAAATGGACAACCTGGAAGAAATGGACAAATTCTTAGAAAAGCACAACCTTCTGAGACTGAACCAGGAAGAAATAGAAAATATAAACAGACCAATCACAAACACTGAAATTGAAACTGTGATTAAAAATCTTCCAACAAAGAAAAGCCCAGGACCAGATGGCTTCACAGGCGAATTCTATCAAACATTTAGAAACGAGCTAACACCTATCTTCCTCAAAGTCTTGCAGATATAGCAGAGGGAGGAACACTCCCAAACTCATTCTATGAGGTCACCATCACTCTGACACCACAACCAGACAAAGATGTCACAAAGAAAGAAAACTATAGGCCAACATCACTGATGAACAGAGGTGCAAAAATCCTCTACAAAGTACTAGCAAACAGAATCCAGCAGCACATTAAAGGATCATACACCATGATCAAGTTGGGTTTATCCCAGGAATGCAAGGAATCTTCAATATATGCAAACCAATCAATGTGATACACCATGTTAACAAATTGAAGGAGAAAAACCATATGATCATCTCAATAGATGCAGAAAAAGCTTTTAAAAAAATCAACAACCATTTATGATAAAAACCTTCCAGAAAGTAGGCATAGAAGGAACTTACCTCAATATAATAAAGCCCATATATGACAAACACATAGCCAACATCGTTCTCAATGGTGCAAAACTGAAGCCATTTCCTCTAAGATCAGGAACAAGACAAGGATGTCTTCACTTACCACTCTTATTCAACATAGTTTTGGAAATTTTAGCCACAGCAATCAGAGAAGAATAAGAAATAAAAGGAATCCAAATCAGAAAAGAAGAAGCAAAGCTGTCACTCTTTGCAGATGACATGATAGTATACCATGAGAATCCTAAAGATGCTACCAGAGAACTACTAGAGCTAATCAATGAATTTGGTAAAGTTGCAGGATACAAAATTAATGCACAGAAATCTCTTGCATTCCTGTACACTAATGATGAAAAAATCTGAAAGAGAAATTAAGGAAACACTTCCATTTAGCACTGAAACAAAAAGAATAAAATACCTAGGAATAAATTTACCTAAGGAGACAAAAGACCTGTATGCAGAAAACTACAAGATACTGATGAAAGAAATTAAAGATGATACAAACAGATGGAGAGATATACTATACCATGTTCTTGGTTTGGAAGAGGCAACATTGTGAAAATGACTCTACTACCCAAACCAATCTACAAATTCAATGCAATCCCTATCAAACTACCAATGGCAGTTTTCACAGAACTAGAACAAAAACTTTCACAATTTGTGTGGAAACACAAAAACCCCGAATAGCCAAAGCAATCTTGATAAAGAAAAATGGAACTGGACGAATCAGGCTCCCTGACTTCAGACCATACTACATGTCTACAGTAATCAAGACAGTATGGTACTGGCAGAAAAACAGAAATATAGATCAATGGAACAGGATAGAAAGCCCAGAGATAAACCCATGCATATATGGTCACATTATCTTTGATAAAGGAGGCAAGAATATACAGTGGAGAAAAGACAGCCTCTTCAGTAAGTGGTGCTGGGAAAACTGGACAGCTACATGTAGAAGAATGAAATTAGAACACTCCCTAACACCATACACAAAAGTAAACTCAAATGGATTAAAGACCTAAATGTAAGGCCAGAAACTATCAAACTCTTAGAGGAAAATATAGACAGAACAGTCTATGACATAAATCACTGCAAGATCCTTTTGGACTCACCTCCTAGAGAAATGGAAATAAAAACAAAAATAAACAAATGGGACCTAATGAAACTTAAAAGTTTTTGCAGAGCAAAGGAAACCATAAACAAGATGAAAAGACAACCCTCAGAATGGGAGAAAATATTTGCAAATGAACTAACTGACAAAGGATTAATCTCCAAAATTTACAAGCAGCTCATGCAGCTCAATATCAAAAAAACAAACAATCCAATTAAAAAATGGGCAGAAAATCTAAATAGACATTTCTCCAAAGCAGATGTACAGATCACCAATAAACACATGTAAGTATGCTCAACATCACTAATCATTAGAGAAATGCAAATGAAAACTACAGTGTGTTTTCTCCTCACACCAGTCAGAATGGCCATCATCAAAAAATCTACAAAAAAATAAATGCTGGAGAGGGTGTTGAGAAAAGGGAACCCTCTTGCACTGTTGGTGGGAATGTAAATTGATACAGCCACTATGGAGAACTGTATGGAAATGCCTTAAAAACTAATAATAGAACTACCATACAACCCAGCAATCCCACTACTGGGCATATACCCTGATAAAACCATAAATCCAAAAGGGTTATGTACCACAATGTTCATTGCAGCTCTATTTACAATAGCCAGGATATGGAAGCAACCTAAATTTCCATCAGCAGATGAATGGATTAAGAAGATGTGGCACATATATACAATGGAATATTACTAAGCCATAAAAAGAAATGAAACTGAGTTATTTGTAGTGAGGTGGATGGATCTAAATCTGTCATACAGAGTGAAGTCAGAAAGAGAAAAACAAATACCGTATGCTAACACATATATATGGAATCTAAAAAAGAAAAAGAAAATGGTTGTGAAGAACGTACGGGTAGGACAGGAATAAAGATGCAGATGTGGAGAGTGGACTTGAGAACACGGGGAGTGGGAAGGGTAGTCTGGGACGAAGTGAGAAAGTGGCATGGACATATATACACTATCAAATGTAAAATAGATAGCTAGTGGGAAGCAGCTGTATAGCACAGGGGCATCAGCTCGGTGCTTTGTGACCACCTAGAGGGGTGGGATATGGAGGGTGGGAGGGAGACACAAGAGGGAGGAGATATGGGGATATCTGTGTATGTATATCTGATTCACTTTTTTATGAAGCAGAAACTAACACACCATTGTAAAGCAATTATACTCCAATAAAATTGTTAAAAAAAAAGATAACTAAATCCTTTCCTCCTTTGATGGACATTTAGGTTGCTTCCATGTCCTGGCTATTGTATATAGTGCTGCAGTGAACATTGGGGTGCATATATCTTTTCAAATTATTCTTGGTTCTGGATATATGCCCAGGAGTGGGAGTGCTGGATCATGTGGCAGCTCTATTTTTAGTTTCTTAAGGAACCTCCATACTGTTCTCCATAGTGACTGTACCAATTTACATTCCCACCAACAGAATAGGAGGGTTCTCTTTTCTCCACACTCTCTCCAGCATTTATTTTCTGTAGATTTTTTGCTGATGGCCATTCTGACTGTTGTGAGGTGATACCTCATTGAGTTTTGATTTGCATTTCTCTGATAATTAGTGATGTTGATCATCTTTTCTCATGCCTCTTGGCCATCTGTATGTATTCTTTGGAGAAATGTATATTTAGATATTCTGCCCTTTATTTTTTTTTGCGGTACGCGGGCCTCTCACTGTTGTGGCCTCTCCCGTTGGGGAGCACAAGCTCCAGATGCGCAGGCTCAGCAGCCATGGCTCACGGGCCTAGCCGCTCCGCGGCATGTGGGATCTTCCCGGACCAGGGCACGAACCCGTGTCCCCTGCCTCGGCAGGTGGACTCTCAACCACTGCGCTGCCAGGGAATCCCAATTCTGCCCATTTTTTTTTTTTTTTTTTTTTCCGGTGTGCGGGCCTCTCACTGTTGTGGCCTCTCCCGTTGCGGAGCACAGGCTCTGGACGCGCAGGCTCAGCGGCCATGGCTCACGCTGCCCATTTTTTGATTGGCTTGTTTGGTTTTTTGATTTTTTGATATTGAGCTCCATGTGCTGTTTATATATTTTGGAGATTAATCCCTTCTTGATCACTTCACTTGCAAATATCTTCTCCCATTCTGTGGGTTGTCTTTTCATTTTTTTTATGGTTTCCTTAGTGGTTAAAGAAGATGTGGTATATATATATATATGTATATATATATATATATATATATACACACACACACACACACACACACACACACACAGTGGAATATTTCTCAGCCATAAAAAGAACAAAATAATGCCATTTGCAGCAACATGGATGGACCTAGATATTGTCATACAGAGTGAAGTAAGTCAGACAGAGAAAGACAAATATCATATCATTTCGCTTATATTTGGAGTAGAAAAAAATGATACAAATGAACCTATTTACAAAACAGAAATAGAGTCACAGATAAACAAACTTATGGTTACCAACGGGGAAAGGGCAGGGGAGGGATAATTTGGGAGATTGGGATTGACATATACAGGCTACTATATATATAATAGATAATAAGAACCTACCGTTTAGCACAGGGAACTCTACTCAATACTCTGTACTGACCTATATGGGAATAGAATTTTAAAAAGAGTTGATAGATGTATGTGTATAACTGATTCACCCTGCTGTGCAGCAGAAACTAATGCAACATTGTAAATCAACCATACTCCAATATTCACCAAATTATATTATAAAACTTATAGATATATTTTAATAAAATAAATTGGAAGTTCATGCATGTTTTATCTAAAATCAACTTGCTAGTAATTTTGGTTTTGTGGTATAGTGAGTTATATTTAGTGCAATGCAGTATTTTTAGGCTCTGCATGTGTTCCAGATGTTCACATTATTTTACTGTGTTATAATTTATGTGTAGTAAGTTACTGAATGGATGTCGCCACCCTCATTCCATGGCACAGGTCTCACTCTTTTATATCTGTATCACTGCACTGCCTCTGGAAAGAGGCAGAGACGGAGAAGATACTCTGCTCTTCAAAGGATGGTATTGTCCAAGGTTCGTTCTAAACATGCATGCAACAGGAACTTCAGAACGCCTAATATTTGAGTGGTGCTATTTAACCAAGCCAAATAATTTTAACTTCTATCTGGTTTTCAATCACTGGCTTTCATGTCTTACTTACTTTTTATATATTCAAATTTATTTTCTGAAAAGTAAAATAGAATTATTTACCATATTTTAAATTAAATCTAAAATGTAACAAAATGAAATTTTTGACAAAGAGTGTATAAAGATGGAGTTGCTGGGTAGAATGAGACAGTCAGCATAGTGTAGAAAATCTCTGGCCCTGGAATCTCACAGACCAAGATCATAATTCAAATTCCTCTATTTGCTAGTTGTGTGACCTACAGAAATTACTTGATTTCACTTATACTCAACTTCCTCATCTGTAGCATACAGATGATAATATTACTTATTTTAAAGGGTTCTTGTGAGTGTAAGTGAAATGTTTATAAAAAAATTATTTATCTCTGTGCTCAGCATAAAGTATGTGTTAAATAAATGGTACTTATTATCAATTATGTCCCTGTTGTTTTCTAAAGAATGTTTCTAAGGGCAGTTTATTGACTCTTTTAGCTGTAGTTTTTTTTTTTTTTTCTTTTTTTAAACTAATTTTGTACAGTCACAAAAATAGAAATTCTTTCGTCATTAATGTTTTCAATCTGGGAGATATACAGAGAAATATTAGCATCTCTTACCTTAATATACTATAAAATGTCTGTATACTATAAAATGTCCTTTTCCACATACCTATCTGTGTGTCAATCATATGTACACAATCTATATATCAATATCTTGTAAGTAGTAAAAGATAATATAATATTTTTAAAACATAGCTCAATTTTCATGAGATATTTACTATGTAATTTTACACCAATTTAATCATTAAAAATATGTCTATCACTTTTCATTATTCTCATTAAGTGAAAGAGGGGATTGGTGATGTTGTCACTATATTTGTCAGCAAATGGAGAAGAATCTCTTGTCAACTTCTGGGCTCTATTTTGGAGCCAAATGCTCTAAATTAGCATTGCCATATCATTCTAGCATTAGACATGGATAAATTAGTTGTCTCTCCCTGTTGCCTAATTTGTGTAACTGATTTGTACGTAAACAAAAGTAGTTTAAATTACTAGCATCAAAGCAGTATGCCAGACAAATTAGCTTCTTCAGTTTCAGGGGACAGGTTTATAATATCTGAGTTTCCATCATGATATTTGTAAATTAAATGGGCCTCACAAACCACTACTGATGAAGTACTAGGATCATTTTATTATTAAAATAAGATCCTGAAGTAGAAAATTATCTAAAACATATTTTCTCCTTTTTGGAAGACAAATTATGCATTTAGAACCCAGACTCTTATTTTCTAGCTCTATCTGAAAAAATATATTGATGTCCTAGCTTGTCTTAAAAAACAGTAAAACAAATGTTTCTTCTATTGCTGCCATTCCTGAATGTGTATTTGGACATAATTTTCTTTGATCGTACAAAAATTTAAATATAAAAAAAGATTGAAAGATGTGTTTTAACACTGCAATTCATAGGTGTGTTTAGTATGATCCTTATATTTTGAAACATAGCTTCTCCATATGGAACAAGCAAATATATTTTTATTTTTCAATATTGAATATGAAGAACATCGTGAGATTTATTTCTTATGAAACAACATACCAATTAAAATATAATCCCAAAGATGTTATAGTGTCTAATTCCACATGGTGAAAATTTGGAATGAAATGCAAAATAGATAGATTGTTAAAAACAAACTACTGAACACTTTATGGAGGAAAAGATAAACTTGAAGGATGGATTGACATTGTTTTCAACAACCCAGCTTCATTATTCTAAGCATGTAATACATTTATAATATTCTATTAAACAATTGAATTAAAAGTTAATTTCTCTCTTATTGTTGCATGTTCATGTCATGAATAGAAATGATTTTAAAAATTATAAGAGAAGTATTTATAAGACACCAAACTGCTGGGAAAATGATTCACTCTTCATACTGGCAGTATTATATCTTAACATCCCCATTGATAATATCAAAATAATTCACCATGACTAATGTTAGTATAATGAGCCAACAGAAACAATAATGATTTGCTACTTATTATTTACTGTTCTCATTTAGAAATACTACAATCCAGTACTATTACCTTTCTCATAACATGAATGAATTGAAATATAATTTTGAAAGAATAAGTATAAATTAAATGGTATGCATTTTGTATATGATGATTATATGTTTTTTCTCTTTATCCACTTGTGGTAAACATAATATTAATGGTAGTTTTCAACCTTATAGCTCAGGCAAGTGATGGCTTGTGTGTATTGTTAGAAGAGTCATTGAGTAGGTACTAGACAGTTTCTAAATTAACAGATGTGGTTGAATCTAGGAATTCATCAAGCTATCTACTTTTCATGTCAGCTTATTCTCTACTCTTTTTACTGAAGTGTGATATATAATACCTTATTAGGAATTCTTGGCAGCAGGTGTGTTTAAGAATTCATAATCTCCCTAAATATATACTTGTAATACAATTCACTGGAGTATATTCCATGCTCTAGTTAGTAAATTTGTCTTCTGCAGGGTATGCAGTAGCAATTATGAAAGTATTTTCAGTGTATACAAGAATGAGAAAATATATAAATGTATTACAGGTAATTTTACTTAGGTATTGTAAACATGTATTGAAATATGTTTGTCACAGTTGGAGAAAGAAGGCATAAATATAAGTATTACTTAGAATACTTTTCATTATTTATAATATTATAAGTAATGAAAAGAAGGAGGCTAGAATAATCCCTGTAGTACTGAATTAGAAGTATCAGCACGACTGATATATAGATACATATATTTTAAATATATAAATATATAAAAAGAAAATTATATAGATTGATAGACATAGAAATTAGTATGAATGTGTGAGTATGCGCAGTTTTGTGTGTATGTATGTATATATATACTATATATATGTGTACACACACACACTCACACACACACATACACGTTTCTATGCTTAATCCACTCAAAGGGCCTAGGACCAATGATACTCCAGTAGCAATGAGCACAACTAGTGTCCAGATCATGGTTTCTAAATACCATTCTCCAATTCAAAAAACCAGGGCTACTTAAAAGAATTTACTCAAGTACTTAAAAGAAGTACTTGATTCCAGAGCTGTTTTAGTGAAAATACAAAAGGTACGTCTATCTCATGGTGCCAGAAATATAGAATTGTTCCAAAAAGAATGAGATCACGGCAAAAGAACAATGGAGCTAACCTGAAGAAAATCCTGAAGACCAAACTAGAATAATTTAAGTAACAAAGTAAATAATGTTAGTATTGAATTATAAGCAACAGAATAAAGTAAATATCTCTGAGTTCATACTCATACTCATAGTATTAGGGATAGATATAACTAAGGAATTTAGTAAGTGACAATGCACCAAAATTATTACACTCCTTACATTATTTGTAATGTTTGATTAATAAGTACATATGTTTTGTTTTAATACACATGTTATTTTTATTATATTACAAAGAATTTGGTGTGTTAAAATTGTGTTTGAATAAATTACCAATTTGCTACTCATTATGAAACTCTTGCAAAAAATGTAATATTTTTGAGAATTTTTAAGTAATTATTTGTAAATAAGTATAAGATGGTCAGGAAGGCTCTCTGAGAAGAACACAATCCGAACACAATTCTCAATCTGAGAGTTGAGAATCCTTCAGCTATGTGAAGAAAAGAGAGTGCGGCAAAAAAACAAAAAAAAAAACAAAACAACAAAGCAAAAAAACAATCGGCAAGTCCCAGAGATTGAACCTTCAGAAGACTGAGGCAGTTGGGTACTATGATTGAGGGGGAGAAGGGGGCAGTGAACATAGAGATCCATTGTTCTAGTCCAGTACCTTCAAAAACAGACTCTGTGACAGAGATGTTCATGTAGGAATTTTTTTTAGAAGTGCTCTCAACAGTAAGAGCATAAAGAAACATTGAGCCGGTATGTATTATGTGTAAGTCATATATCATAGATCATATATATATATCATAGATCATATATCTATGATCATATATACCATAAAAGGTTGCATTGTCAGGGGAAGGGAGAAGTGGAGTGTTATACACTGACTTTTACATGCTTTGATGAAATGTAAAACAAGTCACTTCTGCTTGTAGCTCATTGGTAGAGCAGTTCTTTGGCCCTACCTAATTGCATGGGGCCTGGAATATGTGTAAGAAACAGATAGAATGTTTGATGAAGTTATCCCCTCTGCCACAGGAGATAAAGGATGTATTCCAAATAAGCAATATCTATCTACATCACTTATTATAGTTTAATCAAGGCATCGATAACATTTTTATGTTATCACCACATGTGAGATGAGCATTAAACAACAACATGTTTAAGTAGGGAATCAATACCTATTTGTTGAATTGAATAAATAATGTCTACATTTCAATGTGTATTCCTTTTGTTTCAATTTTTATTTGTAATGCTATTTCAATAGTGTAGTCAAATTTCCTCCAAATGTGTCCTGCTTGCAAAGTTTTGCTCCCCAAATCTTAAATTAATTGAAACGTAAGCTTGAGTGTTTCAGCACCAAATAGTTAATACATGTCTGAATAATTTGTTAGAAGGAAGGTGATGAATAGGTACACATTGTTTATGCATGATGATCTCCTCTTTTAGAAATATATCCCATGTGGATCTATTCCTCTTTTATTGTACTCAGGCTGTGTGAACTGACATATTTATTTCAAACATGTCTATTTCAGAGACAGAATATTACCATCAGCTTTCTTTACCATCCTTTGGTCTTACCACAGGTAAACGGGGGTCAGATTTCATTTATCACCTGACTACTATGAGGCGTATTCTGATCAATAGATTGTGATGGTATTCTGAAGCCCCTGAAATATCGGCTCATATATCTAAATAACCACAGATCCCTGAGTAAAGACCGGAAGATTGTGCATTTGTAATATAAAATATTTCTTGAAAGCTACACATTGTTGCATTATTTGCCTCTTTAAGTGCAAGTACCACTGATTTAGGATAATAAATCAGTGTAGAGTTTCCTGAAGTAAATGTGGAATGGGGTGTGACTGGAAGGGAACCTGAGGGAGATTTGAGGAATTGGGTTAAGAGTCACAATATTTTGGCATTAGAAAAAGCCTTGGTTTCTCAGGTCTAGAGGTTTTGCTACACTATGAAGTAGGATGCTAGGTGATAGCTCAAAGAGATAATTGGAAGGAAACATGAAGGAAATTTCTTGGGAGATGGAAAAGTTTTATATCTTACTTGGGGTGATGACTGCTTGGGTGTATACACTGGCAAAAACTCATCAGTTGAATGCATAAGATCTGTGCATTTCATCATTTGTAAATTTTTTTCTCAGTAACAAAATACAATATAGCCTCCTTGGAAACTCCAGAAATTAAGCTGCCATCAAAAACTTGAAAAATGTGGTAATGATTCCTATGGCATTTCCATTTAATTCCTCAGTAGAATAAGTGCAAGACTGAAGACATTGGAGAGTATCAGAAGTAACAATTGTATCAGAATTGGTACTTTTACTAGGCAAATTATTCCAGTCCCTAGCACCTAGTATTCAGTTATTCCAAAGCAAAGTAATGTAGTTCCTAGCCCCTGAAATGTGTCCTTTCTTCTGGAAATAGATTTTCCTTTTTCCAACCACCTCTGGTAACAATCTACCTCAGGATAAGTTTGCTTTCACCTGAAATATGTCTTACATTGTCCAAATTTAGTCTCATGGACCTTGACCATATAACTATTTCAAAAAATATTATACTATTTCATGACTTCCTTAATATTAAGCTAGTAAGAACTAGAGCATAGAAATAGGCTGGTACCTTGAATGTCTTGGTAGTCACACATAAGCAAAGAGGGTTAAAGATAAATTATTTGAAATTACAAAGACCCACTGTATTAATAAATTCTAATGTTACCCAGTATTCTCTGCACGTTTTAAAATACTCTCTCAAAATTAAAGGAAAAAGTAAGTACACTTACTAAATAAGACACCACCTCTGGTATCTTCTAATTCACTTGCCAGTTTAGAATGAGCCACGGAGCAAGGGAACGCTATCTGTTGCATACTGTGGTGCAAATGACCCTTCCCGTTGGCTATTAAAGCTTTGCATACTCAATTGTCCTTGAGAATTTAGTAGCAGACAGAGATGCAATATTGATTCTGAGGGAAAAGAAAACGCAAAAACCAGAGTCATAGCATCAGTTCTTCACTTTAATGGGCAAAGCCATGCTTTGTTTCTGTACAAATAACTCTTCTTTTGACATTTGTCTTCTCAGCAATACTAAAGAAACAAACAAAAAAAACCCAGATAAATAAACAAACATTCTCCCATTAGTAACTCCAGAGATTCTGTTTCATTGGAGTGAACTGAGTCATGGTCACATCTCTGAATTAGTCACTATGGTCTGGGAAATGAAGTGTTTTTATTAGCTAGTCCTCAATCACATATGCCCCTGGAGCTAGAGTCAAGTGTAGAACCACCTGACCCAAATGGAAGCTAAATCAAACATGAAAGCAGTTTACTGTTAGCAAAAAATGAAATAAAATAAAAATAAAAGCAAATTCATTTCAGGTTTATATTTACCTATCATTGAAATTTCTCTGATTGGTGAGATCCAAAATTGCATCTGGAGATCCAAAATTGTGTTTAAGTAAGAATGTGTCCTTTTATATTAAACGTGAAAGGTAAAAAAACACTTCCATACGCATTCACCATACTAAATATTAAAATAAAACCTCCACCCACTTTCACACTCTTCATAGCTTTAGGTCATACTATTTTTTTTTTTCAGTTAAATGAGAAACAGTCCACATCTGTTCTTCTTTTATTATTTCTCTATCTCTTGTGCCCTTGATCTCCCTCCTCTGATGGCAGTGGTGTGGAATGACAATGAGAAGGAGACTTGTCCTCACCCTGTCAGATATTTTAGGAGAATTTGGCATCTGAACACCTTTTGTGATTCCAAGCAGAAAATATTTCTTATTCACATAATAGTCTCGGAATATTACTGATATATGTCTTTTATTTTTCTGACTTCTTGCTATACATCTTTAATTCAAGTGGCTTTATAACTTGTGAATTAGTATGAATAAAGCATAATAATATAGATGTAAGGAGTATAAAGAAAGCTAAACATAGGCATAAAGGTTTCAAAATTCCATCACTTCATTGAAATTTACAGAGAACAACATGGCAATTATTTTGACTATAATTGTGTTAATTACAATAATATATAAAAATTATATTTCTAAAATCCAAAATCAAATCATTAAATATCTTCTAGGAACTTCCCTGGTGGTGCAGTGGGTAAGACTCCATGCTCCCAATGCAGGGGGCCGGGGTTCGATCACTGGTCAGGGAACTAGATCCCACATGCATGCCACAACATGCCGCAGCTAAGGAGCACGCCTGCTGCAACTAAGACCTGACGCAACCAAATAAATAAATAGTTTTTAAAATAAATATCTTCTACCTGATAAGATAGCTTCATTTTAACTTTAACTGTTTCAAAGACATTTTCTTATACTTTTTTGTTTTGTTTTGTTTTGTTTTGCGGTACGCGGGCCTCTCACTGTTGTGGCCTCTCCCGTTGCGGAGCACAGGCTCCGGATGCGCAGGCTCGGCGGCCATGGCTCACGGGCCCAGCTGCTCCGCGGCATGTGGGATCTTCCCTGACAGGGGCACGAACCCGTGTCCCCTGCATCGGCAGGCGGACTCTCAACCACTGCGCCACCAGGGAAGCCCTCTTATACCTTTTTAAAGTATAATTTTTGTTTATGAAAAACGTAAAAGCCCACAATCTTCGCGAACACCATCAGCACAATTGCTGTGCATGGTCAATTTAACAGAGTAACCTAAAATGGTTCTCTGAGGGTATGACTCTTTTTCCAAGGGTTTAGGAGTGCAGAATATAAATAGAATGAACAAGATCTTCCTACTTTCATGTATTTTTACCTAGAGAATAAGTTATGCTATATATGAAACCAAGCATATCCACAGATGGGGTGAAAGCTAATAGGCACCATAAGGATAAGACAAAATTACTGAAAAGTAACAGGAACCTTGGTGATATTGTGTAACATTTATTTTAAAGATGAAGAAACACTCTAGACTGATTTTAATAGCTAGGAGAAAAGCGTGAGGAAAAGTGGCACAAGATTAGCAGGAAGGAAATAACTGTTTATGAAGTTCTTTCATCACGTTAGGCTTAATCTTCCTTCTTCCACTTAATTTTGTCAGCAACATTTTGAGGTTGCTGTTATTCAATATTTATTTCATGAAAGCTAAAGCTGTGTTAAGTAACTTCCAAAAAAATGTTTTAGAGTTAGAGTGGTCAGAACAAAGAAAGAAGTGAATATATTATTGTTTTCCATAGCGAGCCCCAAAATTCCTTTTGAAGGAGAATTTTATTAAGGAAAATGTTTTTATAGACAAATCAGAGCAGAAGACGAGTACTTTGGGAATAGGTGGAGGCAGGATCTCAAACCACAAAAGAAAAAACACTTAAAAGACCAATGTTTTATATTAAAAAAAAAAAAATTGAGAGATCATTACTTTGGTTTGCTCATGGAGGAAAAGTCAAAAAAAGGAGAAAAAAAAAGTAAGCAAAAATTGAAAGCAGATAGTTTTGTAAAACTAGGCTCTATATGATCAAAAAATACAGAGAAGACCCTAGGTAGATGAAGAAAACTTTGAAGAACAAGTATTCTGAGTGCAAAGTGACGTGCTTTGTGTTCCTCAAATCCTCAGTCAAGAGTGATGAAAACTTGGTCAGGAGAGTTTTGTTGTTGTAACTGTGTGGGGAGTTTGGTGAAATTTGAACATAGATCTCGTTTTCAACCCTGGGAGACATTGTGTGAAGCAAGCGCACATATGTGAAAAGAAAAGCCTTGGGTTTGAGGCTTCTCAATTTTTCACAGAATTTGTTCTTCTTGTCAGTTTACCTGCATCTTAAGAATCAGAAAATGTCAGCTAACACCTCTCTTTTGACTTGTTTTCTAAGCTGAGCAATAAAAAAATGACTTATAGAAAAGCATGATTTAGGTAAATTCAGTCTGAAATATTACTAAAAAACTTTTGGAAATTTGGAGTGAATTAGTGACAATCTAACTAAATATATGTTCTAAAGAAAGAAAATCATGCAGTCCAATTTGTTTAAAATACGTATTTTAAATTAAAGTATTTCTAAGTAAAGACTATGTCAGCTTGTTTAATAAATAAATAAAATACATTTGTAATTAGGAGCATCTGTTTGGTTATAAACACACATATGCTACAGGCCATAAACTGAGATTATTCTCTTAAGTAACATATTCCCTATAGTACTACTTACAATTTGAGTCTCTTTAGAAAAACAACTTTTTAAAATGTATATTAAGGTCCTGCATTACATAATGGTTAAGACCACAGGATATATATACAAAAGAATATGGTTGAAATCCTGGCTCAGCCACCTTAAATCTGTGAAGACTTGGGCAAATTTATTATCTTCTCTGAGCCTTTGTTGCCTCTACAAAACAGTGGTGTTCCGGCTCTCCAGCTATGCATAATGAACCACCCCAAGCTTAGAGGTAAAAACAACAAGCATGTTCATATGCTCACAGCTCTGTGGGAGAGGAATTTGGGCCTGGCACAAGGGGACTGTTGTCTCTGATTCACAATATCTGGGGCCTGTGCTCAGGCTTTCCACGGGGTTCTGACGGGATTTCTTCCTGATCATAGCTGCCACCTCAATGCTCTTGGCCTCTCTTTCTCTGTGTAGCATATCATATTTCAGGATCTTTTGTGGCCTCTCCCGTTGCGGAGCACAGGCTCCGGACGCGCAGGCTCAGCGGCCATGGCTCACGGGCCCAGCCGCTCCGCGGCACGAGGGATCTTCCCGGACTGGGGCATGAACCCATATCCCCTGTATCGGCAGGCAGACTCTCAACCACTGCGCCACCAGGGAAGCCCTATTTCGGCATCTTTCTTAGTCGCTTGAGCTTTTCAAAGTATGGTGGTCTCAGGGATTCACAACATCTTCCATGGTGACTGATTTCTGAGAGACAAGGAAGTAGAAGCTGCCAGGCCAGAGAAGGTCTACGACAAGAAATGGTACAGTGCCACTCCCACTGTGTTCTTTATTAAAGAATTCACAGGGCCCCACCAGAGTCAAGGCCATGGAGAATATACTAGACAATCTGATGAGTAGTGGAGAAGTCATATTGCAAAAAAGCATGTCCAATAGGAGGTATGGTTCTGGCTATTTTTAAGAAATACAATATATCACGTGGGACAATGATGTGTATTTTATGAGGGCTTTATGATGTTTAAAAGATGTATCAGTTTTATATTTGGTAGTGTATATATATCCATGCCACTCTCTCTCTTCGTCCCAGCTTACCCTTCCCCCTCCCCGTGTCCTCAAGTCCATTCTCTAGTAGGTCTGCATCTTTATTCCCGTCCTGCCACTAGGTTCTTCATGACCTTTTTTTTTTTTTTTAAGATTTCATATATATGTGTTAGCATATGGTATTTGTAAAAAAAAAAAAAAAAAAAAAGTTGTATCAGGTACTGATGAACCTAGTGGCAGGGCAGGAATAAAGACACAAACGCAGAGAACAGACTTGAGGACACGGGGGTGGGAAGGGGATGCTGGGATGAAGTGAGGGAGTAGCACTGACATACATACACTACCAAATGTAAAATAGATAGCTAGTGGGAAGCAGCCGCATAGCACAGGGAGATCAGCTCGGTGGTTCGCGACGACCTAGACGGGTGGGGTAGGGAAGGTGGGAGGGAGGCTCAAGAGGAAGGGAATATGGGGATATATGTATATGTATAGCTGATTCACTTTGTTTATTTTACAGCAGAAACTAACACACCATTTTAAAGCAATTATACTCCAATAAAGATGTATCAAAAAAGAAAAAAGATGTTAAAAAACCCAGATGTATCAGGGTCTGGAACACACCAAGCACTCAATAAATGATGGCAGTATATTAGATTGAATAGCTCAGTTTGGATTATTATAAATTCTCAAATAGTAATAATGAAATTAGGACTATTTGAAAAATAGTGTGAT
Organism: Grampus griseus; assembly: GCF_964374135.1. Taxonomy (NCBI): domain Eukaryota; kingdom Metazoa; phylum Chordata; class Mammalia; order Artiodactyla; family Delphinidae; genus Grampus; species Grampus griseus. Next base: position 65,705,369 of record NC_138997.1, read on the forward strand.
TTGACGGTAGTGCTAAATCAAAGTGAAGAGAAAATTTAAATGATAGTATTCTAGTATAAAATACATAAACACTCAGTACAATGTTTAGAATTATTCTCACAAACAGCATGTGTTAACACCATCAACCCTTCTTGTTTGTTGTTTCAGTCTCCCCAGGAGAGCAGGTGAGTGGGCAGTCCTGAGGCTCACCTGCATGGAAAGTTGTTGAAGGGTCAGGAGACAGGGTATGGTTGCAAAGGGAAAGATTTCTATTGGAGAAAACTCAGCATGATGAAAACCAAGGCATCAGGAAATCCAAAGTCCTTTGGGAAATGCCAGTTTTAGTTTTTATTACAGAAAATTCCACACACTAGTGACCAGAGACAGAAATTGAAGTAGGCAGTCAAGGAGTGAACTGTATGTAGTTGACTTAAATTAGGTCCAGGTACAGATGGCGTGGCAGTGGTGGGGTCAGTTGTCATGAGTAATGTTGGGCTTTCAAACTTACTTTATTTGATTGAAGATATATTTCTCTCTCATTTTTAAAACGAACAACCAAGTCTAATGCAAGATTTAGGGAGACAACCTGAGCTGAAATAAATATTTAGCAAAATAGTAGCCTCAAGTTTTAGCCTATCTTGTTTATTAACATTAGACAAAAGGTTCCTTTCTTGGGTTTACCTTTGTGACCTCTTCTGGTTAATTTGTCAAAAGGACAGCAAGCTGAAAGAACAAAAAATAGCCTAATGTGAACTGTTCTAACTTATCAGAGATTGAAATTGTTGGAGTATGTTTATCTCTCTAACTTTTTCTAGTAAATCTGGGTAAAGAAAGGATATTTCAGGAGCATGAGTCACAGTTTTATTTATATTGGCACCTATGTTTTTACTTGCATTGGCTTGCCACAGACTTGAGGAAGTAAAGCATTATTTGTTTCCAGTTTGGTGCTAGTGTACATGACTAATGCACTAATAAATATTGCAAGCAAATCAATTGCACTTCCTAATAGTAAGGTGAACAGCAATAGCATTTTATGCAAGATCATAGGAGATTGAGCACTAAACCTGAAAAGGGAAGATTCTAACCCTGACATTTCATTATTTCTTGGGATTTGTGCATCTCCCTTAATGTACGGTTAATGTAATGTGAGGTTATGAATCTTTTTCATGGTCTTCCTTTATATCCTTAAAGTAACAAATCTCAGGTTGTGACTATAGCAGAAAGCATTCACAGAATTCTGACTAGGAAACTAAACACTCAGAAATTTTCATACTTTCTTGGAGAAAATGTATAAATCCTATTTATTTTTTCATTGGAATATATACTTTGGGTGAATAATGTCTGATATATATTTGTTGCTAGTAAAATTCTCAGAATCTGTCCCATTCAGTTCATTGCTTCTGCCAGGGAAGCATGGGGTTGAAATAATAAGAAAGAATAAACAATGAAAATATTGGTTTTAGCAGTAAATGCAATATGATTGATCATCTCAGGACTCTCTGTGCCCACTGAGTTGTGTTCCCAGCATCATTTAAAAATGGCTCAGCACCTTACATCACCAATCACTTTGGCTGTAAGGCAGACAAAAGAGAATGGAGTCTCTTTAGAGGCTTTGAAACATGTACAAAGGAGCATTTTCCATTCATTTTAAATCTGAATGGTACTAAAATGTTCTTTCTTAGAAAAATTCACTTTCCTACATAAAATACACAAATATTTATTCCTGTGGTGTATAGATTTATTGACACTTAGGAAATCATATCTATCCGTGTGTGTGTGTGTGGAGGGGTGTATGTTTAACAACTAGTTAAAAAATTTCTTTCAGCACTATATCATTATTGTTCAAATCCACCATCCAAAGATCAAAAATGACACTCTTGCACTCAAGCCAGGTCAGTTTGTTTAGCTGTCTGCAGCAATGGGGAACACACACCAGGGGAAATTGTGTGTTCCCTAGCAAGAGGGAGTTGAGAGGACTTCTAGGGTTTGGGTTACATTCAGTAATTTTATGAAGAAATTAGAGAAGTAGGGACCAGAGCTAAATTGGATACTGTCAAAAAGTAGGGAAATATGTTGAGTTTATGTTTTAATCATTTTTATCCAGGCAGAAGGATGATTAAATCAGGGGAAATGGAGGCATTGATAAAAAAGTAAAAGCAATCATTGCTCAGAAGGAGGGGATTAGTCATGTTTGCAGCTACATTATGGCCTTGACTATGTCATGTGAGAAACGATGTTTATGTTCTAATGATCTAATTCTCAACAGGGCTGATTTTCACTTACTCATTATGCTGGAAAAATATAGAAAAATTATTAGCTCACACTATATCTTTTTCAGAAGTATGAATTTGTCAGGATTTCCAAATTCTTGAGAAAATCAAAATTAGAAATAAATCTGTTAGAGCAGTTAGACCAAAACTACTTCAGAGAGATATAGATAGAGATATAGATAGAGATATAGATAGATATAGATATAGCTATAGATAGATATAGGCAGATATAGATAGATATAGATACAGAGATAGATATAGATGATATAGATACAGATATAGATATATAGATAGATATCGATATAAATATATAGATAGATATATAGATATAGATAGATGTGTAACATATAATAAGGTATATATCTTTATTATATATAGGTATTATATAGATAAAATAGATATAGATTATATATAACAACACATCATCATATAAATTTAAGAGTCAAGCTGTAAGAAAGGTATTACAGTTACAATGAGATTTATTGTTATAATACTGCAAAGATTCCCAGGACAATAATTTGCTGCACAATTCAGCCTCTGTATTTGTAGAGATTTGTTTTAGAGTTATTGACAGTTACAAAACACTGTTAATCCTAAATCTAGGAGTAAGAAAGTTCAAGGCTGAGCCTCAGATACCACATAAAATAAAATAACCCAAAGGACAATTTGAAACTTCTTATAGAGGGGAGACAAAAAGAAGATAAACAGGGCTCCAACTTCATCTGCTTTGATCAGTCCTCAGAGACACATATAATAACATCTGAGGACTTTCAAATGGACTAAAATACCACCGTCCTCTTCCTGCCTTGTCCTTTTCCTGCTCTCCCATTTTTGAAATTCCTTTCAGCCTTAGTGTTCGGTTACTACTACTTTTACAATTTGACAAAGAGAGGTGTGCCTGAGGCTGTGATAGTCAGCATGTTGAATATATTTTTAAAAAGAGAGAGAGAAAGGAAAAGAGAGAGAGCAATAGCAAAATAACATCATGACACATGCTCATTCCAAAGTGAGGTCCACAACTTCAGGAAAACATCTGCCTTTGCTCGCCATTAGAACCTCAGTATCTAGTACATTCCTTGATATGGTGTAGTATTCAAGATATTTGTGACATGAATAAATAAATCCATGATGAAGAATCCAGGTTAATGTGTAATAATAGTGTACTACATGTAGCAGTGTTAACAGACCCCCAAATCTCAGTGATTTACAAGAAAAATTCATTTCTCACACATTCTACATAACCATCATGTGTTGGCTGTGGATGTATTTTGCATTGACTGCTTTTGTCAGTGGGGCTAATGGAAGAACTTCTGTCCTGGAAAATAGCTAACTGATAAGGTAGAGGAAAAGAATGACAGTACTTATAATTTTCTGCCACATTTCATTGGCCAAATCAAGTCATAAGACCAAAACTAACCGGTACAAAACAATTATAGTACCTCAGAAAAGGCAGAGACTATTTGTGAATGATTATGTAATATTCCATTTTCATCCTAGCTAATACTAAAATATTTGAAAAAAACAAATCAGAAAGAGACTCATAAGTTTTTGTTTCTTAAATGATTAGGACTAGAAAGTCATTTTAGGATTTATCCTAATACTTTCAACAGCCCTAACCCGTACCCTAACCTAACCAATTGTCATACCCTAACCTGTACCCTAAACCCTACCCTTTAGAAGCTAAAGTATCACATGCAGGCATTAACAGATTAAAACAGGATTCTTTTAAACTGTGTATAATCACTTGCATAAGTAACTTTGGGATTTAGAACTTTTTTACATTTATAGAAATAAATTATATGATGCTTTTCTATATTCCCTGTAAAGATAAATTTATTTATTTATTTTTGGCTGTGTTGGGTTTTCATTGCTGCATGCAGGCTTTCTCAAGTTGTGGATGGGGCCTACTCTTAGTTGTGGTACATGGGCTTCTCATTGCGGTGGCTTCTCTTGACAGAGTTCCAGCGCTTCAAGTTTTGAAGAAATTTGAGGGAATGAAACACAGCTAATTTGAATGATTGAAAGCACAGATATCCTACAGGTAACCTATTCAGTGTGCATATAGTTCAAAGAAGCAGCATCCTATTACTTACACAAATACCCCCCAGAATGTAAAGTGTGACAGCCTATCAGGGCATCAGTAAAATTACTGTGAATCTGACACATTCACTAAAACTCTTTCAGTCTCTCATAACTACAAGTGGTTAAGAATAGAGTTTTAACCAACTTGAATTTTTTATTCTTCTGCTGGTGGCAGTCATTTCCCCATAAGGCAATTTCACAGGTGACACTTGTGTTAAAGAATGAGAATGCCAATGGCAGTTGTTTTAGGTGAGCTTAATTAACAAGGTGTTTAACAATTATTATAGTTTGCCAATTCAAAGAGAATGCATTTATGATGCTTCTCTTCCTTGAACAATAAAAATGTTGTGTTAAATAGCTGCCTGTCTCCGAATGATGTTCATCTTTAAAGACCTAAAGAAGCTTCCCACATTTATTCTAAATCCCACTGATCTCTTTTTTTCTTCATAGCACTTTCGTGTGTGAACTACTGATTTGTTATTTAATAATGTGCAACAACTGGAATTGTTCCCAGGGTAACCTGGCTTCTACAAAAATAGTTTTTACTCTCCCCATCTTTACTCATGCTGATTTGAGCTAGCAGGTGTAGGAAGAGCAGCCACCACAACCTTATCACCTACCGTGAGGAATTCACTATACTAGACATTTGATTTCATTAATTAGTAATACATCCCACTGAGACTTACAGTTCCAAGCATAGTTCTAATCTCTTGGAATATGGAGGTGAACAATATAGACAAAACCTTTATATTTGTACTTACTATTTAATAGGTACAACAGCTTTGTAAGTTTGGTATTATCTTTTTTGTACATAAGATAAATAAGTTGGGTAAGTAGGGCAGGAGTGAGTGACTTTCTCAGGTCAAGCTACTAGTAAGTAGCAGAGTGTATTCCTTTGCTTGGGCCGCCATCACATTTGCTTTCTCACAGCATTAATGTTGGTGGACTGTGGTCTCCCTTTTCAGGTTTTCCACTTCCATCGTGATTTACTGCATGTTGGCCTGTGAGTCTATTCCTCAACAAGGCTGTTTTCTCCTTCACTTTTTTAAAAACCGGTTTATTGAGGTATAATGGATTTACAAAAAAATAAATAAATAAACTGGATGTATTTAATGTATACAATTTGATGAGTTTGGAGATATGCCTATACCCATGAAGCTGTCACCACAATCAAGGTGATAAACATTTCCATCACCACCAAAAGTTTCCTCTTGCCCCTTTTTTGTTTGTTTTTGTTGTAAGAACAGTTAACATGAGATGTAACCTCTAAACAAATTTTTAAGTGTACAATACTGAATTGTTAATTATAAGTACTATGTTGTATAGCAGCTCTCTAGCACTTATTTTGTGTAACTGAAACTTTATACGTATTGAGGAACAGTTCTCCATTTCTCTCTTCCCCTAGTCCTTGGCAACCACTATTCCATACTCTGTTTCTAAGAGTTTGACTATTTTAGATTCTTCATATAAATCGAATCATGCAGCATTTGTCCCTCTGTGACAGGCTTATTTCACTTAGCATAAAGTCCTCTAGATTCATCCATGTTTTTCCATATAGCAAGATTTCCTTCTTTTTTAATGCTGAATAATATTGCATTGCATGTAGAGACAAGCTAAATGTCCATCAATGCATGAATGGATAAAGGAAACACTCCTTCACTTTTGGTAAGACATTTTTCCTAACGTTATTCTACCATTTGCATCCTGAGTCATGGTGAAAACCCCTAGACTTAACAGTCTCTCCATCCCTGAGGATGGGTCATTTAGAGACTTGTTCCTCACAGCATCATGGATGCCAATGTAAAGACATTTATGAATGACACAGTTTTCTTGCTTATCAAAAACAAAACAAAACAAAATAATCTTTCAGTGTTAAATTGATCAAGAATTTTGAAGCAATGTAAACCTCCTTGGTTACAACTGTATATGAAAAAGTCAAATGCCATCAGCAGCAAAGTTTTCAAATAAATATAACTGTAACAGCTATTTAAGCCATTTTATTCTAATTGTGTTTCATATCAGCATTGTCGTCATCATCATCAACATAAGGAACATACATTGTTCAAAACGCATTATGGACCACATGGCATAAATATTGTTCCTGCTTATATTAGTAAAGATTCTCTGTAGAAAGAGAACCAATAAGATATTTAAATTATGGGTATATATCTATATCAATTGATATAGCTATCAATCTGTCTATCCATCTATCTATCTATCTATCTATCTATCTATCTATCTATCTATGTATCAATTAGAGTGAGAAAGATTTTAAGAAATTGGCTCACAGGATTGTGAAACTGGCAAGTCCAAAATTGAAGGAATAGTTGATATTCGGTAATCAGGAAGCATAATTACCTTTTACTTAAGTCACCTCAGTCTCCTTTCTCTTAATTCATTCAGATGATGGGAAGAGGCCCATCCACATAATAGAGAGTAATCTGCTTTACTCAAAGGCTACTGATGTGAACGTTAATCTCATCTAAGAAAATACCTTCACAGCAACATCTGGACTGGTGTTTAACCAAGTAGTTAAGTGCTGTGACCTAGCCAAGTTGACACATAAAATTAACCATCACACAGACATGGTTTTAGAGCCAAGTCTGCCTCTCCAGAAAGCCTCAGGTTTTCCCATTCAACTTGCTGACAAGCACTATGTACTGCATATAGAGAAAGAGCAATACTTTTGATTGAATGCATAAAATACTGTTATTTTTTAACAGTATTTTACATACTGTTAAATATGTATTTTAAAGTGCTTTTAAATACACATTTAATACAAACATAAAAAGACTTTTTTTTTCCTTCTCATTTTCCATGGTATTATTCTAAGTTAAATTAGAACATCAGTGTGATATAACCATTTTGGTTTGTCTTTTGATACTTAATGAAAGTTATTTTCTACGAAGCCTACCCAAGTCAAAGTGATTATAATCAGTTCCAAAGTTATATTTTGATTGCAATAAATAGATCAAATGTTCATTAATATTGAAGCCAGCATGCTAAATCTACTGTTCTTTCCTCATTTACTTTTATTAGCATTTTAAAAATTTTTAGATAAGGCCTGATTAATTTCAACTACATTCAGAGAACCTGTTTTTTTTTTTTTTTGGCGGTACGCAGGCCTCTCACTGTTGCGGCGCCTCCCACTGCGGAGCAAAGGCTCCGGACGCTCAGGCCCAGCGGCCATGGCTCATGGGCCCAGCCGCTCCGCGGCATGTGGGATCCCCCCGGACCGGGCACGAACCCGTGTCCCCTGCATCGGCAGGCGGACTCCCAACCACTGCGCCACCAGGGAAGCCCAGAGAACCTCTTTTATTAGAATAAAATACAAGAAATCATGAAATGTGCACATTAAGGGGAAAAAATGTGTTTTGAGGAAAATAATACACTCTGATTCTCCCATTCATTCACTCCTAGATCTTTTGACATAACAAATTCCCCAGTGGGTCCACCTGTCTCCTTAAGCTACTCCTTAAATTCTCCTACCTCTGAATGTTCCTTTGTTTGATGTTAATCAGTTAACATAAAACTTAAATCTGTGAGAATTTATGCTGAAGTAAAATATTTAAATGTTCAATAGTTAATTGAAACTATTTGACCCACTTGATAACAATTCATGTAGAAAACAAAACACCAGCAAAAATATGGTTAAATAAAAGTAAGCAATGGGACTTTCATTTCTTGATTTGTGCTTTTAGGCATCACATCTTGTTTTAATGTCAAACCTAAATATGTATTTGAATTTGTGATATGGGGTGGGTGGTTTTTGGATAAAACAAATTTAAGCTCTTTAATGTTTCTCTTTTGTTTTCTTTTATCCATATCTAAAAATATAGTTTAATCATAGCTGAGGCTTCTAACATACAGTCAGAGTAATAAAGCATTCAAATTTCTTTTAATTCTCATATCATCCATACAGTCAAAGTATTCATATATAATTTCCATTTGAATGTTCCTTTGTTTCCAATTTAAATAATGTCATTGATTTAAAAATATCTTTCTTTAGTTAAATACTTATCTTCAAGTTCAGATCTATTCTTACTTCATGAAGACATTGGAAAATTATCTTAAATGTCTAATGACTAAGAAATACCATTTTAAATGCTGTATTGGTTTAGGTTGTTTTTAGAATTGGTTGGTTATAAAATGTATAGTAAATCTGCTCTTTTTCCTCAAAAATATGGTAAAACTTCCAGATAGGTAAAATAGTACTTGCAGAATGATATATCCATTAGTAGTCAACTCTTACCTGGGTTACTAGAAAAGAGCAAATCTCCATGCTGACTGTTTTATCCTCAAGAGACCATTTTCCACACTGCAGTCAGAAGGATCTTTTTGAAGTGGAAATCTGATTACTTCTCTCTCCTGCTTAATCATCTCAATAGCAATCCAATGCTCTAATGATAAACAACAAAACCCTTAGCAAGGTCTCAAGGCTCAAGCTAACTATTCCCTACTTGACTCTTGGGCTCATCTCACATCCTTGCTCTTGCCTACTGTGTGTTATTCTCACTCATCTTCCTCTATTTCTTCCCACAAGTGTCATGCATGCTCCCACAGTAGGGCCCTGGAGCCTGCTGTTCCCTCTGCCAGGAACACTCTCATCGACCTCCTTCATTAGGTAGCTCTGACTTTTTCTAGCAGATATCCCTTTAACCAGCAGTTCTTCAGCGAGTCCTCCCCACAGCTCCTTGATTGGACAAAACCTTCCTATTATGCTCTCCATAGCACTATTTACTTCCCTCATGTCACTTAACAACACTTACAAGTTCTCCTTATTTGAATATTTTAAATGTCTATCTTTCCCACTGATCTACAGGCTTCATTGGAAGAGAGACCATGTGTATTGTGAACACAAGTGTGTATTTAGAATCTACTATATGATGTATGATATGTATATATATATATATATATAATGTAGAGTAAGTGCCTATTAAATATTGGTTGAATAAAAATTTGTAAATTAACACAGGTATAAATTGTGTTCATGTCACCAGCGGAACAGCAATTTCCTCTTTTCTTGCCTATTCTGGGGAAATAATTCAGTTGAGAGACATAGACAGTTTAAGTAGCAAGAGTTTTATTAAGCAAAAGCGGAAGTACACTAGCAAGAAAGGATGAGAGCGGCTGTCTGGAAACCAGAAGTAGCCCCGCAATGGGGTAGAGTTGGGGTGTTTAGAGTGGTGGTCTCTCCCCGTGTCTTGCATCATTTGACTGACAAGTTGATTGACAGCTTTAGGTCATATAATTGTTCTTCTAGTGCAAGGCGCTTACCCATAAGCACCCATGGGGGACAAAAAACACAATGCTAATTTATTACAAATACAGCATAATGAACCCGGGGTCACTCTGAGTCACCTTTTAGGTCTTGGTGCACCTGCGCCAAACTGTGGTGGCAGTTTTATCTTGTTTGGTCCTGATAAGGCTGGAAACTTTGCATGGTTTTGACTAGAAGAGGAAGGATCTCTGGGCGTGCTCTGATTACCAGTGTCCAGGTCCGGGAGTGAAAGATGACCCCTTCCCGGATGGGGCGAGACCCGCTTATGTCTGACTAGCTACCTAACATTGGTATGGTTTTGTATTGTGTGGAGGGAAAACTGGCGAAAAATAAATTTCTCCAAGAAATGTTTCCTAGAGAAGTTGATAAATGAAGGTTCAAGAAAAATATCAAGAATGTTTCAGTTAGAGGCATAACACCTATATGAGAGACTGAGATTATATCTGTCATAATTGAAGAATAGGTGATATTTTGAATGTCAGTTATGAAACAGAACATGATAGTCATCATGTGTTTTAAAAATACTCTTAGTATCATAGACTAATTTTTCGCAATACCCATTCATTCCTTCTTCCTTTTCGTGACTTGGACCATATCCTCCTGAGTGTTAGATGGGCTCATGACTGCCCAGCTAAAGCAACATTTCCAAACCTCCCATGTAGCTTTACGTGGCCATCTAATTACTTCTACCATTAGTATGTGCAACTTCTGAGTCTTGCCCTTAAAATGGTTGGGTGTTTATTTCCCCCTGCTCTTCCTCTCTTCTAATGGTCTATATGTGGATATGGCCCTACTAAGCCTGTTCTGACTCTATGGATGAGGAAAACACCCTAGGGGATGATGAAGCAACAAGATAGAAGGAACCCAAGTCCCTGGATAACCTTACAGAACAGAGCTGACTCTTAGCCTTGAGTTGTGCCCTCTGCGTTTTGATATGAGGAGGAAAACAAACAAACAATCAAAAAACCCACCTGTCTTTTTTTTGCTCTATATTTTAGCATCTCTTTATCACAGTCACTTAGTTTATTTCCTAGTTACTAAAACACACATTCAATTCTATTTATATGGATTCATATGACTTTTAAGCTATACAGAAATAAAACAATTTATAAACTGATATTAAATTTTTGCAGGAAAAAATGGACTTATAAATGTGAGGAATGTTCTGGTAATCTCTTCTGGATTTATGCTGTTTTGTGTATAAGTTTCTTTTTTTAAAGCTAGAACACAGGCAAGATTTAACAAAGGACAGCACTGTTACAGCTAGCAAGGTTAAGACATATTCCTAAGCTGAAATCATGTATGGAGATGAGGTTTTTCCTGAAGAAGGATGAGAGAAACTGGTAGTCATTGAACATAAACTACATGACTGGATCTGTTTAGTGTGTCCTAGGCATTACCAGGACCAAAACTATGTTTGCTATGAGTTAAGATATAGCACAGCAGTGACAACAAGGTTATGATAATAATAAAGCAATATTGTACCTAAGTAAGATGATGTGATTTCTTAAAGAAATCACCGGCGTATATTGAATCCGGCGTAAGTGAAACCTTCCCACTATTCCTTTCCTTCTTCTGAAGACAGCTAAACTACTCTTACTTCATTCTTCTCCTAATCCTCTTACATGGCCTTCACTTGTACCATTCATACCATAGATTACAGAGTCTTATTGTATCTAGATCCTGCGTAACTTCCTAACCTCATATTTTCCCATGTACCTCTTGACCATTAGTATCCAAAAATAATGACCTCATTTTATAAAATTGAAAAATCAAGGGAAACAGAATAAGGTCAAGATCTTTCCCACCTAGGATTTTTGTGTATGCTTCCTCTTCATGAAATACTCCTCTGCAAAACCTCACATCTGACCTTTCCATCTGACTCCTTCAAGTGTCTATTCAAATATCACTTTCACAGAGAGACACTTCCTTATTAATCAAATTCATTTCCATTACTCTCTTTTATTACCTGTTCATTTTTCGTCAATGGCACTTCACAAATTTTACAATGGCTACATGTTTAACATCCTCTCTCCCCCATTGACCTGTAAGTATTGTAAAGGCAGGCACCATGCCTCTGTTGTTCACCACTGAATATGTAGAGTCTGATCTAGTGTCTAATCAACTCTAGGTCCTCAGTAAACTCCTATCGAACTACTAACTGACATAAAATGGAAAGAACCAGGAACATTGAAGCACTCAAACAAAATGAAAGTTAAAGTTTGATAAACAGTTATAATGATTAATAGAGAGGAAATGTAAAACACTGAAAACGTTTTAGGTGACACATTTTTTGGATATAGTAAATGTAGGGACAACAACTGCATGCTGCTAAAGATGTTACTATTGAAGTGATGCTCAAGGTTATCTATAGGAACAACTTGAAATAACCCTTTTCTAACATCCATGGATAGCAGCACATCTATCACCTTGGGAATATGAGAATATTTTGTAGTCAACAGGGATAGAAATCATAAATGTAGAAGATAAGCCAGGGCTGATATAAAAATCTATATCAAGTAAAGGAATTTATATAGAAGAGACAGAAAGAGAGAGAAAACAAGAGAGTGACAAAGAGGGAGAGATGACTTCCCCACTTTACTCCTTCAAGGAGCACAGCATATTTAATGGGACTGGCAATGAAACTTTCTTCATCCAGTGGCAGAGCCTGGATTTCACTTTAGGCCTTGTGTCTCCAGATTCTAGCTCTTAACCATTCTCCATCATTGTGCCATTTGATCTATGATTAGTACCTGAGGCCTATATTTAGTTTTAATTGAAAGAAATTGGGTATGGCCGGGAGGGAGTGATATTATCCCATTTTTACTAATAAAATTGAAGCTCCTAATTATTATATAGGTCAATGACATACATCTAAGAAGAAAAAAATTACAAAAGAAGCAGTGTATAATTGAAAATTGTAAAGTTTTACATTTTTTTCTTCTGTAGCATAATCTCATACTTTCTTGATATTCCACCCAAAAACTGTAGGAAATAACATATGGCGGGTGTTACTACAACTGTTCTTTCATATTGTATGCTCACTCAAGAATTGACAAATGGCAAAGATTAAAGGAAATTCCAGAACATTATTAAGGATTAGTATGCTTAAACTGATGATCTTAATTTGTTGATTATCTTAATTTGTTATCATTTGGATAGTATATGCAGCTCTATCTAGTCCAGATGACTCTGCCTTTCAATTCTCTCTTTTTCTTTTTTAAACACAAACAGATTGTTTTAAAAAAAAAAACCAAACACAAACCACATAATGAGTTATTGTTTTACTACATGAATTTGCTTACTGGATTCTAAATGCTTATAGAACTGCTTCCAGTTCCGATTTTCAAAAACTACCTGAACAGGCAGGCCTGTTGATAGTGGATTTGATTTAGTAACAGAAACAAGTGAATATAATTTCTCTTGGAGGACTGGTTTAATGGTATTTATACAGATATACGAATATATTTCTAAAAAACACCTCTGATTGACTCTTCTACATAAAAAAATAGAAAATGATTCAATATTATGAAATAATATTTTTGTAAGCCCTCTGTATTCTGTAATTCTCTTTTCTCATCTTTCTGTCACTGTGGGTATATTTGCATGAAAATAGTTTCTCTGTTGCTAAGAGTTCATCTGTTCCTGCTGCTTATTTCTCAACTGAAGTCACAATTCTCTGAATGTACATCATAATCATCTCTACATAAGCCAATTTCAGTGTCACAAACAAAGGATTATGCCTTCAACTGAGAAATAAACAGCAGGAGCGGAATAAATCTAAAAATCAAATATCCCATTTTATGGAAATGTCCCAATTAATAAAAATTCAATTGAAAAGAAATATTTTGTTAAATATCAGAAGAATTATCTTTCAACCGAAGTTTTTCAGTTTTTCATGGTGTTTCAATGTGCTTTGTATTCAGGTTAGTTAAACCTGGTTTATTCACTGTTAATTATGCCAGATGTCTTTTTAACCTTCTGTTTATGTTTAGCAGTCTGTCCCAATTCTATCATTTTTAATTATCTAAAGCCTTTGTGCTAAGATTCATACAGAAGTAGTAACTCCTCCTTGGCATCCATTGATAACGATTGAATAAAGAAGACAGCAGATGGGCATGAGCTGCTTTGTGGACTCACATGGATACTTGAGTGAACCTTAAATATCTGTCTATTAAAAATCATGTTCCATATTTAATTGTAATTCCACTTACCACTGTAGCTGTTCTACCGTGATGCCACAAATTGCAACACTTCAGAGATTATCTCATAACCTTGAATATATTTTGGTCCAATTTCTTTTTGGATGATTGGAGTACTGAATAGAAAGAAAAAAATAAGCTGATTTACTGCCTGTCATATTATTATTCCATGAGGTCACAACTTAGCAAAATTTACCAGTTTATGAAATAATTTTTTTCCTATTAATTAGGTCAAGTAACATTTACTCAGCATCTAAAACTTCTCTGGCACTGTAGCAAACAATAAAGCTACCATAAAGAATGAGGCAATGTCTTTTAAGAAAGGTAAATGAACAAATGATACATTAAAGTTTAGTAGTTTTATGAGACACTTATGCAATTATGCAGAAAACGTCTGAAAAGTAAGAATTGCCAGATTCTACCTGGGAGAGACCAGAAAAACTCCCTAATAGAAGTATATAGCAAGATCTGCATCTTAAAAGATAAGTAGCCTTTAACCTAGAGGACTTTGGGGGAGAATAAAAGAGGACATAAGTAGGAGAGAAACTGTAAGCAGAGACAGCAAATGTGAATTAAATCAGTCACCAAGTGAAGCAGCATGGTATATTAAGTTAGAATAATTAGAGATAAATGCAATAATTCTCAAACTGCCATGTGCATAGGAATCACCTGGGAGTGCTTGTTAAAAAATAAATGCCAAGGCCTCACAAACCACCTATTCTGATTCAGTAAGTCTGGCTTTCTAACTGAAAATTTGTATTTCTCTCAAGTTCCCAGGAAATGGGAAACAGAAAACAATTAACACAATGGCAGTAGTAAGTCCTCATCTATGGATAATTAAATGTGAATGGATTAATCTCTCCAATGAAAACGCATAGTGTGGTTGAGTGGATAAAAAGCAAACAAATAAACAAAAACAAGATCCAGAAATATGCTGCCTACAAGAAACGCAACTTAGATTTAATGCACACGTAGGCTGAAAGTAAAGGGATGGAGAAAGATATTCCATGCAAATGGTAACCAGAACAGAGCAGAGGTGGCAATACTTAGGAAAAATAGACTTTAAGTCAAAAACTGTCACAAGAGACAAAAAGTACATAATATAATGATAAAATGGTCAATTAAAGAAAAGAAGATATAAAAATTATAAATATATAACACCCAACATCAGAGCACCTAAATATATAAAGCAAATATTAGCTCTGAAGGGAGAAATTGACAGCAATATGATAATACTAGGAGACATTAATATCTCACTTCCAATAATACATAGAACATCCAAATGGAAAGTCGATAAATAGCTGATCTGAACAGTATAGATCAAATAAACTTAAAAGACATGCATATAACTTTCCAATCAACAACAGAAAAATACA
The DNA here is from genome assembly GCF_964374135.1 of Grampus griseus. Lineage (NCBI taxonomy): Eukaryota > Metazoa > Chordata > Mammalia > Artiodactyla > Delphinidae > Grampus > Grampus griseus. The sequence continues at coordinate 65,720,559 of NC_138997.1, forward strand.
CATTCTTCTCAAGTGCACATGGAACATTCCACAGGATGGATCACATGTTAGGTCATGCTATCTCACTAAAAATCTTCTGCACAGCAAAGGAAATAATCTACATGGTAATCCATTTTCTCCTACAGAATAGGAGAAAACATTTGCAAACCATATATCTGAAAAGGACTGAATATCTAAAATATATAAGCAAAACAATAAATAATCTGGCTTTTAAAAATGGGCAAAGGACCTGAATAGACATTTCTCAAAATAAAGACATACAAGTAGCCAACAAGTATATGAAAAGACATACAAATTCCCCCAAAGAAGACATGCAAACACCCAATAGATATATGAAAAAAAGTTTAACAGCAATAATATCAGGGAAATGCAAATCAAAACCACAATGTGTTATCACCTAACTTCTTTTAGAATGTCTGTTATCAAAAAGACAAAAAATAATAAGTGTAAGTGAGGATGGAGTGAAAAGGTAACTCTTACACAGGTAGATGAAATTTTAATTGGTACAGCTATTATGGAAAAAAATGGAGATTCTTCAAAAAATTAAACTAGAACTACCTTATGATCCATTAATCCTACTTCTGGGTATATCTCCAAAGGAAATGAAATCAGGATTTCAAGGAGATATCTTCATTCCTATGTTCACTGCAGCATTATCCACAATAGCCAAAATTTGAAACCCCCTAAATGTCCATCAGCAGGTTAATGAATAAAGAAAAAGTGTTAAATAAATAATGGAATATTATTCGACTTAAAAAAAAAAAAAAGAAAAAATACTGCCATTTGTGACAACATGGATGAAATTGGAATATAATATGCTAAGTGGAATAAGCCGGACATAGAAAGTCAAGTACTGCATGATCTCACTTACATGTGGAATCAATGATAGTCAAACTCATAGAAACAGGGAATAGACAGGTGATTGCCAGGGACTGGGGGAAAGGGAAATTGGGAGATGTTGGTCAAGGAGTATAAAGTTCCAGTTATGCAACATAATAAGTTCTTGAGATCTAACGTATAGCAATGTGACTATAGTTAACAATTCTGTATTGTATACTTGAAATTTGCAAAGGAGGATCATCTTAAGAGTTCTCCCCACAAAGAAAAAAAGAAAATGAAAACTATGTGACATGATGATGGATATACTAATTAGCTTGATTGTAGCAATTACTTTACAGTGTATACATATATCAAAACATCAAGTTGTACATCTTAAATATATACAATTTATATTTGTCAAGTATACATCAATAAGGGTGAAACACATTGCCTCCCCCCCAAAAAAAACCAGCTCCTTTCAGGAAAATTTTACAGTAGTGAGAATATAAGCAATGCCTCTCCAACTTTTGGAGTTGAGCTCTGAAAATGCTCATGGTAGGGGAATTTGCAGCTGAAGACCTTATATTGAAAAAGAGATCTGGGAGATATGGAAGTGATCAGTGATCATAAGAAAACATTTATAATTACTGTAGGTGCACTCAAATAAGTAAAATAGCAATAAAATTTTAAAACATACATTTGCTATAACAGAAGGGAAATTATAATAGAATAAAATCATAACTATAAAATAATAAGACATCAACTTTACAGTAAATGTGAAAGATCCATATCAACAAAAAAGAGGAAGAAGGACATCAATGAGAAAGATCTGAATAAATGGAACCATATCAATACAGAAAGACTCAAAAGTATATAAATAACTCTCCAAATACTAATCTATACATTTTCAGCAATTCCATTAAAATTTCAATTGATTTCTTATTCGAAAACTCGTGTGGAACATTAAATGTAAAGTGAATCATGCATCAAAATTCTTTGTATAATAGTTATGATGGTGTAATGTCAGTACTTAGAAGTAGAATTCAATTTATGGAACAGACTAGGATACAGAAACATATACTTTAAGAAAGTACATTATAATGACTGAATATACATCATCTGGAATCAAATCAGTTGCTCCACACTCTTCATGTCTGTGATCTTGAGTAAGGTCTCCCCACATCAAAAAAAAAAGCTTTAGTTTCTTCTTATTTAAAATGAAAAAAATACTACTACTGTAACCGAAAGTGGGGTCTGGCTGTTCGTTGCTCAAAAGCCAATAAAGAGGCTAGGTTGGTGGAAAGGAAAATTTACTTTATTTTGGATGTCAACAACTGGTGGGGGGGGGGGATTGGGGGTGGCAGGACGGACACCTGTCCAAAGGCCAACTCTCCCCATCCCCCCACTGACAATCAGTGGGAAAGAGTTTTATAGGCAGAGGTAGGGGACTGTGTTTAGAAACAGTACAGTCAGCTTTGACAGTCACTTTGAAACTGGTCGTCGGTGGTCTGACCAGTGTCATCTTGATTGTTTTAGGTACAGTTAATTTTCAGTTCCAGGGTCAGTTTGTTTCCATTTCTTTGAGGCCAATTCTCGGAAATGTGGCAGCTTATGTCATGGCTACAACCTGGTCATCATGTAGCTAACTTCTTCCACCTGGCAGGGGTTTCAGTATCTATAAGACAGCTCACAGGATATGGCTCAGAATATTATCTGTAGCCCTTAAGGAGGAACTAAAGGCCCTGACTATGCTTAATGACTATTATTATTTGGTTTTCTTTGACTATTTTCCTTTGTTTCTGCATTTTCTCACTTCTCTGATTAAATTTATTCTTTGGCTAAAGTTTTTCCACAGACAAAAGGCAGGCTGAGGACATGGGGGGGCAAGGACTAAAGGGTCCTGCTCCGTTTCACTACCTAACTCATAGGGATGTCATGGGGATACATTAGAAAACTGTTGTGAAAAACTCTGGGATATAGTATACATCAACATCATGCATTTTCCATTAATATAGGTTGGAGATATTTCCATATCAATGCATACACAACTATCCTATTCTTTTAGGTGGATATTTGGTGTTTCATTGTATTTTATCAAGTACCTAGTGATTAATATCTAATATGTTTCCAATTCATAGGTAATATACACAATGTTAAAATGAGAATTTTTCATAAGCTGCCTTGTGCACATATGTAAGTGATTCTTTAAGGCAAGTCAGAAAGATTGGAATGTTAGGTCAAGTTGTTCCCTACTTTATTTTATTTTATTTAGTTTCTTTTTGGAATTTTTGAATTTTATTTTATTTACTGGTCCCCTACTTTAATCATTGCAAATCATCATCAAAAAGCTGTGCAAAGTTGGATTACCCTCAGAAGTACAGGAGTGTGTTTAATTTACCCACATTTTCCTATACCCTAAACATTTGGTATAAGTAACATTTTCATGTATTTTTAACTATATTGGTAAAAATTATAAATATTTCTTGTTTTCATTTGTATTTCTTTAGTTATTCACAGAATTGACCATCTGTTCATATGTTTACTAGAGAGTCTTAATTTCTTTTTTTATAAATTATCTATTCATATACTTTGCCTATTCTTTTTTGTTTGTTTTTAATTTTATTAATTTTTTATACAGCAGATTTTATTAGTTATCTTTTTTATACATATTAGTGTATACATGTCAATCCCAATCCCCCATTTCATCCCACGGCCACCACCCCCATCCGCACCCCCGCTTTCCCCCCTTGGTGTCCATACATTTGTTCTCTACATCTGTGTCCCGATTTCTGCCTTGCAAACTGGTTCATCTCTATCATTTTTTCTAGATTTCACATATATGCATTAATATATGATATGTGTTTTTCTCTTTCTGACTTACTTCACTCCATATGACAGGCTCTAGGTCCATCCACATCTCTACAAATGACCCAATTTCATTCCTTTTTATGGTTGAGTAATATTCCATTGTGTATAGGTACCACATCTTCTTTATCCATTTGTCTGTCGATGGGCCTTTAGGTTGCTTCCATGACCTGACTATTGTAAATAGTGCTGCAATGAACATTGGGGTACATGTGTCTTTTTTGAATTATGGTTTTCTCTGGGTATATGTCTATGTCCACTTTCTGGAGAGTTTTTATCATAAATATGTGTTTAATTTCATCAAAATCTTTTTCTGCATCTATTGAGATGATCATATGGTTTTTATTCTTCAATTTGTTAATATGGTGTATCACACTGGTTGATTTGCATATATTGAAGAATTCTTGCATCCCTGGGATAAATCCCAGTTGTTCATGGTGTGTGATCCTTTTTATGTGTTGTTGGATTCTGTTTGCTAGTATTTTGTTGAAGATTTTTGCATCTATATTCATCAGTGATATTGGTCTGTAATTTTCTCTTTTTTTATAGTATCTCTGTCTGGTTTTGGTATCAGGGTGATGCTGGCCTCATAGAATGAGTTTGGGTGTGTTCCTTCCTCTGCAGTTTTTTAGAAGAGTTTGAGACGGATGGGTGTTAGGTCTTCTCTAAATGTTTGATAGAATTCACCTGTGAAGCTGTCTGGTCCTGGACTTCTGTTTGTTGGAAGACTTTTAATCACAGTTTCAATTTCATTACTTCTGATTGGTCTGTTCATATTTTCTATTTCTTCCTGGTTCAGTCTTGGAAGGTTATAACTTTCTAATAATTTGTTCATTTCTTCCAGGTTGTCCATTTTATTGGTATAAGAGTTGCTTGTAGTAGTCTCTTATGATGCTTTGTATTTCTGTGGTGTCCGTTGTAACTTTTCCTTTTTCATTTCTAATTTTGTTGATTTGAGTCCTCTCCCTCTTTTTCTTGATGAGTCTGGCTAAAGGTTCATTAATTTTGTTTATCTTCTCAAAGAACAAGCTTTTAGTTTTATTGATCTTTGCTATTGTTTTCTTTGTTTCTATTTCATTTATTTCTGATGTGATCTTTATGATTTCTTTCCTTCTACTAACTTTGGGTTTTGTTTGTTCTTCTTTCGCTAGTTACTTTAGGTATAAAGTTAGATTGCTTATTTGAGATTTTTCTTGTTTCTTTAGGTGGGATTGTATTGCTATAAACTTCCCTCTTAGAACTGCTTTTGCTGCATCTCATAGGTTTTGGGTCATCATGTTTTCATTGTCATTTGTCTCTAGGCATTTTTTGATTTCCTCATTGATCTCTTGGTTATTTAGTATCGTATTGTTTAGTCTCCTTGTCTTTGTGGTTTTTATGGGTTGTTTTGCCTGTAATTGACTTCTAGTCTCCTAGGGTTGTGGTTGGAAAAGATGCTTTATATGATTTAAATTTTCTTATATTTATCAAGGCTTTATTTGTGACACAAAATGTGATCTATCCTGGAAAATGTTCTGTGTGCACTTGAGAAGAAAGTGTAATCTGCTGTTTTCGGATGGAATGTCCCATAAATATCAATTAAATCTACCTGGTCTATTGTGTCATTTAAAGTTTGTGTTTTCTTCTTAATTTTCTCTCTGGATGATCTGTCCATTGGTGTAAGTGAGGTGTTAAAGTCCCCCACTATTATTGTGTTACTGTTGATTTCTTCTTTTATGGCTGTTAGCATTTGCCTATTTGCCTTATGTATTGAGGTGCTCCTATGTTGTGTTCATATATATTTATAATTGTTATATCTTCTCCTTGGATTGATGCCTTGATCATTGTGTAGTGTCCTTCCTTGTATCATATAACATTCTTTATTTTAAAGTCTATTTTATCTGGTATGAGTATTGCTACTCCAGCTTGCTTTTGATTTCCATTTGCATGGAATATCTTTTTCCATCCCCTCACTTTCAGGCTGTATGTGTCCCTAGGTCTGAAGTGTGTCTCTTTTAGACAGCGTATATATGGGTCTTATTTTTTTATCCATTCAGTGAGCCTGTGTCTTTTAGTTGGAGCATTTAATCCATTCACATTTAAGGTAATTATCAATATGTATGTTCTTATTACCATTTTCTCAATTGTTTTGGGTTTGATTTGGTAGGTCTTTTTCTTCTCCTGTGTTTCTCTCTTAGAGAGGTACCTTTAGCATTTGTTGTAGAGCTGGTTTGGTGGTACTGAATTCTCTTAGCTTTTGCTTGTCTGTAAAGCTTTTGATTTCTCTGTCAAATATGAATGAGATCCTTGCCGGGTAATCTTGGTTGTAGGTTCTTCCCTTCCATCACTTTAAATCTATCATGTCACTCCCTTCTGGCTTATAGGGTTTCTGCTGAGAAATCAACTGTTAGCTTTATGGGAGTTCCCTTGTATGTTATCTGTCATTTTTCCCTTGCTGCTTTCAATAATTTTTCTTTGTCTTTAATTTTTGTCAATTTGATTACTACATGTCTCGACATGTTTCTCCTTGGGTTTGTCCTGCCTGGAACTCTCTGCATTTCCTGGACTTGAGTGGCTATTTCATTTCCCATGTTAGGGAAGTTTTCGACTATAATCTCTTCAAATATTTTCTTGGGTTCTTTCTGTCTCCTTTCTCCTTCTGGGACCCCTATGATGTGAATGTTGTTGCGTTTAATGTTGTCCCAAAAGTCTCTTAGGCTGTCTTCATTTCTTTTCATTCTTTTTTCATTACTCTGTTCTGCAGCAGTGAATTCCACCATTCTGTCTTCCAGGTCAGTTATCCGTTCTTCTCTCTCAGTTATTCTGATATTGATTCTTTCTAGTGTATTTTTCATATCAGTTACTGTATTGTTCATCTGTTTGTTTGTTCTTTAAATCTTTTAGGTGTTTGTTCTTTAATTCTTCTAGGTCTTTGTTAAACGTTTCTTGCATCTTCTCAATCTTTGCCTCCATTCTTTTTCCAAGTCCTGGATCATCTTCACTATCATTATTCTGAATTCTTTTTCTGTAAGGTTGCCTATCTCCACTTCATTTAGTTGTTTTTCTCGGGTTTTATCTTGTTCCTTCATCTGGTACATAGTCCTCTGCCTTTTCATTTTGTCTATCTTTCTGTGAATGTTGTTTTCGTTCCACAGGCTGTAGCACTTCAGTTCTTGTTTCTCTACTTTGCTTATTCTTCTATTGGGTATGTTGTGTTTGTTTTGTTGTTGCTTTTTTTTAACTTATTTTTTTAGAATGAGTTGTATTCTTTCTAAAAATTAAAAAAAAATGTAATTTATTGTGTGCGTTCAATGTTTTTTCTAGTTTGTTATTTGTCTGTTGATTTGTTTCCAATACCATTTACCATTCAGAAAGTTTTTACTCATGAAAATACCCTCAGAAGCACTTTATACCACAAAGCTCTTCAGTGGTAGTGCAACAGGCCAGCTGGGAGATTAAGCAATGGCAGAAATCAGTATAATAAAGAATCCAAAATGTTTTCATGAATTTATGGCCCTGGAGACTAAAAATCACTTTATAAATTATAATCCTGAACTACTTTTTGGTAACTGGCCTTGACAATGTTGTGGGGAGCAAAATTTCCAATGTTAATCTGAATTTCTGACTTTTATTTTTATATATATAAGGTAATGTAAGACTGAAAAATTCGTCTAAGAGGCAATATTTTAGTACAATATATCATCTGGATTATTTTGAGCATCTATTTGAAATGCCATAAGCATCTCATAGATGTATTCTTTTCTTAAAACGTAGAGTTATCTATAGTCTTGTTATTGAACAGAACTTGGGTCTGCTTGCCCACTGTATGACAAAGCCAATCTACTGACACCAGTGATGGTGAAGAAAAGTATAGTGTTTACTGCAGGGCACTAAGCAAGGAGAGCAAGCAGCTCATGCTCAAAAGACAGGAACTCTCTGATGACTTTCAGGGAAGAGTTTTAGAGGCAACATTTGGGTTGAGGGTTGCAGCTCATGGACTTTTCTGACTGGTTGCTGGTGAGGTAACAGGGTGATGTTTTGGAAATCTTAATCATCAACATTTTGGTTCCAACCAGTCTGGGGTCCACGTGCTTGTGGTCAGCATGTAGTCACCAGCTTCCACCTGGGGGTGGGTGGTTCTTAGTTTCTTCAGAACAACTCAAAGATATGCATCAGATTGTTATGCGTATCCCTTGAGGAGGAGCTAGGATTTTGTTTTATCACTGAACTATTGTTCAAGCTTAACTGCTTTTCCTTTGTTTCTGCATTCCATCACTTCTCCAATTAGTGACTGTTTAAATTTTCTTTTTGGAACTCAGGGAAGACCTAGGAGACTAAAGCCTTCTTCTACAAAAAAGAAATTGGGGGACACAAAGGGGTTTTTGTACCCAGGTGGGCCCTGCAAATTCCTACTCGATTTTCATTCCCCCTTTTCTTTGATACCTGGTAATTCCGTGGGGGAGAGGGTCAGGACAAGAAAAGGAATAAAATTTTGAATAGAGAGGTTAATCATAGACTCAGCAAGGGAACGCAGTTTTGGGAGACTCAGTTTCTCTTTCCATATTTTAATGGCCCCAAATTAAGCATTTTTAAAGATTAAATAACTTAGGTGAAATAATAAAAGTGAATGATGTAATAAAAAAGAATAGATAAATTTAACAAAATGTATATCACAAAGGCCAAACAAGTTTTGGTAGTTATTTTTTTTTACTAAAATATATTAAACAGTACTGGCAAATGCTTTAGGAGGAGGACTTACAGTTATTTACAGCCTAGTACATCCCCCCAAACTTACACATGTTATCACATTTACTTCTCATTGCTATGGAAACTGATAGCCCAAAGTCATCCCTTACTTCTCTTCATTTAACAAATACTTATTGAGCATGAAACATATGAAAGTATTGTTTCCAGAACTGAGATACATAGCACAAAACTAGAAATTTGAGAAAAACACCTGCCTTCTTAAAAAATACAGTGTAATAAGAAAATTAAGGTTATAAATAATGAATTACATATTTGGTAAGGAAATTAAAACCTTTTGTAAGACAAAACAATAGCATTACTAGTATAAAAACTGAAATGTAAACGTAGGTTATCTCCCATTGTAATGACCAAGGTTTCTTTCTACTCTACCGTGTTATTAAGGTATTAAAATTAGATTCCTCCATATGAAAGAAGCTCCTAAAACTTAAGCACTGCCTTAAATTTTCAGAGTACTCATGAAAGAGTAGACTAGAATTCCCTTAGGCAGGGAACTAGAGACCTTCATATCAGGCCATGGAATAGGAAGAAGAAATTTCAAGATGGTCTTCTAAGTAGTGTGATTATATAACTTATCATCCAGTGTAGTATGTAAGAGTGAAGGCAAGACTTAATAATTATGCTTAGAAAATAGGACAGAACTACCCTGGCTATTCCAGACAAACTATAACTAAGCGTCACTCTATTGATCAGTGAGGGCAAGACCCTGCTGAACTCTAATCAAAGCAAGACTATATAAACATGGAACAAACTGTTTTCAATATTGCAACTTCAAGGAATTCATAGCTTTTTTCCATTTTATTATCCATCTGAAATCCCCTACTTCTTAGAAAAATTGTGATGGAGGAAGGCTTCTTGGCAAGTGTCAGCAGGATTCACTGTCTTGTTCTGTCCCATGGGAAAAATAAACAAGTGAATAATCTTAGAAGCTTATACCTAACTTTGCACCAGATATGTCTGATAGAGGTCACAGTGGCACCAGGTGGATTCCGGTTCACAATGCTTGAGTGGAAAATTTCATCCTAAAATGTATAATATTAATAACACCAAAATAGTGTCATTACATGGATGACTTCTTTTAAATTTCATGGAACTTCGACTACCATAAGGTCTCAGTGTATCAAGAGTGACACGTAATCTCCAAATCTTGATTTGTGGGAGATGCCACCAAGTATTGCAAGCATGACATCCTGGCCAACATTATCGCTTTCCATCTCCTGTCTAGTATCATTCCAGGTATGCAACTTCACATAGACACAAAGGTTACAGAAACCTGCAAACTGTAATATTTTTATATATAGGAACTTAGTTTCAGTAATGTAATTCAGGAAACTCTTTCATAAATATAAAATGTAGCTGTGTATAGATTCAAGTACAGAAATATGACACCATAATTGGTGTCATATATCATATACAGTTTCTAAATTTATTGGAAAGTAAGAAATAAAAATATCTGTTGATTCTTGCTATCAGTCAACATTTTGTGAGTTGTCAGTGATTCTGCAATTTAACCAATGTATTAATTTTTACAAATATTATTTGCATATGTTAGTCATCTAAGTTCTATAAGCAAAATAATAGGTAAAATGTCCTGTACTTTGGTAACTTAACTTGCTCTTGCTTCTGACCTGAGAAAAGTACTCATATAAAATTGATTAATTTTAGTTGCTAGTACATTGATTTTTTATTTGTACTACAGCATATTGTGTAAATAAACATAGTCAAACAACTATGCTAAGTGAAATAAGTCAGACAGAGAAAGGCAAATACTGCATGATCTCATTTATATGTGGAATCTGTAAAAAAAAAAAAGCCAAACTGGTAGAAACAGGCTAGAATGGTGGTTATCAGGGGCTGGAGGATGGGGGAAATGGGAGAATGTTAGTCAAAGGGGGCAAACTTCCAGTTATAAGATGAAAAGGTTTTGGACATCTGATATTCAGCATGGTGACTATAGTTAACAACACTGTACTGTACACTTCAAAGTTGCTAAGAGAGTAAATCTTAAGTGCTCTCACCATAAAAAAAAGTAATTATATGAGGTAATGAATATGTTAACTAGTCTTATTTTGTTGATCATTTTGCAATATATGCATCTATCAAACTGTCATGCTGTACACCTTAAAATTACACAATGTTATATGTCAATTGTATCCCAATAAAGCTGGAAAAAATAGTACATAAAATAAAATAGTTAAACATTGAAATACATTTTTTTTTCTTTTTTTTTTTGCGGTACGTGGTCCTCTCACTGCTGTGGCCTCTCCCGTTGCGGAGCACAGGCTCCGGACGCACTGGCTCAGCGGCCATGGCCCACGGGCCTAGCCGCTCCACGGCATGTGGGATCTCCCCGGACCGGGGCACGAACCCGTGTGCCCCGTATCGGCAGGCGGACTCTCAACCACTGTGCCACCAGGGAAGCCCTGAAATACATTTTTAAGATGCAAATATGAAATGCTTTTATGTGTCTTTTAATATTTAAGTATACAAAATTGCTTTTGGGTATATAAATTGCTAATGTAGCTCCTTATCGGATTTAAGATAATCTGGGTTAAGCAACTACAAATATAAAAATATATGAAATTAGGGATTTCTGTTTTGTGTGAATATTAGTAATAAGCACTACATAGATTTGGGATCAAACATCGTTTGTAATGCCACGTAATATACAACCAACAAAATAAACAAAGCCCTGAATGAATCCAATTTCAATTATGATCCAAGCATACAGTTGCATAGTCAAAGATAAAAACAATCACATGAATTATATCAAAAATAACTTTCGTCAGAAATACTTGAAAAAAAATAGGATTTGTGATTTGCTTTCAGAATATCATTACCTGTAAAATTTCTATAGTTTCCATACTGAAGACATAGCTTTTAAAATATGACAACAGAAAGCTAAGCAAAATATAAAATTAATCCAAAATTTTTGTGCTGACAATCCTAGTGATTTCACTGTTTTGGCCTCTCCCGTTGCAGAGCACAGGCTCTGGACACGCAGGCTCAACGGCCATGGCTCACTGGCCCAGCCACTCCGAGGCACGTGGGATCTTCCCGGACCGGGGCACGAACCCGCGTCCCCTGAATTGGCAGGCAGACTCTCAACCACTGCGCCACCAGGGAAGCCCCTAGTGAACTATTTTTGTAGCTTGATAAAACAGGGCAAAATTTTGTTTTTAATTACAGTTTTTCAGAAAAAAGGATTTTATTGTGCTCTCATTCATGCCAAGCCCAAGAAAAGTATGATAGAATATGGTACATATTTCCAAAATTATATGTAGAAGAGTGTCCATCAAGGGGACAAAATGCCTCTCCCCTTGTGGCATACTATCTTTTGAACACCTTTAAATGGTATGCACATAGCCAATATTCCTTCTTCTCTGAATCTCTCTGAGGGTATTAACTGGCACAAGGAAAAAGATGAATGTCTTATCTGATTTCCATAAAAAGAATAATTAGAGATGGCTAAAAAAGGTAAACAACAGCAGCAATTAAATATTTTTCATTAAGGTAATTATATAGATATAATCTTAATTGTATGGAGCCATTAGAATTATGATTGTGAACACAGTAGCAACACAGAAAACATTACACAAAAATAGCAGACCACCAAATGATAAATGCCCCATATATTGTAGAATAACTTCTAATTGAAGAAATTTAAAGATAGATTTCTGAGTTTAAGACAAATTTTTATTGAAAATTGAGCAATCAAATCAACTCCTTCCATAAAGAAGATACATTTGTTAATTGTGTATAGTAGACAAAAAAAAAAATGTTTACTAACTATTCTCGTTCACTTCTCCCAATCCTGTTTACAGTGCAGCCCTTGGATACTACCTGTGCATGTAAAAGGGGTTAACAGCTCTCTCTATACTAGTGATTCCCCTTGAAATATAGGAATTTTGGATCATGCTTATGGTTCTGCCAAGATGTGTGCAGATAAAAAGTAAGACATCAGGGAAAGGATGCACCAAGCTGTATCTCAGTCCTTTGATAGTATTCTCTCTCCTCCACCGTCTGCAAAAAGCAGAGGCTCTTCTCCACTTGTTCCTCCCAAACATAAACAGAGCAGCTTGCTCTTCACTGGACCATTGTCATGAAGGAAGTGGTAACTATCACGGTCTCAGCTGTTTTAGCTCACCTAGGAAAACAAAGGTTAACAAATATTAGAATGTAAAATATGCCAGTGATCTAGTCTCATACAACTTTATCTCTGTTACTCAAAGCAATATATTCCTAGGGAAATAATGTTTGATAATGAATACTTTTATTTATTTAGCATGAAGTAATCATTTTTAAAGTCTGATTATTTCCGCATATAGAGGCTCACACTTGCTCTTTTTCCCTTTCTTCCAAAAAAAACCAAAAGATTGTAACCAAACATTAAGAAATCTTGTACACACATGGTAAAAGATTTTTTATGGACATAGAAAAGTCTTATAGAAATGGTTAGGTTAGAATGGAATTCTAACAGACATGACATTTGGAGTTGGAAACCTATAGGTTTAGATCTTGACTTCACCACTTACTAGCTGTGAGTATGTGGAAAGGATTTAATCTTTTATGGTTAAATCCTCTTTCATAAAATTTGAACAGTAATATCTACTCTGAAGAGAATTACAGATAACACATGTAAGTCAATGTGGGTGCATACTAAATGATCAATAAATGGTAGCTATTTTACTATTTTAAATTTTCAATAATGTGACATAATCATTTTGTATTGTATATCAAATCACTATGTTGTGCACCAGGAACTAATGCAGTGTTGTATGTCAGTTATATTTCAGAAAACAAACAAACAAAAAAACAAACTCATAGAAAATGAGATCAGATTTATGTTTACCAGAGGAATAGGATGAAAGTGGTCAAAAGGTACAAACTTTCAGTTTTAAGATAAATAAGTGTTAGAAGTGTAAACATTTTTCCTTTTCCTTTTATTTTGTATATAAGGACAGTAATGCTAACTACTTTTATCTGGATCAATGAAATAGTATTACTTAATTTATATATTCATAAAATCTACAGCCAAATGGGTGGGGGTAGTAGAGTGAGATATACACTAATCACATAGGAAGTGGGTAAAAAATATAACTTAGAGCCATACTTTTTTATTCAAACACTTTATTCTTGCTGAAGAATCTCCTTTTCTGCTTTTATTGCCCAGTTCTCTAATGCCTTGTGTCTAGTCTCCAGGGTGCACTACTCATAGTAAATTAATGTCCAAACCTACAGTTTCTAAATGTGGTAGCTGCTGCCTCTTTATTTGGATCAGTTTTAACATCTTTGAAAAAATGAAAGACAGACATTTGAAAAGATACTAGCTACATATTTATGTGGTCTTCCTAGAAGATAATACAGTCTTTTCAGCACTCACTGTAGGAAGCAAAGAGACAGCAGTGAAGTTAGCTATAAACTATATGTTAGGCATAAGACAAAATATGACATTTGTGTTTTTGTATAGAAATTCAATTTCAATATTGTTTTATATTGAATGGCTACTATTTTCCAAACGTCTTCTTAACCATTGATTGTTCCGTTCATAAGCTAATATAGACATAGGAAGTTAAAATGAGGAAGTCTACAAAAATAGAACTTGGTATGTATTATACAATATCTGTTAAGATACTGCCTTCATAATTCTTTGCTCCAGGTGTTAGGGCCCATTATTCAGATTACAAAGACAGGGCAGATGTCCAATCCTAGGAATTTATAACCAGTCAGTGTCAACTTGGGTGCATATCTGTGTTTCTATGTCTATGTACAGTATGTATAGGATGCATTATTGGAAACTATGGGAAAGATTGTAATTTGTTGGAATGTTAACATTCCCTGTGTTGACATTCATTCCCTCATTCCTTACACACAGGTGTACCCACATATACTAGCACACATATATACTTATTTATACATTTATTTGTATATTTAAATATTTACGTAAATATATATTAAGCATATATTTATACTTAGTTGCATGTATTATTCACATATACACATATATATGTATATTTTCAAAAGCATAGTTTTATTTTTTGTGGTTTTTTTTTGCGGTATACGGGCCTCTCACTGCTGTGGCCTCTCCCGTTGCGGAGCACAGGCTCTGGACTCGCAGGCCCAGCGGCCATGGCTCACAGGCCCAGCCGCTCTGCAGCATGTGGGATCCTCCCGGACCGGGGCACGAACCCGTGTCCCCTGCATCGGCAGGCGGACTCCCAACCACTGCGCCACCAGGGAAGCCCAAAAACATAGTTTTTATTGTCTAGAAAACTTAGTGAGCTTATTACTTTTACAAATATGTAGTTCCATTTGAAAGAACATTCATGTCTTGTGTCCCAGAATATTGGACTCCTAGGACAAGGCTAATTAAAATTTGACTACAAATAGACAGAATTAAGTTAGATAAGGCTCCAGTTACTCATCTCATATAAATTTTAAAGGAAGTTTTTTATAAAGAAATATAAACACCTCCCAGCTTTTAGAGAGAGTGAGGCAGTCTGGCAGTGATATAGTCCTTCTCAGTTGGTTACCATAGTGACCTGATCTGAAAGAAGAAGAATGTCACTGTCATGGATTCAGCACTTGTAGGAGGACCTCCAGATGTCTTGTCATTTTCCTTTACCTATCGTCACGTTCTTTCCCTTTCTTAAAGGACTCGAAGTGAGTCTTGGAATGATAAAGGTGGAACTAACTTGAAATTGGAGATGCAAGTTTTTATTAACATTTTCAGATCTGGATCTTTTAGGAAGAACCAAGCATTAAAATGGTTGTGCAAACCTTTTTCAAGGAAACCACTTAGTTTAGTCCATGACCCTATATGCTAAACTTTTAAAACAAGTTTCAAGGTATTTAACAACATTTATTTCTCATGCAAAAACACAACTGTTTCCTTAACAGTCATGTTCTATTTCATGAGACATGTCTTTCATATGTTTGGGCCCAGGTGTACAATTGGGAAAAATTGTGCCAGGTCAACAACTTTACTTGAGACCCGTATGTGTATTGATAACAGACAGGTTAACTTGTTAGTATAAGATAGTAAAGAGGAATTTTTGAGAGAAAATCAGAAGGATAATGTTGCTGTGTAAGATAGACTCAACATTAGATACTGAGCACTGGGATGGAGAACCACAGTTTTGTACCTTCTGCCTTTACCTGGAGCAGCCATTCACACTGGGAAGTAAAAAGCTGTGTCAGAGAGGACTCTTCCTCTTTGACTGTAACTCCACATTTAACCCAGGGTTCTTAGAAAACAGATGCTGAGACAAAGTTGACATATTATACTTATTTAAGGTAAGCAATCTCAAAAGACCCAGAATGAGGGAAGAAGGAATATGAGAAAGGGAAGGGAGAAAGAAAATCAAAGGTTGTTTCTTATCAAACTGACTTTATGGTCACAGAAAACACAGCTGGTCACTCAATCATACTGTATATCTTCAGATAAGGTAAATACATTTCTTGCATCTCAAAACAGTCTATGTGGGGAAGAAAAAGCAACCAATTTATATGCTAACTTCTTCATTTTCCCTTTCATTGATCAAAGATCACCCAACAGAACATTTACTCAACCACACAATCAGGATGTGGCTTACATCTGGGAAAGCCAAAGCTTCTGTTTTCTCATGGTATCTGACCTGAGTGCTGAAGTTGGTGTGGCTCCTGCTACTATAGCTGTAATGCAATTCTTTCTTAAACTTTGATTTGACCTCAGAGGGAGTCTAAACTTCAAGATATGATCGCTTGTAATTGCCTTAAAAATTTAGAGAGGGTTAGCTAAACCCACTACTGTCACTGCTTCTGCAGCTGGTCCTAGGAAAATATTTAATATTCATTATCAGTCTCCTTCAACACCCATTCTAAATTGTACTACGATGACCCAGATCTTCATCATGAGATATATGAGCACTTATTTGCCTTGTGCATGTTGCTTCAGTTGCCCATTCACAGTTATCACTGGGCAGAGATGCTCTAGGAGATAAGGTAATGAACTCTGTGTTGCAAATATTCCTCACTTTCTAAATTATGTATTCACAACTATGTCTTCTCATAGTTATCAAGGTTGATTACAACAGCCAATAGAGAAATTCTTTTTCTGCCACCTGGCCTGTTGGCAGGAGGAGTCCAAAGTGAACAGATGGTACATACAGTCTTCAGTTCAGTGAAACCTGAGAGGATACTCTGATAGAAGTGTTGAACTCTTTGTAACATGGACTTCAAATCTAGCAGATATACATTTGCAGAGATGGGAGGCACAAATTCCACAAATGAGTGAATAGTGAGAGTGATAATAAGACGAGTCCACTCTATTTCATCCCTTATTGCTAAACCTGTAAGTTTTCATTATAAGGGAGATACTATGCTACATGGTACATTTTGACATTATCCTAACCTTTCATTGTGATCTGTCCAAGCTGCAGATTCAGCTGAGGTTTGCCTTTAGTATAGGCCCTTCCAATGCTCTATTAAATCCAGCCACTTCCAGGTTAAGACATACGTGTTATATGACATAATCCTATAGTTCTTTTTTTTTTAAATTGGAGTAAAATTGCTTTATAATTTTGTGTTAGTTTCTGCTGTGCAATGAAGTGAATCAGCTATATACATACCTATATCCCCTCCCTCTTGGACCTCCCTCCCCTCTTCCCCTCCCCCCCCAATAGGTCATCACAGAGCACTGAGCTGAGCTCCCTGTGCTATACAGCAGGTTCCCACTAGCTATCTACTCTACACACAGTAGTGTATTTATGTAAAACCTAATCTCTCAGTTCGTCCTCCCCTCCCCTTCCACTCCACGTCTCTATTCCTGCCCTACAAACAGGTTCATCTGTACCATTTTTCTATATTCCACACATATGCTTTAACATATGATATTTGTTTTTCTCTTTCTGGCTTACTTCACTCTGTATGACAGACTCTATACAACTACTATATGACCCAGCAATTCCACTACTGGGCATATACCCTGAGAACACCATAATTCAAAAGGACACATGTACCCCAATGTTCATTGCAGCTCTATTTACAATAATCCTATAGTTCTGAGCCCACTGATCCTCTTCTGTCCTATAAATGTGTCTCTTGGTTCAAGTTCATATGTTGAACACCACTGACAAAATACATAGGTAAAGTCACTGTGGACAGAGAATTTATACTAATATCCAGGTCACATGTTGATTCTGTTAAGAATAAATCAACTCTCCTTGTAAGTGGAAAGTATGAAATTTTAACTAACTACGACTAGTACATGGCTGGTCTCTCCAAAATATAATGTTGTCTCAAGAGCCCAGCATCAGCCTCTACTACTAGCATATTGACCATGTCAAGAGCTGAACCAGCTGTAGTGAGATAACCTGTGCTGTTGACAACAATCATGACCCCAACCCTGCCACCATTTCCACTCTGTTTGTGGGTCCATGTCCACTCCAGGTTAAGCTGAAGAGAGAAGGTGACAACACCCCCAGGTTGAGTAATCCTGTCCATTTGGTTTTTGAGAGCCTCTTCTGTGCTGGATGACCTCTTATTGGCATTATATGAGAAACATAACAATCTGCATGTTCAGTTCCATATGTTCATTCACATAATTCTTGCCCAAGTGCCAGACCTTAGATCAACCAGCCAAGTTTATTTTTCATTTCCCCAGCATCACAGAATATCTGTACCTTAGTTTCCATCTCTCTTCATGTTATATGAACACACAAATGTTCTACTAGCAGCTCTGGTGATTGAAAGTATTTACCTTCAGCTTTATTCTCATGACAAACTTACGTAGGGACAGCAATGTAGCAGATATCTTTGTCCAGCTTATTCTCACATTTCATGTCAATCCCTTTGTAAAGACTCATATCCTTTCTTCTTCCATCAGTTGATTGTTGGGATCTTCCCATGAAGCTCTATGTGTGGCATTGTTGCAAAAGACATTGGTGGTATGAGAACTATGAATATGAGCAGTTTATGATTATGAGACAACTGCTTTTTCATGTCTTCTGCACCTGATCAGGCTCATTTCCGATTGTTCCACTACCATCATGCAATGGATTCCTACTGTGCCTGCCTAACATTATGCCCTGGGAATTGAATGGCACATAGCTCATGATGGCTAGCCATGGCCACCTCATCAATTAGTGTACTATTATCAAGGGATCATTCTCTACATGGATACCAATAGCTCTTTGTAGAAAAGAAAAGAATTCTCTTCTGAGAAGGATATCACCTTGTTTCAGAACCCCAGGGGTCTATTTGGTGGCATTCCTGACTCCACAGACCATTGTTATTCATCATGGATACATCTAACAAGACTGAATCTATTAAATCTTAAGTCCCAAGTGAGATAGCAGCTTTCCTACAGCCTGAACATTCTTAAGAGTTGTTGTGTACTGGGCCTCATTTGAAACTGGACAACTGTTGAAGTCACCCAAAAAACGAGGTGAAAGAGTATAATAAAATCCCAAGTGCTGTGCCTCTTTCTTAGTGACAGGAGATGCAAGGTGCAGTCACTTGTCTTGTACCTTAAAGGGGATAAGGTAGTATATCCTAGACCCCTAGGTTCCAAAAACGTTCACAGGCCCTCCTTTTTCCTGTAATTTTTTTTTGTACCTCCTGTCATACCTATGTCTTCCTAGGAAGTCTATGGAATTTGCCACTTTCTGCTCACATGTCTAGTTGGTACTATTCATTAATAATATGGGTCACCATAATGTTCTGCTGAATGACAAGAGGTTCAGGACCATATAATTACAGATAGCAGGAGAGTTAACCTAGATATTTGTTACACTGCTTTTCTTGCCATGTAACTGCACAGTGCTTTCAATCACCTCTACTAATGAGGATTGAGAAGAAAGTTTTCTATGTATAAATAGCCTCATGCCAAGTGCCAAAGTTTGTATAGATTAGTTTTAATAACAATACTGTTATTGTTACAAAATGACTATAATTGGTGCCACTACCTGAATATGTTTACACATTATTCACTATGACTCATTTCTCTGGCTTTCTTTCATTTTTTTTTTTTCTTGAAGATGCCAGATGAGAAAATTGAATCACGATGCTCTGTTGATTGCCATCCATGCATGTTCTAATTTGTGTTAGTGTTGATAATCTTTGTATACTTCCAGGGTTTCCATATCACTTCAGTTTTACTATGAAGGAGCAATTCTAGATAACATTGCTCACTCCCACACCAAGCAAATGTAAAGTCCTCTTGATCTCTCAATCCCTTTCCTTTCAAGTTTATCTCATCCCAAGTAAATATAGGTGAAAACTTTCGTAATCGTGATGTCATGCATGTCAGGGAATTTTACCTCCACAGTTAACACAAGCTTCACAGCAAAATTTACCCGGATGTTGAGCAGAAAACGTCTTTCCATTCATAGCAGAATGTCAATGGCCCATTACTAAAAAGTGTATGTTGATTTATTATGTCTTACCAGAGAACTGTTTCCACAAGTGGAGGAGATAGGAATTGAAAGGACAAGAATGTGTCAAAAGACTTTTACAATTCTGTAAATTTAAAGACACATTTGAAGCCAGAATTTTTCTTACTATTCTCTGCAGAACCTCTAGAGCCCCAGACACCCACTCTGAGGCCATGGAAGGGAGTGCCAGTGGTGGGAATAAGCAGGGCTGTCAGATATCCAATCATATTTTGAAATGGAGCAGCTTCAGTGTAGTGTTTTGAACATCAGATATTCTTAGATTTTATCTAAAAGAAAGTGTGGTTTTTTTAAACCACTGATCTGATCCAAATTTTTAATATTCACTTTGAACAATAATACATGTATTCCAATCTAACTTTCAAAGCTTATATACCACAAAACTGTAATATATCCAATATTATCACATATTAACTATTTCCTCAAAAAATTATAGTGTTTTCCACTTCTTTTTATCTATATCTTTTGGAATAAAACCTAACCAGTTAAACCAAAAATACTGAATTCCTGGGATGTGTTTGTCTTTCAGGCCATATCATATTGGTGAGGTAAAATTTCTTGTTATGTGTTTTCTATATTTTAGTATATCTCATATCCCATTTTTTCCTCTGATCATTTGAAAAAGTATGGGATCAAGTTTCACAGTACATAAAATACTTTTTCTGTTTCTCAGTAAAATTAATGCTGTATTTTTAATGTTTTTCAAGGAGTTAGTTACAAATGACAGTCAGGTACATGTTTCATTGTAATCTACCTGATAACATAAAAATTTGTTTTGGATAGGAAAACTGGACTGGAGTAAGCCATGGAAATAATGATTGTGTTTATATGCTTGTCCATATACAGCACACATTTCCACAAATCAGTGAGATATTCTCTTGTCAAAGATATGCATAAGGATCTCTATAAAACTAAGCAAAATGTGAATGATGTTGAATTCAAATTTGCAAGACTGACAAAAGAGTTTAGAATGATATGTCACTGAATATGGGACAAGTGGGACAAGAGAGAAAGTATCTAAATTAGACAGACAGTGAAGTAAGTAACTAACTCCAAAGCTAGGATAAAAATAAGTAGAATCGAAAGCTTTGTAGAAACAAAATTGAAATGGGCAGAAGAACAAATGGAATCTGACATTATGACTTTCTATGGCCTAGATGTCTGTGACTGGAAATATCAAAAGATATAA
This sequence comes from Grampus griseus, assembly GCF_964374135.1. Classification (NCBI taxonomy): domain Eukaryota; kingdom Metazoa; phylum Chordata; class Mammalia; order Artiodactyla; family Delphinidae; genus Grampus; species Grampus griseus. The sequence goes on from NC_138997.1 coordinate 65,741,607, forward strand.
ATATATATATATATAATTTGAGTGAAAAATAAAATGGCTGAGCTTGGAATTGCTGGAAAGCAAATCATTTTAAAACAAAACAGTTAACATGTCTGAGCGTCCTGGTGATTTTCCATTGTCTTTTAAAATCCAGTAGAAATTTTGAGAGGAAAAATAACTGAGATAAAAAGTCACATGTCACTTAAATTTCAGTTTTAACTTTATGACACAGCTACATAACCTTGGGTAAGTCACTTAACTTCTCAGATCTTAGAGGTCTTTGTTTACGATAAAGCTATTGGGCAAAATGGTAAAGGGCTTTTCTGTTTTTATTTATCATCACTTAAAAAAATTAATATTTTCAGGAATCTAGGAAAGGCTTCTAGGTTTGATTCTAGCTCCACCATTTGCTAAGAGTATCTTAAATTTTCTCTGCCTCAGCATCCTTATGCATCAGTTGTGGTCACTATAGGAAAAAAAATGAAATAATGCATTAAAAGCATTTTCCATAAAGCCTATTGGAAAAGCATTCAATATATATCAGTAAAAGTTGATTTACCAAGAAGCTAATATAACTTGAGTTTCAGGATCTTTATTTGCTGGGGTTCCTTTCAATATTCTATACCTGATTTTGAATTAAAATGTATTATTTTTAAAGTGTACCCCAAACATTCAATAGGCCTCAAAACTAAAAAGTAGCAATTATTACTTTTTGTTAGATATTTTTTAATTAATATCTAAAACATTTATTGATTCAATTATTTACAAAATAATAGTAATCTTAAGAAGGTTGGTGTAGCTAAAAATTAATCAAATTTATCATCTAAAATAGAATTAACATAGAGTATATGGTTTATAAAATTATTATGTCATAAAACTGACACTGATTTCAAGGATGTCACTGCCTTTAAAGGAACTTGATGACTTGACAAATACATCTGGTCAGCATGGCAACATGAGTCCATTTTCTCTTTTCAGACACTAGATTATGGTTACTACTGGAAAAATACAAGACTATGAAAGAAGGAATTTTTATCTGTGCTGGGTAATTAAAAAAAAAAGTCAAGTTTTTCTAATGAGCTACATTTCTGAAGAAAAAGGAAAAACTGTATTCATCCTTGAGTTTAAGGCTAACAATTCTGTCCATCTCTTATGCCTGAATTACTGGGTGTTTGCTGTGATGAAAGAGAAAAATAAGCTTCTTATGCTCTTAAATTTCTGCTCTTCTCCCACCTGAAAACTTCTTAGAGCAGAATTCAGAGACCTTAATTCTCTGGGGAAATTAAACACAATATTGCTCAGATAAGGAAACCCAAAGGAGCATACAGAGCAAAAGGCCAATCCAGGAGATACCTCTGTAAAGCAGAACAGCCAGAGTGTAGACTGTGATAGGAAAGGTTCTGATTCCATCCTCCCTACTTCCTGGAGGTATGACCATGAAAAGGATTTGACTTCCCTGAACCTCAAGGCAGTTTTTTTTGTTTGTTTAGTTTTGTTTTGTTTTTATCAAAAAGTGATGCTTCCTACTCTACCTCAGAGAATTTACCGTCAATATTACAAGAGGCTGCGAGCCACACCTTTTTATTATGAGAATCTCTACAAATAAAAGATTAAATAACTACTATAGGATAGTCTAAAGCTTACTTCTTATTGAATAGTATTGATAGGTTTATTTTTTCAATATACCAGTGGAAAAAAACTCTTTCCACTTTTAAATATTCACTATAATATAATTTGAAGCCTTGGATATTGGATAATTTGATAACATGAGTTCATTGTACATGTATTGCCCAAGTTACTTAATTGGTACTGGCTCTGCCATTAGCTGTGTAATCTTGGAAAGTTATTGAAAATGCCTGTCCTTTTCATTTCTTCATCTATAAAATCAGATAAATAATAGTGTTAGATGTGCAGAATAGATTTCTAAATTTAAGGAGGTTCCTGTCCTATGGTAAACACATTGTAAGATTTTATGCTATTATTATGCTACACCATAATGCCAAGAGTTCTATGTAATGCACAGACAAAATTTTACCAATAATGGAAATAAAAAAGAACATAAATATCCACAATTTCAATATTCCAACAAAATGGGATATTTCTACTTTTTCATGTTTTTCAAGTTCTTGTTTACATCATGGAGAATTTTGATAGTATTACAATCTAAAGCTTTATAGTTATATAACTTAACATTATATTATAAGCATTTTCTATATTTCCTCCTAATAGCCATACCTGTGTTTAACGGATATAACATTTCACCTAGTATAATACAGTCAAATTATTTCATCATTGTTTGAAATTCAGGTTTTATATATATGTAATGAGATTACCATAGTGTAGGAGACAAGAAAACTCAGTGAATGTTAACCATCAATTTTATTTTATTATCACTATTAATAATACATTCTACTTATTAAAATAATAATTAATATATTTATTTTTCATTTCTTTATATTATTGCCTTATACAAATTTATAAGACTGTGATTATTATGTCAAATAATAATATTTTTAAGAAGCCTGAGATACATTGCCACACTGTTTTTTAGAAGAGTTTTACTCATTCAGATGTCAAAAGGAATATATGTGTGTATGTTTCATATAACTCCCAGAATTGGGTTTATCATTGATTTATCATGAATTTTAATTTTTGATAATTTATAAATAAAAATAAGATGATATCATTTTATTGTACCTACTCTCAGAAATTATTAAACTTGTTTTAAAAAAATAATTAATAGACTTTACTTCTTAGATTTTAGGTTTACATGAAACTTGAACAGAAAACACAGGAAGTTCTAATATTGTTCCTACCTTACTAACAGTTTCCCCTATTTTTAACATCTTGCATTGGTGTGGTACATTTGTCATAGCTGAGGAACCAATATTGATGCATTATTATTGAGTCCACAGTTTACATTACTGTTCACTCATTTTGTTGTACAGTTCTCTGGGTTTTGCTAAATGCAATGGTATGTATCTACCATTATCTTACCTTACAGAATAGTTGCACTGTCCTAAAAATTTAGTGTTCCACTTCCCTTCCCTCCCCCCAACCCCTGTCCACCAGTGATATTTTACTGTTCCATATATATTTATATATATGGCTCTCTTCTTTTGGTTATTATTTTTGTTTTTGCCTTATGGTATTTCATATGTAGTTTCCTCAATGATATTGTTATTTTTAAACAACTTAATATAAAAAGTATATACTGTAAAATTCATCCATTTAAGTGTACAATTAAATGATTTTTAGTAAATTTAGCAAGTTGTGCAGCCATCACCAACATTCAGTTTTAGAACATTTCAACACCCCAAATGCTTGTTTACAATGAATCTTGCCTGGCCTTTCCCACTCCAGACAACCATTATCTGTCTCTTTAGATTTGCCTTTTCCAGACATTTCATATGAATTTAATTATACAATATATGTTATTTCATGTCTGGCTTCTTTCATTTGGTATAATATCTCAGAGGTTTGCCCTTTGTCCATGTGGCAACATGTATGACTATTCCATTTATTTTTATTGCTGAATAGTATTTCCTTGTATAGATATCCATTCACCATTTGGATTGTTTTTTTTTTCTATTATGACAAATGCTGCTATGACTATTTAATTACTTTTACACAAGTTTTTGTACAGTGAAGATTAAATTGGATTTTGGTAAAATAAATAAGGACTACAGTAAGACAACTTTTAAAAATGGTGATTGTACATAGTAAGTTATGGTTTGTTCAGGTATTTATTAATGGGCTGGATGTCTACTATATGACTATGACACTAACTCAAACACGTTTATTAACTATGCAAGTTTATAGGTTAAAAAATGTGCTATTTTGGCAGGAATCAGGACAATTATGAGAAAAATTTCCTTTCCTTAAAAGTTGTTGATAGACGTTTACAAATCATAAGGAGCAATATTTTGTAAACTTTCCATACTCACCTTGTGAGAATATACACTTATCAATTGCTGGAAGGCAGCATTCCTTATGTTACCTAATCCATCAAAACAAGGTGGGAGAGATAAAAGGAATAGAGAAACATTTTCTTGCTTCTGCCATTTGAATGGAAGAGAAGTTGAGGAGGCTAGGTAAGGTGCTGAGATTTTTAATGATACTTATGTTATTGAACACTATACATGTGAAAATATATATTTCAGTTATAGTCTAAAATTTTTATTCCATTTTTCTTATAACCTTTAGTCTTTTATGTGGAAAGCATCAATAAAACCATACTTTAAAGGAATGAAATAGCATACATAGTATTTTTTCCATAAGAAAAATAGTATTACATATGTTTATGTTGTTGCAAAATAAAAACGAACACACACACACAAACAAAAAATCTTCATGCTCCTGAAATATCCCAGTGGAGTATTGCAGAAAACATAAAATATTAATAGCTCTTATTTTTGTTTTCAATTTCAGAGACCATCTTCGTTCTGGGAATTTATGAGCTTTTATATTAATTACTTTCCGGGTAATTTTCATAACTACTCTTAAAAAGGACTCAAAAAAGCCCAATTACATTGTGAACTTTTAAGAAATATTTCTTCGCTAATACAGTTCATGACTTTGTGATCATTAAATGTTAAGTAAATATCACTCATGGTATCTAAGACCCAAATAACTGTGGAGGTTTGTATGCTCAGTTATTACCCCATATATGTAGTTGTTTGCCCTCCATTTCAACTACCTAAGAAATTAAAAATACATCTTTGGGTAGATACTCGTTCCTACACAAAACTTCTACACTTAACTGTAGTTTAAGAGTCCAGATGGAATATGTTCTAATGTGTGGAAGCATAACCTCCAAATATCAGTGGCTTCAAGTACATATTTTCTTCCTGCTCTTGCTAGATGGCTTAGAAGTCTGCACTACACACTCGTGGATCCTGGCGAAAATGCTCTGACATCTCAATTTGTGCCTGAGGTGTCCATACAGAAGGGGGAGTGAGGACTGGAAATATTCTCACAGTCACACTTCATGGCCATAACTTTCTAGATGGCCACAACCAAATTCAAAAGGTGGGGAAGTTGAATCCTTTATGTACACAGAAGCAGAGGGAAGCTGAATAATGATGAATATCATTGATTTTATTCCTCTTAATTGACAAACTATACCTTTCTTATTTTCTACAGTTGAATTTGTGTGATATTATTAAGAGAAAAAATAAGAAATTGATGACTTCATGCTTGTCAAGTCACTCCAAGTTGTAAACAAAATTTAATTGTGCTGCCATTTGTAGCCACCTCATTTACTAAATTCTCATTCTCTCAACTTATGCTTTAGTAGTTACTACATGGTGACTGAAATTTATTAGCAAGTATGACAAGCACGAAATGTATGTCAACTATTTCTAACCATCCTTTGCAATTAAAATGGATTTTGAAACAAATACAACATATGTTCTAAAAACCACGTGTTAAAAAGCATGATGTATTCGTTAAGTCCTTTCTTCAGTCTTCAACAATATATTAGCAAGTATCTATTCTAGTAACTATATTGTAAGATGCTGACAAAACAAAGATGTGAAGAAATCAGATGTTATCTTTGTCACTAATGGACTACATGAGTGAGGGAAATGTTGGAATTAATCAAATAACCACGCAGTATTGAATGCAGTGGAATGGAGGCCAGAAGAGACCTCCTGAAGAAATATTTGTTAGTATCTAGTGTATGATGAGAAATTAACCAGAGAAAGAAGGTGGGAGAAAGATTTTCTTTGACCCTGTTGCAGAAAGAAATACTATGAATTTAAAAAAAATGGAAAAAAACATTGTGGGTGGAGGGTAGAGAGCAAAAGGGATTTTGGAGCTTAAGCTAAGTTGAAAATGGTTATTTTGGAGCTTAAGCTAAGTTGAAAATGGTTACAGTGGAAAAGTGATTGGATTCCAAAGACTTGGTAATAATTGAACTGGGGGCTAAAAGTCAAGAATCATTCCTAGGTGTAGTGGAAGGTGAATTGGTCGTAGATTCAGATAGACTTTGATCCACGATTTTCTAGCTCTTTTACCCTAGACAAATGTGCTAACCTCTGGAGCACCAATTTTCTCATGGACATGATGGTGATGACATTTGCCTTATATGACTATTGTTAACATGACAGAGAATGTCTGATGTGTGCAGCCCATTCCAGACTGGGTTAATTTGAGATCTCCAAAATACAGACACCAAAGTGGGATATGACTTACAAGAAATGTATGGAGGAAGATATTGGTGAATGATAAAGGGGAGAGAGATAATAAAGACAGAGCGAGACTGCAGACTATGATGTCTAACACATATGCAGGAGAAAGGGAAAAAAGGAGAACTGAGTAGAAAGAATCTCAGACTACAATGCAGTTCCAAGAAACATTCAGCCAGATTGATGGTAGTCCTGGAGCCAATGTTTCCCCATAGAGGAGTCCATGACTTTCAGGAATAGACTTGCATTAGCACCTTCACAGTAGCTGTGGTCTTAACACAAACATGATGGTGAATCCAGAGAAGCAGGAGCTTGGACGTCAGTCAAGCATGCTATCTACAACAGGAGACTTGAATTACTATTTTCATGGCTGTCACTATCCATTCCTTGCACCACATAGATTTAATTTACTCCACAAGTTTAGGGAGTTGCTTCTCTATGGTTCCCATGAGCTTCTCTTTTGAAGGAGAAGCCTAGAAGACTAAGGTCTGTAGGACAAAATACTCCTCTCTTTTCTAAAGTTGGTCACAAGGCCCCAACTGGTACTCATTTATCTCTCCTTCATTATCTATTTCTAAATCTTTCACATATTAACCCTTAGCTATCTCCTTGGCAGAACTTGGTGGCTTACACGGTCCTGTGACTCAAACCTTCATTACTGAAGTGTCTGAGCTGTTGGAAATATGTCTTTTTCAAGCCAATGTTGCTGCACATGTCTTTTCACAGTTCCAGTTGGGTAAGGCAATATTTAGAGGTACCCATGGGAATCACATGGGTTCCATATTTATTCTTTCTTGTCCCCATTGTGTAAAAGTATTCACACCTTCTCCTTGTGATCGAGGTCCATTACTCTTGTCATGATGGAAACTCTTCCTACTTGTCCCTGGACACAAGGACTCTAAAGTGTTTTAGCAACAGCTATAGATTGCAGTCTACTAGAGCATTTGCTCTGTTCCCTGGCAAAAGTACATTCTTCTGGGGACCAGGACCTTCAACCATGTAAATTTGAGAGCAAGAAGTACACACCCCTCAGTAGGTCATTATGAGTGATGGTAAGTGGAGCCACTTCTGCTTACACTCATTGGTTGCTGGACCCACGTATTTGTTCTTTGTGGATATCATCATAGGAAAGTCTCTAAGTTAATGCATCACACTGTATCCTGAAGTATGTCATCCCATTTTTTCAGAAAGTTGTCTCTGACTTGGCACTTTAGCTGTGCCATTCTGGTTCTCTGTAAAGCCAACCATTTCTGGATGGTACAATATTTTATTCTACTGATAGATCCCATGATCCCATGGTCACAGATGCACTCACCTTCTTCAGCATGAAGTATTATCTGACCAGATGCTATGTTTTGTTCATTACATCCTGTGGAGCAGACATCTCATAAGACCACAAACAGTGCTGCTGGTTAAGGATCTGTGGGCAGGAAAGGGAAAGGCATTCAATAGAATAGTCATCTATTCTCTGTATATTAACTGTTGGCCCTCCTAGTACAGAATGTGTCCTACAATAGCCCTATTTTCTGCCACCATGACCACTTTGCTCATGTGCTCATTGTGCCAGTCCAGAGTAAAAAATGGTGATGGCTTGTTAGTATTTATGAGTCAAGTCATTTTGCTAACTTCATTATTCAATGCCTCTTCTTTTCTGAGTGATTCCTGGTGGCCATCAACGTATGACAAAAATTTTTACTCTTTGTGCCCAATGCTAATGTCCATCTATATACTTCAGTCCTAGATATCCTTGTTGTCAGTATTCCATGTTTTTTACTTTCAGGCCCTGATCTGACAACCAAGCCATTGACCATTGCCCAAGAATCTATATCTATATCATCTTTATCTATCATGTCCTCTCATTGTACTACTTCCCATTCTACATAAAGTAAATGAACAATGCAATGCTTGCAGCTCCACCTACTGGGAAGATTACCATTCTCCATTATCTTTTTTTTAAATTAATTAATTTTTTGCTGCACTGGGTGTTCGTTGCTGCATGAGGGCTTTCTCCAGTTGTGGTGAACGGGGGCTACTCTTCTCTGCAGTGCTCAGGCTTCTCATTGTAGTGGCTTCTCTTGTTGCAGAGCACGGGCTCTAGGCATGCGGGCTTCAGTAGTCGTGGCTTGCGGGCTCTATAGCGCAGGCTCAGTAGTTGTGGCATATGGGCTTAGTTGCTCTGCGGCATGTGGGATCTTCCCAGACCAGGGATCGAACCCGTGTCCCCTGCATTGGCAGGCGGATTCCCAACCACTACACCACCAGGGAAGTCCCTCCATTATCTTTCAAGGGTACTATTCTTTTTTAAATTTGCACCCACGTGGCAAGCTATGCCATCTGTAACCAGTTTTGTTCATTTCCCTCTCCTTTGGCTGTTTATACTGAGATACTACTAACTGCAGTAGTCCACACTTATTCTCCAGATCTCTCCACCTCTACAGAGACCAAGTTGAAAAATAAATGTAGGTATGATAAGTTTTAGTATCTGTGCATCATTGACATCTTTAGTCACAGCAGTAAACTCCACAATCTTTCTCCTTCCAGGATACTTCACTGTTTTGGATTTGCTATCTCAGCCAATGTGTGAGGGGGTACAGTTTCAGAGGTTTCTATGTGGGTTTACCTGCTATGACAGCTTTTACCCATAGTCCAAGAACCAAGGAGGTTACTTACTCCAACTACCAAGTGTATCAATTCCAATTATTCACTAAAGACTGGAGAAATATGCATTAGGTGGGTCCCTGGATGCAGCGGGCCTAAACACCATGTTTTTTATATCATGTCAAGGTGCCTGCCAATTGTACATCTAATTGGGAATGCAATAAATTTAAGAAATTTTATTAAATGAGATCATTGGTGCATAACAAATTGTAGGCTCTCAAAAATTATTGGCTTTTTTTCCTGTGAGTAGAAATTTAGTTAATATGCCATTTCAATAGGAGGATAATTTGATGTTTTGGGTCTTCAGGTGTCATACCCTCTGTCCCTTAGTGTTTGTAATGCCTGGGTATTCTCTTTTGCCCGCTGTAAAGTCACCTGGGTAAATGACTATAGGTCCCTTTGGGGGAGACTAGAGGGATTATTTTACTATTTACTTGCAGTTGTGTTGCAGGGCCTGTCCTCCTAGGGGCCCAGATACTTCTTCAGTCAGAGTTTTTGACATAAAAATGGGCCTGGTCTAGGTACTTAGCAAGGGATTATGACTTTTCATTGACAGAACTGCCTTCATCCTCCTGAAATTCTATTCGTGCATTTTTCTGGTTGTAGATGTTAAACTCCACACTTGCTGGCTGGCCATCTATTTTGTCCCCACTGACAGCATGCTCTGTTTTCCATTTCCACAATTCACTGTGTATCAAGCTTCTTTGAATATCCCTCTATCATGCTGATTTTTTTTTTTTTTTTTTTTTTTTGGTACGTGGGCCTCTCACTGTTGTGGCCTCTCCCGTTGCGGAGCACAGGCTCTGGATGCGCAGGCTCAGCGGCCATGGCTCATGGGCCTAGCCGCTCCGCGGCATGTGGGATCTTCCCGGACCGGGGTACGAACCCGTGTCCCCTGCATTGGCAGGTGGACTCTCAACCATTCGCCACCAGGGAAGCCCTACCATGCTGATATTTAAGGTAAATACAGAATCCTGGTTTTGACAATTTAGAACTATCAATTCTGCCCCCTGGCTTCTATTCCTTTAGGGCTATATTAATCCCTATCAATATCATGAGGGTTCTCTGGCTGCTCTCTTAACCTCAGGATTAGTTTGCATAGTCACCATTGCACTTCTGAGTGATGCTAGTACTCCACTAATCCGTGGATTCTTGTAGTCTTGATGAATAGATTGTCCTCTGGGATCTCCTGTGAAAGATTATCTTCTGTGAGTCTTCTGGCCTCATAGTCTACATCTATCTCAGCATTTCTACTACTCTCAGTTCTTTATTTATTACTCTACCACCTGCCATGACAACTCAGGGGCTTCTACTTCATTCAGTATTGTCCATCACTTTCTCCACACTTCTATGGGCCACTCCAGCAGCGACTTTGCCCTACTTATTGGGGTTCTTATCTGTCGAAGTCTGGTATCCCAAGAAAATGCCTTCCAATCAATGACTTCTTGTGTATCCAGTCTTATATTCTAGTCTAGGAAATCCAGTATACACTAAATCAGTCTCAGGGATACTCTTGGCTCCTTATTTAGTCATAAGGAGCTCTTTTGGTATATAATTTCTTCCTTCCGTTATCAGGCCCTGCAAGTCCACAGCTGATTTTTCCTGGGATTTAGCCTTAGTCAGCCTGGAAACCAAGAGAGGAGATGGAGATGAGTCCTGAGCTGAGTGCTTGGTGACTCTTGGAGAGAGTCTTCTGTAGTTTCTTGCAGGATGGGTGTAATGCTGGAAGAAGTGGGAAGGCCATGTCTGTGAGCCTGTGGATTTAAAAGTCTCTTTCTCCTAGAGTGTCTCATCCAGTATTACTAGGGCCCAGGTTTTAACACTAAGGGTCTGACTTTAGCATAATGACATACTTCGGTTGGAAATTGTCACATGCGCTCTGTGATTCTATCTGGGCCTCAGTCTGCTGCTCAGCTGTGTCTACTTATCCAGTTGGGGAGAAAAGTGCCTCTTTGTAAGTTACTAATGAGACCCCTATGACTTTCATACATAGCCTTTAACAGCTTGTTGATGACCCTCAGTTTCTCCTTATTCCTCTGCAACGTGTTATCACAACTTATCTGTAACCCTGAGATAACTACTATCCCTATAGGCATTGTTCCCCCTTGTGATATTGTGATTAATAATAAGAAATATATATTTGGTCTTCATCCCAGTTTCTAGCAGAGTTCCTAAAACCACTGGAATTCCCTAAGTGCTGAGAACTATGGAGGTATCTTCGTTATGTTAATGAGGTGACTTTTGGGCTTCATCTAAGGATGTGGACAGTTTGCCAGAGGAGCCAACCACATGATTAGAGGACTGGAAGTTTCAGTACCAACCCCTTGACCTCCAGAAAGGGGAGAAGGGCTGGCAATTGAATTCGATCAGCCGTGGTCAATGATTTAATCAGCCACACCTCAGCAGTGGTCAATGATTTAATCAGCCACACCTACGTAATTAAGCCTCCATAAAAACCCAAAAGGATGGGTTTTGTTGAGCTTCCGGGTTGGTGAACATGTAAAGACTTGGGGAGAGTCATGCACTTGGAGAGAGAGGGCATGGAAGCTCCGAGGCCTTTTCCCATACCCTGCCCTATGCACCTCTTCCATCTGGCTGTTATCCAGTAAGTAAAATGTTTTTCTGTGTTCTGTGAGCTGCTCTAGCAATTTAATCAAACCAAGCAGGGGGTTGGGAGAACCCCCCAATTTATAGCTAAACAGTCAGAAATGTAAGGAACGGCACCAAGAAACGGAGGAGAGCTTAAACAAGCTTTATTTGGGAACGCTCCCGGGCGAGGTTCACTGGTCCGAGAGAAAGGGGCCAGAGAAGTCGCGCCCGGGCGAGGGTTTGGGCAGAATTTATAGGGGAAGAAGGGAAAGGGGTGTGGTGAATCCAGGAGGGCGCAGGTTATTCCTTATTTGGTGGTGTCTTTGGGTATCGTGGCAATATCTGGTGCCGGTTGCATCAGTCTTGGGACCGTTAGTCCCGCCCCTCGAAAGGCGGGAAGGCTGGGCCGGGTGGAAAGTCCCCAGGTCAGTTCCTGGAACTGGGTGGTCTGGAAAGTCTCCAGGTCAGTTTCTGGAACTGGGTGGTCCGGAAAGTTTCGGTCTGATGCAACCTGTGAATCTGATTGCGTTCCCCTGCCTCGGGCCAGTTGGCCTTACAAGAAACACCTGCTTAGGACTGGCAACTGAAGTGCAGGCAGTCTTGTGGGACTGAGCCCTTAACCTGTGGAATGTGACACTATTTCCAGGTAGATAGTGTCAGAATTGAACTGTGGGACACCAAGTTGATGGCAGAGAATTGCTTGGTGGTGTGGAGAAATCCCCCACATCCACACACATTGGAAACTGGGGTCATAACCCATTTACCCCCATATCTTTTAAATCTGGCATCATTGTACCTACAAGGCAATTTCCCTTGGGTATCCTTGGATATCCTTGGAATATCTCTGCAGGTCACCAACAGCGAAATCTTTAGTAATTAGAACATCACCAGCGGGGGGCCTTGCCAACGTTTTGTTATCCTGCCTGTTTTCTCAGATCACTACTGGCAATGCTTCTGTTTGTAGGGTTCCTCTGAGAAACATATGCCAAGACAGAATTAGATATGTGAGTGAATAATTGCAGGAAATGCAGGTTAAAAATAAAAAGGAGGGAAATGAAGAAGGTGCAGAGAGCCTTTAGCTGTAAAGATGCTGAAAAAGAGCAGGGAAAAGTAGGAGGTTTGAAAAGGAATAGTCTCAGACTTTGCAGTGCCCATTCAAGAAAGATTTGGCAAGGTCAGCTGGGAGTTGTAGAGCCAAAGTCTCTCATCAGAGAAGTCCTGCATGTCAAAGCAATGGTCTTCATTTGCACCCCCAGAGTGCTCATGTATTGGCTGGAAGCAGTCCACGACAGGCATTCCCTGGGAGTGAATGTGGTGGGAATCTAGAGGGACAGCAGATGGATTCCTCAGCCAATTATGCAGGGCATCTAAGTGGGGCATTTTCCAGTCTGCCACAGAGTCTCTCAATGCACAATAGATATTAAGTTCTTAAAATTAAGCATTCTCAGGTGCAGCAATTTATGAGGTCCTTCGGAAGAAAAATTAGCATATTGACCCACGGGTATATAGTAATTTAAGTAAGCCTCAATGGTGAAGTGGAGTTCAGCTTTTGACGTGTTTAATCAGTACAACTGCTTCAAATATTTTGATCAAAAGCCTATTCATGACTATATACAATAGTAAGAAAACATTTATTGTTATAAAATGTTGGTACTAAGTAGAAAATCACATAGGTCCTTTAGCAAAACAATTGAATCTGCAGCTGTGCACATACCTGACTGAGGTCAAATATCAAATAGTTCTTAGTGATACTTATTTACATGAGTAAACACTGTGACAACCCATTTTTTTCTTAGAAATCTCTCATACTCTAGTTAAAACACACATTTCCATTAAAAAATATATATATAAACTTCTGGAGTTAATGGATCATATATTTCTTTTGGTCTATAATCCATAGCAGTAGTGGATAGCCATTAACTACTGTGGCCCAGCTTTGAGGATAATTTTATAATAGAGACCAATGGATTTCTTCCTCAATGACTTGTATGGCCATTTTGGTTGGCTAATAAATAGTTGTAAATCATAATCATCTTGCTGATCACTCAGAGGCTGACCCTTCCTGGTTTAATTAAGGCATAATCAAAACCATCATCATAATTCACATATCCAGCACCATTATATACGGTTTATATACTACAAAAGCTTCTAATCACTTCCTTTCCTCTCTATCTCTCTTACAATGCTCCATATTGAAGCCATATTTTTAAATTAGAATCTGATTATGCTGCATCTATTCTTAAAATATTTGAGATTCCTAGTCTTGTGTGGTGAAGACTAAAGTTCTTGACATTGCCTTCATGGTCTGATGCTGTGTGCTTCTGCCTGTTTCTCTAGGTTCATCTCACTCCATTTTGTCTCTCCTTCCCTATGCATCATTTGCACTGGTCTTCTTTTTGTTCCTACAAAATGTGTCACGCAGTGTTCTGTTATCCAACATGGTCCACCCTTTCTGGTACATCCATATAGAGCAGGAAGCAAGCTTGCTTTGTGGAATCAATTTGTCACTGGTCATTATTGTCCTCCAAGGAATTAGGTTAGTTTCTTTATCTCAACCTTTCCACAAATAATACATTTAGGCTATGGTGAATCAAAAAGACTGAATCTTTTATTTCAATTACTGGGAGGCAATTATAAAGTAGAAAGAAAACTAAGCCTGGCAGGGGAAGCTGTGGTTTTAATCTCTCCCTCTCCCTCTTTCTAACTGTGTGTGACTGAATCCTTTGTTTCTTCAACTGCACATTTACTAAAAATAAAAGTTTACAGAGTTGTAAAGGTGAAATGGTTTATTTTAACATAATTTGTAAATTATTAATAGAGTTCAAAAAGCTCTTGTTATCCTATTATTCAGGATAGGACCGGCATTCAGTAAGTACATATTGAAACGATCTAAATGTTCCATTCAAATGCACTCATGTAGAAAAATGATCTACCTGATTAAAATAACCAGAAATTTCACTTTATGTTACACATAAGGCATTCTTTGATTTAGCCTATAAATCAGATGGTTATGTGTACTGTGGTTTCATTGCACAAATATTTAAAAGACAGCAGTTCTTTAAACAATTATACTTCAATCTAATATTTAAGCATATTATTTTATTATAAAGTATCTAAAGTATAAGAATAATGAAGAGAATCTTTCTGAATTTTCCTGTGACAGGCATTCTGTATTTTGCTATTTCCTTCTGGTTATTTTCCTTTAATGCATATGAGTATGTACAGTATTCATACATTATTTTGGAATTATTCTGTGTATTTCAATCCATTATCTTTAAACAAAGAATCCTTTTTGTATGAACCATACTGTGCCACCACATTCTGAAGACACTCAAATGCATTTCCTCTATGTCCTCTGAAATTTTGAAGATGAGATTATGGTATTTCAAATAATATCACCTAAATATAGGGTATTTGTCAGAGTATTGTCCTCTCTAGCTGCAGTTGTTGCCTGGCATTGTACCTTTCCAAAAGCGGTCTGTTAGGAATAAGATTAAATCACCAGTGGCCTAATATAATTTCCTGATAATCTTACTTCCCCCATGATGATGGCATACTGGATTTCCTGGAAAAAAATCCATTGCTCTACATGACAAAGATTGAACATTTTGAACTTGTTTTGTGAAAAATGCAGCTTGTCATGTTCTATTCAAAAGTTCTTTGATTCAGTTATCTGTTCAATAGTGTGTTCTGCTAAGAGGATCAGCATTTTCATTTCTTTAGAGGATAACTTCCCCCCAGGAGATTCAGGTGGCCTATTCTTTGTCTGAGGACCACCTAGCAAATTGGTTCCTGACATCATTTTGTAAATACCTTAATTTTCTCACCAAATCATGTTAATTCATTTGAGTGGAGCTAAGTCTTCTCACCTACTTCTGTACATCCTAAAGAAAGGTATGTCAATAGAAAAATGGGTTGTCAATCACAAGTGGTAAAAATAGGTGCTATGTGCATGCCTTTCTTTTTCATAGAACATATAAGAACATTTTAAAACAAAGCTAAAACATACTGGTATCTAGAATGAGTTGGGCCTCCTTCTGCTTTCATTTATGTATATCTTGACTTCATCAGGAATAATAGACACATAAATAAAAACAGAATTTGGCCCAGTGATTTTAAAATCACTTTAAACTCTCTGATCTCCCTTCAAGAAGCAGAGTTAATTCACTTTTCTTCCTATCATCACACATGAATCATTTAAAAAAAATATTTGCATTCCTCAGCAATGTCTAGAGGAGGGACCAGTTTATACACTGTTGGCTCTCATTCCACGCTAACAGCCAGTGACCTTATCTAGGTTTTAGGTTAAGTGCAGTGGATAGCTTTATCTGCTGGTATCAGGGGTGATTGCTCTAAGAATAATAAAACAAAGCCAGGATTCTGTGAATGCTGCCTACAATTCACAGCAGGTAGTCAACCAACTGATATGAACATTGCCTTTTCTCACATGTAACAACATTTAGTAGTGAGCAAATAGGAATGCAGAGATTCTTTTTCCACTGTATGAAACCTATATTTATAGCATTAACGTTTGGTGCAGCCAAAACTTTTGAAAAAAGGTGGTGCCATCAAACAAATCTGAACTGACTGGAAAAATTAAACCTTAGGAAACAGTGCAGTCCTGTCTTTCCTGGTTTAAACTTTTGAGAATCAGAATAACTTGTTAAGGGTTATTTGTTGGTTAGAGTAAAGTGATAACAATTTTAGCATCCTAATTCCTAAAACAACCTTTGCTAAGTATTTTAGTAGAACCCCTAAACATCATCCGGTTCTTGGCAAAACTATTGTGCACAGTGGTCATAAAATATTTCCTGGAGCCATAATAACAGTATAAAAATATCAATTAAAATATGCCAGCAAGGAAATAGTTTAGACTTTGATCTTTTGTGGGTTTTCTGTATAGAAATTAAAAGCCATTATTTAATTTTACTCCTTGTAACAACATTTAAAACAGCTGTGAAATACAAAGTGCTTACCTTAGGAAACTTCTTTTTTTCTTTCTCTTTCTGTGCATCTGAAATCCAAATTAGATCCACTTCATTGATTAAAAATATTGCTTCTAGTGATTTGCCAAAAACGGTTTCTGAAATTTAAATTAGGCTAAGTATTTTGTAGCAGACTTCCATAATAATTTTCCAAAGCAATAAAATTAGTTATCAGAATTAATGATACATAAAATTCATTTTATGATTTTACTTACATTGCCTTGTAGCTCTCTTCTTTCTATTTTCAAACGAACTCCTTTAACTCTGTAATGTGCATCTACACTACCCAATGACCCTGGCTGTGGCAGAGAGGACAACGGGATTCAATATAATTTTTTTTATATGGTGGCAGAGAGGACAACAGGATTCAATATAATTTTTTTATATGTTCTCGTTTGTGTTCAGAAGTTGTGTGGAACATATACAGGAAATAGACTTGAGAGCCCCCTATCTCTGCAAATATGAAACCCCCCCTTAAGTGGCAGTTACCCTGTAAGTGGCCTTCCCTGGGGCTATCAGTGATGGAGTAGCTGGCATTACCTGCTGAGTGAATGGAGTAGCTGCCACTTGAAAAATCAAGGCATGGGCCCCTGTAGCTTAATGTCTCTCTCCATGCAACTGCTGAGGACATAGGTTTCCCTTCTCTCCTTGTTAGACTATGATGACAAGTAAAATCTTTTTTACTTAAACTATTTAGTCCATCAGTCCATCATTCATTCTGTCATTTAGCCAATCAGTTCTTCCCTAATTAAGCAGGTACAGAGAACCTGCTGTGTATAGGCACAGTGCCATGGATTAAAGCTATAGAAACAGAGAGCTGGTCTCTGTTTTCATGGATCATGTCTTATGAGGAGACAGACACATGACCCATAAGGCAGGAAGTAAGTTCTACAATAGCACAAATTAAGAAGTTACCAAGTCTACCTAAAATGTTGACTGAGGACATCCCTCCAAGGTTCATGAAAGAGTAGATTTTTAGATGCCTAGTGGCTTTGTCATTCACTCATTGCTGAGAATGTATAACAGAAAAAAAATTTTAAATCCAGTTGATAATTGTTCAAAAATACCTTAACACATTCAACTTACTAAAGATTCCATCTAGGTCAAGTGACTGTAGCTGCAGAATGTGTAAATTTATTTTGCCTGAGTTGAGGAGCCTATCATGAACATCTGAGAGTGATCCAGGATCATCATGTATCTATTCTAAAGACAACAAGCCAAAGAGCAATCAAAGCAGCAATCTGTCCTGCCATTTCAATCCATCCTCCACCACTGCTGTGCTGACTATTCAAGTCTATCTCCTTTTTAACCTGCCATTCCTTTTAGCACTTTACCTCTCATTTCAACCTTCTCATTCTGTTTCAATCTCCACAAAATTATATAGAGCAGTGCTTCTTTTTTTTTTTTTTAAAGGAATTTCTCATTCTAACTCCTCTTGCTATTTTAAGATGTTGGGGGTAGGAGTTTATTAATTAATTAATTTATTTTTACTGTGTTGTGTCTTCGTTTCTATGCGAGGGCTTTCTCTAGTTGTGGCAAGCGGGGGCCACTCTTCATCACAGTGCGTGGGCCTCTCACTATCGCGGCCTCTTTTGTTGCGGAGCACAGGCTCCAGACGCACAGGCTCAGTAGTTGTGGCTCACGGGCCTAGTTGCTCCGTGGCATGTGGGATCCTCCCAGACCAGGGCTCGAACCTGTGTCCCCTGCATTAGCAGGCAGATTCTCAACCACTGCGCCACCAGGGAAGCCCCGAGCAGTGCTTCTTAATGTTATTATACCATTAATATCGACAACTAAAGATCTTTTGAAGTGCATATTCAGAGTAAGGCTGGAGATTATCCATTTTAAGCGAATTCCTGGATAATAATGATTCACATGCTGCCACAGTTCAAGTGACAAATATGTATCCAGTTTATACTCATCTTGCCTATCATACATAAATAGAACACTTTATTTTTATTTGGAATTGTTAAGATTTCTATGCATATTTTTCAGGCTTCTGGTGGAGAATGTTTTAAATGTACAATGGGCATGATATGAAAGTTGTGTGTTTACTATCTTAAAAAAATAGTTCATAGCAAACTGTGGGCAAAATACATTGAGATAAAATGAGCGTCATATATACAAGTGAATGAATGTTTTTAAATCTCTATCAGTAGGTCACTAATTCCTTACCTAAGAGTAAGACTCTGATATAACAGATAAGTAACAGACAGTGTTTTGATGATAGAAACCTGGATAGGAAAAAGGCCAAGAATATGATAAAAAATATAATGTGCTACTAGGGATGACAGATTGACATTTCTACATATAGATAGATAAATAATCTGATGGTCATGAAAATATTGCTTCTCTATGGGAGCAGAGAGATGGATGGGTAGAATATATGCCATAAACATCAAACTTTAAATGTTAAAATGGGGGGTTTTTGAGGACACATTTGAATACATCATTTTGCCTAAACGCTTGAATAAGCATTATGCATACCTCACATTAGTAATCAGAGAATATGTAATTCACACATTCATTCAAGGCATAAATCCTATGATGATATAAGTATGTAGATTGTATTATTTAAATTGCCTGATTCTACAGTGCCTGTCTTAGGTGATGTAGACTATGCTACAGTCAATCTTTTTTTTTTTTTTTATGATACAGCTTATATTAAATCCTAGGAGGCAGAGGCCATGTCTGACACAGCTGTGTATTCTTAGTACTTACCCCTGTAACTGAAGCCTTGGAGGTTATAGAATATGTTGTTCATAGACGGATGAATGAATGAGCTATTTCCATAAACATTGTAGGTTAGAACTTGTGACATAATGAAGCCTCTAAACATGCCTAAAGAATGAGTGTTGCTTCTAGAATACATAGTCTAGAAGGAAAATATTTCTCTTTGTTCAGGCTCTGGCTGGACAAACTTTTAAAGATATTCCTAAATAAAATATGTCAGTTATTCTTTTACTCATTAAATGTCTTAATTGGAAACACATTAAAACTATACCTTGGGACAAGCACAAATTCATTATATTTTACTAATTTTCTCCTGAAATATTGTACAATTATGAATCCTTAAATATTGCATTCATACATTTTGATAGACTACAAAAATCTAGAATAACATAACTAATTAAATATTTTTAAATCCTTTTTTGTATTCAAATACAGTGAAAATGAAGTACACAGTAATTTTAATGAGCTGGAAATCTATCCAAAGTAATAATTACGTTTGATGGAAATGTTTTTCAATTAAGATTTTTATGGGTGCCAATTCTGGAATTTATAAGAAAAGTTTAGCTGTGCATTTCTTTTCCTAGACATTTTGATTCTAAGAGTTTAGAAAATAATCTGATAAGTGAAAAAAGGTATTTATTTGCTGGATTTTTAATGCCTCTCAATTTAATTGTTTACCAAGGGAAAATTAGATAATGAAATAAAAATATGCCATTCAATGGACTGCTTTGCATTTGTAAAAAAGAAATAAATTGTTCTCTATAAGCTGCCATAGAAGGATGTCCAAGGTATATTGTTAAATGACATATATATTAGAATCATATGGCATCATTTAATTTCTGTTAAAGTAATTAACCATCAATTGTAATTTTTCATTTAAGAAACAGAAGAATAGTTTTATATTTCTCTTTTAGAATATATATCCTAACAGCAATATCAAAATTATAGCTGTATTTAGAACGTTCGTTATATCAACTGTGTCAAAATCACTTTTGATAAATGCTCTATAATTTTTTTTTCTAAATTTGGTTTGATTACTTAGGAAGAATTAGTAACTGAAGTATGAATTCATATACAGAAAAAAATAAATTTAATTAAAAAAATGAATTTGTCCCTACGTGTGACATGATTAATATGCCATATTTTCTAACTTTTGGTGTTTCCTTCCACGTGGAGGGAGTTTCAAAGGCACAACATTACTAGCCTCTGCTCCCCACCTCCTGCAACTCATTCCTTTTTCAAAGATTAGTGACTTATTTAGCTACTGAGTTTAAGAGCAGGACCTGATATGCATATATGGCTTGTTATTTCTTCTCTTTTCTCATAGGAGCTAAGCTGTCCACAGAAACAGCCATACTTTTCTAACTCCATGTGATGAGTTTTACAAGAACAAGCATATTAGAAGTGATCAAACATTACCTATGACTGGGAGGGGGGATATCAAATTTTGAAGTTCAGTATTAAAAAATCAACTAACCTGCAGATACTAGCTAACCTGCAGATACTAGCTTTATTTGTAACAAGATGTATTTTGAGCTCACATTTTCTGTATTATTTTTGCCATAGTTCTCATTTAGTTCAAACTTTAGGCAGGAGAGACAAATGTTATTTATTATTTCTCTAAGGCCACAATTGTCTGATGGGATTCTGGAAATTGAAAACATAACTCAAATTTCTCCCCAAAAATCTTGTTGTTACCTTGTTTTGTTTTTATCTAATTACAAAGCTAAAATACATTACTGGAAATTTAATAAGAATAAAAGAAAAGAAATATAATAAACATAGTAAAATATAAAAGAATAAAATAGAAGAAATACAATAGATTAATCTAACACCCAGAAGTAACTATAGCTAATATGCTGTCATAGTATATTGGGTTCTTAATGACTATTTTAAACATTTGTGATTATGCCAAAAATATAATTTGTATATTGGTGAATCAATAAACAAACATGTTATAAACATTTTCTTTGCTCATAAGATGCCCAAGAAGCTTAATTTTAGTTATCCCATTATTGTCTATTATTGAGATGCATCTTTTTTATTTTAAATCTCCTTTGTACTGGGGATTTAATTTGTTTCCAATTTTTCACCATTGTTCATAGTGTTGTCATGAATATTTTTGTGCCTAAATGATTGTTTGCATTTCCTTGCATATAGACCTCATACGAGGAAATTGCTGAATGCAAATTTACACAGTAAACTCAATTTCCCAAAAAGTAACAGGAATTTAAATTCTTTCAGAAGTGAAAACTTAAATGTTTGCCTGATTTTTATTAAAAAATGAAAGTAATAAATGTTTGTTATAGCAAAATGGAAATAATATTGGACTTTCAGAAAATATATATGAACTTATAAAACTTTTGTATGTTTTTAGTCTTAACATAAACTTGAGCTCCCTACCCATCTTTCCTATAGATATAATGCAGTGCTTTAAATGGAGTAACTTCAATTTCCTAATCAATATTTATTCAAGATTGATTATTGGGACATACATACACATTTCACATCAAATCCTTCAAAGCATTCATCTTACCTAATAACACACAACTGTGCCTGAAGTTGCACTAGATTAAAACAAAAAATAAAGGAGTCCAAAATAACAGTTGCAAAATCCAAATTATCTGGCTTTACAATCACTCCCTCTCTAGAATGTTTTCCTTTTCCATTCCCTAACTCAAATATCTCAGATAATTCATGGAGATATTCCTGATAATTCCAGGGTACTGTCTAGCATCCCTTGAGTTGAATTCCTAGGCTAAGTCAGAGAGCATGTATCTTCCTCCCTTGGTCTGATGTTTTCAGTGATGTCACTTGGTACTGCTCTTATCTCACCAAAGCATTAGCTATAATCCCAATGCCTAACAGATATTCAACCATCACTGCTGCTTCACATCTATTAAGTATTTAAAATTAAATATTTTAAAAACAGATCTCTATTTCTTTTACCCTATAAACATATTTCTTAGATAGCATCTGCCATCTCAGGGTGGGGCTCCACCCTTCACCCAGCTGCTAAAGTCAAATCCAAAAGGTCATCCTTGGTTTCTCTAGTTTTCTCACTGTTGACCTTCACTCCACATCATATCTTATCAGTTTTTCTCCAAAACATATTCTACATATTTCCACTCTCTCCAGCTTCTCTGTATTCTAGTCTAAGCCCCAACCACATCTCATGTAGACTCTTCTAATAGCACCTGTCTGGACTTCTTGTTTCTACCTCTACCCCAGAAATCTCTCATTTGCACTGCAGCTCGGGGGGTGGGGGAATCTTTCCAAATGTAAACCATGTCAAGTAACTCCTCTGCTCAAAATCTTTCAATGGCTTACCATTGCAAAGAGATTAGAATTTCTATCTCTTACTCTGGCTTGTAGGGCACCTGCCTGAATCTTTGATCTCATCTCATAATGCTCATGAATTAAGCCGTCCTGTTCTACTTCTCTCAGATACTTGAATGGCTGGCTCCCTGTCATTCATGTCTCATCTCAAATGACAATTTAAGTAAAAAAAAATTATGTTAATATATTTGCACTATGATTTCCTTCCTACTTGATGATGCTTTATAACCTATACTAATTTCATAATTGACTTGAGTATAGTAGCAAATAATTTTTTGAAGATATAGGAAGGGTAACTTTTCTGAGCCGTTGCTTCTCTGTGAATAACTTTAAGTTGCATTAAAAGAATAAATTATCCATATTGTAAATTCCTAGGGAATTTTTTCTTCAAAAATATATAGATTCCATAAGTTCTTTTAGTATTTCAGAGACATGAATAATTTTGCTTATTTTTTTAAAAAACTGTGTTTTTCTTTTTTAATATGAAGAAATATAAGGTATTTCTTAAGTATTAAGTTTCTAAAATGTTATAGGGCATGCATCAACTTTCGTAGATTTTTGATAAAGTTCAGCACTTTCAAATAGCATACTCTGAGAATTCATGACACTAGAAAGCCTTAATATATTTATTATTTTTTTTTAATTTTGTTTTTCTCTCTTCAATCCCAATCAACTAATAGAGACAGAGGCAGCACATACTTTGGTCTGCAGGCCCATGGTTTAGTTTTGAAAATAATTCCTGGAAATTCAGGTTCGAGGGTGTCAGTTTAGTATTCTAAAAGATACTTTGAGTTCAATCTATTGATAAATCTAATTCTACTTAAAGTAGGTAGAAATAATTTTGTTATTTGTAGCTTATTATGTTTTGTTTAGTAATTCTTACCAAAAGAGAATGCAGGTGACAAAACAGACTCTAAAGGAAATGGGAATTGGGGATGGTTATCTAACATGTTTGAGGTAGAAGGCAGCAAAAAGACTATTATCATTAAAGAATGAATAACTGATAGAATGAATGCAGATATAGAGCACTTACCTATTTGGTGAAAGCACACCATTTTTGAGTCAACGTACCACTGCTGAAAACCACTAACTAGCACAGGAATGGTTTAAGCCACAGACTTATCAGGTCTCTTTTATGAAAAGTAATGTATTGATTGGTAAACAGAGATCCCAATATTGTAATTGAGACATTTTGGTGGATTTAAATAGATCTTTATAACCCAAACTCCCTAACTTCATGAGCTTCTTCTGACAGCACAAGCCACCTCCTTACAAGTTCAATGAAGTAGTTTATGCTCTGAAAAACATGTAATAACATCACTTTTATGATTTACATTGCCATTTTCCTCATGTCCCATTCCTCTCATAATTCTACAATTACCTCTCAATTTATAACTAGATCAGATCCTAGCTTTCACAGGGGATTGTATACAATTTTTAACTCAAAAGGAAAAGCCTTATAAACCAAAAGAATTTCAAGATTTTATGTCAGTGTAAATCTTGAGACGATGTGTAGAAATGAATTCAGAGAGTGCTATATGAGAGAAGTTGGCTTTAAATCAAGATGGCTTTATCAATATGGGTGTATTAATTCTGTATCAAAGGTGCTAACTCTTGGTTGGTTGACCAACATCTAGACTCAATGTTGGTCAATGCAAAATGCAGTTGAGTTGCTGGAAATTGTTCAGTGTAACATTATAAGAAGGAATCCTGGAAGTAAGACATGAATTTTTGGCTTACATATTTGATTAGTAAAAATTAAGTAGCACGTCAAATCTTATTGTAATCATGGAAATTCCTTAGCAAACTCACTAATGACATTTACTAGTTGGAGTGGCTCCATGGAAAATGTCACTTAAATGATATAACTATTGGAGTATAAGATAAAACTATTTCATGACCAAAATAGCTTCCTTTTGAGTAACACACATCACTCAGGGACCTCCTATGTTAAATCTGGGCCAAGAATCATCCTAACATGAAAAACTGGGACCTGGAGAGTGGTTTCAGTAGCCCAGGTGTCTCCACATTTCACTCGGGTTTCACCATGACCTGCATCCTTTAAAGTATTAGCACAGTTTGATACAGAGTAAGACCACTGATTCTGATTGTTAGCCTGATACTTCATATTATCTTGACACCATTGGCCATAACTTGAACATATGGATCACAGATATTTGAAAGAGAGGCTGGAAAAATGTAGTCTGAACTCTGCATAGTCAGATTATCTCACTAGAAATAGAAGATTTACTTACAATGGAAGAAGGGGAGTCTGGATATTGAGGCAATCAGCATCTTCTAACACAGAACGTAAAGAGAAAGAAATCAGATCCCGTTTTAGGGACTTCTGAAGAAGGCTAATCATGGTGGATCAGACTGATTTGTCAGAATGAACAAAACTGGATCATAGATGGACTCCTGGACTGAGTTTAAGTGTTCTGGTTTTGAGCTGCCATCTTCCCTCATCTGCTTCAGTCACTATTAGGGCAGTGGTTCTGTAACTCACATTGTTCAGCTGCCACAACAGACAGAACGACTTTGCAGTGCCTGTTTCCAGCACATTTAACCACTTGTTTTCAGTCAAATTTCTGAAAAGTGAAAGGTAGTTTTGACTGTAGAAATGTCTCCTTGTGCCCAGAATGGCTTTGGTTTTCTTGGTATAGATTTTCAGAAACTTTAATTCCTTCTGTATAATAAAATGTTTACTTTTAATACCAGTTAGGTTTCAAAAAGAGTTTCTTCAATTTCATTCTTTATCCTTAGCATATCTTTTAATATACCTCAAAGTAGCTCAGTTAGATATTAGGCTCCATTTACAAATTTGATTATATGAAAGAAAAATATGCATGAAGAAACTCCAAAGTGTTAATATAAATCTGTGCAAGAACATGTCTTAAGCATGTTTATAAAATCATTAACTTGTCAATTTATTAAACTATTAGGGGCTTTTATGATATTTTGTATCAAATCAAGACCAAAAACATTTTATAAAATTATCAAGTTTTTCTTATCACATTATATTTGTAGTAAAACCTCCATATCAAGCCCAGACCACACCAATCTTAATTCTTAAACATTTGGAGAACTAATGAGGTGGATTGCCAGGGTTTATACAGATGGAGTACCAAAGAGCCTGCAGGAAATTAATTTACTCTACAAGATAAAAAGAGACTAAACCCCAAGAAAAATGTCTTCAGGAACCAAACAGGGAAACATATTAGGATGGAAGGTAATAATTAACAATAAGTCTGTAGTCAGTTGAAATTAGAGACCCAACTTAAAGACATAAAAATTATATTAATAAACAAGAAATACTGCCCACCACCAATACGAGTTTATAATCTCTATTCTGGACATAATTTTGGTTAATGGACCATCAGTTGGCCACTGTGTTTGCTCCAGGAGAATGCTAGCGCACTATACAGTAAAACAGCAAGTAGAAAGATGAGCTGTTTGACTAAGGTCTCTGTGGGACAGGGAGGGTGCCACAGCATCAGCAGCCTCAGAGCCAGCAGCCACTGCAGGGATGGAGGCAGTGCCAAGAGTAAGCAGGTACTCAGAGCACACATCGGTGCTCACAGCATCAGGACTTGGCATCTTTCCTAACAAAGATACCTCTGGGTATTATTGGGACACAGTGCAATGGCAGTAAATTTGGTGGAACCTGTGGCCAAACAACTGGCATTAACTCTCTGTAACACCAGAAGTTTTCGTTTATGATGATCATACAAAAGATGTTTGGGGTCTTTCTGTGCCACACTGTTTCCGAGGGCTTACATGTTTTGATTGACAAAATCCTGTGACCTTGGCCCTCTTGTTCAAAGCTGCACATAATATATGCCTAGCCAAAATTCAAACTCAAAATCTGTGCTTTTAAACACTAAGCTATGCTGACAGAGTGTATAATTAAAGGAACACATTAGAGATTTCCAGGGAATCCCAGAATGAGTTGGAAACTTTAGAAGTAGGCAGGAATGTGGTTAGCACAGAAGAGATAGCACAACAAGAGAGTGTTTGGGGTCTTTGATGTAACTTTATTTTCTCTCTTATGATAGATCTTGGGAAACTTATGTTACAGATTATTAGATAAATTGGATTCTTTTAAGTAATTCAAAGATGAATAGTATGCCTATGAAGATAATCTTGACCAAATTTCAATTATAAAATGGAAATATTTCACTTTGTTTTTTGCATTATATCCACAGGAAAGATAGACAGGGAGCCCAGATTAACACAGAGTGGCATTACAACAGTTTGTAGTTAAGGAATCTCAAAATAAGGTACATTATCTGGAAATCAAAACATATTTATTTATGTAAATAACATTGCAATCATGGCCTCAGGAACAGGTTTTTTTCACAATATAACAGATGATAATCAGTTTTGTCCGATATTAATTTCATGGGAATTACATAATAAATGTAAATAACCCCAATTTGCAGATTATATAATTAAAATGTTTTACTTTAAAAATTGTGAAATTTATAGACTACACTAGATTTAGGTTGAAGTCCTTATTAGTCAATTAAAAATAGATTAAACTGAATCCACATTCTCATTAAATGTCTTATCTCCTAGAGTAGTGGTATTCAAACTTTCAAAAATAATTACAAACCTTGCTTACTAAATATTAACCACTATTCCAAAATATAAATATTTTAAAATAAATTGAATATAGGAGTGACTATCCTCATATGTTACAAGTTTTATAAACATAATCAGAGTACTCACAATATGTCTTTAAAAGGAAATAAAGATGAAATAAATTTTTGTAACTATATTTCTAATCACAAGAACGTCAGCACATTCTTAACTCATAAATTAAACCACAAGATAGAGTACTGTTTATTTTTAAATATAGTGGGTGTAAATCCCTTTTTCCAATAATCTGATATTTCCCATCTGTTGCCAACTTTTTATCAGATATTATTAAAATCATCATTGTTTTGTCTTCTGATATAACAGATGAAAAGCTTTAACTGGGATATGTTAAATATCATATCCACCTTTTCTCATTGTGTTTGAGTCATTGGTGCTATTTTTAATAAGCTGTTTTCTTACAGGAATATTTTAAGGTCATTATCCATTTTTGAGATTTATTTAAACTAGCCATTATAAGCCATAAATCACATTAATCTGGCATATGTACACTGTACTTTGTCAAAACGCATTGAAAGAAAAGAAGCTATTGAGAGTGCCATTTTCACAAACTGCCTCATGGAACTTTACTCGTCCTTAAGGATATATCCTATTCTGTACATCACCCATGACCTTCTGATAGATGTGGCCTTATAGAAGAGGCCAGAGCCAGTCTAAATATTAAATATTAGTAAAGCATAATTTTTTAAATTCAAAATTTGTTTTAAATGCATACTTTTCATCTTTGATAAATGCTCTTTAGATCATTGATATATAATTATTTTTAACTATCAGTCATTTATAGTAGAAAGAAACAAAAATATACATCTATGTTTTAAATATGTATTTTAAAGTATTTTGAAACAGTGTATATTCTGTAAGCTCTGTGGTCCAGTCACTCTGAAAAAGTCTTTCAGGTCTTCTGCCTGAGTAAAAACCAATAATTAACAACATATAGTCTGCCTTTAAAATTCTTTGAAGGCAGAACTTCCCTGGTGGCGCAGTGGTTGAGAGTCCGCCTGCCGATGCAGGGGACACGGGTTCGTGCCCCGGTCCGGGAAGATCCCACATGCCGCGGAGCGGCTGGGCCCGTGAGCCATGGCCGCTGAGCCTGCGCGTCCGGAGCCTGTGCTCCACGATGGGAGAGGCCACAACAGTGAGAGGCCCGCGTAATGCAAAAAAAAAAAAAATTCTCTGAAGGCAGACATAAAGCATCAGCAAGGTATAAAAGGATTTGCAAAAACAGTTGATTTTTAAAGAAACCATATTCTTTGTGTTCTAATGAAGCAATATCTAAAAAATATAAAAAGTCATCCATAGTAGCAGCCAGGTAGTCTGTTTTCAAAATAGAAAATGTGTCCTACACAAGGGGCTGACTTCTGTAATTGCAGTATATTTAGCAATATTCACTGATAAATATATTTTATACTTTAAAGATAAGACATTAATATTACATTTTATTGTTAATATTTATCTCTTTAATGATAAAAACCTTTTACCCACCCACCCTCTGATTGTGTGTTATGCTCAACATCTAGTGAATGATTGCTTCCATCTCTTAAATCAGGAATTGTATCTCAGACAAAAAGAGATATTCTTAATACCTATTATTTAAACTCATGTTTTATGTCTGTTCAGACACAACTTTCTTTTCCTTCCTTTCTCTCTCCCTCCCCCTTCCTTCCTTCCTTCCTTTTTATGTAAGTAATGTAAAGTGATAAAATCAAATCTTTTTTTGATTCTTAATAATAAACTTTCATTCAGAATACAGACGGTATGACAATTTAAAAAGCATATTCTTCTTCCCCCCATTGCGAGTAATTGGCTAACTCTGTCACAGACACTCCAAAGGATTCATTGATAGCTGATACA
Organism: Grampus griseus; assembly: GCF_964374135.1. Classification (NCBI taxonomy): domain Eukaryota; kingdom Metazoa; phylum Chordata; class Mammalia; order Artiodactyla; family Delphinidae; genus Grampus; species Grampus griseus. Next base: position 65,770,591 of record NC_138997.1, read on the forward strand.
TGAGATTTTTATCTGGAGAACATCATGTATTTTCTCAAATGGCACACATTTAACCAAAATTCTGCTATATCTGACAGTGTTCCTTTAATCTAAAAGGTAAATACGACTGATGTCATTCTCTAAGATTTTATAGCTTAAATATGTCGGTAATTCAAATTTAGACAAAGATGCTTTTCTATAGTAATTTCAACCATTGAAAAGCTATGGCTTATAAGAGGCAAATAAACTATGATTTGAAAGATAAAAGATGTAATATGGCAAAAATGTATCTACTGATTTAACCATTTTTTGTTAACCATTGTTAATCTTCAGGGTGTGGAAAGAAATTTGCCATGATAAAGTCTTTTTTGGAATACTTGAAGGGCACAGAGTAAATTAAAATCTGTTGAATTATCTAATGAATAATATAATTAGTAATTTAGAAATGAGGTTTCTGGTGTTGACTCTTGATCTCCTGATAAAAATGCACTTGATTTTTCTTTTTTCCTGAGTGTGAGGTTTTCCAGTGATGAATTGGACATTCAGTACCAGTTTCCCACCTTTTCCCACATCTGAGTTATATTTCTTGAATTTACCTGTATCTTAGGTTACATATTGCATGCCATCTAACAGTAAGGAATTCTGCTTTGAAGGTAATACACTTTCAATTTTCACCATGTTAAAGCAGTTTTTATTTCAATTTTATAAATGGAGTAATTAAGGCACAGGAATTTTAAAGTCTCATTGATACACTCCTGAGACTCTCAACTGGGCCACCTTTTCGACCGGAAATTAAATATAAATTCAAATAACTTTGGAGAAGATGGCAGAAGAGTAAGACGTGGAGATCACCTTCCTTCCCACAGATACATCAGAAATACATCTACACGTGGAACTGCTCCTATAGAACACCCACTGAACGCTGGCAGAAGAGCTCAGACCTCCCAAAAGGCAAGAAACTCCCCATGTGCCTGGGTAGGGCAAAAGAAAAAAGAAAAAACAGAGACAAAAGACTAGGGACGGGACCTGCACCAGTGGGAGGGAGCTGTGAAGGAGAAAAAGTTTCCACACACTAGGAAGACCCTTCAGTGGTGGAGACTGCGGGTGGCGGAGGGGGGGAAGCTTTGATGCCACGGAGGAGAGCACAGCAACAGGGGTGCGGAGGGCAAAGCGGAGAGATTCCCGCACAGAGGATCGGTGCCCACCAGCACTCACCAGCCTGAGAGGCTTGTCTGCTCACGCGCCGGGGCGGGCAGGACTGGGACCTGAGGCTCGGGCTTCGGTTGGATCCCAAGGAGAGGACTGGGGTTGGCGTCGTGAACACAGCCTGAAGGGGGCTCGTGCACCATGGCTAGCCGGCAGGGAGTCCGGGAAAAAGTCTGGACTTGCTGAAGAGGCAAGAGACTTTTTCTTCCCTCTTTGTTTCCTGGTGTGCAAGGAGAGGGGATTCAGAGTGCTGCTTAAAGGACCTCCAGAGACGGGTGCGAGCCACGGTGATCAGTGGGGACCCCACAGATGGGCGCGAGACACTAAGGGTGCTGCTGCAGCCACCAAGAAGCCTGTGTGCAAGGTGTGCAGAGGTCACTGTCCACACCCCTCCTCCCGGGAGCCTGTGCAGCCTGCCACTGCCGGGGTCCCGTGATCCAGGGACAACTTCCCCGGAAGAACGCACGGCGCGCCTCAGGCTGATGCAATGTCACGCAGGCCTCTGCCGCCGCAGGCTCGCCCTGAGTTCTATACCCCTCCTCCCCCCGGCCTGAGTGAGCCAAAGTCCCCGAATCAGCTGCTCCTTTAACCCCTTCCTGTCTGAGCAAAGAACAGATGCCCTCAGGCAACCTACACGGAGAGGCAGGGCCAAATCCAAAGCTGAACCCCTGGAGCTGTGCGAAAAAAGAAGACAAAGGGAAGCCTCTCCCAGCAGCCTCAGAAGCAGCGGATTAAATCTCCAAAATCAACTTGATGTACCCTGCATCTGTGGAAAACCTGAATAGACAACGAAACATCCCAAATTGAGGAGGTGGACTTTGGGAGCAAGATATATTATTTTTTCCCCTTTTCCTCTTTTTGTGAGTGTATATATGTATGCTTCTGTGTGAGATTTTGTCTGTTTAGCTTTGCTTTCACCATTTGTCCTAGGATTCTGTCCCTTTGTCCTTTTTTCTTTTTCCTTTTTTTTTCTTTTTACAATGTTTTTCATAAGTATTTTTTATTTTAATAACTTTATTTTATTTTACCTTACTATATTTGATTTTATTTTATCCTCTTTCTTTTCTATCTTTCTTTTCTTTCTTCTTTCTCCCTTTTATACTGAGCCATGTGGATGAAAGGCTCTTGGTGCTCTAGCCAGGAGTCAGTGCTGTGCCTCTGAGGTGGGAGAACCAACTTCAGGACACTGGTCCACAAGAGACCTCCCAGCTCCACATAATATCAAATGGCGAAAATCTCCCAGAGATCTCCATCTCAACACTAAGACCAAGCTTCACTCAATGATCAGCAAGCTACAGTGCGGGACACCCTATTTCAAACAACTAGCAAGAAAGGAACACAGCCCCATACATTAGCAGAGAGGCTGCCTAAAATCATAATAAGGCCACAGATACCCCAAAACACACCACCAGACGTGGACCTGCACACCAGAAAGACAAGATCCAGCCTCATCCACCAGAACACAGGCACTAGTCCCCTCCACCAGGAAGCCTACACAACCCACTGAAACAACCTTACCACTGGGGACAGACACCAAAAACAACGGGAACTATGAACCTGCAGCCTGCGAAAAGGAGACACCAAACACAGTAAGATAAGCAAAATGAGAAGACAGAAATACACACAGCAGATGAAGGAGCAAGGTAAAAACCCACCAGACCTCACAAATGAAGAGAAAATAGGCAGTCTACCTGAAAAAGAATTCAGAATAATGATAGTAAAGATGCTCCAAAATCTTGGAAATAGAATAGAGAAAATGCAAGAAACATTTAACAAGGACCTAGGAGAACTAAAGAGGAAACAAGCAATGATGAACAACACAATAAATGAAATTAAAAATACTCTAGAAGGGATCAATAGCAGAATAACTGAGGCAGAACAAAAAAGATAAGTGACCTGGAAGATAAAAAAGTGGAAATAACTACTGCAGAGCAGAATAAAGAAAAAGAATGAAAAGAGAGGAGGACAATCTCAGAGACTTCTGGGACAACATTAAATGCACCAACATTCGAATTATAGGGGTCCCAGAAGAAGAAGAGAAAAAGAAAGGGACTGAGAAAATATTTGAAGAGATTATAGTTGAAAACTTCCCTAATATGGGAAAGGAAATCGTTAATCAAGTCCAGGAAGCACAGAGTCCCATACAGGATAAATCCTTGGAGAAACATGCCAAGACACATATTAATCAAGCTATCAAAAATTAAATACAAAGAAAACATATTAAAAGCAGCAAGGGAAAAACAACAAATAACACACAAGGGAATCCCCATAAGGTTAACAGCTGATCTTTCAGCAGAAACTATGCAGGCCAGAAGGGAGTGACAGGACATATTTAAAGTGATGAAGGAGAAAAAGCTACAACCAAGATTACTCTACCCAGCAAGAATCTCATTCAGATTTGACAGAGAAATTAAAACCTTTACAGACAAGCAAAAGCTGAGAGAATTCAGCACCACCAAACCAGCTTTACAACAAATGCTAAAGAAAATTCTCTAGGCAAGAAACACAAGGGAAGGAAAAGACCTACAATAACAAACCCAAAACAATTAAGAAAATGGGAATAGGAAAATACATATCGATAATTAACTTAAATGTAAATGGATTAAATGCTTCCATCAAAAGACACAGACTGGCTGAATGGATACAAAAACAAGACCCGTATACGTGCTGTCTACAAGAGACCCACTTCAGACCTAGGGACACATACAGACTGAAAGTGAGGGGATGGAAAAAGATATTCCATGCAAATTGAAATCAAAAGAAACCTGGAGTAGCAATTCTCATATTAGACAAAATAGACTTCTAAATAAAGATTATTACAAGACACCAAGAAGGACACTACATAATGATCAAGGGATTGATCCAAGAAGAAGATATAACAATTGTAAATATTTATGCACCCAACAAAGGTGCACCTCAATACATAAGGCAAATACTAACAGCCATAAAAGGAGAAATCGACTGTAACACAATCATAGTAGGGGAGTTTCACACCCCACTTTCACCAATGGACCGATCATCCAAAATGAAAATAAATAAGGAAACACAAGCTTTACATGATACATTAAAGATACATTAAGATGGACTTAATTGATATTTATAGGACATTCCATCCAAAAACAACAGAATGCACATTTTTCTCAAGTGCTCATGGAACATTCTCCAGGATAGATCATATCTTGGGTCACAGATGAAGCCTTGATAAACATAAGAAAATTGAAATTGTATCAAGTATCTTCTCCGACCACAGTGCTGTGAGAGTAGATATCAATTACAGGAAAAGATCTGTAAAAAATACAAACACATGGAGGGTACACAGTACACTACTTAATAACCAACAGATCATTGAAGAAATCAAAGAGGAAATCAAAAAATCCCTAGAAAAAAATGACGATGAAAACCTGACGACCCAAAACCTATGGGAAGCAGCAAAATCAGTTCTAAGAGGAAAGTTTATAGCAATACAATTGTACCTTAAACAGGAAACATCTCAAATAAACAACCAGACCTTGCACCTAAAGCAATTAGAGAAAGAAGAACACAAAAACCCCAAAGTTAGCAGAGGGAAAGAAATCATAAATATCAGATCAGAAATAAATGAAAAAGAAATGAAGGAAACGATAACAAAAATCAATAAAACTGAAAGCTGGTTCTTGCAGAAGATAAACAAAATTGATAAACCATTAGCCAGACTCATCAAGAGAAAAAGGGAGAAGATTCAAATCAATAGAATTAGAAATGAAAAAGAAGTAACAACTGACACTGCAGAAATACAAAGGATCATGAGAGATTACTACAAGCAACTCTATGCCAATAAAATGGACAACTTGGAAGAAATGGACAAATTCTTAGAAATTCACAACCTGCCAAGAATGGACCAGGAAAAAATAAAGAATATGAACAGACCAATCACAAGCAATGAAATTGAAACTGTGATTTAAAATCTTCCAACAAACAAAAGCCCAGGACCAGATGGCTTCAGGCAAATTCTATCTAATACTTAGAGAAGAGCTAACACATATCCTTCTCAAACTTTTCCAAAATATAGCAGAGGGAGGAGCACTCCCAAATTCATTCTACGGAGCCACCATCACCCTGATACCAAAACCAGACAAAGATGTCACAAAGAAAGAAAACTAAAGGCCAATATCACTGATGAACATAGATGCAGAAATCCTCAACAAAATATCAGCAAACAGAATCCAACAGCACATTAAAAGGATCATACACCATGATCAAGTAGGGGTTTATTCCAGGAATGCAAGAATTCTTCAATATATGCAAATCAATCAATGTGATACACCATATTAACAAATTGAAGGAGAAAAACCATATGATCATTTCAATAGATGCAGAGAAAGCTTTCGACAAAATTCAATACCCATTTATGATAAAAACCCTGCAGCAAGTAGGCATAGAGGGAACTTTCCTCAATATAATAAAGGCCATATATAACAAACACACAGCCAACATTGTCCACAATGGTGAAAAGCTGAAACCATTTCCACTAAGATCAGGAAAAAGACAAGGTTGCCCACTCTCACCACTATTATTCAATATAGTTTTGGAAGTTTTAGCCACAGCCATCAGAGAACAAAAAGAAATAAAAGGAATCCAAATCGGAAAAGAAGAAGTACACTGTCACTGTTTGCAGATGACATGATACTATACATAAAGAATTCTAAAGATGCTGCCAGAAAACTACTAGAGCTAATCAATGAATTTGGTAAAGTAGCAGGATACAAAATTAATGCACAGAAATCTCTGGCATTCCTATACACTAATGATGAAAAATGTGAAATTGAAATCAAGAAAACACTCCCATTTACCACTGCAACAAAAAGAATAAAATATCTAGGAATAAACCTACCTAAGGAGACAAAAGACCTGTATGGAGAACATTATAAGACACTGATGAAAGAAATTAAAGATGATACAAATAGATGTAGAGATATACCATGTTCTTGGACTGGAAGAATCAACATTGTGAAAATGACTCTACTACCCAAAGTAATCTACAGATTCAATGCAATCCCTATCAAACTACCACTGGCATTTTCCACAGAACTAGATCAAAAACTTTCACAATTTGTTTGGAAACACAAAAGACCCCAAATAGCCAAAGCAATCTTGAGAACGAAAAATGGAGCTGGAGGAATCAGGCTCCCTGACTTCAGACTATACTACAAGCCTACAGTAATCAAGACAATATCGTACTGGCACAAAAACAGAAATAGAGATCAATGGAACAGGATAGAAAGCCCAGATATAAACCCACGCATATACACCATATATGCGTGGCTACATGTGGCTACTCAGTTTTCCCAGCACCACCTTATCTTTGATAAAGGAGGCAAGAATATACAGTGGAGAAAAGACAGCCTCTTCAATAAGTGGTGCTGGGAAAACTGAGTAGCCACATGTAAAAGTATGAAATTAGAACACTCCCTAACACCATACACAAAAATAAACTCAAAGTGGATTAAAGACCTAAATGTAAGGCCAGACACTATCAAAATCTTAGAGGAAAACATAGACAGAACACTCTATGACATAAATCACAGCAAGATTCTTTTTGACCCACCTCCTAGGGAAATGGAAATAAAAACAAAAATAATCAAATGGGACCTAATGAAACTTAAAAGGTTTTACAGAGCAAAGGAAACCATAAACAATACGAAAAGACAACCCTCAGAATGGAAGAAAATATTTGCAAATGAACTAACTGACAAGGGATTAATCTCCAAAATTTACAAGTAGCTCATGCAGCTCAATAACAAAAAACCAAACAACCCAATCCAAAATTAGGCAGAAGACCTAAATAGACATTTCTCCAAAGATGATATACAGATTGCCAACAAACCCATGAAAGGATGCTCAACATCATTAATCATTAGAGAAATGCAAATCAAAACTACAATGAGATAACATCTCACACCGGCCAGAATGGCCATCATCAAAAAATCTAGAAACAATAAATGCTGGAGAGGGTGTGGAGAAAAGGGAACACTCTTGCATTGTTGGTGGGAATGTAAATTGATATAGCCACTATGGAGAACAGTATGGAGGTTCCTTAAAAAATAAAAATAGAATTACCATACAACCCGGCAATCCCACTTCTGGGCATATACCCTGAGAAAACCATAATTCAAAAAGAGTCATGTACCAAAATGTTCATTGCAGCTCTATTTACAATAGCCAGGACATGGAAGTAACCTAAGTGTCCATCAACAGTTGAATGGATAAAGAAGACGTGGCACATTTATACCATGGAATATTACTCAGCCATGAAAAGAAACGAAATTGAGTTATTTGCAGTGAGGTGGATGGACTTAGAGTCTGTCATACAGAGTGAAGTAAGTCAGAAGGAGAAAAACAAATACCGTATGCTAACACATATATATGGAATCTAAGAAAAAAAAATTAAACGGTCATGAAGAACCTAGGGGTAAAACGGGAATAAAGGCACAGATGTACTAGAGAATGGACTTGAGGATATGGGGAGGGGGAAGGGTAAGCTGTGACAAAGTGAGAGCATGGCATGGACATATATACACTACCAAACGTAAAATAGATAGCTAGTGGGAAGCAGCCGCATAGCACAGGGAGATCAGCTTGGTGCTTTGTGACCACCTAGAGGGGTGGGATAGGGAGGGTGGGAGGGAGGGAGATGCAAAGCGAAGAGATATGGGAACATATGTATATGTATAGCTGATTTACTTTATTATAAAGCAGAAACTTACACACCATTGTAAAGCAATTATACTCCAATAAAGATGTTTAAAAAAATTCAAATAACAATTACTCCATGCAATTTTCTGGGTTTGTGAGTATATAATAGTCATTCTATGACAGCTAAATATGTCATATTCATAATAAATTCACACACAATCACCTGTCAATGCACTCATTTTCAAGTACTTTGTACATGTTGATGGAGGTGTTTTGCATGTCTTATGCTGAGAAAGCTGCCCCTTTTGCAGGGAACTAAGTTCTTTAGCAGGGAAATTTGTTATGGAACATGAGGGCTTCATGATGTGAGTGGAAGGAGAGTGAAGAAGTACTTCCATTTATGCTTGACGCTCAGTAAGAAAAATAGAGTTCCTTCAAAGGAAGGAAGTTATCCTTCGCCATAGATATTAGGATAGTTAACCTCTTCTGAAGAGAAATAATAAGGTTTTAAAATGCTATAGGCCTTAATAGAGTGGTTCAATTGCTGTTATCTAGTCCAGTGGCCATGCCTCTTCTAACAGTTTATGAATGCAGGGACTTGCCCTGTATCACTTTCTCAGAGAAATGAGCTTCTGTTTTAAGAAGGCAAAGGGAAGAAATTCCTTAATGAGAAATAAAACTTACTATTATTATTATTATTAAAAGATAAAATAAAGCGGGCAACATCCTGGAAAATCTGTACCTAAGGCCTGCAATTCCAATATGTTGCTTCTGAAAGGCAGATAAGAGGGGACCTAACATGAGGGAATGTCTCTACCCAGATTGTGTTTCTTAACAGGTGAAGATCTATCACTCGTGGTCATCAGCTTTTGAGTCACGTAGGATCCATTTCATTGCAAGAAACAAATACCTTACTTGAAATATGTTAAATAATAGAAATTTACATTTCTATGTAACAAGTAGTCCACAGTGGGAAATTCCAGACCTGACATAGCAGTTGAACAAATCAGGACTCCAGGTTCACTTCTCTGGTATATTCTTGGTTTACTCCTTTTGGTTATAAGAAAACTGCAGTAGCCTCTCAGCATCATTTCTAAATTTCAGTGACTTGAATAGGAAGGGGCAAGGACTGTTTATCTGTTTTGCTCAGAGAGGAAAACTATGCCTGGAAGACCCTCACTCTACTTCTCATAATTAAATGCCAGGAATGTGTCATATGCTCACTCTTAAGTTAATTACTGGCAAGTGGGAATGAAATACCACAACTGACATAGAGCAAATATGACTCATCCTCTGGCACATGGAACATTGCCACTCCCAAATGAAAAAGAGACCGGAAAAAGTGGGCCTTTGTTAAAGGGTAACTAATCCACATTATCTGACCCATTATTGTTTTACCTTTTTTCTCCCTGGCTCTCTTTGTACCTTGGGATTAACAAAAATTATCTCATGGGCTTTCATGCATTGTTTCATTAAACACCAATGGAGTTTGTGTGCTGGACACTGCAAATATAAACCTTGTTATGAAACAGAGCTTAGTAGCAGATTCACCTTACCTAATCTGGAAGGCAATATAATAAACAACAAAAAAATGGTTTTCAGTACGAGGGTCTGAGTTTTAAAGCAGAGTAAATACCATCCATGTGAAGGACAGGTGAAGAGGAATGGCAAGAGCAAAATTATGAAGGACACAAGTGACAAATAGCCAATATTGCCTAGAGGAACTATAAGCAGGTTCATTTTTCTGGAGAGTGTAGGTTAAAGCTAGGGTTTGCTAGACATGAGGTAGTAGATTGCCTTTCTAAAATTAACATTGTAGAGTTATAGATTAATAAATGATTATGGACTGAATGTTTCTGTCCTTGCCAAAATCCGTAAGTTGAATCCCTAACCCCAAATGTGATGGCATTTGGAGATGGAACTTTGAGGAGATAATTAGATTTAGATTAAATCATGAAGGTGGAGGCCTGATGATAGAATTAGTGCCCTTATAAAACGAGATTAGAGAGCTTGTTCTCTCTCTCTCAAAGATACATCAAGAAGCCAGCCATCTGCAAGCCTGCAAAAGAGTCCTCACCTGGAACCAAATTGCCAGCATGTTGGTTTTAGACTCCCTAGCCTCCAGAACTATGAGAAATAAATTTCTACTGTTTAAGCCACCCAATCTGTGGTATTTTGAGATAACAGCCAGAGCTAAGACATGAATATACAAAATCATTGGAATACTTATATAATGCAGATAAACTTGAAGAAACTAATGATTCAACTGAGAGCAGAGTCATAGACAAAAAGCCAGCACAGAAGTCATTTAGCATCAACAAATGTCTTAAGGACAGAAGAATGAAGGGGATCTAAAGCCTGTTATGAACAGGAATGCAAAATACACTTGAGGAGTAGTATTCCAGAGACAGTGATAGAGGCCATGCTGCTTTCCTGGAGATTGTAGCAATAAGGACTAAGAGGGTGACTTAACATCTCCTGGTGGGTGTTGTGTTGTGTAATTTGTGAGGAAAAAAGTCACTGCTAAGAGATCTGCTGGGGAGTCATTGGCCTCTGGGGACAGATGAGTTATAGTTAGGGCAGTCAGGTGATGGGTAGGTTCAGAGAAGTAGTCTCCCACATATAGTAGTAGTGTTCCACATATTTTATCTATAAATCACAGGTTAGTATCAAAACCAAATCAGTTTTATTCAGATGTGGAATATATGTTAAAACAAATGGTTTATTTTTATCAATACAGTTATACATTCATTTCTTTTACTTATACAGAATCACCTGGTATTTACTTTGATTTTATTGTTTTGTTTTAATTTACCCATTCTTTATAAATATATTGCTTTATTCAACTTGGCATAAATTGGTATTTTAAAAATAATGGCATTAAATGCATTAAGTAGTGTAGAATATACTATTTTCTTAGAGTAAACTTTTTATAAAGCACCTCTTAATATTTTTAATAGACTATTTTAGAGAAGTTTTAGGTTCACAGCTAAATTGAGCAGAAGTTACAGAAATTTCTTGTCCATTCCTTGTTCCAGCTCATGCATAGCCTCCTCCATAGTCAACATCCTCCACCAGAGTGGTTCTTTTGTTACAACTGATGACCCTATATTGACACATCATTATCACTCGAAGTCTGTAGCTTATATTAGGGATCACTCTTAGTGTTGTATATTCTCTGGGTTTGGATAAATGTATTATGGCATGTATCCACCATTATAATATCACAAAGAGTAGTTTCACTGCCCTAAAACCTCTTAATATCTTGATTTACAAAATTAGATGTGTTTATGCATTTTGTCTCATTAGTGTAATTCCACTTTACTGTGTTTTTGCTCTCCCCAAATAAAACAAATTAAAAGATTATCATGCCTTTCCACAGTGGGTAGAGACAAATTCAGAAGGCTTTGTTGTTTATCTCACCATCATTGAAAACATTTCTTCCAGTAAAGGAATAGTTAACTCAGAAGAGGGAACAGATGATGGGAGAGACATAAACAGAATAGAACTGATTCATGCAGGATTGCACCTGGGCAAATCACTCCTTTGACCCTATCTTGGAGAACAGGAGAAAGGAGTTCCAGGAAACATTTTCTCTCTTTCTTGTTTCCTGTCACAGCATAATTAATCATCTTTTAAATCCCATAAATTAACTCTAGTCAGTTTTAGAAAGATAGTCTTTATCTTGTAACTTAGGCCATGTAAATGTCACCAGGTCACAATCATGCTCATAATCACTCTATAAAATTATAAAGTCTGGGTCTTTACTGTGAAAGCCCTTTTCACTTGTCAAGGTGATAGGTGACCTGATTAATTAAAGTTAGGTCTTTAGGACAAAGGCTTCTGACTTCTTCATTGCTTTAAGCCTTGATTTAATAGCTGTCAACCTTAAAAAATCAGTTTTCTATATCTATAAAATAATATGTTAGAGATATATCTGGTAATGACATTAGAGCTGGTGAAAGTTACATGGGAGTGACTTTAAAAAATTAGAAATATTTTTGAAATGTTGAATAAAAATCTGATGGCTAGTGTAAGCCATATTTTTCTGTCAATTTATATTATGTCAAAAGAAGTTTCTGGGTCTAACAATACATTAAAAATTAGTAACATGGAAAACATCTTTTCCCAAACAAAGGGAGAATTTGTTTTGTTTTTCTTTAAAGAAATGGAAACAATATAATTTTGTATCATATTTTAAGACTACCAACAGATGTGTCAAGAAAACTAAAATATGTTTAAGAAAATTGAAATCTTGAAACTTTATGTAAATTTTCAGGTTTCTTTCAATATCCAAGATTTAAAATCATCTTATGTCTCCTTAATGACCCTTAAACATGAAGGGGTAAACAGATGCTGTGAGAGACTTTTCTGTGTAAGCTGACTTTTGCAGCCACAAAATGGAAGTACTTGAACTGTGTTTTCTTTTTTAATATGTTTATAGTTACGTTTGCAGTAAAAGAGGTGGCATTCTGTTGGAGAAAACATATCAACATCGAGCTCTTTACTCACCATGACACTATTTATTTGATTATTTGTTTGTTCATTTGTTTTTGCTATTGTGATTTCCTAGATGAATACATGGTGTCCGCTTTCTCTCTTCAGGTTTTCATTGTCTTTATTACATAGATGTGAGCAAGGCCTTCCTACAGAGAGTATCTGAACACTGAGCAAAGAAAATATGAAATTTTTATTGTTTTAACACTTCCTGCTTTTTGACTTTTCAAACAGGATTTGGTTAATAACCTATTATATGCATCTACCTCTAGTTCACTTCCCACAAAGTGAATAAAAAAAGTACTTTTCAAGATATAATCCAGAATTATTTTGTTACAACTGAAATAACAATTCATTTAACTGGCGATATGAAGGCTGGTTATGTCACAAAACATAGATGATTAAGAAATATATAAATGAATGTCATTAATCTAACACAAACTCTATTTGAGGGCTAAACCCTAAGTAATTGGTTATATAGTCTGCCTTTTCTATAGAGTTAGTTTCTCCTTTCTCTGAAATTCTATGCAACTGTGTTAGCTTTTCTCCCAGTATTACAGTTATCCGTTTGCCAGGCAGCCTTCCCAGTAGACTGTTCCTCTAGGTCACGAGCTGTGTCTTGTTCTTTGTAGACGTCCCAGTGCCTGGATAGTGAGTGATTAAATAAAGATATGAACACGTGAATAAATAACATAAGGAAGAAACTGAAATCTAACTTGGGGTACATGATTATTCACATTTAAAAGAATATAATTATAATGATAAATTTTAAAATGATTATATAAGTAGTAAAATGTGTATTTTTTTAAATATTGAGTTGTATGAGATGAAAGAAATTAATAATTATTGGATTTGTTAGGATATAATTTGTTAGGATTTTTGGATGGAAATTAAACTGATCTAATTAGTTAAAGAAGGAGGGAGGAGAGGGAGAGAGAATATAAGGATACTAGTAATCAAATCTTATCAATTAGGGTTTGAATTTTAACCATAAAAACCTATCTAGCTTGTACATTCAATAAACCTGGAAATCAGCTTTCTGCCATATCCACTATGGACCTGTTTTTTTTAAAGTAATCTCTGTTATTTTATGTAACAGCATCACAAGGCAGCCTGCGTTCTCTTATCTATTTCTTGTCAGATAACCTGAAAAATGAACTTGTTCTTGCTTCTGTATAAAGTCCAAAGAAGAAATAAGCTGATCCCTAAGATAGCCTAAAACTGATTCCTAAGACTAAGCTCTATTTAGTGAATTATATAATTCTTGTAATAAAGGATAATGTACCTTTCCTGCACCCATTATGTAAAATATTCTCATGGTTGTAATCTGACATTAAAGGGTTACATTAGGGGATAGCTGGTGGGAAACACACTGAGGAAAAAATTGTTTTTAAATAAATGCTAGAGAATTTCTGTTGCTGAAACTTTGATCCTTGGAATTCTTCATAGAGTAATGCATAGTAATTGTTAAAGCTTACTGAGCACAATCCAAGGGTACTTTTACGTATAAGCAGATCATTTTTAATAAATTAATGCAATTTAACATAATTTTTACATATTCATAGGTGCTAGAACTATTCATTTCAAATCCTGGCTTTGCTCCTTGCTTGTTATTTGATCTTGAGAAAATTACTGTTTCCTCTAAAATAATCCCGCTTTATCTATAAGGTAAGGATATATATGCTTAATTCATAACGTTGTCATGAGACTTATTTGAGAAAAGATATATAAAATGCCTACCACAGTGCCTGGCTCAAAGTAAATGTTCTATGAATAGTATGTATGTACTCACCCACATAAATGTCTAGAGATTTTAAACCATTGGCTCAAATCATGCATCTTATAGCTTAAGATTTTAACCCGTGTCAGATAATAAAGTCTTCTTCTGTCTCTATAGACTGTTTTCCACTACTCTCCACAGGCTTCTCTAATATATGAGTTTGAAAAGTAACAAACCAGAAAATGAAATTTAGGCAAGCTCTCTATCTCTTAGCAACAGGAATTATTCTAGCCACTTCAGGTAATTACAGGTTATATAAGAATGATAAATAATATCTGTCTTTAAAAAAGAATGAAAGGTCTCAGCAATTTACATTCTCTAGTAGTTGCTTTTACTTTCTACTTGAGTTTTATTTTTCCAATTCTTAAATTATTATTATTATTGACCAAGTAGGAAGAAAATTATCAAATGTAATTGTGTCTTCTTAGAAGGAACACCTTAAAATGCTCCTTTTAAAGAAACAATTGCAATTTTAAATTCTCAAATGACTACATTCATTGTCTCTTTTACTTCTATTTAATGGAGGGGGGTATTTTTTCTTCTTAGAGAATTTTGCTCAGTATTTCACTTTGTTCAGTATTTCCTGGGAATAAAATGTTGTAGTTTGGGATAGGAGAAGGTAGAGAAGCTATACCAAGTTCCCAGATTATAAACACCACCGGTAAAACAAAGAAGAAAGAAAGGGAGCATTGGTGTTACCTTTTATTCATTTCAAATGTTCCATAATAAGATATAGAGTAATAACAGTGTATATAGATATATACTGTAATAACAGTATTTTCTATCCCAGGTGATAATTCTGAATAGCTATAGAACTATACTTTTCCTAATCTGAGTTCAGTCATATAGTTAGGTAGGTATATTTTCTCATTGTCTTTTTGATCACGAAAAAAAATGCTGGTAGTAAATTTGAAGAATCAAAGGATTCAATTACCATACCAACAGTAAGAGAAAATAAAGTATAATATACAGCTCACCTATTATTATAGGATAGAAATTGCTTCTGTAATGCATTGTAAGTCAGACCAACTAATCTTATTTACTAAAGCAGTAGTAACTTGATGTGCATTAAGTCAGATAAGAGACCTAGATGGTACAAATACAAGGAATGAAATTGTAATCTAACATCAAAGGACTTTTCTTTTAAAATTATTAAGTTGGGTAATCAAGAATTCTTGGGTAATCAAGAATTTTTGACTTCATCTTTAACACTTCTATTATATATGAACTTATGAATAGATACATTTTAATGGAAGAATTTAAAAAATAGGAAAAATGAAAGGATAAAAACATAATATTTATTCCCATTAATAATTTTCAATAAATAATTTACAGTTAATTTAACATTACTGGGGCATAATAAGACCACGGATTTTCTAGTGTGTCAGTGTTACTGACAATCTGCTAAAGGTTCTCAGAGATTTGCAAATTCCTGACTCATTGTTAACATTTTGGTGATAAAATTTATTTTCCTCATTATTACTGTCAGCATTTTTTTTTCTATTTCCATTCATTTACATAAAGCCTAGCTGTTTGACTACAGAGGATACAAAAAATCTTCTGTCTGTAATCTGTTATGTCTGAACACAATTATTCATCTCACAGAAATGTGATCAATTTCCTAAGTGCCTGAAAGATCACTAAGTAGCAAAGCAAGCTTGGTGTAGGGGACCATGAGAATAGCTGGTTTTATATTGTTTCCCATTACACTCTGTCCCTTCATTTTTAAAGAATCTGTTAAAAAGTTGTTTGGCTGCTCTGTAGGGATTAACCCTGTGAACACAAGGCAGAAGAATAGGGGTACCATGAACATGGGATAAACTGACACATCTCTCTGGAATCTCTCATTTACCCTAAAATTGGAAATGATATATGTATTATGAGTAATATCTACTATTAGACATATTGTACATGATATTTTAATGATAATAAGTAAATGAATATGTAAAACTATTTTGATAGAAAATTGGATTCATATGAAATTTTACCCCAGGCCTTGAAGATAGGTGTTTCTTTCCTCTGTACTTCAAAATATATTAATCCAAATTTTTGAGAATCTCAGATGAAGCATAGGTAATACATTATTTCCTTTTACATGAACCTCAAAAGGGCATGTACATCCTTCAACTCCCTTTCCACCCCATGCTACACTGAAGTGGGGAGCTCTGGTGATTGAGGTATATAAAGAGGACCAAAGGAAAGAGATTATACATGAATAATTTTGCTAGGAAAAGTGTGGCACTTAAGCTGTTTCTATAATTCTTTTGAATTTTGGCAAATTTAGTTGCTATAATATCTATCATAGTTTCATAGTCTTTCTCAATTTTAAAAAATAGTATTACGGAAAGTGGTGTCTGCCTGCTCGCCACTCTAAAGATAGTAAAGAGAAAAGGTTGGTGGAAAGGAAAGTAAGTTTGCTTTATTTTGGAGGCCTGCAATGGAAGCGTGGGGGTGGGGGGACTCCTGACCAAAGCTCAACTCCCTCCACTGACAATCGGTAGGCAAGAGCTTTTATAGGCAGAGGGAGAGGGCTACATGCAGAGCAGCACAGTCAGCTCTGACAGTCATCTTGAAACTGTTCATTGGTGGTCTGACCAGAATCATCTTGATTGTTTTAGGGTCGGTTTGTTTCCGTTTCTCTGAGGCCAGTTCTTGGAATTGTGGCAACTTGTGTCATGGCTACAGGCTGGTCATCATGTAGTTAACTTCTTCCACCTGGCAGGGGTTTCAGTATCCATAAGACAGCTCACAGGATATGGCTCAGAATATTATCTATAGCCCTTGAGGAGGAACTAAAAGCCCTGACTATGCTTAATGACTAAACTATTATTATTTGGTCTCCTTTGACTGTTTTCCTTTGTTTCTGCATTTTCTCACTTCTCTGCTTAAACTTATTCTTTGGCTAAAGTTTTTCCACAGACAAAAGGCAGGCTGAGGACATGGAGGTGGGGGGCAAGGACTAAAGGGTCCTGCTCTGTTTCACTACCTAACTCATAGGGATGTCATGGGGATACATTAGAAAACTATTGTGAAAAACTCTGGGATATAGTATACATCAACATCATGCATTTTCCATTAATATAGGTTGAAGATGTTTCCATATCAATGCATACACAACTATCCTATTCTTTTAGGTGGATATTTGGTGTTTCATTGTATTTTATCAAGTACCTAGTGATTAGTATCTAATATGTTTCCAATTCATAGGCAATATACACAATGTTGAAATGAGAATTTTTCATAAGCTGCCTTGTGCACATATGTAAGTGATTCTTTAAGGCAGGTCAGAAAGATTGGAATATTAGGTCAAGTGGTCCCGTACTTTAACTCATTGCAAATCATCATCAAAAAGCTATGCAAATGTAGACCACCATCAGTAGTACAGGAGTGTGTTTAAGGGTGTCTTGCAGACACCTTTGTCTCAGTGGTTGTCAGGAAGTGGAGCGGAGGACTGAGGAGCTATTGTTTAATGGGTACAAAATTTCAGTTTCGGAAAATGAAAGATGTTTAGGAGATGGTGGTGATGTTTGTTCAATAATGTGAGTGTACTTAATGCCACTAAAGGGTACACACTTTTCTTTAAATGGTAGAAAAGAGCTCTATATTTTCCTAGGAAGGCTGAGCTAGAACAAAGCCCAAAGATAGAATTTCAAAATCCTACTATTTGAACTCTTACTATTTAATTTGTTTGATTCTTTCATTATTTTGTAGAAATATCTGTATCAGGTTGGGAGCTTTCTTTACATCAATTTTAGTTAACAAAAATCTTGAAGTTATTTTGGCTCCATCCTTTATTTACTTGATTGCAAATTTTCAACTAATTTTAAACAAATTGCAACCAAAATTTACAGTACTCACAAAAAATGTAATGTCATTGTAGCAGAGTTAGGTTAATTTACAGAGTAGTTCTTCAAACATCTCCAAAATCTAATTGATAGCAGTCACCAGAGAGAAAATGTATTCTAACATGCAGAAATTTATATTTTATTTCAACATTTTTATATAACAAGTATACTGTACATATAAAATATTTTAAATTTTTGACACTTTTTACTTTAATATTATAACTTATTCAGATGCAAGTTTTAATTTTATGCTCCTAATAAACAATTGCAAATATATTTACTCCATATTTTTCTCATTTACTAAGTGACGTGTTTGTCAAGATCACGTGCTATACCAAAATTTATACTTGTGTTATTACGAAAGCAATTTGTCTTGAATGTTGAGCTTTCCAACTGAATTTATATTAATAATCCCAAGCATAGCAGATGTTTCATGTTTAACCAGAGTGAACTTCCAAAAGGCTTACTAATTGATTCCATGAATTAGATGAAAAAACTTAATCATTGTTGGAATGAATTCAGCTGATTTTCTATTTGAAGAATATAATGTCAACTATATATAAGTTCTTTATAGAATTCTGCTGCTGTAATGAAACCTACCAATTAACGTCTATTTAATCACTTAAAGCATGTACAAATAAATAAGCAAGATTATTGCAGGAGAATAGTTATTTAAGTGAAAAGTCATGTTTCATAGAGATACATATGAACCTAACTTCTATAATTGCACTTGATAACAGTATGTTCAAAGATGATGACTTAAATACCTAATTAGATGAAGCCCACATACTTTATGTAGGATAATCTGCTTTACTCCAACTCTGATTTAAATGTTAATCTCATTCAAAAATTACCTTCATAGCAACATCCAGACCAGTGATTGACAAAATATCAGGCACAGTGGGCTTGTCAAGTTGATATATAAAATTAACCACCACAAGGCCACTGAATGAAGTAGAATTACTATAACAAATATAGAATGTATTTCCAAAAAACACAATATGTTGATATTTATTTCTTTTTATGACTGCCTCTTCAACCAGGAAAGTAGTTGTAACTTGAGAAAATGGGAGGCATGGGTCTTATTCTATTGTTTTGAGCAAGCATTGGCAAACTAGGTCTTGAGGATTGAATCCCTTTAGCCAGCTCTTTTGTAAATAAAGTTTTATTGGAACAGCCATTTGCTTAAGCATTGTCCACAGCTGCTTTCATGCTGCAAAGGCAGAGTCCAGTAGTTGTCACACAGACTGAATGACCCAAAGCCTAACATATTTACTATATTTTTATTTACAGAAAATGTTTGCCAATCCTTGGTCTAGAATCAAAACCTCCATGTATTACCTGTACTTCCTAGAATTTAAAAATATGAAACAGATAAGGTCCGAGAGAAGTAAAGTTATAATATTTGAAGACATTTTCATCATGTTTCACTCTGGCAAGCAATAGGAAATTACTTCAGTTGGTGTTAAATTTTTGCTGTCTGTAATTCTGACATAATCATAGTGTGTGCTTGAATGAAATAGGCATAAGAATGTCTTATTACCTTTAGAAACTGCAACCAAGGTTTTCAGGGGACTACTTGTGTATTTGAGATGTTACTGCTCATTGCAAGAGCTTTACTAAATATTAAAAAAGCCAGAGTTACTACTCTCAAGACTTGTAAAATATATCCTTGGAACAAATTACTGAATTATGCAAACTGAGTGGGTTTTAAAGTGTGACTAGATAGGCTGTTAGGAAATTAACTCTCAACTAGTTTTCCAGTTGGAGGCAACTTAAGCGTTTTAATCGCAAATTCGCCACATCCCACTATATTTTGCATAGAGAATAATGCATTCAATAAATTGGCTTCAAAGGCTAATGTGGTCATGAAAATTCTGTGTTTGTAGCCACTCAAACTAATTGTTCCATTGAAAATATAATGAAGAAGCCATAAAGGAATTTCTTAGATTTTTCAAAGTGCTGGAGCAATAAATGATCCCTTGTGGTTCCTCTTTGAAACATTATTTTTTGTGCTTCACAGCTCTTACTAACAGAATGAGAAATATCCGGGATGTATTTATGCATTAAAGGAATATGGACGTTCCTGGCCAAGGCACAGATGGCAAGAATTAAGGTTCATTCCCAGGGACAGGATTCAATATATGAATACAGAGATGCTGATAAATTATTTAAAAAGGAGAAGTTTACTGTAGAGTGTGAAATCTTTCTAAGAAACATGTGAAGCTATTACAGTATTACCAGGTGATTCTCCACATGTGTTTTCATAGATCTGTTTAAAGATTACATTTATTTTTAAGATATAAAATTTTTAAGCTTTGTTTATGCCATTGGGAAAGTAATAGACAAAATATTTATACCAATATGGATCAGGAAAAATGAAATTACTTACATTAAAATAAAAGGTTATATCTGGTATTTTAGCTAAACTGCTGTGAAAGCCAAATATTATCTCCCTTCATTAAATCAAGCTAGTTGTTTAGAAACATCTAGTCAGTGTTCAGATCATCAGTATTTTGTTGGCCATACTGAGGCTTAGGCATGAATTTTGTTATTTTCTGTCTGTTTCTTAATTATCACCAAAATTAATTTGCTAATTCTTACATAAAATAATGTAACATTTATAGTCTAATTTTAAAATGTTTTTTATAAGTATATGTTACTTGCCAACTATGTATGTAGGGCATTGGCTTTGCAAAGGAATATAATACAGAATTCTAGGATGACCCCCAATGGCCCAAACTATTGAATAACCCTTGAATTTTTTGTAATCAGGACCTCTGAATATGATGGGATATCACTTCCATGATTAAGTTATGTTATATGGCACACAAAAAACCTGACATTTTGAGAGAACAGAGGAAAATTAAGTAATCAAAACAATAACATTAGGCAATTTTCTTAATCCAGAAGAAAAATAGCGTAATATAAAATCCATAACTTATTCTTTTCATAAAATTATTATTTAATTTAGCTATCAAAATGTATAAGATAAATTGTTGGGACTGGCTATTGATAAAGAATTGAAGATAAATTTTTAAAAGTACATCAACCCAACTGTTGCTCCATTTTCAGTAAAAGTTTAAAAGGAATATCCTGAGGTTGCTGAAATTGCTTTAGATTTTTATCTTTTGTTCTCGTTCATATACTTTGTTAGATTGGTTTCTCCTATGAGTGATGATAAAATAAAACATAGAAACTGTTTCACTATGGAGTGTCATTGCAGAAGATCATATAGTTGTGAATATAAAACCATTTTCTATATTTATTGCCTATGTGTTTATTTTTAATATACATTTTTATTATACGATTGTATTGTATTTATGAAATGTAATTTTAATAGTAAAAATTAGGGTTTATACTTTGAGTATATTTTTTGAAATTTTATTTTCTAGTTGTTAGTTTGCTAGTGTGCTTTATAGAAGAACAATCCATGAAAGACTGGTTGAAAAAATCTGGCTTTTTTTAATGGATCGTTTGAGAAGCAATATCCTAGACTCTGGCACAAATTTTTCAAAAGTTATATGCAGAATATATTTATATATTTTTAAAGTTACACCTGGATAGGACCCCTGACTATAGGGCTGCCTCAAGGACTAGGATAAGATTGAGGTGTTAATATTGGTTCATGCATAGATTTAGTTGTATAAAGCAAGTAAGAATGGAGGGTATGAGTTGTATTTGATATTTATTACAAATAACTGCAAAGGAAGATAAGAGTAATGAAAAGCTGGAGAAATAAATATCTTAAAATATATTCAAAAGCTATTTTGAATAAAGGTCAAAAGGGTATCTAAAGAAACTGCTGAGTTGCACAGGAAGTTCTCTGTTGATCTCCCTCCTAAAGGGCCATGCATAGCATCTGCAAGGAGAGATTCATACTTTTTTTTTTTTTTGCGATACACGGGCCTCTCACTGCTGTGGCCTCTCCCGTTGCGGAGCACAGGCTCAGCGGCCATGGCTCACGGGCCCAGCCGCTCCGCGGCATGTGGGATCCTCCCGGACCGGGACACGAACCCGTGTCCCCTGCATCAGCAGGCGGACTCTCAACCACTGCGCCACCAGGGAAACCCGAGATTCATACTTTTGCCTAAATACCAAAAGAAGCATAAAGCAATAAATCCAGAATATTCCATCAACTTTACTTGGGTTTGGAAAAAGCAGCAAAAACATCAGTAGATTTGAGGATCACCAAAACACTGGCCCCTAAGGGGTAAAAGATACTATTGTAAAATTCTTAGTGATCCGTACTACCCTCAAGCCCAAGGAGCCCCTGCAGAATGGACAGGAGGTAGCAGGAAAGGAAGCACTGATTTTGTTGCTAGACAATAAAGATGCACATTTCTTAGAATGTCTTGAAAATTTACACCTTCATTGTTTGTTAAAGAGTTTTTAACGAAAGCAACAGTCTCAAAGGACACTGCAAAGCTTACCAAGCAGGAGTCGTGATGATAGTATCCTATGAAGATAGGAGATGGGAGGTTAGGATTGCACAGCTTGCATTCTGTACCAAGGATCAATAGCTGATGTGAATTTTAGAAGTGAAAAAATTCTCTGGTTAGAAATGTGACCTCAGATTTTGCATGTAAACCTGCACTAGTTGGAAGCCCTAGAGCATTTTTGACTCCAGGAATGTTCTTTTCTCGCTTTGCCTGCCAGCTTGTGGCAGAATGAGGCATGGTCCAGCCTGCGCAGTTCACAAGTGCTTTCTTTGCATGTGAAGCTCAAGGGCAAAACCAGGAGTCACAGTCAGGGATACGCCAAAAATCAAATCAGGTGGTAAATGCCGAAGATGAGTCCAGTCCAAGGGAATATATGGCCAACAAGAGTCAAAGGAATGGACTAGAATTAGAAATAGGGAATTAGGGAAAGTAAGAAATTATTATATTAATAAGAAAATAACAATGATAACAATAATAGTACTGAGCATAAATTGATTACTTGTTCTAGGCACTGTCCTAGGTACTGTATATTAATTCATTTAATTCTCTCTACGTATTTAAGAGATGGACCTTGTTATTACCAATTTTTTGTTTACAGATACAGATACTGAGGTATAGTGAGGATAAAATTTGTTCATATTCAGGTAGAGAGAGAAATAACTAATGTGAAGTTGGCTTAGAGGTATTAACCATGGTTACTCTTGTGAAGGGATGCTAGGTTCATTTAAAGGTAAACAATGAAACAGGCAGACCACCTATTTGGATTTAGTTTGTAAAAATGTTTGAACAGCCTAGGTATTTTGGATTTCATTACATTTCTCTGCTCAAGTATCTCCATAACTCCTTCTTTAAAAAGCAATAAAGAATGGTCTAATAATTAGAGTTTTTAAAATGCCTTAGCCACCACAAGAATTCATGATTACTACATTGTTGAACATGTTCATGCAGGGTCTGGAAGTCTGTCAATGGTAGCTTTAGAGGAGAGTCCTACACTGGCTGAGATATTCTTAAGTTTAACCTCTAAGTCAGAGCTCCTAAGATCCACTCTGATCCAAGGTACTTACTGTCTCTCAAACAAATAGATATTCCTCTAATTAAACATATGACTGATTACAAATTTTTTAAAATATTACCCTATATTGTAATATAACATGCTATGTGGGATTTTACTCAAATTTTAGAATAAAAATCATCTACTCAGATACCCTCCCAACCTTCAATGTATTTTCACTTTGCTTAAAGGAACCTTTGCATAATAAAGAAATAATTACATTAAACTCCAATTTTGTGTGTGTGAAAGATATGTGAGAAGTAAGCTAATTGTGCTTTCTCATTTTCTAATCCAGCCAGCTATTACTGATTGTTTAAAGTAGATGTATAACTTGAAAAGTTCTTTTCATCTCTGGTTGTCAATGTGCCTTGCTATCTGTTTCTAAAACATTGTTGCCATTCACTGAGATAGCAACCAGAATAGAGGAAGCATAAATTTAGGTTTGTCTGTTGGATAATAAGCAGACTTATGTTAGAGTGAGAGTGCTAGATATTGAGTTTAGTTTTGAGTTTGCTATGCCTGAAGGATAAAGGAGTAGGTGGTTTTGTTTGGTTTGTCTGAGGTTTTGTTTTATTTTCCATAGAAAATTATAAACAGTCTTAGGGAATGTTAGATTTTAGATGGAATTATATATTTGCAATTAGTCTGTGTATAGATGATAATTAAGGGAACAGAAGTGAGCTTTCCCAGAAAAAGAATGCAGAATGATTCGAAACCCCGGGAGTGAACATAAGGCACTGTGGAAAAAGGGATCAGCATCACCAGGGCCCTTCCTAGGCTGGAGAAGCAGAGGTGTGGTTTAGTTATACCATGGAATCCTGGGAGTTAGGAGATAAAGCTATTTGTCCCATGTCTGGTTATAGACTTATGGGATTTGAAATTAAGCAGGCCCAGATTAAATCCTAGTTTTACCATTTCAGTATACTCATTTTTATACCACTTATCTGTTTGTCAACCTACTGCTTTTGTCTGAGCAATTTTCAGTTCTTCTCAAAGAGTACCCTCCCATCCTTGCCACTTTTCACATACGCTATCTGCTTTCCACATAAGAACTAACAGAATATTTTAAAATGTAACTTAGATTTTGTTATTCATCTTTCTTAAACACTCATAATAAATCCCAAAGCCCGCATGGTGTACCAACTCTACATAATCTGCCCTCCTACTCCGCCCTGCCTCCACACCTCAACGATCTCGTCTCCTAATACTCTTTTTTATTTTTTTAATGTCTCTCACTGTATCTGCCATACTGTCCTCCTCTGCTGTTCCTTACACCATTCAAACATATGCCTGCTGCAGCGCTTTTACAATTTTTTTAATGTTCTTTCCCAGATGGCTGCATCTCTCCTCATTTCTATTAGGTTTTGCCTCAAGTCTTATCTATAATAAACAGCAGGCCCATCCATCTATCACCTTCTGAAACATTTATCTGCTTAATTTTTTTGATGGTACTTATGTTTGCTTGATGCAGTACATATTTACTTGTTTAGGCATTGTCTGTCTCCTTCCACTAGAATGTAAACTCCTTGAAAGCATTGACACTGTCCCTTTTATTCATGACTCTATCCACACTGTCTAGAATAGATCCTATAAACACTCAGTAAACATATATTGAATGAGTAATAATAGCTAATGCTGATGTAGCATTAATCGTGTGCCTGACACTGTTCTCAGAGCCATACATATGTCAATTCATTCAATCCTCAAATGCAGATTACATTGCATGTATGTATCATCATTATTCCCGTTTAGAAATAGGGACACTGTTGCACAAAATAGTAAAGAAATGCCTTCAAAAACACAGCTAGTTAGGAGCTGAGCCAGGGCTATAATCTAAGCAGCCTAGCTTCCGATTTTAAACTTGTCCCAAATGCAGTAGAATGATGAATGAATGGATGGATGAATGGCTCATCCAAAAACAGCTATCTAACATATATACCCTCTCTAAGCCTCAGTTCCCTTGCCTGTAAAATGGGAATGCTTATAAAATTACCTACTTCATACTGTTGTTATAAATGTCAGCTATTAAAATAGTGATCAAAGGATATATTAATATTAGTAGATCGAGTTACCACTTGGAGACCTGGTTTTTCATCTTTAAACAGGAATATTAGGCCAAATGAATAGTAAATTTCCCCTGTTGCACCAATAATGTAGTCTTAAGAGCATGGTCTCTGGGGACAGAATGCCAGGATTAAAATGCAGGTTCCAACGCAGTGTAGGCTAGTGCTCCTTCATTTACAGCTAGACCTGGACAGCTCTAGCCCTCTGGGGATTCCAGCATATCTGACTTTGACTATTGGCTAATATACGGGCAGTGAAATTTATGATGTGCTATTTAAAGTGGAAAACTCCCTTGGTGACACCCAGAGCTGGTTTGTTTATTGATGGTTTTCACCTGACCTAAGCAATTAGACTTCCTGGCTTGACTAGCTGATCAAAGGGGCATGAAGAGACCCCATTGTAACTTCTGCCCTGAGCTATTCTGAAGCCAGGATTCAGGACACAGATCTTGGTGGTTTAATGCAGAGACAAAGCATGCCCATTTGTGCATAAAGACCTTGGTGAGATTTTGCCTGGATGTCTCTCATATCCTCAGTGCTTGCCTGCACGCTCTCATTCTGTACATTTAAATAAAAACCTTACTGTGCATATGCTCTGTTGAGTTTGGTAAGTCCTTTCAAATGTACAAATTGATAAAATATTTGCAAATAATAATTACCTGTGTTCTTGAACTAGTTAAGTTGCTTCCCTGGCCCTCAGTTCCTCCTCTACTAAACATAGAAACTAACAGTATCTTACATACAGGAATTATAAAGGCTTAATTTTTTTGCATATATTGCTCAGAAAAGTATGTAATACATAGTGAGGAATAAATGTTATTTTTATACACTTTGGTTATTTCAAAGTGAACCATTTTACAAAGATTTGAATATGTGCTGAGAATAAAGATTATTTAAGGTCACACTTGCAGTCTAATCTTGACACGTTCCAAAAGTACATTTGAATGTCATCATCTGATTGCATACTTTTGTTAAAGTTTAAAGATGTGGTGAAGCATCACATACGCATGGCCACTATTCTAGACTTATCTATAGCAATGTATCATATTACCTAGGAAAAATAGACAATTTGGAAAATAACCAATTGTGAAAATGTCATGAGGAATAATTTTCTTTGGAAGTAATCTCTTCTTTTAAATGTAATAAAAAATAGGAATTATAAAATAACGAATTGTTTAACTACCTCTTAAAATTTCATTTATTCAAATCCTGCCCAGTCACTTACCAGTTATGACTAAGGAGAGTGGATTAACCTCTCTGTGGCTCAATTTTCTCCTTTGTAAAATTAGAGAAAGTAATAGTGCCAACTTCATAAATGTGAGAATTCAATGAGATAGTCTATATAACATTAAATGCTAAATAAATACTCTATATTTTATTTTCAGTTAAAATTGGTGATCTGAGAATTTCAGAACAATAAAATTAAAAAGCTGGTATTTAATGTGATAAGAAAAACTTATACTTTCTTAAAATTACCTATTTGTGTATTTTAAATAAAGATATAGTGAGAAAGTACCCATTATACGTATTCTTCAATTATTTTCATTGCTTATTATGGGTCAGGTGGTCTGCTAGATGGTGGGAATAAAATGTTGAAAGATAGTCACAGTCCTTCCTAAGAGAGCTTACAATAAATCAGTAACTTAAAGAGTGATAAGTGTTATGATAGGAGAAATGCCATGTAGCAGTGACATATATAGAAACATATAAGCTATCTTGGAGACTTCAGGAAATTAACCCAGGGAAAGCTTTTTCATTTGAGACCTGAAGGATAAGTAGAAATTAATCCTGTGACTTACAAAGCTAATAGCATTTATAGATGTCCAGACACTTAATACAGGTTTGTTCATTTCATGGATTGGATAAAGTCCAGAACATCTGGAGAATCAACTAACTGCTAATAGTTTCATAGCTAAACAAGAAACAGTTGATAGCATCTAATTAATATAAATAAGTAAATCAAGTTTTATGTCATTAGAAAACTGTAAATATCCCACATTTTATACTATTTCCTATATTACTGAAGAACTTCCATTCGAAATTATTTTAAAGCAATTCTGGTGACAAGAAATTTTCTTAGTTTTTCTTCATATGACAATGTCTTTTTCCTTCATATCTAAAGGATATTTTCACTAAATAGAGAATTATGGTTGCCCATCCTTTTCTTTCAGCATTTGAAAAATGTTATTTCCTTCCAACCTCCTGATTTCTGATGAGAAATCCTCTGTTATTGAAGTTGTTTCTACCCTATAGATTATGTATCTTTTCTCTCTGGCTGCTTTCAAGATTTTTCTTTATCTTTGGTTTTAGGAAATTTGATTCTCATGTCTCTGGTTATTGATTTCTTTGGATTTATCTTTCTTGTACTTAGCTTCTTGTAACTGTAGACTTAGGACTTTAACAAATCTAGGAAGTTTTCAACCATTCTTTATTCAATTTTTTTCACCTGATCACTTTTCCTTTTTCTTTTCCTGGATCACTGATGACACAAATGTTAGATCTTTTGTTTTTGTCATTCTACAAGACATGTGGAATATGTTTAACTAATCTCTTTTTTCATCTACCTTTACAGTTCAGATTGGACAATTTTTATTGATCTTCAAGTTCATTGATTTTTTTCTTTCGTCATCACCATTATGCTAACGAGCTCCTCCAATGAGGTTTTTTTTTTGTATTTTCATGTTCTAAAATGTCGTTGCAGTTCTTTTAAAGATTTAATTAGTGTATATATATATATTTTTTTCTATCTCTTGGCTGAGTTTTTTTTTTTAATCTGAGTGTTAATAATTGCTTGTTGGAGCATTTAAAATAATGTGGCTTTAAAATACTAGTTTAATAATTCCAGCAGCTATGCCATCTTGGCATTGACATCTGTTGATTATCTGTTCTCATTTAAATTGAGATTTTCTTGGTTATGATGATTAATTTTGGATTGTATCCTGGCAGTTTAACTATTGTTATGAGACTCCGGTTCATATTTAACTCTTCTAGCAAGGCAGGCTGTCAACCTCTTCAGGTACAAAATGCCACATATTTAGGTTTGTGGGTGATGTGTACATGTAAATTTAGTTTTCAAAATCTTGTCCTACTGTGTGCTAACCAGAGCCAATTTGAAACCTGGGCAGTATTCTATTCCAACATTCAAATATTTGTTATATTTGCTGTGGTTAGTTCCATATATGGGTCACTCAGCAGTGTGTTCAGAACACTTCACTCCTCTTCATAATCCTTTACCAACTCCCTAACTGACCCCTAATTTTTAGTACTTGGAAGAAATTTTCACAGGGCTTGTAACCCAGTCTCTGCACACAAACAAATAACAACAATAACAGAGTGTATGTAAAAACTGGTAAAATCCAGGTAACATCTATATTTTAATACTATTGTACTAATGTCAGTTACCTGATTTTTATAATGTACTGTAAGATGTTACCATTGAGGAAATCTGGGTGAAGGGTATAAGTGAACACTTGTACTATTTTTGTAACTTCTTGTGATCCTGAAAACTAAAATGTTTAAAAATAAGTAAGAATATAGAAAAGATATATCTGTGTGTACACATACTATTAATGATATATAGAGATCATCTTAATATAATGTTATATATATGTAACCAATAATAAAAGTTTAGCCATATACTTATATGAACACAATATTTAATATTACAAAAACAAAATTTGTACTAAATGATAATGTGGATGATTGTGGAAGATGGTGTCAGATAAAGGAAGATTTTTCAAGTAAACAGTTAATGTAATCTTTTTATTGCCTCTTTTATTAAAGTTAGGTTGCGATATAGTTGAGAAAAATGTTCCTGTTTTTGGTGTACTCTTCTGTGAATTTTGACAAAAGTATCATCATGTAATCAACATCACAATCAAAATACAGAACATTTCATCACTCATAAAAGTTACCTCTTTGCCTCTGTTCCCAAACTGGAAAGCACTGTTTACCGTCCCAATATGTGTGTGCTTTCTAGAACATCACTGAAATGCAATCAGAGATTATGTGATCTTCTGAGCCTGGCTTTGTTCATTTAGCATAATGCATTTAAGATTTATCCTCATTGCTTTATGCATAGGTAGTTCATTCCTTTTTGTTGCTCAGTAGTATTCCATTGTATGGATGTAGAGCTTCCCCCCCACCCCATTTGCAGTTTGCTGAACAACTTGGTTGTTTCATGTTTTTGGTGACTGTAAGTGAATCTGATATAAATATTCACATACAAGTTTTTGTTTAGACAGATTATTTCATTACTACTGGGTGAATACCTAGTAGCAAGGTTGCTGAGTCGTAAGGTAAAAATGTGTTTTACTGTATAAGAAATTGTCAACCTCTTCTTCAAAGTAGCTTTATCAATTTGAATTCTCACCAACAACACATGAGTATTCCAGCTGGCCTTTCAAACCCCTACTCTTAAAATTTTCAGCTATTTGTATACTTTATTAATCCACTTTAATAAACATATTATAACTCATTGTGGTTTTAAGTTCCATTTCCCTAATGACTAAGCATTCCCTAATGACTAAGATGATACTAAGCATCTTTTCATGCGCTTATTTGCCATCAACATTTCTTTGGTGATATGTCTATTCACCTCTCCACCTATTATTTTTTTGAATTTTATTTTATCTATGTTTTTTATACAGCAGGTTATTCTTAGTTATCTATTTTATGCATATTAGTGTATATAGGTCAATCCCAATTGCCCAATTCATCCCACCAAATGCCCCCCTGCCCCGCTTTTCCCCCTTGGTGTCCATGTGTTTGCTCTCCACATCTGTGTCTCTACTCTGACTTGCAAACCGGTACATCTGTACCATTTTTCTAGATTCCACATATATGTGTTAATATACAATATTTGTTTTTCACTTTCTGACTTACTTCACTCTGTATGACAGTCTCTACATCCATCCACATCTCAACAAATGACCCAATTTTGTTCCTTTTTATGGCTGAGTAATATTCCGTTGTGTATAGGTACCACATCTTCTTTATCCATTCATCTGTCAATGGGCATTTAGGTTGCTTCCATGACCTGACTATTGTAAATAGTGCTGCAATGAACATTGAGGTGCCTGTGTCTTTTTGAATTATGGTTTTCTCTGGGTATATGCTCAGTAGTGGGATTGCTGGGTCATATGGTAATTCTAATTTTAGTTTTTTAAGGAACCTCCATACTGTTCTCCATAGTGGATGTATCAATTTACATTCCACCAACAGTGCAAGTGGGTTCCCTTTTCTCCACACCCTCTCCAGCATTTATTGTTTTTAGATTTTCTGATCATGCCCATTCTAACCGGTGTGAGGTGATTGCTTGTTGTAGTTTTGATTTGCATTTCTCTAATAATTAGTGATGTTGAACAGCTTTTCATGTGCCTCTTGGCTATCTGTATGTCTTCTTTGGAGAAATGTCTATTTAGGTCTTCTGCCCATTTTTTGATTGTGTTGTTTGTTTTCTAAATATTGAGCTGCATGAGCTGTTTATATATTTTGGAGATTAGTCCTTTGTCTGTTGATTCATTTGCAAATATTTTCTCCCATTCTGAGGGCTGTCCTTTTGTCTTGTTCATAGTTTTGTTGTTTTTTTTTTGTTTGTTTGTTTTCTGTGCAAAAGCTTTTAGGTCTCATTAGGTCCAATTTGTTTATTTTTGTTTTTTTTCCATTACTCTAAGAGGTGGGTCATAAAAGATCTTACTGTGATTTATGTCATGGAGTGTTTTGCCTGTTTTCCTCTAAGAGTTTTATATTGTCCAGTCTCACATTTAGGTCTTTAATCTGTTTTCAGTTTATTTTTGTGTATGGTATTACGGAGTGTTCTAATTTCATTCTTTTTACATGTAGCTGTCCAGTTTTCCCAACAACACTTATTGAAGAGACTGTCTTTTCTCCATTGTATATCCTTGCCTCTTTTGTCATAGATTAGTTGACCATAGGTACATGAGTTTATCTCTGGCCTTTCTGTCCTGTTCCAGTGATCTATATTTCTGTTTTTGTGTCAGTACCATATTGTCTTGATTACTGTAGCTTTGTAGTATAGTCTGAAGTCAGGGAGTCTGATTCCTCCAGCTCTTTTTTTACCTCAAGATTGCTTTGGCTATTCGGTGCCTTGGTGTCTCCTTGTAAATTGTAAGATTTTTTGCTCTAGTTCTGTAAAAAAAAAAAAAAAAAAAAAAAAATGCCATTGGTAATTTGATAGGGATTGCACTGAATCTGTAGATTGCTTTGGGCAGTATAGTCTTTTTCACAATATTGATTCTTCCAATCCAAGAACATAGGATATCTCTCCATCTGTTTGTATCATCTTTGATTTATTTCATCAATGTCTTTTTTTTTTTTAAGAAGATGTTGGGGGTAGGAGTTTATTAATTTATTTATTTATTTTTGCTGTGTTGGGTCTTTGTTTCTGTGCGAGGGCTTTCTCTAGTTGTGGCAAGTGCGGGCCACTCTTCATTGCAGTGCGCGGACCTCTCACTGTTGTGGCCTCTCTCATTGCGGAGCACAGGCTCCAGACGCGCAGGCTCAGTAGTTGTGGCTCACAGGCCTAGTTGCTCCGTGGCATGTGGGATCCTCCCAGACCAGTGCTCGAACCCGTGTCCCCTGCATTGGCAGGCAGATTCTCAACCACTGCACCACCAGGGAAGTCCTCTTCAATGTCTTATAGTTTTCTGAGTACAGGTCTTTTACCTCCTTAGGTAGGTTTATTCCTATGGATGTTGTTCTTTTTGTTGCAGTGGTGAATGGGATTGTTTCCTTAATTTCTCTTTCTGATCTTTTGTTGTCAATGTGTAGGAATGCAAGAGATTTCTGTGTGTTAATTTTGTATCCTGCAACTTTACCAAACTCATTGATTAGCTTTAGTGGTTTTCTGGTGGCATCTTTAGGATTTTCTATGTATAGTATCATGTCCTCTGCAAACAGTGACAGTTTTACTTCTTTTCCAATTTGGATTCCTTTTATTTCTTTTTCTTCTCTGGTTGTCATGGTTAGGACTTCCAAAACTATGTTGAATAATAGTGGTGAGAGTGGACATCCTTGTCTTGTTCCTGATCTTAGAGGAAATGCTTTCAGTTTTTCACCATTGAGAATGATGTTTTCTGTAGGTTTGTCATATATGGCCTTTATTATGTTGAGGTAGGTTCCCTCTATGCCCACTTTCTGGAGAGTTTTTATCATGAATGGGTATTGACTTTTGTCAAAAGATTTTCTTCATCTATTGAGATGATCATATGGTTTTTATACTTCAGTTTGTTAATATGGTGTATTACATTGATTGATCTACATATATTGGAGAATCCTTGTATCCCTGAGATAAATCCCACTTGATCATAGTGTATGATCCTTTTTAGGTGTTGTTGGATTCTGATTGCTAGTATTTTGTTGAAGATTTTTGCATCTATATTCATCAGTGATATTGGTCTGTAATTTTCTTTTTTTGTAGTATCTTTGTGCGGTTTTGGTATTAGGGTGATGGTGGTCTCAAGAGTGAGTTTTGGAGTGTTCCTTCCTCTGCAATTTTTTGGAAGAGTTTGAGAAGGATGGGTGTTAGGTCTTCTCTAAATGTTTGATAGAATTCAACCCTGAAGCCATCTGATCCTGGACTTTTGTTTGTTGGAAGATTTTTAATCACAATTTCAATTTCATTACTAGTGATTTGTCTGTTCATATTTTCTACTTCTACCTGGTTCAGTCTTGGAAGGTTATATCTTTCTAAGAATTTGTCCATTTCTTCCAGGTTGTCCATTTTATTGGCATAAAATTGCTTATAGTAGTCTCTTAGGATGCTTTGTTTTTCTTTGGTGTCTGTTGTAACTTCTCTTTTTTCATTTCTAATTTTATTGATTTGAGTCCTCTCCCTCTTTTTCTTGATGTATCTGGCTAATGGTTTATCGATTTTGTTTATCTTCTCAAAGAAACAGCTTTTAGTTTTATTGATCTTTGCTATTGTTTTCTTTGTTTCTATTTTATTTATTTCTGCTCTGATCTTGATGATTTCTTTCCTTCTACTAACTTTGGGTTTTGTTTGTTCTTCTTTCTCTAGTGCCTTTAAGTGTAAGCCTAGATTGTTTGAGTTTTTTCTTGAGGTAGGATTTTATTGCTGTAAACTTTCCTCTTAGAACTGCTTTTGCTGCATCACATAGGTTTTGGAGCATCGTGTTGTTGTTGTCATTTGTCTTCAGTTATGTTTTGATTTCCTCTCTGATTTCTTCTGTGATCCCTCTGTTATTTAGTAACATATTGTTTAGCCTCCATATGTTTGTGTTTTTTTATGTTTTTTTCCCCTGTAATTTATTTCTTATCTCATAGAGTTGTGGTCAGAAAAGATGTTTGATATGATTTCAATAATCTTAAATTTACCTAGGCTTGATTTATGACCCAGGATGTGATCTATCATGGTGAATGTTCCATGTGCACTTGAGAAGAAAGTGTAATCTGCTGTTTTCAGTTGGAATGTCCTATAAATATCAATTAAATCTATCTGGTCTATTGTGTCATTTAAAGCTTGTGTTTTCTTATTGATTTTCTGTCTGGATGATCTGTCCATTGGTTTAAATGAGATGTGAAAGTCCCCTACTATTATTGTGTTCCTGTTGATTTCCTCTTTTATAGCTGTTAGCATTTGCCTTATATATTGAGGTGCTCCTATGTTGGGTGCATGCATATTTATATTTGTTATATCTTACTTTTGGATTGATTCCTTGATCATTGTGTAGTGTCCTTCCTTGTCTCTTGTAACATTCTTTATTTTAAAGTCTATTTTATTTGATATGAGTATTGCTACTCCAGCTTTCTTTTGATTTTCACTTACATGGAATACCTTTTTCTATCCCCTCACTTTCAGTCTGTTTGTGTCCCTAGGTCTGAAGTGGGCCTCTTGTAGACAGCATATATATGGGTCTTCTTTTGTATCCATTCAGCAAGCCTCTGTCTTTTGGTTGCAGCATTTAATCGATTCACATTTAAGATAATTATTGATATGCATGTTCCTATTACCATTTTCATCACCCAATTTTAAATCAGATTTAATATCAGTTTCATATAATTGAGTGTTGATAATTCTTTATGTGCAGAATATTTGTCATTTATGTGTGCTCTGTGTATAGGTGCTGTGTAAATATTTTCTCCTACTCTGTGCCTGTTCTTTTCATCCTAAGTTTTAGATTTTGACAGAGTCAAATTTATATTTTTCTCCATTTTTTTCTGCTTTATTTGTATAATCTAAAAAATATATCTTTGACTAACCCAACATTGCAAACATTTTCTGACATTATTATTCATAAATTTTATAGTTTTAGATATTAAATTAGATTTGTGATTTGTTCTGAATTGAGTTCAGTATATGGTTCAGGATAGTATTCTTCTTAGACCTGGGCAAATGGGGTACTTGTTCCACCTGGGGGCTGTCCCCCACAGTACCTTCTCTTTCCACTTATTACGGCTTTCTTCAAAATGTTCAAATTACCCCTTAGGTGCCTGAAACAATCCACATGAGTCTGAGTCAGTATTTCTCCCCTTAGAGGTACTGTCCAACACTTTAACACATTGATTGGGTCAACCAGATGTCCTGAGGAGCTCTGGGATTTATGAATATGTGGTGATCCTGGGCCCTCAATAGATTAGCCTTGGTTCCAGAGGTCAACTTAATGAGTGGATTACTCTCTATGACTCACAAAGTATTTTTTTCACAGTTTTGGCTATGAATGATCTGCCAGAGTGTTGCTGACATCCTTATTTGGGCTGTTTCAAGTTGTTTATGCAGACAGAGGTCCTGACCGAAAGAAAAAAAAAAAATTTGTGTTTTCCTTTCTTCAGTGCAGATATACACTGCAGATACACATTTTGTACAAGATATAGTTCAAGACTAATGTTTTTACCTGTGCCAGTCTAATTGTTCCAACGCTATTGGTTGAAAAGTCTATCAATTTTCCATTGAATTACCTTTGTTGAAAGTCAGTTGAACATATGCAAGTAGGTCTATTTCTTGTCTCTATTCTATTTCACTGATCTATGAATTTATCCTTTCATCAATACTATACTGTCTTCATTACTATAAGTTTTTAGTAGGTCCTTAAATTATATGTACATGTACTCCAACTCTTTTCTTCTTTTTTAAAACTATTTTTGCTATTCTACTTCCTTCACTTCTCCACAAAAACTTTAGATTCAGGTTGACAATGTCTATTAAAATATTATTGATTACAATTTTAAAAGTCTGCTAGTATTTTACTGCAATTGCATTTATTATAGAATTAAATTCATTGCATTTAATTTATAGCTTGATTAGAGGAGAATTGACATCTTTACAATATTGAGCAATCTGATCCATGAACAAAGAATACTGCTCCACTTATTTAGGTCCTCTTTAATTTACCATATAAATGTATAGTTTCAGTAAAAAGTATGATTACCGTTTCATGTTTTTTGCAATATTACTGTATTTTAAAAAATTTTTAATTTTCAGTTGTTCTTTGTTAATATAGAGAAGAGTAATTGAATTCTGTAAATTAATCTTATATCTACTATCCTTGATAATGTAACATTTGGTAATATATTTTTTGTAGATTCTTTATAATGTTTTACATAGAAAATCATGTCACTTGTAAATGAAAGTAATTTTCCTCTCGCATTTTATTCTATATTTATTTTATTAAAATTTTCTTTTTTTTTTTTAAATAGTGATCTTGGGGTCTTATTTATTTATTTTTGGCTGTGTTGGGTCTTCGTTTCTGTGTGATGGCTTTCTCTAGTTGTGGCAAGCAGGGGCCACTCTTCATCACGGTGTGTGTGCCTCTCACTATCACGGCCTCTCTTGTTGTGGAGCACAGGCTCCAGATGCACAGACTCAGTAGTTGTGGCTCATGGGCCTTCTTGCTCCGTGGCATGTGGGATCTTCCCAGACCAGGGCTCGAACCCATGTCCCCTGCATTAACAGGCAGATTCTCAACCACTGCGCCACCAGGGAAGCCCTAAACTTTTCTTATCTTATTGCACTGGTTAGAACTTTCAGTATAATGTTTATAAAGATTGATATTGTTACCCTGCTCCTAATATTAAAGGGAACATATTCAGTGTTTCACCACAGGGGTCATGTTAATTATAGGTTCTTCAACAATGCTCTTTATCAGATTGGAAAGTTTCACATTAATTCCTACTCTATAGATTTTTTTAAATGATAAATTGATGTTGAATTTTGTCAAATGCTTTTTCTGCATCAGTTGAGATAATCATATTGTTTTCTTCTCCAGTCTGTGGTATGAAGTACATTGATTGACTTTCAGATGTTGAACAACCTTAAATTTCTAGGATAAACTCCACCTTATCATCATATAGTATCAGCTTTTTCCCCTAGTGCCCTGCATATCCTCAGTACAGCCTTTCTGAAGAAAAACATCAAGATTTATATTTATCTGTATTTGATTTACTAATTTTTTATGGAAGATTTTTGCATTTATGTTCATGAAGATTATTCTACAGTTTTATTGTAATTCCTTTGTTTGGTTTGAAATCAGGATAATCCTTACCTCAAAGAAATCAGTTGAGGGATGTATTCTCACCTCCTCTATCTTCCAGAAGAGATAATGTAAAATTGGAATTATTTCTTTCTTAAATAGCAAGTAGAATTAATGAGCAAGATTATCCAGGCTTAGGACTTCCTTTATGGGAAGATTTTTAAATATAAATTTAATTATTTAAAAATAATACAATTTCAATTATTTCTTCTTGAATTTGTATTCATACATTTTATAATTCAAGCAATTTATACATTCATACACATTGTCAAACATATTGGCATACTTTTTTTTTTAGAGAATGAATTTTATTTATTTATTTATTTTTGGTTGTGTTGGGTCTTCATTGCTGTGTGTGGGCTTTCTCTAGTCGTGGACGGGAGCTACTCTTCATTGTGGTGGCTTCTCGTCGTGGAGCATGGGCTCTAGGTGGACACATTTCAGTAGTTGTGGCACACAGGCTCAGTAGTTGTGTCTCATGGGCTCTAGAACACAAGCTCAGTAATTGTGACACACAGACTTAGTTGCTCTGCAGCATGTGGGATCTTCCTGGACCAGGGCTCGAATGGTGTTCCCTGCATTGGCAGGCAGATTCTTAACAACTGTGCCACCAGAGAAGTCCCTACATTTGTTTTTAATCTCCCCTTAGTTTTCTTTTAATATCTGTAAAATGTTTAGTGATGCCCTGAATTTTACTCCTAATATTAGTAATTTCTTTCTTTATTTTTTTAAATTTTGAAGTAATGTTAGATTTATAGAAAAGTTATAGGAGAGTTCCTGTATACTGTTCAGCTATCTTCCCCTAAAGGTAACATTTTATATAACCATAGCATGATTATCAAAATTAAGAAATTGACATTGGAAAAATACTATTAACTAAAATGTTAACTATATTTAGATGCATCTTTTTCTATTCCAGGATCTAATCCATAATCTCACTTGGTATTTAGCTGTCATGTCTCCTTGGTCTCCTCCCATCTATGGCAATCTTTGTTTCTCAATCTTTGTTTTTCATGACCTTGGCACATTTGTAAAGTTTTGGTCTGTTATTTTATAGACTATCCCTAAATTGGATTTGTCTGATGTTTCTCATGATCATTTTGAGTTAATGCATTTTTGGCAAGAATACCACAAAAGTGATGTGCCCTTCTTGGTGATTTGTATCAGAGGTATATGTTGTCAATATGTATTACTAGTGATGTTCAGCCATGCCTATAACTTTGTGCCACAGAGGGTATCTTCTCCATTATCTTGCCCCTCCCTCAGTGTTAAGCTATCGCTTTTTGTTACTTAGTGCTTACCAGTATGGTTTTGGAGAGAGTATCCTTTCCTCACGGGTAGGGTTTTCTCAGTGTTCCCTCCCCTCTTCCCCATGAGAGTCAATTTTTGAATCTCTGGTAGGTCTTATGTGGGAGAAAGTTTGTCCCCCTAGAAAAAGGAGATCTCTAATCATATTGATATAGGATCCTGAGCTCTGAAATATTTCTTGTTACTCCCCTAAATTTTTAAAGTGTTTTCTTTCATCCTTCTTCAACTCACAATCAGACTTTACTTGCATCAGGCAACAGCAGAGTTTGTTGCTGTTCTCTCTGGTAAGGCTTTTTCTCAGTATGAGAGATGAATCCAAGAAGAGGGTAGAGTTTAGAACCTTTACAACAGCAACAGTAATCCCTTCCTACAGGCACTGAGAGACAGAGGTTCTCTTTGGACTCATCTACTACCCCAGTTTTTCTTGTAAGCATCTAATGAAGATCTGTGCAAAAAAATACCTGCAACTGAGTGTGACTTTCCCTATTTTCTGGAGCTCCAAGGGGTCCCATACTGTCACTCTAGATCATATGCATTCTTTTCTTTAAAACATTAGGTCTATTTATTCTTATTCACTTAATGTCAGCCATGTCTTCCTCCTGTGTTCTGCCACACATGAGCCAGTCCCTGGCTTCCCTCCCCTCTCCTTGGAGGCATCTGTCTCTCTAACTTTATAGTTTTTCTAGCTGTTTCTCATTTAACGAGTGTGATTTTTTTCCCCAGATTTTTACATTCAAAAAGGAAGGGAGTTCTTTATTATTTTTAAACTTTTAAGTATGGTTATAATTGTAAAATACCTAATAGCCTAATTTTGATCATCTTAAAACAAAAATATATAGAATTTTGATGTTTCAAGTTTCCCAGAACTTTTGCTAATACAGCTAAGATACAACAAATCTATATTTCCAAGAGAAGGAGTTATTGTAAGATAAATTTGTTTAAACCTGTTGGAAGGAATTATCTCTATTCCTGATATATTCTCTTACATGCATAGAGTTCCAAGAACTAAGATTCTTGTCATTACTTTCCTCATTAACCAATCCTCTCCATGGGAAGAATAAACTGGGCATTCATAGCTCAGTCTGTCCTCTTTCTCTTATGATCTTTTCATCAATAGAAATCATAGGCTGTCTTCTACTTCTCCATACTACAAATGTGACTAAGCCAGACTACCTACATAGAGACCAATTCCTATGCCTGATATTGTTAGTAATTCAGTAGATGTAATTCCTTAACTCCTTGAATTCAGTTATAAGGCCCATTTGAACTCCATGCTACCTGCGGTCTCTAATCCAATTGCTATCAAAAATAATGATCATATTTTATTCTTCACCTAATCAGCTATTCTTTTTAAATTTTTAAATATATTTTTTAGAACCTCTCCAGGGAAGGTATAACTGTCTGTGAAATGCCCTGTTGGAGACACCAATATGTTTTGCATGACTGAAGACATTGTAGAGTAGAAAAACACAAAACATACAGGAGAAGTGGCTTTTTGTGGAGCCTAGCTATGTGGCTTTGGGCCTTACAGTTTAGGATTTGAGTAGAGTTTTGACTTTAATGATTTCTAGTGGCATCTGGACAACAAGTTTTAAGCCTTGAGCTATGTGGTATTTTGAATTTGGTGGTGAGTCCTGTTTATGGAGGTTTTGTTCACAGTTTAACGGCCATGTTTATAAAAGCAAAGAAATAGGGAAAGGTACTTGAATCTTGGGAAGGTGTTGAGTTCCTCAGGAATGTCAAAGGCAAATATGTAAAAGTAAATGCGTTTATGTGAGCATAAGCAAATACGAAAGGAAAGGGGGATGAGTGGCTACTATGGGGGCTGAAAAAACATCTCAAATATGCCA
The DNA here is from genome assembly GCF_964374135.1 of Grampus griseus. NCBI lineage: Eukaryota > Metazoa > Chordata > Mammalia > Artiodactyla > Delphinidae > Grampus > Grampus griseus. Next base: position 65,810,794 of record NC_138997.1, read on the forward strand.
CAGGGTACAGGAACCAAAATAAGTGGGCACAAATGAAGGGAGAATTCAATTATAACAGCAGCAGAGGTCATGGGTGACATCTCCAACACTAGCCCTATAGGTGGCCAAGATAGTAGTCACAATTCCAAGGCCACTTATACAGGCTCAGGCAGTGTCAATTTGCAGGCTGTTGCTAGTTTGCAATACAGGTGCAGGATCTCCTAAGACTGTTTGGCTGAAGCAAAGAATTGATTGTAAGAAAATGGATATTTTCAGTCTTTTTAAGCATTTATGTGTGGAACAATTTGTACCACAGTTAAAATGCAAGGCATCTGAGTTTGCTTGTTATATAGAGCACAGGGGAATTTCCAGCTTTAAATTGTTAGAGCTAGGCTTATGTAGACATGACTAAATACACTGAATCGAATTCCATTCTGCATTCAGGGCCATAGAGGATTCTGTGGAGGGATACAGAGACTTGTCCACAAGCTCAAGAATGACAAATACTCTATGAAAATATTACAGTGTAGTTTAAGGTGAGAGCATTATAGTAAGTGGGTATGCAGATACCCTGTGCCCAGAGGGAGTATTACTGAGCAATTTATAGAATTGAAAATAGAGGAAAAAAGTATTTTGAGGAGCACATAACTGAAGTTTGGTTCATACCAGTCTACCCCACCCCCAATTCCTGCCCACTAGCCTGTGGCCTAGGCTTCAGCAACATAGCAGTTTCAGTTCGGAAATCCGCTGAGTATGATTCTCCAGCTGAAACAAATGTGGGGACCTTGCCTAGAAGGCAGATTTCCTAGAATGCCTGGCTTCTAGATGTGGTAAATGTGTCGTGACAAAATTAAGTTCTTGTTAGGACATTTCCTAATTGATGTTAATGAATGCTAATGAATCCATCATGGATTCCAGACAACTGGCACAGACTTCTTGGTGTTCCAGACTCTCTGGCATTCCTGGTTTTGGGCTAAAACCAAAAAGTACATTTCTGTACTTGCTCCTTCACTTGTATATGAATAAAACTCAATCTTGGACTTTAGTGATCCTGTATACTGGGTCCTGGAGTGTATAGGATCAGGATGAATTTGTTTCCCAAATTTAGTGGTTATATGGCCAGTGCTTTGATGATCTTGTTGCTTACTCTTTTACTCTCTTTAAACCATGAATGATTCCATTGTGTCAATGTATGATAATTTGTTTATCTACTGACCAGTTGGTGGATATTGTGTATATGTATTGCTAAAAACAAGAAACAACATGTGTGCATCTTAAAAGGGGAATAAAACAGACACAAGGTCTACATAACTTATAATTTCATTCATATAAAATTCTGGAAAGTCTAATGATAGAAAGCAGTTGGGTGGTTGCCAGGGTCCAGGGGTTAACTGAAAAGTGCTACAAAGGAGATTTTTGAAGTGATAAAAATGTTATATATCATGATTGCTGTGGTGGTTACATGGCTGTGCACATTTGAAAAATGCACTAAGTTGTACACTTGGAATTTTAAAAATATGGACACATTACAGACTTAATGTTGAACCAATAAAATTCAGTGACTCTGTAGAAACTTTACCAATTACCAAACAAAACAGCATAGGCTGCAATTGCAGAAAGAAAATAAGCTTTGAGAAGGAACTTAGAATTCAACAGAAAAATGGAATTGGGGAGAATAATTTTTGACTTAAATTTTTTTTTTTTTTTGGCGGTACGTGGGCCTCTCACTGTTGTGGCCTCTCCCGTTGCAGAGCACAGGCTCTGGACGCGCAGGCTCAGCGGCCATGGCTCACGGGCCTAGCCGCTCCGCAGCATGTGGGATCTTCCCGGACTGGGGCACAAACCCGTGTCCCCTGCATTGGCAGGTGGACTCCCAACCACTGCGCCACCAGGGAAGCCCCACACAGCTATATTTTCATTGTAGTTATCTACCACCAAAGTTTTATATCACATTAAATACGCTTGCATAATCATTAGTGTCATTCATAGCTATTCACATATTTCCGCCTTCCTTTTCCTTGTCCTCCTCCATCAAAGCATAGAATACCATTGCATTTGAAGTTAGGCATGTCCCTATTACTTGCTATGGTTAATGAACTATGAGTATCAATTCTGCAAAGAAACTGCAAAAATTAATCATACTTTGCCACCTTCTCTTCCTCCTGTCTAGTAGATATTGAAAGCACGTATTGAAATGGACCCTCTCTTACTCCACAACCCAGATGAACTACAATGATGAGGGGCAGCACTTTATATATGCAGCATAAATAAAAATAACTGTTAACATGTTTAGCAGCTGGGGAATTCCCTGGCAGCCCAGTGGTTAGGATTCCTGGCTTCTGCAGGGGGCATGGGTTTGATCCCTGGTCAGAGCACTAAGATCCTGCAAGCTGTGTGGCACAGCAAAAAAGAATAATAATAAATAAATAAATAAAATAAATAAATAAATAAAAATAATAATAAATAATTTTTTAAAACATGTTTAGCAGATAGGAATTTTATTTGTTTGAAACCACACCACCTAACTTAACCTGACTGATACAATGCACAGTTGAATTCGTGAATGATTTTTGGTTACAATGTTACAACATAAAATTCCTAGACAATTCAGAAATTATGGTTTGTAACTGAATTTCATTTTTATAAAATGACTGGTACCTCTATTTATGTTAAGAATCCTTCCTAATGATTCAGAAACTCATGTATTTGTCAAAGTTTCAAACTGTTTTTAAAATGCATTTTGTTTAATTACTTCTATAATATACCAGAATCATATTTGCTAGTAATTAAAGTCTATTTGCAAATTTCAAAATTTTAATTTTCTTTTTACAATTTTTAAATTTTTTGTTTTTAAATTGGAGTTATTCAGTTAGAAGACAGTTTTAATAGAGCAGAAAAATTGGGGAAAGAAATCCCTTTAAATATTTGATGCAGCTAAACCTACCAGTGAATAGAGACTCCAAACAATCTTCATGTAGGTGGGTATATTCATTATGCATTTTGTCCAGTGTCCGAAGGGGAAAGAACTGGGTTTTTCAATATTGTTTTAGTTTTTGAAATGTCCTCCTATGACATTAATGAAACCCTTTATTTATAAGACGCTTTTTGCTGACAAACTGAACCACAAGGTACAAAGAGCCAGCTGAATCCTCTGTGAGAGAGAGGTTGCTCATGGTGAGGCCTCAGGGTCGCAGAAATCAGAGCATAGGCTGCCTTTGTCCCCTGTGCTCTTACAGGGCTGGACTCCACTTCTTTGGAAGTACAGGCACTTAATAAAAAAGAGTAGGGGAACAGCACCAGTTTAAGCCTTCAAATGAGGCGACCTCAGAACCAGTGACAAAACCAGAGCAAAGTTCACTCTGAGCCCAGGGAACAGGTTCTGAAACCAGTGATGTTTGCAGATTTATTGTCTAGCCAGACTTTTACTGCTTCCCCAGACATTCTTATAGTGACTTCTCTGCTATCTCTGCGTTGATAGACATCTAAAAAAAATTAAATCTCTTCTTGTTTCCAGATTGCAAACCTGTATATCCAGGAGTAAATTTGTGTTGTGTTTTTTGCTTGTTTTTTGTTTGTTTGTTTCTTTTGTTTAGGATGTTTTAGGAAAGAACCGACTTATCAGATACAGAATCTCAGGGCATGCGGTGCAAATCCTACCAGCCTGAAAACCTGTCTTGCCTCCCAAAACAAGGCACTGTGTGCTCCCTGACCTGGGATAGCCCCTCAGAGCTATGATTATGTTCAAAAAAAACTTCTTAGTGCCATGACCCGTATCTACCTAATACCTAACATTCCAATCCTGGTATTTCAGATTTTTCATGAAATATATGTCCAATCTTTTGAGATCTTATTCTCTCTTCTTTTCCCTGTGTTCAGTCAAATGAATCTCTTTGCCCTTCTTCATACCTTCTCTACATTACAGCCTGTGTGCATTTGCTTATGCCTTATATTCTGTTTGACTCACCTTCCCTGTCCTACAAGGTCTAACTCAAATAGTTTCTCTCTGATGACTCAATGTCGTCTTCTCGCCTTTCATAAAAATTTATTTAAGCTAAAAAAAAAATGCAACCATTTTTCTCAACCCCTTGCCGCTGGCAACCACCAATTTGTTCTCTGTATCTTATGTGCTTGATATATATCTATATCATATATATGATATAGATATATATAAATATATGATATAGATATATATAAATAATTCCACATACAAGAGAGGTTATGCAGTATTTATATTTCTCTGTCTGACTTAGCATAATCCCCTCAAGATCCATCCATGTTGTCATAAATGGCAAGGTTTCATTATCTTTTATGGCTAAATAAGATTTCTTTTTTTATAGCCGAATGATATTCCATTGTATACATATATACACCACGATTTCTTTATCTATTAATCCATTGAAAGATACTTGGGTTGTTTCCATATCTTGGCTATTGTAAATAATGTTGCAATGAACATAAGAGTGCATATATCTTTTTAAATTAGTGTTTTCATCTTTTTCAGATAAATACCTGGAAGTGGAACTGCTGGATAATAAGGTACTTCTATTTTCAGATTTTTGAGAAACTTTCATAGTGTTTTAATTAGTGACTGCACAAATTTACATTTCAAGCAACAGTGCACAAGGATTCTCTTTTCTCCACATCCTTGCCAGCATTTGTTATTGCTTGTCTTTTTTATAACAGCCACACTAACAAATGTGAGATGACATATCGTTGTGGTTTTGATTTGTTTTTCCCTGATGATTGGTGATGTTGAGCATCTTTTCATGTACCTTTTGGCCATTCATATGCCTTATTTGGAAAAATGTCTATTCCTCAGACCCTCTGCCAATTTTTTAATCAGATTGTTATTCTGCTATTGAGTTGGATAAGTTATTTATGTATTTAGGATATTAACCCTTTATCAGATATATGATTTGCAAATATTTTCTCCCATTTACTGGGTTGCTTTTTTTTTCTGTTGCTGGTTTCCTTTGCTGTGCAGAAGCTTTTTAGTTTGATGCAGTCCCACTTGTTTATTTTTGCTTTCATTGCCCTTGCTTTTGGTGTCAGATTCAAAATATTACTGCCAAGACCTATGTCAAAAAGCGTACCACCTGAGTTTTCTTCTAGGAGTTTAATGGTTTCAGGCCTTACGTTCAAATCTTTAATTCATTTTGGGTTAATTTTCCTTTTTTAATTTTTGAATTTTATCTTATTTATTTTTTTATACAGCAGGTTCTTATTAGTCATCAATTTTATACACATCAGTGTATACATGTCAATCCCAATCGCCCAGTTCATCTCTCCCCCACCCCCACCCCTGGCCACTTACCCCCTTGATGTCCATATGTTTGTTCTCTACATCTGTGTCTCTATTTCTGCCCTGCAAACAGGTTCATCTGTACCTTTTTTTTAGGGTCCACATACATGCATTAATAAACGATATTTGTTTTTCTCTTTCTGACATACTTCACTCTGTATGACAGTCTGTAGATTCATCCACGTCTCTACAAATGACCCAGTTTCGTTCCTTTTTCTGGCTGAGCAATATTCCATTGTATATATATACCACTTCTTCTTTATCCATTCATCTGTCGTTGGGCATTTAGGTTGCTTCCATGACCTGGATATTGTAAATAGTGCTGCAGTGAACATTGGGGTGCATGTGTCTTTTTGAATTATGGTTTTCTCTGGGTATATGCCCAGTAGTGGGATTGCTGGGTCTTATGGTAATTCTATGTTTAGTTTTTTAAGGAACCTCCATACTGTTCTCCATAGTGCCTGTATCAATTTACATTCGCACCAACAGTGCAAGAGGGTACACTTTTCTCCATATCCTCTCCAGCATTTGTTGTTTGTCGATTTTCTGATGATGCCCATTCTAACTGGTGTGAGGTGATACCACATTGTGGTTTTGATTTGCATTTCTCTACTAATTAGTGATGCTGAGCGGCTTTTCATGTGCTTCTTGGCCATCTGTATGTCTTCTTTGGAGAAATGTCTATTTAGGTCTTCTGCCCATTTTTGGATTGGGTTGTTTGTTTTTTTTGATATTGAGCTGCATGAGCTGTTTATATATTTTAGAGATTAATCTTTTGTCTGTTGATTCATTTGCAAATATTTTCTCCCATTCTGAGGGTTGTCTTTTCATCTTGTTTATGGTTTCCTTTGCTGTGCAAAAGCTTTTAAGTTTCATTAGGTCCCATTTGTTTATTTTTGTTTTGATTTCCATTACTCTAGGAGGTGGATCAAAAAAAGATCTTGCTGTGATTTATGTCAAAGAGTGTTCTTTCTATGTTTTCCTCTAAGAGTTTTAGTGTCTGGTCTTATATTTAGGTCTCTAATCCATTCTGAGTTTATTTTTGTGTATGGTGTTAGGGAATGTACTAATTCCATTCTTTTACATGTAGCTGTCCAGTATTCCCAGCACCACTTATTGAAGAGGCTGTCTTTTCTCCATTGTATATCCTTGCCTCCTTTGTCATAGATTAGGTGACCATAGGTGTGTGGCTTTATCTCTGGGCTTTCTTTCGTGTTCCATTGATCTATATTTCTGTATTTGTGCCAGTACCATATTGTCTTGATTACTGTAGCTTTGTAGTGTAGTCTGAAGTCAGGGAGTCTGATTCCTCCAGCTCAGGAATTCCTCCAGCTGTTGTTGGATTCTGTCTGCCAGTATTTTGTTGCGGATTTTTGCATCTATATTCATCAATGATATTGGTCTCTAATTTTCTTTTTTTGTAGTATCTTTGTCTGGTTTTGGTGTCAGGGTGATGGTGGCCTCATAGAATGAGTTTGCGAGTGTTCCCTCCTCTGCAATTTTTTGGAACAGTTTGAGAAGGATGGGTGTTAGCGATCTCTAAATGTTTGCCAGAATTCACCTGTGAAGCCATCTGGTCATGGACTTTTGTTTGTTGGAAGATTTTTTTTTTTGCGGTACGTGGGCCTCTCACTGTTGTGGCCTCTCCCATTGCGGAGCACAGACTCCAGACGCACAGGCTCAGTGGCCATGGCTCACAGGCCCAGCCGCTCCATGGCATGTGGGATCCTTGCAGACCGGGGCATGAACCCATGTCCCCTGCATCAGCAGGCGGACTCTCAACCACTGCACCACCAGGGAAGCCCTGTTGGAAGATTTTTAATCACAGTTTCAATTTCATTACTTGTCATTGGTCTGTTCATATTTCCTATTTCTTCCTGGTTCAGTCTTGCAAGGTTATACCTTTCTAAGAATGTGTCCATCTCTTCCAGGTTGTCCATTTTATTGGCATAGAGTTGCTTGTAGTAGTCTCTTAGGTTGCTTTGTATTTCTGCAGTGTCTGTTGTAATGTCTCCTTTTTCAGAGGATTGATTTGAATCCTCTCCCTCTTTTTCTTGATGAGTCTGGCTAATAGTTTATCAATTTTGTTTATCTTATCAAAGAAACAGCTTTTAGTTTTATTGATCTTTGCTATTGTTTTCTTTGTTTCTACTTCATTTATTTCAGCTCTGATCTTTATGATTTCTTTCCTTCTGCTAACTTTGGGTTTTGTTTGTTCTTCTTTCTCTATTTCCTTTAGGTGAAAGGTTAGATTGTTTATTTGAGATTATTCTTGTTTCTTGAGGTAGGATCATAATGCTATCAACTTCCCTCTTAGAGCTGCTTTTGCTGCATCCCATTGGTTTTGGATCATCGTGTTTCATTGTCATTTGTCTCTAGGTAGTTTTTGATATCCTCTTTGATTTCTTCAGTGATCTCTTGGTTATTTAGTAACGTATTGTTTAGCCTCCATGTGTTTGTGTTTTTTACATTTTTTTCCCGTAATTGATTTCTAATCTCATAGAGTTGTGGTCAGAAAAGATGCTTGATATGATTTCAATTTTCTTAAATTAACTGAGCCTTGATTTGTGACCCAAGATGTAAGCTATCCTGGAGAATGTTCCGTGTGCACTTGAGAAGAAAGTGTAATCTGCTGTTTTTGAATGGAATGTCCTATAAATATCAGTTAAATCTACCTCGTCTATTGTGTCATTTAAAGCTTGTGTTTCATTCTTAATTTTCTGTCTGGATTTTCTGTCCATTGGTGTAAGTGAGATGTTAAAGTCCCCCACTATTATTGTGTTACTGTCAATTTCCTCTTTTATAACTGTTAGCATTTTCCTTATATATTGATTTGCTCCTATGTTGGGTGCATATATATTTATAATTGTTATATCTTCTTCTTGGATTGATCCCTTGATCATTATGTAGTGTTCTTCCTTGCCTCTTGTAACTTTCTTTATTTTAAAGTGTTTTCAATCTGATGTGAGTATTGCTACTCCAGCTTTATTTTGATTTCCTTTTGCATGGAATAACTTTTTCCATCCCCTCACTTTCAGTCTGTATGTGTCCCTAGGTCTGAAGTGGGTCTCTTGTAGACAATGTATATATGGGTCTTGTTTTTGTATCCATTCAGCAAGCCTGTGTCTTTTGGTTGGAGCATTTAATCCATTCACGTTTAAGGTAATTATCAATATGTATGTTCCTATTACCATTTTCTTAATTGTTTTGGGTTTGTTTTTGTAGGTCCTTTTCTTCTCTTGTGTTTCCCATTTAGAGAAATTCCTTTAACATTTGTTGTAGAGCTGGTTTGGTGATGCTGAATTCTCTTAGCTTTTGCTTGCCTGTAAAGCTTTTGATTTCTCCATCGAATCTGAATGAGGTCCTCGCTGAGTAGAGTAATCTTGGTTGTAGGTTCTTCCCTCTCATCACTTTAAGTATATCATTACACTCTCTTCTGGCTTGTAGAATTTCTGCTGAGAAATCAGCTGTTAACCTTATGGGAGTTCCCTTGTATATTATTTGTCATTTTTCCCTTGCTGCTTTCACTAATTTTTCTTTTTCTTTAATTTTTACCAATTTGAATACTGTGTGTCTCAGAGTGTTTCTCCTTGGGTTTATCCTGTATGGGACTCTCTGTCCTTCCTGGACTTGGGTGGTTATTTCCTTTCCCATGTTAGGGAAGTTTTCGACTATAATCTCCTCAAATATTTTCTCAGGTCCTTTCTCTCTCCCTTATCCTTCTGGGACTCCTATAATGCAAATGTTGTTGTGTTTAATGTGTCCCAGGGGTCTCTTAGGCTGTCTTTATTTCTTTTCAGTCTTTTTTCTTTATTCTGTTCTGCAGCAGTGAATTCCACCATTCTGTCTTGCAGGTCACTTATCCATTCTTCTGCCTCAGTTATTCTGCTATTGACTCCTTCTAGTGTATATTTTATTTCTCTTATTGTATTGTTCATCTCTGTTTGTTCTTTAATTCTTCTAGATCTTTGTGAAACATTTCTTGTATCTTCTCGATCTTTGCCTCCATTCTTTTTCCGAGGTCCTGGATCATCTTCAGTATCATTATTCTGAATTATTTTTCTGTAAGGTTGCCTATCTCCACTTCATTTAGTTGTTTTTCTGGGGTTTTATCTTATTCCTTCATCTGGTACATAGCCCTCTGCCTTTTAATTTTGTCTGTCTTTCTGTGAATGTGGTTTTTGTTCCACAGGCTGCAGGATTGTAGTTCTTCTTTCTTCTGCTGTCTGCCCTCTGCTGGATGAGGCTTTCTAAGAGACTTGTGCAAGTTTCCTGATGCGAGGGACTGGTGGTGGGTAGAACTAGCTGTTGCTCTGGTGGGCAGACCTCAGTAAAAGTTTAATCCGCTTGTCTGCTGATGGGTGGGGCTGGGTTCCCTCCCTGTTGGTTCTTTGGCCTGAGGTGGCCCAACACTGGAGCCTACCTGGGCTCTTTGGTGGGGCTAATGGCGGACTCTGGGAGGACTCATGACAAAGGGTACTTCCCAGAACGTCTGCTGCCAGTGTCCTTGTCCTCACAGTGAGACACAGGACACCCTGCCGGTGACCCTCCAACACTAGCAGGTAGGTCTGGTTCAGTCTCCTGTGAGGTCACTGTTCCTTCCCCTGTGTCACAATGCACACACTACTTTGTGTGTGCCCTCCAAGAGTGGAGTCTCTGTTTCCCCAGTCCTGTCGAAGTCCTGCAGTCAAATCCCACTAGGCTTCAAAGTCTGATTCTCTAGGAATTCCTCCTCCCGTCACCAAATCTCCAGGTTCGGAAGGCTGACTTGGGGCTCAGAACCTTTACTCCAGTGGGTGGACTTCTGTGGTGTAAGTGTTCTCCAGTCTGTGAGTCACCAACCCAGCAGTTATGGGATTTGATTTTACTGTGATTGCACCCCTCCTACCATCTCATTTTGGCTTCCCCTTTGTCTTTGGATGTGGGGTATCTTTTTTGGTGAGTTCCAGTGTCTTCCTGTCAATGATTGTTCAGCCGTTACCTGTGATTCCGGTGTTCTCGAAAGAGGGAGTGGGCGCACATCCTTCTACTCCGCCATCAAATCAGAATTTGCCTTATCATCTGGACCATCCTTTTTCAAGGTTTGGGCTGCAGCAATATCCCCTTCCAATTCCAAGTAGACATTGCTAATCAACCCCTGCATTCTTTTTCCAGACAGATCCTTAGTCATCTTCCTCTGTCTCATGCTCTTGGTGGGCATTACCAATCTGAGTAAATTAATATAATGATCCAGTTTCATTCTTTGGCATGTGTCTCTTCAGTTTTTCCAGCACCATTTATTGAAGAGGCTATCCTTTCCACATTGGATATTCTTGGCTCCTTTGTTGTAAATTAGTTGACCATATATGTGTGGGTTTACTTATGAACTCTCTATTCTATTCCACTGATCTATGTATCTGTTTTTATGCCAATACCACACTGTTTTAATTACTATATCTTTTTAATTCAGTTTTAAATTAGAGAGCATGATGCCTCCAGTTTTGCTTCTATTTCTCTAGATTGATTTGGCTAGTCAGAGTCTTTTATGGTTCCATGTAATTTAGTACTACTTGTTCTTTTTCTGTGAAAAATGACATTGGAATTTTGATAGGGATTACACTGGATCTGTATATTGCCTTAAGCAGTGTGACCATTTTAACAATATTGATTCTGCTGTTCAATGAGCATGGAATATCTTTCCATTTATTTGTGTTTTTTTCAATTTCTTTCATTAATGTCTTTTAGTTTTCTATATACAGCTCTTTCACCTCATTTGTTAAATTTATTCCTAGATATTTTTTCTTTCTTTTTTTTCTTTTTTTGGCAGTACACAGGCCTCTCACCATTGCAGCCTCTCCCGTTGCGGAGCACAGGCTCCGGATGCGCAGGCCCAGAGGCCATGGCTCATGGGCCCAGCCGCTCCACGGCATGTGGGATCCTCCCAGACCGGGACACGAACCCGTGTCCCCAGCATCGGCAGGCAGACTCTCAACCACTGCACCACCAGGTAAGCCCTATTTTTTCTTTTTTACGCAAATGTAAATGGGATTATTTTTTTCAATTTTCCTTCTGAGAGTTCATTATTATTATATAGAAATGCAGCAGATTGTTGTATATTGATTTTGTATCTTGCACCTTTACTGAATTTGTTGATTAGTTCTAACAGTTTACTGATGGGGTCTTTAGGCTTTTTTATATATAATATTATGTCATATGCAAATAGTGACAGATTTATTTCTTCCTTTCCAATTTGGATGCCTTTATTTCTCTCTTTTGCTTAGTTGTTCTGGCTGGGATATCCAATGCTATGTTGAATAAAAGTGGTGAGAGTGGGAATCCTTATCTTGTTCTTGATATTAGAGGAAATACTTTCATATTTCACTGTTGAGTATGATGTTAGTTGTGGGCTTGTCATATATTGCTTTTATTATGTTAGGTATGTTCCCTCTATACCCACTTTGTTGAGAGTTTTTTACTATAAATGGATATTGAATTTTGCCAGATGTATTTTATGCATCTATTGAAATGATCTTATGATTTTTATTCTTCATTTTGTCAATGTGGTGTATCACATTTACTGATTTGCAGATGTCAAACCATCCTTGCATTCTTGGAATTAATTCTACTTAGTCATGGTGCAGGATCTTTTTATTGAATTGTTGAATATTTTAAATTTAAGTTTATTTTATATTATTATACTTGTAAATTAGGAAGAATATTGATAATTTAAAAATTATTTTCTATACTTCTATTTAGTTCATATAATTATTTTGTTTGAGTGACTGTGTGTGTGCATTTATATTGTGTATAGATTATGGGAATTTATACCTGAATTAATTGATATATTTGGTGATATTATAGACACAGAGGATAAATTAGTGAAAAATTCAGATGAAAATATCTGTCCTTGTATAGCTTACATTTGTAGTGGAGGAAGACATAAAGAAATAAGTAAATATATGGTAAAATCAAACAATGAAGAGGGGAATAGAAGGCTGGAAGTACTGCAACTTTAAATAGTATCACCAGGATTGCAAACCAAAAGATGACATTTACATAACAGTCTGAAGGATGTGACTAAGCAAGCAATTGTAGTAATTTTTCGTTTTATTCTAAATGTTATAAAAAGGCATTAGTGGATTTTGAAAGAGAGGCATGACATAATCTGCTTTATGATACAAAAGTATCACATTGGTTACTCAATAGGTAATATTTAAACATACTTGTAGATGATGTATTTACAACTTCATAATATAAAAATCCTTTGGTCAGTTAACCCCAGCATTTAACTTGCCTTTTTTCATTAAATTAAACACTTGAGTAACTCATCACATATTTTAATCAATTGCCAAGACTTCCTGGATACAAAACATTTGCAAGAGACATCCTATTTTAAATAGCAATTATCCTTGGCTCACTAATCTCTATCACTTTAATAAAATAAGTCACCAGAAAATATTGAATTGATTTATACTACCCCTTGAAATGTTTTTACCAATTCAGAACATAGTGCTACACTCTTAGTTTTATTAAGGATATAGAAAAATTGTCCATTTGAATAAAATTTGTGAGGTTTTTGCATAATTATAATTAAAAGCTGTTTAAGCAGACCAGGATGGGGATAAACACCACAATCTCATGCTGTAGGTGTATAAGTTAGGTTGTGGAAGGGGAAAAAGATAGATATAACAGATAAGAATACTATGATGAACCAGGGATGGGGGTTGAAATTTAAGGTGGAGGTGCCAGGAAAGGCCTTATTTTAAGAGTGACATTTAAATGAAAACCTGGAAAAGTGAGAGAACTGGCCAAGTGGATGTAAGTGAAAAGAGAAATCCAGGCAAAGAAAATAATAAATGCCCTCAAGGAAGAGCCTTCTGGAGTGTTGGAGAAACTTCGAGGAAGCAAGTGAATTGGAGGTAAAATTGAGAGAAAGGCAGTGGGAGTCATAGGAGGCCTGATCATGATTGGATAGTTAATGGGGACAAGTCATCTGGGAACTTACAAGGTTTTGACTTTTACTATAAATGGAAAGTCATTAGTAATTTTGGGCAGAAGATTGACAATACTTGGCTTATACCTAGATGGGATCATTGTGGCTTCTCTGTGAAGAACAGGCAAAGCTGAAGATGGTTTGGGTATCATAGCAGAGTATATAAATTTTAAAAGTTGAGATATAATAGACATGTAAATTTGTATAAGATTAAGGTGTACAACATATTGGTTTGGTACATTTATATATTGCAATATGATTACCACCATAGTATTAGCTAACACCTCCATCATGTCCCATAATTATCATTTATTTTTTGTGGTGAGAACCTTTAAGATCTTGTTTCTTAGCAATTTTTAAATATATAATACAGTATTATTAACTAGAATCATAATGTTGTTTATTAGATCCCCGGAACATATTCATCTTTAACTGTAAGTTTTTGTCCTTTAACCAACATCTAAGATTAAACAAATAAATGACTAGCTTTGACAGCTAAGTCACAAATAGGATTTTGATGGATGCCACTTCAAAATTTTCTCTTCTATTCTGAAAAACAGCTGACAGACTGTTTCAAACCAAAGCCAATATTTCAGAAGTTGTGTGCTGGTGATCTAAATGACAGATTTAGCCTGTAGATTTATTTTGTTTGGCACATAACTATTTTGAGCCAACATTTAAAAATTGGGAGAATTCATATAAAATATGGTTTTCCAGATTATCTTGAAATGTCAGACATTCTGGTAACATTAGATCTAGCATCAACAACAGGAGCTGGTTAGTACCTGCCTAATTTACACAAAGCCATAGACTTTCTGATTTTCCACAGTCCGTACCAGACCTTACTGTAGCTCTAATGACCAAGGCTGATGGTATGTTGCATTACATCATCACCTTTGCCCTGTTGTTTTTCTTATGATGCAGAAATATTCTACTATACACATATCACTCAAAAATGACAAATGATAGGAAGAAAGTGACCCACCTTGATTTTTATTTTCTTAATTTGTGAGTGTTTGAGTATGTGACTTCTATAGGTATTGTACAAAGTTTAATTATGTGATATAGGAAAATAATTAGATAATACATTCAATTGAGTTATATTTTAATATTGGGAAACAAAAAATTATATTGCCAACAGAGACACATTCTAACATAAGCCTCATTTAAATTCTGAAACTGGTAATGAGGAAAACTCTTATGAGTCTAAAGGTCTCTTCATTTTACTAGAATTGTTGCATTTCATAGCTCATAGCTCTGCCTTAAGTCAGAAATTCATTTGTTTTCCTACTCTGTTTAATTATATACAAATCTTGCTTAAATTCTAATTTCTTTTGTGTGTGTGCTTAGAAAAAGAAATATCTAAGAAGATTAGTATATTTTTGAAACAACATATTGGTTTGATTTGTTTCTTATAAGTTGTATAACTATAACTATTATAATATTAAATTATCTATAAAAATAAATACATGCATCTACATTTATTTCTATGTACTTAATAAATATGAATTCTGTCCTATCGATGAATTGAAAATAACTGTGAAGAACAACTAGTCACTTAAATAATAGGGGATATTTCTTTGGATTAGTTATGTTCCTGAGGGAGACAAAGGCATAAGGGCTATTACATATTTAAGAGGCAGATAACTAGCATTCAAATGACTGAAGTATGAAAAAAGAGTTTTATTAAGCACAGTATAACAAAGTGATTAGGAACAAGAGCCCTGACTCTCTAGTGAGGGATACGTAGTTTCCAGTCCTGGACCTGGCCCTGAATGTGTGGATGATTAGAGTTTATACTCTCTGTGCCCAATTTTCCTCATTTATGAAATGAAAACAATAGTACCAATCTCAAAGTCCTGTTGTGAGGATTAAATAAAACATTTAATTAATAGTTAATTATGTTCTTGCTTTAGTATCCTCTTCTATTCAGTTCAGTATTAGAATTTCTTAAATATTATTTTAGATTTAATTATATTTATTCTTTTAAACAATTTCTGTCATTTGAAATTCCATCCAGTGGTCCTGGATATTGACAAAATAGGAAATAGTACGTGTGATAGAATGTTTTAAATTTTTACCATAAAAATCTAGACATTTATTTGCAATTTTATATTGAAGCAAAACAATTATATCATTCATTATTGGAGGATTTATTTTTTCCCCATCTGACACAACTACTAAGTTGTGGGTCTAGTATCTGAAAATCCAAACTTAAAAATACAAGTCATAGTGCCTTTGTCAGATAGTTCTGGATAGAGTTTTTTGTAAAATGTGAACTAATTTCAATTTTCTATCATATATTAAGTTCAGAATGTTTACATCACTAATGGCCTATATAACACAGAAAGACTTTTAGAGTTCAGGTTATAAAACGGAATGTACAGCATGAATCCCCTACAAATAGCCAAGGTTCAGGTAGCCTGGATTTGTATTTGGCTATGTGACATTAGGAAAATTACTTATTTTCCCTATGCCTAAGTTTTTCTTCGAAGGTAAAATGGTGATATTAGTAAATTTCTTTGGTATATTATCATATAAAATGAGATAAATTATTGAATTGGTTTGTATAGCTATTGAGACAGATTCTGAGTTTAGTAAAATATGGTAATTTTTTATAACTACACAAACACAGAAAACACAAAGGATATATAAGGAGATGGTGTTATGAGTTGAATTGTATTCCCCCCAAATTCATATTTGACGTCTTAACCCCCAGAGCCTCAGAATGTGACTTTATTTGGACATCGAGTAATTGCAGATGTAATTGGTTAAGATGAGGTCATACTGGAATAGAGTAGATCCCTAATCCAATATGACTGTTGTCCTTATTCAAAGGAGAAATTTAGAGACAGACACACAAACAGGGAGAATGCCCTATGACAATGAAGGTTTGGATGATGCAGCAGAAGCTAAGGAACAACAACCTTGCCAGCAAAACACTAGAAGCTAGGAGAGAGGTTTAGAATTTATTTCTCCCTCACAGCCCTCACAAGAAGAAACTCTGCTTACACCTTAATTTCAGATTTCAAGCCTCTAGAACTCTGAGACAATAGATTTGTGTTGTTTAATCTACACAGTTTGTGGTACTTTATTATGGCAGTCCTAGGAAATTAACACAGATGGTAAATAGTAGTTATCTCTAGAAAGAGAAATGATGAGAAATTTTAATTTTCTAATGTGTTTCATTTTGTTAAACTTTCTAATAATATATAATACTTTTTATAACCAATATATGATCAAATTTATACATCTTCATTTCATAATTTAGAAAATTAATGGTAAAATATACTGATTATACATCATATAGGACAACCATGTGAATTACTATTTTGACAATATTTATACATGAAGGAAAAATTATAATATAAGGCCTTATCTCTTTGATTTGAACTAAAATGACTTGGAATTATGTTTTTAGGACTGAACATATAGCCATGAAGAACTTTGGGAACTAAGAGACCCCACAAAGAATGACAGTTCAAATTCCACAATAATCATTGTCATGGCTCAAAGCAGGATTTAGTAAAGCAAAATATAAGAGACTTCTTTATTTCATATGCATGGCAAACATACTCGCCTTAAGATAGGCTCATTTTGATTTCTTAAGTATCGGAAAGTTTGTGATTAAGAGAGGGGAGAAATAGCTTTTCCAACACAGGTAAAATTAGCAGAAGTTTTGTCTTACTACTGACTCTTAAAAAGTGGCGGGGCCGGGTGGGGGAACCAAAGCTACTGTATGAATGGGAAAGCCAGAAAACAGTGTAACAGGGATATCACAGGAAACTTACATAATAATCTTATTCACAAAAAAAAGTTTTTAATCCTTTGATCTAATGGTGTGACACTAGGCAATGTAGCAGACATAGGCATCTCTCCAAACCATATATATATATATTCTTTTTCAGATTCTTTTCCATTATAGGTTATTACAGAATATTGAGTAGAGTTCCCTGTGCTATACAGTAGGTACTTGTAGTTTATCTGTTTTTTATATAGTAGTCTATATCTGTTAATCTCAAATTCCAAATTTATCCCTCCCCTCTTTTCCCCTTTGGTAACCATAAGTTTGTTTTCCATGTCACATTTTTCTTTAAGTATATCAATTAAAAAATCACATGAACAACTAACATTTTTCTTTTTATAAACTTAGAGGAAATACTCAATAATGATCATATTCATTCAGCTTTAAATATTATTCATTTTAATATATTTGAAGTTTAACAAATCATCACTGTTCCTATTTTGTGTTTGTACTGTTTAATCATAAAATATTACACAGCTTTCTTCCTTGGAGTTATTGTTAAGCAACCTTAAAGCTCTTTGGAAGGGTCTCTGGTGCCTTTTACAAGCTCTGTTTTGTTTGTTTGTCTCTTTGGAGAACCTCCAACCAACAGCTGGCTTCACAGCCTTCTATACTGGCTTTGGTTATTCTGAAGGAAATCAATATTGTAAAGGTTACACTACTTGGCCCTCATTTTAGTATTACTTTAAAGCAAAGAAAGGAACTGAGAAATACAATTTAGGATTAAGGCCTCCTTACCAAACATCTTGTGAGAAAATGCTTTGTTCAATCTCACCATCCAGATACTTCAATGGTAATTGGAACAAACAGAACTCAAATTTCTATCTTCAGGGCCAGTTTGTATATTCCTCCCACCAGCCTTGCCCCAGCTGCTGAACTGGACAAATTCATGTTTTTAACAATACAACTAATTGTGAAATTAAATAGAATTAATATATAAAATAAAATGATTAATTCAGGGATTATGACTAATCACCGTAGGAGGCAGAAAAGAAGATGAAGCTAAGGAAAGAAAGAAAAGGAGAAATTTTAGACCTAAAAACTCCTTTTTGAACAAATGTATTGATTAAAATAGTGGTGTCCTTCTTTATAAGTCTTCATTTTCTGAATTTTAAAAAATTTCCTCAACTGCAAAGTTAAGTACACACTGTTGTAAATGGTGAAATGGTGTGTTAATATTACCTGGAGCTATAACATTTTCCTGACATTCTCAAAAAAAGGCCATCTTGTCCTGGAGCACTTGAAAGCACTAGAATTTCATCTTCTGTCTGTTGTATTATGACATGACTCGCAGAGGTAGAACATCAATTATAATTAGACAACACATTTTAGAGCAGAATTTTACCACTGTTTGCTTCCATGATGGCAGTGCTATGTCTGCAGGATGACTCAAGTTTGTATATTATTTTATTTGGCCATTACTTTCAGCTTACAGTTCACTAAGAAGAACCAACTACTTCTAAAAGAAATGAAAAAAACAAAGCACCAATCATGGGCTCTTCCCACTGTTGGCATCTGATTACTTAATAATTCAGTGGCCAAGGCTGATTGGTCTATAACATAGAAAGTCCTCTAGTCATGCTTGTCTCCATGCTAGCCAGCACTCAGGGTTCAGACTACTTCTTTATTGCATTCAACATTGAGTAAACTGCTTCCAGTTATTTTATTTGTTTTTATCTCCTCATTACCCATAAACCTCGAAGATTAGAAGCACAACGCCTTATTACACACTATATCACTGGAACATCCTTTCTCCCCAAAGGGAAATATTTGCTGTTGTTAAAATGCATCCTCAGGGCTCCATAGTACTAAATATCTCACAGAAAACTCTAAGGTTCTATTATGTGCAAGATATACTCCCAAGAAAAAAGTATAGAGTGGAGATGATTATTGGTTACTGATTCTTCAGATATTATTTTCATTTCATAAATATATCCAAAAGAAAATAGTCTTTGCATTTTGACAAAATACATAGTACATTAAAACATATTAAATCAGCATAAGAAATTATTGGTATATATGCATCAGCCAGAGTGAGAGTTTAATGTTAGACTTAAATAGTCTCATTTAGCTAGAATATTAATATCATTACAACAAGAATAATAAATTATCTGTTATCTTTAATGACAGGGAAATGTGGTATTATAGTTAATCAAATGTTTGTATTAATGCTATTGTGCATATCATGTTTCTTTTTCAATCCAACAGCATATTAAAAGTGTTGTTAAAATCATGCTAAAAAGAAATTAATAGACAATGCGTAAGATAGCATCAAGGTGTTCACATTATCATCATTCTAAATAAATGCTGAATTCTAGTTAATAGAGTTTTGTTGACTATAATATTGGATGAAAGAAAAGTAAAGGAAATAGCTACATTTTCCAGTGCTAAGCACTGAAATTTCAAAACCACGGTTATATCAGCCACTCTCTTAAGGAGTCCAGTGAAAGTCATTTATTCACTCATTTATCAAATATTTATTGAACATAAAAAATGGGACACTCAGTTGAGTAAGGGCTATAAATGCAACAGGGCACAAGACATAGTCATGTCCTCAAGAAACAAAAAGTCTAATGGGCAATTTAAGCAGGTAAACAAATAACCTATCATATAAAGGACCCTTCTCACAGCCTGCAATGTCATAGATTCATGGAGCTAGTAAAAGGGAAATTGGAAGAGCACTTCAGGCAGCCTGGATGGTAAGGGCAGTGGACTAGAACAGACTAAGCATAGCTAGAGAAAAACATAAAGTTTTAGAGTTAAAGCAGATTTCAGATTATAAAATGTTGATGTCATAAACTACAAGATGGTTTAATTATGTTCATCTTAAAATATAACATAATTAGACAAAAATTAACTGAATGACAGTGGATCAATATCATAGTATGGACATTGAGGAAATATTTGCTTCAGGCCTTGTAATATCTCACAAAAAATCCTATAATTTATATAGCAAAAAGAAAAAAAAAAGCTGCATTTTATACCTTTTGTTAGTTCTGATGGTGTAGATGGATAAGGAGGAGATGGCTCCAGCCCCTAATTTCAGACTATAGCTCCTCGAATAGCTTTCTAAAGTAACTACACAGTAATAAGAAATTTACCACAGGCACTCTAATAAAATTTAATTTATTACTAACTTAGAGGCTGTGAGGAAAACATCCTAATAGTAAGACTGAAGGACAGAAATTAGAATGTGGGCTACAGGGCTTATATATATCATTTGGTCTACTTCATTCTATCATTTATTCATAAATTATATATGTATATAATTAATGAATATAAATTATATACATAAATGTATATAAATTATATATACATATGTATACAAATTATGTATATATGTATTTATATGTATATAAATTATATACATTATGTATATAGTTTATGAATAAATGATGGAATGTTTTATATATATATATATATATATATATATATACACATATATATAAAACTAATGTTCAGTAGTTACTATATGCCAGGTAATTTTGTAGTCACTAGGGGCACTGTGGAGTGACAAATGACACAGGCCAGGACATATCTCTGCCTTTATGGAAGTTACACTCTTTTGGATTATAAGCTTTTTACCATGAGCCTCACTTTAGAGTTATCTGAAGTGGTAAAATATATTCAATTTGGGTAAGCTTGCCAACTGTATGGGTTGCATGTAAGATTATGGGGAGATTTTACAGCAAACACAATGAAGGGATAGTCTGCAAAATAGAGTCTGATTGCATATTTTGTTTGTTTTTGACTTTCAAACCATTTTTAACCATGTTGAACCTTCAGCACATATTTACATTTTGAAATTAGTCATCAACATTGAAGTGTTAGGTTTTATTTAAAATGAGGATTCTTAAATTTTTCTTAAACTGACTGTACTGGGCCCATGTGATCTCATGGAGCCTCTGGACTGTTTCTGGATAGTATCTGTACCTCTAGAGTTGAGGCAGGGGAAGTAGAGCCTCACACGTGAAAAATTCATTTAATATGCCAAAGTTTATGGGTTTTTTTAAAGACTTTAATTTTACTTTTAGGTTCACAGAAAAATTAAGAGGAAGTTACAGGTATTTCTTATACACTCCCTACCCTCACACATGCATAGCTTCCCCCATTAACAACATTACAACCTTTAACCTCCAGAGTGATATATATGTTATAATTTATGAACCTTCATTGATGGATCATAACACACAAAGTCCATAGTTTACATTACGGTTCACTCTTGGTGTGGTACATACTATGAGTTTGGATATTTATATATATAATAACATGTATCCATTATTATAGTAACATACAGAGTACTTTCACTCTCCTAAAACCCTCTGGGCCCCACCCATTCATACCTCTCCCTTCCAAATCCCAGAAACCACTGACTTTTTACTGTCTTCATAATTTTGCCTTTTCCTGAATGTCATCTAATTGGAATCATACAAACTTTTCAAATTGGGTTCTTTCACTTAATAATATGCATTTAGGTTCCTCCATGTCTTTTCATGGTTTGAGAGCTCATTTCCTTTTAGCACTAAATAATATTCCATTGTCTGGATATACCACAGTTTAATTATCCAGTCACCTACTGAAGGGAATCTTGGTTTCCTCCAGGTTTTGGCAATCATAAATAAAGCTGCTATAAATGTGTGTACAGACTTTTGTGTAGATATAAGTTTTCAACTCCTTTGGGTAAAAAAACAGGAAGCACTAATGATGTATCGTATGGTAAGAGTATCTTTAGTTTTGAAAGAGTCTGTCAAATGTGCTGTCTTTCGATGTGCCTGTGCTATTTTGTATTCCCACCAGCAATGAACTAAAATTCCTGTTGCTCAACGTAACAACATTTGGTGTTGTCAGTGTTCCAGATTTTGGCCATTCTAATAAGTGTTTACATGTATCTCGTTATTTTAATTTACATTTCCCTAATGATATATGGTGTGGAGCATCTTTTCATATGCTTATTTTCCATTTGTGTATCTCCTTTACTGAAGTATCTGTTAAGAATTTTGGCCCATTTTTTAATCAGGTTGTTTGTTTTCTTCTTGTTGAGTTGTGAGATTTCTTTGTATATTTGGTAACAGTCGTTTATCAGATGCGTCTTTTTTAAGTGTTTTCTACCAGTCTGTGGCTTTTCTCATTCTCTTGGCATTGTCTTTGAAAGAGTAGAAATCTTTAATTTTAATGAGGCCCAGCTTATCAATTACTTCTTTCTTGGATCATGCCTTTGGTGTTGTATATAAAATGTCACCATCATACTCTAGGTTTTCTCCTACGTTATCTCCTAGGAGTTCTACAGTTTTGCATTTTAAATTTAGGTCTATAATCCATTTTGTGTTAAGTTTTTTGAAGGGTGTAAGAACTGTCTTTAAATTAATTCTTTTGCATGTAGATGCCCAGTTGTTCCAGTACTATTTGTTGAAAATCTGTTTTTGTTCCATAGTGTTGCCTTGACTCCATTGTCAAAGATCAAAAACTATATTTGTGTGAACGTAGTTCTGGGCTCTCTATTCTATTCTATTGATCTTCATGTTCATTTTTTGGCCAATACCATACTATCTTAATTACTGTAGCTTTATTGTATTTTTTTTTTATCCTCTAACACTGGTTTTTATTTTTTATTTTTTTTATTATTTTTTTTAACATCTTTATTGGGGTACAATTGCTTTACAATGATGTGTTAGTTTCTGCTCTATAACAAAGTGAATCAGTCATACATAAACATATGTTCCCATATGTCTTCCCTCTTGCGTCTCCCTCCCTCCCACCCTCCCTATCCCACCCCTCCAGGCTGTCACAAAGCACCGAGCCAATATCCCTGTGCCATGCGGCTGCTTCCCACTAGCTATCTACCTTACGTTCGGTAGTGTATATATGTCCATGCCTCTTTATCGCTTTGTCACCGTTTACCCTTCCCCCTCCCCATAGCCTCAAGTCCATTCTCTAGTAAGTCTGCGTCTTTATTCCTGTTTCACCCCTAGGTTTTTCATGACATTTTTTTTTCTTAAATTCCATATATGTTTTAGCATATGGTATTTGTCTTTTTCTTTCTGACTTACTTCACTCTGTATGACAGACTCTAGGTCTATCCACCTCATTACAAATAGCTCAATTTCGTTTCTTTTTATGGCTGAGTAATATTCCATTGTATATATGTGCCACATCTTCTTTATCCATTCATCCGATGATGGGCACTTAGGTTGTTTCCATCTCCGGGCTATTGTAAATAGAGCTGCAATGAACATTTTGGTACATGACTCTTTTTGAATTTTGGTTTTCTCAGAGTATATGCCCAGTAGTGGGATTGCTGGGTCACATGGTAGTTCTATTTGTAGCTTTTTAAGGAACCTCCATACTGTTCTCCATAGTGGCTGAACCAATTCACATTCCCACCAGCAGTGCAAGAGTGTTCCCTTTTCTCCACACCCTCTCCAGCATTTATTGTTTCTAGATTTTTTGATGATGGCCATTCTGACTGGTGTGAGATGATATCTCATTGTAGTTTTGATTTGCATTTCTCTAATGATTAATGATGTTGAGCATTCTTTCATGTGTTTGTTGGCAGTCTGTATATCTTCTTTGGAGAAATGTCTATTTAGGTCTTCTGCCCATTTTTGGATTGGGTTGTTTGTTTTCTTGTTATTGAGCTGCATGAGCTGCTTGTAAATTTTGGAGATTAATCCTTTGTCAGTTGCTACATTTGCAAATATTTTCTCCCATTCTGAGGGTTGTCTTTTGGTCTTGTTTATGGTTTCCTTTGCTGTGCAAAAGCTTTGAAGATTCATTAGGTCCCATTTGTTTATTTTTCTTTTTATTTCCATTTCTCTAGGAGGTGGGTCAGAAAGGATCTTGCTGTGATTTATGTCATAGAGTGCTCTGCCTATGTTTTCCTCTAACAGTTTGATAGTTTCTGGTCTTACATTTAGGTCTTTAATCCATTTTGAGCTTATTTTTGTGTATGGTGTTAGGGAGTGATCTAATCTCATACTTTTACATGTACCTGTCCAGTTTTCCCAGCACCACTTATTGAAGAGGCTGTCCTTTCTCCACTGTACATTACTGCCACCTTTATCAAAGATAAGGTGTCTATATGTGCATGGGTTTATCTCTGGGCTTTCTATCCTGTTCCATTGATCTATCTTTCTGTTTTTGTGCCAGTACCATACCGTCTTGATAACTGTAGCTTTGTAGTATAGTCTGAAGTCAGGGAGCCTGATTCCTCCAGTTCCTTCTTTCATTCTCAAGATTGCTTTGGCTATTCGGGGTCTTTTGTGTTTCCATACAAATTGCAAAATTTTTTGTTCTAGTTCTGTGAAAAATGCCAGTGGTAGTTTGATAGGGATTGCATTGAATCTATAGATTGCTTTGGGTAGTAGAGTCATTTTCACAATGTTGCTTCTTCCAATCCAAGAACATGGTATATCTCTCCATCTATTTGTATCATCTTTAATTTCTTTCATCAGTGTCTTATAATTTTCTGCATACAGGTCTTTTGTCTCCTTAGGTAGGTTTATTCCTAGATATTTTATTCTTTTTGTTGCAGTGGTAAATGGGAGTGTTTTCTTGATTTCACTTTCAGATTTTTCATCATTAGTATATAGGAATGCCAGAGATTTCTGTGCATTAATTTTGTATCCTGCCACTTTACCAAATTCATTGATTAGCTCTAGTAGTTTTCTGGTAGCATCTTTAGGGTTCTCTATGTATAGGATCATGTCATCTGCAAACAGTGACAGCTTTACTTCTTCTTTTCCGATTTGGATTTCTTTTATTTCCTTTTCTTCTCTGTTTGCTGTGGCTAAAACTTCCAAAACTATATTGAATAATAGAGGTTAGAGTGGGCAACCTTGTCTTGTTCCTGATCTTAGTGGAAATGCTTTCAGTTTTTCACCATTGAGGATGATGTTTGCTGTGGGCTTGTCATATATGGCCTTTATTATGTTGAGGAAAGTTCCCTCTATGCCTACTTTCTGCAGGGTTTTTATCATAAATGGGTGTTGAATTTTGTCAAAAGCTTTCTCTGCATCTATTGAGATGATCATATGGTTTTTCTCCTTAAATTTGTTAATATGGTTTATCACATTGATAGATTTGCGTATATTGAAGAATCCTTGCATTCCTGGAATAAACCCCACTTGATCATGGTGTATGATCCTTTTAATGTGCTGTTGGATTCTGTTTGCTAGTATTTTGTTGAGGATTTTTGCATCTATGTTCATCAGTGATATTGGCCTCTAGTTTTCTTTCTTTGTGACATCCTTGTCTGGTTTTGGTATCAAGGTGATGGTGGCCTCGTAGAAGGAGTTTGGGAGTGCTCCTCCCTCTGCTATATTTTGGAAGAGTTTGAGAAGGATAGGTGTTAGCTCTTCTCTAAATGTTTGATAGAATTCGCCTGTGAAACCATCTGGTCCTGGGCTTTTCTTTGTTGGAAGATTTTTAATCATAGTTTCAATTTCAGTGCTTGTGATTGGTCTGTTCATATTTTCTATTTCTTCCTGATTCAGTCTTGGCAGGTTGTGCATTTCTAAGAATTTGTCCATTTCTTCCAGATTGTCCATTTTATTGGCATAGAGTTGCTTGTAGTAATCTCTCATGATCTCTTTTATTTCTGCAGTGTCAGTTGTTACCTCTCCTTTTTCATTTCTAATTCTATTGATTTCAGTCTTCTCCCTTTTTTTCTTGATGAGTCTGGCTAGTGGTTTATCTATTTTGTTTATCTTCTCAAAGAACCAGCTTTTAGTTTTATTGATCTTTGCTATTGTTTCCTTCATTTCTTTTTCACTTATTTCTGATCTGATTTTTATGATTTCTTTCCTTCTGCTAGCTTTGGGGTTTTTTTGTTCTTCTTTCTCTAATTGCTTGAGGTGCAAGGTTAGGTTGTTTATTCGAGATGTTTCCTGCTTCTTAAGGTGGGCTTGTATTGCTATAAACTTCCCCCTTAGAACTGCTTTTGCTGCATCCCACAGGTTTTGGGTCGTTGTGTCTCCATTGTCATTTGTTTCTAGGTATTTTTTGATTTCCTCTTTGATTTCTTCAGTGATCACTTCATTATTAAGTAGTGTATTGTTTAGCCGCCATGTGTTTGTATTTTTTACAGATCTTTTCCTGTAATTGATATCTAGTCTCATGGCGTTGTGGTCAGAAAAGATACTTGATACAATTTCAATTTTCTTAAATTTACCAAGGCTTGATTTATGACCTAAGATATGATCTATCCTGGAGAATGTTCCATGAGCACTTGAGAAAAATGTGTATTCTGTTGTTTTTGGATGGAGTGTCCTATAAATATCAGTTAAGTCCAGCTTGTTTAATGTATCATTTAAAGCTTGTGTTTCCTTATTCATTTTCATTTTGGATGATCTGTCCATGGGTGAAAGTGGGGTGTTTAAGTCCCCTACTATGAATGTGTTACTGTCGATTTCCCCTTTTATGGCTGTTAGTATTTGCCTTATGTATTGAGGTGCTCCTATGTTGGGTGCATAAATATTTACAATTGTTATATCTTCTTCTTGGATCAATCCCTTGATCATTATGTAGTGTCCGTCTTTGTCTCTTCTAATAGTCTTTATTTTAAAGTCTATTTTGTCTGATATGAGAATTGCTACTCCAGCTTTCTTTTGGTTTCCATTTGCATGGAATATCTTTTTCCACCCCCTTACTTTCAGTCTGTGTGTGTCTCTAGGTCTGAAGTGGGTCTCTTGTAGACAGCATATATAAGGGTCTTGTTTTTGTATCCATTCAGCTAATCTGTGTCTTTTGGTGGGAGCATTTAGTCCATTTACATTTAAGGTAATTATCGATATGTATGTTCCTATTCCCATTTTCTAAATTGTTTTGGGTTCGTTATTATAGGTCTTTTCCTTCTCTTGTGTTTCTTGCCTAGAGAAGATCCTTTAGCATTTGTTGTAAAGCTGGTTTGGTGGTGCTGAACTCTCTCAGCTTTTGCTTGTCTGTAAAGGTTTTAATTTCTCCATCAAATCTGAATGAGATCCTTGCTGGGTAGAGTAGTCTTGGCTGCAGGTTTTTCTCCTTCATCACTTTCAGTATGTCCTGCCACTCCCTTCTGGCTTGTAGGGTTTCTGCTGAGAGATCAGCTGTTAACCTTATGGGGATTCCCTTATGTGTTATTTGTTGTTTTTCCCTTGCTGCTTTTAATATGCTTTCTTTGTATTTAATTTTTGACAGTTTGATTAATATGTGTCTTGGCATATTTCTCCTTGTATTTATCCTGTATGGGACTCTCTGTGCTTCCTGACTTCATTCACTATTTCCTTTCCCATATTAGGGAAGTTTTCAACTATAATCTCTTCAAATATTTTCTCAGTCCCTTTCTTTTTCTCTTCTTCTTCTGGAACCCCTATAATTCGAATGTTGGTGCATTTAATGTTGTCCCAGAGGTCTCTGAGACTGTTCTCAGTTCTTTTCATTCTTTTTTCTTTATTCTGCTCTGCAGTAGTTATTTCCACTATTTTATCTTCCAGGTCACTTATCCGTTCTTCTGCCTCAGTTATTCTGCTATTGATCCCATCTAGAGTACTTTTAATTTCATTTATTGTGTTGTTCATCGTTGCTTGTTTCATCTTTAGTTCTTCCAGGTCCTTGTTAACTGATTCTTGCATTTTGTCCATTCTATTGTCCATTCTATCTCCAAGATTTCGGATCAACCTTACTATCATTATTCTGAATTCGTTTTCAGGTAGACTGCCTATTTCCTCTTCATTTGTTAGGTCTGGTGCATTTTTATCCTGCTCCTTTATCTGCTGTGTGTTTTTCTGTCTTCTCATTTTGCTTGTCTTACTGTGTTTGGGGTCTCCTTTTTGCAGGCTGCAGGTTCGTAGTTCCTCCTGTTTTTGATGTCTGTCTCCAGTGGCTAAGGTTGGTTCAGTGGGTTGTGTAGGCTTCCTGGTGGAGGGGACTAGTGCCTGTGTTCTGGTGGATGAGGCTGGATCTTGTCTCTCTAGTGGGCAGGTTCACGTCTGGTGGTGTGTTTTGGGGTGTCTGTGGCCTTATTATGATTTTAGGCAGCCTCTCTGCTAATGGGTGGGGTTGTGTTCCTGTTTTGCTAGTTGTTTGGCATAGGTTGTCCAGCACTGTGGCTTGCTGGTCGTTGAGTGAAGCTGGGTGCTGGTGTTAAGATGGAGGTCTCTGGGAGATTTTCGGCGTTTGATATTATGTGTAGCTGGGAGGTCTCTTGTTGACCAGTGTCCTGAAGTTGGCTGTCCTACCTCAGAGGCAGAGCCCTGCCTCCTGGCTGGAGCACCAAGAGCTTTTCATCCACACGGCTCAGGATAAAAGGGAGAAAAAGTAGAGGGAATTAGTAGAAGTATGAGGAAAGAAAGAAGGAAAGGAGGGTAGGAAGGAAGGAAGAAAGAAAGAAAGAAGCAAAGAAGGAAAGGAAAGAAGGCAAGAAGGAAAGAAAGGAGGGAGGGAGGGAGGGAGGAAGGAAGGAAGGAGGGAAAGAAGGAAAGAAGACAGAAAGAAAGAAGATACAGTAAAAATAAAATAAAGTATAATGAAGTTATTGAATTAAAAAATTCTTATTTAGAAAAAAAAAAAGGGACGGATAGAACCTTAGGACAAATGTTGGAAGCAAAGCTATACTGACAAAATCTTACACAGAAGCATACACATACACCCTCACTAAAAGAGGTAAATGGGGAAAAATCATAAATCTTGCTGTCAGAGACCACCTCCTCAATTTGGGATGATTCGTTGTCTAAAGGAGGGAAGGAAGGAAGGAAAGAAAGAAAGAAAGAATGAAGGTAAAGTATAATAACGTTATTAAAATTAATTATTAAGAAAAAAAAAAAAAAAAAAAACATTGACGGATAGAACCCTAGGACAAATGGTGGAAGCAAGACTATACAGACAAGATCTCACACAGAAGCATACACATACACATTCACAAAAAGAGGAAAAGGGAAAAAATCATAGATCTTGCTCCTAAAGTCCACTTCCTTAATTTGGGATGATTGGTTGTCCATTCAGGTATTCCACAGATGCAGGGTATATCAAGTTGATTGTGGAGCTTTAATCCGCTGCTTCTGAGGCTGCTGGGAGAGATCTCCCTTTCTCTTCTTTGTTCTCACAGCTCGCAGGGCTCAGCTTTGGATTTGGCCCTGCCACTGCGTGTAGGTCACTGGAGGGCGTCTGGTTTTTGCTCAGACAGGATGGGGTTAAAAGAGCCGCTGATTCGGGGGCTCTGGCGCACTCAGGCCGGCGGGGAGGGAGGGGCACGGAGTGCGGGGCGGGCCTGCGGTGGCAAAGGCTGGCGTGACTTTGCACCAGCCTGAGGCGCGCTGTGCGTTCTCCCGGGGAAGTTGTCCCTGGATCCCGGGAACCTGGCAGTGGTGGGCTGCACAGGCTCCGCGGAAGAGGGGTGTGGAGAGTGACCTTTGCTCGCACACAGGCCCCTTGGTGGCGGCAGCAGCAGCCTTAACGTCTCCCGCCCGCCTCTGGGGTCCACGCTTTTAGCCGCGGTTTGCGCCCGTCTCTGGATTCCGCGCTTTCAGCCGCGGCTCGCGCCCGTCTCTGGATTCCGCGCTTTCAGCCGCGGCTCGCGCCCGTCTCTGGGGTCCGCGCTTTCAGCCGCGGCTCGCGCCCGTCTCTGGGGTTCGCGCTTTTAGCCACGGCTCGCGTCCGTCTCTGGAGTTCCTTTAAGCAGCGTTCTT
Source organism: Grampus griseus (assembly GCF_964374135.1). Lineage (NCBI taxonomy): Eukaryota > Metazoa > Chordata > Mammalia > Artiodactyla > Delphinidae > Grampus > Grampus griseus. Next base: position 65,840,511 of record NC_138997.1, read on the forward strand.
AAACCCCTCTCCTCACGCCCCAGGAAACAAAGAGGGAAGGAAAAGTCTCCTGCCTCTTCGGCAGGTGCAGACTTTTTCCTGGACTCCCTCCCGGCTAGCTGTGGTGCACTAACCCCTTCAGGCTGTGTTCACGCCGCCAACCCCAGTCCTCTCCCTGCGCTCCGTCCGAAACCGAAACCCGAGCCTCAGAGCCTAAGCTCGCAGCCCCGCCCGCCCCGGCGGGTGAGCAGACAAGCCTCGGGCTGGTGAGTGCCGGTCGGCACCGATCCTCTGTGCGGGAATCTCCCCGCTTTGCCCTCCACACCCGTTGCTGTGCACTCCTCCGCGGCTTCGAAGCTCCCCCCTCCGACTCCCGCAGTCTCCGCCCGCGAAGGGGCTTCCTAGTGTGTGGAAACTTTTCCTCCTTCACAGCTCCTTCCCACTGGTGCAGGTGCCGTCCCTATTCTTTTGTCTCTGTTTTTTCTTTTGCCCTACCCAGGTATGTGGGGAGTTTCTTGCCTTTTGGGAGGTCTGAGGTCTTCTGCCAGCCTTCAGTAGGTGTTCTGTAGGAGTTGTTCCACGTGTAGATGTATTTCTGGTGTATCTGTGGGGAGGAAGGTGATCTCCGCGTCTTACTCTTCCGCCATCTTCCGCCTTCCCCCCTATTGTATGTTTTGAAGTAGAGTTGCTTCAGTCTTCCAGCTTTGTTCTTCTCCTTCAATATTTTTTATGTTTTCATAAATGTTATTCTTTTTTACAGTATTATTCACTATGAACTATTATTAACTATAGTTTCCATGCTGTATGTTACATCCCCATGACTTATTTATTTTATAACTGGAAGTTTATATTGTTTGACTTCCCTCACCCATTTTTGCCCAACTCCCACCACCCACCTCTGGCAACCACCAGTCTATTCTCTGCATCTGTGAGCTTGGGTTTTTTTTACTTTTGGATTCCACATATAAGTTAGATCATACAGTGTTTGTCTTTTTCTGTGTGACTTATTTCTCTTAGCATAATGCTCTCAAGTTCCATTTGGGTAGTTGTTGCAAATGGCAAGTTTCATTATTTTTTATGGTTGAATATATATATATACACACATATATGTAAAATCTCACGATTTCTTTATCCATTCATCCATTGATGGACAGATGGATAATTACATTGTTTCTTTATCTTGACTATTATAAATAATGTTGCAATTGAACATGGGGGTGCATATATCTGTGTGAGTTAATGTTTTCCTTTTCTTTGGCTAAATACCCAGAAGTGGAATTTCTGGATCATATGGTAGTTCTGTTTTTAATTTCTTGAACAAATTCCATACTGTTTTCCACAGTGGCTACACTAATTTATATTTCCACCAACAGTGCATAAGGGTTCCCTTTTCTCTACATCTTTGCCAACATTTGTTATTACTTGTCTTTTTGATAATAGTTATTCTAACAGGTGTAAGTTGATAGCTCACTGCAGTTTTAATTTGCATTTCTCTGAAGATTAGTGACACTGAACACCTTTTTACATACCTGTTGGTCATCTGTATGTCTTCTTTGGAAAAATGTCTATTTAAATGTACCTAAATAGAAGATCAGTTTAGACCTTCTGCCCATTTTTTAATTGGATTGTTTTTCTGCCGTTGAGTTGTATAAGTTCTTTATATATATTGGACATTAATCCCTTATCAGATATATAAATTGCCAATATTTTCTCCTATTCATTAAGTTACATTTTCATTTTATTAATGGTTTCCTTTGCTATGCAGAAGCTTTTAAGTTTGATATAGTCCCACTTGTTTACTTTTCTTTTGTTGCCTTTGTTTTTGGTGTAACATCCAAAATTGTTCATGAAGACCAATGTCAAGGAAGTTACTGCCTATGTTTTCTTCTAGGAGTTTTATAGTTTCAGGTTTTATATTTAAGTCTTTAATCCATTTTGAGTTAAATTGTTGTGTACGTTGTAATATAGTGTTATAATTTCTTTCTTTTTCATGTGACTGTCCAGTTTTTCTAGCACCATTTATTGAAGAGACTGTCTTTTCCTCATTGTATATTCTTGGCTCTCTTGTCATAAATAAGTTGACCATATATGTTAGGTTTATTTCTGGGCTCTTTGTAATATATTTTGAAATCAGGGAGTGTAATGCCTCCAGCTTTGTTCTTCTTTCTTCAGATACCTTTAGATATTTGGGTTTGTTTGTGGTTCCATACAAATTTTAGGACTGTTTGTTTAATTTCTGTGAAAAATGCCATGGAAATTTTGGTAGAGATTGCATTGAATCTTTAGATTGCTTTGAGTAGTATGAACATTATAACACTATTATTTTTTCTGATCCATGAGCATAGACTATCTTTCCATTTATTTGTGTATTCTTCAATATTGAGTTGAGTATTCTGGGTCTTTTACTGCTGCATACAAATTTTAGAATTAGTTTGTAGGTATCACAAAATAATTTGCTTGGATTTTGGTTGAGATTGCATTGAATTTGTGGATCAAGTGGAGAGGAACTGACATCTTAACAATATTGAGTCTTTTTAACCATGAACATGGATTATCTTTCCATTTATTTAATTTTTCATCAGAGTTGTATAGTTTTTCTCATAGAGGTATTGTACATACCTTTTTTAGATTTATACCTAAGTTTTTCATTTTGGGGGGTGCTAATTTAAATGACATTGTGGGGTTTTTTCATATTTCATTTTCTAATTGCTGGTATATGGAAGTGTGATTGGCTTTGCTATATTAGCCTTGTATCCTGCAAACTTGCTGTAATCCCTTATTAGTTCTAGGAAGGTTTTCATTGATTCTTTTGGATTTTCTAAGTAGGTGATCATGTCATCTGTGAACAAAGACAGTTTCATTTCTTCCCAATCTGTATACTTCTTGTTTTCTTTTCTTGTCTTATTCCATTAGCTGGAAATTCCAGTAGAGTGTTGAAAACGAGTAGTGAGAGAGGACATCCTTGCTTTGTTCATGATTCAGTGGGAAAGCTTCAAGGTTTTCACCACTAAGTATGAAATTAGCTGTAGGTTTCTGTAGGTATTATTCAAGTTGAGGAAGTTCTCATCTATTCGTAGTCTACTGAGAGTTTTTATCATAAACATGTGTTGAATTTTGTCAAATGCTTTTCTTATTGCATCTATGGATAAGATCATTTGATTTTTTTTTTTTAGTATCTTTATATGATGGATTACATTAGTTGATTTTTGAAATTTGAACCAGCCTTGCTTATAGGATAAATCACACTTGGTTGTGGTATATAATTCTTTTTATATTGTTGGATTTGATTTGCTAATATTTTTTTGAGCATTTTTACATCTATGTTCATGAGAGATATCGGTCTGTAGTTTTCTTTTCTTGTAATGTCTTTGTCAGGTTTTGGTATTAGGGTAATGCTGGCCTCATAGAATGAATTAAGAAATATTCCCTCTGATTTTATCCTCTGAAAAACATTGTGGTGAATTTTTTTTTTCTTAAATGTTTTATAGAATTTACCAATGGACACATCTGGGCCTGGTGTTTCTGTTTTGGAAGGTTATCAGTATTGATTCAATTTCTTTTACAGATATAGACTTATTTTATTGTATTTTCTTCTTGTGTTAGTTTGTGTCCTATGAAGCTTGGGTCTTCCAAGTAATTAGTCCATTTCACCTAGGTTCTTAAATGTGTGGGTATAGAGTTGTTCATAGTATTCTTTTATTAGTCTTTTAATGCCCATAGGCTCTGTTGTAATGTTCACTCTTTCATTTCTGATATTAGTAATTTGTATCCTCTCTTTTTCTTAGATAGCCTGGCTAGAGGCTTATCAGTATCATTGCAGTTTTCAAGGAATCAGCTTTTGCATTTGTTGATTTTCTCTATTGATTTACCATTTTCAAATTAATTGATTATTGCTCTAATTACTACTTCTTTTTTTCTTTTCACTTTGGATTCAATTTGTTCCTCTTTGTCTAGTTTCCTAAGGTAGACACTTAGATTATTGATTTGAAATCTGTCTTCTTCTCTAATATATTCATTCCATGCTATGAATTTACCTTTAATATACTTTTCCTTCAGTAGTTTGTTTTAACATCATGCATATTTTATCTTTCACTCCATATTATACCTTTTAATGTAAACATGATCTAGTAAAGTTAATACAGCAATTAATACAGCATTCTTATTTTGTGGCCTTCAATGTTGCTAGCATGCCTTATGCTGCATAACTCTAAGGATATAAACACCTCAGGTAAGAAATAAACTGGTAAATTAATAGTTTTCAAAGCAAACAATTGTGGTTGGAAATATGGCCTGGGAGGCAGGACCTTTTCCTCAGACTACCAGAAATTCTCTTGCCTCTTAACAATTACCTGTTGTTCTAATACTGTTTCTAAACTATTACTAGTGTCCAAGTAAATGATAGAGCCAATTATCCAGCAAGTTAACAGAACTGAAAGAAACATTTGTTACATCATATTAAGCTCAGACTTAAAAGGTTGTACATAGAACATTTTATATATTCTGTAGATCCAATATTCTTGATGCTATGTAGTCTATGGCAGTAGCAGGGAATGGTACAATAACAATATTGAAAAATTCAAAATTGAACCTTCTTGTGGGAACACATTTGTTAAGAAGGCTTAGAAAAGATCTATTGCTAGTAAATGGTTTTAAGTTAACCTGAAAATGTGTTTGTTTTCCTTTTAATATTGATAGTTTTCCTAAGTACATGATTTTATATTGACAAATATTTTCTCTTGTCACTTTGATGTTATCAAAGTAATATTTTCTTTGTTGTTAAAAAAGTTCTGTCTAATTCTTCGTATACAATCTGTCTTTCCTATGTGAATGCTTTTAGATCTTGTCTTTGTCTCTGATGTTCTTTAGAAATGAATTTCTTTGTCCTGCTTGGAATATGATGTCCTTCATGAAATGGAGGACTTATATTTTTATCAATATTGGAAAATTCTCACTGCATTTTAAAATATAACCTCTCCATTGTTTTCTTTATTCTTTTCTGGAACTCAGATCAGATGTCTCATACACCTTCTTATATTACTGACTATGCATCTTATCTCAGTTTCCTATTTTTATCTTCCTTTGGACTGAATCATAATTTAAGATCAATCCAGTAAGTGTTTCTACACTTGTTTCTAATCTGCTTTTTAAACTATCCTAAGATTGTATTTTATTTTGTTTTTTTTTTCTTTTGGGTGGCAATACCTTTAATTACCAGAGTTTATTCAGTTTACTTCTAAATCTAAGTGTGCAGTAATATTCTAAATTTTTGGAACCTCCTTTTCTCACTCATTTAAAAATTTTGTATGCATGCATTTTTTAAAAAACCTCCTACATAATTATTTTATAATCTGCATATAATACCTCCAATCTTGGATTATTTGGATATAAATTTATTGTGTACTGTTCTGGCTAACTCACGTTTATGGTAGGTAGTCTTCTCATGGCACTTGTTACTGTGTTTTATTATAAACTCAGATTTATTGGTATTTAATCTATATGTATTACTGGGCATCTGTGTAGAGAGATGCCTTCCTATAAGGGTCCAAGAACCAGAATCCTACTCTCTGTGGAGTTATTCATCTCTACATACTTATGTTTCTAGAATTATTAAGAAATGAGAAAATTATGCCTTCTGTATTCAATACCACTCTAGTTTTAGCTCCTGTCTTGTTTATTCTGTTTTGTTATTTTTAGTTAACTTTCTTATTTTTTGTGAGTTCAAAATGTTTGCTATAATTTGTCTAACATTTATATATTTTTATTGACTTTATGTTCCAGAATATCTATACTATGACATTTACAGGAGTAGTTTTCAGTAATACTGATAATTATCCTCAAAATTTGTGCTTTTTAATACTTATATACAGAAATATATAAAACAGAAATACTAACTCAAAAGTTAAATTTGATTAACTTAATCAAATTAATACTCCCTTTTTATTTAATAAAATGTTGATATTAATACTTAATCAAGTATTAGGAATCAAAAATTAATTTTTAATTAAATATTTAAAATCAATATAAGATTTCTATTATTGACATGCATGGACAAGTTGTAATGCTGCACTGACATTTTTACATAGTTGCAAGTATTTTCATATACACATTTGCAACAAAATAAGCTGTCTTTCTAAATTTGTACAAATTGATTCATTTAGACAATAAAACCTCCAATGAGATATCAATGTGTACCAAGATGTTCCTTAAATGACTATATTAGGCCAGCAACAGTGTAATATAGAAAGATAAACAGTAAGGAAATGCTACATCATAGCAATGGACAGAATATTATTTATTTCCTGAATGCTTAGACAAGCTAGAAGGATCCCAACCTGGTTCCTGGTTAAATTAATAAGATGCAAGCATAGCAAAACCCTCACTGTTGGCACATCTTTGTAATTTATATGAAAGTCTCAAGTTTAAATTGTACCTTAAAGGAAGGACAGAAAAACAAGTTTTTTCAGGCACATATCTATGCCCATGAAGAAAGAAATATTCAAAGGATGTATTTAAATTCTGAAAGATTGTCAGATGGAAATTCTTTTGAGTTGTTTTTCTATTTTTAAATAGAATTTTTAAAATTTCCCCAATAAGCATTCTTTCTAATATAGCGAGATTCTTCTCTGTATTTTTTCATTAAATATATTATGTAACATTTTGAGAACACATTCTTACAAAATGTTCTTAAATATAATGTGAATGTATTCTGAGCAGTAAACATGTAAGGCATTCTCCCAATTTTCTTCATTTGTTGATATAATATTAAGAGTTTGAGGCAAAAGTCAATGCCAAAAAAATGATACTGTACTATAAGTGTAACATTAATTCATAAGTGATGATTAACAATAAGTAATAGTGAATAGAAAAGTGTTCAAAAAATGTTTATTGTCATCTTCAGTATCACTAAAACTTATCCTAAATGAGTTGTTCATACTTGACTTTTTTCAAAAAGTTTATAATTCGTGGAACTCATTAGCAGAGACAAGGCAGATTAAAATTCAAGTGTCATGGTGAGTTATCTCAGGACCTGAAAAGAGGTAGTATAAACCCAACATTAGTATTAACAACACATAATGGGATATACACCCAAGTTTTGTATTGATGTGGTTTATAGGTCCTTTCCTCTCTAATGGTATGTCATATCCTAAAATTCCTGTGTTTTTCCCAAACATATGATCTTCTTCTAATAAAGATATCCTCAGACAATCACTAAGTCTTATATCATCCATGTTGCACAGTTCTTTAAAGACTAACGTTTGAAGAGTCAATTCATGTTGAACATAAAATATTTCTGAGATCGACATGTGAATTTTTACCATCCTTATTACAAACTGATGTTGTTGCCATTTTAATATTTTTACCACTAATAGATGATAATTTTTTTTAAATATATTACTCAGTTCTTCAAGGCATATACACTGGACACATTTTTTCTATAATTTCTGTAAATTTATTTTTGTCTACAAATTATAATATTTTGTTTAATTTTATAATCTTAGTTTCTCATGTATATGTATATGTGTGCATAAAAGAAAGAAATAGTCATGCATGTCATTAAAATGCTTGTAAGGAATTAAATAAATTACCCTGCTAATATTATAAACTAAATAATAGATGGCACTTTATGTTCTATGTGTTTGGAGATTGTTAGATACCACTAAATAGAAAAATCATATGAAGTGCACAAATATTTTCATAATTTGAAATATTCAATTTTACTCAATGCCAATCTTTAATCCTAGAAAAGTTGAGACTAGCATACAACCTCCTCATATTACTAATAATTTTTTATTTTAAATGAAATATAGACAAAAGGATGGTTAAACATTTATAAAGTTGCTAACGCTTGTAGATAATACATGCATGTGGAAACTCAGGCCTCAATAAAGTCACATAGAAAACAAACTCAACTGTACTGAACTATAGTACATATATATTCAAGTAATAAATATGTCACTACTACAAATCAATAAATTTTGAATCTGTGGCAATTCAGACAACATAAATTAATAGATATCATATAGTAAATATCTCCACAGTGGATTTCTTTAAACAAGAAATCTAAAGTTTTCATAAATGTTGAGTGTTAGGAGCCATGTATTTAGTTAAGTGTTTAATATGAATTGTCTCATTTACCTCTCAGAAGTCCACATGGTAATATTTATAATATCCCCGTTTTTCGCAAAAGGGAAATGAGGAAGCTAGTCTGACACCGTTCTCCCAATATTTAAGATTTTACCTAATAAAAAGCAACACAGCATGGTGATTAAAAGCAAGAATGCCAGAACTTGAATATGTAGCTTTTATTTCATATGTGAAAGAAAGAAATATTCCATAAACTTGTCTATTTCATTTTTCTCCTATGGAAAATGGGAACATAGCCAACATCTGTTTGCATTCTTTTGATAATTAAATATTAGCACGTGTGAAGAACTCTGTGACACAGTGCCCACTCATCAAATGAGAGCTATTATATTAATTTCACAAAGTTTTGGGGTGATCTATTTCTGCTGTATGTCCTTTCCACTTATTATTGCTTATGATCCTTTGTGTTTGTTTCGTTTCTATGGTTGTGCTTTTTTTAAATAGCAGTCTCAGGTAGTGCTTTACTGGTAGAAATGATCTGCAATCTCACCTCGAAAGCATGCCCCCTCGGTAGCGATCTGCGTTCCTTCCGACACACGCTCTAATGGAGGCATTTCTTGCAATTACGGAGCCTACATTTCTTGTACCATAAATTTATATCCCATCCTAGCAGTGTTTGTGCTGATGATTTTCATGAGTGGCTATTTTTCCACGTAAAGCATTGAATGAGACATAGATGTATCGTTGCCGCTTGCCATGATAAATATGTTTTATTCTATTCTACAATTTCTAACAAAAGATGGAATCTTTTCAGAATTTTATATTTAAGCCAGGTTCTCAGTTCTCTGTATAATTTTTCAGTACCAAGATGCGCCTTCCTTTTCCCCAGACCTTTCGATGTAAGTTTCTTGGTTACAAGGATTGATAAATGCCCCCCCGGGGAAGCTGAGTATCAATACAAGCTTACCTGTCTAGTTTCACACTTACTCTTTATGTTTTGACCTTTGGGTATTTACTTAACTTTCTTAAAGTCTCAGCTATATATTTAAAACAATTTTTACACATATTTTATCAAGAATTTCAACATGGGAGACATTTTAGACAAACATTGCAAGTAAGAGCAATTATGATCGAATTTTTCTTTTAAAACAATGTTTCAGACTGGTATACAAAAGTGACTGGGCAAGAGTAAAGATAAGGTGACCAATGTGAAAGTTTTTGCAGCAGTCTTAATAAGAGAGAAGAATGACTTTGACTTTCAACAACAATGACTAAATGTGGTCAAATCAGGAATACATTTGGAAGTAAAGCCTAATGGGATTTATTGAAAGATTAGATGTGAGTTGTGGAAATCATAGGAAAAAAGAGAGATTTCTAAGAGTTAAACCTGAAAAACAAGGAAGATGGAAGTGTATTTTAATTACCCAGGGAAAAATGAGAGCATTATACAAAAATCTCTAATAGTGAGGCTAGAGATACACTAAAGATTTGCTGTAGAACTGGTCAGATTTGATGACAGAAGGGTGAAGTGTGTAGCACAGAGAGGGAGGTGATTTATACGTGGGGTCCTCAGTTGATGAAGTTTCCAATAATTAAGATAATTAAAGTGGCAAGAGGAGAAGATTTGCAGAGAGTGCTGACACAAATTCAGTTCTAGGCATGATGAGTTTGAGATGCTTATGGGACAATCATGTGGATATTTTCAGATCAATTTTTTTAAAACAGGATTGCATCCTCAGGGTAAAGTTCTGAGCCAGAGATAGAGATTTTGAAGGCATATTTACACTAATTATCTAAGGTTCTGAGACATAATAATATGTGAACTTTCTGAAACTTACTGGATACATTTTACAAAGTCAGTAGTATTTATGAAAGAAGTAAATACATTTTTACCATAATATTGGTGAGAATCCAAGTCTCTTCACATTCTGGATTTATTTTACCTGTAATATAGCTTTTATTTATAACTTCTATGCTTTACAATAATGAATTCCATTAATATGTATTTGAATTTTAAACCTGGACTTCAAACACTATTCTCCTGTGGCAAATAAACTGATTAAAATTAAGACCCAGAAAATTCTTTTATTAATCTGTTGTTTAGATGCTTGTGTTCAATTTCTTGTATTATATATAACTTTGCTTCCAAGATGAAATCTGCAAACCACTATAGCACCATACTGAACTTTGGCCAAAACACAGGAATTTATTTTAATGATCCTCATATTTTCAGATTCTTCACTTGAAGTATAGGGCACCCTCTAGAGAACAGAATCAATAAACCTTGAAGAATGCATATGGAACATTATTTAAACTAAGAGCTGAAGGGAAGCTAGCAGATGCTAAGGAGCACTGAGGGTGAACTGCAGAAGTCTGCTAGGGACGACAGGCACATGAATGAAACATGCATCCACAGGATGGTAACTGTGGTATAATGAGAAGAGTGAGAAGAGAAAGAGCAGGGAAACTCATTACCTGACAGAACAGTAAGAGCCCTATTTAAGTGCATGTCCAAAAAATGATATAGTCATTCATTCATTTAACAAAATGATTGGGCTTCCTGGTGCGGTGCTTGGTTGTAGGGGTACAGAATGGAATAAGATTTTGGAAGGAATAGTGATCATTGTGATATTGTTTATATACTCTAAGTGGCATTCAGTGGTGTCCTGGGAAGCCATAGAAAGAACGTTTGATGCCAATCAGTGGGTTAGAAGAGGTATCCATCTCACCAGGAGTTTAACCTTTCAAGGATATGTTGGAGTTAGTTAGAAATGGAGAGTTAGTTCAAAGCAGAGAGAAAGCACATGCAAAGGTATGTAGCCAAGAAACAATGAATGTCCTTGGGATATGGCTTCTCCAGTGTGTCTGTGATACAGATCAGAGAGGATTCAAAAGAGATGAGGCTGCAAGGGTTTTAAAGGGCTGAGATATAAATGAGTTTGTGTGCTATGCTCAGGAGTCTGCATCTTAATTTGAAGATGATGGAGAGGCACTGAATTCTTTGAAGCACAAGAATGAAGTGAAGAAATATGCACTTTGATAGCAGGGTGAAGGATGTCACGGAGGAAGGCAAAATTCATGTTGGACTTTATAAAAGACACTAGTATTTAAGAAGCAGTGGTAAGAAATGAGGTGTAGGGAGAATTTACAAATAAGAAACCAGTTGTTAAACATTAGAATTCCTAAAGTCTCAAGAGGGAGGAGATATGGGGATATGTGTATATGTATAGCTGATTCACTTTGTTATAAAGCAGAAACTAACACACCATTGTAAAGCAATTACACTTCAATAAAGATGTTTAAAAAAAATCTCTAGTCTTTGAAATTCATTCACAGGTGCTTTATATGAAGATGTTTTTTCCTAAGAAAATGCATGAAGATTATCTATAAAAATAAATAAAATAACAAAGAACAATTAAATATAAAAATCAGGTGCAATCTTTGGTTACCTTATTCAATGCTTAGCTATAGCAACAAATGTCTAATGGAAATTAACTTTCCAGAAGTGTTATCTATCTGTTCTACATACGTCTGTTCCTCTGTTAACTGCTTGAAAGAGAAATGCCAGTATATAACGTTTCAATGACTAACAGGATTAATACATTCCCAAACCTAACTTTAAACATGTAGAAAACTTAAAGTTTTCAGAATCACTTAATATTTACCTTTAATTCCTCAGGAAACTTTTAAGATATGTGGCATGCTCATTAGCTTTCAAACTATTACATGATAATAGTGACTATTACAAAGTAATCAATATAAAGTCAGGAATATCTTGTCTTTTTTTCCTTCACTGTCATTATTTTTGCATGACCAGCAGTAAGCAAAGTTCCTTGTTCTGCCCTTAGCCACTATATTAATTATCAGAATGACTTTGATTAAACATTTTATTCATTCATCTATTCAATTATTACATTAATGAATATTTCTTGAGGGTTTTAGTGATGTGAGTTACTGAGCTAGGAATCAGGGATATGAAGACAAATAACTAAGTGGATACTGCATATAAAATAGATAACTAATGAGAACCTGCTGTATAGCACAGGAAACTCTACTCGGTGCTCTGTGGTGACCTAAATGGGAAGGAAACCCAGAAAAGAGGGGATATATGTATACGTATGGTAGATTCACTTTGGCGTACAGCAGAAACTGGCACAGCAGAATAAAGCAACTATACTCCAATAAATAAATAAAAAGAACTAAGTGGATAATTAGTCATAGAGAGGGCCTATAAGAAACTTATAATAAAATGCAGTTAGTGCAATGATGAGTATAACTACATATAAGAATAAAAAGCCACCAAAAGCTTTCTGTTAACCCGTTTGATAGGTAGGATAATAGTCAGCAAATGCTTTCTGGATGAGGTTAGTGTGCCTATATACTGAACCAAAATAAGCATATGAGTTACATAGGTAAAAATGCAGTGAAAAGAATATCCCATGAAATGTTTAGTAGAATTTATGATGTAGACAGTTGGGAAACCTTATCCTTTTCAAAATAGCAATCATATAGATACTTTACTTTTACCATTCTAGTGGCAGTGTGAAGGATGCATTTGAAGGTAACAAAAATAAAGCCAAAAAAGTTATGACAGTCCTATAGGCATCCAAACTAGAGAGAATGTTAAGTTCTACTGGGAGTAGCAAAGAGGGTACAAATTCTAGGGATGCAAAATTAGTCAAATCTAAAAAATGTGAAGGTGGTTCAACATAGCAACACTGGAAACTAGTTACATGAGGTTTAAGAATAGGGTTAGAGGAGTAATGGAATGAAAGAGCTGGAAGTAAAAATGATAATTATGAACAATTATTTGCCAATATATTTTAAATTTATTTATTTTATTTTTGGCTGTGTTGGGTCTTCGTTGTTGCGCGTGGGCTTTCTCTAGTTGCAGTGAGCAGGGGCTACTCTTCATTGCAGTGCGGGGGCTTCTCATTATGGTGGCTTCTCTTGTTGCGGAATATGGGCTCTAGTCACGCAGGTTTCAGTAGTTGCAACACGCAGGCTCAGTAGTTGTGGCACACAGGCTTAGCTGCTCCGCAGCATGTGGGATCTTCCTGGACCAGGGCTTGAAGATGTGTCCCCTGCATTGGCAAGCGGATTCTTACTGTGCCACCAGGGAAGTCATGCCAATATATATTAAATACTTGGTGAAATGGGCACATTCCTAGGAAAATGCCAGAACAAAAATGATACAAGAGGAATTTGACTAGTTATATATCAATTTTAGAATCTGAGTCTGTAATTTTAAAATCTTTCCACTAATGAACCTCTACATCTATGTGGTTTCACCCATAAATTTTAACAAATGTTTAAGTGATAAATTCTGCTAATCTTACAAACATCTCCTAGGGAATTAAAAAATCAGAACATTCCACAGCTCATTTAATGAGGCTCACATAACCTTGATACCATAAGATATTATAAGAAAATTGTACACCAATATCATTCATGAGCATAGATGCAAAAATCCTAAACACTATATTAGCAACACAAATCTAGGGTTATATAAAAAGGGTAGTAAACATAATCACTAATCATTTAAAATATTAATAAATTCACTTCCTAAATTTGAAAATTGTCATCTATATACATAATTAAGAGAGTGAAAATGCAAGTTTCTCAATTGTAGAAGGTATTTTCAACTCATATAACCTATAAAAGTCCTATATCTAACTTATATGAAGTATTAAAGAAATAAAAAATCAAGAACCCAATTTTAAGAAGGTTGGAGACATCAAGAATCAGTTCATAACTAAATGATTCTAATTAGCTTATAAATATGGAAAGGTCCTCAATTCTTGTGTAATCACAGAAATGCCGACATGTACTCAACTGAATGGTCAATATTAAAAAAAAAAAGAAGAAAAGAAAGAAAAGAAAAATTCTAACAAACTAATGGAGAAAATATAGAACAGTGGGAGCCCCCATATACTACTTGAAGGAATATAAATTGTTAAAATTTCCTGTCAAAAATTATTTGGCATTATCTACTAACATTGAACCTGCAAATACTCCATGAGACAGCAATTCCACTTCTAGGTACATACCCAACTGACATTCATGTGTATGCACTCCAAGATTCTTAGAGCTGAATATTCATGGGAATGCTATAATAGACCAGAAACTGAAAACAACTCAAATATCTACCAAAGGTTGATTAGATAGATTGCTATAAATGAATACAGTGGAATACTATACAGCAATAAAAACAAAAGAATTATAAGCATTAACAGTTAATGCATATTTAGTGAGCAAAAGAAGCCAGATAGAAAATAATACATGATGGATGATTATGTTTATATTAGCTCCAAAATGCTGGCCAAATTAAGCTATAGTTTTTAGTGTGGTACTTAGGTGTACGAGGAAGTTATTGCCATAAAATTAAGATAATATTTATCTCTGGGGGAGAGGAGGAAGGATGTAGAAATCAAGAGTGATAATGAAATATCTTTGGGGGAGGTAGCAATATTCTTTTTTCTTTAGATCACTGAGCTGTACATTTTCTCTGTGCTACATTTTATAATGAAAAACATTGAAAGCTACTGTGGAAGGATAAATTCTTGTTGGTTTAGTTCTATTTATTTCAAATAGCTTAATCCTACTCAAAATGACCCTAAGTGTAGAGATAAGTAACTTGGCTGCTCGGATGATGGAAAAGACTGATATTGATAGTTACTTTATGGTTTTATTATAAGAGGTAAATGAGAAAATGCTGGTTAATAGAATCTGAAATAGATTTTCCTTATGTATTAAATTTCTTCTCTCAATTTCTTTTCTAATCTATCTATCTCATATCAAACTTGCCATCATCTTCATTTTCTCTCTCTCTTTCCTTTCTTTCTTCTCTACTTCAATATGATAAAAGTCTGTCCATTTATTATTAAAATATCTAAATTCTCCTTCCACTTTCCTTTTCTTTCTACCACAATAACTTTGATAATTACTTCAATAATGAGGGGGGACTGGAAAATAGCATCAGAATGAAGAGAAATTGCTGATACAGAAGATGTAGGATTTAATAATTAGGATTGAGTTCACTAATGGAAAAGCCTGTGTAAGTGAATGAATGAAGGAAGTGGTGCTTAATTGTATATTTAGTATCAGAAACATGCTATGTAGAATATTTAATAAATGGTAGATATAGTTCATTTGTTATGATCATTTGATAACAGGAGGAGATGCCCAGGTATGTGATAGGATATTCAGTGATAGGATATATGTGGTAGGCCATACCCATTTAGAGTTAATGAAGGATATCTCAACTGCATGTTAATATTTGGAAATTATTTATATAAAAATATCTGTTGAAACATTTTATATAATTTAGATAAATGTATATAAAAATAGAATGAGAAAAACAATAGGGTCAAAAATTAAACTTATGGCATACCAGTTTGAAATAGTAATTGCAATAAGCATCAGCAAAGGAAATTATAAAGAAACTGGTTTTTATTCTACTTGCTAGCTATTTATTACAATAGCCTGTCATGGTTTCACATTTACTGGTAGAAGACATGAGGGTTCTGGCACAGAGAAAAAGGACTTTGTTTTTCACAGCTCAGCAAGTTTCATATGAGTTTCATATCCTTGTCAGTTTCCCTTGCCCCCTAAGTCCCATGGGGATAATGTTGAAGCACACCGACATGGATGCTGGGAATTTCATATCCACACAGGAAAAGATAAATAAATTGTGCAGATTCATACAACAGAAACCTACACAGCAACAAAAAAGCACATATTTCAGATATACACAATAACATAGATGAATCTTAATGGCATTGTTCTAAGTGATGGAAGCCAGGCACAAAGTATTTTATAATCTATGATTCATTAATCTGACATACTAGAATAGACAATACTAGAATAGACAAAACTATAGTGAGAGAAAGCAGATTAGTGATTGCTAGGTACTGACATCAGTGGTGTATTGACTGAAAAGTGTCAGAAGAAAGCTGTTGGGGGTGATGAAAGTATTGTATATTATGAGTATGATATTGTTTACATACTATGTTTTCTATAGTAAATGCCAAAGAATTATATTTTCATGATGGCTGAATTTTGTTGTATGTATATGTCATCAGTTGGATTGTGTTCCCCTAAAGGAGATGTTGAAGTCCCAGCCCCTGGTATCTGTGAATTTGGCATTATTTGGCCATAGGGTCTTTGTCTGCAGATGTAATCAAGTTAAAATGAGATCATACTGGATTAAGGTATTCCCTAAATCTAATGACCAATGTCCTTACAAGAGGCCATGTGAAGGCACAGGTACAGAGACAGTCAGAGAGAATGCCACTCAGAGACAAGAGTGATAGAGCTGTAAACCAAGAAGTGTCAAAGATTGCTGGCAGTTACCAGAAGCTAGGAGAGAATCATAAAAAAGTTTTATCCTCAGAGCCTCAAGAAGGAACCAACCTTACTGACATCTTGATTTCAAACTTCTAGCTTCCAGACTGTGAGAGAATAAAGTTCTATAAGCCACCCAGTTTGTAATAATTTGCTATAGGAGTCGTAGGAAGCTAAAATAGTATATTTTACCCCTGTAAAGCTGCCTTTTGAAAAATAACATAAGGATATATTGCAAACAATATATGCAAACAGCATTGGTGAATTGTTTCTTATAACAACTTATTTTTTAAAATTAAATCCAAGGTTGTATATTAGTTAGCATAGCCTAACTGATGTAGTAAGTAGTCCCCAAATGTGCTATATTTTTGCTCTTCTGATAATACCGGACAGGAGAAAAAGTTGGCAGTGATCCAACTTGATGTAGGCTCTGGCATATTCAACAGTTTGTTTGCTACAACTCCTGTGAAGAAGTACAGAGGAACACAGGTGTGATAGTTTCACGAGCCAAGACTGGAATAGGTGCCAATCACTTTCACACGTATTTCCTTGGCTGACACACAGTTGTATGGCTTTACCTCACTGCCAAGGAACCTAGTAAATTTGTTTAGCTGTGTACTAGCTCTTGAAGAAATATTGCTTCAATTTGAGATGAACAAAAATTGAATATTCTCAGCTAAAGAATCTCTGTGAAAGTTCATTACTACCATACCACTTTAGACCAGGCTATAGCAGTAGTATTATAATTGGTCTTCATATAGCCACTCACTTCTCCACCCCAATCCAATGAGGACTTCTTAAAATGTAAGCCTCTTCATGCCGTGCCTCAGTTTAATACTCTTCAATAGATATCCAGTGTTGATTTAAGTGAAAATACTTAATAGATCCTAGGAATTCTAACATGATCTGAGTTTTGCTTATGTTTCCAAACTTACCTATTTAAGTAAGTCCTTTATATTCTTTTCTCAAGCTAATTTAAACTTCTTACAATACCTAAAACATCATACTTCAGCATCTAAAACCCATCATGCTTTCTCTCACCTCAGTGAGAGACTAGACCTGAATGATAAGGTCTAGTCCCTTAACATTCAGGTCTACTCTCAGAATCATTTCCTGTGAAGCAATTATACTCCAATAAAGATGCGAATACAAAAATAATTTCCTTAAGGAAACTTTTTTCCATTGACTCATATGTCCCAAGGCTAAGTTAGTTCTCCTGTATTTAGGCTTATAGAAAGTCCTGTACATATCCCTTTAGAGCACAGGCACATAAGTAATTATTTAAATAATTATAATAATTATTTTTTAAATCTGAGTTTCCCAGTTAAAAATTTACAAGCAGAGATTGTGGCAGTTTTGTCCACCATTTCCTATTTCAGTGACCATCACATAGCAGGTCGTTAAAAGGTCAATTAATTGATGGCGCTGCTTACTGTTTGATAGAAGGGTATCTACTTATATACTTTCCAAAATGGATTTTTCTTGAATTGAGAGAGACAGAGTAAGGTAACCAAATAATTGTATTATTTTTTTGAAAAATATTGGAATCCGTGAGGTAACATGCCTTTGATAATAGCACAAAAGAGCACACACCTAACCCCTGTCTCATTTTGTAATCACGTGTGTAATAAAACCACAGAATAGAAATGACAGGGACTTATTATTTGGTACAGAAGTCATATACCCTAAAGATGCTGCTAGTTTTCTAATTTTTTTGATTTCTATGATCATGTGAAGTTTGCATTAAAGAACAGACAAGTTTCCCAGACACATAGTCGATTTCATAAACAAACACACTTAAAACATCTCTAAGCCCCTGTCTCCCACCACAAAGCAATAGTGCTTGGTTAGGACTGATAGAATAAATAAAATGAAACAACAAAACATTTGAATGCCCTAAATTGCGAAGCTAGGTTCATTGAAAAATTCTTAATGTTTTAAATGTGCATAAACATAATATATAAGGCAGAATGTTTATTAAGGATGGCTCTCAGAACTTATTACTTCCAAATCTTAAAAAATATGTCCAGAATTTGCATGAATGTATAATGCTCATCACTGATAATTTATCCATTTATAGATGGATAATTTCCATATATCATGGAAAAATTTACTGGGATATTAAAGTGGAGTGCGTGGGGCTGGAGCACTCTTGCTGGGCTGGGAGACCGCAGCGGTGCTCCCGTAGTGCTGCCCCAGTGAGTGCTGACAATGGCCATCTCCACCCCACCTGGATCATAGCCCAGGCCCGCCGGTCTGTCTCTGCATGGCTAGACTGAGTCTTTTTCCAGGGCCCAACTGGTCCAGGTTGTGTGCTAGGCTGTGGTGTGG
Source organism: Grampus griseus (assembly GCF_964374135.1). Taxonomy (NCBI): domain Eukaryota; kingdom Metazoa; phylum Chordata; class Mammalia; order Artiodactyla; family Delphinidae; genus Grampus; species Grampus griseus. The sequence goes on from NC_138997.1 coordinate 65,859,252, forward strand.
AGTGAGCAGGGCCAAGTTATTCACACCATTTGGATTGGGGAGTGCGGGGAGGCAGCGGCTGCCAGTTCAAACTCTCTCCACCCTAACTGTTGGCAAACCAGCACACGTGCTCCCCTCACGAGTGGAATAGGCTTCTCCAGCCTTTCTTTCTGTCCAAGAGGTTCTCCTGGGCTTCCCTGGTGGCGCAGTGGTTGAGAGTCCGCCTGCCGATGCAGAGACACAGGTTTGTGCCCCGGTCTGGGAAGATCCCACATGCCGCGAAGCGGCTGGGCCCATGAGCCATGGCCCCTGAGCCTGCGCGTCTGGAGCCTGTGCTCCGCAACAGGAGAGGCCACAACAGTGAGAGGTCCGCGTACGGCAAAAAAAGAGACTTTCTTAAAATCTCCCTTTCAGAATTTCATAAAAAGACATTTTTAAAGATTTGGAGTAGATAAACAATAACTCTATATTGATAGGAAGATAGCTTTTACTTCTGTTTCAAAGAAACTTGGGAAATCTCAGTTCTAGATTTGGGGTTTTTTTGCATTTTTAATCTAGATATTTTTATCGTTCTAATTCTAAATGAAAGATTTTAAGAGCACTATCTTAAATACTTTGTATTAACAGACTCATTTGGGATTTTTAAACATAAATACTTTTAAATTTAGTTAGTAACTTATTCCGTATTGCTACAGAGCATGGAAAGTGTGCTTGGCTGTGTGTGTACACACTCATATGGCATAATACATAGTCAGATAATTTGCATATGGTGTATTTTGTAGCCATTCAATAGCAGAAACGTTAAATTTAATAATTTGTGGAATCTTCAACAATATGATCCAATGACAGGAGATCCTCTGACAGTGAAACATGATATGTCCAAATTAAAGTCCATTTAGCCCAGCTTAGATCTGAGCCATATCTATGGCCAATGTTTTTCTGATACGAATATAAAGAGTTAATTTAAAAATTTTTCATAAGCATGAATAGTAAATGAATAAAACTAAATTATCAACTTGAAAAGAGGATGAAAATATATATTTAACTGTCGATACTATAATGAGTAGAAAGAAATGATTAGAATTACATAATTCTCTAAAGTTAGAATACCTAATAGTAGCTTTATGATGCATTATCTTAGGGAAGACTTATTTACTCCATGCTTACTGAGTGACTGACTAACTCAGTGACTGTCCACACTGAGTAACACTGTCACACATTTACCTGTCTCAGATTTCAGTTCCTTCCAACCTGGCAGGTACTTACATATTTTAAATGATTTTAATGAGAACAAATTCCTTTATAAAAAATACTCAGCAACGTTTTGTTAACTGGAAAACTCAGCATTCACTAGAGCTGTTTTGCCAACTTCCCCCACAATACAAACACTGTATAACTTTACCTCTGTTAACTTTTCTATCTTGCAACTGAAGTGCTTTATTCCTACCAGAAAGAATGAAACGCTAAAGTCTCAGTGAACCTTGACTCATTTTCTTTTCCCCCAGGTCACATTAAAAGAAACATTAGTTCTATTTCGTTTCTATTCTGTTTCCCTTCCCTCTCACCAACTATGATTGACTGTGATAAAACAACAATGATGACAATAACAACAAAGTGACACCCCTATTAATGTGAATAATACCTCCTAATAATATCTGGAAGATAGAGAAGTCATGAGGACAAAACTCTGCATCATTAAAAACAAAATTAGGTAACAACCGAGAATTGGAAAAACAGAAATATCTGACCACAGAAAAATAACTGTGCAAATAAAGGGAGAGAAAAAAAAAAAAAAAAAAAACTTACTGGAACCTAGAATGTGGTCTGAGGTTTACAGAATGACCTGGAGAGTGGTTGAGAAGACTGTCCAGATAGATGAGCATCTGAGAATTGAAACTCAGAAAGGGATATCTGATAAGGAAATTTAGGCTGAAACCCCAGGCAGTGAAATTCTCTGCTCAGGCTTCCCTCCAAGAATATGATGAGAGGTTGAGCTTCGTTGGGAAATCGCCTGATGCCCTCCTCCTTCTCCTCACTCTTTCAACTTGGTGTGGCTGTGGACGCTGGAGGAGTTGTGGAGGAGCTGAAACAAAACAGTAACCCATTTAATATTTTATTTTTAGTGAGTAAACAGAGAACATCTATTCTAAAATTTATGAACACTGTACAAGCATACCTTGTTTTACTGTGCTTCACAGATGTGGTGTAGTTTACAAATTGAAGGTCTGTGGCAACCTTGTGTCAAGCAAGTCTATCGGTGATATTTTTCCAATAGCATTTACTGACTTCCTATCTCTGTGTCCCATTTTGGTAATTCTCACAATCTTTCAAACTTTTTCATTATTATATTTGTTATGATCTGTGGTCAGTGATCTTTGATGTTATATGACTCACTGGCTCAGATGATGATAAGAATTTTTTAGCCATAAAGTATTTTTAATTAAGGTATGAACATTTCTTTTTAGACACAATGCTATTGCACATCTAATGGACTACACATAGCATAAACATAACTTTTACGCACCTCAGAAAACCAAAAAATTCATGTGACTTGCTTTATTGCAATATTTGGTTTATTGCAGTGGTCTGGAACTGAACCTACAATATCTCTGACATATGTCTGTAACCTCAAATGACCCAGAACAGGGTTTCCCACAGGAAGATAAAACACACTTATGAATATCCTTGATGTCCCAATAAACAATAGGGTGAAGTACTTGAATACCTTAATCTTACAGGTCTCAGACTCTCATTTTCTGTTCATATATAAAGTTCCTACACAAAGCTAGAAAAGTGATCAATGTTCCATAAAGGGACGATTTTCAATTGCACCCTGGCTTCACCAGAACAAAAGATTAGTGACAGCTTGAAACCCTTTCTTCTTTGTGGCTTCAGTTAACCATCTGAAAATCCAAGAAAATGAAATGATGACTTAATCTTAAGAGGGGGGTGTCATTATCATAACTTTCTACACCTCATATAAGACTCCAAAATTCTCTTCCTATTTAGGGAATCCATGAAAGCCAAATTTTACTGGAGGTATCTCCCTTGGGGATATCTAACACAAGTAAAGGGATATTTTAAATTTTCATGACCAGCCAGACCAACCTCATGCATTTCATATAAAAAGTGAAAATTGTGTTTTCCCTACTCTCTAAACTATATTTTCCACTTCTTTGTTGACTCTTCTGATAAGATGAATGCTAGGCCTTGATATGCGGAAGGAAGGGGTTTGAAATGAGAGATAACATACATATATTGCTTAGCAAAAGCAGCCTATCTCTGAAAGAAAGAACCCAGGGACTGTGAGACTCACCAGTGTGTTCAATGAAGCATAGCTGATGATATGAGCAGGCTTGGGGCTGAGGTGCTCATTTACAAAAGTGGAAGCGATGGGTCAGCTATTGACAACCAGAACCACCCAACTTCTGAACCAAATAAACAAGAAGTTTATATGCATTTGCAGCTATGATGAAAACAAATAGGAAACGATAGAGAAGCTAATAGGAGGAAAATTATTTCTGAAGACAGGACACCATACTGTGCTAAATAATCTTTTCTGGTTGCTGCATAATGAATTCTAAATCAGTAGTTCTAGTGTACACTTATATATAAAATTTTCAGTCAATGTATTTTACTTTTTAACATTGCAGATAAAGCTATTGTAGCAGAAAATTGCAAAGATTCAGAAATGGAAAAGAACAGATGAGAAATTCTAAAAAACTGACAAAAATAGGGTGGAAGGGTTTTGGTAGGGAGACATCAAAATAACTTTTATGGAGAGAAACAATTTTTCAGCATGTGTATCATTCACGCTTGCAGTGTTTGAAAATATTTCTTTTCTAAATCTTGGACTTTTTCCATTCACCATGATGTTGCCATGCACACCATTTTCTCTATGGTAAGTGCAAAGTCTTGAAACAGTGAGACTCTTTCTCTCAAGAATTTTATTTGTATGCTTCATGAAGTGCCCCACTGCAACAAGAGCCTCTGTCTACTTGCTGTCCCTGTCTCCCCTACAAGTTTTACAGCCTTCTCTTCCTTTCCTTTTTACTATGCTACTAAATGCTTTTCAATCAAGATTGAACAATGGGAGATTTTTATGGAAGAGAGAGGTAAAACACTTTTCCCCTACCTATAGAGCAATTATTAAGTTTCATATTGTTGATCATTTCTTTACAAGCTGTATGTTTTGTCATATGTGTGTGTCATGTATGATTAAAGCATGTGTTTGTGTGCTCAGTCTATGATTACATCTATATGATATTAAACTATAAGATATAGAGATAATCTGCCAAATAAGCTAGCTATATAATATTCAGAAACCAAATTTCTGTCACTTGTCAAAATGAGGTCATCAGTCAAATCAATATTTTTCTTCTCTGTTCATTTAGCCTATTGGGACAATTAAATTTATTCAAAGGGCTCTATTCTTCTTTCTCAAGGATCTGATTAATTAGTACATTTCCCCCCCTTAGAACAGCATTAGCTTCCTTTGTCTGGAATCATTAAACTTCACTTAATTTCCTTCAGTCTATTTATCTTAGAAACTGAGGCATCAAAGTAGTTAGTATGACTGATTCCTTCATGGTTTAACCAGTGAGAACATGCATATGGGGCCATGCTCAAACCAATCCTTTTGTCTCCAGCTATGTCTTTGTACACAAAAGAACCAACTGGGAATAAAGCCTGTAGTTCACTTACAGATAATATTGTTATGTGGCCACAGCTTTAGACAATCTCCTAAATGCCAAGTATATGTTGGCAATCAAAACAGAGTGGGTAGCTATCCAAATTTCTATTCTCTTGAATATGTATAGCCTCTTCTTTGCTGAAGAGTTTGCCGGTGTTGAGAATTTGGATTCAAACGTGGCATTTAAAACCCACAAAATGATTTTTCATCAAAAATGAAAACCAAGATTGCCATTTAAATAGAAGATCAGAGGATAAGACAAAGAGAATCACAATGATGAGTAGAAAAATAGACACATGGAGAGATTAGAATGGCAAAAGAACAGAGCAAAGTTAGAAAGCTTTTGATTGATGTGAAATATATTGAATACCTTAGGAGTGATCAACATTGTAGGAACCATGAGCTCTATAGAAGTAATAGATATATTGTAAGCTGAAGGCAAGTGCAATAAAATTTAAGAAAATAATTATTAAATATCAATTGAATTGAAAAATCAATTACAAGACTGTGAACTAAGGGTGAATTTGTGTGGCAAAAGTGTTAAAAAATGAGGGGATGAGGAGATAAGTGAGGGCTGATATAGCAGGAGAAAGTTTAGGGTAGATGTTATCAAGTACCGTGATGAATGATACTTGCAGAAAAAATAAAATTTACTAGGTCAAGGAGAAATGGAGTGAAGTTCTAAGTGAGGGAAAACAGGAACAGTAGTGAGCGTGTATATTTATTTCTTGTTGCTGCTATAACAAATTACTATGAACTGGATGGCCTAAAACAACTTGTGGCCGGCAGTCCAAAATTAGTATCACTGAACCAAAAGGTGTCAGCAGAGCTGTCCTCCCCGCTGGCTACTCTAAGGTACAATACATTTCTTGCCTCTTGTAGCTTCTGATGCTACTGGCATCCTTGGTGCTTGTGGCCAAATCACTGCTATCTCTGCCTTCATGGTCACATTCACTTCTGTTTCTGTTAAATCTCCCTCTGGCTTCCTCCTAAACAGTTGCTTGTGATTATATCTAGGGTCCACACAGATAGTCCAAGATAACCTCTTCATCTCAAGATCCTGAACTCCTTGATTTAATCACACCTGCAAAGATCTTTTATTCTTATAAGGTAACATTTAGACATTCCAAGGATTAGGAATCTAATCCCCAGGGTCTGGGGACCATTATTCAGCCTCCCACCACACGGCAGCTTTGAGAGAGAGCAATGAGGCTGAGCTAATGGGCAGCTGAAGGAGGTTTACTGAGGAAGGAGAAGCAATAAAACAGGGTAAGAAATTGCGGTTGTTTTATAAATGATCCTAAAACCCAGAAAAATTTATACTTGGTAGCATATGATCTTCCAGTCTATTTTGTCCAGAAGTTACGTTTTACAATAACACATCATTCTTCAAATTTCCCCAAGATATTTTTATTTGAATACTTTATTATAAAAACACTTTGAATATTAATGATTTTGAAAAACACATAATCTTACGGTGATGCTGATCCTTTGTAAAACTTTATATTCAAGTAATATGGTAAGGATTCACTCAATAACCGCTATGAAATTTTCAAGAATATGTATCAATGATATGATCAACATGCTTAATTTTCAGTATGTTAACACTTCTAATTTATCACCTCTCAAATGCTGCTAAAGAAAAAACCTTTAAAGATTTGAAAAATGATTAGTTATTGTCTGCTCTCATTGCTAATAACATAATGAACTGGAAAAGAGAAAAAACACATGTTTCAAGCTGACCACAGAAATTTAAATATAAACACTGCATTGATCTTTTTAATTGAAAATTAAAATAAAGGTGAATTTGAGAAAGGAAGACACTGGTTTTTTTTTTTCATTTTGTCCTATGCTATTACTCCAGCATGACCATAGTTTTCTCTACAGGTGTGAAAGAAAAGACTGAAGCAGTAACCTTTTATTGCCTCTTTGAATGGCAAAATCCCAGAGAGGGTTCAATACTTCTTTGACTCAGAAAAACTGATCTGTGAAATGCAGTCTTGATTTGCCAGTAAACTGCTTGCCTTCATTTATGAGGTGGTATCTTTAAATAATACATGTGTTTAGATATAGTTAGGTTCAAATATAATTATAGAGAACATGATGAAATGTATTCAACTTAAGATTATACCAGCAATATATTACTTGTTCTTTGTACTAAATAATTCATGAGACCCTTTATTTAACAATCACCAAAACTTAGCAACATCTACCACACTGATCCACAAGGGAGATGTATTTTTAAGAACTTTATTTCTTTGTTAATACACATCATATATTGATTTTTTATTTTGTTTTCATGCAGGTATATACAATAGTAATCAAAAAGACATAATTTGCTGTAACATAATTTAGGCAATAAATGTTTCTCAAAGCTTCAAAGTTTGGTTGATGTAAGAAAAATTACTGAACCAAATGTTGGGAAATCAGAAATCATAGGCCAATTGATTTTACCAGAAAAACATTCCAGTTAACATTATATTAATTCTAACAGCAAAATTTCTCTGTATTAGCAATAACAACATAAAGAAAACCCCAGAGTAATTATAAACAAAACCAAAATCTTTTGTGTGATATTTTGCTCTAATCAAGGAAAACAAAGTATCTGATGGGTAAGATTATTTTCAGCAATTTGAAACCGTCAGGTGTCTAGCATCCCATTTTATTCCATGTTTGACTATTGTATTTAAACTATTGCCATAAAACAAAAGCTATTAACTGCATAATGCAGGTCAAATGATACTTTCAGTGAAAATTGTTTAGAGTACAGGAAATCATACCTTTAATATATTTTTTTTAAAAAAGAGCTTTTGTGTCAAAAGAATATTTGAATTCCAAGTGAAGCACATACACATTTTGTGATTTTAAGTAAGTTACCTTTTCAGAGCCTCAGTAGTCTTATATAAAATATGGAGATAAGTTCAATTGTTTTGAACATTAAATATGATCTATATAATAAAAATAGCTAATAATCATCTAAAACTTATTATATGAATGACACTATGTAAAACTATGTGTATCACATGTATTCACTTCCTTAATCCCCACAGTAACTCAGTTAGTAAGGTACTAGTATATACCCTATTTTACAGAGGAGGAAAATAAGACATAAAGAGGGTAGGGAACTTGCCTAAGATAACACTGTTACTAGATTGAAGAGCCAGGATTAAGACTTAAACAATTTTGCTCCAGAGGCTTCCTTTAATAATCAATAACATAATACCACAACAATAATCTGTCTCCCTAGAACATATCTAATATGATGGAATATACTATCTGCTCAATAAATAATAGCTAGTTTTTTAAAACTCTTGACTCTCATCCTGCATGTATACTTGCTTCTGGACAATCAATACTCCTTTCTAAGTCCTAATTTCCTCATTATATGATTGAAAGTATGAATTTCATTGCTTCCCCCTAAATCACAAATTCTATGATGATGCCATTGTATTATGTTTATGTAATATGAGCAAAAAAAGTAATTTTAATTTTTTTCAATAAATTAAGCTATGAAAATTCTCCTTACTCTATATCAGATTATGTAATATATAATATATATAATATGCATTTTCTATGGTGAATACTTGTAAATCAGCAGTGAAACTCAAAATAATTACAGTAGAATTAAGAGTAAGTTTCACTTTACTTAGAGTATACTTTGGAACACTTAGTATTTGTTTGCACCTGAGAAACCCATGTTTTGTAAGATAATTAATTCAAGAAAATGATTCTAGATGATAGCGTGTTCATATATGAATAACTTGAGCTTTAGTTAGTTTCCAAAAGAGAGAAGTTTGATACATAAATGAATTTCATCTCCTTGAGCGTCACTTCAAAATTCAGTCACAATAGTTTGGTGATTTATTTTTTTTAGTGAATTCTTCCCATTCTAATTAAATTTAATAAATATTTATTGGAATTTACTCTGTCAAGTACTGTAGAAACTATGCAGGAAATAAATAAATAAGACCAAAACACAGTACCTACTCTCCAGGTACTCACAGTTGCAATTGCATACCCACATACACATACTAGACAAAGCAGAGTGAGATAAGTGTGTGTGTGTGTGTGTGTGTGTGTGTCTGTCTGTGTGTGTGTGTGTCTGTGTGTGTGTTTGGAGGTGTTGATTAAGAAAACAAAGAAAACTTGAGGTTATAAATTGCTGACAGGTCCAAATAACTGAAGATGAAATAGAAACCAATGAGGCACACTACATAAGATTTTCACTGACAACAACCACAGGGGAGTAGAATCATGTCCAGTAAACTGTAATAATAGCATTAGAAAGTTTAAAAACACTTTTTTTTATTATTAGTTACCTATTTTATACATAGTAGTGTATATATGTCAATCCCAATCTCCCAATTCAACCCACAACCCCCACCCCGCTTTCCCCCCTTGGTGTCCATGCATTTGTTCTCTACATCTGTGTCTCTATTCTGCCTTGCAAACCGGTTCAGCTGTACCATTTTTCTAGATTCCACATGTATGCGTTAATATACGATACTTGTTTTCCTCTTTCTGAATTACTTCATTCTGTGTGACAATCTCTAGATCCATCCACATCTCTGAAAATGGCCCAATTTCATTCCTGTTTATGGCTGAGTAATATTCCATTGTTTATAGGTACCACATCTTCTTTATCCATTCGTCTGTCATTGGGCATGTAGGTTGCTTCCATGACATGGCTATTGTAAATAGTGCTGCAATGAACATTGGGGCGCATGTGTCTTTTTGAATTATGGTTTTCTCTGGGTATATGCCCAGCAGTGGGATTGCTGGTTCATATAGTAATTCTGTTTTTACTTTGTTAAGGAAACTCCGTACTGTTCCCCATAGTGACTGTATCAATTTACATTCCCACCAACAGCATACAAGGGTTCCATTTTCTCCATATCCTCTCCAGCATTTGTTGTTTGTAGATTTTCTGATGATGCACATTCTAACCAGTGTGAAGTGATACCTTGTTGTAGTTTTGATTTGCATTTCTCTAATAATTAGTGATGTTAAGCAGCTTTTCATGTATCTCTTGGCTATCTGTATGTCTTTGGAGAAATGTCTATTTAGGTCTTCTGCCCATTTTTTGATTGGGTTGTTTGTCTTTTTAATATTGAGCTGCATGAGCTGTTTATATATGTTGGAGATTAATCCTTTGTCCATTGATTCGTCTGCAAATATATTCTCCCATTCCGAGGGTTGTCTTTACATATTGTTTATAGTTTCCTTTGCTGCACAAAAGGTTTTAAGTTTCATTAGGTCCCATTTGTTTATTTTTGTTTTTATTTCCATTGCTGTATGAGGTGGGTCAAAAAAAGATCTTGCTGTGATTTATATCAGAGTGTTCTTCCTATGTTTTCCTCTAACAGTTTTATGGTGTCTGGTCTTATACTTAGGTCTTTAATCCATTTTGAGTTTATTTTTGTGTATGGTGTTAGGGAGAGTTCTAATTTCATTCTTTTACACGTAGCTGTCCAGTTTTCCCAGCACCACTTATTGAAGAGGCTGTCTTTTCTCCATTGTATCTACTTGCCTCCTTTGTCATATATTAGTTCACCACAGGTGCATGGGTTTATCTCTGGGCTTTCTATCCTGTTCCATTGATCTATATTTCTGTTTTTGTGACAGTACCATACTGTCTTGATTACTGTAGCTTTGTAGTATAGTCCGAATTCAGGGAGCCTTATTCCTCCAGTTCTGTTTTTTTGCCCTCAAGATTGCTTTGGCTCTTCAGGGTCTTTTGTACCTCCATAAAAATTTTAAGTTTTTTTTGTTCTAGTTCTATAAAAAATGCCACTGGTAATTTGATAGGGATGGCACTGAATCTGTAGATTGATCTGGGTAGTATAGTCATTTTCACAACTTTGGTTCTTCCAGTCCAAGAACATGGTATATCTCTCCATCTGTTTGTATCATCTTTGATTTCTTTCATCAGTGTCTTCTTATACTTTTCTGAGTACAGGTCTTTTACCTCCTTGTAGGTTTATTCCTAGGTATTTTATTCTTTTTTGTTGCAATGGTGAATGGGATTGTTTCCTTAATTTCCCTTTCTGATCTTTCACTGCTAGTGTATAGGAATGCAAGAGATTTCTGTGCATTAATTTTGTACCTTCAAATTTACTAAATTCATTGATTAGCTCTAATAATATTCTGGTGGCACCTTTAGGATTATCTATGTATAGTATTCTGTCATCTGCAAACAGTGACAGATTTACTTATTCTTTTGCAATTTGTATTCCTTTTATTTCTTTTTCTTCTCTGACTGCTGTGGCTAAGACTTCCAAATCTATGTTGAATAATCATGGACAGAGTGGACATCCTTGTCTTATTCCTGATCTTAGAGGAAGTGTTTTCAGTTTTTTACTATTGAGAATGATATTTGTTGTGAGTTTGTCATATATGGCTTTTAGTATGTTGAGGTAGGTTCCCTCTGTGCCCACTTTCTGGAGAGTTTTTATCATAAATGGGTGTTGAATTTTGTCAGAAGATTCTCCTGCCTCTACTGAGTTGATCATATGTTTTTTTTATTCTTCAATCTGTTAATATGGTATATCACAGTGATTGATTTGCATATATTGAAGAATCCTTTTATCACTGGGATAAATGCCACTTGATCATAGTGTATGATCCTTTTAATATGTTGTTGGATTCTGTTTGCTAGTATTTGTTGCAGATTTTTGTATCTATATTCATCGGCAATAGTGGTCTCTAATTTTCTTTTTTTTGTAGTATCTTTTTCTGATTTTGGTATCAGGGTGATTGGTAGAATGAGTTTGAGAGTGTTCCTTCCTCTGCAATTTTTGGAAGAGTTTGAGAAGGATGGGTGTTAACTCTTCTCTAAATGACTGATAGGATTCACCTGTGAAGCCATCTGGTCCTGGACTTTTGTTTTTTGGAAGATTTTTAATCACAGTTTCAATTTCATTACTTGTGATTAGTCTGTTCATATTTTCTGTTTCTTCCTGGTTTAGTCTTGGAAGGTTGTACCTTTGTAAGAATTTGTCCATTTATTCCAAGCTGTTCATTTTATTGGCATAGAGTTGCTTGTAGTAATCTCTTATGAGTCTTTCTATTTCTGTCGTGTCCATTTAAACTTCTCCTTTTTCATTTCTGATTTTATTGATTTGAGTCCTCTCCCTCTTTTTCTTGATGAGTCTGGCTAAAGATTCTAGTTTTATTGATTTTTGATATTGTTTTCTTTGTTTCTACTTCATTTATTTCTGCTCTGATCTTTATGATTTCTTTGCTTCTACTAACTTTGGGTTTTGTTTGTTCTTCTTTCTCTAGTTCCTTTACATGTAAGGTTAGATTGTTTATTTGAGATTTTTCTTGTTTCTTGAGGTAGGATCATATTGCTATAAACTTCCCTCTTAGAACTGCTTTTGCTGCATCCCATTGGTTTTGGATCGCTGTGTTTTTGTTGTCATTTGTCTCTAGGAATTTTTTGATTTCCTGTTTGATTTCATCAGTGATCTATTGGTTATTTAGTAACATATTGTTTAGCCTCCATGTGTTTGTGTTTTTTACTTTTTTTTCCCCTGTAATTTATTTCTAGTCTCATAGCATTGTGGTCAGAAAAGATGTTTGATATGACCTCAATTTTCTTAAATTTACCAAGGCTTGATTTGTGACTCAAGATGTGATGTATCCTGGAGAATATTCTGTGTACACTTGAGAAGAAAGTGTAATCTGCTGTTTTTGGATGGAAAGTCCAATAAATATCAATTAAAACTATCTTGTCGGGCTTCCCTGGTGGCGCAGTGGCTGAGAGTCCGCCTGCCGATGCAGGGGACATGGGTTCGTGCCCCGATCCGGGAAGATCCCACATGCCGCGGAGCGGCTGGGTCCGTGAGCCATGGCCGCTGAGCCTGCGCGTCTGGAGCCTGTGTTCCGAAATGGGAGAGGCCACAACAGTGAGAGGCCCGTGTACCGCAAAAAAAAAAAAAAAAAAAACACACACACACACACACAAAACTATCTTGTCTATTGTATCATTTAAAGCTTGTGTTTCCTTATTAATTTTCTGTCTGCTTGATCTGCCCTTTGTTGTAAGTGAGGTGTTAAAGTCCCCCACTAAGATTGTGTTACTGTTGATTTCCTCTTTTATAGTTGTTAGCATTTGCCTTACGTATTGAGGTGCTCCTATGTTGGGTGCATATATATTTATAATTGTTATATCTTCTTCTTGGATTGATCCCTTGATCATTATGTAGTGTCCTTCTTTGTCTCTTGTAACAGTCTTTATTTTAAAGTCTATTTTTTCTGATATGAGCATTGCTACTCCATCTTTCTTTGATTTCCTTTTGCATGGAATATCTTTTTCCATTCCCTCTCTTTCAGCGTATGTGTTCCTAGGTCTGAAGTGTGTCTCTTTTAGACAGCATATATTCAGGTCTTGTTTTTGTATTCATTCAGCGAACCTGTGTCTTTTGGTTGGTGCATTTAATCCATTCACATTTAAGGTAATTATCAATCTGTATGTTCCTATTACCATTTTCTTAATTGTTTTGGGTTTGTTTTGTAGGTCCTTTTCTACTCTGTGTTTCCCACTTAGAGAATTTCTTTTAGCATTTGTTGTAGAGCTGGTTTGGTGGTGCTGAATTCTCTTAGCTTTTGCTTGTCTGTAAAGTTTTAATTTCTCTGTCAAATCTGAATGAGATCCTTGCCATGTAGAGTGATCTTGGTTGTAGGTTCATCCCTTTCATCACTTAACATAAATCATGCCACTCCCTTCTGGTTTGTAGAGTTTCTGCTGAGAAATCAGCTGTTAACCTTATGGGAGTTTTATTGTATGTTGTCATTTTTCCCTTGTTGCTTTTAATAATTTTTCTTTGTCTTTAATTTTTGTCAATTTGATTACCGTATGTCTTGGCATGTTTCTCCTTGGGTTTATCCTGCCTAGGAGTCTCTGTGCTTCTTGGACTTGGGTGGCTATTTCCTTTCCCATATTAGGGAAGTTTTCAACTATAATCTCTTCAAATATTTTCTCAGGTCCTTTCTGTCTCTCTTCTCCTTCTAGGACCCGTATAATGTAAATGTTGGTGTGTTTCATATTGTCCCAGAGGTCTCTTAGTCTGTCTTCATTTCTTTTCATTCTTTTTTCTTTATTCTGTTTCACGGCAGTGATTTGCACCATTCTGTCTTCCAGGTCTCTTGTCCGCTTTTCTGCCTCAGTTATTCTGCTATTGATTCCTTCTAGTGCATTTTTCATTTCAGTTATTGTATTATTCATCACTGTTTGTTTGTCCTTTAATTCTTCTAGGTCTTTGTTAAACATTTCTTGTAACTTCTCAATCTTTGCCTCCATTCTTTTCTGAGGTCCTGGATCATCTTCACTATCATTCTTCTGAATTCTTTTGAATAGTGGAGTGAAGTTGCCTTTCTCCACTTCATTTAGTTGTTTTTCTGGGGTTTTATCTTGTTCCTTCATCTGGTACATAGTCCTCTGCCTTTTCATTTTGTCTATCTTTCTGTGACTGTGGTTTTCGTTCCACAGGCTGCAGGATTGTAGTTCTTCTTGCTTCTGCTGTCTGCTTTCTGGTAGATGAAGCTATCTAAGAGGCTTGTGCAAACTTTCTGATGGGAGGGACTGGTGGTGTGTAGAGCTGGGCATTGCTCTGTTGGGAAGAGCTTAGTAAAACTTTAATCCACTTGTTTGCTGATGGGTAGCGTTGAGTTCCCTCCCTGTCTGTTGTTTAGCTGAATGTGACCCAGCACTGGAGGCTACAGGCTCTTTGGTGGGGCTAATGGCGGACCAGATGACTCATGCCAAGGAGTACTTCCCAGAACTTCTGCTGCCAGTGCCCTTGTCCCCACAATGAGCCACAGCCACCTCCCAACCCTGCCTCTGCAGGAGACCCTCCAGCACTAGCAGGTAGGTCTGGTTCAGTCTCTATGGCATCACTGCTCCTTCCCCTTAGGTCCCGATGTGCACACTATTTTCTGTGTGCCCTCCAAGAGTGGAGTCTCTGTTTTCTCCAGTCCTGTCAAAGTTCTGCAATCAAATCCTGCCAGGCTTCAAAGTCTGATTCTCTGGGAATTCCTCCTCCCATTGCCAGACCCCCAGGTTGGGAAGCCTGATAAGGGACTCAGAACCTTCAGTCCAGTGGGTGGACTTCCGTGGTATAAGTGTTCTCCAGTTTGTGAGTCGCCCATCCAGCGGTTATGGAATTTGATTTTATTGTGATTGTGCCCCTCCTACCATCTCATTGCGGCTTCTCCTTTGTCTTTGAATGTGAAGTATCTTATTTGGTGAGTTGCAGTGTCTTCCTGTCGTTGATTGTTCAGCAGTTAGTTGTGATTCTGGTGCTCTGTCAAGAGGGAGTGAGCGCACTACTCTTGCAAGAGGGAGTGGGTCCTTCTACTCTGCCATCTTGAACTAATCTCTAAAAATATTTTTTAAGTTCTTTCAACCCTGCTAAAACTTAGAACCATACTTAAAAGATTAAAGGGGGAGAAAAAAACAGCAAAAATAAACTCTTCCTTGATCAAAGACTTTTGATCAGACAAACTTTTTTTTTTAATTAATTAATTTATTTTTGCTATGTTGGGTCATCATTTCTGTGCCAGGGCTTTCTCTAGTTGTGGCAAACGGGGGCCACTCTTCATCGTGGTGCAAAGACCTCTCACTATCGCAGCCTCTCTTGTTGCAGAGCACAGTCACCAGACGCGCAGGCTCAGTAGTTGTGGCTCATGGGCCTAGTTGCTCCATGGCATGTGGGATCCTCCCAGACCAGGACTCGAACCCATGTCCCCTTCATTAGCAGGCAGATTCTCAACCACTGCGCGACCAGGGAAGCCCCCAGACAAACTTTTTAGAAACACTTTTGTATCAAACCAAAGTCAGGTCTCTGACACAATTACAAGTTCTAAATACAGCTCAGTGAGGAAAAATATATGATTTGTTGGAATCAGTTTATACATAATGGCAGTATATTCATCTAAAAATTTTTTTAAAGTACAGAATGTAGCTACACCTTAGAAAACAGAAAAGGCCTTTCACCTTGTGAAGGTGATCTTATATAAATAAGAAGGTAGTAAAGTTTTCTTAATCTGGATTTTAAAGTTAGAATAGTGTTCTCAGCTTCAGAGACATAGAGTTGGCTTGTCTATGGTGGTCGTGTTTTTATTGAAAGGATGGATGTATTTATTAGAAACCCCACTAATTTTTATTTTTAAGAGATTACACATATGATGCTATAACAAAGACCCAAAGTAAAGGTGACTCAAATAAGAAGCAAGTTGATTTTTCTCAAAAGTAATGATGGGAGAGTAATTGATCCAAGATAATGGATCAGCATCATGGTGTCATAGACACAGGCCCATGTATTTTGTGGTTCTGCCATCTCTGTGACATAACCCTCACGTACAAGGTCCAAGGTTACTTGTTGCCATACTTGTACTCTTATTAGAAAGATGCAGGAGGAAGGGAAATGATGGTGGAAATCTTCTCTTAGGAATAAGACCTGAAATTTCTACTCATCCATACTTCTCATATTCCTGGGTCAACACTTAATGTGACCACACTTAGTTGCAAGGAAGGCCGAACAATGTAGTCTTCTAGTCAGCTCCTTGTGCCAAGCTACAATTTCTATTCTCTACAGAAAAATGGGGAGACATATATTGTGTAAAACCTAGCAGTTTCTCCCGTAACAATTTTCACATTGTTTTGAAGGTGGTTTTCCTTGATAGTTCAAAGTCTCTGACACTCAGGAGCTGGCCTGTTTTACTAGATAATTAGATGACACCTTGAGGTTTTGCCAACAGCTCAGAACCAAGCCATTGTGGAAATATTTACTGTTCATTTCAGCTGAGGGGAAATGGTGCTGTTTGAGTTGGGAAGGAGGGGCTGTGACTTTGATCCTTTTCTATGATCTATCTCAGGGACAGAGATTCTGAGCCATAGTAACATGTGCATAAACTTTTAAACTCATTTTGGACTCTGTTTTCTTCTGTTATTTTTAAGGAATATAACACATAAAGATGACTTAGAATTATAGAAAAATTTTAAGGGACTTTTCAAATATTTTCTGTTCTCCCCCTCTGGTGTTCATTGATTTTATTGTACCAATTGTTTACATATAAGAATCAAAAATAACAGTTTTAATATAATCAATGAACTAAAGGGAAGTGTAATACATGTGATTGTCAAGAGGCCATGGAAAAATGTTGTAGATTTACCAAGGGTCTCTGATACCCCAGACCAAGAAAGGTAGGCATCCTGACCTGAGAAATGATCTGCTATGTAAATACACAGATATTTTAGTCCATGAAGATCTAATTAATGTCTCTCATGTAATCACTCCCGTTTAAGATCTTAAACTAAAAACCTAACTCTGAAAATTAAAATTCTAATGGACAAAATAAATGAAAAAAAAAATCCATCAGCCTCAGCATGGTGGACCTGGTGATATGTTGGTATTTTGCTGTGCCTGGCAATACTCCAGGTAAAAATCAAAACATGTGGTCTCACTACTTGTTACAGTAGCTAGAGTGATCTTTTAAAAACTAAAGTCTTATCATGTCACTTTGCTGAAAGCCAATAGATTCCAACTTCCTTCAGTGAAAGCCAGAGTCTTCCTCTTGGCCTTCAAGCATTGCATGCTTTTTTCTCCTTTTCTGACTTAGTCTCTCCTCCTAGCTTCATTAACTCCAGCCATTTGTGCTTCTTGCTATTTCTGGAACACACCAACTATTCCTGAAATTCTGCCTTCAAGCCTTTGCCATTGTTTTTACCTCTGCATGGAATATTCTTCTCCCAGATGTCTTATAGGGCTTGTTCCCTTACTTCATTATGTTTCTGCCCAAAATGTCACCCAGTCAGAGAGACATTCCCTGACTAGTATGTTTAAAATAAAACTTTTCAGTCACTTTTTGCCCGCTTAGGCTGATTTATTTATTTCCTTCTTAGCACTCATGCATTTAATTCATTGTTCATCATTGCCTTTTGTTCCATTAAAGGGTAATCTCCATGAGGGCAGTGACTTTCCATGTTCACATTCACTGCTGATCTTCATAGCTTAGAACAGTATCTAATGATTTGTGGGGCTTCAATACAAATCTGTTGAATAAATGAATAAAATAATGTCATAGAATTTCTAATGGAAAGAAGCAGGAAATTGTTGGACAAAGCCTCCCTTGATATTGAAGGCAACCAGTGGATTGGGTGGGTTTGTGAGAAAAATTCATGACTTTACCCAGTCAACTAGAAATTTCACCTTTAACTTGGTTCTGTGTTATCCCATAGAAGAGTCCACCTATTATTTTTTCACCTGACTTAACAGTGACATGTGGAATCCATTGCATTTGTATTTTTTTCAAGTACAATTTGAAGCTGAACTAAATCTTTTATTTTTATACTGATAAAAGAGAGAGCTTTATATCTAAGACCAGCATCTTTACAGAAAAACAGGACCAGGTAACTGTCAGAGTCATACACAACTAAGGAAGTGCTATGATAAATGGAGTGTCTGATAAGAAGTTGTTAGAACCATAATGCATACCAAGAATTATCCTGTGACAACATCCCACTGATTAAAGACCCATTCTCCTGACTATTTACAACTCAACCTCATTTATTTCTATCTGTAATGCATAACTAAAAGGCTTGACATACAGAAACCCAGTGCTTCAGAGGGTTACATTTTTTTTATAACAATGTATCTCCACTAACAGAGAGCAAAGGAAAATAGAGCTATTGCTGCAGCAATAGAATTCATAGAAATATCAGCTGCGGTTTCCCTAGGGACACACTAGCAGAAAATTGCAAGATATCATTTCAGTAAGGGATAAAAGTAATTCCAGAAGGTATGGAGAAGCCAGACAACCTCTCAATTCATTTATCAAAGTGCCTACAGCTCCCTTTTCAAGTCAGGTGAAACAACAATAAATATTTGCAAAGTAAATTAATCTGTACCCAAAGCATTTTAATAAATAAAAGGTCAAAAGAACACAGTACAGAGCTTTTAGCTCTTGCCAATTCTGTAAGTGAAATTTGATTGCAAAGGAGAAAAAATAACATAAAGGCAATAAAAATACAAAGAGCTATTGTAGAAAAGCTGGCCCTACTCATTTTATATTCATTATTTGAATTCAATTTGAATCATAAAATGGTCACGTAATATAAAGTGTAGCAGGTAATTAGTAACCAAAGTGTAAGACCTAAAGTTTCCATTTTGATTAGTAGTGGAAAAAATTTAAAAAGATTAAAAAATGCTTAGTACCAGAAGAGGTGGATGTATATTTTACTAAATTGCAATGGGGAGTTAGAGGAATTTTCAGTTGGAGAAAGAATTCTTCTAGGAGCAAGCTCAGATAATTTCTTTGTTTCTGTGTTTCATCTGTCCCCAAAGTGAGTAAACACACATTTCCTAAAAGTTCACTGAAACATCTAACAAAAATGTTTATTCTGAAGCAGCATTTGCATATTTTCAATTTATTTTCATTAAAAATCAAGAGTTTTCATAATATAGAGTTTGACAACAATCACACTGACAATAACAACAAAAAAAATTACACTAGAACTTGTACTGCCTGAGAAATTTCTCTTGTGGCAGGCCATATTCTACATTTATAAATTTAAGAAACTATGAAACAAATATCTAGAGTCCTATGGATGGTTAAAAACAAATATAGATCCAGGGTAGTGTATATTACTTTATACTGGGCATCCTCATTCTTGCCAGGCAGGCATCTCAAGCCTGCCCACGCATGATGTGTTAAACTGAATTTGCTTATTTTGTACCCTTTGTATTTTTTTTTAACACGATTGACTTCAGTGTTACCAAAATCTTAAAGGAATTTTCAATTCTCTTCTTTACCCTCATCAAATCACTCAAACACTTCTGTTTATGTTTCTAAAATGTGCTTGCCCCTTTTTATTCGTATCTAATATTATTGTATCAACTTAAGTCCTCATCACTTCTCATCTCAACCATTACAGTAGCCCTCTAGGTACCCCTGCTTCTGCTGCACTCAAATCAATTGTTTCCCCCCGGAGTGGTACATAAAAACACATCTGCAAATGTCAGAGCTTGAGATCGTTCAATTGTTCCCTGTTACGAAGTTGAAGTCTTTTAATATAACATTTAAGTCATTCTATGATTTGGCCCTATGCTCCTTCTCCTTAACCCCTCTTACTACTTCATGCCTCATTCACCAAATTTCTTGTGGCTCCATAAACATACCATGCTGTTTTTTGCCTCCTTGACTTCACTTAAATGTCTACGGGTGTGTGTACACTGTGTGTTTAGTGCATGTCATGTCTGGAGTAATAATAGTGATAGTGATAATAATAATAGTAATCACTTCCATAGTTTTTCTCTAAAACAAGCCCTGTTGTAAGCAATATGCATATATAAATGCACTTAAATCTAACAAAAGATCTATGTACTATTATTATCTCATTTTATATGTAAGGGAACTGAGGCACATTTATCCTAATTAACATACTTAACTAGTGAACTGGGAGCTGGAATATAAATCTAGAGAGTCTGGTTTCAGATTTTATGCTGTTAAACATTTTCGACTGGTTATTTCTACTCATTATTCTAAAACCAAATGTAGGATCCCCATCCTCCAAAGTACATTCCATTTCCATGAGATAAAATTAAGTACATGTTCTCTCTACTGTAGTCCTTATATATTGAATTCTGTTTTCACTGAAATTGAAGCAAGCCATTAGACCATAGGCTCTATCAAAAAAGATATCAAATCTGTTTCATCTAAAATCTTCCAAGCACATAATATTGTTGATAAATGTTTGTTAGAACATCCTTTCTGTTTATATAGAACATATTTGCATCAAAGTCTGGAATATATATCTTACTTTTCAGAGTTTCTTGCTTAATACTTCTATTTTTTTTTAATCAGGATATATTTGCTTTACAATGTTTTGTTAGTTTCTGCTGTACAGTGAAGTGAATCAGCTATGTGTATACACATATATCCCTTTCCTCTTGGACCTCCTTCACCCCCATCCCACCCATCTAAGGGCCAGATGTTTTTTCCTGTGTAAAATGAGAATAAAAACGATGCCTACCTCACAACACTTTGTTGAAAATAATTAGATAATATGTATGTTTACCACAAGATAAGCACTACATTAATAGATTGGCTCTGCTTATTTTACCCTGTTCTAAGCAATTTTGGGTCATAGATATCAATTCTGAGTTTAAATCATTTAATTATGAGAATATTCCAATATTGATTTTACTGTATTCAACATATTTTTTCACTTAGTTTGTTGTTAAAAGAAGAATTTGTAAATTCTTCTTCACTTTGAAAAAGTCACTCTAACAAAACAATACTTTTAAATCAGGAATATTGGTAATGTAGGCTTGTCATTTTTTGATGAGCCCCAGGAAAACTACTGGAGTGTTTTGTTTATTTAATCATGGTTGATACCCTAAAGTCCTTAGTAAGAAAAAGGCAAAGACTTTCCTGAGAATGAGGACATATCTTTTTTTTTTTAAAAAAAAGGCAGAAATATTTGACAGTGTTATTTTTTCAGATAAGTCAGGTCAGCTCACTCAGCTTCACTCCTATAGACAGCTGCTCAGGGATTTTCTCTTTTAAGTGTTTATGCCTTTCCTATATACATCACAGAAGCTTTTATTGATGGAAGAGTGTTGAAAATGACTTGTATTAACATACGTAAAGAATCTCATCTTTACAAATATGTGCACACATGCACACCCACACTCACACACAAGCCCTAACACTATGAGAATAGTTTTATCTATCAGATGAAGACCTGATTTGGACCAGTATTCTTGCTTTGGCTTTCCTCACATCCAGCAATAACATGTCTGTTAAGGGATCTAATCATTTTGCCTCGAGTCTGTCACCATGTTCGTGGTAGAAGGACTCAATATCAGACTCCTTTTTTTGTATTGAAAGCAATTTCCTAGTAAGATCACATATTTACATGTATTTCAGCCTTGCTACTATCCCAAATCCCCATTTCTACATTCTTTTGTTTCCTGAGATCAGTGAACCCATAATTATTTTGACCATCACAGTTTGGTATATATTTTGCTTGTCTGAAAGAATTACTCCCTGCTGTCCCAGTATTTGTCCTGTTCTGTTATTCCTTTTACTTCAGACTTTTCTAGACCTCTACTAAGCAGACCTTGAAACTTAGGTTATGACACTCATATGATATCATATTATAGCCTCTTTCTCTCTCTCTCTCCCTCTCTCTCTCCCACCACACACACACATATACACATACATAATGACAATGTAATATAACAAACATTTAATTTTTGTTTCATATTATGTTTTCAGATGTTGATACTCGCAAAATGAGAAGAACACATAGAATTACATGGAATTATGTTTGGACTTTTACTTATTTTTTAACAGCAAATATATTATCCTCATTTATCTTGATATTCACTCATTCACCCAAGGCCTATACCTCTTGTACCATGTGCTTTCCTAAAAATTTCTGACATGGCAATCCCTTTACATTTTATGTTCTGATACTAGGGAAAAAAATGACTATTCACCCCAAAGTTAACTCTGTAAAATTATCAAACTCAACCATAGTATAGATCATCATAGGAAACAACTCAGAAGCATGCTTTTTATTATGTAAAAAATAGATTTTTAAAAAAATACATTTACTAGTTTAAATATATTATATATATACTCAGATATATGTATATATAATTTTTCTAGTAGGAGACTGGCAAAACCATGATTAAAAGCATGATTGTGTTTGGAGTGGAAAATTAAGCTATAAGTTAGAAACAAACTCAAGGAAAAACCCTTCCTAATACAAAAGATTTCCCCAGTGATCTCTATCTCTTAATTCTGCACATAGGAAATAAGATCAATTCATTGATTTTAAATCAGACTACCAACTACCCAGATGGATTACATAACAGCAAAATAAGACATATATACCTCAAGAAAGTACATTCTGAAAGTACAGACTGCAGGTAATTAAAATTAGTAATGCTGCATTGTTAAAAACTTTTCCAAAAGAGTGTATGTTACCTTAGGAAGAACACTTTTTTTGAAGACACAAACTTTAGTTACCTAAAGTTTACTATTTAGTAAAGAAAAACAGCCCCAGGAAAAATTTTGAATACTGATTTACTATCTGCTTACAGAAGGAAAAGGGATCACTCAGGAAACTTTTTTTTTTTTTAATGTAAGGAATTGGCTCAAGTGGTTATGGAGGCTGAGAAACTGAGATGTCCCAAGATATGGAGTTTTCAAGGTGGAGACCCAGAAGAACAGATGGCTTTTCCAGTCTAAGTCTAGAGCAGATGCCAATGGTGTAAGTTCCAATATGAGTCTGAGTCCAAGGGCAGGAGAAGACAGATGCCCCACATTGGTCTAAGTTTTCAAACTCCAGTTTAGCCATAAACTTGTTCTTCAAGTCGTATATATTAGAAGACCTGACACACATCAAGCCAAACCGCTGAGAAGCTGAGGTGTGCAGCAGATTATTTATTTCCAGGGCAACAAATGAGAAGGGAGAACAATTCTCCGAATCTCCACTTCGAGGGTGAGAACCTTCGGCGGTTTGCAGGATAAAGAATAAAGAAGCAGGGCGTTCTGAGGTATGGGGAGCTTGGGGAGGGTGGGGAAAGGTGATTGGAAAAAGGTGCAGTAATCTTCGCAGGCATAATTAAGCTACAGGAGTTCAATAAAACTAAAAGCTGGTTCTCTGACAAGATAAACAAAATTGATAAACCATGAGCCAGATTCATCAAGAAAAAAAGGGAGAAGACTCAAATCAATAGAATTAGAAATGAAAAAGGAGAAGTAACAACTGACACTGCAGAAATACAAAGGATCATGAGAGATCACTACAAGCAACTATATGCCAATAAAATGGACAACCTGGAAGAAATGGACAAATTCTTAGAAATGCACAACCTTCCGAGACTGAACCAGGAAGAAATAGAAAATATGAACAGACTAATCACAAGCACTGAAATTGAAACTGTGATTAAACATCTTCCAACAACAAAAAGCACAGGCCCAGATGGCTTCGCAGGCAAATTCTATCAAACATTTAGAAAAGAGCTCATACCAATCCTTCTCACACTCTTGCAAAATATAGCAGAAGAAGAAACACTCCCAAACTCATTTACGAGGCCACCATCACCCTGATACCAAAACCAGACAAAGATGTCAAAAAGAAAGAAAACTACAGGCCAATACCACTGATGAACATGGATGCAAAAATCCTCAACAAAATACTAGCAAACAGAATCCAACAGCACATTAAAAGGATCATACACTATGATCAAGTGGGGTTTATCCCAGGAATGCAAGGATTCTTCAATATACGCAAATCAAACAACGTGATACATCATATTATCAAATTGAAGGAGAAAAACCATATGATCAACTCAATAGATGCAGAGAAAGCTTCCGAAAAATTCAACACCCATTTATGATAAAAACCCTGCAGAAAGTAGGCATAGAGGGAACTTTCCTCAACATAATAAAGGCCATATATGACAAACCCACAGCCAATATCATCCTCAATGGTGAAAAACTGAAACCATTTCCACTAAGATCAGGAAAAATACAAGATTGCCCACTCTAACCACTATGATTCAACATAGTTTTTGAAGTTTTAGCCACAGCAATCAGAGAAGAAAAAGAAATAAAAGGAATCCAAATCAGAAAAGAAGAAATAAAGCTGTCACTGTTTGCAGATGACATGATACTATACATAGAGAATTCTAAAGATGCTACCAGAAAACTACTAGAACTAATCAATGAATTTGGTAAAGTAGCAGGATACAAAATTAATGCACAGAAATCTCTAGCATTCCTATACACTAATGATGAAAAATCTGAAAATGAAATTAAGAAAACACTCCCATTTACCATTGCAACAAAAAGAATAAAATATCTACCAATAAACCTATCTAAGGAGAAAAAAGACCTGTATGCAGAAAATTATAAGACATTGATGGAAGAAATGAAAGATGATACGAATAGGTGGAGAGATATACCATGTTCTTGGATTGGAAGAATCAACATTGTGAAAATGACTCTACTACCCAAAGCAATCTACATATTCAACACAATCCCTATCAAACTACCACTGGCATTTTTCACAGAACTAGAACAAAAAATTTCACAATTTGTATGGAAACACAAAAGACCCCGAATACCAAAGCAATCTTGAGAAAGAAAAATGGAGCTGGAGGAATCAGGCTCCCTGATTTCAGACTATACTATAAAGCTACAGTAATCAAGACAGTATGGTACTGGCAGAAAAACAGAAATAGAGATCAGTGGAACAGCATACAAAGCCCAGAGATAAACCCACACACATATGGTCACCTTATCTTTGATAAAGGAGGCAAGAATATGCCGTGGAGAAAAGACAGCCGCTTCAATAAGTGGTGCTGGGATAACTGGGCAGCTACCTGTAAAAGAGTGAAATTAGAACGCTCCTTAACACCGTACACAAAAATAAACTCAAAATGTATTAAAGACTTAAATGTAAGGCCAGACACCATCAAACTCTTAGAGGAAAACATAGGCAGTACATTCTATGACAGAAATCACAGCAAGATCCTTTTTGACCCACCTCCTAGAGAAATGGGAATAAAAATAAACAAATGGGACCTAATGAAACTTAAAAGCTTTTGCAGAGCAAAGGAGACCATAAACAAGACGAAAAGACCACCCTCAGAATGGGAGAAAATATTTGCAAATGAAGCAACTGACAAAGGATTAATCTCCAAAATTTACAAGCAGCTCATGCAGCTCAATAACAAAAAAAAAAAAAAAAAAACACAAACAACCCAATCCAAAAATGGGCAGAAGACCTAAATAGACATTTCTCCAAAGAAGATATACAGATTGCCAAGAAACACATGAAAGAATGCTCAACATCATTAATCATTAGAGAAATGCAAATCAAAACTACAATGAGATATCATCTCCCACCAGTCAGAATGGCCATCATCAAAAAATCTAGAAACAATAAATGCTGGAGAGGGTGTGGAGAAAAGGGAACCGTCTTGCACTGTTAGTGGGAATGTAAATTGATACAGCCACTATGGAGAACAGTATGGAGGCTCCTTAAAAAACTAAAAATGGAACTACCATATGACCCAGCAATCCAACTACTGGGCATATTCCCTGAGAAAACCATAATTCTAAAAGAGTCAGGTACCACAATGTTCATTGCAGCTCTATTTATAATAGCCAGGACGTGGAAGCAGCCTAAGTGTCCATCAACAGATGAATGGATAAAGAAGATGTGGCACATATATATAATGGAATATTACTCAGCCATAAAAAGAAACGAAATTGAGTTATTTGTAATTATTTGTACAAATTGAGTTATTTGTAGTGAAGCTGTGAGAAAGTGAGAGAGTGGCATGGACATATATACAGTACCAAACGTAAAATAGATAGCTAGTGGGAAACAGCCGCATAGCACAGGGAGATCAGCTCAGTGCTATGTGACCACCTAGAGGGGTGGGATAGGGAGGGTTTGAGGGAAGGATATGCAAGAGGGAAGAGATATGGGGACATATGTATATGTATAACTGATTCACTTTGTTACAAAGCAGAAACTGACACGCCATTTTAAAGCAACTATAATAAAGATGTTAAAAAATAATAATAATTAAGCTGCAGGCTTCTGCACATTTAAAAATGGAGGTGATTAGCATGATATAGGGTGGAATTTTGGGCCTTCTTGCTCAACCTAGCTATTTGCAGCACCACATTAAATATCAGTGTTTGCTGAAGAAGGAACACTTATGTCCCCATGCCTCCTGTGGGCCACTTTTCAGCCTCAAGAAGCAACTTCTGTGACATGCCAAACATCATACAGATAAAAGAGATTGTATCTGTGAATACTGTGCTCGGGCCTTCAAGAGTTCCCACAATCTGGCAGTGCACCGGATGATTCACACTGGCGAGGAGCCATTACAATGCGAGATCTGTGGATTTACTTGTCGGCAAAAGACATCCCTTAATTGGCACATGAAGAATCATGATGCAGAGTCCTTCTACCAGTTTTCTTGCAATATCTGTGGCAAAAAAAAAAAAAAAATGAGAAGGACAGCATAGTGGCTCACAAAACAAAAACCCACCCTGAGGTGCTGATTGCTGAAGCTCTGGCTGCCAATGCAGGCACCCTCATCACCAGCACAGATATCTTGGACACTAATCCAGAGTCCCTGACACAACCTGCAGATGGTCAGGGTCTTCCTCTTCTTCCTGAGCCCTTGGGAAACTCCACCTCTGGAGAGCGCCTCCTGCTAGAAGCTAGCTGAAGGTCTGTTAATGTCATACTGTAGTGGAAAGGAACCGGTGAGCCTGATGGATGATGGGAAGATCTTTGTGCGAAGTGGCAGCAGTGGAGGTGCTGAAGGACTGGTCATGAACTCGGATATACTCGCTGCTACCACAGAGGTTCTGAATGAAGATTCAGACTCTACTGGACCTTAGTGGAAGGGAAGACTTTGGGCACTGGGACAGCTAAGACTTTGTATTTAAAAGACAAAAAGGACCGAAAAAAAAAAAATAGAGCATTTAAAATCTAGTAAAATTAAAAAAATTAGAGAATTTTCAAAAATTCCCTAATATACCATTTTAAAGAGAAATAATTATTTTTCTTTCAGCATAATTGTTTGTGATGACTATTTCAGGAACTTTGAAATATAAAATAAGAAAAACAATTTTAGCATGAAACAGTAATTAGGTGGAAAGGTTTTATACTTTTTATGGAAAATTTATTATTTATAAATTTCACTTTAGAAATATTATGCATTTATTAAATTTATGTTTTGTGCCAAACACTGCATGAGTTGTTTTATTTCAGTTGTTTTACTTAATATTCCTTGCAAAGAAACTAAATTGTATGATTTGTTTTTCACAGATAACTATAAGGTATTAAATTTTCACCAGGAATTGTAAATTGTAAAGAAAAACAGGTGGAACAGATTTTTCAATACTCTAATTTGAGGGGAAAATTTAACATGTTTTAAATTTGTTATATTAAAGCAGGCAAATTTGATGAAAATGGAATAGGTCAAAATGCAGAGTTTACTAATATGAAGACGTGATATATTCTAAAAGATACTATTAAAAATTTTTGTAAGGTCTTTTAATATTCAAATATTAAAATTGCCTCCTTTTCTCTTTTTTTGAAACAGATGAGGGACATTTATAACATCTAGATAAAACATAGGTTACATTGTCTCAGGTTTCGGTTTGAATGAAAGTATTTTTTCCTACTAATAAAACTGTTGCCAGGGTTTGTGATTTTTTTTTTTAATCTAAGATCTTGTACTCAACTATTTATTTATTTATTTACATCTTTATTGGAGTATAATTGCTTTACAATGGTATGTTAGTTTCTGCTTTATAACAAAGTGAATCAGTTATACATATACATATGTTCCCATATCTCTTCCCTCTTGCGTCTCCCTCCCTCCCACCCTCCCTATCCCACCGCCTTAGTTGGTCACAAAGCACCGAGCTGATCTCCCTGTGCTATGTGGCTGCTTCCCACTAGCTACCTATTTTAAGTTTGGTAGTGTATATATGTCCATGCCACTTTGTCACAGCTTACCATTCCCCCTCCCCATATCCTCAAGTTCATTCTCTAGGAAGTCTGTGTCTTTATTCCCTTCTTGCCCCTAGGTTCTTGATGACCTTTTTTTTTTCTTTCTTAGATTCCATATATATGTGTTAGCATACGGTATTAGTTTTTCTCTTTCAGACTTACTTCATTCTGTATGACAGACTCTAAGTCCAATTAGCTCACTACAAATAACTTAATTTCGTTTCTTTTTATGGCTGAGTAATATTCCATTGTATATATGTGCCACATCTTCTTTATCCATTCATCTGTTGATGGACACTTAGGTTGCTTCCATGTCTTGGCTATTGTAAATAGAGCTGCAATGAACATTTTGGTACATGACTCTTTTTGAATTATGGTTGTCTCAGGGTATATGGCCAGTACTGGGATTGCTGGGTCGTATGTTAGTTCTATTTGTAGTTTTTTAAGGAACCTCCATACTGTTCCCCATAGTGGCTGTATCAATTTACATTCCCACCAACAGTGCAAGAGTGTTCCCTTTTCTCCACACCCTCTCCAGCATTTATTGTCTGTAGATATTTTGATGATGGCCCTTCTCACCGGTGTGAGATGATTATTTCATTGTAGTTTTGATTTGCATTTCTCTAATGATTAATGATGTTGAGCATTCTTTCATGTGTTTGTTGGCAATCTGTATACCTTCTTTGGAGAAATGTTTATATAGGTCTTCTGCCCATTTTTGGATTGGGTTGTTTGTTTTTTTGATATTGAGCTGCATGAGCTGCTTGTAAATTTTGGAGATTAATCCTTTGTCAGTTGCTTCATTTGCAAATATTTTCTCCCATTCTGAGGGTGGTATTTTCGTCTTATTTATGGTTTCCTTTGCTCTGCAAAAGCTTTTAAGTTTCATTAGGTCCCATTTGTTTATTTTTGTTTTTGTTTCCATTTCTCTAGGAGGTGGGTCAAAAAGGATCTTGCTGTGATTTCTGTCATAGTGTTCTGCCTATGTTTTCCTCTAAGAGTTTGATGGTGTCTGGCCTTACATTTAAGTCTTTAATCCATTTTGAGTTTATTTCTGTGTATGGTGTTAGCGAGTTTTCTAAATTCATTCATTTACATGTAGCTGCCCAGTTTTCCCAGCACAAATTATTGAAGAGGCTGTCTTTTCTCCATTGCATAGCTTTGCCTCCTTTGTCATAGATTAGTTGACCATAGGTGTGTGGGTTTATCTCTGGACTTTCTATCCTGTTCCATTGATCTCTATTTCTGTTTTTCTGCCAGTACCATACTGTCTTGATTACTGTAGCTTTGTAGTATAGTCTGAAGTCAGAGAGCCTGATTCCTCCAGCTCCATTTTTCTTTCTCAAGATTGCTTTGGTATTCAGGGTCTTTTGTGTTTCCATACAAATTGTGAAATTTTTTGTTCTAGTTCTGTGAAAAATGCCAGTGGTAGTTTGATAGGGATTGTGTTGAATATGTAGATTGCTTTGGGTAGTAGAGTCATTTTCACAATGTTGATTCTTCCAATCCAAGAACATGGTATATCTCTCCACCTATTCGTATCATCTTTCATTTCTTCCATCAATGTCTTATAATTTTCTGCATACAGGTCTTTTTTCTCCTTAGATAGGTTTATTGGTAGATATTTTATTCTTTTTGTTGCAATGGTAAATGGGAGTGTTTTCTTAATTTCATTTTCAGATTTTTCATCATTAGTGTATAGGAATGCTAGAGATTTCTGTGCATTAATTTTGTATCCTGCTACTTTACCAAATTCATTGATTAGTTCTAGTAGTTTTCTGGTAGCATCTTTAGAATTCTCTATGTATAGTATCATGTCATCTGCAAACAGTGACAGCTTTACTTCTTCTTTTCCTATTTGGATTCCTTTTATTTATTTTTCTTCTCTGATCACTGTGGCTAAAACTTCAAAAACTGTGTTGCATCATAGTGGTCAGAGTGCACAACCTTGTCTTTTTCCTGATCTTAGTGGAAATGGTTTCAGTTTTTCACCATAGAGGATATTGTTGGCTGTGGGTTTGTCATATATGGCCTTTATTATGTTGAGGAAATGCCTACTTTCTGGAAGGTTTTTATCATAAATGGGTGTTGAATTTTGTCAGAATCTTTCTCTGCATCCATTGAGATGATCGTATGGTTTTTCTCCTTCAATTTGTTAATATGCTGTATCACATTGATTGATTTGCGTATATTGAAGAATCCTTGCATTCCTGGGGTAAACCCCACTTGATCATGGTTTATGATCCTTGTAATGTGCTGTTGGATTCTGTTTGCTAGTATTTTGTTTAGGATTTTTGCATCTATGTTCATAAGTGGTATTGGCCTGTAGTTTTCTTTCTTTGTGACATCTTTGTCTGGTTTTCATATCAGGGTGATGGTGGCCTCGTAGAATGAGTTTGGGAATGTTCCTCCCTCTGCTATATTTTGCAGAAGTTTGAGAAGGATAGGTGTGAGCTCTTTTCTAAATGTTTTGTAGAATTCTCCTGTGAAGCCATCTAGTCCTAGGCTTTTGTTTTTTGGAAGATTTTTAATCACAGTTTCAATTTCAGTGCTTGTGATTGGTCTGTTCATATTTTCTATTTCTTCCTGGTTCAGTCTCGGAAGGTTGTGCATTTCTAAGAATTTGTCCATTTCTTCCAGGTTGTCCATTTTATTGGCATATAGTTGCTTGTAGTAATCTCTTATGATCTTTTGTATTTCTGCAGTTTTAGTTGTTACTACTCCTTTTTCATTTCTAATTCTATTGATTTGAGTCTTCTCCCTTTTTCTTTTTGATGAGTCTGGCTAATGGTTTATCAATTTTGTTTATCTTGTCAAAGAACCAGCTTTTAGTTTTATTGATGTTTGATATTGTTTCCTTCATTCTTTTTGATTTATTTCTTATCTGATGTTTATGATTTCTTTCCTTCTGCTAACTTTGGGGTTATTTTATTCTTCTTTCTCTAATTGCTTTAGGTGTAAGGTGAGGTTGTTTATTTGAGATGTTTCTTGTTTCCTAAGGTACGTTTTTATTGCTGAAAACTTCTGTCTAAGAACTGTTTTTGCAGCACCTCATAGATTTTGGGTCATCGTGTTTTCTCTGTCATCTTTTTCTAGGTTTTTTTTAATTTCCTCTTTGACTTCTTCAGTGATCTCTTGGTTATTAAGTAGTGTATTGTCTAGCCTCCATGTGTTTGTATTTTTTATAGATTTTTTCCTGGAATTGATATTTGGTCTCAAAGCATTGTTGTCAGAAAAGATACTTGATGCAATTTCAATTTTCTTAAATTTACCAAGGCTTGATTTGTGACACAAGATATGATCTATCCTGGAGAGTGTTCCATGAGCATTTGAGAAGAATGTGTATTCTGTTGTTTTCGGATGGAATGTCCTATAAATATCAATTAAGTCCCTCATGTTTAATGTATCATTTAAAGCTTGTGTTTCCTTTTTATTTTCATTTTGGATGATCTGTCCATTGGTTAAAGTGGTGTGTTAAAGTCCCTTACTATGATTGTGTTACTGTCAATTTCCCCTTTTATGGCTGTTAGTATTTGCCTCATGCATTGAGGTTCTCTTATGTTGGGTGCATCAATATTTACAATTCTGATATCTTCTTCTTGGATCGATCCCTTGATCATTATGTAGTGTCCTTCTTTGTCTCTTGTAATAGTCTTTATTTTAAAGTCTATTTGTCTGATATGAGAATTGCTACTCCAGCTTTCTTTTGATTTCCATTTGCATGGAATATCTTTTTCCATCCCCTCACTTTCAGTCTGTATGTGTCCCTAGGTCTGAAGTAGGTCTCTTGTAGACAGCATATATACGGGTCTTGTTTTTGTGTCCATTCAACCAGTCTATGCCTTTTGTTTGGAGTATTTAATCCATTTACATTTAAGGTAATTATCTATATGTATGTTCCTATTACCATTTTCTTAATTGTTTTGGGTTTGTTTTTGTAGGTCTTTTCCTTCTCTTGTGTTTCCTGCCTAGAGAAGTTCCTTTGGCATTTGTTGTAAAGCTGGTTTGGTGATGCTGAATTCTCTCAGCTTTTGCTTGTCTGTAAAGGTTTTAATTTCTTCATCCAATCTGAATGAGATCCTTGCTGGGTCGAGTAATCTTCGTTGTAGGTTTTTCTTCTTCATCACTTTAAATATGTCCTGCCACTGCCTTCTGGCTTTCAGAGTTTGTGCTGAAAGTTCAGCTGTTAACCTTATGGGGATTCCTATGTATGTTATTTGTTTTTTTTCCTTTGCTGCTTTTAATATTTTTTCTTTGTATTTAATTATTGATAGTTTGACTAATATGTGTCTTGGCATGTTTCTCTTTGGATTTATCCTGTATGGGACTCTCTGTGCTTCCTGGACTTAAGTATTTCCTTTCCCATATTAGGGAAATTTTCAACTATAATCTCTTCAAATATTTTCTCAGTCCCTTCTGGGACTCCTATAATTCAAATGTTGGTGTGTTTAATGTTTTCCCAGAGGTCTCTGAGACTGTCTTCAGTTCTTTTCATTCTTTTCTCTTTATTCTGCTCTGCAGTAATTATTTCCACTATTTTATCTTCCAGGTCACTTATCCATTCTTCTGCCTCAGTTATTCTGCTATTGATCCCTTCTAGAGAATTTTTAATTTCATTTATTGTGTTGTTCATTATTGTTTGTTTGCTCTTTAGTTCTTCTAGGTCCTTGTTAAACATTCTTGTATTTTCCCCATTCTATATCCAAGATTTTGGGTCATCTTTACTATCATTTTGCTGAATTCTTTTTCAGGTAGATTGCCTATTTCCTCTGCATTTATTAGGTGTGATGGGTTTTTGCTTTGCTCCTTCATCTGCTGTGTGTTTCTGTGTCTTCTCATTTTGCTTAACTTATTGTGTTTGGAGTCTCCTTTACA
Source organism: Grampus griseus (assembly GCF_964374135.1). Classification (NCBI taxonomy): domain Eukaryota; kingdom Metazoa; phylum Chordata; class Mammalia; order Artiodactyla; family Delphinidae; genus Grampus; species Grampus griseus. The sequence goes on from NC_138997.1 coordinate 65,892,371, forward strand.
CAGGCTGAAGGTTCTTAGTTTCCACTGTTTTTGGTGTCTGTCCTCAGTGGCTGAAGTTTGTTCAGTGGGTTGTGTAGGCTTCCTGGTGGAGGGGACTAGTGCCTGTTTTCTGGTGGATGAGGCTGGATCTTGTCTTTCTGGTGGGCAGGTCCACATCTGGTGGTGTGTTTTGGGCTGTCTGTGGCCTTATTATGATTTTAGCCCTCCTCTCTGCTAATGGGTGGGGTTGTGTTCCTGTGTTGCTAGTGTTTTGGCATAGGGTGTCCAGCACTGTAGTTGGCTGGTCATTGAGTGAAGCTGGGTTTTGGCATTGAGATGGAGATCTCTGGGAGATTTTCACCATTTGATATTACGTGGAGCTGAGAGGTCTCTTGTGGACCAGTGTCCTGAAGTTGGCTCTCCCACCTCAGAGGCACAGCCCTGATGCCTGGCTGGAGAAACAAGAGCCTTTCATCCACGCAGCTCAGAATAAAAGGGAGAAAAAATAGAAAGAAAGAAAGAGAGAAAGAAAGAGAGAGAGAGAGAGAGAGAGAGAGAGAGAGAGGGAGGGAGGGAGGGAGGAAGAAAGAAAGGGAACGAAAGAAAGAAAAAAGAAAGAAAGATAAAATAAAACAAAGTTATTAAAATAGAAAATAATTATTAAGAAATAAATTTTAAAAAGAAAAAGAATCTGATGGACAGAACCCTAGGACAAATGGTAAAAGCAAAGCTATACAGACAAAGTCACACACAGAAGCATAAACATACACACTCACAGAAAGAGAGAAAGGGAAAAAAAAAAAATATATATATATATATATATATTTGCTCCCAAAGTCGACCTTCTCAATTTGAGATGATTCGTTGTCTATTCAGGCATTCCACAGATGCCGGGTACATCAAGTTGATTGTGGAGATTTAATCCGCTGCTCTCGAGGATGCTGAGAGAAATTTCCCTTTCTCTTCTTTGTTTGCACACCTCCTGGTGCTTTGGATTTGGACCTGCCTCTGCGTGTAGGTCACCTGAGGGCGTCAGTTCTTCGCTCAGACAGGACGGGGTTAAAGGAGCAGCTGATTCAGGGGCTCTGGCTCACTTAGGTCGGGGGGAGGGAGGGGTAAGGATGCGGGGCGAGCCTGCGGCGGCAGAGGCCAGCATGACGTTGCAACAGCCTGAGGTGCGCCGTGCGTTCTTCCGGGGAAGTTGTCCCTGGATCACGGGACCCTGATAGTGGCAGGCTGCACAGGCTCCCGGGAGGGGAGGTGTGGACAGTGACCTGTGCTTGCACACAGGCTTTTTGGTGGTGGCAGCAGCAGCCTTAGCGTCTCATGCCCGTCTCTGGGGTCTGCACTGATAGCCGCGGCTCCTGCCCGTCTCTGGAGCTCCCCTAATCTGTGCTCTTAATCCCCTCTCCTTGCGCACCAGGAAACAAAGAAGTAAGAAAAAGTCTCTTGTCTCTTTGGCGGCTCCAGACCTTTTCCTGGACTCCCTCCCGGCTAGCTGCAGCGCACTCGCCCCCTTCAGGCTGTGTTCACTCCGCCAACCCCAGTCCTCTCCCTGCGGTCCAACCAAAGCCCGAGCCTCAGCTCCCAGTCCCGCCCACCTCGGCGGGTGAGCAGACAAGCCTCTTGGGCTTGTGAGTGCTGGTCGGCACCGATCCTCAGTGCGGGAATCTCTCTGCTTTGCCCTCCGCACCCCTGTTGCTGTGCTCTCCTCCATGACCCCAAATCTTCCCCCCTGTGCCACCTGCAGTCTCCGCCCGCAAAGGGGCCTCCTAGTGTGTGGAAACCTTTCCTCCTTCACAGCTCCCTCCCAGTGGGGTAGGTCCCATCTGTATTCTTTTGTCTCTGTTTTTTCTTTTGCCCTACCCAGATACGTGGGGAGTTTCTTGCTTTTTGGGAGGTCTGAGGTCTTCTGCCAGCGTTCAGTAGGGGTTCTATAGGAGCTGTTCCTCATGTAGATGTATTTCTGATATATTCGTGGGGAGGAAGGTGATCTCTGCGTCTTGCTCTTCCGTAATCTTGAAGCTCCTCTCAGCTGTTTAAATAGATTAAAAGGAGTTGGTTATTTTAAAGGCAATTTACTTACAAATAATTTAAATTACGATTGTGATGGCTCCATCATCTGTATTGTGTTTTGTTAGACTCTGTTTTTTTATTAACTCAAAATAACCGATGTAATATTCTCTATGCAGGAAAATACTAGCCATGCATTTTCTAAAGCAGGCTTTGGGAAATAAGTTAGAAAATAAAATAAAATTTTAACACCTTTATGTTTAAGATTCAGTTACAACTGTATTTTTCTCACCACAAACAAAAACAAAAGAAGAGTCCATTTCATCTAGATTTTACATAATCTTCATAATAATCCTCAACATGGGCTTTCTATCAGAATATGAGTTTCTATTTTGGGAAATCAGAGTAACCAAATGACAGCTGGTTGACTTTTCATGTGAATTTGTCACGTACCATCAAATTATTTTCTTCCACTGACTTGCTCGTTCATTTTATTGAAAGTATTATAATTTCTGAAATTGTCACAATTGGGCCTGCAATCATTATGATGAAATACCTCCTGGTTGTGTATATTAAAAGGCTCATCAAAAACTAAGAAAAATATTAAGGAGAAAGAAGACCAATCAGCAATTAGAAGCTATTAATGCTGAAATTATCACCAGTATGTTGGTAAAGGAACTGAGATTAGCTAACCCCAAATTTCAAAAGATATTTATTTATTTCCCCTAAGCACTGTTACCAAGTTTAAAAATAAAAGTATCTAATTATTAAATAATTTGTGTCAAGAAGTTTCATAAATAAAGGGCAAATGTTTTCACTATTCTTACTTATTAGAAAGAATATATTAATTAAATTATTTGTCTGGGATTTAAAATTTTAGCAGAAAACCAAAATCAAAGGAATGAAAAAACATATATTGCACTACAGCTACTAATTTAAGGTCTGTCAATAATTTCAGCACCCATTTTTAAAAAAGCTGTATATCCCAGTCACTTTATTTTTTTCCTTTTTGAGACATGGGAACGAGTATTTAATCTGATTTTTTGCACTTTTACTTTTCCATTAAGCATACTTATTTTCTAGTTGGCACAATTTTTGTTGTTACTAGAGTTCACATTTTCAATTTTAATACTTGTCACTGCCAGGCATTTCACCTGTAACAGACTAACCATATGTGTGTGTGTATTTTATCCTTATATTAAATAAAAATAATTTTCACAATAATCTTTCTGCTGAGCACACTCTGAACATAAACTTCCTGAAGACTTCCTCAGATAGACTATGACAGATTTAGAAAAAATATGAAGAGTACTTCTATTTGTTTAGTCAAAAATATTCCCCTTCAGTATATTTTAAAAAATCAATTGAACTGAAAGTTTATGTAAAATTACTTTACGTTGCTGCTATACAGAAAATGCTAACTTTATTGTTATTATGCATAGAAACCATATAACTTATAACAATCAGTTCTATTTGATATAATTTATAAAGTGTGTTTGTGTGTGAGTGTGTCTGTATACACCCTTATTTTTGGAGCACACTTATTTGTGGAGCAGTTGCTAAGGAGATATACACATGCATAAATAAGGAAATACACCCTTGTTTTAGCACATTTATTTGTGGAGCAGTTGCTAAGAGATACACACATGCATAAATGAGTGTATCTAAGGAGATACACACATGCATAAATGAAATATTCCCTCATACCATAGCGATGTGGAAGAAAGCAAGATCCATTAGCACTAAGTTAATCTGAGCAGGGGAGGAGCTGTAAGACTGGGAAATATTTGTCTCAGTAAAGTGGCTGTGTTGGAATTTAGATCAACCAAATAATTTATGTTTGCTTATTAAATATAGTATATATCTCAAAGAATAGTAGAAAATAAGTTTAGGTTGATATAGATGAGTAGACTTTTCAAGCCTGAAAGCTGGAAGAGATTTCAAGGTGATAGAAAAATCACTAGTGAAAATACAACACTGGATAACTCTGATACTAACTTGCCAATATTTATAGTGAACAAGGAAATTTTTTTAATCACACTTTTTATTTTATATTGGAATATAGCTGATTAACAATGTTATGATAGTTTCAGGTGCACAGAAAAGTGACTCAGCCATACATATACATGTATCCATTCTCCCTTCAAACTCCCCTTCCATCCAGGCTACCACATAACTTTGAGCCCCTGTGCCATATAGTAGGCCCTTGGTTATCCATTTAAATATAGCAGTGTGTACATGTCAGTCTCAAACTTCCTATCCCTTCCTCCCACCCTTCCCCCCTAGTAACCATAAGTTTGTTCTCTTAGTCTGTGAATCTGTTTCTGTTTTGTAAATAAGTTCATTTGTATCATTTCTTTTTAGATTCTTCATATAAGTGATACTATACGATATTTCTCTCTCTCTCTCTCTCTCTCTCTGACTTATTTCACTCAGTATGACATTCTCTAGGTCCATCCATGTTGATGCAAATGGCATTATTTCATTCTCTTTGATGACTGAGTAATATTCCATTGTATATATGTACCACATCTTCTTTATCCATTGCAGTGTCAATGGACATCTAGGTTGCTTCCATGTCTTGGATATTGTAAACAATGCTTCAGTGAACATTGGGGTGCATGTATCCTTTTGGACCATGTTTTTCTCTAGATATATGCCCAGTAGTGGGACAAAGAAGTTTAACTAGATGTTAGCAGTTGGTAATTAAGAATCTAACATCATTGATATGTCTGATATAAGCACAAACATTTTTATCTGTCCTACTCTTTAACTAGATGGTATAAAATGCCAGGATACAAAATGAGCATTTCTTCATAAAAGCAGGTTATCCCCAGGTACTTAAATTTTCAGTAAACACCAAATTACTTTTAAGAAAATATACAAGTGGGTAAAGAAGATGTGGTACATATACACAATGGAGTATTACTCATCCATTAAAAGGAAAGAAATTGGGTCATTTGTAGAGATGTGGATGGACTTGGAGACTGTCATACAGACCAAAGTAAGTCAGAAAGAGAAAAATATCGTATATTAACACATATATGTGGAATCTAGAAAAATGGTACAGATGAACCTGTTTGCAAAGCAGAAATAGACACAGACATAGAGAACAAATGTACGGACACCAAGAGGGGAAAGGATGGGTGGGATGAATTGGGAGATTGGGATTGACATGTATACACTGCTATGTATGTAATAGATAACTAGTGAGAGCCTGCTGTATAGCATGGGGAATTCTACTTGATGCTCTGTGGTGACCTAGATGGGAGGGAAATCCAGAAGGGAGGGGATATGTGTATGTATATGTCTGATTCACTTTGCTGTACAGCAGAAACTAGAACAATATTGTGAAGCAAGTATACCCCAATTAAAATATACACACACGCATATATATACAAGTGAAAACAAAAAACTAGCAATCATGCATAGTAGATGAAAAATCACTAAAGAATGACTTGAACCATTTTGGATTAATTTCTGTCATTTATAAATCTCCCTTTTTTCTCAAATCATCATTATAATATTTATCTCAGTATTTATTTTACAGTCTTCTCTTGTATATCTCAGTTTATTTTCACAAATTTTATATTAAAAAATAAACAATGTTATTGAATTTATTTATTTATGTATTTTCTTAGCCCATTCAGGCTGCTATAACAAAATTCCATAGACTAGGTGGCTTATACACATTAAAAATGTATTTCTCAAAGTTAGTCTAGAAGTTTAAGAACAGGATGCCAACATGATTGGGTCTTACTGAAGACCTTTTCTGGGTGGCAAACTGCCAACTTCTCACTGTGTCTTTAAGTGGTGGAAGGAATTGTGAGATCTCTCTTAAGCCTGTTTTTTTTTTTTTTTTTTTTTTTGCGGTACGCAGGCCTCTCACTGCTGTGGCCTCTCCCCTTGCGGAGCACAGGCTCCGGACGCGCAGGCCCAGCGGCCATGGCTCACTGGCCCAGCCGCTCCGCGGCATGTGGGATCCTCCCGGACCGCGGCACGAACCCGCGTCCCCTGCATCGGCAGGCGAACCCTCAACCACTGCGCCACCAGGGAAGCCCAAGCCTGTTTTATAAGGGCACTAATTTCATTCATGAAGGCTCCTTCCTCATGACCTACCCAGCTCCCAAAGGCCCCACCTTCTACTACCATCACCTTAAGGGTTAGGATTCAACACATGAGTTTTGGGGGTACACAAACACTCATAACATTCATATACTCATCTGTTGGCATTGGCCAGAATATTCTTCTTGTCTGGACTACTTAACTCAGTCAGTTGGTATGTTGTTATTAGTCTAACAAACAGACTTGGATTTGGGGTAAAATTGCTGTAAAAAATTGTGACAATTAAATACACTTCACTGAGCTATCAAACCCATTTCTGATCAGCTAGATCTGTGTTGCTCACTGAATATGCAACAGAAAGGAAACTACTGGCTGTGGATTAAAATTGTTAGCATCTTTTTTGGATAATATAATTTGGTAAGCAGCTCTAAAAGCTACTTGGAAAATCATTAGAATCAAGAATTGAATAGCAAATACCTTAACTTTATGGACGATCAATTCAGTAGTCATATTATTGACCAAAAGAGTATCTGTGAAAGAGAATGTAAATATATTAATTTTTAAAAATCTCAGTTATTTTTAAAAATGATAATCCCTCACTAGCTTTAGACCAGAAACAGAACACTCATTTATTTATTTATTTATTTTGCTTTTGCAATGGCTTCTCTTGCCATAGAATATTTTTTTAATTGAAGTATAGTTGATTTACAATGTTGTGTTAATTATTGCTGTACAGCAAAGTGATTCAGTTATGCATATATATACACACATTCTTTTTTTAAATATTCTTTTCCATTATGGTTTATCACAGGATATTGAATACATTTCTCTGTGCTGTATAGTAGGACCTTATCGTTTATCCATTCTGTATATAAAAGCTTACATCTGCTAACCCCAACCTCCCACTCCATCCCTTCTCCCTTGGCAACCACCAATTTGAGGAACACTCATTTATGAATGAGACGGTATGTGTTAGACGACTGAACCATTCTGCAATCCTAAATGCATGTGATTCTTTTCAAGGCATTTTAGGATTTATCTCCATATTACTACGTAGTGATGTTAACTTTATAATGGCTTACACTTATTGCTAAATTTTAGGCTAAAAATGATATAAGATTTTTAGGTTCAACTATCTGTTTGCATAATTACTTATATGTTTGTATCCACTCTTAATTTGGGGAACAATTGAAATAAAAAGTTCATTAGAATTCATTTTTAATATTAAGAATTAGACCAGTTAAAATTAAACTTACATAACTTTACCTAAATTAAAATTTGGAAGACTGAGGTATATGATTAATGCTTGATATTTGCCTATAATTGCCTTTACATGATGCCAATACCTATAGTTTTAGCCATGACTGAAATGAAAAAAGTCAGATAATAAGATCAGATTCTGCCTCTACACATAAATTTAATTGTGTGACTACTGAATTGGCCATCAACTCAAAATGAAAAAGGTGGTTTATTTTACTATCTCTTGGGGGACTTATTTGACAGGGTATATCAGTTCATAGCTATTCAATATATATCTGACACTGACTATTTAATTGGTGATTAATTAAAATAAATTGCCATGCCCAGAGGAATATACACCGGAGGCATTAACAACCTTATTTTAAAACAGAGTTTTTGTCATTTTTATTGGTTGATTGTTTGGTTAGTTTATTTTACATTGAGATGGGAATGGAGCCTAAAAACTGAAATCTAGTTAAAGAGAAGCTGGACTATTAAAGTTGAATGCTAAAGGACAATCTTGAGAAAATAAAATGTGTAAAAACAAAGACAATCTTATATTAAAATAATTCAAGATGTACTCTTATTTTCACTGTGATGAGAACAACAAAATTTACCAGTAGTTCAAGACTTACCAGTGGTTTCAAGAAAAGAAAAGGACTATTTTTACATTTTTATGAACTTATATCACGAAATCCACAACAAATCTCAAAAACACGGCTTTGTGGTGAGATATTTATGCTTGTGAGGCTTATTTACGAGATAAAAATCTCTGTTTTGTTTTGCTTTGCTTTCAATGCTGAGACATTTGTGCCAGTTTTATTGCCACTAGGCTTATTTCTCATTTCCTTAAGAAAATGCTTAAATTAGCCTAAAAAAGTAAAAATTTCAGGAAAGAAAAAATGCAGGAAAAGATAATAGGCTTGATGAAGTTAGCACTATTTTATTTTTCTCTTGTGATTTTCAATGTGATTTCAATTTTTATGAAATAAAAGAAAAGTATATCTCAGCCTTCAATTAAGGAAAGAAAAAGACTATAAACTATAAACTATAAACTATAAACTATAAACATATATAATTTTTAAATGTATTATAAGAAGTAAATATGACATGATTCTTTAAATAGAGCTGCACTGCTCAAAATGTTAGCCATGAGTTATGTGGTTATGTGCATTTAAACTAAAAATAATAAATTAAATCCCATTAAAATTTATTTGCTCAGACACACTAGGCAAATTCAAGTGCTCCATGTGGCTAGCATACAGGATTGGCGATGCAGAGAATTTCTAACTGGACAGATCTAGTGAGTGACTTTTAAAAATACCACACTTAAGAACTGTATAATAGAAAAGTCTCACATTTCTCTTTGTTAAATACTACTTTTCTTCTATCACCCATATGTTGGATCGGAACACAACCTAGGATTTTTTTAGGGATGAGAGAAAGTGAACATATTTAACTCTTTCTATTTCCTTGATGGAAATAATATCACATAACTGTCTTTAACTAGTATGCATAACTTTATTTTTTTAAAAAAACTGAAATTTGTGAGCATGTTTATACTAATTTAAGCCTCTCCATGTATTGCTGGCACTAAGATTTTTGTTCCTCCAAAAACCCCATTAAAATTTTAGTAATGGGATTATTTTAAAATTAAAAGGACTTAGACCAGCAAGTTTGGAGAGAACAGAGCAAGAGATACTGATTACAGGATTTTGTTATCTGGCAGGTAGATAGATGAAATAGACCTGAGAGAGCCTTTTAAGCTACTAATGAGGAGAATGGAGAAACAACACAAATTGTACCAAAGAATTCTCGAAAACTTCAGGAATGAGGAAAGATATTTGGGCTAAAACTTTCACACATGAAAACAATTATAACTGAAAATGGTCTCCATTCAACATATTTTTATCTAAGCTTACAAGATATATCAGAACTAGTAAAAGGAATATTTAGTGTTTTGTTTTTAAAATTAAAATATTGTACACTAGTGAAAAAAATTGTGCAAGTGGTCATTTATATATATGTATGTGTGTGTATATATATATGTGTGTGTGTGTGTATATACACACATATATATATAAACCAGAAAATGCAACTCTAATAGATACTACAGGTAAATAAAAAATAAAATACTGATAACATATGGAAAAATAAATTTTAAAAAATACTATAAAAATGTCATTAAAAATATATGACCTAAAAATTGACGAAAATACATGAATCATTATTTTTATTTTTCCAATAATCAATACAAAAATATTTTCTTGCTTTAATATGCATAGCAACATATTTTTATTTTCAAAAATTTTTTATTTTGAAAATCTATATCCAATAAAATAAAATATTGTATCAATATATATTTCAACAGTGATAAATTTCAATAATTTTAGTATTCTTTTCATTCTTGAATAGGTCCCAGATTGAACTATAAATTTTTGCTTATCCTACCTTAAACCCATGGAGCTCCCTCAGTGTGCCATGTGTACTGGTTGATAGGTCTGTCCTAGAGCACACTCGGATAGTTGGGTGACGCTATGAAGACGGCTAACTACCTCATTTATCCTGAGTATATGAAATAGTGAAAGGTTGACCAATACCTTAGGTAACCCTTTGAAATAACAAATGTTTCAACTAAGTTGTTTGGCTGAAGTTAAATAAGTGAAGATTCAAGATTATTGTTTCCAGGTCACCATTTGAGAGAAGACCTATAATCTACAGATCTCATTAGTCACTGAAATGTGTGGGGCTGTGGTTGGGAAAAACTGAACGGAAAGAACCCTGAGTTCAGCCTGAAACTTCTGCCAGAAGTTTACTTTTAATTTACTCATTTAAAAAATTATCACTAACATATATACATTTAAAGTTAATCACTTTTCAACTGTTTTAGATATCACTGTCCCATACTAGACTGTGTTTTGATTAAAAATTAAATTTGCAAATCATTTACAGGGTATGACTAATATTCTTGCCATAATTGGGAGCTAGGTTTCCTTACTATACAAATCAGAGAGCAGAAATTCTGAAGGCAAGATCAGGATTTTCCAAAGGAAAATGATTGTTACTGCTCAAGATTAAAATTCCAAAGTCTAGCACTCTAGAGCATGAAGGGGATACTTAGACCAGGAAAATGTTGTCATCACATATACATTTTCAAGTTTCCTGAGAGTAAGACTGAGTGTAATTTTTTAGCTCATTCTGTGATGCAACCATGTAATTGGTTCTATAGGCGTTTAGATGAGTGTGGATTAGGCAAGTGGTAGAGGTTATTGAAGACGTCTGGGAGAAGCAGAGTAAACGGTTCCTATAAAAGTAGGTATTAGGGGCTTCCCTGGTGGCGCAGTGGTTGCGAGTCTGCCTGCCGATGCAGGGGACACGGGTTTGTGCCCCGGTCCGGGAAGATCCCACATGCCGCGGAGCGGCTGGGCCCGTGAGCCATGGCCGCAGGGCCTGCGCGTCTGGAGCCTGTGCTCCGCAGCGGGAGAGACCACGGCAGTGAGAGGCCCGCGTACCGCAAAAAAAAAAAAAAAAAAAAAAATTAGGTATTAGGCATGGCCCAAGGCAAAATGTACTCATCATGGAGTCTATTTCCCACGTGGTGCTTTCCTCCCATGTAGAAAAGTCACCTTACTACCGACTTCTCAGGCACCATTACTCCAGTGTTCTTCCAAAACCAGAACTGTCTCCTTGTTTCAGAATTTCCATTCCTTCCCACTAAGGAAAACTTGTTTCTTCTGTGTTCTCTTTCCTTCAGGCCATCTCCTGATTGCTGAGTTGGTGGTCCATTAATTTGACAAATGAAGACACCACAATGCTAACTCAAATTCAGTTAAGCTTTTGGGCATCTAAACCACGTTTATAACAGATCCTGTGGGGATTATAAAGAGGAGGTGCAAATCTAATTTTTGAATGACCAAACTAACTGGATTGGTGGCCATTCCTTTCTTCTCTCTCACACTGAATAAAGAAAGAGCCTGGAGGGAATGGCCTTCATTAACGTGTCTTTTAAATGGGAAAAATATTCCACTATTTCTTCTTTTAAAGTTAATATAAGTAAAGCATCGTTATGCAGGATTTTATAGCTCAGTTTTAGGAGTCATATTGGGCTGAGGCCCTGCTCAGAAGTGTTCTTTAATAAATGTAGCTGTTGCTGTACATTTATAATTTAATACTGGTCTTTTTTTCCGTTCTATGATCACAAACAGGTGAACTTTACACTTAAGAAGAATACTTGATAGTTTAAATGACTGTATCCTATTTACAGTGAAAGATAACCATTTATAGATTTAAGTAGTGATTGGTATATATGTATGTGTATATGTTTAAATATCAATATGTAAAAGAATTTAAATGCTTAGAATTTTAGTATGAAATAATTCATATGTCTGTAAAATTCCAGTGCATTATCTCTTACTAATAGTCACAAATGTGAAGTAAGTCATTAGCATTGCCATGGCAAATGTAATCGTAGGTTTCTGAATTAATTTATTAATTAATATTGCTTAGCTTAGGCATTATCTAGAATGTCTTTAGACATTTGCCTAAAGCCTTTTGAAAATAATCAGATTTTTAAAAATTATTCAGAATAGTCCACCACAGTTATCTAGAGCTGATGCTTCATATTCTCTAGTATATGGTCTGGAATTATTTACTTGAAGATTATCATTGCCATGATCAGTTTATGTGAAGACATAAACATATAAGACAGGACTTTGCTTAAGGTAGTAAGTAGCAAGCATGCTTTCCTCTTCCTCTTCAGCCCTGCATCCAAAATTGTAATTAGATGGCTAATGTGAAAATCAAAAGAGAATTTATATTTTAAATTAACATTTTTTGGCACTTATCCCATATTTTCCCATATCCTTTAAATACCTTAAGCACATGGCAGTTCAATATTAAAGGGAAGAATCAATAATTCAAATGATCTCATGAAACCAGCAAGAAATAAACAATTAAGATTTTGTTATTAAGGAGTGACTGGAAAATTGACTCAAATTGTCATATGTTAAACATAGCCTAAGTAATTTATCACTTCATAAGGAATTCCAATTGCTGATCAACGAATAAAGTGTTGGTTTTAAAACGTTAAATTTTTTACTCTTGCATTTGTTTGATGTAGCATACCCTAGTCACTGCTGATTCTTGAAATTGCAGATCATTTAAGTATCTCTACTCAGCAACTTTATATGTTCTCCCAAAAGGAAATATATTCTTGAGGAAATATAATCACTGGACCATACCAGTGGATGTTTAATCTTGGAGAAAGTGAATTTTCCTGTATTATAAGACTGGGCTGATCAGCAGTAGCTATCTTTATTCTTTTTCATGTCTAGATTATGCCTCCTGCTTCACTGGAGAGAGGAATTGGGGACTATCTATGGGATTTTCTGCAATGTCAAATGATGCACTGCTTTTAACAAATATATTAAGCCTTCAGTTCTCAAACATGCTGGAGTCAGCAGTATTTTAATTTTATAAATATCTTCAGTTTTTAAATTACTGCAAAATATAGCTCAGAAGGACAGAAAAGCACTGCCAATGGAACACCCTCACACCAACTATTCTACTTTTAAATATTTTTAGTGCTTCTCTAAATAATTTCTTGTTGATCATAAAAATGGGATAAGGCTTTATAATGAGATATCTGAGTGATCCACAAGACAAAGATTGAGTTTTGAAGTGTGCAGTGACATTTTAGCAGATAGAAGAAATGTCATGAGTTAATTGTTTGTATTGTTTTCATTTCAAGTTGTTTTTTCCTTCTGTTTCTGAAACTCAATAATGGATTCTTAATTTCCTTTTTACATTATTATCTAGTGAGAAAGATAATATCTTAAAAATTGTCCCGCTTAATGTAAATGCTTCCTTAAAAGTTAATCTCTATTAGTCCTTTGTAAAATAATAGGAATTTCAGAAACTTTGTCTTCTTGGTGAGTGGGAAACCATTCCCACTGGACACACAACACATGTATGCATACTGTATAGAAAGAACAAATAGCAGACTATACAAATTTCCTGACTAACTATTGCTGAGATGAATTAACTTATTTTAAGAAATATACTTTGCATTAAATAAGTTTAATGGTGCCTCAATAAATATAAATTTGTTATAATATATAATTTTGTTAATAAACATAAATTTGTTATCTTTCAAAAAACTGTTCAGACTTCACACTCTCATTTTAATTCTAGATAACAACATAGTATTTTTCAGAATAAGATGTCATGACATATCATTAAAAGAAGAAACCTAGTTCATAACTGTATAACTATGTTATTAAATTCTCCAAATATTAACATTCAAACATCAGCAGTAGTTCACACAATCATATTGATGCACAAATAAGCACGGTATCTGCAGGAGGTAGATAAGTACGATTTACTGAATAAAAATATTGTATGTTCTAAGATGAAACTATGATTTATAATAGTTTCAGATCATGATAGAGAACCACCAGGAATACAATTTAGTTGAATGTTCTCATTCTGCAGATAAGGGAATGGATTCTTAGAGAACATAGTGGGAAAAGAGAGTGGCAGATCCAAACTAAAACTCTGATCTGATCTCATGTCCCTGGTTCCATCTTTATATCAAGTGCCATATAAATATAATATTTGAACATAGTTCTTGTTATGTTTTCTCTGCTCACTGAAGAAATCGAGGCACAGAAAATTAAATAGCTTGCCCCCCAAAAAATAGCTAATAATATAGTGAAATCTTCTTGAGGTGTTTGACTCAAAAACCTGTGATCATGAGACTCCGGATTCTGCTAACAGTGTCCAAGCCTGAATAGAGCATCACTCTCACATTTACACCAGTAACAACAAAAATCCCGGAGAAATTTGAAAATACACAAATTCATTCTAACCCATCAGATAATTGCAAAGCAACCAACTAACGTAAGTCTAAACAAAGATAGGCACATACAAGTAAGTGAGCATTTGTTCAATTATGGCAGGTGACATCAAACACCAGTAAGAAGAGTTCAACTAATTGAAAGACTCTAGTTATTGAAAGACATACTTAAGAAAATGAAAACACAGGCAACAATCTGAGAGAAAATATTTTCAAATCACATATCTGCTAAAGAATTTTTTCTGTATTACATAAAAAATTCTCAAAAATCAATAGTAAGAAAACAAACCAATAAATCGACAACATATTTCAACATACTTCACAAAAGAAGATGTACAGGTGGTTATTAAACAAATAAAAAGGGGGACTTCCCTGGTGGCACAGTGGTTAAGAATCCATCTGCCAATGCAGGGGACACAGGTTCGAGCCCTAGTCCAGGAAAATCCCACATGCCGCAGAGCAACTAAGCCCGTGCGCCACAACTACTGAGCCTGCACTCTAGAGCCACGAGCCAAAACTACTGAGCCCATGTGCCGCAGTGTACCACAGCTACTTAAGCCCGCGTGCCTAGAGCCCATGCTCCACAACAAAAGAAGCCACTGCAATGAGAAACCCGCGCACCACAACGAAGAGTAGCCCTCAGTCACCGCAGCTAGAGAAAGTGCGCATGCAGCAACAAAGACCCAACACAGCCAAAAAAAAAATATTAATTAATTTTTAAAAAAAGTAAAAAGATACTGAGCATCATTAATCATTAGAGAATTGCAAATTTATACCACAATGATTTATCACTATACACTTATTAAATTGACAAATAAATTAACTAATTAAATAAACTAAAAAGCTGACAATACAGTGTTCTAGCAAGTATGTATAGTAACTCAAACTCTGAGAGATTGATGGTATGAATACAAAACACATTTTGGAAAACAGTTTGATCATCTAAAGTTAAATATAAACTAAACATATGATCTAGCAATCCCACAGTAGATATTTACCCAATTAAAATGAAAATCTATGTTCTCATAAAAACATGTACATGACTACTTAAAGCAGCTTCATTTATAATTGCTTACATCTGGAAACAACCCAAATATCCCTCAAATGGGGAATAGCAAAACACAGTGCAGTAAATCCAAGCAATGAAATTCTACCCCAAAATAAAAAGGAATGAACTACTGATAGACCCAATAACATGGATGAATTTAAAACATAGTATACAGAGCTTAATAAGCAAGACTCAAAAGACTCTAGACTATGTGATTTCATTGTATGACATTCTTGCAACTGCAAACCTGTCAAGGCAGAAAATAACCTTGAGTTATTTCCAAGGGCCTGGAGTGAAGGGGCTGCTTGGTTACAAAAGGGTGACCAAGGCCTTCACATTCTGCTCAGCTTACTTAAACTTTAGATAGATGTCTTTCTGACTGTAGGCCCCTGAATTCCCTTTTCTTAGGGCATTTACTTCAGATTTTCTGAGGCCAATTTCTTGCATCTTCTCATACCTAGAAAGGCACTAACGTCAATGGCGATATCTGTGCCTCATGACTAGCACCAGTCTTTTGCCAAAATGTGTGCTTGATTGCAAGTATCCCCCTTCATTAAAATCACATATATACTGACCTTCCCCACTATCTCCTTGGAGCAGTTGCACAGAGCTGAGAGACTGTCTTCCAGACTATTGTTCTCACTTGGCTCCAAATAAAACTTAACTCACATTTCTCACACTGTGCAATTTTTTTTCAGCCAATAGTTTTAGCCAAAGGACATGATTTTTACATACTTTTTTCCCTGTTGAAGTATGATTGTAAATGTAGGTGTTCAGAACAGACGTCCCCAAGATGTGTGATCTTGGCATGTAGATTATTTTGAGCTGAAGGCAAGGGAGACCCTATAGGCTCAAGAGAAACTACTGCCCCTCAATTAACTACCTAGAAATACTTCCCAGAAAAAGAGGTATTACCAAAGATAAATTTTATCTAAGTGGTTCCATCTGTATGGCAGGGCAAACTTCTGCTCTTCTTCTTATTGTTCTGTGAATGACCCACCTGTCCTTGGAAGTCCCAGGCCCCAACCTCGTTCCTTAGCTCAGGATGTCACATATACCTCATTTTACCTTTCAGTCTTTGAACCTCTCATGTATGTGGGGTTCCTTTACTTATGAAATTAAATTTGATTTTCTCCTGTTAATCTTTCTCATGTCAATTAATTCTTAGAACAGCCAGAAGAAAATAGAAGAGTAGAGGAAAATTCTCCCCAACATGTTAGTCAACATAAAGACAATAGTGAAAGAAGAGAATAAGCAGAGGAGGGACAGAGAAGATTTCCAGAGAATATGATAAGCAAATTGAGCCCAAACACTAAGTTAAAATAAGCCAGGAGTCAAGAACAGAAAAGAGTATTATAAATGCTTTTGAGAAATTTAAAAAGATACAGTGTGACCGAACCAAATGGTAAGAAGAGAATCCTTAGTGACACCCTATCTACAGGTTAGAAGGAAAAAACCCACAAAGCATAATTAATTTTCAGAACAGGAAGGACTATTTGGCATAAGCTTGAAAGAGTGGAGAAATAGCACATGAAAAATTGAAATATCGGGCTTCCCTGGTGGCACAGTGGTTAAGAATCTGCCTGTCAATGCAGGGGACACGGGTTTGAACCCTGGTCCAGGAAGATCCCACATGCTATGGAGCAGCTAAGCCTGTACACCACAACTACTGAGCCTATGCTCTAGAGCCCACGAGCCACAACTACTGAGCCTGAGTGCCACAACTACTGAAGTCCATGTGCCATAAGTACTGAGCCTGTGCTCTAGAGCCCGTGAGCCTCAACTACTGAGCCTGTGCGCCTACAGCCCATGCTCCACAACAAGAGAAGCCACTGCAATGAAAAGCCCACACACTGCAACAAAGAGTACCCCCACTCACTGCAACTAGAGAAAGCCCGCGCACAGCAACAAAGACCCAATGCAGCCAAAAATAATAAGTAAATATAATAAATAAATTTATTAAAATACAAAACAAAAAAATTGAAATATCCCTCAAGTTCTATTTCACTCAAAGATAGTATCTTCTCTGTGTTATATAAGACAGGGGATCCCCAACATCTGCTTGAAAGCAGAAGAATAACCTGATATCTGATCTATCAAAGTGATGGCAAGATATTTTTTTGACCATTTGATCAGGTAGATATAGAAGAGATTGGTGTCTCTTTCTTCCTCTGTTTATTTCATCTGATGGCTGATAGTCTAAATAAAAGGAAAGTATGTTTCATAAAAGCCATTGTAATTGCCATTAAAAACTAGGAGAGGAAGAATATGTTAAAAGAATGTAATTTATAGGGCTTCCCTGGTGGCGCAGTGGTTGAGAGTCCGCCTGCCGATGAAGGGGACACGGGTTCGTGCCCCGGTCCGGGAAGATCCCACATGCCGCGGAGCAGCTGGGCCCGTGAGCCATGGCCACTGAGCCTGCGCGTCCGGAGCCTGTGCTCCGCAGCGGGAGAGGCCACAACAGTGAGAGGCCCGCGTACCAAAAAAAAAAAAAAAAAAAGAATGTAATTTCTATAAAGACTGGGACAGTCTTCTTTTGTGCTTTCTGTTATGCTTATGGATATAAACAGCAGGGAATCTTAAATGAAACCAGGAGTTTCCATGCATATTCATTAAGGTCAACTACGTGAAATTAAACACAGTTTACCTGTCATGTAACGGTATTAAAGAGGCAAACAACAGGCTCCATTAAGGGTGCTTGTAGACAGAAAATGTTCAAATGTCTTAAATAAAGTTACCTACTACCTTTATTTAAGACATTTGAACATTTTCTGTCTACAAGCATCCTTAATGGACACAAGAGGGAAGAGATATGGGAACATATGTATATGTATAACTGATTCACTTTGTTATAAAGCAGAAACTAACACACCATTGTAAAGCAATTATACTCCAATAAAGATGTTAAAAAAATAACAAAATAAAACCAAAAAAAGATTAAAGTATTAAAAAAACAGTTACCTACCACATACATACATAGCCAATACATGGTTTACTTTTTTATTCTACTTTAAGACTCATATTTTTCATATTTAATGTTGCTGAAAGATAATGCAACTTATAATTATGTATACATTTAACATATTAGTGTCCTAGTTTTATTAGGTATAATTAACTGATGATAAATCATATTTCATTGTTTTAGTATTGAAGAAATATAGTATTCATATGAAGCCCTTTGTTAAAATCTGGACCTTAGTGGTAAATGCAAAATTTTAATCTGTCTTTGTTATACTTACACTCTTACAGGGGAAAAAAAGCCATTAAGCAACAATCTAAACATAATAACATAAAATTAAATATAATTGTATTCAGTATCCATTCTTCAAAAAAGTGATTGTCCACAACATGCCAAGTTGTCTTCTAAGTCCTAGGGACAGAATGATGAAAAAGACAGACTGTACCCCCTTTGATAGAGCTTTTATCTAGCAAAGGAGGCAAATAATACCATTTTTTAAATGATTAAGGTAAATTAAGGTAATGACAAGTATTATGACGAAGATTAAATAGAATGAGATGGGAAAGAGTAACTGAGGGGAAGTTGAAGGTTGGAAGGATAATTTTGACTCCGTGCTCTGTAAAGGTTTCAGTAGTGAAGTAAATTTTGATTCTAAAGGGTATAACATTAAGGAGCTAGCCACAGAAATGTGTTGAACAGAGAAGTGCAAACTATAGGCCATGGGCCAGATCCAACCTGTCTCCTTTTTCCATAAACAAAGTTTTGCTGAAACACAGTTTTGTCCACTTGTTTACCCTGTATATAGCTGCTTTACTGCTACAATTGCAGAGCTGAAAAATTATGACAGGGACTGTATGGCTCACATACTGCAAAATATTACCATCTGCCTTTATGGGGAAAGGCTGGCCATCCTGGTCTGGAGCAGTGCTCTCCAATTGAACCAAGAATGAGAGAAATGCTTTCCATACTGTCCTGTTAGATGTAGCCACATATGGCAGCTGAGCATCTGAAATGTGACCTGTGTAACCAGGTCTAGAGCAAGAACTTTTAGGGCATGGAGAACAGCAATGCAAAGCTACTGCAATAGGCCTATCATATTTCTACAGAAGAAAAAACATCAAGGTAGCTGAAACGAAGGAAGCAAGTGCAAACAGATTGAGTTTTGAGAGGTAGACAGATAACAGATTATAAAATCTTGGAGACAAGGTAAGGCATTTGGATTTTATTCTGAGAATGATGGGAGGTTACTGTAGGCTTTAATGATTATGGGTGGCATAACCATGTAAAATTTAAAAATATCACTAGTGTTTCTGGATATTATAAAGAAAACTTGTAAGTTGTTTTAAAATATAAAATGAGAGCCTTAATATTATCTTGGGTTCAGAGAGCTTTCCTGTGGATGTGTAGGTTAAATTGGAAGTTTAAAACCTGTAAGATAGGTGCGGCTGAAAGATAAGGAAAAAGATGGAGAGTGAGTAGGAATATGTAAGGGAGCTAGGTCATGAATGTCTGGACAAGCATATTAACAATAGAGGATTTAATCTCAAGAGCAATAGAAAACCATTTTTCATAAATGTCTCTTTTTTCCTCATGGCTAAACAATGGCACAAATATATCAGCATTAAAAATAAAATCTAAATCATCACTTTCCATGGCCAGTAACCGCCTGTGGCTTATGAGCACTGGGCAGGTGGCTTGTCAATTTGAGATGTGCTAAAGTTTAAGATACACACTCAGTTTCAAAGACTTAATACTAACAAAGAAATATGTAATATTTCATTAATAATTTTCATAGTGATCACATGTTGAAGTGATAACATTTCAGATAGTCTTAACACAATATATAATCAATTTTAATTTGTTTAATGTTGCTGGAAAAAACCTGAAACTTACATAGTGGCTCATATTTGAGGTGTGCATTGTATTTCTATTAACACTGATCTAAATCATATAACAGTTAACACATAGGGGTGACAGTAGATTTGAATAGTTAAATGATTTGTGAAGTGGGCACCCAGTTGAAAAGAGCACATATATTATCATACTTCTGATTCTTAACAGTGTGTCAGAGATATTTCCTCTGCCATTCTGTAAGGCTGGGAGGCAGTTGCCATTTTCAGATTTGATTTGGCTTAGCTAGAGCATTTGCAAGAGTCAGTATTGCTCAGTGGGGAACGATCGTGACTTAAATATGTTTCAGTATATGCTATCCTTTGTTAACTAACTTTTAAAATATTAGTTTTCTTTGTAAATCATGTGTGTGTGGTGTTCAGTGTTTCCTTTTCTGAGGTTATCTATTCTGTGGATTTACCTTCATCAGCTTAACTTGAGTCTCCAGTGCAAGTATTAGAGTTATTGCTCAATAACTCTATTCCAAAGATCTATATTTCTCATTTCTGGGGGCTATCTCCTTCTCTATTTCTACTTCAAAAAGCATGTAGGTACTATACTACTTTCTCAAATAGTATTGATATTTTTAGCCATTACTTTCCCTCTTTTTTTAAAAGATTGTCTTTGTGGATATGATTGATATATATATATGCAATGGAATATTACTGTCATAAAAAATAATGAAATTGTGCCATTTGTGACAACATGGGTGGACCTGGAGGATGTTATGCTAAGTGAAATAAGTCAGACAGAGAAAGACAAATACAAATGTATTTTTTCACTTATATGTGGAATCTAAAAAAATTTTTTAAATATATAAATAAACAGAAACTGACTCACACATACAGAGAACAAACTAGTGGTTACCAGAGTGGGTGGGGAAAGATAGGTGAAGGTGATTAAGAGGTATAACCTACTAGGTGTAAAATAAATAAGTTACACAGATGTAATGTACAGCACAGGGAATATAGCCAGTATTTTATAATAACTTTATATGGAGTACAATCTATAACAATATCAAATCACTGTGTTGTACACCTGAAATTAATATAATATTGTAAGTCAATTCTACTTCAATAAAAGAAAATAAAAACATAATGGGTGTTGGGGGCAGGAAAAGTTAGTGCAGTGTTTTGTGACAATTTTGACTTGATTTCTCTAACAAGAATAGAGTGATTGGCCCCTTATCCAAAATCCCATCATGTGTTTGAGGTTTTGGTGTCTAGTATGTCTGCTTTTTTAGCCTCCACCACTTCTTTCTTTTCTGTCCATTTCTATCCACAGAGGATTATTTTATTTTTTAGAAGAGCTAGTCCATTTGATATGTTTAATACTCATCATAAAATCTTTAGCAACTTCTTTTCTCTTATGCACAGTATCAACTTGTACAGAGAAACTTTCCCATTTCTCCTGTGACCAACTTAAAGTACCATGATGTACCAAGTCTCTCTAAGAAGACAAAGTGTACTTACCCAGAAAAGTGCTTTATATTTCAATTATGGATCTTCTGACAATTTTCTCATGACTAATTTTTAGTAAATTCCAAACCTCTTGGGAACATTCCAGCTGGGGAATACTAGCCATATTAGCCATAATGAGAAATAGTGGAATTCTAATAAACCCTGTTCATTTAAAAGACTAATACACAGCTGTTTTGGTTGCTGACAATCTTGTTCCTTATGTATGCTTGGAAAATTTCCAGATAGAAATATCAAGATGTCACTAATGCCTTCTATTTTCCTCTTTTCTCTTTCTATGTTTCATAGATTGTTTCTTACTCTTAATATAGATGTCAAAGATTTACATTTGGATTAGAACTTATTCCTTTTGCAATAGGCAGCAATGACAAAAGTAGGATCCAGGTAACTTGTAGATCAATTGAATGGGAGCAAACACAATGTGTTTTGTTTATCCATCCATATGTCTATGGACATTTGAGGTGTTTCCACCTTTTGGCTATTGTATATAATGCTACTATGAATGTTGGTGTACACATACTTTTCAAGCTCCTACTTTCAACTCTTTTGTGTATATACCTAAACATGGAATTGCTGGACCTTATGATGATTCTATGCTTAACTTTTGAGGAAACAGCATACACTTTTCAACAGTAGTTATACCATTTTATACTCCTACCAGCAATGAATTAATGTTCCAATTTCTCCACATTCTCACCGACACTTTTTTTCATTTCATTTCATTTTATTTCATTTCATTTTTATAATAACTATCCTAAGAGATGTGAAGTGATATCTCATTGTGACATATATTATTATATTGAATATTATTTGAATTTGTTTTTGTGTACTCTGTGTCTTTTGTTTAACTTAATAACCAAATTGACTATTAAAGTATCATCTGATGTCAATGAATATATGCTGCAATGGCCCACCCTATGTCAAGGGCTCAGGGCTTTACTGTATAGTGTGTCCTCTTGTCCTCAGAACTGGCTCCCTACTCATGATTCTATCTAGAGATTTACTTTCTCCTCAGTGTCATCCAGAAAATAAAATGTGATTCAATATTATTAATTAGAATACTTTATCTTGTCGGGACAGCTAAATTTTAATATCTAATGTTAAGAAAAATCTAAAGGTTATATATTACTGTTACAAGACTATTCTAGTCACTCTTTTTATCAATACACTATAAGATCATAAAGTTCTCCCTGATCAATCTATAATACTGATAGTTGTGATCATAGACATGTTTGTTGAGTATTTATTATTTTCCTGGCTTTGCTCTATGTACTTATAGTCAATTAAATTGGTTACATCCCACTCTGTAAGATGTATATTATTATTATCATCCTCATTTTAAGTTAATAAACTGAGGAAAAAAGAACTTAGTTAACTTGATCAAAACACAATGCTATTAGTGGAAATTTAGGAATTTCACTTAGAAAGTATGGTTCCAGAGCCTAACTCTTAACTAATATGTTCTTTTACCCCAGATAAACTAAATTAAGTCGTCATATATCTGAGTCCTCATGTATATATCTGCTAATACCTCATCTGAATTTAATTTAAGTAGTCATTAATTATTCATTATTTAATTATCCATATAACATTTAGTATTGGGGGAAATGGCTGGGCCATGGTGGAAAATAATTTAGAATATGAAAAACTTTGAAAAATGTATTAAGCAATTTGCATATTACATAAGAAGAGGATCACAAAGACACAATAATTGTCGTTAACCTATTTAAAAGATTTTCCATCCCGTTATGGCTTGATCATCTTGTCATTTGTTATTTATGTGACCTAGCAATTGACATAGTTACTGTATTAGTGATCAAATTATATTTCTCACTTCTCAGCTCCAAATGTACTACATCTTCTTCAACAAGGTCAGAACCCCTAAGCTCATCCTTCCTTGAGTACTGTCCCTTAGTCTTAGGGTACCATATAAAGTTGCCTTATATCATACTTATTCTTTTATTATAGCTAATTCTTATTTTAAACGTTTACCATTTAACCCCCTTTGTGATTTCTATCTCTTGATTGGACCAAGACTGCTACAGTTGCAATTGCTACTGATATGGGAATATATTTTAGGAGTTGTGCCATGTCACCCAGCACATGGTCTTTCAATATAATTGGTTCGTTGATACACACATAACCCCAAATTTTACCAAATTATAGTTATATAACTTTATTTTTATTTTCTGTGCAATCATTTTTCTTACATTTGAAAATGCTGCCTTCTGGCTCACAATTCAGTGATCTAGGATCAGAGGTTAAACGATAAAGTATCAGAATAATGAAAGGGTCTCATAAAAATCCATGGTTTTCTAATGGTGAGAAAATTTGGATAACCATCTTACACAGAACCTGCCAAGGAGTAGTGTAATTACTTTTCCTTAAGTATTGCTGCAAACTAATGAATGAGCAAGTGAGCTTCATATATTTTTATTCTCAATATATTATGTCAGATAGTAAAGGGTGAAGGAAGGGGTATTTTGAAATTCAGAAAGGCAGTCTTTCCTAAAGGCAACTGACTTTTTCATTTAAAAAAAAAGCAATGTTTTAATAAGTGAGGTGTAACAGCAAAGAACTCATGTGTTTCCTTCAGGGAATGTTTTCCATTTAATTAGGGTATGGGTTATAGATTGGGAGACAGGAGACTTAGTCCATCATCTCTTCTCAATTGTGATAGTGACTTGCTTTGTCACTCACATACTCTGAGTTTCTTGGAGCTGTAATTTGAGATAATGAATATTACTGGTTTAAGATATTCATGGGCTATTTTCCTAAGTCTCTAAACCTTAGGGAAACTATATCAGATTGATAGACTACTTTGTCCCCAACCTACCAGAAATTTAGCCATGATGATGTAGAGCATGCTTATTATGTATAATACTAAATGTTATACCAATGAAGTTATTATCATAGTCACAGAAAAATTACATGTATGTAGTGGAAATTTGACTTTGTAAGTCTTACAATTATTAAAAAAAAAACAACTTCAGAGGAAAGGAAAGTGACTATTCAAAGATCCAGAGAAATCCCAAACGCCATAAGCTACTCAGTGGAAATCTCAACAAGCCAATTTGAGAATAGCACATAAAATGGGGAGGGAATTTTCCCTCTCTGGTGTGCATCTGGTCCTGAACAATGCAGTCTCACATAAAAATGCCCAAATATTCATCATCAGGAGGATTGACTGAATATACTTTATTATATTCACATAGTATTATGTATATAGTATTCAACTAACAAAAAACCAGCTAACATAATGTAAAAAAGGGACATGTCTTAGTTCATTAGGTCTGCTATAACAAAAATACTATAGGCCATGTGGCTTATAAACAACAAACATTTATTTCTCACAGTTCTGGAGACTGGGAAATCTAAGATCATGATGCCTGCAGATTTGGTGTCTGGGGAGAGCTTGCTCCCTCACTGATAGCTGTCTTCTCCCTGTAATCTCATATGGCAAAAGGAAGAGGGATCTCTGTGAGGTCTCTTAAGAAAGCATTCATGAAGGCTCCGCACTAGTGAGCTAAGTACCTCCCAAAAGGTCTACCTTCTAATATCATCATATTAGAGATTAGGTTTTAACATATGAATTCTGAGAAGATACAAATATTCAGTCTGTAGCAGGGAGGGAACTACAAATATAAAATGTGTGTGTGTGTGTGTATATATATATATATATATATATACGCATATATATTATGTACATACACATGTATATGTAAGCACACATAGTAATGCATATTTACTTATATGATTAAAAAAGAAACAATGGAACAATAAATTGTAACATAGGAGGGGGTGGATATCTATAAAAAGGGAGAGAATAATGTGGAGAGGAGCAGGGATAGAAGCTAGACTTTTCTGAATATACTATTTTTATAGTTTTGATTTTGGAACCAAGGAAAGACTTTGCATTAAGAAGGTCATTTCAAAAATAAAAAGTAAACTACAACAAATCAACTTTATATTGAATTGGTACAATGCAGAGAAAAAGTCTTTCAAGTGATTTTGAAATACCGTAATTTAACTGTGTATGAATTAAGGACAAAAAAATTGCAAATATAACTTAATATGTCTTCAGAATTAATTTCATTTAGTGATAATTCTGTAGTTATTATTCTGAGACAGCTGTATGTGCATTTGAGAAAAATAAATTGTTAGTTATAGTGATATTATTGCTAACTAGGATTTTTATTGAAGGAAAAAGTAAATAACAGTTATAAGATCAGTGAGACTATGTAAAATCTCTATAGTCCTGAATT
This sequence comes from Grampus griseus, assembly GCF_964374135.1. NCBI lineage: Eukaryota > Metazoa > Chordata > Mammalia > Artiodactyla > Delphinidae > Grampus > Grampus griseus. The sequence continues at coordinate 65,918,163 of NC_138997.1, forward strand.
TGCCCTGGAAATATTAGGATGTACTCATGACATATTTTGTCTTTTGTATTATATCACACACATATATTATCATGTATGTATATACTTGCATGTATATGCATATTGATCAAGATGTCCTTAATGCCCCCTCAGCTTGACTGTACTTAAACAGGTTTCTTCCTGACTATATGCCCAGACCTCCCTTTTCTTAGAGTGTTTACCTTAGAAAACTTTGTTGTAAATTCTTTGTCTGCCCCTTCGAGATGTAAATCTGCCAGCCTCTTGCCAGTTTTACAACCCAGAGGCATCTTTCTCATGGAACTGGGAGCCATCTATTTGAAATATAATCATCAAGAAAGAGCCCCTCTATCTCTGTCTCTGGAGAGGGGAGAGGCATGACTTTGATAAGCGCCAATGAGCAAACACAGATGTCCTAGTGACATTGACCAACTTTGGGAATGTCCTCCACTCCTTTCCACTAACTCACCCCAGCAATTATAAACACTGTTGCCTTTTATTTCAAGGGCGTTGTATTCAATCTCTTTCCCCTATTGCAATAGTTCTCAGTAAAGTCTTTCTTCCTGTTTAACTTTTACAACTTTTATTTGGCAACACACACACACACACAAATTCATTTCAAAATTTTTATTTCCTATCTCTAAAATGCTTGGAAACAATGTCCAGTTTAGTAGCAGTAAGTAATCCTAATATGCAAATTGTAATCTCTAAATATAAATTTCATTAAAAAATGAACAAAGAGACCCTTGGAGAAGTAGCATATACCAAGGCAAGTACCAAAAAAAAAAAGTAGCTAACAAAAACAGTGTCATCATGTCAAAATGTCCCAGGAACCAACTTGATGGTCCCCCTCCCCCACTATTAATGATGAAACAATGTAAACATTTAAGGATATTTGGTTAAAACATAACAAATATGTTTAATTCAAGAATCCATAATGTACTGAAAAACAAAAACACAGGAAGCAAACAAAACAAAATAAATAAAACCCCTCATTGATCATATTTGGTGAGTGCTAAGAAAACAGCTCATTATTTTAGAAACTGGCAAATAACAATAGATATGTATATACAGTTGACCCTTGAACAGCAAGGGTTTGAGTGTTAAGGGTTAAGGGTCAACTGTATATTCTATTTCTATCTCTAGCTCTGTATCCCAGATTATAACTGATAAAGGAATGGGATAATTAAAATAGTATCATTTTGCCACCTCTAGTAAATTAACAGATCAACATTTCTTAAAATTACAAAAAAAGAGACAACATTAGCAGTTTCTTGAATAAAAAAATGTAAACATCTATACATGAAAGCTGGCTTCCAGAATGGCCAAATGAGGCTCTTGGTGAACTACTCTCCCAAAAAAGCAACAAAAATACTGGCAAAACAGATACTACCAACAATTTCAGAACTCTGGAAATTAACAAACTCCATGGAATAAACTAATAGATGTTCATCAAAGAGAAACTACTGAACCTTGATAAGATAGCAGTGTCTGTGGACTTCCAACTTGTGTGCCAACTCTCCATACCCTCCCTCTTTAGCTCGTTATCACAGTAGCCATGAAAACCAGTAGATTCACAGCCAAAGAGAGTATTCATCTCTTTCAGAGCTCCATTAAAAACATCATCTCTGGATCACAGTGAATATTTTGTCCAAACTAGCAACAACCTGGAAAATCTCCATTCCCATGGTGTTGTGGCTATTTGAATTGACTCAGCAATCAGTTCAGTGAAAAAGAAAGCTCTATTCCAAGGCATTGCCAAAAACGATAGCAATCTGCTGGCAAAATTACAGCATCCACAGTAACTAGAATCCAAGTGAAGAAATAAAGATCAGAATACCAGTAAAGGTAATTACATAGGTAAATATAATGGACAGAATACACATATTTTTATTTGTTAATCTGGTGTTCTATCTGGTTTGAAATGCAACTACTTAAAGCGATAATCATAAAATCATGTTGGTAATGTAAGAAGATATAATTTGTATGACAGTAATAGAAGAGAGCAGGAAAGAACAAAGGTATATTGGAACAAAGTCTTGGTACATCACTGGAATTAGGTTAGTATTACAAGCTAAATTGATTCAAGTTTATATGCTAATCATAATCTTTAGAGTAACTGTCTTAGTCTGCTTCAGCTTCTATAACAAAAATGCTATAAAGATCATGTGGCTCACAAACAACAGAAATTTATTTCTTATAGTTCTGAGGATGGGAAGTCCAAGATCAAGGTTCCATCAGATTTAATGTCTGGTGAGAGCCTGTTTCCATGTTCATAGATGGCTGTCTTCTTGCTGTATCCTCACATGGTTTAAGGGGTAAGGGGTATCTGAGGCCTCTTTTATAAGGAGCTCTTTATATCTCATTGATGAGTGTTCCACCTTCATGACACATGCACTTTCCAAAAGCTCCATCTCCAAATACCATCACATTAGGTTTCAACACATGAATTGGAGAGGGAAGGGAGATGCAAACATTCATTCCATAGCAGTAACCAAAAATAAATAACCCCCAAAATATACAGGAAGAAGTGGAATTAAAAGGGTATACTATAAAATATCTACTTAACACAAAAGAAGTCATTAATTGAAGAATACAGAGAAAAAAATATATGACATTTTTTTTAAAAAAAGCATTATGGGAGATGTAAGTCCTGCCTTACTAATAATTACATTAAATGTAAATGTATTAAAAATTCCAATCAAAGGCAGTGATTGAAAAGATGGATAAAATCATAATCCAAATCATAATGTTCACAACAGAAACAATTTAGATTCAAAGACAAAAATAAGCTGAAAGTAAAACAATGAAAACTATATAACACATGCATTAGTTTCCTGTATCTACTATAAGAAACCACCACAAACTTGGTGACTTAAAAGAGCAGGAATTCATACTCTCACCATTCTGGAGCTCAGAAGTCTATAATCATTATTAGTGGATGAAATCAAAGAGTCTGCAGGGCTGCACTCCCTCAAGATGCTCCAATGGTAAATTTAGTTACTGCCTTTCTTCCAGTTTCTGGTGGCTGCTGATATTCCTTTGCTTGTGGGTGCATTACTACAATCTTCAAGACAAGCATATTCAAAAGTGTTTCTGCTCCCTATTTATATTACCTTCTCTTCTGTGTGTATAAGAAAGTCTTCTCTGCCTTTCTCTTTTAAGGACACTTGTGAATGCACTTACAGCTCACCCAGATAATCCAGGATAACCTCTCCATCTCAAGATCCTTAACCACATCTGCAAGGACTCCTTTTCTTTGTGAGGTATTATTTACAAGTTCCAGGGATTACAACCTTGGAGGGAGGGAGGGTGGGCATTAGTCTGCTTACCATGCAATGCAAGCCATTAACCAAAAGATAATTGGAGTGGCTTTGAAAATATATGAAAAAGTGAATTTAAAAAATTGTTTATGCAGACAGAATAGGACATTTTATAGTGATAAATGTTTTAATTCATCAGAAAGATATAATAACTATGTAATATATGAAATATATATATCTAATAACAGAGCCCCAAAATATATGAAGTAAGAAAAAAGGGTCACAATTAGTGAGAGAAATAGATAATTCAATAATATTTAGAGATACAAAACCCCATTTTCAATAATGGATAGAATATCTAGGAAGATCAACAAGGAAATAAAAAACTTGGACACAATAGGCAAGCTCTATATGTACTCAGTTTTCTGCTAGCCTGTGGAATTATTCAAACAATTCAATTATATTCTCCCGAGGGAACCAGGAATTCCCTTATTCTCTTGTTACTATGAAGCCTGCTTCCCACAGCTCCTGCTTGTTCACTTGGTTTCCAAGTCTAGCTCCTCTGTGACCCTGTGTGAAGCAGTGTCCTCCTCCTCCAGGCTGGGAGTAAATATGACTAATAAACTGCTGTTGGTCTCATTTGACCAGTGCCAGGTATTGTTTTTTCTGCCAGCCCCATAACCTTAGGGTGGGAATCTCTCCCTCACTGGTGGGGTAAAGAGTAGACTAATAAAACCATAATATTCACAGGTTACAGGAATTAGGAAATAGATATCTTTGTGGGTCATCATTCAGCTTACCATATAAGGGAATACCACAAACAACTTTGTGCCAAAACTAGATAGACTAAATGAATAAATTCCTAGAAAAACACAAATTACAAGAACTCACTGCAGAAGAAAAAGAAAAATTAAATAGACCTATAACAAGTAAAGTGATTGAGTTAGCCATCAAAAAACCTTACCACAAAGGAAAATCATGATCAGATGACTTCCCTGGTAAATTCTACCAAATGTTTAAAGAGGAATTAATACCAATTGTTCACAAATTTTCCCAAAATATAGAAAAAGGAAATATCAATACTTCCTAAATGATTCTATGAAGCCAGTATTACCCTGATAACACAAATTCATCAAAAGAAGAGAAAAACACATACCAATACATCTTAAGACTATAGATACAAAATGTCCTCAGTTGAATACCAGCAAACCAAATCCAGCAACATATGTAAAAGGAGTATACACCATGACTAAGTGGGATATACCCCAGGAATGCAAGGTTGGTTTAACATCTGAGAAAAAACATACAACAATTTCAGTAGACGTGGAAAGACCATTTTACAAAGTATAATACCCTTTATAACAAAAACACATGACAAATTAGCAATACAAGGGAACTTATTTAAATTGATGAAAAAGATCTATGAAAAACCCACAGCTACCATTATTCTTAAGGGTGAAAGACTGATTGCTTATACCCTATGATCATAAAAAAAAAAAAAAGGTGGTTTCTCTTGCCACTTTAATTCAGCACTGTACTGGAAATTCTAGGTAGAGCAAGTAGGCATGATTCTAGATTAGAAAGGAAAAGGTAAAATATTTCTATTTGCAGGTAACATTATTTTATATATAGAACATTTTAAGGAATCTACAAAAACACTACTAGAACTTACAAACCAGTTTAGCAGTTTTGCAAGATACGTTAATAAACTAAATCAATTGTATGTCTTTACAATTCCAGTGAACAGTATGAAAATGAAATTCAGAAAACAGCCCCATTTACAATACAGTTAATAGAATGATTTAAAAAAGGTGAAAAACATACACTGAACACTACACAACATCATTAAAAGAATTTAAGGATCTAAATCAATGCAATAACATTTCATGTTCATGCATCAGAAGACATAAAAATTAAGATGGCAATCCTTCTCATAATTACCTATAGAATCAACACTATCCCCATCAAAATTCCAGCACCCTATTTCCAGAAACAGACAAGCTGACACTAAAACTCATATGAAAATGCAAGGGGCTCAGATTAGCCAAAGGAATCTGGAACAAGAACAAAATTTGAGGGCTCACATATTTTTTATTTCAAAATTATTGCACAGTTACAGTAATCAAGAATGTATGGTATTGGCACAAGCACAGAAAGATAAATCAGTGGAATGAAATTTAAAATCCAGAAGCAAAAACCTTTATATTTATGTTCAACTGATTTTTGGCAAAGGTACCAAGACAATATACATAATGGGGAAAAACAGTCTTTTCAACAAATGGTCATTGACAACTGGATATTCACATACAAAAGAATGAATTTGGATCCCTATCTCACAATACATAAAAAAAATTAATTCAAAGTGAATGATAGACATAAATGTAAGAGCTAAATCTACAAAATTCTTATGAGCCATCATAAGAGCAAATCTTTATTACTTTGAAATTGGGGATGGATTTTTAGATAGAACCTAAAAGTATAATTGACAAAAGAAAAAAATAAATTGTTTTTCATCAAAATTAAAACTTGTGTACTTTAAAGGATACCTTTAAGAAAGAGAAAAGACAACTCACAGACTGGAACAAAATATTTGTAAATGACATATAGATGGTCCCTGAAATAGGATGGTTTGACCTAAGATTTTTCCACATTACAATGGTATGATACAATACTCATTCAGTATAAATGAATCTTCAAATTTTGAATTTTGATCTTTTCCTGGGTTAGCCATATGTGGTTCAATACTCTCTCATGATGCTCGGCAGCGGCAGCCACAGCTCCCAGTCAGTCAGGTGATCACAAGGGTAAACAACTGGTACACCTACAACCATTCTATAACCATACAACCAGTTTGGTTTTCACTTTCAGTACAGTATTCAATGAATTACATGATATATTCAATACTTTATTATAAAATAGACTTTGTGCTAGATGATTTTGCCCAACTGTAGGATAGTATAAGTGTTCTGAGCATGTTTAAGGTATGTCAGAGAAAGACAAATGCTCTATGTTATGATTTATATGTGGAATCTAAAAAATAAAACAAAGGAATGACTATAACAAAACAGAAACAGTCTCACAGAGAACAAACTAGTTGTTACCAGTGGGAAGAGGAAGGGAGGAGGGTTAGGGGTACAAACTACTACATATAAAATAAATAAACCAGAAGGATATATTGTGCAGCATAGGGAATATAGTCAGTATTTTATAGTAATTTTAAATGGAGTAAGTATAACCTGTAAAATTACTGAATCACTATGCTGCACACCAGAAACTAATATAGTATTGTGAATCAACTCTACTTTAATTTAAAAAGTCTATCATATATTAGGCCTGACTTTAGGGAAACTGTACATTGGAGAGCCATTGTGTTCTATTTTTTTATAAGCTTAAAATGATAATCAAAACAAAACAAGACAATTGAAAAAAATTACAAAATGTTTGTAAGCATTTTTTCTGGCTAATTTACTCAGTTGCAGAGTAAATATTTACAGTTGGTAATGATACTTTGTTGCACTTTTAATACATTTTATGTATGTCTGTTATATTCATTAGTTTAAATAGTTACTGAGTTTTTATTATTGGTTTTTTATAAAGGATGACAATATTTGAACAAGTCTAACCTTGAGCCTGTCCTTAAGGAACTGACTAACTAGTGGGGAGTGTTTGCATTCAACACTAATTATACATATTTCATTTTGAGTTTACACTGAGGATTAGGTTGTCGGTTCAGACTTATACAACTCAGAGATCTCAGGTGGTATCAGTATATATTAATAACTTCAAGGATTCAGTCAGTTATGTGGAACAGACAAAGCAGAGAGAGATCTGGACATTTAGGGCAGCTTTCCATGTCCTTCCTTCCTGCCTTAGACATAAACTCTGCCCCAGAATAAAAGAGGTCTCTATGAGAGGCACATGGGTTAGTGCCCCAGATATCAGGGAACATTTAGCTTATGAAACCTTTCTATTTATATTTCAACTTACATGACATTTCCCAGAGAGCCATGCCTATAAATACTTAGCTTCAGGGTTTATTTTCTAAAAGCAATTCTTAGCAAGGACAATCTTGTTATGAATATTCAATTAATAAGTACTCTCTTTCTAGCCGAAAATAATCTATTTGGTCAGATGTCCACTTACCACACAGACAGAAAAATTAAATCTCATGACTTGCCTTCTTTCTTTTGCCTGGAATGTCCCCCTGATGCAGAGAACAAATGGATCACAGGCTTGGTAGTTCAATTCTATTTTCCTCTTTTATATTTTCATATTAGAAAAAAATTATAGAAGAGAATATTCCACAAGATTACTTATCTGAGAAAGGTAGTATGGGTATGGGTGCTACAGTATGTTTACAGTAAAAACACATATATAAGTTCCTGTTAAACTGTGTTGAAGATCATTTTTTTCATTTTTCAGTATATCCTTTCCTCTATGTGACTCAATCTATGACCATGCAGGGAATAGTATATCATTTTGGTCAAATGTATTCTAAGTAGTATTTGTTAAAAAGAAGACTTAAAAGAAGAATGAATCTTCAAAAATTTCACTGCCCTGAAATGTTGGTAAATTAGGCATCAAGAGCACAATCCTTTTTTATGCTTTTATATTTTTACTGTGTATTGTTTTATTGCAGAATATTTTATTGTAATAGCACTCATTTCTGAGATCACACTTACTTTTACGACTTCCATGTGATTGGAATACATTACATAAGTAAAACTTGACTTATTAGTTGAAACAGATATTCACGTATTTCTAAATGCCATTTTACCTAAGTCTATATTTTATATAATTTACAGGAATGGATCCCTAAAGACAAATCCCATGAACTTTCATCTGCACAAATCTTATTTTTCTACTGACAAGATAATAGGACATCACATCTTTGCAGACTGCACAATTCTAAAATATGGGAACAAGGAGTAGCTAGAGACGAACAAAACAGAAAGCTAAAGCACATTTACAAGTAATCAAGTGGAGTATAAATGTGAAAATACCTAGATCATGGATTCTCAAAGTTATTGAGTGTGATTGAGGTTTCTCATATTTTATTCATGATAGATGATAGATAGATAGAGATAGATGATATATTGATAGATTAGATGGTAGTCAGATGGACAGTTAGATAGATGATAGATACGATACCATTCTATGTTTATAATTTTTATTTCCTTTGCTAACATTTGATTTCAGGATATTATGCATGAAAAACTGTATATCATACACTTTAAGAGAGTTTTAAAAAGATCTATATAAGCAAATGCATGCTTATAAAAATAGGTCTTTTCTTTGTTTTCCAATTTGAGGATTTGAGATATAGTCCATACACCAGAAAACTAGCATTTCAAAGTGTAAAATTCAGTGGTTTTCAGTATTTACAAAGTTGTAGAAACATCACCACTAACTAATTTCACAACATTCTCATCATCCCCAAAAGAAATTGGTACCTATAAGCAGTTATTTTACTTTTCCCCCTTCCCTGATTTCCTGGCAACCACTAATCTACTATAGAATTACCTATTCTAGACATTCCATGTGAATGGAAAGACACAATATGTGACCTGTGTGTCTGGCCTCTTTCACTAAGCATATTTTCACATCTGTGCATGGTAGAGCATATAACAGCATTTCAATCCATTTTATTGGTTGAAAAATATTCCGTTGTACAGATATACCACATTTTGTTTATCCTTTCATCAATTGATGAATGTTTCCACTTTTGTCTATTGTGAATAATGCTGCAGGTGCTTACTTGAATTATTAAATATAGTCATCCTATATTCTTTAATTAAGAGAGAAAATGGGTATTTGATTTATGTGTTTTTATATATATATATATTTTTATTTGATAGAAAAATGTTTACTTTTATGTTAGAGAATCCAATCCTAGAGAGCAAATTATAATCAAACTTTTGTTCAGCCTTCATATTGAAATTGTCTAAAAATCATAGGGTATTTTAGGAAAACTCATGGCTATTGCTATGGTTGCAAAATTCATTTATTAGGACATTAGAGAGATTTCCTGCGGTTCTATAAGCAACAGTTTTCCTGAAGAAAATTTGGGGTTTGTCAATTGAGAACCAAAGACATCTGTTAAAACTAAGGATAAAAGTTGTGGGCTAAAGAGGATTACTGAGACTAGCAAAGGTTGGGGATATCAGTATTCATAGGTAGAAAAAGGTTACTGCATATTGATTCTGGTCTAAGTTTGGTGAAAAAAAATGTATAGTGCCAACAAATAGCTCAAGATTATGGCTTTCTCCAAAGTTACTCTGTGGTCAAGGGATAAAGATAAGTGAGATGTTTGAAGAATCTAGAGATAGTTTTACAGAAGCATGTGTGCCAGAGATACAAGAGGCAAGGGGATTGAGGGCATCACAGCGAGAGTATTTGATGTGATGAACTATGAGGTCTCAGCCAGAAGGGCATGAATCCAGCCAGTACCTACTTCCTTTTACCCTCATATTAAGTTTCTACCTTACTTAAAAAAATAAGGTAGTGAATTTATGTCAACAGAATGAGTCTTTTTACAAGTAATATTATTTTGCTGATAATACAGAAAACAAAAATCACCCTTAATTCACTATCTGAAAATAAAAACAGTTAATGTTTTGGTATATTTCACTTCATTCCAATCTATGAAAATGTGCATATTGTGTGTGTGTGTGTGTGTATGCATATGTGTATGTGTGTGGTGAGGTGCAGGGGAGGCCACTGCAGAGTAAGTAAAACATAGAGATGGAAGGAGGGAGGAAGGGAGAGAAATGGGAGAGAGAGTGATAGCTGCATGTACATATATATTCTATTTTGGTAACTTTTCAAATTTTTTTTTTTTTTTTTTTTTTTTTTTTTTTGTGGTACGCGGGCCTCTCACTGTTGTGACCTCTCCCGCTGCGGAGCACAGGCTCCGGACGCGCAGGCTCAGCGGCCACGGCTCATGGGCCCAGCTGCTCCGCGGCATGTGGGATCTTCCCGGACCGGGGCACGAACCCGTGTCCCCTGCATCAGCAGGCGGACTCTCAACCACTGCGCCACCAGGGAAGACCTCAAATTTTTCTTTTAAATTCATATTTTTCTGCATATTCTCAAATAATTAACATTTTAAAAAATATGCTTTGTAACTGATTGCATATTATTTTTAAAATGGAAGTATTTGTGTGACATTAAATTATTATAATATTCATTTTATAAATACTATTTTAAGGAGCATTCTTCAGTTACACCTTTCACTCATCAATAATTTTATCTTTGACTTCACAATAGGGAATTAGAAGAATTATTGTGTCAAATGTTATCAATACCTTCAAGGTCCTGCTAACCTACTTTCAGAATGCCCTCAGTTATCTTTGGGGGCACAAGAAATGTGTGTCTATTTATTCTTTCAGTAAAGATGCAATAACCAGGACTAAATTTAATGCCCTGCCTGAAATAATTTAAAAACTAAAGAAAATATATAAGACATATGTTTTCAATACCTTGGATATCAAGAAACGAGGAATGATGATTAGTGATTGCTGGGGAACATGCAATGAATAAGGTAGGACCTATGATTTTGCTACTTCAATTCCTAGAGAGAGCTTCTGGTCAACAGACAGGGAAGAGAAACTCAGGCAAAGCATGTTTTCTCATTGATTGAAGGGATGGAGCTGAGGATCCAGAGGAAAGACAGAGGATGGGAGAGATGAGAGCTGCACAGAAAGAGAAACTGGGGGATCTGCAGAGGGTTTCCTTCAAGTCTTCAGCAGGGGGCATACCTCTCAGGAAACCACAAATGGCCAGGAAAAAAATCACACAAAAGAGCAGAAGGAACAACCTTTAGAGTTTGCAGAGGGCAAGGAATAGGTCTTTTCCTGTCAATTCAAGTGGAAAAACTCATAACTAATGGAGAATTATAGTACCCAGAAGGGTACTGCCTGAATAATGAGGAACAAATTATTTTTGGACAAAACACAGCTTGGGTCTTACGTAACAAAGCTTAAAAGTAAAAACTAAAAGTATCATACAATTTCCAAGTAACTTAACTGCATTTCAAAACAAGCTCAAGAATATTCATAGGAACAACAACAACAAAAATATCCAGTCTACAACAAGGTAAAATTCACAATGTCTGTCAGTTAGTAAAAAAATTTCCAGGCATGTGAAAATAGAGGAAAATAGAACTCATCATGAGCAGAAAATCAATCAAAATTGACACAGGGATGACCTAAATAATAGAATTATTAGAAAATGATACTAAAATAGTTATCATAACTATATATGCTCAAGATGCTAGAGGAAAGAGTGATAATGCAAAGAAGAGGAAGAAAGAAATAAAAATAGCCAGATTAAACATGTAAATACATCAAAATATCTAAAATGAAAAATCCACTGGATGTGGTTAACAGAAGTTTGGATATTGCAGAAGTGAAGATTAGTGAGCTTGAAGGTATAACAATAGAACCTATCCAAAATGAAACATTGAGAAGAAAAAAAAAGACTAAAAAACTAAGGTGAAGGAAAGACTTTTTCAGACATATGAAACCTGAAAGAATTCATCACCAGCAGACCTTTACTTCAAGTAATTTCAGAAGAATTCTTCAGGCAGAAGGGAAATAATACTATATAAAAATCTGGCCCTACATTGAATAATGAAGAAGGGAAGAATTTTTAAAAATTATGATTTAAAGTTCTTTAAGTAATAATAGACTATTTATGTGGGAGTGTGACTTGATGAAATTCACCTTTTAAAAATGTTTATTTGACTTTAATATGATCATTGTCAGACAGATATTAAAGGATATTATTTCCTATTTGAGGCGAAAAATGGTAGTAACATGGACAAGATAAAATTGCACTGGCTTATTATATTTTGGAGTTAAAAGCAGTATACTTTGGACACAGACATCAGTGAGAATAATTTTTTGTCACATAATCCAAATAAAGTCTACTTTCTCCAAGAAAGTGCACTAGCTGGTACGAGTTGCTGGGTACTGCAGCTCTTATTTCAACTTCTGAATGCCCACTGCATTACCAAACATTTGATACTCTCTCTAATCTTCCTTAAGGGCAAAGGCAAATTTCAGGTTTCTTTTATTGTCTGCAACTAGTAGATGGCTAATACATCTAGTAAATGCTTGTTAGTTTTATGTTACTAATATTAATACATACATACTATATATGAGACTTTGGGACTTTGGGAGAGTCTTACATTTAATGTTTATTCCATAGGTTTTAGAATTGATATGGTTAAAACATGACATTTATGAGAAAATTAGAAATTTGTAAACTGAGTAGATACTGACTAGATATTAATGGCCAGAGATTAGTTATTTAATTTAATAATTATATTATGGTTGCTATAAAATATTTCATTTTTTCAAAATTTATCCTGAAATAATTATGGAAGCAATAATAGAATTCTGGTATTTTCTACAAAAATAAGTTGAGGGAGAATTTGGGGGTCTATCATGAATCAATAATTTTTAATGCTGGATAGACACATTGAAGAAACAATTTTATCAGCAATTATATAGGTTTGAAATTTCCTATAATACACAGTTTTTTAAAGTTTGGCAGGTAATATTACATATATTCTATTTCTTAAGGGATTAAGTTGTACAAGAACCAAAAAGAAATGAACATCCAACAATTCTATGATAAAATCATCTTGCTAACTGTAATCCTATATTCTTGTCTTGGAGGTTCAAAAGCTATAATACACATAAATATATCAAACTTTTTGACAAATTCTGACATAACATAATTTAACATGCTTTAGCCCACCATTCCCAAATAATTTGATCACTGAACCATCTTATCATTATGTTAGCAGTTATTAATATCTCAAGGAATACACCATGAGACGCTTTAATCTATGCTGTTTCACCACTTTTTAGCTATTGGACTTTTATTAATATCCCCTCCCATTAAAGACACATGTGAAACAGCATGGGCTTTGATGTCAAATAGTTGTGGTTTGGAGGTCTAGATACACCAGTTGCTAGCTGTGTAAATTTGGGCACGGTGATTAATATCTCCGAAACTTATTTTCCTCTTCTGTGAATTAGATAAAAAATAAATGTTCAGAGGGTTATTTAAAGTGTACCCCCATGGGCAGTATTAATAATGGTTAAATTTCCTAGTAAAATACATTATTTACTAAGAAATTTTATTTAGGTCAATAAAGTAAATGAAAAAACTAGGCTATAAGAAAAATAATCTAAAATTACTTAATTTCATTTTTGTGTATGTACAAAATGATTAGAATTTATTTAGTACAAGTTTGATTTGAAAGAGAATGTTACATTAGTGCTAAAAAAAAGCTAATGTAAAGCCAGTTATTAATTACATTTTTGGTTAAGGGAGAATATATTTCTACTGGAGGATATACTTAGCTGGAAAATGGAGCTCTGTGTCTGTTTCTAAGGGTAATAGTAAGATAATAACCAGGACGGTAAGAGGATCTATAAATACAGTGAGCTGAAGATTTTCAAAGAAGACATGTTTGGCCCCAAATAGACAAGATTGGTACAGATATGTTAAGCCCTCAAAGAATTTTGTAGTGCTAAATTATAGAAAAGGGATTAGAGTTACCATGGATCACATCATATGAGAAGAAATAAAATGAGATTGTTGCCCAATTCTTTACTTTGGATTTCTTTAGACAGTAATTTTCCTAAATGTGTGGTACCTTTAATTTGGTAGACAACTCATACATAGATCATCTACATTGGATAAATCTTAGGCACGCTTATGCTTTTAATGTGAAATATTATTACGAACTGTTAAAGAAAATTTTATTGTGTTCTACCCAACACTCATTTTCGTCTACTTCCTTAGTTTAGACATAGAGTGCTTATTTCATTGTGATGTCCACCTCTGTCCTATATACCTTTAGATCATGAGAGCGTCTCCCAAGTTCAACAAGTTGGGTTTACTAGGTAAAATCCAGTTATATGTGCTTTAATTTGCCTTGCTTATAACTAGTTAAAAAGGAGCTGACCCAACTCTGATTTATTAAATATGTTGGTATTTGGCTTACTGTTGGCAGGTGGAGGGAACACATGTTTATGATTCCCTACTCTTTTTCTGCCTCTGACATATTTGTGTGTGAAAAAGTTCTGCCTCAACCATAATGGGAGACTTGAAAAGATCTAGGCTGAGGACAATATAACTCATTTAGGATAACAGACAGAAGAGATGCAAGGAAACTTGAGGTTGATGTTATTATCATCGAACCACCAAATCAACCAGCGCTCAAATCTGACCTATCTTTAGAAGTCCTAATTATGTGAGATATATGTAATAACGTATGCCCTTCATCATGAGTCAATTTGAGTCAGAATTATTGTTGATGTGGTTTTTGTTATTTTCAATTGAAGGAGTGCTAGTTAGGAGGAAATGACAATGACAACAATCTTAAATATGATACATCCTATCAGTGCACAAGTAATTTTAGGGATATATATTATTCCTAAGTATATTCTATATGTTATATATAAATTATATTTAACTACGTTACTTGGCAGAATTGAAACATTTCATTTTATATGTTATAAACTATAAACTATATATATATATATAACACATATAATAAAACATTTCAATTCCACCAAGTAGCATAGTAACAGATACACAGTCATATTGATCACATGTTCATCTGTTAAAAAATCATAAGATTAAATTTACCAAGGCAGTTATAACATGAAATAATTTGTTTCTAAGCTATATTTTGAGTCAATCTTGAAATCATTGCAAAATGTAAATAAAGTCAAAGATATCAGGGAAACACTAATGTGAAATTATCACAATTTACTGACAAAATAAGCTAAATCACTAGAAATTTTGATAAAGTACAAGTATGTGTGTGTGGGAAGTAAATATTCATTTCCTGTTTATTTGAATTAATATTGTCTTTTTCTCTTATGATAGCAAGCTCTGCATTTTTCTTCTTCCTAAAAGATGTTTCTTTACAAGTTCTTCAGAATTCTCCAAAAAGGTAGGGTAGAGAGGTACAAAGGGATAATTCGATCTTATATTTGATTCATCACTTTTTTTATAAAATGCCATGAACTATTCATTATAAGAAGAGGGTAATTCAGTAAACATTCAACTGGCAGAAATGCATAAATTTTAGCTAGAGCTTCTAGGACATATTACTGAGAGTAAAATTTTTGAAACTGATAAGGGAAGAACATGAAAGGAATCTCTTTACAGAGTCTTAAAAGAAAAGTAACTTAAATTCATGGTCTTCTTAAAGTAAGCAGGGTCTTAGAGTATGTTAATCCTGATTTTTAAGTATCAGACTTCAGATAATGCAGTTCAAATAACAACTCTTACAGAGAAAAAATAATAATAAAAATGATAATAAGAGAGTTATGTAGAAACAAACTGCTTAAAGAATTTACATAGATGATGGTTGACAAAGAAATAACAAAATGATATTCAGGCATAATAATGTGCGTTACTATTTGCATTGCAATAACTTTTATAAATATTTTCACATAATAAATTTGATTCTGTAACTATAAGCCATATTAAAAAGTAGCTCTCAAGATCATTTTAAAAACTGTCCCACATACAGACTGAAAGAGAGGATGAAAAAAGATACTACATGCAAATGGAAATCAAAAGAAAGCTGGAGTAGTTATTCTTGTATCAGACAAAATAGACTTTATAAATAGAGACTATTACAAGAGAAAAAGAAGGACACTACATAATGATCAAGGGATCAATCCAAGAAGAAAATATAACAATTATAAATATTTATGCACCCAACATAGGAGCACTTCAATACTTAAGGCAAATGCCAACAGCCATAAAAGGGGAAATTGACAGTAACACAATCATAGTAGGGGACATTAACACCCCACTTTCACCAATGTACAGACCATCCAAAATTAAAATAAGTAAGGAAACACAAGCTTTAAATGATACATTAAACTAAATGGACTTAATTGATATTTATAGGACATTCCATCCAAAAACTGCAGATTACACTTTCTCTCAAGTGTGCACGGAACATTCTCCAGGATAAATCACATCTTGGGTCACATATCAAGCCTCGGTGAATTTAAGAAAATTGAAATCATATCAAGCATCCTTTCCTACTACAATGCTATGAGACTAGGTATTATTTACAGGAAAAAAATCTGTAAAAATTACAAACACATGGAGGCTAAACAATACACTACTAAATAACCAAGAGACCACTGAAGAAATCAAAAAAGGAAATAAAAAAATACCTAGAATCAAATGACAATGAAAACATGACGACCCAAAAACTACAGGATGCAGAAGAAAGCAGTTCTAAGAAGGAAGTTTATAATAATACAATCCTATCTCAAGAAACAAGAAACATCTCAAAATAACAACCTAACCTTACACCTAAAGCAATTAGAGAAAGAAGAACAAAATAACCCCAAAGTTAGAAGAAGGAAAGAAATCATAAATATCAGATCAGAAATAAATGAAAAAGAAATGAAGGAAACAATAGCAAAGATCAATAAAACTAAAAGCTGGTTCTTTGAGAAGATAAAAATAATTGATAAACCATTAGCCAGCACATCAAGAAAAAAAGGGTGAAAACTCAAACCAATAGAATTAGAAATGAAAACAGAAAAGTAACAACTGACACTGCAGAAATACAAAAGATCATGAGAGATTACTACAAGCAGCTATATGCCCATAAAATGGACAACCTGAAAGAAACCGACAAATTCTTAGAAAAGCACAACCTTCTGAGACTGAACCAGGAAGAAATAGAAAATATAAACAGACCAATCACAAGCACTGAAATTGAGACTGTGATTAAAAATCTTCCAACAAACAAAAGCCCAGGACCAGATGGCTTCACAGGCAAATTCTATCAAACATTTAGGGAAGAGCTCACACCTATCCTTCTCAAACTCCTTCAAAATATAGCAGAGCGAGGTACACTGCTAAACTCATTCTATGAGGCCACCATCACACTGATACTAAAAGCAGAAAAAGAGGTCACAAAGAAAGAAAACTGCAGGCCAATATCACTGATGAATATAGATGCAAAAATCCTCAACAAAACACTAGCAAACAGAATCCAACAGCACATTAAAAGGATCATACACCATGATCAAGTGGGGTTCATCCCAGGAATGCAAGGATTCTTCAATATACGCAAATCAATCAATGTGATACACCAAATTAACAAATTGAAGGAAAAAAACTATATGATCATCTCAATAGTAGTAGAAAAAGTTTTCGAAAAAATTCAACACCCATTTATGAAAAATCCCTCTAGAAAGTAGGCATAGAGGGCACTTACCTCAACATAATAAAGGCCATATATGACAAGGCCAGGGCCAACATTGTTCTCAATGGTGAAAAACTGAAACCATTTCCTCTAAGATCAACAAGAAGACAAGGTTGTTCACTCTCACCATTATTCAACATAATTTTGGAAGTTTTAACCACAGCAATCAGAGAAGAAAAAGAAATAAAAGGAATACAAATTGGAAAAGAAGAAGTAAAATGGTCACTGTTTGCAGATTACATGATACTATGCATAGAGAACCCTGAAGATGCTACCAGAAAACTACTAGAGCTAGTGAATTTGGAAAAGTAACAGGACACAAAATTAATGCATAGAAATCTCTTTCATTCCTATACACTAATGATGAAAAATCTGAAGGAGAAATTAAGGAAACACCCTCATTTACCATTGCAACAAAAAGAATAAAATACTAGGAATAAACCTACGTAAGGAGACAAAAGACCGGTATGCAGAAAAGTATAAGACACTGATGAAAGAAATTAAAGATGATACAAAGAGATGAAGTAATATACCATGTTCTTGGATTGGAAGTATCAACATTGTGAAAATGACTATACTACCCAAAGCAATCTACAGATTCAATGCAATCCCTATAAAACTACTAATGGCATTCTTCACAGAACTAGAGCAAAAAATTTCACAATTTGTATGGAAACACAAAAGACCCCGAATAGCCAAAGCAATCTTGAGGAAAAAAAATGGAGTTGGAGGAATCAGGCTCCCTGACTTCAGATTATACCACAAAGATACAGTAATCAAGACAGTATGGTACTGGCACAAAAACAGAAATATAGATCAATGGAACAGGATAGAAAGCCCAGAGATAAACCCACGCACATATGGTCACGTTATTTTTGATAAAGGAGGCTAGAATATACAGTGGAGAAAAGACAGCCTCTTCAATAAGTGGTGCTGGGAAAACTGGGCAGCTACATGAAAAAAATGAAATTAGAAAACTCCCTAACACCATACACAAAAATAAACTCAAAATGGATTAAAGACCTAAATGTAAGGCCAGACACTATCAAACTCTTAGAGGAAAACATAGGCAGAACACTCTGACATAAATCACAGCAAGATCCTTTTTGACCCACCTCCTAGAGAAACAGAAATAAAAACAAAAATAAACAAATAGGACCTAATGAAACTTAAAACTTTTGCACAACAAAGGAAACCATAAACCAGACGAAAAGACAGCCCTTAGAATGGGAGAAAATATTTGCAAATGAAGCAACTGACAAAGGATTAATCTCCATAATTTACAAGCAGCTCATGCAGCTCAATATCAAAAACACAACCCAATCCAAAAATGGACAGAAGACCTAAACAGACATTTCTCCAAAGAAGATACACAGATTGCCAACAAACATGAAAGGACGCTCAACACCACTAATTATTAGAGAAATGCAAATCAAAACTACAATGATGTATCACCTCACACCAGTCAGAATGGTCATCATCAAAAAATCTGCAAGCAATATATGCTGGAGAGGGTGTAGTGAAAAGGGAACCCTCTTGCACTGTTGGTGGGAATATAAATTGATACAGCCACTATGGAGAACAGTACAGAGGTTCCTTAAAAAATTAAAAATAGAACTACCATATGACCCAGCAATCCCACTACTGGGCATATACCCTGAGAAAACCATAATTCAAAAAGAGTCATGTACCAAAATGTTCATTGCAGCTCTATTTACAATAGCCAAGACATGGAAGCAACCTAAGTATCCATCAACAGAGGAATGGATAAAGAAGATGTGGCACATATATATATACAATGGAATATTACTCAGCCAAAAAAAGAAACAAATTTGTGTTATTTGTAGTTGGGTGGATGGACCTAGAATCTGTCATGCTGAGTGAAGTAAGTTTGAAAGAGAAAAACAAATACCGTATACTAACACATGTATATGGAATCTGAAATAAAAAATGGTTTTGAAGAACCTAGGGGCAGGACAGGAATAAAGACGCAGACATAGAAAATGGAATTGAGGTCACGGGGAGAGGGAAGGGTAATCTGGGACTAAGTGAGAGACTGACATGGACATATATACACTACCAAATGTAAAATAGATAGCTAGTGGAAAGCAGCCGCATAGCACAGGGAGATCAGCTCGGTGCTTTGTGACCACCTAGAGGGGTGGGATAGGGAGGGTGGTAGGGAGATGCAAGGGGGAGGAGATATGGGGATATATGTATATGTTTAGCTGATTCACTTTGTTATAAAGCATAAACTAACACCATTGTAAAGCAAATATACTCCAATAAAGATGTTAAAAAAGAAAAAAGCTGTCCCATATGAAAATAGGAAATTTTCCTCAAGGCAGAAATATTGATGATCATTCTTGTATTCTTACCTGAACATATAGTATCTACTTACTAAGTTAAAACTTTTGCTTAGGCAATATAAAAAATAAATGTTAAATTATGAATGACATATGAAATTAGTTTGTTTCCCTATAGAACTTCGCAATCATTTCAAAAGAGAGCGGGGGACTTCTAAAAATTATATTCACTTTATATAGCAAATGATATTTATTTTTCAAACCATGGAGATCGAAAGAATGGCTATTAAAGATATGTCATACTCAAATGCATAGTAAATTTTACCTGAATCAAAGGTATGGGAACAAGGTAATCATTTTGAAAGTGTCCACTAAATGGAAAGATATCTGGTATTATGAAACAATTGATTTGTCCTGGAGAATTATCAATTAAAATAATGTCTATAAACATAGAAAAAGTAAGTACTTTTGCAATATAGCGTTGTCTTTTTCCCATCATTATCAGAAAGCAAGGAATAGGATATGCTCAATAAACAGACTTCTCACAAATGTGCGAATCTTTCCTCTCTGTAAGTTGTCATAGGTACTTTTTGGATTTAACTTGGATTTAGAGAACGGATGTGGTAAAGCATAACAAAAATAAGGAACTCAGATATCTCTGATTCATGTTTCAAGGAAAGCAAACATGCCACTCCATGTATTTGGGAATGATTGTTGCCATGAGATAATACCAACAAAAATGATGTTAATAGTAAAGTGAAGGAGAAAAAAATACTTAGTCCTGAATTTGTTTTTTGATTACCCTGATTCTGCTGAATTGATCTATACTAGACTTTTAAAACATTCATAGGGGGAAACACTTACTGGTAAGAGCATGAAGCCAATAATCTTTTACACCTAATACAGTGTCCCAAAACAGTACTATAATGTTTCTGTAGTGTGTTTTTGAGAGACCCATTGTAGATATTGCTTGTTTCCATGAAAAGACTCAAATTTCAATCATCATCAAGGACTAGCAACAATAAAGCACCAAGGGAGCAATTAATAGATAACCCTCACAGATGGGCATTTAAAAAAATAATAATGCTTCTTTAAACACACACACACTCACACATTTAAAAATGAGTACTCTATTTTTTTTTTTTTTTAAGATCAAACTAACTTCCCAAACTAGAAGAGCCTTTACGGCTTTCATAGAGATTATGAAATTCTTAGATGATTTAAATTAATTCATTCTTCTAGGTTCCAACTTTATGTATTACCATCACTGCTTAAACTGCTACTGGATTTTTGCCAAGATTAAGCAGCCCAGAGCCTTATATTGCCCTGAATTTTTTTTTTTTTTTTTTTTTTAAGAATTGAAAGTATCTTGTGCCACATAGTGACCTTGCAGCTGTGACTTCTGATCTGTGGAGCTTTAAATGATTTTTATAATGAAAATTTCTTATAGATATACTTTCTTTAGGTGTTTGGAAGAAGCTATCACTTTATCCTTCGTTCATCTGAAAGGAAGCATTAAGTTTCTTCTCTAAATTATCAAATTCTTTCCAACAGGCACGTGCTTGGTAAACAAGTAAAGATCTTAAGGAATTCACCTAGAAATCTGGTGGGTTCCCATGGCTGCCGGGGCTTTCTTTCCCTTACTGTAACTCTTAACGTTATTAAAGACTTACATAGATTTATACTACGGAGTCTAGTAAGTCTTTTCAAATAGCCAACCCAATGTAATCAGTGAGATACTTATTTTTAATGCAATACCACTTAAGCATGAACTCATAAAAACAGTTGGGTTTTCTTCATCTGAAAAATCTCTGATGAACGCCTATGATTTTTAATCCACATTTGGTCCCCAGTGTATTGTATTATTATATTTAATTATTTATAATACTAATACTAAGCATGGAGTCAACTACTTAGTTTAAAACAAGACAAAACAATTCAAGACCTATTCAGTCTACATACTTTCCCTTAAGAGACAGATAGTAAATTTGACTTTGCAGGCCATACAATCTGTAACTATATAGAGTAACTACTAAACTCTCCTGTTGATAGTGAAAAAAAGCCATTGACAATATGTCAATGAACGAATATGGCTGTCTTTCAATAAAACTTTATTTACAAAAACAGGCTAAATTGGCTCCATGTGCCATAGAGTCAAACAGGCAAAGGCAAAAATTTAATAGTTGGCTTCATATTCATCCCTACTTCATATATATTCATACTCATATATTGAGAAAATAGATTTTATTTTATTTTCAGATATATTACATGAAATTTTAGTCCTGGCTGACATGATTTCCCAGTATTCAATGTTTAGTTGTGGAAAAAAACAAAAAAGAATAAGTGTAGAAACTCCAACTTCCAACTTGAACCTTAAATTTAAATATACTCCCTGAAATATGAATGCTTTCATCTTCTGGGCTCTAAATCTATAATCATATTTAATGTCAGAATTTTTTCTTAAGATCTTTAAAACTTGTCAGGTTAATGTAATTTGTATACTTACATTGAAAATATATATCCATTTCATCTAAATTTTTGATAGCTGCCAAAATGAAAATGTCATAGTGAAGTAGAAACGTACCTCTATCATATTAAAAAAAATTATAATATTTTCAACAATTGCTCAAACAATTGTTACAGCAGTCTTGTGAAAAATGACTGATTTGGTTCTTTTGATCCAGATTTGTATGTGCTGTCTTTATGTAATCAAGTAATACTCTAGTCTTTTTTTTTTTTTTTTTGGAACCAGACAATGAAGTCAAGAAAAGTAGAGGAATGCATGTATGAAATGTTAGAAAATATTATCTTTATGAGTCCTCAGGTGGTGAAATAAAAATTCAAAAAGTATTTTCATGTATTTCTTGCTCGTCTCATCTCCATATTATAGATATTTTTGTAGAGAAATATTTGTAAGTCTGGAGCTTCTGAGAAATTATAAGCATATAGTGTCAAGTAATAAATTTAAAATTATATGAAGTCCTTATAAGTAAAAAGAAAATGACAAAAGTATTAATACATTTATTAAAATGACATTAAGTACCAAGAGAAGAAGTGTGAGTTATAAGTATTTAAGGTAAAAATTCAGCTTTAATTCACCCTAAAGAAGAATCTAGCCAAATCCTCATCTTAACCAAATGCCTGTATACTAAGAAGTTTGTTAGGTATATTTCCATACTATCCATTTTACATCTTATAAAAGTATAGGGTTTATATCAATGTGAGTGCCTAAATATTAAAAATACAAAAATAGGGCTTCCCTGGTGGCGCAGTGGTTGAGAGTCCGCCTGCCGATGCAGGGGACACGGGTTCATGCCCCGGTCCGGGAAGATCCCACATGCCGCGGAGCGGCTAGGCCCGTGAGCCATGACCGCTGAGCCTGCACGTCTGGAGCCTGTGCTCGGCAACGGGAGAGGCCGCAACAGTGAGAGGCCCACGTACCGCAAAAAATATATAAATAAATAAATAAATAAATAAATAAATAAAAATACAAAAATAAAAACAGATTTCAAAATACAAGCAAAAGTAAACCTATTGTAAAATAAAAGTAGAATCTGTCATTCTACAGTTTTATCTCTCTTTGTATTCAATAAATATTTCATATAAAGGGCTACTTCCTCAATCTTTAGATTTACTTTTTCTTCTGAAGTAATTTATTTTGCTTCCGTATTAATTGATCTCATTTACTTTGTCTCTGCCTATTATATTTGAGGGAAATTAACTTCTCACTTTTTCCCCGGAGAATCATTCTCTTCACCCCACATCACACTTGACTCTCTCTTAACCAGGGAACTCGATTTATTTACTCAGAATAAATGGTGTTGCATGACTGACTGCCTAGGTTGAACGCATGCATTAACCCTGATCCCTGGGGTATCATTAAGTGCAAAATACTTGTCTATTTGTTTTATGAGTGAAAAATGGAAGTATCACTGCAGCAATTCACTGCAAACAATATTCTGCAATAAAACTGCTCCTTGTAACTTTGCCTTTCTTTCTGAATTGGTCTAATTGCAGGTAGTGTCTTGATAAGAATAAAGCAGGGTAAAACTTCAGTTCATTGAAAGGCAATCAATTTGTTTTGTAAAACTTTCTTTATATCACATGTCAGGGGGTAAAAAAAAAGGTAAGAACATATGTAATGCCAGTGTAGATATCAAGACAATGTCAAATCACCCACAATTTCACTCCTCCTGCATTTACTCAGATAGGAGGATGTATATAACAGCTCTTTAAAAATATAAGACTTTCTATAGATATGTAATGAGTTATGATATTAGTAGTGTTATGATTATTTACTATTATTTCACAAAGCACTTTAAACTCTGCTGAATATGTATTTTTCATCCAAAAAAAAACTTATTTCTATAACTCTTTTGAATGGAGAGACACAAAGAATCTAGAGCCTAGAATATATTTGTGAACTCTTTACCACTTGTTGCAGTCTGCCACTTCCATCTCCAAATATTTCAGTCATTTGTATTGCACTATACTTTCCAAAGAGAGAAAAGAAAAGAGTATAAGCTAAAATGTTGGCATTGATGCCAAACAGTGGCTATTCTAATAAGAGAGTATCTCTCAAGTGACTCACATCTCTTTGTATGGAAGTGGGAAAAGGTTCTGGTAAAGACCTTCATTGTGTAAATTTCTACAGTACTCCCCACATGCCTTCAGAGTTTAAAGAGGAAACTTTCTTTTCTGAAGACAAAAGAAAAGATACAAACAACACACAGGTCATTTAAATAATGAGAAGAGGCCTTAAAGATCACATAAAAATAAAAGTAAACTTAGGATCCCACAATCATTCCTCCAGAAAATATTTTTCCAACTCTTTGTACCAAACACATTTCCAACAGTTTGTGCCAAACATATTTGAAGTTTTGATGCAGCAACTTTCTGTGGGATTTGGAAAAGACAAAAAATACTTTTCAAAATTATCAATTTAAGCACTTAAAAATGTCAAAAATGCCTGGAGCAGTATACAGAGCTGCTGACCTGGTAGCCTTAATGAGCTAAGGTGAATTAAGAAGAGACACTTCCAGTAACTTTTGGTTTCCATATAGGATATTTGTAGATGCACATATTTCTTTTTTTTTTTAAGTATTGAATTTTATATTTGTAACTAAAAGAACTACTTTTAAACTATTTAGCAAATGAACAGATTGTTTAGTAATTCAAATAAAAATGTATCACAAAATGTTTCAGAAACAATATGAAGTATCTTTAATCCTCTAACATTTCTGTAGCATTCGAATAAAGCTTCTAATAGAATGAACATTACATACTAAACCATTAAAATTTTCTTTTTTAGTATCTTTATTGACTTATAGTTGATTCACAATATTGTGTTAATTACTTATGTACAGCAAAGTTATTCAGTTATACATATATATACATTCTTTTTTTTTATATTCTTTTCCATTATGGTTTATCATAGGAGTGTTATACAGTAGGACCTTGTTGTTTATCCATTCTATATATAAACTCTTACCTCTGCTAACTCCAACCTCCCACTCCATCCCTCCCCAACCCTCTCCCCCTTGGCAACCACTAGTCTGTTCTCTATGTCCATGACTCTGTTTCTGTTTCATAGATAGGTTCATTTGTGTCATATTTTAGATTCTACATATAAGTGATATCATATGGTATTTGTCTTTCCTTTTCTAATTCACTTAGTATGCTAATCTCTAGTTGCATCCATGTTGCTGCAAATGGCATTATTTCATTCTTTTTTATGGCTGAGTAGTATTCCATTGTACACATGTACCACATCTTCTTTATCCATTCATTTGTTGATGGACATTTAAGTTGTTTCCATGTCTTTGTTATTGTGAATAGTGCTGCTATGAACATAGGGGTGAGTGTATTTTTTGAATTAGTTTTGTCTGGATATATGCCCAGGAGTGGGATTGCTGTATCATATGGTAGTTCTATTTTTAGTTTTCTGACGAACCACCATACAGTTTTCCACAGTGGCTGCACCAATTTACATTCCCATCAACAATGTAGGAGGGTTCCCTTTTCTCCACATCCTCTCCAGATGCACATATTTCTAAGGTTGAGTGCTAGATAATTGGACATTTCCATAGACTGGACCTTGTCTGGTGAGAAAATTAGCCATTTGGAATGAAAAGCAGACAACAACATGCACAAAGTAATATTAAGCAGAGTCAATTAGTTAATATATACTCTGTTAGCTCATTGCCAGAAAATCCATAAAATGATTCAAAGAATCTCTACTTTTAATTCAGGTGAAAAATATAGATGTTCAAAAGATTGATGGAGTTGATAAACAATTAACTAAGTGACTGGCTAGAGCTTAACTTCTTTGAGAATGCTTTGGTCTAATGAAATTTAAAGAGAAAATATAAAATTATTCGTAAAACAAAACAAAACACATAGCTGGTGTTAGTTACTGGTCATACTGTAGAGTTTCTGACTAAAAATATATAGATTTGTTATTGGTTTTTCTGCTATTTTAAAATATTCACAAGCATTTCAATGGAATAGAGGCAGTCTAATTCAATATCTGTTTATCTTAATATTATAATGCTAAATATAAATCAACCCAGATTAGATACCTACTTCTAACAATAGTAAATTTTTAATTATTTATCATGCAAAGATATATTCATAATGTATATACAAGTTAACTTCCACCTTTCAGGAAGACGGTTTAAGTCTTGTTTTTATAAAATCTTCCCCAAAACAGGTTACAAATAAATATATTAAAAAAAAACAAAATCACACAATTGCTTTTCCTTCTTTTCTTTTCTATTTTAAATCCTCTGGCAGAAAAGAATCACAAATCTAGGAATGGAATGAATATTTATTATGCACCTCCATATTGTTCATAATATTTCTTCTTTAATTAATTTTTATATGAAGTAGGTTTGTTTGTCTCTGATTCTTGGTGGGGAAAATGAAATTCAGAGATAAACTTTACAAGTTAATTGTTAATAAGAAGCAATTATCATAGTCAAGTTTTGAAACCAGGCCTGCTGTAAAACAAAGAATGTTCCCCAACGTTTTGCATGTTTCTTATCCTAGGTAGGTCGATCATCTATATAATAGAGTCCTGGTCACCTGTGAGTGCTTTATTTTTTTTGACTAGATGTGGCCTAAGTAATGGCATCATGTTAAAAGACAAAGGTGGAGGTCATAAATTTTGAGTTTTATTCTTCATCACTTCCCAAACTACTTGAGAGACCTTCATTGATCTGTGTAAACTCTCTTTTGTCAGCTTCTTATGTTATATGTGAAGTGTAATAATATTTTCTGAAGGTAAACAGTGATAAGCTAAAGATTTTATAAACTCTAGAGTAGCCATATATACATTTATTAAAAATATATAGTTGCTAAATCAATGGAGGAGATACAGTGGAATACTAAAACGTAAACAATTGATCCAAATGAAATAGAAGGGAGAGGGGGAAAGAACAGAATGGATAAGTAATAAAATAAAGATTATGAAGGTAAAATTAATTCTATCCATATCAATAATGACTATAAATGTAAAAGGAGTAAATACTCTCCTTAAAACTAGTAATTATCATACTGGATTAAAAAGCAAGACCCAACTACATGCTCTTACAAAAGATGCATATAACATAAGGTTGCAAAGAGTTTTTCAAAAATTGAAAAATTATGCCATACAAACACTAATCATGAGAAAGTCAGAGTAGATATATTGATATTAGAGAAAGTTGACCTGAGGGAAAAGGGTATGAACAGAGAGATAATTTTATGATGATAAAGGAAACATTCATCAAGAAGACATACAAATGTTGTGTGTATATACTCATTAATGGAAAATCAAAGTACAAGAATTAAAATAAACCTGACAAATTGTAGGGGGAAATAGCAAATTCACAATTATAGTTACAGATTTCAACCCCTTCTCTCAGTGACTGAAAGAAAAATAAGTGGAAAAAAATCTAGTAAGAATAAAAAGATCCAAATACACAATACTATTTCTACCCTAACTCCTAAAATATAAAAGGAGGCAATACTTTCCAATATAAATATTGAGTTACATTTTCCCATATATGCATTGATATTGTACATAACACATTTTACTTTGCCATATTTTACAATAAGCTCAGTCTTTGTATGCCCTTAATGATTTTAAAAGATATTAAGAAACACTTTTATGGACTGCATTTTTATGTTACATTAAAAAGCAATCTGAGGTAACTAAATTATCTCTTTTAATAAACTCAGCATGGAACATACTCTGGGGAAGAGATATTAATAATATTTGTGAAATTGATAAAATGAAGAACAATGTGTCAAAGAGGTGCTCCATGGCCCAGGAACATGTTTGCTAAGCTTGCAACTCTCTATGTGTTCAACTCCTAGTATAGGACCTGATACACAGTGAGTATTTTACTTTTCCATAAACTGTTTCAACAACTGGAAATTAATACAATTGTTCCTTTAAAAATATTAGGCAAGAAACTAAGAGAAGAAAGGTTAAAAAAGGATAGGTTGGTATTCTCTAATAGGAAAAATAGTTATTGGTATAGACTATAAACAGAATGAGATTTATTAAAAATAATGAAAGAGGCAGGATGAGGTGCAGGGATGAGACAAAATTTAACTCCAAAGAACTGGAAAGAGGTTTAAGAATTGAAATGAAATGGATGGTTAATGTACCATTCAATTTTAAGTGAAATTTATACACATTTAGAATAGAGTAAGATTATAATGGAGGTCTGAAATTTCAAACACAACCCCAAAGCTATAAACCTTAAAGTATAAAATTAAATAATAAACAGTATATCAAAATAAAGCATAAAAAATAGAAGGAAGTGAACAATTTGGAAATTTTCCACTTGCAAGGTAAAAATGTCAATATTTGCCTAAATAAAGCTTATTATAAATCAGCTAAGATTAATTCCCTGACAGAAAATTGTAAAAAAGGCATAAATTCAGAAAAAAGAAATATGTAAAAATGTGAAAAACTCCTCAAATATCTATGAAATCAAAGTAATACAATTTAAATAGCAATGAAATATTTTGATTTTTCAGATTGGCAAAGATTAAAATGAACAACAATGTACTTTTTTTTTTGAAGATGTAGGTGTCAGTTCATTCTAGCTACTATAACAAAAATACCATGTATAGGAGACTTACAAAGAGCTAATATTTATATCTCACAGTCCTGGAAGCCGGGGAGTCCAAGATTGTGGCAGCAGCAGATCCCATGTCTTATGAGAGCCTGCTTCTGCATTTTGGCTTTTTTCTTACTGTAACCTCACATGCAGAAGAGGCTAGGGAGCTCTGTGGGATCTCTTTTATAAGAACACTAGTCTCATTCAGGAGAG
The DNA here is from genome assembly GCF_964374135.1 of Grampus griseus. Lineage (NCBI taxonomy): Eukaryota > Metazoa > Chordata > Mammalia > Artiodactyla > Delphinidae > Grampus > Grampus griseus. Next base: position 65,947,333 of record NC_138997.1, read on the forward strand.
TTCCACACTTATGACCTAGTCCTTCTCAATGACCCCACTTCCTAATAGGATTACATTGGGTATTAGGTCTCAACATGAGTTTTGGGAGGATGCAAACATTCAGTTCACAGCAGTGGGAAATGAGTTCTGTCAAACACTTCTTGTTATATGAATGTTAGGAATGTAAGTATGGAAATACATGTCAATGTTTACCTATTTTTTAAAGAAAAAGAGAAGTAATAAGGTCTGGAAAAAATTATATTGTTTCCTTACAAAATATACAAGTAAAGATCGTAATCTACAATAAGTGCAAATAAGGGAATCATATTTTTTCTAGACTTTACTACTTTGATTTTTCTTTTGGGATATAGGTACATATTGCTTTATTAAAGCAATTTGTAACAGAGAGAGAAAGAATATATCTCATGACATTTTTTAGTATACCTGGAAAAATATTGAACATCGAGTCATGTTAATGAAGTGCTTTATTTGGAAAAATTATCTCCAAACAGAATTACTTTTTTATTCATTTTATACACAGCTACCAATCATCATCTCTCAGCACTGTGTGTTTCCTCATAGCACTGTGTGTAACCAATAGAGACAGGACTGATTCTTCCTCTAGTGGCTAATAACAGAGTTGACTCCCTAAGAGATACATATGTTTAAATACAAATAACCACAAAGATCAGTAATGCAAGAAGTGACCTGAGACAGAATTCAAATAATATAAGCAGTATAAATTATAAACAAAATAATACATACTCTAAGTTGAATAAGGAAAAAAAATCCAGTGTCTTGAAGAAGTACAAAATGAGTCATAAAAAAATGGACTGTATTATGCATGTTTGAAAGATGAATCCAGTATAACACCTGCCTCTGGATTTTCCAAGCTAAGCAACCATAGGAAATAGCTGTGTAAAATTGCAATAATTTCCAAAACAACTTTTAAAAAAGCACTTTGGGACCTGTGGAAGCTGATGAACCATGTCTTAGCGTAAGTAGTAATTTCACCGAACCAGGTGAAAAATACTAGACTAAGCAAAGGTACCATAGGGGTTTTAGCTTAAGGATTTTTCATTCCATAGATTTTTAAGCTACGTATTTTTTTTTTTTTTTTTTTTTTTTTTTTTTTGCTGTATGCGGGCCTCTCACCGTTGCGGCCTCCCCCGCCGCGGAGCACAGGCTCCGGACGCGCAGGCCCAGCGGCCATGGCTCACGGGCCCAGCCGCTCCGCGGCATGTGGGATCCTCCCGGACCGGGGCACGAACCCGTGTACCCTGCATCGGCAGGCTGACTCTCAACCACCGCGCCACCAGGGAAGCCCTAAGCTACGTATTTTTTAAAGTTGAAAGTCATGTTAAGTTGTATTCAAATTTTCTACTCAAAAGACAAAAGTTTTCACTTTTTACCAGTCCCTAGAGCAAATTAGTAATCCCTAAACAGAGCATAAATTGCATTATAAAATGAAACTAATTTTAACTACAATCTGGATACGTGACACTGTTGATATATTTACCCTCCTCTCTTGCCTTCCCCCAAACCTTCTTTTAAAGTGTTAAAATATTAGGAGTCTTTGGATTTCATTAAGTATGGAATCAATCAGGAATTAAGCACATCCTTTGCTTTGTTTTTCCTTCTCATTTAAATCACTTGAGTGTAACCTATTTTAAGTAGCCACACATGAGATGTTTTCTTTTGCCCTCAAACTTCTAGTGCCACACTGATAGCAGATGAAATTTATAACATTAAAAATATCTAATAATTCAAAGAAAGGAAGATTTTACAACACCGTTCTAATGGTCTAGTTCCAAAATTACATGTGTGTGGAGTGGTCTGGGGGTGCGCATGTGGGGCCAGCTTTTGACTGAACAAAAGCTGAATATCTTAAAATTCCTCATAGAGTTGAACAAAACAGTGCCAAAGGAGAACTAAAGTGGGATGATAGAACGATGAATTCATGAGATAATGATACATTTCCCAACCTCAAAGCTTCAGGAGAGTTTAAGTTTGCAAAATGTTTATAGACATAACATATCTGAATTAAGGATCTGAGCGTCCCAAGGCAAGAAAGTTCCAGCTGCAATGTGCCTTAGATAAGCCCTTTAATGCTATGGATACAAGCAAAACATTAATACATGAATGACTGATTCTGTGAAAGGATTTCCAACCTTAGGTAAGCAGTTCCATTCTTTGAGTCCTAACTTAAGTCTTCACAAATTGAATATCTTTCTATTTCTACTAAAAACACTACATTTGGTTTGGTCCCAAATGTTTTTAAGGCTCTTGAGAAGAGTCAAAGATCAATACAGATGTTTAGTTCTAAATAATAAAATCTGTCATGGAGTCAGTGGGACATACTGGAAGGAACATACTGGAAAGAAGGTTAATCCATATATCAGTTGTTATAGTTTCTAATTTTGAATGACTCCTCACTGGCAAATTGTGCTAGAGAAAAAGAGAAAGATCTAGACATTAAGAAAGAGGAATAAAATGTACTTTTAGCCAAAGTACATACTTTTGCAGTGCAGTATTAAGAAAGATAAATAAAATTGATAACAAAGGGGGTAATAGAATTTTACCCCCTAGATAAATCGATAACTAAAATTGATAAAATTGGCTGTGCCTGAGCCTGGTGTGGGGAAGGCAGATTTCCCCCATGAGGCCTTTGTAATTGGCTGTTATATCAGGTCTGAAAAATTACATACAGGTTTTTAACCAGGAGCCAAACTCTTCAAGGTATTTGCTTTGCTTTCTTCCTTCCTAAAAAATAGGGAACAAAGATAAGTGTGTAGGGGAGTGGTGGGGTGGGGAAGATGCATTAGGCTGAGTGAATTTCTTTAGAGGGAATTTTATTAGTCTCTGTTATGAACTGAATGTTTGTGTTCCCCTAAAATTCACAAGTCAAAACTATGACCCCAAGTGTGATCATGTTAGGAGGTGGGGTCTTTGGCAGGTAAATGGGATTAATTATGTTGTGAGGGTGGAGCCCTCGTGAATGGGATTACTGCCCTTATAAGAGTCAGGTGAGCCTTTGCTTCCTGTCTCTCTTGCCTTGTGGGGATACTAGCAGTCAGCAGTCTGAAACGCTGAAACCTGAAGACGGCTCTCACCAGAACCCTATCGTGCTGGCACCCTGATTTTGGAGTTCCCATACTCCCAAACCGTGAGAAATAAGTTTCTGTTGTTTTTAAGCCACTCAATATATGGTATTTTTGTTATATTCATGGTATTCTGAGGGGACTAAGACTCTGTTGTGCTTTGATGAAGCGGTATCCTGCATTAGAGGTGAAAATTCTATTACCCCCTTTGTTAGTAGAAGCTCTATAGATAGTCTACTGTTAACAATGCCTAATTAACAAGGCTGAGAAGTTAAATTCACTTCCTCTAAGAAATATCTGAGTTGTTCGAATTACTCTTGTCTTAGGCCTATCCCAGGAAGTTAAAGCTCATCCTTATACGCCAGTGTCAGGAGCTGAGCTGAGCTGAGAGAGAGAGCTGAGTTGCCAGGTGTGGGAGTAGCAATTAAAGCAACAAACCGAGAACAAAAGAGTTATGTGTTTAGTCACTTATTGAGGTGATACAAGCAAGCGTCTAAAACCGAAAGAATGGCCGACTCTCCCTGATGCATTTTCCCCCAAGGAAAGATTTGCCGGTGGAGGCCCTGGTGGATCAGGACAGATGTGGGACATTTCACTGATGAGGGCTTCCCTGACAAAAGGCTCTGGTAGTTTTATGGACTCTGGGGTACTGAACTCTGGGGTGGCGGGGGCAGGGGGGCAAAGGAGTATGGTTAGGTGTGGAAAAGTACTGGGTACTGAGTCAGAATGGGGAAAAGTACCCTCATGCCTTCCTTGAGGAATCCTTGGCAGAGGCAGCTGAAGAGGAACTTGGCTAAGGGCCTCAGATAGAGACCTAGGAATGAAAGTACCCAGGCTAAAAATGTAAATACTGCAAAGAGTATGACCAGCCACTGGAGCCTGAGACCTTGACTGCAACTGCCCTCAGAGCCTGCAGTGCATTGGCTGTGCCTGAGCCTGGTGTGGGGAGGGCAGATTTCCCCCTTGAGGCCTGTCACATAAAGCCTTTGTAATTGGCTGTTATATCAGGTCTGAAAAATTACATACAGGTTTTTAACCAGGAGCCAAACTCTTCAACCAATTTTATCATTTGAAAGATAAATTAATTGACTGCAATTGCTTTGACCTATTTCACTAGAGTACTGAAAGATTTCTGAGAGATACTGTATATTTGATTATAAGGTCAAATAATGACTAGTAACTATTATGACTGTTTTTGAAAAGCCATAGTCACAGTGAAAGAGTCCACAATAAGATGAAAGATTAGTACAAATACTTCTGGTTTCATCTACTGATGAGTAACATGATTCATTAAATTTTAGGAGAATATGAGTCCCAAGAAAGTCAAATATAAATTACTTAGCAGTTATGGCAAAGTCAAACCAATTTCTGATGTATTGAGTGCTCTAAAAATGAAAAAAATAATCAGTAAAATAGAAGACAATATACTAGAACAATATTAGCTTTTCAGTAACCACTCAAAAACCAGAGAAACTTTTAAACTGTTAGGCCAGTTTTCAGCAAGACTGTGACTCTAAGATGAATTTATTTTCTGGGTATGTCGAAGTTGAAGGAAAGTCTATATGATTGAAAAGAGTATGACAAGCTTTCAACAAAACACAACAAACAATTGCTTATTTCATTGCTATATTCCTGGAAATATTCAAAAATAGATAAGAGAGAAAGCACATGACTAAATATAGTGTGTATGTGGGTTTATGTGTATACATATGCATACACACGTTATGTATATATAACATACGTTTTATATATATATATGCATACACAGGTTTTATATATATATATATACATACACACATATATATATAAAATCTCCTAATACATAAAGGAGAGAATCCTTTCTTTGCACTTCTTCTGGGTTTCCTAGCTATAACCCATCTTATATTTACCTGAGACAAAAAAAAAAAAAAGTCCTGTGATTTAGTACAGACATATGCCTTACTGCATAGCTTACGCCTGAAGCCAGTGAAAGGAAAATCGTATGAGAACATTTTCCAAAATATGTATAATGGACTATATCATCCTCAGGAAGTAGACTCAAGCCCAGTATTTTTGTTTGTTTTCTTTTTCTTAATCAAGATTTTTAATCAAGAATTAAGGACATTCATGATATATGTGTTATCACTAATGGATTAGAATAGGAAGCAGAGGCTGCAATTCTGCCCTCTCCTCACTATTTTCTTCTTATTATTTACTGATTATGGACAGAAACTCATTATGAAACAACCATTCCCTTTGAAGTCATAATAAAATAAAAGCAAAAGAAAACCAGACATTTACCTCGGGAGTACAATTACAATGATGCTATGTTTCTTTTTTAAATAATAAGAATTCTTATTCAACTAGAATCTTAGGAATTTAAGTAAGTTTCTCTGCCACATATGAAGAAAACAGAAGTTAGGAAATTATTAAATCATATTCATATATTTTTCTCTTTTCTCTATTACATTCAGCTGAATTTAACTTTTTACTATCTAGTAATTGACATTTTAGAAAGAACAATATAAAAATGGTCTTTAAATGTAGCTATTTTCACAAAAAACAAACTTAAGCATTTGTGTTGTTTATATGCTTCCCCCTTTGGGGGAGTAATTCATGTCCAAAGAACATAATGGCCAGCCTTTAAGACTGGTATAACTAAAAACGGTGAAATCATATACAGACATAAAAAGACTTTACCAGAAGTAGTGTGAAAATGCCATGTAGTTTAAAGGCAATGACTGCTAATCTGTAAACTGATGATACTCATGTACTTTTTTTATTTTTACACACACACACACACACACACAGTGTTTTATTTTTGCAAGAGATAAATAAACTGACACCAAACATTGTAAATGGATGACCTCAACAGAAGCAACAGTGATTGCAATTACCAAACACGAAACACACTCATACTATGTCATAATATTGACATTCAATCCAGTAATCCTCCACTGTAACAGCTCCTTTACTTTGCAGAGAAAATTGATTTGTATATTTTTTGCCTCTGAGTCCTTGTGGGATTTTTTTTTTATTCAAACAGAAAGTCAGAAAAATTATAATCATCCTCATCAGTTCACTCAGTCCCATGTAATTAATTTTATTTTTTCATCTTGATCTTTTGTTAGCACTTTTATGAATTCATCAGTTTTCCATTAGAGTTCTGAAAATGCTTATTCATTCAGTTCAGCAGTATAGTCAGTTACCAGAAACCTGTACTTGTCAGAGTCTTTTCCACGAATTCCTTGAAGATGAAACACTTTTATAGGAACATTTTTGCAAAAGCATCAGAGTACACCCAGAACTGTCTGTAAATGACAAAAGACTTAAAAATGACCACGGTTAAAGATTTGATGAAATTTCATAATAATGCAATTGACAAGGAAATTTAGTTATTTCTGAGTTATACATTTTACGGTAATAACTAGAATTATGACTTATAACATTATAACAAAACATATAAGATTTTTAGAAATTTCATGTAATGTCTGAAACATTTATATTAACATATTTCCATACAAATAACCCAAAGAAAGTTTAGTATTAGCTGTTTTTTTGTTGTTTGTTTTTTTATACTGCAGGTTCTTATTAGTCATCAATTTTATACACATCAGTGTATACATGTCAATCCCAATCGCCCAATTCAGCACACCGCCATCCCCACCCCACCGCAGTTTTCCCCCCTTGGTGTCCATACGTTTGTTCTCTACATCTGTGTCTCAACTTCTGCCCTGCAAACCCGTTCATCTGTACCATTTTTCTAGGTTCCACATACATGTGTTAATATATGATATTTGTTTTTCCAAGTTATTTTATGGAGAAAGTAACTAAAATTTCTGGGAATAAAAGTTAAATGAAGCCAGTTCCACACAAAAGATAAAAACCTTTCCTTCTTGCCATAGCTTCATAAATGCTTCCTCCATGCTTTTAAAGTAATACTACAGTTTGAATCTTACGTGCTCTAAGGTTAGTTTTTAGATTTTAATGAATTAAGTAACATCTTAGGAAAAGGAAATAGTATCAATAGCAATATTTTGGATCAAATGTGGAATAAATAGGAAAAAGAGGCAGAGGGAAAATAGTGTTATAGTTTCTCTGAGATAATTATTGCTTAGTTGAAGGAAGAAGAGAAAGATTCTACTCTGTTGTGGAAAGTGTGGTGATAATATCCGGCAGTGCTTTGTATTTTACGGACAAAATCATCAAGTTCTGGAAGCAAAGATTTATATTAAATGTCATGGACAGAAACCAAATTTACTTTGTGTTAAATGAATAGAGTTATAAGTTTACATTATATGATGGAAATACTGCTTATTAGAAATGTAGATTTAGATAACAAGACTCATTCAATATTTATTGTATTAATTTAAATAATTGGAAAAATATGACTTATCTAGATGTTGTGCTAAGACAATAAGAGATAAAGAAATATATTTTAAGGAAAACTCTACTTATTTATTTTTGCCTCTAACTCATTATGCTCAATTTTCTTAAATAAAATCCATTGTGTATTAAAACATTTCCTTTATTACAAATCTATTAATTGGTACATATCAATATATTTTTTTTAAATTTAAGCCAACCTCGACCATTCTCTTGGTTGCAAACAAATAAAAGTACCTATTATCATTGACATCTACATCCCTTTAAGTATTATATTTAGGGAGTATTTACTAGTTAAGCTGCATAAGAAAATCTTCAGATGTCCCCCCAATAGTGACAGGAATACAAATAGAGGAGTTTCTATTAATTAAACTTCTTTTTTCAATTGAAGTATACTTGCTTTACAATATTGTGTTAGTTTCAGATGTACAGCATAGTGACTCAGTATTTTTGCAGATTATATTCAAGTATACATTATTTCAAGATAATGGACATAGTTCCCTGTGCTATATAGTACAGCTTTTTGCTTATCTATTTTATATATAGTAGTTTGTTAATCTCTTACCCCTGATTAGTCCCTCCCCCTTCCCTTTCTCCTTTCTTCAACAAACTTGGTAACCACAAGTTTGTTTTCTATCTCTGTGAGTCTGTTTCTGTTTTGTATATACATTCATTTGTATTATTTTTTAGATCCCACATATAAGTGATATATGGTACTTGTCTTTGATTTATTTCACAAAGCAAAATATTCTCTAGGTCCATCTATGTTGCTGCAAATGGCAGTACTTCATTCTTTTTTGTGGCTGAGTAATATCCCATTGTGTGTGTGTGTGTGTGTGTGTGTGTGTACACCACATCTTCTTAATCCAATTGTCTGTTGATGAGCACTTGGATTGCTTCCATGTCTTGGCTATTATAAATAGTGCTGTTATTAATATTAGGGTGCATGTTTCTTTGTGAATTAGAGTTTTTATTTTTCTAGATATGTAGGAGTGGAATTTCTGGATCATATGGTGGTTCCATTATTAGTTTTTGTTGGGTTTTTTTACTTTTTTTTTTTTTTTTTTTTTTTTACTGTTTTCCATAGTGGATGCACCAGTTTACATTCCCATAAACAGTGTACCAGGTTTCCCTTTTTTTTACAACTTCTCCAACATTTGTTGTTTGTAGACTTTTTTTTTTTTTTTTTTTTGCAGTACACGGGCCTCTCACTGTTGTGGCCTCTCCTGCTGCAGAGCACAGGCTCTGGACGCACAGGCCCAGCGGCCATGGCTCATGGGCCCAGCCACTCCGCGGCATGTGGGATCCTCCCAGACTGGGGCATGAACCCGCGTCCCCTGCATCGGCAGGCAGACTGTCAACCACTGTGCCACCAGGGAAGCCATGTTTGTAGACTTTCTGATGGCCATTCTGACAGGTGTGAGCTGATACCTCATTGTGGTTTTGATTTTCATTTCTTTAATAATCAGTGATGCTAAGCATCTTCTCATGTGCCCATTAGCCATCTGTATGTTTTCTTTGGAAAAATGTTTATTCAAACATTCTGCCCATTTTTTGATTGTTGTTTTCTGATATTGAGTTGTATGAGCTGTTTGTATTTTTTGGATATTAACCTCTTGTTGACTGCATTATTTGCAAAATTTTCTCCTATTCCACAAGTTGTTTTTTTCATTTTGTTGATGGTTTCATTTGCTGTGCAAAAGCTCTTAAGTTTAATTAGGTTCCATTTGTTTATTTTTGCTTTTATTTCTTTTGCCTTGAGGGACAGATCCAAGAAAATACTGATATGATTTATTTCAAAAAGTGTTTCATCTATGTTCTAGGAGTTTTATGGTTTCATGTCTTACATTCAAGCCTTTAATCCTTTATGTGTTAATTTTTGTGTAAGATAATGGTCCAATTTCATTACTTTGCATGTGGCTGTCAAGTTTTCCAAACACCATTTATAGAAGGGACTGTCTTTTCCCCACTGCATATTCTTGGCTCCTTTTTCTTAAATTAGTTGACTGTATATGTGTGAGTTTATTTTTGGGCTTTCTATTCTTTTCATTGATCTATTTATCTATTTTTATGTCAATACCACACTTTTAAAATTAACATAGCTTTGTAATATCGTTTCAAATCAGGGCGTATGATGTCTCCAGCTATGTTTTGTTTTGTTTTGTTTTTTTTCCTCAAGATGGCTTTGGTTAGTCAAGGTTTTTTGTGTTTTTGTACAAATTTTAGGATTGTTTGTTCTATTTCTGTGAAAAATGCCTTTGGAATTTTGATAGGGATTGCATTGAACTTGTATATTGCTTTGGCTAGTATGGACATTTTAACAATATTGATTCTTCCAATCCATGAGCATGCAATATCTTTCCATTTATTTGTGTATTCTTTAAGTTTTCATTAATGTCTTGTAATTTTCTATACACAGGCCTTTCACCTCACTGTTTAGTTAAATTTATTCCTAGGTATTTTATTGTTCTTGAATCAATTGTAAATGGGGCTGTTTTCTTAATTTCTCTTTCTGATAGTTCATTATTAGGGTATAGAAATGCAACGGACTTTTGTGTATTGATTCCATATCGTTCAACTTTGCTGACTTTATTGATTACTTCTAACAGTTCTTTTAGTGGAGTTGTTAGGGTTTTCTATATATTATACCATGTCATCTGCAAATAGTGACAATTTTACTTCTTCCTTGCCAATATGGTTGCCTTTTACTTCTTTTTTCTTGTTTAATTGCTCCAGCTAGGACTTTCAATACTATGTTGAATAAAAGTGGCGAGAGTGTCTTGTTCCAGATCATAGAAGGAAAGCTTTCAGCTTTTCATCATTGAGTATGTTAGCTGTGGTCTTGTCATATATGGCCTTTATTAAGTTAAGATACATTCCTTCCATACCCTCCTTATTGAGAGTTTTTATCTTAAGGTGTATCACATTGATTTTTTTGCAGTTATTGATCCATTCTTGCATCCATGGAATAAATCCCACTGGACCATGTTGTGGGATCCTTTTAATGTATTATTGAGTTTGTTTGCTAATACATTATTAAAGATATTGGCATCTATGTTCAACAGGGAAATTGGCTGGTAATTTTATTTTTCTTTTGGCATTCTTATCTGGTTTTGGTATTAGGATAATGCTGGACTTGTAAGATGTGTTTAGAGGTGTTCCTTCATTTTCTGTTGTGACAGTGTGAGAAGGATTGGTATTAATTCTTTTTAATGTTTGGTAGAATTCACCCTGAAGCTACCTGGTCTTGGACTTCAGTTTCTTGAAGTTTTTGATTACTGATCAATATCCTTACAAGTAATTGGTCTGCTCAGATTTTCTATTTCTTGTAGGTCGTATGTTTCTTAGAATTTATTCATTCCTTTTAGGTTGTCATCTTTGTTGGCATGTAATTGTTTATAGTAGTCTTTTATAATCCATTGTATTTCTGTGGCATTTATTGTAACATCTCTTTCACTTCTGACTGAGTACTCTTTTTCTTGGTGCATCTAACTAAAGGTTTGTCAATTTTGTTTCAAAGAGACAGCTCTTAGTTTCATTGATTATTTCCATCTCTATTTTATTTATTTCCACTCTTATCTTTGTTGTATCCTTCCTTCTACTAATACTGGGCTTCATTTGTTCTTCTTCTAGTTATTTGAAGTGTAAAGTTCAGTTTATTTTAGATTTTTTCTTGTTTCTTGAGGTAGACATTAATTGTGTTGAACTTCTCTCTTAAGGGATGCAGCAAAAGCTGTTTTAAGTTTTGATATATTGTATTTCCATTTTCATTTGTCTCAAGGTATTTTTTGATTTCTCTTGTAATTCTTCTTTGACCCTTTGGTTGTTCAGTAGCATTTTGTTTAATTTCCACATATTTGTGAATTTTTCCATTTTTCTTCTTGTAATTGATTTCTAGTTTCATACCATTGTGGTTGGAAAAGATGTTTGATATGATTTCAACCTTAAGTTTATTAAGACTTATGTTGTGGCCTAACACATCCTGCTGAATGTTCCATGTGCACTTGAAAAGAATGTATATCTGTTGTTTTTGGATGGAATATTTTGTATATATCTGTTAAATGCATATGGTCAAATGTGTCATTTAAAGCCTATGTTTCCTTACTAATTTTCTGTCTGGATGATCTATCCATTGATGTAAGTGGGATATTAAAGTCCCTTACTATTGTTATATTGCTATCTATTTCTTCCTTTAGGTCTGTCAATATTTGCTTCATATATTTAAGTGCTTATATATTGGGGGAATAAATATTTATAAATGTTATAGCTCTTACTGGATGGACCTCTTTATCATTATAAAGAGACCTTCATTGTCTCTTGTTACAGGCTTTGTTTTAAACTCTATTTTGCCTGATATAAGTATAGCTGCCTAGCTGTTTTGTTTGTTTGTTTCCCCCTTTCTATGGAATATCTTTTTCCATCCCTTCACTTTCAGTCTGTGTGTGTCTTTATATCTGAAGTGAATCTCTTATAGGCAGCATATAGATAGGTCTTCGTTTTTTATCCTTTCAGACATTCTAATCTTTTGATCAGAGAATTTAGTCTGTTTACAGTTTAAGTAATTATTGATAAATATCTAATTATGGCCAATTTTTGTCTTCCTGCTCTTTTGTAGTTCCCTTCTGTTCCTTACCGCTTTGGGTGCTCTTTTCCTTAGTTTTTCATGAACTTCTTTAGTAGTAAGCTTGGATTCCTTTATCTTTCTCTTTATCTCTATCTACTATAGGTTTTTCCTTTTGTAGTTACTGTGATGCTTACATACAACAACCTATTTATATAATAGCCTATTCTAAATTGATAACCACTAAAGTTTGAATGCATTCTAAGGCTCTACATTTTTACTCTCACCCCACATTTTATGTTTTTGATGTCACATTTTACATCTTTTTATCTTGTGTATCCCTTAACTAATGATTATTGTAGTTATTTTTGCTACTTTGTCTTTAACCTTTATAGTGGCTTTATAAGTAATTTATCCACTACCTTTACTATATATTAAACTTTACCAGTGAGAATTATATCAATACTTGCATATTTTTTTGTTTTTGTTGTTTCCAATAAATGCCCTTTCTTTTTAGCCTAAAAAAGTCCTTTTAAAATTTTTTGTGACCAGTTTAGTGGTCATGAACATCTTTACCTTTTGCTTCTCTGGGAAAATGTTTCTCTCTCCTTCAATTTGGAACAATAACTTTGCCAGGTAGAATATCCTTGGTTGGAAGCTTTTTTTTTCTTTCAGTTCTTTGAATATATTGTACCACTTCCTCTGGTCTGCAAAGATTCTGTAGAAAAGTCTACTAATAGTATTATGGGAGTTCTCTTGTAAATAACAAGTCATTTTTCTCCTGCTGATTTTAAGATTCTCTCCTTGTCTTTAACTGTTGACATTTTAATTATAATGTGTCTTATATGGATCTCTTTGGGTTCATCTTGTTTGGAAGTCTCTGGGCTTCCTAGACCTGAGTGTCTGTTCCCTTCCCCAGGTTAGGAAACTTTTCAATCATTATTTCTTCAAATAAGTTTTCTACCCATATCTTTCTCTCTTCTGGGTCTCCTATAATGTGAATATTAGCTCACTTGATGTTATCCCTTAAGTCCCTTAAGCCATATTCTCTTTTTTAAAAAGTCTTTTTACTTCTCTGATTGTGTTAGTTTCACTGTTCCAACTTTGAGTTCACTGAGATTTCTGCTTCATCTAGTCTGCTATTAAACACTTCCAGAGTATTTTGGGTTTTTTGTTTTAGTTATTGTAGTTTTCACCTTATTGATTCCTCTTTGGTCCTTTCTTATATTTTCTATTTCAGTTTGAATTTCCCACTTTGTTCATCCATTCTTCTCCTTAGTTCTGTAAGCATCTTTATGACCATTACCTTGAATTCCTTATCAGGTAAATTACTTATCCCTGTTTTATTATGATTTTTTTGATGTTTTATCTTGTCTTTTCATTTGAAACATATTTCTGTTTCTTCATTTTGCTTGACTCTCTGTGTTGGTCTCTATGCAGTAGATAAAACAGCCCTTTCCCAGTCTTGAAGGAGTAGCCCTGTGTAGGTAATGTATCTTATTGTTCACCCCTGCCCTAGCTGTTAGTTGTTTTTCAAATCTTTGTGACTGTCCAAACAGCCTATTTTATTTTTAATAGCTCCCTGTAGTTTTAGGTGTTCCAAGACCTGTCAGTGTCCCAAAGCAGAGGATCTCAGTTAACATCTAGATTCAGGCTGATTGGAAGCCAGACCCTCAGGCAGCAGCTTTTAATGTATGTAAATACATACAGTCCTATGGGACTGCAAGCATAAGCCTAACTGGCCACCAGTGCCAGGCTATATAGGTGGGTCCCCTGGGTACAGTAGCAAAAATTGGGGCTCCAGATAAATATATAAGCTCCTATTTGTGAGATATTCTCAAGTTATATGGAGGCAGATGGAGAACACAAAGGTGGAGTGCACCAGCCTACATTCCCTGAGAACACATTTGTAGAGCACTAGTTGTGGGCCAAACCTGAAGCCTGCCCATTAGGCCAAGAAAGGACAAGAAAATAGACCTCTTTCACAGAAAGAGTGTAGGTGTGTTTTAGTCTACTGTCCATGCAGTGCCCTTGGGGTGGTAACCTGCCAATAACTACCTCTCTAATTGTTACATTCCTATGGTGCCCAGGAATGCTAGTCCCCATGGGCACAGAGCCAAAGGACCAGGAAGCATTGCCTGGGCAGCAACAGCAGGACCAGGGTATCAGAAGTAAAAACTAAGGCACCAGATGCATGTAAACTCTCCTCTTCTCCACCAGGCCCCTGGGTGGATGAATCTAAGCACTCAAGCTGCTTAAGAGCTATTTTTCAGATCACTATAGTCTTGTGGACACAAGCCTCATTGGTTTTTCAAAGCTAGATGTTTTGGGGGCTCATGTCTCAGATTCAGCTCTTAAACACTGGGTCTGCCCAATGTGCTCCTCAGGGAGAAGCTCTGGGTCTTGAGTTTCCTCCTGACTGTGGATCACCACACTGGGGATGGAGTTTATGGCAAGATTGTGTCTCAGCTTCTCCTACCTCTTTTGATGTGGAACTTCTCTCATTCTCCTGATGTGTAGGAGTCACTCAGCCACTTTTAGTTTTTTTCAGAGGAAGTTGTTCCATATGTAGCTGTAGATTTGGGTGTGTTCATGGGAGGAGATGAGTTCAGGATCCTTTTATGTCACAATCTTAAACCAGAATCTCTCATATTTGTTTTAATGTGCATTTCCCATGTCTTATTAGTAAGTGTGAATGTATTTTCTATGTTTATAATTTTTGCATTATCTATGCAGTCACCATTTTACTCTTCTCAGCTCTATCTTCCTTATATTCCCCCATGGTATTTTGACAATTAAACTGCCCTTGTGAATAAACTGTAGATTCTTCTTAAATCCTTCACACATCTTTACTCTGTCAATGAACATGTTTACCCCATTTTCATCTCTCTTTTTGTCACTCTTTCTTCTCCAGTCCCAGGATAAATATTCAGTTTGGACTCCCACATTTCATTGGTAATTTTACCTTGTACCTTGTACCCCTATGTCTTATTCCTAACCCAATCTGTTCTTTCTGTGAATGTCATCTCTGTGAATGACCACCTGGGGATTTTCTATAAATTGTCTGAACCCCACCCTCTGCTAGGCTGTGTCCAAGTGAACATTGATTTAGACAATGACAAGAGCCAGTGCAAGCACCAGACCAAAGGATCTAGATCTCAGAAGCTGGCTGTCAGGGAATGCAGCAAGGGCCAAGACAGAATAAATTTGAAAAAGCTTAGCTGATGAAGGTTGCTAGCTACTGGCTGATGGTTGGTCGGTTTGGATAGATGATAGATAGGTAGATAGATGATAGATAGATAGATGAGAGGCAGAGACAGAAGCAGAAAAAGAGAGACAGAGAGAGAGAGAGGGAGAGAGAGAGATCATCACCTGAGATGGGACACTGAGAAATTACCAGAGAAAAACTGGAGATTTGGGAAGATAATCAATCATCTGCCAATGGCTAATAGAAGTTTGTAGACAGTGAGTTGTTTCAGAATTCTGCCTGATAATTAATGCAAAGTACTAGTCAGCCACAGAGGAAATATATTGTGCCCTGGTTCAAGGTATAAGTTTGTTGGTTATCTTTATAATATGTTTCGACCATATCTAAAAAATAGCTTCATATAGCCTTCTACCTGTGATTAATAATGGCTTCAAATAAAGATTATTTTACTAGCCATTTGTAAAGAAATGCTTATCATAACTTAAAGTAGAACATAAATTTTATAATGAATAGCAAATAGTTTTTAATATCATTTATGAATTCAGTACATATTTATTGATCATACTCTGTTACATGCTCTATATTAAACATTAGAAATGTAATGGTAAAAATTAATATAGATATTGGTTATAGTGGAAAAGAAAATATTATTTTAAAGAAAAATAACCAGCATGACTTGAGGGCATATAACCAGGGTTCTAATGAAGTCTGAGAAGTAGAGAAGGCTTCCTCTGAGGTGAGGTTTAAGCTGGAGCTAAGGAAAAAGTTTTCTACATAGCTGGAAGAGAAGATGGTGGGAACAGTCTACAGCAGAAATCCTTTGTGCAGACTCTAAGGCAGGGAAAAGTTTAATAATCATAAGAACAGATTGTAATTGAAGGAAGAGAGATGAGGAATAAGAGGGCCTAGAGATTCAGGGACTTACCACCCACATTAAGTATTTGGGAATTTATCCCAAGAACAAAGGCAAGCCATTGAATGATTTTAAGCAAGACAGTGGCATCATTACATTTGCATTAAAAATTAGTGCATGAATTGATTTTTTGTTTTAAAGGCAAGAGTAGATTTAAGAGAATTAATTAGGAGGTGGTTGCCATAGACTAGGGATGACATCTTATGATCATTTTAGTTTATTTTTATCTTTTAACACCATATTTTAAAAAGTTCTTTTTATTCCCTTGTTTCAGTTGTCTAATTTAGCTCCTTTCAGGCATTTAGTCTTTTAGGTATTTACCTTAAGTTGACTTAAAATAAGAAACTAACCTGTCAATCATTTGTTAATTTGTTTTAGGCTTAATGCTGTCATCAATTTGAATTTATGGACAAAAGTATTTAATTTCTAACTCTGGTCTAGGGAAGTGAGTTTGAAGGATACATTAAAATGAAGACATTAACTAATGTATAAACTGTTGGTTTGAATTTCTGCCAGCTGTATGATTTGAAAGACAATGTTGATTCCATTTAACAATCAATCCAATAACATAAATCTGAATTCAACACTTAAAATGAAAAATATATGAGTAGTTAAGATATTTCAGGCATAGAAGATTTAAGTGCCAGTGACATTACATTTATTTTTATGTTTCAGCTCACGTATAATCTCTAAATTTCTATTTTTAAATTCTTATTTTTTCTGTACTGAATTCTGTGTCTTCTTTTTCCTTTACTCTCAAGGCATAGCCATTATTTTGTGTTACTTTTCATAAATTAATGATAAATGAATAAATAAATATATCAGATATTTTCAGAGAACTGTGTGATGCATTATATACATAAGACTGTCTGAAAATGTTTCTTATTCTCAGGCTCTCAATGCGTGATTCGACCAGAATGTAGAAATTTGTATAAATCTTTTTGTAAAGAAAGAAGACCTGGTTGAATTAATATGAAATCTACTATTAGGGAGTAGTAAATTTTTCTTCGTTAACTTTTAGAATTTAAGTTTATGAATGCATATCTTTAAAGAAAATATAAAATT
Organism: Grampus griseus; assembly: GCF_964374135.1. Lineage (NCBI taxonomy): Eukaryota > Metazoa > Chordata > Mammalia > Artiodactyla > Delphinidae > Grampus > Grampus griseus. Next base: position 65,964,525 of record NC_138997.1, read on the forward strand.
GATTTCTATTTTATGTTAGATATGGATGTCTACTTTGCCACAGTTATTTGCCTGTAGAAAATAATATGTATAGTGGCAAACAGAATAGAGGCAAACTCAAATTCTTTGAGTTTAAAATTAGTTGTTAAATAATAACAGCCCTACATATTTTATATAGTAAAGTTTCATACTCAGTAAAATTTCATACTCAGCCCTACATATTTTATATAGTAAAATTTGAAAAATTTTTCAAAAGAATTGTCAGAAATCTGTGTTTTTCTTCAAATGTTGTATTTTCTCCATAATATCAAGATCATCCCTCACTCTTTCCCCTCCCAGATTCTGGTGTGTGGCCTTTCCTATATAAATAATCCCATGTTGTTTTTATAGTTTTTTTGGAATAGGAAATGGAATTTTTTTCTTAAGTTCCAAGAAATGCATGTCTTAAACGTTGATCCTCAAAAGAGTTTGACTTACATACTATGTGTCTAGCAGTGTTGCAGGAATAAAATAATAATAAAAGTTTTTTTCCCCATCTTTCAACCACATTTGGAAAGCAAGATGAACTATATAAAGTTGTTTAAATCATCTTGAATAGTTAAAACTGAATATCAGTTTTATTATATAGAAAAATAAAACAATTGCTGTTATAATACAGTTTCAAGGAGGAGGGTTAATTTGTTCTTTGAAAGACTAAGTTGATTACTTCACATGAAAGGGAATGAGTTGATTCCCTGTAAACAGTCCAGCCTGTGAGTACTGTAAGGGCAAACTTAATGTAATGGATGTAGAATATCCTTAATATAATGAATGTAGAATATCCTTTATAGCTTGATCACTGGAGCAGACATGTTATCTAAAGGGATGATGCACAATAACTCGGTGTATCTTTTAGGTTTCAATCAGAGAAACAGAACAACTAGTCAAACAGTCTCTGTGAAGCTGTTGTTTCTGTCTAGTACTAGTCCTCAGAGCAGGCATTTGAGAAGGGAAGATACAGAGGAACTAGAGAAAGTGAGGATACTCCAGACACTGCAAGGCTGACTCTGAACCTGAGAGGATGATCTTTCAATGCCTCCAAGCCTCCAACTTATATTATGAGTGGTTGTGTTGGAGAAGCCAGCACCCTTTGTTATGGAGTTAAATATTCACATGGTCTAGTTGTTAAAGAAGCTGAAAGAAAATCCTGGGAAATGGAAAGAGGTGTGGTCTCAACTGCTGCCCGTACCAACAAAGATGGCAGTAAATAAGTAATAATATGCATCTAAGTTTGAATCTTATTTCAATTATTTCAATCTTCCAAATTACCCACAAAATATCTCCTGTGGCCACAGCTAAATTGGAACTACCAAGATTTTTTTTTGCTAACTCAAGTTATAACTTTATTTTTTAAATTTCTTATTGGAGTATAGTTGATTTACAATGTTGTGTTACTTTCTGTTGTACAGCAATGTGAATCAGTTATACATATACATATATCAACATTTTTAAAAATTCTTTTCACATATAGGTCATTAGAGTATTAAGTAGAGTTCCCTGTGCTATACATTAGGTCCTTATTAGTTATCTATTTTATATATAATAGTGTGTATATTATATATTATATATGTCAATCTCAATCTCCCAATTTATCCGTCACCCCACTATCACCCCTGGTAACCATAAGATTGTTTTCTACATCTGTGACTCTATTTCTGTTTTGTAGATAAGTTAATTTGTACCATTTTTTTAGATTCCAAATATAACAGATATCATTTGTTCTCTGACTTACTTCACTTAGTATGGCAATCTCTAGGTCCGTCCATGTTGCTGCAAATGCCATTATTTCATTCTTTTTTATGGCTAATATTCCTTTGTATATATATATCACATCCTTTTTATCCATTCCTCTCTCAATGGACATTTAGGTTACTTCCATGTCCTGGCTATTGTAAATAGTGCTGCAGTGAACACTGGGGTGCATGTATCTTTTCAAATTATGGTTTTCTCCAAGTATATGCCCAGGAGTAGGCTTGCTGGATCACATGGTGGCTCTATTTTTAGTTTCTGAAGGAACCAACATACTATTCTCTGTAGTGGCTGTACCATTTTACATTCTCACCAACATTGTAAGAGGGTACCTTTTACTCCACACCCTCTCCAGCATTTATTGTTTGTAGATTTTTTGATGATGGCCATTCTGACTGGTGTGAGGTGTTGCCTCATCATAGTTTTGATTTGTATTTCTCTAATAATTCGTGATGTTGAGCATTTTCTTCATGTGCCTGTTGGAAATCTGTATGTCTTCTTTGGAGAAATGTCTATTTAGATCTTCTGCCCATTTTTTAATTGGGTTGTTTTTTTGTTATTGAGCTGAATGAGCTGTTTGTGTATTTTGGAGATTAATCACTTGTGAGTCACTTCATTTGCAAATAATTTTTTCCCATTCTGAGGGTTGTCTTTTTCTTTTGTTTATGGTTTCCTTTGCAGTATAAAAGCTTTTAAGTTTAATTAGGTCCCACTGGTTTATTTTTGTTTTTATTATTGTTACTCTAGGTGGTGGATCAAAAAAGATATAGCTGCAATTTATTTCAGAGAGTATTTTACCTATGTTTTCCTCTAAGAGTTTTATAGTATCCAGGCTTACATTTAGGTCTTTAATCCATTTTGAGTTTATTTTTGTGTATGGTGTTAGGGAGTGTTCTAATTTCATTCTTTTACATGTAGCTGTCCAGTTTTCCCAGCAACACTTATTGAAGGGACTATAGTTTCTCCATAGTCCTGTGACCTTTGTCACCCTGATACCAAAACCAGACAAAGATACCACAGAAAAGAAAATTACAGGCTAATATCACTGATGAACATAGATGCAAAAATCCTCAACAGAATACTAGCAAAAAAATCCAACAACACATTAAAAGGATCAGACACCATGATCAAGTGGGATTTATCCTAGGGATGCAATGATTGTTCAATATATGGAACTACCATGAATTTTGGACACAGGTTTATAGCTTATAAAGTTAGCACAATACAAATACATAAAAATTCATGTTACAGAAGAATTTAAAAGCTAAGGGGAGGAATTTGGACTTGTGATACAACTGGCAACATTAAGCCCTTGTAAAATCCTGAGTCTAAATGTGAAAATAGTAAGTAATATAGTCTTTCTATAGTAGAAATTTCTGTTTCTCTCTCTATCTCTTCTTTTATATATATAAAATTTATGTTCTTAGTATATTGCATATTGTATATAATGTTAAATATTACATATATTTTGTATACTATAGAAAGTGATAAAAATTTATAGACAATTTCATGTTATTTAAATGAAGCAGGTTATACTACCAAATGTAAAATAGATAGCTAGTGGGAAGCAGCCACATAGCACAGGGAGATCAGCTTGGTGCTTTGTGACCACCTAGAGGGGTGGGAGAGAGATGCAAGAGGGAGGAGGTATGGGGATATATGTATATGTATAGCTGATTCACTTTGTTATACAACAGAAACTAACACAACATTATAAAGCAATTATACTCCAATCAAGATGTTAAATAAATAATAAGGAAAACAAACATGGCAAAAAAATAAAAGAAGCAGGTTATATAAAGGTTATATAATGTTATAGCATTATAGACTATGGGGAATTGGAATGGACCTTCCAAATGTTGACAGTCTGTATCCCAGTGGATATATCTCAGTCATCTGGGGAAATTTTTCAAAGCTCATATATCTGAAACCCATCCAGTCCAAATTAATTAAAATAACCTCTGTAAGTATGGAGGGGCAAGGGTGGAGACAACATTTTGAAAAACTGTGATTTCTCATTCTTGGTTAAGCATCAAAATTTACTCCAGGGCTTCCCTGGTGGCACAGTGATTGAGAGTCCGCCTGCCGACGTAGGGGACACGGGTTCGTGTCCCGGTCCGGGAAGATCTCACATGCCGCAGAGCGGCTGGGCCCGTGAGCCATGGCCACTGAGCCTGCGCGTCCGGAGCCTGTGCTCCGCAACGGGAAAGGCCACAACAGTGAGAGGCCCATGTACCGCAAAAAAAAAAAAATTTACTCCAAATCCCTAATTTCAGAAATGGAAAATGTGAGACGCCTAAAGGTAAAATGGCATGACATATTTTATTCAGAGCCCAAAATGTTAGTCACTACTAAGCAGACAGTAGGAACCAGGATGAAGTTCCTTCATTATAACAAATTTTTATATATACCAATACCACTTTGTAAAATGTCCAATTCATTTTGATGTTATTTTAGCTGTAAGAAAGCCTGGAACAAGGGTGGTTTAAGAGAAGTGGGGAAGTAGAAACAAAGAGACTAAAATTTCTCTTTTATGTGTACATATAATCATATCTCAGATTTGTAAGGATATAATTCAAGCCCACACACTCTAATCTCAGTGCCCTTTTCACTAGAATGCCTTATTTCATAGTAGGACTGTTTATGGGGGAAAAAAAGAAAAAAGAAATAGGGATCAGCAAAGAAGCTAAGCATTTTCCCCATAATTCTAGACTGTGAAATTACATGGGCTAAATTTCAGGGCATATACAGAGATGCCTTTATACCTAACTTAATACTTTTCATTTATGAGAACTTTAATATTTATATATAGAGAGATTTTCTAACTGAAAAACATGCTTCCTTTGTCTTTCCTTGTATTATTTCCTTTCCATATTTCCAGCTCCCTTTTGGATATCCTTACTAGTAAGATGGTAAACCCACAGTGTTGGTACGGATATGTCTAGTGTCTTTTTCCTCAAATTTATGTACAGTGTTCAAGTAGTGCTTTGGGTGTTCTTTCTCCTTCCTCATATCTTTGACAAATTGCCAAGATGAGTTGAATTATGATTTCAGTTGTGAAAATTGTATTTTCCAAGAAAAACATGCAACTTTGTTCTTTTGTGTTTTAAATGGTGAATCTGTATTTTGCCAGATGATTTTTCACCACAAAAAGCTGTCTGAATTCTAAATTGAGAACCAGTTGGCAGAGATAAAAGAGAGTTACTAACAAAGAGCACATCCTCATACTCAAATAAACATTCAAGAAATATTCAAAGAAGTCTACTCGAGCAACATTTTCAGGTTTTCTTGTTAAAGTGTTAAAAAAAGAAAAAAGTCTGTCATATTATAAACCAACTTTTTTAAAAGGGCAGAGAAATTTGAAAAAAGATAAATATCTCATTGTGAGTCAAGGAAACTTACAATAATGTTAACTTGAATAACAATTAAAATAAATTGATTTTTTTAAAGAAAAAGTAAAATTAAACAAGTTTCAAGCTTTTTCATGAGCTCTAAAATTTTTACACTCCTGTGAAGATCTTAAATTTCCAGATAAGTATAGTAATGATTAATTTCATTATCCTAAGCAGAGTTGTTTGTGAAATTTTCACTTAAAGTAAAACAAGATAATAGAATTTTTCACTAGCAAAGTTCATTTTTATCCCATTAGTATTATACAACCTGAAAAAAACCTCAAAAATAAATATATATGAAACAAAGCATGAGGATTTTCCCCCAAACAAATTTTAAATGAGAAACATACAGTTGATAATCTAATTCATTTAGACCAGAGTTGACATCTAGTTCTCAATCATTATTAGTGTGAATACCTTCTTGATACAGATATTTTAAAAATAATTGTTGTATATAAATGAACATATAACATGAAATTTTCATAATATCTTACCCAGCTGTGTGAGATCAGGGAAGGGATGTTCATAGCATTCCATTTTCTGAAGAAAGTATGGGCTCTGCAGTCAGAGGAGTAGGGTTCTAATTCCATCTCTGGTATATAGCAGCATAGTTCCTGAGGCCATGAACTCCAGAATCAGAAAACCCTTGGTTTATAATGCTTTTATGCTATTTTATTTTTTTATTAATATTTGTTGAGAAAGTACATGTAGAAAAGCTTAGCACAATTCCTAGAGTATCTTAATTGTTCAAGATATTTTTTATTAGTTGTAGTAGAATCTCATTAGCTATGTGACCATATTTATCAAGATGGTATAGGTTTACATGAGTGTATGTTTGTATTTTAATCTGTGAATAAGGGATACAGTGTCTTATTAGTGGATTTTGAGAGTTGGTAATGAAATAATGTATGCAAAATGTATGATATATATTTTGTGTTCTATTTATAAATGAGATAGCTCATTTATTTAATTTGTGGTAATTATTATTTTCTCAGCCTTCAAAATTCACAGCTTTTGAAATTACTGAATAAATGGAATCATCATGGTATTTAAAAGTAATTAAATACAGTGCTTTAACTTTACTGGTTGAAGCCAATTGTTACATCTATTTATCTATATATCTACTCTTCATATCAATTAGGGACATTTCACAGATTTACCTCTGAAAGATCATTCCTTTCAAACCAAAACAAAAAACTATGAAATCTGACCATTTTTGGTCTTATGAATGAAATACCATTTCAGTTTAGTTATATAAAACACGAGCTCTGTAAGATTCAGACCACTCAGAAAAACAAACAAAACAAAGGGAAAAAATAAGAGCAGACTTTATTTTCTATTCTATTTCATTAATACACATGAAGAATTTTTATTTAGATATAATTGACATATAACATCAGTTTCAGGTATACAACATAATGATTCAATATTTGTGAAATATATATTGTGAAATAATTACCACAGTAAGTCTAGTTAATATCCACCACTGTTACAATCTTTTTTCTTGTGATAAAAACTTTTAAGATTTACACTTAGTAACTTTCTAATATACAATACAGTATTATTAACTATAGTCACCATGCTTTACATTACATCCCCATGACATTTATTTTTTTGGTCCCACTGTGCAGCTGATGGGATCCTAGCTCCCCGGCCAGGGTTCAAACCAACACCCCCTGCAGTGGAAGGGCAGAGTCTTAACTACTGGACCATTACAGAAGTCCCTGAGTGTTTGTACTTTTTCAGCCCTTTTAGCCATTTTTCCCATCACCCCTCCTCGCCTCTGGCAACCACCAGTCTGTTCTTTGTATTTATGCATTTGGGTTTTTGGTTGCTTATTTGTTTTTAGACTTCACATAGAAGTGAGATCATAGGGTATTTGTCTTTATCTGTTTGATTTATTTCACTTAGCATAATGCTCTCAAGATCCATCCATGTTGTTGCAAATGGGAATATTTCATTATTTCTTTTATGGCTGAATAATATTCTATTGAATATATGTACCACATTTTCTTTATCCATTCATCTATAAACAGATACTTAGGTTGCTTCTATATCTTGGCTATTGTAAATAAAGCTGCAGTGAACATAGGGGTGCATATATCTTTGAATTCAAGTTGGTGTTTGAATCAAAGTGGCAAGAGTGAGCATCCTTTCCTTGTTTCTGATCTGAGAGGAAAATCTTTCAGCTTTTCACCATTGAGTATAATGTTAGTGGGCTTGTCATATGTGGTCTTTATTATGTTGAGGTATGTTCCCTCTATACTCACTTTAAGAATTTTTGTTATAATTGTATGTTGAATTTTTCAGATGCTTTTTTGCATCTGAGATGATCATGTGATTTTTAACCTTCATTTAATGTGGTATATCATTGATCGATTTTTGAACTTTAATCCATCTTTGCATCTCTAATAAATCCCATTTGACCATGTTGCATGATCCTTTTAATGTGTTGTGGAATTTTGTTTGCTAATATTTTATTGAGGATTTTTGCATCTGTGTTCATCAGGCAGACTGGCCTGTACTTTTCTTTTGGCATTCTTGTCTGGTTTTGGTACCAGAGTAATCCTGGCCTCAAAAAATGAGTTTGGAAATCTCTGTCCATTTTTTTAAACAGTTTGAGAAGGATTGGTATTAATTCTTTTTTAAAATGTTTGATAGAATTCAGTAGCAAGGTCATCTTATCATGAACTTTTGTCTTTTGTTTGGGAGATTTTTTTATTGAATATATTTGACATATAACTTTGTGTAAATTAAAGGTGTTCAGTGCATTAATTTGATGCACTTATATATGGTAATATGCTTGCCATTATAGTGATATTTAGTATCTCTATCACATTACATAATTATCCTTTCTTTTTAGAGGTTAGAATAAATTTTAGTTTCTTAGCAAATTTGATGATTACAGTACAATATTGTTGTCTCTATTCATTATACTGTGCATATATATCTATGGTTTATTTACTACTTGTTGCAACTTTTTGCCTTTAAACAACATCAGTCTTATCCCCTCACTCCACTTGTGTTTTACAAGTTTGACTTTTGTATATTCCACATATTAGTGATATTACACAGTACTTGTCTTTACTTATCTCATTTAGCATAAAGGTGCTCAAGATCCATCCATGTTGTCACAAATGGCCAGATATTCTCTTTTCTCATGGCTGAATAATATCCACATCTTTTTTTTCTACATTCACCTGTTGATGGGCGTTAAGGTTGCTTCAATATCCTGGGTTTTATAAATAATGCTCAACAAACATGGGAGTTTGTATATCTGTTCAAAATCCTGTTTTCATTTCCTTTGGACATATACCCAGAAGTGGAATTGCTGAAACATATAGTAGATCTAGTTTTAATTTTTTAATGAGCCCCCCATATTGTTTTCCATAATGGCTGGAGCAATTTACATTCCCACCAGCAATGTATCAATATATGGGTTCCCTTTTTACCACATCTTTTCTGGCACCTATTGACTCTTGTCTTTTTGATGATAGCCATATTAACATGTGTGAGGTAGTATCTCATTGTGGGTTCGATTTGCATTTCCCTGTTGATTAGTAATGTTGAGCATCTTTTCATGTGCCTTTTGATTATTTTGATGTCCTCCTGGGAAAAATGTCTATTCAACTGTTATCTGATATACGGTTTGCAAACATTTTCTTCCACTCTAGAAGACGTCTTCTCATTTTATTAGTTTGATATAACCCCACTTGTTGATTTTTTGCTTTGTAGTTTGTACTTTTGGTGTCACATCCAAAAAAAACCATTGCCAAGATCACGGTTGAGGAGCTTCTTCCCTATATTTTATTCTAGGAGAGCTTTATGGTACCAACTCTTATGTTTAGATCTTTGATCCATTTTGAGTTAATATTTTTGAGTGGTATGAGATAGGGGTCCAATTTCATTTTTCTGCATTTGTTTCTTCAATTTTCCCATCATCATTTGTTGAAGGGCCTGTCCTTTTGTCATTGCGTGTTCTTGGCTCCTTTGTTGAATATTAGTTTACCGTTTATGCTGAGATTTAATTCTGGGCTCTCTGTTCTGTTAGTCTATGTGTTTATTTTTGTTTTAATATCTTTTTTTTTTTTTTTTTTTGCGGTATGCGGGCCTCTCACTGTTGTGGCCTCTCCCGTTGCGGAGCACAGGCTCCGGACGCGCAGGCTCAGCAGCCATGGCTTACGGGCCCAGCCGCTCCAAGGCATGTGGGATCTTCCCGGACCGGGGCATGAACCTGCGCCCCCTGCATCGGCAGGCAGACTCTCAACCACTGCGCCACCAGGGAAGCCCTATCATTTGTTTTTTTGTTTTTGCATTACGCAGGCCTCTCACTGTTGTGGCCTCTCCCGTTGCGGAGCACAGGCTCCGACGCGCAGGCTCAGCGGCCATGGTTCACGGGCCTAGCCGCTCCGCGGCATGTGGGATCTTCCCGGACCGGGGCACGAACCACACACCCTGCATCGGCAGGCGGACTCTCAACCACTGCGCCACCAGGGAAGCCCTATCATTTGTTTTTATTACTATGGTTTTCAGTTTGAAATCAGGAAGCATGGTACCTCTGGATTTGTTCTTTTTTTCTCAGGGTTGTTTTGGTGTGCATTAAAATGCTGGTATTAAAAAAAAAAGAACAGAGTGGGGAGAGATGAGGGCTTTGTACCTGGGGCTTTGGGTGTGCCCACAATCCAGTAGGTGGGTCCTTGTGTGGGGGAGTCCCAGAGGTCCTGGTGTGAATCTCTTGCTGAAATTCCAGGGCAGGCAGAAGGAAATGTCTTCCTTAAGTTTTCTTTGTCCGCCTTCTGCCCTCTCGTTTCCTTCCCCGCAGTCACCAAGGTACCTCCTCAGAAAGAGCAACAGGCCCCCTCTAGCTGCAGTCTGTGTGGGCTGTGGCCTTGGAAGACTTTCACTTCCACTTTCACTTCCCGCTTCCTCCGTTAGGGAGGTCATCATTTCTGCCCTGCAGCCACAACTCCTTTGGCACCATAGTCGCCTCTGAGGTCCAATCCACCCACTTTTGGATGCATGGACGGATGGACCTCTGGTGTCCTGTGAAGAGGTACTTTTGTTCAGTTATGGATGTCTGATTAGTTGTGAATAGAAGGGGGGAGATAAAAGGAATGATTCAGAACTGCTGTGATGCTGACATCACTGAGAGGTTTTGATTACTGATTCAATATCCTACTAGTAATTGTTCAGATTTTCTGTTTATTCATGATTCAGTCTTGATAGGTTGTATGTTTCTAGGAATGTATCCATTTTTTTTAGGTTCAATTTGTTGGCACATAATTGTTCATAATGGTCTCTTTTGATTCTTTATATTTTTGTGGTATCAGTTATAACATTTCCTCTTTCTTTTTAGTTTTGTTAGAGTCCTTTCTCTTTTTTCCTGGTAGGACTACCAAAGGTTTGTCAATTTTATCTTCTCAGAGAACTAGTTTTAGTTTCATTGATCTGTCCTATTTTCTTTTTAGTCTCTATTTCTGCTCTGATATTTCCTTTCTTATACTAACTTTGGGCTTCATTTGGTATTTATTTATTTATTTAGGCTACACCAAAGTCTTAGTTGTGGCATGCAGCATCTTCACTGCAGCTTGGGGGATCTTTTTTTTCTTTTAGTTGCATCATGCAGACTTCTTATTTGCGGCATGCAGACTCTTAGTTGCGATATGCATTTGGGATCCAGTTCCCCGACCAGGAATTGAACCTGGGCCCCCTGCATTGGGACCGCAGAGTCTTACCCACTGGACTTCTTGTATGCACAAGAAGATATTTATAAAGACTGCAAGTACTGAATTCCTATTATGTTGCCAGGAATCATGGCTAACTTATAAAATTCTTATTTAGTGATAACTTGTGTTATAAGCTAGGCATGTCCAGTAGTCTCACAGATGTATGGTGTAGTTACCATTATTATGAGGAAAAGGGATATTAAACAATTTATAAATTTTCAGAGTTGATAGGTGGCAGAACCAAGTATTAACTAGGAAGTTGACGTTAGAGCCACATTTTAAATCACTGTGCTATATGACTATATGCTATACTTTTATATAAATAGTGATCTATTTCTGAAATTTCACATCTATATTCAGTTTTTTTGGTCCATTAGTTCATTTTCCTGTAATGATTTCTGTACTCCATAGTTTTCAATCTTCTACTTTATAATACATCAATTATAATTTATGGTGATTTCATCCACTTTTATTGATTATGGTGTTCTCTTCATCATATTCTAGAGATTCCTCCATCATGGTCTGGCATTAAATATTACAAAAGATATGGACATGTTCTTTTATGTTTAACTTTGTTTTTATTTCTTAGTTTTGTTGTTTTCGTATTTCCTTTTTCATATGTTTCCTTTAGCTTATTGGTGTTTTCTTTTTTACTCTGTATTCCAATTATTGGTTCATGGACATTTTATTTTTTCTGGGACTCCCAAATTCTCTTGAAGAGAAGAATTTGTGATTTAATAAATATACAGCTTCCTTTATTCAACAGGGTTGACTTCCTCAATGTTTTATTTAAGAGTAACTGATCTCTAGATTGTGAAGAAGCCTAGAACTTGTGAGTAATATAAGAAGCCATATTAACTTTTAAAGGATCAACTTAGTTTTCCAGAAAGAAATATTTAATTTTTAGGACACAGTATTTGATAAAAATACCAAGGACACCATTCTTTGTCTTAAACAAAAAAATAATAAGAAACAAAAAATTAAGTTTAGACAAAGCCATACACATAGAGCTAACAGAAGCTTTGTAAAACTATAGCTAGGCCAACTCTATTAATCTTCCTTGATTCTGTAGAATTTTTGCATTCCTAAGATAAAATACTTTTGTATAAAGAAATTAATGAAGAAACATTTAGTCATATTGAAAAGTATAAAAATGATTTGAAAAAATCAGGCACTCCTAATTTTAAACATGTAAAAATATATAAATAGAAATTTCTTAAATAAATATGATAAAAGCATTTATGAAAAAGGAATAGAAAATCTTAATCTAATATAGAGAAAATTAAAATTTCATTTAAAGCCAGGGACACATAGAAATGTCTATTACCATTATTTTTATAAAATCTTTCCAAGAAACAACAAGAAGAAAAAGTATATTGTTTCAGTGATAGTTTGACTTTTGAAAAATTGAAGACATTCTAGATTAAAAATGGCAATTATTAAGATAATCTGTTAGGGTGGCTGAATGTAATATAAATAAACAAAATGCCAGTAGATTTTCTTGATTATTACAATAAGCATCTGGAGAAGCTATGGTTAAAAATCATAATTGTAAGAATACAAAAATCCAGGAATTAAATTTATATAAAATTATGACAGTTATAGGTCAAAACCCAAAATATTAATAAACACAAAAAAACTGAAAAATAACTGTGCACTACATATATAAATGTAATATATAAAGCTGTTAAAGCAATTTGCAAATATGTGACTTAGAATATACTTGCAATTTGATCAAAATAAATAAGTGAGTGTATTTGTGTATTGTATGAATTTCTGTATAAATATGTATCAATACACAAAAAGATACAGCAGTATATTGTAGGATACTCAGAAAGCTGACCAAACTGACAACCTCATATTATGGGAGGCAGGTAGTGATGAGGAAAATAATAGCTCTGCCTTTATATTTTTACTGTTTTTAACAAACATGCTTTACTGTTATAATCTGAAAAGAAAACTTATAAGATTTACTTAAGGTAAAATTATTTTAGAATGATCTTGCTGACACTGTAAACAAATTTAAGGGATTTGTAGTGACTTTGTAAAGCACACATCCTAATATTTTTAAAAAATGGCAGTGCTAACTAAAGAAAACCTATGTTTTCATCTGGGCTCTCTTTGTAGTGCCTTGTCATAAGAGGAAAGGAAATCTTGGGAGGAAAAGCATGCTTCTATCTCAAACTAATGAGTGGTATACATAGTGGGAAAGGAGTAAATATTTGCTGATGATGAGAAAGCAAGAGAGGGAGAACTCTTTTTCCTATTTTTTATTTCAGAATTATGTTATGCTCTACATTTTCCAAGTTAAAGTAGAAGAATATTTGCATAGTTATACTGAGATTAGTCACTATCACTAACTTAAAATTTGACCTCAATTTCAAATATAAAAGTACAGTACTGATACAAGGTACAATACATCGTGCATCTATTTCTATACACATTAGTCATTTAGTTTTTAAAAAAATCTTGTAGCTTGGTGTTATTTTTCTAATGCCCATTGCATACAATGACTGACAGTTATTGAGATTGAATACTCATTAAAGTACATACATGGAAAATAACAAAACTGGGATTTGAAATTAGGTCTATCAGCCTCAAATTTTGCTAATGTTTTAAAGTATTAATTGTTTTATTAAACAAGTATTTGTTGAGAATATACAATAGCCAGCACAGAAGTAAGCCCTGAATTTAGAAAACAGAGCAGTTAAGATTTTTCCATTTGCACCATTTGTTCAAACCAAAATATTTTATCCATTCCAAGGTTAAAATCAGCATTTCTGGATTTCATAAAGCTTAACAATGTGTATTCACAATCCTTCTGGAATATTTTCACCCTTGGTATGGTATCATAGCCAACTGAGATTCCTGAAAAATACAGATATAAAACAATCACTGGATAACTTGGAAAGAAAATATAACACTTACAATAAATATACATTTTAAATAAGGTTAAAGTATTTAAAATATATGGTGTACTCTTAAATATGTAATATGTATAATAACAAACACTTCAGAATAAATAGAAGTAGCATCTTTTATACATTTCTACTATTATGTTGTAGATGATTACTCCATTAGTTGGGATTATTTTCTCTAGAATTATATATCTTACTTTATAAACTTTCCTCAAAATGATCTATATTCAGTTTTATCTCTCACCAATGAGAACTTTATTTTCCTTACCTATTTATTTATTTATTTTTTGCGTTACGTGGGTCTCTCACTGTTGTGGCCTCTCGCGTTGCGGAGCACAGGCTCCGGACGCGCAGGCTCAGTGGCCATGGCTCACAGGCCCAGCCGCTCCACGGCATGTGGGATCTTCCCGGACCGGGGCACGAACCCGTGTCCCCTGCATCAGCAGGCTGACTCTCAACCAGTGCGCCACCAGGGAAGCCCTCCTTACCTATTTAAAATGTGAATCATTTCTTTGGAAAACAAAAAACTTTATGTAAATAAAATTTACATAAAAGTTCCAACATTATTTCCTTTACAATTATCAGCATATCAAGATATATGTAAAATATATATACTTTTTCAAAACCACATATGAAACAATATGAAGGAAATTCAAAGATTATACTAATATGCTTCACATGAATACAATTCTATGCAGTTCCTCTCTTCTTTCTTTCTATATACATATATTTGTATTTGTTAATTTGTATATATGTGTGTGTGTATATATATATACACACACACACGTATACATACATGAACACACCACACACACACTTTACGTTCATGAATACTATTTACAATCTTACTGTGAAGTAATGTAAAACGATTTGGAGTACTCAGAAAAATTACATAGGTCAGGTATAATTTATGTTTTTAAAAGTTAAGCAAAATCATTACTAAAAACACAAATTTCAGATTGCACTGATGAAGAATCAATTAGTCTAAAAAATTCACTGGAGATTTGAGAATAAAATATAATTATAAACTGAATGAGAATTGCATGGATAAAAAAATGACTCACTTTTAAAAATACTGTCAGCTAGATGATTTAAATGACTCCACGTTGGTTTTATCATAAACTGTCAAATATTTCTGAATGAGTAGAAAATAATTTAGTGAAAATCTGACAAAATGATTACTCCAGCATAAAATTCAACATTAACATTTTTCATTTTAAAATAATTTCAATTTTCTATGTGTATATAGTAAATTTTTGGTTGAAATGAGTTAGCAATTTGAGTAAATTAAATTATTTGTATTAAATTATTATTAAGTATAATTATTTAATGTTAAATTAATTGAACATTTTGGTTGACTCTTTAGAAGATTAAATTGGACTAAACCACTTAGACCTTAATTTTTCAAGTATGTAATTTTCAAAACCTCTCTGTCTCCCTCCCCTTCTCTCTCTCTCTCTCTCTCATATATAAATTTATATATATATAAATTTCCAATTAGGCTGACAAATTATTTTACTAAATCTTAAAAATCAAGCTTACAATGCACATCTTGTGCGTTGCTTATATCATGAACCTTTGGATTCCCTTCACATTCTTCAAATAATATCAATAATGTGTTGTGATATTTGCCTATTCTTTAATTATACAACATAACCTTGATTCCTTTAATATTAAATTAATAGTTTACATTTAGGATACTAGTAAGTCAAAGTAAAGAAAAAAAGTGAATTTTCTTCTTAAAGCTTAGAGAACAAATTTTGATAGGAATTTATATGTTTTCTGATATTTTTCACATTCCATTTTTATATTTGTTTTATTTTTCTCTTATTTTACTTGGCAAGCCACTTGAAAGAATTAAAGCACAACCAGAATTAAAATTCCCTAATCCTTTTTCAAAGAGTATGTGTTTTAGAGTTTTCTTGCCTTTTAAGTGCTTGAAAGTGTATATTGACATTAACCATAGTTTATAGATTTTCTGGACCTAAAAATTGTGAACCTCCAAGAAGATTTTTTAGTTTATTTTTCATCCTTTTAAAGTGAACTGGGTGACAAAACACAAGAATTCTTTCGTAACACAAACAACAATATAAAAAGATAAAAACACTAAAGCAAAAAAAGAAACTTGAAACATAGATACAATTGGCTCTACCTGTAATATAGAAGTTCCAGAGGAAAGACACAGTGCTCACTATGACATAAACAGCCAGAGACATTTTGTATGAATTGTAAGAGAACTGATCCTCTCTATTAAAACATTTACTGAGTTGAAACTAGAAAATGCTTGAACATATTTTTATAGAATTCCTGAATTCTAAGGAAAAGAAAAATGAGACTGTCACATGAGTTCTTATAGCAGTACTAAAACCTGACAAATGAAGCAAGAATAATAATAGATTATTGAAAGAAAAATAAACAATAGAAACAAAACAACTAGATTCAGTTTGCAAGGGCAGAATTAGAAAATAAAGGAGAAAATTAAAGATTGACCAAGAAAAGGAAGCAGAAATTGTAATATTTATGGCATGTAAGTTGTAATTTAATGTTAAAATTGTGAAGCTATATAGTAAGTGACATTATAGAAGGCTCATCTTGCAAAAATAAAATGAACACCATAATGAACATAAAGAGGATAAAAATTAGTAGAAATACAATCATAATTTGCTAAACATATACTTACAAAGGGGATTAAATATCATGCATACAGAAGTGAAACAAATTAACAGAAAAAAAATAGGTATGATTTAATTCTCCAATAGTCTTAACACCTTATGCCACATTTATTTGGATATATGTGGTGAAAAAAATTATGAAGTTAAGTGTGTACTGGCAGGCAAAAAGAAAAATCACTAAATACTCCAAAAAGTAGATATTTTACAAGCCATGTTCTCTGATCCAAATATAAATGTGACCAAAGTATCAACAAAAATTGTGAAATTAATAAATGTATGTTTAGACAACATTGTATAACAAAATAAAGCAAAGGTAGAAATAAGATCATACCAAAAAACAAATAGACAAAAAGCAAGCAGTAAAAGAATGATTCAACAAAACAACAGTCCAGTAAAAACTGGATTCAAGGGGAAATATTACCTTTATATGCCTTCATTATTGACCTTAGAAAGTTAGAAAAAAATAATCAAAGTAAATGATAAACAGAAATAAAAACTAAAATAGGGCTTCCCTGGTGGCGCAGTGGTTGAGAGTCCCCCTGCCGATGCAGGGGACATGGTTCGTGCCCCGGTCCGGGAAGATCCCACATGCTGCGGAGTGGCTAGGCCCATGAGCCATGGCCGCTGAGCCTGCACGTCTGGAGCCTGTGCTCCGCAACGGAAGAGGCCACAACAGTGACAAGCCCGCATACCACAAAAAAAAAAAAAAAAAATAGACTGAGACAGAATTTACAAGAGTTAAAAACAAGAAAACATAATTAGAAATACAGTTAAAATGAAAATGAAAAGAATACTACATATAACACTGTGGCAAATTATTGAAAACCTAAAGGAAACATGTTTCTTAGTAAAATTTTAAGTATCTAAAATTAACAAAAGAATTCATAGAAATTCCAACTAGCCCAGTTTCTAGAAGAGATATGAGGATTAAGATCTACCATTGTAAATAGGATCCAAACTAGAAGGTTACCTCTGAGTTTCAGAGCATGTGAAAAATTTTTTTATTATTATTGGAGTATAGTTGATTTACAATGTCATGATAATTTCTGCTATACAGCAAAGTGATTAAAAAATATATATATATATATACACAAATGTATATATACATTCATTTTTTAAATATTCTTTTCCATTGCAGTTTATCATAGGATACTGACTATAGTTCTCTGTACCATACAGTAGAACCTTGTTATTTATTCATTCCATATATAATAGCTTACATCTGCTAACCCCAACTTCCCACTTCATCCCTCCCCTAAGCCCCTCCCCCTTGGCAACCACCAGTCTGTTCTCTGTGTCCCTGAGTCTGTTTCTGCTTTGTAGATAGGTTTACTTTTTTTCATATTTTATATTTCACCTATAAGTGATATCATATGGTATTTGTCTTTCTCTTTCCAACTTACTTAGTATGATAATCTTTAGCTGCATCCATGTTGCTGAAAATGGCATTATTTCATTCTTTTTAATGGCTGAGTAATATTCCATTGTATATATGTACCACATCTTCTGTATCCATTCATCTGTTGATGGACATTTAGGCTGTTTCTATGCCTTGGCTGTTGCTAATAGTGCTGCTATGAACAAAGGGGTGTATGTATCTTTTTGGATTAGAGTTTGTCTGGATATATGCTCAGGAGTGGGATTGCTGGATCATATGGTAGTTCTATTTTTAGTTTTCTGAAGAATCTCCATACTGTTTTCCATAGTGGCTGTACCAATTTACATTCCCATCAACAGTATAGGAGGGTTCCAATTTTGTCCACATCCTCTCCAGTATTTGTTATTTGTAGAGTTTTTAGTGATGGCCATTCTGACAGGTGTGAGATGGTACCTCATTGTAGTTTTGATTTGCATTTCTCTAATAATTAGCAATGATGAACATCTTTTCATGTGCCTATTGGCCATTTGTATTTCTTCTTTTTTTTTTAGTAATAATAACAGATATTATTTTTTGAGCAAGTACACTGTGTCAGCTCTACGGTAAAAGCATCATATACTCACCTCACTTAATGCTCACAAACCTATGGCACAGGGAACAGTATTCATGCCCATTTCACAGGTAACAAAGATGAGGTCTAGAAAGTATAAGTATCTGAGGTCCCAAAGAACACGAGTAAGTACTCAGCCAGTACATGAACACAGATCCACATAGGGATGGTCATACTTAGCCCACAGTCGTTTGGGAAGATTCTTAAAAAGCACCCCTTCCTCAAGTGAAAAAACAACAACTTATCATACTATTACACAACCTGAACAGCTCTGTCCAGGGGATTTTTTCCAGAGCCCTGATAGGCAGCTGACCTAGCTTCATGGGTGTGGGTAACTGTGTAGTGTATTTCTTCTTTGCATAAATGTCTATTTAGATCTTCTGTCCATTTTTCAATTGTGTTGTTTGTTTTTTTGTTGTTGAGTTGTATGAGCTGTTTGTATATTTTGGAAATTAATCCCTTGTCAGTCACATCATTTGCAAATATTTTCTCCCATTCTGTAGGCTGTCATTTTGTTTATGGTCTCCTTTGCTGTGCAAAAGCTTGGAATTTTGATTAGGTCCCATTTGTTTATTTCTATTGCCTTGGGAGACTGTCCTAAGAAAACATTGTACAATTTATGTCCGAGAATGTTTTGCCTATGATCTCTTTCAAGAGTTTTATGGTGTCATGTCTTATGTTTAAACTTTTAAGCCACTCTGAGTTTATTTTTGTTTATGGTTAGAGGGTCCATTCTAACTTCATTGATTTATATGTGGCTGTCCAACTTTCCCAACACCACTTGCTGAAGAGACTGTCTTTTTCCCATTTTATATTTTTGCCTCCTTTGTCAAAGATTAATTGACTGTAGGCATGTGGGTTTATTTCTGGGCTTCCTATTCTGTTCCATTGATCTATTGATTTTTGTGCCAATATCATGCTGTTTTGATTAGTGTAGCTTTGTAGTACTATCTGAAGTCTGGGAGGGTTATGCCTCCTGCTTTGTGCATTTTCTTCAGGATTGCTTTGGCAATTCTGGGTCTTTTATGGTTCCATATAAATTTTAGGATTATTTGTTCTAGTTCTGTGAAATATGTCAAGGTAATTTGACATTAAATTAAATCTGAGCACTCTACAGAGCGCAGAAAATCTGTAGATTGCTTTGGGTAGTATGGCCATTTTAACAATATTAATTCTTTCAATCTAAGAGCATGAATCATCTTCAATCTCCTTTATTAATGTTTTATAGTTCACAGTGTATAAGTCTTTCACCTCCTTGGTTAGGTTTCTTCCTGAGTATTTTATTTTTGGGGGTATGATTTTGAAAGGTATTTTTTTTATATCCCCTTTCTGATATTTCATTGTTAGTGTAAAGAAATGCAACTGATTTCTGTATGTTATTCTTGTATCATTCTACCTTGCTGAATTTGTCAGAGCATTTTTAAAGAACAAATAATTTCGAGTTTACGTAAGTTATTCAAGACCAAAGATATAACAAAATTATCTGAATCATTCTAGTAAGTCAATACAACACAACACTAAAAGCTTATACAGATAATATAAAAATGACATTTTCCTAACTGAAAAAGTGTTTCCACATAAAATATTAAGATGATCCAGCAAAATCACATGAGCATGGGATACTGATAAAGCCAACTTTATTCAGATTATGGAAAATGAATTACTTTAAAAAAAATTGTTAGCCTAATTCATGAAATCAACAACTTGGAGGAAAAAAATTGATACTCACCAAACTATAATATATAAAAAGTCAAACATTTCTTTAGATGGAATATTATATATATATATATATATATATATATATAAAGCTTCTTTTTCTTCCTAATCCAGCAGTAAGTGCCATTTAGTGGAATTAGATAAAATATTACTTGCTCTAGGGCTTCCCTGGTGGCGCAGTGGTTGAGAGTCTGCCTGCCAATGCAGGGGACACGGGTTTGTGCCCCGGTCCAGGAAGATACCACATCCCATGGAGTGGCTGGGTCCGTGAGCCATGGCCGCTGAGCCTGCATGTCCAGAACCTGTGCTCTGCAGTGGGAGAGGCCCGTGTACCGCAATATATACTTGTTCTATAGGGAAAAATTGCAAAATAATTAAGAAAAAATTAAATATGAATATGGATAAAGAAAACATCCAAATCTTATTCAATACCATGAAATTAAAATAGAAATATATGCTGTCATTGTAATAGGAAGAGATAATAGCATAAAAACCAATTCTAAAAATTGATATAATACTAATTTGAAATTAGAGTCCCATGGAAAATTTTAATTTAAATCAAATGAACAACCTCAAATCTTATATGGGGGAA
Source organism: Grampus griseus (assembly GCF_964374135.1). NCBI lineage: Eukaryota > Metazoa > Chordata > Mammalia > Artiodactyla > Delphinidae > Grampus > Grampus griseus. The sequence goes on from NC_138997.1 coordinate 65,985,296, forward strand.
AAACAGTTGTCCCTCACTTTTAGATTATGCCTATCATCTTCTACACTTACTTAGCTTAAGAATTGTCAAAGCAAGTATGAAAAACAATAGTGAAGGACATGTTGCAAAACATAATACAGACATATTACAAGGCCACCAATATAAATTAACATAGCATTGTTATAGAAATTGATAGATCAGTGGCAGAAACAACTTGGAAACAGATCTCAGTATAAATGAAATATTAATATCTTAAATGGAAAAAGTAAAACACAGTGGAGGAAAGATAGGTTATTTAATAAATGGTGGGGCTTCCCTGGTGGCACAGTGGTTGAGAGTCTGCCTGCTGATGCAGGGACACGGGGTCGTGCCCTGGTCCGGGAAGATCCCACATGCTGCAGAGCGGCTAGGCCTGTGAGCCATGGCCGCTGAGCCTACGCCTCCAGAGCCTGTGCTCTGCAACGGGAGAGGCCACAACAGTGAGAGGCCCGCGTACCGTAAAAATAAATAAATAAATAAAAATAAATGGTGATCGCACAAATATCTATGCATCTGGAAGAATATAAAATACAACTTCTATCTTTGATCATATGCAAAAATATATTCCTGATGGTCTAAAAACATATATGTGAACAAATAGAGTAAATATACTACAAGAAAATGTAGGAGCAGAGGAGAAATTTTTAGTCAAAATTAGTTATGTAGATGTCACATGTGGTGGCTTATACTTTAACATTAAATGCTATACTTTAGCATTAAAGTGTCACTGAACTAACTTGCTCTAACATATAAGATATCATAAGTAACATCAAAAACAGCCAGTAGATTTTGAAAAAAAAAATAGCAATGTAGAAAATAAAGTGTTTGTAATAACTGCTGTGGCCTCTCCCGTTGTGGAGCACAGGCTCCGGAGTGGCAGGCTCAGCGGCCATGGCTCACGGGCCCAGCCGCTCCGCGGCACGCGGGATCCTCCCGAACCGGGGCACGAACCCGTGTCCCCTGCATCGGCAGGCGGACTCTCAACCACTGCGCCACCAGGGAAGCCAAGCAGTGAGCTTTTACAAAATCATAAGAAAACATCTAATACAAATGTAAGTAATATCAGGAGATTTTTTTTAAAGATCAAATCTAAGTAACAATTCATATTTAAAACTGCCCACATTGCCAGTAGCCAGCGAAATGCAAATCAAGTAAAAACAATATATTACATTAAACTGTAAGGCCAAAACAAAACAAACTCTAGCACCTGCTACTGCCTTAGAGAGTGAGCAGAAGCTAGAGTCATACATTGCTGGTAAAAGCAAACTGGTAACTTCTTTAAATACATGGGTACTTTTACTCTCTAAACCCAGTAATTCCATTCCTTGAAAATCTACCCTCTAAACATAAAAAAAAAAAAAAAAAAAAAATTAAACATGTACAAGGATATTTTTGGGGTTTTATACTGCTAAAACCTGTAATCTGAGTGAATGCTATCATAGGAAAATGGTGGACCATATCATATCATGGTCCCCCATACCATAAAGCATGTTAAACACAATAATAAATATACTATTATTATATCTGTTGTTTTGCATGATTTTCAGAGATATTGTTGAGTGGGATAAAAACAAGATACAGAAAACAAAAAACATACAGGTTCATAAGTGTGTCTCTCAGTTATTTTAATAAAAATACATGAGCATGAAAAAATATGGAAATGGTTATAAAAAGTCATTAACATTAATGACCAGGGGTAGAGAGCAGTGCCTTTTAGGGCTGGAATGAGAAAAAGAGGTAGAGGAAAATTCAAAACAAGGCAAAAACAAAATAATTGTTTTTCTGAAAAATATATATGTCTGTATATATACATACACACATATATGGTACAACACTGTCATAAAATTATGGAAATGTGCTTGTGTCTCATGTATTATCAAATGAATATTAGAGAAAAGAAGCAACATTTTATTAAGGTCTTTTAGTTTGGCTTTTCAATTTTAATTAAATCTAATATGGTAATACTCTTTCAGCTTTGCAAACATAATCTTTATTTTGGCTTCATTCTTTCCTTTTTTCTTATGAAAATACATTTAAGTAGCTAATAGAAAGTCAAATGCCCATGCTGTCTCAGGATGGACAAGATGATTTCAATTTCTATGCCCCCAAACATGTCTATTTCCATAATTTCTAGAGATTTTTGTCAGTTATTTATAGGTTGATATATAATATTGCACATCCCGAAGATTTGTCCAGAGAAGCACCGCCTAGACTATGAAATAATTAGCTACTGCAGATCTGAAGGTTGTCCAACAGACATGCACAGGTACAACATCTTCACAGGAATTATAAAGCTAACTACAGACACATATAAATTTGTTTACAGTAAGTAATGACTGTTTTAATGTTAGTAAAATTGTCAAATTTTAAAAAGTGTCTGGATCCAATGCAGAACCAATAATTATTTCTTTCATAATGATGAATATTTCAATTGGATTATTAGTTAGGTTATTGCATTTCCTTTCTCTTTACATTTATGATTGATATGTCAGTTTCTTTATTAATTTACTCATTTATTGAAATTGACAAATATTCTGACATGCACTTTCATGGTCCTTCAGTTTATGAGTGTTATAACTTGGTGACCTTGACCTACTCCACTCATGTCTAAGAAAAACTCAAATTGTATATAGAAAAAGTTCTGAGAAGCAAACTGAAGATTCTTTGAGATGTTTTATGAATAGAAATCCTAATAGATGATATGATATGGAATAAATTATAGATTTCATTGCTTTTTTTTTTTTTGCGGTACGCGGGCCTCTCACTGTTGTGGCCTCTCCTGTTGCGGAGCACAGGCTCCAGATGCGCAGGCTCAGCGGCCATGGTTCACGGGCCCAGCCACTCTGCAGCACGTGGGATCCTCCCGGACCGGGGCACGAACCCGTGTCCCTTGCATTGGCAGGCGGATTCTCAACCACTGCGCCACCAGGGAAGCCCCTCATTGCATTATTTTTATTAAAATATTTTTGAATCTTATATACTGTAATTCTTTTCATTAGTATTTTTTAAAAATAAAAACAGTAGCTTGAAAATTATGTGAAAATAATATTGTGCCATTTAAATGAAGCAATGTTTACTTAATTGAAAAGAACTTAATTGAAAAAAATGTATTTTTATAAACCTGGTGAACTAATCTCTCAAGATTTTTGTCAGCTATTCAGCACATTCAATTTATTGATAGTTTTTCTCCATGAATTTAAGATAGTTTCCTCTTTTATTTTCCCCAAATAGAATTTGTGAAGATATTTTTTCACCTGAAATCTGCTGTAAGAGTTGCTTCCATTTCTTGAACTTAATCTTAGGTATGACTCTCTATATATTTGAAATACATATAACTTTATAAACACCGTGGAATATAATATGAATAAACTTTTATATAATTTAACTACCAATGGTATTGATTGAGGGAGAGAAAAAGAGTTGGTCAGCAAAATAAAAATAGCTATCCTGCTACCTTGTAGTAACATTTTAATGGGAAAGGAAATGATATAAACAAAGCAACTCTTTGTATTCTATTTACTGTAATTCATTGTGGACATCAAGACCTGGGATTGATAATAGACCTGTCTATATTGATTTCTGATTTATATTGTTCAAATAGATCTTGAATAGAGCAGTCATTGGTACATGCATTAAATAGATAGAATTTTCATTCTTAATAACTCTCTGTAATGAAACAAGACTCCCCTGACCAGTCATAACTTCACTTTTTGGTTCTAAAGACAAAAGTCTTAGGAAGCATTTGTGGAGAAGCTCACATTCACCATCAGTTCCTAGGAATTAGGAATAATTTGTACATTTCAAAAATATGTCCTCTCTCTGACCCTAGAAGGTGAGAGAGATGGAACACTTGTCTGGGACATAACGGAATCAGGGGTTTCCTCAAATGAAGGGTTTGGAGACCTTGGAAGGTGGAGGTAGGAAACTTCAAGCTCATTTATGTAGCTTTTTTCAAATAGTCAGAAAATATCATTTGCCTATACTAAAAATTGGTGTTTGGTGGAGGGTGGCAATGTTTTCCCTTCCAATGCCTTCAGGTCACTAAAGTGGTACTGACGTTGAGACCAGGCTACGGTTCTCAAATTTTCAGACTGGAATATTCAACTCTATTAGGCTTTAGGAATTGATTGTTACTCAAAATTACAAGACTCTGAGTGAAAAATTAAATTGGAAATGAACACATTTATGAATGGACCTACATATTTTCACTATTTTAAATACCAGTGTATATCCCATAGTGTAATCCTTTCTCAGTATTTAGGTACTTCGAAAATCAAGTTTTTGTCAGAAGGTTGCTTACTGAGCAGAAATCCGGAAAAAAGACATGATGGTCTTGTAAATCTTTTCCCTGTACTGAGGCACATTTGGTCACCTCTTATTATTCTAAAAAATAATAATCAAGTACCATATATATCTAACAGATTAGATAATTCCCTTGTTCGGTGTTCATTTATTACAGTGAGATACTGTTTTGTCTACTAACTAAAAACACATTTTAAAACACAACAGGCAGATCAATCCTGAAATGATTGATACACTGCTTATTGGCAAGTTTAAGTTTTCTGTTATACAACAGATGAGGAAGGTGTGATCAGTTATCTAAAAATTAAAGAGATATATTTTCTTGGTTGATTCAAGTGAAGTGTATAACTGTGAATTTAACACTATAGGCATTATTCAATTCAGAATAGTACTTAAAATATTAAACCCTATTTGAATCTAAAGTGTTGTGTAAAAGTATAGGATATAAGATTGCTAATAAAAAGGTAGGTGAAGGAAAGTAATGTTTTAAAATTGGGTATAGACTCTCTGCTGTATGCTTTATATGTGTTTTACATGTATTATATAGCACACCACTGTCAAAATTTTTTTTCTTTTCTGCTCACAAAAATCTTATGTTTTTGAATAGGCAAAGACACTAAGGTTCAGAGGAATAAAATAACTTTTATCACATTTTTGAGATTATTATCTGTAAGTACCTTCCCTCCCACATACACGCAAAGTATCTTTCATAAACATTGATGTCTCATTGCTTTTTGTAATTCTCATTTTTGACTGATCACATATTTTCATCAAAGGACAAAACCTTATTTTTTATATCTACACTATAGATCTTTATAAGAATGTTATATATGATATTAGAATGATTATTTTCACAATACTATTTATATTACATTTTAGTAGTACCTCTTTTTTTTTAAATTGGGGTACGGTTGCTTAACAACGTTGTGTTAGTCTCTGCTGTTCAACGAAGTGAATCAGCTATATGTGTACATATGTCCCTTCCCTCTTGGAACTCCTTCCCACCCTCCCCACCCTCCATCCCACCCATCTAGGTCACCACAGAGCACCAAGCTGAGCTCTATGTGCTATACAACAGGTTCCCACTAGCTATCTCTTTTACACATGATAGTGCATCTATGTCAAACCCAGTCTCATCCCACCCACCTTCCCCGATGTCCACACGTCCATTCTTTACGTCTGCATCTCTATTCCTGCCCTGCAAATAGGTTCATCTGTACCATTTTTCTAGATTCTACATACATGTGTTAATATACGATATTTGCTTTTCTCTTTCTGACTTACTTCATTCTATATGACAGACTCTAGGTCTAACCACTCTCTACAAATGACCCAATTTCTATCCTTTTTATGGCTGAGTAATATTCCATTGTATATATGTACCATATCTTCTATATCCATTCATCTGCCGATGGACGTTTAGGTTGTTTCCATATCCTGGCTATCGTAAATAGTGTTGCAGTGAACATTGGGGTACATGTGTCCTTTTGAATTATGGCTTTCTCAGGGTATATGCCCAGTAGTAGGATTGCTGGGTCATATGGTAGTTCTATTTTTAATTTTTTAAGGAACCTCTGTACTGTTCTCCACAGTGGCTATATTAATTTGCATTCCCACCAATAGTGCAAGAGGGTTCCCTTTTCTCCACACCCTCTCCAGCATTTATTGTTTGTAGATTTTTTTGATGATGGCCATTCTGACCAGTGTGAGTTCAGTAAGTTCTACTACTTTTAATAGGTTCCAAAAAGTGAGAAGAGTATTTTAAAAGGTATGAACATATTTTCTCCTTACAGTGCCAACCCTTTTGAAAGTAACAGCTTCAGTAAATCTTCACCAACATTGGTTATTCTAAGTTTTTAAATGTGATTAATTTAGTAGGCAATAGAATGATATATATCAGTTGTTTATTTTTGAGTTTATATTTTTCTTTGCTTACTATGTTATTGATTTTAAAAACATGAACTGTTTATATGAGAATACATTAAATATTTATATTTTCTCAGTCCCTTGTATACTCTTGATATATACTAAGGTAAAATTATTATGTAATTATATTTATGAATAGTTTCTGTGCAAATATAATAATTTTTATCTTAGACTGTTATCCCTCTATAGAATTAGGCAATAGTTTAATTTTCTAATATCATTCATAGTCTATTTAGATAAAGTATATATATATATATATATATATATATATATATATATATACACACACACACATAGTGTGACACAGCATTTACCTTATTCCCTTTGTGAATTTGCCCTGATATTATTTATAGGTTTATGCTTTCCTAAACTCATAGAAATCATAGTATTTATTTCCTTGTGTGTGTGTTATCTGTTTACTCATGTCTTAATACTATTATTTTAGCTGAATTTAAATATTTATATCTGATAGAAATAATCAAAACAATTTATTGTTCAAATAGTAGCTCTATCTTTTCTAGATGCACTTTGGAATAATTTTGGAGAATCTTAGAGATAAAATCCTATGGGGTTTGGACTAAAATGCATTACATTTAGGAGTCAGCCATCTTTGCATTATGCACTCTTCCTACCCAAAGATATGATGTAACACTCCATTTATTCAAATCTTCTTTTACATCACTTAATAAATTTTCATAGCATTCTTTATAGAGTTCATGTTTCTTAGTCATGTCCCTTGTTAAATCTCTCCTGTGGCATCTTATGGTTCCTATAGCCAAGCTCTTTTCTATTGTTTACTATTGGTATCCTTCCTGCTAGATGGTTATATCTCATAACTTGCATCACCTTTCACTGGTCTTCTGGCCTTCAGCCCCCTCCCCTACATTGAATGAGTTCCCATACTGACAAACTTAATTAATCTTGAGATCTGTATTTTTTAAAGTCCAGTACTCTCAATGAAAGCCAAAACAGATCTAAAGGGCAGCAGAATCTTTTGAGGAGACTGTAAAAGAAAGATGGTATCAACTATAGCTTAAAATATGTATATATTTTAATGCTTTTATGGTTTTGATAATTTGGTCAGCATGTTCTCAGCTGGATAGCTCTTTTTGGAATGCTTTTCTATCTCTTCTCAATTTATGAACCCCTACCCTTCAAACCACACCTTAAATATCCTCTATGTTAGATTTTCTCCAATAACTTCCCAAGACCTCTCACCCCAAATCCTCAAATTTTCTTTGCTGAAACACATGTAGAATTTATCCATAATATCTTCCATTTTGGGTATTTCTATGTGTGGATTTTCTATCCCAGACAGGCAAAATACTAGATTATTTATTCACTCAGCTATTCATTCATTTATTGAATAATGAGTAAGTTACCTACATAAAATGATCTCTGACCAAAATACAAATATTTTCTTAGGAAGTGAATGCTACAAAATAGCAAAGAGTAAGACTTGATATGGCGGAGGGTGCAGGTGATCTCTATAAAATATCCATTGAAGAAAATATTCAAGTTATACAACTTTAATAATAACTACTATAATGTGTGACCTGTATGATATCTATCTTCTAAATATTTTACATATATGAATTCACTTAATCCTCATAACAACCAAAGGGCTAGTTTTTTTCATTTGTTTGTTTTTTATTGCACCCACTTTACAGATTTAGGAACTGAAAGAAGAGGGATTAAGTAATTTGTCTATGGGCACAGAGCTTCTATGAGCCAAACATGTGTTAAAACCCAGGTAGTTTAATCCCACAATTTATGTTTTTAGACACCAATCTCTAATAAAATGGTTTAGCACATCTTACTGTACACAAAAGTTGGAGGTATTTTCCTATCTGTATAGTATCATCTATTATAATAAGCCTGTAAAATATTATTTGGTTAACTCTTCTTCAAAAGCCTCCAACTGCTCCTTGCTAATAAATACGTTATTGCTGTATCTGCAATAAATTGCATAGAGAGCTTGTTGCTGTTAAAAAATACAATAAAAATCTGTTAAATGGCTAAAGGAGTACCTGAAACTGCAGGGACAATCCCCTATTGAAAAAGCATTGTTCCTAGGTTACTAAGCTATTTGTTTTTCTTCATCTCTAACTAGACTTAAACTTTTTTTAGAGGGGAGGCTATTCTTTCAAACATAAAGAATAATTACCAAAAGAGTACAATACTATCTGGCTTACTTCACTTAGTAAGATAATCTCTAGGTCCATCCATGCTGCAAATGCCATTATTTCATTCTTTTCTATGGCTGAGTAATATTCCACTGTGTATGTGTAAACACACACACGAAACACCACATGTTCCTAATCCATTTGTCAGTGGACATTTAAGTTGCTTCCATGTCTTGGCTATTATAAATAGTGCTGCATTGAACCATGAACATTGGGGTGCATGTATCTATTAAAATTAGTTTTCTCCAGATATATGCCTAGGAGTGGGATTGCTGAATCAAATGGCAACTCTGTTTTTAGTTTTCTAATGAACCTCCATATTGTTCTCCATAGTGATTGCAAAAATTTACATTCCCTCCAACAATGTAGGAGGGTTCCTTTTAACACATATCCTCTCCAGCATTTATTATTAGTAGACATTTTGATGATGGTCATTCTGACCAGAGTGAGGTGATAACTCATTGTAGTTTTGATTTGCATTTCTCTAATAATTAGCAGTGTTGAGCATTTTTTTGATGTGCCTGTTGGCAATCTGTTTGTCTTTTTGGAGAAATGTCTATTTAACTCTTTTTCTTTTTTTTAAATAGATCTTTATTGGAGTATAATTGCTTCACAATACTGTGTTAGTTTCTGTTGTACAACAAAGTGAATCAGCCATATGCATACATTTATATCCATAACGCCTCCCTCTTGAGGCTCCCTCCTACCCTCCCTATCCCACCCCTTTAAGTCATTGCAAAGCCTGGAGCTGATCTCCCTGTGCTATGCTGCTGCTTCCCACTGGCTATTTTACATTTGGTAGTGTATATATGTCAATGCTACTCTCACTTCTCCTCACCTTCCTCCTCTCCCCACCATGTCTTCAAGTCCATTCTCTATGTCTACATCTTTATTCCTGCCCTGCCACTAGGTTCATCAGTATCCTTTTTTTTTTTTTTTTAGATTCTATATATATGTGTTAGCATATGGTATTTTTCTCTTTCTGACCTAACTTCACTCTGTATGACAGACTCTAGGCCCATCCACCTCACTGCAAATAACTCAGTTTTCTTTCTTTTTATGGCTGAGTAATATTCCATTGTATATATGTGCCACATCTTCTTTATCCGTTCATCTGTCAATGGACACTTAGGTTGCTTCCATTTCCAGGCTATGGTAAATAGAACGGCAATGAACATTGTGGTACATGACTCTTTTTGAATTATGGTTTTCCCAGGGTGTATTCCCAGTAGTGGGTTGGCTGGGTCATTTTTTTTATTGGGTTGTTTTTGGATATTGACCTATATGAGCTGTTTGTATATTTTGGAAATTAATCCCTTTTTGATCACATCATTTGTGAATATTTCCTCCAATTCTGTAGGATGTTTTTTTCATTTTTTTTTTATGGTTTCCTTCACTGTGCAAAAGCTTTTAAGTTTAAATAGCTCCCATTTGTTTACTTCTGTTTTTATTTCCATTACTCTGGAGATGGTTTCAAAAAATATTACAGTGATTTATGTCAGAGTGCTCTGCCTAGGTTTTCTTCCAGGAGTTTTATAGTATCTGATCTTACATTTAGGTCTCTAATCCATTTTGAGTTTTTTTTTGTGTATGGTGTTAGAGAGTGTTCTAATTTCATTCTTTTACATGTAGCTGTCCAGTTTTCCCAGCACCATTTATTGAAGAGGCTGTCTTTCTCCGTTGTATATTCTTGCCTCCTTTATGTGTGTGGGTTTATCTCTGGGCTTTCTATCCTGTTCCATGGATGTCTGTTTTTGTGCCAGTACCATACTGTTTGCTTACTGTACCTTTGTAGTACAGTCTGAAGCCAGGGAGCCTGATTCCTCCAGCTCAATATTTCTTTTTTCTCAAGATTGCTTTGGCTATTCAGGGTCTTTGTGTTTCCATACAAATTGTAAAACTTTTTGTTCTAATTCTGTGAAAAATGCTCTTGGTAATTTGATATGGATTACATCAAATCTGTAGCTTGCCTTGGGTAGTATAATCATTTTAACAATATTGATCCAACCCAAGAACATGGTATATCTTTCCATCTGATTATGTCGTCTTCAATTTCTTTCATCAGCATCTTATATTTTACAGAGTACAGGTCTTTTGCCTCCTTAGGTAGGTTTATTTCTAGGTATTTTATTCTTTTTGATGTGATGCAAAATGTAATCATTTCCTTAATTTCTCTTTCTGATATTTCATTGTTAGTGTATAGAAATGCAACAGATTTCTGTGTATTAATTTTGTATTCTGAAACTACCAAATCCATTGAGGAGATCTAGTAATTTTCTGGTAGAATCTTTAGGATTTTCTATGTATAGTATCATGTCATCTGCAAACAGTGACAGTTTTACTGCTTCTTTTCCAATCTGTGTTCCTTTTATTTATATTTCTTTGGTGAGAGTGGGCATCCTTGTCTTATTCCTGATCTTAGAGGAAATGCAAATATCATATGATATCACTTATATGTGGAATCTAAAAAATGATACAAATGAACCTATTTACAAAACAGAAATAGACAGAAAAAATTACTTATGGTTACCAAAGGGGAAAGGGGGGAGGGATAGATTAGGAGTTTGAGATTAACAGATACACACTACTATGTATAAAATAGATAAACAACAAGGACCTACTGCATAGCACAGGGAACTATACTCAATATCTTTTAATAATCTATAAGGGAAAAGAATCTGTGGAATATTACTCAGCCATAAAAAGGAATGAAATTGGGTCATTTGTGGAGATGTGGATAGACCTAGATTGTGTCATACAGAGTGAAGTAAGTCAGAAAGAGAAAAGCAAATATCGTATAATAACATATATGTGGAATCTAGAAAATGGTATAGATGATCTTATTTGCAAAGCAGAAATAGACACACAGATATAGAGAACAAATTTATGGATACCAAGGGGGAAAAGGGTGGGGTGGGAGGAATTAGGAGAGTAGGATTGACACATACATTATTGACACTATGTATAAAATAGACAACTGATGAAAACATACTGTATAGCACAGGGAACTCTACCTAATGCACTGTGGTAGCCTAAATGGGAAGGAAGTCCAAAAGGGAGAGGATATCTGTATGTTTATGCCTGATTCATTTTGTTGTGCAGTGGAGAGTAACACAACTTTGTAAAGCAACCATACTCCAATAAAAATTAATAAAATAAAAGAATCTGAAAAAGAATAGATATATGAATATATATATATGCATAACTGAATCACTTTGCTATACACCTGAAACTAACACAATATTGTAAATCAACTGTACTTCAAGAAAAAATTTTTTTAAATGTAATACTAAAAGGAACTACTTTATCTCCTTTTTCCAGATTCAAAAATTGTTTACATTTTATCCCAGTTGATTGTTTATCAAACTCTTTTAAACAATTTGAGAGTAAGAATACTGTGTTTAATCCCGAAATATTTCATTGAGCATTTTTTTTTTACAAAGACATCCTCTTTTATGACCTAAGTAAAATCATCAAAATCAGAATTTATCAGTGACATAATTTTCAAATTTCTGGTCTCCCTTCAAATTTAATCTATATTCCCAAAGTATCTGCTTTTAAGGAATTGATTAAAGGGAATGCTGTTTTATATGTTTTGTTTCTTTGACTTTTTTGTTTTTAAATTTTTGGGGTCACCTGGGCTGGAGTTTGGCTGGCAGCAGCAGTTCCTCTCTGGCCTCCATGGAGGATACATTTCTGCCTGCTGCTGCCCTGGCTCCACCCTTTATGCTTGATAAATAATATTCTAAGCCTCAGGGAAAAAATAACACTGTGCCAGGACTTTGTATATTAATTCATATAGATACTAACAATTGATTTTAAACTATTTCATAATTAGTGTTATATATCTTGTCATATTCTTTCATTTTGAATTCTCTGGTTCAATTTATTCTACTAAGAGTTAAAAAAAACTAACATGATGTTAAAATTAATCTTATTGAAGACAGCAAACATTTTATTTTTGATGAGAATTTTAGTTTCTAATATTTAAGCCCTACTAACTAGGATAAGTGACATTATTTAAAAAGCTTTTTTAAAGAAAACTTTCTAAATGCTACCATATTTTTATTTCAAATTTTATATATAGGCAAATTCTTATAAAGATTATTAATAAGGAACCAATCTTATAACCATGTATATACAGATAATCTGAAAAAAATATATTTGGATGCATAAGCATATGTCATCAATATAAAAACCCTGAAAATCAGATAGTAAAGATTATATTTTATAAATAATAATATTACTATGTGTTATACAATATATAGAAACTTTTATATATATTATGATCTATCATATTATCATTGCATCATGGAGGCTTTAATGAGTCCATTTTCAATACAATATGGACATTTATTTTTCTCATGTAGCCTTTATATTCAACAACATTTGTCTAGGCCAAAATGTCTTTTGTAGAATGAAAATTTAACTTGGATGACAAAGAGCATAGAGTTATTTCATGTATATAATTAATTGGGAGGATAAGACATAGGCAAAATTGTTAAAGATGTAAAGTAGTTCAGTTATGCATATTTGTAGTTATAAAGCTCCTTTAATATCAAATAAAGTTAAGTACAAATTTACTACAAAAGAAAATATAAATAAGTTAATGAACATCACAAAATATCATTATATAAAATAATTTACAGTTTAACAATCGTTTCAGTACATTAAGAAGTATTAGAAAAGTATAATTGGTGAGTATTTTCATAATTATACGTTCCTTATTCTTAAATTCATGTCTCTTCAATTAAGTGAGAACTAAAATATGAAATACAGTGTAAGCCTACCACAAGGTTATTACAAAAGTTGTTACATGAAACATTTGTAAAGAAAATAGGAAAAAATAATTTTCTTCTGGCTTAAGGAGCTATGCATAATTAATTGAGTAAAAGCTGGAATAAATGATTACTGAGATATTTTTGTACAGTATTTTTGACTTTTGAAATGTCAAGATTCTCTATAATATCAGCAAAAATTTCAAAGTGCTTAAAAATGGTTTTCATGACACGGATACAGGCACTCTTTAATTCAAATTCTCTGTAGTTGGCTATTGAGATAATCTTTAATTTACCATGTTTGGTAAGGTCAGGAAATAAGTTTAAACTGTACAACATAAAAACTTTAGTTGAATGAGATCCTAGCATGAGTTCCAACATAGTCTTTGAAATGATCCAAGTCTGTATAGGTTTTACAAAAGGTCAACCTCAATACTTTTTACTCACATGCCTTAAAACCACACCATGTTTAGTATAGTTCACTATGATGTGAATATATCAAACACCTTAATTCTTTGATGTTGTGAAAACTTTTTATCAAAAACAAACAAAAAAGGCAGTTCTCCGTACCCTGTCAAAGGCCCTAGATTCATTCTGTAACCCAGCTCTTTTCTGTAAATGTATAAGCAACATATACACAGGTATTATAGCTAAATGACAGTAGGTGATTTTGTCCTTATGCTTTTAGAAAACCTATCTTTTCTAAGTTAACCACAAAAAAACATATATACATTATAATAAAAATCATTAAAATTAATTTCTTATGTAAGAATAGTCCTTTCTTCAGTTTCAGTGACACAGGAAATTCTGAGGTTGTTTAAACAGGGAGACCACAAAGAAGAAAGCAAGCATAGAAGCAAAATTTTTCATAATTATCAACATGAAATAACTATGCCAGGCAAGTGGTGCCAATCTGTGTTTTTTAGAACTCCAATTTGGTACAATTATGTATTTATTTTGTTTAATTGTATACATAACCTTAATAATAGTTTAAAAGAAATTACTTAGAAATGTATAGCTCTACATACAAATATTTGTAGCTTATAATATGGGTGATATTTAGAAAATTAATTTTCTAAGCCTTATTTTTTTGTTCATGGAGACATAAGAGATTCCTTCAATTTTGTAAGAAGGATTAAATTAGAAATTTTAAAACGTGATAGAAATGGAAATTAAGATATAGTAGATAATGCCTAGGACATAGTAGAGTTCAATAAATTGTAGATTAATTATGAAGTTGCTCTTTATATTCTTCTTGATTGATAATTTAGAGGTCTTCTAAAACATTTTAACCCCATAAATGTCTATGTAAATACTTCTAGAATAATAAGGCTATTCTCCTGTAGATATAAAACTGTAACCCCAAATAACTAGCAAAATACAAACCTGGCATTCTCCTTACTCGAAAATGCCTTTGGATGCAAGCCAATGCTGTGCTTATGGTACAATCTGTATGTTCCTCTACTACTATGTATTCCATTTATTATTTAAAAATAAGAACAAGTAATAATTAAAAATTGTTTGGAATTTTGAAGAAACTGATTTATCAATAATTCTATTTCCCCTTCAATTTGTTAGTGCCCAATGCTGATTTGCAAAAACTTTAACAGCATAAAGTGAAAAGAGAATATACTTTAAAAATAGAAATCTTTCAAATTACCCAGATATTGTAAAAGAGAAAAGGCAGAAGAAATCCAAACCAGATTTTTTTTCTAAATAAATAAAACCAACCAAACTATGCATTTCAGCATAGCCTTTCCATCTTCAACTTTTATGATTATTTTTTTAGATTAAAAAGTTGAAAATTAATCTATCTAAAAGTTAAATTTGTCAAATTTACTTAATATGCCTTCTCAATTTTGGTGACATTATTTCATTAAACCAGTATTCTCAAAGGAAAGCAATCTTAGTGTTTAGCAATTTCAAGTTGCAGATGTGAAGCAATATTTTTCAATTTGGGGAAGTCAACTGAGTCAGAATCCAATCAGACAATATGTCTGATTATTGCAAACAGGCATTTTTATATGTTAGTAGAAGTATATATCTAGTTAACAGGCCCAGGAGAAAATATGAATTTTGCAATGTGTACTGCTTCAGTGTAAGATTACAACTTGGCTTATGATTTAGTTTATGATGTTTAGATGCAGTGTTTGTTAAGCATGGATGCCATCACTCTCCTAAAGGGCTTTTGGGAAAATGGAAGCTCTTTTTGGATGTTGTGCTTGTAGGTTTATATAATAAAATTTTATGGGTAGGGTCAGGAGCAGTAATTCTTTTATAATAAAAGGGGCATTCCTATATAAAGAAGAATTGTCTCAACCAAAAGGCCAAAACTCAGAAAAATACTAATATGCAATATACTTTTGATTTATAAATGCTGTATCAAGCACATGACAGAGGCTAGAATAAAATATGAAACATTTCCATGGAACTATAATACATGAGAAACTGTTATATAATGAAGAGGTAATAGGGACGGCATTGCAAGTTCTAAGTAGAGACAGTGTGATATGGAACTGCCTGGAAAGTGAAATGAAAGTTGAAGACACATGACTTGTTTTAAAATGTAACTTTTTTGTCTCTGAAGTCAAATGACTCTGTAGACTATAATACTTTACACACAGTGGTCTCATAAATGTTGTACATTAATGATAATAACGGTTATGTTTGGAATAGAAGTTCTAAAATCTGAAAGAAATGTGAAGTAATATAGTCTACATTTAAAAGGGTTATATGAAAAATACTTCTGGGACATTTTTACAATAGGATAGTTACTTGAAAACTTTCTACTTAAGATGCTGATGTATCCCTTGGGTTAAGAGAATTTGACTATTGGGATTTCTTGAAAAGAAAGCAGCCTCCTTGTTTTATTGTACCTAAAATGAGAATATTTATTAGCTTTAGCAACTACATTGGAGAACAAGAGCAGGAATTCTGATGTAATTATTCAAGGGCTTTTTTGTTGGTTATCTTGGATTTTTTCCATACGTTCCTTATCTGCCCCTACTGCATAGTAACTCATGTGTTCTGATTCATCCAATCTCCCAGAGAACAACCTGATAAAGATCTTAAACCAAATCTCTGTTTGTTGGAAAACATGATATATTTTCCAAATTTGGTGAAGCTTTTTTTCAGAAACAGTTTTAAATGTCTGTAAAACTGGATGCTGACATTCTAGTAAGCCAGTATCTCTCAGCCACCAAACTTCTTCACTACTGCATTGTGTTTGCTTTTCTAAACACTGAATAGCATGTCAGGGCTGACTAGGTTTGCTAATGACTTACCTTTGAAAGTATCAGAAAAAGATAATGTCCTCTATAATATTAGAGACTGAAGAGAAATCTAACTATTCTGGATCCTTTGGATTTGTTTATATTACAGTCAAGCTAGGGAATGTTCAACTCGCTAGGGAAGTGCAGAAATAATAGATTATATGTAACATGTCTTTCCTTTAACATACATAGCAACTATCCATCTCTAAGGCTCCAGAGAAGGTGTATTTACCAGTGATGAAATTTACAAGGAGTAATAAGTAAAATTCCTTTTTGATAAAAAGTAACAAGATATTAACTATTCCTGTTTTGATACTAAGGGAGAAATATATTTTTTAAAACCAGTGTAATTGATTTTCTGGGCAAAATCTATTTCTGAGAAAAGAGCATTGAAGGGCTTGACATAAATTTGACGGTTGAAATAATTTGTATATTTTTTTCAATCTTTACCCTTAACAAGAGAACATTCTCTTTAGAAAATGATACATCATTCATTTTAATTAATAAAGTTAATGGCTTTTCTATGTGGGAAGCCACCTTGTATCTCTCTGATGTAGTAATGGTCATGAGTAGGGTTTAGTGGGTTAAGGACAAACACGTAAGTCCTTAATTTATTCTGCCACCATTTCCTCCCAGATTATATATTAAGATATCATGTAGAAAACAGTTGTCCTAATACTGCTTACTTCTGCCTGGCACAAAACACACAACAGAATGCTCTGTAGGCTAAAATCCAGACTGGAGATCTGGAACTAAAGAATAAAATGTAAACAAATAAAAGTTCTATTTCATTACTCCCTAGAAACTTTATATACCAATCCCAGAAATTTTTGGAGGTGAATTTTAATTAGTAATAAAATGTTCTTTGTTCCATTTAACATAATCTTTGTATTTAAAAGACAGAAGAAATGATGCAAAAGTAACATCCTGGAAGCCAAAAGTAACATCCTGGAAGCCATGTGCAGAATATGTTTTGATAGAGAGCATTAAGGGAACATTAAACTATATTCAGTGTAGCTTATATTTCAAGCAAGATTAGGACTGGCAATTGACTAGAGTTAATAAATGGACCTATTTGCTAAGAGCTGTTTTGGGGCATGGTAGTGGCTGCAAAAGCCTGATTTAAGTAAGTTCAAAGAGAACAAGGACAAGATAAATGCCTAAGTTTGAGGCATAATCGAAACAACAGAGACTTCTCCCCACAACCCCAATTGCCAAGCTAACTAATATAGTTTGAATAACAAATACAGGAAGAATACTTCTGTGACAGAAGAGGAACACAAATATGCAAGAAAATTTTTCCAGTAGAAGATAGACAGGCTCAACTTCTCCAGAAAGAAAAAAATGATTACAAACATAGGAAAGAATGTAAGCAGAACACAATGTAAAAGTTTATCATATGTATAGCTGGAGCCATATATGGAGAGGAGAGAGGGTGGAAGGGAAACAATACAAGAAGAAAGAGTTAATCACTTTCAAAAAGTAATAAAGGGTGGTATTGGCCCAGAGGTTCAAATTATGAAACCTCCAGAGAGAGGGAGGGAGAGAGAGAGAAGGAAATCAAGAAAAAGAGTAAAAAAGGAATAAAGGAGGAAAGAAAGTCATTTATCAGTAAAACTGCCAAAAATCATAAACAAAAAGAAAATCTTCAAAAGCAGCCAGAGAAAAAAATGTTTACCAATAAACAAATTGTAATGTATTCATTCAAAGAAACACTTTCTTTTATAACAATGACAAATAGAAGAGCACACAACTTCATGGAAGAATCTCACAAACATCATGTTGAACATAAGAAACCAAGCATGAAGGAGCATATAATCATTTCATTTTCATGAAGTATAAAGATAAACTGAGAGTTTTGAATTCAGAATAATGTCTACCACTGGATAATATAGTAATAGGATGGGTCTCAAAAGAAGTTTCCAAGGTACCTATTTCTGGATTATATTCTTGACGTTGTTGGTGGTTATATATATATATGTGTTCTCTTTGTGAAGACTGACTTAGTCCCATACATGTGGCTTATGTACTCACACATATTTGTTTTACTTCATAACAATTTAAAAACCTTTATATTATCAGGGAGAGGATAGAAAGTAATGATATTAAATATCTCACTCTTTATAACTCTCCCACAATGTTTTTTTAACCCTGGGAGAACCTGACAGACAGTCTAAATGTACATATTTGAAATAGTACTTTAAGTGCTGCAGTTCAGATCAGATTGAAAGCATTTTTTGGAGTTTGTACCAGTTTAGATGACATATAGCATGTAGGTCTAGTTGTGTTTGGCATTCTAAACAGGATGAAGAAACTTTGGACAAATCAAGGAATAAAGAACAACTTTATAGCTCAAGCAAGAAGAGTAGTATGGGGATCATCCATATTGTGAGAGACATAATGACGACTGTAGTGATGGTGAGGAATGCCCTAAACTTGTATATAAAGTTACAACTTTTGAAAAATAATAATATTGATTTGGTAGGTGGAAGTCTAAGATACTCCCTCAAAATTCCTGTCTTCTGGTGTATATGCTCTGTATTACCACTTCTCCTGGAGTTTGGGTGGCCCTGTGAATTTATAGGTATATTCACTCCCTTAATTAAGTTACATTATTTGACAAAGGTGATGGGACAGACACTTTTATAATTATGATATATAAGACTCTACCAATCATAACAGATCTACCAATCATAGCAGAGTTAGAAAAAGTTATCTTGCTGGGCTTGCAGATGTAAGCTGTTATTAGAGGACCTATGGGGAGGGGGCATGTGGCAAAGAGAGGGTGGTCCTTTGCCAGCATCTCATGAGAATATAGGGACTTCAATAGCAAAACTACATAAAAAAAAATTCTACCAACATTTAGTGAGCTTGGAAGATCTCAAACCTGAGATGAAATTATAGCCTCAACCAACATTTTGATCACAGACTGGTGAGATCCTTAGCAGAGGACACAGCTAATTCGGTCCCAGACTCTTGACCTACAGACACTGTGAGATAAAAATGGTTGCTGTTTTATGCCACTGTGGTAATATGTTATTCACCAAAATAATATGAATACAATAAATAGGAGTATTGATTTGTGTGCATGTGTACATTCTCAAGCAAATAATTATTACACTAGATGTGCTATGAAAGATGCAATTTTATGAAAAAAAATCTTATTTTATCAGTTTGCTTATTACCTGCATTTGACAATTTCATTTTGCTTTTGCAACCTAACTTTACCATGGGGACTTAACAAAAACTAGCTGGTTTGGACACATAAACAAATCCAGCTGTCTATAATGGCCAGTAACTTATGAGCTGCACAAGTATGAAAACTTTATGCAACAGACAGGATCCATAATGGGTTGTTATAGTCTTATCCAGTTAAAATGTCTCTCAGTGAGTTTGAATATCAACTAAATGGAATTCACGAACAGCTGCTGAGAATGACACAAAATGAAAGGATATCAAACAAACAGAAACAGAGCAATAGAATCCATGAGGAAGCAGAAGCCTTGAAGTAGAAAAGAGTGCCAGAGAGTGAGTCAATGAAAAACAATAGGAAAAAGAAAAAATATGGATGTAGTGTTTGTTAAATAGTGGAAGAACTAGGTCATGAACAGAGCAATCTACTAGATGTATTGCTGGAGCATTAGACCTGCTTTCATCTCTAAATGTCTTCCATAATGTGCCAAATATTGTATAAATTCAAGTTTCCAAGAAGTTTAGTTTGAAGCTTCTCAAACATTTCTCTGAGTAATCATTCAATAAATCACATTTAACTAACATAGTGTGTAATTTGAACCTCAATTCAATAGGATAAAACTAAAAAATTAAAAAACTGTGAAAAATGAAGCAAACTATGATCAAGCAATTAACAGAAGCAGAAACATTACAAATCAACATGTTAAAGTCAATTTTTCTTGTAACAAATGCAAATTTAAGCAAGCATGAGAGCATTCTTAAAGAAGTCTCAAATTAACAAAGATGTAAAAATAATAGTGAATTTTAGGACATGTGTAGTTAGGTGGACATGTTAATAATTCTTTGGATTATAAATTACCTGAATAATACTTTCACATTTTACCTAGAAATTTAACATTCATGAATTGACACAAAGGGCTACACAGTCAAAGTCCTCATAGGCTGGGCAGATAGTATGAGTAAATGCCAGTCATGAGGCAATTAGGAATAGTGGAAATTTCACTTGTAAAACCTGACTAAAGGAATTTGAATTCAATTATACTATTTTGGGAATGATGTCAGTGAACAGAGAAGAGTAAGAACCACAAAAATTCTTGTCATCTGTAAAAGTAACAAGAACATTGGAAAGAAATTTGTCAGAATTAACTTTTTCAGAACTCTAGACCTTAACCAAAGGCTTGCATCAGTCTGAGGCTTACTTATTCAAAGGAAACTACTGAATCTCATTTTCAACAGAAAATTACAAGTTATTCAAAGAAACAGGAAATTATGTCCCATACACAGTCAATAAAAGCAGTCAATAAAATCTGTCTTCCAGGAAGCTCAAACATTGGAATTACTAGACAAAGATTTAAATCAGTTATTTTAATTATATCCAAAGAACAGAAGGAAACTGTCTTAAGACCTAAAGGAAGATATGGGAATGAGGTTTCAGCAAATAGACAATGTCATAAGAAATAGAAACTATAAAAAAGAAACAAAGAAATTCTGAAGTTGAAAGCTACAATAACTGAAATTTTAAAATTCACTAGAAGGCACAGTGGCAGTTTTGAGTAGGTAGAAGAATGAATTAGCAAATTTGAAGAGAGAGGTCAAGTGAGATTAACTGGTCTGAAGAAACAATTTTAAAAAAACAATCCTAGAGAAATGTGAAAATTAAGTCTACAGATAGGTATGCAATGGGAGTCCCAAAAGGAAAAAATAGAAAAGAACAGAAAAAAAATAGTTGAAAAGTTCCAAAATCTGGTGAAAAATGTTAATCTACACATTGATGTAGCTCAATGACCTACAGATTGGATAAATTCAAAGAGATCCACACCCAGGTACATCATAAACTGTCAAAATGTATGACATGGCGAGAATCTTGAAAGCATAGAGAAAAATGATTCATGACATTCAGGTGCTCAATAAGATTAATAACTGATTTCTCAGCAGAAATTATGGAAGCCAAAGGCAGAGAGATGACATTCACAATGTTAAAATAAATCAAATAAGACTGTCAACTAAGAATTCTATATTCAAACATATATATATTTTTTAAAATTAGAAATTGACATGTAAAGAAAAACAAAAACTGGGAAAAATAGTTCCTATCAAAGCTTCTGTATAAGACAGGATAGGGTCCCTGTTAGGCTGAAACAAGAGGACACTACACAGTATCTCAAATCCACCTGAAGAAATAAAGACATGGGTAACAGTAGCTAAGTAGGTAAATAGAAATGACAGTATCACTGATTTTTTTTTTTGGTTTCTAACTGCTTTTTTCTCTTATCTGATTTAAAAGAAAACTGCATAAAGCAATTATCAAACATGCTTATGGAAACAATGTATAGATATATAATGTGTATGAACATAAAAGCACAAAGAAAAGGGAATGCAGCTGTATTGGAATAGGTTTTGTATACTCTTGAAATTTAGCTGTTAGTAATCTGAATTAGATTATAATAATTCAAGCAATCATAAGGAAGAAAACAAAATATATAGAAAAAGAAATGACAGGACAGGACAAGCTGGTGGAGGAGAAAGACGTGAGCTCACCACTTCTTACAAAAACACCAAAATCACAACTAACTGCTGAACAACCATCAAAAAAAAAGAATGGAACCTACCAAAAAAGATATCCTACATCCAAAGACAAAGAAGCCACAATTAGATGTTAGGAAGGGCACAATTGTGATAAAATCAAATCCCATACCCGCCAGCTGGCTACCCACAAACTGGAAAATAAATATATCACAGAATTTCTTCCACAGGAGTGAAAGTTCTGAGCACTAGGTCAGGCATCCCAGCCTGGGGAGCTGGCAATGAGAAGAGTAGCACCCAGAGAATCTGGCTTGAAGGCCAGAGGGGTTTGATCACAGGAATTTCACAGGACTTTGGAAAAAAGAAATTCCACTCTTGGAGGGTGCACACAGTTTCTCATGTACATCAGGACCCAGGGAAAAAAGCAGTGACCTCATAAGAACATGGGCCAGACGTACCTGCTGGTATTGGAAGGTATCCTGAGGAGGTGGGTCATCTGTGGCTCACTGCAGGGACAGAGACACTGGTAACAGTAGTTCTAGTGAGTACTCATTGGTGTGAGCCCTCTTGGAAGTTGCCATTTTCTCACTGAGACCCAGCCCAACCCAACAGCCTGTAGGCTCCGGTGCTGGGATGCCTCAGGCCAAACAACCAACAGAGTGGGAACACAGCTCCACTTATCAGCAGACAGGCTGCTTAAAGTCTTCCTGAGAACACAGCTGTCCACTAAACACACCACTTGACATGGCCCTGCCCACCAGAGGAACAAGACCCAGTTCCACTCACCAGTGGGCAAGAACCAGGCCCTCCAACCAGAAAGCCTGCACAAGCCTCTTAAACAGCCCCAGCTACCAAGGCACAGACAGCAGAAGTGAGAACTACAAACCT
Organism: Grampus griseus; assembly: GCF_964374135.1. Taxonomy (NCBI): domain Eukaryota; kingdom Metazoa; phylum Chordata; class Mammalia; order Artiodactyla; family Delphinidae; genus Grampus; species Grampus griseus. The sequence goes on from NC_138997.1 coordinate 66,008,381, forward strand.
GCAGCCTATGGAATGGAAATGCCTTCAGAGAAGTTAGACAAAATGAGATGCAGAGGGATATGTCCCAAATGAAGGAATAAGATAAAATCCCAGAGGAACGAATAAGTGAAATGTAAATAGCCAATCATCCCCAAAAAGAATTCAGAGAAATAATAGTAAAGATGTTCAAGATCTCAGAAAAATAGTGGAGGTACAGATCACGAAGATTCAAGAAATGTTTAAACACCTAGAAGTACTACAGAACAAAAAAACAGAGATTAACAATACAATAACTGAAATGAAAAATACACAAGAAGTAATCAATAGCAGAATAAATGAGGCAGAAGAATGGATAAGTGACCTGGATGACAGAAGGGTGGAAATCACTGCCACAGAACAGAATAAAGAAAAAAGAAAAGAAATGAAGACATTCTCGGAGACCTCTGGGACAACATTAAGTGCACCAACATTCACATAATAGGGGTCCCTGAAGTAGAAGAGAGAGAGAGAGGACATGAGAAAATATTTGAAGAGATAATAGCTGAAAACTTCCCTAACATGGGAAAGGAAACAATCACCCAAGTCCAGGAAGCACAGAGAGTCCGAGGCAGGAAAAACCCAAGGAAGAACACACCAATACACGTAGTAATAAAATTGAAAAAATTTAAAGACAAAGAAAAAATGTTAAAAGCAACAAGGGAAAAGCAACAAATAACATACAAGGGAATTCCCATAAGGTTATCAGCTGATGTTTCAGCACAAAATCTGCAAGCCAGAAGGGAATGGCATGATATTTTAAAGTGATTAAAGGAAGAACCTACAACCAAGAATACTCTACCCAGCAAGGCTCTCATCCAGATTAAATGGAGAAATCAAAAGGTTTACAGACAAGCAAAATCTAAAAGAATTCAGCACAACCAGACCAGCTTTGCACAAAATGATAAAGGAATTTCTCTAGGCAGAAAAGAAAAGTCCACAACTAGAAACAAGAAACTTATGAATGAAAAAGTTCACTAGTAAAGGTAAACATACAATAAAGGGAGGAAATCATTCACACACAAATATGATATCAAAACCAGCAATCTTGAGAAGAGGAGAGTACAAATGCAGGATACTGGGAATGCAGTTGAAATTAAAAAACCAGCAACTCAAAACAATCTTGTTTATATATAGAATACTATATCAAAACCTCATGGTAACTACAAACTGAAAATCTGCAATAGAAACACAAACACACACAAAAAAAGGAATTGGAACACAACACTAAGGTTAGTGAGCAAATCACGAGAACAAAAGAGGAAGCAAAGAAAGAGAACCTACAAAAAGAAAGCCAAACAATTAACAAAATGGCAATAAGAATATATATATCGATAATTACCTTAAATGTACATGAATTAAATTCTCCAAACAAAAGGCACAGACTGGCTGGATGGATACAAAAACAAGACCCATATATATGCTGTCTACAAGAGACCCACTTCAGACCTAGGGACACATACAGACAAAGTGAGGGGGTGGAAAAAGTTATGTGATTCAAAGGGAAATCAAAAGAAAGCTAGAGTAGCAATACTCATAATAGACAAAATAGACTTTAAAATAAAGACTCTTACAAGAGACAAGGACAGACCCTACCAAATGATCAAAGGATCAATCAAAGAAGAAGATATAACAATTGTAAATATTTATGCACCCAACATACGAGCACATCAAAATATAAGGCAAATACAAACAGCTATAAAAAGAGAAATTGATAGTAATGCAATAATAGTGGAGGACTTTAACAACCAACTTTCATCAATGGACAGATGATTCAGACAGAAAATCAATAAGGAAACACAGGCCTTGCAATAATAGTGGAGGACTTTAACAACCAACTTTCATCAATGGACAGATGATTCAGACAGAAAGTCAATAAGGAAACACAGGTCTAACTGACATGTTAGCCCAGATGGACTTCATTGATATTTATAGAGCATTCCAACCAAAAGCAGCAGAATAAACATTCTTCTCAAGTGCACATGGAATGTTCTCTAGGATTGATCATATGCTGGGCCACAAAACAAGCCTTGGTATATTTTAGAAAACTGAAATCACATCAAGCATCTTTTATGACCACAACACTTTGAAATTAGAAACCTACTACAAGAAAAAAAAATGTAAACAAAAAACAAAAAAAAAACATGTGGAGGCTAAACAATATGCTACTAAACAACAAATGGATCACTGAAGAAATCAAAGAGTAAATTAAAAATATCTAGAGACAAATGAAAACAAAAGTATGGTGACCCAAACCTATGGGATGCAGCAAAAGCAATTCTAAGAAGGAAATTTATAGCAATACAATTTTACCTCAGGAAACAAGAAAAATCTCAAACAACCAAAACTTACACCTAAAGCAACTAGAGAAAGAAGAACAAACAAAAATGAAAGGTAGCAGAAGGAAAAACTAATAAAGATAAAAGCAAAATAAATGAAATAGCAATGAAGAAAACTATAGAAAAGATCAATAAAACTAAAATCTGGCTCTTTGAAAAGATAAACAAAACTGATAAACTTTTAGCCTAGACCCTTCAAGAAAAAAATAGAGAGGGCTCAAATCAAGAATTTTCTTTATTTCAAATTAAAAAGGATAAGCTACGATGAATACCACAGAAATACAAAGGATCATAAGAGACTACTACAAGCAACTATATGCCAATAAAATGGACAACCTGGAAGAAATTCTTAGAAAGGTACAATCTCCCAAGATTGAACCAGGAAGAAATAGAAAATATGAGCAGACCGATCACAAGTACTGAAATTGAAACTATGATTCTAAAATTCCCAAAAAACAAAAGTCCAGGACCAGCTGGCTTCACAAGCAAATGTTAACAAACATTTCGAGAAGAGTTAACACCTATCCTTCTCAAACTATTCCCAAAATTTACAGAGGAAGGAACACTCCCAAGCTAAATCTATGAGGCCACTGTCACCCTAATACCAAAACCAGACAAAGATATCACATAAAAAGAAAATGACAGGCCAATATCACTGATGAACATAGACACAAAATTCCTCAACAAGATACTACCAAACTGAATCCAACAATACATTAAAAGGATCACACACCATGATCGATTGTGATTTATCCAAGGGATGCAAGTATTTTTCAATATCCACAAATCAACCATTGTGATACACCGCATCAACAAATTGAAGAACAAAAACGATATGATTGTCTTAGTAGATGCACAAATGCTTTGACAAATTTCAACACCCATTTATGGTGAAAAAACTCTCCAGAAAATGGGCATAGAGGGAACATACCTCAACATAACAAAGGCCATATATGACAAACCTACAGCTAACATCATAATCAATGGTGAAAAGCTGAAAGCATTCCCTCTCAGATCAGGAACAATACAAGGATGTCCATTCTCACCACTTTTATTCAACATAGTTTTGGAAGACCTAGCCACAACAATCAGAGAAGAAAAAGAAATAAAAGGAATACAAATTGGAAAAGAAAAAAAAATCTGCCTCTGTTTGCAGATGACATGATACTATACATAGAAAATCCTAAAGATGCTACCAGAAAACTACTAGAGCTCATCAAATAATTTGGTTAAGTTGCAGGATACAAAATTAATAAACAGGAATCTGTTGCATTTCTATACACTAACAACAAAAGATCAGAAAGAGAAATTAAAGAGACAATTCCATTTACCATTGCATCAAGAAGAAGAAAATACCTAGAAATAAACCTACCTAAGGTGGCAAAGACCTGTACTCTGAAAACTATAAGAACCTGATGAAAGAAATAAAAGATGACACAAACACATGGAGAGATCTACCATGTTCTTGGATTGGAATAATTAATATTATCAAAAGGACTCTACAACCCAAGGCATTCTACTGATACAATGCAATGCCTATCATATTAGCAAAGGCATTTTTCACACAACTAAAACAAAAATATCTTAAAATTTGTATGGAGACATAAAAGACCACAAATAGACAAAGCAATCTTGGGAAAGAAAAATGGAGCTGGAGGAATCAGGTTCCCTGACTTCAGACTGTACTACAAAGCTACAGTAATTAAAACAGTATGGTACTAGCACAAAAACAGAAATATAGATCAATGGAACAAGATAGAAAGCCCAGAAATAAACCAATGCACCTATGATCAATTAATGTATGACAAAGGAGGTAAGACTATACAGTGGAGAAAAGACATTCTCTTCAATAAATGGTGCTGGGACAACTGGGCAGCTACATGTAAAAGAATAAAATTAGCACATTTTTAACACCATACACAAAAATAGACTCAAAATGGATTAAAGACCTAAATGTAAGACCTGATACTATAAAACTCTTAGAAGAAAACATAGGCAGAACACTCTGATATAAATTGCAGCAATATCTTTTTCAATCTGACACATAGAGTAATAGAAATAAAAACAAAAATAAACCAATGGGACCTAATTAAACTCAAAAACTTTTGCACAGGAAAGGAAACCATAAACAAAATGAAGAGACAACTCACAGAATGGGAGAATATATTTGCAAACAATGTGACTGACAAGGGATTAAACTCCAAAATTTACAAACAGATCATGTAGCTCAATATCAAAAAAACATACTCCAATAAAAAATGTTAAAAAAACAAACAAACAACCCATTCCTAAACTGGGCAGAAGACCTAATAAACATTTCTCCAAAGAAGACATACAGATGGCCAAGAAGCCCATGAAAAGATACTCAACATCACTAATTATTAGAGAAATGCGAATCAAAACTACAATGAGGTATCAACTCACACCAGTTACAATGGGCATCATCAGAAAATCTACAAACAATAAATGCTGGTGAGGGCATGGAGAAAAGGAAACCTTCCTACACTGTTGGTGGGAATGCAAGTTGGAACAACCATTTTGGAGAACAGTGCATGGGTTCCTTAAAAAACTAAAAGTAGAGCTACCATATAATCCATCAATCCTACTCCCGGGCATATATCCAGAGAAAAACGTGGTTTGAAAGGATACATGCACCTCAGTGTTCATTGCAGTGCTGTGTACAGTAGCCAAGACATGGAAGCAACCTAAATGTCCATTGACAAATGAATGGATAAAGAAAATGTGGTACATATACAATGGAATATTACTCAGCTATCAAAAGAATGAAATATTGCCTTTTGCAGCAAAATGGGTGTACCTGGAGTTTATCATACTATATGGAGTAATTCTGACAAAGACAAATATGATGTTGCTTATATGCAGAATCTAAAGAAAAATGATACAAATGAACTTATTTACAAGCAAATGGATTCACAGACTTCAAGAATTAACATATGGTTACCAAGGGGGTGGGGTGGGGGGATAGATTGGGAGTTTCAGATTGACATGTACACACTGCTGTATTGACAATAGATAATCAACAAGGATCTATGGTAAAAGATTAATTAATTTTAGAAAACCTTAATAAAAATAAAGAAAAACTAAACAAACAAACAAAAAAGACAGATTGGCACACTATAAAAGAACAGCAAAATACATATTCTTTTGAAGTACACATTGAACATTCTCCAGGATAGACATTATATTAATCCATAAAAAAACTCAATAAATTTATAAGGATGTAAATCATACAGAATAAGTTCTCTGACCACAATAAAATGATATTGGAAGAAAATTTGGAAAATTCAAAATAATGTGGAATTTAAGCAACACACTCCTAAATAACCAGTGGGTCAAAGAATAAATGATAAGAAAAATTAGAAAATAGTTCTGGGTGAATGAGTACCAAATATACCAAAACTTATGGGATGTAGCTAAACTAGTGCTTATAGAAAAAATATAGTTGTAAACACATATATTAATAAGAAATATTTCACATTAATAACCTACCTTCCATATAAAAATACTAGAAAAATAAAAAGAGCAAACTAAACCCAAGATAGTAGAAAGAATGAAATAATGAATATTGGAGCAGAAATAAATGAATTAAAGAATAGAAATAACAATAAAGAATAGCAAAAAATCCCAAAGCTGGTTCTCTAACAAAATCAACAAATTGACAAACCAAGCAAAAAAATGAGAAGACACAATTTCCTAACGTTAGGAATGAAATAGAGGACATTAGAGAAATAAAAAGTATTATTAGAAAATGTTATGAACAATTATATATAATAACATTATATTACCTAGATGAAATGGATGAATTCTTATAAAGACAGAAACTACTAAAATACACTAAGAAACAAAATTTAAATAGAACTATGGGAAGTACAGAAATTGAATTAATAATCAAAATACTTCCTACAAAGAAAATCTCATGACCAGATTTCTACTCTAGTAAATTCTACCAAATATTTAAGAATAATTAATACCAATCCTTCACAAAATCTTTTATAAAATAAAGAGAATTCATTCCGTGATGTAATTATTACCTTGGTACTAAAATCAGTTAAAAATATCACAAGAAAAGAAAATTGCAGACCAATATCTCTTATGAATATAAACACAAAAATCCTCAAAGTAGCAAAGCAAATCCAGCTACGTATAAATGGTATGCAACATGTCTTAGTGGGATTTATCCCAGAATGCAACACACAAAAATAATGTGCAGCAAAAGCAGTTCTAACAGGAAAGTTTATAGCAATATTATCTTACCTCAACAAACAAGAAAAACCTCTAATAAACAACCTAACCTTATACGTAAAGCAACTAGAGAAAGAAGAACTAACAAAACCCAAAGTTCGTAGAAGTAATCATAAAGATCAGAGCAGAAATAAATGAAATAGAACCAAGAATAGCAAATATCAATGAGACTAAAAGCTAGTTCTTTGAAAAGATAAATAAAACTGATAAACTTTTAGCCAGACTCATGAAGAAAAAAAGGGAGAGGACTCAAATCAATAAAATTAGAAATGAAAAAGGAGAAATTACAACTAACACCACAGAAATACAAAGGATAATAAGAGACTACTACAAGCAACTACATGCCAATAAAATGGACAACCTAGAAGACATGGACAAATTCTTAGAAAGGTACAGTCTCCCAAGTCTGAACAAGGAAGAAACAGAAAATATGAACAGACCAATCACAAGTAATGAAATTGAAACTGCGCTTAAAAATCTTCCAACAAACTAAAGACCAAGACCATATGGCTTCACAGGCAAATTCTATCACACATTTAGAGAAGAACTAACACTTATCCTTCTGAAACTCTTCCAAAAAATTGCAGAGGAAGGAGCACTCCCCAGATCATTCTATGAGGCCACTGTCACTCTAATAGCAAAACCAGACAAAGATATCACAAAAAAAGAAAATGAAAGGCCAATATCACTGAGGAACATAGACACAGAATTCCTCAACAAAATATTACCAAACTGAATCCAACAATACCTTAAAAGGATCATACACCACAATCAAGTGGGATTTATCCCAGGGATGCAAGGGTTTTTCAATATACACAAATCAAACAATGTGATACACCATATTAACAAATTGAAAGATAAAAACTATATGATCATCTCAATAGATGCAGAAAAAGTTCTTGACAAAATTCAACATATGATAATAGCTCTCCAGAAAGTAGGCACAGAGGGAACCTAATGCAACATAATAAAGGCCATATATGACAAACCTGCAGCAAACATAATTCTCAATGGTGAAAAACTGAAAACATTTCCTCTAAGATCAGGAACAAGACACAGATGTCCATTCTCACCACTATTATTCAACATTGTTTTGGAAGTCCTAGCCATGGCTATCAGAGAAGACAAAGAAATAAAAGAATGCAAACTGGAAAAGAAGAAGTACAACTGTCACTGTATGCAGATGACACGATACTATACAGAGAAAGTACTAAAGATGTTACCAGAAAACTACTAGAGCTCATCAATGAACTTGGTAAAGTTGCAGAATACAAAATTAATACACAGAAATCTCTTGCATTCCTATATATTAACAACAAAAATCAGAGAGAGAAATTAAAAAACAATCCCATTTACCATAGCAACAAAACGAATAAGATACCTGAGAATAAACCTACCTAAGGAGGTAAAAGACCTGTACTCTGAAAACTATAAGATACTGGTGAGAAAAATAAAAGGTGACACAAACTGATCAAGAGATATACCATGTTCTTGGATTGGAAGAATCAGTATTGTGAAAATGACTATACTACAGAAAGCAATCAACAGATTCAATGCAATCTCTATCAAATTACCAATGGCATTTTTCACAGAATTAGAACAAAAATTTTACAATTTGTATGGAGAAACAAAAGACTACCAATAGACAAAGCAATCTTGAAAAAGAAAAATGGAACTGGAGGAATCAGGCTCTATGACTTCAGACTGTACTACAAAACTACAGTAATCAAAATGGTATGGTACTGGCACAAAAACAGAAATATACATCAATGGAACAAGGTAGAAAGCCCAGAAATAAATGTATGCATCTATGATCAATTAATGTATGACAAAGGAGGCGAGACTATACAGTGGAGAAAAGATAGCCTCTTCAATAAATGGTGCTGGGAAAACTGGACAGCTATATGTAAAAGAATGAAATTAGAAGATTTTTAACACCATACACAAAAATAGACTCAAAATGGACTAAAGACTTAAATGTAAGGCCAGACACTATAAAACTCTTAGAGGAAAACATTCAGAACACTCTTTGACATAAATAGCAGAAATATCTTTTTTGTTCCACCTACTAGAATAATGAAAAAAAAAACAAAAATAAACAGACGGTATCTAATTAAACTTAAAAGCTTTTGCACAGCAAAGGAAACCATAAACAAAACAAAACAAATATCCTCAGAATGGGAGAAAATATTTGAAAATGAAGCAACCAGCAAAGGATTAATCTCCAAAATATACAAGCAGCTCATGCAGTTCAACAACAAAAACAAACAACCCAATCAAAAACTGGGCAGAAGATCTAAATAGACATTTCTCCAGAGAAGTCATACAGGTGGGCAAATAGCACATGAAAAGGTGCTCAACATCACTAATTATTAGAGAAATGAAAATCAAAATTACAATGCGATATCACCTCACACCACTCAGAATGGCCGTCATCAAAAAAATCTACAAACAATAAATGCTGGAGAAGGTGTGAAGAAAAGGGAACCCTCCCACACTGTTGGTAGGAATGTAAATTGGTACAGCCACTATGGAGAACAGTATGGAGGTTCCTTAAAACACTAAAAATAGAATGAATATATGACCCAGTAATCCCACTTCTGGGCTTATATCATGAGAAAAACAAAAGTTGAAAAGATACATGCACCCCAATGTTTGCCACAGCACTATTTACAATAGCCAAGACATGGAAGCAACCTAAATCTTCATCAACAGAGGAATGGATAAAGAAGATGTCATACATATATACAATATTACTCAGCCATAAAAAAAGAATGAAATAATGCCATTTGCAGCAACATGGATGGACCTAGAGATGGTCATACTAAGTGAAGTAAGTCAGACACAGAAAGACCAATATCATATGATATCAATTATATGTGAAATCTATAAAAAGGGTACAAATGAATTTGGTAACAAAACAGAAGTAGAGTCACAGATATAGAAAACAAACTTATGATTACCATGGGATAAGGAGGTGGAGGAATAAATTGGGAGATTGGGATTGACATAAACACACTACTATATACAAAATAGATAACTAAGAAACTACCGTATAGCACAGGGAACTCTACTCAATACTCTGTAATGGCCTATAGAATCTAGGGGACTTCCCTGGTGGTCCAGTGGTAAAGAATCCACCTTCCAATGCAGGGGATGCAAGTTCGATCCCTGATCGGGGAACTAAGATCCCACAAGGCACAGGGCAACTAAGCCCTTGTGCCCCAACAACTGAGCTCACATGCTTTAACAAGAGAGCCCACTTGCTACAAACTAGAGCGCCCATGCGCTCTGGAGCCTGTGTTCCACAACCACAAAGCCTGCACACCCTGGAGCCCACACACCACAACTAGAGAGAGAAAACCTGTATGCCACAAGTAGAGAGAAGCCCAAGCACTGCAACAAAGAGACTGCACCACAACGAAAGATCCTGTATGCTGCAACTAAGACCAATGCAGCCAAAAAAATAAAGAAAAAAAAGAATCTAAAAAAGTGATTATATGTATATGTATAACTGATTTACTCTGCTGTACACCTGAAACTAACACAACATTGTAAATCATCTATATTCCAGTAAAAATTATTTTAAAAAGGTACTATACATATTAATATAAGACAACATGACCATCTGTATTATTAAAGAAAAAGCAATTGACAAAATCTAGCACTCTTTGATGATTAAAACACACACTCATCAAACTACATATACAAGGCAACATCCTCAACCTGACGGAGGTCATCTACCAAAAAACACCACAGTTAACAACATAATTAATGATGAACAACTGAAAGCTTTCCCTATAAAATTAAGGATGAGACAAAAATATCTGCTGTCACTAATTGTATTCAACATTATACTAAGATTCTTGCCAGGAAAATTGGGAAGGGGAAAAAAAAGCATCTAGATTAAAAAGAAAGAAGTAAAATTATTTTTTTGCAGATTATGTGATATTATGTATTGAAATTCCTAAGAAATTCATATACAACACAAACATGCAAACCTACACAAACATACAAACTTAGAGCTAGTAAATGAGTTCTTTAGGTTTGAAGGATACAAGATCAAAATTTTAAAGTTAATTGTATTTTTATACATTAGCAACGAACAATCATAAAATGAAATTAGAAAAACAACGCATTTTACATTATAATGATATGGGATATATATACACACGATATATTATCTATATATGAGTGCTATGTGATATATGTATGATATATTTATATATGAATAAGTAAATTAAAATGTGTCAAGATTTTCAAAAGATTGCATATTATAATAAGTCAGGGGTGGAGAGAGGTTCAGTTAGTTGAGATACACAGTCAGGTAAAATCAGTGAGGATGGAAACAGGAAAATTCCGGTCAAGGGAGTAAGCAGTGAGTAGAGATGTAAAAGCAGGAAATATACCTGATGTGTTAGAAAAACAATGGATCTGGATGAGTCAAAGTTCTCACAGAATGTTCTAATGGCAACCCTCCCCCACTCTTCAATTCTCTGCCCCCTGTAAAGGTTATCACATTCAGTCCTTCTTTGGTAAAGGCTCCAGTAGGGGCTTGAGGAGATCTTTGGAGCAGGCCTGTAAGATATCACTCCTCTCTGATGGATAATGAGCCCTGAAAGAAACCCCACCTAATACCTGGGGTACTTTCTCATAACATACTAGGCAACACATTTTACAGTATTGAACTATGCTAAAATTCATTTAAAATATAACTCAGTGGATCTATAATTTCACTTCTAAATATGTATATAAATAAGCACTTCCGAGCCATATTTTTTAAGTGATTACTTTTCTGTATTATCCATTTAATATTATATAAATACTGTGGGAGCAAAAGCACTACTTTTTTATGTATTTTGTAAAGTCTCCTAAGTTGTGGATAAATGATGAATTTTAAATAATAGCAACAATGAGCATAGTTAATATTTACAAGGTTAAACCTTAAATGATGTTGTCCTGATGATGGTGTTTCCAATTGTTCCTTTTGCAAAAACATGGGCATCTTTAGAACTCAACAGACAATAAAACAAGCAATATAATGTTGTTATCCATACAACACACTTTCTCCATTGGTATCTTCAATTTTACTTTTCATGTCAATGACATTAATAGGGGTTTTCAAACATTTTTGACAGCTATACTTGGTCCTTAAACTCTTCTCATCAAAGTGTCCCTAATACTCAAATTTGCATATAAATTCCTGTTCTCCATCATATACCATGTGAATAAAGAACATAACTGTTTGCTTTTTCAGTCATATTAAAAGCATTTCAGGCAAATTGAATGTGTTATGTTGATAGCAAGATACAGAAGCAGCTGCTGGAGATGATGATCACTGTGAAAGCACATCTTGGGAGGCATTTGAAGATATGTTTTCAAGGGTGACTGTTCCCCATAGCTAAGACAACACCAGCCTGGTAAGACCCACAAAGCAGATTTTCTAAATTACCTCTTTACTGCATGCCTCTCCCATTAGCACAGCCACCTCCTTGTCATTCACACCGACGTAATGATCACCTCTGCAGCATTTACACCCTGGGCCTGGCTGGCTGGTTGCCTCTTACTCTGTGGCAAGATTATTGATTGCAGGTGCTTATTAAGCAAGTATGAAGCAATAAGCCATGAGGACTGTTGATAATTCAAGAGGCAAAGCTAGTAATTATATAGAAATCAGGAGGATTATTATATACGAGGCCTTTTGGTAAATATGACTGATTGCTATTGCAGGGCTGTGATGACTGTTTGAATTTAAATGTATTATTATTGATTTTCTTTGGTTTTATTGCATTTTAAATTGACAGGTTTTTAATGCAAATTGTCCATTCTACCCAACTGCCAGGTCCTGCTCCTGTAACTTGATGATTAATGGACATGTGCAGTGGTTACGGTTTCTACTGCTCAGTCCGAAGTGAAGCCACTATCTTTTTTCCTCCAAGTGTACTTTCCTTTCACTGTTTTCTGAATGTAACATGTATTGTGCATCAGAATTTCATGATCTATTGGCACTGTTGTGCTGCTTATAAAAATGCCGATTAAAATCATTAAATGACATTAAAGTTTCTTCCAGATTGAACTTATACACCATTATGTCTTCCTGTCTTTTTCTTTTGTAAGTTAAATCTCTCAAGAAGACAAAATTTTCAAAAGGCAAAATATGATGAAATCTTAAGGAAAACTGGATAATGCCAATAGTCTGAAATTTGAACACAGTGAAGTGAACATATACAGTAATAAGTTACTTTAAATGGTCAGTATTGTGATTCCTTGAGGCATTTTGAACTGAGGAGGTAGAGAGATGTCGATTCTCTATAATACTGATATATAATAAAGATACTGAATAGGGGGAAGAAAACCATGTGTTTTATTTTATGTTCATATTTAGCACACTTTTAGTTCATTTGAAATACTCACTAGAGAATGAATTCATCTTCAGAATTGTGGAGATTTGCTTGTTCTAAAAATGGATATCAAAATATTCAACTGCTCATGGAGCAGATGCCTAAACAGATCTCAGAAAATGTAAGAAACTTGGCTAAGTATATCTATCACATCAAAGTTAACACTGAAATAACAATTATTATTTCTATTCTTATTATAGCCAACACATTGACTATATGCCATACACAAGTTTTGTATCATTCTGGCACTGTAATAACTTTCTAAAGTAGGTATTCTTATAATCTATGTATACATAAGAAGGAACTGAGGCTAAATCAGTCACTTTCTTGAGGATAGATTACTGATAAAAGGCAGATCCAATAATAATTAATGTCTAGCTACAAAGCTCTTGCTTTTTAATCTCAGCATTGTTGGTCTATGACTCTAGTATTGTGATTCTTCCTTTTAAAATGCATGTTTTTCATTCATTTATTCATGAGATATTGAAGGATTACTATATAACACTATTCTAGACTCTGTGGATAGAGTGGTGATAAAGATGGGTAAAATCCCTTCTTCATGTTTCTTACATTATAATTAAGGAAACAGAGCAAAGATACATAACCTACTAAATAGTAGAGTATAAAATAATGGAGTGATAGTGCCATCAAATTTTAGTAATGTAAATGAAGAGATAAAGAGTGACAATGACAAATTTTACATGGAAAAGTGAGAGAGATCAAGTCGGTGTGTAGGCCTAAAAAATCAGAGCCCTGAATCCTGTGGATATTAAATTTGAGATTCTTATAGCATATCCAAAAGAAGACATAAATTAGACATAAATTAAATGTCTAGAGCTACACTATCCAATCTGGTCACTACTAGCCACATGTGGATATTTAAATTTAGATTAATTTTAATTAAATAAAATTAAAAATTCAGTTCCTCATTTACACTAGCTGCATTTTAAAGAGCTAAATAGGAACATGTGTAGTTAGCTACCATATTGGATAGTACAGATATAGAATAAGTCTGCCACTACAGAAGTTTCAATTGGACAGCACTGGTTTAGAGTTCAGAAAAAAGGTCAGATTTGGAGACACTAATTTGTAAATCAAAAAATGACTCAATGTTTTATTTGAGCAACTGGTTAGGTAGTGGTACCAATTTCTGAGATGAGTAAATTAGAGAAGAGGTTAGTATGTAGATTGTGGATTGAAAGTTTTTCATCTAAGGAGTACAAAATTGAATAATACATTTAAAGCAAGATGAGATATCCTATAATGGACAACAGAAGACAATTTGTAATTAAGAATGTCAATATCAAACTCTAAATACTATTTACTCTCCTTTGCAAGGAAAAAAATCCCTAAGGTCCTGAAGTATGGTATGTATTCTATATGTCTTATAATCTCTGGAACCTATTGTGGAGTTTTTTAGTATTATCATCTCCAATTCATATAGTTCTGTTCCCACAGATGCAAAATAACTTGGATATTAAAGATATAACCATAAATAACTTACTTCCATTATTAGGATACTGGTATAATTACTCCTTCTACTTTCACATATGCACAAGAATTAACATTTCTCCTGATAATTAAGATTAGAGAAGTTTAGCTCCATCACCTGAATTATCCAGTTAACTATTTTAGAACACAATGGACAGTATAAGCAAAATCCATATATATCAAATACATAGATCCTTTCTTTGATCTTTCAAGATTTGTCTCCTTGAACAAGATAAAGATTCCAAGAACTTAGTGTGCTTTATATATGCTTCTATAATTATTCAAAGTTGCATTATTAAAAATATAAAAAGTAACTGAAAACTATATCCCACTCCTATCATAAACTTAGTTTTAGCTCTATCTTCTCTTTTCAGTTCCTTCTTACTTATTTCTGATTTATCCTACTTAATTTTACTTGGAATAATGAATCTACTGCTACTATAATAATAATGAGGAATGTCTTAAAGTAGGGATGGTTTGCTTTTTAAAAAATCCTCTGAACATGAGAGTTATCACGTGTGTGTGTAATCACTATAGACAATGCAAACAACACATGGCAAAGAAGCAAATGTTGTCTAAACAGATGACGATAGGTCAGAAAAGAACTTGAGTAGACTCATATTGAACATGAAATAAGCTTGAGTAAAATCTATATGTAAATAAAAATATTTGGTAATTTTTATTAGTTGTTTTGACTGATGAAAGTATTTTAATACTAAATTTTTCTTTCCCAGAAAGAACACCCTTCATTCTTAGTAAATATTGAGATATTAATAATTTAATTCACCATTGTGAATTATATAATAAGCCACGTAGCCTTTTCCATGCTAGGACATCCAATAAGTACCATTCAGTTTACAGATGAATGAAAAGTATGAATAATTCCTCTATTATATATTCTTTGGGCTTATCAAATTCAAGGTAACTTTCAATCCAAAATTGAATACAGCCATTTGTATATAGAGCAGATCAGCAATGTTAATTATTAATACATTTTATAATTATTCTTTCTGAACACTAGTGAGAAAGTTAAAACATAAAATAAACAAATCCAACTTAAATTGTTCTCAGTTTTATTCATGAACAATTACTTTAATCAAAACAATCCAAAATGATTTTCAAGGTTACCTGGTATAGACCTCATAATTTGTAGCTAAGTGATAAAATAATTATACATGTTCTTAAGCCTTTAGCACCTTTGAAACCGATCAGGTTGCCAGTGTATGCTTTGCTTCACCTTTGGCTTAAGATCTGAAAGAACACATATCTGTCTTTTGTGAGTTCTGAATATGTTGTGGTATTTTTCCTTTAAGCACAGCAGGATCCCGACTTTTCTAGATATTTTCATACTTGGTCATTTCCACTTTCCCATTATGAATAAATCAGCCTAATAGCCAAAATTATACAGATTTTGTGTATCAGCAGAGGAGAGATGTAGTACTTTAGGAAAAAAATAGTGGAGGTCTTACTAAGATGCTGCACTTGTAGAAGGATACCAAATATATATTTTGGCCGGATTTTATGTGTTTAAGGGTTAAAGTCAATTACCTATCATTGTCTTTATATCAACAGAGTAGATTAAATTAGTGAGATACAAACATACATCTAAAATTTAATTTGAGATAATAATATTACAATTTTATTACTAAAGCTTTGGTAGACAGATTTTTTTAAAATTTGAACGTGTGGTACATGAACAATAGTCTTTCAGTGCAGCAATCTGCTTGATTCTGTCAGTGGTCATTTCATTGTACATCTGTGCTATAAACAGTTGTTAATGTTCATTTTCTGTTGGTAAAAGAGCAAGGCATAGTTTGGCTTATTTTATCATGTAAAAGATTTTGTTGAAAGAATTCTGGTAACAAGTTAGTACGTTTATCTTCCCTAGTAAAAGCTAAGATAAAGACTATTTTTCAATCCCTGGACTTGAAAATTTGATAAGGATGATGATGATGATGATATTCAAGTTCCTTTAATACAAACTGAAGATTTATGCAATGATAGAAGAATACAAATTTGACTATTTCTGAAGCTGACCAAAATTTTTTTTATCATATTTTTACATACACTCATTTCTTTACATAATCACTTCAAAACAAAGATATGCTGTTAAACTTTGGATCTAGAAATGTGGCAGTGGAACAATGTAATTAATATTCAAAATAATAAAATAATCTCTGAAGCTTTATCTGCACAACTTCCAATAGGAGAATGAGAGGGGATTTTTATAGCAATTAGCAAGTAAGAATCATTTTTATTTTCAAGGCCCAGCACTTCAACTGTCTCTTCCAGAGCTTCTCACAAATAAACTATTTGGGTTATCTTAAGAGTCCCTCTAACTACTGAAAAACTTGGTAGTCATTAACAATAATTTAGAGGATTAATTATTGGTAAAATATTGCTATTTAGTACTGATTGCCTCACATTATGCTATAAATATAGACTGATGCAAGCATTCTTTTATACATTTATTAGTTGTTTCTCCATCTTTTTAAAATAACCTGTAAATGTACTTGATCTAAATGTGATCACTAATGCAGAGAAGCTTGAAGAAGCAGACGAATCGAAGAACACATATAATTCCTTTTCCATGAGTGGCCAAAATTGCATCCCACTTAAGTAGAAACAGCATCCAGCATAATAAATATGACTGATCTCCTGTTAATGAATGGTCAATTACTGAATCACTTTATGTGCTTGCAAATAGCCTTGTGTGTGTAACAGAAGATTTGAGAGGAGACATATCTAAACAAAGCATTAAAAATAGAAAATGTATGACAATTTTAAATATAGATATCAAATACAAATAAATTTGCAAATCCGTCACTGAAGGCAAAGTTTACAGACTATAATAAACACTCACAAAAGCCCATGCTATAAAGATCAGGGAGTTCCTTGGATAGCACAGATTATACTCATGATATTCTGACTATGACAATGGGCTATGAACTTGTGTTTGGAATCAGCTTTTGTTTATAAAATCTGCCTTGAGTTCTAACTCTGTTAAAAGCTCTGCTGCCACCTTAGTTATTAGCATGCCCAACATAATTTTCACAAGGGGATTACCTGGAGAAACTAAAATAGACATGTCTTTCACAGTAGTTCTTATCTTTGATCATATAATTTGCCAGGATCTGTACTGTTGGGATCCTCAGTACCCACAGCTGGTGTTTACTAGAGCTTTTTTTTTCCAATTTAGAAAAATCCAGAGGCATTTATATATACCTTAATGTTTAGGTGACTCAGAACCAAGTCAAAATTCGTGGTATTTCCAGCTCTGATATCTTGACCCCACTCTAATATATGAGCTTCTGTCCTACTCTTGTGAACAAGATTACACCTGCTACCTTAATTATTTGGATCCTTTTGTTGGTTCTGAATCTAAATTATTGTAGTGATAATCTGTCCACTATTCAATTCCAACATCACTGACTCCCAGCTTGGTCTTATTCTCTTGCTTCTCTTCCTCTTCTTTCTTCTAATAAGTCTCTAATAAACATCTTATATTTTCTAGCATTGTTTTAATTGATATGTTATTTTATTTAACTTTCATGTTACTGTGAAGTATTTTATTAATGTTATTTTGCAGAATAATAATAAAAAAAGTAACAACTTATCCAGAGTTGCACTGACAGAAAGTGGCAAAGCTGGCCCTTTCTTACTCCATCAACTATACTCACAAAGCCTCTAGCAAATTTAAATTCTGATTCTAACTTTATTATAAATTGCCATTTGCTGAATGATCTAAACCTTGTAAGACATTTATGATGTCTGCAGAGCTATCCAGATCTCTATATATAACCTGTTCCCAGCACTCCATCATTACACTCTGGAAATCTGCTAGATTTTTACCCATTCAGATCTCATTGATATCAATTGCTTGGCAAGAATCCCAATTCTTATCTTCCCAGTCCTGTGCTGTGAATACTTGGCTCTTTTACTACAGATGGAATTTCTCCTTAAATTAGTATATGGGTCTTCCCTTATTCATTCAACCATTAAATAATTAACTTCCCAGCCCTAACTATGAGAAAAGAGTGTGGAACCATGATAATAAAAAAGATAGTGAAAGTACTTGCCATTCTACCTCATGCTAACATTTCATCTAATTTCTAAGGACAGTTAATCTCTCAATGACATGCTCATCCATTTTATGAAGCACAAAAACTTCTAAACTCTCCCTTTTCACTCTCATTTCCTATGAGCTCAGGAATATGAAATAGATTTTGTATCTATTCAGTATTTGTGTACACATGTGACTATAAACCAGTTTGGTTTCTATTGGTAACTCGTATACTGTTATTCATCAAGGGACAAGAGTTGTATCCCTTAAAATTCACTGTATAGGGTCCAGAGATGAGCCCTCAAAACATCTGGCTTTTAAAACCAATGAAACCCGCATTACCAAGACCCAAAGGGTTGTAGCAAACTAAGAAATGCCTCTTAAAGGGCATGCAGACACACCAAACCCAAGGCCCAAGGCAGAAGCAGCTATTTAAAAAGCACTAAGACTTTATGTGAAAGAGATTCATTTGCTAATCATAAAGCATCAGTTGGAGGGACAGTGGCCTGTTGGGATACTCTCGAGGGACAAAAGTGCTGGCAGGCACCAGTTTTGCACTCTCCTTGTACATTGCTAAAGCTGGTGAGCACCATCTTTTCTGTTTTACTCTTTCTTTTTCCTCATCAGAGGCTATCATTGCATTCTCCCTATGCCACACTTCATAGCACCAGTATCTCTTGGAGGGGAGCTTTTACACACATTTGGTGCCCTGGTTTTTACTTCTAATATCCTGGTCTCTGTGCCTGCTGCCCAGAGAGTGTCCCATGATTGCCTGGCTGTGGTCAGGAGAGTTTGATTTCCTGGGTTGCAGAGAACTGTAGCAATTAGAGAGAATTTTTGGCAGGTTATATCCTTAAGACACTGCACAGAAAGAAGACTGAAACAAACTCCCATCTCTTTCTGTGAAAGAGGATTTTGTTCATCCTAGAACTTCGGTCTGAGGGGCAGACTTCAGGACTGGCACACATCTAGTAGCCTACAAATGTGCTCTGAAGGAAGGTAAGCCATACACACCATATTTGCACTCTCCCTCTGCCTCATTAGCACTCACTGGTATCTCCTAGAAAGGAGCTTATATACTCATCTGGAGCCCCAATTTTTGCTACTTCATACAGAGGACACACCTAGATCGCCTGGCACTGGTAGCCAGCAAGTTTTATCCTTACAGTCTCATAGGACTATATGTATTTATATGCTATAAAAGTAGCTGCCTGATGATGTGGCTTCCAGTCAGCCTGAATCTAGTGTTAAGTGAGATCCTTCCTTTGGGACACTGATGGGTCTTAGCACACCCTCAACCATTGGGGGCCATTAAAAATAAAATGGGCTGCGTTGAAAATCACAAAAGTTTGAGGCAACCAAGAGCCAGGACAGGGTTGAACAATAAATTTCATCTCCTACTTCAAGACTGGGAGAGTTGACTGTTCTATCTAATGTATAGAAACCAACACAGAGAGTCAAGCAAAATGAATAAACAGAGAAATATGTTCCAAATAAGTCTCCAAGATAAAATGTAAGGGAAAAAAAAAAACCTTAATGTAATGGAGAAGAGTAATTCAACTGATAAAGAGTTCAAAGTAATGGTCATAAAGATGCTCCCTGAATTGGGGAGAATAGATGAACACAGTAGAACTTCAACAGAGAGATTAAAAATATAAGAAAGTACTAAATAGAAATCATCAAGCTGAAGAATACAATAACAACTGAAAAAACACACTACAGGAGTTCAACAACAGACTAGTTGAAGTAGACTAAAAGATAAATGAAGTCAAAAACAGGGCACTGAAACTCACCAAACCACAGCAGCAAAAAGAAAAAAAGGAATGAAAAAAGTGAAGATAGCTTAAGGGACTATGGGAAGACATCAAGCAGATGAACATTTGCATCACAGGGCCCCCAGAAGAAGAAAAGAGAGAGGAAGAGACAGAAATCTTATTTGAAGAAATAATGGCTAAAAACTTCCCAAATTTGGGGAAAGAAATAGACATCCAGATCCAGGAAGTTCAGAGAGTTCCAAACAAGATGAACTCAAAGAGGCCCAAACAAGACACATTATAATTAAATTATCAAAATTTAAAGATAAGAAGAGAATCTTAAAAGCAGCAAGAGACAACTTGTTATATACAAGGGGACCCCAAAAAGACTCTCAGCAGATTTTTTTTTTCAACACAAACTTTGCAGGCCAAAAGAGAGTAGCACAAAAACAACAAAAACAAACAAACAAAAAAACACAATATACTAGGGAAAAAAACAAACTTCTAACCAAGAATACTCTATCCAACTGGCAAAGTTATCATTCAGAATTGAATGAGTTATAAAGAGTTTTATGGACAAGCAAAAAATAAAGGTGTTCATCACAACTAAACAAGCCTCTTAAGAAATGTTAAAGGGACTTCTTTGAGTTGAAAATAAAGAGCACTAATTGGGAACAATAAAACATGAAATCTCACTACTAAAGGTTAATATATAGTAAAAGTAGTGGCTAAATTCAAGTTTAAAGCTAGTAATGAATATTAAAACACAAAAGTAGTAAAAATAATTGAGTACAATAATTACTTAAGGGATGCACAAGATAAAAAGATGTAAAATGTAAAATGTGACATCAAAACATAAAATGTAGAGGAGGAGAGGTTAAAAATATAGAGCATTAGAATGCATTCAAACTTTAGTCGTTATCAATTTAAAATAGACTATTATAAATATAAGTTTTAGAAAGATCAGTGGAACAGGATAGAAAGCCCAGAGATAAACCCACACACATATGGACACCTTATCTTTGATAAAGGAGGCAGGAATGTACAGTGGAGAAAGGACAGCCTCTTCAATAAGTAGTGCTGGGAAAACTGGACAGGTACATGTAAAAGTATGAGATTAGATCACTCCCTAACACCATACACAAAAATAAGCTCAAAATGGATTAAAGACCTAAATGTAAGGCCAGACACTATCAAACTCTTAGAGGAAAACATAGGCAGAGCACTCTATGACATAAATCACAGCAAGATTCTTTCTGACCCACCTCCTAGAGAAATGGAAATAAAAACAAAAATAAACAAATGGGACCTAATGAAACTTCAAAGCTTTTGCACAGCAAAGGAAACCATAAACAAGACCAAAAGACAACCCTCAGAATGGGAGAAAATATTTTCAAATGACACAACTGAGAAAGGATTAATCTCCAAAATTTATAAGCAGCTCATGCAGCTCAATAACAAAAAAACAAACAACCCAATCCAAAAATGGGCAGAAGACCTAAATAGACATTTCTCCAAAGAAGATATACAGACTGCCAACAAACACATGAAAGAATGCTCAACATCATTAATCATTAGAGAAATGCAAATCAAAACTACAATGAGATATCATCTCACACCAGTCAGAATGACCATCATCAAAAAATCTAGAAACAATAAATGCTGGAGAGGGTGTGGAGAAAAGGGAACACTCTTGCACTGCTGGTGGGAATGTGAATTGGTTCAGCCACTATGGAGAACAGTATGGAGGTTCCTTAAAAAACTACAAATAGAACTACCATATGACCCAGCAATCCCACTACTGGGCATATACCCTGAGAAAACCAAAATTCAAAAAGAGTCATGTACCAAAACGTTCATTGCAGCTCTATTTACAATAGCCCGGAGATGGAAACAACCTAAGTGCCCATCATCGGTTGAATGGATAAAGAAGATGTGGCACATATATACAATGGAATATTACTCAGCCATAAAAAGAAACGAAATTGAGCTATTTGTAATGAGGTGGATAGACCTAGAGTCTGTCATACAGAGTGAAGTAAGTCAGCAAGAAAAAGACAAATACCGTATGCTAACACATATATATGGAATTTAAGAAAAAAAAAATGTCATGAAGAATCTAGGGGTAAGACAGAAATAAAGACACAGACTTACTGGAGAATGGACTTGAGGATATGGGGAGGGGGAAGGGTGAGCTGTGACAGGGTGAGAGAGAGGCATGGACATATATACACTAACAAAGGTAAGGTAGAAAACTACTGGGAAGCAGCTGCATGGCACAGGGATATCGGCTCGGTGCTTTGTGATCGCCTGGAGGGGTGGGATAGGGAGGGTGGGATAGGGAGGGTGGGATAGGGAGGGTGGGAGGGAGGGAGACGCAAGAGGGAAGAGATATGGGAACATATGTATATGTATAACTGATTCACTTTGTTATAAAGCGGAAACTAACACACCATTGTAAAGCAATTATACCCCAATAAAGATGTTAAAAAAAATAAATATAAGTTTTTATATATATACCTTGTGGTAACCAAAGAGAAAAACATGTAGTATATATGTTTGTAGTAGATATGTTAGTATCTATGTACAAAAGAAAATGAAAGCACACCACTAAAGAAAGTTATCAAACCTCAAAGGAATAGAATAAGTGAAAAAGAAAGGAACTGAGAGGAACTACAAAACAGCCAGAAAACAATTTTTTTCCAATGGCCATAAGTACATATCAATAATTACTTTAAATATAAATGGATTAAATTCTCCAATTAAAAGACATAGAATGGATTAAAAAACTAGAAACATCTATATACTGCCTACAAGAGACTCACTCCAGTTATAAGGACACACACAGGCTGAAAGTGAGGAATGGTAAAAGATGTTCTATGTAAATGGAAACCAGAAGAAAGCTGGAGTAGTTATACTTACATCAGGCCAAAGAGACTTTAAAACAAAGACTGTAATAAAGAACAAAGAAGGGCATTATATAATAATAAAGGGGTCAATCCAGCAAGAAGATATATTTATAAATGTATGTGCACCCAACATAGGAGTACCAACATACATGAAGCAAATATTAATGGACGTAAAGGGAGAAATAGCAATACAATAATAATAGAGAACTTTAATAACCCATGTACATCATTGGATAGATTATTCAGACAGAAAATCAATAAGGAAACAGCTTTAAACAACACTTAACAGATATAGAGTTGACAATTGAACAATGTGAGGATTAGGGATGCTGACCCCACACACACAGTTGAAAATCTGTTATAAAATTTACAGCCATCCCTCCATTTCTGCAGTTCCACATCTGTGGATTCAACCAACTGTAGATCATGTAGTACTGAAGTATTTGTTGAAAAAACCCTATGTATAAGTATACCTGCCAAGTTCAAACTTGTGTCATCCAAGGGTCAACTGTATAATAGAACGTTCCATCCAAAAGTAAAAGAATACTCATTGTTTTCAAGTGTACATGGAACATTCAGGAAGATAGGTCATTTGTTAGGCCACAAAACAAGTCTTGATAAACTGAAGAAGACTGAAAACATATCAAGTATCTTTTCCAACCACAGTGGTATGCAACTAGAGATCAATTACAAGAAGAAAACTGGAAAATTCACAAATATGTTGAGATTAAACAACATGTTATTGAACAACCAATAAATCAATGAAGAAATCAAAAGAGAAATTTTAAAAAATACCTTGAGAGAAATGAAAATGGAAATACAACATAACAAAACTTGGGAGATGCAGCAAAAGCAGTTCTAAGAAGGAAGGTCATGGTGGAAAATGCCTCCATCAAGAAATAGAAATATTTGAAAATAAACAAACTGACTTATGTCTCAAGGAACTAGAAAAAGAACAGCAAAGCCCCAGGTGAGTAGAAGGTAGGAAATAATGATCAGAGTGAACATAAATGCAATATAGAGGCTAAAAAGACAATAGAAATATCAATGAAACTAAGAGAAGGGTCTTTGACAAGATAAACAAAATTTATAAAACTTTAACTAGACCAACCAAGAAAAAGAAAGAGGATTCAGATAATTGAAATCAGATATAGATAATTACAACTGATTACCACAGATTCACAAAGGACATAAGAGACTACTATGAACAATTATACACTAATAACTTTGACAAACTGGAAGAAATGGATGAAATCCTAGAAACATAATCTACAAGATGGAATCACAAAGAAATTGAATATCTTGACTGATCAATAGTAAGGAGATTGAAAAACCTCCCAACAAACAAATATATACTTCCAAACACATTTCACAAAAACAGTATTACCCCGATACTAAAACCAGACAATGATGCCACAAGTAAAGAAAATTACAGACCAATATCCCTGAAAAACATAGATGCAAAAATCTTCCACAAAATATTAGCAAACACAATTCAACAATACATTAAAAGGATCACACATCATGATTAAATGGGATTTATTCCAGGGATTCAAGGATGGTTCAGAAATCCACAAAAATGTGATACACCACATTAACAAAATGAATAAAAATTACATGATCATGTCAACAGATACAGAAAAAAAAAGCATTTGACAAAACTCAACAGTGATTTATGATAAAATTTTATAATAAAAGAACTGTACCTAATAAAGGTCATATGTGACAAACCCAGATCTAACATCATACTCAATGGTGAAAAGCTTACACTTTTCCTCTGAGATCAGGAGTAAGATAAGAATTCCCACTCTTACTATTTTATTCAACACAGTACCAAAAGTCCAAGCCAGAGCAATTAGGCAAGAAAAGGAAATAAAAGACATCCAAATTGGAAAAGAAGTAAAACTGTCATTCTTGGCAGATGACATGGTATTATATAGAAAACCCTAAATACTTCACCAAAGAACTAATTAATTAGAACTAACACATGAATTCAGTGAAGTTGCGGGATACAAAAACAAGGTACAGAATTCTATTGTGTTTCTATACATTAATAATGAACTATCACAAAGAACAATTAAGAAAACAATTACCTTTACAACTGCATAAAATATAAATAGAATGAATAATTCTAAAACTTGTATGGAACAAAAAAAACCCTGAATAGCCAAAACAATCTTGAGAAAGAAGAACAAAGCTGGAGGCATCATGTGCCCTGATTTCAGACTATATTACAAAGCTATAGTAATCAAAACAGTATGGTACTGGCATAAAAACCAACACACAGATCTATGGAACAGAACAGAGAGCACCAAGATAAACTCACACGTATATGGTCAATTAATTCATAACAAAGGAGTCAAGAATATACAATGGGGAATTTACAGTCTCTTCAATAAGTGGTATTGGGATAATTGGAGAGCTATGCAAAGGAATGAAACTGGACCACTTACACAATACACAAAAATTAACTCAAAATGGATTAAAGAATTGAATTTAAGACCTAAAAACATAAAATCCCTAGAAGAAAACATAGGTGGTAAGCTTATTGACATAGGTCTGGGTGATGATTTTTTGGATTTGACACTAAAAGCAAAGGCAAGAAAAACAAAAAAATACAAGATGGACTGCATCAAAATAAAAACCTTCTGCACAGCAAAGGAATCCATCAACAAAGTGAAAAGGCAACCTACTGTATTGGAGAAACTAGTTGCAAATCACATATCTATTAACAAGTTAACATGCAAAATGTATAATAAACACATATAACTCAATAACAGAAAAACAATCTGATTGAAAAAAGGGCAGAGGGACTTACCTAGTGGCGCAGTGGTTAACAATCCACCTGCCAATGCAGGGGACACAGGTTTGATCCCTGATCTGGGAAGATCCCACAGGCCACAGAACAATTAAGCCAATGTGCCACAACTACTGAGCCTGCACTCTAGAGCCCGCAAGCCACTACTACTGAAGCCCACACACCTAGAGCTCGTGCTCTGCAACGGGAGAAGCCACCTCAATCAGAAGCCTGTACACCGCAGCGAAGAGAAACCCCTGCTCACCTCAACTAGAGACAGCCCGCACACAGCAACAAAAACCCAATGCAGCCAAAAATAAAAATAAATAAAAAATAAATAAATGTATTAAAAAACGAAAAAGAAAAGTGGGCAGAAGATCTCAATAGACATATTTCCAAAGAAGACATGCAGATAGCCAACAGGTACATAAAAAGATGCTCAAAAACACTAGTCATCAGGGAAATACAAATCAAAACTACAATGAGATGTCACCTCATACTCATCAGAATGGCTATTATCAAAAAAGACAAGAAATAACAAGTGTTGTCCAAGATGTGACGAAAAGGGAACGCTTGTGCGCTGTTGGTGGGAATGTAAATTGGCACAGCCACTATGTAAAACAGTATGCAGGTTCCTTAAAATCTTAAAAATAAAACTACCTTTTTGATTTCTAATTCTATTAATTTGAGTCTTCTCTCTTTTTTTCTTGATGAGTCTGGCTAACGGTTTATCAGTGTTTTTTATCTTCTCAAAGAACAAGCTTTTAGATTTCTTGATCTTTGCTATTGTTTCCTTCATTTCTTCTTCATTTACTTCTGATCTGATCTTCATGATTTCTTTCCTTCTGCTAACTTTGGGGTTTTTTGGTTCTTTTTTCTCTAATTGCTTTAGGTGTAAGGTTAGGTTGTTTATTTGAGAATTTTCTTGCTTCTTGAGGTAGGATTTTATTGCTATAAACTTCCCTCTTGGAACTACTTTTGCTGAATCCCATAGATTTTGGTTCATCGTGTTTTCATTGTCATTTGTTTCTAGGTATTTTTTTATTTCCTCTTTGATTTTTTCAATGATCTCTTGGTTACTTAATAATGTATTGTTTAGCCTCCATGTGTTTGTATTTTGTGCAGATATTTTCCTGTAATTGATATCTAGTCTCATAGTGTTGTGGTCAGAAAAGATACCTGATACAATTTCAATTTTCTTAAATTAACCAAGGCTTGATTTGTGAACCAAGATATGATCTATCCTGGAGAATGTGCCAAAGCACTTGAGAAGAAAGTGTATTCTGTTGTTTTGTGATGGAATGTCCTATAAATATCAATTAAGTCCATCTTGTTTAATGTCATTTGAAGCTTGTATTTCCTTATTTATTTTCATTTTGGATGATATGTCCATGGGTGAAAGTCAGTGTTAAAGAAAAAGGAGAAGTAACAACTGACACAGCAGAAATACAAAGGATCATGAGAGATTACTACAAGCAATTATATGCCAATAAAATGGAAAACCTGGAAAAATGGAAAAAAATCTTAGAAAAGAGCAACCATCTGAGACTGCACCAGGAAGAAATAGAAAATTAAAACACACCAATCACAAGTCCTAAAATTGAAACTGTTATTAAAAATCTTCCAACAAACAAATGCCCAGGAGCAGATAGATTCACAGGCGAATTCTATCAAACATTTAGAGAAGAGCTAACAACTAGTCTTCTCAAACTCTTCCAAAATATAGCAGAGGGAGGAACACTCCCAAACTCATTCTACGAGGTCACCATCACCCTGACAAAAAAAGAAAACTACAGGCCAATACCACTAATGAACAGAGATACAAAACTCTTTAACAAAATACTAGCAAACAGAATCCAACAGCACATTAAAAGGATCACACACCATGTTCAAGTGGGGTTTATCCCAGGAATGCAAGGATTTTTCAATATACACAAATCAATCAATGTGATGAACTGTATTAGCAAACTGAAGGAGAAAAAACATATGATCATCCCAATAGATGCAGAAAAAGCTTTCAACAAAATTCAACACCCATTTATGATAAAACCGCCCCAGAAAGTAGGCATAGAGGGAGCTTACCACAACATAATAAAGGCCATATATGACAAACTCACAGCCAACATAATCTATACAGTGAAAAACTGAAACCACTTCCACTAAGATCAGGAACAAAACAAGGTTGCCCATTCTCACCACTATTATTCAACACAGTTTTGGAAGTTTTAGCACAGCAATCAGAGAAGAAAAGGAAATAAAAGGAATCAAAATTGGAAAAGAAGAACTAAAATTGTTACTGTTTGCAGATGACATGATACTATATGTAGAGAATCCTAAAGATGCTACCAGAAAGCTACTAAAGCTAATCAGTGAATTTGGTTAAGTAGCAGGATACAAAATTAATGCACAGAAACCTCTTGCATTCCTATCGTCTAATGATGAAAAATCTGAAAGAGAAATTAAGGAAACACTCCCATTTACCATTGCAACAAAAGGAATAAAATACCTAGGAATAAACCTACCTAAGGAGACAAAATACTTGTATGCAGAAAACTATAAGACACTGATGAAAGAAATTAAAGATGATACCAACAGATGGAGAGATATACCATGTTCTTGGATTGGAAGAATCAACATTGTGAAAATGACTATACTACCCAAAGCAATCTACAGATTCAATGCAATCCCTATCAAACTACCAAAAGTACTTTCCACAGAACTAGAACAAAAAATTTCACAATTTTATGGAAACACAAAAGACCCCAAATAGCCAAAGCAATCTTGAGAAAGAAATACAGAGCTGGAGGACTCAGGCTTCCTGACTTTAGACTATGCTACAAACCTATAGTCATCAAGATAGTATGGTACTGGCACAAAACCAGATATATAGATCAGTGGAACAGGATAGAAAGCCCAGAGATAAACCCACGTACATATGGTCACCTTATCTTTGATATAGGAGGCAAGAATATACAATGGAGAAAAGACAACCTTTTCAATAAGTGGTGCTAGGAAAACTGGACAGCTACATGTAAAAGAATGAAATTAGAACACTCCCTAACACCATACACAAAAATAAACTCAAAATGGATTAAAGACCTAAATGTAAGGCCAGACACTATAAAACTCTTAGAGAATATCTTAGAGAAAAACATAGGCAGAACACACTATGACATAAATCACAGCAAGATTCTTTTTGACCCACCTCCTAGAGAAATGGAAATTAAAAAAAAATAAACAAATGGGGCCTAATGAAACTTAAAAGTTTGCACAGCAAAGGAAATGATAAACAAGATGAAAAGACAACCCTCAGAATGGGAGAAAATATTTGCAAACTGACAAAGGATTAATCTCCAAAATTTACAAGCAGCTCATGCAGCTCAATATCACAAAAACAACCCAATCCAAAAATGGGCAGAAGACCTAAATAGACATTTCTCCAAAGAAGATATACAGATTGCCAACAAACATATGAAAGGATTCTCAACATCACTAATCATTAGAGAAATGCAAATCAAAACTACAATGAGGTATCACCTCACACCAGTAAGAATAGCCATCATCAAAAAATCTACAAACAATAAATTCTGGAGAGGTTGAGAAGAAAAAGGAACCCTCTTGCACTGTTGGTGGGAATGTAAATTGACACAGCCACTATGGAGAACAGTATGGAGGTTCCTTAAAAAACTAAAAATAGAACTACCATATGACCCAGCAATCCCACTATTGGGCATATAACCTGAGAAAACCATATTTCAAAAGGATACATGCACCACAATGTTCATTGCAGAACTATTTACAATAGCCAGGATATGGAAGCAACCTAGGTGTCCATTGACAGACGAATGGATAAAGAAGATGTGGCACATATATATACAATGGAATATTACTCAGCCATAAAAAGAAACGAAATTGAGTTATTTGTAGTGAGGTGGATGGACCTAAAGTCTGTCATACAGAGTGAAGTAAGTCAGAAAGAGAAAAACAAATACCGCATGCTAACACACATATATGGAATCTAAAAAAAAAAAAAAAAAACTAGGTTCTGAAGAACCTAGGGGCAGGACAGGAATAAAGATGCAGACGTAGAGAATGTTCTTGAGGACACAGGGCGGGAAGGGTAACCTGGGATGAAGTGAGAGAGTGGCATGCACGTATATACACTACCAAATGTAAAACAGATAGCTAGTGGGAAGCAGCCGCATAGCACAGAGAGATCAGCTCGGTGCTTTGTGACCACCTAGAGGGGTGGCATAGGGAGGGTGGGAGGGAGATGCAAGAGTGAGGAGATATGGGTATATATATATATATATATATATATATATATATATATATATGTAGCCAATTCACTTTGTAAATGAAAAAGCAGAAACTAACACACCATTGTAAAGCAATTATACTCCAGTAAAGATGTTAAAAAAAAACAGAACTACCATATGATCCAGCAATTCCACTTCTGGGTATATATCTAAAAAAAACAACACTGGTAACTTGAAAGAATATATATACACTCTCATGTTCATTGCAGCATTATTTACAATAGCCAAGGTATGAAAAAAGAAATGTAGTGTGTACACATACACGCACACACACACACACACAGAGGAATATTACTCAGCTGTGAAAAATAATGAAATCTTGCCATTTGCAACAACACAGATGAACCTTGAGGGCATTATGCTAAGTGCAATAAGTCAGACAGAGAAAGAGAAATACTGTATGATCTCATTTATACATAGAATCTAAAAAAATAAACCAAGCTCACAGTTACAGAGAACACATTGGTGGTTGCCAGAGCAGGGGAGAGGGCTGTGGTGAAATGGATAAGTGGAGTCAACAGATACAAACTTCCAGTTATAAAATAAGTCATGTGGATATAATATATAACATGGCAACTATAGTTAATACTACTGTATTCCGTATTTGAAAGTTGCTAAGAAAGTAGATCTTTAAAATTATCACAAGAAAAAACTCTGTAACTGCACATTGTGATGAACATTAGACTTATTCTAGTGATCATTTCATATTATATACAAATACCAAATCATTATGTTGTATAACTGAAACTAATGTAATGTTGAATGCCAATTAAATGTCAAAAAAAAAAAAGGAAGAAAGAAGAAAGAAGCCCTTGTGAAACTGAATAATAAAGTTTGGTTTTAAGTGAATAGTTATATACCACAAATAAATGTGTACTCGTATTCATATACACACAAAATAAATAAATAGGTAAATGGAATATGCCAGGTCTTTAGTGACCAACAGGCCTCTCAACTATTCCATTACTCTAATATTTGATAACTGTACTACCTCTTCCAGGGAATTCTCTATTAATAAATTAGAGCTTATAAGAGAATAATGGTCACTGTATTGATTTTTGAGCTGTTAAGAAGGTAAGGGAAAAATTGCATATTATTGGAGCTTATAGTAACTAAATGTATTTTTTCATATTCCTTTAGACTCACAGTAGCCCATCATGTTTCAAAGGTGTAGGGATCTGATTTTTTTATTACCTATAAAATTTAGGATTGAAAATCTAAGACCACAGCAGATACCTTCATCTATAACAAGAACATGGTCAGTGTATAAAGTCAAATGCACTTATTCTTACCATACTCCTGACACCTTTATGTTTAAATCCCACCAAAATGTAAATATAGCCAGAAATTCTTTGATTGTCTCCTTCTCTATATGTGTTGTGATATTTCAAGTTATCTCAAATTTAAAGAGAAATGTAACCGGTAAACCTAAAAGTTTCCAGACACTTGTTTTTTCAGTAGGGGTTTATATTTCTGATAGGTCTTGCTTATTCTCTTCTTACATTATTAAATAAAATCCATTCTTCACATGCAACCCTCAGGGGAAAAAATATTTCATGAACCCAAACTGTGTGTAGCCTACCCCAGTGTCTTGTACATACAACCAACACACTTCATTATAACATAGGGAATCTTGTTTCCCCTTGGCCTAAATCTATTCATCTACGCTTTTGTATTTCTTCTTATAGAAATTGATTACAAGTGATTTCAACTTTATTACCAGGAACAAAATATATTCTAGGTACTGAACTCCACTTCCTGAGAGATCTATCTGGAGTATATATATGGCATACACATTTAGGAAAATGTAGGTATGACGGTCTTTGTTTTTTCTTTCTATTGTTATTTATGCACCCTGGACTTCAAAACAAGTAGGGTGAAGTTCTGTCTTAGAAGCACAATTTTCCCAACTCACCAAAATCCCTCCTTCCAAAGCACTTAAACAATAACCCTAAAATAAACCCCACTATAAATTGGATCCAACCCCCTTACTCAGCAATTTCCAATCGACTCCAACAGTCTACATGGTCGTTATTATATAAGCCACTGATTCCTTCCACTGAGATAATAAAACTACCCCTCTATTCATTTATGAATATTCAGCACTTAAAAATCTATTACCAAGTAATATGTTTCTATTTCCTAATGTTGAGACTCTCTGGTCACATTACAGGCCTGCCTAAAATCTCAGACTTTGATGGCCACAGTCCTACCATAAGATACATGTGTGACATATAATTAATGTGTACATAAGCAAGAGGGTGAGAAGTTTCCATTGAATCATTCAGCCAAACAATGAAAGGACATTGTGCCAAATGACTGCTGAGGCAAAACCAGGAGATATACAATCACTTTAACAAAAGAGAGGTGGTTCACAGTATTGATTCACTGTCCTTAAAATGGAGTTTTGCTCTATTGTCTCCTGAAATTATTGGCTTTATACCTTCTTGATGCCTGCTTCACCTCATCCCTGATAGCAGCTTGTTTTTTCCCTTGGTTCACATTTTGCCCTTTGCAATTCCAATTCCCTCATGACTATAATTCTGTTTGCCTTTCTTGGCATTTCCCTTCCTATGAATATAAGCATTCTCCTCTGAATACTTTGCATGGCAAAATATTTCACATAGCTCTTATGAATATTCCCAAGTAGACCTTTTGTCCTACTTAAATATTACAAGTATCAATTCATTTGAGTCAAAGCCCTACTGGTAAATGCTTACTTCCTTTCAACAATGCCAGACATTGTTTTGTTTTATTTTTACAAATTTAAAAATTATCATAGAAAGAATAGTTCATTTCTTAGCTGTTAAATATTGAATAACACACATTTACCTTCTCAATACAGCAGAGCACCACTAAAATCACATGCATGTTGTGATTAAGCAACTGTTTACAAAATGTCTAAACTCAAGTAGTAATAAAACTTTGAATGTGTTCAAACAGATAATTCCTGGAATCTTCTAAGACGACACGTTGAGCTTCCATATGAAAGTGAATCATAAGCATTAGTATTAGAAAGTTTTAATATGAACAATTAATAACCCCTTTATTTTGGCTGAACAAATCAAATCAAAGATACTTAATAAAAAATAATTTTAAAATATTACTTTTTATGCTTTTGAATACAAAGTGTTAACATTTCAGAAAGAGAAGAATTCAATTTTATTTAACTAATATTTATCAAAATTGCTCAAAATTTTAAAAAGCACTAATCAGCACTTGGTTGCTAAAATTGTTAGTTTTTAATCTGTGGGACTATTATTCTTGGGACTCATTTGTGTGATGAGGTTTGAGCTGTAAATATGCTATAGAAATGCATTATTTGACATCTATTCTTACCTTCGTAAACATATACTTGTCTGTCATTCAACTTAATTTATAGCCTCTCTAAGATATTTCCCAATTCTAAATATACTAATGGTTGCTATGAAATAATAAAAGATATGTCTGCTTTGCATCTCTAATTAAAATCCTGAAAATTAGCAGTTTGTGGTACTCTCAGATGACATAAATATGAAAGTTTGTTTTGACACTTTGAGACACTGAATTGCATATTATGTGTATATTTTATTTCATGCTCTCAAAATTTGAAAAGCCTGTTGTTAGTAGATGGTCCACTGATATAGCTTCTGTGATGGATCCAATTATAATTTAACACATGAATTATTTGTCAAATTCGATTGTTACTCTAGATTATTTGCATTGAGAAGAGGATGTAATTTTCCACTTAAGTATGTCAGGTTTAACTCTTATTCTTTCCTTAAATGTTGTACTTACTTAGTAAAAACTAGTGAAGTCCTCCGACTGCCAATGCAGGGGACATGGGTTCTTGCCCCGGTCTGGGAAGATCCCACATGCCGCGGAGTGGCTGGGCCCGTGAGCCATGGCCCCTGAGCCTGCACGTCTGGAGCCTGTGCTCCGCAGCAGGAGAGGCCACAGCAGTGAGAGGCCCGCGTACAGCAAAAAAAAAAAACAAAAAAAACAAAAAAACCCCAAAACAAAACAAAACAAAAAAACTAGTGAAGTCCTAATAGGAAATAAATCTTTTCTATACATTCATTTTGTTGCTGACAAGAAGAAATTGCTGCAAATATAGGAAACTCATTAGATTATCTTGGCCAGCCGTCTGTCTTAATAGGATACATTTAGCCCTATTTTACAGATTCCCAGATGCAATTGCACGAAGGAGTGATGAAATTAAGTACATGGGAATACAGGCCCAAACGTCCATTAACAAGAATAGTTTTGTTTATTATCTGTTTGATAGAGACATAATAACACAGATATATTCAACTGAAAAGGATCTTTCCAGTTCTAAACTTATAAATTTCCAGTCCATCCCAATACTAAAAAACAAATATTTGCTTATATAACATATAGCATTCAATCTTCAAAAAGGAAATACTTTTTTTAAAAAAAGTTTCATTTCATTTCTTTTGTACTATTTCTATTTGATTGTTTTACCATCACCTTGAGGTCATTATGTTTTTATTTTATATCAGGCCCTCTCCATCCAAATGTACTATCTTTCTATTCATTCTTCTGTTTAAAACATCAAAGTTTGAAGACTGGGAGATATGATTTAAAATCATTGTATCCTTTTTTGGTTACCTCCTAAATGAACACTACTATAGGAACATTGTTTCATTTCTGGTGAATAAAATTCATATTGAGATTATAAACTTTGGTGATCAGGTAGCATTTCTTTTTCTTGAAAAAAAAATATACATATAATAAAACCTTAGGACAATATCTCAATACAGGTTCTGCCCAATACATAGTTGTTGATAAATGAACAAACATAAAAGAGGAAAACAAGGTAAAACAAAAGAGAATTTGGCTTGTCATTGAGACCTGAGCATTACTGAAAATAAATCTTGAGATTTCTCAGCAATCACATCGAAAAGATATAATCAGGGACATATAAAAGTAGCCTGAATTGTCTTATTCCGATAGTATGATACAACCCTTGAGTTACTTTGTAATTTCATTAGGCATTCTTGATTTTATTCCTTTCAGAAAACTAGAGTGGCCAACACCTTATACTGAAAATTATTTTATTATTATTTTTTCTTACATTCTGTATTTCACTTATCTATTCAATCCATCTTGACACTAGGTAAACTTTTAAGTTAAATAATCCAAGCACAGGAAATTCTACTGTAATTAGTGGTCACACATGACCAAGGAGCAGTACAAATCCATTTTTATTAAGCAGTTGAATTAAGTGTGGACAGGCTGATTCATTTATTCATTTGAACACTTGTAGCTACTTAGTATAAATACTGCCAATAAATTTTGATTTTTATCCTACTCAGTAATGATTTAAGAATTTTTAAATACCATGCCTTTGGTCATATCAATTTAATGCTTAGACAAAATGGAAAGTTTCAAGGTAAAGCTGAAATTTTGCAGATATGTATTTATAAGCACACGAAATATACTCCTTTAACTCTTTATTCATTTCTTGATGTTATTGTGTGACTATTCTTCTCTCAGGACACTTGTAGAGCATGTAGCCAGATGGTTTATTTGAAAAACAACTGCTAAACAGCTAATATTTGTGGTGTGACTATTTATCATAGTCCTAGCTTTACCATTTATCAGTGAAGAGGTAGCAGTTCACTTGTTAGACAGGAATTTGCCTCTAAGTTGGACAAACATAAATGTGACTGTAATACTAATTCCTTGCAGTATATCTATCCATAAGCCTTTAGTTTTTTATTTAATAATGTGTAAACTAAAATGCTAGAGTGAAAACTGATTGGGAAAGAAATCCCAAACTAAAACAAGTCAAAGTAGAATACTGGAAGGCATGAGATACCCTATACAACTCATTGATCACACTGACAAAACTATAGGTATATTATTTTAAAATCAATACTATATGTAGCCAGCCACTACATTAGTGTAATGTGAAATGTAACTATTTGCTTCCAGTCAAACTTGACAATTATTTTTGTTTGTTTCTACCTTCAAATCACGAGATTATTATTTTGTAAGTGAAGCTTGAGGAAAAGAACCTTAAGTTTAAAAAGAAAAGGAATATGTAGATTGTTTTATTTCATGGATTCAAACAAATTTTTTAAAACCTTGAAAACCATTATATATGCACATATGAAAACCAAGATGGACTAAAATCCTAATTCACATTTTATCCTTATTAACATCTAAAAACTAAAATGGAAAACATGTAAGATTGAAAAGTTTCAAGTTGTACCTAAAAGTAAAATAGCAAAACATAAACCCTAGGCCCTCTCCATAAATTTTACTGTGACGGTTTCTCGAGACTTCTGTGTGTGTATATATTTTATTTTTTCAAATGATTTTATGATGTTCACTATATGTCTCATCTATCACATATATTGCAAATAGCATCCCCACAAACACACACTGACAGACACATGCACAACAATTTCTTTGAATCATTTTTTTTTTTTTTTTTTTGCCGTCCGCGGGCCTCTCACTGTTGTGGCCTCTCCCGTTGCGGAGCACAGGCTCTGGACGCCCAGGCTCAGTGGCCATGGCTCACGGGCCCAGCCGCTCCACGGCATGTGGGATCTTCCTGGACCGGGGCACGAACCCGTGTCCCCTGCATCGGTAGGCGGACTCCCAACCACTGCGCCACCAGGGAAGCCCCTGAATCATTTGCTTTTAATTTTAGCATTTTAGGGACTTACAGAAGTATCAGAATAACAGGGTTTTGTTTAGTTAATAGTATCATTCTTAATGTTTTGACTAATGAGAATCAATTTAAACCCTAAGTACATATGTAGGAGGACTGTCAAATTTTTAAAGTAGAGTAAAATGTTCAGTTAAATCAAATTTTCTCTGTTTTTTAAGCTTAAGTAAACTTTCTAGCATAGGTTTCAAAATCTCACTATTTTAAAGTTTGTACAACAATCAATTTGTCCCTGGTTTCCCTGATTAAGTTCCTAAAACTGAATATTATGACTTGTTAATATTTCACCTGACATTTTGCATATTATAAAAAAGATTAAAAAACTGAAAAATAAGTTATGAAGCCATTGGGAGGTCTCTCATTTATATTCTTTGTCAGTGTATATGTGTATGTCCTTGTGTGTCTGATTTATCCAGCTTATGTGGTTCTGTACCACATAATATGATGCAATGTCTCAAAGTTTTTCTCACCTATAGTTATTAAACTATTATTTGGGCAAATTGACTTTTACTCCTTCTTAGCAAGATCCAGACTTAAATTTGCTAGTTTGAGGTCTAATCAATACTGTGCTAACTGCTCCATTAATCCTCTCACTGCTTTTCTCTCTCATCTTTCCAGAAAGCTGTTCACTGTTGTTACCTCACAGTAGATAATTGATTTTCTAAGGTAATAACTTTAGAAGCTTATCACTAATTTTTTCCTTTTCCTCAACTGCAGGACCCAATCAAGTTTTGACACATAGCACTCATTTCTGAAAAATGGATCATTCTGTAGTCCAACTTAACAAAAAAAAAAAAAAAAAAAGGGAGAAAAGAAGAAAAAAGGCTTCACCACTACGGTTTCCAAATGGGTGTAATTAACAGAGTTTAAAAT
Source organism: Grampus griseus (assembly GCF_964374135.1). NCBI lineage: Eukaryota > Metazoa > Chordata > Mammalia > Artiodactyla > Delphinidae > Grampus > Grampus griseus. Next base: position 66,046,287 of record NC_138997.1, read on the forward strand.
CTTTGATTCCATGAATTGAAACAATTTGACAATTCCAGAACAAATGCCTTCTGGAGACATTTAAATAATTTCCTGTGCATTTAACAACATGGAACATTATAAAAATGTATTTGGACACCCCACATATTCAAAATTACAACTATAGAAAAAATTTTTTATAAGCTGAAGCTTATAGATTCTGACATGAAAATGTCAGAATTTTAAAATTCTAGCTATTGTCTAGGAGCCTAAGCTTTACCTTTAGTTTTGACTTGATATTACTATGTGTAAAACGACAACTTATTCCTAATGCCTTGTATAAACATAGGAAGGGCATGCTATTGATTGGTTTGTTTTACTCCTGTCTCATTTCTAATGATGTTTTTTATAAATTGGTTCTTTGAGATTCATCTGCTTAACTACACATATATTTTAGTTTTTAAGCTAATAACCTTCATATTACCTTTTATACATTATAATAGTGACTATTGTGACTTATGAATATAAACCTTTCCAGTTATCTGACATATTTAAAATGGCAATTCTGTACATGGGTAGGAGAATACAAATTATGCTTAAAAGAGCAAGAAAAATCTGGATTCTTTGCATAATTCACTTGCTTGAGTTTTATTCCAGTGCTGCCCATGAGACTTGAAGGGTGCATTTGGGTCTATGTGGAAGTTGCATTATGACCATTGAACTGAGCTCGTCTTCACCTTTAATAAGGGGTACAGAGGCTTTCTCAGTAACTACCTGAGTCGTCAACCAAAGAAGCAAAGGAAGAGAATGGGTAGTGGTGTACTGCTAAGCCATCTCTTTCGAGAGGGGAAGAAGAAGAGTTCTAATTTACAATATTTGCTGATTTCTGTGGTGTAAGTCCTCCCACCATGGCCAAGTTCAAGCTATCAACAGTTTAAGAACTGCTCGAAAATTCTTGAAAATTTATAATCAGATATTGTGAGCCAGTAAAAATCAGTTTTAGCACACCACTAAATAAGGGCTCACACATTGTCAACATTCCTTAAAATGCACACATTAAATTTTATTTTATTTTAAACATTATCTATTAACAGAAGGAATTATAATTCCCCATAGGCCATTTCTGTATCTGCATGCACATGCATACACACTCGTACACACACGTCAAAAAGTTTCCTTGAGTCTCTTCAGCTACATTGCTACAGTACATTCTACATTTTCTGGAATATGCTCTCTCTCACCCAAGGAAAGATCAAATATATGATAACTGTCTTTACCAGACCTTCATCAATCAGCAAAGTAATAAAGATATCTTTTCTTGTTTTGTCTTTCTTGCTCACATATGCATATTAGATGCTTATTAGCTGCATTTAAGTTCCTAATAATCTTTTTATATAGATAAAATTATTATTCATATGTAATAAACATTACTATATTGTAAATATTTAGGAGACTGAGTATATTCATGATTATACTCATCCCAAACCAATCAATATGGTAAACACTTCAATCAATAACATAAGTGATCTGGATAAATTTAAAAGACATATTTCTTATCTCTCAACTATTGATAATTTCAACTCTGACATTTTATTTCATATGAATAAATACTGATTCTTTTATGAAAAATCCAGTCCTTAACCATTCTCAGGAGTGCTCAAAACAAAGCTGCTTGAGGAGAAAGCATTGTAACAATTCTTAATCTTGTCTAGGAAGCCACAGATGCAAGAAACCTCAGTGTACTTCCCAATGCAAACATAGATGTTTCTAGAACCATAAAATAAAATGTAAATAGACATCTGTCTACTCCAGTGAAGAGTTTTAAAAAATGGCAGAGCCCTTTTCCAACCCTCACCACAATACTGTCACCTTTGCTACTCAACACTGGTGGGTACAGATGAATAACTGATTCTTCCCTTTCTCCTTAAGTCATACTTTTAAGTAGATTTAACACGATGTTAAAATTTAGAGTGCGTAGAAGTGAAAAATGGGTCATTGGTATTGACATATACACACTACCATATATAAAACAGATAACTAGTAAGAAACTACTGTATAGCATGGGAAACTCTACTCAGTAGTCTATAATAGCCTATATGGGAAAAGAATCGAAAAAGAAGAGTGGATACATACATATGTATAATTGAATAACTTTGCCATACACCTGAAACCAACAGAACATTGTAAATCAACTATACTCCAATAAAAATTAAAAAAGAAAAGATAGGGCTTCCCTGGTGGCGCAGCGGTTGAGAGTCCGCCTGCCGATGCAGGGGACACGGGTTCGTGCCCCGGTCCGGGAGGATCCCACATGCCGCGGAGCGGCTGGGCCCGTGAGCCATGGCCGCTGAGCCTGCATGTCCGGAGCCTGTGCCCCGCAATGGGAGAGGCCACAACAGTGAGAGGCCCGTGTACCGCAAAAAAAAAAAAAAAAAAAAAGAAAAGATACATGCACCCCTATGTTCATAGCAGCACTATTCACAATAGCCAAGACATGGAAAAAACCTAAATGTCCATCGACAGATGAATGGATAAAGTAGATGTGGCACATATATACAATGGAATACTACCCAGCCATAAAAAAAGAATGAAATAATGCCATTTGCAGCAACATGGAAGCAACTAAAGATTATCTTAGTAAGTCAGAAAGAGAAAGACAAATACCATATGATATCACTTATATGTGTCATCTAAAATACGACACAAATGAACCTATCTATGAAACAGAATCATGGACATAGAGCACAGACTTATGGTTGCCAAGGGGAAGGGGGTTGGGGGAGGGATGGAGTGGGAGGTTGGGGTTAGCAGATGTAAGCTTTTATATATAGAACAGACAAACAACAAGGTCCTACTCTATAGCACAGAGAACTATATTCAATATCCCATGATAACCATAATGGAAAAGAATATTAAAAAAAAGAATATATGTATAACTTAATCAGTTTGCTGTACAGCAGTAATTAACACAATATTGTAACTCAACTACACCTCAATAAAAAACAATAAGAATAAAAATACAATGGGTCAAAACTTAACTTATAAAAACACCTCAATAAAAAACAATAAGAATAAAAACACAATGGGTCAAAACTTAACTTATAAAAACAGATTTTCATACATTTACACTTTATACAAATATCACTGCAGTTAGTTGGTTCCTGAAGGACTCAACAGCCGAATAGTAACAATCCTAAATCTGCTCTAAACATTGAAATTATGAAGCCTGCTATTTTCTAACTTGAATTTTCTGTTTCAACCAAATCATCCAATCTTTAAATATTACTATAATAGAAGAATTAGTGCTCTGTGGTGACCTAAATGGGAAGGAAATCCATAAAAGAGGGGATATATATATATGTATAGCTGAGTCATTTTGCTGTACAGTAGAAACTAACACAACATTGTAAAACAACTATACTCCAATAAAAATTATTAAACCCCCCAAAAAAAGAATTATTCCATTTTCAATGTCTACTTCTATAAATGCTAACATTATTGGCATTTATAATTCTCCTTTCATCACTACTTTCTACTTACAATTCTAAGTAAACTACCTTGTGTGTTTTGGGGACTGACACTGTTATTTAGTCTATGAGAAATAAATGAAGAGACTTCTGGTTTTATTTATGAAATGTAAGATCTTGGAAGTTGATATTCCTGTCCTTAAAGCAAGAAAAATATCTAGTAACTGAATATCAATGACATTTTTGAACCCATCAGAGAACTGAAGATTTGGGGCAAACTGATATCCCCAAAATGTGGTGAGACAGGCATATCCAAAGAGATATAAAAATTACAAAGCATAGCAAAAGGTAAGAGAAAACACAGACTAAAAAGACAAAGCAATCCATAGAACCAGATTTAGATATGACCCAGATGTTGGAATTATTAGACATTCATTTAAAACAACTATAAATAATATGTTAAACACTCTGTGTAGGAAAGTATTAACTCATCAGGCCTGGTTGCTCACATTGCATATTCCCAAGAAAGGCCTGTTTAGAAATGGCCCTTGACTGGCTCCCTGATGAGCCTTGTGTCTGTGGACTATTCTGCCTGATTAGAGCATTTTTGGATGCCTGAGGCCTTGAACCAAGTGGTATCAGTTTGATCAAATAGGTAATAGGGTTAATGCCTGTTTTTGTTCACAAAGGCTAGAGTCTGAATAACCGAGGTCAGTCACACAGGTGCTACATGTCTATGTGACTGATCCCCAATAAATAACCCTGGGCACCAATGATTGGGCGAGCTCTGTGATTAACAATACTATGTATGTATTACATAACATTACAGAAGAATTAAGCATGTCTGTGCAACTCCACCAGGAATCTTGTGCCTGGTTTCTTTTTCCTGGACTTTTCCCCATGTTCCCTTTTCCTTTGCTAATATTAATCTGTATTCTTTCACTGTAATAAATAGTAACCACACGTATATGACTTTTTCTAGGTTCTGGGAGCCCTTCTAGTAAATCATCAAATATGAGAAGATCTTAGGGATCTGGCCACAGGCTTTAATGGAAAAAAGTAGACAACATGCAAAATCAGATGGGTAATGTCAGCCTAGAGATGAAAACTTACAAGAAAGAATCAAAAAGAATGACTAGAAGTAAAAACTAAAGTAACAGAAATGAAGAATATCTTTGACAGTTTCATCAGTAGACATGAGAAAAAAAATCAGTGAATTTTAAGACAGCACAATACCAATGTTCCAAATTAAAACACACAAAAAACCAAAAATTAAATATGGAATAACGTATCCAAGAAATTTGGGACAATATAAAAGTTGTAATTTTGCATTATCAGAATACCAGGAGAAAAAAAGAGAAATGTTTGAAGAAATAAATACACAGGGTACAATTAAGTTTTCAAAGATGGAACAGACATGAAATGTCTCCAAGTTTCTTACAGTTTAGAATTTTTTTTAAAAAAGGCAATAATACAGTATTAATGCCTTCACTTCTAGAGATGTGTGAGGGACATGCAAATGATTGGGTATGGCTACTTTATAAGTGTGTTTGCATATATGAAATTAACTTCAATATGCACAATGTTCTTTTTAAAAATGCATGGAGGCTTTCTCTCACATGTACTCATGCATACCTGTTTTTGCAAATTATACTACAATTTGAAAACCTAACAAATTTAGCTCATATTAAAATTAGGACATGGACTATATCTGGGAGTACACAACAAAAACAGAGACTAAGTTGTCCCAACTAGACATTCGTTTCTTAAGATGTGTAACTTACATTTTTATATTTTAAGTGCTTGGTACAAAGTTCACAGAGTGATTTAGAATTTCAAATGTATTTGGGAAGATAGATAGTGAAATGTCTTTTTAAGTCAAAGAGTTCAGAGGAAATACAAGTTTTAAGTTTCAGGAGCATGCTTCCAGTTCATCTAATTTTCAAGTACTTATTGTACCAATAAATGTGAAGATAAACTTTAGGTGTCAGTATGCCTGAATGTTGTGACTGAATTGCTTCACATGATGAGAATTTAGTGACAGCCAAAATTTGATTAGATGTTGGTAGTCTGCTTCAAAAAAAAAATTATCTTCTCAAGTAATGTTTCTCTGTATATTAGCTCAGTAGAACTCAGAAGTCAAGAAGAGCAACACAGCCGTGGGGTTAGATAACATTCCTACAGTGTCAGTAGAATCATTTAGATCTAAATGTTATCAATTTATATGTCACAATAATGTAATATAATGATTCTTCTTAAACTTTGGTTTCATATTGCTTGGATAAATGTGATTTCTGGATCTGACTGTAATTCTAAACCATAGTAAAATTTATTTTAAGAATGATTATACTTCTCCTTCAATCATTCCTCTCCAAGATGAGGGAATGACTATCTAGAGGCTTTGAGAGGTGAAGCTGGGCATCTCTTTTTGGAATCCACCTGTGGGCAGAGTGAAGGCATTCTGCTTGCCCCTCTGAGCAGCTAGTTGTATAAGAACAGGGCCCTGTGGGGGAGGTCTGTGACTGTCCAGCTGTTGTTGCCCCCGAATTTTTAATGACTTAACTTGAACACTTGGAAGGCTGTACATGCCCAACAATGGACAACTGCCCAGTGTACTGTGTGTAACTGACCTGGATTTTGAGGCAGGGACTCAAGACAGCAGAGCATAAGGATGTGCGTTCACCACTTCTTATAAGAACACCAAAATCAAAACTAACTGCTGAACAACCATCAACAAAAAACACAGGAACCTACCAAAAAATATATCCTACAGCCAAAGACAAAGAAGAAGCCACAACAAGATGGTAGGAGGGGGTGCAATCATGATAAAATCAAATCCTATACCTGCTGGGTTGGCAACCCAAAAACTGGAAAACAATTATACCACAGAAGTTTTCCCACTGGAGTGATAGCTCTGAGCCCCACTCCCAGCCTGGGAGTCTAACAATGGGAGGAAGAGCACACAGAAAATCTGACTTTGAAGGTCAGCAGGGGTTGATTGAAGGAATTACACAGCACTGGGAGAAACAGAAACTTCACCCTTGGAGGACGCATACAAGGACCCGTGCACACCAGGACCCAAAGGAACAAAGCAGTGACTCCCATAAGAGACTGGGCCAGACCTACCTGCTGGTATTGGAGGGTCTTGCATGGAGGTGGGTGGATGGCAGTGGCTCACTGCAGGGACAAAGACACTGGCAGCAGTGGTGCTGGGGAGTACACACTGGCATGAGACCTCCAGGAAGCCGCCATGAGCCCCAACATACAGTCTGTAGACTCCAAGGTTGGGAAGCTTTAGGCCAAATAACCAACAAAACCTCACCCATCAACAGACAAGCAGCTTAAAGTCTTACAGAGCACAGCCCTGCCCACCAGAGGGACAAGACCCAGCTCCACCCACCACCAGTTGTTCCCATCAGGAAACCTGCACAAACTTCTCAGATAACCTCATCAACCAGAATGCAGACTGCAGAAGCAAGAAGAACTACAATCCTCCAGCCTACAGAATGGAAACCTCAATCAGAGAAAGTTAAACAAAATGAAACAGCAGAGGAAAATGTCCCAGATGAAGGAACAAGATAAAACCCCAGAAGAACTAAGTGAAGTGGAGATAGGCAACCATCTAGAAAAAGAACTCAGAATAATGATAGTGAAGATGATCCAGGATATCAGAAAAAGAATGGAGGTAAGGATCAAGAAGAAGGAGAAATGTTTAACAAAGACCTAGAAGAACTAAAGAACAAACAAACAGATGAACAATACAATATCTGAAGTGAAAAATACACTAGAAGAATCAATAGCAGATAACTGAGGCAGAAGAATGGATAAGTGACCTGGAAGACAGAATGGTGGAAATCACTGCCATGGAAGAGAATAAAGAGAATGAAAAGAAATGAAGACAGCCTCAAAGACCTCTGGGACAACATTAAATGCAACAACATTCACATTATAGAGATTCCAGAAGGAGAAGAGAGAAAGGACCTGAGAAAATATTTGAAGAGATAATAGCTGAAAACTTCCCTAACATGGGAAAGGAAACAGTCACTGAAGCCCAGGAAGTGCAGAGTCTCAGGCAGGATAAGCACAGAGGAACACACTGAGACACATAGTAATCAAATTAACAAAAATTAGAGACAAAGATAAAATATTAAAAGCAGCAAGGGAAAAATGACAACATACAAGGGAACTCCCTAAGGTTATCAGCTGATTTCTCAGCAGAAGCTCTGCAGGCAAGAAGGGAGTGGCATGATATATTTAAAATGATTAAGGGAAGAACCTACAACCAAGATTACTCTACCCAGCAAGGATCTCATTCAGATTCGAGGGAGAAATCAAAAGCTTTACAGACAAGCAATAGCTAAGAGAATTCAGCACCACCAAAATAAATGCTAAAGGAACTTCTCTAAGTGGAAAAGAAAAGGCCACAACTAGAAAAAAGAAAATTACAAATGGAAAAGCTCACAGGTAACACAGCAGTCCCCAACCTTTTTGGCACCAGGGACCAGTTTCGTGGAAGAAAACTTTTCCACAGACTGGGGTGGGGGATGGTTTCAGGATGACTCAAGAGCATTACATTTACTGTGCACTTTATTTCTATTATTATTACATTGTAATATGTAATGAAATAATTATACAACTCAGCATAATGCAGAATCAGTGGGAGCCCTGAGCTTGTTCTCCTGCAACTAGATGGTCCCATCTGGGGGTGATGGGAGACAGTGACACCCGAAGTGTGTTGCTTATGTCCAGTCTACTCCATAATCTCATTTTGGTTGCTGTCACTGTAGAAAACCCTGATTCACAAAGATAGGATGTTGGAAATGGAAGCAGGCCTTTCAATACTTTTGTGGCAATCTCAGGATATTCCACCTTGATTTTAATTCAGAATGTATGGAGATTTGAATTTGTCTCAAACATACTTTTAAGGCCACCGTCATTTGCAGTCTCAAGCAGTTGATCCTCTTCTAGCACAAAGTCGATTCACCTGGCTTATTTACAGATGGGTTGCAGATCCATTCCTTCCCAGTTTGGGGATCTTTTGTGGTTGGGAAGTAATGCTCAAACTCTTATGAAAGCTGAGATAGGTGATCATGCACCAGCTGGGAGAAAAAAGGTCCTGGCTCAGTCTCTTTCAAAATCTCTGCTAATGTTTGAAACGTCAAAAATCCCAATGGTCACTCATTGCTCCCATAATTCCAGTTTGGCTTTAAATGCAGCCACTTTATCTGCCAACTTGAACACAGTTGGCATTCTCTCCTGAAGTGACAGATTGAGTTCATTGAGCAGGTTGAATATGTCACACAAGTAAGCAAGTTTTGCAACCCATTCTGTGTCACTGAAGTGTGCTGCCAGTGGTGACTGTTTTTCTAAAGAAATATCTGGAGTGGCTCATGAAATTCAAAAACTCTGGCCAGTGATCTACCTTTAGAAAGCCATCTCACTTCTGTGTATAAGAGAAGATGTGTGTGTTCTGTGTCCATTTCCTTACAGAGCTGCACGAACAGATGTGAGTTAAGGGCATGTACTTTAATGTGGTTGATAATTTTAATCGCAACCTGAAAAACATTGTTAAGTTCAGGTGACATTTTTGACTAGCCAGCATTTCACTATGGATAACACAGTGTGTAGACTCACATCCAGAAGCGACCTCTTTGACCCGAATAGTGAAACCAGAAAGCTGTCCAGTAGTAGCAGCCGCTCCATCCATGCATATACAGACACAAATTGACCAATTCAGTTTTCCTGATATGTAATCATTCAAAGACTTGAATAGCTCTGCAGCTGTGGTGTTGGTTGGCAACAAAAGTGCACATAGCATATCCTCATGCACAACCTCCTGAAAAATATATCGCACAAAAACAAGCACTGTTGCCTTGTTGTCAACATCAGTAGACTCATCAACCTGGATTGCATACCACTGTGACTCATTAATCCTCTCTAACAATTGTGCTTCAATATCCTCTGCTACTTCATCAATTCATCTAGTTATGGTGCTAGCCAAAAGACGAACACTTGCCGCCTTTTGAACTGCAGCTTCTCCTAAAAGTCCATGACAAATGTCCTTAGCAGCAGGTAGGATCAACTCTTCACCAATAGTAAAGGGCTTCTTAGTTTTAGCAATGTGGTTAGCCACTAAGAATGAGGTTCTCAGTGCAGACACATTTGATGAAGTGGTGGCCTTCAATAATTGCTTCTGTTCTTTGTGTTCACTTTTCTTTTTTTTCTTTTGAAAAACTCCAGAGGCTTGTCTTTTTATGCAGAGTGCTTGGTCTCCACATGGAGAAGCAGTTTTGAAGGTTTTATGGCTTCATTGGATAGCCGGTCGCCACATATTATACAAAGCAGGCTTGGAGAATGTGAATCACCTGTTGCAATGAACCCATAACATAAGTAGGACTCTTTTTATTTTCTTTCAATGTATCTTTCTTTTTGTTGGCAGTCTTAGAGTCTTCTGCTGTCTCATCATTGGGTCTTTCTCCCTTTTCAAAGAAGCTCTTCAGCAATGTTTGTTTTTTACTCATTTTGGCTAGGATTAGCTTGTGGGCTTACCAAAACTGTGACTGAGAAAATTGTGCAGTATGGGAAAGAGGGTTGGAGAGAAGTGGTAAATAAAATAATGGAAGGGCCATGCGCATACTAAAATAAGTGTCAGTTTCTCCAGATGCAGCTTTACAACTGAAGTACATCAACTCACTTGCCACTATAAACCCTGCCACCAGATGCAGCTTAATTGTCAATCGCCACTCATTGATAGGGTTTTGATATGAGTCTGTAAGCAACTGATTTATTATGATCTCTGTTCAGTCAGACCTCTCTGCTAATGATAATCTGTATTTGCAGCTGCTTCCCAGTGCTAGCATCACCGCCTCAGCTCCACCTCAGATCATCAGGCATTAAACTCTCGTAAGGAGTGTGCAACATAGATCCCTCACATGTGCAGTTCACAATAGGGTTCATGCTCCTATGAGAATCTAATGCCACCTCTGATCTGACAGGAGACAGAGCTCAGGTGGTAACATGAGTGATAGGGAGCATCTGTAAATACAGATGAAGCTTCGCTTGCTCACCCACCGCTCACCTCCTGCGGTGCGGTCCGATTCCTAACAGGCCACAGAGTGGTACCAGCCCATGGCCCAGGGGTTGGGGACCCCTGAGGTAAAGGCAAACACACAGTAAAGGTAAGAAACCATCCACATACAAATACGATATAAAAATCAGCAATCATGAGAAGGGGAGAACACAAATGCAGGATATTGGAAATGCATTCAAAATTAAAAGACCAGCAACTTAAAACAATCTTGTTTATATATAGAATGCTGTATCAAAACCTCATGGTAACCACAAACTGAAAATCTACAATAGATACACAAACACAAAAGAAAAAGGAATCAAAACACAAGACTAAAGTTAGTGAGCAAAGCACAAGAGAACAAAAGAGTAAGGAAAGAAAAACCTGCAAAAACAAACCCCAAATAATTAACAAAATGGCAATAAGAATATACATATCGATAATTACCTTAAATGTAAATGGATTAAATGCTCTGACCACAAGACACAGACTGGATGAATGGATACAAAAACTAGACCCATATATATGCTGTCCACAAAAGACCCACTTCAGATCTAGGGATGCATAACGAATGAAAGTGAGGAGGTAGAAAAAGGTATACCATGCAAATGGAAATCAATAGAAAGCTGGAGTAGCAATACTCATATCAGAAAAAATAGACTTTAAAATAAAGAATGTTACAAGAGACAAAGAAGGACACTACATAATGATCAAGGGATCAATCCAAGAAGAAGATATAACAATTGTAAATATATATGCACCCAACATAGTATTTGCCTTATATATTGAGGTGCTCCTAACAGCCATAAAGGGAAAATCAACAGTAACAAAATAATAGTGCAGGACTTTAACACCCCACTTTCATCAGTAGATGAAAATCAATAAGGAACCAGACAGAAAATCAATAAGGAAACACAGGCCTTAAATAACACATTATACCAGATGGATATAACTGATAGTTATAGACCATTCCATCCAAAAGCAGCAGAATACACATTCTTCTCAAGTGCACATGGAGCATTCTCCAGGATTGGCCACATGCTGGGCCACAAAGTGAGCCTGGTAAATTTAAGAAAATTGAAATCATATTAAGCATTATTTCTGACCACAACACTATGAGATTAGCAATCAACTACAAGAGAAAAACTCTAAAAAACACAAACACATGGAGGCTTGAAAATATGCTACTAAACAACCAATGGATCACTGAAGAAATCAAAGAGGAAATCAAAAAATACCTAGAGAAAAATGAAAACAAAAACACTATGATCCAAAACCAATGGGATGCAGCAAAAGCAGTTCTAAGAGGGAAGTTTATAGCAATACAATCTTACCTCAAGAAATGAAAGAAAAAAAAAAGCTCAAATAAACAACCTAAACTTACATCTAAAGCAACTAGGGAAAGAAGAACTAACAAAAGCCAAAGTTAGCAGAACTGAAGAAATCGTAAAGATCAGAGTGGAAATAAATGAAATAGAAATAGAAAAAATAGCAAAGATCAATGAAACTAAAACCTGGTTCTTTGAAAAGATGAACAAAATTGATAAACCTTTAGCTAGACTCATCAAGAAAAAAAGGGAGCAGGCTCAAATCAATAAAATTAGAAATGAAAAAGGGGAAGTTACAACAGACTCCACAAATAGTACAAAGATTCATAAGAGACTACTACAAGCAACTATATGCCAATAAAATGAACAATCTGGAAGAAATGGACAAATTTTTAAAGGTACAATCACCCAAGTTGAACCAGGAAGAAATAGAAAATATGAACATACCAATCACAAGTCCTGTATTGAAAGTATGATTTAAAAGCACCCAACAAACAAAAGTCCAGGACCAGATGGCTTCACATGAGAATTCTATCAAACATTTAGAGAAGAGTTAACACCTAAATTTCTTAAACTATTTCAGAAAATTGCAGAGGAAGGAATACTCCCAAACTCATTCTATCATCACCCTGATACCAAAACCAGAGAAAGATACCACAAAAAAAGAAAATTACAGGCCAATATCACTGATGAATATAGATGCAAAAATCCTCAACAAAATACTAGCAAATCTAACAGTACATTAAAAGGATCATACACCATGATCAAGTGGAATTTATCCCAGGGATGCAAGGATTTTTCAATATCCACAAATCAGTGTGATACACCACATCAACAAATTGAATAAAAACGATAGTCGTTTCCAAAGATGCAGAAAAAGTTTTGACAAAATTCAACAACCATTTATGATAAAGACTGTCCAGAAAATGGGCATAAAAAGAATATACCTCAACATAATAAAGGCCATACATGACAAACATACAGCTAACATCATACTCAATAGGGAAAAACTGAAAGCATTTCCTCTAAGACCAGCAACAAGACAAGGATGTCTGCTCTTGCCACTTTTATTCAACATTGTTTTGGAAGTCCTAGCCATGGTAATCAGAGAAGAAAATGAAATAAAAGGAATACAAATTGGAAAACAAGAAGTAAAACTGTCACTATTTGCAGACACCATAATACTATACACAGAAAATCCCAAAGATGCTACTGGAAAACTACTAGAGCTCATCAATGAATTTGGTAAAGTGGCAGGATACAAAATTAATACACAGAAATCTTTTGTATTTCTGTACTCTAACAGCATAAGATCAGAAAGAGAATTTACAGAAACAGTCCCATTTACCATCACATCAAAAAGAATAAAATACCTAGGTATAATCCTATCTAAGGAGACAATAGACCTATACTCCAAAAACTGTAAGACACTGATGAAAGAAATAAAGATGACACAAACAGACGGAAAGATATCAGGTTCTTGGAGTGGCAGAATCAATATTGTCAAAATGACTATACTATCAGGGCAATCTACAGATTCAATCCAATCCCTATCAAATTACCAATGGCATTTCCCACAGAACTAGAAAAATCTTAAAATTTGTTTGGAGACACAAAGAGACCCTGAATAGCCAAAGCAATCTTGAGAAAGAAAAACGGAGCTGTAGGAATCAGGCTCCCTGGCTTCAAACTATACTATAAATCTACAGTCATCAAAACAGTATGGTACTATTAAAAAAGCATTTTTGATTAGAGGTTTGTAACCAGCTGGTTTTAATAAGACATAAGAATTTTTTGAGAGCATCATTTAGTTCCCCATACATGATACACTGTTCACGACTGAACCAATGTTTTCCTCAAACGTTAAAATATTTCTCTTATTATCTTATTTATGTTTTTAATTTACTTAGTAAACCCTTTCATCTCATGTAGTATTAAGGTAACTTTGAGAATAAGTCTTACATAAATTTTTATAGATTTCTATTTAGTGGAATCAGATTTCAGCTTATACTGGAATCCTTTTTTTGTATATCTTCAATGTTAAATGACTTGAATAACAACTACCTTAATGTTGTTTAGACCAGATTTAATAAACATCAAAGAGTTATCAACAAAGAAAACCAGTATGGTGCTGGCACAAAAAGAGAAATATAGATCAATGGAACAGGACAGAAAGCCCAGAAATGAACCCACACACCCATGGTCAATTAATTTATGACAAAGGAGACAAGACTATGCAGTGGAGAAAAGACAGTCTCTTCAATAATTCTTGCTGGGAAAACTGGACAGTTACAGCTACATGTAAAAAATGAAATCAGAACACTCTTTAACACCACTCACAAATATAAACTCAAAGTGGATTAAAGGCCTAAATGTAAGACTGGATACTATAAAACTCTTAGAGGAAAACATAGGCAGAACACTCTCTGACATAAATCGCAGCAATATCTTTTTCAATCCATCTCCCAGAGTAATGGAAATAAAAACAAATGTAAACAAATGGTACCTAATTAAACTCAAAAGCTTTTTGCACAGCAAAGGAAACCATAAACAAAATGAAAAGACAACCCAGAGAATGGGAGAAAATATTTGCAAATGATACGACTGACAAGGGATTAGTCTCCAAAATTTACAAATGGCTCAACACCATAAAAACAAACAGTGCAATCAAAAAATAGGCAGAAGACCTAAATACACATTTCTCCAAAGAAGACATATAGATGGCCAAGAGGCACATGAAAAAATGTTCAATATCGCTAATTATTAGAGAAATGCAAATCAAAACTACAATGCGATACTACATACACCAGTCAGAATGGCTATCATCAAAAAATCTGCAAACTATAAATGCTGGAGATGGTGTGAAGAAAAGGGAACTCTTCTACACTCGGTGGGAATGTAAATTGGTACAGTCACTATGGAGAACAGTATGGAGGTTTCTTAAAAAACTAAAAATAGATACCATATGATCCAGCAATCCCACTCCTGGGCATATATCCAGAGAATAGCTTAGTTCAAAAGGATACATGCACCCCAATGTTCATTGCAACACTGTTTACAATAGCTAAGATGTGGAAGCAACCTAAATGTCCATCAACGGATGAATAGATAAAGAAAATGTGGTACATATATACAACGGAATATACTCAGCCATTAAAAAGAATGAAATAATGCCATTTTCAGCACCATGGTTGGACCTGGAGATTATCATAGTAAGTGACATAAGTCAGACAGAGAAAGACACATGTTATATGACATCACTTATATGCAGAATCTAAAAAAAAATTATACAAATGAACTTATTTACAAAATAGAAACTGACTCATAGATTTAGAGAATGAACTTATGGTTACCAGGGGGAAGGATGGAGGTGAGGGACAGATTGGGAGTTTGGGATTGACATGTACACACTGTTATATTTAAAACAGATAACTAACAAGGACCTCTGTATAGCACAGGCAGCTCTACTCAATATTCTGTAATTACCTACATGGGAAAAGAATTCGAAAAAGATTAGATACATGTATATGTATAACTGAATCACTTTGCTGTACACGTGAAACTAACAATATTGTTAATCAACTATAGTCTATTATAAAATAAAAACTAAAAAAAACTATTACCTCTTCCATATATCATAAATAAAAATACTAAAATATTTTTTAAAAATGAATAAACTGGGGGAGTATAAGTAATAGTAGACATAGAAAAAATGGCTTATTTGAGACAATTGAAAAAGCAATAGGTATTCACAAGGGAGCAATAGGTATTCATAAGGGAGACAATATTGTTAATCAACTATAGTCTAATATAACATAAAAACTAAAAAAAACTATTACCTCTTCCATATATCATAAATAAAAATGCTAAAATATTTTTAAAAAATGAATAAACTGGGGGAGTATAAGTAATAGTAGACATAGAAAAAATGGCTTATTTGAGACAATTGAAAAAGCAATAGGTATTCATAAGGGAGACAAAAGGAATGCATAGAGCAGAAAAGAAAAAAATTTAAAATTGGGTAATGGAAAGTTTTAATAATCATTGACCTATGTAGGCATGGAAAGTAGAAAGAAGATGTTCTTATACTTTTTCAAAATAAATCAATACACGAGTAAAGCATCATATATCTACAATAACTTTCTAGGTATTATATCTTAAACTATATGTGGGAACACTAACAAAGCAGGCTGAAAACAGTGTTTGGATTAATCTGTAGAGCTCAGAAATCATTAGGATGTTTAGCAGATTAGGATCCAAATTCAGTGAATGTGGGTGTGTATGTGTGTGTGATATTTTTATATACAAATGTGTTTAAATATTCATTGGACTTTTAAAACAGAATATACATTTATAAATTGAGATTAAATGCATACACAGCTTTTGTTTTGCTTTTTTACTTAATACCATAATATTTGATTTCATTAAAATTGTTTTAAATCTTCACTTTTGAAAACTTCCCTGTAGTCAGTCATATAGATCCATGGTAATATATTTAATGATTCCTTGCTGTAGAATATTTATTTCACTTTCCCTTGTCTTTTATTGATAAATTTGCAACGAACATCATTGCATATACTGATAAAACTTTTTTTTCCATTTAGGAAAATCTAGAAATGGAAATACTGGGTCAAGCGTACAGCTACTATAAAGACCCACAAAATATAATGAAAAGTTGCTTTCTAAATGAATTATTTATGGTACTCTGAAACCAAAGTAACATGAGCTCCAAAGAAAATGCATAGTACAATGTTTTTTAAAATAGTTGATGCAGGGACCAGATAAAGGTAATGTCATAAAGGGAAAGTCAGTGGTTCTTTTCAGTTCATCTCACATGTGCATAAGTGCAAGAAAATCACAGAACCTACCATATGGATAGCAAAGACAGGAGAATCTTTCTTTCCATTTTACACAATTATGAGGTCTTGAGCCTTCTTCATAAAACTTTCCTTGACATTTACACACATCATTACAAATATGCACTGAGTCATTTCTTGGCTCCTTACAGTGATTAGAGTGCCTGTGATTTCTTCTTTTTTTTTTCTCAGTGAATTATTTTGAAGTTTTCTTTTGCTTCTCGGTAAATTGCTATTGTAATGTGAATTCCTTTCTGAATGGTATAGAATAATTTCACTTGTTGAAAAGAATTCAATAGGAAGCTACATTTTGGAAAGAGAATATCTGTGTATGACAATTATATATGGTAAACTTACAAATACCCCATGAAATGTGCTTTATGAATATTCAAATTGCCCTCCATTTAAGTAGGTGTATTATCCAGTCTTGAATAGCATTTAGTGATTTAAAACTGATGCAAACTTTTTGTATTTTGTATCCATAAAATGGAGTCCTACGTTTTGTTCAAGTGATGTTTTTATCGGGTGCTATACCATTTATTTGAATGTGTCCTCTCAATTGGATACTTTCACCTGGAATAGTCAAAAGAGATCACTGAATCCAAACATCTATACCCTTTTTCCTCACTTTATCATTCTTCAATAAATTCTCCACGTTGCAACCAGAGTAATATTTTTAAAACTGTATTTGATTATGCAGTGCTTCTGATTAAAACCTTTCTGTGGCTTTAAAACACATTTAAGAAAAGGACAAGGATGCTAGTATGGTTTACAGTCCTGAGAAAACCAGGACTTTTCCTATTATCCAAGCTTCTTTTCTCTTTACTTCAATTATCCTTTAGGCCTACCCACACAACCCCATCTACCACAATGACATACCACATATTACATACTGTTTTCCATCCAGACATAATTATCCATTCTTATGAGACACTGATTTTCTTGCTTTCCTAAGTATTTTGTTCATAATGTACTTTTCTGCAAGTTATTTATGTCAATAGTGCTCACCCCTTTATCTTCAATTGGCTAAATCCTCAACTTTTGGGGTTTAGCTTAGATGTCATTTCCACTGGGAAGAAGAATTTGGTTCCACATGTTTGACCATAAAACACTTCCCTACAAAGGCATAAGTCTATATTTATTCCATCATATGTCGATCACACTATATTGAAATTGCATAGTGTATAAACCCTTAGATTGTGAAGTCTGTTTATGGCAGAGGTAACATCTACAATTATTCACTAGTTTATCTCATCTACTAACACTGTTTGGCATATGTTACACTCTACAAGTGTTTATGTAATGGACAAATGAAGCAATGAGAACATGAACATTTGGGGTTTTTAACTCTGAAATTTAAAAGAATAAATTGTTGAGATTGGCAAATTCAAATTATGACATGAGAAAAAATACTGACATTAAAAGGATCATACACCATGATCAAGTGGGATTTATTCCAGGGATGCAAGGATTCTTCAGTATATGCAAATCAATGTGATACACCACATTAACAAATTAAGGAATAAAAACCATATGATCATCTCAATAGATGCAGAAAAAGCTTTTGACAAATTTCAACACCAATTTATGATAAAAACTCTCCAGAAAATGGGCATAGAGGGAACTTACCTCAACATAATAAAGGCTATAAATAACAAACCCACAGCAATCATCATTCTCAATGGTGAAAAACTAAAAGTATTTCCACTAAGATCAGGAAAAAGACAAGGATGTCCACTCTCACCACTGTTATTCAGCATAGTTTTGGAAGTCCTAGCCATAGCAATCAGAATAAAAAGGAATAAAAGGAAACCAAACTGGAAAAGAAGTAGTAAAACTGTCACTGTTTGCAGATGACATGATACTATACATAGAAAATCCTAAACATACCACCAGAAAACTACTAGAACTAATGAATGAATTTGGTAAGGTTGCAGGATACAAAGTTAATGAACAGAAATCTCTGGCATTCTTATACACCAACAATGAAAAATCAGAAAGTGAAATTAAGGAAACAATCCCATTTACCATTGCAACAAAAAGAATAAAATACTAGGAATAAACCTGCCTGAGGAGGCAAAAGAATTCTACTCAGAAAACTATAAAACAATGATGAAAGAAATCAAAGATGACATAAACAGTTGGAGAGATATACAATGTTCTTAGATTGGAAGAATCAATATTGTAAAAATGACTATACTACCCAAAGCAATCAACAGATGCAAGGCAATCCCTATCAAACTACCAGTGGTATTCTTCACAGAATTAGAACAAAAAATTTTACAATTCATGTGGAAACACAGAAGACCCTGAATAGCCAAAGCAGTCTTGAGAAAGAAAAATGGAGTTGCAGGAATCAGGCTCCCTGACTTCAAATTATACCACAAAGATACAGTAATCAAGACAGTATGGTACTGGCACAAAAACAGAAATACAGATCAATGGTACAGGATACAATGCTCAGATACAAACCCATGCACATGCGGGCACCTAATTTTTGACAAAGGAGGCAAGAACATAGAATGGAGAAAAGACAACCTCTTCAATAAGTGGTGCTGGGAAAACTGGACAGCTACATGTAGTACAAATGGATTAAAGACCTAAATGTAAGACCAGACACTATGAAACTCTTAGAGGAAGACATGGGAAAAACACTCTTTGACATAAACCACAGCAAGATCTTTTTTGACCCACCTCCTAGAGTAATGGAAATAAAACCAAAAATAAACAAATGGGACTTAATTAAACTTAAAAGCTTTTGCACAGCAAAGGAAACCACAAACAAGACCAAAAAACAACCCTCAGAATGGGAGAAAATATTTGCAAATGAAACAACAGACAAAGCATTAATCTCCAACATACACAAACAGTTCATGGAGCTCAGTATCAAAAAAATAAACAATCCAGTTAAAAAATGGGCAGAAGACCTAAATAGACATTTCACCAAGGAAGAGATACAGATGGCCAAGAGGCACATGAAAAGGTACTCCACATCCCTAATTATTAGAGAAATGCAAATCAAAACTACAATGAGGTATAACCTCATGCCAGTCAGAATGGCCATTATCAAAATATCTAGAAACAATAAATGCTGGAAAGGGTGTGGTGAAAAGGGAACCCTCCTGCACTGTTGGTGGGAATGTAAATTGATACAACCACTATGGAGAACAGTATGGAGGTTCCTTAATAAACTAAAAATAGAACTACCATATGACCCAGCAATCCCTCTACTGGGAATATACCCTGAGAAAACCATAATTCAAAAAGAGACATGTACCATAATGTTCACTGCAGCACTATTTACAATAGCCAGGACATGGAATCAACCTAAATGACCATCGACAGATGAATGGATAAAGATGTTCCACATATATACAATGGAATATTACTCAGTCATAAAAAGAAATGAAATTGAGTTATTTGTACTGAGGCGGATGGACCTAGAGTCTGTCATACAGAGTGAAGTAAGTCAGAAAGAGAAAAACAAATACCGTATGCTAACGTATATATATAGAATCTAAAAAAAAAAAAAATGGTTCTGATTAACCTAGTTGCAGGGCAGGAATAAAGATGTAGACATAGAGAATGGACTGGAGGACACGGGGTGGGAGGGGGAAGCTGGAACGAAGTGAGAGTAGCATCGACATATATACACCACAGAATGTAAAATAGTTAGCTAGTGGGAAGCAGCAGCATAGCACAGGGAGATCAGCTCAGTGCTTTGCGATGATCTAGAGGGGTGGGATAGGGAGGATGATATCCCCTCAAGAGGGAGGGGATATGGGGACATATGTATGCATATGGTTGATTCACTCTGTTGTACAGTACAACAGAAACCAACACAGTATTGTGAAGCAATTATACTCCATTAAAGATCTGTTTATATATATATATATATATATATATATATTTGATTAGGATACACAAAAAAAGAAAAAATACTACTCAAATTTATTATACAGTTGACATTGATGTAAGATTAAGGAGTGGAATTCTGATATGATTTTTTTTATTCTTTCTTACAGGGAAAATGATAAAAACTCTTAGTTTCTGCAAAGAGAATTGATTTTATTCTTCTCAGCTCACATTTTTGTTCTGCTTTTATTTTCCAAATCCTCTGCTTCACTTGTGTTTGTTCCAACTTATTCTTGATGCCTCTGTATGCACATGTGCTTCTTGTATCCACACACTACCTGGGCACAAACACAGAGACTGTTCCTCTTACTGCTTCAGAAGTTAGAGGTGTTCCTATTTGTTCAGTTTTGGAATGGTTTTCAAGGCAATGAAGCAGAAAAATAAAACTTATTGGAAGTATTTCTTGGCCAGCTGACTGTTTCACTTCTTCCCCTGTGTCTATCTTTAAGGTACCATGGAATTCTCAATGTAGGGTATGTAGAAAGTGCTTGAGGCATATTGACAAAATAATATGATCAAAATGTAACTATGACATTGTTCCTAAGAAAGCTCAATGTTCTATCCCAATCCTTTAATATTATGTCATTTAATTTATTCATAAACAAATTTATTCATTCAATAAATATATATTGAACTTGTTAGTGTTAAATACCATAAAATTTTGCTAATCTCCTTGATTTCATGAAGAATCAGAATAATCTTTTAAAATTAACTTGCTCTAGTTACTTCACTACCTAAAATCCCTCAGTGACTTCGCATTGCTTTTAGAAAAACATCCAAAATATTTACAGTCTTGTATAATCCTGAATGTTCTGAAGTCTGCAAATCTCTCCAATATGTTACTATTCTTAATATTCTTCTCGTCGCTCAATATACTCTAGCAATACTGCCTTATTTTCTGTTTCTCAAAACAGGCCAATATTTATTTACCTGAAATAATTTGTTCCACTTTTTTTATAGCTGTCACTTTTTTATCCCTCATATTTCTTCCAAGATTGTATCATTTAAGCTATTCTTGACTACCCAAACTAGAAATTTCTAATCTAATTTATTGTCTATTTCATTACCCATACATTTTCTTCATAGCACTTATCTATACCTCTAATTGTTTTCCTTCTTTATACAACTATTTACTTTTAGCTTGTGTCCCTGAAGTAAGTTCTACAATGGAAGAGTACTTGTTTCTTGATATCTCCAGATACTAGAAAAGTGATGAATAAATTAATAAGTAGATAATAAAATGATAGATTATACCCATGTTCAATATTCTTCTTTCCAAATCTCCCCAGAAGGACTTTCATAGAGACTTTGCCAAACTAAGACAGAGTACTCATCCATTCCATTTCAAGGTTGTGATAACAAGCATGTGATAACAAGCATGCTGGCTTCCATAGCCCAGTGGCTCAAGTTAAGGGTCTAGGTCTTATTCTAATGACTATCAACTGCCTAGGCGTTTCCAAGCGTCACTTACAAAATCTTACTTATTCAATATCCTTCCTTCTTACATGCCTTTAAACATCATAAGAAAAGATCTCAAAGATACTCATACAAGCAGAATTTTCAGGTTATGTTTTTATCTTTATGTTTTCTTTAGTTCAGTCTTTAACCTCATAGTATGTTAAATGATTACTCTCCAACTTCTGTGAAATGTTTTGTACATCCTCCCAGAAAAAAAAAACAGCTAAGAAATCGATGTTGAAAATGAGAATTTCTACTCATCAACAAATTTTACCCTATGAAAACCCAAATCCCAAATATCACAGTTTGTAAAGAAATCTGTTTTGTTGGTGACAGAACTAGACTTTGAGTATTCCATTCATCACTTCCTTAGTGGAAAACTTCTCAGCACTGGAGCCTTTTTTCTTCCACAGTGACAAAATAAATGTTGCTGGAATACACTGAAAATTGGGTCAGTAAATCAGAAAACACTGATCTGTTTTAAACAAAGATCAAGTTTTGAGTCTTTTTAGTCCTTTTAACTCCTCAGGCCAAAATGCATGAATCATGGTTGATGAGAAATCTGACTTCTTTCCTCATTTTTGATAGCATTATGCCCTCCTAGCTTTTTATCAAGTCTATCATTTAATGAACTCTTTATGAAGTCTAAAAAGAGAACTTTCCACCAAACGTTATTACTCAGTGACTGAAAGAAAGTGTATTAGTCAGGGCTCTGCAGAGAAACAGAACCAGGAGACTCTCACACTCTCTCTGTCTCAATCTGTCTCTCTGTAACTGAGCAGGACCCTATGGGGCCTTCCCAGGATAGACCCTTCCCCCATATCCTCTGCTTTAGCTCCTCTCTGAAGTACTTAGATAACAGTATCTGATGAACATTTCCTGAGTTGTTTTACAAATGTGAAAAACCACCCTACCAAATGGAAGATGTTAACTACTTGATGACCATGAGCCTAAGGACTGATAAGGTTATCAGCCAGTCAGAGAATTGTGCATGAGCTGATCACAGACCCTGTGACCTCTCCTCCCTCACCTGGCTTTTTAAAACTGCTTTGTTGAAAGTCTTTGGGGAGTTCAGGGATTTTGGGGGGCCTGAGCCTCCTTGCATGGCTCTGCAATAAACATTTCTCTGCTCCAAACTCTGACATTTCAGTTTGTTTGACCCCACTGTGTGTCAGGCACACAAACTTGCGCTAACATCTCCAGATAGATAGATATAGATATAGACAGATATAGATCTCTCTCTATATATAGTGTATAGTGTGTGTGTGTATGTATATATATATATATATATTTATGATATAGATGAGAGAGAGAGAAAGGCTATATATATTCACTTACAACCATTTATATATGGATAAAGGGAGAAATTTATTACAGGAAATTGGTTCACATGATTAGGGAGGCTGAGTAGTCCCTAGATCTGCAATCAGCAAGCAGGAGACCCAGGAGACCCAATGGTATAGTTCTAGTCTGAGTGTGAAAGGCTGAGAAGCAGGAGAGCTGATGGTGTAAGTTCCACGTCTATAAAGTACGAGAAGACAAATGTCCCAGCTCAAAGAGAGCCAGAGAGAAAATTCTCATTTCTTCTACCTTTTTACGCTATTTGGGCCTTCAACAAATTGGTTGAGGCCCACCCACATTGGGGAGAGCAATTTGATATATGCAGTCTACTAATTCAAATGTTAATCTCATCCAGAAAAAACCTCACAGACATACACAAAATAATGTTTAATCAAATACCTGGGTAACTGTGGCCCAGCCAAGTTAACACATAGAACTAAACATCACAAAAAGGATTCGAAAAATGGGTTTGTACCGAGTGACCTACTGAATATGATAAGCCATAACCTATGTTAATAGACAATTTATAGAGATAAGCAACAAAGATGTGGTTCTCTAGAAAAGCATATCTTGGTGTAAATTGTTTGGAATATAAACATAATGATATTGGAATTAGAACATACAAATATAGGAGGGAAAGTATAAAGACTTTTAGATAATAAAAACTATGGCTGACTCTGGAAGGAGTTTTTATTTTCCACTAGCCACAGAAAGGAAGGTTTTTGTCTCAGATTTAACAGATTTTCTAGTTTTCCTGTTTAGAGACTAAAATCTTAATCTTCTCAGTGAAGCATGCATTGAATTAAATGCTGAACTGAAACTTCAGAGAGCAAGCAAAAATATATATGTATTTCATATATATTTCCCTCATACAGTCAATCATCTGATTTAGTTATATATCAAAAAGATTTCATCCTCCTAAGGGTTTGAAACTTTTTTTCCTCTTTTCTTTCTGCTAACCGACTAAGAAAAGAGTTGAAAGAGTAGAAATAGTCTTATTTGAAATAATTTTCTCTGGAACCTTAATACAGATTTTCTTGAAATTTCACAGAAAGCATTTTGTAACGTATCCAGGCCACAGTTACAAGCAGACAGAAGTTTGTGGAAATTCTTCAAGTCAAACAATTCAGGCAGATTATTCAATTCAGCCTAATGAGTTGTCCAGCAGATTGGTACATGAGTAAATGTTTAGGAAAACTTGACATTCCAATATGAAAGTTGGCTCAATATCCTATCCATTTATGTCTTTTCTAGGTCAAAGGTTCATAACGTTTTTCCGATCATGGACCCTTTGGCAGCTATCAGAGAAAGCTGATCTCAGAATACTGTTTTTAAATGTACTAATAGTGTTACAAAGGGACTATAAGGGACACAAATGTATTTAAATAGTTATCAAAATATGGGGGAAATCAGTGATATATTTATTGTGGAAGCCATCATAGTACACCACTTAGATCTCATCATTCAGGAGAAAACCTGCTGTGAGAAGCACCATGGGCTTACAGTCTCCATTTGTCTCACCTTCAGGATCCACAGGCTCCTCCCATGCAATGACTGAGCACAGCAGAGTTGACAGTTTGGGACAATCCCACCCAGCACTGAATTCCTCCAAAAACAATCCTTACACTGTGGCTTCTCATGGATCTTCTCATGGTCAAGACTTTTTCAGAGGTGCCTGGCCATCTGAGGATCTTTCTACCATCCCTTCTTCCTTCCCTGTCTCCTTTCACAGGGTTTGGATCAGCATCACAGTCTAACACTGACTATTCTTTCTCCCTCTGCTTCTTACCCTTTACAGGCATTTCTCTCAATAATTTTCTGTACTTTTAATTCTCTTTTGATATCTGCCTCCAGCAGAATCCAATCTGACACATAGATTAACTCATTATTAATAACTAACCTGTTATGCTATTAATGCATTTAACAAAATAATCTAGGAAAGTATTTAGTAACTACTAAAGTTTTTTAAATAATTATGAGCCTAAATTTATTTCCAAGTTTCATCAACTATAATATGCTCAGAAAAAGGTCTGTAAATTTTATTGTTGGCAAAATTTCAGGTAGTGCTATGTTACATTCCAGGTATATTATATTATTGTACACATGCATAATTGACGGAAATGCTGAATTTTAGTACAAGGACAGTAAAAATGTAGATCTATTTTTCTCATCTGACTTTATCGATATGCTGAGTATCATCCAGGTATGTTCAAGGACTCTAGAAAAAGAAACTCTCCATTAAGCAAGGGTCTTAGAATATTGGTAAGAAGTAATGGTCAGTCGTACATCAAGCTTCTTTTACCTGAATTGTTAGCCAAAAACTACTGCCTATAGAAATGCTGCAAAAACCTATGCTTGACTTTTTCTTATTTTACTTCTTTATGCCAATTTATTTTCTTTTTAGTTTTTTGTGGCAAAATAGAGGAATATTCACCTACAACCATCCATAATTTTTAGTATGAATACTATTGCTCTTGCTTTGGAATTTATAAATATAATTTTCTTCAAAAATACTTTATAAGTTGTGTGCAAATGCATAGCATAGGTTATTAAATTGTTATTTTCTCACTCTAATTTTCTACTTCAATTCATTTCGGTTGTTTACTCTTCTAAGACATATATGCACACACCACATCCTTTGTTATCTCTTCAATTTCAGAGATTATAGTAATGCTTGTCACTCTTCAGATAGGAAACTGAAGATTAGTATATATTCAATAATTTCCCAGAGAATAGTCACAACTATACTAATTTCTTTCAAAAAGGTTCCATGGAGAAATTAAAGTCAAGCTGCAATTTGCTTTTTGTAAAAGAATGAATTAAGGTGTATGATTTCTAATGTTTACATAGTTGATTAAGTAGAACTTAAGTGTTGACTGAGATGTGACCTCAGGTCAACAGAACTGGACGTTCAGATGGGAAGTCAAAATTAGATTGCACAGAGCTCTTATTTCTCATCTCTACCTCACTGCTTCTATGAACTTAGCACCTAGGGTTTCATTCCCGTTATTCATATTTAACACATTAAATCTGAACCACATCTCTTCAAATTAGTAATGTCTATATTTTCTTTGAGGATCATTACAACATCCTTACTTCACAGTTACTTGACAATTCGAACTCAAATTTATCTCCATTTCCATTTAGCCACGAAGAAAGTTGTACCATGTATTAAGTCTCCATTAGGAAATGACATGTTGAAATCATTAGCTTCTGATTTGCCTTCTCTAACCACAGAATCTTGTTTTTATCTTTATGCATCTCTCTTCTATTGAAATATTGAGTATTTCTCATTTTAAGCTTCAGTCCGTGGACTTTATTCTAACTCTTTAGTCAATCTCTTCCTCCTGACTTCTTTTGCCATTCTAGTCTACTTTTTAATTATTTCCTCTCTAGAAATCTTGACCTTCACAGAGCTCATTAAACACACTTTTTCAGTGTTCCATCAGGTAGTACCCAATTGGTTCATATCACTGGACATAAACATGCTTCTGTGAAGATTGTATAAATATCATGCTATATGATATTCACTAAGATTGCACTGCTGGAGGTGCCTTGACTGATAAACTAAGGACTTCTAAATGTCCTTGGCAAGCAATGAGAATCAGTAATGCTTCTGAGCAGGATTAAGCTGTGATAGAAGCAATAACTTTTTCATATGTACATTAATGTTTGAAACTGATAGTAGAGGTGTTATAATACTCAAGGAAATCAATTTGGCATCTGCTGTAATAGCTCAGAAATTATTATCACCTCTTTTATTATAGTCTAGGTATAGAAAGCAATATTTTTCTGCTTTTATCTTCTAGAGAAGATGTCATTAGCTATCCTAGTAGTTCAAGATTCTGGAATATCAGGACCCTAAATCTTAGAGAATAAATATTCACTGAGCTATATTTATAGGAACAATAAATCTGTTGGAGAGAAGGCAAGAGAGGACCGAATATTCCATTCTATGCTTAACTGGCATAGAAGCCAAAAAACAAAAACAAAAACAGTGGCAGCATACAAAATAGTGCTTTGAGGGGTCTGGTTTAATCTACTAAAGATGCAGATGTTATATTTTTAGTTCATCTCCACCTACAATATTAAACAAACAAAAAAATCTCAGTCTGTAACCTTAAAGAAGAATGTTGGATAATATGAAACCACAAGTCACTTCTGCCTATCAGGAAATCTATTCCACATTATACATATTGAATATTATAGTTGTTCCTTGATGTAAATATTCCATTAACATCACAATACAGATTTCAGCCCAAAGAAGAAGAAAGGAAGCAAGCCTTGGTGTAACGGACTATGAAAGAACTTGCTCGAAGAGTGGTGAACTTCCTATAATCACAACCTGACACTAGTTTTTGGTACCTCAGAGGAAAAATGTAGCTATAGATTCTTATGTAGCAATTGTTTGTACTTAAAGCCTGGACTTTAAGAAGTTAGAGCACAATATATTCTCTAATTATAAAAACTGGGTTAATAAAGTGGTCCCTTACAATTCAGGTGGGCAAGGAATATGGGACAATGGGGTTCCCTTGCAAGAGTCAGCAGATAACAGAGAAATACCATAATAACTATTCACATATGGAATGCAGAAGATGATTTTAACTTTTGGATAGCTGAACAAAGCAATCTTTTGTGGGTTGTATTAGGAGACTATCTGTCTATCTACCTATCTTTTCATTTTACCATGTACCCCAAAACATTAGTGTTGTTGTTTTGTTTTTGGAAAACAGTATTTAATTCATATAATATGCTCTATTTATTATATTTCTGTAACACCAATATTATTACAGCAACTTCTAAGAACAGGTATCCTTATGGGCTAAACAGAGTCAAGAGTGCATACGTTGAAGCTGGGTTTATATACAGTCTTTTGCTGTATGATGATGTTTAATTTCTTAATGACACTTCATTGCAGCTTACTTAAGAAAACCATATTTTAATGTGCATGTGTATCTGTCGTAGTACACTTTAAAATAAATCCAGAACTTCTAGAATTATAATGCTCATTGTCATAGTGCTTTAAATAATGACTACTCCTGCTTTGGTACACCATGTGCAAAACGCTTCTGCATATTCACTCAAAAGCCACTTTAATAAACACATTGTGATACGTGAGAGAAATAGAATATTTCTAGACTTCGCTATAAGACAATGCATGTATAGTGTTTTACATATTAGATAATGTAGAAATTTTACTCATCAGCAAAATAATAATTCAAGCAGGCACCTTAATTTGGATAGGGCCATGTTATTTACTTGGGCAAAAATTGCTTCAGTTTCTTGTGCTTTGTGTCAGGCATATAGCTAACATATACTCATTAAATAACTTTCTGTAATAAATGGCACCATTAGTTTGAGATGTTCAGCATTTGACTGTAAATTGTCATAACTGCATGCAGAAAAATTCATCACAGAGGTGTAAGAAAATTTTGATAGTTTCTAGCAATTGTTTCTAGCAATTAGCAGTAAAAATTTCATTGTTTATTAACAAAGTTTCTATAAATTAGTGGTCAAGTTATCATCCTATTTAACTCACTAGGTAAATTCCAGCTACATTATAAATGCAGCTATTAATCAAGGCCCCTGTAATCCAGATGAAAAGAAAAACTCAAGTTCATTGGTAGTAAGAAAAAAGATTATGATTTAGGAGCTCAATCAAGGTATATATAATAAAATCTAAGATAATTCTCCAAACTCAAGATAAACTTCAACCTGGCTCAACAGAAAACAAGACTTTATCCCACAATGTATGGTACAATGGGAAGAAAAAATTTTGTGACTTTAGAGTTTTTATCATAGTGTATCTTTGCTTTTACTTTTATTTCTTGTACTCCCAGAAAATTTTATTCATTTTAAAAATTGGAAATCTGTGTTTAGCCTGATATTTGCTTTCCAAGGCACTTGCAAATATTAGTTTGAGGTTTCAGTTTCTTTTCCTGTGAATTAGACTAGAAACCCTGTAAGAATTTTTCATTAATTTTATTGTTTAAGGGGTGTGGACAAGGTCTAGGCACTATTCCAATTGAGGAGGATTTGTCCAAGATTTAGAAAAAGATAAGTTTAAGGAATCCTTAGTTTTAATGCTTAGGCTTAAAGGGAAGACTACAGTTCCATTAAATTCATTTCAAATAAAAGATTAAAAACATACATGCAGGTGTTTACATATTCATATTTCTAAATATCTGATTAGAGATAAGGCATAAGACAACTGAGAGGCACAAGATACCTTCCCCTACTTCTCCCTGTGTTTTTGTGTGTTACAATGACCTCATCCATTACGGAACTTAGTTCACATTTTTTTGCTTTATTCCCTTACCCCTGGCCCTTTCTCCATCTACTAGCATGTTGGCCAGAAGTCCCAGCAATTCATACCTTCTGTGTAACATATTTAGTCAAAGAATTTGTAAATAGAAAATCTTTCATTGATTTGAGGTTTTGAGAAAAAAAGTATGTAAGGAAGAAAGTTGCGTAGCTTGTGGCATGGCTTATAATATGGGGCCATGCATCACTGACACCTGCCTACCCTTCTAGCCACACCTAATGCCACCCACTCCATGTCTTTCAACACTCCATTTGCACCAAATTTCTGGCAATTCCTTAGACATTCCAAGGTTTTTTTTAAAAAACACACCTCAGGACACCATCTGTTCTATTCACTGCCACCCCTCTCTCCCAAACATCTTTCATCTGGGTAATTTATCATTAGATTTCAGCATAAATGTTCCTTTCTTAGAGACCTTCTTGATCTTCCATATTAATTAGACAACTTTGTTATTATTTCTCATAATAGAATGGTATTTTTCCAATCTTTAATTATAATCATTTGGAATCAAAACTATACCAACGTATGTTAATGTATTATTGACTATCTTTTCCAACTTGACAGAAGGTATATGGCTAAAAGAATATACCTAGTCTTTTCCTATTTACTATCCGGTGCCTAATAGAGTCTCTTCGTAATTGGAACACCCAGGAGTGAGACCTGTGTGTGTGTGTGTGTGTGTGTGTTTGAAATCTGTAAGTTGAGGTCACCTTTATTCTTTTTTAGCTCATTTCAAAACTCTAATCTCCTAAAATATACACTGCTCCCTCTGTCCCCACAACCAGCACCCACATACACACCATAAGTTTTCCCAGTCCAGCGCCAAGACAGCCTTCCTAAATTTCATCTACTTGTGTGGCTATGTGGTAATAGCTTACTGCGATCAGCCCTAGCTACATTATTCAACACCCAGCTAGAGGTTGGGCATGATAAACATGGATTATTAAACAAGATATAACTTCCAAAAAATTGTTTTATCTTATTATTCCTAATAACTTTGCATAATGTCTAAAGCATTTTCAGAGCACCTTTAGCAACTGGTTCAGCTTCTCTAACATCTGGGGTTTGTCTCACCCCCAACCAAACTTTCTCTTTTACCTGTAACATTTACCTGTATTGGTCTCTAATCTATGCACTATTTAATGCAGTCAACTTGCTGTATCATCAATTAATGAATTAATTCAGTAAGTAGATAATACTTACATTGCTCCAGACACTTTTGCTACACGTTTGGCATTAAAAAAAGGGCATATTCTTAGTGCCCCAAGTACAGTACTGAAGGACATGCATATAGATAAATTCTATAATCCCATCATATCTAAGGTTCAGTTGGAAACTGAAGTCTAACCAAAAAGGTTGAGAGGAACTCATAGTGGGATGCATGCTTAACCTGAGAAATAAAGAATAAATTATGATTTTTCAAGGGTTGGGGTTATGGGGAATATATGTAAGGCAGAAGTAAAAACTATAAGGAAAGGCACAGATAGTGCTATAGTGCAAATGGATGCAATCAAGAAACTAAAGTGTTACCATAAATTAAAAATCATAGGGTAAACTATAACAGTTGGAAATAAATCATGCAAAGCCCATAGGTGTTGGAGTGTTATTGAAGAATTTTACACAGGGGGATAATATAAACCAACCTTTGTATTAGAAGCATCACATGAGCAAAAGCACTGAGGAGAGTTATATGTTGGGCTGGGAAAGAGACTCCAACAAAAAACAAAGGCAATAAGCTGCAACAGTACAGGCAAAAATATCAAGGTTCTGAGGTATGACAGTAGATGCAGGAATGAATGTGGCATGTATTTAGAACTATAAAAGGTATTTAATAAAACTTGGAGATCAACTGGACATGGAGAATGGAGGTGGAGTGCTGAGGACAGAGTAGACTCAGTTTCTCACATGGGAAAGAAGGTGGATGACAGTAATGCCAATGAAAAATAAGGAAAAACACTGAAGGATTTTAGTTCTTCCAAAAAAATTTCAGGTTTTCTTTTAATATGCTGAATTTGATGTGTGTGAAATAATCCAGTAAAAAGATCCAATAGCCAGTTAGACCCATACATCTGTATTCTGAGTATAAATGAGAATTTGAAGGCATTGGCTTCCAGAGATAGGACATAAACACCACAAAGTCTAATTCAGAGAAAGTGTGCAAATAAATATGAAAAGACTGGTAAAAACCAAACATTCAAAAAACATACATATTAAAGGCACAACATAGGAGGTAGAACGCCTACTAGAACTGAAGCGGCCTACAATACAGGACACACTGATGAAATATTAGGAATCCATTGGAAAAACTAATTTCTAAGAGGAGGCTTTCATTCAGGACTAGAATGGAGTAGTATCCAACATCCTAACCATTGTTAAAATCTCAAGCTCAAATTCCCTTTTTCTACAGATAGTGTATCTGCAGACTGAAATGTTTCTGTTCTCCAAGTTCCAAAGCTCCGGTTACATTATCACAGTCTTCAAAAAAAAAACTCTTTTGTTTAAGAGTTTATTTATTTCACACTTTCCCAAATTAAATGATAAAACACTGGAAGCGGGGGTCATTATTTTGTTTCTATAATGTTATAAAATATAGGTACCTGGTCATAGTAAGTCTTTCAAAAATGTTTGTTACATGTTTTGATTTTAGAATTCCATTTTTATTCAGAAGCATGGAAACAAAATTGATTACTTAATAGCTCTTTTTTGCTACAATGAAACTGGGATAAATGTGCATATATGTATATAGAGTGGGTATTCCCTTTTAGTAATATCTATAATGCATGCTTTACTAATTATCTTATTTAATAAAAGTACACCAAGAAGACATGACTTAATTTAGACTTCTGCAACTGTGTAATACCCAAACTAAAATATTCCCTGTGTAGAAAACAGGTGTTTTTCCATTGTCAGTTGAATTACTTTGGGAAAAGGGAAAAGCCTAGTATGTAGAAATTTTTAATTTCTGCATGTAAACCAAGACTAGTCCTAAATCTGTGTCATCATCCAAACTCACATGGAATAAACAGCAGTATAATGAGAGACCAGATAATATCTGGAACCATGTTGCAAATTGTTTTGATTTCCCTATATCAGTGATAACGTCCTAGGTGTGTTTAGAAATCATTTTAATGAGAGTGTTCAAATGCTTTTTCCTTCAAAATTTGACTATTCATTAGACTATGATTTGAGTCTTACTTGGGGAATACTTATGACATAGGGAAATTGTCCCCATTGAAAGTAAACTGCAGTCATTCTTGATCCAAATATTGGAAACATTAATTTTTCATCAAAAGAATAAGAAAAAGATTACTGCCACTGACCAATGACAGAAATTAGAATGAAAACCATAGAAGGGGAAAGGTGGAAGAAGAGAGGCATATGACTGTAAAGGAGCAGTTTATCTCAATTAACCATTATATAAATTTAAGATGTATCCTTTAAGCCTAAGATTATTTGAGATTAAAACTTTAATTAGTTTTTATCTTTAATAAAGACAGAACTTAAACCTTTAATCCTAGGATCTCAAAGCCAATTAACAAATAAATCCCCAATTTTCCTATGAAGAATGTACACATATTTGCTTCCTCGTTTACAGTTAAAACCACTGTGGTAGGGAGATTCATTCCAAATCATATCCTAAAACATAAGGAATTCTGTCAACAGGACACAAGGTCCTTGTTTCTTATCCAGCTATTTGAAAATCCTTTATTGATCTAATTATTAAAATAGCAATTATTAAAAATTTATACATACCATGCTTGGTTAATAGAGCTTTAGTGGATGATACACTGAGTTTAAATTTCAGCTCTGAAAATTATATGATATGGGATCTTGCAGGTTTTTCAATGTACTAAAACTTTAGTTCCCTCATATAAAAATAGAAATCATAATAGCATCCTCTGCAAAGAATTGCTTTGAGTATTGAATGAGATACTGCATTTAAAGGCTTAGCATCAAGCAAGAATATATTAGGCAGTCACTAATTTCAGGTGCTGTAGTATTAGTAAATATTAAAAGACAAGGAAGAGATACAACAGCTGAAAATGAAGACAATTTTAAATACAAATATATTTTAAAATAGATATTGCTATATATTTTCTTTTATGTACATATACATATCTATCTATATCTATATTGATATGTCTATACATAGGTTATACAGAAAAAGGTATAGATACAATTATACCCATTGTCAAGCTGTGGTAAATGAAAAGAATCTGCCAAGAATCTAAAATAAGTAAAACTGTGATTCCTGGATGGTAGAAAGTATCAAAACCAACATAAACACTGAGTTTCTACTGAACTCTGGGCAGCTGCATTAGGCTAGGAAAGTACTAAATAAAGCCAACGTTTGTTAAAGCTGGGAAATGTTATAGGACCCCCAAGTAATGATGGGAATTGAGAAGTTTACACGGCTACTCATGGGAGTATAAGAAATAAACCCCACTGTTCCCAGAAGGAAAACAAGTAAATTTATCTGAAATCTGTAACTGTGTTAAGAAAAAGGAAAAATGTCTCCTGAGAATTTATAACCCCAACTTTTCACTGTCACATTTGCATTCTTAATTGATGTTTCTCCTGTAATTAAAATATCTCAGATAAGAAATTGGATTTAAAATGATTTGAGTCAGGGTCATCTTCAGGCTACTTTTCAGAAGTTAAATAAAACCCCCTGGCAGAAACCTTACTTTAAAACATGCTTCAAAGTATTATCTCAGACAAAATTTCAAGGAAAACAAGAAGCTTGTCAAAAATCAGAAAGTAAACAGACTTGTGAAAGATTCAGCTAATGGAATTATTTCACATAAAATAAAAATATCTGCATATAATATATGCAAAGAATAAAATTAAATCTTAAAGATGAGCAGGTAAAAAGCAAATGTGAAAAAGGAGCAAATATAACTTATGGATATAAAAAATATAGTTGTAATAATTACAAAGTCAATGTACAAATCAATCAATTAGATAGAGTTAAAGAGAGGATTAGTGAACCATAGGAGATATGTCAGAAGTAATTATCTGTGATTGTTTTCATGTCCTCATACTCCCAGGAAAAGACTGTTTATAGTCATAGTATCAGGTAAATTCCAGAATTGATATTAAACCAGTCAAAAATCAATCAGTGTCAATTTGTTTCAGTGATCATGCTTCTGAAAGTTAACAAATCAATGACAGCCACATAAGGGTCAGCAAGTCTACAAGGGATTTAGTCCAGTGAGCATGTTTCTAAGCTGATGACAACCAACCTACTACCATCCTATAACCAACATAGCTTTCCCCCAAATGCTTTCCAAAACCTCAACACTTTGCTTTCCTCAATGAGACTTCGCTTTTCCATTGTAGCTTGCTCTAACTTAAATAATAAATTTAGTTATCTGGTTGCAGATATTCAGTGGGTGTTGCTGTCTTCAACAACCAGAATGCAGCCTAGAGAGGCAAAATGAAGGCAAAAACAAGATAAGAGATGTGAAAGATGGAGTGAGACTATCAACTACTCAAGTAAGGGACCAAGAAGAAGATGAGTGAGAAGAGTGTCAATAATCAAAGAAATTACGACTGACAATTCTTCAGGACCTCAGTCATAAGATCCAAGAATTCTAACAAGTCCCAAGAGTGATTTTAAGAATCACCTAAGTGTATCTAGAGGAAATATATATGACCAAACATAGAAAAACATAATAGAGCCAAACCAAGAGAAAAACAAAATGAAACAAAACCAAAACAACCCCAACAGATCACCTACAAGAGAATGGCAACAATATAGCACAAAGCTCAATATCAAAAAAACAACCCAATCCAAAAATGGGCAGAAGACCTAAATAGACATTTCTCTAAAGAAGATATACAGATTGCCAACAAATACATGAAAGAATGCTCAACATCACTAATCATTAGAGAAATGCAAATCAAAACTACAATGAGATATCATCTCACACTAGTCAGAATGGCCATCATCAAAAAATCTAGAAACAATAAATGCTGGAGAAGGTGTGGAGAAAAGGGAACCCTCTTTCACTGTTGGTAGGAATGTAAATTGATACAGCCACTGTGGAGAACAGTATGGAGGTTCCTTAAAAAACTAAAAATAGAACTACTATACGACCCAGCAATCCCACTACTGGGCATATACCCTGAAAAAACCATAATTCAAAAAGAGTCATGTACCAAAATGTTCATTGCAGCTCTATTTACAATAGCCAGGACATGGAAGCAACCTAAGTGTCCATCAACGGATGAATGCATAAAGAAGATGTGGCACATATATACAATGGAATACTACTCAGCCATAAAAAATGAATGGAATGATATTCTTAATATTCCAAGAGAAAATATCTCTCATCTCCTAATTGTAAAAAATATATTCATCATTGCTTAAAGATAAAATGTTTACTTCCCTGGGAAAATAGAATAATCACATTTATTGCAACACATAGTCTCAAAATACATAAAGTAACATTAATACGTTAACATTTTTTTAAACTGACTACAATTGAGTGAGTTTTTAAAACTACTATTTTGGTAATTGATAGATCAAGCAGATAAACACAAAACTCATACAAGTAGAAGAAAGTAAAAGGGTATAAATAAGCTTGATTACTGGGCACAGAATATCAAATAAATGTGGAAACAATTTTTCCAAAGCATTTATTGAACAGTTAGGAAAATTAAGTACATTGTAGGACATAAAACTAGATTAAAATTTTTAAAATTGATAATATTCAGAACACATTACCTGATCAATTCAATAAAGTTTATATACAATTATAAAAGATACTTAGGAAAGATCCACACATTTGAACATTAAAATACAAACTTCAAAATACAGATTTCAGAGAGGAAATCATAATTGAAAAGTGAGAATTGTGAAAGAACAATGGAACCTAATGTGGTTTTTAAAATTTTACTCTAAATGTTTTTCACTCTACCTAGAACAAGTTCTATTCAAAACATTCTGAGTTTTTTCTTTATTCCTTTTCTCCGAACTTATGTTCAAATCTCATATTTGAATTATTTGTCTTTAGTGTGCATGTATATTTCATTTTTTAGTAGATTTACCATGCTATTTTCCCTTTCAAAACATGAAAGGGAAAACATAAGCATATGTTTGCTTAGTAAACATAGGCAATAATAATTTTGTTATTTGGAAATCTGATGTTTTCAATATTATGTGAATACCATTAAGTTCTACGTGTCATCCAGTATTTCCAAACATATCAGAAAAAGAAAGATCATGTGCCTGTATCTGAATAAGAAAACATAAAATAAAATTAAAATGGCAGCCAAAATGCTGCAAATACAAAAATCAAAACATAATTATAGATAGTGAATTAAGAGGTAAACAGAAAGTCCTTGAAGAATAATAAAGCAGAAATAGAGACAAATGAAACCTAAATTATGTCAGTGCTTCAAAAATCAAATGTACTGGACACTGGAAGAAATCACATGGTTTCTTTGGAATATTATTTTCTCTAAGAAAAAGTGATTTTGTTTAAAGATCACTTTTGCTGACCCTACAAGAGCAGTTTTATATGAAGTTTCAGAGTTAAGACAGTTAATTCCAAAAACTGGAGTGAGTGTTCAAGTATGCAAAGGTTTCTTGGCATTTATATTAAAAAATGCAAATCATGGTCCTAGAATGTGTTTGTTTTCCCCTCTTCTTCCCTCTCTCTCAAATTCAGATTATATGTGGAACATTGGATAGCTTTTTAGAAACTTCAGAAAACTCTATTTTCAAAGTACAGTCTATCCTCATTTCTTGTGAACAAATCACTTCCTAAAAGAAACTCAATTATTGATGATACAGATAATGTTTTGTTAAAAGACTCGAATTTTTTCCATTAATTTAGTTGTATGTATATGGTGAACTTCCTTTTTGCTCAGTCTTCCTTTTGCAGAGTTTTATATGAAGAACAAAAACATCTGAGCACATTAATGGGGCATACAAATTGAGAAAGCAAGACTTGGAATTTCCCCTAATTCAGCAGTTTAGATAATGCTATTAAAGATGATAAAAGTGTTTCATTTGTCATGCAAAGAAAAATAAAGTGTAA
Source organism: Grampus griseus (assembly GCF_964374135.1). Taxonomy (NCBI): domain Eukaryota; kingdom Metazoa; phylum Chordata; class Mammalia; order Artiodactyla; family Delphinidae; genus Grampus; species Grampus griseus. The sequence goes on from NC_138997.1 coordinate 66,084,055, forward strand.
GATTGTTTAAGACAGATATATCTTTTTAACTACTTTTACTGTTTCATTTCCATGCAATAACAAATGAACATCTAAAAAGCATAATCTTCCCTTAGGGCTGAGATGGCAAGTGAATTTTGCAATCACTTTAAATGGAAAATACATTTCATTTAAAAAGTAATTTCATCTATATTTTTGTGCTCCCTTTTTAAATAACATTTGATGATTTAATTCCAAAAAAATCCATATTGCTTTGCATGTCAGTGATGCTAAGTAGAATATAGCATCTAGATATGGTTATTATGTCAAGATATGAAAGCTAAACTCAATTTTTCCCTTTCAGATACTCACCTAAATAAATTTTATAAGGCGTGCACAGTTGTTTGAGAGATATTTTCTGTTAATTTTTTTCTATTCTCTTCTTGGTCATCTTGTAATACACTGTGTGTGTGTGTGTGTGTGTGTGTGTGTGTTAATTTAACAAAGGAGAAAATATTCTCATATAAAAATAATACCACTGAAAATATTTGGTTATATGTACCATATATCTAAAATGTCTAATCTAGTTTCTATAGTAATTAATTGATCAATTTGCAGACGTATTAGCATAAAACTGCACATGTTAGGAATTTTCAAAAACAACTGCCTGATGTTTGGTTTGCCTGATTTTTCTGGTGATCATTATAACATTGGGTAAGTCAAGCAAGTGATCATTTTTAGTTGTTAGTATAGTTAAGCAAACTGGGTATAGTGAGTTATGACTCTCAAATAGTAATCATACTTCTATGTCAGCCTGGCTTATTCTGTCTAGTAACTGTCATAGAACATGTCCGTTCTATTTCTCTTGCATTAAGAGTTAAAAATGTATGCTTTTCAAATCTAATAATGATAAACTGAAACAAACAGTTGTGAAAAACATCAGAATCACAAAGTTTTCAATAGGATGGAATAAAAATTAAAATAAATTGGGTTACCTGTGGAATCCCACTCTTAGTTTGAAAGCAGTAATGCTTTGAAAAAGGATGGGCCCATCTTCTTTAATAGCTATTTACACACACACACACACACACACACACACACCTATTTTAGTTGTTTATAATTTAAATATAAATTAAAGTATGTGACAACCAAAATTCTAATGAAATCTTATCCTAATTGACAGGAATAATTTCCTAATTTCTCAGTAGAGAGAAGTACTCATCTCACATGATCTAATCCTAGTAAAAACATATCAATAATGGAGGGTTCAGCTTGTTATATTTCATTATAAGACAGTTGAGAGATTGGAGTATTTTAGTAATTACACAGACATGCATTGAGCATCTACTAGAAAGCAGACAACATGCTATGCAGTGGATGTCATACACACAAAATTTAAAAACATAGTTTTTGTCTTTAAAGAGAGTATACCATAGACTGGATACAGGGAAAAGTAAGTTGGCTACTGTAGGATCTTGATTCAATTAATTCTATCGCTTACTCACTGAATAAATCTATACCTGACTGCCTACTAGATACACTTTCTATTGTGAAGAAGTTAAGTTGAACCAGACAGCTAACGCGGGAAATGAGTCATTTAGCACAAAAGGGTTATAACCACATTAAAAGTGATCAGTAATGGTGAATCATAGATGAAGTAGATGAGTGCATTGGAGAAATAAAGAAGTTCATGTAGAAGACAGCATTTGCAAGTAGACCATGAAGAATGCCTATGACTTTGCTATGATGAAAGGGAGGGAACTAAATTCTAGGAAAGGAAACAAAAAGTAAACAAAAGAAATTATGGGATGCACTGTGCATGTGTTGAAGAGCACAATGGGAAATATTAGGCAAGTAAAATTGAATTTTGGCTGCAAGAATCTTTTCTATTTGTCTTATGAATCTGGGCATTATTTTCCCTTCTTTAAAGCATGAGAATAGACATATCAGAATTTTGCTTTAATAAAATCAGAATTACAGGTATACATATTTTATTTGGACTTGGTGGAATTTGACCGAAGATGAGTTTGGAGACCAGATGGGTCACCTGTTGGGCAGAGGAAATAGAAAACAGGATGGAGAGGCAGATTTAAGTATTGGAATAACAGGATTCAGAAATTACTTGGATGTGAAACTATAACAAGAAAGAAGTAAAATTAAGTTTTGGACCTATGTGGTTAGGAAGATGGTGATAAAAGAAACTTATGGAAAATAATACAAAAAAAGAAGTTGTAGGGAAGATAAATTAGTTAATACTGGTTGTATAAGGTAGTTATGCCAAAGTGGAAATGCTGTGCAATGACTTGGGCACCTGCTACTACTAATAAAGGTGCTCAAAACTAAGCTATTAATTTGCAAGTCTTAAATTTGTCAAAGGGGAATATAGGGGAATAGATTTGAGGTCATATTCTTAAATTAAACCAGTATTTGTTATAATTAAGAAAAAATATATTGGATCAGAATCGGGGGCACAGGATCTTCAGAATCGTTTCCTTTAAACAAAGGGCATAGATTTAAAAGTTTCCGGGAATTTGATATAAAACTGAGTATAAAGACAATAGCTTGCAATAGTATATTTTCTCAAATTTGCCAGAATTATTCCTATGCAGCGACTATAACCAGTAGCTGTAAATATTTTTAATATTAAGGGGCCATGAAAAACACATGTCACAACTTTCTTCATCTGCTCCTATTCTATGTACACACTTAGCTTCTGTTAAGTTTATGTGTTCTGGGCAAAATAAATGAGGAATGTGTGGCCTGTGTGTGGTGTTTTCCTGCCAACTTGTATGCAACTTGAAATGGTGCGTGGAAAGGGAAAAAGCATCAGTGGCAAAACTTAAAATAAATCTTTTGTTATAAAAACTTGAGTTAAATAGGAAAGAGACTCAGAAGAGAAGATAGAAAAGGCTGGTGGTACTCAATAATGGTGGATAGAACCTATGTATTTATATTATTTCCATAATTATATTGTATTAATAGGAATAGTAGACTTGATAGGATTTTTCAAAGTAAAAGCAATGATTTGGAGAGTTGGTTAAAATTCTGGGAGACAGTTATGAAAATGGAAAGAAGTTTATGCTACTAAGCAAAGTAGAAGTTGCTAACCATACATGCAGGTGAATTTATCTGAGGAAAAAAATTCCCAGTTCTGCTGTTGAGAACCACTTCTTTTGGGAAATAAAGAACTATTCATGGCTATTTGGTAGATTACAAAATAACCACAATAATTTTTAACTTGCTTCCCATCAAGGGACAAATCCATTTTTCTCTCTTGAATCTGGTCTTAGAAATTGCTTTGTGACATTGTACCAAGTTTCAAGAGATGTTGCAGCTTCCCATCTTATTTTGGAATTTTTCAACCAGCATGTGGAGGGGACTGCTGGATGAAGAAAGACAGGTAACAAAGTCACCCCTGGCATTCTGGCCAAGAGCCTACTAACCACCTGATAAGTGATCAAGGCTGCATGAATGATCCCAATAGAAGTATGCTGAGTAGGCTTGGATCAGAATTACACAGCCAACCCACTGAAAGGTTATTGTTTTAAGCCACTAAAGTTTGGGGTAATTTGTTACATTGCTAAAAGTAACTAAAACATACAAATAAAAGCCTTCTTACATTTAGAAAGCCTCTGTACCCATTCTTCTGTGTTCTCAGTTCTGGAACTCCAAAAGATATAATTAGTCTTTATTTCATATGATACTCTTTCACATGTTTGACATTACCATTGTACAACTAAATTTTTATTCAGAGAGGGCACGGGTTTAATGAAAGTCATACCTCTAATTAAAATTGTCAAACAATGAAAGAAATGACATTATAAGGAAATGAAATATTTTCACTAAAATTTTTGTATACTCTAGGAAGGAATTCGGAAAGAGATAAGATGAATAAACCTGGGTCTAAAATGGAAATGCTTACAGATCAGGAAGGCAATAGAAATGAAGGTGTTTCATCAGAAAGTGATAACAGTGAACCAAAGAGAGCACTCAACATTCAGCACAAGGAAACTAATACCATGCCAAAATGCGAACCTAGATTACTTAGATTTTCTCACATTTTGAGACAAAGTGAAATATAAGTTTTACATAAAAGTCAGCTAAGTTTTAAACGTTAGCAATTAATTCAGTTTAACATTGTACTGGGAGTTCTGATAAAAGGATTTTGTACAACTGAACTACATATTTGAATATTAAGTGTGTATGTATGTGTGTATAGAAAAAATATAGTCTGATTTGTGATTGTACAATACTTTGGATTCTATAAAGCAATAGAAAAAATGAATAGGGTTCTTGGGTAAACGTTCTAAAATAGAATGCATCAGGCATTATCAGTCTAGTAGATCATGAATTTAACTGCTTTTATTAGCAATGTTTCATTACTACTTTTTTCTTTAGGAAGGTGAAAAATAGGAGTAATAATATACAAAATAATAAAGTTTAGGGAAAAGGTTGCTTGTTATTTTGTTTATATTTTGTCAAAATAAGCAAGTAGAAGACCACTCAAATAATACATGTTTAATGTGGCATTTATAAAATTCAATTTTATATATATCAGATGATATTAAGTAGTATTGATTTAAATAGCATATATAAACCATATTTTGATAGCTAAGGTAAAGGATTAAAGATTTAAGAAATGGGAGAGGAGGAAGAAGAAGAGGAAATAGAAAAAAATTTTGATGAAGTCACTGGATATTGAAAAGACAGGGCATGCATATTGTGGAAGCACAGAGGAGTCACATGCTTTGTTGAGTACATGCAACCTAACTACAAATTCTACTTCTGGATTTCCTTTTCATTTTCACAGGTGCAAATGGCAAAAGGATTTACAGTGGGACTTTTCTAGGTTCATAACTGATCTCTTTACAATCTGTGATATCAGGAGACTTATTTGTTAGTAACTCCTAGTTTATTGATACTTAGGCATTAATGCTAGAAAATGGGAGTCAAGGTACATAGAATAATAAGAGGATTTTGAGGGGTATAGTCTCAAATTGGGAGAGGCAGGCAGCCATGATATAAATGAGTACTTGTCATATTTATAATTGTATTTACCTACCACAAACAATTCAAAATTAGCCAGTAGACTCTCAAATCACCCAATAACATAGTATAATATGTACAAATCTCTTTCAGTTATGAATGGCATCTCAGAAGTCAACTGGAGTACTGAGCCCAGTAAAAATAAGCTTAAATAAAACAGATTTGGATTTCAGGAAAATACTAGTAAAATGTCTCTGAATGTATCCACAAGTAAAAATTGCAGTATCTTAAAATAACAAGTAATAATGATCAAAATCAAATTGATAAAAACATATCCAGGTTTAATTTTGGGGAAGTGAAAACTAACAGCAGATTTTGTGCTACATTTTGTATTTTAAAGGTAGGAAAGGGGCTTCCCTGGTGGTGCAGTGGTTGAGAGTCTGCCTGCTGATGCAGGGGACACGGGTTCGTGCCCCGGTCCGGGAAGACCCCACATGCCACGGAGCGGCTGGGCCCGTGAGCCATGGCCGCTGAGCCTGCGCATCCAGAGCCTGTGCTCCGCAATGGGAGAGGCCACAACAGTGAGAGGCCCGCGTAAAAAGAGTTAAAGGTAGGAAAATTTTTAGCTAGCTGAAGTTGAGATTTGCCTGGGTAGAAGGCAAGAAACCTCTATTAATTTTGTCTCTCTCAAAAATCAATAATTGGAGTTTCAATCTTCTTTAAGGGAATCTGAATTCTTCTTCTTTCTGTGCAAAGAAATAAACTTTTCGTCGTGGTCTCTGTCATATGATTTACAGGTTTTGGGCCTGAGACATTGGGGCAGCAAGTCAATAATCTGTTTTGAAAATTCTGCTGAGACTGGGGATCATCTAATACAAGGAATTCATTCAGAATCAATCCACTATTTAGGAGCAATGTTCCTTGTTCTTGTCAGAGCTACCACCTGGGATAATTTCTCTAGAGCTCCTGATAGTTTGGCATCAGCACTCACTAGAGAATAAGAAAAGACTTTAAGCCTGTGAGGAATGGTTGGTATGGATGTTTCAATGCTCTTGTTTTGGCATAAGAGAAAGGGTGAAACAGATGCCTGTGCTGGTTGGAGGCTAAGATGAAATAGAGTGAATCATAAATTTATAACAAATTATGCTCCGTAAGAAAGCTCTCATCTTTAAAAGCAAGGGCTTCCTTTTTTAAGCTTGTTAATATTTTGTTATTATTCTAACACTTAACTGATTTACTATCTCATCTACTAAATATAGACAAGAATTGACAAATAACAAAGAAGCAAACTAATATATCAAAAAGAAAATTAGAGGTCTCTAACCAACTGTTTGTCCTGGATTCATTAACATAATTTACAGGAGAGGTCCTTGCTTTGATCTTTTTTGTTATTTTAGACACAGTTGTAAGAAAATTGGTTTTCTGGTTACTCTTTCTATGAGTTTAAAAGGAACAAATTAGATGGGGCATTGCTCTTGTCCTGGTCACTGCAATAGCTCTAGGAAATTATGAAGTCACATAGCTCAAAGTAATTATTTATGCTCATCAAAATGACTGTGAATCAGAAAAACAAAAAAACAGTCCTTCATTTTAAAATACATTTTTATCAGCATGGTGTGAAAACAGAAATTATGCTTAAATATAAGCTCATGTTATATGAAAAATTCACAAAATGAATTTTGGGACAAAATTGAGTATAGTCAAATATAATTTCTACAACCTAAATTGAACCATATACAATTGCAAAAATATTCAATATCTAGCTAACAAGCATTAACACTTAAATAATGTGAACATTCAAAATTCATCTATTGTGGGAGCAAATGAGACATTTCAGGACACTATTGAAAATATACAATTTAAATACTTCAATAATAAGTCATCTCTATGCATAAAATCAATATTATGTTCAATTTATAACATTTTCAGATTTTTACTTAATTTTAATAATGTTTAAGAAAGTTTGACATTAAATATTGTTAAGAAAGAATATATATCAAATAGCCAGGAATCTAAAGGTAACTTTGGAAGTAAAACAAATTAAAAAAACATTACACATGCCATAATGTATGTTTTTGGTTAGTTCAAATATCTTTAACATTAAAAAGATATATTAAAAAATACCTGAGTTAAGTCCCTTGAGACCCAGTCACTCCAACCCCATGACTCTCAAATATTAAATTATATTATTTTGTACTACAGTAGTGGTAAGGATGCCTGATTTCAGATTTGAGTACTTGGGTTAAAATCCTATCTTTTGTACATACTAAGCTCACTGGGTCTCAAACTTCAGGATGCATTAGTATCACTTGGAGAATTTTTTTGGAAATTCATACTCTTAACTCTGTGAAGAGATTTCAATCTAAAATGGAACCCAAGGATAGGAAATTGAGACTCTCATGCATGCTCCCTCAAGACTTCAACTTAGGAACTGAGAGACTGATTTCTTGTAAATGTCTGACTTACAAAACATTAAGACTTATCTCCTCAGGGAGTGGCTAAGATGGCAGAGTAGGAAGAGCCTGAGCTCATCTCCTCCCACAAGCACACCAAAATTAAAATTATTTACAGAGTAACTAGTGATGAGAAAGTCTATAAGACTAGAAGAAAGTATTTTCTACAACTAAAGATACAAGGAAGGAGCTACAATGAGATATGTAGGAGTTATAGAGACATGGTATAGTCAAGATCCATACTCCTGGGTGGGTGAGCTACAAATGGGAAGATAATTACAATTATAGAGGTTTTCAGAAAGGAGCAAGGGATATGAGACCCACATTGGGCTCCACAGCTTGGGGGTCCTGCACCAAGAAGACAAGCCCCCAGAATGTTAGGCTTTGAAGGCCAGTGGGGCTTACTTTCAGGAGAGCCAGAGGGCTTTGGGAAATAGAGACTCTACTCTTAAAGGACACAAATAAAATCTCACATTATTTGAAAGAAGCCTGGGTCAGACCTCCTTGCTGATATTGGAGAGCCTTCTGGAGAGGCAGGAGGCAACTAGAGCTCACCCTGGAGCCCTGCAACCGGAGACCCTGGAACACAGACCACAGATCTTCCTACCTGCAGACTAACTCAAGCTTTGGTTCACCTCAGACACCACAACCAACTGTGTGAGAAAACAGCCCCACACACTAGCAAACAGACACTAGATCTGGGACCACAGACCCAGGAAATACCCAACATAAACATTGGCTCCACCCACCAGTAGGCCAGTGCTAGCCCTGGGACCCTGCAGCCAGCCTCCTCATGCTTTGCCCCAACCACCAGCAGCCCACAGCCTCCCAAAAAGGCAGGGTCCAGCAACCAATGAGACCAGGGGCTAGTCATGTATACCAGACCACGCACAGTAGTCAGCCTGCCACAACAGAAGGACTCATACAGCCCACATAGGGGGTGCCCCTAGAGCATACAGCTCTGGTGACCAGAGGGGAGTACACTGCTGGGACTCATAGAAGGTCTCCTACAAAAGGCCATTTCTCCAAGGTCAGGAAACATAACATACCTACCAAATACATGGAAATAAAAACAGCAAATTAGGCAAAATGAGGTGACAGAGGAATATGTTACAGATAAAGAAACAAGATAAAACCCCAGAAGAAGAACTAAGTGAAGTGGAGATGAGCAATTTACCCAATAAGGAGTTCAAGGTAATGATCATAAAAAAAAGATGCTCAAATAACTCAGGAAAAGGTTGAATGAACAGAGTGATAAGTTAGAAGTTTTTACCAAGAGTTAGAAAATATAAAAACAGCCAGAGATGAAGAATACACAAATGAAATGAAAAATACATTACAAGGAATCAACAGTAGATTAGATGATAAAAAGGAATGGATCAGCAAGCTGGAAGACAGAATAGTGGAAATTGCTGAAGCTGAAAAGCAAAAACAAAAAAGAAGGAAGAGAAATGAAGATAGTTTAAGAGACCTCTGGGACAATATCATGCATACTAACATTTGCATGATAGAAGTCCCAGAATAGAAGAGAGGAAGGGGCAGAGAGCATATCTGAAGATGCAATAGCTGAAAACTTCCCTAATTAGGGAAAGGAAACGGATATCCAGGTCCAGGAAGCACAAGGATTCCCAAACAGGAGAAACCCCAAGAAGACCACTCCAAGACACACTGTAATTAAGATGGCAAAAAATAAAAGATAAAGAGAATATTAAACGCAGCAAGGGAACTCCCATAGGCTATAAACTGACCTATCAGCAGAAACTCTGCAGGCCAGAAGGGAGTGCCATGATATATTTAAAGTGATGAAAGGGAAAAACTACAAGTGACAATTCTCTACCCATCAAGGCTTTCATCCAGATTTGATGGAGACATCAAAAGTTTTACAGACAAGAAAAAGCTAAAAGAGTTCAGCACTACCAAACAAGGTTTACAAGAAATGTTAAATGGACCTACTAAGCAGAAAGTCTCAACTAGAAATATGAACATTATGAAAGGAAAAATCTCATTAGTAAAGGCAAATATAGAGTAAAGGTAATAAGTCAAACATGTATAAAACTAGTAGAAACGTGAGAAGGCAAGAGTAGTAAAATCATCTATATCCACAATAAGTAGTTAAGGGATACAAAAAACAAGAAAATGTAAAGTTTGATGTCAGAAATAGTAAACATTTGGGGGGAGAGTAAAAAGCATGCTGTTATAATATATTTGAAATTAAGAGGTCAGCAACTTAAAAAGTATATTTATATAATCTATAACAGAAATACACACAAAGAATCAAAACGTAACACAGGATAGTCATCAAATCACAAGGAAGCAAAAGAAGAAATATGGATTAAAAAAAAAGAACTGCAAAACAATCAAAAAACAATTAAAATGGCAAGAAGTACATACCTACCAATAATTACTTTAAATGGACTAAATGCTTAATATGAAGAGAGTGGCTAAATGTATACAAAAACAACACATATATATGTTGCCTATAAGAGCCTCCCTTCAGGTTTAAAGACACAGTTTTAAAGACATACACAGACTGAAAGTGAGGGGATGAAAAGTTATTCCATACAAACAAATTTTTAAAAAGGTGTAGCAATACTTATATCAGAAAAATTAGACTTCAAAACAAAGATTGTAATAAGAGACAAAGAAGGACATTACATAATGGTCAAGGGATCAATTCAACAAGAAGATAATATGATTTAAGCATACATGCACCCAATATTGTCGCACCTAAATACATAAAGAAAATATTAAGAGAAAATAAGGGAGAAATTGACAGTAACACAATAATAGTAGGGGACATTAATACCCACTTGCATCAATGGACAGATCATCTAGACAGAAAAATCAATACAGAAACACAGGCCTTAACAACACATTAGACAAAATGACCTTAATAGATATATGTAGAACATTCCAACAAAAGCAGCATAATACACATTCTTTTCATATACACATGGAACATTTACCAGGACAGATCACATACTAGGCCACAAAACAACCTCAGTGCACTGAAGAACAATGAAATCATATCAAACATCTTTTCTAATGATAAAACTATGAAACTAGAAATCAACTATAAGAAAAAGTACTACAAAAAAACCCCACAAACACGTGCAGGATAAACAATATGCTACTAAACAATGAATGAATCATTGAATACATCAAAGAAGAAATAAAAATATACCTGGAGACAAATGAAAATGAAAACACAATAATCCAAAACTTACATGACAGAGCAAGAGCAATTCTAAGTGGGAAGTTTATAGCTCTTACAAGCCTACCACAGAAGTCTTAAATAAACAACCTAACCTTACATGTAAAGTAACTAGAAGAGAAGAACAAACAAAACCCAAAGTTAATAGAAGGAAAGAAATATAGATCAGAGCAGAAATAAATGAAATAGAGACTAAAAAATAGGAAAGAGTAGTGAAACTAAGGGCTGGTTCTCTGAAAAGATAAAGAAAATTGGTAAAACTTTAGCCAGATTCATGACAAAAAACACAGAGAAGGCCCAAATCAATAAAATCAGCAATAAAACAGAAGTTACAACTGAGATGACAGAAATACAAGGGAGATACTAAGAGATCACTATAAACAAATGTATGCCAATAAAATTGTCAACCTAGGAGGAATGGACAAGTGCCTAGAAATGTATAATCTCCCAAGACTAAACCAGGAAGAAATAGAAAATATGAATAGACCAATTGCCAATAATGAAATTGAAAAAAAAAAAGAAACCTCCCAACAAACAAAAGTCCAGGAGCAGATGGTGTCATAGGTAAATTCTACTAAACATTTAAAGAGTTAACATCCATCCTTCTCAAACTAGTACAAAATATTTCAGAGGAAGGAATACTTCTGACTGCATTCTATGAGGCTAGAATCACCCTAATACCAAAACCAGAAATATATACCACAGAAGAAGAAAATTACAGGCCAATATCACTGAACATTGGGTGGGTGACAAAAATTTTAGCAAACTGAATTCAACAATGTATTATAAAGACCATATACCATAATCAAGTGGGATATAGTCTAGGGATGCAAGGATGAGTTAATATCCACAAAAACTGATGTGATACAATCCATTAACAAACTGAATATAAATCAGAGGGTCATCTCAATAGATGCAGAGAAAACATAACAAAATTCAACATCCATTTATGATAAAAACTATCAACAAAGTGGGTATGGAGGGAACGTACTTCAACATAATAAAGACCATATATGACATGCCCACAGCTAACATCATACTCAATGATGAAAAGCTGAAAGTATTTCCTACAAGGTCTGGAACATGACAAGGGTGCCCACACTCATCACTTTTACTCAACATAATAGTGAAAGTTCTAGCCACAACAATCAGACAAGAGAAATAAAAGGAATTGAAATTGGCAAGGAAAAAGTAAAACTGTCACTGTTTCCAAATGACATGCTACTATACATGGAAAAATCTAAAGATGCCACCAAAAGACTACTAAAACTCATGAATGAATTCAGTAAAGTTGCAGGATACAAAATTAATATGCAGAGGGACTTCTCTGGTGATGCAGTGGTTAAGAATCCATCTGCCAATGCAGGGGACACGGGTTTGATCCCTGGTCCGGGAAGATCCCACATGTCGCAGAGCAACTAAGCCCATGTGCCACAACCACTGAAGGCACATGCCTAGAGCCCACGCTCTGCAACAAAGAGAAGCCATCACAATGAGAAGCCCATGCACTGCAAGGAAGAGTAGCCTCTGCTCACCGCAACTAGAGAAAGCCTGCAAACAGCAACAAAAACCCAACACAGCCAAAAATAAATTAATTAATTAAAAAATTAATATGCAGAAATCTGTTGCATTTCTATACACAAACTGTAAGAGAAATCAAGGAAGGAACTCCATTTATAATCACATCAAAAAGAATAAAGTACCTAGGAATAAAATTAAAGAGATAAAAGACCTGTACTCTGAAAACTCTATGATGCTCATGAAAGAATTGACAAGGACTTAAACAGAAAAGTATACCTGCTCATAGATTGGAAGAATCAATATTTTTAAAATGATCATACTACCCAAAGAAATCAACAGATTGAATGCAATCCCTATCAAAATATCAATGTCATTTTTCACAGAAATACCCTCAATGAACTCAGCAGTAGCTTGCTACAGCATGTTTCCCAAATTGCAATTCCTCTGCTGTTCTGGAATAACCTCAACGTGTGGTAATTTGATCTTGCCTGAGTTTAACTTTTTTATTTAGGTCGACAAGTCCCACAACCCCAGAGAGTCTTAGAAAGCAGATCAGGGATGGGATCTCTCACAAATCAACATTTTAAACTATATTCACAGGAATTCTGTATGCAAAAAATCAATGATTTGTGAAAAGCTGTTCTATTTGTGTCACTTTGATTAAGTTAAATAACCACATAGGGCCCACTTTTTATCATTTATAAAATAAAAATAAAACAGACCCTATCTCAAGGATTGCTTTTAGTTTTAAATGAGATAATACATGAAATGAATTTAGAACAGTGCCTAGCATTAATAAAGCACTCCATCAAAATTATGTATTTTTGGTTCTGGTTGTGGTAATTTTATACATGGTGATGAAAGTAATAGATGACATCTCCTCCTTTCTTTTTAGACAATGATCAATACCTACATGAAAACGCTTTAGGGGAAGTTATATTCAGCAGACCTAGGTTTTGTTGGGACAAGGAAATATTGGAAAATTAAGGAGATTGGAAAATTGGAAAATTGTTAACCCTATTGTAGAAGTGCTGGATAGCCTAATGGTTCAATTGGAGATATGGGAGCATTAGGTATATATTTTAGTACCAAAGAATCACACATAAATATGTGGTCTACTATAGTCTCTCATTCTTTTGCTAATACCTTTAACTTGATTTCATTATTTTCTTTCACTCCCATCCCCACCTGCCAAAATTCCAATATGAGATTAATCCAAATGACTGCCGTCTAAACATCTATGTAAGCGCTTCTGGAGAAAAGTCACCTCATTTTATAATATTGACACTCCTGTAGGAGTAACTATGTAGGCAAATTAGTCATTATTGACTAATAATCATAGTCATTAGTCATATTGACCCTGGAAAAATGTAAATAAGCTTGATGGTGAGGAATTATTTATTTAAAGCTTCAAATCAAAAAGAGTTAAAAAGAATCAGATGGTCTAGCAACCTTGTGGATCTCTCTGGATGCCTTCTTTATTCTTTCATGTGAAGAACATGACCAGTGACAGATCTGGGACAAATATTTAAGCTGCATGACCAGCAAGGCAAAAAAGAATTTTCCCCAAAATAACTTCAATTAGAAATATCTCAGGGAAGAAACCTGATTGCTTCAACTTGTCATATAACTATCCATATAGTTGTTCAGTGACTATTGTTATTATTATTATTATTATAAATTAAGACTATGGCCTTTCTAAAACTGTATTATTCTCACCTATTTTTCTACGTTGAATACACTATAAACTTTACCAGGAAAAGAACAGTCTTGTAAAGTCACCATTACACCTCCCAAGCTTAGAACAGGGTCTAATAAATAGTAACTATATAGGCAATGAATGGGTTAAGAATTTCAAAACTTTCTGCAGGTATGATAAATTTATATTTCTGCTGATAATTTTCTATTACTGCATGAGAGTCTATGATCTTAAAATTGACTAGTTGTATTTTACTTCTTATATTTAGGTCCTCCCTCAAATGATTTGACTATTTTTTTAAATGCCTGGATTATAGTAGTGTTACATCTGTAACCTCATTAACCACTTAAATTCTTCTCAGAACTAAGCCTACATGTTGTTATCATAAAGAACTGCCTGTGGGTGTGATGGAGCATTTGTTAAGCAAAAGGTTATATACACATGGAGTAAAATGACTCAAGCATAAAGCTAAAGTGGGAGCAAAACATACTTTGACCTATGATTTTTTTTAAAGTTTGCCAAAGCCAGATGAGATCAAGATATTCCGTTTGTCAAATTGGACTTACAAATGTGCTCTCAGAATGGAATTCATTCGTGTATGTGGGGGACTTACTGTACAGTATTGTTAGCTATAGTCTGGAACTGAAATTTTAATTTAATTGAAATTTAAATACATACATGTGGCTAGTGGTTACCAAATTGGACAGCACAGTTCCAGGATGTATTGTAGGTGAAGAAAGGAAGGTCAGAACTGTGTGCATATCATGTTCCCATTATAAAAGAGAGGGGGAGAACATATGCATATTGGCTTGTGCATGCATAGATCTCAGGGAGAGAGAACTGAGACTGAGGACAAGGTATGGAGGAAGACTTTCACTAATATATTCTTATATACCTATTGAATTTTATGTCATGTGAATTGTTTCCTGTTCAAAAATCAAATAAAGTCAATTTAAAAGTAAAAAAAAAAAAAAAGATATTCCGTTTGACATTTCTCTTCCATTTTCCATTAGGATTTCTTTACAAGAATCTTAGAGGAAAGTAACATATGGAAGAAAATGCAAGTATATAATAAGGATGTGTCCCTTGCCAGTTGAAATTATGCTCCATCTTTGATTTTTTTTAAAATCAGGGTGTAAAAAGTGGTATCTGAGACAAAAACTTCTAATAACTTTAGAAAAGAATAAACAAATTCTAATATAAACAGGTAAAGAAAAGAACTTTAGCTTCTAAAGTAAAGGAATGAATTTTTTTTTTTTTTTTGCAGTACGCGGGCCTCTCACTGTTGTGGCCTCTCCCGTTGCAGAGCCCAGGCTTCGGACGAGCAGGCTCAGCGGCCATGGCTCACGTGCCCAGCCGCTCCGTGGCATGTGCGATCTTCCCTGACAGGGGCACGAACCCGTGTCCCCTGCATCGGCAGGCGGACTCTCAACCACTGCGCCACCAGGGAAGCCCAGGAATGAATTTTTAATTCAAGAAAAATATAAAAAGCTTTTTTGTGTGCTATAGAAAAATAAGCTAAGAATTTTTATTGAGTTATTAAAAATACTAATGACTAAGTTATATTCATACATTTGAAACAAAAAATATTATCCACCTTATGTATATACAGACATACTTTTCTCCTAAATACAGGTGTTTATGTAATACATGTGAGAATGCATATTTATCAATATTTATAAAGTATTTTTGTTAAAAATAACATTATAAGCTATTAGTACATTTACAGAAATAAAAAGCATGTGCTCATGTAAAAGCTACAAACAGATGTGTGCATCTGAATAACACTGATGCTGATCCAAGTCCTAAACTTAACCATTAAATTTGTCAGTATTTTTATGAAAAAGTGAAAGTAAAACTTTTGAAATGTAATATAAAAACCATTTAATTTTTATTATTTTATTTTTTAAGCAAAGTGTAAATTGTAATTTCCCTTTGCTGCAGTAGTGTATGACACTAATCTATAATTACAGGTTTACTCTGCCATAATCGTCAGTGCTAATTGAGTGGCTATTGAAATAACCGATCTATGATAAATAAGGATGGTCATGAGTCAGCTGACTTAGACATTTGAAAGCTAAAATGTTTCAGCTTTGACAGAGCTGTTGATTCTTATTGAGATTTCAGTAACACCATGCTGAATGTATTTAATCACATCCTACTTCTTTTCCCTAAAGTCACCAATTTAATTCATTCGAAGTAAGTCCATCCCTAATAGTCCAGGAAAAGGCATTGGTCTTCTGACAATCTTTGTGTGTTTGTAGAGTTTGATATTCCAGAGTTAGCAATGAGTTTATTCCTTCCTAATCAATGCTGTACGGCAGCTACAGAGGTGAGCAATTAAATGCCAATGAGGGAGCCAAAGGGGTTTAACCTGTCGTTTATTTGCTGTCCATCCAAAGGTGCATTTTACACAATGATCTCATAATACTGACAAGTTTTATTTGGGGTGCTATGGGAATTCCATAAATTGTATAATTTCTCAATTCTGAATTATTATTGGAGTAGTGTATTTTCATTAAAAAAGTAGAGTTGAATAACACTATACTTATTTGTAAATATACATGTAAAACTATATATTATATATAAATAGAAATGTATCTAAATATACTATATATATAGCTTTTATAAAACTATAATGTTAGATTTTTAAGATGGTTTGGTGATAATAAAAATGATTGTGGGACAATATGGGAAAATCACCAAAATCCACAAAATATCCAGTTTTCCTTCATATGCGGCTCTTCCTGAGGCACAGTTCTCTAAGTTATTTGGCTTATTTTGGTGGATAGCCATTAGGATGGAGAAAGTGGTCATATTCAGGAGAAATATAAGACAGACAAGCAATAGAAATGAGTAGCGGATTGAACATGGGATGAGGAGAGAAATGTCATTGTATCCCCTCAGCTTAGTTTTGGCACAACTGTCTAGATGGTGGTACCTTTAAGTAAGACAGTGAACATAACAAGAAAATTAGGTTTTAACAGGAATCGTGAGTTCATTATTGGATATGTTCAGCTGCCATTGAGACAGTAAAATGAAAATGTTGAACAAACAAGTATAGGGTAAATTTTTCAAATTCATGTAATAGATCTTCCAAGTTTAAATTTTAGCAAAGTTTAGTATAGATTTTAGCTCATATAAAGGCACAAATTATTCATATTACAAGGCCATGGGAAAGAGTGGTAAACACATTTTGAATCTGCCCTGCCATTAACTATATTGTCTTATGACATTAAACATTACCTTACATCATAATTCTCCATTTAATAAACAGATAAAAATCTCTAGAACTATGGAAAAACAAAAATGCTTTCTAAAATGTCAGCTTTTTAGAGTATACGATAAGAAACTTCCTTCCTATCACTTTCAATAGCTATCTGTTGGTCAAATTTAGTTAAGAAACCTCTATGAAACTTCACTTTCTCCAAGAAGGTAAATTGTAAAGCTTTTCAATAGAAATGTTCTGTATCTATCTATCAATCTATCCCTGAATTTTCTTCTCCCTTCCATATATATATTCCCTCTTACAACTAAGAAAATGAATTCACTGCTTTTCACAACTCCAAAATGCTAGCATGTAAAAAATTTCTGTATACAGAATCACCCAGAGAGGACAATTCTTTTCTTCCTAAACCTGAAAGCATTTATTTAGATATTTTACCAAATCAAAGCATTTTCAAAAATGTTAGAAAAGAATCGGTTACATATTATATGAGCTACTGAATGTTCTTTTAGAAAGCATTAAGTGTTAATTAAGTGCTCTGCCGATTCCCTTTATTTTTCCTGAGGGTTTCTTTCTTCAAAGTAGCATCACCTGAACATCATAATACATTTGCTATTTAGTACAATACTTTTGTTATTGCCAGTTCAGAAACATTGTTATCTGAGTTTGAAAAGAAATTTAGATCAAAAGAAAATGTTATCACATCATAATACCAAATAAATACCAAACTCACCCTCATAAACTATTAGTAACTTTCTGAAACTACCAGGGAATTGATTAAACTGAAAATAATTTAACAAATTATAAAGCCCTACAATTATTTCCACCAAGTGACTAATGGGCTACAGATGGGAAAAAAGTACAACAAATACCATTCTGTTGGTTCATTACAAGATATGAATATTATTTAAATCATTTTAAATGCAGTTCCTTCATTTATATTTCATTATTAAAAAATATAGTTTCTTCTTTTTTAGAATGGCATTGCAAAATATATTTAGTATTACTGACCCATTATTCATCAGGTATTTACAAAGAACCTCCTATGAGGTAGGTATTCTGTTAATTACTAGGATATGACCTTAAGAAAGATGCATATCATCCCTATGTCCATAGAGCTTATTTTTTGCAAAAGGATGTAGACAATTAGGTACGTAAAGATAATAAAAATAAAGGTTAATAAATTATGATTGAGAAAGTATAAAGTGCTATGGGAGTTCACAGAATGAGCACCAAATTAATCTGGGGATTAAGGGAGGGTAGGAATAACGATAACCTCTCAGTATTTGTGGGACAGTAATCCAGTAATGTGTCACTCATGTAAATTGCTTTCTTTAATATTTGTTGCTGCTGTTCCACACTATTTTATCGGTTTAACTGATTACTGAATAATGATTCCGTATCAGAGATTTTAGGTACCTTACCTATGTCTCTTCCACCTTACCTTCTCGGTACATGCTGGGCAGACCTCCAATTGCCAGTAGCTACATTTCTCTGGGTGAAGAGTTCCTCTGGATTTTGGAGGCATCTTTCCCACCATGACAGTAAGCTGGAAGTACCAAGGAGTTAACATCCCTGTGAAGCAGCTCTCAACAACTAACAAGTAGAAGTTTTTATACCCTCGGCTCCCTCGCCCCTCAGGTGAGATAATTCTGAGTCAGATGTTCTACATTAGATGTAGATGGAGAGTTGAGTTCCCCATCAGACTGAGCTTTTTTTTTTTTTTTTAATCCAAGTAGCCATTTGCTTAACTGTTAATTAACACTTTATTGTCTGTCTGCTCCTTCCTGTCTCATCTCCACATCCCCCTACATGTATTTCCTGGGACTCTCCCAAATAAACTCTTTGCACTGTAATACTTGTCTCAGGATATGCTTCTGGGTAAATCCAAAATAAAATAGGCTTTAAACCGGTGATTGTATGATTTCATGAGATTTGATCATTTTCGGTATGATCCTTCATGTCATGAATTGGTTAATTTGTCTAAATCATCTCACATTTTCTTGTACTGTTAGTTTTGATATTTAAATATTGCCCCTGGCCACTTTGTACGTATTGAGTGTGTATGTCATTTAGCAATGAAATAGTGAATCTTCTAGGAAGAAGCATTTATATGATTTGTTGATTAATTTTTCTACTAGTTCAAAAATAGTAAAATATATTTTACTGTATATTATATAAAATACCTACATAGATATGAGTTATTTATAACCTAGAGGAAATGAAGAACAAAAGTGATAGGTCAGTTAATGCAGGTGATAATTTTTTGCTCACTGTTCAATCCCCAGCTCTTAACATGAGACTAGTACTTAATAAAAATTAATAAATATTTTATAAATGAATGCCATAAGGTCAAAGAATAAATAGTCATTGAGACTGTTTCTAAAGACAGGGAGAGCATTGCAGGATTTGAGACTATGCTATTGGCCATTTTTGTTTAAGAAAATGTGTTTTTATCAATGTTAGTGAGTGTACAACTTTTGAAACAGGTATATCAAACAAGTAAAGAACCTACTTGAATACAGCACAGGGGTCTCATGTTAAATGATTATCAGATGAAAGGGGATTGTGATTTATATCACCTGTAAGACACCATGAGCTGAAGAAAAGTGATGCAAGCAGAGCCCATGCTGTTTCCTGTGGTGCAGTGGTAGTGTAGCAAAAAGGTTACTGCCATTTAAACAAAATGGGCATTTTATGTACCTTCACTGTCAGACAAGATGCAGTTGAGCAATGCTTTTGTCGAATATTATAAAGGGCATGACTGATGGGGGTGGGGATGAGCTAAGGAGAGAGAAAAAGCTATTTCATCTATTGAAAGCCAACCCAAGAGTAAAGCTATTCTCTTTCTAGCATAGTACCAAGCAACTTTTCAAATGACCCCAGCACTTTCTCCTCAAAGAAAATCTTTCTAGGTGAGCAATTCAAACATTTATTATCGGTTCAATGGAGAACTAAAAAAAAAGAAAAATATTAGGGCTTCCTTGCAATATGCTATTTTGCTATGCTCCTAGTGTGACATGAAGATTTAAATAGATTTGAGCTTCTTCTCTAATGTTTTTACTTATAACTATAAAGGATATGTTATTGGAAATAGCTAATTGATATATAGTTTTGAACAATAACGACATCAATTAATAATTATCATGGCCTAGGTTGAGTAATTACCTTATACTAGAACATGAGACTTGTCAATTAGTTTGCATTTACCTAATTTTATCCTCATAGCTGCCCAATAAGACTATTATCATTATTCCCATTTTAAAGAGAAGGAAACTAAGTCTTAGGGTGGTTAAATAAATTTTTCACAACCAAAACAACTAGGGAACATGATTATTACCCAATTCTGATAAGGACAAATAGAAGGACAGTGAAATGATTTAACATTGCCTGGGTTCATAAAAATACTTTTAAAGTTTTTTTTTGATTCTTCTAGAAGATGTGAGAAAAAAAACAATTTTGAGCAAGGTTTAATGATACCACATGCAAAATCACTTCTGTTCATTCACCTTTGGGACAAAAGAAATTTCAGCAACATAGTAGAGTATGTGCATCACTATCTGGAAGGGTATAAAAACTTTGTGAACAGGAGACAGAAGCAGGTAAAATGTTAATTTCTGCACTGGCGTCTAATTCAGAAACCTCCAGCAGAAGAACCAATTGCTTCACTGCATCTGTTTTTAATCCTGAAAAGCCAACTGAAAATCTATTTTAATAATATTACACCTAAACTTTCTTCACTGGGTTCATTTGAGGGACTAAAGTAACTAAAATATAACAACTATCATTACGTTTTAAACAAACTCATTTTTTTCCATGAATAAAAGACTGTTTCAGAATATTTGGTAGAAATTTGATGTGGGCATGTGAAAAATGAATTCTAAAAGACTAATCTTGTCTCTTAGGGAATAAAAAATGATGAAGACAGCTGTTCCCTTTTCTGGATCTGATTCTTAATACCAAGAATGTCTTAATTGATGATGTCATGGCCCTGATTACATAAATGTTTATTTTCGAGTGAGACAGAATTGCACAGGCATTTTAATGGTGGAAGGCCCTCAGAATCTGAGAAACCCAGGAGTATATTAACCAATGTATTTAATAATCATGTTGTAAAAAGAGTGATAATGTATATAAATTTTTTCAGTAACTTTTGTTATTATTATTATTACTAATTGAATAATGATCAGTCAAGAAAACTGGATATTGCTTAGGAATGGACTAAATGATGGAAGAATGGACATAGAAGAAAAACTGAGAGGATGTGAAACCAGTAGACTCAAAACAAAAAAGAATGAGGAAGTAAAGTCGGAATGGATTAAGAAAATTCACAGTTAATTTGGAAGAGTGTACCTGTTATGCAGCTTGATTATCAAATACATCCTATGGGCCTAAGCAGAGCTCCTTAAATGTCCTAAGCTGTACTGCACAGAAAAGGAGGTAGTGATGGAATCATGAGAAACAAATAACCATTACTTCTGTATCTAACACTGGCTATGGAGGAGGAAGATGAGTATCATATGTTGGGCACCATAAATTCAGTAAGGAAGATTTTTAAAGACTTTGTAGAAAGGATATAAAACTCTGGGTTTGTTATTACAATATAAATTATCAAATGAAATTATTACAAATTATCCTCAGCTACAATGGAATGTATGTGTCTAAAAAAAGCAATGTGTCTATTCATGAAGCTCTCCAGTAATATTTTCTTATATTTTAAATGTACATTAATAATTTGAAGGGAAGTCATACACAGAAAAGGCAACATAATAGTATAACATGAGCCTCTAAGAAGAGTGTCAACTATATGAACTTCTCAAATAATTTGTATTTAGGAAAAATATTTACAAAAATGAAAGCATTGACTAGAGAACCATAAATACAATGATTTGAGAAAATCAAAGTGAAAAATGAGATGATAATGATAAGATGATAAGCTGATAAGTTAAGAAGAGCCTCATACCTTGATAAGTTATTATTTAGGCATTTAGGAAACTTAAGTCTGAGACCATAGGGAGGTAAATCATGTTTTACTTGCATACCAGATTTGGAAGTTAAGTGGCCCAAATTATAACCTGGAGCTGGTTGAATAGACAGAGCCAATAAACAAAACATTACATATAGGTATATAGGCTGATTAAATTGAGTACCTCTCTGGACTTCAGTTGGTTTGGCTTAGAAAGAGCTCAAAAAGAAAATTTTAAAACAGTTGATTGATAATTGGAGTACAATTTGGGGTTCTTGGCTACACACATCTGGAATAGAGTTTCTGTCATGTTGATGTAGGAAGAACTGGGTTGTGGTTCAGATGCCACAGACTCTTACTATTCTAACCAAGTTTTAGTAGATTTTGTTTAGTAAATATTTCTTCTTTTATTGTATGTCCTTAGAAACATTTTCAGAGATTTTATAAAGTTTTTAAAAAAGTAATTTTTATCATTTCAGTAGGGAAGAGATCTGTGGAGTTCTTCATGTAGACGTGTGGACAGTGAATCCTTCAACTGAGAGTTATTTCTTTAAAACAAAAATGTAATCTTCAAAAAAGCACCTGATGCTTTTAATTCTTAGTTAAAAATTAACTCTCCTAGTTTCTGTTATCTTCCTCTAGACTTTCTGTATCTATGAATTTGCTTATTCATGGTATTGCATATAAGAGGAATCATATAATATTTGTCCTTTTGGGTCTGGCTTATTTAACTTAGCATAATGTTTCCATGGTTTATCCATGTTGCAGCATGTGTCAGAATTTCATACACACACACACACACACACACACACACACACACACACACCCCATATATTGTTTATCCATTCATCTGTTGATGACTTTTGGGTAATTTGTGACAGTGCCTGCTGCTTTTTACAAGTGTGCTTCTAGTTATGTGAGAAATAGATGAGCAAGTGAGTCTTTCAGATACCCTCCAAACAGGTTGGAAGAGATATACATGATAACTTGCAAATAAGGTCTGCTCTGCTTCCTCTAGTTTGAAGAGGGGAAGTGGAACCAGGTTGCCACCATTTAAGAATAAAGACCATCACTGCAGCAGGCAGGGTGCAAAGGTGAATAAAAACACCAAAAACATCCTACCATTTTGAAGATACCTTTCTCTTGATTGATCCTTGCTTCATTGCTACAACCTCTGATTGCTTTCTAGAGCTCCTATAGGTTATGGCTGACTTTTTTATGTTTCTGTGGGAAAATGAGAGCTTGGAGATTTGTAGTCTGCCTTTTTGCTGATGTTACTCCTCAATATTTTAAATTAAGCACTGTATCAGCAATATATTTTTAAAAACAAAATGAAAAGAACCCTGTATGTATTCAGTGTATTAACAAAAAAGCTAGAAAAAAACGTAAATTTTCCCATCACCTCTTGATGATTTTATGTCTCTTGTCCCAAGATAGAAGGTTATCATGGGCTCAACCATTCCTTCTCTTTGAGTATATCTGGCTTTCCATGTTAATGACTGTTCTTAGACAAGGGATCTCCTCTGAAAGTTATTGCCCCAAAAGGAAATGAAAGAATAGATTATGGTATCAGGGTGTTTTCAAAACAGAATGATTATAGGGCAATCACAGCAAGAAAACCTTATAAAAGAAACCCAGATTTTTGTGTCTCCACTCCTTCCCAATCACATCTTATTTCTCATTGTTGCATTTCATTCTAAGACTGGAAGATGGAGCAGGGAAGGGCAGATTGTCCAACTATTATTAGTTCAATTAGTTTATTCTTCTTTGAGACATGTACCTAATACTAAACTTTCTCTGCCTTGTTCCTTGTTTCTCTCTGAAACATTTCAACTACCACAGTTATCTTTTATTTATAATATGTTTTTCACTCAAAACATGTAAGTTGAAAACCCTGATTATTTGTGAACATACAGGGAAATTTTGTTTTAAATAAGCAAGGAAAAATAGAAGCATCCGGTGAGATATCCCTACAATATGGGTTACTTCCCTCATTAATTCCAACAGCAAGATTAAGTAATTACATAAATGCATTATATACATTATAAATGTAATAATATTTTAAAGGCAAGGCACAATTTAAAAAATAAAATATTAACATATTATGTGGGTAGGATTCCTAGAACAAAATGATACTGTCATGAAGAATATTATGGTTAATCCTGTCTCCAGATATTAAATGAATGGTGCATTTTCAAATAATATCATCCTATAAATAAGATAAATTGTACACTTAATATGTATGTGCCAAAATCAGGCCATAATCTTAACCAATAGCTTTTGAAAACTATTTTCCTCAGTACTCTGTGACAGTTTTTCTCTTAAGAATATTCCCAGTCTAAAAATGGAGAGAAAATTTAGAAATTCTATTTTTATAAATTAACTATAAATTTATATTTTTACACAGCATATATGTCAGGAAGTGAGCTGTGTTTTCAGAGACATTTTACTATTTAGTTATTTTTAAATTGTCTATATTGAAGTATAATCAGACTTCTTCTTGATGCCTTACTGAGCTCATGTTGTAACAATCATTTTTTGTGTACGTTTATACAAATGTTGTAGTTTCACATGAAAATTCAATTCCTTGGTTCCCCAATTTAAGCACAATATAGAATTTAAACATTGTTTTAAAAGTGTCATCTCAAAATATTCAGACAGAAAATGGTACCAAAATCTAATAACCATTGCGTAATATTTAAATAAATTTGATGGGCTTTATAAGGCATTTCATCTCTATGCTTGTATCCTCATGACATAAACCATCTGGTTGAAAAACCAAAAAATTAGTCAGTCATCTGGGGATTTCATTTAAGTTCTGGATATATCTGAAAGAATGAATAAGTTTAACTTCTATCTTTAATTTGAAATGTCATAGATCTGTATAAGAAATAGTTACTGTTACAAGATATTCAAGAATTTCCTGAAAAATAAATCTCAAAAATTAACACTTTCTGCATGATATCATTTCCAACACAGTCTTACTTTTTTTGGTATTTTACTCTTCAATAAATGCTTATTGATTATACTTTAAAAATTCTTTTTGGTATTAGACAATGTTATAAATACAGAAATGCAGCATCAATTTGAGGCAGGCTCTGATACTTATAGCAATATATCTTTTCTGTAATATGTTCTATTTTTTCTAATAAGTTATGAGTTTGGAAAACTCGATCTATGACATCTAGAATAATTGCATTTGAATATTAAAGAGAAATTATATTAAAAATAATTACCCTGAAATTAGCTAATTATTTTCTCATGAATGAGCTGAACTGTTGGCACGCTATCTTCAAAGAGATGGCACTTTAACTTATAAATAGGCACTCTAAGAATAAAATACATAAACTGAATGTGTATTTAGAACAGGAATACTAAAATGTGAGTGAAATCTATGTAGCAAACTGTAACTTGCATTTTAAGGGTTAAGATAGTAGACTGTAGTCTAATGCACAGAGAAAGGAACTATTAGCTAAGTTACAAAAGAAATACAAATGTTAGGGGAAATAACTAGAAGTAATAATATATTAATAATCTTCAAAAGGTGGAAGTAAATAAAAATAAACTGGGAGGTTAAACCTAAGAAATAATAAAAATAGATGAAATAGTAAAAAATGAATGAGGAAAAAAAATTTTTTCTTTCACTTCATTTTCTTAAAAACATGAACAAACGACACTTTTTAAACTGAAAATATCATGTGGTGATAAAAAGAGAATGGCTTTTAAGAGGTATAGACCTGGGTTTGCAAGCAAGCTCAGAAATTAATAAGCTATGGTATTTTTTTTATTAAGACATTTTTAGAGCAGTCTAAGGTTAATAGTAAAATTGAGAAGAAGGTACAGAGATTTCCCATATACCCCCACCCCCACACATGCCTAACATCTCCTCTTATCAACATCTTCCACCAGAATGGTGCATTTGTAACAATTGATGAACCTACAGTGACCCATCATAATCACCCAAAGTTAATAGTTTACATCATGATTCACTCTTGGTGTTGTACATTCTATGGGTTTGGAAAAAGGTATAATGACATGCATATATCATCACAGTATCATACAGAGTATTTTCATTACTAAAAATCCTCTGTGCTCTGTCTATTCATCTCTCCCATCTCCCACACTCTGGGAATTCACTGATTTTTTATATTAGTTTCCATAGTCTTGTCCTTCCCAGAATGCCATATAGTTAGAATCATACGATATGTAGCCTTTTCAGATTGGTTTCTTTTGCTTAGTAATATGCATTTAAGATTCCTCTGTGTCTTTTATATTTTGATAGCTCATTTCTTTTCAGCACTGAATAATATTCCATTGTTTAGAAGTACCACAGTTTATTTATCTATTCACCTACTGAAAGACATTTTGGTTGCTTCCAAGTTTTGGCAATTATAAATAAAGCTGCTGTAAACATCCATGTGCTGTTTTCTGTGTGGACATACGTTTTCAGCTCCTTTGGGTAAACATCAAGGAATGCAAATGCTGGATCATATGGTGATGATGTGTTTAGTTTTATAAGAGACCACAAAATTGACTAGCCACCAAAATGGCTGTAGCATTTTGAATTCCCACCAGCCATGAATGAGAATTCCTTTTGCTCCACATCTCAGCAGCATTTTGTGTTGTCAGTGTTTTGGATTTTGGCTATTCTGATAGGCATGTAGAAGTATCTCATTTTTATTTAGTTTGCATTTCCCTGATGACATATGATATGGACCACCTTTTCATATGCTCATTTGCCATCTGTGTATCTTCTTTGGTGAGATCTGTTAAGGTCTTTGCTCATTTTTTAATTGGGTTGTTTATTTTCTTATTGTTGAGTTTTCTTCTCCTTCAACATTGTTTTGGCTATTCTGGATCTTTTGGCTCTCTCTAACACTTTAGAATCATTTTGTCAATATCCATAAAATAACTTTTTGTGATTTTTATTGGGTTTTCATTGAATCTAAAGATCAAGTTGGGAATAACTGACATCTTGACAATACTGATTCTTTACATCCACATTCATGAGCATGGAACACTTCTCCATTTTTTTTTTTACTTGTAGAGATCCTCAGTCATTACTGTTTTAAATATTTCTTCTGTTCCTTTCTTTCTTCTCCTTTGGTATTCCATTACACACGTTATACCTTTTGTAGTTGTGCCACAGCACTTGGATATTTTGTTTTTTAGTCTTTGTTCTCTTCACTTTTCAGTTTTTAGGATTTTGTGTCTAATGACACAAACTTCAAGGATGTGGACGTTTTGAAGGAAAAAGGAGGAAAAAAATGAAAATTACAATTACAAACAAGTAGAACACTTAGCTCTCTTCCAAGCCAAGAAGAGCCCAGGATTTGAGGGGAAAAGATTCACCACTTCAGAAAACTTTGAGACAGATACTATCCTAAGTTGATAGGCAGGTTTAAGTTTAGTTTAAAAAAAAGAGAGAGTAAGGGGGAGAGAGAAAAGGAAATTTTAAGAGATAAATTTGTGGATATTGGAACTGACAGTTTTTAGAGGCCATATTAAAAAGATGTGGAGAGGATAAGAAGTGAAAAACTGAGCTAGATAAGCATATGAAAAGAGAAGTTGGAGGACAGTGGCTCAGATGAAGATGAATGGACAAGATCTACAAGTGGAAGAGACATATGTTATGATAAGGAACTTTGAAACATAATGATAGTGATAAAGACATATCTTGCTTAGTCATTGAGTCTCCCAGGTTCCCAGGGATATAAATAGAAAAAAAAATTACAAACATGAGGAAAAAAATCATACAGCCTCAGAATTCAACATGGTAATAGTCAATCAGAAAATAATGGAGTGTTACCTTTGATTGTTAGTTATATCCAGCCATTATGTCATTTTAATGAAAAGCTAACACACATTTTGATCTATGACCCTTCCTTTGGAAAACGAACAGAACAATTTGATTGGTAAAAGATAGATAAAAATATAAACATATGGTAGAGAGTTTGCAGTAAAAAGACTGATACAAGACCATGGTTTCAGAAAAGGTTACTAGTGCTAGGTAGTAATAATATTTTGCTTAACATCACGAAAAAAAAAGAGATAGATGGCAGTTTGTGATTTGTGGATGCTAATAACTTGTATTCATAGCGTAGAAAAAAATTGTAACTGTCTAAAATATTTTTAAAATGCAGTCTCTAAATTAATGTTTTAAAAATTGATTTTTTAACCTTTGAAATTTTAGGAATTAATATCTCTTGGGTGGTGAAATATGCATATAAAGCATAGCAATTCCTTTCATCTCACCAGTTTTCTTCTCCTATATTAAATAACAAATTAAAGCGCACTACTTTAACAGTTCCATCATTTTTATTATAAAGCAGCATGTATAATATAATCTAATTAATATGCTCTTAACTTTATACATGAAAAAATATAGTGACAGTCATCAACTAAAGCATTCAATAATTTTTCCTCTTTTCCTATCAAGATGTATAGTGTTTTTCCATGTACTGTGGAGAATATAAAAGATAAGAAACATCCATTCTTCATATCTTATAGATCTATGTAAAAATATTAAGTACCAATATTATGTAGTTTACTATTAGATATGAAATAATTTACAAAGTATTATCAGTTCAGAAAACAGTTATTTATATTCCATCACCAAATTATACATCATGGATTCAGAGCTAAAAGATCTGTAAAAATGTAGGGACAAATGCAGAATTTCATAATTGTACTTTTATTTTGATTTTGAGAACGGAGGCTTTATTGGTTATGAGGTCGGTGATTTATAGGCAAGGAATATTTGGCCTAAAAAATAAAGAGATGGGGCTTCCCTGGTGATGCAGTGGTTGAGAGTCCGCCTGCCAATGCAGGGGACACGGGTTCATGCCCCGGTCCGGGAAGATCCCACATGCCGCGGAGCGGCTAGGCCCGTGAGCCATGGCCGCTGAGCCTGCGTGTCCGGAGCCTGTGCTCCGCAACGGGAGAGGCCACAACAGTGAGAGGCCCGCGTACCGCAAAAAAAAAAAAAAAAAAGAGAGATGTTTTTTGCACCTATAACTGAAAATTCATCTAGTAGCATAAGAAACTCAATAAAAAGAGAAGTTTTATTCCTTCCCTTCTCTATGTCTTCCATTGTATTTACTTCAACTTAAAGCTAACACCTCCAAAAGTACTCCGGTAGCTTTGGGATCCATGTGTTTCCATTTTTTATGTCAACCAGTAAGAGGAGATATTTCTCCCATCTTAAAAGATCAGGGAATATTTTTCCCGCTGAAACCATCAGAAAATGCTCCTTAGGTCTCTTGCACCCTGAACTAATTAGCATGGTCAAGGAGGTAGGAAGTACAGATTTTCATACACCAAGTTTTAATTTCTACTGGGCTTGAATTACATGAATTGCTTAGTAAATGATAAGCCATTCACCAGTGCCAAATTGAAATTTTCTGAACAATAATAAAGAAGAAATGACACCAGACTGTCAAAAACAGCAGGGAACATTGCAATGATACATGTTTGTCTGATTCACCAAAGTCCTGGATGGCACAGCACACAAGAGAAGTGGTTATTATATACAGGCATGCTCAATAAGACTCAAGCTGTCGGGTAATAATGCTTTCTGTTATGCTTGAAGAGGTTATTGGCCAGGGTAAGGAGAAAGTGGGTCAAGGGATGAGTTACATAGATGGTCAAAAATTTTTAAAAGATTCATTGATTCATGTGGTTTTCTTAATTTTAATCTTATTTAGGAAAAAAGTATGAATAATGATTTGCACTTAGAATCATTGCATAATTATGATATAGATATCTATACTATTATCTATTTTTCTATTTAGGTATTAAATGTAAAGAGCAAAAAGAGAAAAACTCATTAAATAAATATCACTGTGCACTATTTATGTTACAAAGTTTTATAGCAGTTGGATATCATGGACTAAATATGGACACCTTAATGAAGCTATGCTAAAATCCTGAATGGAACTTTTGGAAAGTTCCATTTGGAATAAACACTCAGAAAATTTTTATCTTATCATACTAAATCTAAACAAAAATAAATCTTTCTGGGAAAGTGCTAATGTGACATTAAACATGACCTTTTAAGCAACTGACTGAAATGCAAGTTTTTTTAGAAAAAGGCAGTAAAGCTAAATAATGTCACATCAAATAGTATATCAATTTATATCACTTTCATTAGAAATGCAAAATTAAGTCTTTTATTCAGTGGGTGATTAGTTTAAAATATATGTTTATACGGCCCTAAATGTTTGAATTATAAGATCTCCTACTCAGCATTTTTTAATGCCTGTATGATTTTGACAGTAGTTATCATATCACTATGTATGCTGTCTCAGGTCCCAAGCACAATATCACAGTGAGGCTAGAATTAAGGTGATAGGCTAAAGCTTCAAAAATCATTTAAATGAATACCAATGGAAACACAAGTCATATTTATTAACCTAGGACGACCTTTATTGTGATTATTCTGAGTATGTTGCCAAATAACCAATACTCTCAGAAAAGTTTACAAGAGAACATGCTTAAACTTTATCAGCAACTACTTGTTCACTGAGAAGGGAAGCATAATAATTGAAAGAAAATTTGTTGGTTATGACTGTAGAGGAGGATTTTCTAAAGAAGTACATTGTTGACTCATAGAAGGTCCTGTGATGCTTCTAGGGAAGTGGAATTGGCTCCTGGCTTACTATACAGTGGATTCTAAGTGAGAAGTGTTCCATTCCATTCTATTCCATTAGAATGATGGTTGTATATCCCTGAAAGACCTGTTATGGATAAGTGAAATGTCAAATCTATTAGAAATCTTATTGTTTGATTCACCTATCATTTCTTATACTTTGAATCATTCATGTAATCATTGATTAACTGCAATTTTTCTCTCAACTTAATAATGTAATGGGGGGAAACACATACTGGAAAACACTGCTAAGATTTAGTGCATATTGACTTAGACATGAGAAAAAAATATATCTATATAAATAATTTAAGGTGAGTTACCAGTTTTTCTTTCAGATTGTACTAGTGGACCTATTAGTTATTATTTCTTCATCTAAGTGTTTCTCTTCTGAGGAGGACATAATCTGCTCCTAATCATTTCAAATTCATGACTTTTGTTTGTTTTTAATTTCATAGCACTCATATGACAAGACAGAGTATATTTTCTGATCAACTGTTGCTAATATGCTAATATTGTCCTTTAAAGCATCTTTTATAGGGATGCAATTTAGAGAATAAATAGCAACAATCTAGATGGCAAAAATGAGTGAATATCTAAGGATATATAGATTAATTTACAGAAGAAAAATATGCTATTAAAATATTTATTAAAAATTGAAATAATTTAAAACTAAATGAAAAGGAATTTGCAATAACTCATAAATACCAAGATTTAAATATGTAAACAAGAGTGATATCAGAAAAGTAGTGAAATAGGAGTTTTCCATTATCTTCCCCACAAAGAACATCGATTTTGACAACCACCAATGGATAAGAATCCCTTTGGGGAAGGCCAGGAGTCTGGTGGAGAAGTTCTAACACACCCTTGAGCAAAGAAAAATCTGAGATGGACACACTGGGTAAAAGAAATTGTTTCACTGTACCTCTGTCACCCCTCCCTCAAGGCAGCACAGCTCAGTGCCAAGAAAAACCTTTTCAGCTGCCAATTTCTCCCACAGTTGAGAGTAAGAGCCTGAGATTCCCAAGCTACACATGTGGCATGCTGTCTAAGAGATCCAATTCTTTTACACCCCATCCAGAATACTAAAGTGTGCTGTGTAACTGGTGGTGTGGAGGAGCTGACAGAACAGCAGCCATGACTCTCTAAGGGCATCAAATGGACTCAGTTCATACTAATTGTTTGATGGACTCCATTAGAAAGCACACTGGGACACCTGCTGGTGGCCCCTCAACTGTAGCATGGGCATCCCTAATGCTTTTTGCATCTTACCCACACACACTCCCACAATATGCCTGTCTCCCTGTGTGCACTCCTAAGGGCAGTAGGTGTGAGCCTTTGCAGATGGCTAATGAGCATGAACAGAAAGCTGGCCTGACCGTGTGGAACTGGGAAAAAGCACACAAACTTGAGCATTCGGCACTACCCTATGGAAAGCAAACAGGAGGCTGTCAGTAACTGGTGGGGCTCTGGCAGAATTGAGAGAATTTCCCCCCAAAATACTTAACCTGGCAAAACAGTCCCTCAGAAATAAACGAGAAAGAGGAATCTATACCAGCCCTTCTCAAATTCTTACAGAAAATAGAGGGGAAGGGAAAATTCCAAACTAGTCTTATGAGGCCAGCATTACCTTGATACCAAAACAAGAGACACTACAAAAAATAAAATAACAGGCCAATATCCCTGATGAGCACAGATGCAAAAAACCCTCAACAAAATATCAGCAAACCAAATGCAACAAAAATAAAGGATCATACATCATGATCAAGTGGGTTTTATTCCGGGGATGCAAGGATGGTTCAACATTTGCAAATCAAACAATGTGATACACATTAAAAAAACAAAGGATAAAAATCATATAATCAGCTCAATAGATGCAGAAAAAGCATTTCACAAATTCAACATTAATTTATGATACAAAATCTCAACAAAGTGGATATAGAGGGAACATACTTCAAAATAATATAAGGCCATATGTAACAAGCCCACAGCTAACATCATAATCAATGATGAAAATTTGAAAGGTCTCTCAAGAAGATCAGGAACAAGACAAGGTTGCCCACTCTTGCTATTTCTGTTCAGCATAGTACTGGAAGTCTCAGAGCAATTAGGCAAGAAAAAGAAATAAAAGTCATACAAATGAGAAAGGAAAGAGTAAACCTGTTACTGTTTGCAGATGACATGATACTATACATTAAAAAAAAACCTTAGGGCTTCCCTGGTGGCACAGTGGTTGAGAATCTGCCTGCCAATGCAGGGGACACGGGTTCGTGCCTCAGTCCGGGAAGATCCCACATGCCACGGAGCGGCTGGGCCCATGAGCCATGGCCGCTGAGGCTGTGCGTCCGGAGCCTGTGCTCCGCAACGGGAGAGGCCACAGCAGTGAGAGGCCCGCGTACCACACAAAAAAACCCCTTAAAGATGCCATAAAAAATCTGTTAGAATTAATAAATAAATTCAGTAAAGTCAAAGGATACAAAATCAATAGAATCTCTATACACTAACAATGAACAATCTGAAAGAGAAATAAAGATAACAATCCCATTTATTTACAATAGCAAATTTAACCAGGGAAGTGAGTGACCTGTTCATTGGAAACTATAAGACATTAATAAAAGAAATTAAGGAAGAAACAAATAAATGAAAAAGATCTTGTGTTAATGGAATGGAAAATTAATATTTTTAAATGTGAATACTACCTAAAGAGGTCTACAGATTTAATGCAATTCCTATCAAAATTTCATTGGTATTTTCACAGAAATATAAAATAGAAAATACAGTCCTAAAATTCATGGCAGCACAAACAACCTCGAATAGGTGAAGCAATCTCAAGAAAGAAAAACAAAGCTGTAGGCATTACACTTCCTGATTTCAAACTATATTACAAAGATACAGTAATCATAACAATGTAGTACTGGCATAAAAAAAGACATATAGTTCAATGGAACAGAACAGAGAGCCCAGATATAAACTCATGCAACTAATATTTGACAGGGGAGCAAAGAACACACGGGGGGAAAGGATAGTCTCTTCAATAAATGGAGTTGGGAAAACTGGATATTCCCATGTAAAAGACTGAAAGTGGACCTCTATCTTACATCATTCTAAAATTTAATTCAAAATGGATTAAAGTCTTAAATGTAAACCCTGTAACCATAAAACTCCTAGAAGAAAACATAGGGATAAAGCTCCTTGACATTGATCTTGACAATGATTTTTTGGGTATGACACCCAAAGCAAAGGCAAGAAAATTTTAAAAATTAACAAATGGAACTACATCAAAGTAAAAACATATGCACAGCAAAGAGAGTAATCAATATGATGAAAGGCAATCTGTGGAACAGAAAATACTTGCAAAGCATTTATCAGATAAGGTGTTAATATCCAAAAGAAATAATTAGACAACTCAATAGCAAAAATCTAAATAATCAAATTAAAAAGGGAGCAGAGGACCAGAACAGGCATTTTTCCAAAGAAGACGTTCAAATGGTCAACAGGTACATGAAAATGTACTCAAGATCGCTAATCATCAGAGAAATGCAAATCAAAACCACAGTGAGATATCACCTCACACCTGTTAGTATTATTCTTACCAAAAAAACAACTAATAACAAGTAGTGCCAAGGATGTGGAGAAAAGAAACCCTTGCTCAAGGCTGGTGGGAATGTAAGTTGAAACAGCCATTAGGAAGACAATATGAAGGTTCTTCAAGGAATTAAAAATTGAACTACCATATGAACCTGTAATCCCACTTCTGGCTATATACCTGAAGGAAACACAATCAGTATCTAAGAGATATCTGCACTCCAATATTCATTGCAGTAATATTCACAATAGCCAAGATATAGAACAACTTAAGTGTTTGTTAATGGATGACAGGATAAAGATGTGATTTATTTATATTGATATATCCCCCCAATGGAATATTATTCAGCCATTAGAAAAAAGGAAATCCTGTTATTTACAATAACATGGATAAATCTAAAAGACATTATGCTAATTTAAATTAGCCAGACAGAGACAGATGCTGTATAATATTACTTACATGTAGACTCTAAAAATATCTTGAACTCATAGAAACAGACAAATAGTGGTTATGAGGGGCTGGGGGAGATTGGGAGATGCTAGTTAAAAGCCTCTAGTTATAAGATGAATAAGTTCTTGGGATCTAATAACGAACAGCATGGTGACTGTAGTTAATAATAACTTGCTGTGTACTTGAACTTTTTTAAGAGTAAACCCTAAGGATTTTCACCATACACACACACACACACAATGTGACTATCTGAAGTCACAGTGATAAATACATAAATTAACCTGACTGGTAATACTTTCACACAGTATACGTAGATCAAATCATCATCATGTTGTGTGTGTGTATATATATATATATACACACACATATATGTACAATTTAATTTGTTAATTATATCTCAATAAAGCTGAAAATAGGAATAACAATGAAAACAGATCAAAGTATGAAAGACTAAAAAGCTAGAAGAGACATAGAAACATTGACTTGTGTTTAGATTTTTTCCCTTTCTTTCTTTGTTCTACTGTTTTTAATTCTCAAGCTTTAGAGCAGCCTAAAGAGCCTATGACAGGCCCGTATAGGTTACTTGCAGCACAGACCCTTAGGATTTTGGCCAGAGTCCTTCCATCCTCTGCAGATTACTAACCTCCTTTTGAGAAACAGCCCTTGACCTTCTACTGGACTTTAGTAGAGACTGAGTACATAACCATGGGCCACGAAGTTATTACAGGACCTGAACCTATCCATCATAAGCTCTGTGTTATCTGTCTCATCAATCCATAAACTTGGTCATGCACAGTAGCACTCCATCATCAAATGGAAGTGGTAAATACATGATCAGGCCCAAGCAGACTGAAGGCACAAGTAAGTTATGTGAAGAAGTTGCCCAAATGAACAAAGTCCCCGTGCCTGCTGCATTACCTTCTCTCTCCAAGCCTGCACCTATGGTCTCATGAAGAATTCCCTGTGATCATTTGTCAGAGGAATATGAGACTTGGGCCTGCTTTACAGTAGCTCCTGCACAATATGCATGCACCACCCAAAAGTGAATGCCTGTAATACTACAACTCCTTTTCTGGGACATTCTTGAAGGATAGTGGTGAAGGAAAATATTCCCAGCGGGAATATTTTGAACAGTTCACCTGATTGTGCACTTTCCTTCAAACATAATTGGCTAGATGTTCAATTACATACTGCTTCAAGGGCTATGGCCCATGGTTTGGTTGGATGATCAGGTGCATGGATGGAACATAACTGGAAATCTGGTGACTCAGAAATGTGGAAAAGTATGTGGATAGACCTCTCTGAATGGGCAGAAAACATAAAGATATTTGTGTCCCATGTGAATGCTCACCAAAGGGTGTCCTCAGCTGAAGAAGATTTTTATAATCAAGTGGGTAGCATGATGCATTCTCTAAATACCAGTCAGCCTCTCTCCCCAGCCATGTCTGTCATTGCCCAAAAGGCTCATGAACAAAGTGGCCATGGTGGTACAAACGGAGGTTTTACACGGTCTCCGCAACATGGACCTCTACTCAGCAAGACTGACCTTACCATGGTTGCTGACAAGTGCCTAACCACCCCTGACACCCTGATATGGCCCTATACTCTGAAGTTATCAGCCACAAATCTGGTGGTGAGTTGATAACATTGGATAGCTTCCATCATGAAAAGGTCAGCATTTTGTCCTTACTAAAACATTTACTCTGGATATGCATTTCCCACCTCTGCACACAATGCCTCTGCCAAAACTACCATCTGTGGACTTTCAAAATGCCTTATCCACTGTCATGGTATTCCATACAGCATTATGTGGAATCAAGTAACTCTCACTTCACAATAAATGAATCTTTTCAAATTTATTGACTATTTCTTATTGGGTTGTTTTATTTTCTTATTATTGAGTGTCTATTGTTCTTTGAATGTTCTGAATGTTCTTTATCAAATATTTAGTTTCCATATTTCCTCCCAGTCTACGACTTGTGTTTTCAAACTCTTACCAGAGTTTTTGGAAAAGCAGAAAGTTTTAGTTTTGATAAAGTTCAATTTATCAATGTGTTCTTTTATGGATGATACTTCTAGTGTTGTGTCTGAGAAATATTTGCCTACACAAAGGTAATAAAGGTTTTCTCCAATATTTTCTTCTAGAAATTTTATAGTATAGCTCTTACCTTTAGGTGACAACCCATTTTTAGTTAATTTCAGTATTAAATGTGAGGTATGGTTTGGGGTTTCTTTGTTTTTTTCATATGGGTATCCAATTGTTTTAGCACCATTTGTTGAAATTACCTTTGTACTTTGGATAAAAAGGTTTGGATAAGCTATGCAGATCTATATGGGTATATTTTGGCTTGCAATTCAATTCCATTGATCTATTTGCCTATTTTTATACCACTTCCATATTGTCTTGATTAGAGTAGGTTTAGAGTAAGTTTAGAAATCAGAGAGTATAAATCCTCTAAACTTACTCCTTTTTCAAAGCTGTTTTGGATATTCTAGCTCCTTTGAATGGCCATAGAAATTTTAGAATCAGTTTGATACTTTTTTACAGAATAATTTAGTAATTTGTCAGTGTAAAGGTCTTTCATATGTTTTATCCAATTTATTCCTAAGTGCTCCATGTTTCTTGATGATATTGTAAAAGGAATTTTTTAACCTTTCAGTTTCTGATTGTTCACTGCTGGTATATAGAAACACAATTTTTAAAAGATTAGTTTTGCACCCAGGAAGCTTCCTAAATTTACTCATTAATTAATTCTAGTAGCTTTTGTAGACCCCATTTGATTTTCTATGTAGTGACCATGTGGTCTGCAAATAATGATAGTTTTACTTCTTCCTTTCCAATATGGATGAATTTTATTTCTTTTTTTATTTCACTGAATAGAACCTCCAGTACAATGTCAAATAGAAGTGGTAAATAGACATTCTTGTATTATTCCTGATCTTGGGGGGTATGGTTCAGAATTACATCATTAGGTGTAATGTGAGCCATACATTTTTCCTCCATGCACTTACCAGGCTGAGGAATTTCCCCTCTATCCCTAGTTGGCTGAAAATTTTTACAGAAAATGATGTTGGATTTTGTAAAACAATGACTTTAAGTCTACTGAGATGTGCATATGGAGTTTCTTTTTGTCTGTTTTCTTTTTTTTAAGTGTCTGTTTGGTTAACCTGGATTCTTCCTTCTTGCACTATAGCCTGGGAACTCCCTCAAGGCAGTAAATTTAAGCAATGGTAAGGATAGCTCTGTTGTTTCCCATTTTTCAGGAATCATTTTCCTTCAATGCCTGATGTCCAATGTCTCAAGAACCACTGACTCCAATTTTATATGTTTGTTTTGTTT
Source organism: Grampus griseus (assembly GCF_964374135.1). Lineage (NCBI taxonomy): Eukaryota > Metazoa > Chordata > Mammalia > Artiodactyla > Delphinidae > Grampus > Grampus griseus. Next base: position 66,122,101 of record NC_138997.1, read on the forward strand.
TCTTTTGTTTTATGGTTGTTTTAGTCAGGAAGTTAAGTCCAGGTCTTGTTATCCCATTTTGGTGGTATGTAGAAGTCCATAGATGTGTTGAGATAACACTATGAAGTTATACCAGATCTGGCATTGCAAAGCCTGATTCAGCAATAAGAGCTCATATCCTAAGAGGATTAAAAATTACCACACGTGAAATAGTTTAAAATAATATGATTTAGGGTTAAAGGCAATTTTAAAATTAAAACTCAAGTGTATTATAAAACACCAGAATAACTTTTCTTGAGTATTGAGACTCAGTCATTTCAAAATTTTTAAACATGTTTTAAACATGTCTGACTGTCGCACATTGAGTTCTCCAACAAGTAGACTCAGGAACACAGTTCAGCACATAAGATGTTTATTAAGAGTGCCCATGCAATCAATACCTGTATGTTTGGAGATGTTGGGGAGCAGGGTTGAGCAGAGGGAAAAGTTGAGAGGCAAAAGAAGCCCCATTAAATCCTTGGCTAGCTCTACGGAGAACTCAAGAGCTAACCAGTCCACGCGAGGAGAGGGGTTTAAGAGCGCTGCTTAAAGGAACTCCAGAGACGGGCGTGAGCCGCAGCTAAAAACACGGACCCCAGACACAGGCGCGAGCCGCGACTAAAAGCGCGGACCCCAGAGACGGGCACGAGCCGCGGCTAAAAGCATGGACCCCAGAGACGGGCGGGAGACGCTAAGGCTGCTGCTGCCGCCACCAAGAGGCCTGTGTGCTACCACAGGTCACTCTCCACACCCCTCTTCCGGGAAGCCTGTGCAGCCCGCCACTGCCAGGTTCCCGGGATCCAGGGACAACTTCCGCGGCAGAACGCACGTCAGGCCTCAGGCTGGTGCAATGTCACACCGGCCTCTGCCGCTGCAGGCCCGCCCCACACGCCGTGCCCCTCCCTCCCCCCGCCCCCGGCTTGAGTGCGCCAGAGCCCCCGAATCAGCGGCTCCTTTAACCCCATCCTGTCTGAGCAAAGAACAGACGCCCTCCGGCGACCTACACGCACAGGCACAGGCGGGGCCAAATCCAAAGCTGAGACCCTGTGAGCTGTGACAACAAAGAAGAGAAAGGGAGATCTCTCCCAGCAGCCTCAGAAGCAGCGGATTAAAGCTCCACAATCAACTTGATGTACGCTGCATCCGAGGAATACATGAATAGACAACGAATCATCCCAAATTGAGGAGGTGGGGCTTCGAGAGCAACATCTATGATTTTTTCCCCTTTTCCTCTTCTTGTGAGAGTGTATGTGTATGCTTCTGTGTGAAATTTTGTCTGTATAGCTTTGCTTCCACCATTTGTCCTAGGGTTCTATCTGTCCGTTTTTTTGTTTTTTAATTTTTTTCTTAATAATTAATTTTAATTTTAATAATTTTATTACACTTTACCTTCTTTCTTTCTTCCCTTCCTTCCTTCTTTCTTTCTTATCTTCCTTCCTTCCTTCCTTCCTCCCTCCCTCCCTTCCTTCCCTCCCTCCCTCCTTTAGACAACGAATCATCCCAAATTGAGGAGGTGGACTTTGAGAGCAAGATTTATGATTTTTTTCCCCTTTACTTCTTTTTGTGAGGGTGTATGTGTATGCTTCTGTGTAAGATTTTGTCTGTATAGCTTTGCTTCCACCATTTGTCCTAAGGTTCTATCCGTCCCTTTTTTTTTCTAAATAATTATTTTTTAATTTAATAACTTTATTATACTTTTATTCTACTGTATCTTTTCTTTTTTCCTTCCTTCCCTCCTTCCTTCCTTCCTCCCTCCCTCCCTCCTTCCTTCCTTCTTTCCTTCTTTTCTTCTTGCTTTCTTTCTTCCTTCCTTCCTTCCCTTCTTTCTTTCTTTCTTCCTACTTCTACTAATTATTTCTCTCTACTTTTTCTCCCTTTTACTCTGAGCCGTGTGGATGAAAGGCTCGTGGTGCTGCAGCCAGGAGTCACTGCTGTGCCTCTGAGGTAGGAGAGCCAACTTCAGGACACTGGTCAACAAGAGACCTCCCAGCTCCACATAATATCAAATGGCGAAAATCTACCAGAGATCTCCATCTCAACACCAGCACCCAGCTTCACTCAACGACCAGCAAGCTACAGTGCTGGACAACCTATGCCAAACAACTAGAAAAACAGGAACACAACACCACCCATTAGCAGAGAGGCTGCCTAAAATCATAATAAGTCCACAGACACTGCAAAACACACCACCAGAAGTGGACCTGCTTACTAGAGAGACAAGATCCAGCCCCATCCACCAGAACACAGGCACTAGTCTCCTCCACCAGGAAGCCTACACAACCCACTGAACGAACCTTAGCCACTGGGGACAGACATCAAAAACAACGGGAACTACGAACCTGCAGCCTGCAAAAAGGAGACCACAAACACAGTAAGATAAGCAAAATGAGAAGACAGAAAAACACACAGCAGATGAAGGAGCAAGATAAAAACCCACCAGACCTAACAAATGAAGAGGAAATAGGCAGTCTACCTGAAAAAGAATTCAGAATAATGATAGCAAAGATGATCCAAAATCTTGGAAATAGAATGGACAAAATGCAAGTAACATTTAACAAGGACCTAGAAGAACTAAAGATGAAACAAACAATGATGAACAACACAATAAATAAAATGAAAAAGACTCTAGATGGGATCAATAGCAGAATAACTGAGGCAGAAGAACGGATAAGTGACCTAGAAGATAAAATAGTGGAAATAACTACTGCAGAGCAGAATAAAGAAAAAAAAATGAAAAGAACTGAGGACAGTCTCAGAGACCTCTGGGACAACATTAAATGCACCAACATTCGAATTATAGGGGTTCCAGAAGAAGAAGAGAAAAAGAAAGGGACTGAGAAAAATGTGAAGAGATTATAGTTGAAAACTTCCCTAATATGGGAAAGGAAATAGTTAATCAAGTCCAGGAAGCACAGAGAGTCCCATACAGGATAAATCCAAGGAGAAATACGCCAAAACACATATTAATCAAACTGTCAAAAATTAAATACAAAGAAAACATATTAAAAGCAGCAAGGGAAAAACAACTAATAACACACAAAGGAATCCCCATAAGGTTAACAGCTGATCTCTCACCAGAAACTCTGCAAGCCAGAAGGGAGTGGCAGGACATACTGAAAGTGATGAAGGAGAAAAACCTGCAACCAAGATTACTCTACCCAGCAAGGATCTCATTCAGATTTGATGGAGAAATTAAAACCTTTACAGTCAAGCAAAAGCTGAGAGAGTTCAGCACCACCAAAACAGCTTTACAACAAATGCTAAAGGAACTTCTCTAGGCAAGAAACACAAGAGGAGGAAAAGACCTATAATAACGAACCCAAAACAATTTAGAAAATGGTAATAGGAACATACATATCGATAATTACCTTAAATGTAAATGGACTAAATGCTCCCACCAAAACACACAGATTGGCTGAATGGATACAAAAACAAGACCCATATATTTGCTGTCTACAAGAGACCCACTTCAGACCTAAAGACACATACAGACTGAAAGTAAAGGGATGGAAAAAGATATTCCATGCAAATGGAAACCAAAAGAAAGCTGGAGTAGCAATTCTCATATCAGACAAAATAGACTTAAAAATAAAGACTATTAGAAGAGACAAAGAAGGACACTACATAATGGTCAAGGGATCGATCCAAGAAGAAGATATAACAATTGTAAATATTTATGCACCCAACATAGGAGTACCTCAATACATAAGGCAAATACTAACAGCCACAAAAGGGGAAATCGACAGTAACACATTCATAGTAGGGGACTTTAACACCCCACTTTCACCCATGGACAGATCATCCAAAATGAAAATCAATAAGGAAACACAAGCTTTAAATGATACATTAAACAAGATGGACTTAATTGATATTTATAGGACATTCCATCCAAAAACAACAGAATACACATTTTTCTCAAGTGCTCATGGAACATACTCCAGGATAGATCATATCTTGGGTCACAAATCAAGCCTTGGTAAATTTAAGAAAATTGAAATTGTATCAAGTATCTTTTCTGACCACAATGCCATGAGACTAGATATCAATGACAGGAAAAGATCTGTAAAAAATACAAACACATGGAGGCTAAACAATACACTACTTAATAAGGAAGTGATCACTGAAGAAATCAAAGAGGAAATAAAAAAATACCTAGAAACAAATGACAATGGAGACACGACGACCCAAAACCTATGGGATGCAGCAAAAGCAGTTCTAAGAGGGAAGTTTATAGCAATACAAGCCCACCTTAAGAAACAGGAAACATCTTGCATAAACAACCTCATCTTGCACCTCAAGCAATTAGAGAAAGAAGAACAAAAAAAACCCAAAGTTAGCAGAAGGAAAGAAATCATAAAGATCAGATCAGAAATAAATGAAAAAGAAATGAAGGAAACAATAGCAAAGATCAATAAAACTAAAAGCTGGTTCTTTGAGAAGATAAACAAAATAGATAAACCATTAGCCAGATTCATCATGAATAAAAGGGAGAAGACTCAAATCAATAGAATTAGAAATGAAAAAGGAGAAGTAACAACTGACACTGCAGAAATACAAAAGATCATGAGAGATTACTACAAGCAACTCTATGCCAATAAAATGGACAACCTGGAAGAAATGGACAAATTCTTAGAAATGCACAACGTGCCAAGACTGAATCAGGGATAAAGAGAAAATATGAGCAGACCAATCACAAGCAATGAAATTGAAACTGTGATTAAAAATCTTCCAACAAACAAAAGCCCAGGACCAGAGGGCTTCACAGGCGAATTCTATAAAACATTTAGAGAAGAGCTAACACCTATCCTTCTCAAACTTTTCCAAAATATAGCAGAGGGAGGAACACTCCCAAATTCCTTCTACGAGGGCACCACCACCTTTTACCAAAACCAGACAAGGATGTCACAAAGAAAGAAGACTGCAGGCCAATATCACTGATGAACATAGATGTAAAAATACGCAACAAAATACTAGCAAACAGAATCCAACAGCACATTAAAAGGATCATGCACCATGATCAAGTGGGGTTTATTCCAGGAATGCAAGAATTCTTCAATATATGCAAATCTATCAATGTGAAAAATCATATTAACAAATTGAAGGAGAAAAACCATATGATCATCTCAATAAATCCAGAGAAAGCTTTTGACAAAATTCAACACCCATTTATGATAAAAACCCTGCAGAAAGTAGGCATAGAGGGAACTTTCCTCAACATAATAAAGGCCATATATGACAAGCCCACAGCCAACATCATCCTCAATGGTGAAAAACTGAAAGCATTTCCACTAAGATCAGGAACAAGACAAGGTTGCCTACTCTCACCACTCTTATTCAACATAGTTTTGGACGTTTTAGCCACAGCAGTCAGAGAAGAAAAGGAAATATAACGAATCCAAATCGGAAAAGAAGTAAAGCTGTCACTGTTTGCAGATGACATGATACTATACATAGAGAATCCTAAAGATGCTGCCAGAAAACTACTAGAGCTAATCAATGAATTTGGTAAAGTAGCAGGATACAAAATTAATGCACAGAAATCTCTGGCATTCCTATACACTAATGATGAAAAATTTGAAAGTGAAATCAAGAAAACACTCCCATTTACCATTGTAACAAAAAGAATAAAATATCTAGGAATAAACCTACCTAAGGAGACAAAAGACCTGTATGCAGAAAATTATAAGACACTGATGAAAGAAATTACAGATGATACAAATAGATGGAGAGATATACCATGTTCTTGGATTGGAAGAATCAACATTGTGAAAATGACTCTACTATCCAAAGCAATCTATAGATTCAATGCAATCCCTATCAAACTACCACTGGCATTTTTCACAGAACTAGAACAAAAAATTTCACAATTTGTATGGAAACACAAAAGACCCCGAATAGCCAAAGCAATCTTGAGAATAAAAAATGGAGCTGGAGGAATCAGGCTCCCTGACTTCAGACTCTACTACAAAGCTACAGTAATCAAGATAGTATGGTACTGGCACAAAAACAGAAAGATAGAATGGAACAGGATAGAAAGCCCAGAGATAAACCCATGCACATATGGTCACCTTATCTTTGATAAAGGAGGCAGGAATGTACAGTGGAGAAAGGACAGTCTTTTCAATAAGTGGTGCTGGGAAAACTGGACACGTACATGTAAAGTATGAGATTAGATCACTCCCTAACACCACACACAAAAATAAGCTCAAAATGGATTAAAGACCTAAATGTAAGGCCAGAACCTATCAAACTCTTAGAGGAAAACATAGGCAGAACACACTAGGACATAAATCACAGCAAGATCCTTTTTGACCCACCTCCTAGAGAAATGGAAATAAAAACAAAAATAAACAAATGGGACCTAATGAAACTTCAAAGCTTTTGCACAGCAAAGGAAACCATAAACAAGACCAACAGACAACCCTCAGAATGGGAGAAAATACTTACACATGAAGCAACTGACAAAAGATTAATCTCCAAAATTTACAAACAGCTCATGCAGCTCAATAACAAAAAAATAAACAACCCAATCCAAAAATGGGTAAAGACCTAAATAGACATTTCTCCAAAGAAGATATACAGACTGCCAACAAACACATGAAAGAATGCTCAACATCATTAATCATTAGAGAAATGCAAATCAAAACTACAATAAGATATCATCTCACACCAGTCAGAATGGCCATCATCAAAAAATCTAGAAACAATAAATGCTGGAGAGGGTGTGGAGAAAAGGGAACACTCTTGCACTGCTGGTGGGAATGTGAATTGGTATAGCCACTATGGAGAACAGTATGGAGGTTCCATAAAAAACTACAAATAGAACTACCATATGACCCAGCAATCCCACTACTGGGCATATACCCTGAGGAAACCATAATTCAAAAAGAGTCATGTACCAAAATGTTCATTGCAGCTCTATTTACAATAGCCCGGAGATGGAAACAACCTAAGTGCCCATCATCGGATGAATGGATAAAGAAGATGTGGCTCATATATACAATGGAATATTACTCAGCCATAAAAAGAAACGAAATTGAGCTATTTGTAATGAGGTGGATAGACCTAGAGTCTGTCATACAGAGTGAAGTAAGTCAGAAAGAGAAAGACAAATACCGTATGCTAACACATATATATGGAATTTAAGGGGAAAAAATGTCATGAAGAACCAAGGGGTAAGACAGGAATAAAGACACAGACCTACTGGAGAACGGACTTGAGGATATGGGGAGAGGGAGGGGTGAGCTGTGACAGGGCGAGAGAGAGGCATGGGCATATATACACTAACAAACGTTCAGTAGATAGCTGGTGGGAAGTGGCCGCATGGCACAGGGATATCAGCTCGGTGCTTTGTGACTGCCTGGAGGTGTGGGATAGGGAGGGTGGGAGGGAGGGAGACGCAAGAGGGAAGAGATATGGGAACATATGTATATGTATAACTGATTCACTTTGTTATAAAGCAGAAACTAACACACCATTGTAAAGCAATTATACCCCAATAAAGATGTTAAAAAAAAAAAAAAGAGCTAAGCAGTCCATTACAGTTGTTCTGCTTTGTGGTGAAATGACAGAGGCAATTTCTATTTGGGAAATAGCTGAAGAAAGTCTACAGATGACCCTCCCAGAAGTAGGGGCACAAAGTCCTTCCCTGAAAGGGGATCTGTGCTCTGGATCACCGTGCTCCATCACAGTGATTTAAACAATAGAGGAATAAATGAATGAGTGACATGTATAAGTTTCCTAGTATCTTAGATAACATTAATTTGGGTATATATGCTCTAGTATATTTGTTAAGTAGAATAAAATCAAATAATTCCAATTTTTTTATTAGACCGAATAAAAAGGTATAGAATACCAAAGACAATAATAGTAAGCTCTTTTGACAGAAGTAAATATTACTTTCATTTAATAATTCAGGCACTTTTTGAAAAAAAACATTTCATTATTCTCTGTACTCTTTTAGAAATCAGACCTTGGCGTTCTTTACAAAAATTGTTCTGTGGTTAGGGTAGTATGTTTCTGACTCATACCACCAAAGAGAGTGTCTAGAAGGACCTTTAGAATTGCACTCTGAAAAGCACTTTGCTATTGATTGACTAATCGAGACCCTTATCGAAAACAAGTCAAATTTTGATCTATATACTGACTAGTGACCTTCATAAATGAAAAACAAACTGTTCCAGAAATTCTAACTATACTTTACACACATACACATACACACACACACACACACACACACCCCTGCAAACACTACATACAACACTTCATCTATCATTGCCTTACAGTCCCATGTCAGTGTATTACCTGCAGACATGCACTGAAATAATATTCAGCAAATTCCTTGAATATGAAAAAATGACACAGTCAAGTGATATAATAACAATCCTCTAACTGTTCACTGGATAGGCAGCCTAGTATCCAAGAGAGGAGACAGTTATAAACATCCAGGGTGTGAAAAACATTGATCTACCTATCCAGGGGTTCCCTGGAGCCTTTTATTTTTCTATTTTGAAAAATGAGCCTTATTTTGTAATTTTCTAGATTCTCAATTATTATTATAAATAAGTCTGATACATTATTAGCAAAGGCAAAAGGAGATGAACATTTATTGATAAATTCAATATCTTGTGCATGATTATCTGTTAACACCTAAACCTAAGTATTTTGCATTTAAAATTGTTATTTGCTTAAATATGTAAATCTTCCCACATAATTATTCAGTCACCATCAAAATGTGATTTGCTTGATAAAGGAATATGTTATGTTTTACATAAATTTTAACAATATCTAGTTTAGTGGGTAAAAGTCAGCTTTTACAGGTAGTCTTAATTCCTAAGATTGTTAGAGCCATAAGTTTTAGTAGTAGAGGATGAAGTATTTGACCTCTAAATCTTGAGTCATACAGTTCTATTCCCTAAGACTTAAAGCAACAGAAAATCACCAATGCATCATAGCTTTGTTTTTTTAAGTGTTTCTTTAAAAATAATTTCAACCTACAAAATATTGTAAGAGGAATATAATGAAAACCAGTGTGTTCTTTAATTAGATTTACTAAATTGTTAACATTTTAACATATTCTCTCATTATTCTCTCTCATTACTTACACCTCTATTTTATACACAGACACTCCTACAATATTTCTTTGCTATTTGAATGTAAGTTGCAAACAATTCAATTTCATATATATGTGCATGTAACCACTAAGAACCCATAGATTCATCTGTATAACAAAAGTGTCATCATCATAGTTAATAAACATCATAATAATATAATAAATAATATCAAAAAGGTACAGTCCATATAAAAATTTCCCAACTGTTCCATTAATGTCTCTTTGGGTGTTTTCACCCATAATCGAAACAAGTGTAACTCACTGCATGTAATTTTCATATGTACTGAATACCCATTGTCCTTAGTTTCTACCTATAGTGGGATAAATGTTGACTCCTAAAAGATATGGTGTCCCAGAACACATAAATCATGTAAATGTGAATGTGACCTTATTTGGAAAAAAAAAAAAAAAGGTGTTTTCAGATGTAATTAAATTGAGGATTTAGAGATTATTTTGAATTATTCCAGTGTGTCATAAATCCAGTAACAAGTGTCCCTAGAAGACACAAGTAGAGGAGAAGACATGTGAAGGCAAAGGCTCTGTGAAGGAAGAGTCAAAAGATGTGAGTGATGCAGCCACAAGCAAAAGAATAGTTGGAGACACCAGATGCTGGAGGCAGCAAGGAAGGATTCTCCCCAGGGCTTACAAAGGCAGCATGGCTCCGATAACACTTTCATTTTTGACTTCTGGCTTACAGAACTGTGAAAGAAAAAATTATGACGTTTTAAACCACCAAATTTATAGTAATTTGTTGGGGCAGCCCTGGGACACTAACATACTCCCCAATCTTTTAAAATTTTTATGACATACTGCATGGTATTGACTTTTTTTTCAAACCCATAACTGTTGTCTAGTAGAATGTGTCAAGTCTACTTTTACTCTATTGTTTTCTCATGATTTGAGGTGATTACTGTTATTCTCTTATAATTGAGATGAGACTATTTGGTAAGAATATTGTACAGATTATGCTGTGTTTTATTTCATCACAACAAGAGTGTCAACTACAAATTGGCACTTGCCATTGGCACTTGCCATCTATCTCTGCAAGGATTAAATCATGTGCTGCTGCAGCTGTTGATTTTCAACACCCCCTGAAAGGAGTTCAGGGTGGAGAGCAGAGATGAAGCACTCTGTGCTGTGGGAAAAAACTGGCAGAAAGGGTCTTCAGATAAGATATTTTCAGGGGCCTATTTTATGAACCCAATTCTTGTATCTCCTCATATCTAGAAAAGCACTAAAATCCATCATGGTGACGTCTGCTCCTTGTGACTAGCAGTAACCTTCACAAGACCAGCAGAAATTTTCTGCAAATATGTGCTCGATTGCATGTACTCCCCCTCCACCAAAATCACATATATACTGACCTTCCCCACTACCTCTTTGGAGCAGTTTTTCAGAGCAATCTGAAATGCTGTCTCCCGGGCTACAGTCCTCATTTTGCTCCAAGTAAAACTTAACTCACAACTCTCACATTGTGCAATTTTTTTAAGTCAACAGGAGGAATATAAGGTAAACTTATTATACCATAAGCATGCTAAGTTTTTTTTACCGCACTTTTATTTTGGAGAAATTTAGATTTGTAGAAAAGTTGCAAAGACATAACAGAGAGCTATCACATAAGCTTCAACTTGATTACACTAATATTAACATCTTGTACAATCATGGTATATTTAATCAAAAGTATAAATTAATATTAGTATTATACTGGTAATAAAGCTACGGATTTTTCTTATTTCAGCAGTTTTTCTATTATGGTCATTTTTTTTTCTTTTTAGAGATACAATCCAGGATACAACATGGTATTCAATAATTATCTCCAATTAGTCTACTCTTGTCTGTGACAGTTTCTTAGTCTTTCCTTGTTTTTCATGGTCTTGACATTTTAGAAGAGATTTGGTCAGGTATTTTTTTAGAAAGTCATTCATGATCATACTGGGGTTATGAATTTGGGGAAAGACTATTATAAAGGATATATATCAACATTGTTTATTACTGGTGATATTAATGTCGATTACTTGGCTAAGGTGGTGTCTGACAATTTTCTCCACTTTAAAGTTACCATTTTCTATCAGTCCACATTCTATTTCTGGGAAGAGAGTCACTAAGTTCAGCCTACACTCAAGGGGAGGAGAATTAAGCTCTACCTAGAAGAGGGGTTATTTATCTTTTTACCTACCTATTATTTGAAATACTTGATAGGAACGATTTATCCCTTTTTCCTCATTTTCAATTTTTTAAATAATTTATGTGTCAGTATGGATGCATGGATAGTTATTTTAATACTTGGGTTATAAACTATTACTAATATCTTTATCATCATCATCATTATTATTTCCTCAGATTATTCTAGATTTGACTATTGGGAATTCCTTTAACTTGGCTCCTGTGTCCCTTTGACACGCCCTTGTTCTTTAGCATCTTTAGTTTCAGGCACTGTAAGATGCTCCAGACTCATTTTGTCAGAAAATATACGTAATATAAAATATAACATTTTAACCATTTTAAGTATATAATTCAGTTGCATTAATAACTACAATGTTGTGATTTATAATAAGAAACATATATTTGGTCTTTGTCCTTTCTCTGGCACAGAGCTCCTAAAACCCTTGGATTTCTTTCCTGGTGAGAGCAATAAGAGTGTCTTTTATCATGTTAATAAGGTGACTTTAGGAAAGCTCCTAGGTTACCTGGCTGTTGCCAGGGGAACCAATTTTTGTTAGAGGTTTGGAATTTTCATTCCTACCCCCTAACCTCCAGGGCCAGAAGAGGGACTAGAGATTGAGTTCAATCACCAATGGCCAATGATTTTAATCAATCATGCCTATGTAATGAAGCCTCCATGAAACCCCAGGAAGATGGCGTTCAGAGAGGCTTCCAAGTTGGTGAATATGTGGTGGTGCTGGGAGAGTGGCACATGTGGAGAGGGCATGAAAGCTCCTTGCCCTTTCTCTCTACCTTACTCTATGCTTCTCTTCCATCTGATTGTTCCTGATTTATATAAACCTTTTATAATAAAATGGTAATCTAGTAAATAAAACGTTTCTCTGAGTTTTGTGAGCCTCTCTAGCAAATAAATTGAACCCAAGAAGGGGGTCATTGGAACCCCTGATCTACAACTAGTTGGCTAAAAACACAAGCAACCGCCTGAACCTGCAATTGGTGGAAGTGGGGGAAGGTGTAACCTTGTAGGACTAAGCCTTTAAACTAAGAGATCTGACACTATCTAGGTAGATAGTGTCAGAACTGAGTTGAATCAAAAGACACCCAGCTGGTATAAGAGAATTGCTTGCTGTGGTGAAAAACCCCACACATTGTAATTGGTGTCAAAACCATAATTACATTGTACAACCATTACCACTATTTCCAAAGCTTTTTCATCACACAAATAGAAACTCTGTACCTGTTCATTAAGTAATAGCTTCCCATTGCTTGCCTTCCCTGTCCTTTGTAACCTCTAATCTACTTTCTGTCCCTATAAATTTGCCAATTCTAGATATTTTGCACAAGTGGAATCACACAATATTCATCTTCTTGTGTATGGCTTATTTAGTTTAACATTTTCAATGCTTATCCATGTTGTAGCATCTATCAAAACTTCATTCTTTTTATAACTTAATAATATTCCATTGTATGAATATATCACATTTTCTTTATTCATTAATCTGTCGATGAACCCTTGGGTTGTTTCCACCGTTGGGTTAAGGGAAATAATGCTTACATTGGCGACAAATATCTGTTTCAATTCCTATTTTCAAAAATTGGGAATATATGCCTTCAAGTGGAATTGCTGGGTCATATGGTAATTTTATGTTTAATTTTTTGAAGTTCCACCAAAATTTTTTCCATATGGCTGCTTTACTTTTAATGTATTGTTAACATAACTAGGTTGATATCAACAATTAGTTGTTTCTTTTTAAACATTTTTCTGCCTTCTGAGGGTTAATTGAGCATTTTTATGTTTTCATTTTATGTTTTCTTTTGACTTATTACTTACTCTTCTATGTTATTAACATTTAAAATTACTTCCATGGAGTTTACAATATACCTTTATTTTATATATATATTAATTAGAGTTTATTGTGCTTATTGCATTTTGTGTTCTATTGTCTTTAATAGCAGGTGATTTGAGCATTTTTTTTTTTTTTTTTTTGCGGTACACGGGCCTCTTACTGTTGTGGCCTCTCCCGCTGCGGAGCACAGGCTCCGGACGCGCAGGCTCAGCGGCCATGGCTCACGGGCCCAGCCGGGCATGCGGGATCCCCCCGGACTGGGGCACGAACCCGCGTCCCCTGCATCGGCAGGCGTACTCTCAACCACTGCGCCACCAGGGAAGCCCTAAGCATTTTATTTTTGATTAAATAAAAGAAATACCTAAACAATCTGCTTTCGCATGTGTCCCTCAGATTGTTTCTCCAAAAATCTGTGGTCTTAGCAGAAAATAAAGGCTCTCCAAGCCCAGGACTCTACATAGAAGGTTACCAGGGAAACAACAGATTCTCTGATCAGTTCCTACTCGAAAGACTTTAAAAAAAAAAAGCTCCCTCATGTTTAAGTTGAAAAGAGAAAAGGAATAGAAAGATACAATCATTTACTAAATTAGATTATTAATCCAAAATGTACAGAACTCTTATTACAGTGAGAACAGCAATTTTAGCTTTATTATATAGGTGTTCTTTCTTGGTGGTACCCTGGAGCTGATTATAATACACGTTTAAAATAGCTTGAGGTTTCGGTTTCGGACGGAGCGCAGGGAGAGGACTGGGGTTGGCGGCTTGAACATAGCCTGAAGGGGTTAGTGAACACGGCTAGCCGGGAGGGAGTCCGGGGTAAAGTCTGCACCTGCCGAAGAGGCAAGAGACTTTTTCTTCCCTTTTTGTTTCCTGGTGCGTGAGGGGAGGGGTTTAAGAACGCTGCTTAAAGGAACTCCAGAGATGGGCGCGAGCCGCGGCTGAAAGCGCGGACCCCAGACACGGGCGCGAGCCGCGGCTGAAAGCGCGGACCCCAGAGACGGGCGCGAGCCTCGGCTGAAAGCGCGGACCCCAGAGGCGGGCGGGAGACGTTAAGGCTGCTGCTGCCGCCACCAAGGGGCCTGTGTGCGAGCACAGGTCACTCTACACAGCCCTCTTCCGCGGAGCCTGTGCAGCCCACCACTGCCAGGTTCCCGGGATCCAGGGACAACTTCCCCGAGAGAACGCACGGCGGGCCTCAGGCTGTTGCAAAGTCACGCCGGGCTTTGCCGCCGCAGGCCCGCCCCGCACTCCGTGCCCCTCCCTCCCCGCCGGCCTGAGTGCGCCAGAGCCCCCGAATCAGCGGCTCCTTTAACCCCGTCCTGTCTGAGCAAAAAACAGACGCCCTCCAGTGACCTACACGCAGAGGCAGGGCCAAATCCAAAGCTGAGCCCCTGTGAGCTAGCTGTGTGAATAAAGAAGAGAAAGGGAGATCTCTCCCAGCAGCCTCAGAAGCAGCGGATTAAAGCTCCACAATCAACTTGATGTATCCTGCATCTGTGGAATACTTGAATAGACAACCAATCATCCCAAATTAAGGAAGTGGACTTTAGGAGCAAGATCTATGATTTTTTTCCCTATTCCTCTTTTTGTGAGTGTGTATGTGTATGCTTCTGTGTGAGATCTTGTCTGTATAGTCTTGCTTCCACCATTTGTCCTAGGGTTCTATCCGTCCATGGTTTTTTCTTAAAATTTTTTTCTTAATAATCAATTTTAATTTTAATAACGTTATTATACTTTACCTTCGTTCTTTCTTTCTTTCTTTCCTTCCTTCCTTCCCTCCTTTAGACAAAGAATCATCCCAAATTGAGGAGGTGGTCTCTGATAGCAAGATTTATGATTTTTCCCCCTTTACCTCTTTTAGTGAGGGTGTATGTGTATGCTTCTGTGTAAGATTTTGTCTGTATAGCTTTGCTTCCAACATTTGTCCTAAGGTTCTATCCGTCCCTTTTTTTTTTTTCTAAATAAGAATTTTTTAATTCAATAACTTTATTATACTTTATTTTATTTTTACTGTATCTTCTTTCTTTCTTTTTCCTTCTTTCCCTCCTTCCTTCCTTCCTCCCTCCCTCCCTTTCTTTCCTTCTTGCTTTCTTTGCTTCTTTCTTTCTTCCTTCCTTCCCTCCTTTCCTTCTTTCTTTCCTCATACTTCTACTAATTCCCTCTACTTTTTCTCCCTTTTATTCTGAGCCGTGTGGATGAAAGGCTCTTGGTGCTCCAGCCAGGAGTCAGGGCTCTGCCTCTGAGGTAGGAGAGCCAACTTCAGGACACTGGTCCACAAGAGACCTCCCAGCTCCACATAATATCAAACGGCGAAAATCTCCCAGAGACCTCCATCTTAACACCAGCACCCAGCTTCACTCAACGACCAGCAAGCCACAGTGCTGGACAACCTATGCCAAACAACTAGCAAAACAGGAACACAACCCCACCCATTAGCAGAGAGGCTGCCGAAAATCATAATAAGGCCACAGACACCCCAAAACACACCACCAGACGTGAACCTGCCCACTAGAGAGACAAGATCCAGCCTCATCCACCAGAACACAGGCACTAGTCCCCTCCACCAGGAAGCCTACACAACCCACTGAACCAACCTTAGCCACTGGAGTCAGACATCAAAAACAGTGGGAACTACGAACCTGCAGTCTGCAAAAAGGAGACCCCAAACACAGTAAGACAAGCAAAATGAGAAGACAGAAAAACACACAGCAGATAAAGGAGCAAGATAAAAATGCACCAGACCTAACAAATGAAGAGGAAATAGCCAGTCTACCTTAAAAAGAATTCAGAATAATGATAGTAAGGATGATCCAAAATCTTGGAAATAGAATGGACAAAATGCAAGAAACAGTTAACAAGGACCTAGAAGAAGTAAAGATGAAACAAGCAATGATGAACAACACAATAAATGAAATTAAAAGTACTCTAGATGGGATCAATAGCAGAATAACTGAGGCAGAAGAACGGATAAGTGACCTGGAAGATAAAATAGTGGAAATAACTACTGCAGAGCAGAATAAAGAAAAAAGAACGAAAAGAACTGAGGACAGTCTCAGAGACCTCTGGGACAACATTAAATGCACCAACATTCGAATTATAGGGGTTCCAGAAGAAGAAGAGAAAAAGAAAGGGACTGAGAAAATATTTGAAGAGATTATAGTTGAAAACTTCCCTAATATGGGAAAGGAAATAGTTAATCAAGTCCAGGAAGCACAGAGAGTCCCATACAGGATAAATCCAAGGAGAAAGACACCAAGACACATATTAATCAAACTGTCAAAAATTAAATACAAAGAAAACTTATTAAAAGCAGCAAGGGAAAAACAACAAATAACACACAAGGGAATCCCCATAAGGTTAACAGCTGATCTCTCAGCAGAAACCCTACAAGCTAGAAGGGAGTGGCAGGACATACTGAAAGTGATGAAGGAGAAAAACCTGCAGCCAAGACTACTCTACCCAGCAAGGATCTCATTCAGATTTGATGGAGAAATTAAAACCTTTACAGACAAGCAAAAGCTGAGAGAGTTCAGCACCACCAAACCAGCTTTACAACAAATGCTAAAGGATCTTCTCTAGGCAAGAAACACAAGAGAAGGAAAAGACCTATAATAACGAACCCAAAACAATTTAGAAAATGGGAATAGGAACATACATATCGATAATTACCTTAAATGTAAATGGACTAAATGCTCCCACCAAAAGACACAGATTAGCTGAATGGATACAAAAACAAGACCCTTATATATGCTCTCTACAAGAGACCCACTTCAGACCTAGAGACACATACAGACTGAAAGTAAGGGGATGGAAAAAGATATTCCACGCAAATGGAAATCAAAAGAAAGCTGGAGTAGCAATTCTCATATCAGACAAAATAGACTTTAAAATAAGGACTATTAAAAGAGACAAAGAAGGACACTACATAATGATCAAGGGATCGATCCAAGAAGAAGATATAACAATTGTAAATATTTATGCACCCAACATAGGAGCACCTCAATACATAAGGCAAATAGTAACAGCCATAAAAGGGGAAAGCGACAGTAACACATTCATAGTAGGGGACTTTAACACCAGACTTTCACCCATGGACAAATCATCCAAAATGAAAATAAATAAGGAAACACAAGCTTTAAATGATACATTAAACAAGCTGGACTTAATTGATATTTATAGGACACTCCATCCAAAAACAACAGAATACACATTTTTCTCAAGTGCTCATGGAACATTCTCCAGGATAGATCATATCTTAGGTCACAAATCAAGCCTTGGTAAATTTAAGAAAATTGAAATTGTATCAAGTATCTTTTCTGACCACAATGCCATGAGACTAGATATCAATGACAGGAAAAGATCTGTAAAAAATACAAACACATGGAGGCTAAACAATACACTACTTAATAATGAAGTGATCACTGAAGAAATCAAAGAGGAAATCAAAAAATACCTAGAAACAAATGACAATGGAGACACGACGACCCAAAACCTGTGGGATGCAGCAAAAGCAGTTCTAAGGGGGAAGTTTATAGCAATACAAGCCCACCTTAAGAAACAAGAAACATCTTGAATAAACAACCTAATCTTGCACCTCAAGCAATTAGAGAAAGAAGAACCAAAAAACCCCAAAGTTAGCAGAAGGAAAGAAATCATAAAGATCAGATCAGAAATAAATAAAAAAGAAATGAAGGAAACAATAGCAAAGATCAATAAAAGTAAAAGCTGGTTCTTTGAGAAGATAAACAAAATAGATAAACCACTAGCCAGACTCATCAAGAAAAAAAGGGAGAAGACTCAAATCAATAGAATTAGAAATGAAAAAGGAGAAGTAACAACTGACACTGCAGAGATAAAAGAGATCATGAGAGATTACTACAAGTAACTCTATGCCAATAAAATGGACAAATTCTTAGAAATGCACAACCTGCCAAGACTGAATCAGGAAGAAAGAGAAAGTATGAACAGACCAATCAGAAGCACTGAAATTGAAACTGTGATTAAAAATCTTCCAACAAGCAAAAGCCCGGGACCAGATGGCTTCACAGGCGAATTCTATCAAACATTTAGAGAAGAGCTAACACCTATCCTTCTCAAATTCTTCCAAAATATAGCAGAGGGAGGAACACTCCCAAACTCCTTCTACGAGGCCACCATCACCTTGATACCAAAACCAGACAAGGATGTCACAAAGAAAGAAAACTACAGGCCAATATAACTGATGAACATAGATGCAAAAATCCTCAACAAAATACTAGCAAACAGAATCCAACAGCACATTAAAAGGATCATACACCATGATCAAGTGGGGTTTATTCCAGGAATGCAAGGATTCTTCAAAAGACGCAAATCTATCAATGTGATAAACCATATTAACAAATTGAAGGAGAAAAACCATATGATCATCTCAATAGATGCACAAAAAGCTTCTGACAAAATTCAACACCCATTTATGATAAAAACCCTGCAGAAAGTAGGCATAGAGGGAACTTTCCTCAACATAATAAAGGCCATATATGACAAGCCCACAGCAAACATCATCCTCAATGGTGAAACACTGAAAGCACTTCCACTAAGATCAGGAACAAGACAAGGTTGCCCACTCTCACCACTCTTATTCAACATAGTTTTGGACGTTTTAGCCACAGCAGTCAGAGAAGAAAAGGAAATATAACGAATCCAAATCGGAAAAGAAGTAAAGCTGTCACTGTTTGCAGATGACATGATACTATACATAGAGAATCCTAAAGATGCTGCCAGAAAACTACTAGAGCTAATCAATGAATTTGGTAAAGTGGCAGGATACAAAATTAATGCACAGAAATCTCTGACATTCCTATATACTAATGATGAAAAATCTGAAAGTGAAATCAAGAAAACACTCCCATTTACCATTGCAACAAAAGAATAAAATATCTAGGAATAAACCTACCTAAGGAGACAAAAGACCTGTATGCAGAAAATTATAAGACACTGATGAAAGAAATGAAAGATGATACAAATAGATGGAGAGATATACCATGTTCTTGGATTGGAAGAATTAACATTGTGAAAATGACTCTACTACTCAAAGCAATCTATAGATTCAATGCAATCCCTATCAAACTACCACTGGCATTTTTCACAGAACTAGAACAAAAAATTTTGCAATTTGTATGGAAACACAAAAGACCCCGAATAGCCAAAGCAATCTTGAGAACGAAAGAAGGAACTGGAGGAATCAGGCTCCCTGACTTCAGACTCTACTACAAAGCTACAGTTATCAAGACGGTATGGTACTGGCACAAAAACAGAAAGATAGATCAATGGAACAGGATAGAAAGCCCAGAGATAAACCCATGCACATATGGACACCTTATCTTTGATAAAGGTGGCAGTAATGTACAGTGGAGAAAGGACAGCCTCTTCAATAAGTGGTGCTGGGAAAACTGGACAGGTACATGTAAAAGTATGAGATTAGATCACTTCCTAACACCATACACAAAAATAAGCTCAAAATGGATTAAAGACCTAAATGTAAGGCCAGAAACTATCAAACTCTTAGAGGAAAACATAGGCAGAACACTCTATGACATAAATCACAGCAAGATCCTTTCTGACCCACCTCCTAGAGTAATGGAAATAAAAACAAAAATAAACAAATGGGACCTAATGAAACTTCAAAGCTTTTGCACAGCAAAGGAAACCATAAACAAGACCAACAGACAACCCTCAGAATGGGAGAAAATATTTGCAAATGAAGCAACCGACAAAGGATTAATCTCCAAAATTTACAAGCAGCTCATGCAGCTCAATATCAAAAAAACCAAACAACCCAATCCAAAAATGGGCCGAAGACCTAAATAGACATTTCTCCAAAGAAGATATACAGACTGCCAACAAACACATGAAAGAATGCTCAACATCATTAATCATTAGAGAAATGCAAATCAAAACTACAATGAGATACATCTCACACCAGTCAGAATGGCCATCATCAAAAAATCTAGAAACAATAAATGCTGGAGAGGGTGTGGAGAAAAGGGAACACTCTTGCACTGCTGGTGGGAATGTGAATTGGTACAGCCACTATGGAGAACAGTATGGAGGTTCCTTAAAAAACTACAAATAGAACTACCATATGACCCAGCAATCCCACTACTGGGCATATACCCTGAGAAAACCATAATTCAAAAAGAGTCATGTACCAAAATATTCATTGCAGCTCTATTTATAATAGCCCGGAGATGGAAACAACCTAAGTGCCCATCATCGGATGAATGGATAAAGAAGATGTGGCACATATATACAATGGAATATTACTCAGCCATAAAAAGAAACGAAATTGAGCTATTTGTAATGAGGTGGATAGACCTAGAGTCTGTCATACAGAGTGAAGTAAGTCAGAAAGAGAAAGACAAATACCGTATGCTAACACATATATATGGAATTTAAGAAAAAAAAATGTCATGAAGAACCTAGGGGTAAGGCAGGAATAAAGACGCAGACCTCCTAGAGAACGGACTTGAGGTTATGGGGAGGGGGAAGGGTGAGCTGTGACAGGGTGAGAGAGAGTCATGGGCATATACACACTAACATACGTAGTAAGGTAGATAGCTAGTGGGAAGCAGCCGCATGGCACAGGGATATTGGCTCGGTGCTTTGTGACAGCCTGGAGGGGTGGGATAGGGAGGGTGGGAGGGAGGGAGACGCAAGAGGGAAGACATATGGGAACATATGTTTATGTATGACTGATTCACTTTGTTATAAAGCAGAAACTAACACACCATTGTAAAGCAATTATACCCCAATAAAGATGTTAAAAAAATAAAAATAAAAATAAAGAAAATAGCTTGAGTCTGTCTTTAAAAACTACATTGTTTCTCAAATAGTTGTAGAATCTTAGAACAGTATATTTGTAATCCCACCCTCCATCCATTTTACCAGTATTGTTAAATATTTCACTTTGACATACACTATAAACACACAATATGATTTTACTTTTATTGCTTTAAGCCATCAGCAATTTTTAAAGCAATTAAATACAACAAATTATACTGTACCTTCATTTATCCCATTTTCAACACTCTTCATTTCTTTTTTAGATACAAGTTTTGACCTATAACATATTACTTCTTCCTGAAGAACTTCAATTTTAAGTCACTAAATGAGGATAGAATTTGTTACATAGTAAAGAAAATTGAAACAATCTTATTATTGGATATATCATCCTTTCCCAAACCCCTGTTTTCCCATATCTGATCATTGTCTACACTATTATCAGAATTATTATTCTAAAATATCATTCCATTTCCTTCCAAATTTGGTCATTTTCTAGTGTGTTTCTCAGGGAATGATGACACCATGAAGTCTTTGCCATTAGCCAGAAACTACAAAGTAAACCTGGGCATTGTTCTTTCCCTCACTACCTATGTAAATCTTTATCAGGTTATTTGATATTAATTTGTCTTAAGAGAAAAACATACACTTGATATTAGTTATGCAGCCTTAACATTTGTGCGCCAAACTGCCTCTGTTCCTCTCGGCCTTTGCTCCAGCCATACTGGGCCTTCTATAATTTCTCAAACCTGTTATGCACAATCTGACTACATAAACACATTATTCTGCCTGAAACAATGTTTCTACTCACCCTCACCCCCTTTCTCTAGGTAAATTTTAATTATCTTAAAATCTAAGTTTAATACTCACTTCTTCAAGAAACCTTCCCTGATTTCTTCTACCATTTATTTGTTCTGATATATGTTGTCACAGAACTTTATTCCTTTCCTTCAGAGTACTAACTTCTTTTTAAATTATATATTTATGTATATATATATATATATGTATATATATATACACATGTATACATCAACATGAATATTTAATTCATATCTAATTCCTCTGTTAGATTATAAACTCTACAAGTAAAACAAATGTGTGTATGTTTGTTTAACACTGTATTCCCAGCATTTAGAGAGTGCTTGGAACTTATTAGGTATACAGGAAGTACCTTTTTAATGAATAACTATGGATAAATGAGTGAATGAATGAATGAATATTCAGAAATCCTTCTATCACTTTACACAACTGAAAAATAAAGTTCAAACAGCTGAGGTTGAAATTAAAGAATTTTCCACATTCCTTGCTGGTTATTTCTTCATATTAAATCTCTCGCAGAATAATGAAATATAAAAGTCCTTTATAAAACACACTTATTAATGTATTTGTGAATATATTTTTCACTATGACATATACTTCATTGAAGTTTTCTGTATTTCCTTCTCCTAAACCCTGCTACCACCACCACACCATCCCCCAACAGACACACAGACACATAAACAAAGGCACAGGGGGTTTTTGGCCCATGAGTATAATTGCATTAAACAGGCTATGAATGTGATCTAGCTAGAGCTGATATAGTTATTTTTATAATGATCTTTCTCCTTAGCTTGTGGGCTTTTGGAGATCAATCAAATGTATACTTTCTTGTGGATACCCAGGATCTAATTACTTGCTTGATATATAATTGATTCTCAATAAGCATTTTCTGCACTAATGGATATGTATAAACCATTTATAAGTAAATACAATAGATTTTTCCATAGTCTCTCTAAGAGTTTTAAATTGAGATTATGGATATATGCACAAAGAGAGACTACACACTTACAAATTCAAACCATACTGCAAGTATTACTCCCTTCTGTTAACCTGTGTTAATAAAATGTGATTTTTATATACAGTAAAGGTAAACACTTCATGGTGCTTGTCAGGTAATAAAATGTGTTTTTCAGTTTTCCATTTTCATCTTGATGGATGAAAACATAATATACAAACTATTTTGAGACTTTCCACCCACCATTCTTGTCCTGTATAATGACTTTTTATTGATGAACGTGGTTACTCAGAGCATCTTAGGTCAGGAAATGAAGGTCAATTGCACACATATTTGACAATACAGAATGGATTTAGATTAATATAAAATCCTAACATTACCGCCAAAAACAGAAACAAAAACAAAATCCTAACATTAGAATCTAATTCTGGTAGAAACAGGTTTGTAAAGATTTTTTTAAGCAAGATGTCATGTGCCTCTCAATGAATACTTATGAAGGATATTTATATATGATGATGACATTTAAAAGAACTCCCAATTATTGATCATTTTATATTAGCTTAATATATTGCAGAACTTAGCTCATTTAATCTTATAAATTTTAACAGAGAGCAAAATTGGGGCTCAAAAACATGCAGTTATTTGGACAAAAGTTTACTTACTTTCAATGTCTAGTAAGTGAGAGAGAGAATACAAACCTACTCTGTATGACTTCAGAGATGCCATTTTTAAACATTTGGAGTGCTATGAACAAAACCAACTTAGTACCTTTCAGAATTTAGAGACAAACTAGTGTATGGGAATACTAATAGATCAGAGGAATAAGAATCACTGTATAACTAAACTTAAGTACATTTGAAAATATTAATTTACTAGAAATAACATCCAAAGAGTTCTTGAATACTGCTTTAACCTGGATAGTTTTTTGAACAACTAGATAAAAGCAAAAAGAAGAGGAGCTTATTATTTAGGCATTTCTTCATCTCAGAGAATTTCTAATTTTTTATTTTTATATGTCTAAATTCCTCAGTAAACAAAGAACAATTTCTTAAGTCCATTATAATCTGTCACTTAAGCCTGAGTTCTAATAATAATCACATATGATTAATTAATATGATATGAAGTTTTTTATTATTAGTAAGCCACTATTGTCTTGTTTTATCTCTCATTCTGTGTTGATAGTAGACCAATCTTTCTAAACCACACACAAAGTAAAAACTGTTTTTCTCAGGGAGAGCAATAAAAAGTGCCAGAGATAATGATGAAGAAAATCTAAATTATAGTATGTACCAAGAAATCGTGTTCAGTACAGTTTGTTTCCACCCAGGACATACTGCTACAAGGTCAATTTGACTGCAATAACCCACTTCAATTCTATACTGATGGTGGCTGTATGTTTGAAGGAAAGTTTTGGCATGCTAGGCCAACTTTACCAGCAACTATTTTATACTACTGCATAATCTAGAGATGGACCAGACCCCTAACTTTCCCGTTTATTCCTTAGCCAGTTCTCAATTTTCCATTCAGAAGAATGTTTGCCTTGTACTTAATTTCATAATTTCTCAGAATACATTTCCTATATTTAATGCCATTCTTGCATAGTCTACTTTATGTTCTCTAGTACTTGTCTATATATTAACACAAAATCAAGAGTCAAAGATACAAGCTAACTATTATTCTGCATAAATGACAATATTTTAAGAGAATTTTCTTCATCTACCAAGTCTTGATTCATTCTGTGTAATAAAATTATGTCAACTAACTATTGTTGTTTACCATTCATTTCTTGGTCTTACTTTATTCCAATATATCAACCAGGGATTCCTTCCTGTGAGGATTGAGTCCCTCTGATCAAAAACCACACATACAGGACAAGAACGTGGATACAAGAGAACTAAATCAGATGTGTATAAATCAATGAAACATTTCCTCATGTAAATCATTTGAAAAAATGACAAGTTCCTTAGGTATATGAGAAAAAAATAAATGAACAAGAGACAATGGCAAAGCAGGTTATGTTGGGGGAAAAAAAGTGAAGATGAAGGTGGAATGAGTCACATGGCCAAAATATTCAGTGAAAAAGAGATAAAGGAAAATGACAACCAGCGAGTTTAGAAGAGAGTTATGACATGAGCTAGCAGAAGTTCCAGGATTAAAATCTAAAATGTTGACTTATTTATATTATCATTTTAATTTAAATGACAGCTCCCTAAAGGAATAAAGAAGTTAAAATATTTACCTAATTATATAAAAAGGAACTGCTATACATTTTTGATGATTTTTTTTTATTATATGTTTCAGGCCTACAGCATTATAGTTCGACATCTGTATAAACTACAGAGTGATCACCACTGCAAGTCTAGTTACCATCCATCAACATAGTTGACCCACTTCACATATTTTAACCCCCTAAACTGCTTCCCTTCTGGTAACCATTAATCTGGTCCCTGTAGCCATGAATTTGTTTTTGTTTTATTTTGTTTGTGTGTTGGTTTGGGGTTTGTTTGGTTTAGATTCTACATATGATTGAAATCACAGTATTTGTCTTTCTCTGTCTGACTTATCCCACTTAGCATAATACCTTCCAGGTCCATTCACGTTGTCACAAATTTTGTTTTGTGGTTGAGTAGAATCCTATTCTGTGTGTATATGTATGGATATATATCTCAAATAGTCTTCATACATTCATCCATGGATGGACACTCAGGTTGCTTCTCTATCTTGGCTATTTTACATAATGCTGCAATAAATATATGGATGCATGTATCTTTTTAAATTAGAGTTTTCATTTTCTTCAGGTAAATACCCAGAAGTGGAGTAGGTGGGTCATACAATAGTTCTATTCTTCATTTTTTTAGGAATCTCTGTACTGTTTTCTGTAGTCGCTACAGCAAATTACATTCCCACCAACACTATTCAAGAGTTCCATTTTCTGTACATCTTCTCCAACACTTATTTGTTGTCTTTTTGATAATAGCCATTCTAACAGGTGAGAGATAATATCTCATCGTGGTTTTTTTTTTTTTTTTTTTTTTGGTACGCGGGCCTCTCACTGTTGTGGCCTCTCCTGTTGCGGAGCACAGGCTCCGGACACGCAGACTCAGCGGCCATGGCTCACAGGCCCAGCTGCTCCGTGGCATGTGGGATCCTCCTGGACCGGGGCACGAACCCGTGTCCCCTGCATCAGCAGGTGGACTCTCAACCACTGCGCCACCAGGGAAGCCCTCATTGTGGTTTTGATTTGCATTTCCCTGTAAATAGTGATGTTGAACATCTTTTTATGTACCTGTTGGCCATCTGTATGTTTTCTTTGGAAAAATATCTATTTAGGTCCTCTGCCCATTTTTAGTTGGGTTGGTTCTTGTTTTTGTTGTTGTTGAGTTTTATGAGTTCTTTATATGTCTTGGATATTAACCCCTTGTCCAATGTATGATTTACAAATATCTTATCCCATTCAGTAGTTTGTCTTTTTGCTTTGATGATGGCTTCCTTTACTGTGTGGAGCTTTTTAGATTGATGCAGTCCCATTTGTTTATTTTTGCTTTTGCTTCCCTTGCCTTTGGAGTCAGATCCACAAATACATCACTACGACCAATATCAATAATGTTAACACTTAAATTTTGCTCTAAAAATTTTATGGTTTCAGGTCTTAAATTCAAGTCCTTAATCCATTTTGAGTTAATTTGTATTTAGTGTAAGACAGTGGTCTAATTTTAATCTTTTTCATGTGACTGTCCAGTTTTCCCAACACCATTTATTAAGAGACTGTCCTTTCTCTATTGTTTGTTATTTGCTCCCTTGTTATTAATTGTCCATATATGTGTGGGTTTGTTTCTGGGATCTCAATCCTGATCTGTGTGCTGCTTTTTGCCAGTATTATGCTGCTTTAATTAGTGTAGCTTTGTAGGATAGTTTGAAATCAGGGAGCATGATACCTCCAGCTTTGTTCTTCTCTCTCAAGATTGTTTTGGCTATTTGGGGTCTTTTGTGGCTCAGTACAAATTTTAGAATTACTTGTTCTATTTCTGTAAAAAAATGCTATTGGAATTTTGATAGTGGTTGCATTGAACATGTAGACTGCTTTGGGCAGTATGGACATTTTAACAATATTAATTCTTCCAATCCATGAACATGGAATATTTTTCCATTTTTTGGTATCCTCTTCAGTTTCTTTCCTCAGTGTACAAATCTTTCACCTCCTTGGTAGAATTTATTCCTAAGTATTTTGTTATTTTTGATGCAATTATAAAACGGACTGTTTGCTTTATTTCTCTTTCTGCTAGTTTGTTATTAGTGTATAGAAATGTCACAGATTTCTGTATATCAATTTTGTATCCTGACACTTTACTAAATTAATTTATTAGCTCTAACAATTTTTTTGATGGAGTCTTTAGAGTTTTCTTTCTATGTGGTATCCTTGTATGGTTTTGGTATAGGGTAATACTGGTTTTGTAAAATGTGTTTGGAAGGTTTCCCTCCTCTTTAATTTTTTGGAAGAGTTTGAGAAATATAGGTTTTAAATCTTCTTTGAATGTTTTGTAGAATTCACTTTTGAAGCTGTCTAATCCTGGGCTTTTGGTGTTTGGGAGCTTTATGATTACTGTTTAAATCTCCTTATTAGTAATTGGTTTATTCAGATTTTCCTTGTCTTCACTATTTAGTCTTGGAAGATTGTATTTTTCTAGAAATTTATTTCTTCTAGGTTGTCTAATTTGTTGTTTAGAGTAGTCTTTTATTATCTTTTGTATTTCTGTGGTACCAGTTGTAACTTCTCTTCTTCCATTTCTGATTTTATTGATTTGGACCCTCTCTCTTTTGTTCTTGGTTATTCTAGCTATTGGCTTGTCAATTTTGTTTATCTTTTCAAAGAACCAGATCTTAGAAATCAAAAGATCATTGTTCTTTCCTATTATTTTTTTATTCTCATTTATTTCTGTTCTGATCTTTATTGTTTCCTTCCTTTTATTAATTTTGGGCCTCATTTGTTCTTTTTGTAGTTCTTTTAGATGTAAAGTTAAATTGTTTATTTGGGATTTTTCTTATTTCTTGAGTTAAGCCTCTAGTCCTATAAACTTTCCTCTCAGAACCATTTTTGCTGCATCCCATTGATTTTGGTATGTTGTAATTCTGTTCTCATATGTCTCTAGGTAGTTTTTAATTTATCCTTTGATGTTTTCGATGACCCATTGGTTATTCAGTACTGTGTTGTTTACTCTATGGGTTTTTTTCCATTTTATTCCTGTGACTGATTTCTAGTTTCATACCATTGTGGTGGAGAAGATGCTTGCTATGATTTCAATCTCCCTGAATTTATTGAATCTTGCTTTATAACCTAACATGTGATATATCCTGGAGAATATTCCAAGTGCTCGAGAAGAATGTGTATTCTGCTACTTTTGGGTGCAGTGTTCTGTACATATCTATTAAGTCAATCTGCCTAATGTGTCATTTAAGGCCAGTATTTCCTCTTATTAATTTTTTGTCTGGATGCTCTATTCATTGATGTAAGTGGGGTATTAGTTTCCCCTACTATTTTTGTATTGCTTTCAGTTTCTCCCTTTATGCCCAATAATATTTGCTTTATATATGTTGATGCTCCTATGTTGGGTGCATATACATTTATAAATATATCTTCTTGCTGGACTGACCCCTTTATCATTATATAATGCCCTCCTTTGTCTTTTATTACAGTCTTTGTTTCAAAGTCTATTTTGTCTGATATGATTATAGCTATTCCATCTTTCTCCTCATTTCCATTTCCATGGAATATCTTTTTCTATCCCCTCACTTTCAGTCTCTGTGTGTCCTATCTTTTAAAGTCTCTTCTAGGCAGCATATGGTTGTCTCTTTTTTTTAATCCATTGAGCTACTCTATGTCTTTCAATAGGTGAATTCAGAGTGTTTATATTTAAATTAATTATTATTATGTATTTATTCCATTTTGTTAATTGTTTTCTGCCTGTTTTTGTAGTTCCTCTGTGTGCCATTCTTCTTCTGTTTCTCTCTCCCCTTGTGTTTTGGTGGTTTTCTTTAGCATTATGTTAGATTCTTTTCTCACTTTCTTTTCTGTATTTACTATAAGTTTTTCCTTTGTGGCTACTATGAGATTCACATATGACATCTTATGTAAGTAGTAGCTTATTTTAAGTTGGTAGCAACTTAAAATTTGAACACATTCCAAAGCTTTATCTTCCCCTCCCCCACCATTGTATACTTTTATTTTGATGACATATTTTACATCTTTTATTTTATTCCCTTAACTAATTATTATAATTTTAGTTATTTTATTACTTTTGTCTTTTAATTTCATGCTTGCTTTATAAGTGATTGATCTACTACCTTTACTATATATTTACCTTTACCAGGGAGATTTTTTACTTTTGTATGTTTTCTTATTATTCATTACTGCCTTTCTTTTCAGCTTAAAGAGGCCCCTTTTATTATTTCTAGTAGGGTTGGTTTAATGGTGATGAACTTTGTCAGCTTTTTCTTATTTGGGAAACTCTTAATCTCCCCTTCAAATTTGAAGAAAATGGTCAGTTAGAAAACTCTTGGTTGGAACTTATTTTTCTTCCAGCACTTTGAATATGTCATGCCACTCCATTCTGACTTATAACGTTTCTGCTGAAAAATCTGCTCATAGCTTTATGGGATTTTCCTTGTACATAACAAGCTGTTTTTCTCTTGCTGCTTTTAGGATTCTCTCTTTATCCTTTACTTCTACCATTTAAATTACAGGCATACCTTGGTTTATTGTGCTTCACTATATTGTGCTTTGCAGACATTGTGTTTTTAAAAATTGAAGGTTTGTGGCAACCCTGCCTTGGCCAAGGCTATCCAGGGCCATTTTTTAACAGCATTTGCTCTTTTCATGTCTCTCACATATTGGTAATTGCTGAAATATTTGAAACTTTTTCATTGTTATATTTGTTTTAGTGATCTATGATCAGTGATCTTTGATGTTACTATTGTAATTTGGGGGGGCACCATGAATTGCACCCATATATGACAGCAAACTTAATGAATAAATGTTGTATGTGTTTTGGATGCTCCATGGACTGGCTGTTTCCCCATATTTTTCTCTCCTCAAGCCTATGTAAAGACACAACAATAGTGAAATTAGTCCATTTAAGAAACCTACAATGGCCTCTAAGATTTCAATTGAAAGGAAGAGTCAATCAATATGGCAAACCTTATTATTGTCTTACTTTAGGGAAGCCACTCAAACATTCAGGAACCACCATCTTAATCAGTCAGCAACCATTAACACTGAGGCAAGACACTTCACCAACAAAAAGATTATGATTTGTGAAAACTCAGATGATGGTTAGCATTTTTTATCAATGGAGTATTTTTTAATTAAGTTATATACATTGCTTTTTTAGACATAATGCTATTTTACACTTAATAGACTACAGTATGGTGTAAACATAACTTTTATATGCACTGGGAAATCAAAAAAAAAATTCCGTGACTCACTTCACTGCAATATTTGCTTTATTGTGGTGGTCTGGAATGGAACCAACGATATCTGTCACGTATATCAGTATGATGTGTCTTGGTGTGTCTTTCTTTGGGTTCATCTTACTTGGAAATCTCTAGGCTTCCTGGACTTGGATGTCTGTTTTCTTCCTCAGAATAAGTAAGATTTCAGCCACTATTTCTTCAAGTAAGTTTTCTGGCCGTGTCTCTCTCAATCTTCTTCTGGGACCCACATAATGTGAATGTTATTCCACCTGATGTGGTCCCAAAGGTCCCTTAAGTTATCTTCACTTTTTAAAATTCGTTTTTCATTTTATTGCTCTGTCTGGGCGAGTTCCATTGCTTTGTCTTTTAACTTGCTGATTTGTTCTTCTGCCTCATCCTATCTGCTGTTGGACCCCTTCAATGTATTTTTCAGTTCAGTTATAATTTCTGTTTGGTATTTTCTTATATTTTATGTCTTTGTTTAAGTTATCATTGTGTTTGTCCATTCTTCTCCAGAGTTCAGTGAGCATCTTCATAACCGTTATTTATCTTCATAACCCTTTATCAGGTAGATTGCTTCTCTCTGAGGTTTTGTCTTATTCTCTCAATTGGAACATACTCTTGTTTCCTCATTTTGCCTAATTCTCTGTGTTTGTCTCTATGTGTTATGTAAATCAGATACTTCTCCCATTCTTGAGGGAGTGGCCTTGTGTGGAAGATTTCCTGGGGCTCATAAGTGCAATTCCACTTGGCCACCAGAACCAGGTGCTCAAGGGGTGTCTTCTATGTGGGCTGAATACGCTCTCCTGTTGTAGCAGGGCTGCAGCCTTTGCTGCAGCACACTGGTGGGCAGGGATGGCTCCTGGAATGGCTTCAGGGCTAGGCGCAGCAGTTGTGGCATGCTGGAGGGTGGGGCTGGCCTCTGGAATGGTTGTTGAGCCCACCTGCAGTGGGTCCTGGTCTCTTGCATGTTGGGCTCCCCCTGATATGGCTGCAGAGCCTGGCCATATCAACTGCCGGGCACTGATGGGAGGGATTATCACTTGGCCTATTGTGAGACCTGGCTGATGCTCAGGGATTGGTGAGGCTCTAGGCAGGGCACATCCACTGGGACTATCAGGATAAATGGAGATTTCCCAAATGGTTCCCACCAGTGTTGATATTAGTAAGATAGACTGAGATTGCAAAAATGACTCACACAAGTGTCTCAGTCCCTGAAGAGGATCCCAAATGGTTTTTGACTCTCTGGCAGATGCTCCAAGTTTGATAAATCAGTCCCCTTCACCTATGGTCCCTGTGCTTTTCAACCTGATGTTTTTGAGCTAGTTGAGCGAGTCTGCATGTGAGCATTTTAAGAGAGGCTTTTCCATTCCCTGTAACTCTATAGCTTTCCTGGAAATATTCCCCATTGGTTTTCAAAGACACGTGTTTTGTAGGCTCCTCTCTCCCTTGCAGGGTTTAAGGGTTGGAGTGCCTGACATGGAGCTCAAGTCCCTTGCTCCTCAGGGAAAGTAATTATACTGCGGATTGCCACAGCTGGGGTGTGGTTTTTCACTTTAGTGTGACCGTATCTCTGTTCCTCCTACCCATCTCAGTGCTGTTCTTTTATCCTTTGTTGTGGAAACTCTGTTCATCTAGTGTTCAGGTCCCTTTCAGAGGGAATTATTCCATATATAGTTTTATATTTGTTTTGTCCCAAGGAGGAAGTGAGTTCAGGGTCTTCCTACACTGCCATCCTAAATCCTCCTCCTACACGAACTTCTTATTTGAACGTTAACCTTGACGTATATGCCAGAATCTTGGTTTCTAATATGGCTTTGACTGATTAAAGGAAGTTTCATGTTGGTCACCTTGTCAGATTAGTGCATAATCTAGATCTAGTATGTACTGTAGTAGAGAAAATGAACACCTCTTCTCTCAAAAACACATTTTTCAATGTCCATATCATGAACTGATAATAGCTAATATTTTTGGAGCGCCTGATATTTATCAGTGTCATTTTAGTATAAGATTGGTATATGTCCCTAAACATTTGTTGCTTCAGAAACATTCTCCACCTACAGAGGTTTAGAACTTCACTCCAGCTGTACTAACTAGCCACACTCATCCCAGAAGCCTTAGGGTGATAGTTCAAACAATTTACAAATTTCCTCTGATTTTTTTCATTGAGTTTAAATTTTACTTTGACATACTTTTACTCAAAATATAGCATGAACATGGCTCATTCCTTGAAAGGTTATTTGAATCACAAAGCATTTCACTAGTACTCTATTAATACTTTTAAATAACACAGTGTTCTATGAATACCCTCTTTTTTTAAGGCTTCAATTCACATTGCATTAGGTTTGATAAAAGTTTCACATTTATTTCAGAAGTGACACAGCCTTCCTTTTTAGTGCACAGATCTTTAGAAAATTATATTGGAATCCTGATGAGATAGCAAGACACTTCCAACACTTCCTTTTTATAGCATCTAAGTTACTCAGAGTTTTATCTACAACTCTTGGGACCCAACTGTCCCAGTTCTGCTGAAGGTATATGATGGCCTGTCATGTTTCAAAGACACTATTTCTGATAAGTCACTGGTTTCTGCCTTTTCTCAGAAACTCCATACCACTGGGAGTATATTGAACAACACTTCATTGACTTAGTAGAATGTCATTATAATGTAACAAAACTAGAAGACTAAAATAGTTGGGCATTAGCCACAGTTCAAAAAATGATATCTTAATAGTAAAATCTTCATACAATCACATTAAGACAATTTTAGGCAAGGTAGGGTGGCATGACATATCCCCCAAATTTTATTGATTCTAGCCTATGTTATAAGTGCCAAATTTTCTAACTACAAAAAATGTACCCAGTGAAATGTAAAAATTAAACATTATTTTAAAAATAACAATTGAAAGTAATTTACTCCTTTTCTTCTACTTCTATTCCCTTGAAGGGGCCAAGCAGTCAGTATGGAAGAGTAGATTGCAATAAAGCCAAGGAAATAGAGAGGCTGAAAAAGTGGAGTGCCAAGAGGTTGACGTTGGGACTGGCAGCAAAGCCAGGGAGATTGCAGTGAGGCCAGCAGTTGAGGAAGTGACTGGCAGTCAGGAGAGTGGATGTGTATCTAGGGAGACTGAGAAACTAAGTAAATATATTGAGATATTAGGAACTAGGATTCTCACTACCAGAGAAGGGATTTACAAATATGAAAAGGGAGAAGGTGTTAAATTGGATGTGGTATCATTATTGTGAATAGATCTCCACAATTCACATATAGAAATAAATGTATGTAGGTATATATAATATTAGTCATATTTTTAGCTTTTTCATTTAGAGGGCCTGGATTCTATGATACCTCTGTAGTAATGAGGGCACCAAGTGCATAGATCTTGATATGTAAATACCATCCTCTACTAAAAGAAATAAAGTGTCCTTCAAGAAATGACTTAATGCCTGATTTCAAACAAGGAAAGTACCAGATAAAACAGGTGCACATCTTTTGTGACAGAAATTAAAGTTCTCATAGAAGTATAGAGACATGTCAAAAGCAGACAAAAGTTTGAAGGGGCTCCTACTTATTAAATTTTGGAAAATTTATGCATCAAAACTACCAATAGTAATGGCTTATATTACATTAGATAATATCATAATTAATGACTCCACACAGATATAAATAAATAAGCCAATGGATAATTGTATGGTGCTAAAGGGAAATCTCATTCTTATGTTAGAAGTACAATACATATAGGAAGAATAAGAGGAATAGAAAATAAACCATTATAGTTGATGTTGATTTAGGCAGGGAACATCAATTGTAAAATTGGCATGTGGAAGTTTGATGACAGAATATTAAGGTAGATTTACAGTAATTTCTCCCAAATGTTTAAAAGTTACACAAGGAAAAATCAAGACTTTTCAGTAAAGAAAATATGCAGACAATTTTGCAACTTAGCCAGCTGATCAAAGTTAAAGCTTCTATTAGGGGTGGGAAAATGTCCTGTTCTCACGATGTGATGCACCAAAAGCCATAGCATCATTTTGTGGTATGGTTCTTGGAAAGTCACAAGCTGATTCTATATATAAGGAAACATTCAACAGAAATAAATTGAGGGAAATCCTCTGGATAGAAAACCTTACATTCCTTAAAAAAGTCTAGGTCATGAAACATAGTGTAAGACTGGGGAAATGTTCCAGATTGAAGAAAAATAGAGACATGAAAATGAATTACATGACCCTAGTTTAGATATTTGACAAAAAAGGAAAAAGAAAAGAGACATTGTTGGACTGTTAGCAAAGTCTGAATAGAATTTGTGGATTGCATGGTAATATTGTATTAATATTGATTTTCAGATTTGCATGGTTGTGCTATGTTTTTTAGGAGAATGTCTTGTTTTTGTAGAATATGCACTGTAGTATAAAGACTGGTGGGGCATCATGTTTGATACTATTTTTAACAGTTCAAATGGGAAAAATGATATAATAGGTATTCCTTGTAGGGGCTAATTCTCCATGGCTCTTTGCCTTTCTACATATCTTGAGAAAGGTTTTATCCTCTACCATCTTTGTCAGGATGCTTATATAGCTGTGAAAGACAGAGGTAATATCTCTTTTCACTAGGCAGAGAGAAGGTTTATTTTATGATCAGGATAATAAACTTAATGTTTCCCTCTGAGGTAAAGGTTGGACAGGTATAGAGCAGCCCCCATATAAGATGAAGGCTTTTTTAAGTTTACAATTACTCAGTTGTAATAAAGACCCACTGTGTGTGCATCATCCATCTGCCTTCTCATTATCCGTACCTTCATCCCCATAGTATTGGGCAAAAGGAACCAATGGGAAAATGGAGCTAATGCTCCCTGCTGTGTCTAGAGTAATAAAGTCTTAATGAGGAATAATAAAGTCTCTGACCCAAAAGTCTCTTGACTTCTGCCAGCATCTATGGTACTTTGTCAAGGTAACTTGTTAGCTTACAAGCAGGATAAAATCTCAGGCCCTTCATAATTCTTGACATTTATATGCAGTTAGTAAAAAAGTGGTGATTGAGCAAACGTAGTAAGATATCACCAACTGGGGAATCTGGGTAAAGGCTATGTGAAAGTTCCATTGCAACATTTTTATAAGTACAAATTTTCTGCAATCTTGATGCCATTTTAAAATTATTCCAAAATATTCCAAAATATAAATTATATAAAAATTTATATGAATTTTTAAAGTAAAATAAAATGTATGTATTTTTTAACAACAGAAAAGTCTGAAATTTTATTTAAATCTTAAATTATTATTTAACCTGCATATATGAGGCTTTATCTATCCACCAAAATAGAGCCAGATCAGTCATAAAGCAGTAGGGCAGGTATTCTCACTTGGCCTATAATATATATATTACACTAATTTTCAGCCTGCCATTTATATTTTCAAAACTAATTATCTTACTACCATTTAAAGTATAATGAATGTCTAGAGACTTGCAAATACCAATGATGTTCTGGGAATTTATTTGCATTTTAATTTTTTCATTAACAAGCAACACTATTTAAAACACTATACACAGCAAAACACAGATGCAGGTAGAGAATAATCTGTCTTCTATAATGCTAATGTTTCAATTTTTCCCCTTCGTAATCACTCTGAAGTGTACGAACATACTTTTAGATATTTTAATAATGTCATAACAGTTTTTTAATCAAGAAAAATATTGCCCTCAGAGAATATACGCTAAACATTAAAAATGAAATATTAGTATTTTAATTTAGCATTTATTAGGAAATATCCAAGGTGACAGTAAAGTAATTATAACTGTAGGGTATGAAGGCAGAGTGTTTGGAGTTTGTTCTTGTGCATGTTATTTAACTTCTTTCATTCTCAATTTTCTCATCTGTAACATGAGGATAATAATAAGGCCACAGAGAGGAGAAAATATAAAGTATGTGGTACACAGTAAGAATTTAGTGTATCATCTTTTGTTTCACCTGCCTGTGTTTCTCTTTTTTTAATGTACAAAATTCTAGTAAACTATGGAAAATATATATTCCAATAGGACTAACTTTCCATCTTCTAATAAGGCCTAATTTTCTTAGAAAAGATTTCTTATTTGACACAGAAAGAAATATTTTTTCTCTCCCCAGGTCTCTTGTCCAAAATTTGCCATTTGAGTGAACTCTCTGACATGACTGAAGCTGTCCAAAAGTGCACACCAAGCTGAAGAGAAGAAAGAGCTTTTATAGGTAGTAGACCATACTAAGAAAGTTTTCAATTCAAGTCTTTTCATTATTAAAAAAAAGAAAATCATACAATTTTTTTTGGTTTACTTTGAGGTTGATAAATGGTTTGTGTCCATGGTATACTTTTTCACTTTTTTTCCTTATTTTATTCAGAGCATTCTTATTTTTAAAAATCATATTAATTTTTGATTACTCCAATGTGAGTTACCTTTTATTACCAAACCACTAACATTACCCTTCTCAATTTTTTGCCTCAGAGCCAAAGAAGAAAAATAGCGCTTACTTCATTCCTCCAATGCCTGCTTTCATGAATTTTGATTTTGTTCCTCTAGGGAGGTATGAAGGAGGCAAATAATGTTATCCATTTCAAATTAAATCAACCCACATTTGTTAATTTTAGCTCTATCTTAGGGGAAAAAAATCCATTAAAATTTCAAAATGTAAAAAGCACCTGCATGTCAATATATTTATGTATTGAGTTCCCTGACCCTTTGAGTAGAAGTCAGAGTAAACAGAAAAGAACTTCAGAGAGTTTATTATAGAGGTAAGTGGACTCCATTTTCTTTTGCTCTCAAAACAAAAGAAATGAATTATGTCAAGCTTAGATTTAGTATTTGCACTTTCTTCTCAATTTTCCATACTACTACCACTGTTCTGATCTTAATTACCTCCTCCTGTTTGGCAAACCCAAGAGACTGTGCTTTCTTTCCACCAAGATTCATCTACAATGCCCTCAGAGGTACTTATCTACAATCCATCTTTAATCATACTATCCCTTGTGTGTCCGTGTTTTTGTTGGTTGGTTGCTTTTTAAAGACTTTCAATGTGTCCCTGTTCCCTAGAGAGTAAACAAATATCTGGCTGAGTGCGCTTTCTAAGTCTCAATTTCCTCAGCTATGTCATAATAATAATGAGAGCATCAGAACATTTAGTGCTTAGAGTTCCTGAGCTATTGTAAGTATTCAACAAGGGTGAGGTATGGTAATTATGTACATTTAAAATAGCAACATATATTTTATGTTAGAGTTTAAATTTGGACAAGAACAATGATAATGAGCTTTGTCTTAAATTGTAAATTTTGTTGGGCTCCTCTATATTTTTCTGCCCAGGTATTTGTGGTTTGCTCAGGCTCTCTCTAAAGTACTAGAATTAGAATTCCCTACAACCTTGGAACACATCCAGACATATTTTCAGGGGCCTCCTTGGGCACTTCAGAGAAGAGGTATTACTCAGAAAAATGTTGAATATACAGTAGGCAAAGACTTGACCCAGACAGGATGTTACTTTCCCTCAAACATAACCGAAGCTTTCATGGATGGATGCCTTGTTTGCAGGTGATAGAAAATCCCCACTCCTAGCATCAACTTTTGTATGAACAATAGACTGAGGATTTATAACCTGCTACATCTGTATAAGGAAACATGTTCATTGAGTTTAGGTTCCTAAAAAGATGCACACACATGCTAAAAGTTCATTGTTCGATAGCTATTGATGGCCTTAATTAAGAGATGCCCCTTTCCTCACATGAAGCAGTAAGCTTTCAGAATGAAAATAGAGCATTTATTCATCATATAATTCACATTTTTTCTTGCTTCAAACATGATCCATCATTCAATCATTAGCTCTAAAATACCCATGACAAACTTCAACTGCTCAATAGTACAAGAGGATTTTGCTTTAAAAGCAAGTCCTGCAGAATCTAAAGTAAAAAAAAAAAATCTTTTAAATCGATTTTCTTTTAGACATGCAAATAAAATAGTCTGACATCAGAAAAAACAAATACCTTCCAAACAACTCAAAATTACTTCTCATCCTCTTTAAGTCCACTCACCAACTCCCAAAAATACAGATAATTCCAAGCATCTTCAAAGCTTTAACACTTTATGCATTAAAATAGTTAAAATTGTCATGTGAATTTCAAAAATAGTCTATTTTTCACACACTAAAAATGAGATAATTTGGTCTGTTTAAATAAGTCAGCAAACAACTTATCAGTCTGACATTTAAAAGCATTTTTCTCAGTGTAAAAATATTTTTCCATACACACTCCCGGCCTGTGGCTTCTACTAAAACTTCTCTCTTTTGCAAGACTGATTTTTAAATTAAATGCTTTTTACTTATATCCATTTTTAACTTGGCAAATAAGATTTTTTTAAAAAATAAAAATGGTTTAAAACAGGAAAGGAGAAATAATGAAAGATGGTGGGAAAAATATAGGAAGAGTCAGGGAATGAGAAAGTGAAGAAGGGATAAAGGAAAACAGGAAGAAAGGAAGGAAGGAGGGAGGTAGGGAAAGAAGAATAAAGGAAGGGAAGGAAGAGGAAGGGAAAGAAAACTGGAAGGAACAAGTATAGATCAGAATCAAGAGGAAAATGTTTCCCAGATTCATTGCTTCTAGTCTTTCCAAAAATATTAATACATTTCTCAATACAACTCTACAGTATTCAAATTCTGAATATAAGAAACCTATATTTCAAAGCCAAAACTTCAAATTTGATAGATAACAGGAAGCTGTACTCACCAACTCAGAAACACTGCCATCTGCTGACTAAATAAAGTTGATATGAGTTTTGCTATTGTTTCTTTAAATGTGTAACCAATAACACTGTAAACTTTGTAATGTGTATTATGAAACTTGTATTTAGTAACAAGTCATGGATATAAAGATATTAATTTACAAATATAACCAAAACTGAGAAATAAGAATTATGAAAAACTGCAAAATGAAATATTTTGGTTTATAGCAAAAAGGCAATTATGTAGTAACCCAGAATATGAAAAATAAATTTTCTGATATTCTATCCACCGTTATTTAGCAATTAATAAATATTTGAGCATCAGCTGAAGCCATAGCATTCTCCTAATTTGCAGCTCTAATGTAAGAGATTTCTCCTAAAAGTTCATTATTCACCAAAAGTTAGTCTCAACACTCAAGGAAAAATCATGCTGATGAAAGTACAAAGGAAAATGTCCAGATTTTAAGGGTGCTTCCATTTCCTTCTGCCATTCTTCTTCCCACATTAATCAGGGGAAGTAGGTAGGAAAGTGAAGATTTTAATGTACTTAGGAGGAAAAGACACAGGGCTTTCTGATAGATCATATTGGGTAAATATATGGGTTATTTCCATAGCTTATAAGTGATCACAAAATTACCAACAATATTTCTTTCTGTGAGTGTCAGTGATTTAGAGAGTCTCCTACTTGACCTGCCCTTATATGCAAGGTCCAGTTTGACAGAATGCAGGACTAACATATTTATTCTGTGCAGAAATTTCTCCCATTATACATTCCCAGCTTTATCTCTTGTCATGCTAGTCTTTATACTTTATATATACTTTATATATGCCCTTTATACTCCAGTTATGGGAATTTTCTCGCAGCTCAAAGGAAACTTCATGATATTTCACCTATGTGCCTTTGCTCAAGCTGCTGTCTGTGTCTACCATGCAATTATCTTTGCGAGGATGTTCTTTCTGAACTACTAACCCCAGGAAGACCAGATTTCCTTCCTTTCTGTTCCCAGACTACTTTGTATATATTTACTATTGCACTTACCATGAGAAAGTGCTTTCTGTTTGTCAGTCTGCCATCCTTGCTTCACAGTAAACTCCATCAAACCAGGAATCTTGACTTCTCTCCAGATAATCCATGCCTGGCATGGCATCTTATGAAGAAAATTTTTAAAAATCTCCCAATATTTTAGAAACTCATATATTTTCCTGCTCTTCATCATTTCTGAAATGATAGAGAAGTTCCCAAAGAAATTACTGACAGCATGTTGGGTTTGGTAGCTTGTACTAGTCGGTTATATTTAGTTTAGTATACTATCTTATGATAACCTCTTGCCCCACGTTTGGGATTTGGGCTATTTCAGACTGCATATTGCCCACCAAACTGAATATTGTGTGTGGGGGCCAAGTAAGTTCTTATTAAATATTGTATTGTCATATAATCTCAAATAGATTAATTAAAAACAAAGTCACAATATGACATAAAAAACTGTGTAATTCAGAGACTTAAAAAGTGCAAGTGGAACAAAGACAAGGATGAAATGAATCTATTTACGGGACTTCTTGCTTGAAAGTGAATCTCAAAGTATAACCAGGGATGTACTGAATTTACACAGTGATACTCTACAGATTAGAAAGAAGCAGGAAAATGTGCAGTTGGTCTGGTAACTAGCAAGTAGATCCAGAACATTCTTTGGTTGTTGGTTTTTTTCTTTTTCTTTCTTTTTTTTTTTTTTTTTTTTGCATTTTTAAAGCTCTATGTGGGACATGAATGGGAAACAATAAAGAGGACTGACAAACATGTTGATGATTCTGAATTATAAAACTTAAAGAGAACATGAAAGTGGCCCTGTATCAGGAGAACTTAAGAAAGTAGTTATTTCCTGAATGTCTGGTCGTCAGGTTTATAAATTGAGCCAAATCTCTAAAAGTTCTTTGAGAAAGGAACATAACAGGCTGACCAATTTATTTCTTTAATGCTCATTTTCAAACTATTGTTGGAGGTCAGTACTGGGCACTTCACGTAGGCAAGGCAAGAGGCAATTAATACACTGTGCAGTGACAAGTGTAGTAAGTTTTTTCTGGCACAACGTGTTGTCCTTGCCAGGTCAAGGTTCTTATTGCTTCTACATCATGGGACCAGATATCAATGACATTGTCATTAAATGCTATTAAAATTCATAATTATCTAGGAAGTCCTGTAGTCCTTTACATTCCTCACTTTCAGAAAATCTTTAATGCTTAGATTAACTTGGGTATGAAAACAAGCAAGCTGATCCTTAGGGTGCTAGATATACAGTAGCAAGTTTCTTTATTCTCCTTTTTTATTGTGATGAAAAAACTTTACATGAGATCTATCCTCAACAAATTTTTAAGAACACAATATAATATTGTTAACTATAAACTTACTGTTAACTATAAACTTACTGTTGTACAGCAGATCCATAGAAATTATTCTTCTTGCATAACTCAAAGTATGTACCCATTGAACAGCACCTCCCGATTGTCACCTTCCTCCAGCCCCTGGTAACCATCATTCTACTCTCTATATCTATGAATTTGACTATTTTAGATACCTCACATGGGTTGAATCATGCAGTATTTGTCCTTTTGTGGCTGGCTTATTTCACTAAGCATAATGTCATCCAGGTTGATAAATGTTATCTCATATGACAGGATTTCCTTCCTTTTTAAGACTGAATAATAATAATTCCATTGTATGTATATACCACATTTTCTTTATCCATCATTCATTGATGGACACTTTTGTTGTTTCCACATATTGGGTTAATAAATAGTGCTTCAATGAACATGGAAGTACAGATATTTGAGATCCTAACTTCAATTCTTTTACCTATATACCCAGAAGTAGGATTTCTGGATAATATGGTAGTTCTATTTTTAATAGGACCAAATCAGCATTCAATTCAGTTGAGTTTCCATATATTAATAATGAACTATCTGAAAATAAAATTAATAAAAGTCTCATTTATAATAGCATCAAAAATAATAAAATACTCAAAAAATCTTAACCAAGAAGAAAAACTTGTAAACCGAAATCTGCAAAACACCAATGAAATAAATTAAAGACACACAAAAAATAAAGCCTCCAATATTAATAGGCTGGAATAATTGATATTGTTAAAATGTCTCCACTATCTAAAGCAATTACAAATTCAATTAAACCCCCTATCAAAATCCCAATAGCATTTTTACTGAAAAGAAACAAAAATCCTAAAACTCATATGGAACTACAATAGACCTCACATAGTCAAAGCAATGTTGAGAAAGAACAAAGTGGGAGGCATCACACTTCCTGATTTCAAGCTATATTACAAAGCTATAGTGATCAAAACAGTATGGTACTGGCATAAAAACAGTCATATAAATCAATGAACAGATTAGAGAGGCCAGAAACAAATCAACACATATATGGCCAGCTAATTTTTGACAAGGATGCCAAGAATACACTATGGGGAAAGGATAGTCTCTTCAATAAATGGTGTTGGGAAAACTGGATATACACATGCAAAAGAATGAGACTGGACTCTTACAGCACACCAAGAAAAACCTCAAAATGGTCTAAAACTTAAAAATAACTGAAACTATAAAACTCAGAATAAAACAGAGGAAAAACTGCATGACGTTGGTCTTGGCAATACTTTCTTGGATAGTGACTCAAAAGTCACATGCAACAAAAGCAAAAACAGACAGGTGGGACTACATCAAACTAAAAAGCTTCTGCACAGCAAACAATCAACAGAGTAAAAATGCAATCTATGGAATGGGAGGAAATATTTGCAAACCATATATCTGATAGGGGATTAATATTTAATATATAAAATTAACTCCTACAACTCAATGGCAAAGAAACAACTAAATAACTTGACTATAAATGGTCTAAGGACATAGACATTTCTCCAACAAAGATACATAAATGATCAACAGGTATATGAAAAGATGCTCAATATCACTAATTGGGAAATTCAAAACCACAATGACATATCACTTCATACTTCTTAGGGTGGCTCTTATCAAGAAAAAATAAAGATAACATGGGGTTGGCAAGGATACAGAGTAATACCAGTGTATTTTGGGAACACGTATAAACCATTGATGGGAATATAAAATGGTGCAGTCCCTATGGAATACGGTAGCAAGTTTCAATACTGATGGGAATGATAGAATCATTGGATCTCAAATCAATGGATCCCAAGAGCAGAGCAGACACTAGGTAGAGGGGCAAGGAATGAGGATACCTAGAGAGGATAACTTTATTGGTCAAAGGCATGGAAGGCATGGACATAGGGAAAATACCATTCAAGCACTAGCTTCACTCTTTCCATACTCTATATCCATACGTGCCATTTTATCTCTGCGTGTACTGTTTTTCTCATCATAAAATTAGGGATGGTATCTATATATTTTTATATTTAATCGTCAACAAATCACAATAAGAATAAGATTAGGGGGCTTCCTTGGTGGCACAGTGGTTGAGAGTCTGCCTGCCGATGCAGGGGACACGGGTTCGTGCCCCGGTCCGGGAAGATCCCACATGCCGCGGAGCAGCTGAGCCCATGAGCAACGGCCGCTGAACCTGTGCGTCCGGAGCCTGTGCTCCACAACAGGAGAGGCCATAACAGTGAGAGGATCGCGTACCGCAAAAAAAAAAAAAAAAAAAAGGAATAAGGTTAGTAGTTTCATTTTACCAAGAATTAAGGTGAGATTCAAAAAGGGAATTACTATGCCCACCATCTTAAATTCTATTAAGTAGGAGAACTGTGCTTCCAATCAGATTTAACTGACCATAATTGACGCTCTTACTTCTGTTCCCAAATTCTACATAAGAATGTTTCACTGTAGATGGTGTGGTGCCTGGGAAGGTGATCTCTAGAGCTAGATTCTCTTGGTGAACAACCCCAGGTCTGCCACTTGTTAGCTGTGCAACCTTGAGCAAATTACTTGATCTCTCTGTGTAAATTGTTGAACCACTTCAACAATTTACACAGAGCAGATTATCTGACTGCTCTCTTTTGTAGACAGAGGCTAACAGTACTATATACTTTTCAGGAGTTAATATTATATGTAAAAGCAGTGCCTGGCACATAGGTAGCACTATATAACCTATTAAACTATTACTTTAGTATTACTACAAGTATTTTAAGAAGCAAAAGTACTGAAAAGGAAAAGGCTACCAAAAGGGAAGAGTACAAACACATGGCTGATCCTGTTTCAGTCAACGTAATGAATGTTAGAAGTACATTTTTTTCTCATCTTCTGTGATTTGATTTCCCTTCATAATTCCTTAGTTTCATTATGTAAATGCTTGCGGCAGCATGTAAGAGTAGGGGAGGAAAGCAAAGAATGGGCACAAAAAATAATAATCAAATCCTATTACAGGGGACATACTGGTACAGAAAACAATCAAATGGATCCAATTGCTTTAGGTAGTCCCTGGCAACTAAAAAGAAATGTGTGAATTTATATGGTTTTCTTAGTCTATTATGATACTCGGTATCCCCAAAATAGCTTGTGAGATAGACAGAATGCAGGGAGTAAGCAAGAGCAGTGGCAAGCTTCCCTCTGAGATGTGGAATGCAGGGAAATGGGGAGAGAAAAGAAGAGAAGGAAGGGTGCATGTGGATGACACAGAGGCGGTGTTAAAGGGGGGCCGTGACATTTTCAAAATTTTCTTTATTTCCTTCACAAAATGCTTCCTTGTGTATTAAAAAATTGAAATTACAAAAAAAAAGTCTGAAAACAAAAGTGTCACCCCTGATTAGCAATGACATAAGAAGCAACAGAAAAGCTTTATGCTCAGCTTGAAGTCTTGGGGAATAAGAAAACCTTTCAGGAGCAAAAGCAAACCATAGCAGAAGAAAGGCAGATTAGTGTGACTTCAGAAATGAGTTCCAAGACTACTGAAGCACAGCGGATTAGCTTTATGACGATAGCCATTAGCTCTCCACTGATAGGCAATATTTCTAAAAAGCTACAGTGCACAGAGAAAAAAATGCAAAGGATCTGGGAACA
Source organism: Grampus griseus (assembly GCF_964374135.1). Classification (NCBI taxonomy): domain Eukaryota; kingdom Metazoa; phylum Chordata; class Mammalia; order Artiodactyla; family Delphinidae; genus Grampus; species Grampus griseus. Next base: position 66,167,058 of record NC_138997.1, read on the forward strand.
AAGCTCTGCTTTCTCACAAGTTATTAACCTCATTTATACCACTGAGTCACTATCATTATGCTCATTGCCCTGACATGGTTCAGTGCCTTGATATTTCATCAGCAGGGTGCCAATTGTGACGACAGAAAAAGGGAACCCCAGAGGCTTGGCTGCAATTACCTTTGTTATGACCAACTGCATCTCAGATGAAAGTAAAAGTCTAACTATTCTGGGAAAGAATTCCCTAAAAACAATTTCAGAGTCCTTTATCCTGAGGCCAATTCACCAGCTATCTGTTTATAAACTTCTGCAGGTTTCAAGTTCATTTTTTAAACGCAGGTATACACTTTCTTTCTATAGTATCAGCCAACAGAAGTTGTATGTTTGTAAAGTACATGTAGATCTTTCCATTAGTCTCTTTAATGGGAAATAGCTTTTCATGAATTTGAGGCAATTGTCTATCTGGATGATAAGAGGGATTAGAAAGGGTGGAGGAGGTAGCATTATAGCTACTTGAAAACTAAAACAAAGAATAAATTCTCCTTATTTGAAAATTATACTTATAGAATGCATACTATTTGATTACCATGAAAAGAATCCTAAGACCTTGTGCTTCTCACTTTAGGGCTATAATGTGAAGGGGGCTCTACAGAAGTAATCAGGATGTGTCTAATGAAGTAAAATTAATCCTAATTTACTGAGTATCAAAAATGATATTTGATAAAATATTATTTCACTTATTGAACAAAATGTAAGATCATCTTTAAGTACAAACACATCAGCAGCTATTTCCTACAAAATTTAACTTAATGAAAAAAGAGGAGTTTTTCATTCATTAAAAATGCTTGACCAGTCACATATAATACGATTTGTAAGATGTCATTAGTATAGACAATTAACCTTGACATTTGGAAATAACCTTATTTAAAGTTCAAATATTCATAAAACAAGCAAACTTTTGCACTTCAGTCTGAATTAATCTAAATATTTGTATTCATAAAACATATCTGAAATCAGACTACTGAGTAGAAAGTAAATATTGCATCTATATAAGATGTTATAATTTAAAAAGTAATAAGACAAAATTACACATATCTAATCAAAAAGCTACTGTGTGATTAAATGACAATGTGGATGCTTTGGTATATATCAATATCACATGTAATATTAAACATTATTATAAATGCCAATATTTTATTTTAAAAGAGTTCACAATTAATAGGAAAACAATGAAGTTAATGTTTAATGTATTTGAAACAAAAATATAAACTCATTAATTACATTATGCAGAACTTAAAATTGATTTATGATATATATTTAGTATACTGTAAAATTTTAATGTAAATGATTAACCACTGATGACTCTGCTACTTCTTTTGGCTTCAAGCCACTTTGCCCTTTGGTCCTCTGAACAACTGGACCCATTTGGCTTAAGCACTTATTCTGCCAAATTTAGCTCTGCTGTATGGTGATTTTAGGATTATCTTTTCAGGGGTGTTTCTCTGCTCTGACCATCAGATCTACTCAAAGATTCTCCTTCTAAAATAAGAACAGCAAAAATCCTCCTCTTCAGTGAAGGAAGGACCTTAAAATGGGGCAGGAAAATTGGTAAAGTTTAGTCGTAATATGCAAATGAGAGGTTAGTCATGAGAGTCTCAATGATGGGCAGAGGAAGGACAGAATTGGAAGAGGGGAAGGATTGGTGAGAGAGCAAGGGAGATTGAAGAAATCTCTGCGGTACCTAAATTGATGTTACAACAACAACAAACAGTGATATTTTAGCCCTTTAAAGTAGAACAGAGTAATGGAATACTGGAATAACAAAAAGTCCTTAACTAAGTGATTAATAATCATAACTTACAACTAGCTCTATGATAAGTAAGAAAATTAAACTTGGAAAAACTGCAGCTTAAGTTCCCTTAGCTAGTAAAGGTCAAGAAGCTCAGATTTCTTATTCCTAATAGAGTAGAGAAGAATTTGATGGTCGGTCTATTTAGTTAGGGATGCAATGATGGTACCTTGATTTAAGTGTTTTTCTTTAAGGTGTAATTCCCTCAATTTATTAATTCACCTCTGTCTCCTTCAAAAGTTTTTAACCTTCTATCCACATTTCTGCAACTCATTTTTTCATACTGACAGCGAAACTCTTCTGCCAGTGGGATAGATAGTGAATGAATTCTTCCCTGCAGACAGGTTATATTTAATCAGAATGGCCTCTTTGAATGAAAACAGCTTATCAATGAAAAAAGTACTTTCAGGCTAGAGGAGTTTCTGAGATTTCACAAACAATCAAGTATCAAGACTGCCAGTCTTTTGTCAACAGTAAGTGAGCTCAATCAGCTGAAAGTTAAAAAAAAAAAAAAAAAAAAAAAATGCCCTGAGACAATAATTCACAATTGACAATTAAAACTGAGATCCAACAGAGCAACTTTTAAAATTTCCCCATTTGAATTGTGGTTAGATAGTAGTTATAAAGTCATGTGATGTGAAAGACAACTAAGTGACAGGGATGGATTTGGCAAAAGGATATAAATGAGCTATGATGTAATTTCTACAGTAATTTGGATTACATTATTTTAATTAAGAAAATACCCCTGTAGTGTAAAACAAAATAAATCAAATATCAACAATGAAAAATTTTAATAGTAAATTCCCTGAAATTTTTCAGCAGAATGAATAATATCAAAATGCTGTTAACATGTTATATTAGATGTTTTTTTCTTAATTTTGCAGTCACAACCCCTGGTCTTTAAGAGCACTCCTAAATAATTCCAGATGTATTCTACATAATTTATGCAACACTCTTAAGATTTTGATGAGATTTCTAAAGTATCAATATTATGTTTTTAATTAAAGATGTGAATTTGATGACATGGATAAACTTGGAGAGTATTATGCTAAGTGAAATAAGTCAGACAGAGAAAGACAAATACCGTGTGATATCACTTATACATGAACCTTAAAAAATACAACAAACTAGTGAATATAACAAAAAAGAAACACACAGATATAGATAACAAACTAATGGGGAGAGAAAAGGGAGGAGGGACAATATAGAGATATAGGATTCAGAGGTACAAACTATTATGTATAAAATAAGCTACAAGGATATATTGTATAATATAGGGAATATGGCCAATATTTTATAATACCTATAAATGAAGTATAAACTTTAAAAATTGTGAACCACTATACTGTATACCTGTAACATATAGTATTGTACATCAACTATATTTCAATAAAAAGTATAATAATTCTACTGTTAATTATAATACCACATTCAATTTATTGAATATACTTTATATTAGTAACTTGGCACATATTTTCTTATTAATTCATCACAAAATTATCTGATAAAAATAATTTCCTATTTTATAGCTAAAATAAAAACTAAGACTCAGAAATGTTAAGCAAATTGACCAAAGTTACATGATAAGTTTGCAACTCAAACCTATGTACATCTCAAAATTTAATCCCCTCAACCAAAGAGCTCTATGCAGTCTTTAAAATAAAATTTGAATAGAATGGTAAAACAAAGCAACAACTGAACAACTGTCAGATTGCATTAAGTACAGATAAAGGAATACAATGCTAATTCAAAAGAAAGATAAATATGAATGGATTTGGACAGTAGTTCCTGCACAAAGCAAAATTTCAAATTCATTTATTTAGCTACAAATTATTTTTTTTTTTTTTGCGGTACGTGGGCCTCTCACTGTTGCGGCCTCTCCCGTTGCGGAGCACAGGCTCCAGACGCGCAGGCTCAGCGGCCATGGCTCACGGGCCCAGCCGCTCCGCGGCATGTGGGATCTTCCCGGACCGGGGCATGAACCCATGTCCCCTGCATCGGCAGGCGGACTCTCAACCACTGTGCCACCAGGGAAGCCCAGCTACAAATTTTTATTAAACACCCTGTGTACTATTTTTGGCACTCAGGATATACAAGTGAACAAAACACAAAAAAGATCCCTACAACTGGAAAACAGAACATCCATTTACTGAAGTGAGAAGACAGCTTCACATTGCAGTTGGAATAAAGGCTACATTTTCACCATGGCCTCCAAAACCCCAAGGATATGGCCTGGCCTGCCTGTCTTTGCAACCCCAACATCTGACTCTACCTTCATTGCTCCCTCGTTTTCAGCTACAGTACCTTTTCCTGTATCCTCAAAAGCACAATGCTCTTGTCTGTCTTAAGGATCATACCAACTTTCTGTTCCCTCTACCTAGCATATCATTTCTTTTCTTTCTTTTTTTTAGTGTCTTTAAAGATAAAGTGTAGATATTATGTATTCAGAGTGAAATTCTTTTGGAATGGTTTTAATTACAAATTCAATTTATTTAATAAATGTAAGACTATTCTGGTTATCTATGTCTTACTGGGTAAACTTGGTTTGAGTTTTTCAAGTAATTGTCCCATTTAATTTATTGAATTTGTGGATATAAGTTTTTAATATATAATTATCATTTTAATGTCTGTAGGGTCTATTGTAATGTCCTCCCTTCCATTTCTTATATTGGTAATGTATGTCTTCTTTTCTTGATAAGTATTGCTAGGAGTTTATTCATTTTATTCATCTTTTATTTTCTGTTTATAATGCCATTGATTTTTGTTCTTAAGCATTTTTTTTTTCTATTTGTTTTGGTTTTAACTTGCTCTTTTCTCTAGTTTTTTTTTTTTGTTGTTGTTTGTTTGTTTGCTTTAAAGATGTAAGTTTAGTGCATTTATTTGAGCCAAGATGGCTTCACTGGTAAATTCAATCACTTTAGGAAAGAAGGAATACCAATTCATTACACATTCTTCCAGGAAATATCGGAGAAGGAAGTAATCATTGATTCATTTTATAAGGCTTCATTATCTTGATTCTAAAACCAAACAAAGACTATTTTTTAGGGACTTCCCTGGTAGTGCAGTGGTTAAGAAACTGCCTGCCAATGCAGGGGACATGGGTTCCATCTCTGGCCCAGGAAGATCCCATATGCAGCAGAGCAACTAAGCCCGTGTACCACAGCTACTGAGTCTGCACTCTAGAGCCCATGAGCCACAACTACTGATCCCACGTGCTACAACTACCGAAGCCCACATGCCTAGAACCTGTGCTCTGCAACAAGAGAAGCCACCACAATGAGATGTCCGTGCACTGCAACAAAGAGTAGCCCCCGCTCACTGCAACTAGAGAAAACCTGTGCGCAGAAATGAAGACCCAATGCAGCCAAAAATAAATAAACAAATAAATTTATTTTAAAAAAGACACTTTTTTAAAGAGATGTATAAACAGTTATCTATAATGAACAAAATTCTCAAGAAAATATGAGCAAATACAATCCAGCAATATATAAAAAGAGAATTCAACATTGGAAAGTGGAGTTTATCTAAAGAATAAAGTCTTGATCAATACAAAAAAATCAATCAAAATATCAACAGATAAAGAAAATAATCTTAGAATAATTTCACTACATAAAGCCATATATTTTGTTAATATTTATCCATGTATAACCAAAAGTCTAAGTAAATCAGAAATGAGTAAGAGTTTCCTCAGGTTGCGCTTCTAGAAAAAGACAAAACAAAACAAATAAACAAACAAAAAAACAGAGCTTCTGAAAAAAACAGTCTATAGTTAACATGACACTTTTATGCTAAAGACTGAATGGTTTCCCCCTAATTGCAAGAATAACAGTATCCACTCTAACCACTCTTAATCAGCATAGTACTGGAAGTTCTAGGCAGTGCAACAAGGCAAGGAAATAAATAAATAAAAGGCATACAGTTTGGAAAGGAGGAAATAAAAGTGTCTTTAATCACAGACAATGTGATTGTCCATATAGAAACCTCAAAGATTATTAAAATAAAAACATTTTTATTCAACAATTATTTGTGGACTAGCTTCTATGTTTAACACCCTGTTCACCTGGAGTTTTAGCAATTAATCCCCATGCCCATGGAAATTGTATCCAAAAGGAAAGGACAAAAACAAATATCAAGAATATAAGTATTTTTTAAGGAAAATAAGTTGGAGAATATGCATAGGCAGATAATTGGAGGGCAGAGGCAATTCTAAATGTGGTGGTGAAGTGAAGTTCTCATCGAGAGGGTGATATTTGAACATGGAGATGAAAAAGGGAAAGGAGAAAACAGTATACATATTTGAAGGAGGAGCTTCCCATATAGTGGGACTAGAACTTGTAAAGGTACTGAGGTGAGAATAAGCTTTATATATAAATCAGTGGAAGTCCCCAAATTCTATTTCCTATTCTCAGTCAGATGACTGCCCTCAGCTCCCTACTTCATAATCAAACAGGATTATGAGGGACTCCAAATAACTAATACTGCTCATAAGACAGAAAGTGATGAGCACACTGAAAACCAGAGGACTAGGTAGAAGCCCACAATTTTAAGACTAGACCAACTTTAACCCTATTTCCTTGTCTTGTCTCAGAAATGCCTGCAGCCAGGGCTATGTCTCCTAGGCAGGACTGGAGAACTCTTTGTTGAAAGAAATTAAGTTTCAGAGTAAAATCTTTAGAACACTGACATTTAGAGTCCATAATAAAAAGGTGGATTACCATTTTCTCATATTATAGTGTAGTCCACTATAATGTCAATTTTCTCTACTTAGACATGAAGAGCTGTCAATCCATCATCAGTATCTCACTCTTAGTGATGAATGGACCATCAATAAATGCCAGTCATAAAAGTAAAGTCTCCAACTCAAAACACAGTGATCAAACATAGGGGATGGGCTCTACCCCAAATGAAATAAAGGTAATGTATAAAGGAAAAATCTACAAATTATATCTAGGGAAAAGTGAAACAAAATATCATATTTATAAAGCAATATTAGGAATACATGAAAATGACCAATCACTAAAGAATAATGAGAACTTGGGGATTAAAATTTTAATAGCATAAAAACTATTCAACAATAGAATCAGAAAATAATGTATAAAGAATCTGAGAGAATATAAACTAAAATCAAACAAAATGAAAAAAAAAGACAAACTAAGAAATTTAAAGAATCAACTTAGAAGTTTTAATTCATGACAGAGAAGTTTAACAAAGTAAGAACAAATAACAAACAGATAAATTGTTATAAGAGATAATATTTTCAATTTGCCAGTCAAAGAAATCCCCATATACAAAGGTATATTCTACTGTGTACCTAACTGCCCAACACAATGCATAAAATGATACATGGGACATACTCTACCTAAGGAACCTGACCATGAAGTGTAGCAATACAAGGAATAAAGAAACCACCAGAAAGAAAAGTCATATTGCAAATAAAGAGAAATTCAAATTACATCAGGTTTCTCATTAGCAACATGGCTAAAATTTCTGAGGAAAAATAATTTTTAGCTCAAAACTATATGCCAAACCAATTATCAGTCAAGAGTAAGGGTAGAAAGGAAGACATTTTCTCTAAAGTAATATTCCTGATATATATTTACTTTCCATACTTTCTTTGATATGGAGCTACTCTAAAATGTAAAGTCCAGAAAATAGGAAATTCAATGCCAAAAAGAAGCAAAGGATGATCTAGAATTAGGTAAGGAAAATATTAACATAATAGCTGTGCTATCAGCTATAAGAACAGCCAGAACTTATTGTAGCAGGAATAAGGGAGTTTCCAGAAGGAAAAAACAAAAAACGTCTGATTCATTATCTCACATGTTTAGACATCTTTAAAATGACATTGGTAAGTATCTATCATAGCTGACGGAGCATGTAGAAGCAATGAGATTAAAGTACAAAGAAAAGAACAAGTCAAACACAAGCTAGTCACTAATTCCAGAAAAAACAGTAAGTTTTATATCAAAGAAACCCAAATATGCTTTAATATTGGTGCAGAAATAAAAAGTTAAACATATGGTCAATATAATAAAAAACATAGCTGTATATTTAAACAAAAATACTAATATAACTGTACATTGTAATATGTAGGGACTAGAAGTTGAGGGAGTAGTGGTGTAATAAAAATGCACCTTCCTTAACAGGAAGTTGATAACTAGTGTAAAATGTTGTTACATCAAATTACTAATATAGGGTACTGTTGATAAATATGAAAGTAAATACCATGAATAATGTTAATATTTGAAAACGGTTAGCTCTGGTTTGTGAGAGTAGGGGCTAGAGAAGGGTAATGCAAAGTACTGCTAGTTTCACTGTAGACTTTGTTGTACCTCATAAATAGTTTTTAATTTAATTTTTTTACCAATGCTTGCATTTCTTTAACACAATATGACTTAAAGGTCTATGTATAATAAAACAATGAACTGTATTATCCTGAAAGCAGCTCACTGAAATAAAATGAATATTTTAAATGAAAACTTTGAAACCAGAAGTCAAAGGCTTTTGATTGTCAGAAGACAGAAGGGAGGAAAGTGGGGAAAGACAGGCATAAAATGTTTTTAAATATAAAAATGATTGCATATGAATGAAGCTGAGTATTATCTTTACACCCTGCCATAAACATTTCAATTTATATTTCTGTAAGCATTCACATTTTTTGGTAGCAATATTTTGAGTAAGTAGAAAATAGAAACTTCTTCCTCTAAAGCTTCTTTACAAATTTTTCATATTAGTGTCACAATCTTATGCTAAATTACTCAGCATTAGTACCTTCTAAACAACTTTTACAATTTCCCACAAATTACAGTGGGTAGTTTTCTTGAAGAATTACTTTATTAACCTTGAAAAAATCTTAGTGCCTTAGAATAAACTGTGTATGTGTCATCTAATTGGCAAGAGTCTAGTCTAGTAAGCAAATAAACTACAATCAATGAGTAAAGCACACAATAAGTAATCATTACTTGTTTGCTAAATGAACAAATAAATGCATTTTCCATAGCAAATTAAGGAAAGCTCAAAGTGTGAATTGCATTGCATTCTAAGATCCAATTCCAGCATCTTCCTTTGGAAGCTTGGTAATCAGTTCAGCAAGTTATCTTAATCAGGGAGCATGGTTGTGGGGGGAGATAATTGCCAAACCTAGTACAGTGCACCCAGAAGGGGGCCATCTGGCTTTCTCTGGCTGAATAAAGAATTTATGATAACAAAGAAATTTTTGCCAACTTTTCAGAAGGCAAGTTACTTTGGAAGAAAGAATATAAAATCAAATCTTTTATCTACCACTATGTTATATTGGGTTATTAAATAATACAATCAGTTTCTGATTATATTACCTTTTTTATCGTGTGACAAAGATGGCAGAGTAGAATGACCCTGAGCTCATCTCCACCCAGGGGTACACCAAAATTACAACTATTACAGAGCAATTATTGATGAGAATGACCTGAAGACTAGCAGAAAAGACTTCCCACAACTAAAGATATAAGGAGGAAACCACAATGAGATGGATGTCGGGGGGTGGGGGGGTACTATGCAGTCAAGACATACTCCCAGGTCAGTGATCTGAAAATAAGAGGATAATCGTAATTCAGAAGTTCTCCACAAGTGAGAGGTCTGAGCCTCACATCAGACTCTCCAATATAGGGATCCTGTGCCAGAAAGATGAGCCCCAGAACATCTAGTTTTGAAGGGCAGCAGGACTTGCATATGGGAGAGCTGGAGAGCTGTAGGAAACAGAGATGCTGCTCTTACAGGGCAGGACACAAAATCTACATGTTCCAAATCCCAGCAGAGTGGCAATAATTTGAAAGGAACCTGGGTCAGATGGACTTGCTGATCTTGGAGAGCATCTTGGGGAGATAGGACAACTGGGACTTCCCCTAGGGTTATAGACACTGGTAGCAGCTGTTTTAGGGAGTTCATTTCACCATGAGGAAAAGGATGGTAACAATACGATTTTGGAGTCCTCCTTTAGCATATCAGCATCAGGGGCTGATGTGCTCACCAGGGACAGGCACAAGCCCCAGGATCCCCAGAACCACACAGCCAGTCACCGCAGGTTGAAAATCAAACCAGGAGCAGGCTGCAGCCACTACACAAGGCAGGGGCTGGCAACCAACCAGGTTGGAGCCAGCCTCGCCTACAAGCGTGCCCACAGTAGTCGGCCCTGCCATAACAGAGGGCCCATGCAGCCCATTTAGGGGGCTACTATACAGCATATAGCTCTGGTGGCCAGAGGGGAGTGTGCTGGATCCCTCCATAAGGCCACTTCTCCAAGAAATGTATCTGACCTACCTAATGCATAGAGGAAAACCAAAATAAAATTAAACCAAAGCAAAACAAAAGTCAGAGAACTAGGCAAAACAAGGATACAGTAGAATACGTTCTAAATGAAGAAACAAGACAAAACTCCAAAAGAAGAACTAAGCAAAATGGAGAGAAGCAATCTACCTAATAAAGAGTTCAAGGTAATGTTTACAAAGATACTTAATGGACTCAGGAGAAGGATGGATCAACACTGTGAGAAATTTAATAAAGAAAAAACATAAAGAAGAACCAAACAGAGCAGAGGAACACATTAACTGAAATTAAAAAAACAAAACAAAACAAAGAAAATGAAAAAAAAACTACAAGTAATAAACCGTAGATTAGATGATACAGAGGAATCGAACAGCAAACTTGAAGACATAGTACTGGAAATCACCCAATTTAAACAAAACAAAACAAAAAAAGATTTAAAGAAATGAGAGTATAAGAGACCTCTGGGACAACATCAAGTGTAATAACATTTGCATTATAGAGGTCCCAGAAGGGGAAGAGACAGAAAAATGGGGCAGATAATTTATTTGAAAATATAATAACTACAAACTTCCCTAACCCAGGAAAGAAAACAGAAATTCAGATTCATGACTACAGAGAACTCCAAACAAGATGAACACAAAGGGGTTCACACCAAGACACACTATAATTAAAATGGCAAAAATTAAGATAAAAAATCTTAAAAGCAACAAGAGAAAAGCAAACAGTTATATACGAGGGAATATCTATAAGATTCCGAGCTGACCTTTCAGCAGAAACTTTGTAGGCCAGAAAGCAGTGCAAAGATATAGTCAAAGTGATGAAAGGATAAAAGTAAAACTACAAACAAGAATACTCTAATTGAGGGCTTCCCTGATGGCTCAGTGGTTGAGAGTCTGCCTGCTGATGCAGGGGACACGGGTTCGTGCCCCGGTCCGGGAAGATCCCACATGCTGCAGAGTGGCTGGGGCCTGTGAGCCATGGCTGCTGAGCCTGCACGTACGGAGCCTGTGCTCCACAATGGGAGAGGCCACAAAAGTGAGAGGCCCATGTACTGCCAAAAAAAAAAAAAAAAAAAAGAATACTCTAATTGATTTCACAGAAAGATAGGCAAGATGAAAAGGCAGAGGGCTATGTACGAGATGAAGGAACAAGATAAAACCTCAGAAAAACAACTAAATGAAATGGAGATAGGGAATCTTCCAGAAAAAAAATTCAGAATAATGACAGTGAAGATGGTCCAGGACCTTGGAAAAAGAATGGAGGCAAAGATCAATGCCATGCAAGAAATGTTTAACAAAGATCCAGAAGAATTAAAGAACAAACAAACAGAGATGAACAATACAATAAATGAAATGAAAAATACACTAGAAGGAATCAATAGCAGAATAACTGAGGCACAAGAAAGGATAAGTGACCTGGAAGACAGAATGGTAGAATTCACTGCTGTGGAACAGAATAAAGAAAAAAGAATGAAAAGAAATAAAGACAGCCTAAGAGACTTCTGGGACAACATTAAACGCAACAACATTCACATTATAGGGGTCCCAGAAGGAGAAGAGAGAGAGAAAGGACCTGAGAAAATATTTCAAGAGATTATAGTCAAAACCTTCCCTAACATGGGAAAGGAAATAGCCACTCAAGTCCAGGAAGTGCAGAGAGTCCCACACAGGATAAACACAAGGAGAAACAAGCCAAGACACATAGTAATCAAATTGGCAAAAATTAAAGACAAATTAATTGAAAGAAATTAATTGAAAGAAAAATTATTGAAAGCAGCAAGGGAAAAACGACAAATAACATACAAGGGAACTCCCATAAGGTTAACAGCTGATTTCTCAACAGAAACCCTACAAGCCAGAACGGAGTGGCATGATATACTTAAAGTGATGAAAGGGAAGAACCTACAACCAAGATAACTCTACCCAGCAAGGATCTCATTCCGATTCGATGGAGAAATCAAAAGCTTTACAGACAAGCAAAAGCCAAGAGAATTCAGCACCACCAAACCAGCTCTACAACAAATGCTAAAGGAAATTCTCTAAGTGGGAAACACAAGAGAAGAAAAGGACCTACAAAAACAAACCCCCCAAAATTAAGAAAATGGTAATAGGAACATACATATTGATAAATACCTTAAATGTGAATGGATTAAATGCTCCAACTAAAAGACACAGGCTTGCTGAATGGATACAAAAACAAGACCCATATATATGCTGCCTACAAGAGACTCACTTGAGACCTAGGGACACATACAGACTGAAAGTGAGGGGATGGAAAAAGATTCCATGCAATATCCCATGCAAATGGAAATCATAAGAAACCTGGAGTAGCAATTTTCACATCAGACAAAATAGATTTTAAAATAAAGAATGTTACAAGAGACAAGGAAGGACACTACGTAATGATCAAGGGATCAATCCAAGAAGGAGATATAACAATTATAAATATATACGCACCCAACGTAGGAGAACCTCAATATATAAGGCAACTACTAACAGCTATAAAAGAGGAAACTGACAGTAACAGAATAATAGTGGGAGACTGTAACACCTCACTTACACCAATGGACAGATCATCCAAAATGAAAATAAATAAGGAAACAGAAGCTTTAAATGACAAAATAGACAAGATAGATTTAATTGATATTTGTAAGAGATTCCATCCAAAACGAGCAAATTACACTTACTTCTCAAGTGTGCACAGAACATTCTTCAGGATAGATCACATCTTGGGTCACAAATCAAGCCTCAGTAAATATAAGAAAATTGAAATCACATCAAGCATCTTTTCTGACCACAACGCTATGAGATTAGAAATCAGTTACAGGGAAAAAAAGTAAAAAACACAAACACATGGAGGCTAAACAATATGTTACTAAATAACCAAGAGATCACTAAAGAAATCAAAAAGAAAATCAAAGAATACCTAGAGACAAATGACAATGAAAACACGACGATCCAAACCAATGGGATGCAGCAAAAGCAGTTCTGAGAGGGAAGTTTATAGCTATACAAGCCTACCTCAAGAAACAAGAAAATTCTCAAATAAAGAATGTAACATTACACCTGAAAGAACTAGAAAAAGAAGAACAAACAAAACCCAAACTTAGAAGAAAGAAATCATAAAGAACAAAGCAGAAAAAAATGAAATAGAAACAAAGAAAACAATAGCAAAGATCAATAAAACTAAAAGCTGGTTCTTTGAAAAGATTAAAAAAAAACTGATAAACCATTAGCCAGACTCATCAAGAAAAAGTGGGAGAGGACTCAAATCAATAATATTAGAAATGAAAAGGGAGAAGTTACAACAGACACCACAGAAATACAAAGCATCCTAAGAGACTACTACAAGAAACACTATGCCAATAATAGGGACAACCTGGAAGAAATGGACCAATTATTAGAAAGGTATAATCTTCCAAGACTGAACCAGAAAGAAATAGAAAATATGAACAGACCAATCACAAGTAATGAAATTGAAACTGTGAATGAAAATGAAATTGAAATTAAAAATCTTCCAACAAACAAAAGTCCAGGACCAGAAGGCTTCACAAGTGAATTCTATCAAACATTTAGAGAAGAGCTAACACCCATCCTTCTCAAACTGTTCCAAAAAATTGCAGAGGAAGGAAAACTTCCAAACTCATTCTGAGGCCACCATCAACCTGATACCAAAACCATACAAAGATACTACAAAAAAAGAAAATTACTGACCAATATCACTGATGAATATACATGCAAAAATCCTCAACAAAATACTAGCAAGCAGAATCCAACAACACATTAAAAGGACCATACACCATGATCAAGTGGGTTTCATCCCAGAGATGCAAGGATTCTCCAATATACGCAAATCAATCAATGTGATACACCGTATTAACAAACTGAAGAATAAAAACCATATGATCATCTCAACAGATACAGAAAAAGCATGACAAAATTCAACACCCATTTATGATAAAAACTCTCCAGAAAGTGGGCATAGAGGGAACCTACTTCAACATAATAAAGGCCATATATGACAAACCCAGAGCCAACATCATTTTCAATGATGAAAAACTGAAAGCATTTCCTGTAAGATCAGGAAAAAGACATGGATGTTCACTCTCACCACTATTATTCAACATAGTTTTGGAAGTCCTAGCCACAGCAATCAGAGAAGAAAAAGAAGTAAAAGAATACAAATCGGAAAAGAGGAAGTAAAGCTGTCACTGTTTGCAGATGACATGATACTATACATAGATAATCCTAAAGATGCCACCAGAAACTACTAGAGCTAATCAATGTATTTCATAAAGTAGCAGGATACAAAATTAATGCACAGAAATCTCTTGCATTCCTATACACTAATGATGAAAAATTTGAAACAGAAATTAAGGAAACGCTCCCATTTACCACTGCAACAAAAAGAATAAAGTACCTAGGAATAAACCGACCTAGGGAGACAAAAGACTTGTATGCAGAAAACTATAAGACACTGATGAAAGAAATTAGAGATGATACCAACAGATGGAGAGATATACCATGTTCTTGGATTGGAAGAATCAATATTGTGAAAATGACTATACTACCCAAAGCAATCTACAGATGCAATGCCATCCCTATCAAATTACCAATGGCATTTTTTACAGAACTAGAACAAAAAATCTTAAAATTTGTTTGGATACACAAAAGACCCCGAATAGCCAAAGCAGTCTTGAGGGAAAAAAAACAGAGTTGGAGGAATCACACTCCCTGACTTCAGACTACACTACAGAGCTACAGTAATCAAGACAATATGGTACTGGCACAGAAACAGAAATATAGATCGATGAAACAGGATAGAAAGCCCAGAGATAAACCGACGCACCTATGGTCAAGTAATCTATGACAAAGGAGGCAAGGATATACAACGGAGAAAAGACAGTCTCTTCAATAAGTGGTTTTGGGAAAACTGGACAGCTACATGTAAAAGAATGAAATTAGAACACTCCCTAACACCATACACAAAAATAAACTCAAAATGGATTAGACACCTCAATGTAAGACCTGGCACTATAAAACTCTTTGACATAAATCACAGCAATATCTTTTTTGAGCCATCTCCTAGAGTAATGGAAATAAAAACAAAAATAAACAAATGGGACCTAATGAAACTTAAAAGCTTTTGCACAGCAAAGGAAACCAAAAAGAAGACGAAAAGATAACCATCAGAATGGGAGAACATATTTGTAAAGGAATCTTCAGACAAAGGATTAATCTCCAAAATATATAAACAGCTCATGCAGCTCAATATTAAAAAACAAACAACCCAATCCAAAAATGGGCAGAAGACCTAAATAGACATTTCTCCAAAGGAGACATACAGATGGCCAAGAAGCACATGAAAAGCTGCTCAACATCACTAATTATTAGAGAAATGCAAATCAAAACTACAATGAGGTATCACCTCTCACCAGTTAGAATGGGCATCATCAGAAAATCTACAAACAACAAATGCTGGACAGGGTGTGGAGAAAAGGGAACCCTCTTGCTCTGTTGGTGGGAATGTAAATTGATACAGCTACTATGGAGAACAGTACGGAAGTTCCTTTAAGAACTAAAAGTAGAATTACCATATGACCCAGCAATCCCACTACTGGGTATATATGCAGAGAAAACCATAATTCAAAAAGACACATGCACCCCAATGTTCACTGCAGCACTATTTACAATACCCAGGTCATGGAAGCAACCTAAATGTCCATTGACAGATGAATAGATAAAGAAGATGTGGTACATATATACAATCGAATATTACTCAGACATAAAAAAGAACGAAATTGGGTTACTTGTAGAGAGGTGGATGCATCTAGTGACTGTCATACAGAGTGAAGTAAGTCAGAAAGGGAAAAACAAATATCATATAATAACATATATATGTGGAACCTAGAAAATGGTAGAGATGAACTGGTTTGCAGAGCAGAGATTGAGACACAGAGGTATAGAACAAATGTATGGACACCAAGGGGGGAAAGCAGCAGGGGGTGGGGGTGTGATGAATTGGGACATTGGGATTGACATGTATACACTGATGTGTATAAAATGGATGACTAATAAGAAAATAAATAAACATTAAGAAAAAAAGGAATACTCATTGGCAAGGCTATCATTCAGATTTGAAAGAGAGATAAAAATTTTTACAGATGAGCAACTGATACTACAGAGATACAAAGGATCATAAGAGATTACTACAGACAGTTATATGCCAATAAAATGAGTAACCTAGAAGACATGGATAAATTCCTAGCAATGTAAAATCTCCTAAGATTGAGTCAGGAAGAAATAGAGAATATGAACAGACCAATTGCTAGTAATAAAATTGGATCAGTAATTAAAAAAAACCCTCAACAAACAGAAGTCCAAGACAAGATAGATTCAAATGGGAATTCTACCAAACATTTAAACTTTTCAAGCTATTCCAAAAATTTGAGAAAGTAATCCCTTCTAAATACATTCTACAAGGCTAGCATCATTCTGATACCAAAACTACACAAAGATACCACTAAAAATTAAAATAACAAGCCAATATCCCTGGTGAGCATATATGTGAAAATCCTCAACAAAGTATTAGCAAACAAAATTCAGCAATATATTAACAAGATCATACACCATGATCAAGTGGGATTTATCTCAGGGATGCAAGGAAGTTTCAATATCTGCAAAGCAATCAATGTGATACACCACATTAAGAAATTGAAAAATAGAAATCATATTATCATCTCAAAAGATGCAGAAAAAAAATGGTTTGACAAAATTCAAAATCCATTTATGATATGATAAATACTCTCAACAAAGTGAGTCTAGAGGGAACATAACTCAACATAATAAAGGCCATACATGCCAAGCCCATAGCCAATATCATACTCAACAGTGAAAAGCTGAAAGCATTTCCCCTAAGGTTAACAATAAGACAAGAATGCCCACATCATTCTTTGAAGATGACGTGATATTTTATATAGGAAATCCTAAAGATGATCCAAAAATCTATTAGAACTCATCATTGAGTTCAGAAAAGTTTCAAGATAAAACATTAATATAGAAAAATCTGTTGCATTTCTATATAATAACAACAAATTATCAGAAAGAGAAATTTAGAAAACAATCCTATTAATGATTGCATCAAAAAGAATAAAATACCTAGGAACAAATCTAATCGAGGAAATAAAAGACCTGCACTTGGAAAACTATGACACCATTGAAAGAAACTGAACATGACACAAACAGATGGGAGGATACACAATGCTCACAGATTGGAAGAATTAATATTATCAAAATGACCATACAACCTAAGGCAATCTACAGATTCAATGCAATCCTTATCAAAATACCAAAGGCATTTTCACAGAATAGAACAAATAATTCTAAAATTTGCATAGAAATGCAAAACCCTGAATAGCCAAATAATCTTGAGAAAGAATAAAGCTGGAGTTTTCATGTTCCCTGATTTTGAACTATACTACAAAGCAGTAGTAATCAAAACAGTATGGTACTGGCATGAAAACAGACATTTAGATCAGTGGAATAGAATAGGCAGCCCAGAATAAACGCACACTTATATGGTCAATTAATTATGATAACGGATACAAGAATATACAATGGAGAAGAGGCAGCCTTTTCCAAAAATGGTGTCAGGAAACCTTGACAGTTGCATTCAAAAGAATCAAACCAGACTAGTTTCTCACACTACATACAAAAATTAACCCAGGGACTTCCCTGGGGGTCCAGTGGTTAAGACTTCACCTTCCAATGTAGGGGGTGTGGGTTTGATCCCTGGTTGGGGAGCTAAGATCCCACATGACTCGCAGCCAAAAAACCAAAACATAAAACGGAAGCAATATTGTAACAAAAAACCAAAATTTAAACAAAAAATTAAACAAAATTAACAAAAAACCAAAAATTAACAAAAAAACAAAAATTAATCCAAAATAGATTAAAGACTTAAATGCAAGACTTGAACCCATAAAAACTCTAGAATACATAAACAGTATGCTCTTTGACATCATTCTTAGCAATATTATTTTGCGCTCTCTCCTCAGGCAAGGAAAACAAAAATAAACAAATGGGACTATATCCAACTAAAAAGCTTCTGCACAGCAAAGGACACTATCAACGAAATGAAAGGGCAGATTACTATCAGTGAAATGAAAAGGCAGCTTACTAAGTGGGAGAAGATATTTGCAAATGATACATCCTATAAGGGGTTAATATCCAAAATATATAAAGAACTCATACAACTCAACATCAAAATAATGAACAATCTGATTGAAAAAATGGGCAGATGACCTGAACAGACATTTTCCCAAAGAAGACATACCTATGGCCAACAGAATGTGAAAGAAAAGCGCAACATCGCTAATCATCAGGGAAATGCAAATCAAAACCAAATGCAAATCAAAACCACAATCAGATACCACCTCATACTTGTCAGAATGGCTATCATCAAAAAGACAATAAATAGCAAGTGTTAGATAAGATGTATTGCAAAAGGAACCCTTGAACACTGCTGGTAGGATTGTAATTGGGACAGCTACTCTGGAAAACAGTATGGAAGTCCCTCAAAAAATTAAAAATAGAATTGCTGTATGATCCAGCAATTTTACTTCTGGGTATTTACTTGAAGGAAATAAAAATATTAATTCTAAAAGATATATGTACTCTAATGTTAATTGCAGTATTATTTACAATAGCAGAGATATGGAAACAACCTAAGTATCCATCGATAGAAAAATATATAAAGATGTGGCATAGTTATATACAATGGAATATTACTCAGCCACACACACACACACACACACACATATCTTGCCATTTTGTGACAACATGGGTAGATCTAGATGGTGTTATGCTAACTAAGTCAGACAGAGAAAGACAAATACCACATGATTTCGCTTATATGTGCAATCTAAAAAACAAAACAAATAAAACATAAACAGATTCATAGATACAGAGAACAAGCAGATGATTACTAAAAGGGGGTGTTGGAGAGATGGGCAAATAGGTAAAGAGGATTAATAGGTACAAACCTCCATTTACATAAATAATAAGTCACATGGATATAATATACAGTATGAGGAAAATTATCAATAATATTATAATAATCTTGTATGGGATACATTTTAATAAACTTATTGTGATCATTTCATAATGTATGCAAATATCTAATCATTATGCAGTAAAACTAACATAATATTTTATGTCAACTATATCTCAATTAAAAAACAAATATATTTATTTTCTTCAAATATATTTGCCTTAACTTACTAGCTATTATTCTACAAAGAACAGTAGTAAATAGAAATTCCTCATTGTTCTTTTCTAGACCCTCTTTCTTTTCTCTCTCTATAGGTTTAATCTGAACCATCACAACAGATCTGAATTTAATTTTTACCTCTGTGTGCATGACTGCCAAATCTTTGTTCTTAGCCTTCCTTTATCCATTTTCCAGTCCTAAATTTTCAGTCCCTGCTTCTAGATAGCTTCAGATATCCTATGATTTTATAAAATATGAAGCTTTTTTCATCTCAAAATTCCTTAGTTTCATATTTTCCTATTTCAGAATTTGCCCAGTCACAAAGACTCAAAATCTCAGTGTCTTCCTTGTTTGACACTACAGTGTGTTGCCCATTATATTTTATCTTTCCTCAACAATATTTTCACACACTCCCACATATTATTCCTATTCCCTCTCTCATAGTTCACACTACATTACTTTTCATTTTGATTTTAACAGTTGCCTTCTACCAAGTCTCCAATGACTTCATTATCATCTGATCAAAAATTACCAACACTTCTTCAGCATTTAAAGAATAAGTACTGTTTCCTTGGTTGCAATTCAAATTCTCCAAGGCCTTGCCTCAACTTATACCCAGTCTCATTCATTGCTCACCTGCCAGCATCCTGTTTTGCTGTAAATGCTTTAAATACTTATGCCTGCCTGACACACTTCGACCACATATTCATGTTGATATTTATGTTTGGTATTCTCTTTCACCCTTAGCTCCGCCTAGACAAATTCAGTATATCTTCCCAGATGCATTCTGATGTCAACTGCAACAAAATTTTTCAAGTTCACCACCAAGAAATATTTTTATGCACATTTTAGTTCTCACAGTAATTTTGTGTGCCTATCCTATTACCCAGTGTAAAAAAATAATCTCTGAAGACCAGGATTTATACTGGATTTTCCATGTATTATTTATTTATATACAAAAACCCTGCTAAACATCTGATACTCTTCTTGGTATTAAGAATAAAGAGATGGGCTTCTCTGGTGGTGCAGTGGTTGAGAGTCCGCCTGCCGATGCAGGGGACACGGGTTCGTGCCCCGGTCTGGGAGGATCCCACATGCCGTGGAGCGGCTGGGCCTGTGAGCCATGGCCGCTGAGCCTGCGCGTCCGGAGCCTGTGCTCCGCAACAGGAGAGGCCACAACAGTGAGAGGCCCGCGTACAGCAAAAAAAAAAAAAAAAAAGAATAAAGAGATAAATATGACAAGACCCCTGATATCATAAAGCCTTCATCCTTTAATAGGAGGAGATATTAAACAAGAATGTGAATAAAAATATTGTGAAAATGATGTGAATAAAAATAAGATAATTTAGGAGAGTGAGCAGCATTCTGAAGAAAATAATGCAGATTAATAAAGAGTATGTGTAGGGATTTGTTATGGAAAAAGTTGGCTTAACACAATAATATGATAGAAGGAAAGAAGAAGGGGAGAAAAAAAGAAGAAAGGAAGGATGCATAAATTGTACTTATATCAAACAATGTGTATAATAGCTAATTTACTTATTCAAAAATGTGTACTGAGTAGATACACTGGATGAATAAAACATGGCAAAAACTCTCATAGCTCATGTTGTGAGAAGAAAGGTATGCAAGATAGTATAATGCTATATGGCAATTTCGATAATGGCATAAAATGAGTATGAATGAAGTTCTATTTGGAACATGAAGCAAGTAGTAATTAGTGGAGTTTTGAAAAGTCTGATGAACAAAATGGTTTACATGCTAGACCTTAAAGAATTTAATGCTCAACACTCTTCTCTCCTTTCCAGTTAATGGGCATGCTCTCATTCCAACAACTTAATGCTTATGACAACCTCAAAGCTTTTTGCAATTTTTTTTTAAAACTATGCTTTCCTAGCCTCACTGTAAGGCCTGCAGATTGGCTTATATCCCATACCCTTTCGTCACAATGGATTAGTTTTAGGCTGGACACCTAACCAAATTTGAACCTCTTTCATAGCAACCCTAAATTTGGAATTAATGATAACAATACTGAGTTTCCTTTAATTACAAGGCTGACAGGAATTCATCAAAAGTTGAGAGATTTATTTACAAATGCAGGCAGGAAGCCATTCTGAAAAAAATAAAAGGGACATGAAGAGAGAAACAGATATTCAGCAGAGAGAGACAAAATGATATTTTTACAAGATTCTGTTCATCCCTAAAATCTAGTTTAATTCCTGAACTTTCACTGGTTTAATTTTTTGAATTTACATTTTTCTTGGCTGGTTCTAATTAGAATTTTGTTGCATAAAACCAAAGCACTTCAAGATTAATAAAAAGATGAAAGAGGATTCCAGGTAGAGAAGGTAAAATGAGCAAAGACTCTCGCATGTTTTATTTGTTCAGGAAGTATAATATCAATATGCTTATACTAGAGATTCTAAGCTTAGTCAGAACAAGGAAAGTAATGGAGGATTAAAAATAAGAGATGTCAGGCTTCCCTGGTGGCGCAGTGGTTGAGAGTCCACCTGCTGATGCAGGGGACACGGGTTCGCGCCCCAGCCCAGGAAGATCCCACATGCTGCGGAGCAGCTGGGTCCGTGAGCCATGGCCGCTGAGCCTGCGCGTCCGGAGCCTTGCTCCGCAACGGGAGAGGCCACACCAGTGAGAGGCCCGCGTATGGCAAAAAAAAAAAAAAAAAAAAAAAAAAAAAAGAGAAACGTCATGTGTCTACGTTTTAATGATCATGATAGGAAAATTTTATAAATAGCAGCACTAAATTATGGTTGCTGTCTAGCTTTGACTATATGCTTTGTTATTCCTTCAAAATTTTGCTGCATCAAAACTCTTTTCTGCTTTTCTTTTTACTCATCTCAGACACATTTTCCAAAAATTACCAATTCCAAAGGAAAAGGCTTAACATTCAATTGATTTCTGGAGAAAGAAAAGGAGAAATGTTGAATTCCAACAAGAAAAGCAAAAGCACACTCTACATGACAATTTTAAGACATTGATTGAAAAGAAAATACTGGCAAGAAGAGAAACCAATTATTTAGAGATCAGTCTACAGGTGGGTGTGGTGGGTTAGAATGAAGAAACACATTTTATTTACATGAGTCTATATGAAGTGCTAACATTAATTTTTAAAACTGTAACTTGTAGAACTTAAAAACTTAAGGATCAATCTTATGTTATAAGAGCAAAAATCCAACACATTTTTTGTGTTGCTTTTTGTTTTAAACCAGTACACAAAGGAGTCATGAGACATCTTAAATGAGTAGTATAGTAAAATTTTGAGTTGAATTCAAATTCAAATTGAGCACAGTACCAACATGCCAATATCCATCCTCTCAGTTTTATTCCATAGTTATCTGACTGATGGAAAACTGTTATTATTTATCTATTTTGTCTTGAACAATGAATGTCAAGTAGAATTATTTTAAAAATAGAATACTGAAGCTCTTGCTTCTACATGAATTGTTCAAAAAATCATTAATTCTCGCTAAGGCACATGTCTTCATAGTTTTCCACAGGTAATATAAAAATTTTAATAATTCTGAAAATCTCAAACGTTGAAGAAATAAGTTTGCAGTCAGTAATTAATAAGTAGCAATTAGTAATTAATAATTAAGAAGTGAGAAATACTTATAGAAATAAAGCAGTTTAGACACAGGGAAGAAATGTTTCCAGGAATGGGAAGATGAAACAAAAGGTATTTGGAATCTAATGTAAATAAGCACCCTTCATCTTACCAACGCCAAAAAAATCAGAATACAGTGCCACCAAGTATACCTCTCAACAACTTACACGTTAGGTATGTATCAGATGTACAAATTATCAAAATGGTTATCTAACATGCTTACTGTTCAGTTGTATTGATTCCACAGTCCATTTTCCCTTAACACACTATACTAGAAGAGTGTAAGGATTTTGGAGAATTATTTTCCCTGTTAATGCTTGAATTTTTTTTTAAGATGAAGCAGACAAATTGTTATGAGATAATCAGTGCAAATAATTATTAAATAGAGATAACATATAGACTTAAATTCACAGAATTACTGAATTTAGATCTTTTCCTATAATAAAGAAGTTGTTTAAAAGAATTTAATTTTACCTACATCAAAATCATATACTGAGTCAATCCTAGACTACTTTATGAGTACACTGTTAAATATACTCCAAAACAGAAAATCTATCTATCTATATCTATCTTCATCCAAGTTGTCTTTGTTTTAAATATTAAAGCTCGGATATACTAGAATATTTTCTTGAACATGACATAAAATGAAAATTACCTGGTTTCTATGGAACTAGATCATCTTTCAAGTGGCCCAGATGACTATGATTTGACCCAAAATGCATTCATGCCTGCACTAATTATTCCATTCAGCCAATAATCATTTTAAAATGAAACTGGACTAAAGAACAAAAGAATAAGTTAAAATACAATGTCTTATTTAAATAACAACAAAAAAAGGAATAAATGAAGTTGTGAGAGCTTTCTAATATTAAAAAGATTTTAAACAGTGTTTAAGTAAGATGTTCTTTTTGGCAGCTTTTATTAACTTTGTTGGCCCATTTACAAATTGGTATATGTAAAAATATATATATATTTATTTGCAATGGTATATATATTTTTATTATTTTTTATTAAAGTATAGTTCATTTACAATGTTGTGTTAGTTTCAGGTATACAGCAAAGTGATTCAGTTATACTTATATATAACTGATTTTTTTCCATTATATATTATTACAAGATATTGAATGTAGTATGCTGTGCTATACAGTAAGTCCTTGTTTATCTATTTTATATATAGTAGTTTGTATCTATTAATCCCAAACTCCTAATTTATCCCTCCTCCGCCTTCCCCTGTGGTAACCATAAGTTTGTTTCCTATGTCTGTTGAGTCTGTTTCTGTTTTGTAAATAAATTCATTTGTATCATTTTTTTTAGATTCCAATATAAGTGATATCATGATATTTGTCTTTCTCTGTCTTACTTCCCTTAGTGTAATAATCTCTAGGTCCATCCATGTTGCTGCAAATGGCATTATTTCATTCTTTTTATGGCTCAGTAATATTCCATTGTATATATATATATACCACATCATCTTTATCCATTTATCTATTGATGGACATTTAGGGTGCTTCCATATCTTGGCTATTGTAAATAGTGTGGCTATAAATATTGGGGTGCATGTATCTTTTCGAATTAGAGTTTTCATCTTTTCCAGATATATGCCCAGGAGTGGGATTGCAAGGATTGCAGGATCATATGGTAACTCTATTTTCAGGTTTGTTTTTTTTTTTTGCGGTATGTGAGCCCCTCACTGTTGTGGCCTCTCCCGTTGCAGAGCACAGGCTCCGGACGTGCAAGCTCAGCGGCCATGGCTCACAGGCCCAGCCACTCCGCGGCATGTGGGATCTTCCCAGACCGGCGCACGAACCCGTGTCCCCTGCATCGGCAGGCAGACTCTCAACCACTGCGCCACCAGGTAAGCCCTATTTTCAGTTTTTTAAGGAACCTCCATACTGTTCTCCATAGTGGCTGCACCAATTTATATTCACACCAACAATGTAGGAGGGTTCCTTTTTCTCCACACCTTGTCCAGCATTTATTATTTGTAGACTGTTTAATGATGGCCATTCTGACTGGTGTGAGGTGATACCTCATTGTAGTTTTGATTTGAATTTCTCTAATAATTAGGGGTGTTGAGCATCTTTTCATGTGCCTGTTGGCCATCTGTGTGTCTTCTTTGGAAAAATGTCTATTTAGGCCTTCTGCCCATTTTTCGATTGGGTTGTTTGTTTTTTTTTGTTATTGAGTTGTATGAGCTGTTTGTATATTTTTGAAATTAATCCCTTGTCGGTCACATCACTTGCAAAGATTTTCTCCCATTCTGTAGGTTGTCTTTTCATTTTGTTTATAGTTTCCTTTGCTGTGCAAAAGTTTATAAGTTTGATTCCGTCCCATTTATTTTTGCTTTTATTTCTTTTGACTTGAGAGATTGATCTAAGAAAACTTTGCTATAATTTATTCAGCGAATGTTTTGCCTATGTTCTCTTCTAGAAGTTTTATGGTGTCATATCTTATATTTAAGTCTTTAAGTCATTTTGAGTTTATTTTTATGTGTGAGGGAGTGTTCTAACTTCTTTGGTTTTATGTGTGAGGGAGTGTTCTAACTTCTTTGGTTTACATGTGGCTGCCCAGCTTTCCCAATACCACTTGCTGAAGTCTTTTCTTCATTGTATAAGCTTCCCTCCTTTGTCAAAGATTAATTGACCATAAGTGTGTCAGTTTATTTCTGAGCTCTCTATTCTGTTCCATTGAGCCATATGTCTGTTTTTGTGCCAATACCACATTGTTTTGATTACTGTAGCTTTGTAGTATTGTCTGAAGTTTGGGAGGGTTATGCCTCCAGCTTTGTTCTTTTTCCTCAGAATTGTTTTGGAAATTCTGGGTCTTTTGTGTGTTTCCATATAAATTTTAGGATATTTTCTAGTTCTGTGAAAAATGTCATGGGTAATTTGATATGTAGATTAAACCTGTAGATTGCTTTGGGTAGTATGTCCATTTTAACAATATTAATTCTTCCTCCAAGAGCATGGGATATCTTTCCATTTCTTTGAATCAACTTCAGTTTCCTTTATCAATGTTTTATAGTTCTCAGGATATAAGTCTTTCACCTCCTTTGTCAGATTTATTCCTAGGTATTTTATTATTTATTCTTTTTGACGCAATTTTAAAAGGGATTTTTTTTAAACTTTCTCTTTCAGGTATTTCATTATTAGTGTAAAGAAATGCAACAGATTTCTGTATGTTAATCTTATATCCTTTTTTTTTGTATTTGTATTTTTTTTTTCCTATAGTAGTATGTAGAAAGTCCAATGAAAGCTGCTTATGGTTTATGCACACATGTATAACAGAAGAGCAATAAAGTTGGCAGCCAGAATGCCAAAAAAAGAGGAAACCAAGACTCAACACTTGACAGAAGAAGTCAAGGGACTGTTTCTCCTATGAGTCTGAGGAGCAATTTCAGTGGAATTAAGGAGGAAGTGGCTGGAAAGAACTTAAGTTGAAGTCAGACAGTGGAGTGGCTGAATTTATTATTATGAAACAGTGCAATTCTTGGTGTTGGCAATGTCTATGGTGTTGTGAGCATGGGTGGTCAATATACATTAGTAGTAAAGCTCACTCTATACTCACAGAGATTAATGCTAAGGAAAAAAATGACTATATAGAGATATGATAAATCTAAATTTTTTTCACATTAAAGTTACAAAATATATTTCAGTATTGCCAAAAATTTAATTTCCAGACCCTGAAAATAATGAACTTCTACTATATGCCAGACATTCACCTGGATGCTTTACATACAACCTCATTTAATTTTCATAATTAGCACATGAAGATGCAAATCGTTATTACCTTCAGCTTACAGCTGAGAAAACTGTGGATCTGAATATGTAACTTTCTCAAAGTTGCCTAAAATGTAAGTGATGAAACAGGGTTCAAAGCCAGACAACTGGACTCCAGGGACTATATTCTTAAGCACAGTTGCACTGTACTATTATCTAAAAATGAAACCGGGAAGAAGAAGAGATCTTACTGAAGAGGAACAGCAGAAATAACAACAGTATCTAAGTATAAAAGGAATATTTTGCTGCAGTGTTTGTTAACATTGACTGTTACAGATTCATTAGCAAATCTAATTAGAACTAGGAACACTGTCTAAAGGAAATGCCCATACATATACTTTAAAAATGGATTTGTATAGTCTCTTTGAAAAACTGAAAAAAATGAAACATTTATTAAAATGATAGGCACATAGAAAACATATACGATTTGAAACATTTGGCAAAATAGTTAATACTCTGTGCAACATGGGAGATTTGTCTATGAAACTGGTTACATTTTTTGTAGTCACTTTGAGCTTTAAGGATTTTGAAATATATTTATGATCAGAATTAATAAGCTCCAGTTTGCAGAGTCATCCATAGCATTATGATATTCTTTTACGTGAGACATGAAAATTCTAAACATCCTGTACTGTACTAAGGTTCTGTCTGGCAAGGGATTACCACGAGACACCTTTATGTGTTGTTGGAAAATTTCTTTGCAAAGGTCAGTTCCCTACAGGCTTGATATTGGTAATTGGTTCAAAAGCAAACCACTTCTTCAAAATGTGTCGCTTTCTGTCTGATTAGAGCTTAGAGGCCAAAACAAAAGAGGGTTTTAAATAATCTTTGTTTCTAAAGCAGACTTATTCAGAGTCAGTTTCAAGGGCATAGGAATCCATACTCCTCAGCATTTTGTTAGGAAAATTCTGTGGTGAGACAGGGTTCTTACCTTGTGAGAATTACTAAGATAAAATTGGCATTTTTAGAGCTTATTATCTGCTTCCCTCTGGCAGCTGCCATATTGCTGTGAATATTACTGGGTCTGCCATCATTTGTGACATACTCCATAGTGCTATCAGACTCTACCCTAATGCAGATTGATTATTCAGAAGGCTCCTACATTTTAATAAAACATTAAAAACATTCTTGGCAGCATGAGGACTGAAAGCAATACCGTGGTAAACTCTGAGCTGTCTGTGGCATTCCGAGAGGATCAAGATGAGAACCGTCCACTGATTTTGTAGCTCCAGATATGGTCATATCATTGTATAAATGATTTGTGAAAATATATAATGACCAAAATGGGTAATGTATTTAAAATTAGTCATAGATAAAAACTGAGTCTACTGTTATTCTTTCCAGAAGAATCACAGAAAGGGAAATAATGACAATCTGTTTTTCTTCTTCTTTTTGTATTCTATAAATTATATGATTTTTTATGCCAGTTAGTACATTCCTGTCTTACCTTCAAAAGCTTTCTGGAGAAACCATAAGAAGAAGAAGAAAAGAAAATGGATAGAAGAAGATTCAAACATGAGAATGAAGAAACTGAGCCCTAGAGAAGAACTGAATCAGAATATAAAATTGATCATCTACTTGTGCACAATAAACCAGTGTCATTAGCTGTATAGGATAGTGTGGAGCACCCTAAGAATGTGAAAAATGCAGAAACTAAAGTAGTTTTTAAGACTGAATCTGGTCGAATTTATTTATTCATTCAGTTACAAGCAACCAGTGGGAATAAAACAATTTAGCCTAAGTGTCTCCCTGAGACATTTATAAATAAATACCAGGCACAAGAGCCAGGCTATATGGAACTATTACCTGGAATTATAATTTAAAGTAATTATTGTACTTCAGAGTGATTATAATTATCAAAAATTTAATCATTAATATTGACCCTGTTTAGGGAAATACTATGCCAGGAGTTGGTTACATGGTCTCATAGAAAAGGATAATAAAACCACCCAGAGATTTCCTTGTGCTCATTCATGTATTTTCAAAAGACAAGTGACCTAGACTGAAAATATGAATGCGTTGGTCCTTATGTGGGTTATGGTATTAGTAGTGTCTACATAGGCTTAGCCTATTAACTTCTGTTGCTCTATTTCTATTTTCAACTTCTGATTATATTGTGTCTTATCATGAAGATTTCCTTTGGGTAGACAATGTACTGATCTCATTATTCAAATATTTTTAGTGTCCTGGGCAGTTGATTTTTCTCATTGCAACTTATTGGATTATAATTCAGTCTGGATTATAATACCATTCTATGTGAAACTGGGTAATATGATTTCTCCCCCTGAGAATATTTTACAATTTTAATTTTTGGAAAGAAAGGGAGGAAAAAATAATGTTTTTGTGCTTAGAAGGTTCAAGTCAAATTCCTGGAATATGGTTAATTTCATAAGAAATTATCCATGTTGATAGGTGCACTGCCAGACTGACAATCTATTAAGTCTGTCAGTCAGTCATATTCCTTCATGACACTAAGCTTTTGTGAACTAAACTAAGTCAATTTGGCCATTTACAATATTAGGCTATTTTGGTACCTATTCATAGGCTTCAGAAATCAGACATGAGGGCTCTAAGTCAACTCTCTTACAATCTTGTTACCAGATGAGAGCAAGTCTGTGAATGAATTCTGTACCAACAAGCAGGCAAAAATTAAGGCACACAACTTATTCTTGTGAGCTCAGCAAAGTTGTGGACACTCCTAAGCACTTTGTATGATTGATTCAAGGCTCATGCAATGATATTTTAGCAGCAGAAGCCAGCTAACCTTTAGTTAGAATCTTATTACAGAAGTCACCATTATATGGCAAAAAAAAAAGAATCAGATGAATGTCCTATGCATAGAGCACCAATGCAAGATTGCTACATTTTTGTTCATACAAGGGCAAATGTTTTTGAACAATATTTAGAGCCAAATCACATATCTAGAAAAGAAAAAGCAAAATATTTCCAACATTTTTTATGCTGCTACAATTAGTCTCTTGCCATTAACCCAGCAATCATGACAATATTATTGATAATCATTTTGCTTGAGAAAAGGTTAAGTTTTGCCTAAATCGTTTGTAGCCTTTTTGTATACAACGTCCATTAAGACGCTGAAATCCAATAAAATCATGGTTGAGATTCAGTGTGGGAGGGTACAGTCTTAAAAGCCCACTCAGTGTATTAACACTCTGTCCAAATTCACATGTGACCTCTGGGGACATGAGAGGGAAGTGACTGCAATGTTGATAGCCCGTATCCATTGCATTTCTGTGTTTTGTTTCACATCAGTGGACTGACAAAGTGGGAAAGGCACATCTCACAAGGCAGTCACTTTCACCAGTCACAAAGAGGTGGCAGATCACTGATGGATGAGCCCAAAGGCAAACAGTTTAGGAGATAGTGGCAGCTGTGTCAAGCTGGGTAAGAATGCAATGATCTAGAGCAAGCATGAAGTTGTTGATACCATTGCTAAGTCCACAGGGCTAGTTTCATCATTGTCAGCTCCTAGGCAGAAGATTGTGAACGGATTTGGATCTTTGCTCTCCTTATTTAGCATGTCAGAGTAGAACACAATGAACCATTGATAAACCAATTACCACCCTCTAACATAGGTAGATGTGCTGATACAGTAAATTTTTTTCTTGCTTTTAGGGATAAACTCTTTATTAGTGCTCCTGCAACCAATCCTAGGTGACTAAAGGGGTTTCTTGCTAAGGTTTCCCCTTCTCTTGCTCTTCTCCCAGACTGGTGAAGAAGGACGGTCTCACCAAAGGTCCGTGCCATCATCATCTTCAATTTCACTGACAGATACTGTGACGACATCTTTACAGTTTTTCATTCTTTCCGTTTTGTTTTTTACTTCATCAGCAGAAAAATGTAGTTTATAAAAGTAAGGATGGGTGGGAAAAAGGCAAATTTCCTTCTCTGCAAATCACTCTCCCAAACTTGTGGGAAGTGCTTCAACTGTTATTGATAAACTAGGATCTTCAAACTTAGGCACTTGGACCTTGGATACTGTGCAGCAGAAACTTCAGTTTCCCTCTCTTAAAATCTTTTTGGCTGTCATTGTGATTCTTCCTCTCTAATTTTACTCCCCATTCCATTCTGCTTCTTTGTTCTGGGCTGTTGCTATTACCACAATTCCTAGCCTCTTAGAGTGTTAAAACAAAGCAAAAGAGAAAAGGTAAAGGTGGTCATCTCTGCAGCCCCAGCCTCCACTACTCTTCCTTCACTCCCTCTTACTTCTCACCAACCTTCCAGCATTGAATAAATGAGACTAAGTAAAAGCATGGAGTCCAAATAAGAACTGCTCAAATAACAAGTAACCATTTTTGGAGTATGCATTTCTGCATCTATTAAAAAAGCTCTCTGAGAAGTGTAGATTAAAGTCAGCACGTACAAATTTATGTTGAATTCTGTATACTGAAGCATTTCAAAGTAAATTAAGGCAACATAGCACTGTCATTACACATGTCACTTTCAGTTTTAAATGCATAATATAATACATTAATGATGTATGACAGTTTCTTGAAAACATCTCAAATAGCTTTATGAATTGGTTCAGATATTTTAGAATGGAGATTGATAGTGTAAATACATAAAACTTGCTCTTCTAGTTTTAAGATTGCACAAATATAAAAGACAGCATAAGAAGATTATCAAAATAGATTATACTTGATTATATACTTTTATTTCATTATATATATAATTCTGAGAGGCTGTTAATCCAGAAAGATGAATTGATCAAATTTTATTATGTACTTGCTGTGTAATCTAAAATATTCTCAAAAACAGACATATGGATCAATGGAACAGAATAGAGAGCCCAGAAATAAATCCATATACCTATGGTTGACTAATCTTCAAGAAAGGAGGCAAGAATATACAATGGAGAAAACACAGTCTCTTCAGCAAGTGGTGTTGGGAAAACTGGACAGCTGCATGTAAATCAATGAAGTTAGAACACTCCTTAACACCATACACAAAAATAAACTCAAAATGGCTTAAAGACTTAAATATAAGACATGACAACATAAAGTTCCTAGAAGAAAACACAGGCAACACATGATCAGACATAAATTGTACCAATATTTTCTTAGGTCAGTCTCCCAAGGCAATAGAAATAAAAGCAAAAATAAACAAATGGGATCTAACCAAACTTATAAATTTTGGCACAGCAAATGAAACCACAAACAAAATGAAAAGATAACCTAAGGATGGTGAAAAAATGTTTGCAAATGACGCGACCAACAAGGGATTAATTTAAAAAATATACAAACAGCTCATACAACTCAATAATGAATCAACAACAAAAAAAAAACCCAATTGAAAAATGGGCAGAAGACCTAAATAGACATTTCTCCAAAGAAGACATACAGATGGCCAACAGGCACATGAAAAGATGCTCATCATTGCTATTATTAGAAAAATGTGAATCAAAACTACAATGAGTTACCACCTCACACCTGTCAGAATGGCCATCACTAAAAATTCTACAAATAATAAATGCTGGGGTGGGTGTGGAGAAAAGGAAACCCTCTACACTGTTGGTGGGAATGAAAATTTGTGCAGCCACTATGGAGAACAGTATACAGGTTCCTTAAAAAACTGAAAATAAAGTTGCCATATGATCGAGCTATGCCATTCCTGGGCATATACCCAGACAAAATTATAATCCAAAAAGATACACGAAACCCTATGTTCATAGAAGCACTATGTACAATAGCCAAGACATGGAAAAAACCTAATTGTCCATCAACAGATGGATAGAAACAGATGTGATACAGATATACAATGGAATATTACTCAGCCACAAAAAAAATGAAATAGAGTTTACACAGTGGGAGCTACTTCAAGGAGGCAGTCCTTAGAGAGCACTGTGGTGTTGAGACCATCCGAACACAGTACATGTGATTCAAGGCAGCCGTATGGTTAACAGGGTCTTGGTGCTCTGGCCTGGTGTCAGGCCTGAGCCTTTGAGGTGGGAGAGCCAAGTTCAGGACACTGGACCAACAGAGACCTCCCAGCCCCATGTAATATCAATTGGCAAGAGCTCTCCCAAGATCTCCATCTCAACACTAAGATCAAGCTCCACCCAACAGCTAGCAAGCTCCACTGCTGGACGCCACATGCCAAACAACTAGGAAGACAGGAACACAACCCCATCCATTAGCAGAGAGGCTGCCTAAAATCATAGTAAGTTCACAGACAGCCCAAAACACACCACCAGATGCAGCCCTGCACACCAGAAGGACAAGATCCAGCCCCACCCACCAGAACAAAGGCACCAGTCCCCGCCACCAGGAAGCCTACACAAGCTACTGAACCAACCTTACCCACTGGGAACAGACACAAAAAACAACGGGAAATACAAACCTGCAGCCCGTGAAAAGAGTACGCCAAACACAGTAAATTAGGTAAAATGAGAAGACAGAGATATATGCAGCAGATGAAGGAGCAAGGTAAAAACCAACCTGACCAAAAAAATGAAGAGGAAATAGGCAGTCTACCTGAAAAAGAATTCAGAATAATAACAGTAAAGATGATACAAAATCTTGGAAATAGAATGGAGAAAATATAAGAAACATTTAACAAGGACCTAGAAGAACTAAAGAGCAAACAAACAATGATGAAGAACACAATAAATGAAATTAAAAATTCTCTACAAGGAATCAATAGCAGAATAACTGATGCAGAAGAATGGATAAGTAACCTGGAAGACAAAATAGTGAAAATAACTACTGCAGAGCAAAATAAAGAGAAAAGAATGAAAAGAATCGAGGACAGTCACAGAGACCTCTGGGACAACATTAAATGCACCAATATTCGAATTATAGGGGTCCCAGAAAAAGAAGAGAGAAAGAAAGGGACTGAGAAAATATTTGAAGAGATTATACTTGAAAACTTCCCTAATATGGGAGAGGATGTAGTCAATCAAATCCAGGAAGTGCAGAAAGTCCCACACAGGATAAATCCAAGGAGAAACATGCCAAGACACATATTAATCAAACTATCAAAAATTCAATACAAAGAAAAAATATTAAAAGCAGTAAGGGAAAAACAGCAAATAACATACAAGGGAATCCCCAAAAGGTTAACAGCTGATCTTTCAGGAGTAACTCTGCAAGCCAGAAGGGAGTGGCAGGACATATTTAAAGTGATGGAAGGGAAAAACCTACAGCCAAGATTGCTCTACCCAGCAAGGATCTCATAAGGACTTGACAGAGATATTAAAACAATTACAGACAAGCAAAAGTTAAGAGAATTTATCACATCAAACCAGCTTTACAACAAATGCTAAAGGAACTTCTCTAAGCAGGACACACAAGAGAAGGAAAAGACCTACAATAACAAACACAAACAATAAAGAAAATGGTAATAGGGACATACATATCGATAATAAACTTAAATGTAAATGGATTAAATGCTCCAACCTAAAGACATAGACTGGCTAAATGGACACAAAAATAGGACCCATATATATGCTGTCTACAAGAGACCCACTTCAGAACTAGGGACACATACAGACTGAAAGTGAGGGGATGGAAAAAGATATGCATGCAAATGAAAATCAAAGGAAAGCTGGAGTAGCAATTCTCATATCAGACAAAATGGACTTTAAAATAAAGACTATTACAAGAGACAAAGAAGGACACTACATAATGATTAAGGGAAAAATCCAAGAAGAAGATATAACAATTGTAAATATTTATGCACCCAATATAGGAGCACCTCAATACATAAGGCAAATGCTAACAACCATAAAAGTGGAAATCCATGGTAACACAATAATACTAGGGGACATTAACACCTCATTTTCACCAATGGACAGATCATTCAAAATGAAAATAAATAAGGAAACACAAGCTTTAAATAACACATTAAACAAGATGGACTTAATTGATATTTATAGGACATTCCATCCAAAAACAACAGAATACACTTAATTCTCAAGGGCTTATGGCACATTCTGCAGGATAGATCATATCTTGGGTCACAAGTCAAGCCTTGGTAAATTTAAGAAAATTGAAATCGTATCAAGTATCTTTTCTGACCACAACTCTAGGAGACTACATATCGATTACAGGAAAAAAACTGTAAAAAATACAAACACATGCAGGCTAAACAATACACTACTAAATAAACAAGAGATCACAGAGGAAATCAAAGAGGAAGTCAGAAACTACCTAGACACAAATGGCAATGAAAACACAACGACCCAAAACCTATGGGATGCAGCAAAAGCAGTTCTAAGAGAGAAGTTTACAGCAATAGAATCCTACCTCAAGAAACAAGAAACATCTCAAATAAACAACCAAACTTTAAACCTAAATCAATTAGAGAAAGAAGGACCAAAAAAACCCAAATTTAGCAGAAGGAAAGAAATCATAAAGATCAGATCAGAAATAAATGAGAAAGAAATGAAGGAAACAATAGCAAAGATCAATAAAACTAAAAGCTGGTTCTTTGAGAAGATAAACAAAATTGATAAACTACTAGCCAGACTCATCAAGAAAAAAAGTGAGAATACTCAAATCGACAGAATTAGAAATGAAAAAGGAAAAGTAGCAACTGACATTGCAGAAATACAAAGACTCATGAGGGATTACTCCAAGCAACTATATGCCAATAAAATGGACACCCTGGAAGAAATGGACAATTTCTTAAGAAAAGCACACCCTTCCACGACTGAACCAGGAAGAAATAGAAAATATAAACAGACCAATCACAAGCACTGAAATTCAGGCTGTGATAAAAAATCTTCCAACACACAAAAGCCCAGGACCAGATGGCTTCACAGATGAATTCTATTCAACATTTAGAGAAGAGATAACACCCATCCTTGACAAGTTCTTCCAAAATATAGCAGAGGGAGGGACACTCCCAAACTCATTCTACGAAGCCACTATCACCCTGGTACCAAAACCAGAAAAAGATGTCACAAAAAAAGAAAACTATAGACCAATATCACTGATGAACATAGATGCAAAAATCCTCAACAAAATAATAGCAAACAGAATCCACAGCACATTAAAAGGATCATACACTATGATCAAGTGGGGTTTATCGCAGGAATGCGAGGATTCTTCCATATATGCAAATCAACGTGATACACCATATTAACAAACTGAAGGATAAAAAACATATGATAATCTCAACAAATGCAGAAAAAGCTTTTGACAAAATTCAACACCCATTTATGATAAAAACTCTCCAGAAAGTAGGCGTAGAGGGAACTTAACATAATAAAGGCCATATATGACAAACCCAGAGCCAACATCATTCTCAATAGTGAAAAACTGAAATCATTTCCACTAAGATCAGGAACAAGACAAGGTTGCCCACTCTCACCACTATTATTCAACATAGTTTTGGAAGCTTTAGCCACAGCAGTCAGAAAAGAAAAAGAAATAAAGTGAATCCAATCAGAAAAGAAGAAGTAAAGCTGTCACTGTTTTCAGATGACATGATACTATACATAGAGAATCCTAAAGATGCTACCAGAAAGCTACTAGAGTTAATCAATGAATGTTGGTAAAGTAGCAGGATACAAAATTAATGCACAGAAATCTCTTGCATTCCTATACTCTAATGATGAAAAATCTGAAAGAGAAATTAAGGAAACACTGCCATTTATCATTGCAACAAAAAGAATAAAATACCTAGGAATAAACCTACTTAACTAGACAAAAGACCTGTATGCACAAAACTGTAAGACAAGGATGAAAGAAATTAAAGAGGATACAAACAGATGGAGCGATATACCATATTCTTGGATTGGAAGAATCAATATTATGAAAATGGCTATAGTACCCAAAGCTATCTATAGATGCAGTGCAATCCATATCAAACTACCAATGGCATTTTTCACAGAACTAGAACAAAAAAATTTCACAATTTGTATAGAAACACAAGAGATCCCGAATAGCCAAAGCAATCTTGAGTAAGAAAAATGAAGCTGGGGCTTCCCTGGTGGCGCAGTGGTTGAGAGTCCACCTGCCAATGACAGGGGACACGGGTTTGTGCCATGGTCCGGGAGGATCCCACATGCCGCGGAACAGCTGCGCCTGTAGCCATGGCTGCTGAGCCTGCACATCCGGAGCCTGTGCTCCGCAACGGGAGAGGTCACAACAGTGAGAGGCCCGTGTACAGCAAAAAAAAAAAAGAAAAGAAAAGAAAAGAAAAATGGAGCTGGAGGAATCAGGCTCCCTGACTTCAGAGTATACTACAAAGCTACAGTAATCAAGACAATATGGTACTGGCACAAAAACAGAAAGATAGATCAATGGAACAGGATAGAAAGACCAGGGATAAACCCATGCACATATGGCCACCTTATTTTTGATAAAGGAGGCAAGAATACACAATGGAGAAAAGACAGCCTCTTCAATAAGTGGTGCTGGGAAAACTGGACAGCTACATGTAAAAGAATGAAATTAGGACACTCCCTAACACCATACACAAAAATAAATTCAAAATGGATTAATGACCTAAATGTAAGGGCAGACACTATAAAACTCTTAGAGGAAAACAGGAAGAACACTCTTTGACATAAATCACAGCAAGATCCTTTTTGACCCACCTCTTAGAGAAATGGAAAGAAAAACAAAAATAAACAAATGGGACCTAATGAAATTTAAAAGCTTTTGCACAGCAAAGGACACCATAAACAAGACGAAAGTCAACCCTCAGAATGGGAGAAAATATTTGCAAACGAAGGAACTGATAAAGGATTAATCTCCAAAATATACAAGCAGCTCATGCAGCTCAATATCAAAAAAACCAAACAACCCAATCCAAAAATGGGCAGAAGACCTAAATAGACATTTCTCCAAATATGATATACAGATTGCCAACAAACACATGAAAGGATGCCCAACATCACTCATCATTAGAGAAATGCAAATCAAAACCACAATGTGGTATCACCTCACACTGGTCAGAATGGCCATCATCAAAAAATCTACAAACAGTAAATGCTGGAGAGGGTGTGGAGAAAAGGGAACCCTCTTGCACTATTGGTGGGAATTTAAATTGATATAGCCACTATGGAGAACAGTATGGAGGTTCCTTAAAAAACTAAAAATGGAACTACCATCTGACCCAGCAATCCCACTACTGGGCATACCATGAGAAAACCATAATTCAAAAAGAGTCATATACCACAATGTTCTTTGCAGCACTATTTACAGTCACAAGGACATGGAAGCAACCTAAGTGTCCATCAACAGATGAATGGATAAAGAAGATGTGGCACATACATACAATGGAATATTACTTAGCCACAAAACGAAACGAAATTGAGTTACTTGTAATGAGGTAGATGGACCTAGAGTCTGCCATGTAGAGTGAAGTAAGTCAGAAGGAGAAAAAGAGATACCGTATGCTAACACATATATATGAAATATAAAAAAAAGAGAAAAGAAAAAATGGTTCTGGTGATCCTAGGGGCAGGACAGGAATAAGGCACAGACATAGAGAATGGAGTTGAGGACAAGGGGAGGGGGGAATTGTAAGCCTGGACGAAGTGAGAGAGTAGCATTGACATATACACACTACTAAATGTAAAACAGCTAGCTAGCGGGAAGCAGCTGCATCACATGGGGAGATCAGCCCAGTGCTCTGTGACCACCTGGAGGGGTGGGACTGGGAGGGTGTGAGGGAGACACAAGAGGGAGGGGATATGGGGATATATGTATACATATAGCCGATTCACTTTGTTATACAGCAGAAACTACACAACATTGTAAAGCAATTATACTTCACTAATGATGTTAAAAAAAAAAAATGATATAATGCCATTTGCAGCAACATGGGTGGACCTAGAGGTTTTCATACTGAGCAAAGTAAGTCAGAGAGAGAAAGACAAATATCATATGATATCACTTATATGTGGAATCTAAAATACGACACGGGAGAACACATGTATGAAACAGAAACAGATTCACAGGCATAGAGAACAGACTTGCGGCTGCCAAGGGGGAGGTGGGATAGGGGAAGGAAGGATTGGGAGTTTGGGATTAGTGGATGCAATTATATATATATTATATATAGGATGGATAAACAATAAGGTTCTATTGTATAGCACATGGAACTTATTCAATATCCTGTGATAAACCATAATGAAAAAAATATGAAAAATATATTTATAACTGAATCACTTAGCTGTACAGAAGAAATTAACACATTGAAAATCAACTATACTTCAATAAATTTAAAAGCAAAACAAAATATTCTCCACCTTTCCCATAATTTAATTCATTTAAAATAAGTCTTGTAGGTCTGTAATTATCATTTCAAATATCAGAAACTGACACTTATTAAGGGTGTATTTTTTAACAGACATTGTGCCATTTTAACAAGGTGAAAAATAATACAAAAATGAGACTAAGGATCTTATCTAAGCCAAATCATTAACAGTTGTGACTGAATCAAATTCTATCCTTGGCAACTTACTCCAGAGCCTACACATGGGGTTCTTATTGTTACGCCCCCTCTATTTTGCAAAATAAGTATAAGGATAAGAATAGTCATATACCTAAGGCAAAATCACTTTTTTAGTGGTAGAAACATTTTTCCAAAAACATATTGTCTGACTTCTTATTTAGCAGCTATCTACCTTTGTTTTAAATACTTTCTAGAACACTCTAAGTCAAACTAATAGAAATATTTATGTTCTTGTTTATAAGCCTGAAAGTATATTCAATATTTTTGCTGTGACTAACACAGTTCTTTTGTCAGGGTACTACTTGCCATACACTGCAAGAATACCTTGTCAATTCTGCATATGACTCTAGAGGGTATTAATCAATGAGCTTATTCAGTAAATAAAATAATCCCATTAAACTTAGTAAAAAAAAGAATTGACAACAAATTCTTCCAAAGGCTCTTATAAACTATTTGGACCTATAACTAAATAAAGACAGTTATTAATCAAAAATTCAATAACTATAGAACAATGGGAGAAGGAAAATAATGATCTATCTGTTGGTACATAATTTTCCATGAATCCCTTTCTTTCTGAATACTTTGCAAGCAAAAGCACTGATGGTCTTGGGGCTTTTCTTTTAGGATTATTTGCATAGTCTCAGACTGGAGCAGATGGCAAGTTTATTGATTATCCTGTATACTAAAGATGATGTCTCCCCTGGAACAAAGATTGGGGAGTTTTTCTTCAAGTCCATTATAAAAGATTTGGGTTTCCTCAGTTCAGGGCTCTTCAGCTATGATACAAATCTACTGTATGCACCCACCTGGGCCTCTTCATCTCAGTCCACTAGACTTGGAGGTCAAGGGGGACAAATGCAATCATAAAGTTCAGAATGCTCAATGCGCTACTAGTAATCAACTCTTTTTGTCTTTGACCCAGGAGTCTTTGACCTCTGCCAGCATCCATGAAACTGTAGAAGGCTAAATTGTGACCTTGCAAGTAGTGTACAGGTACAATTAACGCCATAGTTATTGACATTGTCATGACTAAATCTCTATTCTTTCCTTTAATATAAAGCAGAGATATACTATGTTTGTGACAAAAAAGGTATTAATCTCCCAAAGAGAAGAACAGAATGTAAAATGATGGAAGCATTTAATGTGCCCTTTATAAAAGTCTTTTTAGTATTTACTAAGATTTCCTTAAATTGATAGCTCATAGGCCAAAGATGATACTTTGACTTGTTTTTCACTGTTTAAAATTTGAAGAAAAAGAAAAAAAATCATCCTACTTCTGTTGAGTATATCCAGGAGTGGAATTCTGGGTCATAGGACAGACTTATGTTTAGCTATGATAGATATTGCCAACCATTTTTCCTGGATGGTTTTATAAAATCACACACCCAATAGCAATGTATGAGAATTTATGTATGATACCTTAAAACTGGAAACAACTGAAATATCTTTTGAATTGGAGGGAAGCAGAGGGAGGCCATATTTCCATTATAAATGAATCAACATCTCCCAGAGTGTACGAAACATTACAAATCTTAACTTGTAATCAGAAATCATGTCTTCATATCTAACTTCAAACATTTACACCATTATAGAATAGGCATAAATGCATAAAATGATGCATTCAAGCAATATTATATGACTTTTGGGAAAATAAAAAATTATTTTAAAAATAAAATGTTATAGAGCTTAATTTTTATGAATACAACCACTCTTCAATGCATGTGTTATTAAAATATGTGGTTGTTAATTCTCCAAAGATGGCCCTGGAAATTCATAACTCTTTTAGAATCTGCAAATGGATTCGATTAATAGGATGCAGTGAAAGTAACATTTTGGAACTCCCAAGCCCAGGCCTTAAGAGGACTAGCAACTTCTGCCTCTTGTCTCTTCAGATCCAGCCTGCATGCTCTGAGAAGCCAAGCCAAATGAAGAGGCCACATGGAGTATAACCAAAGCACTATATTCAACAGCTCTAGGTGAGCTCCCAGCCAACAGCCATATGAGCCATATGAGCCATATGAATGAGCCATTTTGGACCGCCTAGTCCAGTTGAGCACCCAGATAAGTGAAGCTCGGCTGACTTCACTTACGTCATAAAAATCACTGAGCCAAAGCCAGTAGGCCTATAGAATCATGGAGGATAAGAATTGATTCTTGCTTTAAGCTATTATTTTTTTTTAACTGTAGTTTTAAATATTTATATATATATATACATACACACACACACACACACACATACACACATACATATATACAATTTAAAGGTTACTTTCCATTTATCATTATTCCACAAAATATTGGCTATATTCCCCGTGTTGTACAATACAGCCTTGAGCCTATCTTACACCCCAATATTTGTACCTCTTACTTCCCCACCCCTACATTGCCTTCCTCACGCTACTGGCAACCACTAGTTTATTCTCTATATCTGTGGGTCTAAGCTATAAAGTTTTGAGGTAGTTTGTTATTCAGCAATAGATAACCAAATTAATATATGTATTTGTGTTTCTCAAAATAGAGAAATAAAGGATTAATACCATTATATGTATGTACACACATATACCAATTTTGGATTAACGTTTTTTTAATGTTCATTTTGGGTCTCTTGCTGTCAACATAACTAAGGAATACTGACGAGAGCCCATGTGAAGGCAGTATGATTACTCTCAGCATGATAAAAAGTGATTTTCAGGCGAATATCTCCCCTTTCAATTGGCAGTTAATACCACACTATATGCATGTGCTGAAATTGATCTCTGTGCACTCACATGTTTTTTAGTTTTTAAATAAAATCAGAACTGAAAATATATGTCAGACCTGCTGGTGATTAAGCTGCAGAGGCAGCAGTGGTATTACATTATGAGACAATAATGGATACTTCCTTCACTGGTATTCTGTGTTTCTTTAACTCTTTCCATCATTGGGCAGTTTGAGCCACAGTATTCATTTTTCTTGGGAAACAGAAGAGTCAAATTCTTGATCTCTAGTATTCAAACCCCAAGTTATACGCATAAGGTAAATAATTGAGAATATATGATATATAAGAATAGAAGAGAGGAAAGAAGGAAAGAAGGAAGGAAGGAAAGAAAGAAAGAAAGAAAGAAAGAAAGAAAGAAAGAAAGAAAGAAAGAAAGAAAGAAAGGAAGGAAGGAAGGAAGAAAGAAAGAAAGAAAGAAAGAAAGAAAGAAAGAAAAGGGAAAGGGAGGAAAAAGAGGGAGTTGAATTGAAAAGTTAGATCCTGGCATATCTACTGGGCCTTAGGGACTAATTTCTGTGAACCTCAGGCCCTACACCAAGCCAAATACAGAGTGGGGTAAAGGAGAGATCTGAGGGTCAATGATGAGAGAAGATTTATACTCCCAATTCCCAGAGAAGAATTCAGGTTGTTGACAAGGTTCCAGAGAATTCTGTCACTGAATCGGTGGGGAGCCATAGAGAATTAATGGAGGCAGGAGAGTCAAATGCATCCTCAGAGTGCAGTGGTTCTCAACTGGGTATGACTACCAATATCTGGAGACTTTTTAATTGTAAAGACCTGTGTAGGCGAGAGGATGGACTCTAGTGGGTACAGGCCAGGGATACTGCTAATCTCCCTATAGTGCATGGGACCACAAAGAATTAGCTAGCCCAGAGTGTCAATAGTACCAGGGTTAAAAAATCTTGTCATAGAGCTCATTCATATCCCTGTGTGATGCATTAATAAATAGCAGTGTATAGCTATTGCTGGTAATGTATAGCATTGCTGGTAAGATGAACATAAAGTTAATGAAGAGCTTTATATAACTTCACTCTTTCCTTCAGTTCCCAAGTAGATTAGGAGCAATATAGGTTCTCTTTTGTATCTAAGAAGGTAAGAAAACACTGAGTAAGATACAAGCCTGGAAAGACGTGTTTTTGAACAAGGGAGAATGTGACACCCTGTTGTATAAAACAGCACTTGAGAATCAGGTGAAATGCTGCTCAACAATTGACAGCACAGAAGGTCCAACAATAGGATTCTCAGACCCCCTCTACCACTGACTGCTGCATGATGTTAGGCCCTCATTTTTAGATGTGGCCTAAAATAAAAGGTGAGGGTTGGGAGAAATTCTTGCCCGAACTCAAGTTTTTATGACAAAATGAGGGTTTGATAGTGAGATTAAGTTCAATTTTAGAAAAACTAGGTTAAATTTTTAGTACCTGAATTTGTAGAATGAATATCATGTCTGCTCCTAAACTATCATTTTTACAGTTAAAATGGAAGTTATCAGCTGCACTGAGTCACTCATCTATGCTACATCTTTCACCTTGTTGAAAACAGAGTGAGGGGTATTGGTGGTTAAATATTAAGATAAAAAACCTAAATATGGCATATTGTTGAGTATGGAAAACACTCCATATTTAAGAAGACCTGAAATATTAAAATAAAAATATACTGTGAGTCATGTTAATTAATGCCATGTGATACTTGATGAAAACTCTACAAGATTTTTCTTTCTTTATTCCACAAAAATTTTCTATATACTTTTCTCCTGCCAAAGATTGTTTATTTACTATCTCGTTACATGTGAAATGAGAAAGAAAGGCTATGAATGAAATTGCTTTCAACCAACTGGACCATATTTCTTGGGTGTCCATACATTTCTAACGTAGAGGATTTGCAAAGTTATGTGACTTTATTAAATGTAGGACAGGGACCAGTGTGTCTATGAAGTTATGGTTTCCATGTGGAATAAGAAGGAAAATAAAGTCAGAAAAGGGTAGCAGACTTTTGAAGTAGAACAGAACTAAAACCAGCAGTTTTAGAAAGAATCTAAGAGTGAGCGCATTGGATGGATAGGAGGCTGTGGCCTGAGGTCATCCAAGTTCTGAATTGGTGGATAAAGCTCTTCTTAGTGATAGAGCATGGCTGTGTGTAGGGGATTCTGAAATAAAGTGAAGGGGAAATATGTCATAGAAAAGAAGACCAAGGAGAGTCAACTGACGAAAATGCCTATGCCTTCTACAAAATCATGTTTAATTGTGACTGCATGACTTTATGTCCATTATATAAAGTTGTGTAAGATAAATTTCTTTTAAAACTTTGTACCACAATGTTCTTTTTCCTTTTGTCTCAGTTGAATGAAGGAAAACTACATCATAAAAACGTTGTGTTCTTTTTTCTCTTTTACTACTGTAATCCACAGAAAAATGCTGGCAAGTAAATGAGCATGAAAGAGAGAAAGGAAGAGAAAGAGAGAGACAGAGAGAGAGAGAGTAGAAATGGCAATCTCCCTTCTCAAGAGCTCATAGCAGGCTTAGATAATGGGTCATGATAACACTTGCCTCTGGGCCTGAGCACAGCTCTGATATTTTCTCGTCAGTACTCCAGAAAATCATTACGAATTTATTGAAAGGCAAGAGCGATAAAATGTATTTTATATTCTTATTGTAGATGGATCAATTTTCTTTCCTCTTGAGAAATTATCAAACAAAAACTGATACACAACTATAATTATTAGCATATTATATTCTCCTCCTTATAGGCTATCAACATGTATGAATTCTTTCACATATTCAAGATATATATGTCAAAATGTACTGTGTCACATTGTTGAGATACAAAGAATAATATGGTTGTTCCCGTCATTGAGGAACTCAAAA
Source organism: Grampus griseus (assembly GCF_964374135.1). Classification (NCBI taxonomy): domain Eukaryota; kingdom Metazoa; phylum Chordata; class Mammalia; order Artiodactyla; family Delphinidae; genus Grampus; species Grampus griseus. The sequence continues at coordinate 66,211,906 of NC_138997.1, forward strand.
ACCAGTCTAAAGTAGAGGTGGAGAAAAAGCCAGAGGAGAAGAAAAAGAAGAAATATGAAAAAGGTGTAATTTCTATAGAAGGAGGACAATGCGGCAATGACAGAGTGGCATGTGCAGGGGCGAGGAGATGGAAGAGAAAAGGGAACAACTGAGGAGCAGTAAGTGGAAAATGCTGCAACTTCAACAAGATTCAGGAGTTTTCTTACTGTTACTGCTTTTCACTCCTATGCTTCCAATTCCTATAATAGTGCCTGGCACAGAGTAGTTGTTTAATAGTATTTCGTGACTAAAATATCGTCTCATATTCTTCTCTTCTGAAGTATTTGCAAAGCTAAAGCGAGACAGAAATATAAAGGATGGCTTTTCTTTGTTCATGTATTATAGTTTTACACGATGAATTTAACACTAGTTTTTACACTGGGAAATTTCAATAGGTATGAATTTTAACTTGTTCGTTATGCATAACTTTCATTATCATTTCATAACATTGTCAAGTGGTTGGAGAAGGAATTTACTTTGCTTGAGGCCTGGCTTATTTCTGTCTGTGTATTCTGCTACTGGGTAGTCAAGCATATTTTTTTAAGCTATTTCATAGTGTTCTTCAGAATTGAGCAATACCCTAGGGAGCTGTCAAAGCATTGCCTGAGGTGATTTCATATGTTTGTGCTTATAATTGTGAAAATGTAACTGCAGCTGCACAGCATGAATTTGTACTGGGACAGGTCTGCATAGTTTTACATCTGCTGCAACAGTACTCTGCCATCCACGAGCAAGAGGAGAGGGGGTGGGTAGGTGAGTGGTGATTATTGCTGTGGGCAAAATGGAAAGTCACTTGGGAGAAAGAGAGTAGCACTAAGGACAGCATTGCGATACCAAACCAGGCAAACACCAAGGAAAAGGAAAATGGAAATAAAAAGTCTTAGGGAGTTTAGTGGATTGAGCCCTGCATCACCTACCTGTCCCATGTTTAGTGGCTGATGGCCCTCAGCTGAGCGCCTCTAGAGGCATAACTCTCAGGCTAAGAGGATCCAGACATTCAGATCATGCCCCCTCCTCAAGGGGAACCCACATCTTAAGACTGCTAGGAAAGTAGGATGGTTCTTGGAAGCAAAATGCCGGTGAGAAGACAGTGACAACCTTGCCTCAAGGTAGGTCAATCTAAAAGAACATCTCAACTCCCCATGGTGTTGGCTAAGGCCTTTGTGACTGTATCACAGTTCAACTCCTCCCTCTGCCCAAATCTATTTCTTTAGTCATCTACTAAGGATTGAGGCTAAGGGCAACCCCCAATACTACTTCTCCCTATAATAGTCCTGCATGCATATCTCCATCTGTTTTCCAAGGAATTTGAACTAATATATTTGGTGCCAAGAATTATCTGATGAATCAGTCTCAGAATATTTTCAAGATCGGCTGGCAATCAGGGCTTCATCACTGGTAGTAGGTGGAGCCCTAGTAACCCCTGGCATGCCGTAGCAGTAAGATTATTACAACATTAATAAACATGGAAAATGGATATAGGACACCAGCGAAATATATTGTACTGGTTGTTGCAATATCTCAAGACTTTAAGAGGTTTAGGATATTCTAATTATAAGAATAATGGAATCAGACAGCTATGTTGAGTGCCACTGATGCCTTGGAGGAAGAAAATGAAAGGCTGTGGGTGATTAATCATCAATTATAACTGCTTTAGCTATACTGGCTAGTATCAAAGTGACTCCTTGGCAGCATGCAAAGAGAGACTTATCTCCCACAGTCAGAGGAAGATCATAGGGGTAGCAGAGCTCCAGAGAAAGATGAGTTCTCCACCCCGGCCAGTCTGCTCTGCCAAGGTCAGGTTGAGAAGTGGGACACTGATACTTGGACTGAGATATGGACATCTGACTTAGTCTTCTTGGAAACCTTGAAACTCCGTATCTCCCTTAACCTACTAAACATGCAGAGGTAGTTCTCTCTTTTCTTTTAGAGACTAGCATTCCTTCTTTGCTTGGAGATGATGCAAAGAAAGACTTCAGGATCTAACCCCATTTTCTTTTCTGATCACCAGACTCATCACTATGGTCACATTACAATGCAGTTAAGATAGGGAAGTGCTGGGCCTCCTGAGGGAGGAAAGGATCTATATTCCAAAGAAGCTGCAGGAACTAGTCCACATATTTTGGAAGAAGCTCTAAAAGTATATATAATACCGGATTCCAAAAAGCTATAGTAAGGGAGGTGGAAAATAAGGATGGAAAAGGGAAAGCTGATTGATTTGGGAGTGTTCTTCCAGTATACAGGATTTAACACACTGGAAAAGACCTAGTGATGCTAACACTGCCAAAAGACCTGTTGGAATCTTGAAGAAAGCAATGTACCATAGTAAGTGCAGCAGATATGCCACTGATTACTTTGACAGACAGTGGAGTAAAGGGGGCCAGAAGGCTCAGAGAGGCAGGCATGTTAGAGTAGCTATACTATGTGAGACTAGAAAATGCATCAACTGATTATGCTCCACAGAGGAGCCCAGAAGACATCCCATTTCATAAAGTGTTTATAAAGCACATGTTGGTGAAAGTTACATTGTGGGTATCTTTGTGAAGCTCAATGATGGTTGCACTCTTGTAGGTCAGGCTAAAGTGGCGATAACAGAATCCTGATACAATAGAAGTCAAATAGCAGAGCCTAAGTGTCAGAAAAAGGCAGGAATGGTTATAAAGGGCAAGAAAGATGGCCTGGCAGCTAGGAGAGCTTGATCTGGAGATAATGGTGAGAATGATAAAGAGAATAGTCATCAATAGGGGCAAGAGAAATGAGCAGAAAATAAGGATATTATTCAATCCATAAAATCAAAATAACAAGGACTGTATAATCAGAAAACTGATAAAATGACCCCAGTAAAAAGTCACAATCCCTAACCCAAATTCTGGATTTAAGCCAGTTTTTCGACTTGAGACCCACTAAAGCAAGAAGAGCCTAGATTCTCAGGAGGAGGGACCCTGTATCTTTACAGCAAGTGTATACTGTCTAACTTGCCACCAACAGATACAAAAGCTGAGAACTTCATATGACACTAAACCTCAAGTAGATCAGTAAGCCACTGGGTGGCAAGTAGATTAAATTGGACACCTTCCATCCTTGAAAGGAAAGCAATTTATCATAAATAGGATTGACATATATTTTGAAAGTAGGTTTATATCTATCTTTGAGCCTCAGTCAGAACCACTATCCATGTTGGTGTATGATGCACCAACATGGGATCTTGCATAACATCTGATTGAACTAAGGAACCCACCTAAAAGACACAGAGGTATGGCATGAGATCCAACGATCCTACTGTATAACTTACCCTTCAGAAGCTTCAGGCCTCATAGAGTGATGGGATGTGGGATGGCCTCGTTAAGGTGCAACCAAGGCTCCAGTTTAGATGATATTCTGCAAAGCTGAGAAGCTATCGTCCGAGGGGGGAAGAGACATTTATACATTTTTATAAATCTTTGTATTTATACGTTATATATGCATTTATAAATTAATTATAATATGTATAGTAGTATATGTATTATATCCCATATAAATATATATTATTTGTTACATATATACACATATATATTATAAATCAATCAATGGTAATTACCTAATTTTCACTTTATTTTTACGAACTCTTTTAGACTTATTTAGATCTATATTTTAATCAGATATCATTATTGAATATACATTTAAAAGGAAATAAAGGTATAATTGATTAAGCCATACCTAAAATCTATTTTCATCTGACTTCTGATTCAATGTTTGGTACAGTCATCATTGCTCATGTTTTCTTGCATAGTATTTAATTCCATTCTATCACCAGCCTAGCATTTCTCAAAGAGTGTCCCGCTGCTCTCTCTGGGATTCCTTTATAAGCCACTGACACTCATGACGCAGGTTTTGATGCTGGTGTTTTTCCATCTACAGCCCATTTCACATCTGAGGAAAGAGATGTTTAGTGAAAGTAGGTGGCATATGAAAGTCCTAAAATTTTAAAAAGAAAGTAAAACATTTATATTGTAGGTCATTAGCAGGTACATATTTATACCTATAGTTTTATGTCATGAGTATTTATAGGGAATCACTTTGCTATTGAATAGATGATAGTGATGGCAAGAGAAAAAAATGAGAAGGTTTGCATTTTCCTGGTCCCAGTATGATCCTAGGAAACTGGGTTATTATCTGCTAACTTCTTGTATTAATTGCACAGAACTCCTTTAATCTTAATCCTTGTGACTTGTCATTCCTTAAGGAATGCTCTGCTCCATGAAGAACACCTAGGTTCCTACATTTAAATTAAGTTAGAGATCTTCTGTCTGTTTCTTTGCCTTCATACCCATCTGTTTGTTACGATTATAGGGAGTTTTAGTCCAGCTAAGGACCTGCTTGAGGCATGTTTGGAGTCCACAGATATATATTGAGGAGGCGGCCCAGATTAAAAACAGTTCATGTAAAGTCAGTTAAAAACACAGCCAAGGGCTTCCCTGATGGCGCAGTGGTTGAGAGTCCGCCTGACAATGCAGGGGACACGGGTTCGTGCCCCGGTCCGGGAAGATCCCACATGCCGCGGAGCGGCTGGGCCCGTGAGCCATGGCCGCTGGGCCTGCGCGTCCGGAGCCTGTGCTCGGCAGCGGGAGAGGCCACAGCGGTGAGAGGCCCGCGTACCGCAAAAAAAAACCAAAAAAACAAAAAAAAACATAAAAACACAGCCAATTATTAAGGTTAAGTAAAGAAAAAGAAGAAAGAGTCAAAAAACGGTTCAATGCACGGCACCAAGCAGAGGACAAGAGAGAGTATTCCAAAGGTAGGATTCCAGGACCTGAACAGGGTTCAGATAGCCAGAGCAACCCTAGGCACTGGTCCAGTAAGGAAAACAAGCTAAACAAGAGGCAGAGTAGATGGAGAGGTGCTCCAGGAAAGATAAGGCAGAAACACATTTCCTGGAGCACAGACAGAAGCAGAATGTTGGGTAGAACACCATTTCCCGGACTGTTTCTCTGGGTAGCCCTCTCATTGCCACTCTACCAGTGAGATGTCCGTGGCTTCTGACAAGGGAGATCGATAGCAACTGTAAAAAAAACACTATTGCTATTAATGCTTAAAGTGTTAACAATACTGCAGTTTAAGTGATAAGCAACCATGGCAACTAGGAAACATAACTCCAGATGCCTACAGAACTCGGAGAGCTTTGATGGATGGGAGAATGTCTTCTTAGTTAGGAGGGATTCACACTCCCTTTTTTCATTTAATAAATATTGATTGAACACCTATAACTTACCACACACTTTCTAGATGCTGACATTAAGATTAAAAATAAGTAAACCTGACTTTTGTCTAGAGCCATACCTGTGTAGCTTCAAGGATTCACAGAAAATGTCAATTCTGCACACACCTTTTACAAATGTTGTGCATGAATGGTCATTTAACTCTGTAGATTATATAGGGCATTAATCATTACCAAATTCCTAGTATGTGTTTGGAATTGCTTTGCAGTGTTCATTGGTGTTCCATGTCCAGCTATATTCTTCCCCAGTAGGTTTACAAGTTATTTGAGAGCTAGGTCTCTAACTCATTCTTTTGTCTTTGTCTCTCACTGAGTAAAGAGTAGAAATTAAAAATACATTAACAAGTATTTGATCACGAAAAAATAAAAGCAAACAGATTCCTACAAATGTAAAGTGATGAGATATTCCTAATGATAACTTGCATTGAAGAACTGAGGGAAAAGAGATCTGATTATCTGTATATTTTCTAGTGGTTCAGTACATAAAGTTCTCATTTTAAATATACAGAAAATTATTATACATGACTCATTTATATGGAACAGTGTTGTGTGTTCCACAGCTGATCCATTCATATGGATTACACTCCAATTTAATCAAGACTGGAAAACCAGATGGTTTGAAATTTATTTAATTAATAATCCATTTCAAACTGTTGACTCATGTACGTGACATTTCCCATTCTTATTCTAGTTATTTTTATAATTAGACATGTATTTATTTAATAAATTTTCAGGAGGATAAAGAATCTATCAGTTATTTTCAAACCGACTTTCACAAAAAGCCTTCTTTATGTCCTTTGATAAGTTTTGTTGCCCAACAAGGAAAAAACAAGAGGCCAAAGATTGTGTCTTTAAACCTAAGCTTGTAAGTTTCTTTTCTTAGGATGGTTTTTCCTAGTGGCTTATTAATCAAGGGCTATGGGTTGAAACCAGATTCCTAGAGGGACAAAAACATACCAGCATTCCTTTTTATTTTCTTAGTAATCTAGAGCAATAGTTTGCTCTGAAGAGAAGCTCAGGAAATACTATGATTGTTCACAGCTTAATCTATTTTTAGTAATCTAGAGACAGTGAGATTTAAGGGAGTAGTATGACTGCCTCCAATGGTTATTATCAGAAGTTTCTTAAGGAGGACAGAGCAAATTAAGGAGAGCAAGAAGACAAACAGGTTGCATGCATGTGCACATTATGGGGAGATCTTTGTATAAAGGGCATATTATTTCACTTGTATTTCAAAATGCATGGCTTCTACAAATGCTCCCTGAAGAGAATTTATTTGGTTTTAAAAAAAAGGAAGAAAAAAAAGGGGGGGAACTACCAGTAGATATTAAAAAAAATTACGTTGAATTTAGTTATTTCACTTTTAAGACATTATTTTTTTCAATGTTTTCCTGGTGTGTGATTTGGTATTCATCTGTGGGAAGCTACAAAATTTTAAAATGGCATAGTCTATGAGTACTGGGTGAGTATCAGGGTTGAGAAGTACAATTAGATTTTACTTTTCAGGAGAGCAGTGTGACTGCCATATACTGGTTGACTAATTCAGCATCTTTTTATTTCTTCTTTTTTTTAAACCTATACTTTAAGTTGTTTTGGAAATGATTTTCTTTTATTTAAATGGCACAAGGACTCTGGAATGGATTCTAATATTGTATAGTCTGGAAGATCATCACTTTAAGTATCTGGCATCCTTAAGTAGAAATATATTGATCAGACAACAACTCGTACGTAATCATAATGCTCTCAGGAACAGGCCTTTCCTTGGGAGGTATGGAGATGGATAAGGAAACATTCCCTCTTGGAGTTCGTTAAATATTTATCCATGAGGAGAGCTTCAGTAACTTAGGGACCAGTAAGATTGTATGCACATGGTAAAAGCCACTTTTATATAAATGCAATTGATCTAAACAAAATAGCTAAGGACTTTTCCCTACCAACATGCCACTAAATTTGTTTCATTTCCTAAAACCAGAAAATACTCTGGTTTTAGTATACACCAAGTGATTTACATGTTTTTAGATAGACCTTCCCACTGCAGGGTATTTCTGGGTGTCTGTATAAAATAGACGGCACATTAAAATTAGGATAATCCTTGGCATGTTTAAAAAGGAACTATTTAGGAAAGTATGGTTGGGTATGAGGGAACCACAAGAAATAGTACAGCAATCTGATGCAGGGAACACCAGACGGGTGGTTCCTAGAAACTGGAAGGAGAGGGTCCTGTGGAGAAAAGAGACTTGAGAGGAGCAGTGACTTTCAGAGGAGAGATACCCAGACATCGCCTCAGTGTGGGAACTCGGGCAACAATTAATTACCTGATCTTACCATTCTCTCTCCTTGCAGTTCTGCCTGGGCTCACCCTTGGCTTACCCTAACCCGAAGCCAGAAGGCATGGTACTTGTTTATGTAATCCTTGTGGGTCACTGTCCCAGGGCAGAGAGCAGAGTGGAGAGTGGATATGGAAAGTATCTGGAACATATGGTAACAAACGCAGGCAAAATGGAACACTGTAACATCCTTAAATTAAATCCGTACATAATTGGTCCTTGGACTGTTTTTGTGGCATCAGACACCAGGTGAGCTTAATGACTCCTCTTCAGTCAGCCCAGTGCAGTCTTGGGATATTATGGAGGAAAGAGGAATACTCCTAGGTACCCAGTAGAATATATTTCTATTTTCTTAATAGAGGAAATGGGGAATATGAGAATATAACTGTGTACAGTGTGCCATAGTGGACATTACACTGTGTATCCGGATGTCACTGTTCAAAATCAAATGAAATATCAGGAAGAAACTTGAATTTATAGTCCATAGTATAAATTAAACTATAGTAGCAAATTAAAAGTCATCATCTTTAAAAATGGTGAATCTGAAAAAAGGGTGTTTAGCCTTAAATTCCTATTACTTCACAAATAGAATCACTGGTTTACTTTTATTCTCAATTTTCTTGCATGTACGTTAAAATATTTAGGTTTTACTCTAAAATTTGTGTTGCTTATTTATCCTTTGGATAAGTTCTTGTAGAGAAGGGCCTTTGGATTTCTTCAACAATTTTCAACCCTAAATCCTTCCCTTAGATGGACCAGAGGTATATCTTAGTAAGTTATATTACCTTGCCTTAAAACACGCCCCCCCATTAAAAGAACCTCCTTTCTACCTGCTTTCAGTAATCTGTATGAATTCAGTTCAAGATTTATAGACACATCTCCTCATTCACTCTTCCTTAAGGGAGGAGAGTTGAGTTATTTGATTGATAAATTTGGGAGAAGTAATGGGGCATGTGTAGCTCTGCTCTCCTCTTTTTAGTGGGGAAAAGGGGAAGCAGCTGGCAATCCTATCAACTCTTAGTTTGGCAATCCTACCTTTTTTCAGTTTTGTACTAGGCTTAGTGGGGCAAGATCTATGTGGGAAGCCTGTAGCTTGTGGGAATATTTCAGCTAGGAGAGCGTTAACAGGACATTTGAACAAAATTGGCCAAACTTTCCCATGTCACTTTATCAGAAATAAAACTGATAATTTGGGACTTCCCTGGTGGTCCAATGATAAAGAATCTGCCTTCCGATGCAGGGGGCGTGGGTTCAATCCCTGGTCGGGGAACTAAGATCCCACATGCCTCGGGGCAACTAAGCCCTTGGGCCACAACTACTGAGCTTGCGTGCCTCAACTAGAGACCACACGTGCTGCAAACTACAGAGCCACGTGCTCTGGAGCCCCCACGCCACAACTAGAGGGAGAAGACTCACACTCCACAACTAGAGAGAAGCCCACACACTGCAACGAAGAGACTGCAAGCTGCAGTGAAAGATCCTGCATGCCTCAGCGAAGATCCCACGTGCCGCAACTAACACACAGCGCAGCCAAAAACTAAATAAATAAATAAGTAAAATGTTAAAAAAAAAAACAACTGATACTTTGATCTCTGAAAATTTTATTCTTGTCTATCTATCTTTTAAGTGTTTCTGAATCTCAATAAAATAGAAGAGTCCAGTTTATTGTGTCCCTCTAATCTCCAAGTCCATTTGGCTTAGAACATGGAGAACAGACAGGGGCTAATATTAAATGAGGCAATATACAAGGAGTGACAGATACACCTAGAGCATCCAGAAGTAGTGGCTGTAAGATTTCATGGTACTATAGTAAACATGAGTATTAGGATTTCTTGAACATGTCAGCTTATCAGATTATAATAACTTCTTTTTGCTGTTTTTGTTTATTTTTATAGTTAAACATTTATTTTTAAGTAATGTGTTCTGGATGACTTTAAAATCAGTCACATGGAATTGTGACCTTGGAAGTTAACTGTAGCAAAAGGCATCCTTGGCCACCCAAACCAACTACATGAATTGTGGTACCCAGTACAAAATTAAAATATGAGCCCTTTGTTAAAAAGTATTAAAACTTTCTAGAGAGTGACAGAAGAGAATTATACTAAGCACCGGAAACTTCTGTGTGTGGAGGCTTTTGCAACTTACATAGGCAGACTATAGGACTGGGTCTTAGCAAACAAGAGGAGGCCATGCTGTACAAATAATGGGCGAACCATGCTAGGCTTTAACAAAGACATGCAGGCCACCATGCTAGATGGGTTGTTAGGCCAACTAAGGTAAAAACTTGAACAGAGAAAAACCATTGTTTGCACTAGGTGAAGAAAAACATTTTTTTCTTTTTTGGTCATCTTTGGTATGTTTATCTACTTAGATTATGGACCAGGACTTGAGACTACAGAGATAGTCTTCCAATGGTAAAGTAGGCAGACTAGATGGGCTACACCATATTCAAATTCCCAACTCTCATTCCTTGCACTGAACGATGTCAGGATCTGGCTTCATTAATCACATGAGCTTTGATTACTATTTCTGATATCAAAAACTCAAGTTGTGGCTTTACACAAAGAGTGTGATATATTTTATCAGAAACAAACAAACAAATAAAGAGAAACGGGGCCATTGTTTTAAAGGGAATAAATCATAAACATAGGTGGATGCAGAAAAACTAGCAAATAAAATGAGCACAACTAAAGTTGAAGAAAATTTTCAGGGCCTTGGGCAGAACATTTGGTCTGTATGCCTTATTTTAAAAATACTTTAAAAACATAAACACTTCAAAATTATTTCAAGCACAGAAACACTATAAGAATTAAAAGAAACTGAAGAAATGTACGCTGATAAAACATGAGGGAAAGAACTATTTCTTTAAGATAAAATGGAACTAAAATGCAATAAATCAGTAAAGTCTCTGGTTTCTAACTGATCTTAACCTATTAGGAAAGGAGAGATATTTTTGTTGTTACTGGAACAGAAAGGGAAAACAGAATGCAAAACACCTAATAAAATATGACTAAGATGTCAGAGAGCTGGCTTATAAACTAACATCAAAGGGAACCAGTATCTTGGTGGGAGGAAGCAGTGTTTTCTTCAAACGGCAGATCAGGTGTCCAGGTTGTAACAGGTGGGAACTAACCCTTAGGAATCAAGACAGATAGAACAAATAGTCCCAAAAGTTGGACATATTTGAGAAGAACAATTCAGAAAGATTGATGTAAAATAGTCAAAGAGTAACTGGGTGAGGTTCAAGGAGGAATATTATTGAAGGGTAGTATGTAAGTATTGCCTTTATCCTCAGGGAATCGCACACAAAATTTGTAGAACTAAGACTAAGGGAAGGCGTAAGAATAAAGAAACATTAGCAGCGAACCAAGAAGGGCTTTTCTGAAAATGTATAATTTCTGCACTTAGAGTCTTAAGGCTGACTTGAAATCCCTAACAAAAAAATGTTACAAAGCACAGGATTTTACACTGTTAACTCCTAGTAAGAAAATCTAACAAACAAATTAACAGACTGTGATGTTAAATTTTATGGTTTCCTGTGTGAGTTTATCTTATCTTTTGTCTAATCAGTGATTTTAAGTAAATTAATAATATAACATTTGAGGTTCATCACTTTGGATACTAGAAAATATATTAATGAGGAAGAGGGATAGAAAAAATGAAATGTTGGTAATTACAAGCAAGGGCATAGATAAAGTCCAACTCTTCATCAAGGTTCAGACAAAATCACAAATATTGAGACTTTGGTAAATAAAATGCAAACTCTATTTCATAAAATTTGTATTATTAAAGAACTCACTCTGGCAATGATGAATATAATAAACTCATTGGTTATTCATTGCACTTCTTAAATGTTCTGATACAATTTGTAATAGCTAATGGGTATTCACAATAACATGGCTCCTCTATTTGTTTCCAAATTATATAAAAGTGATGACTGCCTTGCCTATATCTTGCCCTTTATTTCACCACGGGGCATGGATGCTTCTAAGCTGCTCTCAGATAACATATTCTGTACCTCATTTCTTCTGTAATTGGTCTTCTGAGTACTTGACATTTCTGTGACCATGATTCTTTTTGTGCAAAGATGCTAAATGTTGTTAGATACATTCCTATGTTTCTAACTTGATTAAATGCACTATGGCAAGTTTTCTATTAATGATCAAAAAGAATTCTTGCTCACTATTCTATTTCTAAGAAGAAAAAGCAAGGAAAAAATTGAAATAAAGCTTCTTTTGCTTCTTCTATTCTTCCTTTAGAAAACAGTTTCTGAATTTCTCAAGTATTATTGCAAAACTAGATAATGCTTATGAAAGAATACATCCTTTCACAGTGCCTCCTGCTAGATTTCCGTCTGCAATTGTGTGTCCTGAAAAAGAAATCCTTTTTATTTTGTAAGTCACTTCTCACCCCAGCCTCACAAACCCAGTCAACTTGGAAAATATTCCTAGAATTAACAGCTAAACTTCAACTGGTTATGCCGTAAATCTCTTTTATTTTTCAATGTATTACAAGCCTCTTTCTTAGTCTGTTTATAGAAGAGCATCTTTTATATTCAAGGATATACCTTTAATCAATTTTAGCTGGGAACATGTATGCTTGAGATTTACCTGTGCTGCCACACTTAAAAAAATTTTCTACGGGCCTTCCCTGGTGGCGCAGTGGTTGAGAGTCCTCCTGCCGATGCAGGGGACACGGATTCGTGACCCGGTCCGGGAAGATCCCACATGCCGCAGAGCAGCTGGGCCCGTGAGCCATGGCCGCTGAGCCTGTGCTCCGCAACTGGAGAGGCCACAACAGTGAGAGGCCCACGTACCGGGAAAAAAAAAAAAAAAAAAAAAAAATTCTACTAATGAACTTCTTGCTAATGTCAGGACAGAAGATAATCCTTGATATTATGGAAGGTTTTTTTTGAAATTAACTCTAGTTTTTTTATGCTAAAATTCATGATAGGAGCATTAATGAATGCACTACCAAATTCAAGGCCTTGTGATATATGTACTGGATTATTTTTCCACTGCTAAGCAACAAACTTCCACAGACTTAGCAGCTTGAAACAGCACACATGTATTATTGTGCAGTTACCATGGAACAGGAGTCAGAGCACACCTTAGTTGTGTCTTCTGCTTAGGATCTAACTGGCTGCAACCAAGGTGTCACCAGGTCTCATCTGCTGCCCAGGGTCCTTTACGTAGCTTTCATCATTATAAGCAGAATCAATTTTCTTGGAGCTGTATATCTTCTGACACCTTTCTTCTTTAAGGCTAGTAGGATAGCTTCCTCTCCTGCTTTGAGTTTTTATAAAGGGCTCAGCTGATTAGGTCAGGCCCACTAGGGATAATTTCCTTTGATTAAATTAAAGTTAGCCGATTAACCATATATCTACCAAATTCCTTCACATCTGCCATATAACGTAACTTATCATAGGAGTGGCATCTATCATATTCACAGTTCACATCCACACTCAAGGGGAGGGGATTACAATCATCCCTTGGTACCCGTGGGGACTTGGTTCCAGGACTCACCAAGGATGTCAAATTCCATAGATGTTCAAGTCCCATAGTTGGCCTTCTCTATCCTCAAATTCCACATTGTCCAATTCAACCAACCCTGGATCATGTATTAAGTTTGCCATCTGTGGTTGCTTAAATCCTCAGATGCAGAACTTGCAGATATGGAGAGCCAGCTACATATTTATTGAAAAACATCTGTATATAGGTGGACACACACAGTTCAAACCCAGTGTTGTCAGAGGATCAACTGGAGAAGCCACACCAGAGTGTGGAGACCTTGGGTCCCATCTTGGAATTCTGCCTACCACATGTATCTCTCCTGTAGTGGTCAAAGTAGCTGTAATAAATATTTTTCAGAGTTGTAATAAGAATTCATATATATATACACATATATAGTAAGTTTGTGCACACCCCCAATTTGAGAAATTTAGAAAAACATGTATGCATACATTTCTGTTAGGCATATGTGAACCCAAACAGCACTGAATTTTTGCTTACTATATCAACTGCAAAGATATTTTTTATTTTAAACTAGGGAGAAATGGAGGGATCAATTATGTAAGCATCTGGATCCCTTTTTTCCCACCCTAGGCAGTTACGACCAGATGTTCCCTTAAATTAACTCCTTGTTAATCTAGTCAAGTCACAGCACCTGTATTTCAAAGATTTCTATGTTTTAATAAAGGAAAAATACTACAGTTAAGTTATAAATTATGCTGACAAAGTGATTTAAATATTTCTTTTTAACTATATCTTCAATAAGTAATAGAGGATATAGCAGCATAAAAAGTGAATTAAGAAAAGTAATTTTGAAGACAGAGTCAATGAAAGATATACTCAAAATTTATCTTAAGATAACATAAATTGAATTCAGTGTATAATTATTTGACACCTGGTATGTTAATGATAGTATCAATTTTCATTCATATGTTTTGTAAGCCTTACTAAGCTTTTTAAAAAACAGTATATTAATTTTCACAGAATAAATTAGGAATTAATTTTGAGACAGAAAATTTTAAATGACCAATATTCTGTATTTTTTTAATCTTCTTACAAAAATAAAATTAGAATAATATTTTCAAAAGCTTGCCTGGTTCAAGCAAGGTTGCCTGTTCACCATCAGCATGTTTCTGAACTTGAAATGGATGTTTCTTGATAACTATAGTTCTTAGAATCAACAAGAGTTCAAGCAATCCCAGAAAACCATTTGGCTGTTTTTCGTTCATGATAACCCAGACAAAATGATCATTGTGCATTCTGAAAATCAAAGTACTGCTTAAAAATATATGTCTACCTTAATGGGCTGATCCAATAGTTCTCTCATCTCCCCAAATCTTTATCTTATTTATTAAAACTTTTCAGTGAATCAAACACGTTCTAACATGTAAGAGATAAAAAATAATAATTCTAATGATTTGGAAGAAAAATGAGTTTCTTTATATTCTGTTTATCTTGGTAGCATAATTCATGCAGCTGTGTGTTGAAAGATCATGGGTTTTGTTGTCAATTGGACTTTGGTGTGAATCACAGTTTTATCATATTCTATCTGATAGCCTTTAGAAAGTTATTTAAGTTCTCTAAGATTCAATTTACTTTTGTACAAACTGAAAGATAGCAAAACCTATCTTGTTCGTCATGAGCATTACAAAAATCAATGAGTGTGAAAAGTCCAGCATATCTGGTCCACAGCATGTGCTCAAGAAACAATTTTCTTTTCTTACTTTCTTTTATTCCTCCTCCCATCCTTACATTTTTCCTTTTTTAAACAGCTTTATTAAGATATAATTCAGATGTCAGAAAATTCACCTATTTAAAATGTACAATTAAATAATATTTTTAGTATATTCACAAAACCTGGCAATCATCACTGCTATTTAATTTTATAACAATTTTTTCACCCCCACAAGTAACCCTGATAATCATTACTGGTTACTCCCTATTACCCCTCTCCCAAACAATACTAACTTCCTTTTGTCTCTGTAGATCTGCCTTTTCTGGATGCTTCACATAAATGAAATCATATACTATGTGATCTTTTGTGATTGGTTTCTTTCACATAGAATAATGTTTTCAAGGTCCATCCATATTGTAGAATGTATCAGCACTTCATTACTTTTCATGGCTGAATAATATTTCATTGCATGGTTATAGCACTTTTGTTTATCCATTCATCCAGTGATGGACCCTTGGGTAGTTCTACATTTGGGCTATTATGAAAAATGCTGCCAGGAAAACTCATCTACAAGCTTTTGTACAGATACATGTTTTCATTTTTCTTGGGTATACACCAAGGTGTAGAATTCCTGGGTTACTTGCTAACTGTATGTTTAACATTTTTAGGAACTGTCAAACTTTTTTCCAAGTGGCTGTACCATTTTACATTCCAACCAACAATGAATGAGGGTTTCAATTTCCCACATCCTCACCAACACTTGCTATTGTCTGTCTTTTTGATCACAGCTTTCTAAGTGGGTGTCAAGGTAATATTTCATAGTGGTTTGATTTTCATTTCCTATTTTTAATTAGGTTGTTTTATTTTGGTTTTTTTTTGCTTTTTTTTTCCGGTATGCAGGCCTCTCACTGTTGTGGCCTCTCCCGTTGCAGAGCGCAGGCTCAGCGGCCATGGCTCACTGGCCCAGGCGCTCCACGGCATGTGGGATCTTCCCGGACCGGGGCACGAACCTGTGTCCCCTGCATTGGCAGGTGGACTCTCAACCACTACGCCACCACGGAAGCCCTTTAATTTTTTATTTATTTTTGGCTGCGTTGGGTCTTCGTTGCTGCGTGCAGGCTTTCTCTAGTTGCGGTGAGCAGGGACTACTCTTCATTGTGGTGCATGGGCTTCTCTTTGCGGTTGCTTCTCTTGTTGTGGAGCACGGGCTCTAGGGCGTGTGGCTTCAGTAGTTGTGGCACGCAGGCTCAGTAGTTGTGGCTTGTGCACTATAGAGCACAGGCTCAGGAGTTGTTGTGCATGGGCTTAGCTGCTTCACAGCATGTGGCATCTTTTGGACCAGGGGTTGAACCTATGTCCTCTCCATTGGCAGGTGGATTCTTAACCACTGCGCCACCAGGGAAGCCCCTTCCTTCAATTCTTGATTCTCTACATGAATAGGGTGGACCAGATTTTTCAAGAAGCTCTAGAACTTGTACTACGATGGTGTCCAAGGGTCCAGAGGCTAGTCTCCTGTTTAAGGGGAACAGTCTGGTGAGTGGATTGCTACCACTGACCAATTTTTCCTTCAGGATCATATTAGATTGGGCCCAAGTATGATACAGACATACTTATTTGGGATGACACTCACATGGGACACAGAGAAAGTTCAGGAGTCTCAGACACTAACAGACCACTGATTTTATGTTTAATAAGTGTATGTGAACCATTTCCTCAGTCTTCGCCCATCTAAGTTTCTACCTCAATGCAGCCATGGGTCTACAGCAGTCTCTTAACCTTGGCACGACTGACGTTTCAAGCTGAATGATTCCTTGTTTGGGGGAGGCAGCAGGACAGTCTGTGCATTGTGGGATGTTAAGTAGCATCATGGCCTCTTCCCACTAGACACCTGGCTCCTTTTCCCCAGTTGTGATAACCTTAAATGATGTGTTCAGACATTACAAATATCACTTGGCCAAGAAAATCAACCCTAGTTGGGAACCACTATACTACAGCATCTCAGCTGAGATAGTGACAAGAATCCTTTACCTTGGCACTCACTTGCCCATGGCACCCAGTTACCCTACGTGCTCTACAAGTTCCATGCACCATGCCAGTCGGTACTTGGTTATAGCTACACTTATCTCATCTGAGAGCTTTCAGTACCATTGCTCTGCAATGCTAATGGATTCTTCCAGTCAACGTGGTGACATTGTCAGTCTTAAGCCATGTCAGATAAAGGGCAGATGTTCCTGTGCAAATGGGACTACTATTCTCCTTCTTCCTACAGACCTCTTGCCTACTGTGTGTGAAGAGTGGTACAATTAATATTGAAAGACATCACTTTCTAGGAATGCAATGATTACAGCCTGACGCACTGAAGAAAAGACATAGTTGAAAGATACGTTGTTTTATATTTATCTTAAAATGTTAAGTGGTAAATTAACACATCCAGAAAATGAATAAGAGCTCACATTCTCCTGCATACTCTGGGTAAGGTTTGCGTTCATGGTCATCACCAACAGAGTACTAACCTTTAAGAAAATCACTGAAAGCCAGGATTGGGAGGGGGGCAGGGTTCAATGGATCATGCAGCATCATGAGTAATAACATAACCAGTATCAAGTACAGTAGTCAAGTCCCTTATGCAAAAAGGGATAGTACAATGTATAGAGTCAGCCCTCCATATCCACAGATGTGAAATTCCTGAATACAGAGGACCAACTGCACATTGATTGAAAAAAAAAAAAAACACCTACAAGTGGATCCATGCAGTTCAAGCCTCTGTTGTTAAAGGGTCAACTGTAATTGGTATGAGGAAACTGGAAAGACAAGAAGATCCATCTTGTTTTAGTACAAACATACTCTAAAGAGCCATTGTAGCCACGGGCTTGCTAGTTATTCTTCACAGGGAGAGATAAGACATTAGCCAGGAATGACACATTTGCCAAAAGAGAAAGAAATGAAGAGATGGTTCCTGAACCAGAACAGGAAGATATAGCACCTCACTATGAAAAATTTTTCCATGAGCCGATAAGAAAATTAGTAAATATGTAAATACATCTTCTCTACCAATTATTCTATATCTTCACTGATAAATCAATATACTGGTCATCACCTGATGAATATTTTTTAAATCAAATTGCTTGCATAAATAGGGACCCCACAATAAATATTTACCTGGAAGCTGCACACACGAGAGTCAGCTTAGTGGAAAACTGGATTGAGAAGATATTTTGAAGTAGAATCTAGGACTTGGTGATTTATCAGATACAGGAAGAGGACAGTTAAGGGCCTTCCAAAGTTTCTGACTTGAAAAATTAGGTGGTAAAAAGTTTTAATATTTCTCCACAATATTGTGATTATCTTTTAAGTATTATCTAATTCATAATTTTAAAAGTTTAGCTTTACTGAGATATACTTGACATCTAATTCATAATTTTGTTTCAATAAGTGTTTTCCAAATTTTCAAAAATTTAATGCCATTGTAACAATAATTTGTTTTTAAACTAAAGTTTAATCTTTATCCAAATTGCTATCCACATTGAAAAAGGGCAACAAAATTCAGATGAAAATATTTTCTTTCCTCCTTTCCCTTAAATCTAAACTTTTTAAATCTAATTTTTTTGCATGAATAAAAGTGGATTGTATAAATACTCCAAAATACCTTAAATCATAAAGCCTTCAGTTTTCCCAAATGTGCTGAATCCATGTAGAGCAATCCAGACAACTGAACTATAAAAACAGAGAGTTGTGTACCCTTGACTTAGTTTTATTTGAGTAGTATGGAGCATTGATCAACATTTGAGTAATGTAGATTCAACACTTAACCTCCTGAGAGGATAAGAAATAACCTCACATTCAATACCACCTATCTGTACCTAACTAGGCTATTGTCTCAAATTTATTCTCAAAAAATTAATTTTGATTCAAGTTTGATTTGATTATGAGAGAGATCCTACATTTCAACAAAATACAATGTCATTTTTAACATTATTTCATTTTTAGTTGTCTACAGAATTTTTAGAGATAATTTAAAATTTCATAATCAGTTGAACATGGGAGCATCAAAACTATCCTACATTATCACCTCATGGAAACATCAAAAATATCCTACATCATCACCTCATGTTTCTATTATTAAAGTCACTCTATGTGCACTTGAATAGAGGAGAGAATGACTAAAATTCATCTTCTTTCCTTTTAACGCCCGCTAGTAACTGGAGCAGCATTCAAGATTCTTTTCTATTCTTTCTGTGACTTTTCCAGCTGGTGACGAAGCTGGGCTTTGGAAGGAAAGCATTTCATTGCTCTGTTCTCCCCACTACCACCCTGGATCTCCTTCCATTTTGTTAATTGTAAGAACAACAAAAGCAAGAATGATTTAATGAGAGCTTATCATGTGCTAAGTTCTATGTTAAGCATGTGCAAATGTTATCTCCATTATTTGTGAATTATGTGTGAAATTAATTCACAAATACCCTGTGAGGCAGGATATTAGTTTATAGATAAAACTAGTTTGTAGATGAAAAAACGGATGTTCATAAAAATCATGTAACATGACCCAGGTCACATGGCTAGTTGAGAATGTTCCATACTTCATATTCAGGTCCCTCTGGTACTAAGTGACCATACTCTCTATTATTCCCAGATTCCATGTATGAGTATTAGTTTTATCAGAAATTGAGGGGAGAAAAACCTTTATTTGGAAGGATTATAGATTTTTGTCAGCGTTGTGAAGGTTATCAATGTCAATATCATGAATTCTCAAAGAGTGACATGGTAGACCTCAAGGGATCCATTTTAGCTTATGTAGTTTATTTAGGTATTATATTTTATGAATAACTAATGGTAGATACAGTTTAACATTGAAAGGGATAGTAATAAGAAAGAAAATGAAAGAAGAGAATGACACATAGTTTAAAATTTTTGATTGCCACTTTTGTACTGAACTCCATAAAAACATAATCAATTATAGCATTAGAAAATATTGAATTCATCCAAACACTTTAAAATGTTTCAGACAAGGAATAAAATAGACTCTATATAATTAATGTATAGCTAATATTTTAACTCATTACTAATACAGTAATTCCCCCAAGTGCTATAAATGATTGCATTATTTGACTCAATGTAATATTTTTTTCATAAAGAAATATATTTCCTTGAAAATACTTTCTTAAACCAGATTATTTTGTAACATGCATTTTCTACTCTAGAGATACTTCAGAAATTTATTCAAACTTTTTAATTTTGGGGAAAAAACATTTAAAATATGCTGATTGTTGGTATTTTGTAGGAAGACAGACATATTATTACATTTAAAATTGTCTGAACAGATGTAAAATAAGATGCATTCTGGAACATTGATAGAGGGCTGACATCTAGAAAAATAGTTATGCGCAATCAGAGTTTGTTGTAATAAATGACAAAATTTTTATATACTAAAGCCATTTATTGACACTTCAATAAAGGGCAGAAGGAAACTATTATAGAAAACAGTATACATGACTTAGATATGGCAGACAGATGGGAATCATAATGAAATATAAATGGAATACAATGGAGCAGAAAAGTGAAATGTTGAAAACATGTAATGATTAAAATAGAAAAGCCTGTAATAAAGTAAAACCTTAAAACACTTAAGAGTGTTTTAAAGGGAGGTACTGGTAGATTCTAACCAGATGGGATAAAGATAAATCCATCAAACAGCATATGGGAATAATGAATCTGATCAGTTTAGGATGAGTTCAATCATGTGTGTTGATCACAATATTCAGGACTTCCAACTTTCTCTGTGGTTTGTGACATAGAAGCTGTGCCTATGTAATGAGAGTATCAGAGTGTATGTAGACTGCCAAAGAGAATGCCAAAGAGGACTTCATATGGAAGTATGAAATGTAACTTTTCAGTCTACGATTTTTAATTGTTGAAGGCATATTTCCAGCTAAAGTCAGTACAACTTAAAATACTTATCTGTGTTGTTGTCATGGTTTTCTTGGTGTTTGGCTACTAAAAATTAATAATGCTATATTAAGTCTCTGTAATCTTACATTGAGTGTTTTTCTCCCACTACCTCCAAAATATTTCCAATCTGTAAAAAAACAAACAACATATTCACAAGAGCTTCCTTCTACCTCCTTTCTTAATAGCAAACCAGTATCTGTCAAGTGGTCAACTTAGTTTTCATGGCCCTTTCTTCAAGGTCTGCCTTTCAGAAGATTTTGCTTGCCTATAGTAGGTTTGCTTGCTAGGTTTTCGGGATCTGGGGCTGTGGTTAGGAAGTAATATATGTGCTTAAATCCTACTGATCTTTAGAAATTACACGTTCCAGCAGAGCAGAAAAACTCATATTCAAGCAACAAGTTTATTGAAATTATTTTAAACAAGAAAATGTTGTAATGATATTTCTTTAAACTATAAGTAGTTATATAAATGAAAGGGCTTTTTCTTATTAAATATTTTTTCTCTGGAATACAGCTATGATTCCATATAAGCCAGGAAGACATCATGAAGAAATTTTGTACTATGAAATCAGAATGACTTGAATTTGGTTCTATATGGATTTGAGTAAATTACTGAGTCTTTGTTAACTTTAGTTTCCTCTCCTGTACAGTGAAGAAAATTTTGAAGATTTCAAACAATATGTGAAAAACTTCCAGTATATAAGAGAAAAATTGTCAAGTGGAAACTAAATTTAAAAAGTCCCCATACCGAAGTATGACATTTAGTCATTTAGTCATTACATCTTTCACCAACTTTCCTAAAGAAGAGCAATTTCCAAAATATAAATTCATTTAAATTCAACTTTTTGTTATTATAAAATGACCATGTGGTAAAGTAGTAATTATAAATTACTTTTCCTAGACAGAAAAGTGGCACTTTTACAGATGTCGAGGCATAAGGAAGGTCACCTGAAATGTTATTAACAATAATACTTACAATTCCTAAATGCTAGTTCACTAGCGCTTTCTTAAAGTAGCACTTTCTTAAAATTATTTTTTTTTAATTAGGTTGAGGAAATTCAGCTTGCTAAGTAAATATTGAATTATGTGCAAATTCTGCTTTAATAATTTTGTGAAACAATTGAGTTATTAAAGAAGTACATCTCACTACTTATATAGTAACTGTTCACATATTTTTTAATTCCAAAAAATAATGAACAGCTTCTAAGGAGAGAGCTGTACCATCTGCCCACCCCATTTTAGGGTCAATTTTAGACATTTAGGGTCAATTTTAGACATTGTAAAGTAAACCTGCTAAAGTAAAGTAAATAAATAATTAAATAAGATGTGTATCAGGGAGGTTTATTATAATCATAAAGGATATCTCACTGAAAACAATGGCAGAAAATGTATTTGGTGAATTCAGGGCCCAGGAGAAATTAGATGCTGAAATTGAAACATTTTATGAACCCGAACAGCAATCCATGTCATTTATCTCTTTTTCTCTGAACTGGTATGGTTTCCTATCTCTTCATTCTCCACATGCTTATTTAGAATACTGACTGGCATATAATAAGCACAATATAAGTGTTTGCTAAAATAAAAATAAATATTTCTTAAATATAACTCTTTTTCTTTAGTGCATAAGGATTCACAAAATACAAGTTTCTTTTCTTTTTTTTTTTTTTTGCGGGATCCTCCCAGACCAGGGCACGAACCCATGTCCCCTGCATTGGCAGGCGGACTCTCAACCACTGCGTCACCAGGGAAGCTCACAAGTTTCATTTTGAGAGATGAAAAGATAGTAACCTGATTGATATCTCTGAATCCAAATTCTCAGGATAAAGAATCTGACTGGCCTAGAATGAGTCCCGTGTCCACACCTGGTTAAATATACTGTGCTTAGGGGGCAGAATCAAGAAGTATATACATAGGCATACAAAGCAATGAGAAATGGATCTGCTCTGAGCTGAAACTTAAAGAGATGTTTACTGTAGAATGTTTGAGACCTTCTGTCTATATACTCCATCAGTACCCACGAGCCATGCTAAAGTAGAAAATATTCAATGGGAAGAAAAAGGAAAAATGCAGTAGGTTCCTCCCTCCCTCCCTCCCTTCCTTCCTTCCTTCCTTCCTCTCTCCCTCCCTTCTTTTCTTCCTCCCTCCTTCCCTCTCTCACTTCCTTCTTTCCACTAGTTTTATAAATCTAAGAAGTCTCTTCTTAGGTAAAGTATATCCATAATATTGAGCACAAAGATCTATCACTAAATTTAACAGCAGTAAATAGAAAACTGAACTCCTGAAAATCTATTGCTCACTTAGTTACATCAAGTTCTGCTTCCTGTGCAGTTACATCAATGTTTAGCTCATACATTCATAAACGTGTAACACGGTTGTGTGTGTGTGTGTGACCCTCAACCCTTTGCAATCACAATTACATCTTCAAATTTTGTTCTTGGTCACATTCTTTCTCTTCTTTAGGGTCTTAGTAGATATTTATATAATTTTTGCCAGAAATATACCTCTTCAGTACCCACTCTGTTCCTCCACATTCTTTTTCACAACTGGATATTAACTTGACCTCAGGGTCTGACATAGAAGTAATTTCATTGTTGTGAGAAGGGCCTCTTCTGGCCCCATAATTGTATCTTGGGTATCTCAGTGTTTGCTGTGTTGAATGGAAATTCTGTTGATTGTTTAACTCTTCATTACATCCTTTATATTGTTGTAACTTTAGTACCGTAACATCTCAGAGCCTGGTGCATTGCATAACTCTGAAAATACCTGTTGAATACGTGAATGA
Source organism: Grampus griseus (assembly GCF_964374135.1). Taxonomy (NCBI): domain Eukaryota; kingdom Metazoa; phylum Chordata; class Mammalia; order Artiodactyla; family Delphinidae; genus Grampus; species Grampus griseus. The sequence continues at coordinate 66,235,438 of NC_138997.1, forward strand.
CCAAATCTGGAGAGAATATTTCAATCACAGTTCATTACAGTGAAATAGCAGGGCATATCACCTAACTTTGGGCATTCTATAAAATTAAGTAACTATATAAAAACAATGTTTATCAGCATCATCATGACAATCATTGTCATTGAGCTATTTTCATGTCAGTCCGAATATGCTAACATTTTTCATTCATTCTTATTAGTTATTGCCTTTTTTAAAATTTTAGTCCCCTCTCTCATTTCATCCCAGAGCTAAGGCCAAGAGGTAAGATTAAGATTTGAATAGCAGTCAATCCTTGTATTCAAAATCTTGATTCCTCATCAATAAACAAGGCTTTGTTACTAAGTCAGGCTCATTATGTCTCTTATAATGAGTTATTTCTCAGGAGACCAATCCCCTTGGAAAACAGACATTTGTCCTTTTACCCCAAAAGTTATCTAGATTTCAAGATATGTCTGAACTCTAGCAATGTAAAAAAATTGAATGTCTTCATTCACTTATTTGTGTGTGTTTGTGTGCTTGAGGTTTTTTTTTCCTCTTAGGTCTCCTGAGTCCTCCAAAAGATAACATTTAGTCAGTTATAGACCAAATATGCCCAGGCATGCAAAAACATGAGTAATAAATAGAAGTTCTGGAATATGATTAAATTGTAATCCCCTACTAGGTTATCATACCTCAATACTTCCAAGTCTGGAATAGGGGTTATAAATTTATGAGGGCCAAATAAGAAATTACAAGGGAACAAACAAAATGAACAAAGCAAAAGAAGAGGAAGGAAGGAAGAAAGGAATGAAGGTGAGAAACAAGTAAGAAAAGAAAGAAATCTAAAAAAATAAACAAAAATAAAGCAAACAAAAAACCTGTCCATTCCATCTGTTAACCTCCTAAAACAAATGTGATGTATCTTTCTTTTAGCCTACATTATAAGAGTAATTAGCAGTGCTAGGCACATCAGTTAGGATTCAGTACATTTTCCATCATTAACTGTGGGAAGTTAATAGACTTTTGCATTTGTTCACTCAATAAATTTATAGAGGGCTTGTTTATGTTTAGGATTTCCTAACATTCCTTGAGGAACAAGGAGTTTACAGAAAGGAGCCAGTGTTAGTCCAAATGGATCTAAGTAATATACAACTTTAAATTTCCTTAGAAATTGATTCCAATAAAAATAAATGAGTAAGGTGTCTGTAATACATAAATCATTAGACAAATTTTCTTTAAAAGAGACCCCTATTTCTGGTGAGGTATACCATATAGATTCTAAACTCTTAAGGCCATGATTTAACACATTTAAATGTATTGAGGTTGGACATCCCTGGTGCAGTGGTTAAGAATCCACCTGCCAATGCAGGGGACATGGGTTCGAGCCCTGGTCCAGGAAGATTCCACATGCCACAGAGCAACTAAGCCCGTGTACTACAACTACTGAGCCTGTGTTCTAGAGCCTGCGAGCCACAACTACTGAGCCTGCGTGCCACAGCTACTGAAGCCCACATGCCTAGAGCCCATGCTCTGCAACAAGAGAAGCCACTGCAATGAGAAGCTTGTGCACCATAACAAAGAGTAGCCTCCGCTCGCTGCAGCTAGAGAAAAACCTGCGCACAGCAGCAAAGACCCAATGCAGCCAAAAATTAAATAAATAAATAAATAGATAAATAAATAAAAATAAATAAATGTATAGAGGTAATTTTTTTAAAAACTAAGTTGATGAAGGATAAAATTGATTAGTTAAAAACAGAATTATCAAAAGCAATCAGAATTCATAGCTTCAACATTATACTACATATCCTTAGAAATCGATGGACAGCACAATAAAGTCTTCTTCTAGAGCAGTGATTTCCTGACTGTTAATTAGAATCCCCCATGGACTATTGTTAAAAGAGACATCGGGGATCCTGATACAGGCCAGGAGTGGGTTTGGTAAATCTTGTAAAAAAAAGATCTCCAGGTAATTCATATAATTAGTTAGATTTAGGACCCATTGCTCAATTACCTTCTGTAACATTATTAACAGCAAAAAACATGAGCTAAATCACTAAACTTTTATCAATTCCCATTGTCCTGTCATTAATTAGCAAAATCCTTAAAATGTAATTTTTTTACTTCAAATATTCCAATCAAAACATACCCAGCATTCAAATTTTCAACATTCCCCAATCCTTATAAAAAATAAATAAATAAACTGAATTTGGAGAAGGAAATATATGATATTGAATGGTTCTTGCCTTCCTCCATTCCCAAGCTCAAAAATTCATTTTGAATCCACGAATTTGAGCATTTGAACTGTTTGAGCTCTACATAACGTAGGCTGGAACACTGTTAGGGGAAACACATTCTACTGTGACTCTGGTTTCCTTTTTCTCTACTATCCATGAAGCCACTCACACCTGCAGCTAGGCTTGGAACACTAACTAGCCTCCAGAATTCAAGTCACTTGAACCCAAGTCAGCCTTGTCTGGAAAACTGAGATGTTCTCTATTCTCACACACTGATAGTCATTCACTGTGAAAGACTCACAACAGAGAGTTTAAGACGTGGCAGGAATACATTGTAGCACTAAGAACAATTTGAGAACGTGAATTAAATACCCTTCTTGTATTAACCTTATTACTGCAGATCCAATTGATCCTTCTAGATATGAGATTTATTGGGAGGGGGGCTGGCATGATCAACAAAATATTTCTCTAAAAATTTGAATTCTATTGCTGCTGCTTTGTCTCCTGAGAAACCACAAAATGATTAGCATATAATATTATCCTCCCTATTTGTTTTTACCATAACAGCAAGAGAAAGGTAATGTGCAAGGCAGAGATACAAAGGTAGTTGGAGGTTTGGTCTTTAGGCATGTATTCAAATAAATTGTTGGTCCTCACAAACAATTTATCGGACTTTCATGAACATTACATATAAGTGTAAAATCCACTAGAATAAAACTATTTAAATAAAATGTGAGAATTCTAATAAGAGGAGGTAACATGAAAAATCATAAGGGCCACAAGAGTACAATTTTTGTACTGATTTAACACTAATGTTTAATTTAAGAATTACAAATTATTCATACATATGTGTGGTTACTGAACTAAGTTTTAATTTTTCTTATGTCATTAGAACAAGAAAGACTTGAGAAGAGTAGGAAAAAAACATATCACTTTTTCCCTGTCCAACTTAATTGTGAAGCTGAATAGATGGAAAGCAAATATATACCAGTATTTCCCCATAAATAACATTCTTCAACACTCTACACAGAGTCTGATATAAGTAATTGACTGGTGCATTAAGTTACTGAAGTTCTAATTCATATACATTATTGCAATTTCTGCTCAACTTATTATGCAATGCTTTAGATTTCCTTTTATTCTTGTTCTAATAAAAATTCAATTCACTCTTTTTGTAATGTTATATACCTCTAATTTAGTAATAATAATAGCTATCACTTATTGAACACAATATGTGCCAAATACATTGATAAACATTAAAATATCTTATTTAGTACCTAAAAATATTTCAGTGGCCTGTCTTATGATCCCTGCATCTATGGGACACAGGTGAGCATAGAATGATTAAGACTGCAATGTTTCACAACCAAGAAATGGTAGAATCAGGATACAAAGACATGCGACTGACAAATTCCTTGCAATCAATCAATTAACCATGCATTCTGATTCCTATTTCAGCTATGTCAATTTCTCACACTTGAACATTTTATAAACTTTAAACACAGGAGTACCGTGGATATTTTATTGTTCCTTTTTGGATTGCTCCACATTTTTTGGTGTAAAGCGAAAGCAAAAAGAAAAAAAAAATCACATTTAAATCTATAGTTAAATGTGATGGTATAATTGTTTGTGTGTGTGTTTGCATGTTTCTTTTATTCAAACACAGTGTTTCCTTTCTATCCTACACTGTTGAAAATATTAAAAATAGATAATTTAGGGCTTCCCTGGTGGCGCAGTGGTTGAGAGTCCACCTGCCGATGCAGGGGACACGGGTTCGTGCCCCGGTCTGGGAAGATCCCACATGCCGCGGAGCGGCTGGGCCCGTGAGCCATGGCCACTGAGCCTGCGCGTCCGGAACCTGTGCTCTGCAACGGGAGAGGCCACAACAGTGAGAGGCTTGCGTACCGCAAAAAAAAAAAAAAAAAAAAAAAAGATAATTTATTTATTGTGAGAAATTCAATGTATAGGGAGAAAGCAAAATCTCATTTAAAGTAATAGAACTTACCCTGAGCAAGACAGAAAATAGTCAATTTTAAAATATCACCTGTGAATCAATCATAAATGTAATGGCGTAATTTTTATTTTATACATGTATAAACATATTATTTTTTAAATTGTGAATTCTATTTCATTAACATTTTCTTTTAAAATACAATTTAATATCTCCATGTCCAGTATTCCCTATGGACTATCCCCAATAAAATTTAACACAAATTAAGGAATTTTTGTTTGTCATGTTCCCTGATGTGAATATCAAAAGTCCCTGCAACATTAGAGGCACTTAATTAATAACTGTGGTATGAATGAATAAATTCAACCAAGTTTTTATATTTGGAGATTTTGGCTGTTTTCAATTTCATAATATTAAAAACTCATATGTGATGACTATGACTTATTCATTGAACAGAATGAATGGCTTTTGAATTTTTCTAGTTTTTCTTTTTTTAACAATTTAGAAGCACAAGGGAGTTATCTATTTATTTTCTTGTCTCTGCAGACTGGTATTTGAATTGGTGATCCTGAGAGAGGGGTGGGGAGAAAGGAGACATGATGGTAGAGTAGAAGGGCCTTGGGGTTCACCTCCTCTCACAAGAACACCAAAATCACAACTAACTGCTGAACAACCATCGATAAAAAAGACTGGAACTTACCAAAAAAGATATTCTACATCCAAAGACATAAAGAAGAATCCCAGTGAGATGGCAGGAGGCCATAATCAAATCTTAAGAGAGAGATGGGTTGGTCTTTTTATGACTACTTTTTGGTTTTTAGGAGAAATATCTGTGCAATTTCTCTACAATAAGATTTGACTCGTCAAATTATTTGATTGGGTTGTGTAATCTCTTAAATCTCCTCTACATATTACCTGCACAAAATTTTTTTCTGGTTAGTTTTGTTTGTTTTCTCATATCATTGTGATTTATGGTGAACAGACTTTTTAGTTCTATTTATGATTTGAGACTTTATGAGGTGTCTGAGGACAAGATGAGGCTAGATAACAGCTAGCTGCCACCTCCACTGGCATCATCTAAGGGATATGGGAAGACAGAAGAAAGGGCTCAGGGATAGGGCTTTTATATTAGTAAATTGCCTCCAAAAAATATACACCTATTTATAACCCCATTGGCTACAGATGAGAATTCCTCGTTTCCTAATCCTTGGACTACAGTAGATAGTTTCAGTCTTCAAAAAGTGTCATTTGTTTAGGAGGAAATGGGCATTTCATTTTATTTTTATGTTTTGCTTACTACTTTAATGGAATACATCTTGTAAGTTTACTCATTTGTGAATTTCCTTTTTGTGTGTTTTTCTTAGATGATTTATTTCTTGCAATGTGTGTCTTAGTTCTTACTACTTTTACATTTGAGCTGGAGTCACATTGAGAAGCTGGTTTCAGACTGAGAGCTGAGACCACTGTATGTCTTTTGTATTTCTAATTTGATTTACTGGTTTCTCTTACTGCATGGTTCTTTCATATTAGGGCATGCAGAGATGAAGACTTGAAAAGGTCCCTGCACTGCATGTTTAGATACAGAACTGAGGCTGGTACTGAGTAACTTTGCCAATTAACACCAGGGCCAGCAGTTCAGAGAAGACACAGGGCACTATTGAAACTTTCGGGCATCCAGTGTCCGGAAAGTTAGAAACAGTTTAAACATTTCATTCTCAATATTACATTGAGCTTCAAATAAATTGAAGGCACTGTGAGGGGTGTAATGCTTTGCTTTCTTCAGGGATTCACAATCTAGTGTTTCTTTATTTCTTGATATCCATTAAATGAATGCATTGATGTATTATATTAGAGATTAAAGTTCTGACTTAAAATGGAGTTCAAGTTATACCACTTGGTGTAACAACAGGGTCGCACCTGAAGTGGTGAGAACATTCACTGTGTATCAGTTACCTGGAAAAGAAACTGAGTGTCTTTTAGTGGGAGTGTCTAGTTGGGCTGCATTCAGGTAATCTCACTCTTTGGATTTCTATCACAAAAGCATCAAGGAAGAAGACGGCAAAGAGATGGGACAGAACCGAGGCAAAAGAAATCTTAGAAGACACCTACAAGTTTGTGTCAGCTCTTTGAAGCACCAACAAACTTACTGTGTCTCAATAAGAAATGGAGCAGAGCCTTTCAGCCTTGAGAAGAATCTTTCTGTGGTGATACAGTACACTTTGTGTTTTTAAAGTCAGTCTATATTTATATTCTTGCACCCCCTTTGATTCCTTTCCCGCTTTCTTAATATTTATTGAAGTATGTGTTTGTTTGTTTATTTACATTTATAGGTTACTCTTGCTGAGCTAAAGTTGAACTAAGAGTAGAATTAGGGTACAAATTTATAAAGTAAAAACTATTGAGTGAAAGTGGGGTACCTTAATGTTGGAGTACACGGTATCGAAGTACGAGAACTCCAAAGAGAGATGATTCACTCTGAGAAGTACTAGATTAGTTAATGATATGTTCCTTCCCACCTAGAGATTCATCCTCTATGTTTAAGGCACAAAATGCTAAGTCTTGTTACAAAAACTGAGGCAAATATTCTTACACCCATAGACGTGTAAAGACAGTACAAGGAAATTTGTGATAATTGCTATAATCTGAATTACATTTTGGTGAAATGCACTTACAGCTTCTTAACTGATTGACAACCAGTGGATTTGGCACATATTTCATTCCATTTCTCTGCAAAAATGATCAAGAGGAATTTTATTCATTCTCTAATAAAGATTAAACTAGGCTAAGTTATCCATTTATTATGAGTTTGATATTTTCAGGATGTACCCCTAAGGGCAAAGTTGGGCAGTCTGATTTAGTTCTTGAAATGCATACCTTAAATTGCATAGATTTGCCCTTGGTCCATCCTATTTATTGATTCCAAGGCTTTACTCGCAAGATACAGCAGGTGATGGAAATGAGGCAGCAAAATCTAAGTAGGGTTAAGTATAGGTTGCATATATGCTGGCAGTCCAAGGAAAGTTGATGCAAAGAGCTCAGTCTTCTAAAGATAACTGTTGGCAGGACTTCCCTGGTGGTGCAGTGGTTAGGAATCCCCCTACCAATGCAGGGGACACAGGTTCGATCCCTGGTCCAGGAAGATCCCACATGCTGTGGAGCAACTAAGCATGTGCGCCACAACTACTGAAACTCATGTGCCTAGAGCCCGTGCTCCTAGAGCCCATGCTCCACAGCAAGAGAAGCCACCAAAATGAGAAGCCCGCACACTGCAATGAAGAGCAACCCCCACTCGTCACAACAAGAGAAAGCCTGCGCACAGCAATGAAGACGCAACACAGCCAACACTAACTCTAAATAAATAAATAAATATAAATAAATATAATTGTTGGGTAAAGTCTGGGTTCTCTGAGAATCAGACACCAAGTTGAGACTAGAGCTGCAAAGATTTTAATTGGGTAACTGTGTGAAAAATATGGGGAATCTGAGAGAGAAACCAGACCACACTGCAAGTCTGACTCTGAGGGAAGAAGAGAGGGAGGTAAAGCTGGTAGAAGTATATGCTAGACTGCCATGCAGCCTAAGGAAGGTCTGGTAAGGCCTTCAGAAGCCTTCAAACCAAGGTCAGCTTTCAAGAGAGTCCTATGTCTCCCAGGAATGCCTTACCTTAGTAAACTGCCTACACTCAGTCCTTGGCTGGGTGCAGCCTAGGGGGACACATGCCTTCATTGCTAGCATGGCTGTGGATTTCAGAACACAGCAGCTGGGGCCCTTGGTCCATAATCTTTCCTATAGTTGGAGGGCTGTGAGGTTCATTCTTTAGGCCATCACAATAAAATGGGAAAGACGACAAATTATGTAAGAGTTTTCATTAAGTATTTACCAAATGCTTATGATAAGGGTTTCATATGAATTATTATGTTTAATGCACATAGTAATTATTTAAGTAAAGACTTACTCTGTCACAATTTTAAAAATGAGGAATCAGAGACGTGGAGAGGTAAAATAATTGGCCCAAGGCCACAAACTAGTTGGTGGAGTATAAGCAGGAGTCAAGGAAGGTGTGTCTAACTCCCAAACCCATCTTTTCTTTTTTTTTTTTTTTTGGCGGTACACTGGCCTCTCACTGCCGTGGCCTCTCCCGCCGCGGAGCACAGGCTCCGGACGTGCAGGCCCAGCAGCCAAGGCCCACGGGCCTAGCCGCTCCGCGGCACGCGGGATCCTCCCGGACCGGGGCATGAACCCGCGCCCCCTGCATCGGCAGGCGGACTCCCAACCACCGCGCCACCAGGGAAGCCCCCAAACCGATCCTTTTAACTTCTGCAGTCAAGTGGTTGAAAGACAGTGAGAAAAACAAACAAGCAAAAAAATGAACAGGAAGGTTAGGGAAGAAAAAATCTATAAAAAAGAAATCCATGTCCATTCTTACAAATGCTAAACCTTCAGCTACTATAGGTTCTTGGATAAGAAAGGTAAGAATGAGTGAAAGAAAGTTTCTAATTTTGTTTGTTTTTTTCTCCCAAATAGTGATTTGATACTGTATTCTGTGGAGCTCTCTAGTAAATTTTGGTAACAAGGGGTGGACTCTCCCCTCACTAGTATCTAAATTAAATTGTAGTTAAATGCAAAACATCTGTGTTGAATGGACTACAAAATTTTGAGGCCATTCCTGAAATATTCAAAGTATTGAAATGTTTCTGGATGATGACACCAACAGTTTTCTGAGGTCACTTCTTGTTTTCAATATCAGTATCTCAAACACACACACTTACACATCCTCTAAAAATATTTACAAGTTTAATAGTGTGAAAGAGTACTAAATGACTAATCTACCCAAGGTAAACATGTTTCAGGCAGACTTTCCATAGTAAAAATAATAAAACAAAAATATGCCAAAAACACATTTTTTACAGGTAGAGATATCCTTTCTAATTTATAAACTAAATGGGTGACTTTTGAACAGGTTATAATTTTTTAAATTTTAAAGTATTACCTATATAAAACAATCTTTTAATTTTCATAACCTCTATTTTGGTCTACTTGATACATTTAAAACATCAGAAATAAGTGATGAATTACTTTTCCGTTGATAGAAGGTTGTAAAATTTACTAATCCTTTAGCCAGACATTGAATGTTTGAATAATTGTAGATAGATAAAAACACATTATATGTAAATCTTTAAAAAGTAGCTTAATTGTTAATCAGCTATATTCCAATTTAAAATAAAAAGTTTAAAATAAAAGTAGTTTAGAGCTATCTAAAGAAAGAATAGTCAACAAATCAAAATGAATTACAAGGCAGAGGTGCAATGCTTAATTCTTAGGAAACCTAAGAGCCAGAAAGAAGCTGTGTAGGGTACAATGATTAAAGTGTGCACCCTAACATCAGCTTGCATGGGTTTAAACTCTGACTCTTATACCTGCATGTACTTGGACAATGTGCTCAAATATTCTATGCCTCAGTTTAATCAACTGTGAAACAGAAATAATAATACTTCATAAGATTTCTGAGATGATTAAGTTAGCATTTAAAATGGTACATAGCACACAGACATGATCAATGAATATTATTAAAAATAATTATTAGCAAAGTAGTTTTAATAACAAAAAAGGAGAGAAGATTAATGTTGAATACTAAATAGTAGTGAAAAGGATGGATTAGTCAATGGCTAAGGATTTTTAAAAGGCTAAAATGACAATATTTTGTTGAAGATTTCTTTATAAGAAAATATTTTTGAAGAGAGTTAGAAGTAATAAAGTATTTAATTGACAGCAGGAAAGTAGGTCTCTCAATCTCCTTTCTAACTTGGATATTTAATAGTTCTTTATATAAATTTTGTTGTACTTTTTATACCAAGATGTTTTTTCCCTGGTTCTCAAAAAAACGTATTTTAAAAAAGGAAAAGGAAAACCCTATACACATTGTTCAAAAAAGTATCACTAATGATTTATTAATAGAATATTCACTTCTGGACTTAAGAGTCCATATTATCCATCAATGTAATTAGTAAAGACAAATGCTAATTATTATTGAATATATGGCTGTTTTTAAGATCTTGTCAATGGTCTCCAGGAAAAAGATCACTAGGTATACACCTGTAATCAAACAAAGTTGGGTTTATTACTTGCTTCAGTGAGGGAGACCATAAATTATGTGGACCATGGATCATCTCAATTTGAGGGCATTAGGAAGACTGTTACAGGTTTTAGCACTATGACAGGTGATTCTGATAGGCCATTTGGGTATGTGGCCTTACTCTGAATGAGATGCTGTCAGGAAGTAGAGGAAATTCCATGATTTGATATCTTAATATATATCTTCTATAAGACAGGAGAAATTTTATAAAGCTAAGTCTACAATTAGTAAAGAAGCAGCAGTCACTCCTACTACCCAAGAAGAGGGAAAGTTTGCTAATTTTGCACTTTATATGGTGAACTTGTTTTTGTTTGTGCTAAGACAAGACTACAGAGTGGCCTTGTTTTCTCATTGATTTCATCACTTTTCAAAAAAGACACAGTGTCTTTTTTTATTTTCTTGCTCTATGAACTTGCTCATGTTCAAACGGAGAACACTACAGCCTAGCTGTGGGTGCCAGGTAAACTTCTAACAAAACCAAGGCCTAGATATTTATGTCACACCATTTTCCTGGTATCAGAGGAAGCCTCGTTTCTTTCTCAAACCCAAACAAAAAAATAACAGAATATATCTCAGTGGTCCACGTAGGTTAGTTACCTATTGCTGTGTAACAAGAAACCCTGGAATTTAGCATCTTAAAACAACAAACATTCTTTATCTCGGTTTCTGTGGGTTGGGAATTCAGAAATGTGATAGGTAGGTGATTAAGGCTTGGGGTCTTTTATGACATTGCAGTCAAGATGTGGGCTGAGGCCACAGTAATGGGAAGGCTTGACTAGGGTTAGAAGATCTGCTTCCAAAACGACTCACATACATGCTGTTGACAGACTGTCTCAGTTTCTCACCATATGGGCCTGCCAGAAGACTGCTCGGGTATCCCATAACATGGCAGTTTGCTTTTCCCAGAGAAAATGGTCTAAAAGTACAAGATGGAAGTTGCCACATCTTTTATGACCTACCTTCAGAAGTCATGCACGTAATTTCTGAAATGTCTTATTGGTTATTGCTATGGACTAAATGTTTATGTCTCTCGAAACTTCATACTCTGAAGTTCTGATCCCAATGTGATGGTATTTGAAAGTGGGACCTTTGGGAGGTAATTAGGTTCAGCTGAAATCATGAGGATGGAGTCCTCATGATAAGATTAGTGCTCTTATGAGAAAAGGAAAAGACAAGACCCTTTTCTCTCTGACATGTGAATATACAGCAAGAAGTTGGCAATCTGCAAAGCAGGAGAAGAAACTCTCACCAGAACTCTGTCAGCACTTTGATCTTGGACTGTTCAAGCCTCCAAAATTGTGAGAAAATAAATGTTTGTTGTCTAAGCTACTCAGTCTATGCTATTTTATTATAACATCCTAAACTGACTAAGACAGTCATCTAAATCAGCCCAATTCATTGTGAGAGGGAACTACATAAGCATATGAATACCAAGAAGAAAGGAACATGGCTGGCTAACTCAGAGGCTGGTTACTACATGTATTCCAAAGTAAATACTAGGAGAAATTTGCATTATATAGTTTGTGGCATAGAGCAATATATAGATGTTTCCCCTTAACAAACTGGCTAAAGAGAAATCACAAACCACTTGGTTTGATGCCTTGGCATCAAGCAAGGCACAGAAACATTTGAACAAGCAATACCAAAGCATATAAAGTAATAGGAAGCTCCTATGCTTTAAGTAGCATTGAGGATTCAGAATGTACTGGATGACAATGTTCTCCATGTGCTAAAATGAAAACTGGGACAGACAATAAAGAAGACTATCTGGGGATATTGCCTTTACTACTGAATTTATTATGCCAGTAATGAGCACACCAAAACAACTTACTTCATATGAGAAATAAAAACCTCCCAAAGAGGTTATCCAACTGACTTAAAGAAACACAAAGTCTTCTGATAACATTAACCATTCTGTCACCTGTGCCAGAGGCTTATGTGAATAGTATGAATATTCAGTATTAGGCAAAGGAAACCTGGGCAACTCACACTGAAATATGTTTTCTTCCTGTTACTTCCACAAAACTGAAGTTGTTGTACAAAAAGTACAATTTAGCTGCTCAGAAGCAAAGAAATATTTTAAAAGTGAGTTGAACAGAGAGATTATCTCAAATGACAATGAGAAATCTTATTGTTCAGGGGAAGTTACAATATCTTTACTTTCCCAGTAAACATATTAATCCACAGAACAATATTGTTCAAACTTGAATAATAGAAAAACCCCATTTGAATGGGGAAAATGATTTTCATGAATTCCTGAGTGCTTAGATTACTTTTAATATAATTCTAATTAAATGTGTAAAATAACAAAATTAGGTATCAATCCATAGCTCATGTAGAGATAAAAAATAAGTACAAATTTTTATAATGAAACATGAAAAAGCACTTAAACAATAATATTTAAATTAAGATATGATGCTCATAAATGGAATCACTTATGAAATAAATATTATATGGTATGCCATAGCATTTTTAAAAATTCAGCACATCTCTAGAACTACGTGCCTCAAAATAACTCACATCTTTCATTTCCTAACCCAGACTACTGGAGTGCACTTGTCACTGTAGTCATGGCATCATATGACCTTTAGTTGACACAAATATTGAGTCATAAAATATTGAGTCTGTCTCTTATTTTGACAATAAATTTTGGAGTTAAACTATCATCATAGCCAAGGTAACTATAAATAAAAGGCAAAGAAGATACTACAATAGCATGATTTTAATTGACTATAAAATGCTGATGCAGAGAATCTAACACACACACACACACACACACACATATCCCAATATGTGATGTATATGTGTTCATGTGTGTATTTAAATTAGCATGAAATTACAATACAAAAATTAGGAAAATAAACAAACTTTGGTAATTACTAAGTGTGTACTTTGGGGGAAAAACATTTTCTTTTGTTTCAATGGAAGTGAAGGTAGGAGTAGGTGAAAGACTTAAAATCTAGTTGAGGAAATATCTATTATTAGGAATATGTAATGGTGAAAGTCAGAATGAAATATATGCTAAGGGAAGCCCCCCGAAAATGCTGTGGGTTTCCGTAGCACCTGTACCAGATAAATATAAACAATTATAGTCCCAGTACCAGAGTCTAGTTTTCATGTATTTCTTTTGGGGGAAGTGAACTGGTTGGGGAAAGATAGTCTGCAAAATTCATATACATTGTAATCTGTTAAAAAATTTCTATTGAGAGTTAAGGGTAGAATCTGTAAACAGGGATTGCTTAAAAACTCATTAGGTTTATTGTTTAAAAGAAAACCAATTCCATTTAATAGTGCCAGGTACTGTAGATACAGAACAACACTATTATATCTGTTGTATGAGAAGCTGGTAAGTTCTAGCTTTCTATAATGTATTTTGGAGCTTTGTTTCCATTTTCAATTTAAGCAAAAATATTTGACAACCTCCACACTTTCTTCTTACTTGCAATGTCCTGCTAACAAAACATTTTCCCACTAGTCCAAATAACAATCTAGTTACAACTGAGAACAGTTCACAGGCTAGAGCACCTGTCAGAATTATATCAAACCAGCATCCAGCTCACTTACGATGGACAAAAACCAGGAAAATCAAGAGCAAGTCTTTTCCTCTAACTTTCAGAGGTTATATCTCTTGACCCACAGGAACTGCACATTTTAAAATCTTTACTGGCAATCACAACATCAAGCTTTACATGTAAGATATTCTAATAATTGTAATTCAAGGAAGTTGAAAGAACTGTTTCTGATATAGCAGAGCTGCAGTAGGTGTGCCCTTTCATATAAAAGCTTGCTTATTTATGGCAATTTCCTTTGTCCAGTACTGTGAAAGAATGTGGAAACTGTTTAAATTTATCATGAAATATGCTGTTTACTTATAAGTTTTCTGATCCTGAAAGCCTAATTTGCATTCAACCAAACGGCTGTGACCATCTAAAGAGAAGAACTTAAAAGATAAGCAAATCTAAGTACATGCAATTATTTTCATTGGCAAGCAGGCATTGATATCTGAAATATAAGTCAAGGTGATTATTCTTATATTTGAATTGAAATTTCCTATTGTTGAATAACATGAAGTTGTGGTTTAAGCATTCACTCTTTTAGCCCTATCTGTTAGGATGAATTCTTGCATATTGTGTATTTTTAAGAACGCACAAATCAAATGATTCTATATGTTATAGAAGTAAACTTTTGTATATATTGTAAATTGACATAATTAATTTTCATGGTTCATTTTTAAAGAATCGAAAAAAATATTTTAAACTGTATAAATGTATGGAAGCCTGAAGAAAAGATATATATTTAGCCATTTAAGCATATTATAAAGAGTAATTAAATTTTTAAATGGATAATATGTACATTCATTTGTGTAATTCCATAATTCTACACCCATTTCATTTCAAAGATAAATCTAATAGTTTTCTATATTCACATAATGTGCAGATAATATAGATTTAAAACTAAATTCACATATTCAATTCACCATTATTCACATTACCAGTATTGGGTGATAAAATCATTTTTATACCCTTATTAACCAAATCAAATTTCATTGTAAATCAAGGAGTCAGTTAAAAAAAGACACACTTAAATCTCTGAAACTATCTTCAATTATTATTAAATCGATAATAAATATAATAATGGTTCTTTGTCTCCTATGGTTCCTTAAATCATGCCTAATTCTAAGTTTTCTTATACTTTAGAGAGTATACATCTTTTCAAGAGTGCTTAATATATTAATAGGGAGTCACTAAAATGATCAGAAGATCTGTATTCAACATTATACACACTTTCCCATGAATTATACTATTGGTGCTTACTGAATTAAGATAATTACCTATGATTATGTTTGAAACTGAAAAGTACAATTGCACCTCATTTATACAAAATCACCTGGAAAAATTTTAAAGAAGTAAAATCTTACAATTTTAAGCAGCAAAATTTTTTAAGTTAAATACTTTCATAAAAAATGTATAAATGCAAAAACTTCTATATTGTCTTAATCCAAGTACAATTCATTCCAAATAACACTTTATAAGAATACAAGATTATTGGACCACATGCCATCACCAACAGCTATCTTTGGAAACGCCTGTAATTTTCCTGGGTCTTATTTTCTTCATATGTAAATTACAATGGCTTCCATAAGTAATTTTTGTGTCTCTAAAATTATATGTGATTTAAATGACCTCCAGAGAAGTTTTGGGAAGTTTCATTTTCTTGAAAGAAGACAAAAGCTGTATTTCTGTAGTGGAAATATCCCAGAATAATAATAATATTTACTGAGATCTTATTTGTGCCAGGCAATGCTTTAGGTACTCTACGTATATTAATTTGATTAATTCACATGGCAACTCTATGAAGTAGGTGTTATTATTACTTCCAGTTTACAGATGAGAAAATTGATATCTAGAGAGTTTAGGAAACATGCCTGAGTTCACACAATTAATAAAGGGAGGAACAATCTGACTTCAGAGCCATTTTATATAACTTCATTAAAAAAAGACATGTTTCTAATTTTATATCTTATTATCACATTATTTCAATTCAACAAACATTAATTGATTTCTAACTACTTATAGACTGCTATGGGAGATATAATGACCAAAAGCTATCTTTAATCTTTGAAATTCCACATGAATTGAGTTATGCAAATGCTAAAATTGTATAAAGAGGTCTCCACTACAAGGTAGATGATCTTTCTATGCTTGGCCCCATTACTTACTAGCCAGGAAACTTTAAGGAATTCATCTACCATTTCTCTGCCTCTGTTTCCTCAGTATAAACTATGTATAATAACACAGGCCCTTTTATTTTTACAGATATTCTTTTACATTGTAATACATTTTGCAGGATAAAAGGTAAATGTAAATGATTTTACTACTAATAAAAATTAGTTATTAACATAATTCTACAAACGGACTTAATGTAACATGAGACAAATTTGGAAGTTCAGATACACTTTGAATCAACATGGCAATCTTTTCCCTATAGTACTGAAAGTGAATTATTTGACTCTCTGGGACTTACATTTATTCATATACTGAAAGCAATTGAGCTAATTAATTCATAAAGTATTTTGTGATTCTTGGATGAAACTGAATATGAAAACAAGTTTTATAATAGTTTCAGATTTTACCAAAACATATACATATATGTACATATTAATTTCCTGGCATTTATGCCATGGCTTTTCTCTAAAAATCCCAAGGCTTTTCATAAATTTGAATTTAATTTCATAGATGTTACTTTTCACAACTGAAGAGTTATAGAAGCACCTGAAAGGCTTTTTTTTGATATAATTCTACTACAATAAAGGTATTTAGTAACCTGCAAATTCTTGTGGATCACTTCGAAGTAAGCTGAAAATCCCTGTGCAAACATCACACACAGCAAACCTGTAGACAATGGAAGACAACTGTCATGTACTTTCTAAATCTTCTCTTTTTCATGCAAAGTGCTCAATGCCCTTCCATCAGTGCTTAATGTGCCCTAGATTTCAGGTCTTTAGGCTCTGGTCACTTTCCTAAAGACATGCTCTGACATCTACAATTTCTATTTCCTTCCTGTTAATCTACGCTACAGAAACATTGACCTATCTGTAACCTTCCTTTCACACCACACTGTTCACCCCCCATACTATATTTGCACAAAAAAGTCTGCACTTTACAGTCTAATGGTTACCATAGAAACAATTACATAGACAAATTGAGCTGGTTGGATTCCATTAAAAGAAAATGGTTGGCTCCTACCCCAGTGAGAAGTAAATCACTGTATACGTTTTATATATTTCTCTACCCAACCTGCAGTTAAGTAATACAGTCTGTGACTCTGCCACAGATTCTCAGTGTTGGTCCATGGAAAATAACTTTATTAACTTTAGGGTGTAGCCATTTGTATACAAACCTGCAGGAGGTTGAAGGCATTCACTGCAGCCCAAAGGCAAAATGCCCTGTTCAGTCCCAAATGTCAGTCAGAATGTAGATCTGGAGTCAGCGTAACAAGTGGCTATGCCATGATGAGGAGAGACTTTTCAACACCAAAAAAAGTATATACTGGTGATTGTCCCAGTCTTGGGGAAAGGGGAATACTGAGTTTCGGGACTATTGCACTCAATATTTGAATTGACACTGGAATTAAGAGACCGAAAAAGCTATGATGGCTCCCCTGTAATAAGTGGGAACTTACAGGGACCAAGTAATAAATGAAGTTCTAGCTAAGATGCTGGCTCCAGGTGGGCCCCACAAGGTCCATGACCCCACCAAGTAATCATTTTCCCAAACTTCAAGCATGTAATTGGAATGGATATATTTAGCATTAGAGTAACTCCCACACTGAGTCCTCAGACTACAAGATAAGATAAAAATAGATTAGTGCCATCAATAAAGAACTAAAAGATGCATGACTGGTTGTCTCTATCATATCTCTATCTCATTTGCCAGTCTGATTCCTGCAGAAATCAGATGATTACTAGAGATGTCTGTGGAATACGGCAGGCTTAGCCAAGTAGTCCCATTCACAGCTGCTTTGCTGGTCATTGTATTTCTGATAGAGCACATTATTAAAGTCTCGTGTGGATTTAATGTGATCATTGACTTGGCAAATACTATTTTTTTCAAATCCCATTAGATAAGATGATGATAAATAGTTTGCATTCACGTGAGATGAACGATAATATTCACGTACAGTTTTGCTTCAGATTTATATTAACTCTCCCACTCTCCGTCACAATATAGTTCAAAGAAGTCTGGACTATTAGAGCTGTGTTATGGTGTAAGCACTATATGTAAAAATTCAGATGAGTGTAGCTGCAGGTCATTTTAAGATAAAAATATTTTGTCCTGCTTTGACCCTAAACAGGATGAGAATGTATGAATAAACTACATGATCAGGTACCTACAGTGAGCTTGTGGTCATATTGTAAGGATGAGCCCTTATTACCAGCTGAAGGAGGGAAAAAAATAATCTGAGGCTGGTTTACAGATAGATGCTTAGGGTGGAAACAAAAAATGAATGGCAGCTGCCTTACAGCCACATCCAAGGGTGGTCTTAAAAGAGAGTGGAGATGAAAAATCTTCCCAGTGGACTTAACTACAGTAGTGTACCTAGTCATCCATATTGGGTGCAGAAAAGGTGTCCTAAAGAGATAAAGAATACAGTCCTAGACAGCGACCAAGAATGGTCTGTTTATGCAGTCAGTGGTCTGGAATGAAAAGAACTAGAAAACTGGTATGGTAAGAAGAATAATCCCCGTCCCCCAAAGGTGTCTATGTCCTAATTCCTAGAAAATGAGAATATGTTACCTTACATGTCCAAAGGAGCTTTGCAGATGTGATTAGGGTTAAGGTCCTTAAGATGGAAAGATTACTTTGTATTATTTGGGCGGGGCCTGGCTATATTGAGGAGTTCTGACTATGGAAGAATAGTAAAAGAGATGTAAACTTGCTGGCTTTGAAGATGAAGAAAGAAGGCCACAAGTCAAGGAATGTGGAAACCTCTAGAAATTGGAAAAGGCAAGAAAACAGACACTCCCCTAGTGCTTCCAGAGAAGAATGCAGCTTGCCAAGACCTTGATTATAACCTAGTGAGACTAGTGTTGAACTTCTAACCTACAGAACTAAATAAAAATAAAATTGCTTTACACTATTGAATTTGTGGTAATTTATTATAGAATCAATAGAAAATTAATGTAACTAGAGACAAGAATATCTGTGATACAAGCATATGGAGACACAGGTAGGTAGGTAGATAGATAGATAGATAGATGAGTGGGTGCATAGTAGGAAGATTCTCACAGTACATGTTAAAGCCTATTAAAAAACACATACCACAATAAGGTACTGACCAATCACATAGACAAAATGACTTGGCCAGTTGATGTTAGCCAAGATTTTTCATTGACCATTCTAGAATTTACTATCTAGGCATGAAAAGTGTGAACATGGCAGAGACAGAGGATATCTAGGAACCCAGGAGCATAGATCCTTACTAGCTATTGCTATGTCTGAAAGTCCAAAAGTTCAGTAAAACACCAAAGCTGAATACACAATATGGCAATATTTCTCAGTGGAATCAACCAGTGACTTGATGGCAACTAGAAAATATTGAGCTCATTCTAGTTTGGACTCAGAAATCCATCTTCTCAGAAAGAGATACATTTCTGACTATGCATTTACCTTTTCTCCTTTCAACGAGTAAGCCAAAACCACTATACAGTAGCTTATAGAATACCTGATATACAGGCATGGAATCTGACATAGGAAATGACCATGGGAAATGACCATGGTACTCGCTTCACACTGAAGGATTATGTCACACAATGCACCATCTAGAAACAGTTGGTCCCATAACAATCTGTAATAGCTTTTTAAATGCAGAGCTGAATTACTATCTCAAAGACAACAATATGAAATAATGGGATGCCATACTTCAGAATAAAGTAAATATATTAATTCTGAGGATATATATGGTGTTGTGTCCCCAGTAGAAAGACTACATAGGTCCCAGAACCAATGTGGAGAAGTAGGTAGGGCTACAGTAATTATTATTTCTAATGACCCATTAGCAAATGCCTGCTTCCTCTCCCTACATCCCTGGGCTCTTCAAGATTGGAGATCTTAGTTCACAAAGGGGTCACCCTCGTGTAAGGAGACACAGGAAGTGTTCCATTGGACTACAAACTAGAGGTTACACCAGGGTTTTTAGGAATATTTATGTCCAGGGGCCAACAGGAGAGAAGGAGGAATCACTATACTGGCAGGGGTAACTGAGCCTGATCAACAGAAGGATGTAGGGCTGCTTTTTTGCAATAGAGAATGAGGATGCGTGAAGCCAAGCTGATAAACAGGGATGCCTTCTGATATTCTCTTGCCCTATCATAATGATGAATTGACAATGTTAGTTGTTGCAGCAGCAAATGCATCCTGAAAACACAATGACCCCTTGAGAATGAAAATTTGGGTCACATTACTTGATAAGCCGTCAGGACATTCTGAGGTGACAGTTGCTGATAAGTGAAATTTAGCATGGATGAAATAGTAGAGAAAGGATGAGTACAGTTGCAACCATAAAACAAAATGCAATGACCAGAGCTATAGAATGACCACTAACACCGGTCTTCTATGTTTTCCTTCACAAAGAAAGACCCAAGAGCTATGGAGGAGCTATTCCCAAACTTGCATATAAAATAGATCTTTTGGGGAGGAGATCAAGATAGCAGAGTAGGAGAATGCTGAGCTCACCTCCCTCCACGAATACATCAAAAATACATCTACATGTGGAGAAATTCTCACTGAAAACAAACTGGAGATTGGCAGAAAGACTCCTCTACAACCAAGGCTATAAAGGAAGATCCACACAGAGTTGGATATGAAGGGAAGAGAAGTGATCAGTTCAGAACTCGTACCCCTGTAAGGAGACACAGAAGGGAAGAGGGCTGGGTCACAGGCTTGGAGATCTTCCCTGAGGAGTGAACAGTTCAAACTACATATTGGGCATGCCAGCCCAGGGGTCTGACATTAGGAAGATGACTTCCTTTAGCTGGTTTGAAAACCAGTGGGACTCACAGGAGGGCTGTAAGAAACTGACACTCTGCTCGTGAAGAATGTGCATGTACGCTTGCTTACTCCCAGGAACAAGGCAGAGGAAGTAGACTGAAACTGCCCAGGGTACTGACTACTTTCATGTGACTGCCCTAGCATGTGTTACGACTCACAATGAGCACCTGGCTCCAGTTCCTCTAGCTCCAGTGTAGCTCCACAATACAGTGAACGTTGCCATTGCTGAGGGGACTTCACACTTTAGGGGGACACAGTCACCTCACACCCAGCAGCGCATCTGAAGGGTGTGAGGGAAGTCATTGCTTCCTTCAAATAAGGAGGTGCCTGGAGCTTGGACTCCTGTGCCAAAACTATCCCAGCATGTGTCCTGGCTTGTACTGAGTGCCTGCTAGGGCCCCCCTCTTGTTCCAGCACTGCTCCCCTCTGGGGCAAAGTTGCTGTTGCTGGGAGAGGGTGAGTACACACTTAGAGGGCTCAGAACCAGCTCAGCTCTGACATTCAGGGCTTCTGCTCAAACATGTTGGGACCAGACCCTGCCCCTACTAGGGTAGTGACAGCCACTGAACATAGAAGCAGCCCTGGATCACAACCAGCTCTGACTCTAACCCCTCTATATCCAGCCACGCTTCCTACCAAGGTGATAGCTGCCAACACACATGGGGAAAGATGTAAACCATGCTCATTTCAGATCCAGCTCCCCCACGAATGCCAATCGGCACACTCAGACTACAAAGGGATGCTCCTATACGAGGACACCAATTCAAGACTGGGATAGGTAACTGCTTCACCTAATTTTGTAGAGCCAGAGAAATTAAATGAGAAAACAGAGGAATTTGTTTCAAACCCAAGAACAAGAAAAAAAACCCTGAAAAATAACTAATGAAATAGAAATAGATTATTTAACAGATAAAGACTTCAGAGCATTAGTAATAATAATACTAACTGAACTTGAGCAAAGAATACACAAACACAGTGAGAATTATAACAAGGAACTAGAAAATATAGAAAAGAATCACTTAG
Organism: Grampus griseus; assembly: GCF_964374135.1. Classification (NCBI taxonomy): domain Eukaryota; kingdom Metazoa; phylum Chordata; class Mammalia; order Artiodactyla; family Delphinidae; genus Grampus; species Grampus griseus. Next base: position 66,257,305 of record NC_138997.1, read on the forward strand.
AGTTGAAGAATAAAATAACTAAAATGAAAAACACAATTAAGGAATTAACAGCAAACTAGGTGATACAGAAGAATGAATAAGTGATCTGGAAGACAGAATAATAGAAATCAGAACAGCAAAAAGAAAAACAAATTTAAAAAAAAACAGGACAGTTTAAGGGACCTCTGGAATAATATCAAGTGTACTAACATTTGTGTTATAGGGATCCCAGAGAGAGAAGAGGGAGAAAGGGCGGTTGAAAAGCATTTGATGAAATTATGGCTGAAAACTTTCTGGGCTTCCCTAGTGACACAGTGGTTGACAGTCTGCCCGCCAAAGCAGGGCACACGGGTTCATGTCCCAGTCCGGGAAGATCCCACATGCTGCGGAGTGGCTGGGCCCATGAGCCATGGCTGCTGAGCCTGTGCGTCCGGAGCCTGTGCTCCGCAACGGGAGAGGCCACAACAGTGAGAGGGCCGCATACCACAAAAGAAAAAAAAAAAAAAAAAAGGAAAAACTTTCTGAACCTGAAGAAGGAAACAGATATCTAGTTACAGGAATCACAGAAAGGCCCAAAATAGATGAACCCAAGAAACCCACACGTAGATATATCACAATTAAAATGGCAAAATTAAAGATATAGTCAACAGAAAGTCACATAAAAGGGAACCCCTATAAGGCTATCAGCATACACAAAAACTAGAAAGGAAGGAACACAAGCTTACTACTAAAGAAAATCATCAAATTACAGGGAAGAAAATGAAAAAAGAAACTAAAAGAAGAAAAGAACAGAGAACTACAAAAACAACCAGAAAATAAGTAACAAGATGGTAATAAGTACATATTTATCAATATGCACTTTAAATGTCAATGGATTAAATGTTCCAATTGAAAGACATAGGGTGATTGATTGGATAAGAAAACAAGATCCATATATATGCTACTTCCATAGATTCACCTTAGAGCTGCGTCAAACAGAGTAAAAGTGAGGGGATAGAAAAAGATATTGTATGCAAATGGAAACTACAAGAAAGCTGGGATAGCATTACTCATATCAGATAAAGTAGACTTTAAAGCAAAGTCAGTAACAAAAGACAATTCAGGGCATTATATAATGAAAATTGATCAATAAAAGAAGTGGATATTACACTTATTAACATATACACACCCAATATGGGTGCACATAAATATATAAAGCAAATAGAAACAGACATAAATGGAGAAAATGACAATCATACAATAATAGTAGGGGATTTTAACACCCCACTTACATCAATGGACAGATTATCCAGACAAAAAATTAATAAGGAAACAGTGGTATTAAAAGAAACATTAGATCAGTTGGACTTAATAGATATCCACAGACATCGATTAAAAAATACAGAATACACATTTTTTCAAGTGCACATGGAATGCTGTTTAGAATAGGTCACATGGTAGATCACAAAACAAATTCCGTAAAATTTTATGATGTTTATCCTTCTCCATTACCTGCATCTATTCACTTATTGGCTTCCTCTTCACTTCCTGGTTTCCTCTTCACTTCCAAGCTCTCCAGAGGTCACCACTTCTTTTGCTTATTTCATTCTACCTGCTCTAAACATGTTTGTCCTGGCTGATGATTTAGAGAGAGCCTCTTAATTTCATTTCTCTGCAATCTGCTGTCCTACATTGTAATTCAGGGTTCTAATGTTGGGAAAATTTAAGGTAATATCAAATCACCTGTAAAACGTATATCCTTTGTATGTATTTGAGCTGTAAATTCTGAGACATTCCAATGAATTAACACATGAAAATTTAGGGATAAAGAAATCTATGTTTGTGTCATCTTTTCCAGTTTATAACATGCTTTCATGTAAATCATGTCACCATTTTCCTTTATATGACAAAGATTCATTTCCTACAGCCACTCTGTCAAGATGATCAAATAAGTGTGTCTTCGCCTAATGCTGAGGATACATTTTCGGCAAATGCTATCCAACCAAAAGCAGCTTTTCAAGCTTTCCCTTAGGAACTTGGCCTTGCTGCAAATATCTAAAACTGATTTCAAGTTCTTCTTAGCTTCAGAACACTTCAATAATTCATCTTCACTTTCATTGGCCACTGCCCTTTGTTTGACCCTACATAAAAAAATAAACTATATTCTCTATCCACTTTCTGCTGAAAAAGCAACTCAAAAGACAAACATCAAAGTCTTTCCAAAGCTCCTGTTATTCATACTGTTGTATGAGACAATATCACCTCTTCCCCTATCACCCCAAGGAAATATGTTTAGGCCCATCCACATAGCAGTATCTAGTTCAGTTATTCTTCAAAATCTGAATCAATACCACTGAGAGAAAATAGTCCCGGTGTTCTGAGTAGTAACCAATATATTTTAAGGTAGCCTATTATTTAACAGATAATATATTAAAATAATATGGCATTTTCTAAATTTCTATTTAAAATCTTAAAGCAGAATCTCCAGTTAAAATCTTGATGCTGGTGGTAAACCATGTCATTCTAAATAAGTTCAGTTTATACTTAGCTTTTACCCAAAATCAATTTTCTCTATGTCATATTGGAGTTTTTAAAAAAGTTGGTGATGCACAATTCACACAGTCCCTTCCTTTTGTGATAGGCCATATTCTCAAGAGTAAAGGCTCATTCAGCGTAGTCCCTGTTTAAGGACACTGTGATGGATATGTAACATGAGAGAAAGATAAACATCTGTTGTTTTAAGACAACAATATTTGGGTTTTTTTTTTTTTTCTTTTTGTGGTACGTGGGCCTCTCACTGTTGTGGCCTCTCCCATTGCCAGAGCACAGGCTCCAGACGCGTAGGTTCAGCGGCCATGGCTCACGGGCCTAGCAGCTCCACGGCATGTGGGATCTTCCCAGACCAGGGGCACGAACCCGTGTCCCCTGCAGTGGCAGGCATACTCTCAACCACTGCCACCAGGGAAGCCCAATTGGGGTTGTTTTTTACAGTACCATAACTGAATGTATCTTGGCAGATCCAGTGAAAATGAAAATGAATCATGTGATTCAAGGAGGGTGTTGTACCCTGGCTAATGGACTCCCAAATATTTCAGGTCCTAAGACCCAGAACCTAAAAGTGTTATCTCATGAGTGAAAAACATCTTTTGTAATATGATTAAATTAAGGTTACTGAGAGATAAGACTATCCTTGATTATCCAGGTGGGCTCTAAATACAATCAGAAGAAGTTTTATAAGATAAAGGCAAAAGGTGATTTTACACAGACACAGAGAAGAGACACAGAGAAGAAATCAATTTTACACAGACACAGAGAAGAAATCAATATGAAAGTGGAACAAAGAAAGATTTGAAGGCCTGAACAATTGGAATAATGTGACCACAATCCAAGGAATCCCAGCAACCAACAGAAACCAAAAAAGGGCAAAGAAAGGATTCTCTCCTAGAACTTCTGTGAATATGACTCTGCTGACACTTTGATTTTAGCCCAGTGCTACTGAGTTAAGATTTCTGGCCTCCAGAAATGTGGAAGAATTATTTCTGTTGTTTTAAGCCATCAAGTTTGTGATAATTTGTTACAGCAGCTTAAGGAAATTAATGCAGAGGGTATATATTTCAATAAGTAAGCATTCCTGTATATAAATATATATGTATGTGTGTATATATATATATATATATATATATATATATACATACATATATATATATAAATTATTCTTCAGGAGTATCATCAACCTCATTTAAAATTTATTAATACTAGGGCTTCCGTGGTGGCACAGTGGTTGAGAGTCCGCCTGCCGGTGCAGGGAACACGGGATTGTGCCCCAGTCCGGGAGGATCCTACGTGCCGCAGAGCGGCTGGGCCCGTGAGCCATGGCCGCTGAGCCTGTGCGTCCAGAACCTGTGCTCCGCAACGGGAGATGCCACAACAGTGAGAGGCCCGCATACCGCAAAAAAAAAAAAAAAAAAAAAAAATTATTAATACTAAATAATTTAATAGGTACAAAACCCCACAAAACAATCAAACTGAAATTTTTGGTTTGTAGTAAGCGTTTTGTTTACTTTTGGAGCAAACATATGTTACAAAGTACAACGTACATATACATGTAATATTCTCTCTTTAAGCTGTTTCCAATACTGGCAGGCTTAATATACTATAGGTAACACTTTAAAGAAATTATAGCTCCCTGTAAGGTCCTTTGGTAAACATGATCTTAATACAACTTAACAGAAAGTATAGAAAGCTCTTTAAAATATTTAATTCTGTTTTCTCCCAGAGTAGGTGGTTAGAGATATATGTTTCACTAACCATTGTTAAATGCTTCTATCTGCCCCTAATAGCCAATGAATTTATATTACTTTGGATGTCAAAGGAAGAATCTGCCCATGAGGAAGAAGGTCTTATGTGTACATTGGAGAAAGAGGCCTTTTGCTTTAACTACCTAAGTGATTCCAATGTCACTTCCACAGAATTAAATTATTGGTGATAATGGTCATATAAAAAGCATGAGGGTCAGGGGCTTGTCTATAAGTATCACCACTTCATCATTAGCCTAGAAGATAGCATGACACTCAGTAGATATTTAGTAAATATTTATTAAATTATTATTTTTTTAAAAGCAAGGTGAAAATTATAGAGTAAGTTATAATTTTTAACTCTGGATGTTTAGCTTCTTATTGAGGATATATTTTTTGTGATGGTTAATTTTATGTGTCAACTTGGAGGGTAATTTTGGATGAGATTAACATTTAAATGATGAACTTGGGATAAAGCAGAATGCCCACCATAATGTGGGCGGGCCTTACCCAATCAGTTGAAAGCCTGATTAGAATGGAAAGACAGGCCTCCCCTAAGCAAGAGAGAATTCTCCAGCAAACTGCCTTCAGACTTCATCTTCTATACTATCATACTCCATCTTCTATCCTGGGTCTCTAATATGGCAGCCTTTGGGTTAGGACTTTGGCCATTTGGCTCTCCTGAGTCTCTGGCCGGACAGCTCACACTGCAGATTTTAGACTAGCCAGTCTCCATAATCATGTGAGCCAATTCTTTATGATAATATAATAAATCAACCTCTCAAATATAAATAAATAAATAAATAAATAAATATATATATATATATATATATATATATTTCTGTTTCTCTGGAGAACTCTGAGTTACACACCCTTAAAATAGACTTTGTAAAGGAATATTCTATAGCTTACCTTACCAAGCCGAATTGTGATGTATAATTGAGCTGTAGTATCACACCTATTGCCCACTCTCCCTTTTTCATGTTTTACATACCCTTTCCATTGTTTACATCTTCTTTGTTTTAAATATTCAGAAGTGTCACTGTGATGGTTCTGGATTATACCCATATGTTTTTAATCTCGTACTTTAGTTTTGTTTGCTTCTTTGTTTGTTTATTCCATTCTTCCTCACACCCAAATCTGCCTTTCCTAATGTAGTTGGAGTTGTATTGAGAAAACAGTAAAAGAACTAGATGGGAGGAAGAAAACCAGTTTTCTAGTCCCATTTCCATTGCTTATATGTGCTTTGTCTTAGGTCTCAGTTTTCTCATCTGTAATATACGGCACTTGCCCTCTGTATTTTCCAGGATTGACAGTATAATTAGATAAAATGATGTATGCTAACACAATTTATAAATAACTTTATAAATCAAGGGAATTAATTTTATTACTTCAGGGCTCTGTTTTGTTGTACCATCAAAAATTAGTTCTAATATATTAACTAGTTAATAATTCATTTCTAAAAATTCTGATATTGCCTGAACTAATTTTATATAGATACATATATATTAAAATAAAATCAAAATAAAATGATTAAATAGGTGGATTAATTTTTCTCAGGTAGAAAATCAACAGGCCCTCAAGACTGCGTGATACACCTTTCCTGTTTACTCATGATTCACTACTTTTTCTCCTTCCTTTTTATAGATTTCTGTTTGTTTTCTCCTTCTTCAAAGTTTTATTTGTATTGTGCATTCTTCTTTTACTTCATTTTACTTCTGTCCATATGCATATATATATATATATATGAACTTATCTTTGATACTAGCTTTTCCCTTTCCATATTTCTATATTTTAATGGCAAGGAAAGCACTTTAAAAGCAATTGTTACATCTGTAGGTTTGTATCTCCTTCATCAGCCTTAAAACCATATTCCACTGAAGTATCTATAGTGCTTGTCCCTTTCCTTCAAATTTTATTGACATCTGGCAGATGGAACACTGCAGTAATTTCACAGAAGGGCTGCCAAATATGACAAGAGAAAAAGTACAAAGCATATATCCTTTCTTGCTACAAAAAGCCTAAGTCTAATGACATCCCTAAATGCCTAGAGAAAGCAAGTGACAATGTGACTGCCAATAGTGGTGCTGGCAGGTGTTAGATGAAATGAACTGAAGATGTCAAGAGGAGAAACCTTCCTCCTGAGCAGGGCACCATTCTGCTTATACACATATAAACACACCAGCTATTTTATATAACAGCTACCACTACAATAGTAAGACTACATAATTTCAGTATTACAAAGACATCATACTTACCAGGAATGCCTTTTCCCCACTGACTGACAATAGAAAAAACTAAAATTCATCCCTTGCAATTTATTTTCATAAAGGTAAAATACTACTTTGTGTTAAGTGAGTGATATTTTGTCCTTTTTCCTGAACCCTGATATCTATTCCTTTCTGACTGTGATCTGAAGAATAATACCTCCTTCCCCTCAAAGATGTCCTTGTCCTAATTCCTGGAACCTGAAAATATGTTACCATACATGTCAAAAAGGACATTGCAGATGTGATTAAGGTTGAGATGGACAGATTACCCTGTATTATTTGGGTGGGCCCTATCTAAGCACATAAATTCTTAAAAGGAAAGAACCTTCCCTGGGTGTGTTGAGCGGGAGTTGTAATGAAGGAAGACTAGTTACAAGGGATTACTAGTTAGAGGGATGTAACTTTGCTGGCTTTGAAGATGGAAGAAGGGGGTTACAGGTCAGGGAATGTGGAGACCTCTAGAAACTGGAAAAGACAAGGAAACAGACACTCCCCTAGAGCTTCCAGAGAGGAATGCAGCCTTTCCAAGACCTTGATTTTAGCCCAGTGAGACCAGTGTTGGGCTTCCAACCTACAAAACTATAGGAAAATAAATTTGTGTTGTTTTACACCGAGTTTATAGTAATTTGTTATAGCAGCAATAGAAAATCAATACAACTAGAGGCAAGATGTATAGCTACAAGTATGTAGATATATATTTAAGAGTGGGTGCATAGTAGGAAGATTTTTGAGTACATGTTAAAGCCTATTAGAAAGCATACACCATAATGAGGCACTGAAAAACCACATGGACAAAATGACTTGGCCAGGTGATGTTAGTAAACCTTTCCTGTCTCTTGTTTTCACCTTTATTTTTTTCTATTTCTATCATCATCAATATCTATTGTCTACTGGATCCATATCTTCTTCATTCAATTATGCATTAATTTCCATAACATAAAAAATAATCCTTCTCCCCCAACACTGTTAATTTCCTTCCTTCTTTTGATATTTTCTTTTTCACAATAAGGAGCCACTAATGAACTATTTCTTGACTGTGGTTGTGGTATCTGAATACTGTTGCTGGATATTTGAAATTTTTCATAGGAATTCTTAATTGAGGGGTAGTGATGGTTTTAATGGGGAGAAGACTTTATTTCTTAGTGAAGCCTCAAGTGGGACTGATTCAGCATAATCTTGTGACAGAATTGATTCCCAATATTTTTTCCCTCCAGTCATTATTTTCCCCTTTCCCATAGATCTGGGGGTTTCTGACTCTAATTCAGAAATCTAAAGCCTTCTCTTTAAGAATCTATGGCTTTATGATCTCCTCCATTCATCAATTATCTTCTGGTTTTGCTGCCCTTGTTTTATTCTAAACTGTTTTTCTTATTCATTAAGTACTGCCAATGAGCCATGTCAGATTTTGATTAATGTTTCTACATTTTCACTTTAATGTAAAATAAAATTTCATATATTTCAACTTTATTTTGGAGATTAAAACTTTGTTATTTTTATAGGTTGTTATATTGAAATAGGTCATATTTTATGCACATACTTTTTTCAACAGCTAAAGAAAATGTAATTAGAATGATAAAAGATGACCATGTAAAGATACTTCTAAGAATTTAGAATATTATCCTAAGGGTATAGGAAGCTATCAAAGGGTTTTCAATAATGGAATTTCACAATCAAATGTACACTTTATTAAAACCCACTTTGTTTTCAGTGAAATACAGTGGGATGTTTCAAGAAGCAAAGTGAGGTCCACTGTATAGGGTGCTGCTAAGGGATCAGGTAAGATGACTAAAATTAAATCTAACAGAGGTCATTTGAAAAGAGTTTGGAACTTTGAAAAGAGTTGTGGAAATAGGAAATAATGTCAAGTCAGATAAGAAGGAAACAAGAGGCAAAGAAAAACGGAACGAAAGTCTAACTTGAATCATAAAAACTGACTTTCAGGGGCTTCCCTGGTGGCACAGTGGTTGAGAGTCCGCCTGCCAATGCAGGGGACGTGGGTTCATGCCCCGGTCCGGGAGGATCCCACATGCCGCGTAGTGGCTGGGCCCGTGAGTCATGGCCGCTGAGCCTGCGCATCCAGAGCCTGTGCTCTGCAGCGGGGAGAGGCCACAGCAGTGAGAGGCCCGCGTACTGCAAAAAAAACAAAAAAAAAAAACAACAAAAAAACTGACTTTCACAACCCCTCAAACAGTTCCCAAATTTGAACCAGGTAACAGACTCAGAATCCCTTGAAAGAAGAGGGAATGGAGCTCCCTTGAGGAAGGACCCCACTATACTGCCAAAGATGTACATTGTTAATCTTTCTCCCAGCCTTCCCCAGAGGGACTTAAGACCTTTAACTGGAGTGACTGTACAATGGGGAAAAGAAAGTAATCAGACCTTTTTATTATTGCTGAACATTGGCTCTGAACTAGCACTAATTCCAGGAGACCCAAAACATCACTGTGGTCCACCAGTCAAAGTCATATGAAAGTCAGGTGATCAATGGAGTTTTCACTCAGATCCATCTCACAGTGGGTACAGTGGTTCCCTGAACCCGTCACACAATTATTTTCCCAGTTATAGAATGCATAACTGGAATAGACATACTCAGCAACTGGTAGAATCCCACACTGGGGATTCTTCTCTTTACCTCTTCACCATTTAAACATCAGCTGAAATTTCAGTTATAAAGGACAGTACTCCTGACCCTCCCTACCAGATTAGGTTGGATGGCCTCATAATATAATCTCATAGCACCATCAATTTCTCCTTTATGCCAATTGTTACTCATAACTTTTACATTAATTATTTGCTATTTTTAAGCATGTCTTATCTGCTACTTTGTAACCTCCAAGAGAGTAGGGACCTGTCTACTTTGTTCATAGCTACACTCTAAACATCAGCACAGTATGTTTCAATAAGGAGGAGATATATATATATATATTTTTTTTTTTTTTTTTTTTTGCAGTACTAGGGCCTCTCACTGTTGTGGCCTCTCCCATTGTGGAGCACAGGCTCTGGATGCACAGGCTCAGCGGCCATGGCTCACGGGCCCAGCCGCTCCGCGGCATGTGGGATCTTCCCAGACTGGGGCACGAATCCGTGTCCCCTGCATCGGCAGGTGGACTCTCAACCACTCACCAGGGAAGCCCAGGTACTCATTTTTAAAAATGAAGATTATCTACTTCCCTTTCAGAGATTCTAATTCTATAATTAAAGAAAAAAAAACTCTTTATGATTTCAATGAAGAGAATCTTAAATATTACCATATATATATACAAATATATATATATTATTGTTGTTTGTTTATGGTTCATTAGTAATGTCCTTGCAAATTTTATCTCATGTTTATCACTCTCAAATAACAGTTTTGAGACCTCTCCAAATCATTTATTTTAATTCCTAATATCTTTTAACATTTTGCCTCTTTGAAGATGGCAAAAGGTATGAAGGGAAAGAAAAGACCTCCACATCTCTGTAAAGAATCATATTGCAAATTAAGAGAATTAAGTTAGAATAGAAGTTCAAAAGAATGGTTTAGGCATAATTTAAAGCCAGTGATACATATGTTCCCAAGAAGTCAAAAATAAATTTCAATTTCAGTCTTTTCTACCCGCTGTGGGTAGTAACACGAAAGATCACTAGAGATCAATATTCCAGAAGCAATATGGTACAAAGGCTAAGAGCACTGCCCAAGTGATCAGAAGGCAAGGATCCCAAATCCTGGCTCTGTCACTTACTATGGATGTTTCCCTGAGCATTTGACCTCCATTTCCCTCAACTTTGCATCCGTAGACTGGAGAAAACTCATCCAATTTTCTCATAGGGTTCTCAGAAGCATTAAATGAATTTATAAGTGTGATGTGCCTGGCATAATGTAAGCATAAGTTATGCTGCCTATTTTAATATATAAAGTATTACTGTCTGATAGGCCAAAAAAAGACTTCAAATAACTTAGTTTGTATATTTTAAATTATTTCATATAAAAGAAGAATTTTTGAGTATCTGAAGGCTCTTCCTATTCCCTTCAGCACGTTTATCCTCTTTCCTGATTTCAAAGAGTATATACCCCCCATAGAAGGGAACAAACAAACAGGTTAATCAACCCTAGGTTTGTCAAGAGGCTTTTCACTCTCCCACATAAGTCTGTCTTCCAATTCTAACTTATAAACATTTTTTGTGGTTAAATATATAAATAAATGGTCCACAAGCTTCTCCTTTCTTTCACGTGTTTTAAATATGTTCTCCCTAATATGTGAGAAAGGGTTTTGTTACACAAGTGGAGATAAAATTCTACTGAAAAACGTTTTATGAGTTCGGTTGTCTCTGTACATCAAGGGGCAAAAGATACTAAGCTTTGAGGCCTGGGACTATTATTTTAAGACTCCTTTCTAACAGAAGCCCTGGTTCCTTACAGTTTTCCATTCATTATTTCATGTTAATATAGAAGGCAACAGTTTCCTCACTAAGCAAAGCCAAACTGAATACAATTCTTGCCTACCTCATCCCTCACAAAAGCTTACTACACATCTCTATTTCAAGTAAGTGAATCACATTCTTTGATTTAAACATTTCATGCTGAGGTGCATGAGAATAAAAGTAATATTGTAGGAATGCTGTCAACAGGGTACTCTGTCACCTGTTTAGCTTAAGTATTTCAATAAGAACTTAAAAGCACATTTTTTTCAAATGCATAAATCACAGCAGAGACCTTCCTTCTGTAGACTGTCATACTGTTAAAAATGCATGTTTGGGTTTCCCTGGTGGTGCAGTGGTTGAGAGTCCGCCTGCCGATGCAGGGGACACGGTTTCGTGCCCCGGTCCGGGAAGATCCCACATACCACGGAGCGGCTGGGCCTGTGAGCCATGGCCGCTGAGCCTGCGCGTCCGGAGCCTGTGCTCCGCAATGGGAGAGGCCACAAGAGTGAGAGGCCCGCGTACCGCAAAAAAAAAAAAAAAAAAAAAAGCATGTTTGTCCAGAATACATTGGATATTGTGGATAGCTTTGTCCTTCATTTTTCATACCAGTGATCAGGAAAATGACTTTTTTACATCACTACAGATTCTCTCCTAATTTATTACTTTCTTATACTTGAATATGGCCATCTAATCTTTTTAAAATTCTTTTTGACTTCATCATTCAGCTAGTTTTTTCTTTCATCTTGGGTTAATAATTTCCTCTTATTTTTTTAAAAATTCTATTTATGAATTATAATTTCTTGTATTTTATTTTATTATGATTTTAATGTCTTTATTTTATTGATTCTTCTGTTTTTCTTTTACCTAACAGGGTTCGAGCGTACCCTAAATGCCTTAAAAAGAGTAGACTGACATGAAAACCTCTTCTAACTGGTGTGTAGTTTTTTAGAAACTTTTTTTTATTTTTACAAAAGATCGCCCAGAGAGACTTCTAGTCATGGCTGGGAGATAAATAATATTCATATATATTTATATCATGCAAAAGTACAATATTTTAGCATAGAAAATTGGGGCAAACAGAGAGATAATTATTTTTGATAGATGGGATTTTTAGTTTTGGTGCGGACAGAAGATAAAATCAGATCTCTTTATTTTAAAATTAACATCATTAACATTATTTTATTAAATGCTCTATTAAGTCAAAGACTTAAGTGGCTGTGGGAGATATGGTAAATTAGCTTGCTTAATATTTGTTGAAACTTCTTCTAGTACCTTGCTGGACTGCATTCCTAAGAGAACCAAAAATTGCACTTCCTAGTCTTTTTTTCAGCTAAATCTCTGGAATTCATTTAGAAGATATTTACCTAAGACTTGAATTCAGACCAGAATTCACTGGGGAGGATAGCACCAAAGGGGCATCCATCTTACTTTTGTGACTCTAGCAGACAAGGAATGACTCTAGGACTGACAGCTCTGAGGACTAATTCCTAATCTTCACATTTTACCTAAGATGTATTTGTAGAGCCAACAGTTGTGCTTGGACAGCTGTGGTTGGAAGAGCTTCCTCGTTACAGTTCTCTCCTTTGGCCAGTTCTGTCATGATATGACAGAAAGCCCACACAGAATTTGTTCTTCCAACCTTTTAAACAATTTTGTAAAGCATCTCATTTGCAATGGTAATATCCACTCTGATTTAAATACATAGAATGGTTTCCGTTATCTGTAACTGAACACTAATTGATATGGTCATCCATAAGAATTACTACTTATTGATTGAAATGATCTGATATCATTGCAACGTTGTTTGAATATAATAGTACACGCAAGCTAGACTTCATCTGAAGGACTCAGCTAAAAAAAAAGTTTCCTTGCATTGATAACATCCCTGAGTTACAACTAAAATACAAAAATACATCCTAAAAATTATGTTTGAACCCTCTCATTTTTTATATGTGGAAACTGAGTCTTAAAAAATGTATGTGATTGGCAGAAACAAAAACAAATTTTGAATAGTCAAAGGAATTTAGACTTAGAACATTTAACAGCTCATATCTCACACTTAGAAAATAATTATAGGATGAAAGATCAAGTCAGACAAGCAAAAAGAATGGGAAAGTGCAAAGGACCCTTACTTGGTGACTTTTTTTCTTTTAAAGGACTTTTCCAGATATATCAACAAAAATATCTACCTACTTCACCTTGGTAAAAAATTAGTCATACAGTATCTACTAGTTAAATTTAAAAATCTGAAAAAAAATAAAATCACACTAAGAAGGTGTTGAAAAATTATATTGACGCCTCTCTGCAATAATCCTCTTCCTACATTTCTTCCTCCTCCTTTTCCTACTTCCCTACTTCTATCTCTTTATGTTATTTTGCTTTGATTAATTTTAACTTATTTTTCCGGGAATAATCATGTCCAGATTGAAGTCCTGTGCCTTTATCAAAAGTATCACCATGAATGGAAATACTGAACAAATATTTGAGAACTTCTCTATACCAAGTAAGACAGTAGGTAGCCTCTATTTAATGTAAATATAATCTTTTTTCCTTCTTTCACAAGTTTAGCATATAGTAGAGACATATAGAGCAAACTATACCAAGATATGAATCAATAACATTACATTGAATTCTGAAAGAATTATAAAAGACTGACATGAATCAATTGGTGAGAAAATAATGTACGAAGAAGCCAATCTATTAACATTTGTGTTTAGGCAAGTATTCACTCACCATATTATTGGTATATAGTCACTATCTTGGCCTTTTAGCTTTATAGAGAAGAAGGGCAGTACGTGTGACAGAGAAAGTTATTAATCTTTAAATGTATCCCTCAAAAGTATCTTTACTCTGTATGGAAAAATATATAGAAAGACTTTTCTTCTTTTAAATATTTTTAGTTTCTTCTAACTACTTCATAATATTTAGACTCTCTAGGCTATGTTATTACTGCATTTAAATGCAAAAATTTGTTTTCCATATTTGTGTTAAATTTTCAGATATGTATCAATAATAATACTGACACTTCCCTTTCATATCACCTTGTTTTACATTGTACAGTAAATTTCCTTTTAACTTTAAAATTTTAAAATCTTGGCCACAAAATTAACATTTAAAAATTTTCTTAATACAATAAGAATATTATATATAAGATTCTCTGTGACTTTTTCTTCCATTTTATTGCATAGTTATGTTTAAGAGGCTTCATATGTTACAATCTTTCTTTTTAGATAAAACTTAAAACTTCTCGTAATCTAATTTAGCTTTAATAACATTACATGACAAGTATTTAATGAGTTCTAAATATTTACAGCTAAGAAATCCTTATCTTTTTTTTTCCCAAAGTCAGCAATGATGTTACCAAAAAATCATATGGGGTAAGAAAATGAATCTCATTAAACACTCTTATAAACACTCCCACACATAGATACATCAACAAAAACAACCAAAATTATACTGAGCAAAGACTATACTGAAGAAATAATGGCAACAAATCTCATAGCAAATATAAATGTCACTCTACTGTTCAGGAATGAATCAGAAACCAAAGTAAAACCAGCTTATTATTTCAAATACAAATGAATATTTACCTTTACTTCAAGAATTTTAATTTGGGTTATACAGATATTTTCAGTGTAGCACCCTTCACGAAAGTAGACAAGAAATACAGCTATACTCTGTGTAGAGTGTGGCAGGGGCACAAACAAGAATATCCACATTTTCAGAAAGAAAAAAAGAAAGAATGTCTATTTACATATGTAATAATTTAAGTCTTATATAGATAAACTGTTCACTACACACAATGAGTGATTCATTTGATACACAACACTGGTGAATTCTTCTCACAAACTCTATCAGTGACTGACTTTGCATTTGTGATTTGGAATCAATTAATCCCATATCTTGTTAAAGTTAATACAGGAAGAAGGAGAAAAAGCGGTTTTCTTAGCAAACAACATCAATACTTTACTTAGAAGAGAGAAGCTTTATACATTTAATGAGTCTCTTTTCAGTTCTGATTCTTCTAGTGCATTTTCTAACCAGAGGTTATGCCATTTGTAAGTCAGGATATGAAAAATGAATCCTTTTTTAGGGTAAATTTTGAAATTTTAAAAATTCAGATTACCCTTTAGAGTTGTTTACAATTCTCTTAATGTTAGTCAATTATGTATCCCCATACATCATAACCTGAGTCTAAAATATTGACAAAATTCTTGTGCTTTATGAGCAATGCAAGCATTTACCGGCAGAAATCAAACCACAAATGACTAAGACACTATTACATACTGAGATTATGTATAGAGTGTGAAAATTGTGATTGAAAAGCAGTTTCTGAATCAGCATACTCTGGTATGGTAGTACATCTCTTTGCATCAATTTCTGCCATATATATCATCTCCACCATTGAAAACAAACCCCTCTGAGGCATGACAGTACCTGATACAATCAAGAAATTTGTGCTAGAATAACAAAATTGCATTGATAAATAAGTTTTCCATTTTAGTGACTTCTCCATTTTTAGTTATTTTTTATCTCTGTTTCTGACGGTAAACTTACTGTTGCATAATTTAGAAAGATTAAACTGCATTGGCTGATATGACTTTGAAAGACATTGAATTAGAACTTTAGAGTTTCCGAGGAAAGAAAAAAACTGTGATACTGTGACATATTTTCAATGTGTGTGGTTCCCAAACATTTGAAGAAAAACGGTCAGAATGTTCAAGGTTAATAGCCTAGAACCACTGTCAACACTGGCAAGTTACAAAGTAAACTTTCACTGGATTTAAGGTCAAGTGGTTTTGCCTGCCTCCCTTTTCCTCTTTCTTTCTCTCCTTTTGTTTTCTTCCTGATTTCTTTTGATGTTGAAAAATGATTTCAGACATTTGACTTAAACAGCTATGCAGTAATGCATTCCATTATGCTCTCTTTTGTTTCATCAAAGCAATAAAAATTATGATAGATCAAGAAAACATCATATCAGTCATAGAGAAATATTAAAAAAAGTCTGTTTAGGGCTTCCCTGGTGGCCCAGTGGTTGAGAATCTGCCTGGTAATTCAGGGGACACAGGTTCGAGCCCTGGTCTGGGAGGATCCCACATGCCGTGGAACAACTAGGCCCATGAGCCACAACTACTGAGCCTGCATGTCTGGAGCCTGTGCTCTGCCACAAGAGAGGCCACGATGGTGAGAGGCCCACGCACCGCGATGAAGAGTGGCCCCCACTTGCCACAAGTAGAGAAAGCCCTCATATAGAAACGAAGACCCAACACAGCCAAAAATAAATAAATAAATAAATAATTTAAAAAGCCAAGCATTTGAAGCCCTTTAAAAAAAAAAAAAGTTTGTTTATTTCATAAAAAATAGTAGAGTAGAATTCCTCTGTTGCTGTGGCCATGCTCAAAGCTCAATTAGATGATGATGATGGGGAGAAGAAGGAGGAGGAGGAAGAGGAAGAACACCTATTTTTAAAAATGCCAGGGGTTGGGCTTCCCTGGTGGCGCAGTGGTTGAGAGTCCACCTGCCGATGCAGGGGACACGGGTTCGTGCCCCGGTCCGCGAAGATCCCACATTCCGCAAATGCCAGGGGTCACCCTAGCAGCATTAGCCATATTTTTTAAAAATAGTTTTAATAAAAATCCTGTAAGGAAGGTAATTTTCATTATGTTCAGAATTTTGTGAGGGAATTTTCTGTGGGTAAATGATAAAAAGCATTTTAAAATTGTGATTATGATAAGTAAGTATAGGTGAACTTAATTTTCTTTTTCTTTATTCACTTATTTTACATTATGACTGAATGCTAACTATGCACCAGGTATTATATTCAGCACTGAGGATATAGCAGGTAACAAAACAAAAAATTTACTCATACTGAATTTACACTTCAATGTAAAGAACAAGTAAAACAGATACATAAGGAGCTAGGGTCTTTAGATAAATAGTTGATTCCAGACCTGGAGCAGGGAAAATTCAAGATGAGCTTGTAGTGTCTTATATTATCAGAATGTAAGCAAGTGCTAAACAAACCAACAGGCAAAGAAACAAACAAAAATAAACCCACAAATTGATGGGAGTGTGTATGTCAAAAGGACACAGGGGTCAGCTCCAAAGGTGGAAAAATTTGAGCAATAAGATAAATAATGATAGTATCTTACCCAAAGAATAAAATAAATAGGCCTTAACAATGTAAATAAATGATTGAATAAATAAATAAATGGAGGAGAAAAGACACATTTTCCTTTCAAAAGAATTTGAAAATCTACATATAGATAATCTCCCTTTCAGGAGCTGGAGTTTAATTTCCCTCCCCTTGAGTTTGAGCAGAATGTAGAAACTTGGATAGAGTATAAAAAGGGAAAAGTAGTGCCATTACAATGAAGACATATGTGAGAAACCAAGTGTTCAAGGTTAACATCATCAGTGGTGAGTCACACTGATACCATGTATCTCTGATATGATGCCTGTCACTCTGTCGTATTCTTCCCCCAAATCCATAACCCTAGTCTGATTATGACAAAGCATCATACAAACTCAAACTGAAGGGCATTCTAAAAAATACCTGACCAAATCTCTTCCAAAGAGTGAAGGTCATGAAAAACAAGGGAAGACTAAGATAACAATTAGAGATGAGAAGGACTAAGGAGACATGGTATTTAAAAGGGTCATGGGATCCTGGATTGGATCCTGGAACAGAAAGAAAGATATTACTGGAAAAACTAGAGAAATATGAATAAATCTGTTGTTTAGTTAATAGTATTGTACCAAAGTTAGACTTGAAATTTTGACAAATGAAACTTCGTTACGAATGATGCTAGCATTAGAGGAAGCTGGGTAAAATTTCTACTATTTTTGCAACTTTTCTGTACATATTATTCCAAAATAAGAAGTTTTTGCTTATTTTGAAGTGGATTATGTATCATTCATATATATGTGTGTGTATATATATATATATATACATATACATATACATATATATGCCATATATATACAGCAATTGTTGTAGAGTTAAGTAAAACTGAAGAGAGTGCCAGGGAATGGAATGCTTAGCCACAAAAGCCCTCCGCAAGAAGTTGACAATGATGACGATGACAAAAGAAGAGAAAGAACAATCCACCTATATTCAGCTATCTGCCATCCAGGCACACGAAACAGCAAGAGCTAAGGCCTGGAGGAGAGAGTTTCTGGAGTTTTATGCATTTGAACTGTTCATTTTTAATAAAGTGGCATAATGAAAATGGTTACTCCTCGTAAAGTTATGAACTTAAAGTGATCATTTTTTTCACACCATTGCTTTCTGTTTTATTCAGTTCAGTCTTTAATAGAATATATACATCAAATCATTTTTTTAGGTATTGTATTTTTATTTGGGAGTTGAGACTGAACTGTCTTATTAAAATATTTTGACACTTGAATTTTAAAATAATAGTAAAATCCTTTGGGTCACTCTAAAATTTTTTTTAAAGAAATCTTGTCTGAAATCACGTCCTTTACTTTCTAAACACACACACATATATATTTTTAAATATTGTAATGTAAAAACATTAAATGTAAAATCTTTAAAATAATAAGACTGGGAAGCGAAACAATAAGCATAAATTTGGATTAGAAGGGCTTGTCATCTGAGTTCTGGCTGTTTCAAAGCTTTACATATTTATTCAATCATCTTTTCAGACACCTGCCTACTAGTATATGTTAGAAATAGTAGTTAATGAGAATAAGAACATTCATAGTAAGTGGCTAGCATCTCATTTGATTAAATTGACTTGCCAGTAATTGCAGTCTTGATTTTGGTCCCAGTGGCTATTTTTAGTCTTTTTATTAATTGATTATCAATTCACTGATGAAATAATTTTACTTATATTCTTGTCATAGCTATCTTTATAAACAGGTTTTGTATTATGCTAGAAGCTGTGAAACCTCCTAAATCAAAGTATTCTTATTCATTTTAAATCCCTACTTCATTATAATTCTAAATAATAACCATAAATTGGAAAAAAGTCTATTCAGTCAAAAATTACAAATCTTCAACAAATGGTACTGAGACAACTGGATAACCACATACAAAAGAATGAAGCTGGACCCTTACCTCACTCCATATGCAAAAATTAACTCAAAATGTATGAACAACATAAATATAGGAACATATTTTTGCATGACAACTTGAGGATTATAAAAATTTTCAATATAGACAGAAATAATTTTAAATTTGTTATTTTACCAAATCATTTATTTCAAAGCACCTCTGAAACTAGTATTTGTCCTTTCTCAGTAACCTGATGTCCAGACATTAATATAAGCTCTGTCTAGGATAACAGAGATTCTGATTACTCCCAACATACACTGTACATTTTTTATTTTTAGTAAAATCTACACTGCTCGCATTTTTTGCAGCAAGATTTAGCCATGTGATTTAGTTCTGATCAATGATATAAAATGATGCGTGCAATTTTCAGGTTATACTTTCAAAAAGAAAGAGGCATGCCAGGTGTTAAGATTCCGCAAGCAAAAAAAAAAACAAGACAGCACCTTTCCCTAACACCCTGGAGATGCCATGTCTACCCTGAACTGTTCAAACTTCGTTATAAAAGAGAGAAATAATCTTCTATCTTGTCTACCATTGTTTCTGTTGGGTCTTTGGTGCAACAATGAAACCTGTATTCTAACTTATACAAGAGACAACGGCTAGGTAACTATTTTTTTGAGAGTCTTGGAAGTTTACTTTCTGGAATTAGAGAGTCCATAACCATTACCAAAAAAAAAAAAAAAAAAAAAGGCTTTATTTAAGAAATTTGCCAGAAAGGGCACTTCAGTTTTACAAAAATAAAGCAAATGCTTTCTTTTGTTCCTGGTTAAGTAAATGCAGCTCTGAATCTAAATGTTGGATATTGGCTTATTACTTATAAGTATAAATTATAGCAAGATAGACAGTGAGACACATATCAGTTTGTGCTAATGAAGAATGTTAAAAACACTGTTATCCACAAAGTGTTATTTAAGAATAAATAACCCAAACATAAAAAAACTCTCCCTGTGTGACAAGGAAGGTGGAGTTTTCCCCTTGTTGCTGGAGTATTTATCTTAAAAAAAATTACCTTTTTCCATATCGTTGGGTCTTGGATTTAGGTGAATGATAGGAAGGACCTGCTTTCTGGTACTGAAAGGCTCTTTAGTGCAATATGGAATTCCTTCATTAGGAAAGTAAGGCACCCTGGAGATAGATTTTAAAATTTATGAATACAAACATAATCACTGGAAATGATTCTCTAATTTCCTTTCCATGCTATATTTCTAAAGTATCTTAACTTTATGAAGCACTAGCTTAGTTTCTGAGGAATTTTGGACAGTTAAGGATCAACTGCATTTGTGCTTAAAGAAAAATGATATTAAGCTAGTAATCAACTTGAAGATATGAGATCGTAAAGACGAATCTATAAAATTCTTGAATAAACAATATTTATAGTATCCAGAGTAAATAGAGTAGTGCAAGATAGATAATGGTAGAACATATAAGCATTACTTGAGACTGCCTGAAGAACTTGAGGTAAAAAATGACATGAAAAAGATCAGGCTTTCTGCAGAAATGAGGCAAGAACAGGTAAAGAAAAAAAAAAAAAAACTATTCGGTTGTACGTCATATTTACCGGTACAAACAACTAACTCTCTTAAAGTAGCATTAGGGTGTTACTAACACAGAAACCAAATCTTCACCCCCCTATCAGAGGTATCTGGTCCTAGTCTCTCTCTCCCTCTCCCTCTCCCTCCCTCTGTCTTTTACCTCTTTCTTGCTTTTGATATCTTGCTCTTGCTGTTTCAAATACTTTTCCCTTTAAGTCTATTTTGCACAGAATTCTAAACCTCTTTTACATTGCATTCGCCTTCATTTTTTATAGTTTATTTTCTTTAGAATCCTAAAACTCTGTCATGTGGATTATGAGCCTAGCTCAGTTCTGAATGGAGAAAAGAGTTGTGTTAGGCATGCTAATCACAGGACAAAGAATTTAGTCAAGAGAGCATGAAAACCTCAACTGAAAAACACAATTCTTCAAGGTTCCAAAGCCAATTGTGATTAGAAGAGTTTCAACATACTATAAGACAATCACTGTCATAGAACAATGAACTAATACTCTCTAAAATAATATCATTGAATATTAGTTATAGCTAGTCTAAAGGGAATTATGCAATGCAAGTTAGATGGATTTATTTAATGAAGAATATCAAGCTAATGAAAAGGTGTGTACAGTAACATCTACTATCAAAAAAGAAAAGAAAAACAACTATTGGAATATATTTAAAGTATGTAACTTAGTGTTTTAAAAGTGGTTTTATGTAATCATTGAGCTAACTTTGTTGGTGGAAACCCAATATTTGACTTTTGGGTAGATGAGGCATTGTAGGTTGTCTACCTCTCAATTATTTGAACCACCCCACATATTATTGTTTTATATGTTGCTGGACTGGGTTTTCTATCTCCAACCATTTTTAGGATAATAGACAAAATCAAAATTTGATATTATAGAAGTATCCTTAGTAAGTAGAAAGAAACAAATCTTCTAACAAAATTACACAACAGCTCAGAGACGCTCTACAACTATGACAAGAAAACAATATGTACCATTCTTGTAAAGGTTTCAAAACAACACTAGAGGGGCATACCTGGTGGCGCAGTGGTTGAGAGTCCGCCTGCCGATGCAGGGGACACGGGTTCGTGCCCTGGTCTGGGAAGATCCCACATGCCGCGGAGCGGCTGGGCCCGTGAGCCCTGGCCGCTGAGCCTGTGCGTCCGGAGCCTGTGCGCTGCAACAGTGAGAGGCCCGCGTACTGGAAAAAAAAAAAAAAAAAACTTTTTAGAATTACTGCTTTGAGGTGATTTGGGGTTATCACAATAATGTTACTGTCTGTATTAAGTACTGTGACTTGACACCACATTATCAGGTAGCATGGGGGTACACAGAGGTCAGAAAGGTGGGGGACAGGGGTACACAAGCTCTGTCTTTAAATAGGAAAGACGGATCCAGCTCTTTGTTTCTTGTTTGGTAATTTTTAACCTTTTCCATTTTCTAAAAAATAGAATTGCTTGCCTCCCAAGCATAATTCCACACACAGCTTACCATATTGACTTCCTGTTCCAGTTTTTACACGAAGAAATGTTAACTATTTGACCTTGTCTGTTTTGTTTTTCTCCATTTTATATTTTGCCTGCCATGGTTATGTGTTTAGAGAAGATTATAGAAGTACGAACTCATCATAGCATTTTTACTGGAAGTTCTACCTGTTTTATTCTTTAGAACATTTATAACAGCAAACAAACAATGTATTTCTTGAAGATTGGTAAAAATGCTCACCTGAGGGGGACGAGGGTAAGATGGCGGAAGAGTAAGACGCGGAGATCACCTTCCTCCCCACAGATACACCAGAAATACATCTACACGTGGAACAACTCCTACAGAACACCTACTGAACGCTGGCAGAAGACCTCAGACCTCCCCAAAGGCAAGAAAACTCCCACGTACCTGGAGGGGATTCAGAGCTCTGCTTAAAGGAGCTCCAGAGACGGGCACGAGCCGCGACTAAAAGCGGGGACCCCAGAGACGGGCAGGAGACGCTAAGGCTGCTGCTGCCGCCACCAAGAAGCCTGTGTGTGAGCACAGGTCACTATCCACACCCCGCTTCCGGGGAGCCTGTGCAGCCCGCCACTGCCAGGGTCCCGGAAACCAGGGACAACTTACCCGGGAGAACGCACGGGCACGCCTCAGACTGGTGCAACGTCATGCCGGCCTCTGCCACCGCAGACCCGCCCCGCACTCCGTGCCCCTCCCTCCCCCTCGGCCTGAGTGAGCCAGAGCCTCCGAATCAGCGGCTCCTTTAACCCCATCCTGTCTGAGCGAAGAACAGATGCCCTCCAGCGACCTACACGCAGAGGCGGGGCCAAACCCAAAGCTGAGCCCCTGGGAGCTCTGAGAACAAAGAAGAGAAAGGGAAATCTCTCCCAGCAGCCTCAGGAGCAGCGGATTAAAGCTCCACAATCAACTTGATATACCCTGCATCTGTGGAATACCTGAACAGACAACGTATCATCCCAAATTGAGGAGGTGGACTTTGAGAGCAAGATTTATGATCTTTTCCCCTTTTCCTCTTTTTGTGAGTGTGTATGTGTATGCTTCTGTGTGAGATTTTGTCTGTATAGCTTTGCTTCCACCATTTGTCCTAGGGTTCTATCTGTCCGTTTTTTTAAAAAATTTTTTCTTAATAATTATTTTAATAACTTTACTATATTTTATCACACTTTATTTTACTTTATCTTCTTTCTTTCTTTTTTCCTTCCTTCCTTCCTTCCTTCCTTCCTCCCTCCCTCTCTTCTTTCTTTCTTTCTACTTCTACTAATTCTTGCTTTCTACTTTTTCTCCTGTTTATTCTGAGCTGTGTGGATGAAAGGCTCTTGGTGCTGCAGCCAGGAGTCACTGCTGTGCCTCTGAGGTGGGAAAGCCAACTTCAGGACACTGGTCCACAAGAGAACTCCCAGCTCCATGTAATATCAAACGGCAAAAATCTCCCAGAGAGCTCCATCTCAACACCAGCACCCAGCTTCACTCGACGACCAGCAAGGTACAGTGCTGGACACTCTATGCCAAACAACTAGCAAGACAGGAACACAACCCCACCAATTAGGAGAGAGGCTGCCTAAAATCATAATAAGTCCACAGACACCCCAAAACACACCACCAGACGTGGACCTGCCCACCAGAAAGACAAGATCCAGCCTCATCCACCACAACACAGGCACTAGTCCCCTCCACCAGGAAGCCTACACAACCCACTGAACCAACCTTAGCCACTGGAGACAGACATCAAAAACAGTGGGAACTACGAACCTGCAGCCTGCAAAAAGGAGACCCCAAACACAGTAAGATAAGCAAAATGAGAAGACAGAAAAACACACAGAAGATAAAGGAGCAAGACAAAAATGCACCAGACCTAACAAATGAAGAGGAAATAGGCAGTCTACCTGAAAAAGAATTCAGAATAATGATAGTAAGGATGATCCGAAATCGTGGAAATAGAATAGACAAAATGCAAGAAACATTTAACAAGGACCAGAAGAGCTAAAGATGAAACAAACAACGATGAACAACACAATAAATGAAATGAAAAATACTCTAGATGGGATCAATAGCAGAATAACTGAGGCAGAAGAATGGATAAGTGACCTGGATGATAAAATAGTGGAAATAACTACTGCAGAGCAGAATAAAGAGAAAAGAATGGAAAGAACTGAGGACAGTCTCAGAGACCTCTGGGACAACATTAAATGCACCAACATTCGAATTATAGGGGTTTCAGAAGAAGAAGAGAAAAATAAAGGGACTGAGAAAATATTTGAAGAGATTATAGTTGTAAACTTCCCTAATATGGGAAAGGAAATAGTTAATCAAGTCCAGGAAGAACAGAGAGTCCCATACAGGATAAATCCAAGGAGAAAGACACCAAGACACATATTAATCAAACTGTCAAAAATTAAATACAAAGAAAACATATTAAAAGCAGCAAGGGAAAAATAACACACAAGGGAATCCCCATAAGGTTAACAGCTAATCTTTCAGCAGAACCTCTGCAAGCCAGAAGGGACTGGCAGGACATATTTAAAGTGATGAAGGAGAAAAACCTGCAACCAAGATTACTCTACCCAGCAAGGATCTCATTCAGATTTGATGGAGAAATTAAAACCTTTACAGACAAGCAAAAGCTGAGAGAGTTCAGCACCACCAAACCAGCTTTACAAGAAACACTAAAGGAACTTCTCTAGGCAAGAAACACGAGAAGGAAAAGACCTACAATAACGAACCCAAAACAATTAAGAAAATGGGAATAGGAACATACATATTGATGACTACCTTAAATGTAAATGGACTAAATGCTCCCACCAAAAGACATTAGCTGAATGGATACAAAAACAAGACCCATATATATGCTGTCTACAGGAGACCCACTTCAGACCTAGAGACACATACAGACTGAAAGTAAGGGGATGCAAAAAATATTCCATGCAAATGGAAACCAAAAGAAAGCTGGAGTAGCAATTCTCACATCAGACAAAATAGACTTTAAAATAAAGACTATTAGAAGAGACAAAGAAGGACACTACATAATGATCAAGGGATCGATCCAAGAAGAAGATGTAACAATTGTAAATATGCACCCAATATAGGAGCACCTCAATACATAAGGCAAATACTAACAGCCATAAAAGGGGAAATCGACAGTAACACATTCATAGTAGGGGACTTTAACACCCCCCTTTCACCCATGGACAGATCATCCAAAATGAAAATAAATAAGGAAACACAAGCTTTAAATGATACATTAAACAAGCTGGACTTAATTGATATTTATAGGACATTCCATCCAAAAACAACAGAATACACATTTTTCTCAAGTGCTCATGGAACATTCTCCAGGATAGTTCATATCTTGAGTCACAAATCAAGCCTTGGTAAATTTAAGAAAATTGAAATTTTATCAAATATCTTTTCCGACCAGAACGCTATGAAACTACTGTACATGTATGTCACCTGAGGGCATCTGTTCTTCGCTCAGACAGGACAAGGTTAAAGGAGCAGCTGATTTGGGGGATCTAGCTCACTCAGGCCAGGGGGAGGGAGGGGTACGGAATGCGGGGTGAGCCTGAGGTGGCAGAGGCCGGCGTGATGGTGCACCAGCCTGAGGCACGCCGTGTGTTCTCCCGGGGAAGTTGTCCCTGGATCACGGGACACTGGCAGTGGCGGGCTGCACAGGTCCCTGGGAGGGGAGGTGTGGATAGTGACCAGTGCTTGCACTCAGGCTTCTTGGTGGCTGCAGCAGCAGCCTTAGCGTCTCACGCCCATCTCTGGAGTCTGTGTTGATAGCCATGGCTCATGCCTGTCTCTGGAGCTCTTTTAGGTGGCTCTCTGAATCCCCTCCACTGCGAAACAAAGAGGCAAGGGTAAAAGTCTCTTACCTCTTCTGCAGTTCCAGACCTTTCCCAGACTTCTTCCCTGCTAGCTGTGATGCACTAGTCCCCTTCAGGCCGTGTTCACGCAGCCAACCCCAGTCCCTCCCTGGGATCCGACCTCCGAAGCTGTAGCCTCAGCTCCCAGCCCTCGCCTATCCCGGCGGGTGAGCAGACAAGCCTCTCGGGCTGGTGAGTGCCGGTCGGCACCGATCCTCTGTGCAGGAATTTCTCCACTTTGCCCTCCGCACCCATGTTGCTGTGCTCTCCTCCATGGCTCTTAAGCTTCCTCCCTCTGCCACCCGCAGTCTCCACACACTAAGGGGCTTCCTAGTGTGTGGAAACGTTTCCTCCTTCACAGCTCCCTCTCACTGGTGCAGGTCTCATCCCTATTCTTTTGTTTGTTTTTTCTTTTTTCTTTAGCCCTACCCAGGTACTTGGGGAGTTTCTTGCCCTTTGGGAGGTCTGAGGTCTTCAGCCAGCATTCAGTAGGTATTCTGTAGCAGTTGTTCCACATGTAGATGTATTTCTGATGTATTTTGGGGGAGGAATGTGATCTCCACTTCTTACTCTTCCACCATCTTCAAGCTCCTTCCTGTGACTATATTTAAATTTACTTTTACATCATTGCTATATTCTACCTCTAATTTTTCTGAGATTATACTTGAAATTTTTTTTATAGAAAATCATTCATTTTATTTAGATTCAGATTAAAACACTTCTATATTATATTGTTTTATAATTTGTATTCATGCTATTTTTATAATTTAATTCCTCCATTGCTCTAATATTATTTTGTTCTGATTTGGGGAAAATTTATGTGTATATGTGTGTATATGTATCTGGGTTTTTTTTCAATTCTTCCATATATATATGATATTTATCGTTTAGTTACTTAATTTGCATAAAGATATGTATACATATGTTAATGAAAGGCCAAGCTTTGCAAATATACAAAGGACTTCTGACCAAAATACACTTCTTTTCTTTTCTGATACATAATCATATATCTATTAAAATGATGTATCTATGCATACATATGTTTTTGGGGAAAAAAAAGAATCAAATTTATAGAAAAGATAGCATGAAAAAGGATATATTAAAGAACTCCCATATATCATTTACACAGATTTACCTATAGTCAATATTTTACCTTATTTTACTACATTTGCTTTTTTACTTTGTGTGTGTGTGTGTGTGTGTATGCACACATGAATTTAATTTTCTTTTTAATAATTTAAGATTGAGTTTCAAATATAATGGTACTTTAACCCTAAATGATAGATCACCATACATTTCCTAAGAATAGGGATAGATTATTACATAATCAAGATACAGTTATCAAAGAAGATTTTGATATTATACTTTTATCTAATGTAGTGTCCATATTCTGATTTTTTCCCAGTTGAACCAATCATGTGCTTATTCTCATTTCTTTTATTCTGGTGCAGGGGATCTGATTTTCCATCAGTTGCCACACTCTTCAGCATCATTTAAACTGGAACATAGCAAGAGCTTTTTGTATTTTTCCAATGGCAGTTTTAAGGAAAACCTTTTTTTTTTTTTAAATAGAAATTTCATTATTTGGGGTTTGTTTGATGTTTTCTATTATTAGATTCAGGTTACATATTCCAGGGCAAAATTCTACATAAGTGATATTGTGTTCTCAGGATGTCATCTTTCGCACATGATATTCATTTACCCCTCATTGGTGGCATTGATTCTGTTCATATAGGCACAGTCTCATGTGATTTCTTCACTGGATATTTGCTTATACTTAGTTTATAAAACCAAGCAAATACACAGTCTTTGCTGAAATATTTCCCCAGCTAGAGCCCTTCCCTCTCCACCATCTGTCTACCTATTTTGCTCTCATCTTTATTTTTTTTATTATTAATTAATGTATATTAGTATTTGTATAGTTGCATTGATTTATTTTTTCTTTACTGTTGTTTATGATTCATTTTTGTGCTTAACTTTTCTGATATTCCTGTTGTCCAACATTTGGCTAATGGGGGATTTTTCTCAGTTCACTGACAATCTAGGAGAGAAGCAAGGTAAATGTGTATGATTTGTACTGTCATTTAGAACTGAGAATCATTATATATTAATTTTAATTTCCAAAAACATCTAACTAAATGACTTAGTTGTTAGATATATTCAAACCATGTCACACCCTTTAATAATCATCATCATGACCAAAATAAAGCATTCAATTTTAGCTGTTCAGTGTCCATAAGTAAGTAACAGAGCACCAAAATTCACCCATACAATCTAACATTTCCAGGACAGAAGAATATGTATCCATACTTGACTATGTTATTAAAAAAGTGTTCACAAAATGTCAATATTCTACAACCTGTAGTATGCACTCTTATTTCTAATGAGCACCAAGTAAATATAATTTATTTAGTAAAACAACTTTTTTTGAAAGAGAATCATTATCTATTAAATAATGCGTGCCTTGATAATTTAAAATTCTGATATATTTATACATTCATAAATAATAATTCAAGGTATTAGATGATACCACATAGAATCAATGTCTCTTCAGCTGTTGCTTCTCTATAATCCTATTTAAAAATACTCAAAAATTATTAAGGCAAAAATTCATAATATTTTCAACATTGGGTGACAAAATATTATCAAACAATATGAGATCTTTGGATATAAGAAGGCTGAAGTTGGAAAGTAGGTCTCAGTGTTCTTTACTGGGAATGCTCCTATTTATAAAAGTTTATGTGATTTTCTTTCAAGGCTATGCAGAGTGAAGTGAAAGTGATTGTGAATATTGAGTGAAATCTTTACATATATGAGGTTAAGAATAAAATTGAAAGTATGACTTTATTTGGTTTGGTTTGGAGGGAAGCAGAATCAGGGAAATGTGTACTAAAGCATGCAGAGGACAACAATATAGTATTAAAAGGTACTATGAATAATTATATTTATAAATTATACAGCAGTTGAGAAACAAAGTCTCAGCAACTTATAGCCCAATAAATAGAGATGAAAACAAGACTGGAGGTAGAAGAAATTCTAGGAAATTTCCAATCCAGATAAATATTGTGGAAGGTGTAATATATAGTTCAGGAAATATAGCAGGCTATTGGAACCAATCCTCCTGCTGATAGCAACTTAAAATGCAGGATTAAAAAAAAATTCTTAAATGCATAGAACAGGTGCAAATGTAGGAAATAATTATAATGATACAAACTAAGATAAAGTGAGATTAAAGATAAGACAACAATATCAGTTTTGATAAATCTTGTGCGGTACAGAAGAAACAGCCTTGAACTCTTGACTATCCACTATTCTTTCAAAATATACACCCCAAGAGACTGGAAAGACAATTTTTTATTGTTGAACAGAGTCAAGGAAAATATGTTCCAGAGAAACTGGAACCAAAACCTGGCCTTTGCAGTCCCAATGTATTATACTTAGAGCCTCCAATTAAACCTTCAAGTCATATGCTGAAGTTAAATTGATATGGGACTGGATGGTGCCCCTATTTACTTGGCACAGAGAGTGCATTCTCTCTGGAAAAACAAACACCTTTATTCTGGACCCCCTGAAATCCCTACAAATATTTTTAGCAGCCTATGATAAAAAAAAAAAAAAATCCATGAATGTATGTAAACATGACACCATAACAAAGATCAGCAGTAACCACAGGTAACAGAAGCAGTGTGATATATTATTCAGAGATGTGGATTATTAGTCACAGATTAATTTTTAAAAATTGAACACTGTACTTAAACAAAAGTTGACTTTCAAGAAATTGGGTATTATTAAAGTTTAGCTCATAAATGAGGAAAAGAATCAAACTGATTTTTTAGGACATTTAAAAGACTAATGGAAGTTAAAACAAAATGTCCAGGTTTTAATAACAGTATAGACTTAGCTAAGGAAAAAATTGGAAAAGTGGAAGACACGTCAGAAGCAATTATCCAGATATCAGAGAGAGATAATTAGAAGTAAAACATGGAAAAAAATGTTAATAAATATGGAACATAAAATCTATATATGTTTTTATTTTTAATATTGTAAATGTTGAGAGAGAGAGAATAGGACAGAGGAAATGTTTGAGGATACAATAAAAATAAACGATGACATTTTCAGACCAGAAACTGAGCTTATTATGAACAAATAATTACTATGAAAACTTATAGTGAATATTTAGATAGAAGGAAGATAATCACAGAGTGATGAAACTTAGGAAAGAATTAAAGTGATCTCAGATGGAAGTCATGAGATGCGAAAAGGAATGAAGAACAAAAATCTGGTAAACATGAAAGTAAATTTATCAATGGAGATATATGTTTGGAGTCTAAAATAGTGTTGTATGTTAAAATGCATTAGAGAACTTATGTACAAATTGAGAGGAAAGCAATAGGAATTAAATTCCTTAATATCTTTTCTTGTTCAGGTGGAAGATAAAAGTGCCATTTAACTACAACTTTGATCATTTAAAAAGCATGCTGTGATTTCTAGAGTAATTATTAAAATAATAGAAATAGCTTTCATAACTTCAGAACAAGTAAAGAGAAAGCAATGGAATCACAAAAAAATAATAAGATTGAAAGGTAAGGTAAGAAGGTAGGGAAAAAGAAGCAAACTATAGATAAGTGGGACAAAGAGAAAGCATAAAATGAAATTTTCCATTTAAACAAGCATATCGATAATAATAAAAATGAAGTCGACTAAATGTTAGTGAAAATATAAAGAGTAGCTACTTGGGAAAAATCTATCAATATGTTGTAGAAACGAGAAATATGTAAAACACAAAGATAATGAAAGGCTGAAAGTAAAATGCAGAAAAAATACAAGCCATTGAAAAACTAAGAGAAGAAAAAAATTGATATTACCATATTAATAGCAGGAAAAAAAGAAATTTAAGTCAGATTGCATTATTAGCAATAAAGATATCAATTCATAATGATAAGCATTCCATACATCAAGCAGATATAATAATTTTAAATTTGTATATGTCTACAGGCATAGCCTCAATATACACATATTAGTTTCCTAGGGATGCTATAACAAAGTACCACAAACTGTGTGGCTTAATACAAGTTTTAAGTTCTAAAATTTCTGGAGGCCTGAAGTCCAAAATTAAGGTGTTGGCAAGGTTGGTTTCTTCTGGAGGTTCTGAAGGACAACCCATCCCATACCTCTCTCCAAGCTCATTGTGGTTGCTATCATCCCTTTGTATGTGTTTCTATCTCTGTTTTCTCTGTTTATAAAGACACTGGTCATTGCGTTAGGACCTACCCTAATCCATTATGACCTCATCTTAATTTAACTAACTACATCTGCAAAGACTATTTCCAAATAAAATCATATTCTGAAGTTGCAGGTAGATTTGAATTTTGGGAGGACATACAATACATAAGGCAAAAATTAATAATACAAAAAGAAACAGATAAATACATAACAATAGAGCCAAATATTTACACACCTCTCTTGGTAATTGATAGAAAAAACAGAAGGTTATTCAAGTTTAAACAATGTTTTCAAACACTAATGCTATATACATTAATGATAAGTATTGATCATATCCTAAAAAATTTTGGAAGTTTGAAATCATATTTAGCATAGTTGATCCAAAATTTAAATTGCCATCCTTGCATACATACAAAATTTACTTATCATGAGAGATATCCATTTTGGTAACATTTACTTTAAATTATACATTAATCTAGATAGATTGATGTATTTTTTTGAGATGCCCTTTCTCAACTTTTTTTTTCTGTTATTTATTTATTTATTTTTTGGTAAGGGCCCTTTATGAGGTTTTCTACTTATGCAATTATTTTCTATGCTTTATATTTTTTGATCATAATTACATTTTTATCAAGATTTTAAAAGTACTAACAAAAAGTAGTACATACATTCTTTCAGGATTTTAATCATTGTATGTGCCTACAGTTGGCCCTCCGTATCCATGGATTTCACACCTAGGGATACAGAGAACCTACTGTATGTATTGTAGTATGCCATTTTATATAGGGACTTGAGCATCTGTTCATTTTGGTATCTGTGGGGGATCCTGGAACCAATCTCCTGTGGATACCAAGGGACAACTGCAAAACATATTTTTCTTATAGCAAAGCTATATGATACATAAATATCTGTATATACATATACAGATATACATATTTATATACAGATATTTATATAATCATACATATATTCTAGTTTGATTGATTCTAGCTATTACATTTTTTCGCATTATCTCTTGGAAAACAATAATTCTACCAATTTTTTCTTTTCAAATTCATTATTTTTACCTTCATTTCATTATTACCTTTTTCCATATAGCTCAAGTTTGCTTTAATGTTCACATTTTAATCTCTTGAGGGAAACATATAATTTTTCACCTTAATACACTCCTGTTAGTAAGTGAAGAAAAAGATGTTATTTTGATGCAATGATCATTATTCTCTAAGAAATATAATTATAATTTTGATTTTTCTTTTTCCATCAGGTTCACTATTATTGTTTCAAAATTTTTCCAAATGAATATTTTATTAACTCTGTGATTAAGGTTTTACTGCAATTTAGAAATTATGTTGTATGATTTCTACTTTTTATAATATATTGAACTGTTTCATAACCAAGTATGTGATACCTTTTTATAAAAGTTCTAGAGCAAGCTGCATACTACATAAAGTATGAATTTTAAATGATGTATTATTATTGTTATTGCTGCTTTATAATTGCCTTCACTCATTTTATTATTGAAATTTTGAATACTGAATCTCACCTCTACTGTTCCTTTTTCACTTTCTCCTTGATTTCCATCAATTTTTAATTATTTTAACATATTGATATGTGCTTTTATCATTTGTACAAAGGTTTTTTATTTTTAAACTTTTCATAAATTGTTTACTTTGTAAATTTCACCAACCCTATTTCTTAAGGAATATTTATTAAACGGTATGTCCGTTATTAAAGTATAATAATTTGCTTAATGCAACTTGTAACAAAGGAGGACAGAGTAGAACAGATTAATAATAATTATGCCTGGTGTGCTGAGTACCTTCCTTGCCCTTCAGATCTAGATCCACCCTGTCCTGCGTTCTGAGATGCTGACATGTCTGTCCAATGGGAACAACCCAGTGGAGATCAGTAAAAGGAGGAGAATGGAGTTGAAGGTACCCTTCAGTGTTTCCTCTGCAGGCTGCATCCCTGGTTGAAAAGCCACAGCTCCTCTCCAAACAGCCTTCTCCACACATCTCCCTCTTCCTCTTCTTACCTTGAGGCTGAAGAGTTTTAATCTTGAGCTGCTGTTCCAGGCCCAATATCACTGCACTATCCTTTGAGGTTTTCTCACAATTTGTCCACAGCTTTTGTACACAGCCCCTTAAAAAATATATCTTCAAATTACCCATCTTGGATGTGCCATCTGTTTCTGGCCATACTGATATATCCTGACTGATATACCAGGACATTTTCTTGCAAATTACTAGGCCTCATGGAAACTGTATAACTCTTAGCCAGATTCTTGGTAATCAATCAGGTCCACTTCACTGATAAGACCCTTGATCTAGACCCACCATCTGGGCTCTCTTTTTAGTATGCAGTGTAAGAAAGTCACTTCCACTCTTGTATAGATTCTAAATTTGAGTATTACCACTATCCCAAACACATGTTTTCCAAACAATTTCAACTCTTTTTAACAGTGTTTCTGTGTTAAATTATGAAAAAAGGAAGTAAAATCCTTATATATCAAAGATCAACATTTTAAAAGGTTCTGG
The DNA here is from genome assembly GCF_964374135.1 of Grampus griseus. Classification (NCBI taxonomy): domain Eukaryota; kingdom Metazoa; phylum Chordata; class Mammalia; order Artiodactyla; family Delphinidae; genus Grampus; species Grampus griseus. The sequence goes on from NC_138997.1 coordinate 66,290,969, forward strand.
GAAAGAGATTTGCCATGTAAAACCTCAAATTAATTAAGTGATCAGAGGAATAAGACTGAGAAAATAATGGGTCTGGGGAAAAGAAAACAATGGGAGAGATATAAAAAAGCATTCTAAGTATTGAAGGAAAAGAAGAACCTTTCAATAAAAAATAATCAAAGTCAATAGGAAACACTACCAGAGATTGATAGCTGCTTTGAACAAAAGTGAACAATTTAAAGCATGAACGCATGTGAAGAGATTATTTTTTTCCAAATGCAACATCATTAGTAATCAAAAGGCGTAATGAAACAAGCATCAAAGCAGCTGAACTAATTATGACTAATTCTGATTGGGAAAATGGTTTTTTATTAGATAATTTAGAAACAAATAAGTTACCATGTACTGATAAGCAAAAGATACACCAAGGACTCCTTGCTCTGATTTTAAAAACAAAAAAGATTTCCTTTTGGAATCTGTATTTAAAGGCTTTATGCTTCACAAACACTTTCAGGAATTTACATTTGAAGGAAAACCTAACAAACTGGAACAAAATGACAAGTGTTTTGGTTTCCATTTTTTCTTTCTGTGTATAGGAGGGAAACAATTTGATTATTTCATGTAGATAAATGGAGGACAAATGAAATAATGTAACAAATGCATGTAAATTAGCAACCTGAGACTGAGTATTTTAGAAATATATTAGCCAAAAGTTATGTAGGCATGTTTTTGTGAGCATAATAGACACTTTTTTCTTAAGTAGTTATACAGATTTATATTTGACAATATAGCTTTTGAATAAATCATCCTGAAACAAAAATAGCTATGTGTCTACTATCTTCATGTTAGGTCACAGTGAACCACAATGCCAACGTTTAGTTTTCATTTCTACATACATTTCATTAAGTAATAGGCAGGATGATTCTTGCAGATAAACTCTGTACATTAGATATTTAAAATTGTTCTGCTCAAACTATTTAGAGAAATGATAGGCTGGTCACATTAAATTTAAAAATATGTCCTGTAGCAAAGGCTAGCTTACAGTGATTTTGGAAACTTGCTAAGGTAATCAAGAACAATTATACTACATTGTAAGCAGTTTCTAGAAGGGCCAGCAAGGATAATTTGTCTCTGAAAAATTTAAACACATTCATGCTAAAGTGTTTCATTTGTGCATGCTTGCACACACTCTTGCCTGAATTGAAAAACAGAGGAAGAGATTGATTAATAAAAAGAAATGTGATTAAGAGTTTGAATTGAAAAACAGAGGAAGGGATTAATTAATAAAAAGAAATGTGATTATAGATGAGACACAATGAAAAGTGAGGCTCTAAAATTAAAATGGGAAAATGTCAGAGGAAAATAGTACATGTCCACACTGTACTCTTCAGTGTGGGCATGGATATATCCTGCTTTGGTTAAATCATATCATTACTATAAATTTTAATTTTAACCTCAACCACACAGTATATTTTGATTACATTTCCTTTCTTGTATTCCTTTGTATTTTTTTCTAGTATTCATAAAGACATAATTTATTTTCAGTTAGTGTTGTATGTGTGCCAAGTAGGTTTTTTCCCACCCTCCTCTCCAGCAGTCATAAAATTTTTCTCAACACAGTCAAACACATCCGTCTGATTCTTTTTTTTTTTTTGGTTGTTTGGTTTTTCCCCAGTAATAGGCATTCTAAAGTTATCCATCCTCCTGCTCTAAACAATATTAGTGGGCTGCAGGTCTGTGCCACAGATGTCTGTCTGGGGTTTTGTTTTTCTGTTATTCAAGCAAATCCCTTTGCCCTCTTTTCTATTGGATTCACTGTCTCCTGTATGTATCACCTTCCTATTTCTCAATTGTGCTTCAGTTTCATGGAACATACTTCTGGGAACTTCTGGGGAAAGGGTACATAGGAGGAAGCTTTTAAAATGCTATATACATCTAGTATATCTTTACTTTTTCTTTACATTTAATAGGTAATTTAGCTAGTGTACAATTCTAAATTTCATCAGAATTTTAAAGGCATTATATTTTAATTCTCATTTCCAGTATTTCTCTTAAGAAGTTAATATGATTTTGATCTTTATTCCTTCATATTGTGATCTTTTAGTTATTCTTTACTCTCTATGGAAGTTCTCAGAAATTACTTTTTATCCTGGTGCTGTGATGTTTCTTAGTTATGCACTTTGGTATGTATCTTTTAAATTTCATTTTATTGGGTTCTAAGTAGGTCCATTCAATTCTGAGAAATAGTTTTCTGTTAGTTTTTAATAATCTGCTCCTTGCCTTTCTCTCTTTCCAGAAGTCCCACGAATAGATATTTGATCTCCAGGACTGAGCACTGATTTTTCTTATATTTTCTGAGACATTTTCATATCTTTTTCTTCCACCTTCCCCTTACTCTCTGCTTTGTAGAGTTTTTAAGAAATCTTTTCATTACAAATAGTTTCATGCTGGTAAATATTCAATAACTAGCTCTGTGGCAAAATGTATGCATGTAGATGAGCATGCATGTTTGATATAACTTTTACTGATATAGAGGATGTGTAGTATGAAACTTACAAATAATAAAATATAAAATATTCTTAATTTTGAATCCTACATAGCAATTGATTCTCATAGGATGCTTTCAATTGATTTTTTTTAACATCTTTTTTGGAGTATTCAATTGATTTTTTCAAAATTCTTTTTTCCGTATCAAACTTATGGTTGTGATTCACAAAACATTGTTCTGATATGAATATTGTTTGATATATTCATTTACTTTAATAAGTAAAAGTAAAATAGCAAAGACATATATTGGGAACTTGACTCATTCATCAATAACATGTGCTAAATAAACATGTTTCTCCTAAAAGTAGGAAGACTTGGCAACATTGGGCATACAAATGTGCCTGGCAGCTCTAAATAGAAGAGGAGGGTGACCCAATTCACCAAAATCCTATGACCCGCTTGGATCCTACATACTTACCCCAAATTCTATAGTTTACATGGCCTAAACTCAGAAGACAAATCAGCTAATAAAATGTTCTCATTCATAATCTGACAATTAGACATTTTCATGGGAATTCATATGTGCTGTATTAATCTTGAAATCTGGGAATTTAAATTATGGAAATGAAGCTTAATCAAGTACTAAAGAGTAAAAGAAACATATTTTTAAAAAAGAATCTAAAGTTTTCATCTAATAAGTTTCAGTAGTATCCAGTATTTTAACACAATTATCACTTGTTTATCTGTTTTTATTTATAACATTTTATTCTATTGCTTTTTAATCTCTTATTCATTTTGTCATTTGAGGTTGGTGGCTTTTTAAATCCATTACTCCCATAGAGTGATGTTTCCAGGAAGGGTCAAAATAATGTGTGTATTCAATTTGTTATGTTTAACATAGAATGTCCAATTTCTCTTCTGTTTACTTTATTCTGGTTTTTGTTAACACTACTAACAATGATTTTTTTGATCACCAATAAACTATTTGTTGCCAAATCCACTGGACACTTCTTTAAACCCAGTTTCCTCAAACTTCTGGCAATATTTAGCACAACTGACTACTTTTTCTCTCTTAAAATATATACTTGACTTACGTGACTAGTTTTCAATTCCCTTGCTGACTCCTTGTACTCTAAATAATGTCTAAATGTTCTTTAAGAAGTACTCTACTCCCTATTCTCTTCTTCTTTCACATCAATTCACATCAAGCACAACACTGATGATTCTCAAATCTCCAGCATCATACCTCTTTTCTGAGCTCTGAACTTGCTTGATATCTCCAAATTACATCTCTTGAAGTGCTTGACAAGACTCTTTTATCTTCCATTTACCTTTAACCCAGTCAATGGGGTTCACCTCTCAAATCTAAAACCTGACAATCCTGATTCCTCTCTACATTAACTCTCACATTCAATTCATCAGCAAGTCCTGTTGATTCTGTCTTCAAATACATAACTCCTGTCTATGCATCTCTTGCAAGCTGCTATTAAATATTTCTTATGATTCCTTCTTGCCCCCATACCCATAGTTCATTTCTTCTATCATAGCACATATGAACCTAAAGTGTCCCTTAACATGACTTATAAGACTCAGAATGATTTATCTAATCACTAGCTAGCTCTCCAAATTCATTTTCTTTCCACAATTCTTCAGGCAGAGCTCTCTTCATTTTGTCTCTTAAATGTGACAAATGTTTTCTCAGGGATTCTGTATATTCTATGTTCTTTGTCTCTAATTATTTTTGCCTCAACTCTTGGAATGGCTATAATCATTATATCTTTCAATATTAAGTTCTCTTAATCAGAAAAATTATTCTCAAACACTATTTGTTTTTAACCTTCATAGCATTTATCACAATTTATAATCTTCTATAAATATGACAATTAAAGGAGTTTTTTTCCAGTTAAAGGTTTATGGGTGAAGAAACATTGTCTGCCTAATATCTCACTGATTTTTCAGCAATTAGCCTACTGCCTAACTCATAGTATGTTCTCATAAAATATTAGTCAATTTAATGAATAATAGCACTGTTTTATCATAAATGGATGTGACATTTCATAATATCATATTTTGTTTTCTAGTCATTAAAAAGTAGATTCATGTGATTGTAATTATTATTTATTCATAATACTACTCCTTACTAAATAGTGTTTAATAGAGGAAAGCCATAATTTTTTATGATATTGCATGTTATGTATTATTGAGCTTTCAGTATTCTGTGCTTGTTTTAAACTTTTTATTCGTTCAAGTAGCCATAACTGGACACCAACAGTATTTAAGGACAAATTTATAATTGTATATATTGTGTCTAGAAAGGAAAACAAACAAACAAATATCTCAGAAAAATTAGCCTAGCATACTCAAGTGTATTATGTCATTGCATTGTATCTCCAGAGGCAACAAGTCGTCATTGTTTCCTTTCTCCAAGAAAACTCCAGTGAATTTCATAGATTTAACTCTCGCAATTGTCATCATTCATTAATGACTCTGAAAATGTAAAGAACATTTACATTTGTTTTGAGGCATCAGCTTGAATCACACCCATCAAGTTGGAATGCAACCTACAGATTGCTTATTGGTCAGCAAATCTAATAATCTTCCAAGATTCTCTAATAATCCTGATATCCAGTCTCTGCATACCTAAGGAGTTTCATTCTTTTCTACACATCAATAAACATTTCATCATCTTTAGGATCATTCTCTGAAAGGATTGCTTTCCCATGTATTCAATGTCTACTGCAAATTCAATTTAAAAGAGTAATGTCTCAGAATAGACAATGTACAACTCTTGGAGCCAACTTCTGAGTACTTGTCCCTTGCTTTAATAGCTTAATACTTTAATAGTTTGGGGCAGAAGAAAACTATGGCCGATGGGTCAAATTTGGTTCACTGCCCATAAATAAAGTTTTATTAGAAAAAAAATCCACCTTTATTTGTTTTCATATTCTCTATGACTGTTTCTGAGCTACAACAGCAGAGCTGAGTAGTTGCAACAGAAATTGTATCATCAAAATACTATCTGGCCCTTTGCAGAAAATCTTTGCTGATCCCTGATTTAAGACACTGGCCCAGGCCCCTCTCTTATGAGTACCTGAACGGGTTGGACTATGTGAACTCTAAAGTCTCTGCCGTCTCATGTTTCTTTATCTTATGTTCATTAGTTTAGCTGCGTCTGACTCTATAGATCCAGACTGCATTAGCATTCATGTCGATAGTATAAATTTATTTTTCTGCTTTTCTCTCTTCTAGTTTGAACACATTAAATAAATATGGTAACCTCAAGAGGCAATTATTAATTGCAACAGAATGAAGAATCAATATTTTCTGTCTCTAGTTTTATTTTTCATTCTTCATAGAAAGGTAAGGAAGAGCTCTCAGGTGATGATAAGAAGTCAAAATGTGGGACATATTAGCAGAACTACAGGTTTTTTGTTTGTTTTGGTTTTCGTTTTTTTTGTTTATTTATTTAAACATCTTTGGCAAAACATACTGCAATTAAGATGGAACTCAATATCTGCTTATTTTATTTCAATCTTTAAAGAAATTATCCTTGTTCATCATATGTAATATATTTTAGCTTTTTAAGAAATTATAATATTTTATAAATTATTTTTGGCAAGCCTGTTTCTAAGAGGTGACGTGTTGTATACACTAAATACCAACTAATGAAGTTGACCAGTGAAAAATGGAAGGAACACTTAGAAGAATTCTACATAAAATATTGGTAAATAAAGAAATCTTGAAGTTCATGAGAATGAAAATATGGAACCAAACTTGTTTTTCAACCTTTTCCCTCCTTTGCACATCTGGCTTTCAACTTCAAAAGGCAATAAAATCACTCATAAACTTGTTTGAGCAGGCAGATAGCTAGATATGAGCAGAGAAATGGGGGAACAGGCTAAATGGCAGGAAACCTGGTGTAAACAACAGGGGTCCTTGGGCAGATAAAGAAAAGCAGGAACCTCCAGACTGACAGAAAACCACACAGTTTTGGGGTGACAAAGGTCCTGGAGGCAGACAAATAAAGGTGGGAAAAGGCACCTCGAAGAATATTCCACCCATTCATTTTCATGCCAAATATAACCAGCCTGCCAAAGAAACTCAGGGCAGCTATTCACCTGAGTCTGCCTGCCCACTTTCCCCTTGAGAGTGTACTATCGCTTAATAAATCCTTGCTTTGCTTTCTTGACCTCCCTGTCTCCTTCTGAATTCTTTCTGTGACGAGACGAGAACCTAATCTCTGGTAACATCTTAAATTATGTGGGGGAACATATTAATATAATTTCCCCAAACTTTACATTAGATGTATGATCCTAAAACTGTTTTTAAAAAAGTGTTGTGCTGAATGAATGGTCTGAAATCCTTGATTAGATCTGACAGCTGAGGTCACATTGCCCTGTAAGGATGTCATACCATGAGGTAACAGCTACACCCCAACAAAGAGCCAAAAGGCAAAACAAAGTTTTCTTAAAGCAAAATTTAAAAAAAATTATATTCTTTCTTGAGTGTATAAGGGCAAAAGAAGTAACGTCCTTCAGGGTGGATGTTGAAGTAACGTCCTTCAAGATGACTTAGGGTGTCATCTTGATACTATTTTAAAACAAAGTTTTAACTGCATTTTAGAGGGAAATGATGGCAGAGGCATACTCTAAACATCATCCTAATGTAATATTCAAAAGTCAGAAGCCATACCCTCAAATATTAAGTTTTCCACCATGAAGACACTGACTTAACAATGGAAATGCTACTCAGACTTGCTTGATTCACAGTGTTGGTTTTTGCTCTTCGCACACTGACTATTTTGTCTAGTCTCTCAGCTTATTCTTAGATGAACAATGTTTTCTCTGACAAGCTTTCGGTTCTTCTAAGAGATTAGAGTGATGTAGTGTAGAAGAGACTGGTGCTTTGCTACCCTTAAGAAAGGAAGCTGCAGATGTGAATGACCTTAAAGGTCTTTGTCCAAATCAGCTTCTTTCCTCCCCCTCCTTTCCTTTCTGCAGGAGGAAAATCAGTCATGTCTACTCAAATTCCAATTCCATTAACCTTTCAGCTACTGCTGAGACATGGTTGTACTAAGGTCTCTAACATTATATATGTCAAGAATTGGCTGGCATGTCCTTTTACGTCTCTCTTGTAATATCTCGATTATTTCAGAGAGTTCACAGTTCAGTTAACTGAGAACGTTAAAGTGCAAGACAATTTTTATTTCTGGAATTAATGCCTGAAATTGAGGTTCATTGGAGGGGCAAAGAAGAGCACAAGCAAACCCTCTCTCTCACACACACGATATATTTAGTTCCCTTATGTTATATTCTTGTTATATTGTCTATGCTTAAAGTTCATAGAAAGAAAATAAAGAGGAAGGAAATACTACTACAAAATTATTCCTTGGAAATCACGAGAAGATGTGTAAACTGAACAAGCCCTAATATTAGGCTGCATACTATAGCAAATATGAATAAGGACTCTAGACACCAGATTGCTTAGCTCCCATTCCAACTTCACTTTTTATAAAACATGTGGCCTTGGGAATATAACTTAGCTTTTCTATGCATCTGTTTCCTCAAATATAAATGGGAATGAATCTGACCAATATAATTATAATAATGACTAAATGAGTCGATATTTGCTGTAACTATATTTAAGCATGAATTACCAAAACTTTTGTAAATGATATTAATGTAACTTGTTAATAATGGATAATAAGTATCAAATATAAAATGATTAAAAAGTAAAAAGGACAGACACCAAAAGACAAGATTTTTGAGACCATTCTAAAGTAAATATACTTCTTAAAATTATATTAACACATTTTAATCTGTTAATATTGTATTACTACACAGATTATAGAACACCCAAACATACTGTATTATAGGATATTTGCATATCTTTCATTTAATAAATGACTGCATTAATTGCAATGGAGGGAGTGGAATGGATTCATGACAGAAGGAAAAGCCAATATAGTGACCAGGGGCATGTGATTTTTGCAAATATCCTATAATCCAGTATGTGATCTTCTCTCTTTCTTGTACTGTCAGCCTCTTTATTCGTGTAGCCCCATCTTCTCATATGATATGTTTTGTAAGAACTTTTGCCTTGTTAAGAGCAAAACAAAACCTCCCACTACCTATACGTCTTCATGTTACCATCATCTCTTTGCTTTGAATACAAAATGATTTAATATTAAGATCAACATCTAATTTTCTTTTTTACTTCCTAATAACCTTGTTTCAATCTTAACAATTTATTAAAACTACTTTCTTCAAGATCATCAATTATGTCCCCAAAATCACATGAAACATTTTTGAGTTGTGTGTGTGTTTTCTTGTCATCGTGCTAAGCAACAGCTCATCTTGATAATCTGTATTCCCAATATTGTATCTATGTGATTGTTTAAGTCTATCTCTCCCCCTGTAGCTATGATTACCCTTATCTCTCACTATATCACTATTTTTTCCTCCTCTGCATCCCTAAGTCTATGCAACATCCACCAAGGTATAGACATAGTACTCTACATTTTGTTTAACAAGTTCTTTCTCTTGTGTATTGTATAGCATCCAATAACTTCATCTGTCACATCTATGCAAAGGATTAGAGTCCAGTAAACAGTGTCATACAGTGATTTAGTGTAGAAAAGACTGGTGCTTTGCTGCCCTTAAGAAAGTAAGTTGCAGATGTGAATGACTTTCAAAGTCTTTGTCTATATCATCTTCTTCCCCCCCCCCTTCTTTCTTTTCCTGCAGGAGGAAAATCAATCAACAAAAATGGTAAATAATGACCTATTGGGCTTCCCTGGTGGCATAGTGGTTGAGAGTCCGCCTGCCGATGCAGGGGACACGGGTTCGTGCCCCGGTCCGGGAAGATCCCACATGCCGCGGAGCGGCTGGGCCCGTAAGCAATGGCCGCTGAGCCTGCGCGTCCGGAGACTGTGCTCCGCAATGGGAGAGGCCACAACAGTGAGAGGCCCGCGTACAGCAAAAAAAAAAAAAAAAAAAAAAAAAAAAAAGACCTATTATTGTATTTGTATTCAAATTCAAATTAGAATACGTTATCTACCTTATTCTCTCCTGCTATTGGTTCTGTATCTTTAAGCTTGCAGTCACTTTTAGGTCTTCTCTTTTTCTGTCATAGTCAACAATTATCTATGCAACTGAAATTCATTTTACTCTAAATTTATAGCCTCCATTAGAGAAATTTTAATTATTGCTATTATGGGTTGAATTGTGTCCCCATAAATATGTTAAGGTCCTAACCTCTAGTACATTAGAATGTGACCTTCTTTGGAAAGTGAGTCACTGTAGATATAGTTAATTAAGATGAGGTCATACTTGAGTAGGATGAGCCCTATTCCATTATGACTAGTGTCCTTATAAGAAGAAGAAAGATAAACACACAGGGATAATGTCATGTGATGACAGAGGCAGAGATTGAAATGATGAAGCTGCAAGCCCAGGAATACCAGGGATTGAGGGCCACCATCAGAAGCCAGGAAGAGACAAAGAAGGATTCTCCTCTAGAGGCTTCAGAAAGAGCATGACCCTGACAGTACCTTAAATCTGCACTTCTAGCCTCCAGACCTTGAAGCAATAAATTACTCTTACTTTAAGCCATCCATTTGTGGCACTCTATTACGGCAGCCCTAGGAAACTAATACATAGTTGCCCTTCTCATTTATTAATCACATAATAGTTCTGAGTTGACATTTTATTCTGTACATTCCACTAAATTACTGACTATAATTGTAATTTTCTCTATTTTTCTTTGTAGTTTTAGCAAAATTTTGGTACATGTATGTTTAAGCTCTAATATTAGATGCATACATGTTCAAAATTATTAGGACTTCTTGGTGGTTTGACTCCATACTGTTATGAAATGATCCTCTTTACCTCTTGTAATATTCTTTTCTCTAGAATCAATTAACTATTCAGTTTTCTTTTGAGTAGTATAAGCATGGTATATTTATTTCCATTATTTTAATTTATTTGTATCTGTATATATAAAGTGAGTATCTTACAGGCAACACATGGTGAGAGGGGTCTTGCATTTTTATCCCACCTGACAATTCCCATCTTTTAATTGGGATGTTTAAACCAGTTAAATTATTAGTTTATTTTAAATAAATAGTCTTGCTCTTTGTTTTCTATTCATCCCATCTCTTCTTCACATACATTTTCCTCTTTTTCTGCCAGATCCTATGTACCAACAGACTGTTTTTGTATAGCCTCAGAACAATAAAAAAATTGTTTTTGCCCTTTTAAAAAATTACAAATAAAACAAAACAAAAAATATGCAATAAAGACTAAATATATTCCTCAAAGACTAAACTATTTATTCTCTGCCCCTTTACAGAAGCATCACAGTGTATAGTTGTGATGTTTAAACAATAAATTAACTTTTAAAGAGATTTAATTTTTGTGTGTCTTTTATATATACACCCATGTAATCACTCTTTCTGTTTCTCCTCACTCCTTTGGAAAGATCCAGATTTCCATTTGGTATTATTTTTCTTCTCCTTGAAGGACTTCATTTTTCTTTATGTATATATATATAGTTGCTAATATACATGTCCTACATCTCAGCTATACTCTGTACTTTTCATGTATGTTTGTTTCCAGTCATTATTTTCTGTCTCTCTTTCATTTTTGGATGCTTTTTATTACCATGTGTTCCTGTTCACTAATATTTTCTGCTGTAATAACTAATCATCCATTATTAGTCTTATCTAGTGTAGTTTTCATCTCAGTCATTGTGGTTTTCATCTTTAGAAGTTGACTTGGATCCTTTTTATATTTTCCAAGTCTAATTTATGTGCTTAATTTTCCCTCTAGCATTGTGAACCTATGGGAAACAACTGTAACTGTTTTTTAATGTTCTTTTATTCTAATTCTACCATATTGGTCATTTGCATCAGTTTTGATTAATTGATTTTATCCTCATAATAGGTTGTATTTTTCTGCTTATTTCCATGCCTGGCCATTTTTGATTGGATGATAAGCATTGTGAAATTTACCTTGTTGGTTGCAGGATTTTTGTATTTGTACAAAAATTCTTCAGTTTTGTTCTGGGATGCATTTAAGTTACTTAGAAACAGTTGATTCTTTTCTAACTTTGTTTATATCTTTGTTAGTTGAGACAAGAGCAAGATTTACTCTATGTCTAATTCTCCTCTACTACTGAGGCAAGACCCTTCTGAGTAAGATACCTGATGCTCTGTAAATTATATGGGTTTAGCCTCTGTCTGGTAGGAAAAGGAAATATGCTCAATCTATGGGAGCTTCAGATATTGTTCCTGTTTATCCTCTTGGATGATTTTTCACTCAATCTTGGATCATTTCCTCACACCCATGGGATGACTAGTACTCAGACAATTACTCAAAGAATATCCTCTGAAGATCTCCAGAGCTATTTCTCTGAGCAACTCTCTTCTCTGATACTTGGGTCTGCTAACTGTAGCTTCACCGACCTCTCCAGACTCCTAGATTCATCTCCTCCTGTGAGAGAGCTTCTTGGGCTACAACTGGGTATCTCCACTCTGCAAGTAGGCTGAAGCAATTATTACGTTCACCATATTTAATGTTTCCCATATCCCAGGTATCATTGTCCTTCATTGCCTGATTCCAATGTCTTGAGAACTATTTTATTTTTTTGCTTTTTTTTCCCTGTTTTTTAGTTGTTTCTGACTATTAGTCCAGTGTCAATTATTCCATCTTGATTGGACATGGAATTCCCTGGTATTCCATTTTGCGCTTACAGTGTGTTATTAGTATAGCCGTGAAAAATACTACTTTATTTGCAAATTTACATATGATATTCATATGCATTCCATTAAAAGTATATTAACACTCCTAGAACATTCAAGTAAGTACTGATCAGCCCATACATATGAAGAAGGTATCAAAAGCCAAGGAAATTAAGATATAATTTAAGCATAATACATATAAAAACAAATATAGTACCTTAATAAAGAATACACTAGTCAATAAACAAGTGTAATTACGGATTGAACAAAACCAATGGTTTATGAAACTAAAACCATTAATCACTGGAAAGTAGAACAGAGCTAGGATGGAAGATACTTTTCTTGTAATTCTGAAAGAGATATTTCTGGGCTTTTTTGTGCCTTTACACAATCAAAAGGGTAAAGGTGAAAATATGGTTTATTTATTAAGATGCACAGCTCTATAGGACTACCATTTCTGCATAAATGGTCAAAAAATTCATTGAAATCTTGTTTTAAAGTGATTTAAGATCAGGAATATTTATGCAATCAATTTTAAACAACTAACAACTGAGACTGGTTTTATAAAAGATAGATGTTATTATATATACTTTACACATTATTGATATAAAGGCAAAAGAGGAAGCCTAATTAGATTTAATATGCATATGCCTTTTTTATCAAGATATTTTAGAATTATAAGTATGAAGACCTTTACTACCAGTGTTACTTATGCTTTGAATTTATTTAGTTTTTTTTCCCCTAAAAGTGATAGAGTTTAAACCATTAAAGTATTTTCAGCATTTCCTTTCTTAACTTGTCTTTCTTCTAATCTACACCTTTCCAGCAATACCACTTGCATAATGTCCAATAATGTGAAATGAGGACCACAGTAAAGGGTTTAATATTAAACTGGGAAAAGAGCTCAGACTTATTTGTTATGTCAAATCCAATCTTATTTCATTTTTACTAATATTTACTCCAAGCTGTCATCACAACCTCTGATTTCAGTTCTGAGTCCTAAAAGAATGAAGCTAAGCCACATTAGGATCCTAAGAATTGCTAACTCCATAGATTTTTATTACTAAATACTTACCAGATATCCCATCAGCACTACACATATCTCTCACTCATACTCATAGCACCATATTACTTGACTTTAAATAATTAAATTTAATCCAAAAAGTACCTCTGATTTTGGTAGATGTTTTATCAGTCTTGAGAAAATTACATGTATAATATTCCCTCCTTTTTATTCATTCAGTTATTCCATAAATATCTTTTGAGTATCTATTTTACAAGGAATATCATAGGTTCTAGAGTCCCAAAAATGTCTTTGAGCAGTTTTTGAATTCACGGATCTTATTTCCAGTGAAGAAGAAAGTCATTGGCTGGGGGGAGGGATCAATTGGGAGATTAGGATTGACATATACACACTACTGTATATAAAGTAGATAACTAATAAGAACTTGCTGAATAGCACAGGGAACTCTAATCTGTTCTCTGTAATGACCTATGTGGGAAAAGAATCTAAAAAAGAGTGGATATATGTATAATGATTCACTTTGCTGTACAGCAGAAACTAACACAACATTGTAAATCAACTACACTCCAATAAAAAATAATTTAAAAAAAGAAGGTATTAGACAACTTATTCAATGAAGTATGAAAACATTAATTTAGGATTATACACGATACCACTGGAATATACATCAGGATGCCTAACCTTCTCTGGTGGAGTTAGTGAAGGCCTTGTTGAGGAAGTGATAGTCTTTATCTACAATAGAAAAAACATTTTCCCTCATTCCATAGAAAAAGCTATTAATAAGATTTTAAACATTACTTTATGTACCTAAGATAACCACAAGTATTTTTAAAGGAATTATTATTTTTTTCTTTTTTTAAAATTAATTAATTAATTTTTTGGCTGTGTTGAATCTTCGTTGCTGTGCGTGGGCTTTCTCTACTTGCGGCGAGCGGGGACTACGCTTCATTGCGGTGCACGGGCTCTAGGTGCGCAGGCTTCAGTAGTTGTGGCGCATGGGCTCTAGAGCACAGGCTCAGTAGTTGTGGAATATGGGTTTAGCTGCTCCGCAGCATGTGGGATCTTTCCGGAGCAGTGATCAAACCCATGTCTCCTGCATTGGCAGGTGGATTCTTAACCATTGCACCACCAGGGAAGTCCCAACCACCATAAATATTTTGATGACAATATTTTCCTACAACTACTTCCCTTTACTCTATTAGATTCCTTGTAGCAATGAGAGAATCAATTATTATTCTCAAACAACTGGAGGAGTTCATTTCTGCACTTAATATAGATATGCACAAAAACAGATGGAAATAATTGTGTTTTAATTTAGAAAATCAAGCGGAAGAAATAAGACCACATTTATTATTTATCTCTTTAATATATTTCAAATACTTTCGCGTCTCTGTTGCCCAACTGCCATCATCTTAGTTCATAGCATCCTCATCTCTTCCTGTATCATTGGATGGCTTGCTAACTATGTTCCCTGGCTCCATTTCGTCACTAATTCAATTTATTCTGCACTTCACTGTAGAGTAATATTTTTCTGAAATGCAAAGCAAAAATAACCAAATAACCCTCACTGCCAAAGAACCCTCACTGAGGCCTCATCATCTGTAAAATAAAAGCCAAACTTCCTAAGATGATCTAAAAGACTCATCAAAAACTGGATCACAAGTAAATGGATGAAAAAATAAATTAACATATTCATTTTTATATTTGAAAATTTTGGAATAGTGACTGTCCCATATATTTGATGGTTTACATATATTTAATGGTTGGATATTTAACGAATGAGGAATTTTCTTTGTAGTATTTTTAACAGATTGCTTTAGTGAAGAGCAACAGCGGGATTATTATTACTGCAGAAGGCAAATGGAATAAGAGATCATTGAGCCAAGCATAGGACCTTATAGAAATGGAATGTGGCATGCAGTTTGTACCTCATCAACATTTATTGAATAAATAAGTCTCAAGAAATTTTCAGACAACCAGGTAGACATATGGTGAATAAGGATGATGAAGCAACAGTTTGATCAGTGACAGGGCTTAAAAATTAGGAAAATAGGGCTTCCCTGGTGGCGTAGTGGTTGAGAGTCCGCCTGCCGATGCAGGGGACACGGGTTCGTGCCCCGGTCTGGGAAGATCCCACATGCCGTGGAGCGGCTGGGCCCGTGAGCCATGGCCGCTGAGCCTGTGCGTCCGGAGACTCTGCTCCGCAACGGGAGAGGCCACAACAGAGAGAGGCCCGCGTACCGCAAAAAAAAAAAAAAAAAAATTAGGAAAATAATTACAATACTTATAGGTCATAGGGAGTATATCAAAGCAAGTGTTTCAGGTATAGGTAAGAAGGCAGAAATATGAAAGAGAATTAAATACAGATAGCTCATTAAAGTTGGCACACATTACAGAGATATCTCCCTCCAAAGATATGTTTTAGGCTAGCTCTTCAAGGACTGACATTTTAATTGGTTAATGTAATTACATTCCACGAGAGTGATAACACATTTACCAGCTAATGTAATATTAACAAGCTCAGTTTATCTGGGCAAAAACTAATTCATTATTGTCCATTATCACCACCAGAGGTTTCAGGCAACTGAACAAAAAGCCAGGTGGATGTTACAGCATATGTTAGATGAGGATACTTCAGTATGACTCAAGGAATCTAAAATAACCAGGGACAGTATGCATGAGAGATGAAAAAGAACTCAAAAGAAAGTGAGAAACATATTAAGAAAAAACCTGAAGCTTGACCTGGGTGTGATATTCCGTAAAATACCAAGTTAAGTAGTCTAGACTCTGAACACTTAGTACCAACCACACAAATGTTGCCCAGGAAGCCCCCAGCATAATTAACTCTTTAAAAATTATTCGGGTCCCCTACAACCTTATATAAAATAGCACTTCTCTCACACTGCATCATCTTTTTGTGTCTTAACATGTGTTTAACATGCTTTTGTTACCTACTATTACGTTATATGCATCATATAATATAATTTGAGTGCAAGAATTTTACTATTTTATATACTGCTCTATGTCCATTAACCAAAAAGCACCTGGAATATAGTAAATGTTCACTAAATAATTGTTGAATGAATGAAAGTTTTCAGAGCCCTCCTCTATTTTTCATTAACCTCCATCACTATTAGGGCAAGAAAAACATACTAAGCCCAATTTGGGAGTTACTAAAAATGAAATTAAAACTAAAAGACATAATTGCAGATGGAAGGGAATATGCCAAAGGTCACTGAGGCGTGGGAGCAGTATCTTCAGGTATCTGAGAACCCCTACTGCTCTTTCATAAATGGGATTCAAATCCTAAGAAGAAATGTGCTTATCACTCTGAGAGAAACACAGCTTCATCCTTGAAATTTTGTGTCAAACTAAAGTTCATCAGAATCCTTGTTACTTTTTGACATGGATACTGTTGTATTTACAAAAGCTCCTACACTATAATTAGGTATATCCTAAACCTGGTGAGACTAGTGGACCACAGGTATGGCCCTTTTCTGTTTTATAACATGTAAGCATTAAAAGTATGAGTCCACTAGCACATTTAGACAGCAGAAATGTATCTGTATGTTTGATCTCTTTTCTTCCCAACAGCTTTATATGCTGGAAATAGGTATACTAAAGAAAAAAACAAATAATAAGGTGAGTCTGTGATAACATTGGCACTTGCACTTTCATTGTTAAATACAAAGAGCAAACATGAAAGGGTAAGAAATACTCGTGTGCATTGATTACTATACCGATTTAACTGCCTTCAGTAGAAAATACTCTACATTTTAGAAATTGTTTTCACATAGATGAACTCAAACTTTTTTTTGCTAGTTGATATCTGCCTTTAAATATGTAAAACCTAAGAAACAAGCTACCTGTATATTTTACTCATTCAGCTGCCAAAAGATATGATTTTAATATGGCAAGATTTGAAACACTAGAGTATACATTTTTACCTTATCTTGTGATTAGAAAATTAATTAATCTATAGCTATTCATTGAATAGTTGGGCAGTAACCATCATTCTGACAGAACTTTTTATAAATTGGGAATCTCTGAAAACATATCTTTTTATCATTCCTTTCAGATAGGCTATATTGGTTGAATTATTCAATAAAATTACTACCTAAGTAAAAGAGAAAACATTTGAATTAACATACAGTTTTCAAACATTAGTTTTTCCTCATCACATTATTTGCTGCATTAACTGAAGTGACTTTATTTGCCTTCTCACAACCTGCAAAGGTATCTTCATGGGCATCTCTGTCATTTAAAAAAATGAAATCACTTTCATGATAGATTTTCATGTCAATTTCAAAATACCTCCTAATTGTCAAATGCATGCAAACTTATGTATACCTTAATTTCCTATGCAGAATATAAATAAACACTTTCAGTAAATGGATTAATGCAGAATTATTGTGGGCAGGTCAGAAAGTTAAATTCCATTATAGTCCCTAAGTGTTAATCAATTAGGCATTTTCATTAGCTATAGGTCATAACATTGGAGTGTCCCCAAATAATTAATTCCTTAATCTTTTAAAAGTATCAAAATAGTCTTATAATTCAATTTGATGAAATGTGTCATATCTATGGCTAATTTTACCTTTTCCTTTTCAATCTCACTCAAATTCTCTACCCCTGCCCTTCGGGCATGCACAGAAGCCCACCTCTGCACATCCACACATGACATGTGATTAAGCGTCCTTCTAACTGCTGGCATGAGCTGTATACTAAATATTGCACCTATCAAGCTTTTACATGTTTTCATTTAAAATTTTCCATTTAAATGCAAATTCTGCCATTTAAACAGAGTCCTCATGGGCTTTATTACACTATAATTACTATTTCCCATCTTCCTGGGACTGACTGTAAAAAGGCCATAGGTCACTTTACCAGCCCTCTAAAAGTGCAACTGAAATCAGGAAGTCATCATTACCAGCATTTGTGAGTGACACCCATTTGTTAAGGGAGACCAGAGGGACTGATTCAAACAGTGCCCTAAAACCTGTCTTGTCCTGTGATTTACAGGAATAAAAAACAAACAAAGCCCACAGCTACAATCTCTTCAGGTCCATGTGAATTAAACAGTTTAGCCAGGATTTGGCACATATAAATAGCAATTGAAATGCTGCCCTCATTTTGAAAGGAGACACATGCCAAATGATACAAGCTAATTCCAATGTCAAGGGACAAACAAGAAACACAAATGTATTTAGTTCTTGTCTATTCTTATTGAATGAAATGCAAACAATCATGGGTTTAACTTAGTATAAATGTTAGAACTAACATTTTCTATAGGACTGTTTATTAATAACATGGGCACAAATATAAAGACTGCATATAAAATATATATTTGAAAGTCCTTAGGATTTATGAATACAAATTAAATTAATAATACTAGTAATTTATGATTGTATATCTGCAAAATACCTATAAAACTCATGTATTATAGCATTCTTAACATTTAATTTTTAGCATTTAATAAAACACTAAATAGAAACATTCAATAAAACCTTGAAATTATATATTTCATATGTGTATTTTGTGGTGTGGTGTGTGTGTGTGTGTGTGTGTGTGTGTGTGTGTGTGTGTGTGTGTGTGTGTGTGTGTGTGTTTGGGATGGGTGGATTGTGAATGACAACCAGTTAAAAAAGAAAATGGTTTCCCTAGTCAGCTTATCTCCAAAATGCTTGTTATTTGAATCTCTGCTTTGAGAGTCTGTGTTTACAGTGAAAAGAGTATGGACATTTGAATCAGACAAGCCTGGGTTCAAACAAGATTAACCAATGACCAAATTGGTGTTCCCAAGCAAAACATTTAATCCCGCTCTGAAATTGAAAACTGAGAGTATAAAATATCTCAGGCATAGATACAGATATAGAATATAGATAACTTTAGATTATAACATCTTTGAACACAGAACACATAACTTCCTCAGACATTCAACATCCCCGTGCATTTAGTTCCATAGCGATTACAGACATGCATTACTTGAACACAGGAAAAACACTTTTCTCATAACTGCTTGATACCTAAGCCTCTCTAATGATAATATATTTTGAGCTGAGTCTGTTAAGTTACAAATCCTAGGGCCCTGAGTACTGAAGGAGTCAAACACAATCATTTATATACAGGGTAGGTTCTTTTTTTTTTTTCGGTATGCGGGCCTCTCACTGTTGTGGCCTCTCCCGTTGCGGAGCACAGGCTCCGGACGCACAGGCTCAGCGGCCATGGCCCACGGGCCCAGCTGCTCCGCGGCACGTGGGATCCTCCCGGACCGGGGCATGAACCCGCGTCCTCCGCCTCGGCAGGCGGACTCTCAACCACTGAGCCACCAGGGAAGCCCTACAGGGTAGGTTCATTTTGAGCCCTGTCATCCTTGAAAGTATCCCTTTAAAGTGTATTAAATCACCAACTAGAAATATATTCTTTGTTCTACTGTTTGTTCTTACCTTGACTTCTTGTGCTCTTGTCTCTAAAACAAAGGTAAATCAGGTTCCATTTTCTAGGTTGAATTTTAATATCACACTTGATGTAATAAAATTAGGAAGCCAACTTAAAGATTACTCATATGGCTCTGATTTTGGTAGTCACTGGTCAATGCTGAACTTTTTAAAGCTCATCACGTCAAATTTGCTCTTTTTGTCAACTATATTATTTACTCTTAATTGTCATCTGGAATTATTCCTCATATCACTATCGAGATACTTATTTCCAAAATGTTCTAATGATTACTCTAGGTTTACAACTTTTATTTCAGCTAATTTATTAAAATTTGGAATGCACTTATGAAAATATAAATACATTTAACAGCTTATAGCATTCTTCAGCATATGATAAAAACTATTTAGTAATTTATATACTTTTAAAAAGTCACTTAGTGGGGGCTTCCCTGGTGGCGCAGTGGTTGAGAGTCCGCCTGCCGATGCAGGGGACACGGGTTCGTGCCCCGGTCTGGGAAGATCCCACATGCCGCGGAGCGGCCGGGCCCGTGAGCCATGGCCCCTGAGCCTGCACGTCCAGAGCCTGTGCTCCGCAACGGGAGAGGCCACAACACTGAGAGGCCCGCGTACCGCCCCCACACCAAAAAAAAGTCACTTAAAAATTCAATTCTCTCCTTATCATAGGACAAAGGATCAAGTCATCGAGATTCCATATTTTCAACCTTCTGGCTACAGGTACATAGCTGATAAGGCTGCAACTACCAGAGCCCTTGGGGGAATTTTTGGCATACCAGGCCATAGTTTTGAGTATTCTACTACATGTACAGGTTTGGATTCTACTCAATTATAAGTGCCATTTTTTAATTTAAATGCTGTTTTAAATACTGTTTGCAATTAGTGAGCCTACAAGTTTCAATTTTCCTTCCCGAACTATTCATTAAAATTTCTCCTAGGATTATGTTCTGGAAGAAATTTTACTCCCACATTCATTGTTTTAGAAATTAACAGTATGGCCCAAGCACATATTTCCATGCAGAAAATAAATATTTTCAAGCTTTATGCTGTGGATTTATCTTTACCCTTATTCTATTTTCGATACGACAATATTTGAACTTGGTAAATTGTTTCAGAATGTCAGTGGAACTCAATTGCTTTTGTCAAGATATTAACAGTATCAATAATTGAATCTCCCCTTTCATTCATGGTCCTGGCTACATTATGACATCTGTAGTTCCTGGCAGTTCACCATATTACTGCTTAACTTATTTAAACTTCAAAAAGTGAGGTACCTGTAGAAGACTCTAATTTCACCCCCCTGTATTTTATTTACTTACTTATTCTTTTGCTCAACATCAATATACCTTGAGTGTCCACTCTGTACCAGTCACTAATTCAGGCACTGGGGATAGAGGTATTAACCTGTCAGATAATTCTCTGCCTTCATAAATTCTTAAATTTAGTGGGAGGAAGCAATGCAAAAATGAATATATACTTGAATAAATATATTTCATGATGTCAGCCACAAGTGCTACAAGGAAAATAAAGAGGAGTAAAGCAGAAAAGAGGCATGTGTGGGGGGAGGGAAAGCATTATAGAGGGAGTGTCCAGAATCATCCTTTATGATGATCTGACTTGCTAGGAGAAACGTGAATAAGGTGAGTGAGGATCTTAGCAAATAGTTGGGGAAAAGACTGTTCCACTCACAGAAAATAGCAGGAAGAGACCCTGAAAGGGTAAGCATTTGCTGTGTTCAAAGTTCAAAAATGCTGGCTGATTGGAGCTGAGTGAGCAAAGAAGGAGAATGATTATGAGGTCAGGGGGTTGCCAAATGCTGCATCATGTGGGACCTTTGAAATTCAAAGCAAAGACTTTGAAATTTGGTCTCTGTTATAGACAATATTTTGTTTTCAAAGAGATCACTTGAGCTAGTATCTGGAGACTTGACTTGTCAGTGAAAGAGTGGAAAGAATTATACCAGTCTGAAACTGTTGCAATGGCTCTGGAAAGATGGTGATTACATGCATAAGGGTGGTAGCAGTGGGCATGGCAGCAATAGAGGGGCAAGTAATTATATACATATTTAAGGTAAGAGCTTATAGGACATGCTAGCCCTTTAGTTTCATGGGATAACACCCTAATCGTTGAATTCTTCCTTTCTCACTCTCCCCACAAACTATTCACCCGCAAACTACGTTTGTTCAATCTTTAAAATACAATCAGAGTCCAGGTGTCTCACTTGCTTCATTGTTACCAACATGGATCAAGCCTGTAGTGTCTCTTGCCCAGATGAAGGCATCCTCACTGGTCATCACATTTGTATCTTGCCCTTATATTGTCTACTGTCAACACAGAAAAAGCAGTATACTGCTATTCTGTAGGAAAGATCATTTTACTTTTCTATTCAAACCTCTGAAGTGGCTTTACCTGATCTGGTGCATAGTTACATCTTCAATTTAATTCCTTCTACACTCCCCCAGCATAATTCCCTCCAGTAACACTAGCTCCCTTGCTGTTTCAGGAACACACAACACAGATCTCTACCTTCAGACCTTTGTGTTTTCTCTACTCCCTCTCTAGAATTCTCTTCCTCACAGGTGACTCTCTGCCTCAACCTTCTACTTACTTCACGTCTTCATTTAGTGTTGACATCTGTTACACCTTCCTTGATTTACTATTTTAAATTGTACCCCCAAACCTAAACTTTCTATTTAACTTTCCTGTTTTATTTGACTTTATAATACCTACATAATCTATATTTTATTTATTTGATTTCTTATCATATGCCAATGTCCATGCAGTAATAATTTGTGCTGCTCACAAAATACATCCAGCTCTCCAACTCCTGGGTACATGGGAGGATTACACTTTCTGGCCCTTTTGTTTCTGAGTGGGATCTTGTGACTAGGTCTAATGAAGTGTTAGCAATACTGCTATGTATAATTTCTGTTTTGGAGCATTTGCTCATTGGTATGAGACCCTTCATAGTACTCTTTCCTTTTCCCTCTGTGACTGGCAGAAATAACAGTAGCTACATAATGAGTCTTGGCTGCTGAGTGAGGACATATAGAGCAGAGCCCCCAACCAACCTGGGAGTTATTTAATAGAGCAGCATTATCTAGGTCTATGTGGTCAGGGATTTTTGTCTGCTTTGCTCATTGTTGCATCCTTAGCAACTATAAGGGTATCTTGCATATAGTAACTTCTCAAAAAAAAAATGTTTGCCGAATGAATAAATTATATACTCAGTGACTACTAACTACCAGATTATAATTATCTCACTGTTGTAGTCAAGAACAGTCCCTCACTGAACACTACCATTAACCACCCAACTTCTTAGTCTCCATGGAAAAAAGGGTTTTCATTGGAATATCTTTGTGATTATAATGCTGGAATTGGAATGTTTATTAGCCTTGAAGGATTATAGGAGAGCCAAAGACTTTCCCAGAACTTGACTGGTATGATTGTACTGTCAACCATGGTGAATACTGATGGGAGGGAAGGCTAGAGAAAATTAAGTAAAATGAGAAATTAGGAATGTTTGCCAAGCTCCATACGTATTTGTTTTGGGTCATTATCAAGAGAGAATACTTTGTTCACTATAATCCCTTTGGAGGAAAGACAGTCCAGTAGAACAGAGGGGGAAAGAAAGTTTATGCCCTGCCTGGGGTAAAAAAACATCATCTAGGAGGGTGGGGATATATATTGCAGGGCATAGGTCTTTTCCTCTGAGCACTCTATAAAATGGGGATGAATTTCTGTCTGAGACTACCAATCAACACAGGGTAAGAGTATTTTTCCTGAGATTAGTGCTTTTCACAATTTACACTAGAATTGAGACATATAATTCAATCTGAGATGCACATATATGTCTGGGTTAAGACTCACAATCAAAGCCACTTTTTACAGGGCTCCATTCTTATACTCCTGTCCCTCTTCACCAACTATCAAAACTTCTGACTTGAGTAGGTTAAATTTATAACAGAGGCTCAGTAGGACTTAGCTACTGTAGCACAGAGAAACATAGTTGAAAGTGCAAGTTATTAATAGGCAGCAGCAAGACTCCCAGTGGTGGCGGCCATCATCTAGATGCTACTATGTTCACTATGCTGATTGTTGTGATCACAACATTGTAGATGAGCTCTACCTTAAATTTGATTTGGATGTCAAGACTGATGATGCCACATTTGTACCAAGAAAATATGAGAAACTTTGTTATTCACACAATGAGGTTTTCTGGGGAGGATAGCGCTGTCTCTCAAGCTGGTCTGAAAAGGCTTGAGACAGCTAGGAAAGGAGAATGGCTTGGTTTTTAATGGTGGTTAGGGAATGTGGCAGGAGTGAGAGTTCCTGCTCTGGCTGGAGCTTACACAGATTAAACTTCTGTTGGCACCAAAGGAGGGAGAACCTGGGCTTTCTTATCAGCTTGCCAGATTTGGGGGAGACAGGAAAAAGAAGGGGAGTGGTTGAGCTTGAAATCTGTCAGTAGTCAAAAATGAAAAATGGAGTTAGACACATTGTTATTCTCAGCTAACTTTAGTTCCTTTTGCTCTATTTTTTTTTCCTATTCCAACTTCAACATATTTAACTCATGACAAACTAGTTCAGCACAACAACAAAATATATCATCTCTTAAGTCAAACCATTTCTCAGTATCACTAAGAGGATGGACCATCCATGTCATTACTGGCTCTCAGTTAGACCATATAACTGGTCCCTTCTTTCTCTTAGGTCTTTCTAAGACTAAGCAAAGCTTAGCAATTATCAGTCCAGTTCAGTCAGGAAAGAGAAACAACTGTAGTAGTAAAAGCAAGAAACACTGAGTACAGAAATTAGATGCTTTAAATGGTTAGAAGAGCTCTAGGGAGTAGGTTTTAGGCTGGGTCATACGAAACTACTTCTAGAAATACAGAAGTGATCCAACAAATAAGCTACAATCCAAGAGCTGCTACTGAAGCTATGCCGTAATTAACTGCATACCATCAATTCTCAAAAAATGGTAGCTGTACAGAATTAGAGTAATAATCCAAAAAAAGCACTCTCTTAGCACATTGTCTAGAACATAGTAATGATGATGGCTTATTTTTGCTATGGTAGATTTTTCTCTTTGCCATCTATAGTTTAAATCACATAAATGTTTTATGGTGTGTATTAGTTTATTTTTCTATTTTCAAAATATTATCTCTGTAGTCACTCTATCTGTTTTGAGGGAGAATATATCCCTTTCAAAACATTGACTTACTTCTGCTTATTTCAACGAATATGAAAATGGCTAAAATATTTTGGAAATCTAATCGACTTTCTGAAAAGATTTCCTTATTACACCATGGGCTAATTGCTATATGTTGATTTACTTTATGGATATGGACCTGATTTTGCTGGAGAGTTAAGCTTGAGTATTTTTTCTATGTGGCCATAAAAGCTTATAATTCTCTCTAATATTCTTTATATTTTTCAAAAATGATTCCCTATAAATTGAACCAACTTAGATACTAAGAGTAACAGAATATTGGAATATATTTTGTGTTCTTGTATACTGAAATAGTATAGGGTACAGAAATCAAAATTTAAAAGAAAAATGTCCGCACCTTCCATAGAACAATGATGGATACTCAAATCCAAATCTCTCTACACCTTCTTCAAAACCACATGTCATTTGACCCACGTCCTAGAGAAATGGAAATAAAAACAAAAATAAACAAATGGGACCTAATGAAACTTCAAAGCTTTTGCACAGCAAAGGAAACCATAAACAAGACCAAAAGACAACCCTCAGAATGGGAGAAAATATTTGCAAATGAAGCAACTGACAAAGGATTAATCTCCAAAATTTACAAGCAGCTCATGCAGCTCAATAACAAAAAAACAAACAACCCAACCCAAAAATGGGCAGAAGACCTAAACAGACATTTCTCCAAAGAAGATATACAGAGTGCCAACAAACACATGAAAGGATGCTCAACATCACTAATCATTAGAGAAATGCAAATCAAAACTACAATGAGATATCATCTCACACCAGTCAGAATGGCCATCATCAAAAAATCTAGAAACAATAAATGCTGGAGAGGGTGTGGAGAAAAGGGAACACTCTTGCACTGCTGGTGGGAATGTGAATTGGTACAGCCACTATGGAGAACAGTATGGAGGTTCCCTAAAAAACTACAAATAGAACTACCATATGACCCAGCAATCCCACTACTGGGCATATACCCTGAGAAAACCATAATTCAAAAAGAGTCATGTACCAAAATGTTCATTGCAGCTCTATTTACAATAGCCCGGAGATGGAAACAACCTAAGTGTCCATCATCAGATGAATGGATAAAGAAGATGTGGCACATATATACAATGGAATATTACTCAGCCATAAAAAGAAACGAAATTGAGCTATTTGTAATGAGGTGGATAGACATAGAGTCTGTCATACAGAGTGAAGTAAGTCAGAAAGAGAAAGACAAATACCGTATGCTAACACATATATATGGAATTTAAGGAAAAAAAAAAATGTCATGAAGAACCTAGGGGTAAGACAGGAATAAAGACACAGACCTACTAGAGAACGGACTTGAGGATATGGGGAGGGGGAAGGGTGAGCTGTGACAAAGCGAGAGAGAGGCATGGACATATATACACTAACAAACGTAAGGTAGATAGCTAGTGGGAAGCAGCTGCATTAGCAAAGGGAGATCAGCTCAGTGCTTTGTGACCGCCTGGAGGGGTGGGATAGGGAGGGTGGGAGGGAGGGAGGCACAAGAGGGAAGAGATATGGGAACATATGTATATGTATAATTGATTCACTTTGTTATAAAGCAGCAACTAACACACCATTGTAAAGCAATTATACCCCAAAAAAGATGTTAAAAAAAAAAAAACACATGTCAACATGAAAAGCAAATAAATCCACATATTACCAAATGTTTACAGCATCAGTGGAGATAAAGAATATTTATAGTTATATGTGGACAGACAAATAAACTTTCTATTTGAGACATAGAATTTTTTTTCAAAAAACTTTGGCATAAATGAATTAAAGTATATATTCTGATCTTGCATAGTTCTACATAAAATAAAATTAAACATTGAAAATTCTATGTTAGCTGCACTCTATAGACTTCTATACATTTAGCGAGACTACTTTCTAAATATCAGACTTCAAATAACAATAAAAACAGGTACTTCTTGCAGTAGTTTGACTTACTCTGACTTTTTCTTTTTTAAAAAAAAATTATTTATTTATTTTTGGCTGTGTTGGGTCGTCGCTGCTGTGAGCGGGCTTCTCATTGTGGTGGCTTCTCTTGTTGCAGAGCATGGGCTCTAGTTGCACGGGCGTCAGTAATTGTGGCACGTGGGTCAGTAGTTGTGGCAAGCAGGCTCTAGAGCTCAGGCTGTAGAGCGCAGGCTCAGTAGTTGTGGCTCACGGGCTTAGTTGCTCTGTGGCATGTGGGATCTTCCCGGACAGGGCTCGAACCCGTGTCCCCTGCATTGGCGGGCAGATTCTTAACCACTGTGCCACCAGGGAAGCCCAAAAAGTAAAACAATTTGGAAGAACTGTTAAATGTTTTTTACTTGGAGACTATTGCTAAAATTTTCAGGATAATTATTTTTCTATCTTCTATAGCAAGTGTGAATCATAGGCACACTTAGGTCAAACTGTCATCAAAAAAAGAAGTTATATTTTTACTGAATATCATATTTTTTTCAGTTTTATATCATTTTAGATATTGTGGCAGATTACAGATTACCACAGAGTAACTGGCCTCCTTGCCTACAAATATTTGTGAACTTCTCAAGTATTGAAAAACCAGCTAGATTACCAAATCCATAAAAAGAATTAAATTTTTCTTGATACTTAAAATATTTCAATTTTTAAAGTTTAATTCCTAAATTCTAAGCAACACAATTCCAATTCCATGTTTACAAAGAAAAATCCACATTTAGAAAAGACTGTATTCTAGTCTCATGAACAAAAGAGTAAAACAAATGTTCTATGAACAACATGAATTCTAATGAAATTAATTGAGGTTCAGAAATATGTAGACAAGTTCTGTACTCCTTATAGCTAAAGCAGTAATAGGGCTGCTGATAGGAACAAAGTGAAATTATCTAAAACAGAAAGGGGAGGCTTACTTCCAGGTCTTTGCACAACCTAAAGTCAGCATTAGGAGCCACATCCGATGGGAGATATGTGGAAGGAGCCTCTCTGATAAGCTAAGTCGATGAGAAACTTCACCAGGAAGGCAATGGTTACAGCGTAGAGTACTGTTATGCATCAACATAGGGTTACCTTTGACCTGGGTAGAGTTTAGATTCCACTTCCTGCTCTTGACCTCAAGTCAAGTTATTTTACTCTCACTCATCTTTTGTGGCTTCAGTATGAAATAAGAAGGCTAAGACTTGCATCATGAATTAGTTGTGGGCATTAAATAAAATAATCTGTGCAAACCATTTCACATATGAAATGGCTAGTATACGGAAACCTCAATAAATGGTAGACTGTGGTAAGAGTGTTTCATTTAGGAATTATAGTATTTGAATACATTCTACTTATTGAAAAGAATTTAGTGTTATTTTAGTTTTAGCATAATTGTTTTCTTAATTCTATTTTAATTTAAATATATTTCAGTATACTTTTAAGTTGAATATTCTTATTAAGTTTACTGTTATTGACAGGCAAATGTCTTACTTGTGGTACATTCAAAACAAGTCGGGTTTTTCACTCTGAATGCCTCTGATATCATAAAAGACTTAATTTTTCATTGCTTTGTGGTTGTCTTCAGCACAGTCTAAATGTAATTTAGGTACTGCATCATGCCAATATTTATGAAGTATATTGCATTTTATGATCTCATAATGAAATGCAAGCATATGTAATCTAACAAATTTAATTTGGAAGAAAAATATACAGGCACAAATACACAGTACTGCTTTATATAGTCCCAAGGAAATGTTTCCTGCTTGCAAACTAGCAACTGAGCATTGGTAACAGTCAAAATATTTAGTATGAGACCATTAATAATCTTCTGTGTCATAAATGGAAAAATAATGAACCAAGGGCCATGGATAATTAAGCTATGTCTAGATTATTAATGATGAACCAATATTGTTAACTAGTTTCACTGAATGCAAACTGACATCATGGATACATGCACAGCTTTTGGCCCATTTGAAATTCCAAGTAACTTAAATACTTTCATTCTGGGTTCACAGATCTCCATTGGCAGAGGTATAAGGGTGCCAAAGAACATTACAATATGACCAGTCATCTTTCCTTTCTATAAGAATATGTATAGTCAGATGCTTAATTACTAACTATTGCTATTATCAGCAGAGTCCATTATTTTGGATGGACTTGATTGGTCCTCAGGCAAAGAGCTACTTTTACCCTCCAGTATGCTAGACAATTTTGTTAGATGATCTCAGAAATTATGTCACAAATTTCCTACTGTTATATATGAAATCTCCATTATATTTGCAGTTCTTCTGTCATCGATCTTTTTTATGAGGCAACCACAGATAAGCAGATATGTAATAAGAACATCTTCTAATGCAAAGAAGCTATGAAAAATATTCTAGTATCTGAGTGTGACAACTGTATTTGGTACTGTCTTTGCTCTTTCAGATTATAATAGATAACTCTCTTCTTTGTTGACCTGTGATATTAGAATAATCATAATGCCACAAAAGAACAGCTACTTTGCCTTGAAAACAAATTCTGAATTTTTGATCTATTACCTTAAGTTGTTGCTGTTAATAAACTATTTAGCTTTTTGATACTAAAGATTAGTGGTAAATCGCAGGGTTATTTTACCTCTGATGAATCAGAATTATGTATAGTTAGAGGTTTTTCCTGAACACGTCGTCCTTGAATCTGAGAAGCACAGAACAACTTGGGTTACCTACATGATTTTTTCCTCCAGCAACTAGAATAGGAAATAAAGAGAAAAGAAAACTGAAGGTCCTTTTTATCTTATTTCTCAATCCTAGAACAAGTTTTACACTTCCTAAACTGCCTCCTAGCCTGCCTGCCCATGAGACCAAAAGATACTCCCCATCTGATGGGTCCACAGCACCAAAGATCCTTCTTACTAAAGAATAAAAGCTACTTCGCCAGATTTTTAGATTTCATTAAATCCTTCCCCACCTAAGATGCCACTCTTATCATACAATATATGGATCTAAAGAAAGAAAGGGTATATATTTCAAGAACATGTAGTTGATTTTCTCACTACTTCTCAAAGGGATATTATTTTTTCTTTCTTTCTTTCTTTCTTTGGCCTGCTGTGCAGCATGTAGGATCTTAGTTCCCTGACCAGGTATCGAACCCATGTCCCCTGCAGTGGAAGTGTGGAGTCTTAACCACTGGACCACGAGGGAAGTCCCTATTTTTATTATTTCTAATCTTACTCTGCTTTTTCTACTGTTCTACACATTTGAGCATTATTAATTCCATTTTGTATTCCTATGTGTAACATCTTCTCCTATGCTTTATAATTACCTGGAGATTTACCAGTAAGCTGTAGAGCCCACACTGTGTTTACTTAACACTGAAAAAACATAAAAACTTTACCTTGGTCTGCAGCCTATTGTTAATTAATATATTATTTTTTCTTGGCCTTCATGGAAGAATGGCAATGAGTACAGCAATTCTTTAAATAGCAAAAACAAAAACACCCCACACATCTATATGGCGCATAATATTTGCCAGGTTCTGTTGGAAATGCTTTCCAAATAATGACTAATTTAATTCTTACAATATCCCTTCAAGATAGTCACTATTATTATTCCCACTGGACAAACAGGAACCTAAGGGACAGAAAAGATGAATAACTTTCTCAAGCTCATCTAAATAATAAGCAGTGCAATGAGATCAAACTCAGAAAATCTCTCTCAGGGCTGTACTCTAAACCATGATACCACACTCTAAATGGCAAATACATTTATTTAGGATTTAGCAAGCTCCAAACTGGACAAGTTTCTAGAGATCTGAAGAAGCACTTTATAATAGGACCTAGCACTGTCTTTCTGATTTTACTCTATAGATTCAATTCTATCTCAATAAAAGTCATAACAGGTTTTGTTTAAGAAATTGGCAAGTTGATTTCAAAATTCTTCTGGATCGGGCTCCCTGGTGGCACAGTGGTTGGGGGTCCGCCTGCCGATGCAGGGGACGCGGGTTCATGCCCTGGTCTGGGAGGATCCCACATGCCACGGAGCGGCTGGGCCCGTGGGCCGTGGCCGCTGGACCTGCGCGTCCGGAGCCTGTGCTCCACAATGGGAGAGGCCACAGCAGTGAGAGGCCTGCTTACTGAAAAAAAAAAAAAATTCATCTGGATCTACAAAAGAAAAAGAGTAGCTGAGATAATTTTGTAAAGAAAACCAAAGTTGAAGGACGTATAATGCCTTACTTCAAAGTTTACTATAATGCCACTATAATCAAGACTGTCTGGTATTTGTCAGGATAGACATGTAGATCAATGAAATAAACTAGAGAACTCATAAATAAATGCGCACATTCATTGTCAACGGATTTTCAACAAATATGCAAAGTAATATACTATAGAAAAGATAGTCTATTCAACAAATGATGTTTGAAGAAAATGGGCATCTGTATGAAGAAAAATTACCCTATCCCTTACTTCACACCATACAATACATTAACTTGAAATTGATCATGAACCTAAATGAAAAGCTTAATTTATGAAACATCTTCATGGCCTTAGAGTAGGCAAAGATTTCCTATTAAGACCCAGTAAGGAGAGGGTGTGGAGAAAAGGGAACACTCTTGCACTGTTGGTGGGAATGTAAATTGATATAGCCACTATGGAGAACAGTATGGAGGTTCCTTAAAAAACTACAAATAGAACTACCATACGACCCAGCAATCCCACTACTGGGCATATACCCTGAGCAAGCCATAATTGAAAAAGAGTCATGTACCAATATGTTCATTGCAGCTCTATTTACAATAGCCAAGACATGGAAGCAACCTAAGTGTCCATCAACAGATGAATGAATAAAGAAGATGTGGCACATATATACAATGGAATATTACTTAGCCATAAAAAGAAACAAAATTGAGTTATTTGTAGTGAGGTGGATGGACCTAGAGTCTGTCATACAGAGTGAAGTAAGTCAAAAAGAGAAAAACAAATACCATATGCTAACACATATATATGGAATCTAAAAAAAAAAAAAAAGGTCATGAAGAACCTAGGGGTAAGATGGGAATAAAGACACAGACCTACTAGAGAATGGACTTGAGGATATGGGGAGGGGGAAGGGTAAGCTGTGACAAAGCGAGAGAGTGGCATGGACATATATACACTACCACACGTAAAATAGATAGCTAGTGGGAAGCAGCCGCATAGCACAGGGAGATCAGCTCGGTGCCTTGTGACCACCTAGAGGGGTGGGATCGGGAGGGTGGGAGGGAGGGAGGGAGACACAAGATGGAAGAAATATGGGAACATATGTATATGTATAACTGATTCACTTTGTTATAAAGCAGAAACTAACACACCATTGTAAAGCAATTATACTCCAATAAAGATGTTAAAAAAAAAAAGATCCAGTAATCACTAACAATGAGGGAAGAAAGTTAATAATTTGGAAGTTCTAAACAATAATTATAATAAGTAATGTTGGAATTCATCAACATTAAAAACTTATGTTTGTTGTAAGACATATTCAAGAAAAATACAAGCCACAGACTAAAAAGAAAGTAATAATAATTGCTATTGTTTATAAATTATATATGGCAAAGGGTTTATATCCAACATATATGAAAATATATATAACATATAAAGATACAAATAAGTAATGAGAATACAAACAACCTCAAATGGGGAAAGCCCTGTATAGCCACTTTACTAAACAAAATACTAAAATACCCATACACATATGAAGAATGTTCAACATTATTATTCATTGGTAGAATGCAAATTTAACCAACTAAACATATTCAAATGGAAAAAATGAAAAAGAATTACAGTATCAATATTGACAAGAATGTGGAGCAACTGGAACTCTCATTGCTGGTGGGAATATAAAGTGAAACAACTACTTTAGAAAACAGTTTGGTATTTTCTTATTATTTAAAAATATACTTGCCATACAACCCAGCCAGGCTACTCCAAGTTATTTATCCTAGAGAACTGAAAATATAGGTCTGCACAAAGACTTTAACATGAGTTTTTCTAGCAGCATTATTTTTAGTTCAGAACTGGAAACAGCTCAAATGTCCATCAATAAATGAATGCTTAAACAATTTCTGATACAGCTAAAGAATGGGATACTGCTCGATAACATAAAATAACAAAACTACCAATGCAGATGAACATGACTGCACCTCAAAAACATTATATTAAGTGAAAGAAGCTGGATACATTAAACTGTATAATTTCACCTATATCAAATTATAGGACATGCTAAACTAATTTATAGTGACAGCAAATCGGTGGTTGCTATGGGCCAGAGTCAGGTTGAATAGATAGAAAACAGTCAGAGACATATGTGGTGATACAAATAGTCTATACCTTGATTATGATTGTGGTTATGTGGGTAATTATAATTGTCAAAAGCAATTGAGCTTTATACTTAAAATGAGTGTACTTATTGTATGCAAATTAGCTTTCAGTAAAGTTGATTAAAACTATACCATGAAGAACTGTGGAAACATAAAATGGAACAAAATCAAAGGGCAAAAAGAAGGGAGCTATTAATCTATATTAGGAAGTTATTATGAGTTGACTTAAAACATACTATTTACTTTGATGTGTATAATTAGATGGAGGTTAACCCAGTTGCTCTGCTGTTGGCACCTATTACATATATAATTTATGTTTGGGGGATTTTTGAATTGGTAAGAAAATTTGTAAGAAAAATGTCTATGACATTTGTAATAGGCTGTGCTTCTATAAACTGCACTATCTCCTTCATGTTAATGACAAGCTAAGAAACAGATTTCCCATAGCATCTTTATGTAAGTATTTCATTTTGAAAGAAAGTAGGAGCTTCTATATTTTACCAAGGGTGGGACTGCTACAGAGCAGGAAAGACTCATTCCAGTGAAATTGGTAACTGTAATTATTTACTTATAATAATAATATACTATTATTTACTATACTATTACTATAATAATCTTATACTATTGTTTTGTAATATATTTGTTTACATCTCTACCAATATAATTTTAACTACTTGAAAACAGAGATAATTCTTAATGTTCTTTGTATAACCAATTTCTTATACATATAAAATATTTTAGTAATATGATTTTTCCCCCTCAAAACTCTGGGTACACACATAGGTGTTTGCACAACAAAATGCCTTGCAAAATTGAGTTAAATCCTTGATAAATTCAAGTTCATATTTGGCCATTTTAAATGGTCCAAATCATCATTATTTTAGAGAGTTTGGTATTTCTCAGCTAAAGGTATGTGTGTGTGTGTGTGTATATATATATATATATATATATTATCTATGGTAATTGTTGCAATAATGATTCTTCCATTTGTTCACACCTCCCTGTATTAAAGCACTTGGGTAGCCCCTAATACACTGATTCTTATATACTGACAATTTGGCTTGCTTGGCCAATGGTAGAGTACCGAACATGAAACAAACCGTCACTTGGAGGGTACTTTAACACTGGTCTTTGCTCTGTCACTGCTCTTGGAACATTGCTGCCATGTACATAATCACAGGCTAGCCTCCTATAGGATAAGAGACCAGGTAAAGTGATTCCCATTTGGGAAATCAAGGCCATCATAAACCATACCCCCACCCAACCCACCTGCTCATCACAGATAGATGAACAGACCCAGCTGAAATTAAGTGAACACGTTCCAGATCAGAAGTTCCAACCAGCTGGGCCTGACCCAAATTGTGACTTGTAGAAATGTAAGCTAAATACATAGTGTGTGAGTCTGTGTGTGTGTGTATGTTTCAACCACTACATATTGGAGTGGTTTCTTATTGCAACCTGTACTATCTGAAACATTATTTGTCTTCACCAATTGATCACAAATTTTATTAGGCAGGAACTTTATCTATCTTATTTTTTAAAATATCTCCAGCACCCACAACAGCGCCTAACACACCACAGATTTTCAAATATATATATTTGAAATATATATTGGGTGAATGAATAGTGAATGAAAGAATGAATTAATATTCTGCACATGATCTTAGCCAAAGGCTGAGAAGCACTAATTATTATTTTGTAATCTTAAGATTTTCATCTAGCACAGGGAGATCTATATTCATGTGCTTAATATGTATTATTGTTCCTAAATTTTTTGTTCTTAATTACATAATTTCCCAGAGAAAATTATGTGGCTTTTCACAAGCAGCATAGACTCTTTGTTAATTTTTTGAGATTCCTCCTTCTCTTACCATACAGGATGGGGTAAGGATGGGGAGTGTGCTACAGATGGGAGCTTCTCCCTTCTGTTGAATGAAAATAAGAACACTTTCTTCCAAGAATGGTATTAAGATTTACATAGGGTACTATATGGGTGAAAGTATTGTTTATTTGTTTAAAATATATTGTCAAATATATGGGAAGCCACAATACAAATATAAACTATTTTAATTACTGATATTCTGAGAGAGATAGTAGTTTGCATTGTTGAAATTTTCTTACATATACAAAAACGTATATTGCCAGTATTAACCCCTTGATGGGATATTTTTTTCAGGTGAGTTTAATGCCACATGTTATAAACTCAGAGCAGTTGCCATAGATTATCTGAAGACTGGCAAGGGTATTCCAGGAAGATGTTTTCTGTCACTCTTATCCTCAGTTTTCATTTCTGCAGTGATCCTTGACAATACAATATTCTTGGTTATGAGAACATGATTTTGCATAGATGGCTGCTCTTGTGTTGGGGTTTGGCTGGTTTTCTACTTTTAATTTTGAGTATGTGGGATTAGTTTAGTGATAACATTGTATGTTCTGTTAGCTCTTTGGACTTTGTATATAGTGACAACCGTAAAAGACTTAGGCTTGAATTAATTCAGATTTGAAGGATAAAAAGGAACTAGCCTCTTTATAATGCATATAGATAGACCAGGATATAGTTGTTGAAAGAACTGTGTGGTTGAGGCTGAGTAGAATAAGAATTTAGAGAGGACACTAATTTAACTACCACACAGATTATAAACATGTAGATGACTGTATACTGGAAATCCTTCTCAGTTTCCTTCACAGATACTACCTACTACATGGGCACCAAAGATATGTACAGAAATGTCCATAACATTAATATTAATGATACTTAAATAGCTGGAAACCATACAGATGTTCATCGGCATTAGAACTAATAGGTTGTATACTCATTGAATGAATTATTATGACAATAAAAAGATATAAACTATAGCTACATACAAAAATAGGATGCATCCCATAACATAATCTTGAGCTAAAAACGTTAGCAATGTAAAAATACAGACTGTATGATTCCATTTCTATGAAGTTGAGAAAAATTGGCAAAAGTAACCTTTAGTGTTAAATGTCAGGATAAGAGTCACCCTTGGGAAAGATACAAGGGAGAGCGATTGGAAGAGGAGATAAGAAGGGTCTTCAAGAATGCTGGCAATTTTTTTTTACTTCTCATTGCATTTTAACACCAATAAGTGTTTTTCTTAGATTTCTGTAACTTATATACTTTTATTATTCCTTGTCATTTTTAATAGTTTTGCTCTTTATTGTCTTAAGAAATACTTATTCGTTTAATCTCTTTTATTGTCATGCATCTTTCTAGACTCCAAAACCACAGACGTAATTAAACAACAGACAAAAACAAAACCCCATGAGCTCACACACTAGTCAAAAAATAAAAACTAAATAAAATTAATAAATTATGTATTATAGTGATAAATACAATAGAAATAAAGCACAGGAGGGATGTAGAAAAAGTACATGTGTGTCAGATGTGTTGTAGTTTTAATAGGATGGTCCTACGCCTGACTGAGGAGAAGACGTCTAGGTCTGACGGAAGCAAGAGAGTGAGCTCTCAGATGTCTGGAGTGAAGACAGTCTAGACAAATGGAATATCAAGGGCAAAGCCCTAGGCTGAGAACCTCCAGACTCTGAAAGATTAAGGAAAGTCACGGAAGCCACTGTAGCTGAAGCAGAGAGAGCAAGGGAGAGAGTAACAGATGATGACTTGAGTGGAGTGATGACAGCCAGTACTTGCAAGTACATTTAAAGCCTTGGGTTTTACTACAGATAACTTGGAAAACCATTTAAGGGTTTTTTCACAAAAGACCAATGAAATCTGTCTTTCATTGAAAAATCTCACTTTGGCTGCTTCCCTGAGATTTGACTCAAATATAGAAAAGGCAAGTGCAGAACCATGAGGACTTGGGAACCATTACAAAGATATTAAAATAGTCCAGAAAAGATAATGATGGATTAGACCAAAAAGAAAAAGATTGCAGTGGAGGAGGTAAAAATGGTCAAATTCTGAATGTATTTTGAAGGTAAAGTTGAAAAACAGTATTTGCTGACACACTGTATTTGAGGTGTGAAAGTAAAACAGTAGTCAAGAATGAATCTAGATGTAAGTACCTGATCAACAGTTAATGCTGTCATTAACTGAAATAGGGAGAGACAGTTGGGGAGAAAATATAAGGATCTTGGATTTGGACATACTGATTTTAACATGCCACATAGACACTCAAATAAAAGGTTGGGTAGATGAAAAGAAACTAGTTTAGAAGGCTGAGACATAGAGTTAGTGAACTAAGGGAAAGCAAAGAAAGTGTTTCAGTGAGGAATGATTGATAATACATGTCTAACATTCCAGAGAGAGATATGATAGTTAATTTCTGTGATAGGTACTGCTTACACATATTAAGATAAAACAGTCATCACTTATATAAGATGTAGCACAGCAGCATCCTCAAGGGAGAGGCACATTTCAGTAAGAGCAAGATGGTAAAAGTAGTGCTCTGAGAAAGTACCAAGTACAGAGCAGTTTGATAAATCGACCATGTATTCTAAAGAAAGAAGAAAAGGTCTAGAAGACAAATAAGAATAAGTGATGTATATGAGAATCAAAGTTTCTTTGAATGATGGATACAAAAGGATAAAAGGCAATCATGAAAGAAGGCCTACAGCTTCCTCTTTATTCTTGCCAATACGGACAGACAGGCTAGAGGTTGGGGGTGGGAGTCAAAAGCATAGGGCTTTCTGATGCCCCCATCTCTCCTGTCTATACTCATAAACATTTTTCCTTTTACATGCTTTCTTGTAGCTGTCTCTACTCCATTTTTAAAATATTTTCCTTCTGTTCATCCTCCTAAACCCAGCTTAAGTGTCAATTCCTCTAGGAATACTTCCTTCAACCAATCCAGACTTGCCCAGTCTGAACTGTGTCATCTTTCTCTGTTTCTATACCATAAGTCATAGTAGCCTTTTATTTCTCTGTCTTCCCCATTAGATGGTTATCTACTGAACACACTTGAAAACTATGCTTTATCTCTACCTCACCAATACCAGGCACATAATAGGCCACTTTTTGAATGGAAGAAAAATCATTCTTAGTAATTTTAATTTAAAAGGACATACTTGGATTTTCAATGAAACTACTATAGCTACATAAGAATCTATTTAAGTAACATTCAAATTAACAAGCATAAATGTTAGAAAAGGAGAGCTAACTAGAAAAGAGTCACAAACAGGCTCTAGGATTCTTTTCAGTCCAGAAGTGGAACAAATAATAGCTCATCCTAAAGCTTAATGCAAGGTTAATGGGAAAGACCTGTTCCTGTGTGTCTTCTGTCTTTGAAAACAACAGAGAGAATGGAGATGGAGGAGAGAATCACCTTTAAACTGAATAATTAAGCCAAGTGTTAACTAAAGGCAAGTTAAGCTCAAGATAAATGGAGACACAATATGAAGGCAGTAACTAATAAATAAGCCAGCACACTTAGTCTAGGCATTTGGTGTTCAAGGATACTAATAGATGCTCATTAACAAAATCATTTATGTATATAGTGATTTACTGTTATCCATATGCTGTACTCTTGTCTTCAAAATATTATGCCATTACCTGGACTGTATTCCATCTAATTGTTAAAATAGTTGTCTGAGGAATGTATTCTTATTTCTATTCTACAGATGAGAGCAGCTGCCATAGCTGACTTGCCATAAGTCCTGCATAAGCTAAGGAGAAGATCTAAGACTCAAAGCCAGGTCTTCTGAATCCAAATTCAGAACCCTTTCTATGAGGCAGGAGAACCTGAAAATGTATGCTCAGAAACACATTTGAGAAAGAATAACTGTTTGAGAAATAATGAAAAATGAGAGAGACACAAATATTCTAGAGTCGGTCCATATACTAATGTTCAAAAAGGACAAAGAGATAGATAATGAAAACTGAAGAATTAAAGCTGGCAATTTTGATGCCAAACCCCAGTAGGATTAAAATAGCATTGGTAAACAGTTGCTTTGAGGGTATGAGAATACAATTTTAGAATAAAATTACCTAATACTGGTTTATTAAAAATATAAACACTCAGTATTATTCTCTATTATTGAATATTTATATTCATGTTTTTTCTGCTTGGGGTGGGGAAATGTCATACGTATAATGAATGTGAAAAAGGCATTTAATCATTTCTCTCAATATACCTTTGTGGATAATATGAAGCTGATTAAACAATCATTCTTAGGGAATATTATATAACGGAGTGAGGACAGTCTGCAGGAAGCACTCTTAGAATGTACCTCAAGGATCCATCCTTGAATGTACCCTGTAAGTCTAAAGTGTACCAGAGGAGGAATGTATCCCAGTGCTGAAATAAATGATTTGGATGATAAAATCCTGACTCACTTCCTTCTGGAAAGAGCTGAAACTGATTTTCATGTGATTTTGATAGTTAGGATTGATTGATTTCTTGCAATTAACAGTATTTGAGCAAACTCAAGCAACTGGGAAAATCACTGAAATAGTATTGAGGTGGGCATAGCTGCATTTCCAGGCACACTATTATTCTTCCCTCTGTAGTATAATAAAATAA
Organism: Grampus griseus; assembly: GCF_964374135.1. Taxonomy (NCBI): domain Eukaryota; kingdom Metazoa; phylum Chordata; class Mammalia; order Artiodactyla; family Delphinidae; genus Grampus; species Grampus griseus. Next base: position 66,330,669 of record NC_138997.1, read on the forward strand.
TTAAACATGATTCTAATTTCCTTCAAAATGATAAACAATAAATGTAAGGGGAAAGAAATGAAAAAACAACAGAAATCAACCTTCCATTTTTCAGAATGGCATATTCTTGATATAAGCACAGTTGCTGCTGCAGGAGAAGCCAATTACAAACACAAGTAAACTCATTTTTCCCCACAAATAATATTTTCATTAATTTCACAGTATTTCGGGAATAAATCACATTGTACTAGATCCTTTGGCGTGTCAAAGAAACAAAACTGGCCTTCTTAAGTAGATTACTGACGACAGCAAAGTTATGTTGAGTATTATTCTCTATGTTGTTATGAATTATGGGTTTTCCCTTATTCTTTTATACAAATGACATTTATACAAATAGTAATATCATTTATAAAATGATCTCATTTGTATAAATTATATTATTAGAGGTATCATAATCACTATAAATGGCATGGTTTCTATAAGAGTAAGAAGTGGGGGATACAGCAAAATTGACCATCTTAAAATCAATTAAAGATACTGTATCTACTCACAGAATTCTCTCTATGGAATTTAGAATGTTTCAGTGGTAAGAAAATGGGCTTTGAATTCAGGAAGATCAGGTTCAAATTCCTGTTCATTCACAATTTTGTGAATTTTCGCAAGTTATATAATTACATAATTTCTTTTCATCCTCCTACTTTTTAACAGAAAGAGAAGGAAAGAAAAAAATAGTTACAAATATTGACAGATTTGTTTTATGCTTCCTGAACACTGAAGTGGTTACCATCTATTTGCTCAGTTTTGTTTTGTTTTGTTTTCTGTGAAGTGGTACATGAAATCATTTGCTGAGAATGAAAGGATAAGAATATAAATTATTGGAGGTTTGACGACAGCTGAAAGAGATTGAAATACTTGTGGAAAGTAGAAAATGAAACATCCAGAGAAATAGAATGTCTTAGCAGGATTGAAGACCTAGATGAGATTATTGATAATTTGTAGTTGTAAATATGCTCAATTGAAATGCTCTCAGCTCAGCAGAACAGTGCAGATAGTTAAGTTATCTAGGATTAGAGATTTGCTATGTGATGACGTGAAAGGACAAAAAGGAAAGTGGGTTTAGAATTTTGACAAGAGAGTGAGTGATATGACAGAGTCTGTATCAGAACTGTGAACACAATAGAAGTCAAAAACTAGTGATCCACATGAATTTGGGGTACAGTTGTAATGGGCATAGGATCAGCAAGAAATTGAGAAAACAATAGAAAACTTCCGTCCTAAAGCAAAACGTCTAAATTCATGATTTTTTTTTTTCAGGTGGAACAGTATAACAATAGGGTTCAGTCACAATGTAATCATCAATAGTCGGGCTAAAGTGTAGAGATAAGAAAAGTCATGCTATTTCAGATGTTCAGAAAACTGAGATGCTGGGCTTTTCACAATACCTTCATATAGATTTTGAAGTCCCTTGTTATGGTTGGGGTTTCTATGGAAAGAAAGACTATAAATGGTATTCCAAATTCATTGAAGAATAAAAAATACATAAAGGAGTTATATGGATAAGATGAAAGTGAGGGTGATTTAGGCAAGTTTCACAACTCACAAAGAAGAGGGGTTTTTACAAGAGAGTAGAATTGTAATGTTTTAATTTGGGGGTAGGTCAGGAAGAGGATTTCACACACACATAAATATCAGATGATGCATGATTGTGAGAGAATTTACATTTTCAGCTGGAGGGAGGTGCAATCCAAGTAGGATCTTCATTTGAGGGTCAGGTTTCAGAGAAGCCAAGAAGGCAAAGGAAATATTTAGTTAAAAGGCTGAAATGAAAGACATTTTATTAACTATGGATCAGGTTTGTTTTGAAAAAAGTAAAGAATAAGGACTGGCTAAGAGGAGAAAAAATAAGAGGACTATCTGTATGAAAATACTATGTGATAAGAGAAGACATTCGGTTTTGACTGGAGAAAAATGGTCCTTGTGGATTCAGTTACAAAATATGCCTAGAAAGGGACAGAATATTCAAGACCCAAAGACTTCATCTACAGCCTAAAGAGAAACTTGGTCACACGTTGTAGGTAGCAATTGATCACAAGCCATATACATTTTCAAATATAGATGACTTTAGCACTGAGCGTCAATTTTTAAAATGTCAACACATTATTAGTAAAACAATAGCAACAAAGCAGGCACTCTGTGCAGTGATTGAGCATAGGTTTTGAGGTCAATAAGACTTTTAATATCTATCTCTGGCACTTTTCAGCTTTGAAAACTTCTGATAATTTCATATTTTCTCTTAGGCTCAGTTTCCTCATCTCCAAACTGAAGGGGAGGACATAGAGGTTATTTCCCCAAGGTCAAATAACTAGCAAGTGAGTAAGAAACTGAACCTAGATTTTCTAAACAAATTCATTGTTCTTTCTGTTCTGATATACTACCATCACCTATAGTTAAACATCTAGCAAAAGCAATAAAAAATTCACGATTCATATGCTGGGTCTGAGAAATTCAGACAAGATTTATGTTAGTGCTTATCTCCACCAGCTGTCTTTAAATCACAAGGCTAAACACAGGCAACAGTTTGCTTGGATTTTCCATTTTGGTTACTTGAAACATATTGCAAGAAGTTTCTGAACCTTGGTTTAAAGTGCAGTTTAGTCAGTGGCAAAGACTAACTGTTCTCTGCAAAGAATCTAAATAAGTACTAGGCATTTCTTCAGTTTTCAATCAACTATGCTACATGTTTAAAATATAGTTAAAGCAATAGCAAAACTAGAAACATGGCAGAATGCAAAGTAAGAGATAGGCAGGGCCACTTTGCCACCACAAATGGAAGCAGATGGAGAATCATGTAACTAGGAAAAAACAGAGCCAGCCAGAGAGTATAGCAGAGCCAGCCTGCTGAGAGCAGTGCCAGTGAAGAACACACAGATTGCTAAGCTCTACTGGGGCAGCAGCAAGATATTAGATACAGGCTGTGGGTGAAGAATTACTGTCTGGGATTTTCCAATAACAGAGGCAAAGAAAGTCAGAGCATACTAGTGGAAGAGTCACTGCACAACACCTGTATTACATCCTCGCTTGTACTCAGTGAATAATGCTTCAAACACCCCACTCTTGTTCCCTGTTAAATATCTTTGTGACCACCTAGAGGAGTGGGATAGGGAGGGTGGAGGGAGGCGCAAGAGGGAGGGGATATGGGGATATATGTATATGTAGAGCTGATTCACTTTGTTATACAGCAGAAACTAACACAACATTGTAAAGCAATTATACTCCAGTAAAGACATTTAAAAAATATATCTGCAATAAATCAAGATGTCAGTAAATCTACATGACCCTGAGGATCTGAACCCTCTTTATTTTCCCCCATTTATCAAGAAACAACTCTCAACTATTTACACTATTTTTTTCACTAAACTTTGGGCATAACATACAAGCCTGGCATTTTAACTGCTTAAAGTTACTGCAAGGACAAAAGAAGTCAGCAAATATTTGCAGGTGGATTAATTGAATTATCATGTATTTAAATATAGGTTTCTAACCTTAGTTTTGTCAACTGGCAAAGTAGCGAAAAAACTTAAACTAACCAAAATCACATTGATATGAAGGACTAAAATCATCATCATCATCATGTAAAGCAATTCCCAATGACAAATACAGATTCTGTCTCTGCCTCAAAGAGTATACAGCCAACTTCTTAATCTGTAAGTTCCTTCTCAAGAAATATAGATAAGAAATGATTCTTCCTTCTGCACAGAATATGACACAAATAGCCTTCTATGCTTTTCCAACTAAGCTGCATAATGTTTGGGTTGTTTTCTTCTCCAACTCCATTGATTATAAAACTGAAGTTCCTACTTATCCAGTGAACACAAAGAACCAGAGCAAAATATTCCTTGATGGCTTATTACACTGTTCTGTAGAGTCTATTCCACTGTTGTGCCATAAGTGTTAGTTTCAAGTAATATTGATTTTTAGTCCTTTTGCTAATTACAAAGAGATTTAACTACAACATAGAACAATTTTGAATTTGTCACCTGATATGTAATCAAATTTGAACTTTGTTCAGACCAAGAGAGGACAAGAATTGATACACTGGATTATGTTTTCCTCTAAACACCATAGTACTTCTTGAAAATCCAGATCACTTTAAAACAGCAATCTAATATTTCTTTAAATCTTGTGGGTTTTTTTATTGTTTACAACTAACAGATGACCTTTCCTTTACAGAGAAAGTGAGATCATACAATTTGAAGTTCAATTTTTTGTTTCTTATATATACATAAATAGATGTATTCTTAAAACCATATCTATCTCCTTACATCATATCTCAAATGGAAGTGTCAAATTGTTTTCTTTTCAGATCTAACATAATTTTTGACACCTCACTTAAGACTTTTACCTATAATTTAACCTCTCTCATGTATCTTAAAGTTCCTCTTTTCCTCTTACACATTGTTTTTCAGTTTATAAACATGACCAAAGCATCTTTGACCCAAATATCGCCCCAACTTCATAACTCATCTTGTTGTATATTAAAATAAATTGTTACCTACAGTCATGAAAATACTATATTACTACAATAGTAACTGATTGTAAAAAACAATTCCTAAGAAGATGTATGCATTTAATTTAAAACACAAAGGAACTTGAAAAAATTATTTAAACCAAAGTGTAAGAAAATGACTATTTGGAAAAAATACATTGTTTAACTTAACACTGTTCAAAAACTAAATACCAGGTGTATAAAGAGTTAGACAGGAAAATATATATGTGGATATATACATATAAGTTTGGAGAAAAACTTAAAAACTGAGAGACAAATTTCATTAAAAAATAATATATATTTTATTAAAAAAAAATTTTTCCTGAAGATAAAGATATTATACTGAAAGTTAAAAGATTTTTAAAAAGAAGTGAAAAACAAGTAAACAAAAAAGATTTAGACAGTCCATTCTCCATGATTAATGCCTCATTTATCAATTGGCAAGTGAGTTTGTGTGTGTGCTTACAAAGTTGTGACAATATTTGATATTTAATTAATGCTGAGCATGTGAATGACCAATCTTAAAGTGAATAGGGGTTCTTCACTGAAGGAATTTCGGTAACATATTACATAGGTGATTTGACCTTGTACACTACATTTCATTAATATTTAATAAAAGGATGGGTTCAACAGAAAAAAAATTACCTTGGAAATCTCTATACCCAAAATAGTGGATTTTTCTGTATATATTCTATAATATCATGATATAAAACTGTATTTTTTTAACAAATCCTATGCATAGGGAGTGAGGCTAATGAAGAAACTTTTATGGAGACTGTGAATGGAACTATTCACCATTATTAGGCATATACAATACTTGATATGCATGTGGTTTTAAACAATTTAGAATGATTATATAATTTAATTTCTTGCTTTTATGTCAACTTCTAAAATTTAGTAGGAAACTGATAGACCTGTCATATATCATTTTTATTTAGAGTGTTTTGTTTAATGAATGCAACGTCTCAATTTTTCTGAACCCTGCAAAAAGATCTATTCATTATTCAACAAATAATGTGAACTTTAATACTATATGCTTAAAAGAAATGAGCACTTTGTCCTTTATCTAGATCAAAGTTATGCATAATATGAAGGCAATTTTTTTCTAGGGACGGTATTTCTACTGGAAATAATCACTTTTACACATCATAATAACAGCAAGAATAGACCTACTGATATATGCCTTCTCTTGAGATGCTTTTTCTATGAGAAAATATCCATAAAATGTGTCCAGTTTTCTTGGAAGAAAACACCAGCCATAAAATGTGCTATTTCATTTATAATAGTTCATCAATTCATGAGCATAAGATTATAAGACAAGAATTATTTCAAGATATTGGAAATAGAGCACTCAAGAAAACAGACAATAATAATCCATAATTTTGTGATCTTTAAATTCTAATGACAGGCTGATATTAAACAAACAAGTAAACATACAGTTGATAGGTGATTAAAATAAGAAGCTAAAAGAAAGGAAAGCTGATGTTGGGATAGGAAAAGGGAAGTAATTTTAAGTAGGATAGTCAAGGAAGGCCTCATTCAAAATAGGACATTTGAGCAAATACCTGAAAGGAGAGAGCAGGTCATGAATGAAAGTGTTTCAATAGAGTAACTACAAAAATTTGTAGAAAAAAAAAATGCTTGATGTGTTCACAAAACAAAAAGAAAGTCTTTGGGCAAGAGTGGAGTGGAATAAAGGACAGTGAACTCGATAGTCAAGGTCAGAGAGGTCATCAGGCTTTCTGGAAAGTGAAGATCATTCTGAGCAGTAAAAGGACTTCTTTTACCCTTTGAGCAGAGGAGTTACACAATTGGGATTGTTTAATTTTATCACTCTGGCTACTCTGTTGAGAGGATGAAGTGTAAGGAAGAAGGACAAGGGTGGAAGCTATTACAGTAATCCCAAAGAGAGATGATGGTTACATGCACCAAGTTGGAAGGTGGTGAGAAAGAGTCACCTCCTGGATATTTCTGAAACTGTTGATTGGCCAAGTATGGTTTGAAAGACTGTGGGAAGGGTAACCATAAACATTTTGATGTGAACAACAGGGAGGCTGGATTTGCAAAATCATCAAGACGTCCAGAACTTCATTTGGATCTTTAAACTGAAAATACTAGTGTGGTCTTAAAGTCGAAATTACATGCAAATACGTACAAATAGGAAAACGGTTTACGGAATTACCAATTTATTTTTCTATGTGTATTAGATTATAATATAACCTGGCTATTAAACATACACAAACTTATAGAAACATATTTTAATGGTTTTGAGTTTCTCTGAAATTTTGAGGTTGTAACAGCACAAATTGTCTCTGTGATCATGTAAGCACATAGATGTTTTCCAAATTTTCACACAAAATATTTTTTTAAATATATTTATCAACTTGTACCTTGGTTAAGCAAAATTTGGTGACTTTCTAAGCATACAAATGATTGTGAGGAGGATTGAAACATGTAGGTGGACAAAAGTGTATACAATCATTTTAGCCTTTGGAAAATGTCTTTTTGGTAGAAATAATTATAAAGAATAGTGAGGACAAGACGGATGCAAATTTCATTCGATTTTAAAGTGTATAAATTAAAGCAGTACTATATTTCCTCACAACTCCTCACTTCCTGTCTCTATTCCTATTGCCTAGGTTCCTTTCAAATACCATTAAGTTGAAGGACAAAATTTCACGTGCTAAATGTTGAATGAATAACCCAATTCCAATGATACTTCTTACTGTTACTCATCAGCCAAAATCAACTTAAGTCAGTAGAAAAACAGTGCTAGTCATACCATAAAAAACATTATTAGTCACAGCAATAATATTATTTTGGAAGAAAAACTAGAACATGTTACTTAGAAATGTTATCTGAACTCACAAATTATGATTTTGACTCATACATGAATGAGTCCTATGGATTCAATAAAATTTTTACATGTATTAGAATTCATCATCAGCTCTGTAGTCCAATAATCATTATCTGAGAGAACCCAAACCCTCCCTTTTAATCTTTAAGAAGAATACACTAACATTTCTTTCACAAAGTGGGCTTGTGATGAGATATTTCATCCATAATTTATGACAATCACTTTAATTTTCCAGAAATTTATAAAGTTACTGCATTATTGTAGTGTAATTTTTCCAGATGAGATTACTGACCATTCACAGTCCTGGGAGAGAGATTTTTATCATCTTTAGAATGGAACAGTTGGGTCCCTTCTATTTCAAATGATTTTTAAACCTTCTGATAATGAAAGTTAGAGTATAGATTCAAGGTGGCTTTAATAACTCTCACATTGGAGATATGACTCTATTTAATGATATTTCTTTCTAACCAATATTTTTACATTTTCATTATGTAGAGTTCTTTCATTCTTCTAAATCACTAACTCTTGCTACCTCTTCTATTTAAAATAATTAAATAATTATACATGGAATTTCTAATGTCTGGAAACTATTGTTCTGAAGGACAGTGATGAAGGCATTTAACTTTAAACTAAGAATAGTGTTTATGTTAATGTGAGGAAATGTCAACAGAGGTATTGTAAAACTCCTCTTGCTATTTTCTATTTTCTCTGGTTCTCAGAAGGCTGCATACCAGTTGTATTTTGTGAGAGGACTGAATGTACCTCCAGAGCTCTTTATCCGTCTTCTCCCTTACTTCAATGATAGCAGCTATCCTTGGAGCTAATTTATTCATTCATGATTCACACATTTATTCCACTAACCTCTACTGGTACCTACATTCTGTAGGTACTTATTGGTACCTAAAATAACGATTGTAGGCTCTGGATAAACAGCATTAAGTAAAACAAGAGAAGCTTTTGCTCTCATGAAGCTTACAGTTTAGTTATAAGACACAGGAAATTAACATATAATTTGATAATTACACAGTATGTCAGACAGTGATAAGGACTATGATGGAAAGCAGAGTTATCTTCCAATAACTCTTAAAACCTGATGGAAAATGCCACCACTTAATGATGATGGAATGCCTTTTCAGCTCTAAAAGGTACATGCATCAAAAGTTCTTCCTTATCCTAGTATATTTTACTATTTGAGCTGAAAATATTCACAAGATCCTAAGGATTATAATTTGAGAAGAAAAACAGTGTGACTGTATTTCACAATTTTATAAAGTGTCTCAATTTTTAAATGTAATATTAAATTGAATCTTGTTTTTGAATACTTTGTATTAAAGTTGATTATTATTACTTTAATTTTTTTTTCAAGCATTTATTATATGTGCCCTGCATCATGTTAAATCATTGTTCTGTGCTCTGAGCTAGGGATCATGATAAATAACATAACTGATCTAATTACTTCTTTTTATAGGGACATTGGTCAGATTGAATTAGGGCCCACCCTAATGGCTCATTTTAACTTAATAATTCTTTTTTTTTTTTTTTTTTACATCTTTATTGGAGTATAATTGCTTCACAATGCTGTGCTAGTTCCTGCTGCACAACAAAGTGAATCAGCCAAATGTACACATACATCCTCATATCCCCTCTCGCTTGAGCCTTCCTCTCACCCGCCCTATCCGACCCCTCTAAGTGCTCACAAAGCACCAAGCTTGTCTCCTTGTGCTATGCAGCTCCTTCCCACTGGCTATCTATTTCAAATTCGGTAGTGTATATATAGCTCAATGCTAACTTAATCATTCTTTAAAGGTCTTATCTCCAAATGAAGTCCATTTGGTGATATGGGAGGTTAAGACTTTAAGACATGAATTTTGGGGAAAAACAGTTCAGTCCATAGTAGCAAGTTACTCAAACTCAGGGATCTAAATTTTCTCATCTTTCAGAGGCAGATTATATCATACAAACTGCATGGTATATGTAAGAATTTTTTTAAATTATGTACTGCTTTTCACATTGGGATCGCGGCTTAGTGCTTAATGAGTATTAGCATCTATGTAAGTCAATATTACAAAAGGGAACAGGACACATTCAAGTTTAATTCAAGGTTTTATTTTCAAAGGAATAATTGCAAAGGTGTTAGTAAATTATAAGAGAAATCACAGGGGAAAATGGGTCTAGTAGTCCAAATCTGTTACCATCCTCAGCCATTAAGTCATGAAGAAAGGCAGAGGTTACTAAAACCTAAAAGGGGTCAATATCTTCAGCAGGGGAATAAATATGTTGACCTCAAGTTCTTTCTTCCTTCAGATTCCTTGCCAGAGTTTCCCAATGGTGGAACTCAAATGGAATCCAAAGATTATGGGAGCCCTTATGATAGGGTCCCTTTGTGTCAGTCCCCTGGGGCAGGGAGTAATGTGGAGAAGGAAGAAGAGTGTTTCTGGAGAGGCAATTGGAAAGTAGGTAGCAAAGGATATTTGTCTATTAGGAGAGAGGTGAAGAGAAGGATAGTCTTTTTTTTTGGCTGCGCCACACAGCCTGCAGGATCTCAGTTCCCCAACCAGGGACTGAGCCAGGCCACAGCAGTGGAAGCCGGCAATCCTAACCACCAGGCTACCAGAGAACTCCCTGAGAAGGATATTCTTAGTATCTCTTATTTTCTCTCTCTCCCTCTCCACATATAAATATAGGTAAATATAGATATGAGTATAGATATGGTATATGTATAGGTATTGATTATATACAGATTTAAAGAAATGTAGTGATATAGATTTGAATGTAGATAGAGACATAATCCATATTATTATTTTTCTGAGCCACTTCAGAGTACATTTTAGACATCATGCTTCCTTACAAGGACATTCTCTTAAGTAACCACACTACAATAATACACGGGCAATTTAACATTGATACGATACTATTATCTAATATAGTCTATGCTTTTTTTTTTGTTTTTATTTTTTGCCAATCGCTCCAATAATGTCCTTTATAGCATTTTTTTTCCCTTTGATCCAGGACCCAATCAGGACTGTGCATTGAATTTAATTTCCCTGTTCAGTCTTTTTAAAATTTGGAACTGAGTGGATGTTTTGATTTTAATTTTGCAAATAGATTTATTTCCCAACTTACTACTCTGCATTTCAGAAACGAACGTTCTTTCTCAAGCAAAAGTCTCTTGTTTTCACACATTTGAAAAACTCTTAGGTTTCCATTGTTGATGTACACGTTTTTGCAGTTTATATTATTTATGTATTTTCATTTAGAAATGAGAGATTGAGGAAGAGTTCTATGTCTATGTTCTAGAAATCATGATGCTTGAAAATGATCATAATGATCTAGAACAAAAATGGTAATTCAGAATTTTTATATGAATGACAATTAATCATAATCAATCATGTATTTTGTCAAATCTGTTAAAAGAAGAAATTCCAGTGAGCTTCAATGAGTATTTTTTATACAAGCAAAGTCTGCAAGTTTTTTCTAAATGTCTATATTGTGTTAAAACTTCTTTAGGATATAATCTAGAATGTAGAGGAATATTTATTTAACATCTCAAATTGTTTAGGGGTCATATTTCTCTCATATAAAATATGAATGATTAGTCTTGGTCCATGTTATTTTAAAACTAAATCTTTTTTTCAATAAGTATTGGATTCAAGCTTAACTGCAACCAAGCAAAACACAATTTTAGAAGACTATTTAGTAACATTTGAAAGCCTGAAAGAAGTGATTTGTTTAAAGTAGAAGTTTTCTTATATTACTGTGTTAACTTTCACAGAAAAGCAATAAAAACAACCTGAATTCTGAAAAATATAGCTTTATCGACTTACCTTTTATGTTTTTCTCTTAAAGGACTGCTATCTTGTTCACATACATGCACACACACACACATACATTTCAAAATATAATGGACTTATTTTTGCCTCTGGTGCATTGGGATTGACAAGAAACATACTGAGATATGGGCAGTAATGTTCCAAGGGGACTCAGTAAGAAGACTTTTAGAATAAAATATATATGTACTCTTTTTAAAATCAAAACTCCATTTGATGAATCCTTATTTTTAAAGCCCTCAGAAAATCATTTTCTTTATCAAGTATATCTAAAAATATACTCATTTTGAAATATAAAAATGCAGACATTAGTTTTCAGAAATTAGCAAAAATATCTATTTAGAATAAACATGTACACGTGTATAAATTATTTTTTTCATTTATAACTATACCAAAACTATATTTAAATAGGATTTGTAGTTAATCAAGATTTATCAAAAAGTTTATATTTCACTTTTTTTCTCAGAATGCAAACAGAGATAAAAATAAGATGGATGATAAAAACTGATGTGAAAAAAGGATTTATGGCACAAAATTTAATCTATTGTGAGAATTAGTAAATTAGTTTACCCTGATAAGCAAGACAAAGGGTGTACTTTCCTTCTAAATCCCATCTACCAAACCTATTGGAAGAAATAAATTATCAGCAGTTCCATTACTCTCCTGAATTTTAAAAGCCCTTTGTGCTGAGGAATAACTATTAATTAAAATTTCTGCTACCCAGAGAGGAAAACCTTTGGCCATTTTTGCAAAAAATATATCGCTGGTGAGACCTGGATAAATAATTTAAGAGATATTATCATCCACATGAAACAATTTACTACATTTGAGAAAGAAAGAAATAGGGGAGGGTTTCCAACATCCTTTGCCAGCTAAGTCTCCATAATTGTAAGCATTTTAAAAGTGAAGTGTATATTGATTAATTTAAACCCATGAAAACAACTGACAATATTTTTACAGATTTAAATATATGAGAATTGCTAAAATATATATGTGAATATACATGTGAATCTCTAAAACAGTAAACTAGGTTCTAAATATTTTATAATTCATATTTGTCACTTGTAAGATTGGCTGATTTTAAAATGAAAGTATCTTCAATAGTCTGAACATCAGTGTTAACTAAACTGGCATCATACTGCTTCAATATTTAATCAAAATTTTAAATGTTTATGCCTCCATATTTACTGCACATGGAGTACCACACTTTCGTATTCAAAACAGTCACGTTCCTACTTATGTTTTGACATTTATGTTGGTGTAGTCTACAATTTATAAATCAGATTAATATGGAAAATATAGAGCTATATTCATGTTCCTTAGGAAAAGGGAATTTAAGTGGTCTTTCAAAGGCATCCAGCAGCATTTTGGTAAACAATTACATTGCCATTTGATATTAGATGCCTCTCACTCACATGAATGTGTGTGCTGGGGTGTTTCCATTCTACATGGAGCTATTATTCCAAGGGTAGCATAACTTCAGTTCTATAAGAGAAATGGACACAGAAGAAGGTATTCAATTCCTTCAAAAATTTCTATTAATTCTGATGGTTTTAATCTCCTATGATATCTTTACAAATATGGAACTGGATGTGTCTGTTGGATTTGCTTTAAGATGTATACTAAAGATAACCTAGCAGTATTTGTATTCGACCAGCCACTGAGTAAGCTTTTCAAGTTAACCAAGGAAAAATATTTGTTGTATAAAATGAATTACTTTTTTGTAGATTGAGCATTAATGCCATTTTATTTATGAGAGGAGAATAACTCCCTTCTGCCTTAAAAAAAAAAAAAAACTAAACTAAAATTTCTAAACATAACCACACCCACAGATATTTATATCTCCTTATAATACATTTATCTTTAATTTGTTTTATGGATATATTACACAAAAATAATGAATAACAACATGAGGGAGACTTTATTGTAAAATTGCTATGCAAATAACCCAACTTCACAACAGCTTTTTCAAAGGCCAGAAACTGCTTACTCAAGGTCATACATGACATAAAGTAATGTCAATGGCTTCAAGTTTACTCTCTTATCAATCTAATGCTAAAGTTTTAAATCAGATTTATTTCCCTGACCCCTCCTATCAATTGTTATGTGTTCACTTCTATCACTAGTCCAAGCCTTACTCCTTTGATATAGATCCTTTTATTGAATTGCTACAATATTGTATTTCAAATCATTTAAACAATTTTTCATTTGTTAAAAAAAAAAAATTCTACAATCACTGCCTGAGCCTTCACTGTTTTTTCTTTTTCTTTTTTTTGAATTTTCGAATTTTATTTTATTTACTTTTTATACAGCAGGGTCTTATTAGTTATCTATTTTATACATATTAGTGAATATATGTCAATCCCAATTTCCCAATTCATCCCAAGATGACCACCAGCCCCTGCCACTTTCCCACCTTGGTGTCGATACATTTCTTCTCTGTATCTGTGTCTCTGTTTCTGCCCTGCAAACCAGTTCATCTGCAACATTTTTCTAGATTCCACATATATATGTTTATATATGATATTTGTTTCTCTATTTCTGACTTCACTCTGAATACAGTCTCTAGATCCTTCATGTCTCTACAAATGAGCCAATTTCGGTCCTTTTTATGGCTGAGTAATATTCCACTGTATATATGTACCACATCTTCTTTATCCATTCATCTGTCAATGGGCATTTAGGTTGCTTCCATGACTTGGCTAATGTAAACAGTGCTCCAATGAACATTGGGGTGCATGTGTCTTTTTGAATTATGGTTTTCTCTGGGTATATGCCAAGTAGTGGGATTGGTGGATCATATGGTAATTCTATTTTTAGTTTTTTAAGGAAACTCCACACTGTTCTCCATAGTGGCTATAAAAATTACATTCCTACCAACAGTGCAAGAGGGTTCATTTTTCTTCACACTTGTTGTTTGTAGATTTTCTGATGATGCCCATTGTAACTGGTGTGAGGTGATACCTCATTGTAGTTTTGATTTGCATTTCTCTAATAATTAGTGATCTTGAGCAGCTTTTCATGTGCTTCTTGGCCATCTGTATGCCTTCTTTGGAGAAATGTCTATTTAGGTCTTCTGCCCATTTTTTGATTGGGTTTTTGTTTTTTTAATATTGAACTGCATGAGCTGTTTATATATTTTGGAGATTAATTCTTTGTCCATTGATTCATTTGCAAATATTTTCTCCCATTCTGAGGGTTGTCTTTTCATCTTGATTGTAGTTTCCTTTGCTTTGCAAAAGCTTTTAAGTTTCATTAGGTCCAATGTGTTTATTTTTGTTTTTATTTCCATTCCTCTAGGAGGTGGGCCAAAAAAGATCTTGCTGTGATTTATGCCAAAGAGTGTTCTTCCTATGTTTTCCTCTAAGAATTTTATAGTGTCCAGACTTACATTTAGGTCTCTAATCCATTTTGAGTTTATTTTTGTGTATGGTGTTAGGGAGTGTTCTAATTTCATTCTTTTACATGTAGCTCTTCAGTTTTCCCAGCACTACTTATTGAAGAGACTGTCTTTTCTCCATCATATATCCTTCCCCCTTAGTCATAGAATAGTTGACCTTAGGTGCATGGGTTTATCTCTGGGCTTTCTATCTTGTTCCACTGATCTCTATTTCTGTTTTTGTGCCAATATAATACTGTCTAGATTACTGTAGCTTTGTAGTATAGTCTGATGTCAGGGAGTCTGATTCTTCCAGATCCGTTTTTTTCCCTCAAGACTGATTTGCCTATTCAGGGTCTTTTGTGTCTCTATACAAATTTTAAGATATTTTTGTTCTAATTCTGTAAAAAATGCCACTGGTAATTTGATAGGGATTGCACTGAATCTGTAGATTGCTTTGGGTAGTATAGTCATTTTCACAATATTGATTCTTCCAGTCCAAGAACATGGTGTATCTCTCCATCTGTTTGTGTCATCTTTGATTTCTTTCATCATTGTATTATAGTTTTCTGAGTACAGGTCTTTTACCTCCTTAGGTAGGTTTATTCCTAGGTATTTTATTCTTTTTGTTGCAATGGTGAATGAGATTGTTTCCTTAATTTCTCTTTCTGATCTTTCGTTGTTAGTGTATAGGAATGCAAGAGATTTCTGTGCATTAATTTTGTATCCTGCAAATTTACCAAATTCATTGATTAGCTCTAGTAGTTTCCTGGTGGCATCTTTAGGATTATCTATGTATTGCATCATGTCATCTGCAAACAGTGACAGTTTTACTTCTTCTTTTCCAATTTGTATTCCTTTTATTTTTTTTCTTCTCTGATTGCTTTGGCAAGAACTTCCAAAACTATGTTGAATAACAGTGGTGAGAGTGGATATCATTGTCCTGTTCCTGATCTTACAGGAAATGCTTTCAGTTCTTCAACATTGAGAATGATGTTTGCTGTGGGTTTGTCGTATATGGCCTTTATTATGTTGAGGTAGGTTCCCTCTATGCCTACTTTCTGGAGAGTTTTTATCATAAATGGGTGTTGAATTTTGTCAAACGTTTTTTCTTCATCTATGAGATGATCATATAGTTTTTATACATCAATTTGTTAATATGGTGTATCACATTGATTGATTTGCGTATATTGAAGAATCCTTGCACCCCTGGGATAAATCCCACTTGATCATGGTGTATGATCCTTTTAATGTGTTGGATTCTGTGTGCTAGTATTTTGTTGAGTATATTTGCATCTATATTCATCAGTGATAATGGTCTGTTATTTTCTTTTTTTGTAGTATCTTTCTCTGGTTTTGGTATCAGGGTGATGGTGGTTTCATAGAATGAGTTTGGGAGTGTTCCTTCCTCTGCAAGTTTTTGGAAGAATTTGAGAAGCATAGGTGTTAGCTCTTCTCTAAATGTTTGATAGAATTCACCTGTGAAGCCATCTGGTCCTGGGCTTTTGTTTGTTGGAAGATTTTTAGTCACAGTTTCAATTTCATTACTTGTGATTGGTCTGTTCATATTTTCTATTTCTTTCTGGTTCAGGCATGGAAGGTTATACCTTTCTAAGAATTTGTCCATTTCTTACAGGTGCTCCATTTTATTGGCATAGAGTTTCCTCTAGTAGTCTCTTAATATGCTTTGTATTTCTGCATTGTCCATTGTAACTTCTCCTTTTTCATTTCTAATTTTATTGACTTGAGTCCTCTCCCACTATTTCTCGATGAGTCAGGCTAAAGGTTTATCAATTTTGTTTATCTTATCAAAGAACCAGCCTTCAGTTTTACTGATCTTTGCTATTGTTTTCTTTGTTTCTATTTCATTTATTTCCGCTCTGATCTGTATGATTTATTTCCTTCTACTAACTTTGGGTTTTGTTTGTTCTTCTTTCTCTAATTCATTTAGGTGTAAGCTTAGATTGTTTATTTGAGATTTTTCTTGTGTCCTGAGGTAGGCTTGTATTGCTATAAACTTCCCTCTAAGAACTGTTTTTGCTGCATCCCATAGGTTTTGCATCATCTTGATTTCGTTGTCATTTGTCTCTAGGTACTTCCTGACTTTCTCATTGATTTCTTTAGTGATCTCTTGGTTATTTAGTAACGTATTGTTTAGCCTCCATGTGTTTGTGTTTTTAAAATTTTTTCCCTGCAATTGATTTCTCCTCTCATAGTGTTGTGGTTGGAAAAGATGCTTGATATGATTTCAATTTTCTTAAATTTACTGAGGCTTGATTTGTGACCCTAGATGTGATCTATCCTGAAGAATTTTCCGTGCACACTTGAGGGAAAGTGTAATCTGTGGTTTTTGGATGGAATGTCCTATAAATATCAGTTAAATCTATCTGTTCTATTGTGTCATTTAAAGCTTGTGTTTCCTTATTAATTTTCTGTCTGGATGACCTGTCCATTGGTTTAAGTGAGATCTTAAAGTCCCCCACTCTTATTGTGTTACTGTCATTTTCCTCTTTTATAGCTGTTAGCAGTTGCCTTATGTATTGAGGTGCCTCTATGTTGGGTGCATAAATATTTACCACTGTTATATCTTCTTCTTGGATTGATCCCTTGATCATTATGTAGTGCCCTTCCTTGTCTCTTGTAACATTCTTTATTTTAAAGTCTAGTTTATCTGATATGAGTATTGCTACTCCAGCTTTCTTTTGATCTCCATTTGCATGGAATATCTTTTTTCATCCCCTCACTTTCAGTCTGTATGTGTCCCTGGGTCTGAAGTGGGTCTCTTGTAGACAGCATATATATGGGGTGTGTTTTTGTATCCATTCAGCGACTCTGTGTCTTTTGGTTGAAACATTTAATCCATTTGTGTTTAAGGTAATTATCAATATGCATGTTCCTATTACCATTTTCTTAATTGTTATGGGTCTGTTTTTGTAGGTCCTTTTCTTCTCTTGTGTTTCCCACTTAGAGAAGTTCCTTTAGTATTTGTTGTAGAGATGCTTTGGTGGTGCGGAATTCTCTTAGCTTTTGCTTGTCTATAAAGCTTTTGATTTCTCCATTGAATCAGAATGAGATCCTTGCTGGCTAGACTAATATTGTTTTTAGGTTCTTCCCTTTCATCACTTTAAATATATCATGCCACTCCCTTCTGGCTTGTAGAGTTTCTGCCGAGAAATCAGCTGTTAATCTTATGTGAGTCCCCTTGTATGTTGTCATTTTTCCCTTATTGCTTTCAATGATTTTTCTTTGTATGTAATTTTTGTCAATATGATTTCCATGTGTCTCAGCATGTTTCTCCTTGGGTTTATCCTTCCTGGGACTCTCTGCACTTCCTGGACTTGGGTGGCCATTTCCTTTCCCATGTTAGGGAATCTTTCGACTATAATCTCTTCAAATATTTTCTCGGGTCCTTCCTCTCTCTCTTCTCCTTCTGGGACCCCACATTATAATGTGAACATTGCTGCATTTAATGTTGTCCCAGAGGTCTCTTAGGCTGTCTTCATTTCTTTTCATTCTTTTTTCTTTATTCTGTTTTGCAGCAGTCAATTCCAACATTCTGTCTTCCAGGTCACTTATCTGTTCTTCTGCCTCAGTTATTGTGCTATTGATTCCTTCTTGTGTATTTTTCATTTCAGTTATTGTATTGATCATCTCTGTTTGTTTGTTCTTTAATTCTTCTAGGCCTTTGTTAAACATTGTTGCATCTTCTCGATCTTTGCCTCCCTTCTTTTTCCAAGGTCCTGGATCATCTTCACTATCATTATTCTGAATTCTTTTACTGGAAGGCTGCCTATCACCACTTCATTTAGTTGTTTTTCTTGGGTTTTATCTTGCTCCTTTATCTGGTACAAAGTCCTCTGTCTTTTAATTTTGTCTATCTTTCTGTGAATGTGGTTTTCCTGCCACAGGCTGCAGAATTGTAGTTCTTGCTTCTGCTGTCTGCCCTCTGGTGGATGAGGTATCCTGAGCTTTCACTCTTTTCCTAAATTTTCAACTAATGGAATTATTGTCCCCAAGAATCTTCATTTAACTGATCAGAAAATTCCACTGACGCCCTCTGGAAATTATTGAATGTATTTTTCTCAGTGTACCTCTATTGTCATGAGTCCCTTACTGGTCATTGCTAGTGTAATGGTTAATTTTATAGTCAACTTGACTGAGTCATGAGGTGCTCAGATATTTGATTAAATATTACTCTGGGTAAAACTGATGATGTTTTAGCATGAGATTACCATTTGAATAGGTGGATTAAGTAAAGCAGATTGCCTTCCCGAATTGAGTGGCTCTCATCCAGTCAGCTGAACATCTGAATTGAACAAAAAGACTGACTTTCTCTAAAGTAAAAGGGAACTCCTCCTGCATGACTGGATTGAATTGGAACATCAATTCTTTTCCTGCTGTCATCCTCAAATGAAGTATCAGCTTTTCTTGGGTCTCAAGCCTGCTGGCCTTTGGACGGAAACTTATACTGTTGGCTCTCCTGGCTCTCTGGCCTTCAGTCTTAGACTGGAATTCAGCTTGGCAACTGCATATATTGGGTGTTCTCAGCCTCTCTAATATGTGAGCCGAAATCTTATAACCTCTCTTTCCCTCTCTCTCACTCTCTCTCTCTCACCTTGCCTCCCTATCATCCCCTTCTGCTCCAATTCTTTTCTCTCAACTGTGGCCTGAATTTTTTCCCACTCACATTTCTGAATATTTTATTCCCTTGCTTGTATTTTTAGTTTTATTTATAAGCATGCACTGGTCTTGTAACAGAATATTATTTGGATATTGTAACAAGATAATATCTTCTTCATTAAATTAATTAATTTACTCATTAATTTATTCATTCATTCAACAAATGTTTATTGCATGTTTACAATGTATCTTGCACTGTGCTAGGTAAGTAGGTTATAGTAAAGTACAAGGCAAAATTGTTTTCCGCATCGAACTTACATGTGAAGTGATAAACAATGAACTGTTTAATAAATTTAAATATACTATAATTTTATTTACAAATTAATATGAGGAAAAATAAAATGTGTAAAGGAATTAAGACTCATAGAGGATTGCCATATTAGATAAAGTGGTTAGAAATGAACTGCACAAGGAAATTATGACTGAGCAAAGATAGGATGTATTCATATCAGTTTCTAAGGAAAAAATGACAATTCTTACTATAGGTACAACTAGTAAAATGTCTTTTTGATTAATTATAATAATAGTAATGAAGAACAGTGGGGAATTATAATCATTACAATACTTAGAAAAGGGTCTTTTGGAGTTCTATATGGAAAAACAAAATGAAAGTGAGCCCATATTATACCCCATATTTCCAAATCAATTTCAAATATTTACAGCTAAATCTGTGAGGCCATACTTCAAAGAAAATATAGGCAATTGTCTTCATGATGTTAATATAGCATACAATTTCTTAAACAAGTTACAAAAAGCACTAATTATAGTCGGTAATTGATAAATTTGACTACATTAAAATTAAGGCCTCTATTTATTAAAAGAGACCATCAAATAATAGAGAAGCAAATGTTGAGTCTGATAACTGCAATTCATAAAACAACAAAGGTGCATATTCAGAATATATAAACATTATTACAAATCAATTAGAAAACAACAATTACCCATTAGAAAAATGGGAAAATTACTTCAATGGGCATTCCACAATACAGAAAATCCAGATACCAATTAGCATATGAAAGTGCTTAACTTCACTAGTAATTGGGGAAATGAAAATTAAAATCAGAATGTTAAACATTACTCCACACTCAACAAACATTTAATGTCTGACAAAACCAAGTATGGGAGAAAATGTGGAATAATACAATGCTGTTGGAGTAGAAATTGATAATATTTATTTGTAAAACAGTTTGGCTCATTTCCTCAAGTTGAATACTCTGTATTTTACTAATTTAACTCTATGTTATGTAATCTACAGTACTGTATGTTTATATGTGGCAGGTTAAATGTTCAGAATGTTTATAACAGCATTATTCATAACTCCAACTGGAAACAAACCAAGTGTTTGGTAGAAGTTTGGATCAATAGGTTGTGATATATGTATACAATGTTATGATTACAGTGAGGAAAATGAAAAAAATATGCATATCTGCCCTCAATAATGTTGATGGAACTTAAAAATATAATTCTGCCACCAAAATCCAGAAAAAAACAAAACAAAGCTGCATGTGGTATGAATCTATTTACATATATATTTTTAAAAAGCATGAAACTTTATTGTTTATTGGGGCATAATTACATAAGTGTAAAAAGTATAACAAAAAACATGGAGGTGATGTCACAGATGTCAGAGCTGTGGTAAGCTCTAGGAAAGAGGAAAGAAATAGTGACCAGGAAAACACATATGGAGGCTTTCTAGGGGTGCTGGCAATATTCTATTTCCTTATCTAAATAAATAGTTACATGACTGCTAGTTTTATAAATTATTTAAGGTGTACATTTATGCTTAATGGATTTTATGTTGTATTCCACAATAAAATATTACAGACTGAATGTAAACCTCTCGTGCTGAATAAAACAGGGTGCCTTTAGATGGCTATGAGGAGAGAAGTAATGATTTTCAATTAAATTAAGCAATACTTATTTATTGACTATAGTGTTCTAGCTTCTTGTTAAAAGTCCAAAGAGAAAACCATCAGAATACCTTCTCTAATGGTATTTACACATGTGTGTGCATGAGTGACCCTAATATAATGTATATATAAACTATATGGTTTGTTACAAGATTCAAGATAGGATGATTGGGAGTAAATACAAGATGGGAGTTGCAGTTTGAAATGGGATAATCAGGGAAAGCCTTATCAAGTGGGTAATATTTGATCAAATACCTGAAGGAAGTGAGGGAGGTAGCCATGTGGTGTCTATAGCCAGTGTAAAGACACTAATACAGTGAACAGAATAGTGGCTTCCCAACAATATGTTCAAGTCCTAACCTCCAGTACCTATGAATGTGAAAGTATTTAGAAATAGACTCTTTACAGTAGCAATTAAATTAAGACTCTCAAAATGAGATTATCCTGGATTTAGAGTGGGCCCTAAATCCAATGACTGGTGTTTTTATAAGAGAAAGGAAAGGGAGATATGGGGCATAGAGACACACAGGAAGAAGGCCATGTGAAGCTAGAGGCAGATATTGGAGATATGTAGCCCTAAACCGAAGTATGCCTGAAATCACCAGAAGCTGGAAGAGGCAAGAAAGGATTTTTTCCCTAGAGTCTTTGGAATGAATGAAGCAGTCTGACACCTTCAGTTTGGCCCTCTAGCCTCTGAGAGAATTGCTTTTGTTCTAAGCCACAAAGTTTGTGGTAATTTTTTATAGCAGCCCTAGGAAACTAATACAAGGAGCATGCTGGAAATGTTAATGTTAGTCTTCATTATTTTTCTTGATTTTTATTATTTACTCATCTCTTTAGATATTGAGGGTGGGAAATTGTTTGGCTTGTGAAAACTCTTAAGTTTTCACATTACATAAAAATTGTTCTGTAAATATCTAACTCAGTAAATTATGAAGTCTGGGTACACAGGAATAGTTTCCTATATATGTATGTATTTAGTAATTAAACATGATATCATATAAAATTGAAAATTAAACACATTGAAATTATTATGTTTTAGTTTTCCATAATCTAATCCTAGAGAGATAATCATTTTGATATATTCTCTTACAAATGTTGTACTGTAAACTCAATAATAAGGTAATAGTGAACATAAACTTTTAGTATTCTCCTTTTAAATTTAACTATGAACATTTTGTCATACAACTTAGCAATCTACAAAACATGATTTTTTTTTTTTAATGTTTTTAAAACTTTTTTGCCTGTGGCACGTGACATGCGGGATCTTAGTTCCCCAGGTGGAGATCAAACCCATTCCCCCTGCAGTGGAAGCACAGAGTCTTAACCACTGGACCACCAGGGGAGTCCCAACATGATTTTGAAATGGAAGCATAGTGTTTCATTCTTTGAATATAATTTATTTAGCTAATCATCTAGTACTGAAATTTAGTTTTATTTAGCAGTTTTCTATTATAAATAATACTGTGATGATCCCCTTGTGTATAATTAACTCCTTGTGTATATTTTTATCATTCCCTTGCAATGAATTCTTAGATTGAGAATTATTCTATCAAAAGAGACAACAATTTTAAAAGATCTTGTTTTATTTCATCAAATAGCCGTCCAGGAAGTTTGTATCAGTGGAAACTCACCCCAGGAGGAGTGCATGATGAGGCAGCACCATAATGGTTTTCAAGAATGGCCTCAGAGTCGTTGCTTTTCATTTTTGAAAGATAATTGACTACTGAACTTTCTTATTTGTAAATTGGGGAAATAATATATAACTGACCAACATAGAATGGTTTAGAGGCTTAAAGATAATTTATGTAAAACATTTTAAGTCGCTGCGAGAATAAGGAATCTCTTAAAAAGGGGGTTCCAGGGTATGCCTAAAAATTTACTGATCTGTGCCCCATATTACTTTAGATGCTTTGTGCCTTGCTGTTCCATGCCCGGCCCTTGGTTCTACACCACACCTTTCTACAGGATACATCGAGAGTGATATTCTGCTAGAAACTTTTCCAGTTACTCTCAAGTACTACTGCTTTTTCTCAGTTGGTATATTTTTTCCTTTGAGCCTGTGCTACTTATGCATTACCAGTAGAAATTCTTTCAAATCTGTGGAATGAAGATTGTAAACTTGCCCAGATTCTAGTAATATAGCACACTCCATAACCAAACCAATTGCTACTTTGTATTACCCTTTTTCATACTAATCATGTAATATATTGCATAGTAATCCTGACATTTTCAACAAATTTGTGTATAATTTCTATCCTCTGAATCTAGAAATTTACCATTCAGTATTTATTGCAAAAATAAGTGTCAGAAAGTATTTTCACATATTTGGACAACTATGATCACTGTCTGTTTTTCAATACTGCATGCCATATGTGCCAAAAAACTGGATATTTTGCATATATAAAAATAAGTATTTCACACTAGATTGTAAAGTAAAGCTATGTCTTTTTTTCTGATAAGTACATTATTAATAAACTGAATGTACTACAGCAAATAGGGAGCATCCATATTTTAAAGAAAAGTCAGAAATAGCGTTTTCCACATCCCTGATTTTCTAAAAAGGTAGAAAAATTAATATCTGACTTGGATGACCAAATAATCACCAGGTATTTCCTAAATTCTTATCGGTTAACCACAAATGTGTTAGATAACCACACACTAAAATCCAAAGAAAGACAAGACCTTTGCCTGCTGTATGATGATGCTCTAAGCCCAAGCACATTAAAAACAAACAAAAATCCAAAGCCATTTGTTCCTTTTCAGTAAAAGTACACACACTTAAAATCAATCTGGTAAACAAAAGAAAAATATTTGTGATGGATTTGAAGGTTATAATAACAAAGCAGATTAAGTGTACGTGTACCCAAAAGTACTGACCATTATACATGTATTGAAATCTGAACTGTTTTCATTTTCTTAGCAAAATAAAAGACTCACTTTGATTTATAAACTCATCCCCCACAGAATAGCTACTAGAATCTTAAATAACTGCCCTGATAATAACTTAGATAATATGAAATGAAAGAAAACAAAAAGAATTTAAAGGAAAGAAAACTGAAAAGAAAGTGATCAAAAGTCAGAATGGCATTCATGGAATTTTTTTTTTTTTTTAAGTGAGTAGAGGTAAGAAAGTGGATATAATCGCTCAACATTCCAGAAGTGTATTCCACAGAGTCCCCAGTGGAATTGTGTCCTAGTTGCCTATTGAGTAAACAGCTTATTAACACACTTTTTACAGCTTTTCTTCCCCTCCCTGACTCACTCTCTCAACTCACTCATTTCTGCTCCCCGATATCAACTTCCAGAAGAGTACTCCCGCACAGCATACTCTCTCTCTGCCCTCCACATATACACACAAAAAAATAAATTAGTGTGTGTAGACAACAAAAAGCTTAGGGAAGACAAGCTCAGAAGTCATTCATTCTCTCCTGACTCATACTGAAAACCACATAAAAATGACATATATATCCATAAACTAAATAGTACCTGGGTACCAGAATTACAATTCTTCAATTGCATGCTCTTTATTCCTACATGTCTTTCTCCTTAAATATCTCTATCCATAACAGTAGGTCTCACTTTTATCCATTTTTAAAATCCATTCTCAAATACTCTATTCCTCATCCTGTCAACTTGATGTTAAACACTAGCCCTTTGAATTAATTGTATCTCTTTAAAATACTTAACCTTACTCAGCTCTGTATTGCAAACTTGAATCATCCATTCATTCAAGAACTATTTATAAAACGTTGACACCTGACAAGAAAAAAGTAGACTATGGGGATAAAGAATAAGCAAAGCAGACACATCCCAGGTTGCCATGGAGCTTATAGACCAATGAGAAAATATATATTACTTGCCATACCTTAAATGTCATTTTTGAAGAAGAAATATAAAGTTTTACATGATAAGAAGAAAGCAACCAAATTTGTACATTATTATCTATCTATCTATATATATATATTTTTTTTTGCGTTACGCGGGCTTCTCACTGTTGTGGCCTCTACCGTTGCAGAGCACAGGCTCCGGACGCGCAGGCTCAGCGGCCATGGCTCACGGGCCCAGACGCAGGCTCAGCGGCCATGGCTCACGGGCTCACGCTCCGCGGCATGTGGGATCTTCCCGAACCGGGGCACGAATCCGTGTCCCCTGCATCGGCAGGCAGACTCTCAACCACTGCACCACCAGGGAAGCCCCAAGTACATTATTATTAATACATATTTAGCTCCCTCTTTTCAGGGACTCTCATAAACATTACATCAAACAACTACCACAGTGTGACCCATACCATAAGTAATTTATAAATATTTGAAATAAAAGTTGTTGAAGAGTTAAGAGACTATAAATTAAGGTAAGAGACTTACTGTATGCAAATGTATTATTTTCTTTCTATGTTCTTATCAACAAACATATAGAAGGTTTTGGCTGATCAGTTCAAGTGTTTTTGCTGTGTTGAGTTTTTAATTGCAGCTGAGATGGTGTAGAGTAAACTAGTCTTTAAATTCTTAAGTTTTATATATGCATAGGTGTGCATTGTGTGTGTGTGCTACACTTCAAACTTAGTATAGATTTTGCCACTGATTTTTGAGAAATGGGCTATAGGAATTTCTATTTAAAAAGCTAAACCACATGTGTAATTGAAAATGTTTCATAGTCTCTACTGTATTCCTCAATAGATCTTCCTTTGAATTAAAATTGAGTTTGTAGGTTAGGTCAATACCTCCCATACGAGTAATTAGGATTGTTTGGGCAACAGGTCAGAGTTCTAGACTCCAGCTGATATCATCCATCAAAATTATGTCTTTTTTATGTGTTACTAGGAATACGAGAATCAAATTGTATAATGCAATTTCCATATATTAAAATGAACAGAAAAACAACCTGCTAGAAGTTATATTCTCCTGAGTCCATTTTTCTTCATTGTCTTGTTTTATATTTTCTAAGCTACAATATTCAGAAATGAACAATAGTAATATATTTCTCCTTGGGGTATGGAAGCCAAATTATATGACTATTGCCATCACACAATCACAGAGTGGTAAGGGCCTGAACTAAATTGTTACTACTGAGAAATAAAGACAGATGGATTAGAGAGAGAGTGTGAGGAAAGGCTCAACAAAATTTCGTGGCTTACAGAGAAGCTGGTAAACCTGAAAGAAATGAAGCTAGGAGTATCTGACTTTCGATGTCTTGGAGAATGATGGTATACATTACTGATATTAGTAATAAATAAATAAAGAGGAAAAAAGTAGCAAACATTGGGTATATATTTAGCAAAACAGAAAGCTAATTCACCATAAAGAACGAAATGTAAATATTATTTGGAGATGTGTGAGGGAGCTCAAGAGTTAAGATTGAGGATAATGGTCTATGCTATTTGTCTGAAAGTAAGCAGAAACTAGAAAGGGATATGTGTGGTTATAAAAATAATCAAATAGTCATAATTTGATGCATATCTTAAACTGAGAGCTGTTGAATGGAGGCAAATTAATTTCCAAAGAAAATTTTTGAAATAGCATAATAGTATCAAGGTAAAATGCAATTAGATTCTATTTTATTCTGATAAATGTTCTATTTATTTTAAAAATATTTTTAAAATGAAGAACAAGGGAGACACAGGAATGAGATTAGGAAGGAAGTATATATAAGCTCAACTTTATCTGAAATATTAAATTCCTTAAAAGAGAATTTGAAGCAAATGTGGTGGTAAAATATTAAGATTTGATAAGGCTGTGTTAAAAGAATGTGGGTTTGTTATAGTATTCTTTACAACTTTCTGAATGCCTAAAATATTTCAAAAAGAAATTTTTAAAATCTTGTAAAAGAATAAAGATTCAGAGAATGTTTAGGAGCCTCTGGTTTAAAAAAAAAAGATTGTAATAGGAAAATACAGTATAATGCCAATATTGTATATGTAAACATACCATACATACATATTCATATATAGATACTAAGTGATGAAACTGGCACTTTATCTCTGGGATCTTCCTCCCTGAAACCCATAACCCCAGTCTAATCATGAGAAAAACATCAGACAAATTCCAACTGAAAGACATTCTACAAAACACCTGATCAGTACTCTACAAAACTGTCAAGGTCATCAAAAACAAGGAAGTCTAAGAAACTGTCACAGCCAAGAGGAGTTTAAGGAGACATGACAACTAATTGCAATGTGCTATCCTGGGTGGGATCCTGGAATATAAAAAGGACTTGAGGTAAAAGCTAAGGAAATTTAAATAAAGTATGGACTTTAGTTAATAATAATGTATCAATATTGGTTAATTAATTGTAGCACACAAACCATACTAATGTAAGATGTTAATAAGAGGGAAAATTGGGTGTAGGGTATATGGAAACTTTCTGTACTATATTCACAAATTTTTTGTAAATCTAAAGTTATTCTAAAATTAAAAGTTTATTTTTAAAAAGTCAAAAAAAATCTGAATTAGAATTTTAGTCCAGGTATGAGTGTACTGTGTAAAATTTATTACACTGGTCAATTTCCTAAAAACAAAATATTAAGAAAAATTATCTTTGAAGTAAAGATATGATTTTGTTAATTTAGAAATTTCTTACAAATCTAACTGCTTTAATATGTCACTATGAAAAATGAAAAATGCTAAATATTGAGATAAATACTGCCTCATTTGTGAGCCACTGGTTAGGCAGGAACCCAATGATTTGGAGTAATACTAACCATTCCTTGGCATTATTTATGAATGTCAGTATTGATCATGAAGCCCCAGTCAGTGTTGATCATGAAGAAAGAGTTCCAATAGTTCTGCAAGACTTAACTTACACATCTGCAAAAATGTAGTCAATAGAAATACAATACTTTTCAATAATCTCAACCAAAACATGGTTGATTTTTTAAATTGACTTTTTTAACATCAACTGAACATTTTCTAAATTTTGTACTATGTTTATTTTATATTGTTTAATAAAAAAGAACAGATATAACAAGTATCACTTACATATGATCTCAAAAAATAAAAAACAATGACAGGGGAAATACCACTGTCATATTCCAAGATACATGTGATATATGAATTATTTTGTTAATTTAGTTTGAAAAGTGTTGGGGTAAAATTACTATTTTATGAAGTAAAATATTTAATGAGTAAAGCTAATAAAATATAAATGGCATTGTTATGAGATAGCCACCTCTTTCAGTAAACAATATTCACTGGTTTTACATGCTCAAATAAATATATCAAATATGTATTTATTTTATTTTTACCACCTGTATAAATTTAAGAAAAATATAAAGAAAGAAAATATTCTTCACAGTCTCTCAGCTCTGTTCTAACATACACTTCCATTTATAAAATTTATAAAATACATATTAATATTTGGTATAGAAACATATGCTGTTTTCCAAGAAAATTAAATTCTAAAAATGAAATGGCCAAACTTATTTCTCTCTCTGTCCATCTTCTTAAGTGAATTGCCTATAAATTCATAAAAATGATATTCATACCAAGCTGTGTGATGTTTCTATCAGGACTGTGCGTATAATTAAGTACTATCAATACATTATAAAAGAACTCTCCTTTTATTAGCTATTTTAAAAGCAGCTCTTTGTTTTCTGACCATCAGAAACTGATAGCAACCAGTAAACTACCTCATCTTTGTGTAGTTCTGTCCTGAGAAACCAGCTGCATAAAGGGATTATTTCTAATTTGTACCTAATTATGTAAATATCAATTTGTAAACATATCCTTTCATTATATTTTTTACTTTTTCTAAGTTTTATATTATCTTCCAATTATTTGTTTATACCAGTAAATAAAATTGATAATGAGCTCTTCAATTCATTAACTACTTAGGCAAATACCTAAATATTTTTCAAGATCTTCTTTTGTAACAGGCCATAGCAAAATGGTCTAAAATTCAAAAGGTGCAAAGGAATTAACGGTAAGAAAGTCTAGCTGCTGACCCTTTCTATATCCACACAGGACCCGGCCTTTCTAGAGCAATAACTATGGCCAATTTATTAAAGCTCTTAACAGAGACAGTCTATATGTTGACAAAATATACATTTTTAGTCTTTCTTTTACACATACAAATTATAGTATGGATTAATCCTTGAACAGTGCAGGTTTGAACTGCTTGGGTTCACTTATACCTGGATACTTTTCAGTAGTCAATACTATGGTACTAGTTGGTTGAATCTGCACTTGCACGACGTGAAGGAACCCCAGAGGTGAGGAACCAGCCGCGGAGACGGAGGAATAACGGATGCAGAAGAAACGAGAATAGGCAGGCCCAGATTATACAGAGGTTAACTCCCTCATTGTTCAAGGGTCATCTGTACTCTATGCACTTGCTCTGTAGTGTTTTCATTTGTGTCTTCCAAATACATCTATAATAGCACAAATAAATCTGCATCACTCATTTTCTGAACTGAATATATTTTTCTGGGTGGACATATATACCATGATTAATTATCAATTGTGTTAGATATTATAGGACCTCCCATATTTTTAGAGTGACCTTCCAAAATAAAAATTATTGTCTTACTGTATACAATATATCCACTTTGTTGTTCAATATTTAACATATCTTATTTTTCTATCTTCATGTATGTATATTGGAAGTCATTTTACTTGATCTTAAATTTCTAGTTTTCAATTATTGAGATATTTCTAATTTGGGATATGTAAGATCAAAATATCCTCATAATATTTCCAAAGTAAAAATGTTAATATTACCACAAGTTCAGCTTTTATTTTAGTTAGTAAATAATAGCAAAATAAATAATACTGGCAAAATTAATCTGCCGTTATTTGATGTAAAAATCTGAAGACAAAAAAGAAATTCTAAAACATATCTAGAGTTATGTAAACTGAGAAAGTGAACTAAATGCACTTAATTTTCAGATATGGAGGAATGAGAGAAGGAATGTAGATAAACAGAAAGAAACAGGAAGGGGAAAAAAGGAAGGAAGGGAGGGAAGAAGAGAGAGAGAGGAAGTCTGAATTTGTAGGTTCCCAGAAAATACAAACATTTAGGAACATATCTGATACTTTAAGTTAAAGGAAGCCCCTAGGATTATGAGAAGTAATAACAGAATCAGCAAAAGCTATTAATCATATTTTCTTTTCAAATTCTTCAGTTTAGACCATTTATTACTTTTATTTATCAAAACAATAAATGGCAGCATATTTCTCTCCACAGATATGGGGAAACAATTTTTTCTTTATATATATAAAAGTTTCTTATTATTTATTGGCATAATAAAGACAATTATTATTTATATTTTAAATGTCTAAATAAGATGGAGTAATGCATACTGCCAACTGAACAGTATCTGTAAAACAATTTTTATTCTCTAAGCCAAAGATCTGCTTTAATTTGGTATAACTAATTTCATAGACCAGAGAATATACAGCATTCTGATAGTTTACTGACCTTTACTCTTTTTCCAGAAATTTTAAATATCAACCAAGTAACCATCGGAAGTAACCATGTGGAAGTACCATTTCTTTATACCCATTCATTTATTCATTTGTTCTTCACATGCGCTGGGTCATGTAGAATACTTTGGTAACTAAAACATACAGGCACTCAGTGTTTGGAGGCTTAAAACCTAGGAAAACTTACCACTCAAAAATCCAAGTAATCTACCAAATTTTTACACTAACAAAGAAATTTTTCCCTAAAATAGTTCTGATAAAAAAAAAATTAATATAAAACTATTATCAACAAAAGAGAAAGACAGAAGTTAACAAAAAAATAAAAGAATCAGAATATAAACTTTCATTTTTAACTCTGTCATTTTAAAAACATAGCTGTGAAATCTACATTGAGATAGATATATCAGCTATTCCAGGAATTTTTAAAATAAAATAAGTTATAATTGCTTTAAATATATATATCCTCACTATTAGCTTTAAAATTTCCTTGTCAAAAGACATGGTGTGATCATTAGCTAGTGTAAAACACCTTATCTATAGTTGTAACTAAAAAAAATCCTGACTTCTTAACTGGGTATATATCTTAACATTGTGAAATTGAAATTAAGATGAAGGAAATATACTGGAAGATAAATGATGGGTGGGGAGAATGATGTGTCACACAATTGACAAGAAGATAAGAACTGAAACTTGGAAACAGGTAAGATTCAGGACAAATAACTTAAATAGAAAAAAAAAGTTGAAAAAGAATAGATATATGTATATGCATAACTGAACCACTTTGCTGTACAACTGAAACTAACACAACATTGTTAATCAAGTATACCCCAATATAAAATAAAAATTAAAAGAAAAAAAATGGCCTCATGGTCAGAAGCATACCGCTCAGATACCATTACATGGATTTTTTCTTTTCTAAATTTCTCTGTCCATTTAATAGTGATTCAAAATTCAAGAATGGAATATATAATTTGACTGTATTGGGGTAATATACCTTTCTATTAACTTGAGAATATATTTTCCTGATCTGCACTTTCCAGAAAACCTTTTGGGGTACTCAGTTTACTGGATTATCCATAAATGTAATAATCATATATTTACTGCCTCTCTTGCGTTATTCTATCATCTAATTCACCTGTCTGTTCCCTACAGCTGTTCCTATAATTCTATCTTTACCAGGATTAGTTTACCTTTTTTTTCCCCTTGAAATATCTCCTCAATCTCTGCAACTATGTCAATAAGTTCTCTGGGTTGGCAACTCTCATTATCTCACTATCAGTTACTGCATCCAATTTCTCAATCTTATGAATGACAATAAATAACTCTAGAAAGTGTTAATACTTGATGCAATACTGTTACTTATATGTTTTGCCAAATAATTAAGATAAAGAAAAACTTGTTTAAATATTCTGAAACACAATATACTTGAACTTTTTTTGGTATACTCTGGTTTTACTTGATTCCTAATAAATACAGTGCTTCCATTTGTAAAAGAGGAATATATTTATTTAACCTCTGCCTCATTGTCCTTCACTTGACCAACATTCCCTCTAATTTTCAACTCAGGAAGGAATAAATTCTCCAAGAGTGAAGCTGTTTATCAAAGAAAAAGTTATAGGTGAGGGTTGCTGATGAATCTACTTGAATCTACTAAGTAACTTAGTTCAAGTTGCCAGCTCCCCAAAACCAATATTCACTTGAAAGAATTAAAAAAAAAAAAAAAAAGAATAAGATAAACAAAAATAATGTATTTCTTAATTTCATTTCACCCAGGACCACAGTTATTTGCTTGGACGTAAAAGATCCAATCTTTGGAGAATTCAGATATTTTACTTCATTTTGTAGTACTCATTCAGATATTTGTTATTTTCATAGACATAGATGATGTTTTAAATTATGAGTGACCATTAGTTTAAGCTAAATCTGATATCATGAGATTTCTACTTAACTTTTTAAGAGAAAACTCCTGATGTAAAGTTATTCTGAACAGGTTTTTAAAACTCATATAAATGAAAAATAATCTCTAGAATATTCCCTTAAAGTTATCAAATTTCTTCCCTTAGCTTTCTAAGAAAGCATGATACTTGCCAAGGACTCAGCAAACGTTGCCTGTGACTGTTGCTTACAGATACAAATGGCACACAGGCATGTGTGAAAACACACATCATGTGGTGAAATACAGATATGAATTATATGATATGCAAATGTACACTCTGGGTGTGAAATACATAGTTGTATTAGGTATGTGTGTATATATATGTGATATATGTGTGATGTGCCTATATATGCAGGCATATGTAATTTATACGTACATAGCATATATATCTATATCATGATGTGTATCAGGTAGTAGCAATTCTAGTGAAGAAAAATAGAGCAGGGTAAAGGGATAGTGGGTTGGGGTTTGCTATTTTACATAGAAGAGTCAGATAAGTCTTTCTGTTATGATCTGATTTGATCACAGAATTGGGTGGAAGATGTTTCAGATATGATAGGAGAACCATGTGTACAATGTTAAGTACTTTGGTTTTTGTCCTGAGTAATATAGGAAGTCATCAAGAGTTTCAAAAGAAAAATGGCATAGTTTGTAAAAGCCCTCTAGCTACAGTGTGAAGAACAGACTATTGGGGTAAATGGGCAAACAGGGAAACCATTTGGGTACCACTGTATAAATACTCCAGCCAAGGGATGCTGATAACTTGGGGAAAGCAGTAGCCTTATGAATTCTGTATCTGTGTGTTCTTTTTTTAAAGTCCAGAATCTTCACTGTACAGTAATGTGCTACAGCATTTATCTTTATAAGCTACTATATGTCAAACTATATTAGCTTATGATAGTTTAATAATATTATTTAAGAATGTTAAATAAATACATAATAATTAAGAATATTTGGAGGTAAAAATAAAGGAAAAATGAAGATCATCTTTAATTCTACCATCTAAGCATTAGTATTCTTCTGTTCTGTATACATACACATATGATTTTGATCACTATAAATGTAGAATTCTGGGTTCTGATTTTTCCACAGATATATGTATATATTTATATATACCAACTTATATTTAAGTACCTCATATTTTGTTTTTACTTGAGTGACACAAATAAATGGAAAAATATACGATGCTCTTGGATTGGAAGAATTAATATTGTTTAAAAGACCATACTCCCCAAGGCAATGCACAGATTCAGTGCAATCCCTATCAAAATACCAATGGCATTTTTCACAGAACTAGAACAATTAATAATTCAGAAATTTGTATGGAAACACAAAACACTTCAAATAGCCAAAAGAATCTCAAGAAAGAAGAATAAATGTCTCTGATTTCAAACAACACTACAAAGCTACAATAATCAAAACAGTATGGTACTGGCACAAAAACACATCGATCAATGGAATAGAATAGAGAGCCCAGAAATAAACCTACACACTTGTGGTCAATTAATCTATGACAAAGGAGGCAGGAATATACAATTGGGAAAAAACAGCCTCTTCAATAAATGGTGCTGGGAAAACTGAATAGCTACATGCAAAGGAATCAAGCTGGGCTACTTTCTCATAACATATACAAAATAAAATCTAAATGGATTAAACATTTGCATTTAAATGTAAGATGTGAAATCATAAAACTCCTAGAAGAAATCAGAAGCAGTGCAGTCTTTGACATCAGTCGAATTTCTGTTGCAAAAAAAATGCAATATTTTTTTGTATATGTCTCCTCAGGCAGGGAAACAAAAGCAAAAATAAAGCAAATGGGATATCATCAAACTAAAAAGCTTGTGCACAGTGAGAGAAACTAGCAATAAAATGAAAAATGTCCTTAGTAAATGGTAGAAGATATTTGCAAATGATATATCTGATAATGAGTCAATACCCAAAATATACAAATAACTCATACAACTCAACATCAAACAAATAACCTGATTAAAATATTGGAAGAGGATCTGAATAGGTATTTTTCCAAGAAAAGCATACAGATGGCTATCAGGCACATGAAAAGATGCTCAACATAATTAATCATCAGGGAAACACAAATCAAAAACACAATGAGGTATCATCTCACACAAATCAGAATGACTGTCATCAAAAAGACAACAAATAGCAAGTGTTGATGAGGATCTGGAGAAAAGGATTGTTTTCATGCATTGTTTCTGGGAGTGTAAACTGGTTCAGTCACTATTGAAAACAGTTATGGAGATTCTTCAAAATACTAAAAATAGAATTACCATATGATCCAGCCATTCCATTCCTGGGTATATATCTGAAGAAAATGAAAACACTAATTCAAAAAGATACATGCACCCAATGTTCATAACAGCATTATTTACAATAGCCAAGATATGGAAGTAACCAAGTGTCCATCAACAGATGACTGGATAAGGAAAATGTGATATATATACACACACACACACACACACACACACAACGGAATACTAATCAGCCATAATAAAGGATGAAATTTTGCCACTTGCAACAACATGGATGGAACTAGAGAGTCTTATGCTTAGTGAATTAAGTCAGAGAAAGACAAATACTGTATCTCATTACTTATATGTGGAATCTAAAAAATAAAACAAATGAATGAATATAACAAAACAGAAACAAACTAGTACTTACCAGTGAGGAGAGGGAAGGGGGAAAGGATAAGACAGGGTAGGGCATTAAGAGATACAAACCACTATGTATAAAATAAATAAGCTATAAGGATATATTATACAGCATAAGGAATATAGTCAACATTTTATAATAACTTTAAATGGAGTATAATCTAAAAATTCTGAATCACTATGTTGTATACCTGAAAATAATATAATATTGTAAATCAACTATACTTCAATAAAAATAAAAAAATTAAAATATTTATCATATAGAGTATTTTCACTGCCCTAACAATCCTCTATCCTCTGCCTATTCAATTCTCCCCCATCCCTCAACCTTGGCAACTACTAATCTTTTTACTGTCTCTATAGTTTTGTCTTTTAAAAAATGTCATATAGTTTGAATCATACAGTATGTAGCCTTTTTGAATTGGCTTCTTTCATTTAGTAATATGCATTTAAGTTTCCTTCATATCTTTTCATGGCTTAATAGCTCATTTCCTTTTAGTGCTGAATAATATTTCATTGTATGTATGTTCCACAGTTTATTTATCCATTCATCTACTAAAGGACATCTTGACTGCTTCCATGTTTGGCAATGATGAATAAAGCTGCTGTAAACATCTGTGTGAAGATAGTTGAGTGGACTTAAGTTTTCAGCTCCTTTGGGTAAATACATAGTCTTTATCAAGATGACACAGTTCCCCTCTATTTCTAGTCTATGGAGAGTTTT
This sequence comes from Grampus griseus, assembly GCF_964374135.1. NCBI lineage: Eukaryota > Metazoa > Chordata > Mammalia > Artiodactyla > Delphinidae > Grampus > Grampus griseus. The sequence goes on from NC_138997.1 coordinate 66,366,598, forward strand.
ATTATGAATAAATGTTGGATTGTGTCAAATACTTTTTCTGCATCTATTGATAAGATCATATGATTTTTCTTCTTCAGCCTGCTGATGTGAAGGATTACATTAACTGATTTTCACATTTCGAGCAGACTTCTGTGCTAGGATAAATCTACTTGGTTTTGGTGTATAATTCTTTTTTATTTTTTTGGATTCAATTTGCTAATATTTTACTGAGAATTTTTGCATCTATGTTAATGAGAGATATTGGTCTGCAGTTTTCTTTTCCTATAACGCCTTTCTCTGAATTTATTATTAGGGTACTGCTGACCTCATAGAATGAGTTGGGAAGTATTCCCTCCTCTTATGTCCTCTAACAGACACTGTAGAGAATCAGTATAATTTCTTCCTTAAATGTTGGCAGAATTCACCAGTAAACCCATCTGGGTCTGATACTTTCTATTTTGGAAAGCTACTAATTATTGATTCAGTTTCGTTAATAGATACAGGCTTATTCTTATTTGTTTTTTCTCTCTTTTTGTGTTAGACTGACTAGAGGCTTATCAATTTTACTCGTCTTTCAAATAACCAGCTTTTGGTTTTGTTGATTTTTCTCTACTGATTTCCATTTTTTCAATTTCATTGTTTTCTGCTTTAATTCTTATTATATTCTTCTGTTTACTTTAGATTTAATATGCCCATCTTTTACTAGTTTCCTAAAGTATTAAATTAGATTGATATCTGATCTTACTTTTCTTTAATATATGCATTCAATGCCATAAATTTTGCTCTAAACACTCTTTTACTGCATCACACCATTTTTGATAAGTTGTACTTTTATTTTCATATGTTTCAAAATATTTTGAAATTTCTCTTGACATTTCTTCATTGATCCATGCATTTTCTAGAACTCTGTTTTTTGGTCTCCAAGTATTTTAGGATTGTCCAGCTATCTTTCTGTTATTGATATCTAGTTCAATTCTACTGTGGTCTGAGAGCAGAGATTGTGTAATATCTATCCTTTTAAATTTTTAGATATGTTTTATGACTCAAAGTGTTTTTCACCTTGGTGCATGTCCCACAAGAGCTTCAGAGGAATGTGTTTTCTGCTGTTGTTGGATGATGTAATCTACAGATGTCAAGTATATCCTGCTGACTGATGGTGATGTTGAGATTAATTATATCTTTACTGATTTTCTGTCTGATATATTTATCCATTTCTGATAGATGGGTATTAAAGTTTCCAACTATAACAGTGGACTCATCTATTTCTCCTTGTGGTTCTATCAAATTTTGTTTCATGTATTTTGACAGTCTGTTTTTAGTTGCAACCACACTCTCCTTATTCTGAAGTCTGCTCTGTTTTCAATGAATATAGCTACTTCCACTTTTGATTATTATTAGCATGGTATATCTTTTTGCACTCCTTTATCTTATTGGTATGTGTCTTTATGTTTAAAGTGTGTTCATTGTAGAAAAGATATTGTTGGTTCTTATTTTTTAATTGACTCTGTCTTTTAATTGGTGTATTTACATCATTGATATTTTCAGGTGATTATTGATATAGATACATTAATAACTACTATATTTGTTACTGTTTTCTATTTGTGTCCTTTGTTCATGTTGTGTCTTCCACAATTTTTCTGCTTTTTGTGATTTTTAATTGATCATTTTATGATTCCATTTTCTCACTTCTTTAGCATATCAACTACACTTTTTTTTTTAAAGCTTTTTTAGTGTTTGCCCTAGAGTTTGAACTATACATTTACAACCAATCCAAATCCATATTTCCTTCAAGGCAGGTGTATTGGCAACAAATTCCTTCAATTTATTTTTTCAGAGAAAGTCAATTTCTTCATCAGTTTTGAAGGATAATTTCACAGGGTACAGAATTCTAGGTTGGTGATATCTCAACCCTTTAAGTATTTCACTCAACTCTTCCTGCTTGCATGATTTCTGAGGAAAAGTCAGATATAATTCTTATCTTTGCTTCTCTATTCATTAGAATATATGATATTTTATATATTAAATAAAATATATTTTTTTCCATTTTTATGCTTTCCAATTTTTTTCTTTTCTGTGATTTTCTATAGTTTGAATGTATGTCTAGGCTTTTCAACACGTAATTTTGAAAATCCACTTCACACTTTTGATAGTTTATCTGCAGTTTAAAAACATTTTTTTTTGAGATCATCTAATCTGAAAACTTATTATACAAATAATTCAAATGCATTCTCGGAAAACAATGATTTTCTAAAGAAAACAGAAGCAGAGTGAAAGAAATCTATAATCTGCTGACATCTAGTTTATTTTGCTTTCCACTAAAAGCAAACAGAATGCATTTCTCCATTTGAAAGTAAATTAGAAAGTATACATGAAAGTATTATTTTACTTTATTTTTGAGAGGTGTTAGATAACACCTCTCATAAACAGCCAAAACTCCTTGCTAATTCTAGAAATAAACCTTACTCATCAATCTAGATATTACTGTATTAAAAAAAAAAACTTGCAACATTATTCCATGTTATTCAGGGAAATTTGGTTGGTTTTACTAAGCTGTATCATCTTTATACTCATAAATATTATATGCATTAATAGGTAATACTGTCATGAAGAAACTGAGAAAATATTTCATTTATAGTTACTAATTTTTTAAATGTAATCAATAACCAGAACTGCAACTCATCACTTCATTATACATAGTCACACATATTTTTCTATGAAGGTATAACTTGTACATTATTTGTCTCCTTCAAGACTATTGCATTTTAGTACAGAGACAATATCTGATATATATAGTATTGAAACAGGAGGGAAGGGGGCAGGGCACAACCTTTAAAAGAATGGCATAGCTGTAGGACATGACAAAAACTGGTTAGAACTAACTAGATCCAAAATGGTGGAAGATTTGACTTCCAGTAGAACTTGAGCCTCAGTATATGTTCACTGTAACACATCAGCAAGCTAAATGAAACACCCACAGGTTCCATGACAGTTCCAAGGCCGACCATAAAGACCAAAAAGTGGGTGGTGGCCCAATTTCTGGAAATCCCCACCCTTTACCCAAAATAGCTGGAAACTCCTCCCACTCAATAGCCCGTGAAATTAACACTCCTATAAAAACTGACAACCCCATACCGTGGGGCTCCTCTCACCTTCTGAGATGGTCCACACTCTGACTGTGAAGTGTGTTTCTCTCTAAATAAATCTACTTCTTACCTATCACTTTTTCTCTCACTGAATTCTTTCTGCAATGAGACATCAAGAACCTGAGCTTCATTAAGTCCTGAGACCAGATGTGTGATCTCAGTTAAAAGACCATGGGTTCGGCTTCCCTGGTGGCGCAGTGGTTGAGAGTCCGCCTGCCGATGCAGGGGACACCGGTTCGTGCCCCGGTCCGGGAAGATCCCACATGCCGCGGAGCGGCTGGGCCCATGAGCCATGGCCACTGAGCCTGCGCGTCCGGAGCCTGTGCTCCGCAACGGGAGAGGCCACAACAGTGAGAGGCCCGCATACCGCAAAATAAATAAATAAATAAATAAATAAAAGACCATGGGTTCAAGTCCCAATCTGGGTTTTGGCTGGTTTCAAGTCCCTGTACGTGGGTTCAAGTCTCAATCTGAGTTACATGGTTTAAATATTAAGTACCCAATATTTGCTTATAAGTTCTCTTTTGGTGACTTAATGCTTTTGCTATTCCCATCATTACAATGAATTAGAAAATTTAATATGGCTTAACATATATTAGCTCAAAAAATGGGGCTTCAGTTGATTTAAAATATCCAATTAATGTTTGTATTCTGATTCTCTGTCTTCCAGAATTAAATATTCATTCTCTTAATTTTCCTTTAAGGTAACCAAGTGATGTCTGCTTTTGGGGTAAAAATATAAATGATAACCTATTATTTCAAAACTCTCCATAAATATATGGTCTGCCTGCTGAGATTATTTTAGATTGGCATAAGGAAAGGACAAGTCATAGCAAGTCACTTATCTTTCATGATATGGATTGTCAATATTATTTGACTTACATTAATTAGGGAATTTGAGGAATGTTTATTCATCTGGGTGGCTCATTTTGTTCTGTTCCTTCAGCAAAGGAGACAAACTTGGAAGATAGTGTCTATTTGTAAAAGAAGTAGGAAGTACTAAAACTTTTCAGGAAATATTCTTAATCTGAAGAATAAATTGTATTTATCTGCTGACAAGAATTATGTGTTCATGTGTGTTTGTGTGTATGTGTGTGTAGAGAGAGACAGAAAGGTACACATATATAGTTACATAATTATTTAGTCATATATATTACATAGATTAGTTTTATATATAGAGAGACAGTTATAAAAATAGTTATATAATTATTTAATTATGTATATATTTATATACAAAGATATTATACATATATATACATATATATGCAAATGTGGAGATGATCATTTGCTGCTTTCCCTCAGACTCAAGTGCAAGCAGCAGAAGGGGATAAAGTTTGATTTTCTGCCACATTGTTTGTATATCTGATTGTCCTATTCAATAACTTTGATTTTTTGTTATTGCTGTTGTTAATTTGTTTATTTAACTTATTATGTTCACTTTAATTTAGATGAAGCTGTTCTTAAGGTTTAGCCAATCAAAGCAGAACTTCTTTGATAATTCTTTTAGGGTTAGAGAATCAGTATTGATGTTTAAACTGAGCACATTTACAGAGCTTCTAAGAAATTTTATGCCTCCAAAGAATGCCATTGGAGACTTCAAAGTAATAATGGAAGTTATCAGAAATAACATCTTATGTTTGACAAAGGACACATATTTACAATGATAATGGTGGGTTTCCTATGTTTCAAGCACTGTTTCAAAAACTCTACATGAATTGAGTCATTTCATCCTCACAAGAACCTTACAGTATAGTTGCCATCAATATTTTACAGGTAAAGAAGCAAATCAGAGAAATGAAACACTTGTCTAAGATCTCACAGCAAGTGCTTGAGCTTGATTTTGATTTCCATTTGACTCCATAGCCACCACCCTAGATCACTGTGATATCATCTCCTGTGTCCATATTCTGGGAAATATGACCATATGGCCACCCTACAGCTAGATGAGAGTGCAGTGCTTAATGTGCACTGATGGAGGCTAAAGATTTGATAAAGACTCTGCTGAAGATATTGATTTCTTAGGACCATAGTATCTTAATTCTAAAATAATATTAATCAAAAACATGGCTTTGTTTAATAACATATCTTCAGATAACAAACATTATTATACATATTGATTGTAAGATGGGTCCTATTCTTAGAAGCATTAAAATAAAAATAAATATAAATACCTGGTTACATTTTAATGGACAGATAAAAATTATAGGTGATATGTATATAGGAATTTTTTTGTTTATCAAAAGTGACATGTGTTTTTCAATAATTTTTACATCTTTATGTCAGTATTATTACATAAAATAAGTTTGGGTTAAATAAAATGTGATGGGAAAATATTTCAAAAAATGAATTTAACATCATAATAGGTTTATTATTTGGGAGCTAAAAAATAAATACTGTACATTAAATATTATTGAATATTTAAAATAATAACATATATAATTCCCAGATTATCTTAAACGCAATTAATATTATCAATTATTAAATAAATGACATATAAAAAAGATAATATGGGGCTTCCCTGGTGGCGCAGTGGTTGAGAATCTGCCTGCTAATGCAGGGGACACGGGTTCGAGCCCTGGTCTGGGAGGATCCCACATGCTGCGGAGCAAGTAGGCCCGTGAGCCACAACTACTGAGCCTGCGCGTCTGGAGCCCGTGCTCCGCAACAAGAGAGGCCGCGACAGTGAGAGGCCTGCACACCGCGATGAAGAGTGGCCCCCGCTTGCCACAACTAGAGAAAGCCCTCGCACAGAAACAAAGACCCAACACAGCAAAAATAAATAAATTAATTAATAAACTCCTACCCCCAACATCTTAAAAAAAAAAAAAAGATAATATAAAAATTCTGAATAAACTCTGGATAGGAAATTAAAGTAAGTAAAATGAACTTTGATATGAAAGTACAAAAATATAAATACAAGACACCTGAAAGGAATAACAAAAAATACCCCACTAGACTGGGTATTAAACACATTTGAAGAAATAATTATAAGCAATTGCTTGATGAATGATTATCAGAATATGTCCAAAAATTTGGAAAGAGTAAAAATGTGTGTCGAGAATCAGGCAAAGGATGCATATAAGTATAAATATCATTAATAAAGATAGTCTGCTTGCTGCATTTGCTGGAGTGTTCCCTAAGATTGTTACTTACAGTATCTAGGATCAACTCTATACTAGTTTACACAGAGACTTTGGGTTTAGTGTTAAAACTATTTTGAAAGTTACTATTTGAAAATGGAAGACCAAAAGCTAACAAAGTAATGATTTTTTAAGCTTCAAAGAATGGCTTGTTTATATGATTCTAGAACTAAGCTGCTTATATATTTATACAGCATTATCATATTCTATTGGAAGACGTATGGATGCAAAGGTGATATTTTCTTTTATATTCTGTTAAACACATACAGAGAGAGCTCCTTAAATTTATCTTTTCAAAGTATAGTTATTGATTACCATAACTTAACCTTCTGTAAGACTCAAATACTGATTTCCAAAATTAAAATAGTAGGCTTTACATAAAAATAATATGAGAACATATGACTCTTTTGGAAAAGTTAACAAAAATTGTGAGTTTAGTGACCCAATATTAGGTTTTGCAGGGAAAAATTAACTGATATTTCTCATTGGCCCATCACATTGAAATTTATTTCACTCTACTCAGTTACATATATATCCCTCACTAAAGACAAAGTATAATTATCACATCAAAATAGTAATAATAAACTTGTGGACTAAATTATCTGTTTTCTTTTATGGAATCACAGATAGTAAGATCAGAAATTAATTAAACACTGTCCATATTAAAAGAAAAGCTTTGGCTTTTCTAATATTTTCTTGGGGAAAAATGTGAACTTGTGGCTATTAGTGTACTGATTAAAAAACGAGAGCAAGTGACTAGATGTCTCTCATATGCCTTCAAGTCAAAAAAAAATCTCTTTAGTAGGAGGATGTCTATAAAAACTAATGTGGGCTCTATTTTTGCTTACATATATTGGACATGACTAGATTATTTCAAAGGTAACTTTGAGGTGGGTCTCTTGCATAACCTCAACAAAAAGTGAGGCAAAATTATCTCAGTTCTCTGGCTTCCTTTTAACATTCTTTGATATCTGAGATTTGGCCTGGAGAGAAGAGGACAAAAATGTCTGTACATCTGCTTCCTCAACTTTCATCTCCTTCTTTCAAAATGTCTTCAGGGCTGAAGGGGAAGACCCTTCTTTTCCCGTACAACATCTCCTCATTTATTTTTCCATCTTCAATACAGAATAAAAATGTATTGCTCATTTTAAAATTATATGGACAACTTAAAGTTTCCATTATGGATCAAGGAAATTAGTTTACAGTTGAAATAATTTTCTTAAGAATTCCAAGGCAAGGTAGTGACACTGGTATAAACTACCAAGCATATAGGAAATAAATAATATCAATTCTACACAAAATAGGAGGGAATGCTTTACAACTCATTTTATAGTACCAGTGTTATACCCTGATACAAGAACCAAATAAAGCTAAACAAGGAAACAACACTAAAGGGTAGTTTCCCTAAACAACATAGAAGCAAAATTTTTCAGCAAAATCCTATTAAGTCATATTCAGCAATATTACAAACAGATAATAAATCATGATAAAGTTAGGTTTGGATAAACATCAGAAAATCAATTAATGTAATTCAGTATATTGATGAACTATTAAAGAAAAATCATACAATCATTTCAAAAGATAAACAAAAAGATTTGACAAAATTCAACACCCATTTGTAAAAATAGTCTCATCAACTTCCTTAAATTAATAAAGGACATTGCTATGGGCTGAATTGAGTCCGTGTTTTAAGAAGACAAACACTGAATCAGGAAGAAATAGAGAAATCTGAACAAACAAATTACTAGTAAGCAGATTGAATCAGTAATGAAAAAACTCCCAACAAAGAAAAAGCCAGAACCGGATGGATTCACTGGTGAATTTTACTAAACATTTAAAGAAAAATTAACATCAATTTTTATCAAACTCATCTAAAAACACCAAAGAGGAGGGAACACTCCCAAACTCATTTTACAAAACCACTATTATGCTGATACCAGAGCAAGATTGGGACACTACAAGAAAAGAACACCACAGACTAATATTCCTGATTAATATACATGCAAAAATTCTCAATAAAATACTTACAAACCAAATTCAGCAGCACATTAAAAGGATCATATACCATGATGAAGTGGGATTTGCCCTTGGATGTAAGAATGGTTCCACATATGCAAATCAACAAATGTGATACATCACATAAATAGAATGAAAGATAAAAATCATATGATCATCTAAATAGATGCAGAAAAAGCATGTGACAAAATTCAACATCGATTCATATTTAAAAAACTCTTACAAATTAGTTATAGAAGAAATATACTTAAACATACTAGAGGTCATATATTACAAGCCCACAGCTAAACCACATACTCAATGGTGAGAGGTTGAAAGCTTTTTCACTAATATCAAGAACAAGACAAGAGTGCCCACTCTCACCACTTCTACATAGTACAAGTCCTAGTCAAAGCTATAGCTATCAGGCAAGAAAAAGGAATAACAGGTATAAGAATTGGAAAGGAAGAAGTAAAATTATCTTTATTTGTAGATGACATGTTTTTATATATAGAAGACCCCAAAAACTCCACCAAAAAATTGTTAGGTTTAACCAACATATTCAGTAAATTTGCTGTATACAAAATAAACAAACAAAAATCAGTTGTGTTTCTATACACCAAAAACAAATTATCTGAAAAAAAAAATAAAGAAAACGATCCCATTAACAATAGCATCAAAAATGATAAAATACTAAGGGATAAAATTAACCAAGGAGGCAAAGATCTTTACATTGAAAACTACAAGACATTGAGGAAAGAAACTGATGCCACAGATGAAAATGCAAGAACATGGGTTCATGGATTGGAAGAATAAATATTGTTAAAACGTCCATAGTACCTACAACCATCTATAGATTCAGTGCAATCCCTAGAAAGATCCCAATGTTATTTTTTTACTGGATGAGGAAAAAAAAATCCTAAATTTTATATAGAACCACAAAAGACTCCAAATAGCCAAAACAATCTTCAAAAGGAAGAACAAAGCAGGAGGTAACACACTTTCTGATTTCAAGCTACACTATAAAGCTGATAATCAAAACAGTATGGTACTGGCATAAAAACAGACACAGGGATCAATGGAACAGAATCAAGAGCCCAGAAATAAAGTCATGCTTATATGGTCAACTAGTATTTGACAAGTGAGCCAAGAATACTCAATGGTGAAAAGATAGTCTCTAAAATAAATGGTGCTGAGAATACTGGATATTCACATGCAAAAGAATGAAACTATACCTCTATCTTATACCACCTACAAAAATTAACTTGAAATGAATTTAAGATTTAAATATAAGACCTGAAACAATAAAACTCTCTAGAAGAAAATATAGGTGAAAAACTCCTTGACATGGGATCTTGGTAATTATTTTTGTATGTAATCCTAAAGCACAAGCAACAAAGTAAAAAATTTTAAAGGACTATATCAAATTAAAAAGCTTCTGCACAGCAAAAGAAACTATCAACAAAATGAAAACAACCTATGAAATAGGAGAAAATATTTGCAAATCACTTATGTAATAAGGGGTTAATATCCAAAATATATAAGGAACTGACTGACCAAACCAAATAGAAAACACCCAGGGAAGGCGGAGATTGAATCTCAGTGATCAGCGATTGGGGTGGGGCTTTGTTGAGTTCCTGAAGTCAGGGACCAAGGAAAGGCATGGAGAGAGCTTTGTCCTTTCAGTGAGGCTGGAAGCAAGGTGGGGGGGGGAGGGTTCCACCTGCTAAACTTCACAGTCTCTACCCTAGAGAGTGAGAGGGGAGAAAAATCTTTATCAGTCATTACCCATTACCGCAAAGCGGTCACTAATACCAGGAAGTTACTATTTCAACCAGGAGGTATGTGTCTTAAAGGGGAAGAAAAGGAGATACCATTTTTTTAATTGAAATACAGTTGATTTACAATGTTGTGTTAGTTTCTGGTGTACAGCAAAGTGATTCAGCTTTATATATAGTCTTTTTCATATTCTTTTCCATTATGGTTTATTACAGTATATTGAATATAGTTCCCTGTGCTACACAGTAGGACCTTGTTGTTTATGCATTCTATATATAATAGTTTGCATATGCTAATCCCAAACTCCGAATCCATCCCTCCCCCACTCCATTTCCCTCTTGGCAACCACAAGTCTATTCTCTGTGTCTGTGAGTCTGTTTCTGTTTCATAGATAAGTTCAATTGTGTCATAATTTAGATTCTACATATAAATGATATCATATGATATTTGTCTTTCTCTTTCTGACTTAATTCACTTAATATGATAACCTCTAGTTGCATCCATGTGGCTGCAAATGGCATTATTTCATTTTTTTTATGGCTGAGTAGTATTCCATTGTGTATATATACCACATCTTCTTTAACCATTCATCTGTTGATGGACATTTAGGTTGCTTCCATGTCTTGGCTATTGTAAATAGTGCTGCTATGAATATAGGGGTGCATGTACCTTTTCGAATGGAAAGAAGTAACTTTAATTGACAGGTTGGCTTTTCTTCCTAACTCCACTGAGAGTGGGAGTTTGAGCCCCAAGTTATCTCAAGCATATGCAAAATAAAGGAGCCACATTTTCAGGAAAGGCATGATTTAGTGTGTACTTTTGCAATGTCATAAGGCACAATGTGTGTTAAAAATGGAAATGTAGAATGAAAAAAAATTCTTACACTTTATATAGAGGAAAGAGCTCTTAATATTTGGTATATTTTCTTCAAGAAAATACACAATTTTATCCAAAAATTGGGGTCATGCTGTACATACAATTTCCTGTCCCAATTTTTATACTGCATTCTTTATTTTGTGTAGTCTACCAATTTTTCAAATATTCAATGGCTATACCTTGACTGCACTTTTCACCTTCCTCTTCCTAAAAATACAGCAACTACAAAAATAAACTCATATTGAAGTCCTAACCCTTAGAGCCCCAGAACGTAAGGTATTTACATTCTCCATATTTGGAGATAGGATTTTTACAGGGCTAATTAATTTAAAATGAGGTAATTGGGGTGGTCTTTAATCTAATATGACTTGACTTAATATAAGAGGAAATTTGGAACAGAAACTTGCAGAGGGAAGACACCGAAAAAACACAGGGTGAATAAACCCCTCTACAAACCATGGAAATCATGCCAAAAGCTCGGCCTCTCTGCACCAGTGCTGAATAGAATCTCAGAAAAAGAGTTTTGGTTGAAGTAAAAAAAGAATAGCTTTATTGCTTCGCCAGACAAAGGGGGACACAGCAGGCTCCGGCCCTCAAAAACTATGTGTCCCAACCCAGGAGGATTATTAGGGAGTAAAATAATAATAACGAAAGGAGGAGGAAGAAGAGCAGAAAGAATAAAATCTAGATGAAAACTCACGTGACTATTCAATATTAAGATATAGATAGATTGCTAATCAAGCAACAGATAAAGTCCAAAGAGAAAAAAAAGCAAGAGATTTGACAGTATATAAATACATTCAAGATCAGCTTCCCCCCAAAGTTTAATAATTATAAAAATATTAGTTTATAAAAGTTAGTTTATAATATTCTTGTCCCATATAAGCATTGGATATTGGTGCACCATAAATTTAGATATGATTGAAGGATTTTTGTAAATACTCTAATGTTCTACAGTCTTTCAAATAATGGTAAGATCAAGATTTCCTGCATATTGGAAGAATCAAATATTTTAAATTCCTCAAATTAGACTATAACTACATCGAATTATCTTTAGATAGCAACACATAACATTTGATAATTCAAGGGAATTGTTTTTTACCATTTCCACTTACAAAATACCCAAGTATTAAGTAGGTAAACAGTAATATTAGATATTTCATACAATATCTATGAACCCATTTACTCTGTGAGGTCTTGGGAAGTAAGGGGAGACAGTACTTAGGATGACTTTTCTAACTATATTGCATTCTGTGTGGTAAAGTTAAAGAGCAAACATAAACAATGTTTTTACTGAATTCTAAAACCAGACTTCCTTCCAATTTTCCTTCTTTACCAGGCTTCAAAAACATCCATTCAAATACTCAGTGCGTTTTTTGTAAGTTAAATATCTTCCAAATATTCATGAAATGAGCTTGAACAACATAAACTCAAATGCATAAATTAATTTGTGATTTATGTGAAGTACAAAATACCAAATATTTTCTAAATTAGGCCACTAGTCTCCAATGTAAACATATTAAAATGCTGAAAAACATCCATTTTATTCAATGTAACGAAAAGGACATTGTTACTATATTTTGTATACAACTTGTTATAACTCAAAAATAACTTCTTAGGGATGCCATCTGAAAGACAGTAAACTATGTTTCTATTTTTTTTTTTATATATATTGCAATTAAGCATGGCAAAAAATCTCTGATTTGCTCAAAATAGGTTAGAAATTATTGTAGCAAGGTATAATTACATATTTAGTGGAAGAAGTTATCTGGTGTTTTTGTTTGTTTGTTTGCTTTTTAATGAGTGGTTATTACTATCTGCCACAAACACAGTAGTTAATCTCTTTTCTATTAAAACATCCTGAGCAAAGGATAAAGAGACCTAGCATTTATGAAGTGTTTTATATTTATCAGGCACCAGGATGTACTTCATATAATTAAATATTATTTATTCTGCATAACAATCTTACAATGAGAAACTGATGTTCAGAAGAAAAGAGTTACAATCTGAACATCATGCATCTGGGAACTGATAAATCTGAGGTGTTTGTTAAGCCATTCTCTGACTACAAATTTCAAATTTTCCCCAATATGCATGCTAGCTTCCCACACTAAGCCTCCACTATGCTAAAACTCATTCATATTAAAGTATTGGCATAAAGTTAGACAGCAGTATATTGGCCTAAGACAGGCATTTAGATCAATGCACCAGAAAAGAGAGTTCAGAAATAGGTTCACATACATGACCAACTGATGAAAAGAAATGTCAACTCAAGAGGAAAGGATTGTCTTTACAGCAAATCATGCTGAAAAAAATTGGATATCCATAAGTGATAAAATTATTCTTTAACCAACACCATAAAAATTATACTAAAGTTGATCAGAGATCCGATTTAAGACCTGAAATTATAAAACTTCTGAAAGAAAATGTAGGAGAAATTCTTTGGTATCTTGGGTTTAGGAGAAAATCTCTTAGACTGTATGTGTAGAAATTATGAAACATAAAAATGGTAAATCAAACCTCATCAAAATTTAAAAAAAAATTCTTTCTTAAGAGACAATCTTAAGAAAATGAAAATGAAAAACCATAAATTGGGAGAAAATGTTTGTAAAACATATAGATGATAAATTACTCTTTGTAGGTGTATAAAGAAGTATAAAACACTAATAGTGGACAAATCACCTTATATGTGATATCACATATAAGGTGACATGTATATATTGGACAAAATAATTTTATGCACACTTTACCCAAGATAAACACAAAACCAATAAGCATATGCAAAGATGCCTAACATCATTTGCTGTAAGGAACACACAAATTAAAACCACTGAGTTCCTACTTCATACCTACTATTAGTGACTATAAAACAAAACAAAACAAAACAAAACAAAAACTCGACAACACCAAGTATCAGCCATGATTTGGAGCTATTGGAACCCTTATATATTTCTTATTTTTAAAAAATTGAATAACTTTGACATGTGATGTCGTGTAAGTTTAAGATGTACAGTGTGTTATTAATATATTGTAAAAAGATTGCTGATGTAACAATATTTATCACAATTATTATTGTTTATATTCATTATACTGTACATTAGACCTCTATTGCTTATTTACTTCTCATTTCTTATATATTTCTAACTGGAATTCAAAATGGTACAGCCACTTTGGAGAACAGTGTGGCAATTTGTTATAGAGCTAAAAATATTTCCATCCAGCAATCTCAAAAGTCTTTTTAATAGAAAGGAAAACATGATCATACAAAAAATGTGTACTTTATTGTGCAGAGTACATTATTCATAATAACCAAAAACTGGAATCAACCAAATGTCTATCGACTCATGACCAGATAATTGCATTTGATACAATATAACCTAATAAAAAAGGAACAAACTACTAATACATGTATTGTCTTGAAATAATCTCAGATGCTGAGTGTATGAAATTACATACTTTACAATTCCATTTTATGATTTAAAAAAATATAAAACTATAGTGAAAGAAAGCAGAACTGTAGCTTTCAGGAGCTAAATATGTAGAGAGAAAACTGATTGTAAATGAGCATGAGGAAACTTCATGGGGTAAAGAAAATGTTCTTCATCATGAATGTTTATACATCTTCATCATGGTGTTTATACAACTGTATTCATTTGTCAAAACACATTGAATTATATACCTGAAAGTAGTAAATTTTACTGTATGTAAAACTATGCCTTTATATTCCTGATCAAAACAAATAGGGTGAGGATGATTATTGTTCATAGCTAATTAAAACCACTGTTATGAGAGTTTGGTTAAGATAAGTTCAACTTCCTATAGAAATTTGAATTTTCTAGAAGGTCCAAGTCCTGGAGACAAGGAACAAAACCCCCAAAAAGCTTCTCTTTTGTGAATCAATGACTGACATAATTATTTTTATATATAAAGTCTCTACATACAAAGTCAGACAAATACAAACTACTTTAAGTATAAAGAGAGGTTTTTAAAATATTTGTTTAATTTGATGTCTAAATAAATGATGTTCATAAAATGATGGAGACAGGGAAATTTTTAACCTAAAAGACTGTTGCTATGAAGTTGCTTCAATACAAAAGTAAAACTTCTAAACTTTCAGAGGATATCACCACAAATTGAGCTATATCCTATATTTTTTTAAATCATGTATCCTACTCTATTCTAATGAGTAATGACTGCATATTTTCAATTACACTTCTGGCAGGATGCTAGACTGGATATCGTAAAAGAACTTTCTGCAACAATGCAATTAGAATATTGATATTCTACGAGATACTTTTAAATGTATTGTTGTGACATAGGAAAGAAGAAAATGTCAAGAAAAAGAAAGAGGCAGGTGAGAAGAAAGGAGGCACTGAAATACAAAGGAGGAGTGCAGGAGGGAGATGAAGAGAAGGAGAAATACTAAGTCAAAATTTGAATGGAGTGAGCAATAAACAAACACCCATTTTGGGATTGTACCCTGGTACAAATGCTGAAACCCATAACTAGAGCTTCAAAGTTAATACTCTGAAGAGTGGCCTGGAACTGGCCTTCCATATAAAACTAGGAAACTAAAGCAACACATATATCTAAGGGCAGTAGCAAGGATGTGAAAGAAGCAGGGGTGTTCATTCCTCCCTCACACTTATTGAGCTCACTCATTTGGCCTCTGCAGAAATTGGACAGCTTTGGTGAATGGCAGTCAATCATCAAAACAGGTGGTGACTCCAATTACAGCTGCTCTTCCAGATTTTGTCTCTTTTATGGAGCAAATCAACATAGCCCTAGCACATGGTATGTAACTAATGAGCTGGCAATGGTTTTTTCTCTATGTCATTAAGCATAGACCACCAGAAGCAGTTTGGGTGGACAGCAGAAACATGTCAGTCTTACTTAGGGCCATGCCAATTCTTCCTCTGTCACCATGCAGACTGGAGTGAGTCTGATTGTTTTACTATCTCACAGGACATCTTGGCTTCATGGATGGCCTCATGCTAAATGAATCTACAGAGGAGGAAGCAGCCAAAAGCCTTCCTATACCACATGCATGACAGAAAGTGAAATACATTTCACCAAATTTAGAGACTTCCATCTCAGTAGAGTTTCTATGGATACAATGGTCTAAGTCATATTAAGATATTCCCTCATAATGACAATTATGGTTGTGGTTGCCGAACTAACTAAACTTACTTAAAATCATTAAATGTACTCTCCAAAAGGATGCATTTTATGATACATAAATTTGACCACAATAAAGTTGTAAAAAATTATCCCCTCAGAGCAAAAGATGAACATTGTGATGACACCTATCATTAAGAAAGAGTCACTAGACTTAACGGGTCTTTATGGAATTTGCAAGCAACATATACAATGTCATTTCAATATGCTGTGTTGAATCACTTGCAAAGTAGCCCATAGGCTACCAGTTTGGGGTGGGGCTCAGAATAAGAGACAGTTCTGAAATGGATCCAAAACACAGTGCAAGAAGTTCTAACATTCAGACACATGACCTGGAAGATACAAATGTCTGTAGCAGACAGTGAATTTAATATACAACCTTTGCTAATGTCAATAAGAGAATCACAGCACAGAACCTTATGACATTCTCCTTGAGACAGCTGTTCTTTTGGAAAGCAGGCCAGAGTTGTTAATATGCTCTTGTGGAAACTTAACACCTGACCATGGAACCCAAAATGACCATGCTGAATGAGTTGTCTTCCATGAACTGAGTGGTAGCTGAGACATCAAGCTACACAAGAGCACTTCCTGACTGAGGAATAATTTATCATATTTCATACATGCGTGATTGAGTTTGAATAAATATTGAAGATAGAAGTAAGTTCCCTAAACAGAATTTAGATTCTCATGCCACTCCCATATCTGCACTGTCACTTGTTCCTTTATATACTCATATATTGTTAAGAATATTTACACTATACTCTATTAACAATAACAATAAACCCAGTCATTTATGATAATGAAGGTAAATACCATAAAATAAGATGGCAGAAATAAGACCAAGAATATCATTAATCAATATAGAAGTAAATGATCTAAATTCACCATCTCAGAAGCACAGATTTTTATACTGCACATAAACAAATAAATAAAACTAGCTAAATCCTTTTCAAAAATTATATACTACAAATATAAAAACATGGGAAAATTAAGAGAACAAGAAATTAAAATAAATTTTTAAAATCATGATTATATCCACCACAGGCTAATAATAATAATAATAATAATATTGATTAGCTCTATTAACATCAGACAAAATATATAATTTTTAACTGTCATTAAAGATGAGGGAAGCCAATATATAATGATAAAAGCCTCAGTTTTCCAGGAAATTTTAAACATTCTAAACTGTTATTTTCTAATAATATAACCTTAAAATAAATTAGGTAACACTTTATGAAAAGGCAAGAGGGGATTGACAATGCCCAACCATATTTTCAGATTGTAACCTACCTTTCTCACTTAATGTAAATAATGTAAACTCACTTGATGAAGGCAGGGGTTTTGTCTCTCTGCTCACAAATCCTCATTTGTCTTAGTCTGTTCAGGCTGCTCTAAACAAATACCACAGACTAGGTAGCTTATAAACAGCAGAAATTTATTTCTCACAGCTCTGGAGACTAAGCCCAAGAACAAGAGGCCAGCATGAGGATTCTGGTGAAGGTCTACTTCCTCATCCCTGTGTCTTCAGGTTGTGGAAGGGAAGATGGATCTCTGTGGGGTTTCTTTTTTTTTTTAACTTTTGATTTTATATTGGAGTATAGTTGATTAATAATGTTATGATAGCTTCAGGGGTAGAGCAAAGTGATTCCGTTTGGGGGATTTCGTTTATAACAGCATTAATCTCATTCATGAGGGCTCCACACTCATGATCTAATCACCTCCCAAACCCCCCACCAACTGGTACCCTCATCTTTGAAGTTTAGGATTTCAGCGTATGAATTTTGGGAGGACACATTCTGACTATGGCATCATTTAATATCAAGAAGGACCTCAATAATATCAGCTAAATAAATAAATTATTGATGGACCCAACAGACAAAAATACTATAAAAGTATAGAGTATATCAAATAAATTTGATTTAACACATAATATAGGGATGCTCGCATCCCATGATAAAAGAGTAAATAGTCTTTTCTAGTAAAATAGAATATTTACAAAAGTTGGCCATTAAGCAAATCTTTGAAAGTGATTTTCAAAATTTGCATCATACAGACCCCATGCACTGAAAACCATTAATTTAGAAATAAATGACAAAAGATATATTTAAAAATAAGAAAAAGGAACAACTGAATAAATGAGAGAAAATTAGAAAGAGAAAAATAACAAAAAAGTACATAAATTAATGTGCTAGGGAAAAAAGGATAAAATTGATACAGATTATCAGCAGAAACAGCAGTTGGTTCTTTGAGAATGCTAAAAAACAGAAAATAAAACAGGTGTAAATACAAATGATTAGAAATTAAAAAGGAAATATAATTTAAAAGACATTTAGAATTGAATCCCAAGACTGTTATGGACATGCATTTGGAAATTTAAAAGAAATATAAAAGTTCTAAAGAAATATGACTAAGATTTATATGAGAAGAAATAAATGTCAATACTCTCAGTCCTTTAAAAAAATAAAATACCAATAATTAAAAACTTCAGTCAAAGCGAAAAATAATAAAAACAAAAAATAGGTCAAAACTTTTTAAAATCAAATTCTATTAAACTTTCAAGAACTTATTATTCCAAGATTTATACAAAATTCTAGGAAACAGAAAGAAGGAAGATGTACCCTCTTTTTTAAGGTAAGCCCACTATAACATAATTGCACTAATCCTAAACAAAGTGTTAGAAACCAAATGCTACAATATATCAAACTTTATACATTATGCCCAAGTTAGATTCATTCTAAGAACTCAGAGTTATTCTAATATGTAAAAATCTATTAATATAATTTACTATAGATTAAGAGATAAAAATAATGTGCTAACTAAAACATTGCATTAAAGAACATCAACACGTGTTCATTATTAGAAACAAAATCTTACAAACTAAGACAAGAAAACTTATTAAACCTGATCAATTGCATGTACAAAGAAATCTTATGATGATAAAGTATTAGAGCAACACCCCTTACAACCAGCAACAAGACAAAGATGTCCACTATCTTATCACACATTTACTGAATATCATATTTAAGCTCTTCACTAAGAGAGAAAAAACAAGTAATAGATGCAGAATTGAACATGGATACAAATGGTGTCATTATTTTCAGATATCAATATCTTTGCAGAAAATGTAGAGAATCTCCAAACAGATCATTAAAATTGATGGTTAAATTCAGATAAGCAGGTAGATATAACATCAAAAAATTATTTTACTTCAGCTGCAAACAGGAAATATGACAAAAAGTATAGTATTTTTAAGGAATACACACACACAGATATTATATTACAAAATAGCTATATAATAATATTCTAAGCAAATTATACATAATGTTCATGTAAGAAAAATAACAACAAAATATGTGCAAAAATCCTTATTTTAAAATTTTGAAACTTTTTTGGAAGGCCTAATTGAATGAAGATAATGTTCATGGATAGTTTGGTTCCCCCACAATTGATCAAGAAGACTTTTCATGGAATTTGACCATCTGTCTCTAAAATTTATATGTATGGCAAAATAACCAACTCAGGCAGCAAAATCACAGATTGTGCAGAATAAGAAATTTATTATAAAATTTAGGAGGACTCTTGCTGGCTACATTTCCTACTCTCTTTAATGTGATTTGTAGAATCAGTGAAGAAAAGATAAAGGGTAAAAGTTATGTTACGGAAGTTGGCTCATGAAATGTGGCTTTCAAAGCAATGTAAAAGAGAAACGAATTCAATCTGGGATTAACAGCTAACCAAGACATTTTTTGTTCTTTGGCATTTTAGAGGATGCTCACCCTTTAAATGTAACTATGTTTAAATGTAAATAACACCAGCATATTGTAAATCTCAAGAAACAGAACAGTGCAAATATTTTACAGCCACAATCTCTAATAAGTAATGACTATGAACCCCTAGATCAAAATTATTGTCAGATCTGAATTTTTTTCTAAATTGCATTTCTTATACTAAATAATACCTCATTTACAAAATGGCTTTTGTTTGCTTAACACTTATATGGAATATATGGTTAATGCAATGTGATAGAAGGAGAAAAATCACATTACCTGAAAACAGTCCCCATGTTTAATAAAGAATGTGGGGTTTTAATTATTATTTTACTTTATTTTTTCCCATTTTTTGGTTTCAAAATCAGGATAGATTCAAGCCTCTTTTTAGGAAAAAAAAACTAAATAAAAATCATGTTCATAATTTTACAGATATATGATAACTGAACACCAATGCACATACGTGTTATATTCCAAAATATATATACATATAAAACACCTCTATATTATACATAAAACTCTAGATAATTTTTCTTTTTTTTTTAATGAGAGATAAAGAAATTTCATAATGATATATTTTTATAGTGGAATACTTTATACACGTGAACACAATAAAACTACATAAAAGCTATAGGGAAGAATCTCACAGATGTGATGCTGAACAAAGTAAGCCATACACAGAAGAATATGTAATGTATAATTCTATTTACATCAAGTTCAGAAACAGGGTAGTGGTTACCTTTGGGAAGGAGGTAATTGAGGCCTTGAGGAGAGGTTTCTGGTGTGTGGCTAACATTTTATTTCTTAACCTTTGTACCAGTTACCCAGGAGTGTTTACTTTCTGATAATTCATTGAGCTTGTACACTTAGGATTTGTGCATTTATCTGTGTATTATACTTCAATTAAAAGGATTTTGAAAAATGATGGTAACTGAGCAAAGAACTATAAACCATTCTCCTTGCTTCTTAAAGCAGCTGATTATTCTACTCAGTAAGTAAGACCATGTAGATAATTTTTCAATATGTTTCAGATGAAACATAGTAAGATTAAAAAGCCAACTTATTTGTGGGATACATATCAACTAGTAAAAGGGAAAACTTTCATTTAAAAGGCCCTATTAATTTCCATTTTAAAAGTACTTTCAAAAGAAAAACTACCAGGTAAGCTATTTCTTCCTTGATCCCGCCTTCCTTTTTCAAGTGATTAATAAAATGTCCCCTGACATAAAGTAACATTTTTTACCTGGAGAAAGGGTACGCTTTCAGCAGGCATTTCCATGTTACACACAACAGTCTAAATTTTAGGTCTTATTCTGATTATGTGATATTACACTAGAGTCCATTAGATTATGTGATATTAGACTAGAGTCCATTACACTATGTCCATTAGATATCTATGTGGGCTCTCTGTGATAAACAGAACCTCAAAATCATGAGAGCCAGCTATTTTTTTCTGTTGCATGGGCATATATGTGTGTATATATTCTTTGTCATGAGATAGATAATAATGTCCCACTTTGGGAAAGAAATATTCAAGGCCAATTAAGATGGTATTTGAACAAATACTTCTGCTAGATGATCTAAGCCTTATTACAGATTTCAGTTGAGTCAGTCATGAGCCTTTTTTAAACTTTTCCCAAGCTAAATGATATGATGATATAACTATAATGCCATAAATGATGATAAAATGTGCATGCTTTAATTTGGTGATGGGAACTGAACTTCACATGCAATTAAATAAATCTAGACACAGACCTTATACCTTTCACAAAAATCAACTCAAAATGGATCATAAACCTAGCTGTAAAATGCAAACTATAATATTTCTAGAAGACAACGTTGGAGGAAATCTAGGTAATCTCAGTTTTGGGAATGACATTTTACTACAACACCAAAGTGCAGTGTCTAAAAGGAAAACTGATAAGTTGGACTTCATTTAAATTAAATACTTTTGCTTTTTCAAGAGACACCATTAAGACAATGAAAAGGCAAGCCACAGATCTGGAGTAAATATTTCCAAAAGACAGATCTAATAAAAGGCTCTAGTGGATAAAATTCCAAAACTGAAGGTTTTGATACCCATAAGAGTATGTACTCAATATATATATACAAGACCATAACCTACAGTAAGGGACTTACTTTATTATGATGTCTATAAAAAAATAGTTTGGGCTTCCCTGGTGGCGCAGTGGTTGCGAGTCCACCTGCTGATGCAGGGGACACGGGTTCGTGCCCCGGTCCGGGAAGATCCCACATGCCACAGAGCGGCTGGGCCCGTGAGCCATGGCCCCTGAGCCTGCGCGTCCGGAGCCTGTGCTCCGCAACGGGAGAGGCCACAACAGTCAGAAGCCCGCGTACTGAAAAAAAAAAAAAAAAACAGGTTTATCTGCTTGATTCACAACATGGGATGGATCTGAATTTCCATTTTGAATACTTATTTTTGTTCAAAGTCTTCTACCAAATAACCCAGGTCCTTGACTCCTGTAATTTCCTCAGAACTTTTTCCTACTGTCATGGGAAAAATGTTGGAGAACTAACTGAGCATATTTCCCCCTTATTTTTCATTTTACAGATTGAGATTTGAGGTTTCTGAAGCTCTGGGCTTTATATTTCTCATTTCAACTAACTGATCTCAGTGTAACCTCAGAACAGTATGGTATTATTTATGTGTGGGTGGATGTAAGTGTGCTTTCTTCACAGTTCTGACCTTCAAATCTGTTACACATATTATTTACAGTACAAAATGCCTAGACAAATGTTGACAATAAATATCAATCAAGGGTCTGGAATTTCATAAATATCAAATATTTGATGTTATATGGCGTATAAAAATAAGGAAAGAATAATCTATAGATGTATAAAATTTAAAAATTAAAATGCATTGATATACTCAGTTAATACATAAAATGCAAAATGATGAATTGTGTTAGATAATTTTCTCTTTATTCAGTATGCTCCAACTAGAAATCATGCGCATGTGAAAAACAGGTGAAACAGTTTTAATTAGTTGTCTCAGTTGCTGGAGATGATCCTTTTACATTCTTCTGGTATTCAAAAATTAAATTGCAATTGTCTCATTTCAAAGCACAAGAACATAAGGTTTCTAATGTTATTGTTAAATTATTACCTTTAAGATGATTTAATACACAATTCATTATTAATTTCCTTTTCGCTGCCCAACATCTGCTGACTTCCTATTTATGCATTCATGTTTTGGTTGTTCATTTGCTAAGCAGGACTCAGAAGAAGGAAATTGGCCAGGTTCTCTACCTCTTCTGAATGAGGTTTTCACAGTATTTTAAGTGAACAACTACGGGTAAGCTGGGACAAAGTGAGAGAGTGGCATGGACGTATATACACTGCCAAATGTAAAATAGATAGCTAGTGGGAAGCAGCCACATAGCACAGGGAGATCAGCTCAGTGCTTTGTGACCACCTAAAGGGGTGGGATAAGGAGGGTGGGAGGGAGGGAGATGCAAGAGGGAGGAGATATGGGGATATATGTATATATATAGCTGATTCACTTTGTTATAAAGCAGAAACTAACACACCATTGTAAAGCAATTATACCCCAATAAAGATGTTTAAAAAATACTTACTGCATGCAGATTTAAAATATAAATGATCATGATTAGGAATGATATTTGATGACCTTTTTTCCTGTACAAACACAGGTGCGTGTATGCACTTTTCTTTTTCTTAAGTGAAATCATCTTATATGACTTTGAAAGTGAACAAAGTTGATTTAAATAGTTCTGAATTTGAATGTGCTCTCAAATATTTACTAAACCATCATTATTAAGCATATACTTTGTGTGCAGTGTAATGTCTCTTGGAATGTAAATGCGAATAATATGTAATCCCTGCTCTTAAGGAAAGGAAAGTCTAATAGAGAAGACAAATATGTTGATAAGTGATTACAATAGGCTCTAATGCTATACTGTTATACTGTAGCTATGTTATAATGACGCTGGGAGCCTCTTACGAGATTGACTGTAGCTTGGACAATCCTTCACCAAGAATTGTGTTTATGTTATTTATATAGTGTGAGTAGGTCTTCCTGAAAGTAGGGTACAATTCCAAACAAAGAATATGTGCTATATACTAATACCTGGGTTCATACTTAAGCACAGCTACCTCTCAGATATAACTCAGTTATGTTACCAGACAAGAAAATCTGTGTTCTTCAACATTATTGTATCAAAAATAGGGATAATAATAATTCCTATCTCATATAAGGAGTTACCATGTATAGACAAGTTCCTGGCACATGAAATGTTAACTGCTTCATTATTATTATTATTATTATTAGGTTGTAACTAAATGCAAAAGCTGCCATTTTGCTAAAGGTTGCAAATATCTCAGTTCAGATACTTTTTCCAGACTTTGGAAAGCCTTATATAGGCCGTTCAACCATCTTTCTGTTAGGTTTGTTGTATCCATGCATGTATCCCTTTTTTTAGTATCAGGAATACTATTCTGATTTTACATCTAAGAATTTAACTTGTACTCTGTTCTAATAAGTCTTTCACTAATTATTCTTTTTTCTTGAGTCCTTGTCATACTGAACCCAGATATGCTGTGCATTATACTAGGTTCTGAGAACACCATCGTAAGCAAAAAGATATAGTGTCTTTCTACTCATGGAACTTAGCATCTAGTTAATGATATACTTACACTTTAGTAATATTACAAAGAAATTAGAATAATATTATCACGGTCTACAATAGGTAGATATGACTGTGATTTCAGGGGACGTTCTATCAGGAAGCTTAGGATGAGAACTGAAATATAATTTAGAGTTTATAAGGGAAAGGGGAGAGGGAGTATGAAGAGGTTAAGGATTTGAATGATAGTCATTGTGACTGCAGTGAGCAAACTAGGAGCAGCATATCTTTTTTTTTTTTTTTTGGCTTTGCTATGTGGCATGCGGGATCTTAGTTCCCTGACCAGGGATTGAACTCATGCCCCCTTCAGTGGAAGCACGGAGTCTTAACCACTGGACCACCAGGGAAGCCCAGAGCAGCATATCTTGAGATGGGTTGAAGAAGTTGGCCAATTTCATGTCATGCAGGCGTGTTGAGATCTTTAGATTTTATTATTATTTTTTGTTTGTTTTTAAAAAAATTCTAAGAGTACTGGGAAATCACTGAAATGGTGTGTGTGTGTGTGTGTGTGTGTGTGTGTGTGTGTATCTGGGGTGGAATGGATGATAAAATTAAATTTGAGTTTTCAAAAGCTCAGTATACAATTTGTACAAAATTTCAATCCCTCCATTTTTCTTGTCAGGTATTTCCAGGAGCAATAAAGAACTTTAATCTACTGATATTTCTCTTTGCATTCTTTACTCCTCTGACTGACTAGAATGCTTACAATTCCTAAGTGTTTTGCCAGTTTCCACCTGGAAGATATGCCTTCTCATACTGGCCATCCACGATATCTTCAAAAACACATCACTTTGTGTTTGTTATCATTCATTCTAGACACCAGTCTCTATCTGATTTCTTACATTTACTCTCATCACTTGGTTTGGGTCCTGGCCCAAGTGGATTGGTTTGATTTTGATATTCATATTTCTTCTTTTAATCCAGCTCTCCCACCACCCATTTAACTTCTTAGATACATTTTGGCACCTTGAAGAACCAGTGTAATCTGTGCTCAAATTTTAAGTACATATTCTCCTGCTATAAAGGATTTTTCCAATGTATATATGAAAACAGACATTTTAACCTACTTTGCTGTATCTTTTTTAATCATTTGAAAGCAGGAATTGGAACAAGAATAACTACTGGGAATTAGCCTAAATTCATGGAAACACTTAATTTTTCTGGATCTGATTTTAACCCTAGGGCAATGCTTTTGACAGCATATGGTTTAGATTTGGCATAAGAGTGGAAGCATGCTGAAATCACTACCTAGGGATTCACAGTCCTTTAATACAAAAGTGTTCCAGTTAGATTTGGTCAGAGATCACAGAAGCACATTTCCAGAGAATGCTACAAGGCATAAAATGTACTAAAGAATACAGCAATGAAACCCCAGGACCACAATTCAGCAACGATTATTAGGCAAACTACTATATTTCAGGTAATGTATTACACATTGGGGACATAAAGATTTTGAGGTTTTGGTCCCCTATTACAATTACAACTTTGACCTAGTTCTTTCCTCAAACAGCTCACATTTATAAAGGTATAAGAGATACCTAATAATAGAATGTGAACGTACTAGCCAAGCAATTTTGCTAAAAAGCCTATGAGAATCTAGGGAACTAAGTTATTTGCTCAGGCAGTGGTGTGGAGGGAACGTATTGAAGAGTAGGTGACATTTAGTCTGGAATGTAAAAATTGAGCATGATGTAACCAGGAGTGGGAGAATGACATTTCAGTTAAGTGGAAAGATAGATGCCAAAGTAGAGAGATGTGAAATTGTGTGGCCAAGAACATTATTCAGGAGTACTAAAAATTATGTGCAGCCATGCAATAAAGGATTTGAGAGTTAAAAAGACAGATTTGTGTCAGTTCACAGGTAATACATCGTAAGGGTTGATGCCTAGCCTCAAAATATTTTAAGTCCTGAGTGGATAAAGGTAATTTTGGTTTGCAAGTAACCGAACTTCTTTGCAATCACAGAAATACATTCCAGAAGAAGATAACAATATGCTAGACCTCAATTTACCTCTATAAGACAGTCAGAACACAACCAAAAATAAACAAATATACAAAGAGGCAAGATGTAATTGATACCAAGATGGCAAATAAGCAGAAGATAGAGTTAGAAAATGTGGATTCTAAAATATAGTATGTTAGGTATGTTAGAATAAAAGACTAGTTAGAGAATTCCCACAGTCAAATGGAAACTATTTAAATATTTAATAAAAATTCTAGATTTGAAAATTTTACAGGTGAATTTATACACGTAATAGATGGATTTAACACAGATTAGACACAACAAAAAGATAACCTGAAAACTGAAAAATAGATAAGAAAGAAATATGCAAAGCAAGCACTGAAAGGCAAAAGTTAGAAAAGTGAGAGAGATGAAGGAAATACAATTCATGGTATAACATACTGATAATCTGACTCCTCAAAAATAAGAGAGAGAAAATGAAAAAGAAACAATGTTTCAAAAGGTAATGGCTCAGAGTTTTCAAAAACACAAATGCTGGCAAATTATAAAGTCAAGAACTATTGTAAACTCAAACATATTTAGACATGTTATAGTAAAGCTACTAAAATGTAAAAACATAGAAAATCTCAAAAGCAGTCAAAGGAAAAAAGCATCTTATCTGCAGGGTTAAAAAATAAGACTAATATCTAACTTTTCAAGAAATAATGTGATTTCAGGAGATAAAAATTAAATATTTTTAAAAGCTGAAAGAGACTGTCAACCCAGAACTCTATGCCCAGTAAAAAGTATTCTTAAAAAATACAAAAACCAAAAACGCTGACTTAGGCTTACAGCGAAAATGAATTAAATTGGACTGGAATTTCTCTCCCATCTGAAACAACCAGAAAAACTAAACCAAATTTATCAAAAAACAATTTTTGAGATACTGAACATCAGGCAACAAAGGAGAGACACCCCAGAGAAACAGGAAACAAGGTAAGTTTTATGATTGTCCCACCTTACTATTTGAGACAATTTCCAGGCTGCAGCATAGGGAGATGCTGATCTCCCACATGTAGATCTAAGCAGACTCCTGGATTTTAGAAGACAGAGCTGAGGATTCTGGAGGGGGGAAGGTAATTAGAGGTTACTGGACAGAGTACCAGACAGGTGAAAGCTCACAAAAAGAATACCAATGATCCACAGAGGGTCCTTCTCAAATATTCAACAGAAAATTACTAGTTCATGCATGTGAAAAAACTACTTGATATCAAAAAAGGAAAATATCCAAAAGTATTAGAAGAAACATATTTGGCGCTAACACATGGTAGGTGCCTATTTTCCCCAGCCAGGTGGAAAAATCTCATAATTCATTGAGCATTGGGTAGAGTACACAGAGAAGTCTTGCCTCAGTAGTGGGAAATATTTAGGTCAAGATTAAACACTGATTGACTCCTGCCAAATAAATCTTAAAAGCAACACCTGAAAGGATCACACTGATTCCAAATCAAATAACTGTATCCCAGAGAAAAAACCCAAATATTTAGAAGGATACAAGAGTGTCTAGTACTCTAGCATCCACCTAGGTAGAGTTCACAACCTAATCAAAGATTATTAGGCATGGGAAGAAGCAGCAAAGTAAAACTCTAAAGGTCAATCAATCAACGTTTGATCAAGAACTAACACAGATGTTAGATTTAATAGATAAGGATATTAAAATAGTGATTACAACCATATTCTACATGTTAAAAAGTAAAGTAGAAACTGAAATCATGTTTTAAAAGACCTGAAATAAAATTTCTGGAGATGAAAACTTTAATGACTGAGAAGAAAAATACACTGAATGAATTAAACTCAGATAGGAAATTTCAGAAGAAAAAAGTAGTGAACTTGATGATATAGGAATAGAAACTATCCAAATTATCACACAGAGGAAAAATTTAACAATGAAGAGTATTAGTGAGCTGTAAGGCAATTTCAGTTGGCTTGACACATGGGTAATTGGATACCCCAAAAGATAGAATAGAAGAAGCAGACAATAAAACATTCATTGAAGAAGTAATGCCCTATGATTATCCAAATTAGATGAGAACTATGATTTCAGAGCTAAGAAGTTCAATGCAGGTAAGTATAGCCCTTGAAATGATATGTTAGAAGGTATACAATAAACTTGAAAGCAACCAATTAAAAAAAAAGAATTTTTTACAAGCCAAAAATGGAGAGAATTGGAATCACTGAAAAAACAGTACAAAAGAAGGCAGAAATAGAGGAAAAAGGGGACAAAGAACAGATGGGGCAAAAAAGAAAACTAATAGAAAGATGATAGACTGAAATCTATCTATAATCACACTAAACGTAACTGGTCTAAACCGCCCAACTAAAAGTCAGATTGGATAAAAATGAAATGCCCAACTATATGCTGCATACAAGAAACACACTTTAAATATAAAGGCAAAGGTAGTTTAAAATGATAAAAAATATATACAATGTTAATTTTATTCAAAATAAAACTGAAATAGCTACAATTAATTTTAAAAACTAGATTTTAAAACAAATAATATTATCAGGAATAAAGAGAGATATTATAATGATTAAGGAGTCAATTCATCATTTCTATCACAGGCAAAAATTATCTGGCTATTTCATAGCACTAGACATGTCTCTACATTTACATGTTACATATGATATCTATTTATATAAATTATTTTAATTTTGTTTCTATTTAAATTAAGGATTAATCTATGGATTTTATTTTATTGTAGAAATGGAGCATTATAAAATATTTGCTATTAAATATTGGTGTTGTTGCAACAACATGGATGAACTTAAAAACACATTAAGTGAAAGAAGCTAGATTTAAAAAAAGAAACACTATGTGATTGCATTTATATAAAATTCAAGAAAAGATAAAATTAATACGGTGAAAAAAGTAGATCAAAGATAGTTTGGGGAAAGTCATGTCAGGAGTGACTGCAGTGAATTATAAGCCTACTTTTCCAGATGCTGCCAATGTTCTATATCATGATTGTTGTGGAGATTGAATAGATATATGTACACATTTATCAAAACTCATTAAATAGTATGCTTAAATTATTTCCATTTTAAGTAAATTATATCTCAATAAAATGTATTAAAACATTTATTATAGAACAAATAAAAGTACAGGTTGATTCTGACAAGGTTGAGAGCTATTGAATTAAATCTCCATACTCTTGAGCTTTTATTGAGCTCATTTCTTTCTCTCATCTATTGGCACTCTTTCTTCTATCACCAGATAGTTGGTAGAAACATCAGATCCCCCTTCTTTGTTTCTTTTTAATAACATAATTCATTTCATTGCCCACCAAGCAATGGCCAAACAACCCAAATGGCACATCAAGGTGTTTTGCTAAACAAGCACAATTCTCTGAGCTAAAGAAAATTCTGCCTCATGGTTTAAAATGGAAATATTTTGCCCCAAATGATGTAAAATAATCAAAGAGAATCAAAGTTGCCTTAAGAATTTGGAGTTCTATTTTTTATATAGCTATACATACATCCAGAGAATTATGAATGTTTATTTACTGCCATTTATGCATGGAGTTTATGAGAGAACACTGGTAAAGTAAAAAAACTGAGGAGTTCTCTTTAATAGCATGAGAAGATATACTCTGTCCCCACCTCTCACTGTGATCAGTAACACTAATTTTCAAAACAGCTATCAGAATAAGAAGAAGGAAACACCATGTGCAGAGAGCCACACATGTGTTTAAAAGAGATCTTTATTCACTCACCCAGACACTTTCAGCTCAGCAGTGTTCCTTTCTAGATTGAACTTCTCAAGAATATGATTACTAAATCAGAGTGATGTCTCAGTTTTTTAGCCTGGCATTTACAAGAACTGTTGAATATCTATGACTGAAAATAATTGCAAAATATATCAGAATGATTGCTGAGACAAGCTGGGCTGTAGGTGCCACCAGGTTACCACACATTCCAGATTAGTTTATACTTAGTCTTCAATGAAATTATTCTTGTGGGGAACAGATTAATATATATTTGATTAATGTTATCATGAGTAAAAAATTCTGACATTCCAAAGCAAATGCAACTTTTATTAAAATAATATAAAATATTAGCTACATCCTTTGTAAACAATAGATCGGTCAGGATGAACAAACTGATTGCAAGCCGATTATCTAATACATTGGGAAGTGTTCTCAGTGAGGCTGACATTGTTTTGGAAAATACCATGTGCTTGGAAGATAGAGCAGCTTCAGGCTTTTCATCTTTAAAGCTACTTCCTAGCAGAATTTAAGAAATCCTGGGATGCAACTTTCAGTATTTAAGGAAATTACGATTCCCAGTTAACTGTTTTAGGTTTTATTGTTTGGTAGCATAAATCACTGAGCAGAAAGACAAAAAACAATATATATGTGCTGAAATCCTTCTATGTTAAAAGAATCAAGGGATATGTATTGCACTTATCTGTTTACCTGGGCTATATATTCTATTCCATATAATGTATGTTTCACAGGGTCCATTAATGCCTGATGCATTTGATATATATATAAGTTGTCTCATTTAATGCTCTTAACAACACTGGGAATTAGGTAATAAAAGAATGTTCATTTTTCAACTAAAGAAACTGAGAATTATAAAATAGTTAATAAGCAGATTAGAAGCCTTCACAATTATGCTGGTAGGCTTGTATAAATTCTATGCTGTGCAAGTACAAAGAAAGTACAGCATATTGGTTAAATAGGCTTGTCAGCCAAGCCAAATGTTTAGTTTCTACAATTTCCAACAATTGTAATCATCATGACACTTCTTTTCACTTCTGAGATATCAGGGCCAGAGATGTTTAGTCAGGATGCTTAATACATCTAAACATTCATTAATAAAAATGAAAGGCACCATTGCCAGAAACCATGATAAAAAGGCCAAATGGTGACCTGGAATTGGACACTACTGAATGTGTTGGCATTCTAGTGAGATTAGGGAGGTTAAAAAAACCCCAAAACACTCCATTTTTCCAATAAACCATTAAAACTAGAATTACGCCTTTAAGTGATAGTATAATTTATACCAAAAACCTATGAAGGCTCTCACTGGAATAAATTAATCTTGAAAATCAAATCCATATCCATTTAATTACTTAATCAATGACTTAATATTTTTAATGATATTTATTCCTGTTCCTGAATAGTCAGAAGCTTCTGATATATTACTTCTCAGTTATACCTTGTTCTCTCAACACATATCAGTTACATGAAGGAGCGCTTTGTTCTTCTTACGAAGACTGATATAATGGGCTTTACTTGGGAATGCCCCAAAATGAAAAGCCAGTAGGATGATACAGCAGGCACTTACAACTTCTGTTGTCTGTCTCCATTGGAATTTATATTTTAATTCACTATATAATGATTCTAGAAGCTTAGCCTCATAGCTTACTACTTTACTGGATTAATGAATATAGGTCACCTATGATATCCATGATTGTTTTTTGCTGTTGCTGTTTTGTTTTACTTTAAGAGATGAAGTAGCATGCAGTCGATCCCAGATTATCTATTTTTGTCAATAAAAGTCTGTATTTCCTGGAGACCTGACAATGTTTGTAGTCTCATTACGCAGCAAACATTATATAAATAATTCTTAAAGGAGGTGAAGCAAATGACAAAAAAGTAATCCAAGTAGACCTTAGCAATGGACACATTCACATGACCATACATATATATTTTTATAGGGCTCAGTTATAAGTTGTAGGAATTTTATGAAATAGTTTCTATCAGATTATTTTAGCTCATAGTTATCAAACTTATAAGAAAGTTGATGGCTTTAAAAAAGAAACTATCAGACTTGGTAAATAATTATAAATGTATTTCAAATGTATTCTCTGATTCTTGCCAAATCTCTGTGACATAACTGTTTCATTGTATTCATTTAACAGATGACAAACCTGAGGCTAAGAGGCTATACATTGTCCTTGGTCCAGTGTAATTAATATATAAAGAGTTGAACTTGAATCCAAGTCTTCTGTATCTACGGTCAGCACTTTACCCAATGAAACATAAATAGAAATAGAAGATAATTTCTTTCCTCCTTCCTCTCTTCCTTTCCTTCCTTCTCTTTCCTCTCTTCCTTCTCCTCTCTCTCTTCCTCCTTCCCTCCTTGCTTTCCTTTTTTCCCTTTCTACATCAATCTACCCTTTAATAGGTGACTTTTTGTGGACATAAAATGATATTAACAGGTAAACTGTATTCTATATTGCAGTCATTGTTCATTGGGAGATAACACTTCCATTCTAATGGTTGTTTTGTACATGGAATCTGATACACCAGCTTGTCTAATTTTAAAACTCTTAAATTTCTTAACTGTTTACTATAAATTTATTCAGCTGTAAGATGCAATCAGAATGCTCAAAATCATTTAAGCCACCAAAAATGGTATTTGCATTCACTGGCACATCGTCGGTACTCAATAAAATACAACTTAGATTTTACACATTAGAGTTGCTTAAACATAACTAGTCATCTTCATCAACCTGTACACATAGTAATCATATTGGAATATAAGAAAGCCTTAACTGCCTCTTAAAGAATATAAATTGGATATAACAGAAAAGGAGCAAACTGAGGATTACAAATAGTACTATCAAACTACTATTATTGAGTTGTACAGACACCAAATGCCATTGATTTATTATATAAGTCTTACATTTATATCAGTGAGAAAAGAGTAAAGAATAATAGCTGTATATATTCTCAAGGAAATAGATGGCACAAATATATACCACCTATACTGTTGCTGATGCACTGTATGCTTGACAACTCATTGAGTTCAGTGAAATATCAATTTCTATCACTAGTTAGCAATGAAAGTTTTCAGCCAGTGGCAAAATCATGCTTAACTATTGCAAACTGATTGAATAAATTCAATCAAATGTCTCATGCCCTTACTAGGAAAATACTCTACATGGGAAACTGTAGATTGTTATAGTTAACTATTATTATAGTTAACTATAAACATTTCACTGTTATGACTTTATCCTTAGTGTTCTAAAAATATGTCTCAGAACAGAAATGAAAAACAGACAAACTGCACAAAAGCATTCCATCATAATGATTTTGAAAATTAGAAAAATATGAAGCTGCATTTTCAAGTGTTTAATTTAAATATACTGTGAATTATAATGAAGTTACACTTGTCTAATGTGATTGTTTTCTGATAATAATGAAAAAATATACCCCAATTAATATTGTTATTAGTGTGTAGGAATGGAATTGGGTTGTATGCCTTTAGAGATGCACTTCTGCTAGATTCTAATACTTCTATGAGTTTTTCTTCAAATTTTAACAATTTTCTGGCAATAAAGACAAAGTTGAGAGGGAGTCATCTTATCTTTTGTCAGATAGTGTGATAATGCAATATTTCTTTCTTTTTTAAAATTGAAACGTAAGGTATTTATTTACTTAACCATATCACTGATATCTCAATGTTTCATGGTACAATGGTAATGTCTGAGCCCTTGGGCTCTGGGTATTTACTTTTAAATATGACATATTAAATAAGAAGACTCATATCAATATGTGTTTTTTAAAAAATTGTGCTACTTCAGGACAATTCCAGCCACAGATAATAAAAGTATGATCATGACTTAATGTGAGGGTGGAATAATTATTTCAATATGACATGCCATCTTTAGAGAAGAGAGATCATTCGGTTCAGTCCTTTTCCAGTTGTACTTCGGGGTAACCCTAGTTAGATATCTTATGGACACTGGGCATCACCAGGACTGAGGGTAAAGGGTGATGGGTATAAAGTAAAGTGGCAGGGTTCTGTTTTCTTTTACTCCCACTTCAGTCAGAATAGCTACACTTTATCCTTTTTTTTAAAATTGAGTTTTTATGAAATATTATATTTCAATAATTTTCTGGGGCTAAAACTCTGAATTCAGACTTAGTTAAATTACCATTACTATAAATGATATATAAGTAATTCTAATTTCTTAAGCTCTTTTCAAATACCACAAAGTATACTTTACACATATTGTGGTATTTAATTTTGTCACAATCCTGAAAAGATATATTATTCTTTCCATTTTATTAATAAAAAAAGAGGATTAGAAAGGTTTAATAACTTGCTAAAAATTACACTGCAGTTCCAGCAGAGCTGGAGTTCTACTGCAGGTCTCTCTGATATGTAATTTTTGGTTATTAACCATTCTTCTATTACATACCATTCAAATACGTAACCCAACAAGATATTTTATTAAGGATTACTATCTGACCATGGAATGGGAAATTCACAGTAATATATAATAGCACTTATATGACAGAGAAAACCTAATGCTTAAGAACTACTAATTATAGTACAAAAGGGTGAAACCTAGTGGCTCTGGAATAGGTCTGAATAAGTCTAAAACCCACCTTAGCCACTTAAAGCTGTATTCTAAGTTAATATATGTAAAACTTTTAAAGCATATATAGTACATATTAAGTGTTCCAAAAATATTACCTATTATTAAGAAAGTGTTTGTGGTGGTTGTTGCTTTATGCTTGCTTTAATATAATTCCAAGTATCCATGAGTGGGGACACATAAGAGGAAATTTTCCCTCTTATTCTTTGTTTGGCATTTGGCATTGCATGGGCATTTTATGACTACCAAAAAAAAAAAAAAAATCTCAAATATTCTTCAAATAAGACTTGAATTTATAAGACTCTGAAGTTTTAACTCTTAAGACTTTTCTTTTATTATGGAAGACTTCATTTAATAGGTAATCGCTTTGAGTCCAGATCTAGAATACAAATGAAATCAGACTCCTCCCAAAATTTCCTTCAACTGATTCACAAAGTGTTGATTCACAAAGTTTTATACAAATACGAAACACTAAAGTTGATTTTTCAACTGCTAATTTTAGTTCCCAGCATAAGTAATTCTTAGGATAAAGATAATCTAGAGATGATATCTGAAAAACACTGGTCTAGATATAAGAAAATTAATTTATGCTTATGAGTTTACCTAATGTATATTGAATTATGATTTCTCCTTTGCTCAGAGCAATACTTGATGCATTTCTAAAGGTTCTGAATCACTTACATCCAGGTTTAGGTGTAGAAGTAAAGGGAAATAAGGATGAATTAGTTTGTGTTATTCAACTGGACAGGTGTCAAAGTTGCTACATGTTGATAGCATTGTAAAATTTCACCACTGTTAAAAAGTTTATCAGAAAAAGAGGCAGGGCTGGGGAGTCTGTGTAAGTGAAATTTAGTGAAACATTAGTTACATACAACCAGCTCTTGATAAGTGGGAGTAATGAGAGGGTGTGGGGAAAGGACAAATATAAACTCAAATCATGGATAAAGAAAAACTACTAATTTCTTGATTATTGGGGGAAAGATTAGCTGATTCTAAACAATAATGAGGCTTCTATTGATTACTGCTGTTTACAAGCCATGTGGTCCAACAACTTTGGGCTGATCCACATTTGTTATCTGATGAGAGTAGAGGAGGGGAAGTAGGAGGTAACTGAAAATGAAGAATAAGCAGGTTATAATCAGCACTAATCAGTTGCTGCCTCATTGTTGAATTCTCTGTGCATTAGTATAGCTAGTTTGCATTTCTTAGGCACTCTGTGGATAGAGAGTTTAACCTGTATAAGAATGCAAAATATTGAATAATTGATGTAAAACACATGGTAAATTCTAGTCTTCTAAATTTCCAGGTACTCACACGTGGATATATTCTACTTTCTCTATATAGACTCCAGTAGTAAGTATAGACTCTAAAGTATTCATCTTAAATTCCCTTTTTGTACATCATATTTGCTAGATTAATATATAACAGGTAATTTTGAAAAACGTATAATATATAAGGCTTCTTCCTTGCCAAAAAGAAAGGTTTTTTTTAAAATTTATTTATTTATATTTGGTTGTGTTGGGTCTTCATTGCTGTGCACGGGCTTTCTCTAGATATGGCAAGCGGGAGCTACTCTTTGGGCAGTGCACGGGCTTCTCCTTGCGGTGGCTTCTTTTGCTGTGGAGCACAGGCTCTACGTGTGTGGGCTTCAGTAGTTGTGGTGCGTGGGCTCAGAAGTTGTGGCACATGGGCTTAGTTGCTCCATGGCATGTGGGATCCTCCCGGACCAGGGCTCAAACCTGTGTCCCCTGCATTGGGAGGTGGATTCCTAACCACTGTGCCACCAGGGAAATCCCAAAAAGAAAGTTTTATGTATTTTTTTCATTAAAACTTTTAATAAATTGTTAGGTCATTAAATCATGCATCAAAGAAGTCATATATTAATCTATTCAACAAATAATTATCATACCTCTACTCTACTGCAGGGATCTATGTTACAAGCTGGAGACATAGGAATAAATAAAATAAATATGGTCCCAGTTTTGTATAGATTAATTCTACTGAGAGATGACATATCAACAAACTATGTAGACAGATGCATACAAATTGTAATAAGTACATTATGTGAGATATGCTGGAAATGAGTTTGAGAAAAATTAAGAACTTTCTTTGGATAGACTGATTAGGGAAAGACTTTCTAAGAAAGTTTCATTGATGCTGAGAACAAAAGGGTGAGATGGAGCCATAAAAGATCAGACAAAGGAGAAAATCATATTCAGAAGCTCTGAGGATTTAAAGTGCCTTACATTTCTAAAACCTTAAAAAAAAATACCAGTGATTCGGAGCATAGAGAAATAGGTAAAAAATTTGCCCAATACCAAGTAGGAGAGTCAAAGACTAGATTCAAGTGCAATGGCAGACATTTAAGGATTTTACCCATGGAGTGACTCAATCAGATGTATACTTTAATGAAATAATTCTAGCTTCTGTGGTAAGAATGATTTTAAAGGGGGCAAAAAATTTAAATAGGAAGTTATTGCTTTATTCTGGAGAGACATAATGACTCTGGTTCTTGCACATGACAGTGGACGTGGCAGTTGTGAAGTTGAAATTGTTTTCAGAGTTAGAATCTGTTTAAACTACTGATGGGTTGGACGTACAGAATGAGGTAAAAAGACCTTCTATGTTTCCAGCTTTAGCACTGGAAATGCTGTCATTTACTGAGATGGTGAAGGCTTAGGTGTTAACAGGTACATCTTTATCCATGTGTGTTTACTTGAAAAATTGAAGAGTTTTATTTTGGACATACGTTTTGACTTTTACAAGATCTGTAAGTAGAGATATCAAGCAGACAGCTGAATGTGAGTTTCTGGCATTAAGATAACTCTGGGCAGCACATACATATTTTGAAATAGTCACTTTCAAGATGGTATTATGAGTGTGGATGAGATCACCTATGGAGGTGGTGGAAAAAAGAATAAATGATGAATTTTCAATTACTTTTTGTCAAAGATAAAAATTAATCACTGCTCAAAGACATAAAAGGCAATGGCTTATCAAGTGTTCCACATACAATGGCCATTTATTGATTTAAACACCTTCTCCATCCTTTCCCAGAATATACAAGTTTTGATGCTTCCTAAAACCCTTACTTCTGATTTAGGGCAAAGATTAAGGGTACAAATACTACATACTAAATATACATCCTAAGTTATGGCCCAGAAATTTCTTCCCTACCAAACTTCTAAATATATCTTTTGTCCATATGAAACTGAAAATCTTTCAAAGACAAAATAAAAATGGATCTTATGTAGTACAAATGATCACTAGAACTGGTGTCTGGTGTGTTTCTGGTATGTTTTCTCAATTTAATCAAAGAAAAACACGGGTAAAAATTTATGTATTAGTTTACCACTAATTCAGATATTATGGATTTACATTTCACATATGTTGATATATTTTAAAATATCTTGTAAGGTATTTAATGTTCATAATGGACTTCAATTTTTAAATTTTTCTGTTAAGGGCATTTTATATTTAAAAATGATTTATAATAGTTTTCTACAAGTAAATCTGTATAAAGTATTTAAGAATTAAAAATTTGTCTACTAGACAAACCTCTTCTTATTTTAAAAATGAAGGTGTGGATCTAGTTCTCAAACTTTCCTGATCATGGAATTCATATGATAAACAGTTTAAAAAGAGTGATTTCAGATATCAGATCAGTGTCTCCTACCAAGATCAAAAATATCTCACATATTTTCACTTTCACATACCATACAGGTTTTAACCTTAACAAAAAGAAATTTCTCCTATTATAGGGCTATCTCATTTCTAATGTTTTCGATATATAAACTACCAAAGGGAGAGGGCCCATCTGATAAGGTAGAACATTTATTGATTAAAGAATCCATATCCCAGTTCCAACATATTCTGAAAATTTGTTTGATACAAATTTTCCTGGCATTGAGTGGGAAAACAGATATAGGAAAAATAGAAATTTTTAATAAAGATTCTTAAAATTATATAAAAGATCTTAGAGAAATTGTTGGAGACATTCCATTTACCCTTTTATTTTACTAAAACTAGAGATGGCCACTTTGAAGAGATAATGTTAAAACACTTTTGTAAAAGAGATCTTTTATGTGTGTGTGTGTGTGTGTGGGTGTGTGTGTGTATGCATGTACACATATGTAGTTTATAAATCCACTGAATATTAGATTAAATCCACTGGGACCTTGTTCTAATCTTTCTTTCCTAACGTTTTACATTTGTCCAAATAATGTTCATTTTTGTTTTCGCCATATTTGCAAATCACTTCTGGAGTTTGGTAGAGAAAATAAAAAAATTAAATTAATAATTTTTTTGCCAAGTATGCTCACCACTCAAATTGTATATTATAAATGTAAAAAAGTGTGTGAAGTGAAACGTATAAGAGTATAGATTCTCTGATACCTTCACACTTGGCCTGAAATGAAACGATTTCAACCTAATTGCAGTCACAGCCCACCTCCTTAAATGTGCTTTATACATCACTTCTACTGCTGATTATTCCCTAGGCATTAGCACACAGTGTCACTAAATTTTCTGTCTCTAAAAATATAGATGCCTAGTGTAATCTCAAAAACTGTTAGAAAACAAAAAATAGGCTATTCAGCTGTCACCCTGACTTCTATGCTATTCTCTAAGAGAATAATTTTCTATTATTTGGCACAAGTATCTTACTCCCTAGAAATAAAACTTTCCTTGAAGTATGAGTATATGCTTTCTCTTGAAGTCAACAGGAGTTAAGAATTGTGTATTGAAGGGCATAACTTAGGTGGTGAATGCCACATAACTTTGCCAACAAATAGTCTTCCGTGTGCCTTTGCTGCATTCCTATTCTCTAACATTTTTTCATATAAACTATTTCAAGCAAAAATTATATATATACCAGATAATATAATATATAAACTGTACATAGGAGGTAGCTCTGTCAAATATTAATGTTTTATATTTTAGATGCCTTTATTTTTTAAAACATAGTAGATAACAGAATCAGTGGAAGTCTTCTCTGCATCCGTTCCAGTCCCCTTGGGGCCCATTTTCCTTTAAGCCACTGCCATTATGAATTAAGTATTTAAATCTCCCAATTCTACATTTATATTTATAGTTAAATATATATAATATAAATGTGTTAAATTTTACATAAATGGTGTTTTTTTCTTTTATCTTCATTTTCTCACTTAATATTATGGAGTATTATTTTCTTTGAAACCTGTAAGTCTAGTTTTTCTATCTTAAGTGTTGTGTAGTACTCAATTATATGAATATACAAAAATATATTTATCCATCATTTTGTTAATAAATATTTAGGTTATTTATAATTATTGCCATTTCAAACAATACTCCATGTTGTACATATATATATATATATATATAAAATTTTCTGTACCAATGACCTCCAAACATTGACCATAACCTATAATAAAAATAATATACACTATATTATGACTCTTACATGCAAAAACTGAAACAATAGTAACTCCTAATATTCATGGTATAATAACTATCCTGATTGTTTGTGATATAGCCTGATATTTCTTTTGTATTTTATTTCATTTAGTTTAATTGCCTAAAATGCTGGTCATGACCCATTAATTTGATTTGAGGCCTTAAGTCACAGTTTGAAAAACACTACTTTAAGAATAAAATTAGGAAAGAAATTGTCTGTTTTTTGAGTGCACATCAAAATAAAAATAATCTACTTACAGACAAATTCTCCCAATGTAAGGTAAGGTAAGGAATTTTTTTTTTTTGTATTTTCAAATTTTATTTTATTTATTTATTTTTTATACAGCAGGTTCTTATTAGTTATCTATTTTATACATATTAGTGTATATATGTCAATTCCAATCTGTCAAGAGGTAAGGAATTTTATTACCAAAAGGGACCCAGCTATTGAGAGAGACAGAGAGGACTTAATGTTAAATATGTGACCTATACAACCAAACAGAATGGGACTACTGTTCACTTTCTGAATGAGCTGAAGAAAACTTTGAACTTTTATTACTTTAAGCAAATTTTACAAAAATTTGAGAACTGATTACAAACAGAATTTTTTTCCCTGCCCTTCAAAATACCCTACCTAAATACCCTTAATTAAACCTGGAGACTTACTGAATCTACTCTCTAACCTCTCTTATTTCAGATGCTCTCCACCCACCAGAACTTTCTTTCTATTTATCTTAAGAAAAACATATTTTGTTTTGTTGATTTTCTTCCTGAAAACCACACTTGATCAGAATTTTATAGCTGTTAGCTTTCATTTCTCTTGCCAAATAATATTAATGCAGACATTTCCATTGTGTTCTACAATAACACTAAGAACATATTGCTGAGAACAGGAACGTTTTCATTAGATTAATAGTTTTGCACTTGAAATGGAACACACTGTAACATTTGGCTTTGTCATAAGGCAATACAACATGGAGTTCTAGTCACATTTTCTCTCTATGAACTTAAATCTCCACCAATTACAGACACAAGAAGTGTATCGTCTACAAATGTGTCTGACAAATATGTAAAGTCTATATATATCAATGCTATGCAGAATTACTTTAATTTACACTCACCTGTAGCAAATAGTAACTCCCAATCCCATAAACAGGGAATTATATGTACAACAGAGCCATAGAAAAGTATCATTGGTATGCTGATCTCCTAGCTCCAAAATTTGAGAGTTTTCTAAGGCAATTATTTTAACATGTCTATCATATTGTGATTATATTTCTGGAGAACAGGTGGAATGTTGTGAAAAGTTATAGACCATACAGAGATATTTCAGTTAGGATAAAACAATGTATCATTTTCTTTAAATCTCTCAGTCCTTACTTAATTTGAAACAATTTGAATGAATACAACATTAGTTTCTCAGTTATGCAGCACTCCAGATGTCTCCATATTTCTCACCTGAAGGCATAAACTTTAGTGACATCCTAATCATTTTCGCTGCAATGGATGCTTGTGCTATAAACCACAGATTAAATAGTAGGTGGAGAATAAACAGCAGGAGCAGATGAATTTCTAAAAACAAATGATCTCTATTTGAATGCAAATATCCCCATTAATAAAGAATGAGAAGGGAAATATTTTAAAAATCAGTAATATATTAAAGTGAATTATTTCTGAGCAGGTTATTTTCCAGCAGCTCTTTAATGAGCTATTTCTTCATATGTTGGTAACTAATTATTACATATATTTTGTATGTATTTTTAATATCCATAAACTACAGATTTGATCTTTATTTCTTGTCAGTGTATTTGAAAATAATTTGCAGAAGCACATTTAAACTGCTGGGTTTCATACTAAGTAGGAAAAAATGGATTGAAGACTTAATTTACTCTGCAAACTAGAAGATAAATAATAGTCTTTTATATAATGCAGTGAGAATGAGGATTTGAAAAGCCTCTATCTAGCTACCTTTAAATATATATGAAGACACCAAATTTTGGTAGTTGATCATGGACAGCAATCTAGCTGGTTAATATGTAATGCCTGATTGATATTTTCAAGATACTGTATTTTGGTTGAAATGTGGAGCTCTTATTTAAAATCATGCAATAAAGTGGAAGTCATCACTTTGTTAACTGCATGTATTGTAGCAGAAGACAAAGAAGGAAATAATGGATTTAGGTGCTAAAATTTTAGTCACTTTGATGGTAGATGGTGTTAAGGTCTGTGAAATGAAAGTCATATGTTTATGGCAAGACAAGAGAAATTTAAATAGATTTTTTTTTTTCTGCCCTTTGGCCTCTTCTCTCCCCACACTGTGCTTTGTATATCTGCATTATGCGTCTACCAAACCTTCCCTATCGGCAGAAATACCTGTTCAGCCATAACAGCAACATTCTCCTTGTGTTAACAAGACAACTCCTTATAAGATATCATTCCTTCTTAACCTTGTAAGGGGTCACATGACCCACTATGCAGAGGCTCAAAGGATTATGTAAATTGTCAATAACATGTCATCTGATGTAGAGCCCCCGTCTCAAAAAAGCTTATATAACTGTGTCTTGACTTCTAACGGACGGAACAGTTCTCAGAGCTTTCTGGGATGCTATTCCTAGGTTATAATCCTCAAATTTGGCTCAAATAAATTTTTCCATTTTTCTTTCTTAGATCAACTGATTAATTTTTTGTTGACAGGTACTTCTACAACCTAATTCTTCACAGCCTAAGCCCAGACCACATCTCTTGTCATTAATGTGTGCCTTGATCTTGTCCTTTTCCAGCCTGTGCCCTTGTACATGTTGTTCTTTCCTCCTAAACTTCTTTCTCACCTTGCCATGCAGGCAATCTTCTGCTCATCTTTAACACTCAGTGTCAAATGTAACCTTCTCATCATAGGTTTCTCTGCTTCCAGTGGCACAATTATTTCTACTGATTCAGTGATTAGTAGATGATTTAGTGATCGGTGCTTCGACCACACCTTTATTAGAAGATTTACATTTTACCTTAATCTATCTTTATTCCTACCACATATGGTTTTGAATTCTTGAAGTTCTCTTCCCTCTCTGGTTATTTGTCCTCAATCTCCTTTACCTGTTACCTTTATCCACTTGGCTTTTGATAAATATTGCAGTTAGTTCTTCAAAATCCTATTTTTAACTCTTTATACTCTTTTCCTAGGTAATTTAACCCATACACGTTACTCAAATATATATCAATAGGTCCAAACTCTTTTTTGGAAACTAGATACGTTTCCTTGAAGTTTCAAAAATACTTCAAATTCAACAAATCTTAAATCAAAACATAATTGTGCCCCCCAAATCTAGTATTTCTCCATGTTTACTATCTCAGGGAGTGATATCACTTTACTGTCCAAGTCAGAAATTTGGATGTATTCTTTTAAACCTTCCTTTTTACTCTTATATGGCAAGTAGTGTGAATTTATTTCCTGCTCATCTCTTTAATCTACACACATCTGGCCATTTCT
This sequence comes from Grampus griseus, assembly GCF_964374135.1. Lineage (NCBI taxonomy): Eukaryota > Metazoa > Chordata > Mammalia > Artiodactyla > Delphinidae > Grampus > Grampus griseus. Next base: position 66,410,382 of record NC_138997.1, read on the forward strand.
ATTGACACAATAGTAGTTCAATTGATCGTCATTTAACTGGACCACTGTAATAGTCCCTTAACTGGTACCCACTCAGATAATCTTGACTTGCGTAGTTTCTTCTTGACACATTGCAGCTAGAGTGAAATGTTAAATTACAAATCTGATATGAGGAAATCACATTTGGGAGTATTTTAATTTACTTTAATAGAGTTATTTCTTTGTTATGCAAATATTCTTCAATGGCCAAATTGCCTTTCTAAGGAAGTGTCATTAAGAGCGAAAATAATTTTAATTTATTGAAATCAAGAAATGCAATAATTATTCAAGTAAATAATTCCTTGTGAAGTGTTTACGCATCCATCTCTTATAAGATATACTTGATGAATCTTTTACATTTGAGATCTTTATATTTTAAACACAAACGCTTTGAGAGCCCTCATTTCTTATCCTGTAAATAAACGGGATGTTTTCTTTGGGAGAAAAATTGCACTGTAGTCATATCAATATCATTAATACTTAAAATGTCATTTACATTTATAAGCAAGCTGAATAACTAAAAAAATGCAAATTTAGCGTACTTAAGAGTGTAACTTTATATGTAAGGTTTATCAGCTGAATTTCATTACTTATTCATAATATACTAACAATTAAAAAAATAAAGTAATATAACAAAAATGTAAAAGTCAATACATAAATAAGTGGTCTTATGGCAATTTAAGCAGAGTAAGATACCTTCTTCTTATCTGTTAGGGAATATAATTTTATTTGGGAAATATTCACTGCTTCCAACCAAAATAAATTTTCTTCAAAATAAAATGAATTTGCAGAATCATTTTCTTACTTCACTGTTAACTCACACTCAATTATTAGGCATGCTATAATCATAAAAATATCGAATTTCAGAAAACTTGATCTTAGAGGTAGATAGTAGTCTTTCTTTTTACTAACTTCAATCTAAATTTTACCTACCGTTGTAGTCTGTTATTTGAATAACATACTACAAAGCTGAAGCTAAATAAGGAACATCAAATACAGCTCCCTATATTTTCAAACAAATTGGCCTTCATTATTTAAGTTAAGAACTACTTTAATGGTAAAAAGAAATGCACAGTCAGTTTAAAACCTCATTAAACTGTAAAAGTTATGTGTTCATTTGTAGTGCAATTTAAATAATTTCACTTTATTCTTTAAATTGTTTCCTAGAAACTCTGCCAAGTTACAAAAGAAATCCTATCATTTCCATGTTCTACGTTATTTTGTTGTTATTCATCATATTTAAAATTGTAACATTTTTATAAATTATTCCCATCTTCCATATGCCCTCTCCTCCTTCTCACCTACCACCGTTTTTCTGTCAAGAAAATATCTTTAGTTTCTTCTCTGTATAAATCTCTCTTGAACCATAAATTTGATCAAAATCTGAAAAATCAAAATAAAATTCTAGAAGACCAAAACTAACGGCCCGTACATCTTACTATCTGTTTTTAAATTTAAAATTAGAGAGTTTAACTGGCTTTCTCAATTTCACCTCGTTAGTAGATATGAGAAGAACTGGGTCTAGAATCCAGGTCACCTATTTGCTAGGCCAGTGCACACAAAACCTGGCAGATACCTCACACTTCTAAAACAGTGACTCCATTAATGTCCCACTAAAATAGTGCCCAATGTAAAATTAACCCACTGTTTTCTCAGCCACTGATGAAAGAAACTTTATCACAACCAAGATTTGCATTTTGAAATCTGGTGGAAGTAGATTTCTTACCAAAATCTTTTTATCAGGTGCAGAGTATTATATATTTCAGAATTTTCAATATTGAGTCAGTATATGATAACAATGAATTCACAGTGATGAAAAGATATATTTTACACATATTCAGATATATGCCTTTGATATAAATGAATCATACTCAGGTTAATTAAACAATATAATATGTTGGATATGCTTTTTCAATCTTTTACCTAATCTTGGAATAAATCTAGCAAAAAGAATGAGGAAAAGTAGTAATATAATATATTCTCTAATACTCCAGATAATTGCTTTTACTATCTTGGAAATTGTTTTTAGAATGAGAGAGAGGGAATGAGAATGATCTAGTGCCTATGCCTATTTTGATGGCATAAGAAAATCTCTAATTTTTTAAATAGCTTCATTGATGAGCTACTGTTACTTACAATATGGACATTTCTCAAGAACATTCTGTATTGCAAAATAAACCAGATTAAGAGTACATACTATAGAATTTTATTATACAGACAAAATTAGTGAATAATGATATAAAACTGTTCAGTGAGTTGGAGAAATTCCAGCACCACCTGGCCCAGTGCACAATGCATTGCAACTACAAAGCCAAAGATTCAAGAGATGAGGGGAGTAAAGACCTTCAGGTGAAGCGGCAGCTGGAGAATTGCATGACCAAGTGTGTGTATGACTACATGAACCTCATCCCAGCCATGACCAAGAAGATGAAGGAGTCTTTCTCATCCGTTGGGAAATAGGTGTCTGCTATTGACGATTGGGGCTGAGGGCAGGAATCAATTTAAAAAGAGGAATGTGGATTTGGGTCTTTTAAGGAAAGTTTATCCATGAGGAAATTGAGGATGCCAGCAAGCTTAAGGCCTTTGTCACTTGCCTCTAGACACTAGTTCTTTTTGGTTTCAATCCTAGAAAGTGAAATGAAAAAAACTGGTGCTAACATCTGGGTCAGAGATAGCACAGGAGGGTTTTTGTGAGCCTGAATTTCGTGTGGCAAGTGCTTATCCTGGCAATAGGGAATCTCCCTTGTACCAAACCAGAGCCCTCCAAGGTACTACATTCTCTTAGTACACAGATACCAATAGGCTGGCAGGTTCATCTAACCTGCCTATGATCTGGTAGAGTGTGAGGAGAGGTGTTTCTGTTTGTTGTCAACCTCCTGTTTACCAGAAGGATCACCACAACATTTTCCACAAACTGCAGTAAAATAAAATCAATGAGGTTTAAAATCTCATGGATTTCTGAATAATGGGTCTTGATATATTCTCTACATCTCCTTTCAAAGAACAAAGATGGCATATTATCCACATATTAAACACATATTGTTTCAGTCTTTAGTTTGGATGCTAAGAATCTGTCGCATAAAATATGTTTTCTGGATGTAGGCATTAACAAAATTATTTTTTCATGGTAGTAGAAAGGTAAAAGTTGAAAGATAAATTGAAGTTGAAAGGCAAATTTAAATGTATTCTTTATGTAGGTAATGTTGGAAAAGTCCCCATCAATAACACCATTAATAATTTGATAGTTGATAAAGTGTCCTTGAATTCAATTTCTTATTTAATTCTATTAATAGCCATACATGATGAGGTTATATAAATTAATTCAGAGCTGAAACTTCAGCCTAGTCTTTCTACCCAAAACCTGTTTCCAGACTCATAGCCTACTCCACATTCACAACCTAACAGCCAATTGTCAATTTCTTTTAGGTGTAAATATCCTTAGATATTAAGGTATGAAATCCAAACCCTGCCCTCCTCCAACACTTCCACCTCCTCCTTTACTTTTAGATTGACATTTAGATCTATGATATATTGTGACTTAATTTTTTTATATAAGTAGGACATTGTTAAACAAAATAAGTGAAAATTAAGTCGTTTTAATTTTTATGTGGGTGCCTAAATGTCCCAGCATCACTTATTGAAAAAGTTATCCTTTCTTCACTGAGTTGCCTATGCATCTTTGTTGAACATCAGTTGGCCAAGTATGTGTAGTTGGATTTCTAAACTCTATTCTGTTCAATTGTTATATGTCTATCCTTTTGCTTATATCACATTGTGATTATTTCAGATTTATAGTAAGTTTTAAATAAAGTCTTCCAACTTTGTTCTTCCTTTTGAAAAAATTTTTTAAGGATTCTTGTTCTTTCACTTTCTAATATAAATTTTAGAGTCAGCTTCCTAATTTCTAATTATTCCTTTTGGGAATTTAGTGGGGTTGTGTTGAATCTATAGGTCAATTGGGGAAGAACTGATTTATTAACAATATTGGTGTGTTGATAAGGTAAATTACAATGATTGGGTTTCAAATGTTAAACCAACCTTGCAATTTCAGGGTTAACACCCACTTAGTTGTGATGTCTTATCCTTTTAATAAATTGTTGGAATTATTTGCAATTATTTTGTTGAGGATACTTACATTCATATCCATAAGAGATATTGATCTGTCATTTTCTTTCCTTGAAATATATTTTAAAACTTTTTGACATCAGCTAAATGCTGATATAAAAAGTGTATCTCATTTTCTTTTTTCTAGAAGGGTTTGTATACAATTGGCATTATTTTTTGAGTATTTGGAAGTTGAAACCATCTGGACCTAAAATTTCTTATTTGGAAGATATCTAAATACAAATTCATCTTTAAAATACATATAGGACTATTCACATTATCTAACTATTCTTGAATGAGCATTGATAGATTATGTCTTTCAAGGAATGTGTCCATTTCACCTGCCTTAAATTTATAAACATTATTTTTTTTATTATCCTGATAATGTCTGTAGAATTTGTAGTGATGTCTTTTGTTTCATTTTTGAATTGATAATTTATGTCTTCTTTCTTTTTCCCATGGACACTTTTATTACTATTTATCAATTTAAAAAATTTTTAAGTTTTTAAAATTGACTTTATATTTTCTCTAATTTCATTTAGTTTGAAACTATCAATTTGATGGTATCTATAACTTCACAATCTACAGTAAGACTTTGTGCTAAACTTATGTGAAACATATGAAACTAAATAGCTCATATATATTCTTTTAAATAAAGGAGCAAACTGGAGATCTTAACAAAACCAGACATTAAGACACACGTTACAAAGTTTAGGAATAAATCAATGTACTATTAAAGTAGAAACATCCAAGCAAATCAATGTTATAGCATAGAGGATCCAGAAATACACTTATGTATATATGAGATCTTGATTTATAATAGAGATTACATTATAGATTATTAAAGAAAGGAAGAAAAATTATAATATATTATGTGGGAAAAGTGGCTCACTATGTTGTGAGAATACATCTGTAATGTTTACTTACACTAAATAAACACATAAAATCCAATGAATTAAAAATAAATGTAGAGGCTTCCGGGAAGATGGCGGAAGAGTAAGACGCGGAGCTCACCTTCCTCCCCACAGATACACCAGAAATACATCTACACGTGGAAGAACTCCTACAGAACACCTACTGAACGCTGGCAGAAGACCTCAGACCTCCCAAAAGGCAAGAAACCCCCACGTACCTGGAGGGGATTCAGAGCGCTGCTTACAGGAGCTCCAGAGACGGGCGCGAGCCACGGCTAAAAGCGTGGACCCCAGAGAGAGGCATGAGACGCTAAGGCTGCTGCTGCCGCCACCAAGAAGCCTGTGTGCGAGCACAGGTCACTATTCACACGCACTTTCCGGGGAGCCTGTGCAGCCCGCCACTGCCACGGTCCGGTGAGCCAGAGACAACTCCCCCGGGAGAACGCACGGCGTGCCACGGGCTGGTGCAACGTCACGCCGGCGAAACGTCACGCCGGCGCAACGTCTCGCCGGCCTCGGCCGCTTCAGGCCCGCCCCCGCACTCCATGCCCCTCCCTATCCCCAGGCCTGAGTGAGCCAGAGCCTCCGAATCAGCAGCTCCTTTAACCCCGTCCTGTCTGAGCGGAAAAACAGATGCCCTCCGGAGACCTACACGCAGAGGCAGGGCCAAATCCAAAGCTGAGGCCCTGGGAGCTGTGAGAAGAAGAGAAAGGGAAATCTCTCCCAGCAGCCTCAGAAGCAGGGGATTAAAGCTCCACAATCAATTTGATGTACGCTGCCTCTGTGGAATACATGAATAGACAACGAATCATCCCAAAGAGGTGGACTTTGAGAGCGAGATTTATGATTTTTTTCCACTTTTCCTTTTTTTTGAGAGTGTGTATGTATAGCTTCTCTGTGAGATTTTGTCTGTATAGCTTTGCTTCCACCATTTGTTTGAGGGTTCTATCCATCCGTTTTTTTTTTAATTTTTTTTCTTAATAATTACTTTTTATTTTAATAACTAAATTTTATTTTACTTTATCATCGTTCTTTCTTTCCTTCCTTCCCTCCTTCAGACAATGAATCATAACAAATTGAGGAGGTGGACTATGAGAGCAAGATTTATGATTTTTTCCCCTTTTCCTCTTTTTGTGAGTGTGTATGTGTATGCTTCTATGTGAGATTTTCTCTGTATACCTTTGCTTCCACCATTTGTCCTAGGGCTCTATCTGTCCGTTTTTTCACTTAATAACTTTTATTTTAATAACTTTATTATATTTTACCTTACTTTATTTTATTTTACTTTATCTTCTTTCTTTCTTTTTTCCTTCCTTCCTTCCTCCCTCCATCCCTCCCTCCCTCCTTTCTTTCTACTTCTACTAATGCTTTCTTTATACTTTTTATCCCTCTTATTCTGAGCCGTGTAGATGAAGGCTCTTGGTGCTTCAGCCAGGAGTCAGTGCTGTGCCTAAGAGGTGGGAGAGCCAACTTCAGGACACTGGTACACAAGACACCTCCCAGCTCCACATAATATCAAATGGCGAAAATCTCCCAGAGAGCTCCATCTCAACACCAGCACCCACTTCACTCAACGACCAGCAAGCTACAGTGCTGAACATCCTATGCCAAATAACTAGCAAGACAGGAACACAACCCCACCCATTAGCAGAGAGGCTGCCTAAAATCATAATAAGTCCACAGACACCCCAAAATACACCACCAGACGTGGACCTGCCCACCAGAAAGACAAGATCCAGCCTCATCCACCAGAACACAGGCACTAGACCCCTCCACCAGGAAGCCTACACAAACCACTGAACCGACCTTAGCCACTGGGGACAGACACCAAAAACAAAGGGAACTACAAATCTGCAACCTGCAAAAAGGAGACACCAAACACAGTAAGATAAGCAAAATGAGAAGACAGAAAAACACACAGCAGATGAAGGAGCATAAAAAATGAAGAGGAAATAGGCAGTCTACCTGAAAAAGAATTCAGAATAATGATAGTAAAGATGATCCAAAATCTTGGAAACAGAATAGACAAAATGCAAGAAACATTTAACAAGGACCTAGAAGAACTAAAGATGAAACAAACAACGATGAACAACACAATAAATGAAATTAAAAATACTCTAGATGGGATCAATAGCAGAATAACTGAGGCAGAAGAACGGATAAGTGACCTGGAAGATAAAATAGTGGAAATAACTACTGCAGAGCAGAATAAAGAAAAAAGAATGAAAAGAACTGAGGACAGTCTCAGAGACCTCTGGGACAACATTAAACACACCAACATTCGAATTATAGGGGTTCCAGAAGAAGAAGAGGAAAATAAAGGGACTGAGAAAATATTTGAAGAGATTATAGTTGTAAACTTCCCTAATATGGGAAAGGAAATAGTTAATCAAGTCCAGGAAGCACAGAGAGTCCCATACAGGATAAATCCAAGGAGAAATACGCCAAGACACATATTAATCAAACTGTCAAAAATTAAATACAAAGAAAACATATTAAAAGCAGTAAGGGAAAAACAACAAATGACACACAAGGGAATCCCCATAAGGTTTAGAACTGATCTTTCAGCAGAAACTCTGTTGCCAGAAGGAACTGGCAGGACATATTTAAAGTGATGAAGGAGAAAAACCTGCAACCATGATTACTCTACCCAGCAAGGATCTCATTCAGATTTGATGGAGAAATTAAAACCTTCACATACAAGCAAAAGCTGAGAGAGTTCAGCACCACCAAACCAGCTCTACAACAACTGCTAAAGGAACTTCTCTAGGCAAGAAACACAAGAGAAGGAAAAGACCTACAATAACGAACCCAAAACAATTAAGAAAATGGGAATACGAACATAAATATCGATAATTACCTTAAATGTAAATGGACTAAATGCTCCCACCAAAAGACACAGATTGGCTGAATGGATACAAAAACGAGACCCATATATTTGCTGTCTACAAGAGACCCACTTCAGACCTAGAGACACATACAGACTGAAAGTAAGGGGATGGAAAAAGATATTCCATGCAAATAGAAACCAAAAGAAAGCTGAAGTAGCAATTCTTATATCAGATGAAATAGACTTAAAGATAAAGACTATTAGAAGAGACAAAGAAGAACACTACATAATGGTCAAGGGATCGATCCAAGAAGAAGATATAACAATTGTAAATATTTATGCACCCAACATAGGAGCACCTCAATACATAAAGCAAATAATAACAGCGATAAAAAGGGAAATCAACAGTAACACATTCATAGTAGGGGACTTTAACACCCCTCTTTCACCAATGGACAGATCATCCAAAATCAAAATAAATAAGGAAGCACAAGCTTTAAATGATACATAAAACAAGAGGGACTTAATTGATATTTATAAGACATTCCATCAAAAAACAACAGAATACACATTTTTCTCTAGTGCTCATGGAACATTCTCCAGGATAGATCATATCTTGGGTCACAAATCAAGCCTTGGTAAATTTCAGAAAATTGAAATTGTATCAAGTATCTTTTCCGAACACAACACTATGAGACTAGATATCGATTACAGGAGAAGATCTGTAAAAAATACAAACACATGGAGGCTAAACAATACACTACTTAATAACGAAGTGATCACTGAAGAAATCAAAGAGGAAATAAAAAAATACCTAGAAACAAATGACAATGGAGACACGACGACCCAAAACCTATGGGATGCAGCAAAAGCAGTTCTAAGAGGGAAGTTTATAGCAATACAAGCCCACCTTAAGAAACAGGAAACATCTCGAATAAACAACCTAACCTTGCACCTAAAGCAATTAGAGAAAGAACAAAAATACCCCAAAGTTAGCAGAAGGAAAGAAATCATAAAAATCAGATCAGAAATATATGAAAAAGAAATGAAGGAAATGATAGCAAAGATCAATAAAACTAAAAGCTGGTTCTTTGAGAAGATAAACAAAATTGATAAACCATTAGCCAGCACATCAAGAAAAACAGGGAGAAGACTCAAATCAATAGAATTAGAAATGAAAAAGGAGAAGTAACAACTGACACTGCAGAAATACAAAAGATCATGAGAGATTACTACAAGCAACTCTATGCCAATAAAATGGACAACCTGGAAGAAATGGACAAATTCTTAGAAATGCACAACATGCCAAGACTGAATCAGGAAGAAAGAGAAAATATGAACAGACCAATCAGAAGCACTGAAATTGAAACTGTGATTAAAAATCTTCCAACAAGCAAAAGCCCAGGACCAGATGGCTTCACAGGCGAATTCTATCAAACATTTAGAGAAGAGCTAACACCTATCCTTCTCAAACTCTTGCAAAATATAGCAGAGGGAGGAACACTCCCAACCTCATTTTACGAGGCCACCACCACCCTGATACCAAAAGCAGACAAGGATGTCACAAAGAAAACTACAGGTCAATATCACTGATGAACACAGATGCAAAAATCCTCAACAAAATACTAGCAAACAGAATCCAACAACACATTAAAAGGATCATACACCATGATCAAGTGGGGTTTATTCCAGGAATGCAAGGATTCTTCAATATACGCAAATCAATCAATGTGATACACCATATTAACAAATTGAAGGAGAAGAACCATATGATCATCTCAATAGATGCAGAGAAAGCTTATGATAAAATTCCACACCCATTTATGATAATAACCCTCCAGAAAGTAGGCATAGATGGAACTTTCCTTAAGATAATAAAGGCCATACATGCCAAACCCACAGCCAACATCATCCTCAATGGTGAAAAACTGAAAGCATTTCCACTAAGATCAGGAACAAGATAAGGTTGCCCACTCTCACCACTCTTATTCAACAGAGTTTTGGAAGTTTTAGCCACAGCAATCAGAGAAGAAAACGAAATAAAAGGAATCCAAATCAGAAAAGAAGAAGTAAAGCTGTCACTGTTTGCAGATGACATGATACTATACATAGAGAATCCTAAAGATGCTATCAGAAAACTACTAGAGCTAATGACTGAATTTGGTAAAGTGACAGAATACAAAATTAATGAACAGAAATCTCTGGCGTTCCTATACACTAATGATGAAAAATCTGAAAGTGCAATCAAGCAAACAGTCCCATTTACCACTGCAACCAAAAGAATAAAATATCTACGAATAAACCTACCTAAGGAGACCAAAGACCTGTATGCAGAAAACTATAAGACACTGATGAAAGAAATGAAAGATGATACAAATAGATGGAGAGATATGTCATGTTCTTGGATTGGAAGAATCAACATTGTGAAAATGACTCTACTATCCAAAGCAATATACAGATTCAATGCAATCCCTATCAAAGTACCACTGGCATTTTTCACAGAACTAGAACAAAAAATTTCGCAATTTGTATGGAAACACAAAAGACCCCAAATAGCCAAAGCAATCTTGAGAACGAAAAATGGAGCTGGAAGAATCAGGCTCTGGGACTTCAGACTATACTACAAAGCTACAGTAATCAAGACAGTACGGTACTGGCACAAAAACAGAAAGATAGATCAATGGAACAGGATATAAAGCCCAGAGATAAAGCCACACACATATGGTCACCTTATCTTTGATAAAGGAGGCAGGAATGTACAGTGGAGAAAGGACAGCCTCTTCAATAAGTGGTGCTGGGAAAACTGGACAGGTACATGTAAAAGTATGAGATTAGATCACTCCCTAACACCATACACAAAAATAAGCTCAAAATGGATTAAAGACCTAAATGTAAGGCCAGAACCTATCAAACTCTTAGAGGAAAACATACGCAGAACACTCTATGACATAAATCACAGCACGATCCTTCTTGACCCACATCCTAGAGAAATGGAAATAAAAAGAAAAATAAACAAATGGGACCTAATGAAACTTCAAAGCTTTTGCACAGCAAAGGAAACCATAAACAAGATGAAAAGACAACCCTCAGAATGGGAGAAAATATTTGCAAATGAAGCAACTGACAAAGGATTAATCTCCAAAATTTATAAGCAGCTCATGCAACTTAATAACAAAAAAACAAGCAACCCAATCCAAAAATGGGCAGAAGACCTAAATAGACATTTCTCCAAAGAAGATATACAGACTGCCAACAAACACATGAAGGAATGCTCAACATCACTAATCATTAGAGAAATGCAAATCAAAACTACAATGAGATATCATCTCACAACAGTCAGAATGGCCATCATCAAAAAATCTAGAAATAATAAATGCTGGAGAGGGTGTGGAGAAAACGGAACCCTCTTGCACTGTTGGTGGGAATGTAAATTGATACAGCCACTGTGGAGAAGAGTATGGAGGTTCCTTAAAAATCTACAAATATAACTACCATATGACCCAGCCATCCCACTACTGGGCATATGCCCTGAGAAAACCATAATTCAAAAAGAGTCATGTACCAAAATGTTCACTGCAGCTCTATTTACAATAGCCCGGAGATATAAACAACCTAAGTGTCCATCATCGGATGAATGGATAAAGAATATATGGCACATATACAATGGAATATATACAATGGAATATTACTCAGCCATAAAAAGAAACGAAATTGAGCTCTTTGTAATGAGGTGGATAGACCTAGAGTCTGTCATACAAAGTGAAGTAAGTCAGAAAGAGAGAGACAAATACCGAACGCTAACACATATATATGGAATTAAAGAGAAAAAAATGTCATGAAGTACCTAGGGGTAAGACAGGAATAAAGACACAGACCTACTAGAGAATGGACTTGAGGATATGGGGAGGGGGAAGGGTAAGCTGTGACAAAGCGAGAGAGAGGCATGGACATATATACACTACCAAACGTAAGGTAGATAGCTAGTGGGAAGCAGCTGCATAGCACAGGGAGATCAGCTCAGTGCTTTGTGATCACCTGGAGGGGTGGGATAGGGAGGGTTGGAGGGAGGGAGACGCAAGAGGGAAGAGATATGGGAACATATGTTTATATATAACTGATTCATTTTGTTGTAAAGCAGAAACTAATACACCATTGTAAAGCAATTATACTCCAATAAAGATGTTAAAAAAATAAATGTAGAGTTTTAAATTTATTGAATATAGAATAAAACAGGGATATTTGTGAGATAAGGGAATTTCTAGTTATTTAAAAAATTCCAAACTATGAGGTCTGCTTCTACTTTTCCTTTAGTTTGGAATTTTTCCCCCTGTATAGCCACATGAAGTCTGTCTTTTCTTTCTTTTAGTTTTCTACTTAAATATCACCTTCTTTGATATCTCTTTATAAATTTACACACTCCACTGTCACTCTCTATACATTTTACTGGGCATATTTTTTTTCTCATAACTCTTATAACCACCTTACAAATTTTAAAGTTATGTGTTTGATACTTGTCTATATCCATACAAATATGTAAGCTCCATTGAGAACAGGGATTTTCACTCACTCATTCATTTATTTATTTATTATATCTATGTAAATGCCTAAAATTAGGCCTGGTCATGGTAGCACTCAAACAGTTATGTGTAGAGTCAATGAATAAATTAATGATGTACAAACTAGTGAAACCACAGGGAAAAAGATTGATTATATAGAAAAAAAAAAAGAAAAAACATAAAAAGAAATGACATGAAAAGAAAACATTGTTTATAAGTATAAAATAATAAAATAATAATTGGTAGTAGTCTGTGAGATATTTACAATATCTAAAACTAATAATAAATTAATATACATTTACTCCTGAAAACCCACTAAGATAGGAAATATATTAGGAAAAGTGCTCAAAGGATATAAGTGGCCACCACACAGAAGACAAACAGGTATAAGAAAACATATTTAACAATAGTCTTAAATTATGAGCTACATAAATTTAAGCAACATTAACATAGAATTTGAGTCTCATAAGATTAGAAAAAATAAGAAAGTTTGATAATGCCAAATATCTGCGATGATATGGATATCTGAGAATATTTTTTTCTTTTCTAGTGTGAGTAGAATCACTTAGAAATAAATGTGGTAGTATCTATTAACATTAAAATGAATTTTCTACATTCTAGCTATGTCAAAATTGTAATTATATTCTCAAAAAACTTAGTAACAGATCCTTATGACAATATTAAGAAATGTAGCAAGAATTTGAAGACAACATATGTGTCTATCAATGAGTAAGGATAAAAACAGAGCACTAGATATATGAAATGGAATACCCTGCAGCAGTAGAAAAGCAACTAAAGAGCAGGAAAGATAGTAAAACTTAGTACTGAGTTTAAATATAAGAGAAAATATGATTCATAACACAATTCTGGCTATGGAATTAAAATGTAATTCAATACTACACCTGTAGAAGACTGTTATCTAAGGCAATACTTTCAATAGATCAAAGTAGGTGTCTGAATTTGGATGGGGAACGGAATTGGGTCTAGAGGGGAAAGAAGAATAAATTTTAAAATGAATAAATGAAGCCTTTGCATGGACAAATAATGAATAAATTACAGTTTAGACGAATTCAACTTTTTGTATCTGTGGTCTTACATTTTTAAAGAGAGTTTATCCAAGGCAAAGAGAGAGAAGCTCACATTGATAGAATACCTCTAAAATAATTTAGGTGAGAGCTTGTCCTTCTTGGGTGTTTGGTCATTTTGGTAGAAAGATCACGACAGTGAAGATGATCATCAGTCCATGTTAGCCGTATGACACAAGCCATCAAGCTACTTTCAAGCTACTCAAAGATCATCAAGTGAAATTCTGGTTATAATTGGCTAAGCAGTTAGACTAGTTAGAATACAAGGACAAGAAATAATAAATAGTTGCTAATAAATGAGCACAAATGCCTTTATTACATTTTTTTAAAAAATTAAGAAATACATCATCCATATTTTAAGTACATCTGTTACTTATTGAGTGTCTCTACCATGATAGGGCCTGAGGAGCCTATTTCCCTTTGGGTGAAATAATCATTGATCTTCTAGGCCTGCAATGGTAAAGAACAGACACTGGAATTTGGGAACAACACCAAGATATTGCCATCCACTGGGAAAAGCTGTTTTTTTCCCAGATGAGATAACAGCCTCCATTATAACATTTCTATTCCATGTAGGGCACCATTCTCCCCTATGGTTGTGAGGGTGAGGTGGGGGTAATAAAGAGTTTAAACATTAATAGAATTTTATTAATTAAAAAAAATAGTGATTATTAGAATTAACATTAACACTATAGGAGCTAATTTACACCTGAGCAAAAAAAGAGGTATTAGAATGGGAAAAAATGGAGAGAATAAGAGAGGATAGAACTATGTTTTTATTTATCATGTTATTTTTATGCAAAATTTCTCAATTAATTTGTCTGTATATGAGAGTACTACACTCCACATATCCTCATCTAAGATAAAAATTTCTATTCAGTTGTATCATTCCAACATTACAGAAATATGAAATCATGGATTGTTAATCAGGAAAAATCTAATAATTGATCTATTTTAGTGTTTAAGAACTGGTGGTGTTTAGTCTCACTTTGCACATCATAAATACTTTATATTGCCTGCTTGAAACTGTCTGAACTAACATTTAAAAATTAGATGTTTGAAGAAAAAAAAAAAAACCTTAGATAAATGTATAAAGGAGAAGTTGTCATACTGGCCCAAATTCCTGCTTGGAAATAATTGCAGGAGATTATTTTTAGAAGAGGTAGTCACTCTTCAGTTTGCTGAAATAGTCACCTGATACATTTAATTAATTTAAATTACCAGTTAGATCCCTGTGGGTATTTGAATCTGTGACTCGTATTCAGACCATTCCTTTAATTTCACAGGTGAGAAAGTAAAGTTTAATTGCAATTAGGGACAGGTGAGTTCACAGAAGATGATGGCAATGGAGGCTAAAATAGAAGTCTTCTGGTTTGATTTATTTTTGCACCAGCCATGACAATTTTCCCCATTCTGACAGCTCGAAAAATATAAGCACTTTTAAAAAATTATTCTAACACATAAACCATATTTTAAAATAGAAATTTAAACCTTCCCAACATTGTCATTCACGTTATTATCATGAAGTGCTTTGGCTTGAGGACACATGCCAATTTTATTCAAATGCTTTAATGAGCAATAAAATAACATTCTGAAGTTTCTGAAATTCACTCATATATATGATGAGAAGGAGTAAATTGTTTCAGTATTTAATGATCAATGAAATCTTCTTTTTAAAGGTACAATTCATGCCCATGAGTATATCAATAAGGTGTAGAATGTAGATTTTGTATCGTTTAGTTTTGCTGATGAGGGATTATTCTACTCTCTTTTTAGATATTCCTCTTATTTTTTAAAGTTTTTAATATAATTATTTTTTATTTGAGCTTTAGTGCTCAGGAAAAGGTGAAAAATAGCCTTCCCATAACACAACAGCTCACTTCCTTTAATAGAAGCAGACACCCTTTCTAAACCTGTGCTCTGTCCTAATTTACTGGCTAGGCAAACCTAGGTTATAGACAATTAAGTATCTTACCCAAGTTCACAAAGCAATTCAGAGTGCATGAAGCAAAAAAAACATGAACTAAAACCTTTCTCATAAAGCTGCAGCCATAGCTCCCAGACATTTCAGTGATTTCATTGCTTCTCTCTCCTCTAGAATTTCTCACCCAATTGAAATACATATCCCATAAACCTTCCTTTAGACTATTTGTAGATAAGTTAATTTCTCTCTCAGCTGTTAATTTATTAGCTGATATGGCAAGATGATATTTAAGTCTATAACGATGCCATTTAACTTTAAAATGTGTTTTAAGATACATTTTTCATTAAAAAATGGTGTAAAAAGTAACATTTTATTGTACTGCATTATGACCAGTCATTAGGTTTGGTGAATTGGTTCTTCTTGCTAATGTTTGTGTTAAATTAAAAACACTAAATTGAGATAATCATGCATGAATCCTGCATGAGGCATTAACAATAGAATGCTGGAAACAAAGCTGATATCTATTGCACTATAACTAGTCAAAGGGGAAAAAAAGTTAGGCTGCAAGCAATGTATGATAATTTCAGTTCCCCTGGAAAGAAAAACAGTATTGTTTCTATTCTAACTATATTAATGCAGTACAGAATAATTAGGAAAAAATATAAAGGTAAGTAATTACATTCAGGTGAACTGAAAACTAATGTGTTCTTATAGAAACACTATTTTCAAGTAATGAAAGAGGTGATTTAATTATGAAGCTCTGCTCTTTCAAGCTTTTAAAAATAGCAGATGAAAAAAATAGAGTAGAATAAACTCACAGCAGCTTAATCCCATGGCATGCTCCTAATAGATACAAATCTACTAATAATGTATTTGCCCTTGGGAGCTCTGAAAAAGCTTACAGTACTTGCTCATGCCAACAGAGTCATTTCATTCATCTGTTACCGTTTTGGCTGTTTTCCTGTCTACTGACTTTTAATAATTGAGATTGTATACTGTACCCACTCCTTCCTCAAACACTGACCCTTAGCTTCTGTGGCACTAGCCATCTGGAACCGTCTGCCCTCTTCTCTTCACATCATTGGAAACCTAATTCACTGCTTGCTAAAGTACAAAACTCGCATTTAGCTCAGGAAGAGTTTAAAAAAAGATGTGTGGTGGATTGAACATTCATGATCTCCTGCTCACTTTTGAAATGCAACCAAAATATGACCACTCTTGTGAAAGGGATCTGTTTGCCATGATAAAAGTGAACACACATTCAAAGGAAATATTAAATCAACAGTATCATATATCATATTCACATATATCATATCTATATCAGCCTATTGGAAACATATTCATCCAGGTTGTATTTCTCTGAGAAGCAAGGATTTTATATTTAAGCTAGAGTCACAATGTCCCCATCCTGGGATCAAGGCAGTATCTCCATAAAACTACTACAACACAGAGTTAAGTACTGCAAATTACATTGGTCAGATGGGTAGTCCCTATGTTTCTCTAATTCTTTCAGATCAAGGAAGAGAGACACTCTCAGGTAACTGGAGATTTTACAACTATTTACAAATAAATTTTCACAATACAGTTTTATTGCCCAGAATAAGCAATATAACGAGGACTCAAAGGACAAAACAATCCTTGGTGTATCTGTGGCTTTCAGAGAGTATATCTTATATGGTACTTAGAATTTAGGACAGCTTTACCACATCAGTCTCTTTTAACAAAGTGCAAAAATATTTCATTAATTGTGAATTATTATGAAATAAACTAATTTCATTAATTGTGTTCCTCAGTTGTCTCTTGTTCTTATTCTCCTGACTTTAGGATGTGAGAACTTAGGGCAAATATTTTTTTCCAAGGCGCCTTTCTATATCCATTGGTCCATATGAGATAAAGTGATTAATCAGTGAAAATTTAGAAGAATTGGTAGAGAAGAGGTTTTTATGTATTTAATTATTGTCCACTCAATGCAGGTGAAGAGTCTTCATTGTGTTTAGGTATCATCTCTTTCTGTTATCTATTGGAGAATAAAAATTACAGTAGGTTCCTGGCTAACTTCATGTATCCCACTATGATAAAAAGGAAGCAATATAATTAATACTAACAATGCCATGGCTCTTTGGTACTCATTTGCATTGAAAGAATATAGATCTTCTTTTCCCTAATGCCATTTAACACTGGTTATATAATTGCCTGTATGCTGCATCACTCATTGGGCCACCCATGGATTCTACCTTCCATTGACTCTCTCAAGGATTGTTATCGTTCTTTTGATGTTAAACACAAATGCAAGTCTTATCCAGAATAAGCAGAAAAATGTAGATGATCACTTATTTTCTGTTCATGTTATATTTGTCATTTGGAATTATTTTAGCATCAATGTAGCACATCTTCCAACATTTTTTTCTCTTGAAATCCTTAGACTGCAGTCACTGCATTATATACAGAGAATATAATCTCTTTCAATACTGATGACATCATACTTCTGCCACCACTTGGAAGAATAGGTAGGTGGTCATGCAAAAGAACAGTCCCATTCAGTCAAAAATTTCCATCTCTCAGCCAGCACAGCTGAAGATTCTCCTAGGATAGTACAGCATTACCACATGAATAGGAAGCGAAAGTGAATATCAATCAAAGGGCTCACTGGTTTTGCAAAGCTATGTTCTTAGAAGTTTTCTTAGGAGAGAGATGTGACCACTCCCCAGCAGATGATATGAATGAGTATTGAGCCTGTGGACGGGTTGGGTTAATTGCCATGTTATCAACAATAAAGGACAAACAGAGCCAACAAGGCCTTCCACTACCACTGCTGCTTTTGGCAGCCATAAAATGGAGGCAAGAGTGCAATCAGAACACAGATGGGAAAGAGCCAAGGCACAGGCTCTTGACTGCATAACTCAAGCCTAAGTGTTCACCTTGGACTGTTGACAGCCAGATGTCCTCTTTCTTGGCCTCTACCTGAGAACAATGGGAAACAATAGCTTAGGTCAGGGAATCTCTTCCAGGTTGATGGCCATTTTAATGAGCTTAAGAGTTATTTTTTGTCATGCTAGAAGGAAAGGGAAAAATACATATTTATGGGTGGTATGGCTAGGCTTCTCTCAGCTTCCAGTGTTATTGCATCCATACTTATTGGATGGATGGAGAATTCTTAATCTCTATGGATTGAATCCTCAATCCTTAAAGTTTGAGATACTGCAAAATTCATCATTAGAAGACTATGCTAGTGAATGCCACTGAGACTATCTCTGTATCACAAGTAAAGCTGTAATTTTCTTCCTGTGTGCTTCCACATGGGCCAACTTCAATCAAAGTTTGTCTATTTTTTTTTGTAAGGCTTTATTTAAAGACACAACAATTAGTAAAGAAACTCCAACGATCTAATACTTACCTAACAAATGCCTTAAACTATAAGCTCCTGGGTACAATGGGTCAGAAAGCTTACTCTGCCATTTTGCTTCCATGTAAAATGTACTGTCACTCTCACAGGTTGGAATCTGTAGACGTACACTGCCTTCTACCTATCTAATTTAGCCAAGCTCACATATCAAAAGTGGTCAATGGCATCATCCACTTTAAGTAAGCCTATATTAGGATATTTTGGCTGATGATATAGAAGATCAAGATGGCTGACTCAGGCATTACTTGAGGTCTAGAAGTTCAATGTTTATCAGAAATATATTTCTAGCTTTCTACTTCCATCTGTGTTGGTTTGATTCACAGGTATTTGAGGACTTCTGGCAACTCTGGACTTATATCATTTTTACGGTTAACAAACATATTACAAGAGAATGAGAGCATCTCTTTCTCATGATTCCCACATGATTCTCCACATAGAAATTCATCCTGACACCTTAGGGAATTGGTCCTATTGGACCTAATTGCCACACCTTTGAGATGAAAAAATCTTAATTATAGAGCTATGTTTTGTGCCCAACATAAATATGTGTATATTTGTGGCAAGAACGTGTTAATACTTCATGAACCACACGAATGGGCTAATTTAAAAAAATGATGGCTCTCAAGGAGAATATCCAATATCATTTGCAGACATATTAAGTAGGTACTAGGCTTCCTATAACAACAAATATTCATTGTAAGAACTTTAAACGTACTATAACAAGTAATATGAAATCCTAAGTAACGTACATGAAGATTAAGGCTTAGTATGAGCAGTGTAAAAAGATCCTCTAAGTTATATTTCTTATTGCATTGGTCTGCTAGTATTGAAAGCTCCTATATTATGTACTGATTTAGTTTCCAAACTTCCTTCAGAAAAAATGAATTTTAGAGACTGTAAAAAATTGAGAAATGGCTTTACTCTACTTTTATAGTTAATGGTGATTTAACTCTATGACATACTGTTCAAGGGAATTTGTGGAGCAGCTCTCCATAAGTTAGTCAAGAGATTCTCTGGACAGGTATGAAGGGCATGGAGAGCATTGTCATGTATCAAAATTTCGTTATGATTTTATTTTAATATCCATGATTTCCAACCCAATATTTTATAAAGAGTTTGCTATCAGATTGAAGAGATAAATATTCTAGGACATTAAGTATTTCAGACATATGAAATTATCATATTATTGTATCTGAATTTTTACCAAATAGAACATAATAAATGATAATAATATAATCATAATCACAATTTAATTTGATAAATCACTTGGAGTTTTTTGAAGCAAGCTGGATATTACTTCCAGTAAACTATTGACTACTATTTTTTTGTAAATGTGACCTCTCTATCTCACCAATCCACGTCTCTTAAGAAGTCACTCATAGTTTCAAGATGATGATACCTAAACTAAAGAAATACCATTTATGTCTGTTTGCTTTTATCTTTGAATATGTCCTCTCTTGCTATAAATAAAAGGAAGCTACCAAAGTATATTTTTAAGAGAATATAGTGACTGTAAAGGTACATCCAAAATTTACAGAACATTAGAATCATTTTCATGAAGTTCAATTTTCTCTACAATATAGTAGTATAGCAATGTCAGTTAACAGAAAATGCTTCATGATAAAATGTGAATAAAACTAGTTTCATTTTAGTAAAATTGCACTCTGTTTTCTTTAATTGTATATGCAACAGTATCTTTCCTTAATCTCCCTAATATTTTAGTATAAAATTGGATGTTGTTAAGGAAGCAAAATAAGCTATTAAATTACTCCATAGAACACAAACACAAAGCAAATGAAAATACTATAAGAAAATAAAGGCAGATACAGTAATGTAAGGGTTTCCACTAAGGGAAATGCAAATCTTCAAAACTTTTCTTCCTCAGGATCTTCCCCTTTTCTTAGAATCCACAACTACTTTGGTATATTACTCTTCTCTCTCTCTTTCTCTCTTTTTGTTTAAGATTTGTTTGATGTGGACCATTTCTAAAGT
This sequence comes from Grampus griseus, assembly GCF_964374135.1. Lineage (NCBI taxonomy): Eukaryota > Metazoa > Chordata > Mammalia > Artiodactyla > Delphinidae > Grampus > Grampus griseus. The sequence continues at coordinate 66,431,208 of NC_138997.1, forward strand.
CTTTATTGAATTTTTTACAATATTGCTTCTGTTTTCTGTTTTGGTTTTTTTGGCTGGGAGGCATGTGGGTGCTCCCTGACCAGGGATCAAACCTGCACCCCTTGCATTGGAAGGTGAAGTCTTAACCACTGGACCACCAGGGAAGTCCCTCTCCTCTCTCTTATGTACTGTTCTGTCTTAGAAGATATATCATTCTGACATCAGAAGTCTTCTAGTCCTTTTCTAATTATCTTGTTATGTTATCTATTTGTCTTTATTTTCCACTATCTTTTGGGAGTTTATTTGGCATTGTCTTTCAATTATTCTATTGAAATATTTTGTTTACTTTGGCTATTACCTTTCTTTTTTCCTAAGAGCATCTTTTCATTTCTTTTCACAAAAACCTGCATTTGTTATTTTTTTTTTAACATCTTTGTTGGAGTATAATTACTTTACAATGGTGTGTTAGTTTCTGCTGTATAACAAAGTGAATCAGCTATACATATACATATATCCCCATATCCCCTCCCTCTTGCATCTCCCTCCCACCCTCCCTCTCCCACCCCTCTAGGTGGACACAAAGCACTTAGCTTATCTCCCTGTGCTATGTGGCTCCTTCCCACTAGCTATCTACTTTACATTTGGTAGTGTATATATGTCCCCTACCCTGTGTCCTCAAGTCTATTCTCTACATCTGCATCTTTATTCCTGTCCTGCCCCTAGGTTCTTCAGAACCTTTTTTTTTTTTTTAGATTCCATATATATGTGTTAGCATGTGGTATTTGTTTTTCTCTTTCTGACTTACTTCATTGATGCCAGACTTTCCTTTGTCATCCTACTTGTCATCTTGTTTTTTTTTTTTTTTTTTAAGTTCTCCTGTTTTTTTTCAAATAGCATTGTTTCTTCTGAATTCCTTTATTCCATATTTTGGATATTTTTATGTTTTTATATTTTCTCTAATAACTTCTGATCCTTGATTATCTCTTTAAATTAAAAAAAAGGAAAGTACAAAACAATGACAGGTATTTTGGTCTGTGCATGGAGCTAGTCACCTGTTTGGGTTCATTTCATAGGGGCTGCTGCAGCGCCAACTCTTTTAATGGAGTGTTTCCCAGATTTCAGTAGATGGAAGTCTTTCCTCTAGGACTCTTTGCTTTCTCCCCATAAGAATCATCTGATCTCCTGCTTCCAAAAGAGCTGTCTTACTACTTACGTTCTGAATATGGTGGAGAGTAAGACTTGGAATCTAATCATTTTATGTGTTTTTCTTTTCTTTTAAACTGATGTATAATTTTCACACAGTAAATTTCATGAATCTTAACCCTAGCTCAATTAATTTTGTGTATTTTATATACCCAAATAGTCATTAGCTAGATTAGGATAGAGAACATTTTCAATACCTAAGAAGGTTCCGTCACATCACCTTACAGACAATATGTTTCTCATATTAACCACTTCTCTGACCTCCATGACCATAGGTCAGTTATTTCTGTATTTGAATGTAATATAAATACAGTCATACAGTGTATAGTAATTTATGCCTGGCTTCTTTCAGTATTATTTCTGTGAAATTCACCTGTGTTGTTATGTTATCCCTAGTTCATTCTTTTTCACTGATGTGTAGTATGACATTGTGTGAATGCACCAAATCCTTTACCCATTTTTCTGATGGTAGACATTTAGGTTGTTTCCATGTTGAGACTTCTATGAATGAAACTGTTGTAAACATTATCTGCACTTAGCTTGTTTAATTGGTGGATATATAGTTTCAATGTCTTAGGGGTATGTATCTAGGATTGATATTGTGGGTCATAGTGTAAGTAAACATTTTATTAGATTCTGCTAAGGAGTTTTCTAAAGTAGCTGTAGCAATTTATATCTCTAAAGCAATGCACAAGAGTTTCAGGAGTTTCATCTACTTGCCAGTACTTGGTCAATCTAATTTAAGCTTGAAACAAATCCTTTTTTCTAATGTTAGGTTTTGGTTTTATATGCCTGGTCTACTTCAGTTTCCAGTTACTCCTTGATATAGCTTTACTCAAGTGAAGACTTACTTGGAGGGTAAGGACCTTATACTCAGGTGGCCCTACCTCCTAAGGCCTGGTTTCAGAGGTTTTGACTAAAATTCTGAAATGTTTATCAAAACTTATTATTGAAAAGGATTTTAAAAGATTTAAGAGAATGGAGAAGTATATGTTGGATTAGATGATTCAAAAGTGCTAAGATGTCTTCAATTCACCTAAAAATCCAATACAGTCCCAAACATCATCCCAGCATCCTTTTTGTTCTTTTCTTGTTGAAATTTCCAATCTGATTATAAAATTTTTATGAAAAAGGAAAGGGCTTTAGAATATCTAAGTCCATCTTGGAAAAGAAAAAAAGTTACTAAGACTTCCACTGCCTTACTAAGAAATGTAAAAGAAACATACATTAATCAAGACAATGTGGAATGAAATAAATAATAAAAATTGGATCAATGAGAGCCCAGAATAGAGACCTGGAAATGGGCTTATATATCCATTTTATATTTCTTGAAGTTGTCAAAACAATGCAGAGTTGAAGCAATAAAATATTAAACAGAAATTTAGTAAAATATTTCCATCAGTTGGGATTAGGTAACCCTTTTGCTGACAGGTCACAGAAAGCAATGACTATAAAGGAAAAAACTTCATAAAAAAGAACTTGAGCAAAATTAAGTACTGATCCAATTTTTATTATTTATTCCGTTCCACATTGTCTTGGATAATATTATCAGTTTAAGTATCTAAGTAGAAAATACATGATCCAGATTAAAATGTATTTGGTTAAATATTTAACCAGTATTTCTTCAGAAAGGAAAATAGATATAAAATAAGTGATAATACATCAAAGGTAACAATTTAAAATATATAAATAGACAACTAAAAGGAAAAGTGAAATACAGCAATAAAAAGTCAATCAAAGGGGGTTAAAAAAGTAACTTGACAGTGGGGAAACCTGACAAACACTACTTCAGCCAGATGATCAAGGTCAACTTCAACAGTGATGTCATATTTTTAATGTACCCTTTATATGATGTGATGAAAATGGAAATTTACATTTGTGGTCTTCCTGTGGCAAACCATAACACCAATCTAATCATAAGAAAATCATCAGACAAATATCAATAAAGAGGTAGTCTATAAAATACCTGACCAGTACACCGCAAAATTGTCAATGTCATTCAAAAAAAAAAAGTCTGAGAAACTGGCATAGCCAAGAGGAACCTTAGGAGATGATATAACAAATAAATTCATTGTGTTACCTTGGATAGGAACCCAGAACACAAAAAGGATATCAGGTAAAAAATAAGGAAATATGAATAAAATATAGACTTTAGTTAATAATAATATGTCCACATTGGTACATTGATTGTAACAAATATACCATACTGGTGTAAGATGTTAATAATAGAAGAAACGTCAAGGGAGCTGGGAGCTCTGTACTTGTTTCATACATTTTCCATAAATCCAAAACTGTCCTTAAAAACCTCAATCTAATAAGTTGAATATTGTAAGAGAATAATGTAAAATCTCAAAGCAAATGATAATATCATACAGTGAGATTAAACAAAACAGACCTAAAGATAAAATACGACAATGATTTTTCAAAAAAAGATTTGAAAAATAATATTGATTCAAAACCAAAATAATCTCATCCAAATAAGTAATAAAAAGTAAATTATACGGCTTCCCTGGTGGCGCAGTGGTTGAGAGTCCGCCTGCTGATGCAGGGGACACGGGTTCGTGCCCCGGTCTGGGAACATCCCACATGCCGCGGAGCGGCTGGGCCTGTGAGCCATGGCCGCTGAGCCTGTGCGTCCAGAGCCTGTGCTCCGCAACGGGAGAGGCCACAACAGTGAGAGGCCCGGGTACCACAAAAAAAAAAAAAAAAAAAAGTAAATTATAGCTGTTTAATACAAAATTCAAAACTTAAACACAAATGTTATGCTTTGGGCTGAGGCTGAAAGTGCAGGTTGAAAATCTTGGGTCCTTTTGTGGGGTCCCTGAAAGCAGAGATGTTCAAAAAAGTTATATCCAGAGTAAAATTCCAGAAAGAGAGATTTGGAACCAGGCCCTTTAATTTATGGCGATATATTGTGCTCTGGGAGAATTTAGCTTTCCTATAAGATTTTTAAATAAGTGAACATTACCAGCCAAGTTTGTACCTCAGTCTGAAGCAGCCACTGGCAGAAAAATCTGTGTGTTGTAGAATCTCAACGGAAGAAAGCACTTTACTGACCTCTTATGTCCATGCACTTGTAGGATCTTCACAGCTTTCCCACAGGTGAGCATATCCTTAGTGGGGTAAGTAATGATGGATATTGCAAACTTCCCTGTAAAAATGCATAATAATTTATATAAAATGTTTACAGCCTCACTTTCATCCACTCAGTGACCTTCTCACACAAGTAAATTAATTTAAATGGAAAAGAATGCTCAAATTGCTCCTCTAGTGACTGCTTTTAAGTCTATTTCTCTCTCTCTCTCTCTCTCTCTCTGTGCATATATATATGCATATATATAGAATATATATGCAATAATCTAAGAAGTGTACTGAGGATCAAGAGAATTATATGTCTCTACCTGAATATGACATTTGAGTCACTCCCAGGCAAAAGAAAAAACCCTCTAGCACAATCTATTTCCAGCATCACATTCTGGTCAGAGTTCATGCTAAGATTTCAACACTTCCCAATCAGTTTAAGGTTACTTTATGACCAAGCATACACTTAAAAGGTAGAGTTAAACAGCCTTTACAACTTTCATAATATATACAAGTGTTAGTCATAGGAAAATTAACAATAAATAATAATTCAACAGCATAAGAAACAAAGTGATATATTTTTAAAAATTCTACCTGCTCTGAGTATTGTATTTAAGCTTTATTTTACATTCTGTTTTATTTTCCCTTTATAGAATGTATGAATATTTCTTCCTAGCATTATCTATGATGGACATTTAAACTCTATGATTACTTATTTCAGTGATGTGTAGGTGATAATCTGTGGTGACTCATCCCTGTGACGTTCCTCTAATCAGGTGTAATGAAATGCTAAAATTTTATTTAGACACATCTTGATGACAAATGTCCAGTCCCTGGACTCTGAATTAAATAATGGAATTATAAGAACTCTTGGAGATTAGCAATTTTTCAGGTAAACATAGTGAATTTCACTGAGCATATGTGACACATAGCTAGTTATTATAGCTAGTTATTGTCATACTTCATGGAACCTTGCCTTCTAGCTATATTTACTCACTAAACATCAGTTTTATTTGCAGCCTATACATAACCTGATAAAGATCTGGTGTATTTATAAACAACTCAGTTTCATATTTAAGTCAACTAATAGAAGAATATTCTTTAAAAATAAGGAACAGAAGAAATTATATACATCCTTCTTGTAAATGACCTGACAGAGATCAGAAATTAATTGTGAGCAAGTCAAAGAGCAGAATTTCTCCCTAACATCATCTAAAAGAGGGAAAAAAGGAATTAAGAATAAAATTGGAACTTTATCTCACATCATACACAAAAATCAACTCAAAATGGATTAAAGACAAATGTAAGACTTAAAACTGTAAAAATTTTACAAGAAAACATAGGGAAAAAGCTTCTGACATTGGCCTTGGCAATGATTTTTCGGATGTGACGCCAAAAGCTCAGGCAGCAAAAGCAAAAATAAACAGGTGTGAATATATCAAGCAACAAACCTTCTATATAGCAAACAGTCAACAAGATGAAAAATCAACCTACAGAATGGGAGAAAATATTGGTAAACCATATATCTGATAAAGGGTTAATATCCAAAGTTTATAAGGAAATCATAACCTCAACAGCAAAAATAAAAACCAATAAGACACAAAAATAAAAACAATCCAATTGAAGAATAGGCAAAAGATCTAAATAGACATTTTTCCAAAGAAGACATATAAATGGCCATCAGGTATATTCAAAGGTGCTCAACATCATTAATTAGGGAAATGTAAATCAAAGCCACAGTGAGATATTGCCTCACACCTGTAAAAATGGCTGTTATGAAAAAGACAAGACATAACAAGAGTTGACTAGAAAGTGGAGAAAAGGAACACTGTGCATTGTTGGTGAGAATGTGAATTGGTATAGTCATGATGGAAAACAGTATAGAGTTTCCTCAAAAATGAAAAATATAACTACCATATGATCCAGCAGTCCCTCTTCTGGTACATATCCAAAAGAAATGAAATCAGTACCACAAAGAGATATCTGTGCTCCCATGTTCATTGTTGCATTATTTACAATAGCCAAGATGTAGAAACAACCTAAGTGTCCATCAACAGATGAGTGGCTAAAGAAACTGCTATTTATTCAGCTTTTAAAATGAAAGAGATCCTGCCATTCACAAAAACGTGCATGAATTTGGAAGACATTATACTGAATGAAATAAGCCAGACACAGAAAGCAAAAAAACTGCATGAGTTCACTTATACATGAAATCTAAAAAGTCAAATACATAGAAGCAGAGAGTAGAAGTCTAGTTACTAAGGGTTGGGAGATGGGGGAAATGGGGTATTGTTGGTAAAAGGACACAAATTTGCAATTGTGTATGTTGAATAAGTCTAGACATCTAATGAAGACTATGATGACTATAATTGAATACTGGAAATTTGCTAAAAGAGTAGATTTCAAGTGATCTCATTACAAAATTAATGTCAGGAGATGTTAATTAACCTCACTGTAGCTATCATTTCACTATGTATATGTATATCAAATGATCATGCTGTGCACCTTAAACATATACATTTTTATGAAAAAAGTTTTTAAAAAGCAAGTAAAATTTCAAAAAAGTTAATATAATCATTAATATTCAGATTAATACCTAAATAGCAATATAAATATATCATGAAATAAATGAGGTCCTGACTTTTGAACTGTATTGAAAATATTATGGGAAATTGTCTTTTATCTTTCAAAAAATTTTAAACATAAACAATTTTTTAAGAATACTACATAATTCTCAATCACCTTTATATCCATGAAGCAACTTAGAGTTAGCATCAATGTTAGCAAACCATGTTATACTCATGAATACATTTTGCTCCTCAGAACAGCTCAATTCTCTGTAGAAATTTAAGTAAACAGAGCCAGAAAAAAAAAATTTTAAATAACTTTAGAAAAATAAGATTATCATAAGAAAAACTCAGTAAGAAAACCATTTAATTACATAGGAATCTTAATGAACAAGCAGAAGTGTTATACTACATGGACAAATTGCTTCTTGGATCAATCACAAATCAGATGAAATAAATGAAAAGACATACAGGACTACCAGACATTGTTTTAGTTAATGAGAAATAAAAAAATTCTAAACTTGAAATTTTTTATTCTTCATAGATTTCCCGTAGAACTGAGAGGCATTCTCCAAGTAGCAGGCATAAAATGAAAATTTTGAAAACCTATATTTATTCCCCCATCCATATCAGCCTAGAAGCACAGTTTACAAAATAGAGGCAAATGTTTCTGAGGCTTCTTATGAACATCTAAGCAATTCTGCTCTTCATTGGCTGCCCACAGTTATTTTCTCATCTCTGTCAGGTCATTTATAGGAAGGACGTATATAATTTCTTTTGGTATTTTTTTTTTTGCCCAGGTCTATGCAACATAACACTGTGTATTTTAGTCTTAAATTTTCTTTAATACTTGTATAATAAGGAGTTCTACTGATGCTCATGCAATTCTATTCAATGCCAGGTGGATATCTTTCTCCCCATTTAGCCAGAGCAACACCATTTAATATAAAGGAAAAAAATGAGAAAAGAGTTGAATTAGCAATAAAAAATTAGTGTAACTAATACATGATTCAATTATAACTATTTTTCCTAAGTATAATACTGAGGTAAATTAACCAATAATAAAATTTTAGATGTATGATTTCTTTTCATATATTAAAAATCTCTTTAACATCATTTAATGTAGTAAACCACATGCTGCCAGGTATATGAAATGCTCATGAATATTTTGGGTTCTTTTATAGTGAATTCTTTATAAGAATGTTTGTTCTATTTACTAACAAATAATGCTCTAAATATAATGATATCTTTATTTCTAGAAAGAATTAAAAAAATACTTGAAAGTGTCCAATTTATAAGGGAAATTTTATTTACTTACTAGCTTATAGATTCTTGTTTTGTAACAGGTAAATATGGAGGAATATATGTTCCCTTTAGCTAAACATAGACGAATGCTTTGATGGGCAGTCACTATTTCTAATATAATATCATCTTTCCACATCTTTGGAGTACATGGAAGATTGCAGTTCCCAGTTCCATGCAGTTGGAAGTAGGAATATGACTAGTGTTGGACAATGGGTTTTGATCAGAGGTCATATATATCGCCTCTTAGCCAAAGTATTTAATTGCCAGTTTGAGACCCTCCAGAATTCTGTAGCCTGTCACATTAAATGTTAAGGACATCTATTTAACATGATGCAGTTATAGGAAAATGAAGGCTTTCCTAGGCTCCATCATTACTCATGGAAGACAAGTGTCCAGAGGTTTGCCTAGAATTTCATGAGCAAGAAATAACCTTTGGTGTGCTGTATCTGAGATTTTTGGATTAGTGAATAGCAAAGTATATCCTAATCTATCTTGGCAAATGTAATAGACAAATAATAATTCAACTTATCTGTTACTTGGTCAATATTATGATATGGTAACTGCAAATCAATTTACAACAATGTAATTAAACATACATGACTTAGAATGCTATACCATGGAAAAACACCATTTGTTATAAGTGAACTCATATTTGAATTACATTCATTTAAAATAAATGAAAAGGTTATAATATCATCACAAAATGTCTTACACAAAATTGTCTATTCGTAAAATGCAAAAGTTGTGCTTTCATATCCTATGAGAATATAAAATATCCAAAAAACATTCAGAAGAAAAAAATATTCTTAAAAAACTAATTCCAATTTTGCAAAATATTTTAAAGTTTATAACTTGTAATATATTTGCTTAAAAAGAAATTCTTCACAACTTTAGGAGGACAGAAAAGCCTGTGAATCATTGTGACATTGAGCACTGTTTACAATAGCCAAGGCATGGAAGCAACCTAAATGTGCACTGACAGATGAATGGTTAACGATGTGGTACATATATATAATGGAATATTACTCAGCCATTGAAAAGGATGAAATAATGCTATTTGCAGCAACATGGATGGACCTGGAGATTATCATACTAAGTGAAGTAAGTCAGACACAGAGAGACAAATATCATATTATATCACTTATATGCAGAATCTAAAAAAATGATACAAATGAACTTATTTACAAAACATAAACAGACTCACAGTCTCAGAGAAAGCACTTATGGTTGCTGGGGGGGAAGGGATGCGGGGGAGGGATAGATTGGGAGTTTGGGATTGACATGTACACACCAGTGTAATTTAAATATATAACAAACAAGGACCTACTATATAGCACAGGGAACTCTGGTCAATATTCTGAAATAACCTAAATGTGAAAGAATTTGAAAAAGAATAGATATATGTATATGTATAACCGAATCACTTTGCTGTACACCTGAAACTAACACAACATTGTTAATCAACTATGCTCCAATATAAAATAAAATTCTTTTTAAATGTACCATGAATGAATTTTAGCTATGAGATTAGAAGATTCAGGATAACTATTATTCTCTTACAGTGAAATTACTTGATACCATAAAGCATGATGGCACAAATATTGTTCATTAATGTCACTATAAGGTGAATTTTACTGTGGAACAATCAGTACTACTACTTATATATCTAGTCTTAACATTACTAACTGTTATCACTATAAACCAGTTTTATAGTGATATAAACAGCAGAGATAATGCTGTCAGGCTTTGGTATTAATGCCTCAAATAAACACACAAACATAGTGTCTAAAAATATCTCTTACAAACTGATACACAAAGACCAGTTTTTTTAAAAAGCCAGAGTATGTTGTTGTAACTCACAGCAAAACAATATGTCAGTGTGTATCTCTTTTAAATGTTTTGTATCACTTCATTTAACAAATATCTGAATTTATTTAATGTGAAATGATGGTAAATGGCAATCACAGCATTCTTTCCCAGAAATAGAGAAAAAGCATATGTCTTCTCTAAAGTCAATATTTATTTGATTGGAAAGAACCATGATAATTACTTATTGATTTAAAAATTGTTTAGAGTAATCCTTTAAAATATCTCTGTCAAAAGAGAACATAAGCCTTCAAGAAGTTATCCAATGCCCATATTTTCTAAAATACTCTCCACATAGAAACAAAACTAAATTCCAAATTGCATGCATGAGTAGCTACAACACATTGGTCATTTATTTTAAAAAATAAACACCTAATTTATAATATAAAATACTGATTTATAGTTACCCAACTTTTCCATCATTTGTATGATATGCAGCTGTATTTCAATTATATCCATAAAATAGAAAGGCACACTTTTAAATATTACTTAGCTTGCATTTTCGACAAACATTTGAAGACAAAAGAACATTAAAATAACCATATAAAATTATGGAAAGTTTTGCTCAATACTAGCTATTCTCAGTGAAAGTCAAGGTAATCATCATACCAGTGTGGAATACAATGCTATTAAAGTGTAAGGCACAGCACTAAAAGATGAAGTCTATTAAAAAGCAAATAAACATTAGAATAACTGTAAGTGGAGTATAATGTTTAAAAATTGTGACTTACTATATTGCACACCTGTAACATATAATACTGAACATCAAATATACTTCAATAAAAAAAGAAAAAAGCAAATTAATAAAAAAGCAAGACATATTACATAAGAGCTTTATGTTGTTTATCATGTTGTTATTGATGTTTATCATGCATTCCCACCTTTAAAATACACTTTAGGTAAAACCCAAGTACAAAAACATATCACATAATACTGACAAGTGAACCAAAATAATCAGAGAAGTTGAGAGACATTATGAATGGTCATTTAAATTAGGCTTAATAAAATGAGCAAAATTCCATCCATTCTTTATTAATGTCAGGCTAACAAGTTATATAACTACAGTGTGAGAGGCAACTGAGTTGGCATACTATCGGAAGATAGAGAAGAAAATAACTGATTCTAGGTGCAATTACTGTGGAAGAAGAACAATCAAATATAATCCTATCCTCATGGAGGTAACATATTATAATTTGAGATATTTCTTCTTTTTTACTATAGAGGTTTACAGTATAAATATCTATTTAAGTATTACTTTAGCTGTAACCCAACAGTTTAGGAATGTTGTGTTTTCATTTAAATTCATCTCAAAGTATTTTGTAATTTATTTTGTGATTTCTTCTTGGACAAACTGGTTATTTAGGTTGTTGTGGTTTAATTGCCACATTATTGTAAATTTGCCAAATATTCTACTGTTATTAATTTTTAATTTCATTGCATTGAGATAGAACATAGTTTGTATAATTTCTATCCTTTCAAAATTGCTAAGATATGTTTCATAGCCTAAAATAAGGTCTACCCTGGAGAGTGCTTCATGTGCACTTGAAAAGAATACATATTCTGCTGTTCTTGGAGGGAGGGAGTGTTCCTTAGATGCCTGTTAGGTCTACTCTATTTATAGTATTGTATATTACTATGCTGTGTACACTATGGGTCAGTTCTCTCTTCTCTATTTTACTATTGTCTTTTGTATTTTCTCAGAATTGTTTGAAAAAATTGATACACACATTTTTCTTTTGCAATAAGTTTATTTTTCCTTTGAGAGGGTCACTCAACACTTTCGGCACCTGCATACTAGTTCTCTGTCACGCTATCTGCAGAAAGAATTGAGCTTATCATATGGCCTGCGTGAATGAGCTTACTTTCCTTCACTCCTAATATTATGAATTATAACAAAGATTTTTCATTGCAAAACAATATAATAATATCATTACTATTAAGCTAAATGCCTTAAAGTCACAAAAACCAATAAAGCATTACAAGATGCCTTCTATTTAGCACTCAAAGCCTTCTACCCTGGTATGCCATTTCTTCCTTTCACCATGATACACTTCCAGTCTGATTTATCATTTCTTTGTGCCTGTAAATTCACAACCTTGTCTCCTTTGCACGTAGATTCTGATAATGACTTTTCCCTCCCACACTGTTCTTAGCTGAAACCCCTGTCTTTCATTCAGTGTGCATTTCGATACCACCTTCTCTGGAGCTTCCCTTAAATTTCCTGGAGCATATGGGAGCTCTTACTTCTAAGCTTCTACAATCCTTTTTTACTTATGAGACTTGTTACTGTTATTTTAACTGGAAAAAGAAGAAATCTAAGGAATTAAAAGTAAAATTAGTTCTTTGAGTTTCAGAAAACCAGGTTAACTCCTATCTTTCTTACTGATAAAATGGCTGTATTAATAACTATATCAGGTTGTCAAATATGCATAATGAAAGTAAGCTTATAAATACAATTTTTAAGCAATCAATAATTACAAGTTAAAACTAAAACTTAGTTTCCTTCAGTAAATTGTTTCATCTATGCTCTACTAAATCTTTGTTTGCTTGTCCTTTAAGAAATCTTGTGAAGATTTCAATCCTGTTTCTTTGATTGTTTCTTACTGGCTCGCAATACTTTGTATCTGACAGAAATTCAAATAATTGGCTCCCTCATGGGACCCATTTGTGAATTCTTTGTAGGTCCTATGGGACGGCCTCTGTACACAGTTCCCTGAAATGAAAGTTTAACTATCACTTGACTTTGTCCAACCTCTCAGTTCCATTCCTAGTGATATGATGCAGAGTAGCAAGACAGTTCCAGCCCACTCTCCTTTTGTGTCCACTCCGTCCATGGATAACTCACTCATATTTGTATAGTATAGTCAGCTATACTGTTGTCCGTATTCCCCTCCTACTAACTCTTTTCTCAATCTTATTCTTCTAGATTTAAATACACATAGGGAGATCAGCAAGTCTGTTACCTAATTAGAATCCAGATGGAAAATGAAATTCAGACCCACATCCAGTAAACATACCTAATTTCCAAAAATGATGCTGTTTGATACTGTTGGAGCATCCCACCTGTATAAAATAAAGGATAGAGGGCGTAACATCCCATCAAAAACAGTACAATTTAGACAGTACAATTGTGTGTGTGTGTGTGTGTGTGTGTGTATATACATAAAGAGGGACAGAGAGACACAGAGAGGAGAGGATATTTTTAAATGATGGCAGCAGAGACAGCTATGGCTATTTAGTCTCTTAGAAAACTTTAGAGGAAATGCACTTACTAGTTTTTGGAAACAAATTATTGGATACAAGAAAAGGTCTATATATAATAATTCCAAGTAAGCACTGACTACATCAATATTTGCATAGGATAAGAACTATAAATTCTAGATAAAGTATAAAAAACAATGACCTAATGGTATCAGAGAGTGAAAACACGCAGACAGATTCTAAAAGTGAGTGGAAATTTGGAGGAAGGGAACAGCACAGCGTAAGTTTCCCATTTTTATTACTTTAGTTTGAGTGTAGGCCATGATATTAATACAAGGAGACAAAACTTCTGATAGAAAACTCACAGTCTTTATGGGCTAAAAGAGCACAGTAAGAAATCAAGGCAAACATATCTACTGAAAGAAAAAAAAAATGAGGGTAGAATCTCTAAAAGATAATTAGCAGGTAGGGAAACACAATATTATGTGAATAAATTCTATGCAAATCACTAGATTATCCTGACAAATACCTATGTGGGGAAGACACAAAGTAATCCAGATAAAGACAAAATAAATTAACTGAAACATGAACTACCACCTAAGAGAAAGATTTTGTGCATTTTGAATCCAACCGTTAAGGAAGCCAATAGTACTTGACAAAATAAAAGGAAATCCAGAGTTTCCACCACATAGCATCATGATATCCAGTATAAAACCCAAAACTACCTGTCATAATGATAGTCAGAAAAAAGTGACATGTTCAGAGAAAAAAATAGTCCATGGAGATAGGCCCTGAGATGACCACTCATTGGAATTAGCAGACAAGAATATTAAAGCAGTAATTATAACTATATTTAATGATTATAAAAGTAAACATGCTAACAATGCAGGAAAAGAGAAAAATCTCAGCAGAGATGTGGAAACTATTATAAAATCAAATATGAATTATATAACTGAAATGTAGTAATATCTAAAAGATTGAGTAATGAAATCACTTTACCCTCAGATTTAAAAACAAAAGGAAAAAGGAGTGAATTTAACTTCTGCATATTAAAGCATAAAGCTACTCTATTAGCACAATACAGTAGTGCTTCTAAAATATCGCTATGCATCAGTGCAGCACTATAGAAAGCATAAAACCACTCTAAATACAAGTAACTATTTGGTATGTTATGTAGAGCGATAAAAAGAAATTGTGCATTTTTTCTATAAGTTATTTGAGAAAATAGGGCTTTGTAAGGATTAAATGAATTACTATATAAAAAGTACTTCAACATTGTATGACAAGTAGTATTATACAATATTTTCTACTTGGATTATTAATATTATTTTTGCTGATCATATGAGTATAGGTTATAATGGACTGTTTCTGGGAGGTAATTTTTCAACAAGTATATAGTGCCATAAATTTAGTTATACCCTTTGCCTTTATAAATCTACTTATCAAAATTTATTCTAAGATATGAGCAAGGCTATACAGAATTGTTGTAATAATATTGGTAACAATGTTAATGTCCAACAATAGTTGATGGATTAAAGGGATTGGGACAATTTATACTGCAAATAATTTTACAACTTAAAATCAAATAGTACTAGATTATTTTTTACAGAAGCAATGCAATATATAAAGTACTGTGTTAGACACAGTGCATCAACAGACATTTGTACCCCAATTTAACTTTACTACCTCCTATTATATATGTTAAATGTCAGAAATTTGCAATTACATCTACCTGTACAGAACATGGGTGCTCCAATGTTCTAATTCAGTGTGATGAGACATAAGAGGAAGACTGACTACAAACTTGCCAATGACTTTCCTTCATTGACAAAAGAAAAGAGGAGAGTAGTTGCTGGTATCACTCTTTCTGCCTTGAACATGGATATGAACCCTAAGCTGCAACACCCATCTTTCAAACATGAGGTAACAAGCAGTGTATAGTGGAATAGAAAGATAGAAAGAACTTGGATTATTGATGATATCATAAAGCTGCTGCCAAATCAGAAACTGTCTACCTCCATACATCCTGCAACATGAGCTAATTAAATATATATTTTAGTGTTAATACCACTGTTAAATTTTATACATACAGCCTGAAGAATTTCTAACATATACAGGATCTATCACAGTAAACCAAACTGAACAATAATAATACCATATGATAGGTACACCTTTTGGCTATGTACAAGTTACGGATATTACATCAGCCTGGTCTAATGGTCCAACGAATGTATCTCTTATGATATATTCTACAATACCAGGCAAATGACCCTAATCATGATGGGGTATAATTTGAAAAGATTTTCCACACTGGAGGATGAGATGATTGTGTACATTATTGTCCAAACCAGAGTACTTTTGGATTGAAGAATTCCTTTTAATAATTACAGAGTATAACAAGTGAATCAAACTATTTTGGGTAAACCAGGATATATGGTCTCAGTACTTTGGGTCCAGGGTTGTTATTCTTGTCAGGATATCTTGAATGAAAAATATAGATTGATATCTGGGAAGTAAATAAAGCTTTTTAAAAATAAGGAGTATAAAGGAGCTTGACTTCCGCAAGTTCTCTGGGCTATGTCAGTCTCTACTGCTTTTACTGGTCTATAATTTGTAGTCCAGGTGGCCCTTGTTCATTTCTACAATGCATATATTGACATATATCTTTGCTGCACTAAGGATCTGAGTTCTTAATGACAATCATGTTTATAGGTGGATACTGCTATCTCAACAATTTAAGAGAAAAGTTAATGTTTCTGAAAAAAACATAATAGAAAAAGAAAACTATTAAGCAGATGACAATTATAGGCAATTCAGTAACTTTATGTAAGAGACACCCATTATCCAAATGTTGTAGTTCCATATTTAAAAGTCATATGGAAAATAGGAGACCAGGGAAAAACTAATGATAGCAGCTCATGTTGATTGCTCAGTTCTGACTCAGCACATTTTGACAAGACTAAAGATTCTAAACAATTATTGAAAACAATTTTGTCAAAAATGTGCTTTCCCCCAAATCCATTGATAGTGTACTTTCAATTTGATTTTACTATTCTGATGTTTACCACTGAAATTTTAGCAATTAGGTAAAACTTTTGAAAAGAATAATGCTTTCAAATGCTTTACATAAGGGTGCATATCAGTGTTCTCCACAGATTAATAGTGATTCTACAAACCAAAAATAGGACTTATTTTATTGTATACAGATCTTCAATACACCACCAATTTTTGATAATATAATGGATACACCTGAACATTCACAATCAAGGTTCTTATAAACGATTTTTTTCTCTCACCAATTTCGGGAGGCCTCTTTTCATTAAGTTATTTCCCCCAGTTTCAAAGTGCTTTAAATACTCTTCCCTGATTTCCATGAACCTTAAATATTTAGTTTTTAGTCATCTGTATTACAAATACTTATGTCATTTTCAAAATAATGCAAACACTTAAATATGTCCATTTTCATATTTCTAAAATGAAAAGACCTCCATTAGCATATTTTTAGAAATGATGTTTTTTTGGTGGAGTCATATCAATTTTCTTATGGAAGAGATACAGTTTGGTCATAGTCTTTTAGTGTTTTATTTACTTATGTGCTAATCTCTATCAGACCTTGAAGTGTTTATCAATTTTCTTGTCACATTAAGATAAGATTATTACAGCTCTGTCAGCTGGTTTGCCTGATAAGAGTTTGTTTCAACTCCAGTTAGCAAGGATTCCTTTTGTAAAAGAAGATAATTCTTTTTTACCCATTTTTCTGTCTGCTTGGAAGTCTTTGCACTCTGTCGGTTGCTCGTGCAACAAAGCACTCAATTCAGAACTACCTCTCAAACTTAAAGCACTTTGTGGCTTTAATCCAGGATATTTAAGAAATTTGTAGTTTTCATATAGCTATGAAGACAGAATTTTCAATTTCTGATATGTGCAGAGATTGGAGAGACAAAACTTTTTCGGTCTTATAGATGTAATCTTTGGGAATTTCTATTACTTTAAGTATGTACACCATAGGGGCTTCCCTGGTGGCACAGTGGTTGAGAGTCCGCCTGCCGATGCAAGGGACACAGGTTCGTGCCCCGGTCCGGGAAGATCCCACATGCTGCAGAGCGGCTGGGCCCGTGAGCCATGGCCGCTGAGCCTGCGCATCCGGAGCCTGTGCTCTGCAACGGGAGGGGCCACAACAGTGAGAGGCCTGCGTACTGCAAAAAAAAAAAAAAAAAAAAAAAAAGTATGTACACCATAGGATTTAACTGCATTGCACAGGGCCTCTATGTTAGCTCACAGCCTGTGATATCTAAAGTGCTATTTAGTTCCACTCCAAAAGGATTTTGAAGAAGATAAATATAAATTTTCATCATAAAATTTCTAAGGAAAAATTCAACAGAAAATCAGACTAAAGGTAATAGATACTCAATTTTGAGTTTATATGTTCAGTTTTCAAGTTACAGGTAAACAACTTATTAACAAAATGTCTGTTTATGAACTAGTGTAAAGAATAGAGTGTGGGAATCAGGAGATTTAAGATCATTTTTTATTCTCCTTTGGCACCGTCTGGTTATAACTTTACCCAGCAGCTCCATTTTCAATTTTATTTCAATGTTGAAGTGGAAAAGTTTCAAAAGCCCTTAATTTTGTTGTCATTGTTGGTCACATTGCTAACAAGCTGCCATTCAATGTGTGGCACATTTCGGATAAAGGGGGACATTTGTGAAGGCCTGAGACATAATTCGTCCAGGGGCAGATTATGAAAAATTAACTGCAAGCTAGGTGTAACAACTGCTTTCTCTCAAACATAGGAAAATCATCAAATTTTACTTAGCACAACAACCAAAAAGTTTACCATAATCTAGCCTTTACTTATCCTTTGAATTTATTCTTTTACTAAACCCTCTTTTTTCATATTCTGTCCTTATTTGTGTTCCTCAAATGAGCCAGACTTCTATCTGATGATCTAGTACCAGGTTCCAGATTTTAGACCCTATATTCATCAAAACTTCTCAAATTTCTGCATCTTTGCCCTCCATAAAAAGATATGGAATGTTATAAAGGACTCTTAAATGTGAAACTAATGGGAGACGGGTAAATAATGAGGATTTCTCCATGTTGGTCTAGGAGGACAACCGTGCTTGTTACGTTTTGACAATGCAACTGGTCAAACGATTGTTACTTGAATTTTCAGTTTCAAAATCTGTTTTCAAACACCTTGTAGCTTTAGGGTAATACACTTACATGTACATATATAGATATATAATAGTAAAATATATATTTATATTTTTTCATTTCATCACACTCCTAGAAAACTGTATTTGCTTATACAACTAAATAAAAATGCTATAGAAGGCCAGACATTGGCCCAGAGTTTCCACAGTTCTTGTTTCTGCCATGCCCCCTGAGGACTGAGGGAATAAACACCTTAGCACACACTCAGAATAGCTGAGAAACACTGTTGGAGAGCTTTGCTACACTAGAGACCTGATAGAAAAAGACAGGAGACTGGAATACTTGACTGCTTCTTGCACTTGTTCCCCAGTACCCAACTTTTATGTGTCCATGGAGAACTCTAGGGAAAGGGAATCTCCTCAGTTATAAAGCTTGATCAAGGGAGTCACTCAATAAATAAATGCACTTGCAAAGTTCTGTTCACGTTATATTTGCTTTGATCCATAAAGACTATAAGATAGGATTCCTTTTTGTTTTCTCTAAATAGATTTTAGAATTGTTACAGTTTCTGTGGTGTATATGTATACATAAATTTCTATTAGGCTGTGGTATCAGGATTGACCACTTTGAGATATAACTGGGAGAAATTCACACTGAGCAGATATACTGTTGATTCAGTTTCCAGTGCAGTCATTAGATGTTACTGTGAAAGGGTTCATTCATGACTCTATATTGGATAATTGCATGAAACTGGGGTGAGGGGGCTTCCCTGGTGGTGCAGTGGTTGAGAATCTGCCTGCTAATGCAGGGGACATGGGTTCGAGCCCTGGTGTGGGAGGATCCCACGTGCCGTGGAGCAACTGGGCCCGTGAGCCTGAACTACTGAGCCTGCGCGTCTGGAGCCTGTGCTCCGCAACAAGAGAGGCCGCGATAGCGAAGAGGCCCGCGCACCGCGATGAAGAGTGGCCCCTGCTTGCTGCAACTAGAGAGAGCCCTCGCACAGAACCGAAGACCCAACACAGCCAGAAATAAATATAAAAATAAATAAATAAAGATTACTATTAAAAAAAGAACTGGGGTGAGGACATTCTTTAAAAAATTATAGTAAGGGAAAATATGTTTATGTGTATGGTCATGTGTGCTGGGCAATCCAAGGGGTAACCTGTGACTATTACCTTTTCTGGTAGCATCTCTATGCTCCAGTTTCTATTAGTAGAACTTACTCGCCTGACCACTTTGGGTTGGTGATGTAACCAATGTTGAGAAATCATAGTGCCCAAGGCCCAGGACAGATTGATCAAAGAACTGCCTGTACCTTGAGCCATGACCACTGGAATTCATCCACGGAATTTTCCTTCCTGACATCCTGGGGAAATATTCTCCTTTCTCTCTGGTATCAAGCTTTTAAGATAATAACTCAATATTATCTGAAATATCTGAAAGCATGCTGAAAAACACAAAAAAAGTGCAAACATCAAAAGTTTAAAGTTTAAAGAGTTTAAAGCAGAGCAAAGATGCAGACAATACCCTGGGTGACCAGTTCCTGAGAGAACTAGGGCTGTCCCATTTCCAGAAATGCTGCCCTGAATTCTTTGAGCTACTCAATGCCCATCAAATAAATTTTGTGTGTTTGTTTAAATCATTCTTTATTAGGCTGTGTTGAATTAGGTTTCTATCACTTGCAACTGAAAGACTCCTGAATAATGCAGTTAACCTTCAACTCTGACATTTTTAGCTTTTAAGATACTATGTTTGTTACCAGAAACATATCCAGGACTATATCAGTATTCAATAAATATGAAAAGGTTACTAATCAAAAATAGCCTTTCTGTAATTAAATTTGTCATTATTCTTTTAGGCTATACTATATTTAGTGATTCAATAATAACAACCATCTGAAATAGCTATTTATAAAAATGAAAGTGATGAAAACACATGACTAAGGACAATGAGTTCCTGCCTTTATTCATTTTCCTTAAACCATTTAAAATAATTTATGAGATTACACTTAATTGAAATAATATAGTTGAATTTAATATCAATTTTCACTAAACCCATCTTTATGAATGCCAGGATCATTTCTGTTTTGTTTGACACAGTGTCATGTAGAAGACATCCTGTTAACATTTCTAGAATTCAGAAATGACTTTAACTCCGCTACTTGCTTTCCTGTCACCCTGGGCTGCTGATCTCTCCTCTCTGAGCCTCAGTTTTCTCATCTTTAATAATGGATATAGGATAGTGACATGTTTTAAGAATTCAATTACTGTTTTCAATCTCAGAGTACAGACAATTGTCAAAGACAAGAAAATAAGGATTCACAGATCCATCTACTAGTGAATCTGTGACCTAGAATCAGTTACTTGACTTTATCCATAACTCTTAAGGAAGATTCTCTTCTATATCTCCCATCTCCATCAGTCTTGACATCAATGAATTATTTCTTCTTCAAGGAAATAATTTCAAGTAGTGAATATGATTACAAAACACAGAAACTTAAATTACCATAATATTCTGTGCAAGTTCTTTTATAAAATAGCTTAAAAACAGTTGCTATGTGGTTATATGTTATAAATAATATGTGAAAATTAATACCCCTAAAATTAGGTGTTACTGATACTTTTTTACTTGCTGTAAATGTATAGATGAAAATAACAGACCAATAAACTGAAGATAAGTATAAGGTAAGATTGACAAGGGATATCTTTGAAAGAGTAATCCCTGGAAAAACCTAAGGAATCTAGAAAAAATACTGCAATAAAATTAATGTTTTGCCAATTGGCTGGATGTAAGATCAATATACAAGTATAAATTTTAGTCTATGTGTTATTAATGAGCCTTCCTGAAAAAAATTAATAGGACACTTTCAAAATGGCATCAAAAATTTTTAGAATAAATTTAACAAAAGAAATGCAGGACCTGAATACTTAAAAACAAAAAGCATTTCAGAGAGAAATTGAAGAACATCTAAATAATGAATAGTCATTGAAATTTCATGACTTGGATTACTCAATATTATTAAAATGGCAATTTACCCCAAATGTGTATATGGATTAAACACAATTACTATCAATATTTAAGGCATTTAAAAACTGTAGAAATTTATAAACTAGTCCTAAAATTTATATGGAAATATTAAAGAATTATAATACCCATAACAATCTTGAAAATTTAGAAAAAATTTGAGGACTTATGTTACCTGATTTCAAAATTTAATATAAAGGTACAGCAACTAAGACATTGTAGTACTGGTATGTGAAGAGACACATGGTTAGAAGGCCCAGATATATAGTGTATAATATTATCTAGTTTGCTAGATATTTGTTGCATAAATTTAAGAACTTTTGCATATACGCTCATGAGAGATAATTGTTTACACTTTTTCATCTCTTGTTATGTGTTTGTCTGGCTTTAATAAAATATTAACATTAACCTCAAATATGAATTGATAAATGTTTTCTTCCCCCATATTTTCTGTAAAAATTATGTATGATTAGTAGTATTTCTTTTTAAGTATTTGCTAGAATTCAGCAATAAAATCATCTGGGCCTGAGTTTCTTTTTGTGGAGAGACTTTTAAAGTCAATTTATTTACTTGTTATGAGTCTTGGGTTTTCCATTTCTTTGTGAATCAATTTTAGTAAGAAGGGCATTTCTAGGAATAAGTCCACTCAATGTAAGTAGTATAATTATTTAAATACATCTATTCATAATATTATCTTATTATATCTCCTCTTTGATTCCTGATTTTTGTATTTGTTTCTCTTCTCCTTTTATTATTTACCAATAAAAGTAAAGGATTATGATTTTTTTTACCTGTTCTAAGAATAAACTTTGGTTTCAATGATTTTTCCTAGTTGCTTCTATTTTTTCTATTTATATTTTCTGAATTTATTTGTTTCTTATGCTTAATTTTCTCTTTTTCTAGTGTTTAGGGTGAAGCTTAGATTATCATTTTTTTCTAATATAGATGTTTAAAATCGATGATTTCATATTAAATGTTGCTTTGGTTTCACCCCATACATTGATAGTTGTGTGCTAATTTCTATTCAGTTTAAAGTATTTTTTAAGTTCCTTTGTGAACTCTTTGACTCATAAATTATTAATTATTACATGGTTTAATTTCCAAATATTTGGGACTTTCTTCCAATTTATTTGTTATAATGATTTCTAAATTGACTCTACTGTGGTCAGAAAATATATTTTGAGTAATTTCAATCTTTTTAAAATTTTTTGAGACTGTTTTATGGCCTCCATCGTGGCCTTTCACTGGGAATGTTCCATGTGTATTTGAAGAGAATTTTTCTTTTGTCTTGCTGGAATAAGCGTTCTTAAACTTCAGTTGAGTCAAGTTAGTTGATAATGTTACCTTAATCTTAAATATACTTATATATATTCTGTCTAGTTTTTCTACAAAAAATCAAGATTGGGATATTAATATTTCCAAACTTCTCTATTTTTCCTTGCTAATGTGTCTCTTTTTGTTTCATGTAATGTTAAGGGCTATTCTTAGGTGCATATATCTTTATGCTTGTTATATCTTCCCAGATGTATTGGCCCTTTCCTTATTGTAAAACACAACTTTATATCTGTAGAAATATTTCTTGTCTTAAAGTCTATTCTAAATGATCAATTAATATAACCACTCCTGCTCAGTTACCATCATTATTTCATGATATGATTTTTTCCATTTAAAAAATTTTTAAACATATTTGGAAATACAGTTGAATCCCAAATTTTACACTCTCTGAAAATATCTATATGTTTATGAGAATGTTTAGTCTATTCTCACTTAATATAATCATTCATATGGTTGCATTTATGCCTGATATTTTGCTATTTATTTTTTATACTTTTGTTTTCTCCATTGATACTACATTCACTGTGTTTAACAAATATTACTGGTGCACTATCCTAATTCTTCTGTCAATATTTTACCTAAATTTTAAAATCTTTTTTTAGTAGTTGATCAAGAAATTACAATATACATCTTAATTTATCATTATCTCCTTCAGGTTACAATTTTTTTTTTTTAAATATAGCAAACTTGTTCAAATGTACTAATACTTTCGCCCCTTCCCTGTTTATTTTATTATAATCATATACATTGTCTATTTATTATAAACCCAATAAAACAGTGCTACAAGTATTGCTTTATATAATCTTATGTTAGTTTTAAAAATTAACTAAAGTTAAAAATATTTCATGAAGTCTTTTGTATTTTCCAATATATATATTTTTTCTTTTGCTCTTTATTTTTTCTTATGAATTTCAGTTACTCTATGGTGACATTTCCTTTTAGCCTGAAGGAATTATTTTGTTGTCAATTGTACAACAGATCCCTTAGCAACAAATTCTCTCAAAGTTTTCTAATTATGGGGATGTATTTATTTTACTTTCTAAAAGGTTTTTTGAATGGTATAGAACTTTTGGATAACAATTATTTTCTTTAAAAACATAACATTTGTAATTTCTCTTTCCTTCTGGAATCATTTAAGATGAGAATTCAGCTGTAAATTGTATAGCTGTTCCTTTGAATATGATGACATTTTCTTCTGTTACTATCAAGATTTTGTCTGTCTTTCGGCACTTTGACAATGATGTGTTTAGCATGAATTTGTTTGTGTCCATCCTACTTGGAATTTAGTAAGCTTATTAGATCTTTAGAGCTGTTGTTTTTTGTTTTTTGTTTGCGGTACACGGGCCTCTCACTGTTGTGGCCTCTCCCGTTGCGGAGCATAGGCTCCGGACGCGCAGGCTCAGCGGCCATGGCTCACGGGCCTAGCCGCTCCGCGGCATGTGGGATCTTCCCGGACCAGGGCACGAACCAGTGTCCCCTGCATCAGCAGGTGGACTCTCAACCACTCTGCCACCAGGGAAGCCCTTTAGAGCTGTTTTTAACTTACATTTATTTTTCAGTCATGTCTTTTAATATATTTTTTCTTTCCTTTCTCTCTTCTCCTCTGGGATTCTCATTTCACATATATTTGTATGCATTTTATGTTCTCCCACAGATCTGAAGCCTTGTTTGTTTGTCTTCAAATGAACTTTTCTCTTTTGTTTTGTAATATATATATATATAATTTATTTATTTATTCATTTAGTTTTTGGCTGCGTTGGGTCTTCCTTGCTGTACACAGGCTTTCTCTAGTTGTGGCGAGTGGGAGCTACACCTCTTTGTGGTGCATGGGCTTCTCATTGCAGTGGCTTCTCTTGTTGTGGAGCACGGGCTCTAAGACGGGCAAGCCTCAGTAGTTGTGGCAGGCGGGCTCAGTAGTTGTGGCTTGCAGGCTCTAGAACACAGGCTCAATAGTTGTGGCACATGGGCTTAGTTGCTCTGCAGCATGTGGGATCTTCCCGGACCAAGGATCGAACCCGTGTTCCCTGCATTAGCAGGCAGATTCTTAACCACTGTACCACGACGGAAGTCCCCCAAATGTACTTTTCTTTTCATTGTTCACATTTTATAATTTATATTTATCAAAATTCAAGTTCACTGATTTTTTTCACCTGCCACTCTAAATGTCTACTAGGATTCATACCTTTTACAGTACTTTGAAGGATGTTTACAATAAAGATGTGGATAGATATATGGGCTATGCTTCATAACAAGCTTAATCATAAAAGGATTTAAGTAGGAAATCATTACTTTTCCTTGAAATTGGAAAAGTTAATGCTCAATTTTTCTAACGTTTCTAAAATTGAGAATTTTGTCTTACAATGGAATAATCTGTCTATTTTAACATACCAATCATATACTTTATTAGTGTGGTTTTATGTATAAAATCCGTAATTTAATAAACATTTACTTGTGAGTACATATATAGTTTAGAAATACATTTATCCTCTTATTGGTTGAATAATATTAATTTTACTTTATTTTTGTAAATAAAGATTTGGGGAAATCTCCAGAGATTAGGTATTTGGCCTATGAGTAAATACTTCTGGCAGCAGAAGACTAACTCTTAGTGAAATCAGTCTGATTGCTTACATGAAATCCATTAGAAAGTCCATTCTGATACTCTGTTAAAATATTTCCAAAAGGAAATACAGTAATCGAGGAGATGTTTTTGTCAGTAAAGTTAAGCAGAAGATGCAACTCCATTTTTATATTTTTATGTATACTGCTGTTAACATAGTCTATTATAACATTAGCTGCTTGGAAAGAGGCTTAACTCTTTTCAGCATATAGATTACAAGTAAGACTAAGTCAATCTGCTTGTTTCTAGAAATATGTATAATAGTAGTTTGCAGATAGCATGAAGAAATGTTTTTGTACTATCAAACGAATTGTTAATCATATAAATCTTCCCACTTTGTTGCTCTCAGTCTGAGTCTTGAATAGTTTAGTAGAATGGATATAAGGAAGCTCATCCAAACACTGAATTAAAGCAAAAAAAAATGCATACTTAACAATTCTCTATTTTATATGCAATAAAATTATAGGTTTTTAAAAGAATTAGTCCACAAAAAAGACAAAATAAACAGAAGTATATAGCGAACACATCCCAGTGTTGGCAAACATACCCAGCATGTGGGCTTCTATCCACTCTATTCACAGCCAATGTTTTCAGATCATCTTCTGTCCTTAGCCCTCTTAAATATGTCCCTTTAAAAATTAACAAAAATTAAGCCTTTACTAAATCTCAAGAATGAAATCAGCTATGTTTGAAGTATAGTAACTTTGATAATTTATTCTAAATTCCATCATCCTATACATATTTTTACTTGGCTTAATTCAATATTTTATTATCTATACCTTAATTGCTATTTGACCTCCACCTAAGTACTCATTATCTACAGACAAGCTGAATGTGTATAAATATTTCACAACTGAAAATGTAAACTTTTCTTTTAAAAAAGGAGGCCATTCCTCCAAAAGTGCCAAGCAGTGTTTTCAATGTTTACTGTACACTGTCATTAGTTATAACAACCCCTAGATGTAGGGACTATAGTCATTTCTATTTAACAAGTGGAAAAACTGAAGCATTGTGAAGTTATTCAATATGCAAAAGGGCATACATCTATTAAATGGCAGATCCAGGTTTGAAATCAATGTGCACAGGCTCCAGAGCCTATGCTCTTAATCACTTTGTTATTGAAAAACATGTACCATGATTCTTTATAATCAGTAGACTTTTAAAATGGAAATAAACAAATCCAGTCATATCTTTGGATTCAGAGTTATGTTGTATTAGTGAAACACTGGATCACTCAGTAAAGACAAGTAACATATTCTATGTTTAAACTGCCTAGAAGCAATCACTGCCTTTAAAGGGAATTCATATGATATGAACTTCAAGACTGAAGGCCATAAAAAAAGAATGAAATAATCCCATTTGCAGCAACATGAATGGACCCAGAGATTATCATACTAAGTGAAGTAAGTCAAAGAGAATGACAAATACTGTATGATATCACTTATGTGGAATCTAAAAAAAAAAAAAAAGATACAAATGAACTTATTTACAAAATGGAAACAGACTCACAGACATGGAAAACAAACTTATGGTTACCAAAGGGGAAAGGGGGGATGAAGGATAAATAAGGAGCTTGGGATTAACAGATGCACAACTACTATATATAAAATAGATAAACAACAAGGTCCTACTGTATGGTACAGGGAAATATATTCAACACCTTGTAATAACCTAAAATGGAAAAGAATCTGAAAAAGAATATATATATGTATATATATGTACATATATATACATATATATAAACTGAATCACTTTGCTATACACCAGAAACTAACACATTATAAATCAATTACACTTCAATAAAACAAACAAAAAAGATGCAGAAATTAACTCAATTGCTCTGACAATTTTATAAAATGATATAATTTCATATAAAATAAACATGAATTTATTTTAGTCTCCACGTAATAGAGAAAATACTGAAAAAAGGGAGGGAGAAATATATGTAATGATACACACCAAATTTACAAATAGGACAAAGCTGGGTAGGAGTGACGGATAAAGACTTCCCCTTTTTTATTTTCTATGCCTCAAATTTATTAATTTTTTTCTAATAAGCATACAGTCTCTTGAATGTTAAAATTAAAAATTTAAATCAATGAATACATCTACACTGACCTAACCACTAAGGGACTCAAGGGAACATGGTAAATACATATAATATATAGGTGGAGTAAACATATATTTCTCATGTTGAATCTCTCTATCCAAGAACATGGTATTTATTTCCATTTGTTAAAGTCTATTTTTGTGAGTTGCAAGGTGTTTTAAAATAATTACTTAATTAAAAAAAATGTTTCAAGTCAAGACATGCAGGCCAATTAAAAATGAGAATTATGTGAAAAGCATATGAAATAAATTTTTAGAACATCTTGCAGATAAATCTTTTACAAATATTTTCACCCAGTCTATGGGTGGTCTTCTTATTCTCTTGTCAATTTCTCTTGCACAGAAGAAGTTTTAATTTTAGTGTAGTATAGTTTATCAATTATTTCTTTCATGGACCATGCCTTTGGTGTTGTATCTAAAAAGTAATCACCCTACCCAAGATGATCTAGATCTTTTTCTGTTCCCGTCTATGAATTTTATGTTTTGCATTTCATTTAAGTCTCTGTTCCACTTTAAATTAATACTGTGGAGGGTAATGGGCTGTGTCTAGATTTTTTTTTTTTTTTTGCATGTGGATGTCCAATTGTTCCAAAACCATTTATCTTTCTATATTTGCTCCATGGTATTGCCTTTCCACCTTTGCCAAATGTCAGTTGAGTATGTATATATATGGAGGTCTATTTCTAGATTCTATATTCTGTTCTGTTGATCTACTTGTCTATTCTTTCACAAATACCAGACTCTCTTGATTATTATAGCTTTATTTTGTCTTGAAGTCATGTAGTGTCCTCCTGAAACTTTGATCTTTTCCTCTAATATTGTGTTGGCTATTCTGAATCTTTTGACTATCTATATAAACTTTAAATCAGTTTGTCAATATCCAAAATAACTTGCTGAGATTTTTACTGGAACTGTTATGAATCTATAGATCAAGTTTGGAAGAAATGACATCTTAAAATTGAGTCTTCCTATCAATGAACATAGAATATCTATTTATTTAGTTCTTTGTTATCTTTCATCAGAGTTTTTTAGTTTTTCTCATATAGATCTTATACTTATTTTATTAGACTTATACCAAAGTATTTCATTTTGGGGTGGGGGGGCTGGTAAGATAGTGTTGTATTTTTAAATTCAAATTTCACTTGTTCATTGTTGGTATATAAAAGAGAAATTGGCTTTTATATATTAACCTTGTATCCTGAAAACTTGTTATACTTGCTTATTAGTTCCTAGAGTTTCTTTGTTGATTCTTTTGGATTTTCTGCATAGAAAATCATGCCATCTGTGTACAAAGACAGTTTTATTTCTTCATTCCCAGTCACTGAACATTTTATTTTCTTTGCTTGTCTTACTGCATTACCTAGGACTTCCAGTATGATGTTGAAAATTGATAGTAAGAGGGGACACCCTTGCTTTGTTTCTGATCTTAGTGAGAAAGCTTCCAGTTTCACAGCATTACGTATGATGTTAGCTGTGGGTTTTTGTGGATATTCTTTATCAAGTTGAGGAAATTCTTCTTGATTCCTCGCTGACTGAGAGGTTTATGTTTTGTTTTGTTTTGTTTATATCATAGATAGGTGTTGGAGTTTTTCAAATGCTTTTTCTGCATCAATTGTTATGATCATGTGATTTGTTTTCAGTCTGTTGATATAATGGATTACATCAGTTGATTTTTGAATGTTGAACCAGCCTTGCATACCTAAAATAAATCCCACTTGGTCATGATGTATAATTCTTATTATACATTGTTGTATTCAACTTGCTTTTATTTCAAGAATTTTTGCGTCTATGTTCAAAAGAGGTATTTATCTCTAGTTTTCTATTGTTGTAAGGTCTTTGTTTGGTTTTGGAATTAGCATAATGCTAGCCTCCTAGAATGAGTCAGAAAGTACTCCTGCAGCCTCTATCTTCTTGAAGACATTATAGAGAACTGGGTAAAATTTTTTCCTTAAATGTTCAGTAGAATTCACCAGTGAACCCATCCAGGCCTGGTGCTTTCTGTTTTGGAAGGTCAATTATTATTGATTCAAGTACTTTAATAAATATAGGTATATTCTGATAGTTTATTTCTTCTTCAATGGGTTTTAGCACATTGTATCTTTTAAGGAACTGGCTCATTTCACTTAGGTTACTAAATATGTGAACATAGAGTAGTTCATTTATTATCTTTTTAATGCATATAATTAAATAGATTCACTTACTATCATTTTAATATACATGGGATCCATAGTGATAGTCCCTCATTCATTTGACATTGGTAATTTGTACCTTCTCTTATTTCTTAATTAGCCTGGCTAGAGATTTATTGATTTTATTGATCTTTAAAAGAAAAAAAAAAACAGCTTCTGCTTTCAATTTTCTCTATTGATTTCCTGTTTTATTTTCATTGATTTCTCCTCTATTATTATTTTTTCCTCTGCTTAATTTTGATTTAATTTTATCACCTTTTCTTGTTTGTTTGTTTCCTAAGGTAGGAGCTTAGATTATTGATTTAAGGTTTTTCTTCTTATTTTTTTAAAATTTTTATTGGAGTATAGTTGCTTTACAATACTGTGTTAGTTTCTACTGTATCTTCTTTTTTAATATATGCATTCAATGCTACAAACTTCCCATGAAGCACTACTTTTGCTGTATTGAATGATTTTATTTTTATCTTCATTTGGTTCAAGATATATTTAAGTTTCTCTTAAGATTTCTTATTTGACCCAGGTATTATTTAGAAATATGTTGTTTAATCTCTGTGACTGTTAATACTATGTATCAACTTGACTGGTCACAACATGCCCAGATTAAATATTACTTCTGGGGTATTTCCAAATGAGGTCAGCATTTGAAATAGTGAAGTCACTAAAGTAGATTACCCTCCCAAATGTGGGTGAGCATCATCCAATCCATTGGGGGCCTGAATAAAACAAAATGTGAGGGAAGGTAAAATGTCCACCCTTTTTTCTGCGTAAGTGATTGTGCTGGGATATCTCTTCTCATCTTCTCCAGCCCTTAGGCTGAGAATTACCCCTGATTCACAGGATTTCAGACTTGGGCTGAATTATACCACCAGCATTTCTGGTTTTCCAGCTTCCAGATGTTATATTATGGGACTTCACAGCCTCCATAATCACATGAGCCAAGTCTTAATAGTAAATAAATAAATTTCTCCTACTGCTCTGTTTCTCTGGAGAACTATGTCTAATACAATCTGTAAGTATTTTGAAATTTCCTATCTTTCTGTTATTTATTTCTAGTTTAATTTCATTATGATCTAAAATTAGACACTGTATGATTTCCATTTTTAAAAATTTGTTAAGGTATGTTTTGTGGCACTAGCTGTGGTTTGTCTTTGTGAATATTCCATGTATTCTGCTGGATGAAATAGCTGATAGGTATCAGTTATATCCAATTGGTTGATGGTGCTTTTGAGGTCAACTATGTCCTTACTGATTTTCTGCCTACTGGACTTGTCATTTTCTTATAAAAGAGTGTTTTAGTCTCCAACTATATACATGGATT
Source organism: Grampus griseus (assembly GCF_964374135.1). Classification (NCBI taxonomy): domain Eukaryota; kingdom Metazoa; phylum Chordata; class Mammalia; order Artiodactyla; family Delphinidae; genus Grampus; species Grampus griseus. The sequence goes on from NC_138997.1 coordinate 66,462,162, forward strand.
TACTTATTTCTCCTTGCAGTTCTATCAGTTTTTGTCTTACGTATTTTGACACTTTGTTGTTAGGTGCATACATATTAAGGATTTTTATGCCTTCTTGAAGAATTGGCTCCTTCATCATTGTACAATGCCCCTCTTTATCCTTGATAATTTCCCTTGCTCTAAAGTCTGCTTGTCTGAAATTAATATAGCTTCTCTCACTTTCTTTTGATTACTGTTAGCCCAATATATCTACCTCCATCTATTTACTTTCAATCTACATGCATCTTTTTATTTAAAGTGGGTCTCTTTTAGACAACACATAGTTGGGTCTTGCTTTTTGATTCATTCTGACAATCTTTTTTAAGTGGTGCATTTAGATTATTGATGTTCAAAGTGATTATTAGTTCAGTTGGATTAATATCTACCATATTTGTTACTGTTCTCTATTTATTTCTCTTTCTCTTTGTTCCTAACATTTTTTCCACTGGTTGTCTGCTTTTTGTGGTATTTATTGAGTATTCTTTTTTATTCTATTTTCTCTCATTTCTTAGCATATCATATATATTTTTTTTTAGTGTTTCTAGTGTTGGCTATAGAATTTACAATACAAGTAATCCAAGTCCCCTTTCAAATAGCACTACATAACATGTAGTAGAGTACTTTAAAATAAAAATAATATTGATTTCTCCCTTCCATTCCTTGTGTCATTGCTGTTATCCATTTCACTTATACATAAACATATATATATACATATATAAAAACATGTTTATATATATTTATTTTTACTTAGTTATATATATGTAAACATACTTATTCAAATACTTTGTTTTTATTATCTTGAACATACTTTTATCTGTTATATCAATTAAGAATAAAAGTAATACAATTTTTTATTTTACCTTCACTTATACCATCTCTCATGCTGCTCCTTTCTTTATATAGATATGAGTTCCTGACCTATATTATTTTCTTTCTCTCTGAAGAATTTCTTTAATATTTCTGTCAAGGCAAGTCTACTAGCAACAAAGTTCCTCAATTTTTGTTTGTCTGAAAAACTTTTTATTTCTCCTCTACTTTTGAAGGATTTTTTTTTTGCAGTGTACAAAATTTCTAAGTTGGTCATTGTTTTCTTTCAATACTTTAAATATTTCACTTCAGTCTCTTCTTGCTTACATAGTTTCTAAGGGGAAATAAGATATAATTCTTATCTTTGTTCCTCTGTAAATAACATATTTTTTCCCTTTGGTTTCTTTCAAAATTTTTTCTTTATCTTTGATTTTCTGCAATTTGAATGTGGTGTATCTAGGGATAGAGGGACAGATTTTGGTTTTTACTTTTTTATTTGTTTGTTTTGTGCTTTTATTCTGTTTAGTGTTCTCTGACTTTCCTCAATCTGTGGTTTGATGTCCGAATTAATCTGCGTAAATTCTAAGTCATTACTGATTCAAGTATTTCTTCTATTCCTTTCTCTCTTTTTTCTGTTTTGGGTATTCCTATTACACATAAGTTATACATTTTGTAGTTGTCCCATAGTTTTGGGATAGTCTCTTTTTTTTTTACAATTTTTTCCTGTTTTCTTTTTAGTTTTGCAAATTTCTGTTGACATATTCTCAGGCTCAGAGTCTTTCCTCAACCCTAGCATTTCATTTTAATTCTTTCTTGGAATTTCCATTTCTCTGCTTATAATACTCATCTGTTCTTGCATGTTGTCTATTTTATCCATCAGAACACTTAGCATAATCATTATTTTTTTAAAATTCCCACTCTGATAATGACAATTCCAACAGCTCTGCCACGTCTTGTTCTAATGCTTGCTCTAACTTGTTTATTATATATTTATTTATTTTGCCTTTCGATGTGCTTAGTAATTTTTTTTCTTGATAACCAAACATAATGTACCATTTAAAAAGAACTATGGTTGATAAGCCTTTAGTACTATAGTAGTATGGTGTGTCTACATTAGACATATTCTGTAGTCCTATGATGAAGTCTCGATCTAAGTCCTTAGATAGTATCTCTTAACTCTGAACTTCACCAGTGCTTAGTTTTTTTCCTCCTTTAGGACAGGATGGCTAGAGCAGTATATAGTTGAGTATATGTCTTCTCCCAGGTCAGTTAAGCTCTGAAATAGCTCCAGTGGTTTAAGCTCTAGTAATATAACTTCTCTTGAGGGAAAGGGTTATACAAAAATTTTCTGGCATATTTCCAAATGGTTAGTTTTTCCCTCCCTCTACCAGAAGCAGGAGGGAATTTTTCTTTGATATTCACTGTGGGAACTTGGTCAAGTTACTGGAGGTAAAACCCAGAGAAGTATGGGTGTACCCTATGACTGGGTTTCCCTGTAGTTTTTAATTCTCAGAATTGCCTACAATGAGCCTCCAGTAATTTGTTGATTACAATTTGCTTTTCCTGCACTGACACTGTTCCCACAGAGATTTCTGCTGGTGGGTTTCTCCTCCAGTAATTTGTGATTCTCTATATTCACCTGTCTTTCTAATTATGAAGGCTGCAGTTTGCCCTATAACCTCACTTCTCTGACAGCACCAAGAAACATTGTTGAATTTTCGACTTCTTTGTGTTTCTTTTATAGTTGTTGTTAAGATAGAATGAAGACTTCCAAGTTCTTTACATGTTGGACGAGAATCCAGAAACCTTTATTTTTTAATATTTGTTTTATAAGGTGCTACATTGCTCTAAATCCTTAACTTGGAGTACATGTGACTAATAAGCTGCTGTTGGTCTCATATGTCCAGTGACTGGTGCCGTGTGTCTAGCCACCCTCTTGACCCTAGAAGTCTCTCCAACAACAGGGTGACTAGGAGGTGATTGCAACACTAGTTGATAAGATTTAAATAAATAAATGAATAAATACATATTTCTTTTGATATACATATTCATTATGAATAATCTGAATATTATTATTTATAATACTCAATCTTATACCTAAGATTTAAATGTGTATTTATTTCCATATTCATATTATCTTGAAAATAGACAAGTAATTTCTGGGGAAGAGATAAATTATTATTACTTATTTTCAGGAATAATTGATATCTACCATATTTGTTATGGTAGATGTCTCTTCTTTGTCCCAATTCTTTCTCCCTGTGGGAATCTGATGAGAGCTGGATGTCATCCTATACATGTTGGAGTTTGTGTTGTAGACATAGAATCCCAAAATTCAGATTAATTTCAGGAAACTTATCTAGAATTATATTTTGAAGGGTTTTTCTTTCTTTGTTTTTCATTGTCAACTCTAATTATGTATACTTTAGATTACCTTTTCCTAGATTCTATATCTACATTTTTTCATTCTAATTTACTGTATTCTTTCTCTTTATTTACCTGCATCATTGTATTAATATTTTCTATCTTTCGTGTTCTCACGATGCTTTCTGCCATTTCTACTTTCTTCTGTGTTTTTTACTTATTCTTTACTTATGAATTTTTATGTTTTCCTTTCATTTTGTCAGAACTTATTTCACATTCCAATGTTGTATAGTCATCAGGTTCTAGTTTCTGTTCAGCTTTTATTTAAGTTTTTGCATGTCTATCTTTAGTGTAATTTCATAAATCTGCTTAGTTTTAAAAAATATGTTGGAATTTGTTATAATGATTTTGTTGTTGAAACATTTTTTTCTGGTGAGATTTTATAATTACTAGGATTGTTCTATAGAGTCTTTTAATATTTTGTCCATATTTACTTCTATGGATCTTTGAGTATTCCTTTTCTGGCACTTTCGTTGGACTAAATTAATTTTCTTGCACTAATGACAGGAGGTTTCAGTGGAGTGCATAAAAAGGGGAGTTTTTCAGGCTTTACAGTTTAAGGTCTCCCTCCTCTGTTATTGCAGTGGTGAACTATCTCCTTAATTCATGCCATCTCTCTGCAGCCATCCCTCTTATGACACTTAAAAACCGAATCTATTTCATGGGGACTTCAACTGATAATGTGGGTTTTCTTTGATTTCTTTACAGTTAGCTATCACCAACAGACAAAGTCCTTTCTTCAAATGTAAAGCAGTCACTTTTAGAAGATGTATTTGGCAGGGACTTTATGAGATCAGGCACCTCTGGGCACTCCTACACATTTTTGTGCCTCTTTCTTCTCAATCCACAGTGACAATATTACACTTACCACAGACTCCTATCAGGATGAAGTTTTTTTCTTTTGGAAATGGATATGTGCTAGAGATTTCTGAAATATGCAACCAAAAGAAGCTGTTCCTCATCAAGGTATTTCCTTGACTTCCTATGTGGGCTTTTCACTGGCTTATTCTTTTGGCCACATTTTCACCAGATATGAAATTTGGAGGATTTTCTGTGTCCTAACTTAGCTGAGAATGTAGCTTTTTATCCTTTTTATTATCTTTGATGCTTTGGTTAGTTTTCTGAATAAGAAGTGAAAGAATTAAAACTAAATTTTTGCTTGCCCTTACCAAAAGTGAACACTTCTCCCTTAAAATTTTCTGTATATGTGTTTAATTTTTGATATACACTTTCATGTGATTTCTACTTATTTCTATTTATTATTTAGACAAAAATTTGATATATCCTTTACGGTGCAATGGTTTAGAAAAAATTGAAACCAAAGGCCATTAAAAATAGGTCTTAATTATTCTCAACAATCTATTACAGTGCATGTGTCCATGCATGCAAGAAAATATTAAATTTTGTTGAAAAGAAAAGATTTTACCTGGCTCATTTTATAATATTACTAACACCCAAAATGAAGCACTCAATTAGAATTTGTACTTTTGGAATAAAAATTGGAATATACATAGTAAAGAGGGAAATATAGTTATGCATTAAATATTGGGATTTAGGGCACTTGGTGGTTGTGTAATAATTTCTGACTCACAGTAAACATTTTAATTCTATAAACCTGTTCCCAAATTCTTTTAGCATTACTCAAGAATTTGCTGGAGATGCCTTTCAAACTTAAAATAACTCTCACTTTCTCTGTCTCTTTCTCTCTTTCTGTCTTTCTCCTACTTCTATTCCAATTAATGTAACTTATATTATCAACCCAAATTATTCTCTGTCTCTCATCTGTCTCTCTCTCTCTCATACTACTACTCTAATTAACGTAGTTTCACTTATCAACTCCAATAATTACCTTCGGATATCAATATCAAAATCTGCTGTCTTTGAAGTTATTTGCTGGAAAGTTAAATGACAGATGTAGACATAAATACAAATAAATTGTGTAAGCATAATTACTTTTGCCTGGTCTAAGCAATTATTATCACAATGAATAGCTTGAAAATTCTTCAGCTCAATTTTTTGGAAAAGAACTGTGTTAAAATCCATAGTATCTCAAGTTGTAGGCAATTAAACATTATTGGTAACACTAGAACTAAATATTATATGTATGCATATTATATATAAAACACTAAGTATTATATATAATGTAACTATATATAATATATAATATAACCATGAAGGAAAATAATCTTAGCACTTCATGCTGACTTTGTGCTATATAGTTTTGTTTTTTTTTTTTTTTTTTGCGGTACGCGGGCCTCTCACTGTTGTGGCTTCTCCCGTTGCGGAGCACAGGCTCCGGACGCTCAGGCTCAGCGGCCATGGCTCACGGGCCCAGCCGCTCCGCGGCATGTGGGATCTTCCCGGACCGGGGCACGAACCTGTGTCCCCTGCATCGGCAGGCGGACTCTCAACCACTGTGCCACCAGGGAAGCCATATATAATTTTAATAGTGAGGATTCTGTCTGCAGATAAACCTCAACATTAGATGTTTTTTTTTTTTTTACCCACAATATTTTAAATAACTTCACTGCTCATTCAGAAAGCTATAAATATACTATTTACAAATTAATATTGTTCTGATGTGTACAAAATATATAGAAGAAATCTACTTGAATTAGTGATAGCATAAATTAAATTCTGTAAAACACATAATTTGATGAGACGAAAGTTGTCACCATCTAAATATAAGTTAGGACTAAGAAAATGTCTAGGAAAGTTATTTGTAATACTATGCAAAAACTATTTGTCAGTGTAGGGGTGGAGGTTAGAGGAGATATGACAGGAGGCCTAAGAATAGGTGAATAATATTGAAATCCATCTGATGTTGCAGATGCCTAGATCTAGTTAAGAGGAGAAGAAGAATCCAGCTATTCTAAATTTAAAACTCCAAAGACCACTTTTTGCTCGTCCATGATGTCCTTTCACGTGCTTATAAGTCTAGGAACTGTTTAAACTTTGGTCTTGTTAACAGGGCTAGTTCCTTTCTTCCTGACCACTCAGTTTGTTTGGATTTTGGGAGAGATTGCATATTCTTTTTATCTTTCATTTCAGCTTTATTTGTGCTTTTAATAAATCAATTTATATAAATAAGAAAAAACATCAATAACCTAATAAAGTCAGGAATTGTAAGTTTTTTTCCAACTTTATCCCCAAAAATAGCATTTGATAAAAACTCATTACCACTGACAAAGTAAAAGAAGTATATTAAGATGTGAATTTAAAAGTCACACAATAATCTCCAATGTTATATAATTTCTGTAAGCATATTTCATTCCCTCATTTTTAAAGATAGGTGTTGTTTAGGAGATAAACATGTTCCCAGAGGTTGTTCCCATCATCACACACAGTATATTAAGTGAAGTAATTGACAATAGAGCTGTGACTCCAGAATTCAGTATCTAGATTACCTTAGTCATTGTTAAAATTGTATTACTACAATATATGATGTTTTTTGGACACTGTAATGTAGCATTATCTTAATATGAGAATAATCCATACACCGTGATTGTGCCAGATACATAAAGTCCATAAGTCCCTCAAATATTCTGTTTACCTCATATAGCAAACAACTAATTTTACACATAATCTCCAGATGCTTTACAAGTACCTATTAGCTCTTTTCCTTTGTAGTACTGGCTTGGTACCATCACATTTTTACCCACTGTCAAACAAAAATCACTGCCTGTATTTTTCTTTACTTTAGAATTCTCTGGAGAGTAGAGGTGCTTGACAGATATTAGTTGCACAGATCTTTTCAAAATTTGTCACTGACATAAGCATGACAGTAGGAATGGTAGCAGGGTGATGGTGATTCTATTGTTACAGTTTTCCTGTCTCTTTGGCAAAGTAATACTTCACTTTAATTTAGAATCAGTGAGTGACAAAAGACTGAGCTTTTAGTTAAGAAAGCACAGGATTATTATCTGATCATCCCCACTGTAAACTTCAATAACAATTTTTAAGAATATCTACCAGTTCTACTCCTTTCATATCTTTTTCTAGAATAATATGGAAAAAATGATATGATTTATAATATGATTACATGTTTTTCATGTTTCCGTGATAAGAAACACCTTTTAAACATGTTTCACAATATTGACTTAGAGGAGAGTTTTTTAGATGGCAACAAATTTTAAGTTAGAAAAGACTTTAGTGATTACAGATAAACTCACCTATAGGTTAAATGGTTTTCCTAAAGTTTTATTGACAGGGTTATGCAATGAAACCTGGTCTTCTGATTCTAATGTGGCTTCATAATTATTCCACAATCTTCCAGTTAATTAGCTACAATTTTAAATAAAATTTGAGGAAACCATCAACGGAAATGAGAAAAAGAAAGTTAATAAGAAGGATTTATAACTTAAACATAAAATACAGGTAGAAAAATCTACTCGGGGAGACATTCTATAAAATGTATTTCATAACTTGCTTTAACCACAATAGACGGTAGAAGGGTGATTATAACAACATCGTAATTGCAAATATTACTATTGAAGGTATGAAAGTAGAGCCTTCTCATGTACAAAAATCCTTTTACCGAATTAGCAAAGAAAACTCCAAAGTGTAATTACCCTTGTATAGTGGATAAATACAGAATAATTATTATGGGAATGAGCTGAATGATCTACAATGTCATCTAATTTCTCATCATTAGGTGTTAATGTGTCTATGGGGTCACCTATAGATGGTAAAGACTGCACATTTTAAAACTTCAAGAAATATTCAACTTACTCAAAATACATTAATGTGGTACTTAATGACAGCAAAAGCAAAAGTTTAGAAGTATTAAATTCACACTACATACACTTTACATACCAAAAAGTAAAGACTATTCGGTGGATTTCTGATAACATTTCTAGTTTCTTTTCATAAAACTATTGAAAACCCTAAAAGGAAAACACGATGACTGTTTTATTTCCATTATCCAAATTCAGGTGACTCTTTCTCACCTGCCATTGTAAATTTCCATCTCAGTCTCAGCTTGGATGTTACTTTCTTTTATTAAGGCCTTATCCTCAATTTTCTATAGTTTAATTTATCAAGTTATCTCTGAACAAGGTTCATATCTTTTGCTATATGTGGAAGCTTACTGCCTCCAAAATCAAGTTTGCAGCTACATTTACTTTTCAAAGTTTGACTTTTTTTTTTAGTTTTTACAGTTTACCTGTATAACACAGATATGAGTGGGAAGGGTTGAGAGTTTTATCTTATATTTGATTCAAAAGCAGTTTCTCCCTCCTGAGAAAGGTAAGAGTCACATAGATTTAGCAACCTAACGACAAGATCAAGAAGTTGCCAAAGTGAAGGGATTTGAGAAAAAGGAATATGAAAATAAGAATTAGAGAGCTGAAAGATGAAAAAGAGAAAGCAGGAAGAAAAGTCCAGGACATGTTTTGTAGCTTGCTTATTTATTTTTGTAGTTTATTTGTTTTACATTTTTAATTTAATGAGGATAGGCTTCCTGGTTTTACTCAGTTTATGGTACTGGGGAAATGTCAAAAGATGGCAGGGGTGGGTGAGGGAGACAGAGAGGGAGAAAATTTTATTGTGGTCTGGCTTGAAATTTTCCACATTGGGAAGAAATGTCATCAATATATCATTTTCTCAATAAAGATAAACATTCATCCCCGTTCTAGCTTTAGAACATTAATAGATGTTTTTAATCTACGCATTTGGCATGCTACAGAGTTGGAACTATTTATCAATTGTCAAATACACTATTAATATATCATAAATATTTCTATATGAAGAGAGAACAAGGTGACCACATTGGGGAGGTTAATGATAACAGCTAACATTTTAAAGTTTGATGTGCAAGGTAATGTTTTAATCACCCGGTGTGTTTTATGACATTTCATCCTCACTACAACTTTTGAAGTAGGTGCTATTATTATCCTAATTTTATAGAAATCAAAACACATATATAGGGCAAAATATCTGGAATATTAAAGCCGAAATGAATGCCTGATGACCACAGTATCTGTAATAAACTCAAAGTAAGGTTTTTTGAGTAAACTAATCACTCAAAGTAAAACAGCTTTGAACCTATTCCAAACTTCCTAATGGCCTCAAGTCTTGTTTGAACAAAATTGTACCGTGGTTGGGATGCAAATTTTATGAGCTCATCGTAAGAAACCTTGGGTTCTATAGAGTTTAAAGAAGATTGAATTAATGACTATTGAAGATGGAAGGAACCCAGAGAGTCCTTGTACTTCGTTCTAAATTTATAGATGAAGAAACTGAAAGCTAGAGAATGTAACTGCCTGCTCAAGTCAAGGACCTAGTTGGTGGTCAAGGTTACGTTAATTCAGATTTCCCAACTCAGGTTATGGATTCTACACTCTCCCACCTCTCAGATTAAAATTTCATTGGAAGAATACTCTAGGTATTTTGTAAAAGCTAGAGATTATAATTGGGCTAAACTGAGTCATGAATTCCATTCTTCCAATTAAAGTTCCTTGCAAAATAAAAATGTACATTATGTTATAAATTTGCTTTTGTAATATTAATTTAAAACTCAGACTATTAGTATTTTTAAATGTCATATATCAGAATTGTATTGAACTTCTAATTGAATATATCTATGACAAACTTTAAGATTAATAAACATTTGATATTAAAATCTTAAAAATAGAAAGAATTCTGAATTATGAGTAAAAAGGATTGTACTCTACTCCCAGTCTTTAAATGAACTATATTCCTTGTGGAAGTCACTTTGCATCTCTAAATTTAATTTTCATCATCTGCAGACCAAGGTATTTGAATTTAATGCCATTTGTGATTCCTTTTAGTACTAAATTCCCACACTCCTGTTTGAATTTCAGTTATCTCACTCTGATTGCAATTCCTTTCTAATTGCAAGCTCTTTTTTCCATCCCTCATTTTTCCAAATATCTTACTCTCTACTGTCATATTCATTATCCTAAACACTGCTGTGATAACAGCATTCATGCAGAATCCTTCAATGACTGCTCATTTCATTATAATTAAAAATCAAGTGTATTACCCTGGAATTTAAGACTTTACTTTTTTTTTCTTTTGTTTTTTAATAGTAGGGTCCTAAACAAACTTTCAACCTGTAGCAAAAAGTCTATCTAGTTTAGAAGGCTTTAAAAATTTTTCTTGTATATCAAACATTTACAGCTCTTTATTTTTTTTAAAAAAATTGAAATCAAAAGAAGTAACTGTGAAATATACTTCATCTTCTGTACTATCTACACTAATTTTCCTGGACCGCCGGCTTGCTGATAGCATATCCTGGGATTTCTTTCCCTTTATAATCATGTGACCCAATCCCTCATAATAAATCCACTTCTATGTATCTGTGTCTATATCTATATCTCCTATTGATTTTGTTTTTCTGGAGAACCCTTGTCTTGAGAAGATTTTTTTCTCAGCACTATACATTAAAATATTCCAGTATCCATTAATAGAATTACTAAAAGCAAAGCACTAAACAAATGAGAGGGTATATAAGATAATGAAAGAAACAATAGAAGAAAAATGGTTTTAGCCAAACTAAAGGAGTTTTCAGATAGAAAGAACCAATAAGTACCTCTTTAAATGAGTGAAAAAACTTCCATACCTAATTTCGTTGATGTGAAATGTAAGAACACTAAGATTCAAGATTTAAAACTAAATATCCCCAAAGACAAAGTATACTACAGAGGAACAAGAATCTGAGTGTTGTTACAACTTGGCAAACACTAGCTGAGGATAATAGAAACAGACTCAATGGAAAAAGAAAGACATGATGAATGCATGTAATGTGACATCTGGTTTTATTTATCAATATGTCTTTTCCTAAGGACAGGTAAAACTATTTCATCAGGTTTGACTAAAACAATTTTCTTATTATTGGTATGATCTTAATTTCTTATCTTTCTTTTTTCCACTTCTGATGATGAATTTTATCTGCTTCCATGTCTCTCAAATTACTTTTTCATCCATACAGCTCTATGACAGATCTTTAATTTCTCAAATCATAACACATTAATTAAACAAAAATAGACTCTATAATTGAGTAAAGATTATACTCTAAGTTCTAAAAATCTCCATTAATTGACTTTTAAGATAGCTTTATTTCCTTTCTCTGGAACAAATATACATTAGTGTGTTTTACTACCCACCAGACAGTCGTTTCCCTTTTCTATTTGCACTGTGCTCTAGTATTTTTCTCGTCTGTGTGTTTCTTGTTAATCTGTGATTATGTTCCCTCTGTTGAAGTAATAAGTAGTATTTTTCTAGATTGTCTTTCAGTGAGGACAATAAACTTGAGATAGTTCAGAGCTGAAATAGATTTCTAATTATATAGATATAATGATGCCACCATACCTGTTAAAAACTACCATGCTTTCTTTTGGTTGTAAAACTCTGGGTGACTTTTAACCATTTAAGATGCATTTTCATGTCACTACCATACATAATTTTAGTGAACACATGTTTCTTGTCAACTATCAATTCTTTAAGGGAATCAGCCTTCTTGAATTCCATATGGTCTAAGAGAATGTGTCAACGACCATCTCAATCCTTCTCAAAAAGTATACAGTACATCCTGGTCACATAATTGATTCAAGGAAGAACATTCACTGAAGCCAAGTGAGCTATGTAGTTTTAGGATTGGAAGTATAGACCCTGTCCTACCCATACAACACAGTATAGGTTGGATTTAATCTTGAACCATCTGAAGTCAACTTCCTTACTTCACCTAAAGAGAATAATCTGAGAATGAAATCTACATACGAAAGGTAGAATACAGATGAAAAGAGTAACAGAAACTTGACCACATTGCAAACTCCCAGTACCCACTTGTATTTTAAGCTATGGGTTTCCTAATTAATTCAGCTGAATTTCTTTCACTTGCACTTGAAAAATTCTCAGTTAATATAGAGGTATTATCTCAATTTTACATAAGATGAAACTAAGATTGAGAATTTAAGTAACTCTGTCAGTGTCATGCCCACATGTGCATGCATGCACACATTTATTGATCTTTTTATCTACTTGCTTGTTTGAAACATTCTTATTCCCTCCAAAATTGAAAAACAAATACTATATAACAGGCACCATGCTAGGCATCTATATTTCACAATCTAATATCCTTTCACTAAAACAAACTTGTAAATAAATAAATAAACAAATACACAAATGAACTAACTACAACTGTGGAAGAGACAATTAATTGATCACTTAACATAAATACTTTCCCCGTTCCTCTAAAATTATTTAGTTATTAAGGCCATCTGAAAACATTAATGTCACAAGATATACTGTGGTGCAATGGGTGGGTGGAATTTTGTTGGAAGGTTTCTGAGAGGAGTTACCCTTCAACTTTTCTCACCATTTGCTAGACTGGCCCACTTTTTAACAGTAGGAGTGAAGCTCTCATACTTTGTAGTATCAATGAAAATCACTGAAATATGGAATAAAGAAGTAGAATATCCAGGGATTCCTTTAATATTCAAATCAAATAATTAATACTGAGGTTGTAATTGGACGTGTTTCCTCAGGTGATACCTCCCTATATGTAACGGTTACGTAGCGCTTTACTAAGATCTACTAGAAAAATATAAACTCTCATTTCACTGGCTTTTCTGTGTAGAGTCTTTCAACATGTGTTCTTGATTTATGGGTTCCATCTGCTTAATTCCAGAGTTAATCATCCCCTATATGTTTTCAGAAGCGGCCCAACTAATTTAATACCCAGCATCCTTGACAATGACACGTAATCTCCGCCACCCTAAGTGTATTTCCTAATACTAAGCTTCCTAAACTGTCTGAAATCCAAGTATCGCTGATTTTTCTATAGTCCATATACACGATATAAATGGGAACATAATCATTTTTCTTTTCCAAACTGGCTTCCTTAGAATCTTATAGATATAAGATCCCTAAAGAATCCACAATGAAATGTACTATTTGGCAACGTCACATATAGAACCAAGTATCTATTTCTGGATTTAAGAATTTTTGAAAATATTTCCACAAAATTTTCTGCAATATCTTGTCACATTTGTTCAAAATATCCATATAGCTCTTCAGTTCCGTACTTAGAAGACTGGCTCTATTGGAGAAGTACACTTCTCACAATGGTTTTAGGGTTGGACACATGACTTTCTTTAGAAAAGGAAATATGCACAGAAGTGACATAATCCACCTCCGAGTAAAAGTTCTAAGAAACAAGATTAGGATTTTTCTTTCAGTCTGGATCCTGAATGAAGACTCTATAAGCAGAGCCAAATCTGACCCATAGCAACATACAATATGAGCAAGAAATAAACTTTTGGTATTGCTATGTTTTAAGAGTTATCACTACAGCATAACTAGAAAAAGCTAATATATTCATACTACTTACAATTCTTATATGATACTTATTTTTGGTATCTGACACTAATTTTGGAAATCTCTTGGCCATTATTTATTCCAATATTTCCTTCTTGCTTTATAAATATTTGTTTCATTTCACAAAATTTGATTCTTATGGTGAGTAATGAAAATTTGGCTAATCTTCAAAACTGTTCCAGTTAGAGGAATCTGGCTACTGGTATTCTCTATGATTCCATGAAGGTCTTTTAGAATATATCTGCTGCGATTAAAATTAGAGTTGGAAAATTTTTCAGATGTTTCTACTCATTTGCATTATATTATTTTTCCTTGTAATTTACACTGCCTCAACTAATACACCTAGGAACTTAACATGCTTTCGGCTTCCTATATTAATATTTTCTCTTCTATACTCCAGATCATCACAAATATATTTGAATAAACTTCCCCATTAATACATAGGGATAAAGATAACAATTTTCTCAGAACTGATAATCAAATTGAAGCTAGAATAGTCAAGACAGTTCACTGGAAAATGAATTTTTTTCTGTCTTGTTTTAGTAATATTTAGTATTTATCTTATTTTGAAAATTGCTTTTATATCTAATTTTATGATGTTATGAAACCAAAAGTTCTAAACTTTTATTCACTCTTTTTTTGGCAGCTAGCTACTGAGCACCTTTTACATCTCATAGATTGTGCTTATTCCTGTATTTATCAAAAAAATCATGAGCAATATGAAAAATAATATGCGTGTTAGTGATTCATTTATGTTGTAATGTTCAGAGATTAACAAAATCTATGTAAGTATTAAGAGGAACCTGTCATTAATTCTTCCACTAATTTATGTCATCTTGGGTAACATAAAATCTATATACTTCAGGTTTCTCAAAGAAAAAGGCAATATTTTATTTTTTTATTTCATAGGGTTGTAAAGCAAAAGCAAATGAATATATCTATGATACGTTCTAACATTTGAAGACTATAAAACAAGTGAAAATCACCAAATTAAATGATTTTTACTATGGACATATTTTATAGTAACCTATAAAAAATGCATCATATCCCTTTATTCTTTATAAAGTACTGTTTCAACAAAAAAACATAACGGAGAAAGTGGAAATCAGATTATAAAAATGTTTTCTGGTCCTATGTGTGTACAGGTGCACATCCACACACAATTACCTTCAGTCTACCAAACATTAGTTTCCTAGAAATTGCCTTATAGACACACACTCTCATTATCAAATCATGAGCATCAGCACAGCTGTTCATGTCAGCGTTAAAATGATTATCTTCAAATGGGCTTCACATGTGTGAAAAATAAGAGTTTTATTCTCTCATCTCTGCCAACTTTCTCACTAATCTATCCTCATTTTACTTGAAGCATGTCCAGATAAAACCATAAAAGGTAAAACTATGGGTTTAATGTCCTGCTGTTAGTCCATACATAATAATTAGAAAAAAATATGAAAGACATTTCAATCTGCTCTCTGATTTGTAGTACATCTAGGCACATGATACTATGTTAAATATTTTAATAAAGAGCTGATATATTTTAATTAGTATATGTGTATATATATTTATATATGATGAATCACATTTATGACTATATGTGTGCATATTTAAATATGCCTATTATTTATTTCTCCATAATACAAGCAAGCACACATTCATAAGTGGAAACTACAAGTTGTGTTCTTTATTCATAGCTATATTACTATGCAAAACCCATTTTTACTAAGTAGTATGCTTTCCTTCTTGCATATATGTCAATAAAATTTTTTCTCAAGTCATGGTATTTTTCATTCTTTTTGGAAATAAACAATAATCGACCTCCCTAACTGGGAGGTTGCATATCAAATGTACCTTTAATTCTACAGTACAGCTCTGCATGCTCAATATTTGTTTCACATCACTGTCATATCCTGGCAGATTTGAATGACAAGTCCAAAAGCTGCCATTTTAAATTTTGTGTAAAGAGAGGAAAAAGCAGACCGTTTTGTAAATAGGTTTTCTTGCTTTCTAAAATGAATGGGGTGCATGAATTTGTGCAGCCCAGTTAAAATCTATAATTATAACGACATGGCTGCATCAAGAAGGATTCAGCAAACACCAAGAAACTGCTAACTATAGTTGAAAATTTTATGAATACCAAATTAATACCCACTACAGAGCCACCTTTAAAGTCACATTTACTGAGGGAAATGTAAATTTGCTGGATGCTATTGAGAAAGCAAACATTATTTCAAGCACTAGGAATGAAAGTACAGAACTTTAATAAACACCTATTTCTAGTTTTAATCCATGCAATTAAAAAGGTCAAAAGTGCTAATGTTGATAAAGGTCTTTTAGAAAGAGAAGTAGTAGATGAGACCCTCGTTATCAATCATCATCAAGAAATGTCTTGACAGCAATTACCACACCGTCATAAAATAAGTATCTCAGAGGATTCTCAAGAGCATAAGCACATTTTCGTACCCAAACAAACTCTAATTTTACATTATTAAAGACACAGGGATAAAGGTGTATTTCATACATCTAACACAATTATGCTGAAATTTGCAAAATATGCTTCGCAGATTGGATATGTTTGGTCATAATTATATTAAATAGTAGCTCATATAATATTTTACTTTTGATGTGTCCTCTCAAATTATGTACTCTGCACAGGGCATGGTATTTGCCAGAGCAATTGGATATTTGATTTCATTATTATTACAATCTTTTGGTGATAAAGTGGTAAGATTTCTATTTTAATAAAGAAAAAGATGCAGGATTATTGTAAAATTTTATGCTTACAATAAATTTCTAATTTAGAAAAAGAAAGTAAATACAGGCATTAAAATAAAAACATATGACTCAGAGATGATAAATGAATCTAAAGAAGTTAGAATTATGTGATATCTTCCAAAGTTACTCATTAGTAATTTCACAGTTTGAGAAATAAAATGGGAAAGATATTTAGTAATAAACATAAACAGTCATTCATTGATTAATTTATACACTGAGTCCCTATTAATTTCCAGTTAAGTGTACTAGCCACTTCTTATATACTTAATATAGTGTACTAATATTGGGTGTCAATAACAGTAATATTTTAAGGGGTATATAAAAATGTTGGTTACACCTTCATTAATTCACCATTCACTAGTCATTTACACTAGTCATTGTGATAACTTCTAGTGATAAAAATAAAGATGAGAAAAATTCCTTGCTCTTGGGTAGCTCTAGTACTAATGTTACCCACTGCAACATGATAATTACATTGACAGAATTGTGTTTAAAATGCTGTAATTGTGTTTAAAATGCTCTTGGGTAGCTCTAGTACTAATGTTACCCACTGCAACATGATAATTACATTGACAGAATTGTGTTTAAAATGCTGTGTCCAAATGTTACTCTGCCCTACGGGATCCAAGAAAGATGGCAGAGGCAATATCAGATAAGCAATGCAATACCAGATGAGTAATTTCAGCAGAGGCGTGGAAACAGTAAGAAAGAATAAAATTGGAATGCTAGAAATAACCACAAAACACTAACACAAATGAAAAATTACTTAATGTAATTATCAATAGACTCAACATTGTGGAAGAAAAAAAATCTGTGCATTTGAAGGTTGGTCAATAAAAATTACCCCAAAAGCAATGTAAACAGGAAAAAAGGTTAAAAAAAAAAAAGCAAACAAATAAAAACAAAACCCCCATACTATTCAAGACCTAGGACATGATATAAAAAGATTAATATACATGTTATTGGAATCTTAGAATGAGAAGACAGAAAGAATGGGGAGAAAGAACTATTGAACGAAATAAGAGCCAAGAAATTTCCAAACTTAGTGTCAGACTCCAATAATGTCTTGTCAATATCAGGTATTACCTAACACGATACAGTGAGAAGGGCACTTCACCTCCCTTGTATTCTCCCCCAAATCAATAACCCCAGTCTCATGATGAGAAATCATTAGACAAAGCCAAATCAAGGGACATTCTATAAAATGCCGAACTACTAATTCTTCAAAAGTGACAAGTTTAAGAAGAATAAGGAAAGATTAAAAAACTCACAGATATTGGGGTGTTACTGGGACATGATAACTAAATGGAATATGATATTCAGGACTGAATCTTGGCACAGTAAAATGACATTACTGAAAAAGGCTAGCAAAATTTGAATAAAATCTACAACTTAGCTAATAGCATTGTACTACTGTTACTTTCTTGATTATGATAAATATACAATGTTTATGTAAAATAATAACATTTGGGGAGCTGAATGAAGGGTGTAAGAGATCTTTCTGTACTATCTTTGCAACTATTATCTTTGTTAATCTAAAACAGTTCCAAAATAAGAGCTTAAAGAGGTATTAAAAAATAAATTTGGATACAAAAATGTAAAATAAAGGTTCAAAATAATATAATTCTGAAAGTTTCCTATACTCTATAAACATATACTTTATTTCCATATGTTTCTCTTCTAATGGCTGATGTTTATAAAATATAAAAATTCATTTTGAATTGAAAATGCTTCCTGTTTCTTTAAATTTAATACTCATAATAGCATTTAAGAAAGTGCAAATCAAAGCCTATTGCCATTATTAGAAAACATTAAAGTCTAAAAGGAGAGTTAGTTGTATTCTGAGGAGGTAGAAGTTTGAAAGGATTGTCACATGAGCAAAAGATGCAAATTTAAATGGATTATAGTTGGAAATAAATATTCTGATTATATTATATATGCTATTTGTTATTTATATTAAATAAATATTTTGATTATATAACCACAATCTTCCTGGTTAGTCAAATGTAACCAGACAATTTCATTACATGTAAAGCAAATCTAAAGGGATATCACAAAAATATGTTCAGATAATGGAAAGATTCATTAAGTAGAAAGAGAGTCGTTATAAAATCTGTTAACAAAAACTCTCTTGTCTAAACTACTTAATGGACACACAATTCCAGGTTAATATGTGTATGATGCAAAACACTATGTCAATCCTTATTTTTACCTAATCTAATTGTAAGGAGATTTTTAACATTAAAAGAATATCCAGTTTTAGTGCATTCTAGTTATCTATGCATTTTGTCCCTATGCATATTTAATACTTTTAAATAATTGTTTATGTCGTATAGCTTCTACCATATATACATCTCTCAAATTATTATCTCTGCTCTCTTTGTGATGCCAAATCTTATTGAGAACAATAATCTTTTTTTTTTTTTTTTAACAAAGTTCAGCAGGATGTATGTGAATCAGTGTGTGGAATATTTGCAGAAATCCATCTTTATAAAGAGAAAAAATAAGAGGTGTATTTCTCAAAACATTCCTCATCCTCACATTCACTGCTTCATATATACCCTGCTAATTTTGTTGTAAAAAGATATTGCAGTATAAAAAGAAATAAGTAGCATGAATTTAACAAGTAGGAGTATCCTATTTGTGTTTCGTACCAAAGCTGTTGGGATATCTCTTCTGCCATCAAAATTTGAGAGAATGTAATTCTATCACCTGCCTTTTCCATCTATGCAGTTCTACAAGATTTTTATTAATTCTTATCTTTTCTATTAAACCTCAATAACTCCTTAACCTTTCTCTGGGATTATAGCCCCCATTGCCTCTGCTATTCTTATTGTAGAAACTTGCAATGTTTCTTACAGTGATATTTTGTTTTATTATTTTTGTTATTTTAGTTATCAGGTGATCTTATTTCTTGTTTACATTGCTATTAAAATTATAGCTCAAAATATATTTGTATGGTGAAATAAAAATATGATGCGAGGCACCAATAACTGCTGCAGAATATATAACCCACATGGTGCAATGATATTAATTAGAATGTAATGCATCTGTGCACATTATTGGTGATTCTAGCATATGCCATGCATGAAAAATGTAATCAGTAAATCAAAGAAAAATGTTTGCATATTATTGTAAGACACTGATAAACCACTTTAGCAATAAAACTAGCATTACTTGGGGTTTATTATTACTTCTGTGCATACCTAAAATTCTATTTTAGGTACTCAGTATTCTAGAATTTCCTTTATCAGAACATTTATTACAAAGACATGTCATAAAAAGTATAATAGACAGACTTCTTATTCATAATTTGAAAAGAACTTTAAGTAGTTACCACCATCCTTACCATAAGAAAAAAGCTGAACAAATGACATTGATAACTTTCTTTGGATTTATCAGAGAATAGAGTTTGCATGGGAGATCTCATTCTTCAGTCTGGAGAGACAAATTAATCCAGAGTCACAGCCATGATCTGCTGACCTTGAGCAGACTTCACTGGAGCCATAAACTATAAGAACCTTTAAATGGTAATTTAGATTAATTGTTGGAGGCTCGGTGCAGACTAGCTTAAGAGTGCAAAAATCCCAGATGACAGTATTTGCAGGGGGGGACCACACTTTCATAGGTTTTACCTCTAAGAACCCTAACACATTCTCATGATTAAAAGCCAAGAAAGATGTCCTCATGAGTATGACAGGGCAAGGGAAAAAGTAAATGTTGTGAAATATGTCTAGAACGTTCTTCATAACAAAAACCTACCCTACAAGGGGAAAAGACTTTAACAGAGCCTTCTATCAGTTGAGAGAAGAGAATTTCTCCAAATCCAGACCCCTCTAGTCCTATATCACCTAAAAAAGGAAAAAGAGGTAAGAAACATCTGTGAATGTCACAGCTCAGGGACAGGGGCCCACTAAATGACTGAGATTTAATCTTGGAATTACCTGACAGAGAATTTAAAATAACTATCATTTATATGTTAAAGACATATAACAAAAAGTAGACAACATGCAGTAACAGATGGGTAAAATAGATCTGGAAATTCTGAAAAGAATTAAAAGAAGAGGATAGACATTAAAAAAAAAAAAACTGTAACAAAACTAAAAAACGCTTTTGATGGGCACGTTAGTAGGCTGGACATGACCAAGGGAATAATCAGTGAACCTGAAGATTGGTCAACAGAAACTTTAATTAAAATGCAAAGATTAAAAAAATAATAATAAAAAGACCAGTATAGGCAAAGGATTTGAATAGATATTTCTCCAAAGTAGATACAAAAATGGCCAATAAGCACAAGAAAAGATGCTCAACAACATTAGTCATTAGGAAGGTAAAAACCACAATAAGATATTACTTCACACCTCACTAGGATGGCTAGAATCAACAAAAAAAAACCTCTCATAAATTGCTATCAGGAAGTAAAATGATAACAGTTATTATGGAAAACGATTTTGTAGTCTCTCAAAAAGTTAAACATAGAGTTACCATATGACCCAGCAATTCCAATCCTAGATATATACCCAAGAGACTGAAAATATATGTCCACACAAAAACTTGTACATGAATATTCAAAGCAACATTATCCACAGTGAAAAGTGAAAACAACCCAAATGCTCACCAATTGATGAATGGGTAAATGAAGTATGAAATATACATATGGTAGAATTTATTTAGCAATTAAAAGGAATAAAATACTGCTACATGCTACAACATGGATATAACTTTGAAAACATGCTAAACAAAAGAAGTCAGACACCAAAGGCAAAAAAAAGAGACCAGAATATGCAAAAAATGTGAGAATTTCAGCAGGTATAACGTACATATATTTATAGTACTAGAAGGATAAGAAAGAGGGAATAAAGCAGAAGAAATATTTGAAGTAATATGGCTAGGAATTTTTCAAAATTAATGACAGGGCTTCCCTGGTGGCGCAGTGGTTGAGAATCCGCCTGCCGATGTAGGGGACGCAGGTTCGTGCCCCGGTCCGGGAAGATCCCACATGCCGCGGAGCAGCTGGGCCCCTGAGCCATGGCCGCTGAGCCTGCGCGTCCGGAGCCTGTGCTCCGCAACGGGAGAGGCGACAGCAGTGAGAGGCCCACGAACCGCAAAAAAAAAAAAAAAAAAAAAAAAAATTAAAGACAAATACTGAACTTCAGCTTCAGGATGTTCAGAGAAAACCAAGCGAATAAATACCCCCCCCCCAAAAAAATCTATAACTAAATATATCATATTCAATATAAATTAAACCAAGACAAGGAGGAAATCTTGAGAGAATCCAGAGAGAAGTATAATAAAGGCATAGAGGCCTTAAGCAAAGTGAACATGAATACAAAAGAAAATTGACATTTGTCTTGGCAATATTTTTTTTGATATGACACCAAAAGCACCACCAACAAAAAGAAAAATAGACAAGTGAGACTACATCAAATCAAAAAAGGAACGAATCAACAAATTTAAAAGGAAACCTATGGAATGGGAGAAAATATTTGCAAACCATGTATCTGATAAGGCTCACTATTGAAAATATATAAGGGACTCATAGAATTCAATAGCAAACAAACAAACAAAAACACCCAAACCCCAAATAACCCAATTGAAAAATAGGTAGAGGACCTAAATTGACATTTTCCCAAAGAAGATAAAGAAATAAGCGACAAATATATGAAAAGGTGCTCAGCCTCACTAATCATCAGGGAAATGCAAACCAAAATCACATTCATGTATCACATCACACCTGCTAAAATGGCTATCATCAAAAAGACGACATATAATAAGTGTTGGTGAGAATGTGGAGAAAAGAAAATCTTGTGCACTGTTTGTGGGGTACAGCCACTATGGAAAACAGTATGAAGATTCCTCAAAAAATTAAAAATAGAACTGCCGTTTGATACAGCAATCCCATGCCTTACTGTTTGTCCAAAAGAAATAAAATCATTACCTCGATGAGATATCTGCACTTACATATTCATTGCAGCATTATTCATAATACCTAAGATATCAAAACAACATAAGTGTTCATCTACAGCTGAATGGATGGATAAAGAAGATGTGAGATATATATATATATACGTATATATATATATACACACACACACACACACACACACATATATATATATATATATATATATAGAGAGAGAGAGAGAGAGAGAGAGAGAGAGAGAGAAGAGTTTTTCGGTCATGAGAAAGAAGGTCATCCTGTCATTTATCACATGGTGGACCATGAAGGCATTATGCTAAGTGAAATAAGTCAGACAGAGAAAGACAAATACTGTATAATCTTATTTATATGTGAAATCTCAAAAAGCCAAACCCATAGAAACAGAGAGTAGAATGGTGGTTGCCAGGGGCTAAAGGGGTGGGGGAAATCAGGAGATGTTGATCAAAATGTACAAACTTCCAGTTATAAGAAGAAGTTCTGGGGATCTAATGTATAGTATGGTGATAATAGTTAACAGTACTGTATTATATACTTGAAAGTTGCTAAGAGAGTACATCTTAAATATTCTCGGTGCTAGAAATAGAGCTTTAATTGGGCTTTCTCAACAACAGACCAAGAAACTGACCTGTTTGGAATGTTACCCTCTCAATATCAGGAAGCAAAAGATCAGAGCAGTATCCTTGTGTCAAGCTAGTCCTTTTTGCTATTAATTCCAAGAATACGGTGAAAGACTTGACCTACATTCCAGTATCTTCACTGACAACAAGAACAACAAAAAACTATGGGGGTCATGCAATAGGTCACATATATAAAATAAAACTCTAAGAGCATATTCTGTATTAACTGCTATCTATACATCACAGGTTTGCTAAGTTCTGTATGTACGAAGAGGTGAGGGTGGACTGTATTTGGTGGTCTACTTTGAACTCTATAATCAAATAAATATATATTTACTTTAAAAGCACTTGTATCATGAGTACACTACCTAACTGGCTTCATCAAGAATGGATATTAAACCCTAGTATTGACAGCTATGAATTTCTAGCAACATTTGTGCTCAAATGGGAACATTCTGGAATATAATTCATCCTTGGCACAATTATTATTTTGGGCTTATAAACTTGTATCCATGTCTTTTTTTTGGATAATATGTTTTGAAGTCTATATACAAATTTCTTCATGGGTCTCAGTTACCACTTCTGGTACATAGTTCTCTGTTGTGATATATTCATCTCGAGCAATCTTCATTGACCAAGTAATAGTTTATTATTGCATGTAATTCTTCTATGCTACCCTGGAGGGAAATGGAATGGGCTAGATCATCAATTCATATTTTCTCTGGAAAATATATGTGAAATTACAGCCTCTACTTAGTTCCAATTCCATTAGAATTTAAACTCAGTAAGCAGCTATGACGACTACAATACCTTTTTCACAGTAACTGAAAAATTACAAAGATATGACTTGCTTATTAAATACATATTGAAGAGCATAACAAAATGACCTAATCGCTAAAGAAAGAATGTTAATGAGAAGTTTGAGGAACGAGTAGTAAAGGATCTTCTAACGCAGTAAGAGTAGTAGATTTTAAACTTAAAGCAATGCCAGACTTTTTAAAACTGTAAGTGCACATGTGTGTTTGATATGTGTGTATATCTATACCAATGTAAATATCATTATAGATAAATTGACTAATTCTGGTTAATATTCCTGAGTTTAATTTATATGAATAAGTTAATATTTATGATTATTAGGGAGACAAAGTAGATTAGTGATTGCTAGAGTATAAGAGGAGGGGAGAAGGGAGACAGGGTGTTCTTTGGAGTGATTAAAAAAATCTTGAAATTAGAGAGGTAGTGATTCCACAACAATGTGAATGTACTAAATGCCACCTCATTGAAACATTTATTTATGGCCACAGAAATTTAAAGTTCATAGAATATTTATGTGTAAAATATTTTAATTTTTATCATTTTTCAAACATTTAAAACGTAACATTCATTCTTAATCTGAAGCCCCTAAAAATCAGGCTGTGGGCTGGATTTGGCCTGTAGGCTCTACTTTGCTGATCCCTTGGTCTAGAGACAAAACATTTCTACTTTTCTGGAAATGAGCTTTTGTCCTCAAGCAAGTTACCAACTCCTATGTTTTCTCTATTTATGGAAGTTTATCATGTTGAGGAAAACAAGCAGATCAGTCTAATTTCCACTGAGAGTGCAGTGGCAAATCAATGAGTAAGATATCTGCTCAACTGTTATTGAACTTGCAAATAATTTCTTTAAAATAAGGAAAACAATAGGTTTACAAATATTTACTTTAAATAATTTAAAGTGTTTTCTTAATTACATGTTGAAATTTTTTAAAAGTTTTATGAACTCATTCCTACTAGTGTAATTTAATATTCTTCTACAATTAAAAATTTTTCTACAATTAAAATTTTTCTACAATTGAACTGTGCTGATAAAGTGAAAAAAAGTACAGACCATTCAAAACTAAACATCTTCCCATAACTTCTCTCCCAAGTAATCGTTGCTTTAGACTTTACGTACATATTAACAATTATCATTTATAGGTGTTTTATTGGTCATGCTATGTATACAACTTTGCAACTTAGATTTTATGTGTGTATCTCTCTGGACTTCCCCTTGATACACATTTCACAGGGTATAATTACATAGGTGGGTGGGTGATTATTTGAATTAATGTCTGTCTCCCACACTTGACGGTATGATCTATGCACACAGCATTAATAACCGTATAGTATAGTGCTTGCCACATACTAGAGATAGCTTTCTCTTCTTAAGCCTTCATTTTATGCTATTATATGTTTATACAACCTTTTATTGATGTACAGTTAGATCATATATACCACCTTTACTGATATACAATTGGGTCATTCCAACAGTTTTATCACAAACAATAGTGTAACAAATACCATGGTAAAACTATAATTGCCTTTTAGAAGTGGATTTACTAGGTCAAAAGGTAAGCACATTCATAATAATCCTACTAACAGACTTCTTGTTGGTAACTTTTTTTAAACATCTTTATTGGAGTATAATTGCTTTACATTGTTGTGTTAGTTGCTGCTGTACAACGAAGTGAATCAGCTATACGTACACATATATCCCCATTGTCAGAATTGCACCTTATTAAAATTAAAAAGTACACTTCCAGGGGCTTCCCTGGTGGTGCCGTGGTTGAGAGTCCGCCTGCCGATGGAGGGGACGCGGGTTCGTGCCCCGGTCTGGGAAGATCCCACATGCCGCAGAGCGGCTAGGGCCGTGAGCCATGGCTGCTGACGCTACGCGTCCGGAGCCTGTGCTCCGCAACGGAAGAGGCCACACAGTGAGAGGCCCGCGTACCGCAAAAAAAAAAAAAAAAAAAAAAAAAAAAAGTACATTTCCAGATGAAACAAGTAGCAAGTAAAAGCATTGAAAAAGTTGTAATATTCTGAATATAATAGTGGAAAAGCGTATGTTTCACTTGGTTTAGACCTAAATGGAAGTGCTCAGAAACATTGCAGATACAAGAAGTTATATATAAAATTGAATTTCAAGGGCACTTTATGTAACAAGTCATTTCTATTTAACAAAGTTTACTTATCTATAGTCCAGTGTTTGTTATATACTGTAATGGAGCATTCATAATTTTGCTGAAGCCGTTAACGCACCCAGATCAGATTAAACTGTAGGCACAGTGACTCAAAAATCTTACTGGACTGTGTACTGATGGTGAATCTAGTGGTTATGAATAATCAAGTGTATTTCAGTTTGTTAGCAACTCAATGTAAATTTCTTAACTTTTCAGCACAATGCTTCACAGATTTGAGATTCATGTTAAAAAAAAGAAGCCTAATAGCTTTTTTATAGTTGTTAAATATATTTAGACTCCTTCTAAAGGATTTTTAAAATAAAAACATGACAGACTCTAAAAATATATTTTTAACTGTTTTCTCCATTGACGATAAGGTTATCTTCTAGGATGTATCTGGTGTTTCTGAAGTGTGGACATTTATTTAGGCATTTATTTTAAATTAGGTATTATTAATGTATAAAACCTGAATTTTTTTTTTTTTTTTTTTTTTTTTTTTTGCGGTACGCGGGCCTCTCACTGTTGTGGTCTCTCCCGTTGCGGAGCACAGGCTCCGGACGCGCAGGCTCAGCGGCCACGGCTCACGGGCCCAGCCGCTCCATGGCATGTGGCATCCTCCCGGACCGGGGCACGAACCTGTGTCCCCTGCATCGGCAGGCGGACTCTCAACCACTGCGCCACCAGGGAAGCCCCAATGTTTGATTTTTTCACAGGCTTTTTTTATTGTAAAAGTACTACTCTAATTGCTTTGAAGTTTCAGAAAATTATAAGAGGAAAATAAGAATAATCTTACCATTCAAAGGTAATCACTGATATCACTTTTTATAAAAACATTGACATACTCTGTGTGTCTCTTCTTTCTTTAATAATAACCATGAAATAATGTATCCAACTCTGCAATCCAGATTATTAATTTGATATAATATTGTATTATTAATAATTACAGAACAAGTCCAGGTATTAATCAAGATTCTTTTGTTTGACTATGACAACCACTCACCTGAATGATGCTAAGGGAAAAAAGAGGAACTTACTCATTCAACCATATCCTAAAAAATGTCAGTTTGCATAGCTGTTTCTCAGGGATAATGAGATAAAACCTTCATGTGTGACTGCCTTCCAGGATATTCCTTCTGAGTCTTCTCTGTTTTATGCTGCATTTTACATACATATTTTTACTGTACTTCATGTATGAAGAGGTTACCATTCCCATAGCAATTTCACAGCCTTGTTATGACTGGCATCTTCCATCAGGTAAGTGTGATTTAAGCAGAAGAGATGTCTCCCATAAGAAGGCTGTGCTGCTTCCATATGATGGTGGTGTGACCAGTCTAACAATTGTTACCTGTTATCTTCCGCCACATTACCTTTGCCTACAACTGAAAAAGTCTCCTAGCTTTTTCTACTCTACCCACCCCCCCACCAGCCTAAATTCCTCAAAACCTACCAGTGTTGACTTTCTGAAATATAAATCAGATAAAATTACTCCTCTTAAAATCTTCCAGTAGTTTTCCACTGAACCAAGAATAAATCTGAATTCCTTACCATAGTCCACATGGTCATAAATTATCTGTTCCTGTCTACATTGCTGGCCTCCTTTCCTCCATACCAGACCTCACCCTCTCTCATGTTACTTCAGCTAAATCATCTTCTGTCCATCCCTCAAATACCTTAAACTCATTTTCAGGATTATGAATTCTTAAATCATGGTCTATGTACCCCTGGAGTCACTGAGACAATTTCAAGAGCTCCAGAAGGTCAAACCGATTTTTATCGTAATACTAAGATTTTATATGCCTGGTAGGTTTTATTCTCTCATCACTTGTGAGAATTTCCCACAGTGGAATTTTCAAGAGTCTACATAAACTATGATATCCCACAGGTTAAAGGCAAAAGCAGATATAAGAACCTAGACACATGTATTAAGGGAGATATTAAAGAATTTTGAAAAAATATATACTACACTGACATTTTTCTCCATGCTTATTTTGTTTTGGAAGATATACTTCAATTAAAACATTATTTACGTCTGTGTCTCTATTTCTGTTTTATGAATTATGACATATATACACTATTGATACTATGTATAAAAGAGATAACTAATGAGAACCTACTGTATAGCTCAGGGAACTCTACTCAGTGTTCTGTGGAAACCTAAATGGGAAAGAAATCCAAAAAAGAGGGGCTATATGTATACGTATAGCTGATTCACTTTGCTGTACAGTAGGAACTAACACAACGTTGTAAAGCAACTATACTCCAATAAAAATTAATTTTAAAAAACATTATGTTAACATGTATGTTTATTGACTTTAAATACATCATTTAATATATTTTTAAATTCTCAGTTTTAATTTCTAATATGGCAAAAAATGGTAGATACAACCCAAAAAACACAAGTTCTTTGATTCCTCAATGATTTCTAAGAGTGAAAGGAGAGCTTACCCCAAAAGTTAGACACCACTGCACCAGACTTTTGAGTTAGCTTTACTTCTGTTTATTCTTTCCCAAAAATTTCACATGACTCTTCCATCATATGCTTTCCATGGCCTCTTTCTCAAAATTCATGTCACTACTCAGAAGTCAACTCTTCGGAGAAGTCCCTCCAGTGATAGAGTGAAATAGAAGCTCACCACTGAGCTAGCACAAAGGAACAGATTTTTAAATCAGATATTATAAATCAAAGATAACACCTCACATAAAGGGTACAAGAAATCAGCTGTCATGGACAAATCAAAGACAGTTGTGAGACTTTGATGGTGACTCTCGTCCTTCTTTTCCACCTGAGACACACTTCATCTAACCCAGAGCAACGAGTTTTCTAAGCGAAGTACATGGGTTACTTCTCACAGAGAGAACCTTGTTTATGACATCACTTTATACACCAAAGCATTCTATAGCTAATGTGACATTTTCTAGGGATCAGTGCCTGAAAAATTTATAGATTCTGGGTTTACCATGAGTGATCCTATCTGAGGACATCCTGCTAAAATTATTCCATGTAAGTATTCTATTCACTGCAAATACTATTAGTCTATTTGTTAGGGAATCTTTCTGGCAACATATTCATGAGATCAGGCCACTTATTTCTTTCTTCCCCAGGTGCATCCCTTTCTTAATAAGGAGAGAAAATAAGCATACCACCTACTTTAATAACTTTCTTCCAAACATTAGAACCCTAGTTCTTAGAAAAGTACTGAGAATACAGTAAGTGTTCAGTACAATGTGTTATCTGAGTGACTGGAAATCATTATTTCAATGCTCTTGAACATACAATTTATGCCTTTTTAAAAGACAACTGGAGACCCTTTACATAACATTGTGGTGAACCTTCTTGCACATCTTGATACCTAATTCTTAAGTTAAATTCTCCGAAGTGAAACTCTGGGTCTAAAGACATATGTATATACATATCACATTTTTAGGCCTGTGACAAAACTGCCATTAGAAAGATTATAACACTTTGCAACCCTGTCAGTACTACGTAAAACTATCTACTAAGTCACAGTCTCATATATATTTTGTAATGAAAGACATTAAATGTTGCTAATCCTACAAGCCAAAATAAAGGAAACTTTTAAAATGTATATTTCTTTGACTACTAGTGAGAATAAAATATATTTCATATGATAATAGTAATTTTTTGATATTTATAAATTGTTGATATTCTTTATTTTTTCTGTATTTTTCTCCATATTATCTCTGTATTTTTCCATTTCCAGGCTTATGTATACACATATACATATTTTCACCTGGTTAAGATAAGAATTAAACATGCCACAACTCTGTACATATCTGTTAACCTCTGATTTTTCTGGGTATAGTTACCATCATGCTTTGAATGACTGACTGCAAATTACACCATGAAATGTGGTTTATTATTGATATGCATGGTCTTCAGAGAGTAGGTATTATATAATTGTAATGTCATAAGCTATAATTCAGCTCTGGATCCTCCACTCATAATTTTATTTAAAAAATTAGCTACTTAACACAGAATATTTGTATATTTCATTGTACTCCTGAAAAAGTTACTTTCTGCAAACTTTTAGAAATGATTTTGCTTCTGTTTTATTTTAAGGCTTAAAAAAAGAAGTCATAAATCAAACATCTTCAGGGGACAGACAGGTAGTTTTAGTGTCCAAAAAAAAAAGGTAACATAATAAGGTGTGGTGCCAATGGTGGCCAACTTCATTTTATATAATTAATTTTGCTCAAACAAAACCTGTTTACTGGCTGAATCCAGAGTCAGTTCTAATAGTTCTCAACCTTTAGTTCTCTAAAGAACTAAAGAGAATTCTATATGTTCAGTAAAAACCATCACTCATTGTAAATTTCATAGAATTGATTAATCCTTGTTTTAAACATACACACATGCACACATGTGTGTGCCCACACTACACATGAACATATATGTGTATGTATATGCATATGTGTATAACATCTTCAGTTTAAGTCAGACATGACTTATCAGATATGACTTATCAGTTTAAGTCAGACATGTAGGTGATATTTTTTGTTTCCGTATTCCATATAAACTTTGAAATTGGCAATAAGAAAACAAACCAAAAACCACTGTGTAGCAAAAAAATTTGGATGTAAGGCTAGTTTGTACCCAGCAACAAGAAAATTTTATGAGATATTTATTTAATAGCATCCTACCCAACTGGAATGAGTAAAGAAGCCATTTGGAAAGAATGAATATTAATTGTTCTTATCTCTCCATTTCTTCCTAGAATATCTTTCTCACGTTTGTTTTTTTTTTTTGCAATCATCTCATTTAATGTAGGTCAATTTTTATGTTCATATATTATACTGGTGTTTTAATGATGTTCTTTATGGACGTTACTTAGAAACTCTTTATGAGATATCAGTTTGAAATTGTTGAAATTACATGAAGAAAATGTGGTACTCTCTAGAGGCCAAAACATTTATGTACTTTATATAACTTCTCAGTTAAGTGCAATTTAAATTGGAATTCAGCTGTTGTCTCAAAAATTCTCTTTCCCAGGCATTTGAAAAATTATTATAAACTTTAGGTCTCCTACTAATTAACACTGGAAACTAACTTGTTAGAAGTGTTGGAGTTTCTTGTATTTTTCCTTTAAAAAGCCCTTAATAATTATTTTTTTTCCTAATGATCTGAGAATGATTCAATTTATTGATATATATAGTACATGGGTAAAAAATGATATTTCCATTTATTTCTGGCTTTAATAATAACTACTGGAGGGACTTCCGGGAAGATGGCGGAAGAGTAAGATGCGGAGATCACCTTCCTCTCCACAGA
Organism: Grampus griseus; assembly: GCF_964374135.1. Classification (NCBI taxonomy): domain Eukaryota; kingdom Metazoa; phylum Chordata; class Mammalia; order Artiodactyla; family Delphinidae; genus Grampus; species Grampus griseus. The sequence continues at coordinate 66,493,352 of NC_138997.1, forward strand.
TACACCAGAAATACATCTACGCGTGGAACAACTCCTACAGAACACCTACTGAACGCTGGCAGAAGACCTCAGACCTCCCAAAAGGCAAGGAACCCCCCACGTACCTGGGTAGGGCAAAAGAAAAAACTAAACAGAGACAAAAGGATAGGGACGGGTCCTGCACCAGCGGGAGAGAGCTGTGAAGGAGGAAAAGTGTCCACACACTAGGAAGCTCCTTCGCGGGTGGAGACTTCGGGAGGCGGAGTGGGGGAGCTTGGGAGCCGCGGAGGAGAGCACAGCAACAGGGGTGCGGAGGGCAAAGCGGCGAGATTCCAGCGCGGAGGATCGGGCCGACCGGCACTCACCAGCCGAGAGGCTTGTCTGCTTGCCCGCCGGGGCGGGCGGGGCTGGGAGCTGAGGCTCCGGCTTTTGTCGGAGCGCTGGGAGAGGACTGAGGTTGGCGGCGTGAACACAGCCTGCAAGGCGTTGGTGCACCGCGGCTGGCCGGGAGAGAGTCCGGGGAGGGGTCTGGACCTGCCGAAGAGGCAAGAGACTTTTACGTCTCTCTTTGTTTCCTGGTGCACGAGGAGAGGGGATTGAGAACGCTGCTTGAGAGAGCTCCAGGGACGGGCGCGAGCCGCGGCTAAGAGTGCGGAGCCCAGAGACGGACATGGGACGCTAAGGCCTCTGCTGCCGCCGCCAGGAGGCCTGTGTGCGAACACAGGTCACTAGCCACACGCCCATCCGGGGAGCCTGTGCAGCCCGCCACTGCCAGGGTCCCGGGATCCAGGGACGGCTCCCCCGGGAGAACGCACGGCGCGCCTCAGGCTGCAACGTCACGCCGGCCTCTGCCGCTGCAGGCCCGCCCCGCACTCTGTGACCCTCCCTACCCCCCGGCCTGGGTGAGCCAGAGCCTCCGAATCAGCGGCTCCTTTAACCCCGTCCTGTCTGAGCAAAGAACAGACGCCCTCCGGCGACCTACACGCACAGGCGGGGCCAAATCCAAAGCTGAGAGAACTGTGAGAACAAAGAAGAGAAAGGGAAATCTCTCCCAGCAGCCTCAGAAGCAGCGGATTAAAGCTCCACAATCAACTTGATATACCCTGCATCTGTGGAATACCTGAATAGACAACCAATCATCCCAAATTAAGGAGCCCTGTGGATGAAAGGCTCTTGGAGCTGCAGCCAGGAGTCAGTGCTGTGCCTCTGAGGTGGGAGAGCCAACTTCAGGACACTGGTCCACAAGAGGCCTCCCAGCTACACATAATATCAAACAGCAAAAATCTCCGAGAGATCTCCATCTCAACGCCAGCACCCAGCTTCACTCAACGACCAGCAAGCTACAGTGCTGGACATCCTATGCCAAACAACTAGCAAGACAGGAACACAACCCCACCCATTAGCAGAGAGGCTGCACAAAATCATAATAAGTCTACAGACGCCCCAAAACACACCACCAGACGTGGACCTGCCCACCAGAAAGACAAGATCCAGCCTCATCCACCAGAACACAGGCACTAGTACCCTCCACCAGGAAGCCTACACAACCCACTGAACCAACCTTAGCCACTGGGGACAGACACAAAAAACAACAGGAACTACGAACCTTCAGCCTGCAAAAAAGGAGACCCCAAACACAGTAAGATAAGCAAAATGAAAAGACAGAAAAACACACAGCAGATGAAGGAGCAAGATAAAAACCCACCAGACCTAACAAATGAAGAGGAAATAGGCAGTCTACCTGAAAGAGAATTCAGAATAATGATAGTAAGGTTGATCCAAAATCTTGGAGATAGAATGGACAATAGAATGGACAAATTGCAAGAATCAGTTAACAAGGACCTAGAAGAACTAAAGATGAAACAAGCAACGATGAACAACACAATAAATGAAATTAAAAGTACTCTAGATGGGATCAATAGCAGAATAACTGAGGCAGAAGAACGGATAAGTGACCTGGAAGATAAAATAGTGGAAATAACTACTGCAGAGCAGAATAAAGAAAAAAGAATGAAAAGAACTGAGGACAGTCTCAGAGACCTCTGGGACAACATTAAACACACCAACATTCGAATTATAGGGGTTCCAGAAGAAGAAGAGAAAAAGAAAGGGACTGAGAAAATATTTGAAGAGATTATAGTTGAAAACTTCCCTAATATGGGAAAGGAAATAGTTAATCAAGTCAGGAAGCACAGAGAGTCCCATACAGGATAAATCCAAGGAGAAATACGCCAAGACACATATTAATCAAACTGTCAAAAATTAAATACAAAGAAAACATATTAAAAGCAGTAAGGGAAAAACAACAAATAACACACAAGGGAATCCCCATAAGGTTAACAGCTGATCTTTCAGCAGAAACTCTGCAAGCCAGAAGGGAGTGGCAGGACATATTGAAAGTGTTGAAGGAGAAAAACCTGCAACCAAGATTACTCTACCCAGCAAGGATCTCATTCAGATTTGATGGAGAAATTAAAACCTTTACAGACAAGCAAAAGCTGAGAGAGTTCAGCACCACCAAACCAGCTCTACAACTGCTAAAGGAACTTCTCTAGGCAAGAAACACAAAAGAAGGAAAGGACCTACAATAACGAACCCAAAACAATTAAGAAAATGGGAATAGGAACACACATATCGATAATTACCTTAAATGTAAATGGACTAAATGCTCCCACCAAAAGACACAGATGGGCTGAATGGATACAAAAACAAGACCCATATATTTGCTGTCTACAAGAGACCCACTTCAGACCTAGAGACACATACAGAGTGAAAGTAAGGGGATGGAAAAAGGTATTTCATGCAAATGGAAACCAAAAGAAAGCTGGAGTAGCAATTCTCATATCAGACAAAATAGACTTTAAAACAAAGACTATTAGAAGAGACAAAGAAGGACACTACATAATGATCAAGGGATCGATCCAAGAGGAAGATATAACAATTGTAAATATTTATGCACCCAACATAGGTGCACCTCAATACATAAGGCAAATACTGACAACCATAAAAGGGGAAATCGACAGTAACACATTCATAGTAGGGGACTTTAACACCCCACTTTCACCAATGGACAGATCATCCAAAATGAAAATAAATAAGGAAACACAAGCTTTAAATGATACATTAAACGAGATGGAGTTAATTGATATTTATAGGACATTCCATCCAAAAACAACAGAATACACATTTTTCTCAAGTGCTCATGGAACATTCTCCAGGATAGATCATATCTTGGGTCACAAATCAAGCCTTGGTAAATTTAAGAAAATTGAAATTGTATCAAGTATCTTTTCCGAACACAACGCCATGAGACTAGATATCAATTACAGGAAAAGATCTGTAAAAAATACAAACACATGGCGGCTAAACAATACACTACTTAATAATGAAGTGATCACTGAAGAAATCAAAGAGGAAATCAAAAAATACCTAGAAACAAATGACAATGGAGACACAACGACCCAAAACCTGTGGGATGCAGCAAAAGCAGTTCTAAGGGGGAAGTTTATAGCAATACAAGCCCACCTTAAGAAGCAGGAAACATCTCGAATAAACAACCTAACCTTGCACCTCAAGCAATTAGAGAAAGAAGAACAAAAAAACCCCAAAGCTAGCAGAAGGAAAGAAATCATAAAAATCAGATCAGAAATAAATGAAAAAGAAATGAAGGAAACGATAGCAAAGATCAATAAAACTAAAAGCTGGTTCTTTGAGAAGATAAACAAAATAGATAAACCACTAGCCAGACTCATCAAGAAAAAAAGGGAGAAGACTGAAATCAATAGAATTAGAAATGAAAAAGGAGAGGTAACAACTGACACTGCAGAAATAAAAGAGATCATGAGAGATTACTACAAGCAACTCTATGCCAATAAAATGGACAATCTGGAAGAAATGGACAAATTCTTAGAAATGCACAACCTGCCAAGACTGAATCAGGAAGAAAGAGAAAATATGAACAGACCAATCACAAGCACTGAAATTGAAACTGTGATTAAAAATCTTCCAACAAAGAAAAGCCCAGGACCAGATGGCTTCACAGGCGAATTCTATCAAACATTTAGAGAAGAGCTAACACCTGTCCTTCTCAAACTCTTCCAAAATATAGCAGAGGGAGGAACACTCCCAAACTCATTCTACGAGGCCACCATCACCTTGATACCAAAACCAGACAAGGATGTCACAAAGAAAGAAAACTACAGGCCAATATCACTGATGAACATAGATGCAAAAGTCCTCAACAAAATACTAGCAAACAGAATCCAACAGCACATTAAAAGGATCATACACCATGATCAAGTGGGGTTTATTCCAGGAATGCAAGGATTCTTCAATATACACAAATCTATCAATGTGATAAACCATATTAACAAACTGAAGGAGAAAAACCATATGATCATCTCAATAGATGCAGAGAAAGCTTTTGACAAAATTCAACACCCATTTATGATAAAAACCCTGCAGAAAGTAGGCATAGAGGGAACTTTCCTCAACATAATAAAGGCCATATATGACAAGCCCACAGCAAACATCATCCTCAATGGTGAAAAACTGAAAGCATTTCCACTAAGATCAGGAACAAGACAAGGTTGCCCACTCTCACCACTCTTATTCAACATAGTTTTGGAAGTTTTAGCCACAGCAATCAGAGAAGAAAAGGAAATAAAAGGAATCCAAATTGGAAAAGAAGAAGTAAAGCTGTCACTGTTTGCAGATGACATGATCCTATACATAGAGAACCCTAAAGATGCTACCAGAAAACTACTAGAGCTAATCAATGAATTTGGTAAAGTGGCAGGATACAAAATTAATGCACAGAAATCTCTGGCATTCCTATATACTAATGATGAAAAATCTGAAAGTGAAATCAAGAAAACACTCCCATTTACCATTGCAACAAAAAGAATAAAATATCTAGGAATAAACCTACCTAAGAAGACAAAAGATCTGTATGCAGAAAATTATAAGACACTGATGAAAGAAATTAAAGATGATACAAATAGATGGAGAGATATACCATGTTCTTGGATTGGAAGAATCAACATTGTGAAAATGACTCTACTACCCAAAGCAATCTATAGATTCAATGCAATCCCTATCAAACTACCACTGGCATTTTTCACAGAACTAGAACAAAAAATTTTGCAATTTGTATGGAAACACAAAAGACCCCGAATAGCCAAAGCAATATTGAGAACGAAAGAAGGAACTGGAGGAATCAGGCTCCCTGACTTCAGACTATACTACAAAGCTACAGTTATCAAGACGGTATGGTACTGGCACAAAAACAGAAAGATAGATCAATGGAACAGGATAGAAAGCCCAGAGATAAACCCACGCACATATGGTCACCTTATCTTTGACAAAGGAGGCAGAAATGTACAGTGGAGAAAGGACAGCCTATTCAATAAGTGGTGCTGGGAAAACTGGACAGTATGAGAGTAGATCACTCCCTAACACCATACACAAAAATAAGCTCAAAATGGATTAAAGACCTAAATGTAAGGCCAGAAACTATCAAACTCTTAGAGGAAAACATAAGCAGAACACTCTATGACATAAATCACAGCAAGGTCCTTTTTGACCCACCTCCTAGAGAAATGGAAATAAAAACAAAAGTAAACAAATGGGACCTAATGAAACTTCAAAGCTTTTGCGCAGCAAAGGAAACCATAAAGAAGACCAAAAGACAACCCTCAGAATGGGAGAAAATATTTGCAAATGAAGCAACTGACAAAGGATTAATCTCCAAAATTTACAAGCAGCTCATGCAGCTTAATAACAAAAAAACAAACAACCCAATCCAAAAATGGGCAGAAGACCTAAATAGACATTTCTCCAAAGAAGATATACAGAGTGGCAACAAACACATGAAAGAATGCTCAACATCACTAATCATTAAAGAAATGCAAATCAAAACTACAATGAGATATCATCTCACACCAGTCAGAATGGCCATCATCAAAAAATCTAGAAACAATAAATGCTGGAGAGGGTGTGGAGAAAAGGGAACCCTCTTACACTGTTGGTGGGAATGTAAATTGATACAGCCACTGTGGAGAACAGTATGGAGGTTCCTTAAAAAGCTACAAATAGAACTACCACATGACCCAGCAATCCCACTACTGGGCATATACCCTGAGAAAACCATAATTCAAAAAGAGTCATGTACCAAAATGTTCATTGCAGCTCTATTTACAATAGCCCGGAGATGGAAACAACCTAAGTGTCCATCATCGGATGAATGGATAAAGAAGATGTGGCACATATATACAATGGAATATTACTCAGCCATAAAAAGAGACGAAATTGAGCTATTTGTAATGAGGTGGATAGACCTAGAGTCTGTCATACAGAGTGAAGTAAGTCAGAAAGAGAGAGACAAATACCGTATGCTAACACATATATACGGAATTTAAAAAAAAAAAAAAAGACATGAAAAACCTAGGGGTGAAACAGGAATAAAGACACAGACTTACTAGAGAATGGACTTGAGGCTATGGGGAGGGGGAAGGGTAAACGGTGACAAAGCGATAAAGAGGCATGGACATATATACACTACCAAACGTAAGGTAGATAGCTAGTGGGAAGCAGCCGCATAGCACAGGGAGATCAGCTCGGTGCTTTGTGACCGCCTGGAGGGGTGGGATAGGGAGGGTGGGAGGGAGGGAGACGCAAGCGGGAAGAGATATGGGAATATATGTATATATATAACTGATTCATTTTGTTGTGAAGCTGAAACTAACATACCATTGTAAAGCAATTATACTCCAGTAAAGATGTTAAAAAAAAATAATAATAACTACTGGAATAAACAGAATATCAGTGATTTTCTTGATATGATATTCCTCTTTTAAATACATTAAATGAGATATAATAAAAACATTTACATTTTGACAGTGGTAGGTACAAAATGGAAATATGGATAAGCACAAGAGAAAACACATGTACCTATAATTAAAGTAAATAAATAAAGTAAAATGATAATTACAGAAAAATTTGATTCAATAATACTTGGATTACAGGATTAAATGCACCAATTTGATGAGTGATTTTAAAGATATTCTAACTTACTGATTAATATTAATTCATTTCTTTATCCCTTTTCTTTTTTCTTTAGATGGTGAAAAAATCTAATTTGTGTTATTGAAGAACTTTCTAATTATGTCAAAATTAATTGATCTCTAAAATTTTATGTATTTAAAGTAAAAAATTTGGTATTTCTGGGCCAGAAAATTTCTGAGAAAGAAAGAATTTGGAGGACAGTTTTGTATCTAGCAAAAATAATGAAATAGATCCAGTAAGCTGGAGAGCTGAGCATTATTTTAATAGACATGGGAAATAAGGGCTGCACCTGCCTCTCTCAGCTCTGGTTTGCAATGCTTCACTCGCCCTGGCTTTCAGCCATTTTCAACCATGCTATGAATGAGGTATATAGTTAACATTAAGTGACAAGGTCACCACTAATGATGTCCTGGAGGGTAGCCAGTCTAGTCCTAAATTCTAAATTGGCCATGTGGAAAGAAATGGACATGAAACATGAAAAATTGCTGCACCTAAATTCAGTAATAATAATACAATAATACATAGCTTCTATGCTTTACAAAGCACATTAATGTGCAGAGTTTATTGCAATAATCACAATAGGGCAATGTTTTCAGCCACACTTACAAAGATATCTATGTTCAGAATCAAATGGCAGGTTTAAGGTCAGACATTTATTAAAAAGGATTCTTTCTTAAGCAAGACAAGGAGAAAGAAAAATGAAGCCCAAAGTGATAATTGTTAATTTGAGTTTAAAAGTGATACCCAATACAAAATAGCAAAGTAACTCAATACATGTAAAATAAAAGTCCTGGTTGCAAAAGGGAATAGAGAGGAAAAAATAAAGCAAAAGGCTCCAAAGATAGTAAACCTGATGGTAGATGCCTTTTACAGTTCTGACCAAATGTGTGATTCAATAAGCCCTTGATTCTATGGTTTGTTAAAGAAAAGTCTAACAGCAAAATAAAAATTATATAAATTTGACTCAAATCACATGGCCTTATTTTCTTTAAGTATACTAGCTGCTCCTAACCATTAACTATCTTTTCTTGTGACCTTGCTGAAAAAAGTTTACATTGCTTTTTCACTGTATAATTACTTATCTACGTTGTGAGCTGTTGAGTCTCCATTCTCTTTTTTATTTTAAAACTGAAATCAGTTTTTCAGTTTGCTATACATTGATACTACTAATATAAATCTACTAATATGAATGTAAAACCTATGTCCTGATGATATTTAATCATCAATATCTTTAGCTCTTATTAGACAGTTTCACTACCCCCATTTCTACTATATTTATATAATTCTTGAGCTAGGAGAACCCCCAGAAGTCTACTCACTTTATCTCACAGATGTGACACAGGTTTAAAAGATTAATCCTCACCTTAACCCAAATAGTTAAGAAAGAAAGCTCATATCCCAGTCACTAATATGCCACTATTTGCAGAATAGCACTGAAAGCTAGATAGCTAATTTAAAAATTCAGGTCCAATTTTTTTCTTAGACAAATATCTAACCCTTCTTCAGTTTACATCAAATAATGGCAGGGTGACCAGTTTAAAATCATTCTAAAGGAGGAGAAAAATATGTTAGAGAAAAATGCAAGGCTAGTTATGTAGCTCAGTAATGAATGCATAGGCTTCTTTTTGAACACTGGGTTCAGTGAGTTAGTGAATGTGAGAACAGAGGGCACACCACTCACAACTTACCAGAGGGTAAAAAATTTCTAAATAAAACCCCAAAACTGATGATCTAAAATACTGTAGATTTATTAATAGAACATGTAATAAGCTATCTGTATATTTCAAAATTATCATGGCTATATGTATCTATGACCTTAAATATGTATATCAAGATAGAAAGATAGACTAAAACTGTGGTCTTTTTTTTTTTTAAATTCTAAAGACTTTATGTTTTTAGAGCAGTTTTAGATTCAGAAAAAAATTAAGAAGCTACAGACATTTCCCATATATATCCTGACCCTACACATACCTAACTTTTCCTATTATCAACATCCCCCATCAGAGTGGTACATTTGTTACAACTGATGAACTTACATTGACAACATAATCACCCAAAGCCCATAGTTTACATTAGAGTTCATATCTGGTGTTGTACATTCTACGTACAGGTTTAGGCAGTTGTATAATGACATGTATCCATCATTATATTATCATAGAGAGCATTTTTACAGCTCTAAAAATTCCCTGTGCTTCAACCTACAAAGCCTTTCCCCACCTCTCCCAAATCCCTGGCAACCACTGACTGATCTTTTTACTGTCTCCATAAATTTGTATTTTCTAGAATGTCACATAGTTTGAGTCATACAGTATCTAGCCTTTTCAGATTGGCTTCTTTCATTTAGAAATAAGCATTTCAGTTTCCTTCATCTCTTTTTATCACTTGATAGGTCACTTCCTTTTAGTGCTAAGTAATATTCTTTTTAGTTTGTTAACATGATGAATTGCATTAATTGATTTTTGAATGTTGAAACACCCTTGCATACCTGAGATAAATATCACTTGGCCATAATGTATAATTCTTTTTATACATAGTTGTACTTGACTTGTTGATACTCTGTTGAGGATTTTTGTATCTATGTTTATGAGAGATATTGCTCCATCATTTTCATTTTTTATAATGTCTTTTCTAGTTTTGGTATTAGGGAAATGCTGGCCTCATAGAATGGTCCACTGACAACCAATTCCCTCAATTTTTTTATCTGAATAATTCCTTTTTTCTCTTCACAGAAGAAATTATTTCACAGGGTACAGAATTCTAGGTTGGCTTTTTTTTTGTTTTTTCTCTTAACACTTTAAATATTTCATTCTCCTATCTTCTTGCTTGCATGGTTTCTGAGGAGAAGCTGGATGTAATTCTTATCTTTGCTCCTCTGTAGATAAGTTATTTTTTCCCTGTGGTTTCCTTCAGAATTTTTTCTTGATCTTTGACTTTCTGTAGTTTGAAAATGACATGGATGGGGTAGTGTTTTAGGCATTTATTCTGCTTGGTGTTCTCTAAGCTTCCTGGATCTGTGGTTTGTTGTTTGACATTTGGAGAAATTTTCAGTCACTATTTTTTCAAACATTTCTTCTGTTCCTTCTTTTCTTTTCCATCTGGTATTCCCACTACTTGTATGTTATACCTGCTGTAGTTGTCCCACAGTCCCCGGATTTTCTATTTCGGTATTTGTTGTTATTTGTTTGTCTTCGTTCTCTTTGTTTTACAGTTTTTAAAGTTTCCTTTGATATATCCTCAAGTTTAGAGGCTCTTTTCTCACCAGTATTTAGTCTACTAGTAACCCCATTGTGATGGTTAGTTTTATGTATTAACTTGACTGGGCTACAGGATGTCCAAATAGCTGGTAAAACATTTTTTTTGAGTGTGTTTGTGAGAACATTTCTGTAATAGATTAGCATTTGAATCAGTAGACTGATTGAGTAAAGAAGATTTGTCCTCACTAATGTGGGCTGGAATCATACAATATGTTCAGGGCCTGAATAGAACAAAGAAAAGGGCAGGGAAGGGGAAGGAAGGATGAATTCTTACTCTCTCTTCTTGAGCTAGGAAGTCTATATTTTCCTGCCGTTGGACATCAGTGCTTCTGGTTCTTGGGCCTTCAGACTCCAGGACTTAAACCAATGGCTCTCCAGTTCAGTTCCCCTGGTTGTCAGGCCTATGGACTTGAACTATTATATCAACGGCCTTTTTGGTTCTCAGCTTGCAGAAGGCAGATTGTGTGATTTTGCAGCCTCCATGACCACATGAGCCAGTTTCTATAATAAATCTCCCCTTATACCTATCTATCTATCTCTCCATCTATCTACCTATCATCTACATATCCTATTGGTTATGCTTTCGAGAATACTGGCTAATACACCCATCAAAGGTATTCTTCATTTCTGTTATACTGTTTTTGACCTCTAGCATTTCTGTTTGGTTCTTTCTTAGGATTTCCATCTATCTACTTACACTACCTATTAGTTCTTGCGTGCTGTCCATTTTATTCATTAGAAATTTTAGCATATTAATCATAGTAGTTCTAAGTTTCTGGTCTGATAATTCTAGCATTCTGCCATGTCTGATTCTTTGCTTGCTTTGTGGTTTTTTGTCTTTTAGTAAGCTTTGAATTTTTTTTTTCTTGATAGCCAGACATGATGTGCTGGGTGAAAGGAACTGCATGAAATTGGCCTTTAATAATGTAGTAACAAGGTGTAGGAGGAGGGGAAGTGTCCTATAGTTCTATGAGTAGGTGTCACTCTTAGTGAGCTTATGCCTCTAGACTGTGAACTTCACAACTCTGTCAGGTTTTTCTAATCCCTCAGGTGGTACAGGATAGCTAGAGGGGGCTAGAGTTGGGTATTTCCCTTCTTCCACTAGGAAGGCTAGAAATAACTGGAGTTGGGTATTTCCATTCCCCTAGGTCAGTTAGGCTCTGATAATCCCCAAGCTGGTCAGGCTCTGGTTAACTAGTTTTTCTTGAGAGCAGGCCTGTTAAAAACAGAGTTCTCTTGTATATTTCAAAATATTTCCTTTTGCCCATTCCCTGAGAGAAGGAAGAGGAGAATTTTCTCTAATATTTACTTGGAGAATCTGGTTGAGCTCCTAGAGGTAAAGTTGACAGAATTATGGAGGAGCCCCTGTGATTGGGTCTCACTGGAGTTTTTGACTTTCAGAATTGTCGACACTGAACCTCTGGCAATTCATCACTTACAGTTAAAGTTTTCCTATCCTGGCACTCTTTCCCATGGCAGTGTCTACTCTTGAGCCTCTGTTTTGTTAATCTGTGCCTCCATTTATTGGCTTGTCTGACTCTCCAATCTTCGGTGAAGCGATTTGCCATGTGTCTCTCCATTGCTTATGGATCCAAGAAGAATTGTTGATTTTTCAGTCTGTTAAGATCTCTACTTGCTGTTAGGATAGAGTGGTGACTTCCAAGCTACTTATATACTGAACCAAAACCCAGATATGATTTTTTTTTCAAAACGCAATTAATGACATTCCATCTTTGCCTCTATAATCTGATTAGAGTGCTATGTGTCCACCCTCAGACTACTCTTTGTCATACTGACACTTGGATGGATTTCTGTGCCTTGTTACACACACTTTTTACTTTCTTTCTGCTGTTAGATAGACGGATGTTGCAATTGATGGCTTCTGTCTTGTTAACTATAATTATATGAAAATGTGTTCAGAATAAATGTCTCCTTAGCCCTCCACACCACAGGCTTATATATCTTAGAATCTATTGCTCTCCAAAAGCTTTAGCCCATTTGTTTCTTTCCTTACCTAATTTTTCCCCTTTTTTCCTTCATTTGGCTTAGAATTTCTGGTGGCTATTAGGTCTGAGCTATTAGGAAACCTGATCATAATAAAACTAAATACTGTGCAGAAAGAAACAATGGTACCGTGCCGATTGCCTCTGGCACCATTCAGCAATCCACCTCCCAAATATTTATTCACTTCATGCCGATAAGGGAATAAAGTTATAGCTCCATACTTCAAGGAATTTGCAATACACTAGTGGAATAAATACATGTACATATCACTAAAACAAAATGCCATTTAAGATGTCGGCCAAAAAGGTACAAAGTGTTATTCAATTTAATTCAAGGAATACTGAGTGTATTAACAAGCACTGTGCTGCAGGCTGGATGGAAAATGATGTTTTCTTAGCAGCTTTCTGTCTAATGAGAGAGACAGGAAAGTAAACAAACCATTATGATACACTGAGAAAAGTAATATAATAGGGCAATGTTATAATAGTTCAAAAGAAAGAAAGTGCAGTTCCCACACACCACTCTGCTGTAAATCAAGGATTTTTAAAAATTAATTTAAGACTTTAGAATAATAGAAGAAGTGTCTAAAGATCCTCTATGAGAAAAGCTGCATTAGACATTTGGCTGAATCCAGAAAATGATACATATGTTGACAAGTTCTCTCTCTAAAAGTTGATGCTATTAAAGAGTACAAACTCAGGAAGAGATAGTCTCAAAGACTTTAATCTTTAAGATAGCCTCAATTCTCCTAAAATGTCTTCAATCAGAAAAATTCTATTAATAAAAATACAGGAGTTTACACATTTTCCAGGTAACTCTTAAAATGGATAACCATAATGTTAACTAAACTCAAACACAAAATTTTAGAAGCATAAACTATTAAAGCAGGAGCGTTTGGCAGAGACAAGATGGAGAGGGGTCATGAATGTCACTTTAGCCTCCAGAATTTGTTCTTAATTTCAAATTACACTGGACATAGTTCTATAATTAATTCTTGATATAATTCAATGAATGTTTATATCTTTACACGTTATGATTTATAGAACAATTTAGCGCAGGCTACCTCATTTCAGTCCCATAAATACACTTTGGAATAATCATCATTCCAGTTTTATAAATAAGAGGAAGAGAGATTGGAGAAGATAAAAAATAGCAAGCTGGCCAAGTCACACCTTGAATCATATCTAATTTCAAGTTCAGCAATTTTTTTCACATTTCGGCTTCTGGCAACATCTTGGTTCCAGATTTTGTGTCTTTAATTTCTGACTCATTTTTACCTTATAATCTAGAAGCTTTCTGTAGACAAATCTATCCAGTCTTTCTCATTTTGACATCAGACTTTTCAAAATATTAGTTAGGTAAAAATTTCAATACATAAAACCTAAAAGAAATAAAACTTCTAAAGCACTTAATATCCCCCCCAAAAGGTCTTTGCATTAATTTCTTGTACAGTTTTCTTTCAACAGAACTGTGTACTCATTACTTTAAAAATGTATGTTCATGACCATTCATCATACCCACATCTTTCAATTTATATTGAGTACTAAAAAACATTTGATTTTTTTACAGATTCTTTAAAGAGAGATCTAATACAAAACATCGTTAACCTGATTAAAGTTGTTACAAAAACATATTAAAGGACACCAAGTGGGTTTGCCTTCACCTTGTCACATTGGTAAAAATTTGTACTCTCTAACTTGGGCATGCATTTCCAATGTGGATAAAGTAGTAGCCCCCAAAGGGACAAAAACTGGTCCTTGAGGGGACACAAATGTTAGATATTATAATGATGCACGGTCCTCCAAAAAGTCACAACAGTACATCAACAGATATATAGTATATCTTTGGTATTAAATATCATGGCGGTAGGCAATTAGGGAAAAAAAGTCTAAAAAGGCTAGTAGTAGAAGGGGACAAAGATAAAAAAGAGTCGAGATATACAGTTTTAAAGATTCTATCTCAGTGAATCCCAGAATTCTGTATTCTAAGAGAGAAAGAGACAGAGAGAAAGAGAGAGAGAGACTTTAGTTGTTGAATTTTTATGAAGTAGAAAAAAAAGCAGGTTTAATATACTGGTCCACTGTATAGTTACCACTTATCCACTATTCCAAAATCCCAAACTTTGCTTTGAAGCCCAAAAAATTTCCATAAGTTGGCATCTGAATAAAAACAAATCTGGATATCCCTGAAATCTCATTTTCTATCTTCTTTTTGTTAGCTTATCAAAGAGCTGTTTCAGCAAATCTGAGTTGAGTCAACAGAACAAATAGCTAATTCCAGAGCCTCCTCTCCCCCTTTCTAGGGAGGCCACTTCCTTGACCTCTTAAATTTCCATAGCTTCACAGTCACCTAGATGTTCCCTGCCCCACCTGCATTTTTCATCCTATAAGTGAGTGAATATTTGGGGGACAGGGGTCTTCTTCTAGAGTTAGTTGCATATGTGTCCAGCCCAGTTACATCCAGACTAAGCACAAACCTGACATGAATTGATGTGAGGTTTTTACTGACTTTACTTATACCACTTAATGTAAATATTCATTTGTATGACACTAGAAATATTCATATTTTTGCTTACAGAGTGCTGCCCCAAACCTCATTGGAGGTGTTATTAAATACACAGAATATTAAACACATTACCTTTCTAAAATTCAAAAAATTCTGAATTTCAGAAATTATCTGGTCCCAAGGGTTTCAGAAAAACAATTACAAACATGTAGAAAATGCAAAGTTGTGCCAGGGCACTTGAGATATCGTAACAAAGATTGAGGTATGGAATAGGAAAAGTAGGAGATGATTTCTGTGAACAGTGGGTTTGTGGTTAAAAGTAGGTTAGATGTGATAACCTCGGTGTGTGGGATGAACTTGAGAGCTGATTTCCTAGATGCTATGATGTAACACAAGTGTAAGAAACAGTTTAAGCCATAAAAAAAAAGGAACTAAATAGATATGTCATTAAATCAGGGCTTATTTTGTATCTCAAGGCATTGCTCTATTATAAATGCTAGTTTAATAGTTTAATCATTACAAGATGCTTGTGTGATTAATACCTACTTATTATTTAAATCCTTAAATGGAGCTTTTTTTCCAAATAATCACCCATCCAAACACTGATGCTTAGCACACAGTTGTATGATGAACATTGAAGATATTTTTGCACACCTGCCTTGTGTCAGGCACTGTACAAAGTATTTTACATACATTATTGTGATAAAGCCTCCCGACAACCTTAGAGAATATGGATTATCTACACTTTCTTTTTCAATGGAACAAAAAATAAAAAGATTTTGACCAACTGCTCAAAGTTACAGCTTTTAAATTAAAAAGTCAATTGGAAATTTATGTTTCTCTTTCTCTAATGTTATTTCTTTTCTAAAAAACTTCTAAACATTGTGGTAAATTATACATTAAAAAAAATTACCACTGTAACCATTTTTAAGTGTTCAGCTTCATAGCATTATGTACAGTCCCCTTGTTGTGCAAACATCACTACCATTCATTTATAGAACTTTTTTTCATCTTTACAAATTAAAACTTTGTACCATTAAACAATAATTCCTCATTTTCCCCTCCCCTCAGCCCTTGACAGCAACCATTATACTTTCTGTTTCTATGAATTTGACTACTCTATGGACCTCACATAAGTGGAATCATATGGTACTTGTCCTTTGTTGACTGGCCTATTTCACTTAGTATAATGTCTTCAAGATTCATCCAAGTTGCAGCATGTGTAAGAATTTCCTTCCTTTTTAAGGCTGAATAACATTTCAAAGTATATATATATATACATACACACACACACACACACACACACACACACACACACACACACCACTATGTTTATCCTTTCATCTGTTGATAGATACTTGGGTTATTTCCACCTTTTGGCTATTGTAAATAATGTTGCTATGAACATTGGTTGACAAATAACTGTTTGAATCCCTGCTTTCAATTATTTTGGGTATATACCTAGAAGTGGAATTCCTGGACCATATTCTATCATTAATTTGTTATGGAAATGCCATACTGTTTTCCACAGAGCCTCCTCTATTTTACATTCCCACTAGAAGTGTTCAAAAACTCCAATTTCTTCACATCCTCACTGAAACTTATTTTTTCCAGTTTTATTTTTTTAATAATAGTCTTCCTAATGTTTGAGGTGGAATCTCATTTTTATTTTGATTTGCATTTCCCTAATGATTAGTGATGTTAAGCATCTTTTCATGTACTTATTAGCTAATTGTATGTCTTCTTTGGAGAAATGTCTATTCAAGTCCTTTGCCCACTTCTGAATTAGATTGCCTGTTTTCTGTGTTGAATTGTAGTTCTTTATGTGTTCTGGATATTAACCCCTTATCAGATATGTGATTTGCAAATATTTTTTCTCATTCTAGGTTACATTTTCACTCTTTTGATAGTGACCTTTGATACACAAAAGCTTTTAATTTTGATGTAATCCAGTCTATATTTTTGTTGTTGTTGCCAGTGCTTTTAGTGATATATTCAAGCAATCATTGCAAATTCAATATCATAAATCTATTTCTTTTTGTTTTTCTTTCATAAAGTTTGTGTTTTAGCTCTTAGGTCTTTGGTAAATTTTGAGTTAATTTTTGTATACTGTATGAGGTACAGATCCAAGTTCATTCAGTTGCATATGGATATTCTGTTTTCCCTAAACCAATTTTTGAAAATACTGTCTTTTCCCCATTGAATGGTTTTGGCACCCTTGTAGAAATTACTTAATCATGTGTGAGAAAGTTTCTGGGCTCACTATTCCATCTGTCTATGTCTGTCTTTATGTCAGTACCACACTATTTTGATTATTGTAACCTTTGTAGTATGTTTGAAATCAGGAAGTGTGAGAACTCCAATTTTGTTCTTTTCAGGTTGTTTTGTCTATCCAAGTTTTTTTGAGATTCCATGTGAACTTTAGGATTTTTTTTCTATTTCTGCAAAAAAATAAATAATTGGGATTTTTATATGTATTGTGTTGAATCTGTAGATTGCTTTTAGGTATCATTGCCATCTTAACAATAATAATTTTTCCAGTCAATGAACACAGGATAACTTTCCATTTATTTTTTTCTTCTTTAACTTATTTCAGCAGCATTTTTAGTTTTCACCATACAGGTCTTTTGCCACTTTCGTTAAGTTTATTCCTCAGTATTTTATTCTTTTTGATGCTAGTGTAAATGAAATTGTTTCTTAATTTCATTTCAGATTGCTCACTGTTAGCATGCAGAAACACAACTGATTTTTGAGTGTTGATTTGGTATATTGCAAATTTGCTAAATTTGTTTACTAATTCTAACAGGGTTTTGTTCATTTTTGGGGAACCTATTTCTTTATGGCATATCATTTTGCTCTATTACATTGCCTCTATAATTAGCTTGAATTCCAGTCACTATCAATGGAGTTGTGGAAGAGGCATAACTCTCATTTGTTTCCTCATCTCTAAAGCAGGGGCTATGAAAATAATGATTAAATAATAACAATAACAATGTGGTTAAAACATAATTTAGGCAAAAGTTGGTTATCAGCCCTTCTCTAACACCATACTTACTTTGTTTCTGTGAGCATATCTATCAATTCAATCAAAACATAGTTATCTACACTTATCATGGTACAGTGATTTGCCAGTACTTAATACCTGAGCCTCAGTTTCCCCTTCTATTACTTGGGTGTGACTGGAAGTTGTGAAGATTCAGTGAAGTGAATTAAGGTAATGGACACACTGTCTGGCTTATCAATCAGTAAACAGTAGAAACTGTTATCTCACAATGTCCTCACATCAAATGAAATAATATATATGAAAAATACATTGTGATCCAGAAAACTGTCTATATAAGATAATGATTTTTAAAGCATGTATTCTTTCATTTACTGCCCAGTAAGGAAGTCATTTTATCCCACAAGACTTCTCCAAGAACAATGAGTTTCTAGTCCTGGAAGACAGAATGATCATTAAATATTCTCTGCACTTGCCTCTTGCAATTGGATCACTATCAATTGCCCACGGATCATGAGAAGCCCCATTATCTCCACAATCCCTCCATCACTACTAACAAGTACTTTCGAAACATGTGTAGCTACTTCACATGAAAGCTCTAAAGTGCACAGTAATTCAGCCATAGTTTAATGAGGATTAATGAGTTTATACATCTAAGCATTTAGAATGCTGCATGATACATAGAAGGCATTACAGAAGTGTTCATTTGATAACTAAAATTGTTATGTGAAAAGTTATGTCCTACAAATGTTACGTCTTTGTTTTCTGCTTAATTGGGTGATTTTGTGTTTGTGTCCTATATAAAATTCTAATGAGAAAATATAAGAATATAGAACTCAAGATAGAAACTTCAACAATTTTATTCTTTACTACTATCTGCTTAGCCCTACTTGAAAAAGAAATAGCCTGATATTTTAGAAAACTTGGCTTCAAAACTTCTTGAGGCTTTTTTCTTCTCCCACATATCTCAGGATAAGTTGTAATTGCTTGGATGTTTATTTATAAATATCATATCAGTTAAAATACAGGTATTGATTAACTCCATAGTGTTGAGCATGGGATGGTTATCTATGGATCCACTATGGATTGGGGAAGTCTAACAATTAGGAGACTTAAGAGGAGGCATTGGTCAGTACAGGAAAAGTCAAAGTCTTGGAGTTATACCAAATGAAAGTGTTGGTGCTACAATTGCTAGATAACAAGTTTCTTTAAGGAACTTCATGCACTTTATGACACCCACATAGGCTAAAATTATGCTTGGTGTGGAGATAATCTGATGTCATAGAGTTTAACAGGATATTCAGCTCACAGAGTAGCTTATGAAGAGTGCTAGTGATCAGTCTGGAATCACTTATGTACTATGAAACTTTACTATAAAATGCATATACCTGAAAAAAGCACCAGACTGATACATCAGATGATGTGGAGAAATTACAACACAAAAAAGGAGGGAATTGTACACCTCTCAAGGAGACACTTTAATGAGTCCTTAAAAGAACATCCTTGCTGGTATGTAGGGTGTTTGTTCTTTCACAAACTGGGTACCTTTCAGAAATCAGAAAAGTCCTGGGATCATGTGTACTAGAAACGAGACAATACATTGTCATACAAAAGTTGACTTTTTTTCTGTGCAAATAGACAAAGAGAACAGAGACACTATTAACTTTGGCAAATGTTCAGTTCTTATAGCATCTATAGTGAGCCTAACATTAGCACAGCTAAGTGAAAGTGTGTTTATTATAGCTTTACAATAAGCCTCCATGTTTTTATAATAAGAAACCATAAAAATAGAATGGTAACTATGATAAATAAAAATAGTTGCTATAAATAAGGATACACCACCTTAAAATTATCCAACTGGTTTCATAAAAAAAGACGTTTCTGAATATACCTTGAAATTAGAGACTCTCTTACTTATATTTTTTCCTGAAATACAGAGACTAGCTATCCAAGTTGCACATAGTAGTCACTCCATTTGAATGTAATGAACGTTAACATGGTTACCACAAATTTCTCTTCTAAGATTTTTAACCTAACTTCTGCAGTATATATATTTGTTAAGGTTCTATTTTTATGTAATGTCTATAAATTATTAATATAGTAGTTCCTACATTACTACCATAATAATCCATTCTAAGAACAAAGTGCAAAATTATTGCTTGCTGAATCATAGATTGTAAAAAATTAAAGCAAAAGCAGGTTAATGTAAAATAATCATAAAGGGAAAATGCTTATTGAAATGTTATACTGCAGGAAAACAGTTCAAGAAAAATGATTTTAAAAAAGACTTTGAATCACAGGCTTTGACAGAAGAAAGCAAAGAATGATCATTACAGGAAGGTAGTATTTGTACAAAAATTATCAAAATGGTCTAGACATTCATTGAGTATAAAAAACAGAATAAGGGCTTCCCTGGTGGCGCAGTGGTTGAGAGTCCGCCTGCCGATGCAGGGGACACGGGTTCGTGCCCCGGTCCGGGAAGATCCCACATGCCGCGGAGCGGCTGGGCCCGTGAGCCATGGCCGCTGAGCCTGCGTGTCCGGAGCCTGTGCTCCACAACGGGAGAGGCCACAACAGTGAGAGGCCCGCGTACCGCAAAAAAAAAAAAAAAAAAAAAAAAAAAAACAGAATAAAAGCACTATAATAGAACAAGAGAGAGACAATCCAATAGTGGTATTCCTTTCAATGCTCCCATCATATACAGGAAAATGGTGATTACTTCTCTGTAGCCAAAGTCTCATTCATGGTCTGGCCACTGCTCACCTCTTCTATTTTATCTTTCACCAGTCCCCTCATCCTGCTGTGTGACCCATCTCCATGACAAAGTATACACACCCCAAATTCCAATTTTACTGAAATGCAGTATACTGGCAATAGTCCTCTAATAATATAGTTTCAAACTATCATGCTATTATACATTAATTTTCCCTGCCTTTAATGCCGTTCTTTTTCTTCTCTATTTTGTTATCTCCTTGTCTAAATTCTACTTGTGAAGTTCTTGATGGCAGGAGCTGTGCTTTATACTTTTTGTATTTCCAGATCAGGACATATTTTAAGGTCTAAATAAATTAACTAACAAGAATAAGAGTGTCCTATTAGAATAAATGAATGAGAAAACTAAAAGGTATCAGAAAGATGAAAATTATTTTAATAGATACAAAACACAAGATTATTTCAATTTAAAAAATTATGCGTTACAAGCTAAAAGAGGGAATTTTTGCTGAATTACTATTGCTTATTTAGTTACCTTTCTAGGCAAAAATTAGGATAAAAGCATCTAAAGAGAAGAGGCACTGAATTGGGTGTCAAGATACCGGGGAAGTCTCATATCTATTGTTAACCAGTTCTCTGATGAGGGAAATAATGTGTCATCTAACCAGCATGGAAAAAACAAAACAAAATTCTACATGCCTTTCTTCAATATATTTGCTTTCACATAATATTTTAGTTAAGATTACTATTGATTTTTGCTCTATCGTAAGTAGCAACAAGTTTCATAGATAATAATGCAGTTAATAAAGTAAAAATTGGAAATGTTTCCATTGTTATTTCTTACATGTGCTATACTTCAGTAATAAGATATGGTAGACAACACGTTATGTTGAAACAATAGCACAGGTAGCAAGAGGTGCTGGGAGTAGCCTAGGAGAGCAGCTTTTGACATGGTAAGTTTGACATGTCTATTATACTATGGAGAGTCTTTTGTGCCGCTCACTAATTTCCTGATTTCCATTATTTCTAGACATATGGAAGACTGAACTTGCTCAGGGTCCTGAGTTTGGGTGTTTCTAGTACTAGCTATTGAGGTAAGGGAGGTAAGTGTCATGTTATTTCTAAGCTGTAACTTTTAATTTCCAGTGTGATAAACTATAGAGTTCTCTTTGCCATGTTAGGATGATTGTGAAATTTTGGAGGTGTCGAATTCCACATCATAACCTAGCCTATCCTGACCGAGATTTCAGTTCATACATGTGAGATTCCAACATAAATAAAAGTCTAAAATATGTGGTATCTGATTAGGTGTTCAGAGGCCGGTAATAAGGTAAATGCTATCATAGGCTAAAAAGATGGAGATCAGGGACAGATCTACTAAGAACTTATTTACAAAACAGAAGTAGAGTCACAGATGTAGAAAGCTAACTTATGGTTACCAGGGGATAAGAGAGGGAGGGATAAACTGGGAGATTGGGATTAACATATACACACTACTATATATAAAATAGGTAACTAATAAGAACCCGCTGTATAGCACAGGGAACTCTACTCAATACTTTATAATGGCCTATATGGGAAAAGAATAAAAAAGTGGATATATGTATATGTATAACTGAATCACTTTACTGTACACCTGAAACTAACACACCATTGTAAATCAACTACACTCCAATAAAAATTTTAAAAAAAGAAGTCAAGGGGCTTCCCTGGTGGCGCAGTGGTTGAGAGTCCGCCTGCCGATACAGGGGACGCAGGCTCGTGTCCCAGTCCGGGAAGATCCCACATGCCACGGAGCGGCTAGGCCCGTGAGCCATGGCCACTGAGCCTGTGCGTCTGGAGCCTGTGCTCCGCAATGGGAGAGGCCACGACAGTGAGGCCCCCATACTGCAAAAAAAAAAAAAGAAGTCAAATAAAACTTAGGCCTCAGGTCCCCCCACTTATACAGTCCACTTAATAGCCCTAGGACGGAACTTAGTAATGTGCTCACATTTATTTTACAAGTAAACATATTTACAAAATGTGCAAACATCAGGTACTGTAATCTCATTCTGTAAAGACCACTGTCTCTTTTTACTATAACTTCCTCCCCATCACATTTTTCTTCATATTGAGTGGATTTAGAGTTGCCACAATCATTTCTTCCATTTATCTAAGGGATAATTGAGTTGGAGATATATTTAGTTTGAGCTTAATGAATTATAAGAATGTGACTCACTATTTATAGCTAAACTGCTGTTAGCCATGCCAGTGCAGAAATGCTTTCCAGAATATTTCTGCAACCCTCTGTGCCACTTTACTTGGAATTATGCAATAGGAACATGTCCTGTAGCACCTGGAACCAGAAGAAGGTGAGTTGTGGAGGAGTCACAAGACTGGAATGTTTAAAGTTATAAAGTAGTAGATGGAATATTTTTTCCAATTATCAAATTGTAAAATTATAAGTGGAAGACTGGTTTTTTACAGAAGCCTAGTCAAAACTAAAGTTCTCTGTAATATGGGAAATAATGTGATGAATATAACTATAAACACACAATGCATTTTTTCTTTTGTATAGGAGTTGTAGAATTTATGAGAATTCTTTTAGTATTAATGGGGCAAAAAGATGCACCATTACTACTAACAGTAGTGTTTCTATGCATGAAGTCTTATGTTATGTGTCCAAATTGTCAATAATTTTTAAAAAGTTCTACCATGCTAAAGGAAAGACAGATTTACAGTTCTATTCTCTGAGAGAAAAACATATTACAAAATTTAATATAATATTAATATGCAATAAAAGATAATACAGTCAAAAAAGCAGAAAGATTTATAGATATTTCAGAGAAATATGTTTTTATTTAACTTGTGTTACCTCTGGCACTTGTTATGTTTTATATTTGTGATTTATCTTCTCATTACAAATATTCAATTTTGTGTTTATAATTTATAGTTATTTTTCAAATGAGGGCTATTAAGCTTCTTCTCTGAAAACTTGAACCCATACCATCATACTGATTCAGATTCTATGATAGTATAACTTTTTTTTTTTGTGGTACGCAGGCCTCTCACTGCTGTGGCCTCTCCCATTGCAGAGCACAGGCTCTGGACACGCAGGCTCAGCAGCCATGGCTCACGGGCCCAGCCGTTCCGCGGCATGTGGGATCTTCCCGGACCGGGGCACGAACCCGTGTCCCCTGCATCAGCAAGTGGACTCTCAACCACTGCGCCACCAGGGAAGCCCTATGATAGTATAACTTTTAGCAAAACTTGTGTTTGATAATTTGGGATTCAGATAATGTCTAATAAACTTATAACCCTGGGGTTATAATTGTTGGAATACAGATTGTTGGAATACAGAATGTTAATAATGTATGTTCACTGTTATTGGCTGAATTTGGCAAAGTACAATATTAATAGAGAGAAATGAGCCAGAAAACAACTGGCAGTAATGAATGAAAACAGACAAAGTCCCTAAATTCAGGGCCTATAGATTTGGAAGAAGAAACTGCTCATTAACCACAGATAGTAAAATGTGTCATTTAAAACTGAAAATAAAGATATTTGTACATAAATATTCAAAGCAGTTTTATTATCAGTGGACAAAAACTAGAAATAATTAATGCCATGTAGCACAGCTAAAAAAAAAAAAACACTAGAAATAACTCAAAAGTCCATTAATAAGTAAATGAATAAAGACATTTTTGTACATCAACAAAATGGAATGGAATACAACATAGCAATGAAAAAGGGAGAATATCAAAATAATTATGGGTTTGTGACTTCGAATAAGTCACTTAACCATGTATATCTTCAGTGTTCTTATCTATAAAATGAGCACAAGAATATTACCAGCCAAATGTAGTTGTTCAAAAGATTAAATAAAATAACCAATTTTATGGAAATAGCTTGATGTCTAGCACATACTGAACATTTAAAAAATTGCTATTTTTTTAATTACATGAAGAAATCAAGTTTTGAAGTTGTCAGGATTTTTTTAAAATGTCTCAGATATAATAAAAGAAAAATTATCTTTGCCTATGGCCTCCACACGCACACACACAAAAACAGAGATGGGGGCTGGAACTTTCCTTCGGAGAATAGCACTGTTGGATAGACCCAGTTTTCCATGAAATTTTTCAGAAAATAAGCTATGATCTGAAGTTTTCATTTTAAATGAATTATTCTGAAACTATCAGGAGAGTGAAGAGCTAATCAAAAAGGTTTTCTGTAAAAAATCTCTCCTTGGCCTAAAGCCAATCGATCAGAAAAAAAAAAGGAAGAAGCAAAGAAGAGAGGATAGTCTGGTACTGATGAATTTCTAATGAACATTGAGGGTCAACAGGTCAGGCTACAAAAGTGTGATGGCCCATAAATAATTTTTTACCGACTTGAACTTGCAGTCACATATATCTTTTATGCTTTCTTCAAATGCAAATGTCTTTAGGTTTTGAAGAGTGAAAAACTATCAATTTATGATTCTATAATAAGTTGACTAATGATCAGAATCAAAAGATGTGTATCGATATAATTATTTTAGCAGAAGTAAAATGGTAAGTAATAGATACAACATAATAATAGGTGTGCAAAAAGATAAAGGGTAAAGAGAAGAAATCAAATACAATAGCACTGTTAGCTTTAGCTGCTTTGATTCAAAGAATTGAGTTTGGGCTAGTTCAAGGGAATTTACTTTTCTTGTGTTTTGTTAGCTTTTTAAAAAAAATTGTTTTGTAAAGAAAGATAAGTCAAATCCCACAGAAATTCAAGAAGATCCATGATAAAGGTGAGCTCATGGCTGGATCTGGATTAGAGGAAACTCTTGGAACCTCAGCAGCACATTTTGTGGCACTTCATGTAAGGGTTTCTCCCTTTTCTTGACTAATTTACCCCTCAACCTGGTTCAGAAAGCCAGGGGTATAATTTGTTACAAAATGTTGCCTGCCAATTCTGCATCAGTTGATAGGAAGCAATTTATAAAATAAATATTCAAAGGTGCCACAGATCATTCCCTATATCTGAGAATTCTCAGGTGGTAATAGAGAAAAGCTGGGTCTAAATTAAGAAGGATAGTATAAGAGGTATGGCCTTTCTTTAGAAAGATATGGAAAGGTAACAGCAATTATCTAAAATTAAGGTGGTGGATTTATGATTTATGGATTTATGAAAACAGACTCCCATATTCTGGGATAAAATGCTGATAAAAAGATGAGGGTAAGTGAGTCCCCTGTTTATGTTTTGTTCACCACTGCTTCCCGAGTATTAAGCACAATGCCTGGGACACAGTAGTGCCCCGTTCACAGCTGTTGGTTAGCTCTTCGTGTGTGTGTGTGTGTGTGTGTGTGTGTGTGTGTGTGTGTGTGTGTCCCTAATTTCCTATGTACTCACTTCCCCTGTTCTCTCTTTCTCTCCTCTAGAGGTAAAGAATTACCTTGACATATTGTCTCCACCTTCTCTCTTCCCATCATCTCATGAACTTATTCTTATTAGGCTTTTGCCCTCAACTTTCTACTTCAAAGAGTTTTTTTGTCAAAGTTAGCAATGACCTCTACTTTGCTCAATCCCACAACTAAATTTCAGTTGACATTTTACTTAACTTTTCGGCATCATTTAACAAAATTTATTATTCTTCCACCCATAAAATAATTTATTTACTTAACTTTGATGGTATTACACAACTCTGGTTTAACTTTTCCTCACTGGTCACTCTTTATCAGTCCTCTTGCTGGTTCTTCCTCATTTCTCTGATCTCATTTCATTAATGTGGAAATGTTCTGAGATTCACCCCTTGGATGTCTTGTGTTTTTCAATCTAATTACTCTCTTGATGATCTTATCCAGTCTATGCCTCCTAAATTCATATACTGCTAAAGCAATCTACTCTCCTGAAATTCAGAAATAAATATATACCTTGCTATATAATATTTCAACTTGGATATTTGATAGGAAGCTCAAAATTAACATGTCCAAAAGAGAGTTCCCAATCTTCCCCTCCACATTTACTATGCTAATTTGTGTCTCCATCTCAGACAGTGACAATTCTGTCCTTCTAGTTATCCAGGTCAAACAACTTGGTGTCACCCTGGATTCCTCTTGTCTTCTCATGCCTTTCATTCAATCTGTCAGCATGTCCTGTCATTTCCATATTCAAAATATGTCCAGAGTCTAAACATTTTTCAACATCTCTACTGCTACTGCCCTGTTTAAACCACAATTTCCATTCATCCAGATAATTGTAATAGTTTCCCTAACCTGTCTGCACACTCTGCTGTCAAGGCAGCAAAGTAATCCTATTGAAGATTCATCATATCATGTCACTCCTCTTCACAGAATTCTCCAATGCCTTCCTATCTCACTCAGTAAAAACCAGTGTTGATAATAATCTACAAGGCCCAACATAATCCCTTACAGGCACTTTGGCCTTGTTTCCTTCTACTCACTCCACACACTGTTTTCTCTACTTTTCCTTGAACAGGTATATGTGTCATCTCAGGATCTTTCCAATTGCTGCTTCAGCTGCCTGGAATACTATTCCCCCCACTCATCAGCATAACTTTGCTCAGTTATCAACATCACCTTCAGAACATTACCCAAATATTACTCACCTAAAGAGAACTCCTTTTATTAGCTATCCAATTTGAATTTGCAAATTCCTTACTTCCCACCACCCTCTTTCTTTTCTCTAGTTTTTTTTCCTCCAAAACACTTACACCATTAACACACTACATACTTTACTTCTTTTTTCTGTTTATTATGTATATCCCACCATTTAAACATAAACTCCTTGAAGGCAGGGATATTTTATCTTTTTGTTTTTAACTGTTGTATTCCTAGACCCTAAAACAATGTCTGCCTCAAGATAGGAGCTTAAAATATAATTGTTACATGATTGAATATTAAATGTCAAATTATTAATACTGACAGCAGAAATTTAGGAGTTCAGATGAGAGGGCACCAGGGGTTATAAGGATGTCTACATAGATAAAATGGTACTAGATTTAGAGCTCAAATAAGGGCATTGTACATATGAGGAAAACAGTAAGCAAAGGCAGCAATATGCCAGGAATGTGCAGAAAGAGTTACTATAATTACCTATCTGGAACAGGTGACTTGTAGTGGAGAATAGTAAAAAATCACTTTACAAAATTATTCTTGTCCCATCTGATAGAATAGGACAGGAATCTCCCCACTAGAGAGCTTTAAGAATTTCTTACTTTTTATTAAAAACAAAACAGAACAGGGCTTCCCTGGTGGCGCAGTGGTTGAGAGTCCGCCTGCTGATGCAGGGGGCACGGGTTCGTGCCCCGGTCCGGGAAGATCCCGCATGCCGCGGAGCGGCTGGGCCCATGAGCCATGGCCGCTGAGCCTGCGCGTCCGGAGGCTGTGCTGCTCTGCAACAGGAGAGGCCACAACAGTGAGAGGCCCGCGTATCGCAAAAAAAAAAAAAAAAAAAAAAAAAAAAAAAAAAAAACCAGAATAGAAATAGAAGTACTTTCTCAACACTGAGAAAGACCAATGCAAAATCCTTAAACCAACCTGGTGTCATGACTTCTAAAACATTCTAAAAATGATCATTCTGAGAGGTGAAAAGGCACCAGTAGCAACAAAAATCTTTAAATGAGTTTCTGGCTAAAATGATGTTTAATTACAGCCACACAATTAGTGTGTTCATGTGTGTGTTTGTGTCCTACCCGTATCTCCTTGTGCTTCACCATTTCAGTGCACTTAGAAAACTTCCAGTTGCTATATGTGAATCTTTTTGCTTGAGGGCTTTTTTTTTTTTTTTTCTGGTTGCTGGAACGTGTTCTGCTCATGCACAAGTCTTGAAGAATTAATATCAACTACTAGTAGTCCTCAACTAATCACTATTGGAAGTTGATGTATGCATGCCCCAAATATTTTGTCCCTTAGGTGGGATAACTCTAGGACACTTTTGACTCTTAGAGATTCCCAGTAAGGTTAAGCTCTAATTGTACACGGTAGTCACTTATCTGAGAACCCAAAATATTGGCTGTCTTCCCTTTATTACCTTCCTTTCTTACTGCCATATGGGTGTCTTGTAATCAATTCCTAAACAAACTATTCACTCTCTGATACTCTTACATTTGTATTTGCTATTGAGTATACATAAAGTCAGACACATTGAGTCTTTTGGAGAAATCTAAAAATCTAAATATATTATGAACATAACAGAACAAGTCCAATAGTGTTAAGATTCTCAGCTAGAATTTTCATTGATGATCTTTACTCTATTTTAATGTTAATAACTGTATCTTATTAAATGGGGTGATCATCTGTACACAAATGAGTGCATGCCACAAATATCCTTTGCAAACACCAGTTTAATTGTGGTAGAGAGGAAATGAGTGCTAAAGAAATTAGCAGTCTAGCTAATAAGAACACAGCAGGTAAGTCCCTTTAAGGGTTTCTCCTCGTGTTGACCCTTGCTACCTCATTTGTGAAATTCAGCTTCATTATATCATCAAGTGGTATGAACATAGGCCAATAAGCTCCATGAGGTAAATATGAACTTTAAAGTCTTAACATATTTCCATTGTAATTAATCCTTTAAACCTCACTGAAGTCACTTTATGTCAATTCTACATTTCCACATGTAGCTAACCATCTTAAAACATAACCATATTTCCTTTCTTATTTCATTTTACCATAAGTTCTCACATATTTATTTGCCAGTTTTTTTAATTCTAACATAATAAATTGACTAATTATTAGGCATATAATTGTTAACGGGAGGTACTTAAAGAAGGTTTTGTTTTTAATTATTTGACTTATGATCATCACAACCCCAAGTGCTTTTTTCTGATAAGAAATAAACTGATATATATGTATCAAATAAGTGTTTTTTAAAATATTAATTTCAGAAGGAATATACTAGTACATGGGTAAATCAAATTTGAGTTAGGTAAGTTTTTTTTTCTTTTTCTACTTCTTTTGAAGTTCCACACTGAAACTTTCTACATAGAAAACTGGTTAATCTTACATTTATCAACTGAACGAAAAAAAAGAGAGAGAGAGAATTAGCAAACACTACTGCATCAATTTAGCTTAGTGAGAAATAAATTATAGCATAATGGTTTTAGGGACAGTGTTCTTAATCTGGAAAAACATTCAAAGACTAGTGATTCCCAAGGTTTTAGAGGAGAAAGAAAAACCCAAACATTGACCAAGTGAGGCTATCTTCTATAAAGTATTTTTATTTCAGGATCAACTGCTCTAAAACAGTATTTCTAGAGTAAGACAAAAAGACAAATGGCAGTAAATTCAGAATGTTCATGTAAAACAAAAATCTATTGTTGAAAAGAGAACCTCTCTTCTGTCTTACTACAAAATAGCAGTGCAGTTATGAAAGAACTGTTAAAACATACAGGCCACATTTAGAATATTCTATATTACCAATCCATAAATTTTAAAGCATAATTTTAGACTCCATTTAGAAGATTTCAAGTCAAAAATCGAGAAGAAAGTAATAGCTCAGAAATGTTAAATTTAAAATAGCATTACTTTTCCTCAGTACACTTCAATTTTTCTAATTCAGAAAGCTTAATAGTAACGTGTTTTATGAAAAAGAAAGAGAAATGAATCTCATTGGTGAATTATTGTATTGATTTTAACATCTAATTACCTCTATGTAATTAAGAACTTCAAATCTAAAGTTTGCTATTTAAACTCAGTATTTTGTATCCTAGAAATAAAATCTCTTAAAAAATTCTTTGAGAAGAATTTTTATTTATTTATGTTACAAGCTTGTATATAAATAGATTTCATTAAAATTTTTTCTTCATCAAATGCATTTGCAAACAATTATAATAATTAATAGTAAAATCAGTTTCCTGATTTTAGAATTTGTAAAAGTAATCTACATGCTTATATATTTGGGAAATTTCCAAGAAAGCATCATAATTGGCAAAATCTCCAAATTTATTTGATAGAACAATTTTCTCCTTCTTCTCTAATCCACACTGCCATCCGTCTTCCCAAGGCCTTTTTCACATAGCGTTCAATAAAAAGCTATCGAAATAAAAATGTTTATGAATAGGATGACATAACCAGGACAACACTTTTGGAATTTAGACACCACCTACATGGTGGTGCAGAGAATATATTAGAAGTTAGAGACACTACCACCTCCAAAAACAGTGACAGATTTGACAAATCTTTTTGCAAGTCTTGCTTAGAAGTATAGTGCATCACTTTGGAATTGTAGAAAAGTTGATACCTAATATTCTGGTCTCTAATTTTGGATATATCTGAAATGGAGATAGAAACTTTCTCTGTTGATATTTCAATTAGCGGTGAAGATTTATTTTATAGGCAAGTTTATGTCCTAGATTTGTTCCCAAACTATGTGTTTAAAGTTAATTTTTGCAACATAATCTATAGTTTGGAAATCCAGTAGGATGCACAATAGCTTTGTAGTTATATATATCTAGAAATATGTGTGATGTGGTTTGTGCTGAGCGGAAAGTGACAGCTCTCCTAGATGCATGGTTCCCGAAGTGTGAATCAATTTGATTTCCAAGTTTAAAAAGAGCTTCATCTGCAGAAATTAATTATGAATTAGTAGAATTTTAAAGTATATATTTTTAAAATTTCATTGACTGTATTGAACTTGTGTGCAAAGTTATAGAAAGAAGAAAATGTTCCTATAATGCTGCCCAAATAATGAGACCAACATATTACTCAGTGTTAGTTTAAGACACACACACACACACACACACACATATCCAATATTTGCATCTAAGGAAAATCATAAGAAAAGAGGCAAACAGTTTTTTATTCAATTCTTATAATTGCTTGCCTTATAATTAAGTTAGAGTCAATGAAATACCAGATAAAACTATTTTTAAATTTTCATTTAGAGACTCCTAAATACTGGTCCATTTATCCATTTATTAATTACTTTATAAAATAAGTGTGGATTGAATTTGTGTATCATGAGGTGTGAACAGGACATTCCTTTCTTAGTACATGATCTGAGTGATAGCACCTGAACTGGGTAAGATATTTGCAACTAAATATTTCCTAAGAGTTTTTGAAATTGATGAAGTTTTGAAATCTAAGTATACACTCTAATTTTAGGGTTTAAGACCATGGAAGAACAAATTCTTCCAAATGGCCTTCTCTGTCAATTAAGTTGTTTTATTGAGTTTATAGTAAGTTGGGTGTTACTTGTCTCATAACATGTAAATCAGATCTAACCTCTGATGACAGATCTCAAAGTTGACCTCAGTCTCCTAATAAGTATGAAAGCAACAGATGGATTCTTTAATTTTGAAGAATGATATAAATGACGTTACATTCCAGGTATAACTTTAAAATCAGCTCCCATTTGGCAAGATCAAGTGTAATTTGTCTTTTCTTTAAGGGGAATCTCTTTTTAAGCTATCACATGATATTTGTTATTGCTTCTGAAATATGTTTTAGACAACTTCATCCTGGACATTATTTCATGGGTTCTTAGTTTTCTTTTTGATTAGAAAAAAAAAATGTTTAATGTATTTTATGCCTCAGATGATATAAGTAGAAAATTACCTGCTATCTCTGGGTTGTTCATTGAAGATTAGATTTTTAACATTAGATAATGTAAAATTAGGAAGAATATTCTACACTCAGTTATATTTTTAAAAAACTTAAATGATCAAGTCAATTAATAATTATATTTTCTTTCTAGAGCATTTCATTGTTAAGTTAAATAAAAGTACAGGTTTAATGGTTTAGATTCATAAAATTCAATAGCTTTTTGTGGTTTATACTATGCTATATTTTCTCTAGCACATCATCTGTTATATTTCAAATCAATCTTGATGTAAAAAATGAGAACAATAAACATGATTGTAGTTGAGGAGTATTTGTTAAATGTGATTTAATAGGTCCTATTGTGAGATGTGTCTAGTACACAAGCAGAAATGAAGACTAACATACTGAAGTAGAAAAGATAAATAAACCCCATGGTTAGTGAGTAGATATAGAGCTCGAAATTGTTTGGTCTAGGACAACATCTAAAATACAGTTTGATACATACAGAAAATATAATTAAACGATAATTGCACTGAAGCACAAGTGTGGGATAAACAGCTTGTGAATCAATAAACCAGGAGGAGGCAAGCTGACGTATTTATTGATTTATGATTCATTTAGCTTCAAGTTTACACCATTTCTAATTCAATTGGAACGACTGTATTATCCTTCATTTGGAGAACTGGGTGAAGTGATTTTCTCATATCATATGGGGGAAAGACTGTCTGAATTAATACCATTTTTAGGTTTCATGTGAGTACACTCCTATGAGTTTTTTCTATTTACTTATCAAATCTATGGGCTATGATATACTACACTAAAATTTGTCTATTAACATTAAAATTTACATTAATTCAGAAACTTTAGGACAGCATACACTCCTAATGGATGAAAATACTGTACTTTCAAGAGTTTAAGACATGAATATTATCTTGTAATGCACATCCTACCATGGGTTCTAATAAAAAGCTTTCTGCACTTTACCCCAAGAAAACTGAATATTTTAAATAAACCAGACATGCTTATTTTTGCCAAGGAATGTCATGATTAGCTTCTACATAGATAACTTTTTATATCTATTTGTTGCTACACTGAACAGCTTCATAGATGAATCCTAAGTATTCATTCCACTTTCACTCATCAAAAAGCAAAAATTCAGCTTTTTCCTCCAGTAACATAAGTAAGCAGCAGTATTAACACCTGAATTAGGGCACTTTGGCAGCACCTCTCTCTGAAAGTGTGCGTAGTATATAGAATACTATTCAGTTGTCATGTTAAAAAATAAACAACACTATTATTTTGTTCAATCACAGAAATCTGTCAGTTTACCAAGGATCATATTGGAAAAATGAAAAACTTGCTGTGGTGATTAAGAACTATACAATTTATGGTTGAATTTGTACTAATTAAATACTTCTCAAATCAAGAAAAATAAAGTGCAAAGGCTTACTATTCAGAAAGGAAATATTTACAAATTATTTGCCTTTTGACCCAAAAGGTGTAATCGCCACCCTTCATCATGTCATCACTTACCAATTTTCATAAAAAATTGCTCTTCGGCTTCCCTGGTGGCGCAGTGGTTGAGAGTCCGTCTGCCGGTGCAGGGGACACGGGTTCGTGCCCCAGTCCGGGAGGATCCCACATGCCGCGGAAAGGCTGGGCCCGTGAGCCGTGGCCGCTGAGCCTGCGCGTCCGGAGCCTGTGCTCCGCAACGGGAGAGGCCACAGTGGGTGAGAGGCCCGCGTACCGCAAAAAAAAAAAAAAAAAAAAAAAAAAATTGCTATTGAAAAAATGATGCTTAAGTTTAAAAGAAGCATGTGTCATTTCCCTTAATTGTATAAAGAAAAATGCTCTCTATCCCTGTAACTGTCAATTCATGCATTTATTCATTCAATGGCTTTGAATTGGTATCAGAGCATTTAACTTGTCTTGGCATATTTAAAATCTTGGCTTAAGTCCTTTTCTTGCACACATTACTCCAGTGTTTTTGTCATCAGTCTTAACCTCACTGATCATTGAAATGCAAAATGTACCTCTCCACTGGTTCAGGTTTCTCCCCAGTAAGTGAAACATATCCATTAAAAAGATGTTCTAGGGTAGATATAGGTCCTTGATTAAACACTTAGCAACATATGGCATGACACCTGTCCTTGCCTAAAACATTTCCTTGCTACCTTGTCAAGTGAGGAATGAAAAGCTATTTATATTTAATGCTGTTAAATCCTCAACAGAAACACATTCTGCATTCCCCTTCTTTCACTGGGAAGATTTCCTACCAAGAGAATAATTTTTGATTCCTCATCAATATAGTTTACTATCCAATGGTTGCTCAGATCTGAAAAGCTGACTTACAAGTGGAAGAGCTTGTTTTTAATCGCTTGCTTTCTTATAGGCAGGACCTTGTATAATACTTATGAGTAAAATTTGGGGCTTTGTTGTTTGGTATTTTAAAACTTGGCTTTCGTGCCTTAAGCATGTGTTTACACAATATAAAACAAGTACATTACATTTTGGCAGGAAATAAACAGTTGATTTATGAGCATGTGTGGCAGAGTTTTTTGAACAAATTAGTTTCTCACAAAGAAATGTTGCTAGAAAGATGAAATTAAAGTGGCTAAGGTTAAAGTTGCTGAGGAAAATTAAAGTTAGCCTACACCTGAAGATATAGATATGCTTGACAAAAACAAAATCAATGTCTCACATCAAATTATAAGCTGAAATAATCCTGAGAGGCTTGTATTTGCCTGGTTGTCTCTATCTCTGAGCCACTGCACCTACTGAATTTGTTCACTTCATGGATCTTCTCCTCCTCCTGGATACCGTGTCCCTTTCCACACTGAGCACATGTAGATACAAAACTCAAGCACTCTCAGTTCTATTATCCCTTGATACCAGCATACACACACACACACACAGCACCTTTATTTGTAGCAAAATTCTTTTTTTATTTGGTTTTTATTTTGTTTATTTTTTATACAGCAGATTCTTATTATCTATTTTATACATATTAGTGTATATAGGTCAATCCCAATCTCCCAATTCATCACACCACCTCCACGCTCACCGCCTTCCTTCCTTGGTGTCCATATATTTGTTGTCTAGATCTGTGTTTCTATTTCTCCCTTGCAAACTGGTTCATCTACACCATTTTTCTAGATTCCACACATATGCGTTAATATATGATATTTGTTTTTCTCTTTCTGACGTACTTCACTCTGTGTGACAGTCTCTAGGTCCATCTACATCTCTAGAAATAACCCAATTTCATTTATTTTTATGTCTGAGTAATATTCAATTATATATATGTACCACTTCCTCTTTATCCATTCAGCTGTTGATAGGAAATTAAGTTCCTTCCATGACCTAGTTATTGTAAATAGTGCTGCAATGAACACTGGGGTGCATGTGTCTTTTTGAATTATGATTTTCTCTGGGTATATGCCCAGTAGTGGGATTGCTGGGTCATATGGTAATTCTATTTTTAGTTTTTAAGTAACCTCCATACTGTTCTCCATAGTGGCTGTATCAATTTACATTCCCACCAACAGTGCAAGAGGGTCCCCTTTACTCCACACCCTCTCTATAATTTGTTTTTTGTAGATTTTCTGATGATGCCCATTCTAACTGGTGTGAGGTGATACCTCATTGTAGTTTTGATTTGCATTTCTCTAATAATTAGTAATCTTGAGCAGCTTTTCATATGCCACCCGGCCAGCTGCATCTCTTCTTTGGAGATATGTCTATTTAGGTCCTCTGCTCATTTTTTGTTCGGGTTGTTTGTTTTTTTACTATTGAGATGCATGAGCTGTTTATATATTTTGGAGATTAATCCTTTGTCCGTTGATTCGTTCACAAATATTTTCTCCCATTCTGAGTGTTGCCTTTTCGTATTGTCTATAGTTTCCTTAGCTGTGCAAAAGCTTTTAAGTTTCATTCGGGCCCATTTGTTTATTTCTTATTTTATTTCCATTACTCTAGGAGGTGGGTCAAAAAAGATCTTGCTGTGATTTATGTCAAGGAGTGTCCTTCCTATGTTTTCCTCTAAGCGTTTTATAGTGTCTGGTCTTACATTTAGATCTTCAATCCATTTTGAGTCTATTTTTGTGTATGGTGTTAGGGAGTGTTCTAATTTCATTCTTTTACATGTAGCTGTCCAGTATTCCCAGCACCACTTATTGAAGAGACTGTCTTTTCTTCATTGTATACCCTTGCCTCCTTTGTCATAGATTAGTTGACCATAGGTGTGTGGGATTATCTCTGGGCGTTCTATCCCGTTCCACTGATCTATATTTCTGTTTTTGTGCCAGTACCATATTGTCTTCATTATTGTAACTTTGTAGTATAGTCTGAAGTCAGGGAGACTGATTCCTCTAGCTCTGTTTTTCCTCCTCAAGATTGCTTTGGCTATTAGGGGTTTTCTGTGTCTCCATACAAATTTTAAAATTTTTTGTTCTACTTCTGTAAAAAATGCCATTGGTAATTTGATAGGTATTTCATTGAATCTGTAGATTGCTATGGGTAGTATAGTCATTTTCACAATATTGATTCTTCCAGTCCAAGAACGGGTATATCTCTCCATCTGTTTGTGTCATTTTTGATTTCTTTCATCAGTGCCGTATACTTTTCTGAGTACAGGTCTTTTATCTCCTTAGGTAGGTTTATTCCTAGGTATTTTATTCTTTTTGTTGCAACGGTAAATGGGACTGTTTCCTTAATTTCTCTTTCTGATCTTTCATTGTCAGTGTATAGGAATTCAAGAGATTTCTTTGCATTAATTTTGTGTACTGCAACTTCACCAAATTCATTGATTAGCTCAAGTAGTTTTCTGGTGGCATATTTAGGATTATCTATGTATAGTATCATGTCATCTGCAAACACTGACAGTTTTACCTCTTCTTTTCCAATTTGTATTCCTTTAATTTCTTTTTCTTCTCTAATTGTCATGGCTAGGAATTCCAAAACTATGTTGAATAAGAGTGGTCAGAGTGGACCTCCTTGTCTTATTCCTGATCTTAGAAGAAATGCTTTCAGTTTTTCACCATTGAGAATGATGTTTGCTGTGGGTTTGTCATATATGGCCATTATTATGATGAGGTAGATTCCCTTTATGTCTGCTTTCTGGAGAGTTTTTTTTTCATAAATGGGTGTTGAATTTTGTCAAAAGCTTTTTCTGCATCTATTGAGATGATCATATGTTTTTATTCTTCAATTTGTTAATATGGTGTATCACATTGATTGATTTGTGTATATTGAAGAATCCTTGCATCCCTAGGATAAATCCCACTTGATCATGGTGTATGATCCTTTTAAAGTTTTCTGTTTGCTGAGGATTTGGTTGAGGATTTTTTCATCTATATTCATCAGTGATATTGGCCAGTAGTTTTCTTTTCTTTATAGTATATTTGTCTGGTTTTGGTATCAGGGTGATGGTGGCCTCGTAGAATGAGTTTGGGAGTGTTCCTTCCTCTGCAATTTTTTGGAAGAGTTTGAGAAGGATGGGTGTTAGCTCTCCTCTAAATGTTTGATAGAATTCACCTGTGAAGCCATCTGGTCCTGGACTTTTGTTTGCTGGAAGATTTTTAATCACAGTTTCAATTTCATTACTTGTGACTGGTCTGTTCATATTTTCTATTTCTTCCTGGTTCGGTCTTGTAAGGTTATACCTTTCTAAGAATTTGTCCATTTCTTCCAGGTTCTCCATATTATTTGCATAGGGTTGCTTGTAGTAGTCTCCTACGATACTTTGTATTTCTGTGGTGTCCGCTGTAACTTCTCCTTTTTCATTTCTAATTTTATTGTTTTGAGTCCTATCCCTCTTTACCTTGATAAGTCTGGCTAAAGGTTTATCAATTTTGTTTATCTTCTCAAAGAACCAGGTTTTAGTTTTCTTAATATTTGCTATTGTTCTCTTTGTTTCTATTTCATTTATTTCTGCTCTGATCTTTATGATTTCTTTTCTTCTACTAACTTTGGGTTTTGTTTGTTCTTTTTCCTCTAGTTCCTTTAGATGTAAGTTTAGAAGGCTTATTCCAGATTTTTTTTTGTTTCTTGAGGTAGGATTGTATTGCTATAAACTGCCCTCTTAGAACTGCTTTTGCTGCATCCCATAGGTTTTGGATCATTGTGTTTTCACAGTCATTTGTCTCTAGGTAGTTTTGGTTTCCTCTTTGATTTCTTCAGTGATCTCTTGGTTATTTAGTAACGTATTGTTTAGCCTCCATGTGTTTGTGTTTTTTACATTCTTTTCCCTGTAACTGATTTCTAATCTCATAGCATTGTGGTTGGAAAAGATGCTTGATATGATTTCAATTTTCTTAAATTTACCAAGGCTTGATTTGTGAACCAGGATGTGACCTATCCTGGAGAATGTTCTGTACGCACTTAAGAAGAAGGTGTAATCTGCGGTTTTTGGATGGAATGTCCTACAATTATCAATTAAATCTATCTGGTCTATTGTGTCATTTAAAGCTTGTGTTTCATTATTAATTTTCTGTTTGGATGATCTGTCCATTGGTGTGAGTGAGGTGTTAATATCCCCCACTATTATTGTGTTACTTTCGATTTCCCCTTTTATAGGTGTTAGCAGTTGCCTTATGTATTGAGGTTCTCCTGTGTTGGGTGCATATATATTTATAATTGTTATATCTTCTTCTTGCCTTAATCCCTTGACCATTATGTAGTGTCCTTCCTTGTCTCTTTTAACATTCTTTATTTTAAAGTCTAGTTTATCTGATATGAGTATTGCTACTCCAGCTTTCTTTTGATTTCCACTTGCATTGAATAACTTTTTCCATTCCCTCACTTTCAGTCTGTATGTGTCTGTATGTGTCTGAAGTGGGTCTCTTGTAGACAGCATATATATGGTTCTTGTTTTTGTATCCATTCAGCAAGCCTGTGTCTTTTGGGTGGAGCATTTAATCTATTCACATTTAAGATAATTATCGATATATATGTTCCTATTACCATTTTCTTGTTTTGGGTTTGTTTTTGTAGGTCCTTTTCTTCCCTTGTGTTTCCCACTTAGAGAAGTTCCTTTAGCATTTGTTGTAGAGCTGGTTTTGTAGTGCTACATTCTCTTACCTTTTGCTTGTCTGTAAAGCTTTTGATTTCTCCATCGAATCAGAATGAGATCCTTGCCAGGTAGAGTAATCTTGGTTGTAGGTTCTTCCCTTTCATCACTTTAAATATATCATGCCACTCCCTTCTGGCTTGTAGAGCTTCTGCTGAGAAATCAGCTATTAACCTTATGGGAGTTCCCTTGTACGTTATTTGTCATTTTCCCTTGTTGTTTTTAATAATTTTTCTTTGTCTTTAATTTTTGTCAATTTGATCACTATGCAACTTGGCAGGTTTCTCCTTGGGTTTATCCTGCCTGGAACTCTCTGCATTTCTTTGACTTGGGTGGTTATTTCCTTTCCCATGTTAGTGAAGTTTTCTACTCTAACCTCTTCAAATATGTTCTCAGGTCCTCTCTCTCTCTCTGTTCTCCACCTGGGACCCCTATAATCCGAATGTTGGTGCATTTAATGTTGTCCCAGAGATCTCTTAGGCTGTCTTCATTTCTTTTCATTCTCTTTTCTCTATTCTGTTCCACAGCAGTGATTTCCACCATTCTGTCTTCCAGGTTACTTATCCGTTTTTCTGCCTCAGTTATTTTTTTATTGATTCTTTCTAGTGTATTTTTCATTTCAGCTATTGTATTGTTCATCTCTGTTTGTTTGTTCTTTAATTCTTCTAGGTCTTTGTTAAACATTTGTTGCATCTTCTCGATCCTTGCCTCCATTCTTTTTCCAGGGTCCTGGATCATCTTCACTATCATTATTCTGAATTCTTTTTCTGGAAGGTTACCTATCTCCACTTC
Organism: Grampus griseus; assembly: GCF_964374135.1. Taxonomy (NCBI): domain Eukaryota; kingdom Metazoa; phylum Chordata; class Mammalia; order Artiodactyla; family Delphinidae; genus Grampus; species Grampus griseus. The sequence continues at coordinate 66,533,246 of NC_138997.1, forward strand.
ATTTAATTGTTTTTCTGGGGTTTTATCTTGTTCCTTCATCTGGTACATAGTCCTCTGCCTTTTCATTTTGTCTATCATCCTGTGAATGTGGTTTTCACTCCACAGGCTGCAGGATTGTAGTTCTTTTTGCTTCTGCTGTCTGCCCTCTGATGAATGAGGCTATCTAAGAGGCTTGTGCAAGCTTCCTGATGGGAGAGACAGGCAGTGGGTAGAGCTAGGTGTTGCTCTGGTGGGCAGAGCTCAGTAAAACTTTAATATGCTTCTCTGCTAATGGGTGGGGCTGAGTTCCCTCCCTGTTGGTTGTTTGGCCTGAGGTGACCCAGCACTGGAGCCTACAGGCTCTTTGTTGGGGCTACTGGCATACTCCATGAGGGTACTTCTCAGAATTTCTGCTGCCAGTGTCCTTGTCCCCACCGTGAGCCATAGCCGCCCCCCAACCTCTGCAGGAGACCTTCCAACAGTAGCAGCAAGGTCTGGTTAAGTCTCCTATGGGGTCACTGCTCCTTCCACCTGGGTCCTGTTGTGCACACTACTTTGTGTGTGCCCTATAAGAGTGGAGTCTCTGTTTCCCCCAGTCCTGTTGAAGTCCTGCCATCAAATCCTTCTAGGCTTCAAAGTTTGATTCTACGGGAATCCTCCCATTGTCAGACTCCCAGGTTGGGAAGCCTGACATGGGACTCAGAACCTTCAGTCCAGTGGGTGGACTTCTGTGGTATAATTGTTCTGCAGTTTGTGAGTCACCCTTCTAGTGGTTATGGGATTTGATTTTATTGTGGTTGTGTCCCTCCTACCATCTCACTGTGGCTTGTCCTTTGTCTTTGGATGTGGGGTATCTTTTTTGGTGAGTCCAGAGTCTTCCTGTTGATTGTTCAGCAGTTAGTTGTGATTCTGGTGCTCTCACAAGAGGGAGTGAGCACATGTCCTTCTACTCCATCATCTTGAACCAATCTCTGTACCAAGATTCTTTGAAGTGTAGTTCTATTGTAATAGGTCAAGTAACATGAAAAAGAATGTTAAATATCCCTGTCCCTATAACAGTACAAAATAAAAAATCAAAACAATACATAAGCTATTCATCTGCCTATTCTTTGCACCAAATCAGTACAAAAATTACAAGCTTAGAATCTAATAAAAAGAGTGTTCTCTCTAGCCTGTCTTATCAGTGTGACAGTGAAAGTTTATTTAAATGGTTTAAATAGTAGAGACAGAGAAGGCAAAGAAGAGTACCAAAGTGGGAGATAGTCAAGCACTTGCTTAGGAGTAGCTAAGGGTCATTTCTTACTTGTTAAGGCGTCTAAGAGGAAGCAATTTATTCAGTTAGATACAGACAATTTCTCTTGCCCTATGGTGTAATTAGGGTCCTAGATCAACTTACTATACTCATCTTTTTTAAAAGTAAAACATCTTCTTGTTTTCTGATTTATCCCTTAAAGGTATGATATGGGGAGTGATACTTAAGAGGAGCTTTTATATCCTTCAAGGTTAAAGTTAACTTACATGCCATATAGTATCTCAGAAAGAATAATTCCTAACCCCAACATATACCCCTGACTTCTTGGAGGAGTTGTTTCAACACCAACTTTGGCTACACTATTCCAAATGGCATATCACTATCCTTATGCAACAACCTAGAAGTTTACTACATTTATCTTAGAAACTCAGTTTCAAACTGAATTAATCAATATATGTCATTGCCGTAACATGACACTTCAAGAGTTTAGATACATAAGTATTTTCTTTTAACATATTAATTAATTAATTAATTATATTTATAAATAGTTATTTAATATGTATTCTATTCCAAGAAAATTGTTAAGTATTAGGGATACAACAGTGAATAACACAAGTGTTATCTTTGCCCTCAAATTATTAATAGTCTATTTAATGGAGTGGTACAAAAAGACATGCATGTCAGTGGGCATGTAAATTTTTACAGCCACTATGGAAAACGGTACAGAGATTCCTTAAGAAATTAAAAATAGAACTATCATATGATCCAGCAATCCCACTCAGAGTATATATATCCAGGAAAAATGAAAACATTAATTCAAAAAGATACATACACCCCAATGTTCATAGCAGCACTATTTAAAATAGCCAAGACATGGAAGCAATGCAACCCAAGCGCCCATCAACAGACAACTGGATTAAGAAGACAAAATATATACATACACACACACACACACACACACACACACACACACACACATATATATACACACACACAAACACACACACACATTTATTTATATAATGGAATAATACTCAGCCATAAGAATAAATGAAATACTGACATTTACATCAATGTGGGTGGACCTAGAGAATATTATGCTTACTGAAATAAGTCAGAAAGAGAAAGACAAATACTACATGACATCAATTATATGTGGAGTGTAAAAGAAAATACAAATGAATGTGTATACAAATTAGAAACAGACTCATAGATATAGAAAACAAACTTGTGGTTACCAAACAGGAGAGGAAAGGTGGGAGGGATAATTGAGGGACATGGGATTAACAGATACAAACTACTAAGGATATACTGTAGAGCACAGGGAATTATACCCATTATTTTATAATAACCTATAAGGGAGTATAATCTCCAAAAATACTGAATCACTATGTTGTACACCTGAAACTAAAACAATGTTGTTAATCAACTACACTTCAATAAAAAAGATATGCATGAAAAACAAATGAGTGGGATTCCACTAAAAGCTGAGTGACAAAAGTAAATGGAAAGATATACCAGGCTAATGGATTGGAATAATTAATATTGTTAAAATGGCCATACTATCCAAAGCAATCCATAGATTCAATGGAATCCCTATTAAAATACTCATGGCATTTTTCATATAACTAGAACAAATAATGCTAAATTTTGTATGCAACTACAAAAGACCCTATATAGCAAAAGCAATTTTCTATATTACAAAGCTATAGTAATCAAAACAGTATGGTACTAGCACAGAAACATACACATAGATCAATGGAACAGAACAGGGAGCTCAGAAATAAAGCCATATTTACATGATCTATTAATCTATTACAAAGGAGACAAAAATAGACAATGGGGAGAAGAGAGTCTCTTCAATAAATGATGTTGGGAAAACTGGACAACTACATGCAAAAGAATGAAACTAGAGCACTTTTTTACACCATACACAAAAATAAACTCAAAATGTATTAAAGACCTAAATGTACGACCTAAAACTATTAAACTTCTGGAAGAAAACATAGGCAATATGCTCTTTGACATTGGTCTTATCAATTTCTTTTTTAATCTGTCTCCTCAGACAAGGACAACAAAAGCAAAAATAAACAAATGGGACTACATCAAACTAATAAAATTATTGCAGTGAAGGAAACCATCAACAAAATAAGGTAACCTATTGAATAAGAGAAGATATTTGTAAATATACTTTCAGTAAGGGGTTAATATCCAAACTTTACAAGAACTCATACAAAGTAAGAATATTTTTTCAAGTGAATGCAAAATGAGTAAAAGGGAACTATAAGTTTATATAGAAATTACTCCTGCAAAAGTCATATTGCTAGGGACTATGGGTGCCATGTTCAAAATATATATCTAATATCTATCACAGTGTATAAGTCATTGTAGCTGAGTAATAGATGCAAGTTGAATCTTCCAATGCATGCTTTGCTTGAATTTCAGTGGCCAGGAAATTTTGCTGCCATCAAACCTAATATAATACTGATGATTTTTTTCCCTAGACCAAAACATGCTTTTTAAATGTATAACAGTCTCTTTTTGTTTTGTTGTGAAATGTTGACTGTCTTCAGAATTACAAACACTGAAGTCAATTGACAAATTTTACTTCACTTGCTTCCTTCTTCATAAACCAATCAGATTAGTCTTTATCTGAGGAATGGAGTAATGGTGATAGTATTGATATGAAGAGAATATTTTGATCTTTAGGAGAATTTATACCTTGATTTGCAATTGAAAACAAATATTTGGCTACTTTTAGATGAGACAGTCATGTTATAGAAAATACCAGAAAATTTTAAAAGTTCAACTATGTAATAGTTATTTAAATATAAATTGAGATAAAATTTTTAAAAGATGATTAAAGACATGGTAGCAACTTAAAAGTCCGTTGACAGATGAATGGATAAAGAAGATGTGGTATAAGTACAATGGAATATTACTCAGCCATAAAAAACCATGAAATAATGCCATTTGCAGCAACATGAATGGACCTAGAGATTATTACACTAAGTGAAGTAAGCCAGAGGAAGACAAATACCATATGATATCACTTATATGTGGAATCTAAAAAATAAAATAATAATAGTACAAATGAACTTATTTACAAAACAGAAATAGATCCACAGGCATAGAAAACAAGCTTATAGTTACCAAAGGGGAAAGGACGGATAAATTAGGAGTTTGGGATTAACATATACACACTACTATAAATAAAATAGATAACCAACAAGGACCTACTTTATAGCACAGGAAACTATACTCAATATTTTGTAATAACCTATAAGGGAAATGAATCTGAAAAAGAATAGATATCTATCAGTGTATAATTGAATCAATTTGCTGTACACCTGAAACTAACACAACATTGTAAATCAACTATACTTCAATAAAAAATAAAATCTATCACGTTCTAACATTTGCATATTTTTATTTACTTTTTTTTTTTAGAATGTATTAGCTAGTTTTTGTCACTGGCAAAATTAACAATTCATGGGAAATAAAAGTAGAATCTGAGTGATAAAATAAAATCTAACTTTTTTTTTCTTTTATATTCACCCTATACTCATAGGGTGCCCAACACTTTAGCTTGGCAGACCATGTGTAGAATTGCTGCACCTCCATTCAAGATGGCGGCTGGTGGCGGAACCCTGAGCAGCACAGCTGCACTGACCCACAGGGACTCTGCCTTCTCCCCACTGATGAAAACCCTATAAAGCAACTCTGACTTTCAGGAAGAGCATGTGCTCTAGAACAAGAGCGCACACACACCCCTACACACACACCCCACCCCCCCTCATTCTCTGATCAGAGTAAAGCTTTCCTATGCTTCTGAACCAAACTCAGTCTCATTCTATTGGTTCAAATGACACTGGGCAAAAGGACCATTGTTGGAGATCAACTTGGGAGGGTTGGTAACAAAATTTTAGCACCTCAGATGGGACAAACTGTGGCCTTTTCACCTGAACCTATCCACTAGGCTCTAGGCTCACCCTGGCTCCAGGGGGAGGATGGTGAAAGCTTTAGGAGGTTCATGTGAGGATGACTGACTCTGGGGTAAAATGGCAGCAGCCTTCAGCAAGTTCAGAGCAACTATGATCAGAAACCCAATACCCAGATGTGATGCGCACACAGTGTAGTCCCCAGAGTTATCTTGAAGGGATCATACTGTGGCACTGTCGGGGATCAGCCACTGAAACTCATGAGTGTCTGCCCACTGCCTCTGGCTGGCTTTCCCATGGTATAGGATGCCCAGGGACAAATGGGACCTGTGGATGAGAGGGAGCTGAGACAGTCTTTCCCACTGTCCTCATGGCCCCTGTACAAGGCAGTAGTGGCCACATCAGGGCTTTTACCCTCCTCGCCAACCTCCAGGGTCTACAATAGCCTTCTCCATAGTCACTTTTGGTTTGGTAAAGGAAAGTGGCCAGTCCTGTGAGCCAAGAGGCAAGACTGGGAACGGGCCCTGGTTATAAGGACCTCCTGACAAAACGGAACAAGGACACTGACTAAGCAAGTGAAACATGGCTTAAGCATGTTGGGTCTCTTAGAAGCAATACAGCTTCCAAAAAAGGTGGCAGTGATTCATTGTAGGGGTTATCAAATGGGAGTTACAGAGGTAATAAAGGGAAACAACAAGGTGGATGCAATTGCCAAAAGGGCAGCCCTAGTACCAGTAACTTGGTAACTACCCCTCATACCTGGAAGGCCAGATCCATCAATTATTCCCCAATCTACATAAAGGAAGAATTAGACAAAGCCCCAAGATGGGGTTTCAGTAGAGACCTAGGAGGCCATGGGTAGCTAGTTAATGAACTAGATAAGGCTCATTCAGACCAGAAGGACAAAACCTGGGGAAGAGTCACAGACTGATTTCAGGTTCATGCCAAGAGTACCAGGCAATTTCAGGCACCTCTTCGTTCTAATAGACTCATTTTCTGGGTAGAGAGAAGCAATCCCTGCTAGAACTGAAATGGTAGCTGAAATGATTAAGGCATTTCTAAAAGAAATAATCTCCAGGTTTGGGATCCCAGGATCCCTACCAAGTGATAATGTTTTAGCATTTGCGTCTCAATTGATGAAAGGGAGAACGAGTGTCCTGGGAATAAAATGGACCATGCACTCTGCCTGGAGACCCCAATTGTCAGGGAAAGGGCCTTAGCCAAGCTATGTTAGGAAACTCAAGAATATTGGATTAAGTTGCTTTTGACTGCCCCCGCTACACATGCAATTAGCCCCAAGGGATAAATTAAAGTACATTTGAACTTTTGTATGGTAAATCCATTCCCCAAGCCCCAGAAGAGGCACTTTAACCCCCTAGAAATGGAAGAACTCAAGTATGCCCTTCTGGTAGGAGAAACCAGGAAATCCCCCATTGCATATAGTAACCAAGTACTGCCCACACCCAGGGACCTGGCTCTCCATTCTTTCTGACCAGGAGACTGGGTGAAACTAAAAACCTGGAAAACAAGCAGCTCGAAAGATCAGCTCACTCCAGCTGATGGAGTGGAATGAATGGATGCCATTGGTGATCCTAACTACACATTCTACCCTGAAGTTGCAGGGGATCACTCCATGGGTACATCACATTCGAGTGAGGAGGGCCCCTGAGCCTGAAACTCTGGAGAGACAACCTGAGGCAAGAGACCCCTTTGACTACTCATGTGAACCTCTCCCTAACCTGAAGTTTCTCTTTCGAAAAACAAGTGAGGCAGTGAGCTTCAACATCAGGGCACGCTTTTGCCTACAGGCAAAAGACAGAGATACCTTGGGCTTCCCTGGTGGCGCAGTGGTTGAGAGTCCGCCTGCCGATGCAGGGAACACGGGTTCGTGCCCCGGTCTGGGAAGATCCCACATGCTGCGGAGTGGCTGGGCCCGTAAGCCATGGCCGCTGAGCCTGCACGTCCGGAGCCTGTGCTCCGCAACGGGAGAGGCCACAACAGTGAGAGGCCCGTGTACCGCAAAAAAAAAAAAAAAAAAAAAAAGACCTAGATACCATAATTTTTAGGAAAAATTGGACATGTGACCATTATTCTCTTGCTAATATGGGGGCCATGTATCTTACATTGTCTGGTGTCCTTTGTCTCCAAAAGGTTAGACAAATTTGGTTGCTCAGGGATATGAGTAGTTAGAGCAGAGAGCTGGTGACAATCAAATACATCTAAAGGCAGCTGGGGAGAAGTTCTGCTTCTCTACCCGGGGTTATGATGAATTACAGAAGTTGGACCTGTGCTCCTCAAGAATGAGCAGGAGGATAAAAGACAGAGGACGGATTTGTCACCAAAAATGCCCATTAATAATTCCCTGGAAATAAAATTGATACTGGGTAATAAAGTCTCACCTTTTTTTTTTCTTTTCCTTTGTTTTAGTCTAGTTTTACTTGCTCACAGGGTGCCACGTGCAGAGGCCTTGCACACATTGCTTCAGACCAGAGTCCCCTGTGCGAAACTACTCAGCTCTGCTGTCCGAGTGCAGAAGCGCTGCGCTCAACATTGCAATTCATGTTGGAGGTGGTGGGCCCCATGCCGAGCTGCCGTGCCGGCACTGCGACCTGGAACCACACGAGCAGCACAGCTGCACCGGCCCAGGGAGAAATCTGACCCCTCCCCCTCCTGGCAGACTGGAACCCTATAAAGCAGCCCCTCACACAGCCTGTCGGGAGAGCCCATACTCTAGAGCGGGAGCTCGGACCTCGTCATTCTCTCGTCATCCAAGAATAAAAGATTTCCTTTGCTTCTGAACTAAACTCCATTTCATTCTGTTGTATCGAAGGACACCTAGCAGGAAGACCCTTGTTGGGGCTGGACTCAAAATTGTCAGTAATATTTTTACCTTATTTCCTTTGTGTATAGAGCATTATGGTTATCAGTGAGTTATAATCACTGAATAGTGAATTATTAATCTGCATTTTAAAAATAACATTACATAAATTCCAGTAATGTTCCAGTGGCTGATTTATTTAATTCAATACGTAAAACTAACAGTGTTTCCTCATTATCATTATGAATATCTAATTGTTTTCCTTCCTCTTTGAGTCTCAGTGCACATGATTATCAGGAATGTATCCATGGTGAATTTTTATGCATTTTCAAGCCTAGATTACTTGATAAGTGAGCTGTTTACAACTCCTTATCCTTTTCATGCTTTCTTATCAAAGGTACAATTTACTATTTCTATCATATATCTTGAGTTATGATATATGGTAGTATATGGGTGAAGAACCTATTCTCTAAAGCCAGATGAATCTCTGGTTCCAAACCAGCTTTCCTAATTCTCAATTATTACTAATGTTTCTGTGCCTCTGATGCCTCATATGTGAAATGGAGAAAGGCTTATGACTTACCTCATGGGACTGTTGTGAGGGTTAAATGTATGTGCAGCACCTAGCTCATGACCTGGCTTATAATTAATACTCTAAAAATGTTTCTTTATAAAAAGTACCAGTATGGACAACTAACATTCAGTTAGTTTACGTAGAGATACTAGATATATTTACAGAAAAGGCAATCATATTAATAGTTTGATGCATGAAAATACAGTGAAATGGTTTGGAAACTAAAGTCTCTATTCTTTTTATATTTTGGAGAAAACCTTGTCGCAAGAGGGAGGAGATATGGGGTTACATGTATATGTATAGCTGATTCACTTTGTTATAAAGCAGAAACTAACACACCATTGTAAAGCAATTATACTCTAATAAAGATGTAAAAAACAACAACAACAACAACAAAAAACGTTGTCAATGTGAACCTCTGCAGATAGTGTATTATGAAACAGATGTTTGGAAAATGACAGAAGAAAATACAAATTCTGCTTTTAAACAATTAATTTCATCAGAATGACAGGAAAATGTTTTAAGAAAATAATTCATGCTGTTGTGTTTGTTTTAGTCTTGTTTTCTTTCCACCAAATTATTCCTCTGACTCCTACTTAGTAGATAATTGAGTGATAGATATGAAAGCTACCAAGTGTTACACATAGCTTCAAGCACATGGCTCCACTTTTTTACTATTTCCTAATATCACAAATAACAAAAGAGTATTATAAAAAATCCTTTAAATGACTGAATTTAAGTGACATAATTATAAGTTTTTCTTTTAAATTTTGAATAAAACTTGACAAAGTAAAAATTAAATACTAATTATAATTGAATATTTATATGATAGCATATATAGACATAAACATAACTTCTCTAAAATTATTAGGGACTTAAAATTTTTAATTTATGAAGAGTCCTTCATCTTTGGATTAGACATTGTAGGTCTAATGACATCCCTTCTCTCTCCTAGCCTCTCCCACTCCAGTACTAGACTCATTGAATACATCTGCTATTGCTTTATCCTCAGTCTCTTCTCATCAGTCTCTTCTGGCTGATTCTAGGTGCAAAGAATCTGAAAACCTCTTTTAGGCTGAATTTGAGAATTAAAGATACCACATTTAAAAAAAATGTTTGTGCCATTGTTTTATGGTTTGATTTGTGATTATTTCTATTAGCCTTGAGATTTTTATATATTATTTAAACTACAGTGAATTACTATTGTGACAACTTAATATTTAATGTCACTCTGTTTTGTGTTCTACCTAAATTCTGGGTGATTCCAATATTCAACCCAGCTAATAATTCAACTCTTAATTTCAGCGAGTGGAGAATTTTAGAAAATCAAAAGATAGAGATAAGTTCAAGGGTTCTCCATGCCATTTTCCCCATATTCAAACGAATCTCCAACATTAATAATCACCTGTGTTGCTTTTAGCCCTCTGATTTCAAATGGAAAGCATCCTTTGTGTTAATATTGGGGGCAGACAAATGATGAGGGTAAAGGAGTCTAAAATAGCTGCAGCCTACAGACAGACCATACTCCCCAAAATTTACAGGTAATGTTATCATCCCTATATATAAACTCTCCTGAGGCTGAGGGAGAAAGTGATCATTTCCTAATAATAAATTCTTCTCAGCCCCATGTATTAATCCTGTTAGCACGAGCAATGGGCAAAGTCTCAGGGATAACAAAAATAACAATCTTTTTGGTGCATAAAAAATAAATAAAATAAAATTCAAAAAAAGTATCAGTCTTTTTGTAAATAGATTAGGGAGTGTATATTTAACAGAATAAAGCTATAGGATTCTAAACAAAAGAACAAAAGGAGGGAATATTGAATATGTACATTCAAACTTCCTCAGTACAAAAATGAAGACGTGGGAGTAGTTTACAGGCCAAGGGAAAAGTGACACCTGTGATGCTTTGTTTAGAAATAATAATTAAAAATTCATTAATTATTTCCATAAGAAGGAAAATGTGTACCTAGACTGGCAAGAAATTTCAAATCTCTAGGGAGGGAGAATTTCCTAAAAATCCCCTATTACACAGACATTGTGATAACTGTGGATTCCCCTAGGTATAACAAAATTAGACCTGTGTTCCTAAGTTGAAAGTAATCATGTTTCATGTCTTCAGATATCAGAACCGTGTCTCTCAACCATCACAATGGGTAAGGAAGGTAGAATGTCTCCTGCCCTCCACACTGTAGTGGCCTTTCTAGCTAGCTGCAACCACCTGTGCCTCTATAATGTTTTTCATACTCTGGCTTTCTCTCTTTCCTTCGCTTCTCTCCTTGTGTAATGTATCACTTTAATATGCATAAACTTTACCCTAGGAGGTGTTAAATTACAGATTACAGGGCCCGCCTGCAGAGTTTCTGATTTAGAAGAACCGCTTTATGACCCCAAACTTTGCATTTTTAACAAGCCCCTCAGTTGATTGTAATCCAGTTAGCACTGATGATATTTTAGGAAAATATGTCCTAGACTAGATAGATCATTGCACACAAGGTTGACCCCCTCCTAGTTCTCCATGTAGTATTTAGTGTGCTTGCAAATTCCTGTTGTTTAATTTGCTTAAGACATTCCTTATTGCCGTACAATTTTCATAAATATGTCATCTCTCATTGCTTGCCTGCTCAGTTTTCCTGGGTGCTAGTGTACCTGTGGCCAACTTTTCATTCTTTTCAAGTTCTTATCCCACTGCCGTGGCTCTCTCTTTCTTCAGATGTTTTAGCTTTCTACTTTCCCAAGATGTAAGGCCTATTAATAATGAGCTTCCTCAACTTCCCTAACTCCTTTTCCTTTCCAAGTGACTGTTTTCACTAGCTCTTAGCAGATTTTTAAACATGAGTTATAGAAAAGAATGCTTCTACATTTTTCCAAGTTTAGCCTCCTCTTTTCTTGATCTTATCTTTTTGTTTCTTTCCAGAGATCTTGCTAAATCAATTTTCATATAGGTTTTTATTTTACAAATAATTACTGACAATCCACTATGGGTCAGATCCAAATACAAGGAGATTCCTTTCACAAAATTAAACTTTTTTTCCCGTGACACTTAAAAATCAAACTCATGAATTCCTGTCACAGTCTAAAACACTTCCCCTTCTTACTTCTACTTCCTAATAACAAAATTTCCTTCCTCTCCCTGTTAGATAACTTCTTCAAAGAGCATTTCATCCCAGTTATTAACCCCTTCAGCCATCTGAATTTGCCACAAGCTGCTGCCATTCTTCTGTTCGATTCACAGCCCTTAACTACCACCTCCTCTTTTACTTCTTGGTACCATTTGATTCTTAAGCAAAACTTCATGAATCCAATCTCATAATTTCTGAGAAACTGAACTTTCTGTAGCATTTTATATTTTATTTTCTCATTATCATTTCCTAACATATGACCCTGTTTCTGTGCTGGAACATTGAGATTACCAAAGTTCTGTCCAGAACCTCAGGTTTTCTTTCCAGGAGTTCTGTCCCTTAGCAATCTCAACTATAAAATATGTGCAATCATCCATAACTCAGAGAAGTTACATCTATTAAAGGAAATTGTAGGTAATATTCACTGCACAGTTTCTGGTATACATAGTGCATTCATAATAGATATTACATGGCTATTATTGCTGTGGATTTATTGATAGTAATCATTATTGTGATGACTTCTAAAGTTCCATTACCTTTCTGAAACTCCAAATATGCATTTTCTATGTTTTGCTGACTATACCTGAAAGAGTAATTTGTGATTCAAACTTAAAAGCAGCTATGTCTAAAATATTATCAGTTAGGCCTTCATCAGTTTTGAGATTTCCACTACTTAGATGGTTTTCCACAATTACCTTTTCCTTCTGATTATTTAAATATTCTCGGTAATAAACCCACAAGTATTCAATTGGCGGAATACATTGTATTTCCCCAGTGTGTCTGGGAAACATATTTTCCAAGGGAAAAAAATAATTCTGGGTTACTAAAATATGGGAGGAGTAAGGCAGCTTGATACTTCACAAGAAGCATGTTCAGGTCCCTGACTTAGTAGCACAGAAAGGAACCTTGTTGCTGGAATATGGCTTGTGTTTTCAGAGGAGACCTTCTAATGAATACCATATAGGACCATACTTATAGAAATATTTTAAAGGACATCTCAAAGTAGCAATTTTGTGGCACTGAAATGTTTTTCATTAATATAGTTTTAATTTTGTTCACATGAGAAATTAAGTAGTTTGATATCTAAGGGTAATCAAAATAAACAGTATCACCTTCTTCTGGATATAAACACACATATATTTTGAACTACCAGACATTAATTCATTAAAAAATATTTTTGAGTTGTAAACTATGTGCTCAGAACTGAGCCAGTCATTAGGAATTAATTGACAGATGTAGACCCTTTCCATGTAGCAAAATTTGCACTCTGTTGAAGTAGATATATCAATTACAGTACAGAATGATTAGTTATATAGCTGAAATACAAGGTGTTATAGAAGCAAATAAAGACGTTTTTGCTACTTTACAAGGTCTTATTCCCTAAGACACAATCTAAAGTTATATCTAATAAAAAAGAAAAAAATAGTTAAATGAACTATTATCTGTATAGTTAATGCTACTGTGTGCAACATTATGGTCCTGATGCTAAAACTTCATTATCAGAATAAAAATGAAGAATCGAACCACAAATCGATTCAGGTTTATCAACTGTGCCATTATCTAGAGAAAAATTAATGGACTTCAAATGTTCAATTAACTACTTTGAAAATGTTGTTAAGGTATAAACTCAAAAACTCAGATAATTTAAAGAATAATTCTTAATTCTTATGAACTCATCTTTTAGTTTCTCAGTCTCACTCCTAAATCAGCCATTCCTCCAAGAAGTCTTTGTTCCTTTCATTGGAGAATGGTATTAGAAACCAAGCGCTGGGTGGGCTTGTGGCTATTGGGGTGTCACTACTTCTGGGCCCTCTCTATGGACAAAGTTAGGAAATATAAATACATATTCTAACGCATGTATAGACACACATCTATAATTATTTCATTGTATGTTAAGTTAAAAAGAATCCATACTGATGTCTGCAACTCTAATTCAGTAGAACATGGTTCATTCCAGTCTTCTTGCTTATCTGTAATTTCCATGTCCAACAGTGAGAAAACTTGTCTCCAACCATTCACCATCTACCATCCATTTAATTGCTTATTCATCCCCAGTATATGCAGAAAGGAGTTTCAGAATTGTTAACCCATATCTCTGTGAGAAACGTTTTGACTTTCAGTGAAAACACCATTTTTCAGTTACCGAAGTCAGTTATCATTTTTACCCACCCCCTTTAGTGAGTTTAGGCTCTGTATTTGTAATACAATTAGAGTCTTTTGTTACAGACTGCATTCCATCCTGAGATCCCTGAATTCCTGGCTGATTTTTTTTTTTAAATTGTATATAGTAAAGTTAATTGTTCATGATGTACAGTTCTGCAGGCTTTGCAAAATGTATAGAGTCATGGGCCTGCCACCTCAGAATCATAGAGAATAGTTTCAACACCCTAAAAATTAGCCTATGTGTTCTCTTTTAATCAACTACTCTCCAATTCTCCAACCCCTGGTAATCACTGATTTCTTTCCCATCCATATCATTTTGCTTTTTCATGAATATCATATGAATGAATTCCTATAACATGTAGCCCTTTGCATCTGGCATCTTACTCTCAGCAAAATGAATTTTAGGTTTATTTTAGGTTTATATGGATACATATGTGTGTGTGTGTGTGTGTGTGTGTGTGTGTGTGTGTATATATATATATATATATATATATATATATATATATATATAATTGTTCCAGCATCATTTTTTGAATTTTTTGAAATGACAATTATTTCTCCATTGAAATTACTTTGCATCTTTGTCAAAAAAAATTAACTGTATTGGTGTGAGTCTATTTCTGGTCTCTATTCTATTCCATTCATCTATGTCTATACTTTCACCATACCTGCCTTGAATACTGTGGATTCATGGTAATTCTTAAAACCAGGCGATGTGAGTCCTCTGACATTATTCTTCTTTCTTCAGAAAGAATGATAAATACAGTGCTATCAGAAGACAGTGTAGTGTAACAATTCTGAATATAATAGCATGGTGCAACTAATTCACAGTGCTCTTAAAACTTAGCCAAGTACATGTGCTCAAAATATGTTACATTTCTTTCTCTATAGTCACTAATGTACTCTGAGGTCATTAATGATTCACTTACATATTTAGTCAATCTATGAGTTTGCATAGAATGAATTTAGAGAGACCTCTTGAAATAATGACCTAAAGTAACTCTGAGACATGAGTTTTTTCAAGGACAATTTGGATGGCTTCCCAAAGGGTTCACTCAAATATTATGATTATTAAATTCTAAATCACTAACTCTAAACTGATTGAGGATAATATGAAGGAAATGTATTTGAATTTTGGTAAAATAAATTGCCCACTTAAATGTCTGTGGCAAGACTTAAACTTTAAGTAGGTGAAATATTGTATAATTTCTCTAAACATTAGGATATATTTTATATATACAAATATAAATAACAGTCAAAAAATTAAGCCATAAAGAGTATCACACAGATAATCATTAATACAATTAAATGTTATTTTTTTGTGGCAACTGCAACTCTAATAATAAAATAGAAAAATTGGATTTCAAATTCTTTTCAGTTGGATCAGAAAACAGTATCACAAAGCCAAAAATGACAAATTTCATAAGTTTCTATTTTCAAAAACTTTATATATAATTTTTCAAGATATAATGTGATGTGAACATATAATTGGTATTTGGTGACATTAATACAAATAATTAGTTATGATCATGGACATTTTAAGCTATTTAGTTGCTTATCAATAGTTATGTCTTTTATTATTTCTCTTGAAACTTAGAATGTTGATAGCATTAGCTCTCAAGGGCAAATTCTAGCTAAATGAACATACCCATATAATGCAAACTTTAAGAGCAAAAATCTCCTTATAGGTAAAATGGATCAGATTGATCTTATATTTCTCAGAGAGTTATTGTGGGGAGTGGAATGTGTTATGATTATTTTTAAAAATCTATGTTTAATTCAAGGATTATGTGGTGACATACACTTTTGCAGCATTAACCAGTGTGGATCTATATAGATCTATATATTTTCTTGGCTGTGTTATCTTTTATGTTCCCTTAATTTATCCTCTCAGTCTTTAACCATTCAAACTATAACTTGGCCTCCATTTTCCAGAGATGTTAGACCATAGCTCAAATGCCAAGCCAAATACAAACAAATAAATAATTTTGTGATATTCTAGCTTCCAAACTCAAGAGCCTCCCATAAATAGCAGTTTGGGTAACAAACTAACTAACTTCTTGTCTTGTTGATTTTCTTGTTCTCTCCTGTGGGTTGAGAAGGGGGTACACTGAGAAATAAAGTTGAAGACTTTATTTATTTATTATTTTTTTGCGGTACGCGGGCCTCTCACTGCCGTGGCCTCTCCCGTTGCGGAGCACAGGCTCCGGACGCGCAGGCTCAGCGGCCATGGCTCATGGGCCCAGCCGCTCCGCGGCACGTGGGATCTTCCCGGACTGGGGCACGAACCCGCGTCCCCTGCATCGGCAGGCGGACTCTCAACCACTGCACCACCAGGGAAGCCCTGAAGACTTTATTTTTGAGGTGATCCTCAAAACAATCCCAACACCATACTCCTCTCAGACAAGATATTGAAGGTAGTGGTAACAAAACCATAGATAGTTTTGGGTACCAAGAAACTGAACAAGCATGTGCCTCATTTTTCATCTTGAACCTGGCAAGCAATAGAATTTCAGATCCCCACTGTAATAGTCAAAGTTTTCCAGAGAAACAGCACAGATATGATACATATAGATGATATAAAGATATACATGTAGATATAGATAGATTAGATATAGATAAGAAGAGATTTACTATATGAATCGGCTCATGTAGTTAGGGAGTATGAGAAGTCCAACAATCTGCCACTGGGAAGCTGGAGAACCAGGAAAGCTGATGGTATAATTCAATCAGAGTCCAATCTGAATACAAAGGGAGCTAATGATATAACTCTTCATCTGAGGTCAAAGGTCTGAGAACCAGAGGGTTACTAGTGCAATTCCCAAAAGCCCGAAGGCTTGAGAACCAGGAAGTCTGATGTCCAAAAGCAAGAGAAGATACATGTCTCAGCTCAAAAAGAGAGAAATTTTTGCCCTTCCTTAGGTTATTTGTTCTATTTGGGTCCCCAAAGGATTGGCTGATGGCTTCCCACATTTGTTAGAGTGAATCTCTATTTAGACTACTGAATCAAATACTAATCTCTTCCAGAAACACCCTCACAGATACATTCAGAGATAATGTTTTACCAGCTATCTGGGCATTCCTTAGGCTAGTCAAGTTGACATAAAATTAAACATCATACCACCCAACATGGTATATTGGCAGAAGATTAGGCATGGTTATAAATTGAATCTGAGGCATCCAATCAAGTATTTTCTGGAACCCCTAGTCCTAGAAGGAGCTAAATTCTTCTGTTTCTCTGATAAGTAGTTACAAGATTACTAAGAAGAAAAGGGGAGCCAAAAGAATCCAGTGATTGTGATAAGAATATGCTGCCGTAGAAAGCAGTGTGAACCATACAGCTGGGGACATGGATACCTCATGAATGCCAGTGGTAAAGTATGAGGATAGCTATGAACCAGATGGATAAAGTAATTTTTAACAAACACCAGCAGAGACTTACATCACCCAATAACAGATGACTCCTCAACTAATGCCCTAATTCCTGAAACTTAGATACCACTTTAGGGAAAAAAAAGAGAGGGTGAAATCCTGAATTTGGAGAGATTATATGAAATTGACAAATATTATATTTTCTGCCATCAAGTTGCCTAGGTATTTTTTTTTTATATCTTTATTGGAATATAATTGCTTTAAAATGTTGTGTTAGTTTCTGTTGTACAAAGTGAATCAACTGTTGTACACATATATCCCCATATCCCTAGGTATTTTAAATAGAGATTAAATTAATGTAAGAACAATAAGCTTCTTTTATATTTTTCACATCTCAATATAGAGATTATAATCTCCATACAATTATAGCAAAGACACAACCAACACTAGGAAAAAAATTTAGTCCTAGAAAATAAATGTTAAATTCATATGCAAAAAAAAAAATTCTTACATTTAGCAGCATTTTAAAACAGAGGATACATGAAAAACACAGGTAAATCTGAGTTTTATTTCAATTGTCAAGTAATTTCAAAAGCAAAATGATATATTCATACTAAAATTTGTATAGTTACTATATTGTATAGTTATTGGTATTTCGCAATGTTAGAACACCAGTATTGGTATTTGGTGACATTTGGTGACATTTGGTGACATTGGTGACCCTGTCATTTAGATTAGGGTAACAATACTTAATTGGTAAGCCTACTGAAAGACTGCATGTATTTCAGAGATGGGTCTCACATTGAATTATCATAAACTTGGTTTAGATAGCATTTGGATTCTGGAAGTTTCTTAAGCCACTAACTATAACCAGGTGGTTTAAAAGAATTTTGTACTTATATTTATTGTGTATATGATATTGTATATATGTAGCAGGTACATGAAAATTGTGAAGATTAAACTCCAAAACCCAAGTATCCAGTGTTGATTCAAAAATACTTATTTGGCTGGGATATTTACATTTATTTGATGTTAGTTAAATCCAGGCTTCACTCTACCTGCATTAGGATGGTATGAAAGTGAAATAAATTTAGAGAAAATAGTCAAAGGTTTTCAAGATATTTATTCATAATTAGTAACTTCTATTTTCCTTATGTACCTCACTGGGGATACTGAAGTCACAGTTATAAACTCCCATTCGTTGATACCAATGTCATGAAAAGGTACCAAACTGCTATGATTGCTTTTATACATTTTAAAGTGATTAAACCTACGTTCAAAGTCCCTGAACAAATAATAAACACCTCTAATAAATCTAGGTAGATTGATTGATAAAGTTAATATTCATATAGATATATGAAAAACACAGGTAAACCTGACTTTTATTTCAGTTGCTGAATACCTTAAGAAGCAGGATGGGGTAAGCAAGATCTACCTATTTATTGAATGATCTGTCTATAACTATGATATCATTTATGCAGGAGATAATACTTTGATTTATTTTGTTAAAGTTTTCTTTATCTCATTCCTGTAAGAATTAAGTGACTCTAGTATATTTCCCAGCTTTAAAATTCTATGATTTGCTTATCATTATTTGCTAAAGGACTTTGAGAAAATCAGTGTTTTTTTCAGCTGAAATGATAATCTTAATTGGGGGTAGGTGATTTTTTCCATAATAACAAAAGAACAATTCTAGAATCAGATATAATTGAGTTTGATTGCCAGCACCAACACCACTTTCTAGTAATGTGAATTTGGGCAGCCTACTGTAAGAAAAACTATGGTTTCTCATCTTGGATGTTTGTTGTAAGGAGTTACAATGAATGCGTACAAAGTCTTTAGCCCAATGAATCACTCAGGATAGACACTCTGTAAGTGGCAGTTATTGTTATAGTGTCAAAGCATAGTAATTAAGTATGTCAAACAGTATTTCACACAGAGATTTTCAATAGATAGTTATTGAACAAATTGAGCCAATCTAACAGTACCTCTATTAATGGTCAATACTATTTTAAAAGGCTTTTTATTATATCTAGTTACTTTATAAGAGTTAGGACCTAACCTGCAGTATATTTAACTGCATGTGAATTATGTTATCAGGGATCTCTACTCCCACCTCAAAGGTAATGTTGGGAGGATTTAGGAGCTCTATTAAGTCCTTTGAGCTCCTTGGGGGAATGGTGCCACAGAAATACAAAAGGTTATTTGCACACGTATCACTGAAGCACCATGGGGACCCATGAAATTGGATCACAGTTGGCCTATCACTGAAGGATGACATAGGAATTGACTATTCTGGATGAATGCAGGCCTCTGGTGCAATTTGGGTTAAGAGATAGAAAAGTCAAACTGCAAGGCTAGTGAAGGTATTCCCTGAGCAATGAAGAGCTTTTCGAATGTTCTGCATCACATATCCTGTGAATAATGAACAGCTTTTATCATGCTCTGAATCACACATCCAAATAACCAGATTCTAATCATCTCTACTTCCTTTTATCTAATTGTCATATTTAACACTTCAAAGGAATATCTACCTCAGTGGGTAAATTAATTTACAGAAAAGATCTGAGTACTTTATAAAGGTTACGGCCAAAAGTACCAGCTACTCAAATGATCAATTAGACCAGTATTTCATTGCAGAACACATATTTTTATCTTGATTTTAATACATTAGCAATTTATTGTTAGTTGGCTTTTCAATTTTTCTTTACTTTGATGTAAAACAAAAAATGACACAGTTCTACTAGGAAAACTCTTTTTTAATTTTTTAAACCAACCATTGGTAGATTGTAATAATTACACTTAAAATTATTTGTTAGATTCTTGGTAAAAAGACACAACATACGTGTCTTATGTCTCCCTCACTCTTCCTGCTTAAGGCCTTGAATTACAAAGTTTATATTGCCAAGCCTGCTGGGAATTTTCTAAACAAAAGGGGAAATCTCTTCTCTCTATACTTATTTAGCTTCATTATCATTCAGTTAATTATACAGATAAAGGAAAAGAGGTTCAAAGGTAGTTGGAGTATACTGTAACTTGTGTTAAAACTGTACCCAACTGCAAGATATTGGGGCAAGATTATATCAATTACACATTATAGGAAATTTGCCTTATTACTTTTAAGATCACAAATCAAAACCCAGTTTGTTCATGAAGCAACTACGTAGATCATAAAGGATTTGTTGGTAATGCTAAGAAGATGAGCTTTCGTAACTATAGCTCTCTAAAACTTGTAATAGTTTGAAAAAATGTTCCCTCCGTCAACATCCATACTGATGGATCCTGTCTCATATACAACTGCACAAAATACATTATCACCACCAACTTCACTGGAAAGATACAATAGATATGTGACTTCTGCTTCTCTTTGGCTCTTGCCATGTAAGATTTTCCATCCTTCTGCCTTTAGCCACATGATTAGCAAGGATTGCCTAAACCTGACACCTGGTCTTTGCACTTGCTCAGTGTTGATTTGACCTGGCAGAACTGAGAGATTAACCAGCAGAAGTCACTGTCACAGTTCCAGGTTTTGCCTCGTATTCATTCTACTCATCCTCTTCCAAACTCCATCCTCCTCTTCATTCCAGAGCTTCTATGGAAGCCTGTTGCTGTTATAAATTACCCAGTAGAGTCTAGAAACTGATTTTACTTTGAAACGTGGCTGCATTATTATTTTTTTGTCTTTTATATGCAAAGTCCTTACATTAGCATCCATATGCAGCTTTGCTTTTTTCTATCCTGGTGTATATAGACATAGCCATAGGAGGAGGATTTTCATTGCCATAGATTTTCCCTGTGTAATATATTAATCCCTTGCTCCACGTCAACCACTTCTTCCAACCAAACCTGGGAACTAAAAATGATGCAGCATAAATGTCTCATATTGAGGAAAATAAGGAAAACTCTGTAAACTTGTGTTCTGTTCTATAAAGCGTCAGGAAAAGGAGACATCAACAAACAGTGATGATGGAAAAGAAAATTTAATGTGTTTGTTTGAGGGGAGGGTGGAAGTAAGGAAAGAAGAAAGAAAAGAAAGAAAATGCATATCGCAGGAGTGCCTTAAGGGACACCTATGTGGTGTTTACTGCCTTTTTACCGATCTGAAAACTGAGGATTACTAAATTATACATAGCAAATCTAAAAATAGGAATTGTGTCCCAAACTGTGCACCACAAACCAACTCTTTAAGCTTCAGCTTTTTTCTTCTGTAAAATGAGGGTAATAATAATAGTTATCCCATAAAGTTATTGTGAAATTAAGTGAGATAATCCATTAAAATGGCCTCACACAGTGCCTGGCACATAAAAAGTACTTGATTAATGTTATATAATTTATCATTTTTATTATTAAAACGTTAAACAGTCTGCATCAGATTCTCAGTAGACCAAACACAAAATTGTGCAGATAATCCCTAGGATGTGTTACCACCTATACCTAAATCTTTGTCTCAGATTTGGCTTTTGGGAAACCACACCAAAACACTTCAACCAGTCAATTGATGTCCCTTGTCATTGTTTCCTCTTCTTGCAAAACTGAGCTGATAACGTGTGTTCTTCCTGTCCCTCAGAGCACTCAGAATACAACTTAAGTAAGGCAACATTCCTCTGTTTTGAAAGACTCCTTCAGGGAATTTCTGTTTGAGCTGTATGTTTGCTATATTACCTTATACCAACATCTTTACTTCACGCAGACTTGGTTTATACTTAGCTTCAAATGGGATATTAATATATATTCATTTATTCAACTGATTTTTATAGAATACCTTTTAAATGCCTGATATAATGCTGGGATAGACGGTGAACAGATCTACTCTCAACCTATAAAGAACTGATTATAGTTCATTGGTAAAGACCTACCAGGGATTGGAAAATTACAATGTTGTATAAAAACAGGGCACTAAAAGTCTAATTCACCATTCTATAGGACAAAATACAGAAGGTTCTTAACCAGCTGCAGGAGTAGGAAAAGAGTTTCTTGAAGAGACAACTTATAGGTTAGGCATTGAAGAAAAAGTAAGAGCTAACCAGACCTACAAAGGTGTGGAGAAGTAAAAAGCTTTCCAAATATTGGAATAGCAGGGGCAAAGACCCAAGCGCTAAAGCCTCTGAAGAACATTTAGACAACAAAGTTCAATATAGATGGGATGTAGCCCGACCTATGGGAAATTAAAATTCATGGGGAAGCACTTTGAAAAGTGTAATATGCTATATAAGTGTAAGGGATTATATCTCTAATAAATTCTCTCTGGTGAGTAAAAGTAAAAAAAAAAAAAAAATACAGGATTAAAAGTCTGTTTGATTTCAAACACATTATTTATTTTTCCCTAAGCCATAACAAAGCATCTAGTTAAGTTTAAATGCTCTTTATTTCTTCTAAATTTCCCCTTTTATTTGCACTGTGATATTTTGGTACCATTCTAGATATAAAAAAGATTGCATTTCCCTATAGGGTTTCCTGAAATTCAGTTACATTTGTATTTGGCCCAATTATCTAGTAAAAAGAAATGTTATGAGTGCTATACACACTTATTCAGGACAAAGTTGTCATAACTACATAAGTAACAATCAGAAATTCATACATGATAGAATAGCTCACTGATACGTAATTTACAAAAGATCAGAAGAGGAGAGTAAGGGAATTGACTGTCTCCTAAGAGGAAAGTCAATCTATCACAGATTTCCAGTTCCACAACTGGGGAAAGTGCCTTCTGATAATGAGGGACTGCTGTGGTGGATACGGAGCAGGGATTCTGAATACCAGTCCACTAACAGGCTACATTAGTATCCCCTGGGTGGCTTTAAAATTGATCTTTCCCTTTGAGCTGATTCTGTTTCTGGGTCTGGATTCCTAGTGTAAGATCCAGGAATTTGGGGTTTAAAACTAAATATGGTAAAACACTGACAAAAGCTGCAACTTTTTTTATTGAAGTATAGTTGATTTACAATTTTGTGTTAATTTCTGCTGTACACCAAAGTGATTCAGTTATACATATAAATACATTTTAAAATATTCTTTTCCATTTTGGTTTATCTCAGGATATAGAATGTATTTCCCTGTGCTATACAGTAGGACCTTGTTGTTCATCCATTCTATATGTAATAGTTTGTACCTGCTAACCCCAAATTCCCAAGTCCATCCCTCCCCGACCCAAAAGCTGCAACATTTTAAATCCTTCCAAATATAAAATATGCTTGACTTTTGACAGCATCCCCCTCCAAGCCTCCAGTTCTCTGGTGCCCATTGGTAGAATAGAGTCATCCTGCACTTGTGGGAATAGAGTTTCTAGATTCAAATGATACTCCCCTCTAAAAAATTCAGAGTCTGAAAAGATTTGATGACAACATTTGAACCAGTCATAAGTTCATGTAAGGAGAAGGGGTGTGTCGGGAAGGCTCTGTAGCTCTCTGGGAAAATAACCTTCCATTGGTTTCTCTTGATAAGGCTAACGTTTTAGGAATACACTCAACTGTAGACTATTGTTTGTCATCTAAGTTGAGGCCTCAGTTTTGCAAGTGGTTTAATCATAATGGGCTCACATCATTTCCTGAGATATGCAGAGATTTGTATCCTTTGAGGAGGAATTTATTGGTTAAGAAAATGAACACAGCTTAACACATATTTGAAGTAGTAGACTTTGTAACAATGAGGGGAGAATGACAGATTAGAAAGCCAACAATAGCAATTTTAGGAAATATCTATCAAATGTTATAATTGCTATTACCAAACAAAAAAGCAACAAATAATGAAGATATTCCAACAAGACATGCTTTCATCATTGAGTTAAAAATAACATGAATGTTGGAAAGCTAACACAGCTTATCGAAGTATCGTATATATAGAAAAGCTAGGGCCCATTTATCATATGACTGTATGAGGTCATGAAAATTGAAGTAAAATCAGGATTTTAGTTCAATATGGTGCAGATAATATTCATGGCCTTTCCATGGTTACAAGGCTGTGGTTCTTTGTATACTCAAAGAATAATGTTCAAGGCCCTTAAATGTATAATTGGAAATGATATACTGTTGCATCAGGTAATAGGAAATAAGGTAGATCAGCCTTTAGTGTGAGGATATATGTTAATCTTAATAGGACATGGACTATGCTTAATTGTTACTATGATATGGACAGTGCCAGAGGCTTCAAATTCTTCTAGTGCCCTTGTTTGTCTCCCTGTTGATGTTGGGTTTCCCTAAGAACTTTTCAAATAGAGTTTGCATCTTTGCAGCCCTGTCAACTGTAATCAACTGCTAGTATACTGGAGCCCTACTGGTGTGGTGGTAAGATGAGAGGAAAAGGAAGCTTTCCATAATTATAAATGAAATCTCGGTCTCTTAGTGAGTGTGTCTTTGTGCTTTGGCATTCTCACATATTTTTCCAGTGCTCTTTGTCTTTTTTTTTTTTTTCTCATCCTTGGGTGAGACAAAAAGGCTTAAGGGACTTGAGATGGCGGAGATCCCTTCCCCCAGCTGATCTAAGGCCTTAGTAAAGTATTTTCCCCCTGGAGAGTAAGCCCCACTTATGGAGGAGAAGGTAGCAGGCTTTTCACGATGATTACTCTTCCCCTCCCCATGCCAGAGCATTCAATGAGAGGATCTTTCTTTCAATATCTTCAATGTACAAACTTAGTGGGGTTGCTGGATGTAAAACCCACAAAAGTTGGGGGCCACCTGTAAGACTGAGGCCTTTATGAATTTCCCAGGCTTATGCTAGTCTACATTCAGTCTCATCAATCCATCAAAATTACCATTTGCGTGTTTCTATCACTCATGACTCTAGCAAATTCTGCTTCACTTAGGCCAATCTCAGATGTGCCTATTTGGATTCACCCATTTTTCAATATTTCTTAATAGTGATGTGCCCTACAACCTCAGTTCTCAATGTGTCCAAGAAGAGTTGGTGATTTTCCATTTGTTCAGTTTTCTTTTGTTTTAAGGGTGGGACTGACATTTTCCAACCTCTTTATATGTTGGCTATAAAATAGTTAAGTCCCTGTTATTTGGATTTAATAGACACTTCCTTAATGACTACTGACATTGGACATTTTTTTCATGTTTATTTGCTACTGGTATATCTTTGTTCCCTCAAATGTTCAATTTCTTTGTATATTTTCTTGGGTTATGTTACGAGGTGAATTGTGCACCCCCCCAACCAAATGCATATGTTAGGGTTTTAACCCCTAGTATCACAGAATGTTACTCTATCTGTTGTTTGGATCTTTTAAACCTTTAATTAAGGTTAAGTGAAGTTATGAGGGCTGTAACTAACCTGACATGACTGATTCTTACCAGAATAGATTAGGACATGGATGCAGACATAGGGATGACCGTGTGACAACACGGTGAGAAGGAAGCTATCTGCAAGCCAATGAGACCTTTAAAGAAACCAAGCCTGTAAACACCTTGACCTTGTACTTTGAGCCTCCAGAACCGTGAGATAGTTAACTTCTATTATTTAAGCCAACCAGTTTGTAGTATTTTGTTATGGCAGCCTTAGCAAACTAATACAGGTTACTTGCTATTGTTGGGTTGAATAAGGTCTTCTCCAAAATGAATGTCCACCCAGAACCTCAGAATATAACTTTATTTGGAAATAGAGTCTTTGCAGATGTAATTATTTTAGGATCTCAAGATGAAATTATTCTGGATTTAGACATGGCCTTAAATCCAATGACTCGTGTCTTTATGATAAGAGCAGAAGACAGTGACACACAGAGCAGAAGCCTACGTGAAGATGGAGGCAGAAATTAGAGTGATAGGTTTGTCTGTGAGCAACTTCCAAAATCAGAAAGGGTTGTCTGTCAGCAACTTCCAAAATCTAAGAGAGAGGCATGGGACAGTTTTTCCTTCAGAGCCTTCTGAAGGAACCAACCCTGCTGATACCTTGATTTCAAACTTCTACTTTTTAGAGTTATGAGAGAATAAATGCCTCTTGTTTTAAGCTACCAGTTGGTGGTAATTTATTATGGCAACCCTAGGAAATTTATACACTTTGTCTTACTGAATTTTTAAAATTTATTTATGTGTAACTCCACTCATATCTCATACTAAATCACACGGAAATGGCTGACACCAATGGGCACAGATATATAATTCCCTCTAAGAGGGACAGTAAATAATTGCTGATAATAAATGTAGCCCATCACACTCAGTTTTATACGTTTATATACATAATTATAAACATTTACTTCTATACTAATATATTATGGATATCTCAGACATACAGAAACATTTAATGGATAAGGCTAGATTATATAAAAATGTAATGATGTTTATTAATGCTATAAAATCCATATGTTCTCACTCTGTGGTTAAATACACTATATTATGTATCATACTTTATTAAAATTTTGATATAAGTTTGTGATATTACATTTAAAGTTCTAATATCCACATTTTACTTATGTCCATAGCTGGTTTTACTGGTGATCATAAATGGAAAAGATATATAACAAGTTACATATACCCAAATGGAAGACCCATATCATTTGCTGTGTTCTCTACATCATGGGTCTTCTTCAGTTTTATATCCTGTTATGCAAGAGTTTCTCTTAGACATGTTGACTTTTACATTTACCACAGTTAACAAAACCAGCTGCAGCTCTTCATTTGGAAGATTTTTACATAAGGTAGAATATTTGATTCCAAGTTTGCTGCCTTTTTTCCCCCATGGGACACACCTGTTACTTCTTATTTTTGAACTTAAACATAGTTTTAAGTATTAAATTCCCTAATGATGGAAACATTTTCAAAAATACATTAAAAAATTACTTTCTACATAATGAATTTCTTCAGAAAAGCACTGCCGTATCTTATTATTTGTAAAAAATGTTTCCCTTGCTTTGAAGGGAATGATTAATATCCTTTTTCTCTTGTAAAGTCTCTGTTGCATACTCCTGCCTTGTCACTTGTCACCACATACCATGTCAGCAAATGTGGGATGGTCCTGTTTTGTAAACTCATCTAAAGTTCTATATGAACAGTTAGCCAGCATCCCTGTGTAAGATTAAAAATCTTCCTGGTAACACTTTATCTCATTACAAAGCATTATAAAGCATGGTAATAATTATTGTTCATTTTCAACTAACCATATGAATAATATCATAAAAACTTCTGATTTTAAATTATGTGTTGGCATTTGATTACCTTACATTATGAACTGAATACATTTCATATATTCATAAATTTAATTTATGAATTTTATTTTATAACCAAGGCAGATAAATCAATATATCATGTTTTATTTTTAAACTCATATTTTCTTGGTAAAATTTCTAGCAAACTTGATTAGATTGTTCTTGTTTTAACCTCATAATATTTCCAGTGAAGAATTATAATAAGGTGTCTTATCAGCACCATGATTTTCTTTTTATTCACTTGTACTTATATGAAATATGACTTTATAAGAATTTTTAAAAGGCAAACTTGTATTCTGTGAGGGTCAGTTTCATTAAGTTGTGGTATGGAGGTGATATGATATGTAAATGTACATAATCTGGAATATATTGCAGTAGGCTTCAAGTGAGTGACAATGCAATTGTCACTGTGCTGCACTCCAGGCCTTCCATAGGGTATGAGATGGCTTGTCTGTGACAGGTGACCACCTCTCATACAGACTGAGACAAAGGCTTGTTGGTGTCAGATTTAAACACATTATCAAAAGATTCTGTGGTATTTTTCTCATACCAACTGTTGGCTTTCACACCTTGACAATGTTTTATAACTCAGTTTTGATCACTATGCTTTTAGGGAAATTTCAAATTGCCTCCCTTACCAGATCTTCTCCTACAAGATCAGTTCTGTCCTGCTCCTTTCCTTATCCCTCATTCCAGTCAATACTACAGGGAAAAAAATAAAGTAAAATAAAATATTATAAATATATATTATATATATATATATATATATGATGGAGGCAGAGAGAGAGAGACACAGAGGAAGAAACAAAAGTCCATCTTTAGTTTGAATTTTACATCATCTTTGTAAATGATTTTATATTTAAAATCATTTCCTAAGAAATTTTCTTTTAGTTTTTAAATTGTTACAGTGGCCTATTTTAACAGCTTTAAGATTTGGTTCATACATCATACAATTATTCTACTTAAAGTCTGTAATTCAAAGGCTTTTAGTACATTTACAAAGTTGTGCAACTGTCATTGCAATATAATTTTAAAATATTTTTATCATCCTCCCCGAAAAACCCTTTAGACATTAGTAGTCACTACCCACCCCCAGGCATAGGCAACCAGTAATCTACTTATTCTCTCTATAGATTTGCCTATTCTGAACATTTCATATAAATAGAATCATACAATATATGTTCTTTTGTAACTGGTATCTTTTGCTTAGCATACTCTTTTGAAGGTTCTTCCATGCCATAGGAGGTGTTGGTACTCCATTTCTTTTGATTGCTAAATAATATTTCATTGTATGAATAGACTGCATTTTGGAGACATTCATCACTTGGTAGTCATTTGGGTTATTTCCATTTTTTGGCTATTATGAATAATTTTGTTATAAACAATTATGTATATTTATGTGGACATATGTTTTCATTTCTGATAGTATATACTTAGGAATGGAATTACTAGATCATGGATAGCAGCTCTGTATTTAACAGTTTGAAGAACTACCATCCTGTTTTCCAAATACACAAAATGTATGATGATTCCAATTTCTCTGCATCCTCATCAATGCTTATTATTTTCTATCTATTTTATTGTAGCCATCCTAGTGTGTATGAAGTGACATCTCATTGGAGGTTTGATTTGCATCTCCTTAATGTCTAATAATTTTGTGCATCTCTTCATAGCTTATTGGATATTTGTATGTCTTCTTTGAATAAATACCCATTCATATCCATTGCCCATTTTTATTGAG
The DNA here is from genome assembly GCF_964374135.1 of Grampus griseus. Taxonomy (NCBI): domain Eukaryota; kingdom Metazoa; phylum Chordata; class Mammalia; order Artiodactyla; family Delphinidae; genus Grampus; species Grampus griseus. Next base: position 66,562,343 of record NC_138997.1, read on the forward strand.
ATATTTATCTTTTCATTATTGAGTTTTAAGTGTTCTTTTTATATTCTGATTAAATTACCTTATCAGATACATGACTTGTAAGTATTTCCTACTTTCTGTGGGTTTTCTTTTTACTTTCACCTTTCACTTTTAACTTTTTTGTGGGTCTGAAATTCCAAAGGTTTTTAATTTTGATGAAACCCAATTTATCAGTGTTTTTGTTTTGTCACTTGCACTTTTAGTGTCATATCTAAGAAACTATTGACTAACACATGGTCATGAAAATTTACTTCTATGTTTTCTTCTAAGAGTACTACAGTTTTAGCTCTTATGTTTAGGTCTATAATTTAGTTGCACTTATTTTTTGGTATGTTAAAAACAGGGTCAAAATTGTTTCTTTTGCATATAGATAACTTAGTTGCCCTTGCACCATTTGTTGAAAAAAATCTATTCTTTGCTCCAATGAATTATCTTGACACTACTTCAAAAATCAATTGAAAATAAAATAAAGGTTTATTTTTGGACTCTCAATTTTTTTCATTGATGTATGTATCTACCCATACGCTAGTATTACACTTACATGAGTATTGTAGTTTTGCAATACATTTTGATCTCACGAAACATGAGTCCTCCAACTTTTTCCTTCTTTTTCACGATTATTTTGGCTATTCTGTGTCCCTTGCATTTCCATATAAATTTGAAAATCAACTTGCCAATTTCTGCAAAAAAGGAATCTGGAAAATTAATAGGAAGTTTTTGAATCTGTAGATCACTTTGGGAGTATATTATCTTAATAATATAAATCTTCTGGTCCATGAATAGGGATTTTTTTTCCATTTTTTGTCATAAATGTTTTATAGTTTTCAGACTATAAGTCATGAACTTCTTTTCTTAAACTTGTTCCTAATTATTATTTTGATTTTAATCTTGATAGTATTTTGATAGATCTAGGCATTCAGTTTTAATATAAAATTTGTATTCTGGACTTGGAGACATACAAACACACAGTACACTCTCAGTAATTTATCTCATAATTTTACATTTCTGAGTAAGCTACATGGATAATTTGCATGAAGAGTGAACTGCATTAAGAACAAATTCAAATGAACTCTATTTTGGGAGAGTTGAAGCTAGACTAAGCGTAGCAGCAGTTGATACTTAGCTTTAAGCAATATAAAGATGGAAATTAGTGATTTGTAATCTTTTAATTATTCAATTAATGAAATTATTCAATTAGTGGAATGTAAATATAGCTGTTACTGTTTACAATAACATTTTGGCTGGCAAAAGATGATAGTTGATTTGAGCAAAATACTTAGGAAAAAAAAATGAATCAAATGAGAATCAGTTTTGTGTTCTTTCCTGTGATAGGCAGAAAAAATGCCTCCTCCAAAGTATATTAATTTCCAGATCCCTGGATCAAGTGAATATTTTGTTCTATGGTAAAAGATTAAATATTACCTTATATGGCAAAATGTGATAGTTAAGGATTTTAAGAGGAGGAACTTATTCATGTGGGCCTTAAATCCAATGACAAGTGCCCTTAACAATGGATGGAAGAGGATAAGACACAAAGAGGAGAAGGCAATGTGAAGACAGGGTTAGAAACTGGAGTAATATGGCCACAGGCCAAGGAAAAGGAATGTCAACAGCCACCAGAATTAGGAAAAATCAAGGAAAGATTCTCTCTTAGAGGCTCCAGAGCAACACCTTGATTTTAGAATTTTGGCCTCTAAAACTATGAAAAAATTAATTTCTGTTGTTTTAAGTCACAAAGTTTGTAGGAATTTGTCACAGCAGTTCTAGGAAATGAATACATATTTTCTCAGAAATATTTGTTCTAGATCCTAACATTTCTGTTTTCAGATTTAAATTTTAAAAAAATATTTATTTATGCAGCATGTAAAGTACTAAATTAGTGTTTATACATAATCAAAGAGATTTAGTATTTAAAATTGAATTATGAATATTTAATATAAATTTGATTTCTCAAGGATAAGCTTCTGCCTTTTTAAAACACATAGTTAAATTCAAAATTTGAAAAGGCACTGATACATATACATGCAAGTTTTGGTATGGCTTTGTGAAATATACAGCATTGAGAAATAATTGAATAATAACAAGGATTGTGAAACATTAATTAACCCATTCTGTTGGCCACTTTGGGTATTGGCAAAATAACTGAGTTAATATTTATCGAGAAACAGATATTGATATCTGTAAAAATATAGTTACCTTTCTATACTAAACATAACTGCCACCATATTGGCTAAGTCCATGTTCAAATTTCAGCTCATAATATTGATGACTTTCATAGGAAAGAAGATTTAGAGAATATTAGTTTATGTAGCCCTTAGAATTCTATGCCATGTGAATCTTAGTATAAAATCCTAGATACAAATTTTTTTTAATCTTAATAGAATAGCAGAATAAAAAAAGAAAGTACATTATCTTAGAATTTTATGTTTAAGTGACTGATAATATAAATTCAGTCTTAATATTTTTATATTTTATTATAAATTAATATTTTTCTTTGATTTAGATAATAAAAACAAATTAAAATGTGACTATCTTGATTTTTATCTAAGTTAAAATTCATATAGACATACTCGAGGCCTCATAAAAATTTAATTCAGATTACATGAAAAAGAATGGTAATTTTAAAAACATCTTTCTGGGCTTCCCTGGTGGCGCAGTGGTTGAGAGTCCGCCTGCCGATGCAGGGGACACGGGTTCGTGCCCTGGTCCGGGAAGATCCCACATGCCGCGGAGCGGCTGGGCCCGTGAGCCATGGCCGCTGGGCCTGCGCGTCCAGAGCCTGTGCTCCGCAACGGGAGAGGCCACAACAGTGAGAGGCCCGCGTACCGCAAAAAAAAAAAAAAAAAAGAAAAACATCTTTCTGACTAAATATGATTCCTTTTTTTCATAATAAATATTTAGACCTGTATAAACTTACAAAGCTCCAAGAGATATTTTTGCACCAAATAGTTTTGATTTTTACATTCATATTTCTTTTTTTTTAAGCTTATTGCAGTGGAATATGAAACTGTGGAGAAAGGAAAACATTTTAATCTTGAAATCAGAGCTTCAATCTGCTCTTCATTCTGTCTCTGTTCTGTCTCCAGAGCTCCGAACCCTGGCGCAGTTAATCCTATAACCATACAGTCTAGTGCCAATATCCAATTATGAGCAATCCCTTCAGATAGGCCACATACAAAATGGTGACCCTTTTTCAACAGTCTTTTCCTTTTCCCTCTAGGTAATGTTTACAAATCTTCATTACTTTCTTTAGGTCTTCCACTCAACTTCTTTCTTTCTACTCACTGTAACTTCCTTCTTCTCTACCCATAAGCATTTTCACCTTTATATTCATTATTTCTTTCTCCTCTTCCAGTACATGAAAGAAACTATTAAGATTATACCTTCAAATGCTAATGATAATCCAAGTTATCTCTCTTCTTCACATATGACATGCTCTCTCTGATCTCTTTCTCTCCCTGATTTGCTTTTCCTAGAATTTTGTGTATCCTCACATTTCCATCATTAGACTTGTGCTTCACTGTATTGGTTATTTTGGCAAGCTTTCCCAGTGCTAAATTTGTAATACTACCTACCATGTTCATAATTCCTAACCTGTATCTCTAAGACTGACCCCCCTCATGACTTGCATGTTAGTACATCAAATTGCTTGCTGAATTTCCTCACTTGGGTATCTCACAAACTCAGCATGTTCAATAAATAGCTCTTCATAGTTGCCCTTAGAACTCATCCCTTTCTCTCTTCTATATCAGGTAACTTCAACCTAGTAAGTCAAGTTTAAAATAATGCTACTGACCTATGATCCTCCTTATCTCTAACTGTTCATTAAGACTGTAACCAAGTCTTGTTTCATCTAAGTAATAGACTACTAAAATTGCTTCTTTACATTCTTTCTGTATCATAGATTTTTGTGAGGGTTAATTGAGGTAATTAATGCAAAGTACTTAAAATAAAGTCTGACTGATGATACAATGTCAAGAAATGTTAGCTTGTACCAGTATAATTTTTAGCATATTTATTATTTTTTAAATGTACTGAATGGAGTTATTCAAAACCAAAGTGAGCAAACCTGAACTAGGCAGAGGAAACAGCAAAAGCAAAGCTAGAATATAATAAAGGTGAAATGTAGAGAAGAGAAGAAGATGGTTCAATGTTATTGTATTATAAAGTATTTTCCAGAGAGAAGATGGAGACAAGGTTGGAAAAACAGGTTGAGGTCAAGTTTTAAGGTGTCCAGAAACTCATAGTAATAAATGAGAACAGCAAAAATGTAAAACTCCCAATGAAAGTGGAAACACCTGGAATGACATGATAAAGACCTCAAATAGATGTTCCTTCATAAAAGCAATGATGATATTGGCAAAAATGGCCAAAATCAACATTTTTCCAAACTCTGGAGATCAATCAAAGCTTTGGAACAATCTGAAGGGCACTTATTCCAGAAAAATGACTGAATTGTAGTAAGAACAGTGATTTTGTGGAGTTTCCACTTGCCCTATTTCTGTCATCCTGTCTCTGATTCCATGGTAGATTTGAAACTTGTAGCCTGGGAGAACACTGGAGGAGGGAGAACAGGTTTGGAACCCTCTAAAGAGTCTCATCTTTATAGAATTTTTCTATATTATCGCTTTGGCACCTCTGTGGACAAGCCTCATTGGATTTATCTTTAATTGACTTGATAAGATTTTGCTCAGTGGGAAAGCTCTATTCTTAAGAATTTTGTCAAAGCATTGATACCAGTTGGGGCAAAGAAGCAGCTGACCAAAGCTGGGGATATAATGGCTCTTAAAACCTCTAACATATTCCTGGAAATCTAGAGACCATGTGCATATACAGGGCTGTGTGTATGCTGAGGAAAGACCTGAGGCTTTAATCTCTCATATCTCTCTGACTCTGAGTCTCCAAGTAAGCAGGAAATGAAGGCTAAGGCAAAATTGTGACCTGTAGAAGTTTTGAAGTCTTACCCAATTCAGTGAGCCCCTCAGCAATGGGTCAGAGACTAATTAGTAAAATGTATTAAGGAAATGTCTATCTAATTATCAGCTGACCACTAAACTTACAGAAAAGTGACTTCAGTGGTCTCTAAAGACAATACAGACTAGTATAGGAAAGTCACTAAACCAATAAATAACAAAGAAAACAAGCCTTAGAGGGGGGGAAGAGGATATGATTTCCAGCTTTGCAATATTATCTTATTTAAGATATCCAGTTTAAAAAATGCATGAAGCATGCTAAGAAACAAGAAGGAATACATATTAAGACTATATAAACACTGACTCAGAACAAGCCCATAATTTGGATTAACTAGATAAAAATTTTAAAGTAGTTATTATAAATATGTCCAAAGAGCTAAAAACAGAATGAGAACAATGTCTCACAAATAAAAAAATATCAGTAAAGAGATAAAAATTATTTTTTAAAAAAATTCTGGAGTTGAAAACTACAATAACTGAATCGATTTGACCTGCCAAAAACAAAGAACTGGCAAACTTCGAGATAGGTCAACTGTGATATCCAGTCTGAGGAACAGAAAAAGAAAAGAATAAAGAAGCATCATTGAGGAAGTAGAGAAATCAGAAGTTTCAAAAATTTTAATTGGATTGTAAAAAGATACAGTTACATTGGGAAAGTTTGTCATTTCCTCAAAAAGTTAAGTATAGTATTATTACATGACCCAGTAAATCTATGCCTTGGGTATAAACCCAAGAGAAATTGGAGCATATGCCTACACCACAAGTTTTACATGGAGTTCATAGCAGCACTACTCATAATGGTACAAAAGAAGATACAACCCAAATGTCCATCAGCTAATCAATGGATAAACAAAGTGGTATATATAAACAATGAAATATTATTTGCCATTAAATTGAGGTACTAATACATGTTAAATCATGGATGAACGCAGTATGCTAAATTAAAGAAGCCAATGAAAAAGAACACTATTGTACAATTCCATTTATATGAAATTTCCAGAGCAGGGAAATACATATAGAAAGTAGATTCATGGTTGCCAGGAGTTAGGGAGATAAGGGAATGAGAATTAACTTGCAAATGGATATGAGGATTCTTTTTGTAGTAGTGCATATACTCTGGAATTATAGTGTGATGGCTACACATCTCTATGTGTACACTAAAAACACTGAATTATACACTTTAGAGGAGAATTTTATGCTTTGTAAATTTATTTCAATAATTTTTTTTGAACTTTATTTTATTTATTTTTATACAGCAGGTTCTTATTAGATCTGTTTTATACATAATAGTGTATATTCGTCAATCCCAATCTCCCAATTCATCCCACCACCACCACCCCATCCCCGATTTCCCCTTGGTGTCCATAGGTTTGTTCTTTATATCTGGGTTTCTATTTCTTCCTTGCAAACCTGTTCATCTGTACCATTTTTCTAGATTAAACATATATGCGTTAATATACAATATTTGTTTTTCACTTTCTGACACACTTCACTCTGTGTGACAGTCTCTAGGTCTATCCATGTCTCTACAAATGACCCAATTTCATTTCTTTTTATGGCTGAGTAATATTCCATTGTATATATGTACCACTTCTTCTATATCCATTCGTCTATCGATGGGCATTTAGGCTGCTTCCATGACCTGGTTATTGAAAATAGTGTTGCAATGAACATTGGGGTGCATGTGGCTTAAGAATTATGGTTTTCTCTGGGTATAAGCCCAATAGTGGGTTTGCTGGGTAATATGGTATTTCTATTTTCAGTTTTTTAAGAAACCTCCATACTGTTCTCCATAGTGGCTGTATCAATTTACATTCTCACCAACAGTGCAAGAGGGTCCCCTTTTCTCCACACCCTCTCCAGGATTTGCTGTTTGTAGATTTTCTGATGATGCCCATTCTAACTGGTGTGAGGTAATACCTCATTGTAGTTTTGATTTGCAGTTCTCTAATAATTAATGATGTTGAACAGCTTTTCATGTTCCTCTTGGCCATCTGTATGTCTTCTTTGGAGAAATGTCTATTTAGTTCTTCTGCCCATTTTTGGATTGGGTTGTTTGTTTTTTAATATTGCGATGCATGAGCTGTTTATATATTTTGGAAATTAATCCATTGTCAGTTGATTCATTTGTAAATATTTTCTCCCATTCTGAGGGTTGTCTTTTTGTCTTGTTTATAGTTTCCTTTCCTGTGCAAAAGCTTTTAAGTTTCATTAGGTCCCATTTGTTTATTTTTGTTTTTATTTGCATTACTCTGGGAGGTGGGTCAAAAAACATCTTACCATGATTTATGTCAGTGTTCTTCATATGTTTTCCTCAGAGAGTCTTATAGTGTCCATTCTTACATTTAAGACTTTATTCCATTTTGAGTTTATTTTTGTGTATGATGTTAGGGAGTGTTCTAATTTATTCTTTTACATGTAGCTGTCCAGTTTTCCCAGCACCACTTATTGAAGAGGCTGTCTTTTCTCCATTGTATATCCTTGCCTCCTTTGTCACAGATTAGTTGACCATAGGTGCATGGTTTTATCTCTAGGCTTTCTATCCTGTTTCATTGATCTATATTTCTGTTTTTGTGTCAGTACTATATTATCTTGATTACTGTAGCTTTGTAGTATAGTCTGAAGTCAGAGAGTCTGATTCCTTCAGCTTCATTTTTTTCCCCTCAAGATTGTTTTGGCTATTCAGGGTCTTTTGTGTTTCCCTACAAAGATGTTGTAGGGAAAATTCCCAATTATTTGTAGGGAAAATTCCCTATTAAGATTTTTTTGTTCCTCTTCTGTAAAAATACCATTTTTAATTTGATAGGGGTTGCATTGAATCTGTAGATTGCTTTGGGTAGTATAGTCATTTTCACAATATTGATTCTTCCAAACATGGTATATCTCTCCATCTGTATGTGTCATCTTTGATTTCTTTCATCAGTGGCCAATAGTTTTCTGAGTACAGATCTTTCACCTCCTTAGGTAGGTTTATTTCTAGGTATTTTATTTTTGTTGCAATGGAGAATGGGATTGTTTCCTTAATTTCTCTTTCTGATCTTTCATTGTTAGTGTATAGGAATGCAAAGATTTCGGTGCATTAATTGTGTATCATGCAACTTTACCAAATTCATTGATTAGCTCTAGTAGTTTTCTGGTGGCATCTTTAGGAATATCTATGTACAGTATCATGTCATCTGCAAACAGTGACGGTTTTACTCCTTCTTTTCCAATTTGTTTTCCTTTTATTTCTTTTTCTTCTCTGATTGCCATTGACAGGACTTCCAAAACTAAGTTGAATGAAAGTGGTGAGAGTGGACATCCTTGTCTTGTTCCTGATCTTAGAGGAAATGCTTTCAGTGTTTCCACCATTGAGAACGATGTTTGCTGTGGGTTTGTCGTATATGGCCTTTATTATGTTGAGGTAGGTTCCCTCTATGCCCCCTTTCTGGAGAGTATTTACCATAAATGGGTGTTGAATTTTGTCAAAAGCTTTTTCTGCATCTATTGAGATGATCATATGGTTTTTATTCTTCAGTTTGTTAATATGGTGTATCGCATTGATTGATTTGTGTATATTGAAGAATCCTTGCATCCCTGGGATAAATCCCATTTGATCATGGTTTATGATCCTTTTAATGTGTTGCTGGATTCTGTTTGCAAGTATTTTGTTGAGGATTTTTGCATCTATATTCATCAGTGAAATTGGCCTGTAGTTTTCTTTTTTGTGACATCTTTGCCTGGTTTTCATATCAGAGTGATGGTGGCCTCGTACAATGAGTTTGGGAGTGCTCCTTCCTCTGCAATTTTTTGAAAGAGTTTGAGAAGGATGGGTGTTAGCTATTCTCTAAATGTTTGATGGAATTTACCTGTGACGCCATCTGGTCCTGGACTTCTGTTTGTTGGAAGATCTTTAATCACAGTTTTAATTTCATTACTTGTGATTGGTCTGTTCATATTTTCTATTTCTTCCTGGTTCAGTCTTGGAAGGTTATACTTTTTTAAGAATTTGTTCATTTCTTCCAGGTTGTCCATTTTATTGGCCTAGAGTTTCTTGTAGTAGTCTCTTAGGATGCTTTGTATTTCTGCAGTGTCTGTTGTAACTTCTCCTTCTTCATTTCTAATTTTATTGATTTGAGTCTTCTGTTTTTCTTGATGAGTCTGGCTAAAGGTTTATCAATCTTGTTTATCTTCTCAAAGAACCAGCTTCTAGTGTTCTTGATCTTTGTTATTGTTTTCTTTGTTTCTATTTCATTTATTTCTGCTCAGATATTTATGATTTCTCTCTTTCTACTAATTCTGAGTTAGGTTTGTTCTTCTTTCTCTAGTTCCTTTAGGTGTAAGGTTAGATTGTTTGAGTTTTTTCTTGTTTCTTGAGGTAGGATTGTATTGCTATAAACTTCCCTCTTAGAACTGCTTTTGCTGCCTCCCATAGGCTTTGGAACATCATGTTTTCATTGTTGTTTGTCTCTAGGTATTTTTTGATTTCTTCTTTGATTTCTTCAGTGATCTCTTGGTTATTTAGTAATGTATTGTTTAGCCTCCATGTTTTTGTGTCTTTTATGGGTTTTTTTTCCCTGTAATTGTCTGCTACTCTCATAGCATTGTGGTCGGAAAAGATGCTTGGTATGATTTCAATTTTCTTAAACTTACTGAGGCTTGACTTGTGACCCAGGATGTGATCTATCGTAGAGAATGTTCCATGTACTTTTGAGAAGAAAGTGTAATCTGCTGTTTACAGATGCAGTACCTTATTAATATCAATTAAATCTATCTGGTCTACTGTGTCATTTAAAGTGTGTGTTTCCTATTAATTTTTGGTCTGGATGATCTGTCCGTGGTGTAAGTGAGGTGTTATAGCCCCCCCACTATTATTTTGTTGCTTTGTCAATTTCCTCTTTTATATCTGTTGGCATTTTCCTTATGTATTGCAGTGCTCCTATGTTGGGTGCATATATATTTATAATTGTTATATCTTCTTCTTGGATTGATCCCATGATCACTGTGTTGTGTTCTTCCTTTTCTCTTGTAACACTATGTATTTTAAAGTCTAGTTTTTCTGATATGAGTATTGCTACTCCAGCTTTCTTTTGATTTCCACTTGCATGGAATATCTTTTTCCATCCCCTCATTTTCAGTCTGTATGTGTCCCCAGGTCTAAAGTGCGTCTCTTGTAGACAGCATATATATGGGTCTTGCTTTTGTATCCATTCAGGAAGCCTGTGTCTTTTGTTTGGAGCATTCAATCCATTCACATTTAAGAAAATTATTGATATGTATATTCCTATTACCATTTTCTTAGTTGTTTTGGGTTTGTTTTTGTAGGTGTTTTTCTTCTCTTGTGTTTCTCACTTAGAGAAGTTCCTTTAGCATTTGTTGTAGAGCTGGTTTGGTGGTGCTAAATTCTCTTAGCTTTTGCTTCTCTGTAAAGATTTTGATTTCTCCATCAAATTGGAATGAGTTCCTTGCTGGGTAGAGTAATCTTGTTTGTAGTTTCTTCCCTTTCATCACTTTAAATATGTCGTGCCACACCCTTCTGGCTTGTAGAGTTTCTGCTGAGAAATCAGCTGTTAACATTATGGGAGTTCCCTGTATGTTATTTGTTGTTTTTCCCTTGTTGCTTTCAATAATTTTTCTTTGTCTTTAATTTTTGTCAATTTGATTACTATGTGTCTCAGTGTGTTTATCCTGCCTGGGACTCTCTGCAATTCCTGGACTTTGATGGCTATTTCCTTTCCCATGTTAGGGAAGTTTTCCACCATAATCTCTTCAAATATGTTCTCGGGTCCTTCCTTTCTCTCTTCTTCTGGGACCCCTATAATATGAATGTTTTTGCATTTAATGTTGTCCCAGAGGTCTCTTAGGCTGTCTTCATTTCTTTTCATTCTTTTTTCTTTATTCTGTTCTGTGGCAGTGATTTACTCCATTCTGTCTTCCAGGTTATTTATTCGTTCTTCTGCCTTAGTTATGCTGCTATTGATTCCTTCTGGTGTATTTTTCATTTCACTTATTGTATTATCTCTGTTTGTTTGTTCTTTAAATCTTCCTAGTGTTTGTTGTTTAATTCTTCTAGGTCTTTGTTAGACATTTCTTGCATCATCTCGATCTCTGCCTCCATTCTTTTTCTGAGGTCCTGGATCATCTTCATTATCATTATTCTGAATTCTTTTTCTGGAAGGTTGCCTATCTCCACTTCATTTAGTTGTTTTTCTGTGGTTTTATCTTGTCCCTTCATCTGGTACATAGTCTTCTGCCTTTTCATTTTGTGTATCTTTCTGTGAATGTGGTTTTTGTTCCACAGGCTGCAGAATTGTACTTTTTCTTGCTTCTGCTGTCTGCCCTCTGGTGGATGAGCCTCTATCTAAGAGGCCTGTGCAAGCTTCCTGATGGGAGGGACGGGTGGTGGGTAGAGCTGGCTGTTGCTCTGGTGGACAGAGCTCAGTAAAAGGCCTGAGGTGACCCAGCACTGAAGCCTACAGGCTCTTTGGTGGGGCTAATGGTGGACTCTGGGAGGGCTCATGCCAAGGAGTAGTTCTCAGAAATTCTGCTGCCAGTGTCCTTATCCCTGTGGTGAGCAACAGCCACCCCCCCCCAACGCCTCTGCAGGAGACCCTCCATCACTAGCAGGTAGGTCTGGTTCAGTCTCCTATGGGGTCATTGCTCCTTCCCCCCTGGATCCTCATGAGCATGCTACTTTGTGTGTGCCCCGCCAAGAGTGGATTCTCTGTTTCCCCCATCCTGTCAAAGACCTCCAATAAAATTCTGCTAGTCTTCAAAGTCTGATTCTCTGGGAATTCCTCCTCCAGCTGCCGGACCCCTGGGTTGGCAAGGCTGACGTGGGGCTCAGAACCTTCACTTCAGTGGGTGGACTTCTGTGGTATAATTGTTCTCCAGTTTGTGAGTCACCCATCCAGCACTTATGGGATATGATTTTATTGTGATTATGCCCCTCCTACTGTCTCACTGTGACTTCTCCTTTGTCTTTGGATGTGGGGTATCTTTTTTGGCGAGTTCCAGTGTCTTCCTGTAGATGATTGTTCAGCAGTTAGTAGTGATCCCAGTGCTCTTGCAAGAGGGAGTGAGCACATGTCCTTCTATTCTACCATCTTGAACCGATCTCCTCAATAAAATTTGAATTTAAAAATCCTAATGAACACAGATAGCTTTGTCAGAAACTGAGTGCCAATTTTCAGTTTATTAATTTATATTATAGTATTTATAATTTATATATAATATTATATATTGTAATGTATATTATATATACATACACAATAAGGCAAAATTTAGTATAAGAAGGAAATGAGTAATATTAGATTTTGGTATTTGTTCCTTGCATGTAATATGCTTTAAAGAAACATTTTTTCATGCTTTGAATAGTTATATGATATATATATATATATATTAAAAAAAAAAAAACCTGAAAGCAGACTTCTAAAAAAATTTACCTTGTCTCCCTCTCTCTCTGTCTCTATCTCTAGCTTGATGCTTTGTGTGTTTGTGTATGTGCATATGTTAATAACACTAAAAATTGAACAGCAATAAAATGGGTGAATAAATTTTATATATGTGAACAACTTTGGAGTAAAATAATTTGTATATAAAAAAGAGTACATACCACATGTTATAATTTATATATATTATAAAGAAGCAGAAATAACTATTCCATTCTTTGAATGTAGGATAATGATTCTCTTGTAGGGCATAGGGTCTGGAAACCTGGACTTTGTAGTGCTGGTAATATTCTCTTTCTTAATCTGGGTGTTGATTTTATAGTTGTGATAGTTCACGAAAATTCACTGAGCTGTTCATTTATGGATATGTAAACTTTCCTGTATGTACATTATACTTCAAAGAAAAGTTTTGAAAGAATAATTATATATTGCCACATAATTTACTTAGTGTTTATACCACAGAATTAAGTAGAAAATTAAGAGAAATATACGTAAGAATTGTAAACTGTTCAACCTCAATTAAGTAAGCTAGGCAGGCATACAAATAATTGACTGTATAAACTTATTTAAATAATATGTAATGGTTAAATCAAAATATTAAGGACAATAATGATTATAGCTTGTCTTCTTCCCATTATGACAGTGTCAATGAATAATATCAATTTGAAGGGGTGGACATGGAAAACCTTATGACTTTTTCATATGATTTTTCTTCTGCAGTGAACTTAATATAGTTCTTTTCATGATAGGTTTATTAGTAATTGCATCAATAATTTAATAATATATTGAACTCAGAGGCAGGTGTTTGTATATTTGGATGCTTTCTTTAGCTTATAGACATACTCAACTTTTCTGAATCTTAGACATCTGAGAGTATTTGATTTCTCAACAACTCCAGGGTTCTGAACATTTCTAGGGTTATCAAAATCTTTCTATTTTTTTTAGGAAAGACTACAGCATGTTTGGCTAAATGATTCTGGAAAGAACATAATATAATACGAGTTGATGCCTCTGATAGATTGATAACATACAGGGAGCTTTGGTACATATACTGAATATAGAATATTATAAATTTAAGGCCAATTTGTATTTTATTTCTCCTAGTAGCTCTAAACCCCCAAAATAGCTACGATACATTATGCTACTGTGACATTGCAACAGAGTCAACAGCTTTAGTTCTTCAATATGCGTATAAATCAGAAGGGACACTTTAACATTGCTCAGGTATTTACAAGTAACTACAGTGTCCACCAGCTATTCTATTTCTAAGGCAAATGTGTTTTGCCACATCTTACCCTTTCCTGGTAGAATGAGGCATTTGCTACAATCACTCAGGAAATACAGAGCTAGGTTTTATACCTCAGAGTTGCAAATGTTCTTTAATTTAGACTCAAAGAAAAGGCATATAAAAATTTCAGACAACATACACAATGTGAAAGTGCCTTTCTACTTAAAGATTATCACTAGGGGGTGATTGTAATTGTCTTTCATATGCAAAAACTGTCTTTCAAACAAAGACTTAGGGGTGTTGGGAAGAAGTTACCAAGTGAACTCACTTGCACGTACTTGAGGAGAGTGCAGAGCAGTTTATTAATTCCTCAACCAATTTGAAATCAATCATATATTTTCCTGGATGGTAGCTAACTGCAATTTAGTAGATAAAATGAACTCATTCCCGTCTGTAACTCCACTTCAGCACATAAGAAGCACACATCAGAAAATGTGTATGCATCTGTGTATGACTGACGAAGATAAGTGCCAGTTCATTTCTTTTGTAGGCCATCCACAAGCCTATTTTGTATGAATGGAAATGACCCAATCAGTACCTGTAGGTCAAGCATTTTGCCTTCATCTTTCTTACAGGTCCACAGCCTACCACCATTCCCACCTCAAAGCAGATGTTTGAGTTAATGTCGGCTGAATAATTTAATAGCTTACTTGCTGCTATTACTGAAACACCTATCATTAATATTTTATACAGCCTTAACGTAAAATGCACTGTTTCCCATTTACATGTTTAAAATAAGAGAACTCCTCAAAGATTATTGTTAGAATGACTGTTTTGATAAAGTTGGAAGAATTTAATTCATAAATTAATTTTAAGATTTTTTGAAGCTGGAGTTTTCTTGATCTTAGCAGAAAGGGTCAAGGACAGTTTTTGACACAACTGTCACCTGGATGACTGACAGAAATTGAAAACACCACTGGCTGAAAGATACATACTGTTTTCGAAGAAGTTAAAATGAAAAATTTTTAAATGAATTGATGAAAAAGGATGGATACAAATTGGCTTTTCTGTAAGAAAAATAGTATGAAAGGTATGTTGACTTTTGCCCCCTTTCATGTCACCTCCTTTATGCCCATGTGGCTGAAGGTCCTGTCTGCTTTTGATGATCTTCCACTGGTTTTGTCCCCAAACACTCTTTGCTATTCAATTAGTCTCATTACTATACTCACTCTCCCAAGCTCAGTCTAGTACTGTCAAACTTAACTGTTTTATAAAGCTCTGTTCTAGTTTTTACTTTTTTTAATTTAAAAAGTCTCATTTCTTCCCAAAACCATGGTAAGAGACTAGTGAGTACAATTTTTAAGGAATACTTTGACAATCTATCCAGGCAGTTATATAACTCAGCTCCATGTAGAATAACTAACACTGAATGGGTGCTTCTTGAACCATTTTTGAGGACCAACTCATGCCCAGTGCTATGGCAAAGACTCCGGACTCAGAGAGGAACAAGATAGTCATATGTCCTGAAACCATGGACTTTATATTCTAGCATGACAAATTTCTGACACATCACATTTAAAGTCCTTCTTTTAAAAAGGTATTATTTATTGCTTTAAAATGCAACAGTAATACATGTATAAAGTAAAAATTCAAATATACAAGCATTTAAGTATTATGATAAATCTATTTTATTCATTCTCCAGTGGAAACAAGCTTTAAATGCTTTGGTGCATATTCCTATGCGTGTGTGTGTCTCTCTCTCGCTCTTCCTCCCTCCCCCCTTCCCTCCCATCTCTCTGTCCTCTCACAAACACACAATTTTTCAGAAGAAATATTACTTTTCTATCTATATATCTTATTGTATACTTATTTCTGTATAGTATTTTTCTTCCCAGGTTTATTTAGCAACACTTCATTATGCAGTTATCTCTATGTCAGTACTTATTAATTTATAATATTACTGTTTTTAATGGTTTTATAATGTTTCATAGTATAGTGGATACACTCATCATGATATATTTACTTTTTGGATTGTTTACAATTTTCCTTATAAAAGGTATACTTCAGTGGCCATTGCTGATCATAAATCTTTGGCTACATGTCAAAGGATTCTGTAGTATAGAGCATTAGTAGTAAAATTATCAGCCAAAGGATATGTTTGACATTTTGTTACACAGTGTCTATTAGCCTTTATAAATGCTATATACTTTATACTTCCATCAGAGTGTATGAAAATAATTGATTTCTGATGCTCTTACAGATATGAGATATTAACATTATTTTTATTGATCAATTGATATATTTTTCTTAGTCAATAAAAAATGCAATTTGTTTTCTCTAACATATGTATTATTATTACTGTTGAAGTCCTACCACTAGTTTATTTTCTTAGGCTACGATTTATAGTCCTACTGAGAACTGACACTTCATTTTTATCACATGTGTTTTTCTATTGATTTTTTTTAATTTTTGAGGATATTTATATATTACATGTATCAAACAATAGTTTCCATTTCCCAAGAATAATACAGACAATCCAAATAATTATCATTTATTGCCTATCTATTATGGGTCAAGAGCTGTGCTAGAATATTTACAGATATTATTTTTATTTCTTGCAACAACTCTGTGAGGGTGAGATTATTAATTTCCATTTTACAGATAAGAGCTAAGTCTCAAAGGAGCTAACTAAAGTACCTAAATAAGATCAGAATTAAAAAGTGATGGGCATTCATGCTATATGTACATAAGGGGTAAGGATAGAGTAATCAATCATCCAGGTTCACATGGTCTTAAGCAGTTTTGGCCCTGAAAATTACTACATCCAGGAATCTCCACAGTCCCAGACAAAACAGGACAGTTGGCCGTCCTAGATGAGTACTTGTCCACTAAATTGATATAAAGCAAATGAAGATGCAAATCTTGACCAAAAAAAAAAGCATAATTTGAAGATTAGAATTCTAAATAATTTGAAGTTACCCCTTTTCTGAAACCAGTCAGAAGAGTAAGATATGTTTCTGAAGCACTCTACTATAAAGGTGGAATCTGTTAAGGCAGGTTTGTAATTGTAGGCCACCAAATCACTTCCATTTGAAAAAATATATTCTGTCTAGAAAGCCAGTGTTCTGACTATGTAACAATAAATATGAAAATATTGAGTTAAGTAAATCTGTCAGCTAGGTTCTGTGCAATCAGTTGTTAAAGGGCAAAATAATTCTGACATGCAGCACTTTGAGGTTTTTGCAAATGTGATTATCACTACAAGCTTGTCACTGATTGAGTTTTAGCCATTTTTTTTTTTCTTTTAAAATTAGATCCACAAAATACTTTTTCACTGCTAATTTTGTCATACATTTTTAGATTTTCTATTGTGGAGACAGAGGGACAGAAAATATTAAATGGCTAAGAAACAAGCATTTTCTGACCTTTTAAAAATAACTCTATATCATAAATACAGTCCATACACAAGCACCATATGCCTCAATTTTAGTCAGTAACCTAAGAAATATAAGAATGCTTCTTATTATTGTCTCTTTCAGCTTCAGAGAAAAACTCATCTGAGATCTTTTCCTTTGTTTATAAAAGGTCATTTCCATCCTACCAGTTTCAACATCAAGAATGATTGTAAAGAAATGAATGATCAAGGCAATAGAATAAATACTAAAAACACAATTGCATATACAAATTATCGTGATGTGAATATTACTATAATTACCATACTGTTTAATTTCTGTGTTATTAATTATTTTTCTAAATTTGTTTCTGTTATTTTGGTTTAGATTTATATGTGTAAAGCTGCTTTACTGTTCTTAAAAAGTAATTTTTCCCATTCTATTTAGCATTCTTTTCCTTCAGTTTCTCAACAATGTGTTAAAGTTTTACTCACACCCACTGCCTCCCTTCCCTCCTCCCTGGGAACAGGTCAGAATATGCAATGAATATATTGAATCTGTTTTTTCAGTCCTTGATTATAACTGAATATATCCTTGGTCTGCAACTTTAAAAATATTCAGCATTCTTTTTTAAGTAGCTTCTATTCCTAATGCACTATTATAACAAATCGAAAGACTAAGGTTCTATAGGAATAAAAAGAAGAAAAACACATCACCTATTAAGGTTTCTTAAAGAAAGAAAAATATAAGCGTATGTAAATACAAATATTGGAGGTAGTATAGGTGGTTTGGGGAACTATTTCCTGATGTCCTTCTATTTATCTCTTCATCCATTTTCATTATTTTCTTGTTGCTGCTTAAATTTTCTGAAATAAATATTTTTTAATTCATATATACATATATATATATATATATATATATGTTTTTTTGTTTGTTTGTTTTTTGGTATGCGGGCCTCTCACTGTTGTGGCCTCTCCCGTTGCGGAGCACAGGCTCCGGACGCGCAGGCTCAGCGGCCATGGCTCACGGGCCCAGCCAGTCCGCGGCATGTGGGATCTCCCCAGACCAGGGCACGAACCTGTGTCCCCTGCATCGGCAGGCAGACTCCCAACCACTGCGCCACCAGGGAAGCCCTAATTCATATATTTTTTAAATTGAACTATAGTTAATTTACAATGTTTCAGGTATATAGCAAAGTGATTCAGTTATATATATATATATTCTTCTTTAGATTCTTTTCTATTATAGGTTATTAGAAGATATTGAATATAGTTCCCTGTGCTATACAGTAGGTCCTTGTTTTTCTATTTTATATGTAGTAGTCTATATGTGTTAATCCCAACTTCCAAATTTAGGCCTCCCCCTGCTTTCCCCTTTGGTAACCATAACTTTGTTTTCTATGTCTGTGAGTCTATTTCTGTTTTGTAGATAAGTTCATTTGTATCATTTTTTCAAGATTCCTCATATAAGTTATATCATAGGATATTTGTCTTTGCCTGACTTACTTAGTATGATAATGTTTAGGTCTATCCAACTTGCTTCAAATGGCATTATTTCATTCTTTTTTATGGCTGAGTAACATTCCATTGTATATGTATACCATATCCTCTTTATCTATTCATCTATCAATGGACATAAAAATTAATTCATAAAAATTTAATATTCCAAACATCAATATTTACTTACAAGGAAAGGATAGTCCAGTAGTTTGCAAAGTGTTATCCACAAGGTCTAAATCATTTTCACAATAATACTAAAACTCATTTTACTTTTCACTGTGTGATGTTTGCACTGATGGTGACAAAGCAATGATGGGTAAAACTGTTGATGCCTTAGTGCAGTGGCTCCCCATAACATGAGTGTTTATTGTAGCTGACATTGCCAAACACTCACAGTAAATAAAATAACTTTCTTTTCAGGATGTTCTTGAAAAAAAATTTTTTTGGGCCATACTGCGTGGCTAGCGGGATCTTAGTTCTCTACCCAGAGGTCAAACCTGGACCCACAGCAGTGAAAGCGCCACGTCCTAACCACTAGACCACCAGGGAATTCCTTGAAAACATTTTTTAAATTAAATCTCAATTCCTGAATATATAACTTTATAAAATAGTCTGTATGAAAAAATTATAAGTCAAAAAGATTTTCTGCTGCTTAC
The DNA here is from genome assembly GCF_964374135.1 of Grampus griseus. NCBI lineage: Eukaryota > Metazoa > Chordata > Mammalia > Artiodactyla > Delphinidae > Grampus > Grampus griseus. The sequence goes on from NC_138997.1 coordinate 66,581,539, forward strand.
AAAAGGACAATGATTATCTTCCAGCAAAGCACCTGTATAAATGTTTTAATTGTGAACCAAACTGGCTTTTTCATCAAACAACATTTTAAATGGTAAAACGGACTGACATACAAACAATATTTTTTCACAGCTGGGTAGTTGGAAGACAATGTCTTGAAAATGCATAAAGAACATGCTCCTACAAAGAAAGTGGCCAAAAGTATTACTGTTAACTAAAAATATGAGTTTTTAATAAAAAGTTCTAATGCAGTTTGCCCTCTATATTCATGGATTCCCCATTGATTTAGACCTGGAATTGGTTGAATCTACCATGGAAGAATCCACGGATATGGAGGGCCCACTGTACAAGACCATTTTATATAAGAGACATGAGCATACACAGAGTTTTGTATCTGCAGGATGAGGTTGGGTGTGGGGGGGGGGGTGGTCCTGGAACCAATCCTGCAATGGATACTAAGGGTACCAAAGGAAGACTGTGCTGGAAAACCTCTATCTGTCATTATATGCTTAAAAACTTTTCAGTATTTAAAAAGGTTCTTGGTAAGATTGGTTGCCATACTAACAGATCTGATTATTTGATGTTGTATAATGAAATTTGTCCATATTTAGGAGATATGAATAATTCAGTAAGCCAATATTTTCCAAATGGTAAATACCCGATATGATTTTTTAAAAAGCCATGTGTGGGTTAAAGATCAATTCCAAGTACAAAATGGACCAATGGAGTCTATTGAATCTAAGTACAAAATTTCACTGATACGATTTTAGATTCTATATTGCAAGTAACCTTTAAGAAACTGCCTATAGTCAAGTTTTGGTGTAATATAAAAGAAATATCCATCCACAATTATATGAAAAGTAATTAAAATACATTTGCATTAATTTTATAACTGTAAGTCTGTGTGAGTGAGGGCAGATTTTGTTCATAAACACTTCAAACAAAACAGTATATGGCAAAGGACTGAATGCAGAGTAAACATGAGAATCCAGCTGCATTTTGTTATTCTGAGACCAGTTCCAAAGTGTGTGATGGGGGTGCCCACACATACAACCAAGCAATTCTCAAACACCAGCAAAGAATTAAATTAAATTCTGGCACTATCTACCCAGAGATAGTGTCAGATCCCACAAGTTAATGTGTCTGTTCTATGTCTGCCCCAATTCCCCACCACCACTTTAGATTTGCCAGTTGCAAGCCCAGGTTATCACCTGCTCACCACCCCTTCCTTGACTGAACTTCAGACGCCAGTTGCAAGTCCAGGTTGTTACCTGTGCTTCTGACCAACTGGCTATAAATCAGAGGTTCCCACACAACCTTCTCCTTGGGTTCAGTGAATTTGCTAGGGTATCTCAAAGAGCTCAGAGAATCATTTTACTTACTAGATAAAAGGATATATAGCTTAAGAACAGCTGAATGAAAGAGGTGCATAGAGAAAGGTATGGGGAAAGGGCACAAAGGTTCCATATGCCCTCTTCAGGTGTTCCACTCTCCTAGGACCTCTACGTGTTCACTAACTTGGGAGCTCTCCAAATCCCATCCTTCTGGGGTTTTATGGAGTTTTATTACATAGGCATGATTGATTAACTCACTGACCATTGGTAATTAAACTCAATCTCCAGCCCCTGTCCCTTCACCTAAAGTGGGGTGGTGGTGGGTAGGACTGAAAGTTACAACCCTCTAATCACCTGGTTGACTCAACTGGCAACAAGTTCCCACACTTAGGTGCTTTCCAAAATTCACCTCATTAACACAACAAAAGACACCTTTATCACTCTTAATACTTAGGAAATTCCAGGGGTTTCAGAAGCTCTGTTTGAAAAAAGAGGACAAAGACCAAATGTATATTTCTTATTATAAATCACTCTATCACAAGCTGTATCCTATTAAACCAGACTTTAAAGAGATTTGCAAAAATATAAATCAATGCTACTCTTCTCACACATTTTTGTTTCAAACAAATAGTTATCTTTCACGAAAATGTTTACTTTTGTAATGTCAATAAATATTTTAGGGCTTCCCTGGTGGCGCAGTGGTTGAGAGTCTGCCTGCTGATGCAGGGGACACGGGTTCGTGTCCCGGTCCGGGAAGATTCCACATGCCTCGGAGAAGCTGGGCCGGTGAGCCATGGCCGCTGAACCTGAGCATCCGGAGCCTGTGCTCCGCAGCGGGAGAGGCCACAACAGTGACAGGCCCGCGTACCACAAAATAAATAAATATTTTAACTATTTCCTTTTTAATATCTAATTGGTATATAGAATTCACATAAACAAAAGTGCTCAGAGTTCTCAAATTTTAAAAGCATAAAGTGTTCATGAGAAGCTTGGAGGGTTTGAGAAGTTTGAGAACCTCTGCAATGGATATTTGGAGAAAAAATATGAACACAAGTGGGCACCTGGATGGCAAATAAATATTTGAAAAGATGTTCAATCTTCTGGGTAGTGGTTGTTAGGAAAATCTGTATTAAATCCAAATCTAATGTAAACCAATGTGTATATCTAACTTGAAATATAATCTAAATCTAAAGGCAAATTAACTACATATAAACTGCATATAAATAAAAACCTAACCTGAATCGATATTAAAGTAATAAGGGGATTTGTAGACAAAGAGAACAGGGAAATTACAAAGGTGAATTATTACAATATTCATCTAATATCTCTCCCAAATTATCCTACATTTCTGTACATGGAAGAGACCAAGCCTGGATGTTGTGATAACAAAGAGGAGTCTTAATAATCCAGAGGAGAAATGATGACAGTGTGGTCTGGAATCATACTGATGAAGAGGGAGAGAAGTAGATGGCTTTAAGAAGAATCCACATAAAATGACTCAGCAGTACTTTATGACTCATTCTAAGTAGTTATAGAGTGAGAGAGAGTTGTTTACGATGTCATCCAAGTGGCCTGGTGTCATTTACTGAGATAAAAATATAAGAATAGGGACTGCCTTGAGTGGGAAGATAGTCTCAGTTTAGAAATGTTTTGAATTTCAAGTGGAAATGCTCATCTATTTCTACATAAATATTGAAATAAGTGCTTGGAGCCCAGGAAACAAGTCTCAAAAGGAGCAACAGATTTTGGAAGAACATTGATGGTGACTAAAGTCACAGGAATAAATAAAAAGTAGAGGGTTTAGAACAAGAAGGAAGAAGGTGTAAACCAGAACCTTGTGAGGGCGGCAGAGAAAAGAGGGCGGCCACTGGTTCTCAGTCTCTTAAGGAGACTGAGAACCAGTGGCCAAATGAATAGGACTAAAACAAAAAGGATGTGATTTCAAAGAAAAAGGCAAAGATGGGGATGGTTATCTATTTTAAATGCTTGTGAGAGATGAAGTAAGGCATAGATTGAGAAGTATCGTCCAAAACGGGGTCCAAAATGTAATCAGTGACCTTGACAAATACTGTATCAGAGGAACGGCTTAAGTGAAAGTGATTGAGAACTTAATGACAAGGATTGGGAAATGAATAAGAGAAAGGAGCTGTACTAATCAGAACACAAAGACCACATAAACAATTTGTAGCTTACCAAGACTTATGCTGGTATTGTGGGGAAAACAAGCTTTTCCCAATGCTGCTTAAGGTAAGATTTTAGGTACGGAAGATCTATGATGTTTCTGCTAAAAGAGATTCAAACTCCCTTGAAATATAAATAAGACCCTAACATTTACAACTGAGGAGCTTTTTTTAATTCAAATATCATGGTAAATTGATACATGGCTCAAATACTTCAACAAATATGTCAAATTCAATTACTCTTATATCTACAACACCATGTATGTGAAAAGCAAAACACAAAGAAAATGTTCTATTATTTTATTGATTGATTGCTTTTATTTGAAGTTAGAAGAATAAAAAGCATCTAAGTTCATATTGCATCTTTCACTGTTCAGTTTTCAATACTGTTATAAATATAATTTAATCTGTCCTTCCAATACCCTGTGGGACAGAAAGTAAATATTATTATTCCTGGTTTAGATAGAGCCCATAAACTGTTTTCCAAACAAATCTATAGTGTATATACATGGATTGACCCTTAGTAAGCTGAATTTTTCTAACACTAGATAGTTAAGTGAAAAGCACTATGTTCTCCACCTATGAATTATCTAACATTTATTAAATGCTTACTATATTCAGGCATACATTAAACATTTTTATGCATTTAACTATCTAACTCTCAAACTCTGTGTGGTGGACTCTACTATAGGACAAAATTGAGAGTTGAAAAACTCAGGGAACTTTTTCATTTCACATAACTACTAAATGAAGGATATGAGTTAGGAATACAAATTTGAACTCATTCATTCAATAAATATTGATTCCATCCCTATTATATGCTAAGCACCAATGTGAATTCCTGAAATATATTAATGAGTACAACAAAGAAATCTCTCTCTCATTTTGCAGCTTACTTTCTATTGGGGAAAATCAGACTACAAACAATAAACATTAAAGAAGTTAGGCAGTAGGCTAGAACAGGTGTTGGCAAACTTCCTAAAAAGCCAGATAGTAAACATTTCAGAGTTTGCTGGGAATAAGGTCTCTGTTGTAACTACTGAACTCTACCATTGTGGTGTGAAAGTAGCTATAGATAATATGTAAATACATGAGCATGGCTGTGTTCCAGTAAAACCTAATTTGCAAAACAAGTGAAGAGCTGGGTCTGTCCCATAGGCTTTAGTTTCCCAGCCCTTGTGCTAGAAGATAATACATGTTTGTTTCGTGTGTTTTTTTTTCTTTGTGCGTGTGTGTGCGTATGTGTGTGTGTGTGTGTGTGTGTATAGATTCTATATTTGTCTATTAATCTATTAATCACATCCATTAATCACAAGGCCAAACTAACAACCAATGTTGTTTACATCTCCCCTGCAATCCAGCTTTCATGGGCAAGTAAAAATCATATTACAAACCCTCTCACCAATCCTGAGTCCATACCCCCAACTACTTCCTTTATCTAACTCACACACACCAAGCCAATATTTTCCCTGCTCTAAAACAGGGCAGGTTCCAGACAATTTAGAGACCATTCCTATATCCCAGAGCCTGCTGGCCTTATTCAAATCAGACAACACTATGCTGCTTCCTGCAGCAAATACAATGAAGAATCTGAGCCATGTTTTCCTTTCACTCCTCTTTCTGTCTCCTAACTGAACCTGGTGCTTCCCCTATGGCCTGCATAGTGTAGCATGACCCCTCCTCTCAGGAACTATAAGTAATAAAAATCTTCTTTACATGGCATTGACCTCTCTGTGTCATCACTCAGTCACCAATATAAATCAAAACCCAGGCATAGGGCTTCCCTGGTGGCACAGTGGTTGAGAGTCCGCCTGCCGATGCAGGGGGCACAGGTTCGTGCCCCGGTCCGGGAAGATCCCACCTGCCACGGAGCAGCTGGGCCCATGAGCCATGGCTGCTGAGCCTGCGTGTCCGGAGCCTGTGCTCCGCAACGGGAGAGGCCACAACAGTGAGAGGCCCGCGTACCGCAAAAACAAAAACAACAACAACAACAAAAAACCCAGGCATAATCAATTCCATGGAGAAAAGAAAATGTATAGCAAACATGTTTGTTTGAATCCTCCAAGAAGCAGATGCCAAGTCAGGAACAGATGCACAAGAAATTGACTGGGAAAACGTCTATGAAGAAGAAAGTGGAGGAAGCCAGAGAAGGCATGAAGAACCTTAAACTGTAATGCAGATCTGACTCCTGTTAAGGAGAGATGGAAGGAGAGAATATTGAGTAAGAAGAGTCTTGACTGTAACACAGTTCTAGGAAAGTTTTAGGTAGTCTGAAGGGGGAGCTTTGAAGCAAAATCTTCCATTAAAGGAGCCCCATACCTTGCAGAAATGGGCCTCTATTAAAACTCCAATAATGCTCATTTATTGACTGGGAGCTGAAGAGACACATGGAGAGAACAGGAAGTCAGGGATATTGTCAGAGGTTGATAGAGAAGGGTAGCAACCTAAACGTTAGTCAACTACTCGCTGATCTGCCAGAGATCTGGGCAGTGCATTTTCATGGCCAAAACTACATAGGGGGTAGTGAAAGGATCTGGAAGTGGAGTGAGGATGAGTAGGTTGATCTCAGTGTTAAAAAGTTGATCAGAGGGTCTTCCCTGGTGGTGCAGTGGTTGAGAGTCCGCCTGCCGATGCAGGGGACGCAGGTTCGTGCCCCGGTCTGGGAGGATCCCACATGCCGCGAAGCGGCTGGGCCCGTGAGCCATGGCCGCTGAGCCTGCGCGTCCGGAGCCTGTGCTCCGCAACGGGAGAGGCCACAACAGTGAGAGGCCCGCGTATCGCAAAAAAAAAAAAAAAAAAAGTTGATCAGAATAGGCTTCATTGAAAAAGCTGATGTCTGAGCAAAGATTTGAAAGAGGTATGGTGTTTGCCAAGTAGATACCCAAGAGAGAGCATTCTTAGACAAAGGAATCCTTGGATTAAAATCTCTGGGTGTAAACCGTACCCAGCAAGATCCATAAGCAACAAGGATATCAGTGTGGTTGTAGAAAAGTCAGTAAGAGAGAGAGAGCTGGACAATATGATGGCAGGTCATAAAGGGCCTTGTGAGCCATAGTAAAGATTTCAGCTTTCACTCTAGACAAAGGTTCTGGGAGGTTAGGACGAATGAGTAAAATTATCTGATTTACATTTTTTAATTATTTTTTTCTGGCTACTCTGTTAAAATACAATGTAGGGGTCAAGGGTAGAAGCAGGGAGAACCAGTTTGGATGTTCTTACAAGAATCAAGGCAAGGGAGGATGATAGCTCAGACTAAGGTCATAGCTGTGGTGGTGAATGGTGAAAGGTGGTGGGATTTTGGATATATTTTGAAGTTAGAACTGACAAGATGTCCTGACCCCAGTACCCGTGTTCTTCTTCATTACGTACTACTGAATTGGTATCTTCCTGTATGTCCCTTCTGTTATTTTTTTCATTGAAATGATAGTGTTCGTATTCATTTATTCACTCATTCAACTAGGAATGTCTATAAATACTTGTTGCGAGACAAATACATTCTTAGTTTCTGCCACAGTAAAACTTTGTCCTCATTTTTAAATAACATTCTAACATACTCATTATAGATTACATATGGATGCTATAGACAAATGTAGATATAGATATAAATGATATAGATACCCGTATGTAGATAAAGGTGTAGGTATATATATATGTGTGTTTGTGTGTGTGTAAGGATAAAGGTAAAGGTAGACATAGAGATAAAATTAGAGATAGAAACAGACGTAAAGATTGAGATGATAACAACAATGAAAAACCAGGTGTGAAAAGCTGGGTGATAGAAGTTTGACTCTGATATGGTAAGGGTAAAAATGCAGATCCTACAGTTGTCATTTCCCCCTGGGTGAATGGAGACAGGATATATTTTACACAGAAAATGACAAGAGCTGTATTTTTAAACTGACAGCCAGGAGGTAATAATAGCACGGGGAGAAAGAAGAATATGAGCTGATGAAAGAACATTGCAGGCCTTGGGATCAACATGATCAAAGGCTCTGAGGCAAGAAACAGCCTGGGAGGAAGCAAGAGATAAATCCAGAGCTCAGGCAGGAGCTAAATTATGGGGAAACTTGTAGGATACACTAAGGGGGTTTATCCTTTAGTTATTTACATACTAGTGAAGTTTCGAGTGCGGGATTCAAAAAAATAAGAATTATATTTATAAGAAAATTTCTTTGGCAACAAGCAGTATACAGATTAAGATTGTGTAACAAGTCATAGAGAAGTGCAGAACAAAATAGACACTGTTCTTTTTTTTCTTGAAAGAGATTGCAGTCTAGAATGAGAACTGTATATGTAAACACAAGAAAGCATGGTAAATACTGGCAGATTTTCCAGACAACCAATATTTCACAAATAATACATAAATATAAATATATATTTATATAATATATACATATATATAAAATACACATACAATTTTTCCACTAAGGCATAGTATTTCCAAGAAATAAAGTTGAAAACCTTGTAATAATGACCTTAATGATACTTTTTTAGTTAACAAAATATTTGTACATTTATTGAGAATGAGAACTTCAGCCACCAAAAATTTGTTGAAATGGCAGATGGATTTATTATGATTTAGGCTGTATCAAAGTAATGAAAACACTGGTTAAGATGACCAATATGGTGTTTCTCAGAAACATAAATAGTGATTGCTCATTCACAGCATAAGAATGTATATCTGAAACATATTGGAGCTTTTGGTGTCTCCAGACAGATCAGATTCCTTTTATGTTACAAATGGATGCCTAACAATAGCTGCAATAAGAAAAAATCCTCCTGCTAGAATTTAAAATGACACGAAATAAGATCTCATCTTATAACAGTGAAAAGGGCAGCCCCCAAATAAAATAGAGCCCTTGTTTGTGCCATAAATCTACATAACTATATTTTAATGAAAGACAATTAGTTGAATGTTTTATATTTGATTCTCCATTTTATCTAAGGAATGTTCCTTCTAAGAAAGAAAATGGTTCTGAATGCTATTGAATCTTCATTTCAAAATTAGCATGCACATACATACAGGATAGCAGTTTGTTAAAGATAATGACTTTCACCATTTACTAAGATAATACTAGATATTTACTTACTAGATATTTACCAAATATTTACTAGATAATACTCACTAGATATTTACTTAATAGATATTTACTAGTATAGATATCAACCAAAATTTGATATATTATATTGGTGCCAATTACAGAGTGGGCTTAATTTATATAGAGATATTTTCTTGATTTCTTTAAATCATTCTTCTGTTATAACCTTATTAAATCCTAATTTTGTTGTGTTATTTAAGTGGAAGTTATTTTTAAAAATAAAGTTCCAAAAGATGAGAGTCAATTAACAGTTGAAATTCAAATCAAAGACTGCAAATCTTCTAACCTTCATAAAATCCCTGAATTACATTTTGTAAGCCATGACCTATGAGTTCTTTCTGAATTCCAGTGACTTTAAAATAACATTATCTGTAGGTCTCTGTCTAATTAGAAATGGCAGTTAATAAAAACACTTTATATTATTCCACCAACTACCAATTTATTTCAGTGTTATATTTCAATAACCTGAACCAAGCAGAGATTTTGCCTGCCCAGAAGTGGCCTTGCCTATCATGATAAGCAGCTGAAAAACACACATAAGCTGTGTGAACCCAGCAGAATCCATCTGGTGAACCATCTGTGTGAGGACTCACAAAAATTATACGCCATCTGTTGTTTCATTTTTGCTAAGATTGCCAACCTTGTCCTCACTCCATTATCTAACTATTTTCCCTCCCTGTGGCCCTCATCTGTACATTTGCTTTTATTCCCCATTGGTACCATATATCTAATTTCCAAAGCACTCTCATTTTTGAAAGAAATTAATTTATGCAACTAAGAATCCAAAAGTATTGCACTAATACCATGGTGTTCTTAGCAAATGAGTGCATTATTATAAATACCAATTTCTGCCTAGTAAAGCCTAAATATATACCTTCTTGCCAAACTAATTTCAATGTCAATATAATGTTTATATCATCATCTCTTCCTCTTCTAATCTATTCTCCATTCTATAACATAATATTACTTCCTAAAACATTCCTATTGTCCCACTTCCACCAATCAACACCCATCAAAGATTTTCCATTTCTCCCAAAATAAACTCCCCTAAGATTTTAGCTTAAGTTCTCACGTCTTCACAAAAGTTTTCTTAACTACACCTGTGGTCATCGTAGGCACAGTCTATACCAGTAACACTCACTTAACACTTGCTCCATAATCTCATTCTATGTCATCAACATGGCTCTTGGATTTCCATTTATTTCTTCCAATATTCCTTATTTTCCTTGCTGTATGTCTTGTATCCACAAGTGGATATTAAGCCTCCAGAGAACTGGGGAAATGTCCCCCATTTGTTTTGCTTCTTTAACATGTATACAAATAGCTCTGAGCCCTGTCCACTTAAAATATTTTTGTTTAAAGTATGGAAAATTAAGTAAATAACATTCGATTCTATTGTAGTAAAGACAAATTTTAAAATAAAGAATTATGCTGTCTTAGAGAAACTTCAAAATCTATGTCTATAGACACCCATTAGAAAGGAAATACTACTCTTGGTAAAGCATACTCACTCTTTTTTGACCCTGGCTTCAGAATAAACACCAGCTGCATTTGCTCTGGACTTTTGAAATGACAGTATGATCCACACACCTCCTAAGAGTTAGTGTCTGTTCAACTACATTTTGGGACTTGTCCAAGCATAAGACATATTGTCATGGTGTCAGACCACATTGGAGGCCAAAGACCTTAATAGAAAATTATAGCAGTTGATCTCTGTCTATGTTTGTGTCTATCTCTTTATCTGTATCTAAAACAGTATATCTTTGTTTCTATATCAACTTATACAGATTATAAGTGTATCAACGGAAAACAATATATATCTATATAGATGTGAATAGACAGTTGTAAACAAAGAAAGAAATTATAAAATAGGATAGGAGACAATACATAAGTACAGTTATGAGGAATGCAGATCTGTGTTTCTAAGTAGAATAAAACCCCATCTATCTAAAGACCTAAGAGGAACAACCACATGCATTCAAGAGGAAAATGAATCGATATTTTTATGTGTTCCATTGTGAAACAGCACTCAATTTTCAAAATATGATATGCCTTGGAAATTAGGAAGAGACAAATAAAATAATTACAGGAAATTTGAAGAGCAAGAAATATTAAATCACACAAGAACCTACTGTGATCACTTGCTCAGAGAGACTTTCCCTTACCCCCATACCTAAAATAGCATTGCATGTCATTTTCTGGCAACTCACTCTTATTATTCTTCATAATATTTATCAGGATATGATTTTTAATTTACTTATCAAGTTGCTTATCTCTTTGATATCTTTCTTCCATTAGAATACAAACTTCCTGAGAGTAGGGGCTTTGCTTTTTTCCTTTTTGTTCCCATGCTTGGCCCCAAGCAGCTACTCAATACATTTACTCTTATCTAAGGAATGCTTATAGAGGAAAACTCTGAGGGTGTCAATTTTTTCTATATAAGGCTACGTCCCAATCCTGTACTCTAAACTCAATTCATAGTCCTACTGGGTCAATAGTTCTAAATCCAATTTAGCTTTTGCCTTAATTATTTTAAATAACCACGTGAATATTGTTCATATATCCCAGACTTTCTGGCAGAAGAGAGAATAGCATCACAGTAATTAAAACCATACATTGTATTTCTTCTCTACATACTACAAAAAATAAGATGTCTTCAGCTTCCTGCCAGTCATTTTCTAAAGCTCCCAGGGTGTGTTGCAAATATGTTTCATGAACCAATTCTTTGAGACTGTACCCCTCTAACTCCAGGCCTCTGTGATACTGATGTCGCTTGTTACTCTTAATGACAGAAGTAGGAGCCAAAGGTGTCACTAATCTGATGGAGCCTACCAAGGGTGACAGGGCTTTATTATTGGACTCCATCAAAGGGGACCCTCCTGCTGCCTGTGATGGTTGCCAAAGCTCCAATCCCAGGCTTCTGCTGAAGGGCTGTTTCCACTAGTTATTGTAATGGGGCTGCCAATGCCCAGTATTGAGGGTCTTAATGTTTGTCTTGTGTTATTGTTGAAATCAGTGAGTTTTTCCCCAATGTTGTAGAAGGTGCTGGCAATAACATACCTGAAGTGTATGTGTTCAATGTCTTGAGTAGATAATACTGGAGAACAAAGGAAATTTTTTATTTGAAACTCATCTTTCACTTCCCACGGTCTTGCCTAAGGTCTGAGGTATATGTCTTTGGCAGCTGGGTTGAGGGATTAACTAAAAGAGAGCTACGACCCCTTTTCTCTGATCCTGACTCACCATCCTTGAAACAAAACTCTGTATCACAATATCCTTAGTGCGAGTTCTTTCTCATGAGGCACCTTGTTCCCTCACATAAATCTTAGGGTGAATATAACTTAGTCTCAAGCTGGGATGCCTGGTACAGAAAGTACTGTGACTGAGCAGCACATTGGATCATCAATGAATTTTAAAGGCTTTTGAGTGTGGTTCAGTATAAAAAGTGTAAGCATGAAAGGCAGCAGCTAGCAGCCTTCTCAGGAGGAACAATATTCAAAGGTGCTTTGATGGAAACCAGGTGATTTTTTTTTTTCTTTTCACACCTGGAGTGAGGCAGCACAGCAGCACCAGCTCCATACCTCTAATCTAACCAAGTCAGATATGCAGCAGCAGCCAGCTGTGACCCTAAGCCTGTGATATTCCGGCATATTTGGGGAAATGGAGTGTAAGGTATCTTCTTTATTTAAGGAACTGTTATGACAGGTCTAGTTCTTCAGGTTGCAAATTCTCAAAACCTGGCACCTGTAGGAGCATGATTTGTGTTACTGGAAGAGATACACAGTGCATCTGAAAATAATAAAATCAACACAGAATTATACAGGCTTAGGATTTGGTGTCATGACACATTCAAGTTACAAGGTTATGCCACCTATTGATTTGAGACATCTGACAACCCACCAGGGATTGGATTAAGGACTTCGAAGGAAAGATTGGATGCTTCCCCAAGTACTCTGTTGGCAAGATACAACCAAAATATTTGGCTTCTTTATTTTAGTGCCACTCAGAGACATTTGTAAAATATTAGAATCGTCAAAAAGAAAAAAATCTCTGAACATTAACCAACAAAAGATTATATTTGAATATTAAATGTACCTTTTTTATACCTGTAAACTTTTTTATTTACTCAGTTTCACCTCTACAGAATGCATCAGTATATACTATTAACTAAGTAAAGATACCTCCTCACTCTTGTTTCTAAAGAAAACCCGAGCACATGCCTGGAAGGTGTATTTTTATTCAACACTTTCTGTATACAGAGTGTGAATGGGGTTTTTTTCTAGATTTTTAAGGCAGGAAAATTAAGTACTAAAATAAGATAAGAGTTATACCACTGGAAATACATGACATTCAAAAACCTGCAACACTCTTACATGTTTGAGGGGTCATTCATATAATGTTATATTCTCACAGTCAAAAGTGGAAAGTGGACTATTAAACTGGTGCTCTTTAAAAAAAAAAAGTGCTCAATATATCTGGCATACTCTATTTTGCAGTTTATTTGGAAGTACTTTTAGAGTTATTTCCCATGCTTTAATGGGATCTAAAAGCATAAACCTGTCAGGGAAGTGTAGTGCAATGCCATATAATTGTTAGATGGATCAGCATTGTCAATGACTTTATTTGAACTTTATTGATTTACCTTATATTAGGTGATACTCTGGTCCACATAATGTATTTAGCTGTCAAGTTGCAGTAGCTACCAAACAACCAGATTTTATAATAAATCTGCCTTGTGGTTTGAGAGACTAAAAATGTGGTAGAAGAGGCAACTGCAATAATTATGTGGCCATTAATTCATATCTAGCTCTCTTTCTATATTGGTTTCATACCTAGGCATTTCCCCAAGTAAATTCCTAGATCTTCTTTTCAGAAAACGAAATAGATCATCCAACTTCCTCCTGACCTTATTTCCAATGAAGAGTGTTAGAAGTCAAGAGCTTAGTTAAAATGCAAAAATACTAGCTGATTGTTTATTATGTCAAGCAACAATGGATACAACCGCGATTTATAAATTATACATGTACTGGTGGAAGTTACAGTATGATGAAAAAAAGACACATAAGGTGACATAAAAATGTAATAAGAGAGTACTGAACAAATTGTTCTGAGTAAAGAAATTAATTTTTAATTTGAAAAGCTTTAATATAAGCTCCTAGGACAGTGTCTAAAACGTATAGTTTCAATAAAAGTTAAATGATAATAATATTAAGTATATCATTACAAATAAATACTATTATTAAGTATATCATTACCTGAATAGTTTACGTTTATATGATACCTGGATAGCAGAGATCAATCACTTGCCATTAAAAAGCATCATTTCCATCTATTAAAAATTTTAGAAATAATTTCTTACATAAAATAGTCTCCCATGGCTGTCATATATACTAAATAGAGGTGTTTCTACTAAGAAGGTAACACTCTTTATTTTCATCCTTATATCATTCTAATTTGTAAATCTATATACCGTGTACTTTTTTTTACAATACCAGTGGTTCTATTGGTTTACCCTGAAAAATATAAAAGGGCCAAAACAATAGGTGGAACATTTATTCTTTAAAGGACTTCTTATTTAGAAAACACTGAAAATTAATTTTTCCTCCATGAATTCATGGAAACTTATATGCAGCCTATAAATTTCTAGCCAAGATTTCTCTCATACAGCAAAAAGCTCATTGTTCTGATAGGTTCAAGCATTATGATTCTGATACACTCTTAATTATTTAAAAATTTTTGCTATTTATTGAAAAGTCCTTTTGCCATTTGACTTATAACCTTTATATGCAGTTTATGGATAATAACTTTATTAGTTACATGATATCAACATAAGATGCTTAATGTTCTCCAAAGAAAACTCAGTTCCATACTCACAGTGTTGTTTCCTAAGTCAATGTTTAACGATGACCACCTTGGGAAGAAAGGAAGTATGTATGTTTGAGCAATGTTTTTTCTAAATATGAATGACACATCTGAAGGAAAGCTAGTTGTGGGTTGAGAGCAGGGTTAGTTTTTGAGGGAGCCTAATTAGCAGCATCCATTTGTCTTGCTAGATTCTGAACAAAATGAGAAATAGGAGTAAAGCATTTAAGATGAAAGCTAAATTGCTAATATTGCTATTACTGACAAAGGCTGGCTGAGGAATACAGTTCAGTAGCCAGCAGACAGGACTGCAAATGGAAGTGCATGAAGGCAGAGGGAGTGGCCCAACTCATGAGGCGGAAATGAGGGGGTGAAATGTCTGTAGAGATCTTAAAAATAAAAATACAACTGACTAAACTTTGGTTTGATTTTTATCATAACCATTCATCAGCAATCCAAAACAATATTAGTGGGACTTCCCTGGAGGTCCAGTGGTTAAGAGTTCGCATTCCAATGCAGGGGGTGTGAGTTTGATCCCTGGTCAGGGAGCTAAGATCCTACATGCCTCACGGCCAAAAGAAAAACCCACCAAAACATTAAAAAAAAAAAAAAAAAAGCAATATTGTAACAAACTCAATAAAGACTTTAAAAATGGTCCACATTAAAAAAAATCTTAATTAAAAACCAATATTAGTAACATAGAATTCCTTTCTTACTCAGTGAACCACCCCAAACCTCCCTCCACCTTGGTATAGCATCTCTAATAGGCAAACGTACTGACTTAGTCAAAGGTAACTATGGATAAGGGCAGAAAGCCACCAGAGGTGGAGTAGAAGGAAACTCTTGCTTCCCAAGAAAAAGAAGGAAAAGACTGAACCGTGCCTGCCTTGAAGTTTCTTTTCCAATTTACCAACCATATAAATTATTCTACATCCTCTGGGGCAAAATAAATAAGAAAGAGAAAACAGAAGCATAATAGTAACCAGGATTCCTAACCATGGAAGAAAACATAAAAATTGGAAGAAAAGAATCCTTTAAGAAGAATCAGATATATAATAAGGGAAAGTGGAAAGAGAAACAAATAAAATGTGTAACCTGAAAAGGGACTATTCACAAACACATGAATAGTATTTGGTTTATTTATTTATTTTGGATATGAATGAAAATATTGGAATCAATGGCAAATGGAAGCAGCAAAATACCTAATGGAATATATAAAATCATTAGTAAAAATAATGCAATAATTCCTGTTGCAGTAAGAAGTTTGATAACTAAATAGACTCTGAAAGTCAAAAATCTATATATTATTTTTTCATCTCTACTCAATAATGGGGATTAAAACTGCTAGCTGAATCCCAGACTTTCCCTCTGCTTATGCTAATCTTTATGTTCTATTAGAGGTAGTGAGAACATACTTCTTTCACTTTAAGTTACACCACTTCTAGTTTTTTTATCTCAGAAGAGTATTGCAGGATTTGGAATTTTTACTTCTCTGCCTAAGTGATCTGTTATCTTAAAAACAAACTAACAGGTGTCTGTCTGGCATTCTAGCATATATTTTAATAATTTATTAAATATGGACTAATATATTTTAAATGTTTAAATGGATAGGTATGTTATAGAATCTGGATTTGATGGCTTATGGTATTTAATATTTCTCTAGGACTAGTTTCCAGTGTGCTGATATTCAATCTTAGATTGCATATAGAATTAGAAATTAGAATTTGCCCTTTTAAGATCATAGTAGCTTTGGCATTAAAAACTTAATCCAAATGAAATTCTTTAAGTTTCATGATAAAAAGGGGCTTCAAGAATAAATATTTGTTAGCATATTTTAAATGAGATAAAAATCCTTATAAGTCAGTAAACATATAATGTCAATATATTTATAAGTCAATAAATACATAATGTTTCCAGAAGTTACATTTTACAAATATTAGATGCTACGATGAAATAGAAGTTTGCACTAATTCCTCTCTACGCAATCTCAAAACACCTTCAGCTCTTCAGTGCATAGAGACTCATAGGCAGTATACAATTGCTTTGTATTCCACCATTATTTACTTTTTTTAAATTGAAGTATAGTTGATGTACAATATTATATACATTACAGGAGTACAATATAGTGATTCACAATATTTAAAGGTTATGCTCCATTTATAGTTAATTATCAAATATTGGTTATATTCCCTGTGTTGTACAATATATTATTGTAGCTTATTTTATACCTAATAGTTTGCACCTTTTAATCCCCTACCCCTATAATCCCCTACCCCTATATTGTCCCTCACCCTTCCCTTTCCCCACTGGTAACTCCTAGTTTGTTCTCTATATCTGTGAGTCTGTTTACTTTTTGTTATATTAACTAGTTTGTTGTATTTTTTAGATTCCACATATAAGTGATATCATACAGTATTTGTCCTTCTCTGACTTATTTCACTTAGCATAATACCTTCCATGTCCATCCATGTTGTTGCAAACAGCAAACTTTCATTCTTTTTTTATGGCTGAGTAGTATTCAATTGTGTGTGTGTATATATATATATATATATATATATATATATATATATATACCCCACATCGTCTTCATCCATTCATCTGCTGATGGACACTTAGGTTGCTTCCATATCTTGGCAATTGTAAATAATGCTGCTATGAATATTGGGGTGCATGTATATTTTCAAATTAGTGGTTTTTTCTCTAAGATCAGGAATCTAAGTCAAGGATGCCCACTCCCGTCAATTTTATTCTACATAGTATTGGAAGTCCTAGCCACAGCAATCAAACAAGAAAAGGAAATAAAAGGAATCCAAATTGGAAAGGAAAAAGTAAAGATGCCATTGTTTGCAGATTACATAATACTATACATAGAAAATCTCAAAGATGCCACCAGAAAGCTATTAGAGCTCATCAATGAATTCAGTAAAGTTGCGGGATACAAAATTAATATACATAAGTCTGTTGCATTTCTATACACTAGCAATGAAGTATCAGAAAGAGAAATTAAGGAAATAATCCCATTTACCATCACATCAAAAAGAATAAGATACCTAGGAATAAACCTACCTAAGAAGGTAAAAGACCTGTACTCTGAAAGCTATAAGACACTGATGAAAGAAACTGAAGATGACACAAGCAGATGGAAAGATATACCAAGTTCTTAGATTCAAAGGATTAATAATGTTAAAATGGTCATACTACCCAAGGCAAGCTAAAACTTCAATACAATCCCTATCAAAATACCAATGACATTTTTCACAGAACTAAGACAAATAATCCTAAAATTTGTATGGAAACACAAAGACCCTCAATAGTCAAAACAATCTTGAGAAAGAAGAATAGATCTGGAGGAATCATGCTACCTGACTTAGACTATATTTACTTTTTAATAACATTAAGAATTATCTTTCTGAGCAAGTAGTTCATTCGTTCTACAACTTTATTTTTTGAATTTTATTTTATATTTTTTATACAGCATGTTCTTATTAGTTTTCTATTTTATATATATTAGTGTATATATGTCAATCCCAATCTCCCAATTCATCCCACCATCACCACACCACCCTGCTTTCCCTCCTTGGTGTCCGTACATTTGTTCTCTTCATCTGGGTCTCTATTTCTTCCTTGCAAACTGGTTCATCTGTACCATTTTTCTAGATTCCACATATATGCGTTAACATATGATATTTGTTTTTCCCTTTCTGACTTACTTCACTCTGTATGACAGTCTCTAGGTCCATCCACGTCTCTACAAATGACCCAATTTCATACATTTTTATGGCTGAGTAATATTCCATTGTATATATTCACCACATCTTCCTTATCCATTTGTCTGTCAATGGGCATTTAAGTTGCTTCCATGACCTGGCTACTGTAAATAGTGCTGCAATGAACATTGGGGTGCATGCAGCTTTTTGAATTATGTTTTTCTCTGAGTATATGCCAGTAGTGGGATTGCTGGGTCATATGGTAATTCTATTTTTAGTTTTTTTTTTTTTTTTTTTTTTTGCGGTACACGGGCCTCTCACTGTTGTGGCCTCTCCCATTGCGGAGCACAGGTTCCGGACGCGCAGGCTCAGCCGCCATGGCTCACGAGCCCAGCCGCTCCGCGGCACGTGCGATCCTCCCGGACCAGGGCACGAACCCGTATCCCCTGCATCGGCAGGCGGACTCTCAACCACTGCGCCACCAGGGAAGCCCTATTTTTAGTTTTTTAAGGAAGCTCCATACTGTTCTCCATAGTGGCTGTATCAATTTACATTCCCATCAACAGTGCAAGAGGGTTCCCTTTTCTCCACACCCTCTCCAGCATTTGTTGTTTGTAGATTTTCTGATGATGCCCATTCTAACTGGTGTGAGGTGATACCTCATTGTAGTTTTGATTTGCATTTCTCTAAAATTAGTGATCTTGAGCAGCTTTTCATGTGCCTCTTGACCATCTGTATGTCTTCTTGTTCTACAACTTTTTATTGAACACCTACTATGTTTTAAGCACTCTTCTAGGTGTCAGAATAAAAGAGACAGAAGTCCTTATAGAACTTATGTTCTAGTTAAAAGAGACAGAAGTAAAAATTAAGTGCAATGAATAGGTGAGTTCTGTGGTATGTTAGAAAGAAATAGATTCTATAACATAAAAGAAATTGATGCAGAATAAGAGGGATAGGGAATGTTGCAGATGAGGTGGCTCAGTTACAAATAGTATGATCAAAGCAGGAAAGCCTCACTGAAAAAAAAAATGACATGTGAGTCAAGAGTTTGAAGGAGGTGAGAAACGTGGAATGGTAGAAAGTAATTCCAATGAAATCAGTTTTATAGGAGTGGAGTCAGTAAGCAAGAGCAGAAGAAGAGGAGGTAGGATAGAAGAGGCCAGATCATATTGTGCCTTCTAAAATATCACACGAACTTTGATTATTACTAAGTGTAAAAGAAGAGGCCTTGGAGGAATTATTGGTCTGAACCTCTGGAAGGATGGAACTTGCATCAACAGTGATTATAAAGTTTGTGGGAGAAGCAGAGTTTTGAGGGGCGGAGGAAGTATTTAGTTCAGCATTGGACATGCTGCATTTGAGATGTCTATTAGACATCCAAGTGGAAATGTCAAAGTAGGCAGATGGATATTTGCCTGCATTTTAAGAGAGTGGTATACCTGCAAGATGAACATTTGAGAACAAGTATACAATATGTATAGCCAGTATAGTGGATGAAATTAACAATTAAGTGAGTATAAATCAGTGTACAAGTAGATAAAACAGAGAATCCTGGACCACTCTGTCGTGAAAGGATCAGGAGAAAAAACCAGAAGAGGCTGAGATAAAACAAACTGAAGACATTAGACAACCTGAAATCCCGGAGAAGGGAAGAAGGGAGAGTGATCAACCAACATGCCGTAGGCTGTGGTTTTGTATTAAGATGAGGACCAAGAAATTACAGTACTTTATATCTCTCGACATGGAAGTCACTGGTCAAACTGACAAGACTGGTTTAAAAGGGGGACAGATAACTAACTTGGGCAGGCTTAAAAGAGATTAGGAGAAGAAAAATTAGGACAGTAAGTATAAGCAACTCTTTCAAAGAATTTTGCTGTAAACATGAACATAAATATAAAGAAATAACTGGAAGAGGAATGAGAATCAAGTTACAATTTTTTAAGATGGGAAAAACAGCATCATGTTTGTCTGCTGATAGCACTGATCCAGAGGAGAGGAAAGAAATGATGATGCTAAAAAGGAGAGAATTGCTGGAGGACTGACCTTGAGTTGACAAGAGTAGACAGAAATTACTGCACAATTGAACGATTAGCTGGAGATTGAAGCAAGGGGAGTTCATTTACTATTATCAGGAGAAAAAGCTGAATTAATAGACACAGATGATATCAGGAAAAAATGTGAATATGGAAATCTGTGGGCATTGTTTGATTTGCTTTAAATTTTTTAACGAAGTAAAACAAGTTTAACAGCTGAGAGTAAGGATGAGGGACAGATGTTGAAGTTTGAGAGAGGAGAAGGCATGTAATAGCTCTACAGAGTTGATGGATGAGAGAAATGTATTATTATTGCTAGGCAGAATTAAGAACATAGTCAAATTAATGGTAATAAAATTAAAAGGAGAGTTGTAACCTACATGTTCTTCCTATATGAAGAAGTTCTCAAAAAAGACATTACAGGAATATCGACCTCATATGGTAGAAATCCCCTAATTAAAGAGAAGACCTTAGAGCCAGAATGGGAATCAATTAGAATTTGGTACACACTCAGGAACTAATTTGGTGATATAACTGTGGCTACTGCTAGTCATATTTAGAGCACTGAATATAGGTCAGTGCTAAGCAAGGCTTTAGATTTAATACCTCGCCTATCCTTCACAATAAAATTGCAAAACAATAATATCTATTTTTAGACTAGCAAACTGACATTTAGAGGAAGTCAGTAACTTGCCTAACACTCAAACTTGTAAGACCATTGTTAAGATTTAAATCCATGCAGTAACATAATCTGTCACTTCCTAACAACTTCTTGAAGAATATATTTCCATTTTACAAGTAGCTTCTTTCAGAAACCCATTAAGGGTCTGATTTTAGTTAGTCTAAAGTCACCTTTAGTCACCTTTAGTAAGTCCTAAAACTTACTTACTGTAAAGTAATTCTTTGGTGTTTTGAATCCTATAAATATCTTTCCTGCTTTGTAGAGATGTAATTCAACTGCAATTAATCATTTATTAATTTCAAGTATTACTACTGAATAATTTAGAGAATATATCCATATTTACATAAACATCTTAGGAAATTTATTCATATCCCCTCTGGGTAAACACCTTCCCAATCTGAAAATCTTTCTAGGACCCAGTTATAACCTGACATTTCCGAATCAATTTCTTGCTGACCTTCTAACCTTTAGTTTATTTCTTCTATCCTCCTTTCCTTAGAGGCCCTTCCTTGAAAATCAATCTCCATGTACCACACTGCAGACTTTCTGACACAACTTTCAAAGATAATAACTCACAATTTCTTTATCTGCTGACACTGCCCTGTTTTCTTCATTTGTTACCATCACTATGACCAAGCTAATATCCTAGATTCCAGTGTTAGCTATCACACTAGCTGACTTATACGATATTTAGCCTTTATCCTAGCAGTAATTTTATTTAGCATCTACAGTATGCAAGGTAGTGAACATACATGAATAAAATCACACACTTCAATATTACCAAACCAAAAATATTTTAACCGATGAAAATCAATAGATGAGGTCATGCTGGAACTGGGTTTCCAATGGAGTTTTATGTTCTAAAGTCAGCAACTGGGGTCAAAACCAAATAAATGAACAAATTCAAAATTTATAATTGATATAATTTTAGAGATGATATGAATTCTATAGTAAGTCTACACAGAGAGCTTTTTCTTTATAATTAACTGTCTCTTCAGCTGAACAGAAGAATGGCTTAAATCTGAGGGTCAAAACGTATGAAAAATATGTATTTTTTTACTCAGTATAGTGAGATTCTCATACGATGAGAAGCACATGGGAATTGAGACTGACTGAGGGCAGAGCAATTCATGTCTATGCTCTTAGATTTATTTGGACATAAGCTTATTAAATAGAATAAGTCATCATACCATGCACTGCATACATTGTTACAGTTCTTTCCTTTTTTCTATACATTTGTTTATCAGTTTATACCAAGAGATAAATTAAATTTGCCTATGTTAAATGCTCATATGATGCTACTATACTGGAATTGTAAATCTACAGGCACTTATGAAACTCAAATACAAAAGAAGCACTAGACCTTGGTCACCATTAAGTCAGAAAGCCAGTGTTCTGATTCCACCCCTATACTTTTGCTAGATGTCCAAATTTGTCTAACTTCATTTAGTTTCAAGATGATGATACCTGTTTTGATTGTATCACAGGTATTTATGAAAACATCTTATAAACTCTGAAATCCTCTACAATTGTAAAAGTATTATTTTCTTCTATGATGAATGTAATATTATCAGAAGCAGATTTTGTTTTTCTTTTTGTCTTTCTGCATAAATATGAGAAATGTTTATGAAGGACAGAGAACCCATTCTTGAAGAGGGAATAGAATTGCTTAGGATCCTGTTGATCAGAGTAGGAGTAAGAATATCGTCTTGTGTATAAAAATTAATTGTGTTTGAATGTGTGCTAGTAGAGTTACCAGGAAAGTTTAATCAGCCAGTTTAAACCATTTCTTAATCCCTTCCAACATCTTACCCTTTACACCACTGTTTAATAAGAAAGCACAGGATTGTCAGTAAAGGGCATCACCACAATCAACGATTCCCATGAAATACTTGTTGTCACACCAGCTACCTAATCCAGTATTACTCCATTGACAACTCTGTCTTCAAAGAAATGTGATAACAAAAATATTTGATTGAATTTAGATATCAGTCCTTCCTAGTATGTCAGTTATAAATTGCAGAAGCTAAATTATATGACTTTACCAAAATAGTCAGTTTTCAATGAAGATGTCCACCTTCAGTATTGATTTAGTTGGGATAAAACACCATCTTTTTACTGCAAGTTATAGTCATGTTAGAAAATGACACCATAAGAAATAAAAGTACTAATTAAATTCAGCTGATATCTAAATTATACAGTAAGCATGGAAATGTCTTCTTACAAATTTTCCTAATTTTTGAACCTGCTTATTTTTTTGTGGTACGCGGGCCTCTCACTGTTGTGGCCTCTCCCGTTGCGGAGCACAGGCTCCGGACGCGCAGGCTCAGCGGCCATGGCTCACGGGCTCAGCCGCTCCTTGGCATGTGGGATCTTCCCGGACCGGGGCACGAACCCGTATTCCCTGCATCGGCAGGCGGACTCTCAACCACTGCGCCACCAGGGAAGCCCTGAACCTGTTTTTTGGTTCTTATATTCTTCCAACCTTTCTCCCCTCAATATCCACTCCAGTAATGACGTAAAATTCACTCACATTAAGTTGTAAGTAATTGAAAGCTATGTTGTTCCTATTGGATTTATTAAATTCAAAGTATTAAACTAAATAAATGAATATCTAAAGGTAGAATTTTAAGAGACAACCAATAGAACTATCATCTACTATGCTGAGCAAAAGACCAATCTTCATTGACTGGCTAATGCTTGCCAACGCTAATCTGCTAGAGAGTGTTTGTTATAGCAAACATATACAGCAAACCAGTAACATTTGGTGATTGCACCAAAGTTTGCTGATATTAGATACTATAAAGTAAAAATAATTGGATAAATAATGGGCGTACAACCTATATCACATCTGTTGCAAAACTGTCCTTTAATATGTTGATTAAGTGAAGAATATGGGATTTCAAAAAATCACTGGAAAGTCACTTATTACACTTGGCTAATTTTAGTGACACAAATTTTTACTGCCCTTAACCAGTCTCATTTTGCAAACTTTCTTCTCAGTGTCTCTGTTCTGACTGCCAACATGGGTGCTAATTAGCATCAATTTTGCTGGTAATATTTTTCTCCTCTTAGGGACTGAGTACAGCTGTTTGCTAGTAACAGAAATGAGAGTACCCCCTGATTTCTGTGGACCAGTGGTCTGTGGTAATTTATTTTAGTCATAGATAATCCAAGCTTGTTTATAACGCCATAACTGACTATATATCCTATTAGCGATCCCATTAACCATCAAGCTTGCCTAAGGTGACAAGGAAAACAACTCAATAGCAACAAACTCAGTCACCATGGAGAATAAACTCACCTACTGTGGTGTGACAGGACTCACTTGGGAGACAGGCTTCTCTAACTGAATACATTTTCAAGAAGCTCTCTTCAAGCACTTAATGAAATGCAGGTTTCTTTATGACATTCATTTAAAAATACATTATGAAAGCCACTTGGCTCTTCTTTGCTCTTGCCAAGTTTTGAATACCTCATTGCCAGACCCACAGCAGACTATAACTAATTTCATATATTATGAAGATGTGATTTCATTTCAGTTTATGGCAGCAAGTATCCAAGTTTGAAACTTGTCCATTGCAGAAGACAAACAGTATTATCACCTCAATATACTGCTAAGGGAAGCATTGAACAAAACATCAGTATCTGCTAAGATGGCTAAAATTTTGTTTTTAATTTAAAAATGGAACTTTGACGTCTATGGGGGCACTGGATGAATAATTTTGCGTATGAAAATTTCTAGTTGCCTCTAAGAAATCTCTACCTGAGTGCATTACCGTTAAATCAAATAAATCATCACCTCCAAAGACCTTCAAAACATCTCCCTATAAATATTCTGCAAATTCACAATTTAGTCTAGAATCCATTCACCTTCTTCCCCACATCTTCTTTGTCATTGAACACTGACATTTAATCTTTCAAACCATCTAATTTGTTTTATTCCTGTGACTAAATTCCTTTTCATTTCACCCCTGGATTATAGGGGTCACCTCATGATTGTATTACTTGCCTTCAGTCGAGTAGTGCCCCACCTTGGTTCAGCCTGGAAAAATTTGAAAAATATGGATACCTGAGTTTCACTCCAAGAGCATCTGATTTAATTGGTCTGTGGTGCAGCCCAGGCACTGGGTTTTTTTAAAGCTCACCACATGAGGTTAATGTTCAGCCATGGCTGAGAATTACTGCATCTAGTTTCTCTTTAGTATTGTCAACAGAGTTATCACATCAGGACTCTCACCAGCTAAGGAAACAACAGTAATCTTTTATTTGCTACAGTATCAGGTTTAAATACCTTCACCTGTGTTTTAAAGTCTGTCTTTTATAAACCACATGCCTAATGACCTAATTTTATTTTCATGTATAACTCTCACATTTGCTTTCCCTGAACCGGATCTATGTATATGAATGTTCATGGCAGCTTGTGCAGTAGCAGCCAAAAACTGAAACCAGCTCAGATGTCCTTCAAAAGATGAATAGTTAAACAAACTGTAGCACAACCATACCATTGACTACTACTCAATAATGAAAAGGAACAACCTATTGATACATGCAACAATTTGGATGAATCATCGGGGAGTTATAGGAGTGAAAAAAGCCAAAAAGTTACCTAGTATAAAACTCCATTTATATATTTGATGTGACAAAAACTTAGAAATGGAAGAAAATTAGTGGTTTCCAGTGGTTGGAGACAAGTGGGAAAGGTGAGGGGAGAAGGAAAGGAGAGGTGTTGGGGTATGGTTATAAAAATGTAAAACAGAGGACTCGTGATGTTTGAGCTGTTCAGTACCTTGACTTTGGTGGTGGATACACCAGTCTATATAAGTGATAAAATTGTATAGCACTTCACACACACACACACACACACACAGAACTAAGTAAAACTGGAAAATCTGAATAAAATCAGATTGTATCAATGTCAATGTTCTATAATATTATTCTATAGTTTTACCAAATGTTACCATTTTGGAAATTGGGCAAAGGGTACAGGGCCTCTCTGTATTATTTCATAAAATTGCAATCTACTATTATCTCAATAAAATTACTGAAATAATTTTTAAAATTCCAAACAATTAAAATTTTTGATAAAATTTAAATTTTGAATTAAAAAAATTCCTACCCATTTTTCAAGATCCAGCCACATACTGTATATTTGCACACATTTTGTTCATTACTCAACAGTTTCTCTGGATAATTATCAAGGTTAGGAATAGCACATAATACAAAATCTGTTTGTGTATGCTAATGTTTTTCCCATAAAGGCTGAACTCTATGCTATTCTTCTTTTTGATGTAGATTAAGCAGTTGATGAACTGATATCAATTTATTAGTAAATTAAATATATAAAGGGAAACATGGTAAATTTCACTCACACTTTTTCCACAGAAAAGTTATCCACTTGCAATTGGAGAAAAGGCACCTTGCTATACTTTCACCTTCTATGTTGGTATACTTATTTCCTCTTTCCTTAAACCTTTTTTTTTAATTGGGAAACAATGTACATACAGAAAAGAACACATGTGCTAAGGATACAACTCAATAGACATTTATTAGCTGAGATTTTACACATCCATGTAACTGAAACCCAGATCAAGAAACAGAATAAGGAATGTTGAAGAATATTCTCCATACTCCCTTCAAGTCAGTACAACTCCAGGGATAACAGCAGAGATTTTACGAAGTATATCATACAATATGCTTTGTGGCTGGCTTCTTTTGTTCAATAATGTTTGTTCAATTCATGCACATTGTGTGTGTTGTGCTATATTATATTGCATTGGGTGAATTTCCACAATTTATCCATTTTACTTTTGATGAACATTTGAGTAGTTTCTAGTTGTAACTAATATGGATAGTGTAGCTATGAATATTTTAGTCTGTACCCTAATTAACACTTCCTGAAGATCAATTTTCTCCTTATCTTCATCCTTATTCCTTTTTAGATGATGCTTGGAAAATGACACTTCATTACATAAACAAAGATTATCTTTTTTCTGCAGATAGTAGAAAGTCAAGCAGATTTGAAAAAGAAAAATAATTCAGAGATTCATTTTTTAGTTTTCACTTTCAGGAAAGGTATATGACACCCAAGCCCTTAATTATCTTTCCTATTTCAAGAAGTCGTATGATACAGAACCAAAGTGTAGACCTGAAAATTTCAGGCATCAAGAGCAAAAGAGCTGCTTCCTGTTGGGTGGCACTGGGGACTCAGTAGGGACTCCAAGAAGTTCTCCATTCCTTTATGAGTCAGACTTAACAGGATAAATTATCTATTTGCTCTGAAATTCACAAACAACCAATGCAACTTCTAGCAAAAATAATTATAAAAATAAAGTGGATTGTTCTCCTAGGTCACAACTTCTCTGACTTAGCATAGCTAATGCAGCTGAGGGTCAACTGCAAATGGCACTAATTAAAAAGCATTTATTTTGCATCTATCTGCTTAATCTGTCCTAAAAACAGTGAAAAATTGGAAATGCATGATTTTTCAAGAAAGAGTGAAAAATAGTTAGAAAAATAACTAACATATTCAATACTAAGCACACTGTTTTACATCTGTAAGACATACAACAAATCAGTGTTGAGTTCAATACATCGTAAAATAGTAGTGAACACATATAATATGATTTAAAGCTATATATACCCAATAGTAGTTTAGAGCTAGGGTTCAATGAAGGCTGAACTAATCATGAAAGTTCCTCAGCAGTTAAGGACCTAGTGTAGAAAGATGGTTTACTCAGACAAAGGGAGAAGGAGGTGACAGATGACTGAGGAAAGGTAACTAATAAATTCTAAACCTAACTCCAAATGTACCATATGCTAACTGATTTTTCTACAATATTGAAATATGAATTAAATGGCACTGGCAGGATTGAATGTGTTGCATTCAGGGTCCAGTGAAGAAAATAGTCTAACGTTATAACTAGAGCAGAGGTAGATTACTTGCTAGGGAAAAAAAGGAAGTAGGTTTAAGGATCCTTTGTATGTTCTTTAAATAATTTTTCAATATTAAGTTATCTGCTCTCATACTTTTATAATAAAGTGACTTTTTACTTTGAAGCTTTATTTCAGATGAAATGACATTCCAGAACTTCAACTTGAAAGCATTGTTCTGCATGATGATCTGCATTAATTCACACTGATGTAGTTTTTTGGAGACATTTTTAACACAGTGCAACCTTCTGTTTAATCAGTTAATTGATTACTAGATATTTGGTTCTGTCTAAAACATCCATTGAGACATTTGGTCTATTCCCAAAGGTCTTGATATTCGATTTTACCAAAAATATCCATGAGCATGTCAAATGGTCCATGCCAAATGGTCCTTGATATTTAGTCCTGTCAAAAACCTCCACACTTAGAAAATGTTCCTGGGTTCAAATAGCTCATAATGCTTACTTGTACTTTTGGTTTATAGTATTAACACACAAAATATACTATCATGTTTATTGGCCCAATAATTGTTTTGTGGCTCTATTGCCAAAATAGCTCTCTTGCATTGGTAGTCTAGCTGGTAATGGCATAGGTAGATGGATCGGGATTTGAATCTTGCAGAAGAGTGGGATTTATATTAACTATGCACACAGAGGAATAGTCCTACAGACAGAGAAACACACAGACGACAAGTCAAGGATGAGATCTGGCCATACATGGTGCATTAATATTTCATTAGGCATTTTGTTGGATATGGCTGAGTTCAATAAAGGCAGAGTTTGAAAGGAGATTGGTCAAGTGCTGTGTAAAATGGGCTGCAAACCCTTTGACATAAACAGTTTACAGAGCACCTTGCTTGTTCAGGAGGAGTGAGATGGGTGTGGCTCTCTTACCACATAGTAGTTGGGTGTGAGAATCCCCATGAGGTGGGTATTGTGCATCTAATCAACCCCCCTACAACTATCTCATCACCCAGGGTTAATGGTGATGTTGCCCTTGAATAGATGTCCTATAGAGGTACATTTGTGGTAGATGCATGAAGTGTCTGCCACTATTTGGAGAGGTTTTAGTGGGTGTGACTCCCACTTTTCCTTGCCAGTCAGCATGGACCACCACACCCTTGGCTGCTGCCTACCAGCCCAGTGCTTGATCCAGCCATGTTGAACCAGGTGTTTAAACCATAAGATATTAGCAAGTTTTCCCCTACCGGTAAACCAGTGACCATTGGTCAGTCAACTACACAAGAAAAAAATTATGACATCTTTTTGAAAATTCTCAGCAGAATGTGGCAGAAATAGTATACTCACAGAGGCAAAAATGCCAGTGCAACATGATAGTGGTTTTTGTTACCATTTCCATTTCCGTTCCTTTAACAGAGATAGGTGTGAAAGGTACTGGTGCTGTGATGAGAGGAGAATCTGCAATGCCTGATGTACAACTAGTTAGGGTTTGGATAACATTACAATCATTCAAGATAAAACAGGAACACATCAGCACAATGTTGGTGTTGAAGGGGAAGTAAGGAAAACCCTGAACAGGTCAAAATGTCATACAGAAGAAGGACCAAATGCAACAGTATCACAGGTACTTCAAAGAACGCTCCATGATACTTATAAAGAGGTCCTGTTAATGCTACCAGAAAGAAGGTCATTAAAGAGGCAAAGTAAATAGAATTCAAAACAGACATCGACCTCCAAACCCAGCTTCATTGCATCGAGTTGAAATTCCAGAGGAGTATAAAGTGACCAGACTCAGAGAACTATTTCTTATGCAAGATTCCAGTGCTCAAGATGACAAAAAAAAAATTATTTACCCAACTTCTAATAATATTCAATATTTAAGTGTCAGTACCACATTATTCAGTGATGACACCTTCAAGATGGCACCAACACAGTTCACTCATTTACTGTGCATAGTACAGTACTGGGTTATACTATGCCATTGACTTACGCACTAACAATGAAAAGGCAACAAGATATATGAAAATACTTGCATTCAATAAACTTGAACTGAAAATACTTGCATTCCTGGCATTTGCATGGGAAAGAAATCTTGAGAGTAACCCTTCGTTGTGCCTGATGCATTTCAAGATTGCAAATGTGAACATAGTTTGGTTACTCCTACCAAATGCACAAGTAAAAGTATACTTTTTTCACTTTTCACAATCACTTTGGTGAAAAATATCTTCTTTGCGTCTAACACACTAGAATATGACAATGGAGAGTCATACATAGTAAGTGTGCATCCATCCTGGGACTTCCATTTGTGCCTTTGGAAGATGTGAATGAAATTTGAGTACATTGCGGAGGATGCAGAAATTTTAGATGACCTAATGAATTATGCTGAGAGAGTGTATGTCTATGGAAAGCATGACAGAGACAAAACAAGATCAGAAGCTCCAAGATTTCCAGCAGAAACTTGAAGTCTTTATACATTAGTACTGAATGGTGATCACAGGATGAACAATGCAATGGAAGGCTGGCATAGCAAATTTCAAAAGCTTATGGTAGTGCATTATCCTTTAATTTGGAGATTTATTGAAGTGTTGAAAGATGAATAGTAAAGCAATGAACCAGGTTACCACCTGGTTCTAAAAGTTACCACCCAGGTTCTAAAGTCTCTGTCAGGCAACCCTATTGCCCCCACCACCACTCTCACCTGAAAAGCCCCTGGGCACAGTAAATGTACAATAAGTGCTAAAAGTCTGATTTAACAACCAAAAATAAACTATTTTTTTTTTTCGGTACGCGGGCCTCTCACTGCTGTGGCGCCTCCCGCTGCAGAGCACAGGCTCCGGACACACAGGCCCAGCGGCCATGGCTCACGGGCCCAGCCGCTCCGCGGCATGTGGGATCTTCCCGGAACGGGGCATGAACCCGTGTCCACTGAATCGGCAGGCGGACTCTCAACCACTGCGCCACCAGGGAAGCCCAAAATAAACTACTTTTATGCAATGGCTATATCTCTGTGCATTGTATTAACTTATACCAACCAGAGTAATGGTTGAATAAAAAAGTACCTTCATGTCCTTTAAATGTTGAACTACTATCCACACAGCTAGACTTTTGCACAGGCTAGTTCCTGCTCATAGGAAAATTCTCGCACTTCATAGAATTCCAGCATCAGCAACTTGATCTGCAAGCAAATTTGACCCTCTCAACCTGTCCAGATTATCAGCTTCACTTTAAAAACCTGTGCTCATCTGTACATTTAGATACGTTGTTATATCAATTTGAAAATATCTTTCCTCAATCATGAAAGCTGTCTGGAAAATAAATATTCAATGTCATTCTTTCAAGTCTCTCTGAAGACATTTCTATTTCGAACACTTTTCCGCGTCTCAGTTCCAGCCTTGAATTTGCTATCAATTGCATTCATAGGGCTTCAATCAGTGAAAGGAGGTCAAAGTCCAGATAGCACAATAAAGTGTTAATTCATAGTCACCAACATAAGATGTTTTAGTCTTATGTTAATATACACATCCTCCAGGAAAAATGACTTCAAGGCTGCTCTTTAGAACTAAAATCTCTTTGCATATCATACAGTGCCTTGTACACAGCATGACTGTAATGGAGAATTGTGAAACCAAATGAAATATTCTGTTTATGTTTGAAGTTCCATATTACAAATGCAGAGGGTTTCTACTAATCTCTGAAAAATTGTGTATTTTTTGAAGTTCGTTGAGTTAAAAATTAGTCATTAGAATCGACAAATATTTATAAGATTTTTTGTTTTGACTACAAAGAAAAAAATGTACCCACTTGACAATGATGGAATGCAAGGAATCGGGGCAAATGTACTTGCAATGCAGAGAAATAAATCCTAGGGATTCAAATAAATGACATAGGAGACAAGCAAAAAGCTTGAAAGCTGCTGGTTAGGTTTTGGTCACAGTAAAAAGAAAATCAGAATTCTTTTTGCCCTTTCCTTCTTTAGAGAACAAATATAAAAGATAAAGTTTGAACTAAAAAAATAACTCTCAGTCTAAGGGCCCACTTATAAAAAGCACTCTCCTTTCCAAATTTTACTCAAAATCATAGTCCTCTTTAGTCTCCTTTTTCCCTCTGAGCTCCATTAGACCACAATAAGCTTTCTTGTAGAAACCATGTTGTTGGTGACTTGAGTTCCTAAAATGAATTTCTATGAGCAGAGTTTTGAAACTATGTATCTATAATCAAAGTGGTTTTCACCAACCAATGCTATTAATAGTCACAGTTGAGGGCTTCCCTGGTGGTGCAGTGGTTAAGAATCTGCCTGCCAATGCAGGGCACATGGGTTCGAGCCCTGGTCTGGGAAGATCCCACATGCCACGGAGCAATGAAGCCCGTGCACCGCAACTACCGAACCTGAGTGCTAGAGCCATGAGCCACAACTACTGAGCCTGCCTGCCACAACTACTGAAGCCTGCGTGCTTAGAGCCCGTGCTCCGCAGTAAGAGAGGCCACCACAATGAGAAGCCTGCGCACAGCAATGAAGAGTAGCCCCCACTCACCACAACTAGAGAAAGCCTGCGCACAGCAAAGAAGACCCAACACAGCCAAAAATAAATAAATAAAATAAATTTATTTTTTAAAAAATGGTCATAGTTGAAAGCACACACTATTCAAACTACATTGGATAATACAACATTGCTCCAGCTGAAG
Source organism: Grampus griseus (assembly GCF_964374135.1). Classification (NCBI taxonomy): domain Eukaryota; kingdom Metazoa; phylum Chordata; class Mammalia; order Artiodactyla; family Delphinidae; genus Grampus; species Grampus griseus. Next base: position 66,614,010 of record NC_138997.1, read on the forward strand.
TTGAAGGGCTTGATACCCTACTGGCTAGGTCCTCACAAAGCCCCAATCCCCAAGCCTCAATTCAGGGTAAGGGTTACAAATATATATGACTTTACTATGTGATTCATCACAGCTGTCTTTGTATGTGTTAGTACTGCTAGAAATTGAGTACTGAATTTTACAAATGACAATCTTGATACTAATATTTTTTCTTAAATTCTCTTGGCCATGATTTTTTTTTTTTGACTACTGCATATCATGGGTATATTTGTTTAGTATACTGTTCTCTGCTTTTTCTTTTAAACTTTGTGTGATTTTGTTTTGTATATCACTCTCATATACAAAAGATGGTGATATTAGCTGTCTTGTCCACAGTCCAGTTTATTAGAATCTGCTTACTTTCCCAAATTCTCTGAAATAGCCGACTGTACACATGAGATAAAATTTACCCACAAAATAGGTACAATGAGCTGTTATCTCATCTATGAAAAAATAAATTGAGATACAGAAATAAGGGAAAATGTTCCATGTGTGATATTGTGGCCAGTAAAGTAGAGGTTTACATATAGCTAGTTTTGACATTCAAATGTTCTACCTTCCCTAACATCACTTTTCTATCTTTTTCTTGGTCTTCTGGAATCCAAATGCATTAACTATTCTTAATTTTACATTCAGGTTTTTAATTCTTGTATCCAAATATGTCCTAGCTTATTAATAATAATGTGCTAGTTCATTAATAATAATTAAATGAACAGCTTATATTATTTGGCTCTGCTTAAAATTTATTTTAGTTTTTGTTTTAATCTAAGAAGCTTTGCCTTTTAATAGGGAATCTTCACCCATTTATATTGGTTGTTATAATACAAAATGTCTAATCATCATCTGCAATTTGAAGTCTCTGCCTAGATGGATAAAAATTAGCTAAATATGCACTTTAGGCATTACACTCTTCCAGTCTTACTAAGTAGTATCTAATATATAGAAATCAATATTTCTTCAAATTTTCTATATTGTACATATTGTAGTATTTCACTTCAGCCATAGATGGTATATAGATTATCATTTTTCCAATTGTATTATAATCTTTTTCCTTTTGAGATGCAAAATAATGATATACCATGTGCTAGATATAAAAGATTATTAAATTCAATTTATCTAGCTTATAATATTAGCTAATTTCCTCTTAGCTTTTCAGCTTCTGACATTTGATTGGATTTTGGTCTTTCTCTTTGTTATTATGTTACTACTGTGAGTTTTTTGAGTTTTTTATTATGATAATCAATATTTTGGGACTATTAAAGAAACAGTTTTGTGCCAGAAATAGACAAATATATTAAAAATTATTTTTCACATTAGGTTTCCTTTTCACGTTTTTGGAGTTTCTTTCCCACTGTTCATTTACCTTCAATAAAGTTTTTTTTCTACCAGATCTCCACATAAGCAATTATAAAAAGATGAATCGAGGACTTCTATGCTTGAGTGATAATAACCTCTATACTTGAGATACCTTTAGAACAAACAAACAAAACAAAACATATCAAACCAACCAACCAACCAAGAAAGAAATAGAGGATATGGAGGCATGATTCAGAGAGGCTACTTTACCTTGGCTCTAGCAAAGGACATAATTCTGAGGGACGAAAGAAGTCCTAATAGTCCTCAATTCGTTCAGCCCCGTCTTCAGATAAGAAAATTACACAGGAATTTGCAGTCAAAGTCCTAAGCAGCGTGCACTTGCCTGAAGTACTCACTTGCCTGGAGTATATTCTGGTTGATGAGACTTCTCAGAAAACCACAGGAGTAGTAAACAGATGGGCATGATTTAAAATGTTCCAGGACTGATCCTAGCCAGCAGTATCTCAACTATCATAACTAATTGCCTCTTGAATGTTCTCACATCTAATTGATTTTTGGTGGCATTGAGTTCTCGCCTTTTTTTGCATAACCATACACTCTGCAGTGCAATCATGAGAAAGGTGGGAAGGTACATTCTGAACAGAGAGAAAAGTATTTCTCAATTTGTTTTATATTCAGATACCTTATATCTATGCTTTCTACCAAGGCCACTTTTTGGTATGGCTAATGCTATCAAATAAGAAAGATGGAAAAGGATTAATTAATCAATATCTCCTAAGGGTTTTTAGCTAAAAGGCTAATGCAAAGGCCAAGCACTGTCATTATCACTATTTGGTCTGATTATGGCGATTATGTGACCTAGAAGAAAAATGTCAAAAGGGAGACATTCCCATTAATTTGAATTGTTAATATAACTGTTGACAGCAAAGAAAAGTTTGCAAGTCTGCATCAGATCCCCTAACAACAAAAATCCAGCTGTCTCGTATATTGATATATTTGATTAAGCTAATTTGTCACAGCCAGAATCATTATTGTCATTCAACACTAACATTAAATGTCTATTCACTCCAGCTCGAGAGCAATGTATATGAAGTATAGGGCTCAGGAGGATACGTGAAAGCATTTGTAGCTTTTCAGTGAGTGTACAAATAACAGTGGCCTGTATTTAAAACAACAGTCTTAGAAACCTTTAGTTTTTCACAAAAAAGGATACAATAGCATTAGTATAATACAGATTAAAGTAAGGTAATATCCACTAATGAACAGATAAATCTACAAATATATAAAGCTATATAGGAAAGAATCATTTTATTAAAAATACTCTAGACTGTCACTTAAAAATCTTCTTTAATCAGACAATTAAATATGGCCTATAGGGACTTCCCTGGTTGTCCAGGGGCCAAGACTCCGTGCTCCTAATGCAGGTGGCCCAGGTTCGATCCCTGGTCAGGGAACTAGATCCCACATGCCGCAGCTAAAGATTCCTGCATGCTGCAACTAAGAGATCCTACGTGCCGCAACTAAGACCCAGCACAGCCAAATAAATAAATAAATAAAAACATAAATATTTTTTTAAAATATATGGCCTTTAAGTTTTCTAAGAAGTAGTTTGAAAAAGTAATGCATCGAATACATTGATTTAAATGTTTATTATCTTGAATTATAATCTTTAAATATTTGGAACTACAGTATGTAGGTCTCAATTTATAACGTTGCACCAGTCCTGAGCTTGTAAGGAGCAGGTCTGTTTTTTTTAAATTTAGAATTGTCTGACTATTCTTACTTTCAAGCAAGATTGCAGTTTCACAGAGAGGGCTGGCTCTGAGTGTGCTCCCCTCCACCCACCTCCACTGCCTAAATCTCATGTCCTTTTCCCCTTGTTTATATTTACAACACCATTTTCAGAAGCTATTATATCCAAGCAGAGAGAGATAAATATATGTATAGAAGATTTCAATGATTTAATTAATAAGCACACAGTAATATGATATTATAATACAATTTGTACACAAACATATGTATTACTATATATAATAGTATATGTGATAGTATAAATATAAACCATTATAGTATTGATATATGTGCTTATACGTGTGTGTGTATATATATATATATATATGTGTGTGTGTGTATATATATATGTTGTGTGGGGGGGGACATTGCAAAACCAATAAATACAAAATAAAAATTAATTTTTAAGAATAAATAATGCATGCTGAAGCATCAAATAGACTATGTTCTTTTACCATAACTCACTGAAATTAGAAATCAATGGTAGAAAGATTAAAATGTTCTCATATTTAGAAATTAACAACCAAAAAGCCCACAAAACTAAAATCATATACCTAAATGTAAAACACAAAACTCTAAATCTTCTGGAAGATGAGACAAGAAAAGAAATCTAAATTACCTTGACTCTGGTGATGCAACCAGATACAACACAAAAAGCACAATCCATACAAGAAAAAAGATAGTTGGACTTTATAAAGATAAAAAACTACTCTGTGAAAGACACTGTTAAGAAAATAAAAAGACAAGCCACAGACTGGAAGAAAATATGTGCAAAAGACATATCTGAAAAGGACTTGATTTAAAAATATGCAAAGGACTCTCAAAATTCAACAGTAACAACACAATTGAAAAATAAGCAAAAGATCAGAACAGACATCTCACAAGAGAAGGTCTGATGACAAATCAGCATATGGAAAGACGCTGAACATCATGTCATTGGGGAACTGCAAGTTAAAACAACTATGAGATACTAATACATACCTAAAAGAATGGCTAAAATCGAAAACACTGACAACACAAAATGCTGATAAGGATATGGAAGCTCTCATTCATTGCTAGTGGGAATATGGAATTGTACAGCCACCTTAGAAGACAGTTTGCTGGTTTCTTACAAAGTTAAATATAATCTTACTATACAGTCCAGCAATTGTAGTCTTAGGTATTTAGCCAAATAAGTTGAAAACATAGGTCCACACAGAGACCTGCACATGAATGTTTATAGTAGCTTTATTCATAACTACCAAAACTTAGAAGTAGTCAAGATGTCCCTCAATAGATGGATGGATTAAAAATTGTTTTGCATCCTTAAAATGGAATATTATTCAGTGATAAAAGGAAATTAGCTATCAAGCCACAAAAAGACACGGAGGAAACTTAAATGCATATTTCTGCGTGAATGAAGACACGCTGAAAGGGTTACATACTGTATGATTTTAACTATATGATGCTGTAGAAAAGATAAAACAATGAAGACAGTACAAGGATCAGTGGTTGCCAAGAGCTGGGGGGTAGGAAGACAGTAGGAAGAAATAGGTGCAGCAGAGAGGATTTTTAGGCCAGTGAAACTATTCTGTATGATTCTGTAATAGTGGACATATGATATTATGCATTTGGCTAAATCCATATAGAACTGTACAATGCAAAGAGTAAACCCTAATGTAAACTATGACTTCAGTTAATAATAATGTCTCAATATCAGTTCTTCAATTATAACAAATACACCACCCCAATGCATGACAGTAATAATGAGGTAAACTGAAGGCAGAGAGATCATATGGGAATTCTCTGTACTTCTGTTTATTTTTTCTATAATTCTAAAACTGCTCTAAAAATCAAGTACATTAATTTTGAAAAACAGCGAGATTAAAGCAGAGGTCATAAATAACAAGGTATTTAGAACTATATCATTATGAACACATATGTCAAAGGCAATAGTTAAAAGAAAGATTTTAAAACAAACAAAAGTTACATTATTTGTAGACTGTATGTAAGATAGATGATATACTGATAGATAGATAAATAGATGATCAGTTAACAAGAATAAATAATCTAATCCTGACCTAATTTGACTCTAATGATAGATAGTAGGATATCTTCAACCCAGTGATATCACAAATAATGTCAAGATGAATGTCTTCATACATATTAGTTGGTAATTCTGCTCAGATTTTTAAATATATATATATACACACAGGAGTTGAATTTTTTGGTGATTACACAAACTTATTAAACTCATGCACATTTATATTTTTCATACAAATCTCTTTCTTCAATGAGACAAGTACCTCAGCACACTCTTACCTTCTATGCTCTGTTCTATGTCACCCTCACATTCTCCTCCTCCTACACTTCCATCCTGCTCTGTAACATTGCAAGCGATTTCACCTGTAGGAATATGGGCACTCCAGCTTGTACATACAAACTCCATTCACAATCCCTGCATATAACTGCCCATTGGCCACCCATCCAGTCTAGAGTTGTGTGCACGAGAAGCAGTTTGATTTTGGAGGACAAAGCCAGTGCAGCCCTGGAAGACAAGTGGCTCGAGGACATTTGGGCAGAAAGCTCTGGGGCCCTTGGTACCTGAAATATTGTCTAGAAGTAAGTGGGGGCTGAGCAGAGAGCACCTGGAAATGCTCTTAATGAGGATGTCCTCTTAAGTCCCCTAGACTCCTTGAACCTGAAGTGAGGGCACAGCCAGAGGAGGACCAGAGTGGGATGTTATAAAGCACAAAGACCCTCTTGCTTGGGTCTCCAAGTGTGGCTGACTAGAGTTCGAGATTTGTAAATGACCTCCAAGGCATCCGTTAATTAGAGGCAACAAATTAGAGGTCTATGCTGCAACATGAATGCATTTTGTATGATGCTGTGGTGTCAGAAGAGTACAGAAAAGAATGAGATTTATTGAAAAAAATATATAAATTTAAAACATATAAAAACACCACATTAAAAAAAACGTAACTGCCTAAGCATATGTTAAACCTATTAGTGTGGGTACCTATTAAGGTGGAGGAAATGGAGTACAGGCTGAGATGAAGGGAAGAACAAATAAATACAGTATGCCCTAAAATGAGGAACATATTTGATTCTACTCTTTACTTTTGTGTTAATAAAATAATAGGAGAAAGAAAAAAAATTAATAAATAAATACTAGAACCATTTGCTTGCATCTCTTGCATAAGCCTCACCCTTCTTACCTTTGCTTTTGGGTCAGCCAGCTCTCTTTGTGTGAAATATGATTCTCCATCCTAGCCTTTGTCTGTGGCTACCCTGCTCACAGTTTAAGCCAAGACCAAGTCTCCATTCATATTCTGTCTCTTTCAGAAGTCTTACTCAGGCAATTCTGACTCACCCTGATAATGTCCTTTCACGACACAAATTCACTGATCCCTCCATTTGTTCACTGATCTCTCCATTTGTTCATTCAACAAATACTTATTGAGACCTAACCATGCTCAAATCAATGTACCGGTATTCACGGAGAAGAGGTAAGTAACAAGTCCCATGGCTTAATGAGCTCACAGTCTAGAGAGAAACTCAGACAAGTACAATAAATAAAGATTGAGTTTAACATAGGGTAATATGAGTGCTGAAGTATATTGTGGCTATTAACCCTGTTCTCTAATAGTAGGTTAAAATTTTACATAAACGGTATAATAGTTAATATTAAATATTAATAATAGTATTAGACCATGTCAGTTACACTAACATTCACCAATATAACACCAATACTATAAATGGCAATATTAATAATAATATACCATGTTATTAATAATAAATTTAACCAAATAAATCTTTATGCAAAAACTGCTAGAAGTCATTGTTTATATCAACCACTCCTCTGAAATCTTCACATCATTGCTCTTTCCATTATTGCAAATAATCAGAAGTTGACTATGAATTAGCCACCAAAATTCACTGAGTAATCTCTAGTGGTGATTTATACTGTTGTCAGAAATATGCAAGGAATAAATATGCCTATAATTTTGTTTCTACAACTTGCAAATATATTTCAATATTTATGGTTCAAAGTTTGCTGATTACTTACAAAGTAGGTGACAGCAATCTTAGGAAATATAAATCCCTAGTCTCTCAAGGGCAGAATCAAAGCTGCATTACCAGTAATCTCCAACCAGCCCATTTTTTCCCAGTTTGCAAAAGGAGCCCAAAATTTATCAGTACTCCTGCATTAATGAGACAATTGCAAGTATAAAATGATAAATAGTAAAGTGTATATTTTAGGCAAGTGTTAGTAAGCATTCAGTGACCAATTTGGCTAGATACTTCTATGCTTCCATTCTTTTTTAAGAACTAATTTTAGTAGAGTAGAGTAAACATTTCCTGATATATCCTGTAGTGATTGCCTCTGACCTACTATTTGGCTCTTCATTTAAGTAACATTTCATTTATTTTACTAATATATTCTTCGCCACATGTGTTTCTGGGGTAGCTATTAGTTTCTTATTAGTTTCAGCCTCATTTTCTCTCAATAATAATGTAAGTATGGATTCTTAATTCCAAGTGAATTTCATTCTCCATCCTGTTCTGGATATGAAGAAATGGAAAGTGCATGCAGCATTTTGTATACCTGAGTTTGCTTCAATAGATTTCAGGTATCTGTGTGTGACTTCTCCAACAGCTCCTGTTATTCCACTTTCCCTCACTCATTAAACAAACCAGGGCCAACTTCCTGGGCATGAGACCTGTGCAGTTACACAGGTTCCCATGCTTAGAAGGGCCTTGCACTTGGTTTAATACTCTGCTATTGCCATCTTGAAACTGTTAATAATTTTTGAAGAAGGATCCCTGAATTTTCATTTTGCACTGGGCCACCCAAATTAGGTAGTCTGTCTAATATTTTTAGACTGTATCAAATAAGTATAGAAGAATAACAGAAGGATAAATACAAATGTTAACAGTAGTTATCTTTAGATCATGGTTTAAGAATGATTTTAAGGGACTTCTCTGGAGGTCCAGTGATTAAGACTCCACGTCCCCACTGCAGGGGGTACAGGTTCTGTGATTGGGAAACTAAGATCCTGCATGTTGCATGGTGTGACCAAAAACATGAAAAAAGAATGATGTTAATTTTCTTTTCATCTTGCATGTTCTAATTTTCCTGAGTTTTAGAGATAAGGAAGTTTAAAAGTGTCAGAAATCCCTTGGAATGCAACAAGTAGAACTTATGAGATAGTCCTTTTGAGCTAAAGAATCTTGATCTGCAATAGACAAGATATATACCTTTTGGTATAACACTACATATGTGGTATTTTTTATTGAAGTATTGTTAAACTACAATGTTGTGTTAGTTTCAAGTATACAGCAAAGTGATTCAGTTTTATAGATATATATAGATATACATATATATATATTCTTTTTAAGATTCTTTTCCACTGTATGTTATTATAAGACACTGAGTATAGTTCCCTGTGCCACACAGTGGGCCCTTGTTATTTACCTATTTTATATCTATTAGTATGTATATGTTAATCTCAAACTCTTAATTTATCTCCACACACACTCCCCCTCCCCCGCCACTGTCCCTTTCGTAACCATAAGTTTGTTTTCTATGTCTGTGAGTCTATGCCTGTTTTGTAAATAAGTTCATTTGTATCTTTTTTTTTTTTTTAGATTTCACATATAAGTGATATCATATGATATCTGTCTTTGTCTGACTTACTTCACTTAGTATGATCATCTCTAGGTCCATTCAGGTTGCTGCAAATGGCATTATTTCACTCTTTTTTATGGCTGAGTAACATTCCATTGTGTGTAGCCATTCATCTATACATTCATCTGTCGATGGTCACTTAGGTTGCTTCCATGTCTTGGCTATTGTAAACAGTGCTGCTATGAACATTGGGGTGCATGTATCTTTTCGAATTATGGTTTTCTCTGGATATATGCCCAGAATTGGGATTGCTGGATCATATGGTAGCTCTATTTATAGTTTTTTAAGGAACCTCCATACTATTCTCCTCAGTGGCTGCACCAATCTACATTCCCACCAATAGTGTAGGAGGGTTCTCTTTTCTCCACACCCTCTCCAGCATTTATTTATAGACTTTTTAATGATGGCCATTCTGACTGGAGTGAGGTAATACCTTATTGTAGTCTTGATTTGCATTTCTCTAATAATTAGCAATGCTGGGCATCTTTTCATGTGCCTGTTGGCCATCTGTATATCTTCTTTGGAGAAACGTCTATTTAGGTCTTCTGCCCGTTTTTTTAACTGGATTTTTGAAAGATATTTTTATTTATAAGGGTACAGATGATTTTACACTAATAGTAGAACTTCACAGAAAATGAAATACCGTATAATGGACCCAGAAAAAAATTCATAAAAGTCTTGAGTTCTCATAACATTACTGGGTCACTGCATACAATTTCATTATATTCTATTTTCCCTGAACACCCTCTGGGTTTTTTTGTATTTGTCCCTATTTAACACACCCTTGTTCATGAGTTTTTTTAAAAACTTAATTCTAAAAACTAGAAGAGGGCTTCCCTGGTGGCACAGTGGTTGAGAGTCCACCTGCCGATGCAGGGGACACGGGTTCATGCCCGGTCCGGGAAGATCCCACATGCTGCGGAGTGGCTAGGCCGGTAAGCCACGGCCGCTGGGCCTGCACGTCCGGAGCCTGTGCTCCGCAATGGGAGAGGCCACAGCAGTGAGAGACCCACGTACCGCAAAAAAAAAACTAGAAGAAAATTAACAAGAAAGAACTTTTACAATTTTTTGGAGAATCGTATAGCATCAAGGTTTGAGTGTGCAGCAAACAAAGTTGGTTTGCAACAGCTGACAGATTTCATTTTCATTGCCATTTTACAATAACTGTATTTTTCCTCCAGAGGGATAAGATTCAGCTAGTAATTACTTAAAAAGAAAGTAAATAAAAAGAAGAAAGAAATCTTTTTATTCTGTTCCTTTCTTTGTCTATTCAAACTGTTAATAGTCTTTCAAGGGTGAATATGCTGGACATTGTTTTTACTCATTTTCATTTTTCTATATGAATTGAAAGTAATGTATCTTAAAGCCAGGATTTAAAAAAATAAATAAACAGTGTGAGAGCAAATTTGTTATACTCCCTTCAATCTTTCTGTGGCACACTCTGTAAAAGACAGAACTCTAAGGGGAAATGTATATAACTTTACATTCGGTTTCTAGAAATAGTCACCAATCAGGATATTTAGACAAATTGCTTTGCCATTCTTGGGATTACAAGAAAGGAATTAGAAAGTCAACATAATTTGGTGTTTAATAGTGTAGCCACTGGGGTCAGACTGTTGAGGTCAAATTCATAGTTGTGTGACTTTGGGCAAATAACTTAACCCTTTTTCTGAGCTTTATTCTCCTCAGTTGTAAGATGGGAATGATAATAGAATTAAGTGAATTCTAATACATGTAAGAAAGAATAATTCTTGGTACACTGTGAAGTTTTTCACAAGTGAGCAATTATTATTTTGTACTTTTTTTTCATTTAAAAATCACTCTATTCACTAAATTATACAAAATCATCTCCTGAAAAAGAAACTTCAGGAGAAAAGATATACGAATGTTTATGTCACTGATATTAGGGCAAAAGGATCATAATATCCTAAAGTATTGCGATGTGGAAAACTCACATTCAACTTTTTATTACTGAAGTAGTCCCTAAGTAAATAAAAATGTATAATAATAATGTTTTCATGTTTATCCTTGTGCAGCATTTATTTATCCCCTTTTTTCCTGGAAGTTGCTACTTCCAGGACTTATATGAAGTGTATTTATCTGAATAGTGTAATGGGAGAATGTAATTGATAACATCATATAATTCTCTGATGTCCCTCCAGGACTGAAGGACTATTTTCTTAGCTCCTGTGAGCACTGCTGGTAATACACTCTCAGCTATCTTCCCTCTTCTCTGACTCCTTGGGCTGATGGTAGTAGACCGGCCTAAGGCCAGGTCCCTTCTTAGGGCAAGTGCATTAAATGACTGATGGACACAATGAGGGTTTAAAGACTTAGCTCCCTTGCCTCTAAACAGACAACTTTAGGTGACCTTCTAGCTTTAGCACTTCCTATGGATTGACTGAAGCATTTACTTGAGACAGCAACTCAGACCAACTTGTCCCTTGACCCATTCCTACTGCTTTCTCTTCCACAGGAATTGATCCTAAGAGCGGTCTCTAATAAATTCCTGATCACTAATCTCTGTCTCAAATTCTACATCTCAAGGAATGTGATCTCTGATATAAGGTGAAGCAATTCTGAATGGTACCCAATGTAATACCAAGAGAATGGCCACTGAGCTTCAGTGGAGTAGAGGGGAAGGATCTGAAACAAAAAGAGGCCCAAGTCCTAAAAGGTGAGGACATTAGACAGATCGTTTGCACAAAATTGGATGGAGTTTACATGTGTTTTATCTGTCTATGTTGTGAGGAAAAACCCAAGAGACTTGTACTTGGCAGTGATGAGTATTGGAGAGGGTTTCAATAAAAAGTCATGCTTTTAAAAAGAATTAGCAGGTAACGTAAGAAAATGGAGTAGTGGAAAACTAGAAGAATGCTACCCAGTCTCTTAGATTTTGGAAGAATGATAAAACCTTAGTAGTTTTATCTTAGACAACTCAGGCTTCTATAACAAGTTACCATAGACTGGGTGGCTTAAACAATAGACATTTATTTCTTACAGTTCTGGAGGTTGCAAGGAATGAGATTAGAGGGTCCTCAGGCCCTGTGTCTGGGGAGAGCCTACTTCCTGGTTTACAGAGGGCCTCCTTCTTGATCTGTCCTCACATGGCATAGAGGGCTAAAGTTTCTTCCAATTCTTATAGTGACATTAATCCTGTCTTGGGGGCTCCACCCTCATGGCCTCATCTAAGCCCAATTAGCCCCCAAAACACCCACCTTCAAATAGCATCCCATTGGAGATCAGGGCTCCAACATATAAATTTTCAAGGGGACACAAGCATTCAGTCTATAGCAGGTGTGGAGAATAAAAGTAAACCTTACCTTATCTGAGGAAAGGTAGTTTTCAGTTCAGACAAAGAAATGGGGTAAATATTCGTTTTAAAAGTAAAGAATGTAGGAATATTTATTGGCAATATAACAGGTATTTTAAAGAAAGGCAATGGGAAAAGTTTAGAAAAAAATAATATAAAAAAGAGTAAGTCATCTAGTAAAATAGCTGGATTGGGCTGACTAAGAAAAAATAAATATGCAGGTAGGGGTATCTACGAATGAAAATTATTGTGTGGCTTTTAAAGTCGGTGGATCTTACAAATGAAGGAAGAAATTTGACTCATATACAAGGACAGTGTGAATAAAACAAGGTATCCTAATGGATCCACTTACGTAGAGGATTTATACCTAAATGTTTTAAAACCAAGAATTTTAAAACATGTGCTAGGTTGCAGTAACTGAATACCTCATCAACATGATTCAAACATAAAAGCCATTTAGTTAGTTTACATAATTAGAGCAATGACTTAATGCTGTTATAAGAACCTGAACTCTTGCTACATTTTGGCTTAACCTTTACCTACAATTTACTCTAGCTACAATATCACATTTTTTTTCCATGAGCGCTGTCTGGTGGACAATAGGGGGTTGCAATAGGTCTTGGAGCTCTCTATCCCAGATATTCCCTAGTAGACCTCTTATATCCCATCCTCCAGAAGCAGATCAAGAGTGAAACTGGAAAAGTGGGTATCTGGCAGATAATAGAAAGTAGCAGTTGTTGAGTTAGCCAACAAGTTATTGTCTGCACACTATCCAGGGATGCTTTCAAATCACAATCTCTAAAGAGGCAATGGCTATCACCATTCATATTTTGTCTGGAGAATCAGAGTACAGATAGGTTAGAAGAGTGAGTCTTGGATACCATGCGAGTTATCTAGGCTAAAGATAAAATAAACAAAATCACCTACTTTTTTTTGGTATGATCATCACTATTTATATAGACATTATTACAACAAATAAATCCAAATATCTGAAAGCTACATAAAATTCTGAGCAGAAAACAAAGCAATCCTTTGTCTAGTGAAAGGAGAGCAGAATCAGGCTCTAAGTTTAAAAACTCATTTTTGGCTTTACCATCTACTTGGAGTGTGTCAATAATTAGCATTTAACCTCTGTGAAACCTAGTTTTCCTTGTTATATGGAGATAAAAATAATAGCAGTTTACCTGAGAGGTTTGTTTCAAAGAGTAGTAAGATATTATCTTTTAAAGGCTTTGTGCTACTTAAAGAACAGTCCTACTGGATTTTTTCTTCTTTTCTTTATCCCTGGAGTTTTCTCATTCTATAAGTGTGTGTAGACTTTCTTAGAAAAAATAATTTTAACCTAAGTGTGAATCCAAAAGTGAGTCTTTGTGGTTATGTTTTTTTGTCTCAAAACATGTACATTGGGTGTAGACATCTGTCACAGGGAGATACAAACTATGCTACTTACCAGAAAGATTACTGCCAAAATACAGTTCAGATTTTTAAATTACCAAGAAGCATTTATTTATTTTCAAAATTGGCAGCCCCAACTACTAATGTAAAAAGTGTTCAAATGTAAATAAATGACTCATTTTTGCATGAGGTTTTTTTTTTTTTTTTTTGCATCAGAAATGCCCCAGAAGCATATTTTTGGTAAATTAAACCTGGAGAAAACATGGAAATAGTATGTTGTATTAGTGTTTTTTAATCAGAAATACTAAAACAGTTGCATGAATCATGGTATTTTACAAAGCATTCATATGATATATAATGTCTTCATTTATGTCAATGATGCACAAAACATCATCATATGAGTCTTTTAAAGACCGCATGGCTCACATGTTTTTATAAACCTGTACAACATATAGAGGAAAGAAGGGACAAACATTGTTCTGCTTCTGTCTTATTATTCTTCCTTTCTAATAAATTAAATGATTTACTAAAATCCTATTATGATTTACATAATAGATAAAAAAAGAAAAATTTTATTCCTCCTTAATCCCACCCTCTCACTGAATCTTTACTCCCTTTCCTTTGAGAGACAGGATATTGTCATTTAAGTGGCAACTTGGCTTCACTGTGAACAGGCTCTTTGGAAATGGGAACCAGGTGTCCTCCCTCAAGAAACCCTGAGCTCCTCACAATAAGACTGTGTCTTACTCATCCTCTGCATTACTAGAATCTACAACACTGTCCAGCATGATGCAATGAACTGTTTCCTAATTTAATAAATATGAAAGAACTACTATTGTCATCAAAACCAGTAGAAAGATATCTTTTCATTCTGGTTCTCAGTTTTGGTAAACAGACACTAACTATAAGCACTCATATCTGGTAGGTTGTTTTCCAGACTCTATTTGAAATATGAAGCAGATTCTCAATTTCTCTCCCTACTTCTCCCATGTCTAAAAAAAAAAAAAAAAAAAAAACCCAGAATTTTATTTTTTACTAGTAATGATGGAAAAAGTCAAAATAGGATGAAGATAGAAATAGCAAATATAGGGAGTTTTGTATATAACAAGAAACCTTCAGAGAACTAGTTAATGCCAACACTAAAAGATAAATGTTGCTTGACTTATAACTCCTTAACTCCCCTCATGTGCTTCCATTTAAGTGTCCTAGCCATTCTTGTCTTAAATGTCAGTCAGTCCAAACCATCTATCACTTTAAGTCTCCAGCCTGTAATCCTGCATCTCACCACCCACTCCAACTGCCCCTTGGGACCAGTGAGAATGCATGGTATACAGTAGATGCACACTAATATCCATGTACTGTTTGAATAATAGGGAAACAGTATCCTGTGTAATAATTTTTTGTGTTTTAAGGTGGACTTTTTAGAACTCAAAGAGATATGATGTGAAATGGAGCGGCAAGCAGTTAATGGCTGACACATGGCTCTATATGAAAGGGGAAGGCATTAAAGAGAATGTATGTCAAATAAAACTAAAATTTATTGAGCACAAACCAAATGCCAGGGTCTTTACAAACGTCTTCTCACTTAATTATTCTGTAGCAATATATTGTGGTATTTATTATCACCACTTCACAGATGCACAGATGAAGCAACAGAGTTTCAGAAAGGTTAAAATATCAGCCTGAAGTGACATAACTCAGATTTTAACCTAAATCTGCTTGGATCCAAAGTCTCTTCTATCTCTAAGAAAGTCAACCTGCCTCCAAAAGTTCATTCCTGCAGTTTCAATTATAATTTCTAAGTCATGTTCTAACTTGATTCTATGTTTATTCTGGGGAGAAATAATGTAATACCAGGCCTATACAAAGGCAAAGCAAACCACTTATTCCCTTTGATTAAAGTTAATAAATATATTTATATTGTAAAACATAAAGAGATGATAATACATATGCTGATACTTCTACTTGTTAAATAAGTAGTGTGAAATTTAATATATCAGAGCTATAATTTAAATAATTACACTCTTCTCAGGCCCAGTTACTTTTTAGCTACTTTGGTAGGTGGCTGTGTCTTCCAGAAGATTGTGAGCTGCAGATTACAGGAAACTTGCTTTATTTATTATTTTACTGCCACCTATTTCTGAATACAATGTCTGGAATATAGCTGCTAATCAATCAATGAACAATGAAAATGTGCCGAATATAGAGTTTTCTATAGTTCTATAACATATTTTATTTCTGCTCTAAAGATAACTGACCGCTTGCTATTTCAAAACACAACTCAGAAGTGCTCTTTGAGAAGCACAGGCTAACCATGGCCTTTTCCTTCCTCACAAAGGACGTGGCCATGAAGAATTAGAGAGAAGAAATAGGGGGAAAGAGAAAAAGAACAAAGCCTAAGGCCTAGCTTTCTAAAAATATTATTCCCATGCATATTTGAGGATTTCAGTCATGCTGTCCATTGAGAAACAAAAGAATCCTTATATTCGTATTGTAGAAGAGGACAAAAATTAGACATATTTGTTCTTCCACAAACTTCTGATAGATTCATGAAATAATACTTCTCATCTACACCTTGACTTTGGCATCTGAAGTTCAAGATGAAGCACTGTATTTATTGACAAATAATACAGAAGAGGATTACAGTCTGATGTTGCCAAAAATGTCATTTTATACAGGGCTAGCATCTATTCTGCATTGTTAGGGAACGTCAAAGAACAAATTTTACCCTATACACACCATAGCAAATATAATGATTCCTTACAAGTAGATGAGCCTATGCACTCATTGGTAGAATATGAATAATCTCAAAAACGAATCTTAATGTCACCTCAACTGCATTGATTCTCAGTGAAAGGATTTCTTATTTATGTTCAAAATGAGATTATATAACTTCAACAGAGCACCCATCAACTAATCTATGCCAAATGATTTCATGTTAAGTTCAACTGCAATAAACTACACTGCAGTCTGAAAATCTGACTAATAGAATTTGTTCGTTAAGATCACTAGAAGGAAGCCAGCAATAGTGAATGGTTTGAACTGCAAGGGGTTTATTTCTGCTTTGGTATCGCCTAAAGCTTTTCACAGATAAAGTTACTGTTAAGTGTGGAATGTTAAGCGTGGCCTAATTCTAAAAACTGGTCAATAGGTGAGACTCTCTAGCCAGTGGAGGCCTAACCTATTTGTATGATTTGAAGCAATGATTCCCAAACTTGATCATGCATCAGAATCAACCAAAGAGCTTATAAACAACACAACATATCTAGACCCAACTGCCAGAGTTTCTGCCAGTCTGTAGTAGGGCTGAGGATTGACATTTCTAACAAGTTTTCAGTTAATTATCGTGGTGATGCTGGTCTGGGGACCACATTTCAAGAATCATTCATTGAAAGAAACATGTCTTAAGGTGCACTCTACACTCTGACTTCATCAGAGTAACGAGAATCACTTAGTAAGATGAAGATTCCCAGATACCACACCAGATTTACTAGATTAGAATATCCAGGATAGGACCCAGATAAATGCAGATTTTTAACAAGAATTCCAAACAGTTCTGATGCACACTACAATTTAAGAACCTCTGTTCTTCTGTCCAGTTCTGACATTTTACTTGGGTTCTAACATGTGATGTGCTTTCAAGGCTCTATGTATTATTCAGTGTTCCCTGTGGTAAAATTGTTTTCTTCATTTTTCAGGACCCAGGTCAAATATCCCTTCTTTGTAAGACCTTCCTTGTTAGGGAGATTAATTTATCCATCAATTCTAGTAGCAGTCACTGCATTATATGTTCACATGTTTCTTTCCATTGACGAAAGATGAGGTTCTAGACTGAGAAAACAGGATTGCATTTTTTTTCGCTGAGTTTTGCATCATTAGGTAAGGGACACATTAAACCATGAGGAAATAAAATAGAAATACAAATTTGAAGACTCAATAAAACTGAACTTTGCATTTTGCAGTATAGAAAAATCTGTTTTCATAATTATAAAGACTAGACTATTTCAAATGAACATGAGAATTTTTGTTTCAGTGAAAATTGTTTTCTGAAAGGACTTTCAATGAATATACATGTGAAAAACGCATGCTTGTGCACCTTTTTCTGACCTTTTCGAAACTTCTCATTGCTTTTTTAAGGAATTGGATTGTCTGTTTAAAGAGTTTCTTCCAGTTTGCCAGTTTTTCCCATTTGTCTAATGGTAACAGCTGCTGCCTTAGGTAACATCTGTTCTCTATTAACTCTTCAGAAAGACATTTTTGAGAGGTCATAGGATCACAAGTGTGATACACCTGGAGACCTGGCCTAGAAGATTCGATCAGTGGATTATGGTGTGATTCCATATCCTAAATTGCTTTAGGTATTATGACATCTACATTTCAAAAGAAGCCTATGAGGATTTTAAAGATGATATGATCATTAACCAAGCAGGGTAAAAATTTGAATAATGCCAAGCTCTTACCATTTCAATTTCATTTCTATTATAATGATAATGACTTACTCAGTTGGTAATTATTGCTATGGGTTCTTCCTTTCTTCTTTCCCCTTTGAGATGAGGAGGATTGGCAATAAAATGTCATGATGAAAACATCAGAACAGGAAGCAGAAAAAGTTTCTCCCTGATAATGAAAAAGGACATTTTGTCAGGGCAGTATGTAGTATATTAGAGATCATTATAGATCTGAAATATGGTACTCTATGGATCCATTGCAACATTAATGATACAGTTATGTTGATTACATAATTTAGTAAATAAATATCGGCTACAGAAAACTCGATAAATATGTATAAAATAAATCTGGTGCTAAAAGGTAAGGGAAACTCAACTAAAATATGCACCAATAACAAAGCTGGTTTATTATTTGTTTAAAATCCACCCACCCATTATTTTAATATGCTAGTGAAGTAATAAAAATCTACCTTTCAAATAAATTTGCAACACTGAGCACTTTACCTCTAGTTTATAGAATTATTTCAATACACCCCTAGCAACTAACCTAGTAAGGAATGACACTGTAAGTGTTGATTAAAATGAATTTGTAAAGGCAGCATCCTCTAGGTTGTTGAGACCTGAACCCTAAATGAAAAACAAGAATTATTGTCCCTGACAAGTCTTGTTAACTTCAGAATAGATACATACAGTGAGATGTTTCAGCATCTCTCTAGAGTTTCCCGTGGCATAATGATACAGAAACCGATCAAGGATATTTGTGAATCAAAAGAAAAATAAAAAACAGGAAACCTTGAAGAGACAGTTCATCTAAACAAGACTTCACTTCCTTATTTAGACATACTTGAATTGGTTTAGTATATTTAAGATACTTTATAGGAGGCATGGATATAAGTTTCTGTAAAATAAGCTCCCTTCCCCGCAAATAGAGAGACACTCAGAGCTAATAAGAGTAGAATTTCAAACTGGGAAATTATGCATTTAAATCAGAGCTTTGTCACTTAATGGCTATGTTCTATGACATGGGACACATTATTTCTTCATCATAGGTGGGCAGAGCATCCTAATTTTATGTGAGACTTAAGTGAAATAATGTATAATAAAATATTTTGTAAACTATAAGCAACTACATGAAGTAACTATATGTTGACTAAAACTTTTAAAGATTTACTATTATGTAAAAGAGGGGAGAGAAAAAGAGTACATAATTTAGAACTCCTTTATACGAAATTCAAGAATTTATCTACAGTGTGCAAAGTCAGAATAGTGGTTATTTGGAAGAAGGGGGGTGCATTTTTTTTTCCTGGGCCACTCAATAGCTTAAGGTGAATAGTTTACAGCATCCATCTTTCTAACTCACTTTTTTTGATGTCTAAATTTCAACAATCCTTTGACACCACTAAGACATACAATACCACCTATAATTTTTTCTGTATTTCCCAGTACATTCACACTCCCATTCCTCTCGCTTCAACATCTCTTCCCCCATTCACATTCTTAGGTGTGATCATCCTCCTTATTTTACCAAGAAAATCTGAGCAAATATCTCTACTTTATGGTTACAAAAGTGAGTCATAAAAAGGTTGATTAAATTTCTCACAGTAAACAGAATTTAACTCAAGTTCAGTGACTTTAACATTTGTGTTAGCCAGGAGCAACCACAATAATGCTGCATAACAAATTGCCCCAGAATTCAGTGGCTTGTAGGTAGTTATTTTAATGTTCCTGGCTATCTAGATTTGATCCACTTAAGCCAGTCTAGGATGGGCTTAGCTAGGCAGCTCTACTTCAGGATTGGTTTCTTTGTGGGCTGCTGGTTTGATTCAGTTTTATTCTATTTGCATTTGTTCTAAGACCTAGGTTTTCTTTCAGGTGTCAAATATTACAAATATTATTTAGAAGTTGAGTGAATGCCACTTTTCAGATGATAAATATCAGGAATAAGAAGAATTTTCAATTTTTTTTTTTGATTACGGGGGAAAAAAAAAATATGTTCCCAGGGTAGAATTGCCAAAATTGTGATTCTTAAACCTAGACGTTTTCTATTGTCATAGCTAACTTTTTATCAGCTTTGAGCATTATGTTACTACTGTTTCACATTGGCACAATAGGCTAGTTGCAAAAAGAAAAAAACAATGACAGGTCTTTTGTGATAATTTTGTAATTGTACTTCAACCCTATCTTCACAAATGTTTGCTCATGAGAACAAAAGAGGTGATTTCAGAAAAAGATAGTTTCACCTTTCCCTTCTGTCATACACAAAGCTGGTACAAGGTGGTGAGAGATAATTTGATTACTAGTTTTTTATGGTGGGGCATGAGTTAATTTTTTACAACAATTTGAGTTTTTTCACCCTGGAAGGCCAATATGTAATACTCCCCCGTATCTTTCCAGGCAACACATCACATAAAGCCATGGCCAGCAATCCTTTTAAAATGTACTCTTGACAGAACACCTACTGAATGCTGGCAGAAGACCTCAGACCTCCCAAAAGGCAAGAAACCCCCCACGTACCTGGGTAGGGCAAAAAAAAAAGAATAAACAGAGACAAAAGGATAGGGACGGTACCTGCACCAGTGGGAGGGAGCTGTGAAGGAGGAAAGGTTCCCACACACTAGGAAGCACCTTCGCGAGTGGAGACTGCCGGTGGCGGAGGTGGGAGCTTCGCGGCCGCGGAGGAGAGCGCAGCAACAGGGGTGCGGAGGGTAAAGCGGCGAGATTCCCGCACAGAGGATCAGGGCCGACCGGCACTCACCAGCCCGAGAGGCTTGTCTGCTCACCCTCCGGGGCGGGCGGGGCTCGGAGCTGAGGCTCTGGCTTCGGTCGGAGTGCCGGGAGAGAACTGGGGTTGGCGGCGTGAACACAGCCTGAAGGGGGCTAGTGCGCCACGGCTAGCCGGGAGGGAGTCTGGGAAACAGTCTGCAGCTGCCGAAGAGGCAAGAGACTTTTTCTTCCCTCTTGTTTCCTGGTGCGTGAGGAGAGGGGATTCAGAGCGCTGCTTAAAAGAGCTCCAGAGACGGGCGCGAGCCGCGGGCTAAAAGTGCGGACCCCAGATATGGGCAGGAGACACTAAAGGCTGCTGCTGGTGCCACCAAGAAGCCTATGTGCGAGCACAGGTCACTCTCCACACCCCTCTTCCGGGTAGCCTGTGAAGGCCGCCACTGAGAGGGTGCCGGGATCCAGGCACAACTTCCCCAGGAGAACGCACGGCGCGCCTCAGGCTCGTGGAACGTCAGGACGGCCTCTGCCGCCGCAGGCCCACCCCGCACTGCGTGCCCCTCCCTCCGCTCCCCCCGCCTCCCCCCCCCCCCCCCCCCGCCCCCGGCCTGAGTGAGCCAGAGCCTCCGAATCAGCGGCTCCTTTAACCCCGTCCTGTCTGAGCGAAGAACAGACGCCCTCCGGCGACCTACACGCACAGGCGGGGCAATATCCAAAGCTCAGCCCCTGGGAGCTGTGAGAACAAAGAAGAGAAAGGGAAATCTCTCCCAGCAGCCTCAGAAGCAGCGGATTAAAGCTCCGTAATCAACTTGATGTTCCCTGCATCTGTGGAATACATGAATAGACAATGAATCATCCCAAATTAAGGATGTGGACTTTGAGAGCAAGATTTATGATTTTTTCCCCTTTTCCTCTTTTTGTGAGTGTGTATGTGTATGCTTCTGTGTGAGATTTTGTCTGTATAGCTTTGCTTCCACCATTTGTCCTAGGGTTCTATCCGTCCTTTTTTATTTTTAATAATTATTTTTTATTTAAATAATTTTATTTTACTTTATCTTCTTTCTTTCTTTTTTTCTTCCTTCCCTCCTTCCTTCCTTCCTCCCTCCCTCCCTCCGTCCTTTCTTTCTTTCTTTCTTAATACTTCTACTACTCCTTTCTTTCTAGTTTTTCTCCCTTTTATTCTGAGCCGTGTGGATGAAAGGCTCTTGGTGCTGCAGCCAGGAATCAGTGCTGTGCCTCTGAGGTGGGAGAGCCAACTTCAGGACACTGGTGCACAAGAGACCTCCCAGCTCCACATAATATCAAATGGCAAAAATCTCCCAGAGATCTCCATCTCAACACCGGCACCCAGCTTCACTGAATGACCAGCAAGCTACAGTGCTGGACATCCTATGCCAAACAACTAGCAAGACAGGAACACAACCCCACCCATTAGCAGAGAGGCTGCCTAAAATCATAATAAGTCCACAGACACCCCAAAAACACACCACCAGACATGGACCTGCCCACCAGAAAGACAAGATCCAGCCTCATCCACCAGAACACAGGCACTAGTCCCCTGCACCAGGAAGCCTACACAAACCACTGAACCAACCTTAGCCACTGGGGACAGACACCAAAAACAAAGGGAACTACAAACCTGCAGCCTGCAAAAAGGAGACCCCAAACACAGTAAGAGAAGCAAAATGAGAAGACAGAGAAACACACAGCAGACGAAGGAGCAAGATAAAAACCCACCAGACCTAACAAATGAAGAGGAAATAGGCAGTCTACCTGAAAAAGAATTCAGAATAATGATAGTAAAGATGATCCAAAGTCTTGGAAAAAGAATAGAGAAAATGCAAGAAACATTTAACAAGGACCTAGAAAAACAAAAGATGAAACAAACAACGATGAACAACACAATAAATGAAATTAAAATTACTCTAGATGGGATCAACAGCAGAATAACTGAGGCAGAAGAATGGATAAGTGACCTGGAAGATAAAATAGTGGAAATAACTACTGCAGAGCAGAATAAAGAAAAAAGAATGAAAAGAACTGAGGACAGTCTCAGAGACCTCTGGGACAAAATTAAACGCACCAACATTCGAATTATAGGGGTTCCAGAAGAAGAAGAGAAAAAGAAAGGGACTGAGAAAATATTTGAAGAGATTATAGTTGAAAACTTCCCTAATATGGGAAAGTAAATAGTTAATCAAGTCCAGGAAGCACAGAGAGTGCAATACAGTATAAATCCAAGGAGAAATACGCAAGACACATATTAATCAAACTGTCAAAAATTAAATACAAAGAAAACATATTAAAAGCAGCAAGGGAAAAACAACAAATAACACACAAGGGAATCCCCATAAGGTTAACAGCTGATCTTTCAGCAGAAACTCTGCAAGCCAGAAGGGACTGGCAGGACATATTGAAAGTGATGAAGGAGAAAAACCTGCAACCAAGATTACTCTACCCAGCAAGGATCTCATTCAGATTTGATGGAGAAATTAAAATGTTTAGAGACAAGCAAGAGGTGAGAGAGTTCAGCATCACCAAACCAGCTTTACAACAAATGCTAAAGGAACTTATCTAGACAAGAAACACAAGAGAAGGAAAAGACCTACAATAACGAACCCAAAACAATTAAGAAAATGGGAATAGGAACATACATATTGATAATTACCTTAAATGTAAATAGACTAAATGCTCCCACCAAAAGACACAGATTGGCTGAATGGATACAAAAACAAGACCCATATATTTGCTGTCTACAAGAGACCCACTTCAGACCTAGAGACACATACAGACTGAAAGTAAGGGGATGGAAAAATATATTTCACGCAAATGGAAACCAAAAGAAAGCTGGAGTAGCAATTCTCATATGAGACAAAATAGACTTTAAAATAAAGACTATTACAAGAGACAAAGAAGGACACTACATAAGGATCAAGGGATCGATCCATGAAGAAGATATAACAATTGTAAATATTTATGCACCCAACATAGGAGCACCTCAATACATAAGGCAAATACTAACAGCCATAAAAGGGGAAATCGACAGTAACACAATCATAGTAGGGGACTTTAACACCCCACTTTCACCAATGGACAGATTATCCAAAATGAAACTAAATAAGGAAACACAAGCTTTAAATGATACATTAAACAAGATGGACTTAATTGATATTTATAGGACATTCCATCCAAAAACAACAGAATACACATTCTTCTCAAGTGCTCATGGAACATTCTCCAGGATAGATCATATTGGGGTTACAAATCAAGCCTTGGTAAATTTAAGAAAATTGAAATTGTATCAAGTATCTTTTCCGACCACAATGCTATGAGACTAGATACCAGTTACAGGAAAAGATCTGTACAAAATACAAACACATGGAGGCTAAACAATACACTACTTAATAACGAAGTGATCTCTGAAGAAATCAAAGAGGAAATAAAAAAAATACCTAGAAACAAATGACAATGGAGACACAATGACCCAATATCTATGGGATGCAGCAAAAGCAGTTCTAAGAGGGAAGTTTATAGCAATACAATCCTACCTTAAGAAAAAGGAAACATCTCGAATAAGCAACCTAACCTTGCACCTAAAGCAAGTAGAGAAAGAAGAACAAAATACCCCAAAGTTAGCAGAAGGAAAGAAATCATAAAGATCAGATCAGAAATAAATGAAAAAGAAATGAAGGAAACGATAGCAAAGATCAATAAAACTAAAAGCTGGTTCTTTGAGAAGATAAACAAAATTGATAAACCATTACCAGGACTCATCAATGAAAAAAGGGAGAAGACTCAGATCAATAGAATTAGAAAGGAAAAAGGAGAAGTAACAACTGACACTGCAGAAATACAAAAGATCATGAGACATTACTATAAGCAACTCCATGCCAATAAAATGGACAACCTGGAAGAAATGGACAAATTCTCAGAAACGCACAACCTTCTGAGACTGCACCAAGAAGAAACAGAAAATATGAACAGACCAATCACAAGCACTGAAATTGAAACTGTGATTAAAAATCTTCCAACAAACCAAAGCCCCGGACCAGATGGCTTCACAGCCGAATTCTATAAAACAATTAGAGAGGGGTAACACCTATCCTCCTGAAACTCTTTCAAAATATAGCAGAAGGAGGAACATTCCCAAACTCATTCTACGAGGCCACCATCACCCTGATATCAAAACCAGACAAAGATCTCACAAAGAAAGAAAACTACAGGCCAATATCACTGATGAACATAGATGCAAAAATCCTCAACAAAATGCTAGCAAACAGAATCCAACAGCACATTAAACGGATCATACACCATGATCAAGTGGGGTTTATTCCAGGAATGCAAGGATTTTTCAATATGCGCAAATCAATCAACGTGATACACCATATTAACAAATTGAAGGAGAAAAACCATATAATCATCTCAATAGATGCAGAGAAAGCTTTTGACAAAATTCAACACCCATTTATGATAAAAACCCTGCAGAAAGTAGGCATAGAGGGAACTTTCCTCAACATAATAAAGGCCATATACGACAAACCCACAGCCAACATCATCCTCAATGATGAAAAACTGAAAGCATTTCCACTAAGATCAGGAACAAGACAAGGTTGCCCACTCTCACCACTCTTATTCAACATAGTTTTGGAAGTTTTAGCCACAGCAATCAGAGAAGAAAAGGAAATAAAAGGAATCCAAGTCGGAAAAGAAGAAGTAATGTCACTGTTTGCAGATGACATGATACTATACATAGAGAATCCTAAAGATGCTACCAGAAAACTACTAGAGCTATCAATGAATTTGTAAAGTAGCAGGATACAAAATTAATGCACAGAAATCTCTGGCATTCCTATACACTAATGATGAAAAATCTGAAAGTGCAATCAAGCAAACAGTCCCATTTACCACTGCAACAAAAAGAATAAAATATCTGGGATTAAACCTACCTAAGGAGACAAAAGACCTGTATGCAGAAAATTATAAGACACTGATGAAAGAAATTAAAGATGATACAAATAGATGGAGAGATATACCATGTTCTTGGATTGGAAGAATCAACATTGTGAAAATGACTCTACTACCCAAAGCAATCTACAGATTCAATGCAATCCCTATGAAACTACCACTGGCATTTTTCACAGAACTAGAACAAAAAATTTCACAATTTGTATGGAAACACAAAAGACCCTGAATAGCCAAAGCAATCTTGAGAATGAAAAATGGAGCTGGAGGAACCAGGCTCCCTGACTTCTGACTCTACTACAAAGCTACAGTAATCAAGACAGTATGGTACTGGCACAAAAACAGAAAGATAGATCAATGGAACAGCATGGAAAGCCCAGAGATAAACTCACGCACATATGGTCACCTTATCTTTGATAAAGGAGGCAGGAATGTACAGTGGAGAAAGGACAGCCTCTTCAATAAGTGGTGCTGGGAAAACTGGACAGGTACATGTAAAAGTATGAGATTAGATCACTCCCTAACACCATACACAAAAATAAGCTCAAAATGGATTAAAGACCTAAATATAAGGCCAGAAACCATCAAACTCTGAGAGGAAAACATAGGCAGGACACTCTATGACACAAATCACAGCAAGATCCTTTTTGACCCACCTCCTAGAGAAATGGAAATAAAAACAAAAATAAATAAATGGGACCTAATGAAACTTCAAAGCTTTTGCACAGCAAAAGAAACCATAAACAAGATCAAAAGACAACCCTCAGAATGGGAGAAAATATTTGCAAATGAAGCAACTGACAAAGGATTAATCTCCAAAATTTATAAGCAGCTCATGCAGCTCAATAACAAAAAAACAAATAACCCAATCCAAAAATGGGCAGAAGACCTAAATAGACATTTCTCCAAGGAAGATATACAGACTGCCAACAAACACATGAAAGAATGCTCAACATCACTAATCATTAGATAAATGCAAATCAAAACTACAATGAGATATCATCTCACACCAGTCAGAATGGCCATCATCAAAAAATCTAGAAACAATAAATGCTGGAGAGGGTGTGGAGAAAAGGGAACACTCTTGCACTGTTGGTGGGAATGTAAATTGATACAGCCACTGTGGAGAACAGTATGGAGGTTCCTTAAAAAGCTGCAAATAGAACTACCATATGACCCAGCAATCCCACTACTGGGCACATACCCTGAGAAAACCATAATTCAAAAAGAGTCATGTACCAAAATGTTCATTGCAGCTCTATTTACAATAGCCCAGAGATGGAAACAACCTAAGTGTCCATCATCACATGAATGGATAAAGAAGATGTGGCACATATATACAATGGAATATTACTCAGCCATAAAAAGAAACGAAATTGAGCTATTTGTAGTGAGGTGGATAGACCTAGAATCTGTCATACAGAGTGAAGTAAGTCAGAAATAGAAAGACAAATACCATATGCTAACACATATATATGGAATTTAAGGGAAAAAAATGTCATGAAGAACCTAGGGGTAAGACAGGAATAGACACAGACCTACTAGAGAATGGACTTGAGGATATGGGGAGGGGGAAGGGTAAGCTGTGACAAAGCGAGAGAGAGGCATGGACATATATACACTACCAAACGTAAGGTAGATAGCTAGTGGGAAGCAGCCGCATAGCACAGGGAGATCAGCTCGGTGCTTTGTGACCACCTGGAGGGGTGGGATGGGGGGGTGGGAGGGAGGAAGACGCAAGAGGGAAGACATATGGGAACATATGTATAACTGATTCACTTTGTTATAAAGCAGAAACTAACACACCATTGTAAAGCAATTATACTCCAATAAATATGTAAAAAAAAATAAAATAAAATGTACTCTTCCTTTCTCTTGG
Source organism: Grampus griseus (assembly GCF_964374135.1). NCBI lineage: Eukaryota > Metazoa > Chordata > Mammalia > Artiodactyla > Delphinidae > Grampus > Grampus griseus. The sequence continues at coordinate 66,641,522 of NC_138997.1, forward strand.
CCTCTGTTTGGGATTAGTAGATAATGAGTACAGCAAAATAGGTCACACAGTCCTGACCTTATGAGATATAGCTCATAATACTGAAATGTCATAGTTAGAAAAAAAATGGGGATCATCATTTTCTCATCCTGACATTTTTCCACATCATAACTCACAGGTACTTCATTAAAGATCAAAAATGAAATAGAGTAGTAAGACCAAATTGACAACCCCAGTAAATAAAATTTAAATGTATGTAATATATTTACGGTTGGCTCTTGACATTTAATTTGACATTTGGTTATATGGATCTTCATCATGAAGACATTTAAAATATACACTAACTACACACAGAGAAGAAAAAAAGGTATGAAAATGTTTATAGTCTGGGCTGTTATTAACTGAGATGGAAGTGGTAGCATGAGACACCTCCTTTTCCCAATCTCCATAGGGCAAATTATATATTTTAAGTGATATATACGTAAACATTAAGACATATGACCCAAATAAGGAGAGTGCATAAAATATTAATATACATTAAGAAGAGCCGGAACCATATCAGTCACAACATGGTATAATTTTATATTTATCCTTTAAAAGAAATTTCAAAAATACCTCCAATATTAGATATCTGTGAGTTCATTTTCTAAACATATATAAATGTATCATTTTAATGTAATAAGGGAGTTATTCTTATATAAAAATAATATAAATAACCTATGTAAATGCCAATGAAATGGTGTATATTTTAAGTTTCTGATAACATCTTTGGTTTTATTCATTCATTCAGTCATTCATTCAAAAAATATCAGTAACTACTATGCATCAGACATATAGTAGGTCACATAGGTCCAGTGATTTGTCAACTTCTTGGTAAGGCAGGAGCTATGATTGTGGTGTTATTGCCAATTATTCCAATAACCCCTCTTTTAAGCAAACTACTGAAAGGTATTTTCTTAATAATTCTTTTGTTTTTATTGTGGCTTAACACTGCATTATGGACTTCAGTGAAGTGCTTGTGCCAAGAAGCTTGTAGGGAGCCTCAGTACCATTCACAGCATATGCTCATGTCTTGTGGTTGATTTTTTTGATTTCTGCACTGCCAAAAAAATGTTGCATTTTTATAAGGAAAGCATATCCTTCCCACTCAGTTTCTTCCCTTCACTCAGCGTGCTAGAAAGAAATTTGTCTTACCTCTATCAATTTTACAGACGGCACACATGTGCTGTACGCACACATAAGCCATTGCTAAGGAACCCAGTCAAATTCAAACTCCCTGGCCTCTCATTAGAAATATAATAAATAATAAAAAGTATTTTAAAAAAGACAAAAATAATTCCAAGAAGACTGATTTTCAAAGTTGATTACAGCAAAGAAAATGTATCTTAGTTGAAATGGTAGAGAGCTTTACCAAATCTTGTTTAGGTGAAGAAAGAAGCTTGTAGTTTTGACTTCAATGCTAAAACATCTCTCAAGCTTATGGTGATAGTTTATCATCAATTTGGAATAAAGCCTCAGGAAGTTACATGTTTTTTTTTTAGGGAGAAACTAAATGATAAGATTTATTAACACAAGTTCTTGGATTATGTTACTCAGAATTTACCTCAAAATTATACCATTAGCAAATTATTATTTTTTAAATTTCTATAGTACAGGACTAATAAAAAGGATTCTCTTTCTCTTCTATGCTATCAATCTTTATAAATGTTTTCTATTCTGTTTATCCCCACTGACACCTACTACACCTTATTTAACTGGCTTTTCCTGTATTTCTCAAAAAAGTCTAAAGAAGTTCAGTAGGCTGGGTGACATTCCCTACCCCCATGCTCAATTCCGTGGTCACCACCTAGAATCTCAGTAACATCAGATTAACGTAAGAGACATAAGACAAAGATTGGTTATGTTTTTGCCCTTACAGCTCATCACAACCTTTCTTTTCAGAGAGCCTTTGCTTTATGGATATGACTTGACAAAAGCAAGTCATGGAAAGAGATTTGGGGATATTCCTAAAGAGGTTATTGACTGATAAAGAAATTCAATATGTATTTATGTTGACACAAATGAAGGTTATGGGACAATAACTATCGTGAAGCTGCTGAGGTAGCTTTTCCTCAGCAGAGGTTTTATATATTTACATTTGAAAAACTGGAAAATTGCATCATTTTTACTGAGCCATGTAATCAGAATATTCTGAACAATTTTGGAATTCTACATGTCAAAATAAAGGTTAAATTATTCCCCTGATTTACAAAATTTGGAGTATTTGTTTGACAACATATAATTTTCTTGTTCAAAAGTATAAATCCATGTTCATTTTTACAAAATAGTGAAATTCGTGGAATTTTCCCAACACAATCCAACAAATACTTAAACATTTTTGAATAGCTATATACATGTTAGTGCATTCTTCTGTATCATTTATTTTCTTTTTTTCCAATTAACACAAAGATGCTCATGAGCGCACATACAACTTACTGATTAAGAATCTGCCCTTGTTAAAGTTATCTAACAAAATTACTCAAACGAAGAGACACAGAGAAACTAAAAGAAATAAAAAAATAAAAATCCCTTATGATTATTTTGCCCAAGTGAAGCCATATGAACCATTTACTCCCCAAGAGCAAATTGCAAAATGAACTAATTTTCCCCCTAACACTCATGAGAAATGCTGACCTATCTGATGGGGAAATGGAGTTAAGGGTGTTCAGGATACAAATTGCTCGAAAGGTGGTCTCTCTTTACTCTTCTTTCTCCCTTTATCTTTCTCTCTTTTTCTTTCCCCTATTTGCCTACCTACCTATCTACAGAAATCTCTATTAATTCAGAAAACTAAAGAATATGTTTTTGGATGATTGTATTATTTTTTCTTTCACTTTTGAAAGAAAGTAATATTTGAAAAAATTGTAGAACTCTATCAGTTTTGTGTTCATATGTAGATTATATTTTGTAGATTATATTTACATGTAATGTATAACATAAAAAACAAAATATAACTAATAATCTATTTCAGAATGATAAAATGTTCCTAAAATGAAAGGAACTCCTACACATAATAGTAATATAGTTGCTAACTTTATTGTGTAATTTGCTAAGTGGTATATGTGCATTATCTATTTTAATGTACAAAAATTACTCTTTGAAATAACAACATTCTTTTTGTCACTACAGGTGAGGATAGAAGTTTAGAGAGGTTCTTGTCTAATGTCACACAGCTAGAAAATATCAGAGCCAGTGGAGAGAAGCCTGAGTCTATTTCAGAGCATTCTCTACAGAGAAGGATTTAAACAGTAATGTCCAAGATATATCTTGCTGATCTTCATGATAACGTTTTCTTAAATGCAGAAACATTCAAAATGATGATTCAGTTTACAATCTATGATACTTCTTTATAATTAAAATCCTCTTAAAGGAATCAAGTAAAAATCATTCCTACTTTAAAATTCTATCATCACAGCACCACACTAATTTGCTATTGTTAAATTCTATGTTTGGGAATGATTGAAAGTGATGGCTATTTTGTTGGTCAGAACATATAATTGAAGTAAGCGTTCCAAAAAATATTGAAGACCATAATTATACATGTCAAAGACTTCAAGGATTTTGAAAATTGCCAAAGGGGTCCCATGATTAATGTCTATTATTTCCTATCAGATTCCTCAATCTCATAGTCACTCTTCTTCTCACCAGTGGTATTCACTTAAGCCCCCCTGAAAGTCCTGTTCTAATCTTTTTCTAGACCTTGTCCTGAACTTAGATATTAGTTCTAAAATGGTAACATTTTGCCATATTTGATTCATTTCTTTATTTTTATCAAATATCAGTAATCACAATATTTATAAATATCACTAAAAGTTCCTCATTCCCCTATGTTATTCCTTTCCTTCCCAACCTAGAAGTAAACATCTTAATGTTGGTATAGATTTGAATCTTTAATATATTTTGATACTCAAATGTGTTACTTTATAAGAATACTTTGGATAGTAGAAGTAAACATAAATATTATTAGCCTTACATATTCTCTTGCAATTTACCTATTATACTTAATGTTATATTTGTGGAATTGATAAAGTTTATACATTTAATTTCAACGCATTTAGTTTTGCTTTAGATCATTGTGTTATTATACCATAGGTAGAAGCAACCTAAATGTCCATGGATGGATAGAAGGGTAAAGAAAATGTGGCATGCACACATAATGAAGTATTATTCAGCTTAAAAAAGAAGGAAATCACACCATTTATAAAAAGGTAGATGAGGCTGGAGGACATTTTTCTAACTGAAATAAGCCAGACATAGAAAGAAAAATACTATATTGTCTCACTTACCTGATGAATCAAATAGTCAAACTCAAAAACAGAGTGTAATGGTGGTTCCCAGGCACTGAGAGGAGGGGGAAACTGGGAGATATTAGTCAAGCACAAAGTTTCTGTTACACTACATGCGTTTAAGTCCCAGGGACCTACTGCACAACATAGTACCTATACCTAACAATACAGTATTGTATACTTCAAAGTTTGCTAAGATGCTATGGATGCTATGCTAAGTGTTCTTATCATCTTCATCATCATCATCATTATCATCATCATCATCAGTAAGATGTTGGGAAGAAACTTTTGGAAGGGATGGATAGGTTTATGGCATGGATTTTGGCAGCACTTTCAAGGATATATAGTTATCTCCAAACTCATCAAGCCTTATATATTAATTATGTAAGGCTTTTGCATGCTGTTAAGTAAAAAAAGAAATAACAAACTAAGTGCCTATATGTTATCTTTCATATTTAGCATGGCTAGAGTAGAACTCTTGATTTCCCCCTCAAGCTGTTCCTCCAAAAGCTTTCTTCTGTAACTTAGTACAGATAATCGTCAGCCACTGAAGTACTCAGGTGAAATATCTAGGCATCAACCATGATTCCTCCATTTCACTCACCAATAACCAATATATTAGCAAGCTCTTAATTGTCATTCTCCAAATCAAATCTTAAACTTGTTCATTTTGTTTACATACTAGCTGAAGAAATCATCATCTATCACCTGGATTACCACAAAATTTTCTCAACTGGTTTCCTTGCCACTATTCTGCTTTTAATGTATTCTTCAACTAATAGTTACAGTAATATTTTAAAACAGTAAATCTGATTGTATCCTTCCACCAATAGCTTCCTATCTATTTTAAATACACACCAGCTCCCCTACCATGGTTTTAAAAAAGACCCAATAACCTGACTGTCTCTCAGACCTCACTTGTACTTGTCTCCAGCTAGTGCAACATGATCCAAGCATACTACTCCTGCCTACTAGCCCTGGTCTCAGGCTCTGCTTTCTAGATGGACACAAGCTAAGACATTGCCATGGATGTTTCTTGCTTTTTAATAAGTTGTGGGTCATATATTTTATGAAGTAATTTAATATGCCAAATATGCACAAATCATTTTAATTTTGCCTGGAGTCATCTGTCCATTCTATACTCTTAGAAGTTAATTATTTTCAGACTTATGAGGTAGTAAACTGATCATTACTACATATAAAGTGTGATCAGTAATACTAGCCTGAAGATGAATAGAGGTTTCCACCCATGTACCGCTATCAGCAGAATAAAAGTATGAAATACAGCTAACATCCATGATAAATATGGACTCAGTACATGAGAAAAGAAGGTTTTCTTTGAAAGAGTCAGAGATAGGACAGAAAAAGAAGAACGAGTAACTATAGATATTAAACATTCCCCTTGCTAAGAAATAATAGCAAATTCACATTTATGATTTTATGTGTTTTGATAGCAAATTTTAGGTGCTTTGTCATATTTCTGTGTCTCACTCTGAAGAACTATATATCCACTCTCTTAAACAGCTTAAAGTTAAAACACAGATTTTACTGTTTAGGAAAGATTAACATTCTAGTTTAAGAAGATTATACTAATTTAATCAAACTAGTAAAAAAATATATATGCTTTTTGCCCCTTTGGGAGTATATTTTATTCTTTTACTTATTTCACTTCTGCACTGTGTACATATCTTTGGTGCCACAAGATAAGATATTGTTCAGTGCTTTTTGGGTTCAAAAAGAAAAGCACTGAAGTAGACATAATAGAATCTATAAACATACCCCTGTAAGTATAAAGGATTTCTTGGTGATATGAATATTTAGATATAGAAGTTCTGTCATTAGAAATCAATAGTGATATAGTTTCCCTGAAATATAATTATTCATTGAAATCATAAACTAACAGTGAATAAAAGCTAATATAAAAGCATAATAATCATCAGAGAACATTTAACATGAGAAATGCATTATTTTAGGTAAAGTATTATTTTATTCATATTTGTCAGTCAGTAAACCTTAAAGGTGTGAGACAGTAGACTCATTTCTGAAAAGTAATGTGATCATTAAAGGCTTATTGAAATTCATAAGCTAGCATATTTCTGCTAAATCCAAAACTCAGCTCAAATATTGAGTATCCTTTGTCTTATACTATACCCAGAGTGAGTATATAGAAGTCAAAAGCCAGTTTCCTTCAGTAACGGATAATATGCCCCAGACATGAGAGAGAACTAAACTAAAACTCTAGCTTTATAATTTGCGAATTATTTTAGAATATCAGGATGTATCTATCCATTCATTATCTAACCATCCATATGTATATTTGTAAATTTGGGACATTTAAAATTGTAGTAGATTAACATTTGTTCTAGGATAGATTTATTCATCAAGTATTTTCATTTCCCTATTACAATGCCTAGTACCAAGTAGAAATCAACAAGTATTTGTTGATGAATGAATAAACAAATGAGTTAAAGCTGAATTCCTAAGGATTTTATTTGTTTTCCTCTTCAGGTATGTCTGTGAGTTGAATAACTTAGTTTAATTTTTCCAGTGCTAGTTTACTTCAGACACAATCAAGTAATGTTATATAGAATCCATGTTAGGGAATATTCTGATTGAAATTAATCATTTAGGATGATTCTCACTGCATTATATGGGGCCAAATACTCAAAAAGATTTCTGATTTTGCAATCTAGTTGTAATGATTAGACCTGTTATTAAGCGTTTACTTGGTAAACAACATAATGCCATGGCTTTTATTTCAAGAGCGATACTAAAAACTTTTATGTGTAAACGGCATTCCTTTTAGACATAGATGCAATTTCAAAAAGTCTGTACCCTTCCCCCTTATAATAGGTTATATTACACTGAAATTAGTTGAATACAAACTGAAATGGCTCTAACCTAAAATTCAGCTACTTGAAGGAAATAATTCATAATTATCAATGTTTCGGAAAACTTGAAAGGGTCTGACACCAAGCTTCCACATTTCACATTTTACTAACAAATATATTCACTAAGTCATCTTGATATTTGATATGAAGATGATGATAGTTATGACTTTTTCATATATCCAGCTGAGAAATAACTTAAAGATTTTCATCTAACATTTCCTCTAGTCTGTCTTTCCTTGTAAATACATACACATGCACTCTTCTTCCATGATGTCATCGTTTTAGCTCATGTGAAATTACTGATTTCTGATTGAAATAGAAAATACCCAGAAGAAAAAGTGATATATAAATATAATTTAAATTAGCATTTTATGTATCCCACTGTTAAATACAGTTTTTCTTCCCCTAGGTAAAGCTCTTGAAGGTATTCAAGGTACCTAAGGGAATTTTACATATTTCTAGTAAAATAATGATGATTACTTTTACTAAATTATTTTTCACTTCTTTAAAAAGCAATATTATTAATGTATACATCTGCTATGAGTAAAACCCCAACGTATCATGGGAGGTTGGGGGGCAAAATATCAAATATGTTAAGCTGGTTGTGTTAACATTTCTATATAATATGTCTTTTAACTTATAATTTATTATATTTATATGTGCTTAGGTCAGAAAATGTATAAAATAAAAGTACAATAAAACACATAAAAAATAAACTATAATCTCAATGCCTCGTGTCAGAGTTTACTTTTGGAATATTTCTATCTAATCTCTTCCATTGTATAATTCTTTATTTTCAAATCAATATATACATCTATACTTTTAGGAAAGCTAAATACAGATAAATGTCAATTATATATAACCAATAGTAACATTTTTGTAAAATTTTATGATGATATGACCTCAAATGTACAGAAGGGTTACAAGACTATTGCAAAGAAATGCTATGTATCCTTTACTTAGACTGACCAATTGTAATAATTCTGCCTATTCACTTTATCACTACCTCTCTTCTCTTTCTTTTCCTCTCTCTGTCTTATTTTCTCACTCTCTTGCTTTCCCTCTCTCTCCCTTCATAGATAGGTAGATAGATAGATACATATATACATATGCATATACATATATACATATACATATATACATAATTTTCTTGTTGAACCATTTGAGAATAAGTTGTGTTATCATAGAACTTTACCTTAAATAATTCAGTGCTTAATTCCTGAGAACAACTGCAACCTATTGCATAGCTGTAGTACAATTATTAAACCCAGAAAATTTATTATTAATAGGATGTTATTATCTAAGCTATAAATATATTCAAACTGTATGGGTTGTATCACTAATATACTTTATAATTATTTCCCTGTCTAGAATTAAATTCATGATTACTCATTGCATTTGGCCTTTATTTCTCTTTAGTCAGTTAATTTCAATTAAGTTTCATCTCACGTTTATGTCAATGGACTGATTTACTTTTGAATATGACTCTCATTTTTTTCCTGTTATGCATATCTCAAGGAAATATTTATTGTAAACTGGACATCTTGGACAGTATATGATAGAGACTTATAATCCACACAATAGTTTTAATTTTCCAATCTTGCAGGCATTAACTTGGCTCAACTCAACTCTGCCTTTCTGTGGTAGACACACTCTAGAATGACCCTATGTTCAAGTATGGATAATCCATTTTAGTGGGACCTGTGACTTACTACTAACCAACAGAATATAGCAAAGGAGATGAGATATCACTTCTTTCATTATGTTACATTATATGGCAAAAGTGATAAGGTGCCACACTCATTATTATATTATATTATATTACGTTATATTATATTATATTATATTATATTATATTATATTATATTATATTATATTATACTATATTGGACACTGTCTTAGCCTAGGGAGACTCTCTCCTGCTGGTCTGTGGAAGAAAATTGCCTTATTGTGGGGAGGGTCTTGTGTCAGGAAACTGCCGGAGGGCTCTAGGATCCGAGAGGAACTGCAAAGAAATTAATTCTGCCAACAAATGGGGAGCTCAGAAGATGACTTCAGTCTTCATATGACACTCTGGCCCCAGCTGACTCTTTGCAGCCTTGTGAGATCCGCAGCAGAAGATCCAGCTAAGCTATGATCAGGCTTCTGAATTATAGAAACTGTGAGTTGATAAACGAGTTGTTTTAAGCAACTAAGTTTTTGGCAATTTGTTATGCTGTGACAGAAAACGAATATACATCCCTGTGGTAGGTCACAACGAGAAGTCTCCATTCATTTCCTCAGCCTGCCAGCTGATGCCACCTTCCACCAGAATCTTTGGAGTCTTCTATTTACACGCGTACTTCTGGGGTTACCAAAGCCCTGAGCCTTCTTTGCTAGAAGATTTCTTTCCAGGATTTCCCCCTGCCTCTTTGGGTTCTTTGGCAATCCTATATTCAATCCAATGACTTCTCAATCAAGCCCTTATCTTTTCCTTTGAGTTCAAGCTGCCTTGCCATGAAAAGACACAAATAAAAATCTTTCCTGATGCATTATTCTTATTTTAATAGTGAAGGACTCTTTTCCTCCCTGGTTTCTGTCTACTTTTAATATATCTCCAGTGCCTTCAAATAGTTGAATTTTTAAAAATTGTCCAAAGTTTATATTTATTATCTGAAGAAACTTTAGTCTCAAACAAACTATTTTTTCATTTCCAAAAGTAGATATCCATCATTAACATTCTGATATATATATGCCTCCATTCTTCTTCCAAATATACATATTGTGAAATAAGTCAACTTAAGAAGTTTGAAATTTTAGGAACTCATCTGTTTAAAAACTTTCTAGAAAAGGAAAGGGGACATCAAAATGAAATATTAAGTATAAATAAAGATAAAATAGAATCAGGGTTCATGCTCCTAGTAAAAATATAAATATGAAAATTACCCAAGTAATGGATTTGCCAACACTGAAGCAAAACAGGAAGAGAATTAATTGTGAATACCAACTTTAGATTTTTCTTGAGGAAAACTTTTTTTCTGGATAAATGTGGGGGTAGGGGAGGAAAGGAACAACTACTCTGGAAAACAGAATTCAAAATAGAATTCTCAGTCCAAAGAATTCCAGAGCAGGAAGCAGTGACAAAAATTATGGTGACAGAAGTAGATATGACTTTGAAAATCATGAGATCTAGCTTGCATTGGAAGAATAGTCAGAGAACTTAAGATAAGTTCAGTAGAATGTTCAAGACTTTTGCTTAGAGACATTCTTTTGATAAATATGGGATATCTTATAAAATAATACAGAGGATTCAAAGATCACTAAGATGGAATATAGTATGGCAGCTTTAAGTAAGGGCTCGAGAACTAAATTTTCCACCTTTACTACCTTTGTGATATTGATGAAATTAACTAACCACTCTGAACTTTAGTTGATTTATCTGACAGATCAAACTGATTAGTCCAATAGATCAAACTAAGCCATTAAATGTAGCCAGGGTAGATGGGTGATACACAAAGAATTAGCACCAATAAATAGGGCAAATAATAACATAAATTGAGATGGGAGAACAAAAGTGGACTGAGTCTGTAACTGATTATTCTAGTCAGTGATGCTATGTAGTGGTTATTAGATGCACTGAAATGGTATTATTTTGCAAAATACGGAATATTCTTGCTTTTTAGGTCCCAAATATGCAATAAATTGGGGCTGTCCATGTGAAGTGAAATACTAACTCAAACACTGAGCAGCATAAGAATTAAAATGAACAGTGATGGGAGCCACACAGGAAAAAAATAAGTTGAAATAAATTCTTGATTTTGTGGTCTTTATTTTCTACATTTGCATTTAGCTTATATTTATAATTGCCTAGGCCTTTAGCTACTAATTCTTCTTTTATGTGTTATTGTTTTGTAGAATTAATTTATCTGATTGAAGGTTTTATTTTTCATCTTTTTTAGTTCATTATGTCATGGATCCTTATGTTTTAGCTTAGTCATGTGTGTTGTCAAGTTACATACTCATATTATGTAAACAAATATAAAATATGGTGGTTTTATTAAAGAAATATTTATTTAATTTGTCTTTTTTCCCCTAGTTTTTGGTCATATTTCTTGTCAAACATATAGTTTTGATTCTAATCAAGCAAAGGATGTCCCTCAATCATTACTTCTTCCCTTGTCATAAGAAAGTTTCAGGCCTCCATACATGACTTTATCATGGTGGACATGGTAAAACAAATCTGGGGGTCTGAGCCATTTATTGACTACACTGCTACCTGTAATTTTTCAGTTTACTTGATTCCATCTGCCAACAAGATATACATAATGGAAACAATTATTGAGAAGGTAAATGACCTGTGAGAGAGCTACAAGTCTCTGGAGTGTGGGGCAGAGGGCAGAAATTCACTTTGGTCAAAGCCTCTGTTTGCATCCATATGTCCAGGCAGTGTTGAAACCCCCAAAATACTGTTCCTTAACTCATAGCTTCACCCACCTCTCAACTTTATTTCTGTTCTCTCAGTCATGACTCCACAGAAGTGCTCCTGGCCTCAAACTGGGATTACTCTTACTCTACTGGGGAAATAATAATATATTTTGAATTAAAGTAAGCAGCATTCATTGAGTACCAGCTTTCTCTAAGAACTATCTAAGTCTCTCACAGTGTTTCCTGGATTTAAGCCTTAGTGGCAGAAAATGGTGGCAGAATATGTGACTACTTCACATAGACAAAAGATAAATCTGATAATTTGTCCTATAGGCCTACATAAGTCAATCTTCAACCAAGAAAATGTAGGCACATCAAAAAGGAAGGAAGGAAGAAAGGAAGGGAAGGAGGGAAGGAGAGCAGAATTTGCCACCCCAAAGTATGCCTCTTTGGCATAAGGGTTATTTTTAGGGTGATGATTATTTTTAAGAAACAGCAGACACAGGAAAAGCTGAGAAAAGTTTTTCACAGTGAAAAAGGGTAGAAGTGGCCCTTTTGTAAGAGATATTTAAATTTATAAAAGAAATCCCCATTTGTAAAGATGTCTCCCTCCAGAAAGAGCAGGATGACCAAATCTCTAGAAACCCTCACCAATGGAGAAGTTACTGATTTAAATCTGCATAACAATTATACCTTGTTTACTCTGTTTTTCCTGGTAACCTCCCATAACTGGCCTCCCCCCACCTCAACATCTTTCTTTTGTCTTTAGCTGGAGATTGTATTTAAGCTTGGGTCATTTATGAGAGTAATTCAATTTTCCTGGGTATCTCCCATGTATAGAGGAGGTATCTATGTTATTAAACTCCTGTTTATTTTTTTTTTCTTTTAATCTGTTTTTTATTACAGTGTGGTCTCAGCCAAGAACCTAGAAAGGTAAAGGGAACATTATTTTTCCTCCCCTACAGTAGGAAGGAAGGATGGAAGGAAATATCAACTGAAAAAAATATACAACATATGAGCCGTGAGTTTCAGTTTTATTGAAGACTATAGTCTGGAAGACAGCCTCTCAGATAACTCTGAGAAACTGTTCTGAAGAGGTAGGGGAAGAGCCTGTGTGTGTGTGTGTGTGTGTGTGTGTGTGTGTGTGTGTGTGTGTGTTTGATTGGCCAAAAAGTTTATTCAGTTTTTTCTGTAAGATGTTATAAATATATATGAATTTTTTGGCTGGGACATACATGTAGTCAAGCATAAAAATATTATTTCTAATCAAAGAACAGATACTTCAAGTGAATCATTTTAGTGCTTTGCTATGTAAGGGAAGATATAAGAACCTGGAGTCATTGAAATTCTTCCTTAGATATGCATCATAAGTATCTAGTGGCCCCAAAGCACAGAATGCTTCATCCTGTTTTTTCCATCCTGAATTCCCCTCAGGACACACTGTCCAGGAGTGACTGCAGTTGGTTGAGACTTAACCTTTTGTATAACTGAATGATAAGCAACATTCTATTTTCTTTTTGTTTATGGAAGGAAGGAAGGGATAAAGGAAGAGGGAGGGAGGGGAGGAAGGAAGGAAGAGAAGGGAAGAGTGACAGCCTTAGATGAATAAGGAAAATGTTTACATTATGAGTGACTTATGCCATAAAAAAGGAATAATAAAAGATTATACAATATCTGCATAATAGCCCTAAAGGAGATTCAAGAGAACACTGCCTCTGTTAAGTATGAGAAAAAGACAGGGATAAAGTGGATCATAACAATAATAAACCTGATAACCATTAGAGAATAGGATGAAAAACTAACCACATACATAAATACATAAACAAAGAAATAAATAAATGCAACAGAAATTAAGTGCACCCTGGAAGAAATAAAATCAGATTTCCTCTGCAGAAAGTAAACTGTGAATTAGAAGCCATCATTGAAAAATACTCCCCAAACCAGAGGATGTAAAATATGTCAAAGAGATAGATCAGTAGGATACATCATGGAGATTCATCTATAAATTACAGTTATTATATAAAGAGAAAACAAGGCAAGGAAATCAGAAGGAATGTTGCAGTATAAACATAAGAAAATTTTCTGAGCTGAAAAATAAACTGGGCTTGGAAACCAGGGGTTCTCACCCTTGAAACCAGATAAAACCTGTTTAATAGATACAGTCTTTGAGCATTCAACATATTCAAAAACAATGAAAACTTTCACATGCAGCTAAGCTGAAAAGACATCCCAAGAGTCACATATTCCACCAATATTTACTGAGCACCTCCTTTGTCCCAAGCCCTGAAAGAGAGTAGTAAGGAGGCAGCCATGGTCCCTCCTCTTCCAGGCTTTCAAGGTTACTATATGGAAGGTCAGGTGCTGAGAGAGCAGCACAGTAATTGTGAATGTTGATTGAGCACTTACCTAGGCCAGCACTGCTCTGTATGCTTTAGGTATTTAATTATCATTATCTATTTTACAAATGGCAAAGCTGAAGGGCAGATAGGTTAAGAGACTTGCCAATGTAACAGAATTTTTAGGTGAGGGGAGTTGGGATTAGAACAGATTGTCTAGTTCCACCCTCCTGATTTTTTCCTACACACCTTAAGGGGTAAAGGATTTTTAAATTGAGGCCAGCAAGTCCTTAGTAGATGGCTGGGCAGGCAGTAGGTATTTTCTAAGTAGAGAAAATGACTTGTTTTAGAGACCCTTAAGTGAGGGGGAGCTTGGGTTTTGGGGAATTTGGAAGAAGACCTATCTGGTGAGTCTTAAAATTATAAGTGGCAGAAATCAATGGGGTAACTTCTTTTGACCACTACATTTTATTTTATTTATTTATTTATTTATTCTAATAACTTATTTTATGTTTTTTGTTTTTCTGTTTGTTGTTGTTGTTGTTTTGGCTGTGTTGGGTTTTCATTGCCGCATGCGGGCCCTTCTCTAGTTGTAGCGAGCGGGGGCCCCTCCTTGTTGCGATGCTTGGGCTTCTTATTGCTGTGGCCTCTCCTGCTGCAGAGCACAGACTCCAGGCACACGGGCCTCAGTAGTTGCAGCATGTAGGCTCAGTAGTTGCAGCACACAGGCCTTAGAGCATGAGGACTTCAGTAGTTGCAGCGTGTGGGCTCAGTAGCTGTGGCACTCAGGCTCAGCTGCTCTGTGGCATGTGGGATCCTCCCAGACCAGGGCTTGAACCCGTGCCCCCTGCATTGTCTGGTGGATTCCCAACCACTGCGCCACCAGGGAAGTCCCCTGACCACTACGTTTTAGTGTATTTCATCAGCTCCACACTCCAGGCTGATGCTTTAAATATTGGAATGCCCCAGAATTCTTGCACATTTCTCTTTTCTCTATACTAGATTTTTTCTTCAGGATTTTAACCTGTTATTAACTACCATATATATTGAATTTACTTTTAAAAACTCCCTGAATATATTTCAAAAAGCTAGTTTTTCTTTCTTCCTTCCTTCTTTCCTTCCTTCCTTCATTCCTTTCTCTCTATCTCCTAAACATAAGTGTGATTGGTCCCAATGACTCCTGGCCATTTTCATTTGCATATCCCACAGGCACCTCATCATACCCCAAACTGAAATTATCCCCACCCAAACTTGATTTACCTCTGGTATTACTTATTATGTGAGTGAACAACTCAGGCTATCCAAAGCCCCGGAAATAAATCTAAAAGTCAACCTCGATTACTTTTCATGACTTGCCATAATCTTACCTCTTCATTCATCAAATTCTATAGAGTCTACCTCCTAGACAGCTACCAGATTCATCCAGCGTTCCCATAACCACTGCCAAAGACTAAAGTTTTGACACCCATTATTACTCACATGGATTACTTTTGGGAAAAACTCCACAGTACTTAGACTCTAAATGATCACATCTTTCCTTTTGTCAGGTACAGAGCTGAGCTGGAGAAGCTGAGATGCCAGGTGTCAATTAAAATAACAAACTAAAATGAAACAATCAAACCCTTAGTCACTTACTATAATAGTATAAGCAACAGGATAAAGGAGAGAAAGCACTGATTCCCCCACAGTTCCATTTTTCCCCAGGGGGTGGCACCAGTACAAAGTCAGGTGGATCAGTACAGATGTGGAGTACTGACGGAGCCCAGAACAAAGTGCTTCTGGAGGCTTTCTGAAACTGTAGGCTGGGAGAGGGGAAGGGGAGAGGCAAGGAGTAGAAAAGCACTGAGTTCGAAGTCAGAGAGAAGAAGAATATCTTCAAGATTTCTCCTCTCCTCTCTTGATAAAGGCCTCAGGAAGGCCTCTGCTCAGGCTAGGAATGTAGAAATGTGTAAGGGGGTGGCCCAACAGGGGGGCCTGAGCCTTTGGCTGCAACCCCTTTCAGAGACTGCAATGAACTGGCTGTGCACAAATGGTGTGTGGAGGGCAGCTTTTCCCTGTGAGACCCGCCAGGTAAGTCCTTTTTAAATGCCTTTAGCTGGGCCTGAAAAATTACACATAGGTGTATATATTTTAGTAAGGCACCAGGCTCCTCACCTTTTGTATTCACTTTTCACTGCAATCTTCCTTGTACTATAGACACTTGCAATTACCTATGCTTTTATGCTATGCTCCCATGTCTACTTATTCTGCTGCTTCTGCCTTGCCCATTCCCTTGACCATTTTTGGTAATATTTATCCCTTCATCATACTTCAAATCATAGTTTAGATACCAACCTCACCAGTAATCCTCCTTAACTTGCTAATTAGATTTCCTCTAGCATTTTGAGCTAGGTCAGTCATGGTTCTTAACCCTGGGTACACATCAAAAATTTCTTGTGATTCTTTGTGTCCTGGAACTAATGTTACGAAATATTATTTCAAGTTCAGTGCTTTCTAAATTTTCTTCAGTATTTACCTATGCCTTGAAAACAAGATACACTTTTTTGAAGTAGTATAGAATTTCTCCAAATAAGAATTTCTGGAAGAAAGAGATATTTTTCTGTCCTTGGTTGAGCAGATATGTGACACAAGGATTCATTTTGGAGAAATTATAATTATTAGAAAATTGCTTCTTATATTGAATAGAAATCTTACTTTAAACTTTCAGTATTTGTTCAACTTTTTGATATCGAATCCTCTTTTGTGTTTGTTTTCATAATAGGTATTCAGTTATTTGCAAACAGTACACCTAATAAGTATCCTCTCCTTCTTTAGCTCTTCTTCAAATGTGAATGGTTTCTAGATATTTTCCCACTCTGAACATTATTCTTTTGATAGGCTCCTATCTCTAAATACCTCTATAAAATGTAATCCTGTGAATGAACAAAATAAAGCTGATGTAATCTTAGTTTAATACACAGGAACTATATTAACTCCCTGATTCTGTTACTGTAATTCTTATCAGGATTTAGTACATAGTCCTATAAGTTACATTTCAAATATCTGAAAAATCCACATACATTTTAATAACTTCTTTCCCTTTAATAGTACAGATAAGTGAACTATTAAAATATGTGTGCATATTTGAAGATATAAACTAAAAGTGTTCCTTTATCATGTTCAGCAAAATACTTAGACACTAAACATTTTTATCTCTTCTACTTACATTTTTCTACTAATATTTACTTTTTATGTCAGGTATAACTTTGTGGTATTATCAGTAAAGCATATCCTGTGTGGAACATGCATTGGCATTTATTGATGCCAGGCTCTACTGAATTGAACCCAGCCAGAGGGAAAGAAAGAAAGGCACGTTCCAGGAGCGCAAAGTCTTAGGTTACACAAGTGTCAAAGGATGCTAGCACGGGGCTTCCCTGGTGGCGCAGTGGTTGAGAGTCCGTCTGCCGATGCAGGGGACACGGGCTCGCGCCCCGGTCCGGGAAGATCCCACATGCCATGGAGTGGCTGGGCCCATGAGCCATGGCCGCTGAGCCTGCACGTCCGGAGCCTGTGCTCCGCAGCGGGAGAGGCCACAACAGTGAGGGGCCCGCATAACGCAAAAAAAAAAAAAAGGATGTTAGCACAATCTCAGTGGGTGTGGTTATGCCATGAGCCATCTCTAATAAAAACTATGTTTAATACGTATTTTTACATAGGTCTTTTAAAAACTTTACCCTGAAAGGCCATGTCTCTAATTTTATGATGGAATTCATTGGGAAACTGAATTTGCTTCACAGAAATTCTGTTAAATATATTTGGATGGAATCCAATAAAGACAGAGAAATCAATATCATATATATAAATATAAATATACTTTTATGCCATTCAGTCTACCTCTTGCCTATGAAATAGAGATCATGTGAAAATCAATTTGGTCATTTCCAAGTAAGATTTAATAATCTGGTATGTCAAAAATATTTTATTAAACCTAGCTATAGTTCATCTCTAAGAAAATTACACATGAAAATTGAAGTCTCTCAGCTTGCAGAGAGTGGTACAATCATTTGCAGAATGATTTAAGGAGAAACAATGATAGTAACATTTAAGAGATATATATTTACTGTAAAACAAGGAAATGCAAGTAATTCAATGAATAATTTAAATCATATTTTTTGAGAAATCAGTTTTTGGAAAATTGCTCGTGCAAAGAAATAACTAGGGAAAGGAGAGACCCCTTTTGACCATGGTTCTGTTCTGAGAGTCTCTGGATTGGAGGTCAGACTTTCCAACATAGTGATAAGCATGGAAGGTCCTGGAGACAGACTGCCTGGGTGCAGAGCTTGGCTTCATCTCTTACTAGATACGTTGCCTTTTTTCATATTTAAAAGGAAAATAACAACTGTACCTATCCAACAAGTTTGTTGAAAAGATAAAAAGAAATATTACACCTAAAATACCTAGTGCAATGTTTGACACATAGGAATTACTCAATAAATGAAATCATTATTAGCTTTGTAAGGCTGCATAAGGCACAAAAACCTCTGTTCCTTTTCTTACTAATATGAAATATTAGTACTTTGTACTATCATAATTGCTTTGAAAATATTTTTAACCAGAGGAAACTATAAGATTTAAAAGTGTAGCTCTTTTGAATAAACTTCCTAATATAGTGCCTGTCATATAGATGGCATTAGAAAATTTTTTAATGAATGAACAGAGGGCTGGGCATTCTGAAGTTCTGAGCTTCTTCATACTCTCCACCTGGGGTTTCCCAAGGCACCCTATGAGATCACATGCTCTGGAATACCACTGGAATAGTTGTACCAAATAGTCCTTAAGTTTGGATCTCATAGGAAAAGTTGTAGCAGAACTGGTAAAAGGGCTAGATTGTGTAATCCAATTATTAGGGAGATGCATTACACTTGCAGGTGATGGGAGACAGCCCAGTAAACAGAAGCAGTTTCGGTACTGTGTCTCAACATGAGTATTTGAGGTGCCTTAATCTTAGCAAGCAGGTAAATCATGGCTTGTGGTGAATTCCAGACCAGGACTTATCCATTGATGCAGGAAGGAGTGTCATGGCATTTGCCAGACAAAAGCAGAGCCACAGACACAAATGTGTTCTAGGAAAAAGTATTGAAAAACCAAGCAAAGCAGGAACTGTGTCCTAAAGAAATGGGATCTTAGATGGGTTACTAACACAGGGACTTGGGTATAAGGAAGCAGTAAGCCCTTTACCATAGCAAATTAGAGATGGTGTTTAGGGAAAAAGAAACCATGTTTGAAGAAATGCGCCACACGAAGAAGGCTGCCTTGCAGTCAAGTGTAACATGACTCAAAGTGTTAGTGTGTTAGGCAGCAGCTTTTAAAATCCCTCTGCCTAAAGTTAAAATCCATCTTAAGGAGGAAGGAGAGCTGTATATAGGATTTAGTATCCCTTTGGAGAGAAGACGGATGCTGGAGCTTGAGATCAGGCAACCCTAAAATTCTCTACAGCATTTATAACTGGGCCTTAAAATATGTTTTATTCTTATAATGACTGCAAGAATTTTGACATCTGTTGAAATATAGCTTTTTATAATAGAGTTTTAACACTGACCTGATGCAACAATTCTTTCTCTTTAAGTTTCTTGTTGTGTTGAACATTTGCTATTAATATCCATATATTCAAATATATTCAGGAATCCTTTTTTCCCCCTTTCTGTTGAAACATATTTGGAGACTTTACACAAGAATCCTGGCAGATGACCACATTGCCCAAAATCCTTTCAAGTACACTTGATATTCTTCTAGAGAACGCAATGATTTGGCGGCTTCGGATCCACTTATACTAATGCAAGCTCTATTAACTCTCTTAATCTCTGTCACACACTTGCCAACCATGCAAGAGTTCAGTGGCATTTTCTTGCTATGTCTTCCATGATCATCCCTGGCTCTGGAATTGTTTTAGTGTCCGGTGATATGTAGCCTATACAAGTGATTTCAAACTTACTTTTTATTTTACCCTTTATCAGCAGCCAAGTCTTTGGTGGATCCTATTTCCAAATATACCTGCTACACACCTCTTCTCCTTTTCCAATAAAAACTCAGATGTCTTAAGAAATTGTGAGCATTCAGAGGAAGAATTAAGCATAATTTCTAGCCTGCAATGTTCTAAGGAAATTTCTTAGATTTTCACAATCAGAAATAATCTATCATGCTTCTGGTAACCTTTCTGAAAACCCAAGTCTGCAACAGTGTAAGCGCCCCCCCCACCTTTTTTTTTTTTTTTTTTTTTTGCAGTACGCGGGCCTCTCACTGTTGTCGCCTCTCCCGTTGCAGAGCACAGGCTCCGGACGTGCAGGCTCAGCGGCCATGGCTCACGCGCCCAGCCCCTCCGCGGCATGTGGGATCTTCCCGGACCAGGGCATGAACCCGTGTCCCCTGCATCGGCAGGCAGACTCTCAACCACTGCGCCACCAGGGAAGCCCTAAGCCCCCATATTGACAAGTCTGATTTTAGATGACTTCTATAGTTTCTCTCTGATGCTGACTTGAACAACTTGGGTATAACAAGGAGAGAAAATTGTTATTCTTATTTAAGGAGGTTAAGAATAATTTCACATATCTTTGCATTAAAAACTCTCAGAAGGCACTGATAGAAAAGATAGATTTCACTGAAGCTTTCCTAGAGGTATGGATTAGAAATCGCATTTCCTGTCACATAACAAGTCTTCCTAATAACTCCTTTCTGCCTCTCTCTGGTCACTTGTCATCTGAACCTCATCATCTGTCTCCCCACACTCACATATCCTCTCTGGCTACTGCTCTTCCTTTAGTACTCGGAGCAACTTAGTTTTCTCTTTTTTTCTGATTAGCTTCTGTAGCCATCCCCCCATTTGATGAAAACAATTGCTTTTATTTTTTCTTAAATGTCTCAAGTAGAGGTAATAAACTTAAAAAACTAATAATACATTTTTATTCTTGCAATTATTTGATAGCAAGATCATGGTCAGATCCCTACCATTATAAGTGTATGACTGATAAAATATCTCTTTTTTCTTAAAATATTGTCTATCTTTCCCAATACCAAATAAGGTCGCATTTCTTGGGGTTCAAATTGAGGACAGACTTTGAATGAATTTATGCCTCAACTCAGCTCACTCTTTCTCTGTCAATGAATCCAGACCTTGGCAATGGTAATTGGATAAAATGCTAAGTCATTGCTGATGCCAAGATTCTATGAGGACTGCATTTGCTTGACAAGCCCTCAATAGGCATGAAAGAAAATCCTACACTGTTTTCTTTTTTTTCTTCCCTCCAAATGCTTATGTTAAAAATACTGAAGGCTTGGAAATGTATTCCCAGTGTGGTTGTTCTTAATGTTGTTTAATGTAACCTGCTTCTTAGGAAAAATTACCAGGCGACATAATTGCTTTTTTGTAATATGTCATGAACACATCTATATCATATGCCTGAAATCTTTCAAGAAACAATGACATTCTAGTGGGTCTTATATATTAGAATTCCTTTCAAACACTTCATTACTTTAACACCTTTTTTGACATTCTTACTTCATAAGTCCAGGATCAACACAGACATAATTATTTATATAATTCGGAATTTTCTTATTTCCTAATTGCAAAGAATTTGGAATTTGGCAAATAAGCTTACAACAGATGTTAGGACAGATGCATACAATTTATCATCCTTAACATCAGAATCTGAACATATAATCTAAAAATGAGCACTGGTTGTTTAACATGATTGAGGAGGCCATAGATTTTTTTTCTTAATCTGATTATGCTTCTACTCTTAAAATAATGATCAAAGAGTGATTGAAATCTGATAAATTACAAGCTGAGGCTAAGGTGCCTTATTTATTATTTCCTTCTGTCAGATTTTCAGGCATAAGTCACAGAGGTAGTCCAAAGAGATAACTGATTTAAATTTATGAGCAGTCTTTTTTTTTCCAAAAAAATTATCACATTTCCATAAGCATTTAACACTGATTTGAAACTAGATCAGGAAATCTCTGCCATATGCATATAATGTTCAAAAACCTTTATCACACACACACCTACATATATATATTTTTTAATTTTTATTTTATATTTGAATATAGTTGATTTACAATGCTGTGTTAGTTTCAGGTGTACAACAAAGTGATTCAGTTATACAAATACATGTATCTATTATTTTTCAGATTCTTTTTCCATATAGGTTATTACAGAGTATTGAATAGAGTTCCCTGTGCTATACAGTAGGTCCTTGTTGATTATCTATTTTATATAGTGTGCATAAATTAATACCAATCTCCTAATTTATCCCTCCCCCCACATTTCCACTTTGGTAACCATAAGATTGATTTCTAAGCCTGTGAGTCTGTTTCTGTTTTATAAATAAGTTCATTTGTATCATTTTTTAGATTCCACATATGTGATATCATATGATAATTGTCTTTCTCTGACTTATTATACTTCACTTAGTATGATAATCTCTAGGTCCATTCATGTTGCTGCAAATGGCATCATTTCATTCTCTTTTATGGCTGAGTAATATTCCATTGTATTTACGTACACATATGTATATATGTACCACATCCTCTTTATCCATTCATCTGTCAATGGACATTAAGGTTGCTTCCATGTCTTAGCTATTTTAAATAGTGCTGCAATTAACATTGGGGTGTATGTATGTTTTCATATTATGATTTTCTCCAGATATATGCCCAGGATTGGGATTGATCATATGGTAGCTCTATTTTCAGTTTTTTAAGGAAACTCCATAGTATGTCACCTACATCCAAAGAGTTCCATTCTGAGAGTGAGTTCGTAAGTCCAATTTGTTTCTAAGTCCAACAAAGTTAACCTAGGTACCCAACTAACAAAATCGGCTATACAGTACTGTACTGTAATAGGTTTATAATACTTTTCACACAAATACTACATAAAAAACAAACATGAAAAATAAAGAAAATATTTTAATCTTACAGTACAGTACCTTGAAAAGTACAGTAGTGAAGTACAACAGCTGGCATACAGGGGCTGGCATCAAGTGAACAGGCAAGAAGAGTTACTGACTGGAGGAGGGAGAGGAGGTGGGAGATGGTAGAACTGAAGGATCATCAGCAATAGAAGATGGGGGGAAACTACAATTTCACTCACACCTGACGTTGATGGCACGGGTTCTGGTTCCTTACTGGATTCAATTCTGTCCACCCTCTTGAAAAAACAATCCAGTGATGTGGGTAGTAGCTCTTTTTTTTTTTTTTTTTTTGAGGTACGCGGGACTCTCACTGTTGTGGCCTCTCCCATTGCGGAGCACAGGCTCCGGACGCGCAGGCCCAGTGGCCATGGCTCACGGGCCTAGCCGCTCCGTGGCATGTGGGATCCTCCCGGACCGAGGCATGAACCCGTGCCCCCTGCATCGGCAGGCGGACTCTCAACCACTGCACCAACAGGGAAGCCCTACTCTCTTTTATTTAATTATTTAAAAATTAATTTTCTCAATTCAGAAAAAGAATCTTATAAACTATTTGAAAGACAAGGAACACAGAAGGAAGGAGGAGAAGCAGAAATCAGTTGTTCAGGTGTTAATAATAGACACCAAACAGATAGGAAAAGAAGAACTCTTTCCTGCAGAAGATCTCTACAAGTCATATGATGACTATTTACATCCTAATTTTAAACTGCATCAAAACATTTATAAGATGATCAGCAAATGAGGAAGACAGTTTTCTAAATCCAAATTGTGAACTGCAGTTGTTTACTGCCCATTTCATTTTCTTTGATATAGTTTTATCTTATTTTTGATAAATTGATTCAAAATTGTTCCTGTTTAAAAATAAATATTAAATAGAAAAATAATAAGCAAAAATAGAACAAAAGGAATGAATGTCTATATTAAGGTAAATAATAAACAATCGAAAAACACTACCTAAAAAAAAAAACATTGTACAGATAGGTATTTCCCTATACTATGAAATAAATCAAATAACTTGGAATGTTTGGTTTAAAACACTCAAATAATAAGCATGTTAAATAGTGGAAGTGATGGTCAACTAAAGTAAAGGTAGAGAAGATTGTTGTTGGAAGCAAGATTCCTTAGAAGCAAACAGTGAGAAAGAAGATCTGTGCAAGCAATTTATTAAGGCACTTCCAGTCAAGGATGCTTTAGTAGCCCAAGGGAAGTCCCCTGGAAAGAACAGTATAGACACAGAAACAAAAGCACACTATAGTAAGAGGAAAAGGGCAGATAATCATTAAAAGTAACTCAAGAATGTCTGAAAGTAGGAGCAATAACATCCACTGAAATTGTCTTGATCTATATATATATTCCCATAAAAGCAGATTCCAAGTTAAGGATTCAAGTGCAAATAGTTTATTTGGATGATGATCCAAGGAAAGACTGTTAAGAGAGTGGAGAAGTGAAACAGGGAAAGGAAGGAAGGAAATACAGAGTACTTTATCAAAGAATTTTCTTTTTTTTTAATCTTAAAAGATACAAAGTTTTATTAAACAAACCTGGAATCAATATTATTCGATAAATTAGACAGCAGTAAAATTTTCCTAGGGTATATATACAAATCACAGTGATTTTCATTTTGCAAGGAATTGACATGGTTTTTAATCCACATGAGAAGCTGGGATGACCCAGCAAACAATTTTCCATTGTGGGCAATTGGAGCTTAATCCCATCAATGTATAAAATGTGGATTTGCATCCTAAGAAACATTTGGTGTTTACATTCTTTTTAATTTGACACATTCTCGTGATGTGTGATTATATATCATTGTGGCTTTATATGCATATCCTTGGTAATTAAAATTGTGTCATATTTCTCTGGATATTTTTAAGATTTGTCTTTATCTTTGATGTCTGGCTAGTATGTGACTTTTCAAATTTGTCTTGCTTGAATTTGTTTAAGCTTGTTGGATCTGGATATTTTTTAAAATATTGGGAATTTTGCCAAGTATTTGTACAAAAACTTTTTTTTTCTGAATCATTCATTATCTTCAGGGATTCCAATTTATTTATATCAGACTCTTAATATTGTCCCACATAATCTTGAGGATCTGTTAGTGTTATTTCAATTTTTAAAATCTCTTTTTAAATTCAGGTTGGATCATTTCTGTTGAAATATCTTCAAGTTCACTTATTTGTTTATTTAATGTTTTTTCAGGCTCCAATCTTTTGGTAATCTCATTCCTTTTTCACTCCACATATTGACTTTTAAGTTCTTGAATTTCCATTTCCTTCCCAGATATCTGGATATATTTCATTTCCTTTCTTTTTACTCATCATGTCCTTTTTTTTTTTTTTTGCGGTACATGGGCCTCACACTGCTGTAGCCTCTCCCGCTGCGGAGCACAGGCTCCGGACGCGCAGGCTCAGCGGCCACGGCTCATGGGCCTAGCCGCTCCCCGGCATGTGGGATCCTCCCGGACCGGGGCACAAACCCGCGTCCCCCGCATCGGCAGGTGGACTCTCAACCACTGTGCCACCAGGGAAGCCCCATGTCCATCTTTTTCTTTATTACTTTGAACATATTTATGACAGGGTTTTAAAATCATTGTCTGCTATCCTAACATCTCAGTTATTATGGAGTCAGTTTCTATTGGCCACTCCTTTTTTTCTTAATTACAGCTCCATTTTTTTTTTTTTTTTGCTTCTTTCATATCTAATATATGTAATACATATATACTTAAAACATTTTATGCTGGACTTTGTGGATATGCTATAGGGATTTTGATTATATTGTCTCCCTTTAAAGGCTATTGAATTCTGTTCTAGAGAGCACCCTCACTGCAAGATGTATGGACCAACGTTTCCTGAGTGTTTCAGGTTTTTAAAGTGTTCTGTTTTTATCCCTGTGTTCCTTTAGTGTCAGTTTTTTTCTTTTTGTGAAGTCACTTACCACTCATTCATTTCCATTTTTCAAAATATTTTACTGTTATCTCTTTATTCATCTTCTTTGTCCTACAATATATGCCATTTCATGTCATTTGTGTCATTTATATGAGATTTTGGCAGGGAATGAAAGGGAAAACTTGTGTCCAATCTGTCATCTTTAAACAAATTCTTAGCTGAATTTTCTCACACTCTTTCAAATTCAAAACTTACTTCATCTACTGCACTGATTGCATTCAGTTTTCAACAGTCTTCAAGCTTTTAAGATTCATTGGCTTAAAATACTCATTTCCCTCTGGCTGGAATGCATTTCCCCACTGTCACTCCCTTCTCCTCTTATTGACATGCTATTCTTCCCTGATGGCTTGCTAAACTGTTTCTTTCTCTTGAAGCCTTCCCAATTCCTACCAAGTTAGAATTAAATGGCTTCCCAGAGCCTAAAAAATATTTATCTGTGACTTTATTTTTACACTTTATTGTATTTTGTCTGCATTATGCTTAATATTTACCTATCAGTCTCCTGAACACGCTGCAAGCTCCCTTAAGCATAGGAATAATTTGAATTCCCACAATTTTTCAGTCGTACTGAATAAAGATCTTCAGATGTGTCATATTGTTAAAGAAAAAAATTATTCTGACATGTTAAAATGGCAAAGAAGATTTTATTCAAGACTATTCCCTGACTTCCCTGGCAGTCCAGTGGTTAAGACGCCGCACCTCCACTGCAGGGGGCTCAGGTTAGATCCCTGGTCTAGCAACAGGGGAACTAAGAGCAGCAAAGCCAAAAACAAAAAGAGACCATTGCCAACAAGCACTTGAAAGGATGCGCAACATCACTAATCATTAGAGAAATGAAAATCAAACTACAATGAGGTATCACCTCACACCACTCAGAATGGCCATCATCAAAAAATCTACCAACAGGGCTTCCCTGGTGACGCAGTGGTTGAGAGTCCGCCTGCCAATGCAGGGGACACGGGTTCGTGCTCCGGTCTGGGAGGATCCCACATGCCGCGGAGCGGCTGGGCCCGTGAGCCATGGCCACTGAGCCTGCGCGTCCGGAGCCTGTGCTCTGCAACGCGAGAAGCCACAATAGTGAGAGGCCTGTGTACCTACCGCAAAAAAAAAAAAAAAAAAAAAAAAAAAAATCTACCAACAGTAAGTGCTGGAGAGGGTGTGGAGAAAAGGGAACTCTCTTGCACTGTTGGTGGGAAATGTAAATTGATAGAGCCACTATGGAGAACAGTATGGAGGTGCCTTAAAAAACTAAAAATAGAACTACCATACGACCCAGCAATCCCACTACTGGGCATATACCCTGAGAAAACCGTAATTCAAAAAGAGTCACGTACCACAATGTTCATTGCAGCTCTATTTACAATAGCCAGGACATGGAAGTAACCTAATTGTCCATCGACAGATGAATGGATAAAGAAGATGTGGCACAGCTATTACAACCAGTTATTACAGCCAGCTTAACTGAATTAGTAGACAGAGAATATATCTTTCCTAGTAAATCTGTAATTTTTTTGGGGATCCTCTTCATTGGCCAAATATACATTGTAAGCTTAACCTGAACTAAGAGTGTATGAGGAAAAGGCAAGTCTGGGTACTGTAATCCAAGAAAGAGGAAATTAATTCTGGCTTGTTATCAACAAACAAGCAAATAATGTATATAGGAAGAAGGTGGCGTATACAGGAAGAAGGTGACATACAGTGACAGAGAGGCAAGGCTATGGAAGGAAAACAAAAAGTGAAAAATGAGAATAATGGGAGTAGAGTAAAGAAAGTAAATATAAGATGGACATTAAAAAAGATTTTTTAAATATGATCATAATCAGAAGATACATGTGTATATATAATCTTATATATATGACATATATGTAAATGTAAGATACATATATACTAATGCCATGTATATATATTTGCATAAGGTATGCATGTGTGTGTATATGTATACACATATATGAAAGATACATGGATTTATTTTTTTAACCTAATGGTAAATTTACCATAGCAATTAATGTTTAGTAATGATCGAAAATCTGAGTAGAGTATGCCCTCCTCAGATTCCTTTTCCTTGCCAAGCTAGTTGGCTTGATTGGATGCTGCAATAAATAAAACAGAAGGTAGCTTATTCTCCCCTCTCAAATATGCATTTGCTCTCTCAGACTGCTAGGAAAGATACATTCACTAAGTGGAAAGGGAGATATACATATATATTTTTAAAGTAGACACATAATAAACATGCATTAATATGTCTAAATTTTTTGCTTTAACCTTAGCTAATTTCAAAATTGGAAACAGTGGTGCTAACAAAAATAACAGATTTGTGCATGGCTGCATATGGTTGCTATTTTATTATATATAAAACACGGCAAACCATTTTGAAGTAGATGAGGGCTAAAGGTTGAGTGGTTGTAATGAAGCAAAATTGCAGGTTCCCAAGGGCAGGGTGGAAAAGCAAATGAACTGTGTTTTTAGTTCCTTAGAAATTATTTTGGCAATTAAGAGGTGTTCATATATGTGGTTTGACTTCAATCAGGGCACCCAGTGGAATACCCAGACATTTCTTAATGTATGTTGGCCATTATTTCAGAAATTATAAAAGGGATATAAATGCTAACACGCACATTTCCAGTAATACAGCTTTCAGTCCCTGTACCATCATTGTAGAAATGTATTATGCGGCGTCTTTAAACCCAGCTTGCTCTGCAAGGTCAATGCAACCAGCAATTCCTTCCTTGCAGAGTAACCATTTTATTAGGTAGCGTGGAAGTCAGAGCTCCTTATTTCATTAAATGGCAATTAAGTAATTTAAAAATAATACTAAGCTTCTTAATCAGCTTGTTTTGCCATGTGTTCCACAAGGGACCTTGGCATTCTTTAACACTTAATAAGAAAAGTGCTTCATGAATACAACCAAGGCTTTTAAGCTTTGAATTTTCCTGCCAAACCAGAGGTTTTAAAACATTTCTCTTATGAAAGTGTTCTTTTAAAATGCATTCTCCCTCAACAAGAGAAAAGATTTTAGTGAGTTAACGAGGTAATTATCTATGGTTAGGTAGAGCATATGTTATTTTACAGTAGTTTAGACAAAAGTCACATCCTAGATGAGTAGTTATGAGTGTGAGCAAATAAAAACCCTTACAAATATCTATTAAATCATTTTGTTGTTTTACCTTAAATATATAGAATTTGAAACTGTCTTTGGAGAAAACTGTACCTTAGGTAACCGTTTGAGTTATCTTTTGCTACATAACAAACCACCCCAAAGCTTAGTGTCTGAAATAACAACAATAATTTATTCTGGCCCCAAATACTCAGTTTAGGCAGGGTTCAACAGGGACAATATTTCTGCACTATGCGGTGTCAGCTTGTGTGGCTAAAATAGGGGCTAGAGGATTCACTTTTAAGATGGCTCACTCACATGGCTGGCAAGTTGGTGCTGGCTTTCAGCTGGGAGTCTGGCCAGTGCTGTGGACCCTGGTTCCTCTCTAAGGAGTGCTTGGGCCTCCTCAGAGCATGGTGTCCAGGTTTCAAGAGCAAGCACCCCATGAGAATCAAGTGGAAGCTGTATTGTCTTTTTGGACTTAGGTTAGGAAACAACATAGCATCCCTTTTGCCAGACTCGAAGGGATGGAAACCAGACCCCACCTCTCAGTGGGCAAAGTTTCAAAGTCACATTGGAAAAAAGTGGAATAGGAGATACTATTATAGATATTTTTGGAAAATACTATCTGTCCCAATATTCATAATAATGTTGGAAATAAATTTAAGACCACGTGACAAAAAAGAAATACATTCCATTCGCTAAGAGTAACAAGAAAAGAAATTTTTTAGACTTTAATTTGTTGGTCTTTGTTCTAATCTACCAGGTATTCAGTATAATATAGTGGAAAGGGGAATGTGTGTTAGAGTCCAACACTGTATTCTAAATCCTCTGATGACTAGATAGGAGACTCTAGGAAAGCCACATATGTTCTCTGAGCCCTTTGCTATTCATTATTAAAATTAAGTCTAACCACAACTATTTTGCAGGGATATTTGCAGTACAGATTAAGTGAGGTGATGATATAAAGAACTTTGACGAGTCATTGATTTTTGTCTGAAGTAAATATGTTAACAGTATCACTGTGTTGTTATCAAATAAGATGAAGGCAATGATAATTTTATATCAAACAAAGCAATGCCCCCAAATTACCCCAGTATATCTTAACAACCTTGATAATATACAGAGGAGGTGTCTACAGGTTACTCACATTGGATTAGTTTGAAAGACTGAATGTCAACCTACATGATATCTAGTATCCTGTATCCTGATACTCCAAGTACCTGGCTCCTCATATTGCTGAAAGGAAAAACACTGTAAACTAAACAATTTTTTTCTAGAATATGGAAGAAATAAAATCACCTATCACAAAAATATGTTAAAATATTTTTGCTGTTGTTATTACTGTTAATCCACAGTTAAAATGGATCTGGATGGATCAAGTATCCTAAATGATAAACTGAATAGCTCACTGTAGTCTTCAACTTATTTGCCAAACACCTATGGAACAGTTTATAAACATGTCATTATCTAATTATATATGCTGGTATTCAATAACTTATATAGATGATCATGTGATCATGTTCAAAAGTCAAAATGCCCAAATCAATCTGTCTTGTCCTATACTAATATGCAATTTATCAAATTCCTCGTATTTAATCATAAGCCTATCTTTTAACATACCCTACTCCTCACTCACATACACAGAGCCATATTAAGTTTCAGAACAGCAGAAAGCAAACATGGAAGTGATTTTCAGTTTTTAACCTATCTGTATATCCTAGAAATGCTACATCAAATCCATACCATGTATACACTTAATGCATTGTTAACTCCTTTCTATCTGGTTTTGAAGGAGGAAAGAAACCTTCCAGTTTGTACTTAAGACAGAGTATACAGACCTAGTTATTTATTTACAAGATGGTGAAAATCATGGTACATATGATAGCAACTTGTATGATTACATTAAAATGTTTTCTAATGATAACAATGACCATCTGTGTCAACACAACAGTTTATTCCAGTATATCCTTCCACAGGATAAGACTATAAATTAGTATATAACCTCACCCTTTACTTCAGAAAATACCTGCAAATATTTTTCCAGGCAGTTTGTTATGAAGACATTACAGTGTCTACCAATATTAAGATATTATGTCACAAAGCAGGTTAATTCTTAATCAGTTTCTTGAATGACTCTTCCTAAACTATCAAGCTCAGACTTCAATATTGTCTCCCTTCCCCTTCTCTTCTATCTCTGTCTCTGCCTCTGTCTGTCTGTCTCTCTCTCTCTCTATATATATGTATAGTGTGTACATTTCTATACATACATGTATAAACACATTTATAAATAAATATAAATGCATATAAATGTATATAAACATATACTTTATGAGCAAATATTAAATATATAACACTATATAGAGATATATTTATGTATTTATTTCCTTGAACTCTCCTTTCTGAAACACAGAAAAGATTCATTCAAGGTGGTATTCTCCCTCAGTAGTCTAACATTCTAAGCTTTGCTAGATAAACAGATTTTTCTATGGTGTTTTTTTGGAATATACATGGTTAAGAGCATTATTGACAGTTTTTGTTTGTTTGTTTGTTTGCGGTACGTGGGCCTCTCACTGTTGTGGCCTCTCCCGTTGTGGAGCACAGGCTCCGGACGCGCAGGCTCAGCGGCCATGGCTCACGGGCCCAGCCGCTCCGCGGCATGTGGGATCTTCCCGGACCGGGACACGAACCCGTGTCCCCTACATCGGCAGACGGACTCTCAACCACTGCGCCACCAGGGAAGCTCGACAGTATTTTTTAATGTTATTTATGCAACCGCATTATAATGTCTTAATATGATATGTAAAATTTCTACTTTATTTCCATGAATTGAGAAATACTTTAGGGATTTTATAGAAAATTCCAATTGTTACTGCCTCAAATTTTTACAACTTGAAATTAATAAAAAGCTATTTAAGACTTCACTTATTTAAGACTTTTATAAGTGATTATAAAAACATTAGCAATTTTGTTGGACTAAAACCAAGAAAAATAAATTTCATAGAATAAATATGTTTTTTGTTAAATATGTACCTTTAACACTCATTCAACTATTACTGAAATATTAACAGAACCCTCTAGATCTGTTCAGTTATAACCACCTTCAGTAATCTTTGTTATTCTGTCCACTCTCAGTCATATAAAATTATAAATTACACACATTTTTCAGTTTTGTTATTATGGAAGTTTACTGTCAGGATAAAGGATAGAACATCCTTTATTTAGCAGTTCGGAGCTTCCAGTTGTACTCTTGCCCTGTTCCTCTCCAAAAACATATATGTTTGTTGTGGTCCTTTTAGTGAAAACAAGCCAATTTTCCATAATCATATAATTTTTGCTTACATGAAACATCAGATACCCCAGTAATGGCAAATTATTGAAGTGCTTTTGAGCATTGATGCTCTTCTTTTTTTCAGGAGCTATCTTCTATCTGAGTGAAGTATGGCAGGTTTGACAGAGTAATTATGGATAGTTTTTAGTCAGCTCTGGACAACAGGGCTTGAAACAGAGATGATCAGGCTGATGCTGGGACAGAAGTATGTGTGAATACAATCACATGTTCACATTGATAGAACAGTGATTGTATCTAAAATTTTAGTGTTTACTTTGCAAAATATGTTTTGCCTATTTAACCATGTTGATATGGATTTTTTTTTACTTACATTTCTTAAACCTTTTATTTTATATTGGAATATAGCCAATTAACAATGTTGTGATAGTTTCAGGTGCACAGCAAAGTGACTCAGCCGTACATAAACATGTATCCATTCTCGCCCAAACTCCCCTCCCATCCAGGGTGCCACATAATGTTGAGCAGAGTGCCCTGTGCTATACAATAGGTCTTCATTAGTTATCCATTTTAAATATAGCAGTGTGTACATGTCAATCCCAAACTCCTTAGCTATTCCTTCCCTCTACCCATCCCCCCTGGTAACCATAAATTCATTCTCTAAATCTGAGAGTCTGTTTCTGCAAGGATCAACATGGATTTTTTAAAACAAATAATGATCTATTTCTGGCAATTATGTCCTATTTTCTGCCTACAAATAATAGGGACTATCAGAAACTACTGCTACATACTTTTGTTGAATAACTACTCTTTTTGGGAATGAAAACATTTCTACTTTTAGTCATCAAAAACTTCTCCAAGCCAGTATTTTTGTTTCTTTCTCATCTTTTCACATTTTTATATAAATGAACAACCAAAAATAGGTGCTCAATGATAATTATTCTTAAACCAAAATCATTGGTTTTGATAGGTAGTCTACTAAAATCAGCAGGTTTATATCAAATTCCTTCATATAGCGAGTCAATTCATTCAGCTATTTAGAGGAACAGTTTGCTCATAATCAATCCTGGCAGGTGCACTAAGAAACCAAGCTGCTTAGAAGCAGATAATCCATGAGAGTTGTATTCATTTTTTTCCACACTGTTGTAAAGACTACTGAAAATTTCCAAGCCCAGCATTTCACTGTCCACATTTTTGGTGTAACACCTCTGATTATGCAACTGAGAACCTGCTCATAAGGTAGAACAGGAATAGGACTATTCCACAAAAGAGGAGAATGCCTGTATGCATGCATGACCCAATGTTGACACAATGCTTGGGAGAGAGCAGGCTATACATATTTATTTAAATTGAATATTTAGTAAATTCAAATTTAAATATTTTTTACATTAATGAATATTACCCACTTTTACGTAGTTGTTTGGATGATCTTTAATTCCAGTAAGAGTTAATGAAAAATTGATATTATTTTGAAAGCAAAATATGCTACATTCAGCCAATGTTTAAGAATAAAAGCAATACTAAAAACTAGTTTTTCAGAAGTCCAACTCTCCAATGCCCTGCTCTCTAATTCCTATCCCAAATTAGATGAGAGAAACAGAATCTAGGGAAGACTTGAAATAAGATAATTAATCAGTTATCTATTGCTGTGTAACAAAACTTAGCAGCTTAAAACACTGATTTTTGTGGGTCTGAAATTTGGCAGTAGCTTAGTGAGGTGGTTTTGTCTCAGAGACTCTAACGAGGTTGTCAAGATGTTGGCTGCAACTATAGTCATCTGAAACCTTATTTTAGGCTAAAAGATCCCCTTCCAAGGGTTGCTGGCAAAAGTCTCCAGTTCCTTGCCACAGGGATCTCTCCATAGGGATGCTTGAGTGTACTTATGACATGACAGCTTGTTTCCACCAGAACAAATAATCCAAGAGAAAGATAGCATAGAAAAAGTTACAATGCCCTTTGTATCCTACTCTCAGAATCCACACACCATCATTTCTGCTGTATTTTATTGATCATACAGACCAAACCTGATACAATGTGGAAGGGAACTACTACACAAGTCTGTGAATATCAGAAGCATTTGGTTATTACCTTGGAAGTGGGCTAAAACAATATTCAATATGTAATATCACCTTCCATGTATTTTACAAATCTTATTTTAAGAACAAAATGAATAAGGAGGATTCTGTATATTCTTCCAGGTTGTCTATTTACTGGCATAGAGTTGCTTGTAGTAGTCTCTTAGGATTCTTTGTATGTCTGCAGTGTTTGTTGTAACTTCTCCTTTTTCATTTGTAATTTTATTGATTTGAGTCCTCTATGTCTTTTTCTTGATGAGTCTGGCTAAAGGTTTATTAATTTTGTTTACCTTCTCAAAGAACCAGATTTTAGTTTTACTGATCTTTGGTATTATTTTCTTTGTTTCTATTTCATTTATTTCTGCTCTGATCTTTATGATTTCTTTCCTTCTGCTAACTTTGGGTTTTGTTTGTTCTTATTTCTCTAGTTCCTTTAGGTATAAGGTTAGATTGTTTATTTGAGATTTTCTTGTTTCTTGAGGTAGGCTTGTATAGCTACAAACTTCCTTCTTAGAACTGCTTTTGCTGCATCCCATAGGTTTTGGATCATCGTGTTTTCATTGTCATTTGTCTCTAGACATTTTTTGATTTCCTCTTTGATTTCTTCAGTGATCTCTTGGTTATTTAGTAACGTATTGTTTAGCCTCCATGAGTTTGTGCTTTTTACATATTTTTCCCTGTAATTCATTTCTAGTCTCATAGCGTTTTGGTCAGAAAAAATGCTTGATATGATTTCAATTTTCTTAAATTTACTGAGGCTTGATTTGTGACCCAAGATGTGATCTATCCTGGAGAATGCTCCATGCGCACTTGAGAAGAAAGTGTAATCTGCTGTTCTTGGATGGAATGTCCTATAAATATCAATTAAATCTATCTGCTCTATTGTGTCATTTAAAGCTTCTGTTTCCTTATTTATTTTCATTTTGGATGATCTGTCCATTGGTGTAAGTGAGGTGTTAAAGTCCTCCACTATTATTGTGTGACTGTTGATTTCCTCTTTTATAGCTGTTAGCCGTTGCCTTATGTATTGAGGTGCTCCTATGTTGGGTGCATATATGTTTATAACTGTTGTATCTTCTTCTTGGATTGATCCCTTGCTCATTATGTAGTGTCCTTCCTAGTCTCTTGTAACATTCTTTATATTAAAGTCTATTTTATCTGATATGAGTATTGCTACTCCAGCTTCCTTTTGATTTCCATTTGCATGGAGTATCTTTTTCTGTCCCCTCACTTTCAGTCTGTATGTGTCCCTAGGTCTGAAATATATATGGGTATATTGGGTCTTGTTATATATGGGTCTTGTTTTTGTATCCATTCAGCAAGCCTGTGTCTTTTGGTTGTAGCATTTAATCCATTCACATTTAAGGTAATTATCGATATGTATGTTCCTATGACCATTTTCTTAATTGTTTTGGGCTTTTTTTTTTTTTTTGGTAGGTCCTTTTCTTCTCTTGTGTTTCCCACTTAGAGAAGTTCCTTTAGCATTTGTTGTAGAGCTGGTTTGGTGGTGCTGAATTCGCTTAGCTTTTGCTTGTCTGTAAAGCTTTCGATTTCTCCATTGAATCTGAATGAGATCCTTGCCCGGCAGAGTAATCTTGGTTGTAGGTTCTTCCCTTTCATCACTTTAAGTATATCATGCCGCTCCCTTCTGGCTTGTAGAGTTTCTGCTGAGTAATCAGCTGTTAACCTTATGGGAGTTCCCTTGTATGTTATTTGTCTTTTTTCCCTGCTGCTTTCCATATTTTTTCTTTGTCTTTAAATTTTGTCAATTTGATTACTATGTGTCTTGGTGTGTTTCTCCTTGGGTTTATCCTGTATGGGTCTTGCTGCACTTCCTGGTGCATGAGGCTATCTAAGATTCTTGTGTAAGTTTCCTGATTGGAGGGACTGGTGATGGATACAGCTGACTGTTTCTATCGTGGGCAAGCTCAGTATAACTTTAATCTTCTTGACTGTTGATGGGTAGGGCTGGGTTCCCTCCCTGTTCGTTGTAATGGAAATAAAAACAAAAATAAACAGATGTCCCATTTGTTTGAGTCTTGCTGTGCAAAAACTCAAAAGTTTTGCACAGCAAAGGAAACCATAAACAAAGTGAAAAGACAATCCATAGAATGGGAGAAAATATTTGCAAATGATGTGACCAACAAGAGATTAGTCTCTAAAATTTACAAACAGCTCATGTGGCTTAATATCATCAAAACAAACAACCCAATCAAAAAATGGGCTGAAGACCTAAATAGACATTGCTCTAAAGAAGACATTCAGATGGTCAAGAGGCACATGAAAAGATGTTCAACATCCTAATTATTAGAGAAATGCAAATCAAACTACAATAAGATATCATCTCACCCAGTGAGAATGGCTATCATCAAAAAATCCACAAACAATAAGTGCTGGAAAGAGTGTGGAGAGAAGGGAACTGTCCTACAGTGTTGGTGGGAATGTAAATTGGTACAGCCACTGTGGAGAACAGTATGGAGGTTCCTTAAAAAACTACAAATAGAGCTACCATATGATCCTGCAATCCCACTCATGGGCATATATATGGAGAAAAACATGGTCTGAGGGGATATATGCACCCCAATGTTCATTGCAGCACTATTTACTATAGCCAAGATATGGAAGCAACCTAAATGTCCATCAACAGACGAATGGATAAAGAAGATATGGTACATATATACACTACAATATTACTCAGCCATTAAAAACAATGAAATAATGCCATTTGCAGCGACATGGATGGTCCTAGAGATTGTTATACTGAGTGAAGTAAGTCAGACAGTCCTATGATATCACTTATATGTGGAATCTAAAAAAAACAATGATAAAAATTAACTTATTTACAAAACATAAACAGACTCACAGACTTAGAGAATTAACTTATGGTTACCATGGGGAAGGGTGGGGGAAAGGGATAGTTAGGGAGTTTGGGATCGCCATGTACACACTGCTATATTTTAAATAAATGACCAACAACAACCACAAAAAAGATAAAGTTCTGGAGATGGATGGTGGCAATGATTGCCAAACAATATGAATAGACTCAGTGTCACAGAACTGTAATTTAAAATGGTTAAAATGGTAAATTTTATGTATATTCTACCCACCATTAAAATGTTTTTAAATTGAAAAAGAAAAAACAATAAATATTAAAAAAAATATTCTAGAGCATCTTCTTTTCCCACATTCATATGGAGTATAGATTAGGTATAAATACAGTTATAGGTATGTATTTATACAGGTAGATAGCTACATAATCAGATTATTTTCCCTTTCGATGACTTATAAATGAGATGGATTATCTTATACTTTCCAAGAAGTACCTAAACTTGATTTTTTGGGAGAACCTTGACTTAGTCAAGAGATATTATGTCAAACTTGCCTACTCTCCACTGTTTATAAAAACTATTTTTGAGTTATCTATGTCAATGGAAATAGGACAGGTGGCACTGTGGGTTCAATATGTGTATTCACTCTCTTATAAATACTATTTTATCTTCCTTAATATCAACTTGACAATAAGTATACAGATGGATATATATGTGATAGATATTATACATTTCAATCATGAATTTTCTTTTACTTTTCATATTTTGATCACTTGATCATTTTGTATCTGTTAACATTGACTGCTAGTTTTTTACCAAGATCCAAACTCTTCTTCTAATAAAATTTTCATATTTTTACTAAGCAACAGGGATATGTGGAATAAAGACCAATTCTCCTAACCTCCCTTGCAACCATGTGTAACTATGTTCTGTTGAGTGGGATATAAGTAAATATGTTTTGCACAAGAATTATTCTTACAGGGAGAAGCTACATGCTTATTTACATATTTCTCCCTCCTAATATTGGAATGGGGATGGCATACCTAGAACTTAGAGAGCCATCTAGGACTATGAAATAGATCTCTTATGTTTCAAATGCTAAGGCAATAAGAGAAAGCCTAAATCCTGGTTGATCATAGAGCTACCATATCTGTCCTTGACCTTAGACTGTTTACTTTTAACTGTTAATATAGAGGCAAAAAAATACCTGTCTATCATTTTTGGATTTTGGTTTCTGACATCAGATTATGATTATAGGTACTAAATATTTGTTAAGAAGATATTTACCAGATAACTAATTGCTATACACACGCACACCCTCTCTCTCTCTCACACACACACACACACACACACACACCAGCTGAGCCTTAAATCTTTACTACCATAAGGTCATTGTTGGAATTTTGAGTCAATCTTAATATCTTCTTAAGTACACCTACCATTGTGAGGATAGGAAATCTCACCTTTTCAGGAGAAATGGAGATATAGTTCAAGTGGAAGAGAAAAAAATATTTTTCTATAAAGCAAAGAATTGATGTAATACAGGACAGATTACTATTATGTGTTTATTATTGGCATATGACAGTTTACATGTGTATCTGAGTTGATATAGGCATAAATATGGAATATTTAAATCATATTTCTCTTCTGAATAAACATCCAGGTTTGTGAGGAGTACCAAATTTAACTGAATAAAAATTAAGTGAATAAAATCAATATTTGGTTAATAAAATCATATTTCATAGTACTGTATAACACAAAGAAGTATACACTATATTCGGAATATATTCACTCAAAAACCACCTACTGAGTATATGTGTGGAATAAAAATTTTAAAGTCCTCATTTTGGATCTCAAGAAGTTCACAGTCTAATAAATAGAATGGAGAAGTATTGATTAAGATATATCTTTTTACTCTTTAACTTTACATTAAGAAAATTATCTTTTGCTGTTCTCCTCTGAAATTTACTATTTCATGGAACCTCTACTATGGTTTTACCCATATAGAACTATAGTCACTATTTGTTAACATGTTGATTATACACACAATTGCATTCATCCAAAATAAAAATCAGTATTAAAAGCATTGATCACTGCGTCTCCATCTCCCATTTCACTAATTTCTGAGATATTGCATAAACCACTAGTCTGTCTTTCAGTATAAAAACCTTTCACTAAAAGATGAAAAATTTGATGACGTACCTAAGTATATATCTATTTATCTGAAAACATATATATCTATATCTGTATTTATCCTTGTATCGATGCTCCATATGCAAACGGGAAAAAAAGTCACTCTAAAAAGTAGAAGTCTACGGTTGTACCATGGTTTCATTTATATCCCTTCCAAGGAAACATGAAGAAACTATATAAATACTATGACTGCAAAGCAAGCTTGTGTTAAGAATACTGGTTGCTAACTTTCAGAACTTTATCTTCAAAACAAAAGCTATTCCATAAAGAATAGCTCATACACTACTTCCTGACGTATATATTAGATAATATTCATACCGTATATAAAATTATTTGGAGTTACATAAGCATTGGTAGTCATATATGTGTGAACTATAAATATGAGTTTTTATAAAAAAGAAAATAACATTTTTTATAGAATTAGTGGATGTGAATCTAAATATATATATATATATATAAAATGTACACATTTCTATGTATATACTTGTCCTGTATATACCACAACTTTATACTAAGCAGGCTGGGAGATACGAATAACCACTGTTGGTTAGAACTCCACGCTTCCACTGCAGGGGCATGGGTTTGATCCCTAGTCGGGGAAATAAGATCCCTCAAGCCACTCAGTGCAGCCAAAATAAATAACCACAGTTTCATAATTTAAAATTTCCTCTAGCAATCTTAATTATCCTAACCAATTGGAAGTTGAATCCATGTGAAAAGCCTCCAGGACACATAAGTCACTTTCATGAGGTCCCAGGGGAACAATCACTTATGTTCAGTCAAATATGTTTTGTACAACAATGTCAAGACACTTCAGAGCAGTCATCCTAAAGTAATAAATATGATGAATTCTCAACATTGATCTAATTTTCCTCTATGATGGTATGGGGACAATCATACTACCAAAACTCATAGTTTTTTATTCACTTATTTCATTTATTCATTATTCACATGTGCTATTTTCCTCAAATTGAGCACTGACAAGCAGTATCTTAGATGCTTTGGGTACTTCAGTGAACAAGGTCCCACCATCTTCAACACAGGGTAAGTGTCCCATTGGGTATGTGTAATAATTTTTCAAGAGATACTCAGGCACACACAGCTTAAAGGTGTTGATTTTGAGATACCCACTTTTGTCTGTACTCTCTTCCAAAACTAATTCTCCTGAGAAAACATGTGTTTTTTGTCCTTTCCTATTTCACCTTTACAAATTTCCATCTCTCCCATTCTAAAAGGAAGGTATATTCCTCACACATTCCCTAATATTAACAGAGTGCATTGCCCAGGGGTATGAAACCCCTGGAGGCCAAAAAATAACAATTTGTATATTGGTTTCAGTAGTGAGAAAGTGAATGACTTTAATGAGTGAGTAACAAATCACTTTGTAAAACAGGAGGTTTCCAACTCTTTGCTTTCAAGAAAATTGGAGAACATCACACTGTCAGCTAATAAATTATTAAAAATAATCTTTAATGATAGAACACTGTGATTTTTTGCATATAATTCATATTGTAACCAAAATAATTGAGTTACATTGCTATAACAAGATTCCTTCAAATTTCAACTACTTTTGTCATGTACATAAAACTTCTCAGGACTCAGATCTATAAATTTAAAACAAGATATAGTAAAAT
The DNA here is from genome assembly GCF_964374135.1 of Grampus griseus. NCBI lineage: Eukaryota > Metazoa > Chordata > Mammalia > Artiodactyla > Delphinidae > Grampus > Grampus griseus. The sequence goes on from NC_138997.1 coordinate 66,682,457, forward strand.
AATTAACAATGAAAACTTACCATTCTAGTATGTTGTATGAACTAATTAGATGGAACTAATCCATTTAAGTAAAAATACATTCCAAAGTAATAATTTCGTTCATAATAATTGTTTATTTAAATTAACTATTAATTTAACTTAGAATTGATTACATAAATTATTAATATATACTAAATGTATGGATAGTAATGTCAGCTGCATACTGATAAAAATTATAATATTAACTCAATCTAAAAGGGTAAATTTTAATATGGAGAGGATTATAATGGGAAAAAATGTATTGGATAAAATGTATAACATAAAAATATGGGGGCTACCCTGGTGGCGCAGTGGTTGAGAGTCCGCCTGCCGATGCAGGGGATGCGGGTTCATGCCCAGGTCCGGGAAGATCCCACATGCCGCGGAGCAGCTGGGCCCGTGAGCCATGGCCACTGAGCCTGCGCGTCCGGAGCCTGTGCTCCGCAACGGGAGGGGCCACAACAGTGAGAGGCCCGCGTACCGCAAAAAAAAAAAAAGTAATATATTACACTATGGTAAAATTCTGTGAGTGAAATAGTACAGAAAAAGTAGCACAAAGAGAATATAAGCACTAATTAAAACTAAATACGTAAAATCCATAAAAATGATACATGTAATAATTTTGTTTTAAAATGCCAATATTTACAATAGGATGGAAATTATATCCTTTGCCACTATTGAAAACATAATACATACTTTAGCTATCAATTTATAAATGTAAGGGAGGTATATACATTTACAAAATGTTGTTAGTGACAGCACAATGAAAACTTTGAAAACCACTAAAAGAAACTGCTTCCTTTAAAGAGGTTACCTATGAGGGGAAATGAAATTTTTGAGACAATACTGAGAATTGATATGGTTGCAGTTTGCCTAGCACAGTGTCAATAAACAATATATTTCCACTTTCCTATTATTAATATTGAAGTAAAAAAGACTTAAAATTTGAGACATTTTAAATTTCTGGATAATGGAGAATAAATTCGTATCACTATGATTTATATCTACTAAGTAGTGCCTATATGATTCCATTGAATTAGCTTGATGTATTTTTTTTTTAATAAATTTATTTATTTATTTTTGGCTGTGTTGGGTCTTGGTTGCTGCGCATGGGCTTTCTGCAGTTGCAGCGAGCAGGGGCCACTCTTCGTTGCGATGTGCGGGCCTCTCATTGCAGTGGCCTCTCTCATTATGGAGCACAGGCTCTAGGCGTGTGGGCCCCAGCAGCTGTGGCACGTGGGCTCAGTAGTTGTGGCTCGTGGGCTCTACAGCACAGGCTCAGTAGCTGTGGCGCACAGGCCCAGTTGCTCCGCAGCATGTGGAATCCTCCCGGACCAGGGCTGGAACCCATGTCCCCTGCATTGGCAGGCGGATTCTCAACCACCGTGCCACCAGGGAAGTCCCAGCTTGATTTATTTTTTTTTAATTTTTTCTTTCAAACAGTTCTTTCAGTATTGAGAAAATATTGTAATTAAGAGAATTCAAAATGGATACTTTACATGGTATATTAGTAAGGATTCTCCAGACAAATAGAACCAATTGGATGCATATATATAGAGAAAAAGAGATTTATTTTAAGGAATTGTTTCATGTGATTGTGAAGGCATGATGGGTTCAAAATATGCTGGGCGGGGGCATTTAACAGGCTGAAGACAGGCAGTCTGCTGGAGAACCAGGAAGAGCTGATGTTGCAAATGTAGTTCAAAGGCAGTTTGCTGACAGAATCCCCTCCACCTTAGGAGGAGGTCAGCCTTTTGTTTTATTGTCTTTCAACTGATTAGGTGAGATCTGCCCACATTATGGAGGGCGATATGCTTTACTCAAAGCCCACTAATTTAAATGTAAACATTATCCAGAAATACCCTAAAACAGACATCCAGAATAATAGTTGACCATATATTTGGGTGCCATGGTTCAACCACACTCACCATAAAACTAATCATCCACTATGGCTATATTAGATTATTCCCAGAACAATCACCTAAGGTAGATATAATAATATTCATTGTACACATAAGGAAACCAAGCTATAAAGCTTAAGAGACTTCCCAATGTCAAATAAAACCCAAATGTCTTTGAATGTAAAGACCTCTCTCTCTGCAATGGGAGAATTATTTATCATGAAAATAAATCTTTCAGTAATGAACGTGAACAAATGAATTGTTTGTGAATTAAAGTTTGAATTTCAAAAAGAAAAAAGAAATCCTCTTGCTTTTGTAAAGAAACTCCATTTTAATTTGTTTGCTTGCTTGTTACTTAATATGGTAGGCTTAGGAAACTTGTAGACTGGCTTTCACGAATGGAAAAGAATGCCAGGATGGATCATTCCATCCCCGTACATCTCTCACTTTCACAAAACTTCCCTTTGTAATAAGCCAAAACTATTGTTTACTAGTCTTAGTTCTTTTAAAAATGATACAAAACAGTCAAATGTTCCTTTTACACATGAATACTTAAAAATTAAAGACGGTTAATACGTACCCCTTGACTAGTTACTTTTCTAGGTTAAACAGCCTGAGTTTTGTCGACCATTTCAATGATATGGTTGGAAGGACATTTATCCTGATGCCTGCTCCACCACTCCACCTACAAAGTGTCCTAGTTTCCCCTCCTCATGTGGTTTGGTTACAGCTGATACACATCCAGCTGCAACATTTACGGTCAGCAATTCTACATGTTAGAATTCTACATAATTACATGTATTAGTCTGCTTGTGCTGCTATAACAAATACCATAGACTGGGTGGCTTAAACAACAAACATTGATTTCTCACAGTTCTGGAAGCCAGAAGGTCCATGTTCAAGGTACCAGCCAATTCTGTTGCTGCTGAGGGCCTTCGTCCTGTCTTGTAGACTGCCAACTTTTTGCTGTACTCTCACAAGGTGGAGAAAGAGTGATCTTTCTTTTTCTTACTCTTCTTATAAAGCCACTAACTGAATCATGAAACCCCACCCTTATGACCTCATCTAACCCTTATTACCTCCCAATGGCCCCATCTCCAAATACTATCACATTGGAGGTTAGGGTTTCAACATACGAATTTTGAGGGGACACGATTTAGTCCATAGCAATGTATAAATTTATAGTATCTGGGTTCTAATCAAAGAGTAAATAGCAAAGTTAAAAGCAAGTGCATTCTTCTGGATTATATAAACTTTGGGTAAGCCACTGTCCAGTAGATTTCTGTCTGGTAGTAATGATAATCCCCACAGTTATCAGTTATTGGTTTGTAGAACATTAACAAGTTTTGTGGCTAAACTAACATTCCTATTTTAACACTGACCTTTTAAATTGCTTATAAATACCCACCTCTTTAAATTCTTTTTAGATCAGGCTTACTATCTTACTGGTTCCATCAATAATGAGTTGAATGAAATCTTTACCATATGTCCACTTTATATATTTATGAGAATCATGTTTTTAACTTTTTAAAAACTAAAGTTTGAAAACATGAAATTTGGCATAAGGTTTAAACTATGTTACTGAGTTTTTTCATTAGTGATTGTCCCAGTATAGTTTTATCTTTCGAGCTCAGATAGAAAACATCAGTTAAAAATGAGTTTCTGCCATATAATCTAATATCATTGACCCATATGTGTACAAAAGAGAAAGTAAATGTCTTAGTCCAAGAAAAAAATGATTAATAAACTACATACTGAGAATATACTTTTCCAGAAGGCTATGGCTAAACTTTTGAAGATGTTTTTGATGTTTCACTTGAAATAGTGATGCACTCTGTATGGATGTCACCTGTCATTACCATTATTATTATTATTCTCTTTACCATTATTGTTATCATAATTATATTTCTTTTTATAGTCATTTAACAAAAAGTATAATGAAAAAATAAGTTCAACAAATATTGATTAATTCAGAATATAACTGGAAATTAAATAGTTTATATACAAAGAAAATACAAGTTTAAATATTCTAACTAAACCACTAAAGGTTCATGTTTGCGATTTTAGGAATATAAGGTATTTTCCAAATAATCTCTTATTTTAAGGCTCAAAACTACTCCATAACTTAGGTAAGAGGAGTATAATGTGCTCATTTGAGAAATAAACAAGTTGAGATTTACCCAAAGTGACATAATAAATACGACTTTGTTCCAGATTTTTCAATTCTAGTTCTCAGAATTTCCATTTTAAGGTATTATTATTAAAAAGTTCTTTATTCCACTGGAAATAAATAACAGATGACTACCTAAGATTCTTAAACTTTGACAGCCTAGGAAAATGAATGTTTTATTCTACTTTATTGCCTATTTGATGTCTGAGGGTCAAATTGCTATCAAAAAAAAAAAGCATAGAGACCAATCTAGCTAATAACTACTTTAGACTCTCAATAAAGCAAATGATCAATCAGACTGGAGTTAAATGTTGTCTAGAATTCTTCAGAAAATATCCTAAATTCATATATAAATAGAGAGCTATTGCAACTTGCAACAGGTGTGGATTATAAAATTTAAGTATTGAAACTAAAGATAAAGTACCTACACAGCCTTTGCTTAAATCAAACTTTATGAAACACTTATAATAATGTTGTGCTGCCGTTGAGATAGATATACATTTACTTCAATTGAATGCAAAGAACTAGTACTATTAAGTATAATTATCCTTAGCAGCTTGTTGTAAGATATATAATGCAAAAACACACATATAGCATCATGTGCTTACTGAATTTAGTAAACTGTTTTTTATCCTGGAGGTGTGATTTGTATACCTTATTGTTGCTATTGATATTTCTTTTCTGTCCATTATTGAGAATATATATGAGAAATCTCAAAACCTTTTGTTTTTCCAAGAGCATGATCCAAAAATGATCCAAGAGCATGTTTTTCTGCTTTAGCTAGCTTTTGTCTGGCTGTTTTTCACAGAAGACTTAATTATGCATAGCATGAAAAAAACATAAAAACTACAAATGTCAATAAAGAAACTCTAGCCAATTAACTTAGAGCAAAATAAAATTTAAAATATATTACTGCACAGTTCTACACTTAAGTCAGGGATGTAAGCAAGTTAAAATATGTATAGCCCCTCAATCGAAATATTTAATTTACCAAAGCAGGATTTACAGGTTAGGTATAAAGAAAGTGACATTTATTTTTGTGAAACTTCTCATTCAAACATATTATAATTAGTACTACTTGTACTGTCTATTGCCTTAGTTATTTTCCAGGTGGAGTTTTAATTTCTCTTTAAAAAATTAAGATTCTGGACCTTTAATGGCTAATACTTTTAAAGCTAAATATCATTCCCAAGCACCTGTACTGAATGTACTCTGAATTAATTCTATAAGCCAGTCACGGTCATACCCTCTCTATTAGTATTATGTATTATACCGTGTAAGGCTCCTATTCTTAGGGCAATTTAGGGTTGTTATGTCCTGAATGAGTCACAGATGCCTCTTGGTATTGAATTTAATACTAAGTGTGGTTCTCTATTTCATTTCAAAAGATTTAAATTTTTTTTCTATTTTAATGAGAGGTCACAGCATCTTATAACTTAGAGAAATAAGATGATATTGAAAGTGAAGTGAAGGGCAAAATGACATAAACTAGGGATAAAAATCAAGCCACAGATGATATCCCAGTTCTCCAGAAAACTCAATCCAAGACTGTGATAATCAAATATACCTATTCTAATTATATTACAAGTGTGCACAGTTATATTATCAATAACTTGAAATACTCTAGTAAAATAAGTGAAGATGGAATACCTCATCACAAAAGGAAATAATGAGACTAGATTAAAAAAATGCTAGCATATCTTTGAATGACATAAAATTTAGCACATTCCATTGTGTTCTCTATGAAATAATGACTCATTGGTGTGCATGGGTGTATGTTCTTTTCAAAAATAATGATATTCTATTTCATTAAAATCCTCATTTAATGTAGTAAAAGCTAGCTGAGTATGCCACACCCATACTTAATAGCATTATATACTGTTTGGTTAGGTTTATATTAAATAAAGTAAGGATGTCAAACTGTGGTTATTGCACCTATAAAGAACAAAGCTTTATTGAAATAAACAACACAAAGAAAACAGGGATTTGTAAGAGTTCAATTGGATAAAGGAAACAATATGAGTTTTTGAGTAAGACCTTGAGGAGTAAGGACATGATTTCTACATAATAACTATGATTGAAAATTTACTCAGCTCTCTCAACATCACTTTCCTCATCTTTCTTCATTTATTCCTTCATCCAATATTTATCATCAATCTTCTCCCTACCATAAAATGTGCTGTTTCTTACCTTTAGGAAGCTTAGTGAGAGAGATTGGTATGAAAACATAATTAGAATAACATAAATGCCATTGTAGAGATATTTACATACTCCTACATTTATTCATTCATCCAAAACATATTTATTGAGCACCTATTATATACTACAGACATTTCTTTGTGCTGAAGATACACTGATAAAGAAAATGAATCTGTACTCATACAGCTTTTGTCTTAGTGAAGAATACAGACAATAAATAGTATGTTAGAAAGGTATTCAAGAACTTAAGCAGTTTATAACGTCTCAACCCAATACTGAACTTTCTTGAGTAGGATTTAAAAGGCAGTTATAAAAAACAGAGACATAGTATTTTTGTGAAACCAACAGTATATATTAGAGAATTTTATGTATATATAAATAAAATATTTATTTTATATATACATTTTATTATATAGTTATATATAAATATATATCTGTATATATATTATATATATATATAATAGTTATGGAGAACAATAAAACAGAAAAAGAAAGCAGAAAAAAATAGGAAATAAAGTGTTAGGAAATGGCTCTATAGAAAGACAGCATTGAGCAATCAAGCAGGAGTGAAGCAAGGGACAGAGCCATGTGCATATCTATAGAAATACATATGGCATTCGGAATTGCCAGTGCCAAGGTCTTGAGACCGAGTGTACCAGAAGTGACAGAGGCTATTATGGCTACAGCAAAATGAAAAAGAGGGAAGTGTAACAGGTGATAATTATCTTAAAGAGTGCAACCTGATCACCCAACTCTTCACCTCTTCTTTTCTGGTCATACAGTGTAGTTTCCCTGCCTCCTTTATAGAATTCATCTTGTGATTGAGCTTGAACCAAAGGAATGTGAGTGAAAGTGATATGTATAGTCCCAGATGTAGCCCTAAAATACTCCCACTCAGTAGCACCCACATCCTCCTTCAGGCTTGATACAGAGGGACTAATAAGCTAAGAAGCCACATAATTGAAAATGCTAGAGCACAAGATGGCAGGAGCTTGGTTATGAATCACCACTTGGAAGAGGATTTCTCATTCATCAAAGATATCCATTTTCAAATATGAATGAGTAAGGAATAAATCATATTGTGTTAATTCACTGAAATTGGAAATTTTTCTGTCAGAACAGCTATTGCTATCATAGCTAATACAGAAGAGGTTACTGATTAACAGGCAGTCAGATTGTGTAAGGAAATTTAGGTCATTGTAAAGATCTGGCTTTTTTTTTTTTTTTTTTTTTTTTTGCGGTACGCGGGTCTCTCACTGCCGCGGCCTCTCCCGTTGCGGAGCACGGGCTCCGGACGCGCAGGCCCAGCGGCCATGGCCCACGGGCCCAGCCACCCCGCGGCATGTGGGATCCTCCCGGACCGGGGCACGAACCCGCGTCCCCTGCATCGGCAGGCGGACCCTCAACCACTGCGCCACCAGGGAAGCCCAGATCTGGCTTTTTAATCTGAATAAGATAGGAGATCATCAATGTTGTTAATGTAATCTGTCTTATGTTTTAAAGGGATTTCCTAGTTTTTATCCATTAACTCTATTAGTTTGAGTGAATCCATTAACTCTCACAGTTTGAGTGAGTCCTATCCTTACCAAAATTAAAATCCTAACTTTCTTACCCTTACTCAGATACCCTTTATCCCCCTTCTCCTGCTTTAAAATTCTTCTTTTTCCACAGTGCCTTGTCAGATTCCAACATATATTTATGTTTATTTGTATTACCTGTCTCTACTGACCAGAGTGTAAGCTCCACAAAAGTAGAAATCTTTGTCTGTTTTCTTCACTGATATATATCACAATCACTTAAGTCAGTTGGTTATAGGTAGAATCTACTCAGTAACATTGGAGTAGATTACATTGGAACCTAATTAGTTAGTCACAGTTTAATGCTTTTCACAAAAATAGGAAAGCAGTAAAGAAATTTTAAATGCCACTATTTAACAGTTTGGATTTGAGATGCTAGTGAGTAGTTGGACATTTGTGTGTAATTTTTTTAAAAAAAGATTTAGATTTAGGAGCTCATTAGAAATACTGCATTCTAATCTCATTAATGGTCCTAAAAAGTAAGCTCAACAAAAAGTGGTCATTAAAACTGATGTGTTTTAAAAAAAAGCACCAGCATGACACCAAAACTCTTTTACAAATTCATTTTCTACCGTTATTTGCTTATTTAAAATTTCAGAACTTACAGTTACTACAAAAATTACTATGACCTAGTAATTTTTATATGTATGTAATTCTACTATGTATATCAATCTACACATCTGGAAAATTATTTGCAAAGTGCTTAAAATGGTGCCCGGCACAACACAGTACTCTCTCTGTGTGTGCTTCTTTTGCTCACACTTATACAAATACAGAGTTTATATTGGTTGTCTAGCTATATAGATAGATAGATGAGTTGATAGGTAATGACAAACATACACATTTTTTTTTTTTTTTTTTCCTTAACGGGAATCTTTTCATAAATAAAACAGCCTGAATTGAGAGGTTTTGGTTCTGGTCTCCCTAAAGACGTAACAATCACTTCTTGGGTATTTCCCTATCTTGCTTTTTTTTCCCTAGAAAAGGCAAATAAAAAGTTCCTTTTTGGGCTTCCCTGGTGGCACAGTGGTTGAGAGTCCGCCTGCCGATACAGAGGACACGGGTTCGCGCCCCGGTCCAGGAAGATCCCACGTGCCCCCGAGCGGCTGGGCCCGTGAGCCATGGCCGCTGAGCCTGCACGTCCGGAGCCTGTGCTCCACAATGAGAGAGGCCACAACAGTGAGAGGCCTGCGTACCGCAAAAAAACAGAAGAAAAAAAAAAAATTCCTTTTCAAGACAGCATGTTTCCACTTCTTGATCTGTAAATGGAGACACAGACAAATCAAATTATTGAAAAGCAATGAATTTTAGATAGTGAGATAAATTTCATGTGTTTGAAAAGATAACTAAAATGTGCCTATTTCCTGATTTCTCCAAGGAATAATGCTTAAAAATTAGTAATCTAGACTAGCCTCTTTAAGAACCAAGTTATAATGAAAACACTGAAATTAGGCAGCAAAGCTTTTTACTGTTCTTTTGTTCTCCCATGAAGTAATATTTTCACTTTAATGTATATTAATTTTTAAAACTTTTTGTTCTCTTACAAAAGAAGTTAAGCATTTAAATTTAATTTTTTATAACTTAAATAACATTATGGCAAAAAATTTTTTGAATACTCATAAAAGAAAAAGATAAAGACAAAAGAATTGTCACCCCATCTATGAATGCCAGCTTTGTTAACCTTTTCCCAGTTAATGACATTAGAATACATCTATCTTTCATAATCATTGTTTAATAATGAACAGGATATTTTAACACAAGTAGTAGGAAGAGCATAATCCCTAAATAAACTGAAAATTTTGCTTCATGAAAAATTCACCAGAGAGTATTTTTGTGTTTTTCCTTGTGCATCTAGCTGTTGCCTAGCATTTGAGAATGACTGGCTAAAGCAATTTTTTCCTCTTTTTAAATGCACAGCATAAAGGAAAATTTATCTTAGAAATCAGAGAATCTCAATGAGTGCATAATTAAAGGAATGTATATGAGAGTTATAAAATCTCAACCTATGAAGATATATTATTGAGAATCTAATGTTCCACTTGCCTCCTAAAAGTACCATCAAGAAGATCTTTTATCATTTCATCTTTCTTCAACAAAATCTCACATCCACACTCATTTATTTACCCTACTTGTCTTCCTGTTACAATGAGTGGTTTGACCCTGAAACTCTCTCCAAGGCCAACATTTCCACTCATCCTATGAAATTACCTCCTGTCTCCTTCTGAATTACAGTTGACCTCCTCTCCTGCAACATCATTTTCTGTTGGAAAGTTCCTATCTTTAGTTAAAGTGGTCTAGAGTTTTCCATCTTGACAAACAGTTCACTTTACTTCATAGCCCTTCAGGATACAGGTCCTCTAGTAGCAGGACTTCACCCAAAAGCTGTCTCCAGTTCCTGACACTCCACATAAAAACTTACCAAGGTTCTCTTTGAATTAGAATAAAGCTCAAATTACTTACACAATTTACAAGACACTAGTAGTCCCTATGGCTTGTCCAAACTTGTCTTGACGACTCCAAATCCCTCACCTTATGTACAGCAGCACTAATCTTTCAGGTCCTCAAGCAGGCTAGCAGTTCGTCTGTTTTACGAACAATTTGATTTGCTTTGCCCTCTTTCTAGAGTGCTCAGCCCTCAGACAATGACAGGATATCATTCAGGTCTCCACTCAAATATCACTATGCCCTGAGTCCTGCAGTACTCAGCCAGTTTAGTTGTGTCCCCTACCACAGTCACTCTCATCACCTATTTTAGTTTCTTCTTATCACTATCTGTACTTGACTTTTGCCTTTTTGATTGTTGTTTCATTACCATTCTGAGATACAAACACCATGAGAGCAGGGACAGTTTTTGTTTTATTTACTGCTACATCTGGCATACACAAAACAGTTTCTGGCACATAGTAGTAGATAATAGCATTTGCTGTTCATATATCCAAATGTTTAATTACATATCAATGAACATTGCTCACATTCACACACATTTATATTTTAAAAGTTATATTAATTAACCTATGCATTAGATCCTTGAGATTTGAGTGCTTTGTAATTGCTCTGATAAGGAATGATACATAATTGCAAATATTCTTCTTTGCAATTTTCAAATAATTAGAACTTTATAATAAATCGTTTGTTATAGTGAATTGCACTAATATTACAGAAATGAGAGAAAATCTCTAATATTTACTGTGATTGATAAGCATCAGATTAAAACATATATTCATCAACATTAACACATTTGAAAGTTCAAAAGAGAATTTGGATTTTTTATTGGTAAGTGGTAATTTGTAAGATTTCTACTTTTTGAGATCAAAGTTATAGCAATAGCTGTTTATAGTTCTTTGAGAGCTCTTCCATCATAGATATGCACACAGGCTCTGTGGTAGGCAGACTCTAAGATGGTCCACAATGATCCCTGCCTCTTGGTATTCAGGCCTTGAGAATGGGAAAGACCTATTGACTTGCTTGGTCTTATAGACTATATACATAAGGCAAAGATAATGAGTCATTACTTTCATTATTAGATTACAAAAGATTGTGGCTTCTGTAATCTAGCCGACGTGATTGCTCTCATGGATAACATGCTTTAATAAGGCAAGCTGCCATGTCGCAGAGACCCCCATGCCAATGCACTGAGGTAGACCTCTGGCCAAAAGCCAGAGGAGGTGAGGGACTGAATCCTGCCAAATAAGCTCAAAAGCAGACCCTTTTCCAGTTGTTTTGAGATGACTTCAGCCCATACTACACCTATGGCAGCCTGTGAGACATCCTGAGGTAGAAGACCTAAATAAGCTGTGCCTGAATTCCTGACCCACAAAAACTGTGAGACAATGCAAATATGTTGTTTTGAGCTGCTAAGTTATGGGATAATTTATGACAGCAATAGATAATTAAGACAGGCTCCTTTACATTGAGTCCATTTTAAAAATATGCACTTTCACCTTTAGCTTTTACCTTTATTTTATGGCCCTCACTTTACATGAGTAAGTGAGATGTTTTCCTTTGAAAGTTTTTTTTTTTTTTTTTAAATTCTAAACCCATGTTTTCTTCTCTTTACATCTGGTGAAATCATAGCTGCTCTATATTTAATAATACAAGTATCTGATCAATCTTCAAGTTACTGCAGTGAGAACTAAATATTATTGACCATCAAACCCTATATGTGTATCTATTACTAAAGTTTTTTGAAATTATAGAAACAGATGCTTGTACATCAGGTTGGGGAGCGGAGAGGAATGGCACACATTTCGGTGGCATATGGATTGAGGAGGAAGCAGTGCTCGGCATAAATATATTGGAACTTCTCAAGAGTTAGAAGAACTTGTCAAAAATAGTTTTCCCTAATCACTTATTTTTTTATATTTCTGTCAGACTATGCACACAGATATTTTTAAAATCGGATGCTGCAATTTAAAATGATCACATCTAGTTGCAAAGAGTTTCTGAAATGTAGATGAAAATCAATATAGGGCCTTAAATTCCCAACAACCAGTTTCTCTAGGAAAATATAGGGTTTATTCTTTATTAGAACTCAAGAAGCTGAAGTTCATGACGTCTTTTGAAGTGTTCCTGGCACAGGGTAGGCATTCACAAATTTTTGGTGCTTGAATTTGCAAGAAGTGTTGTTGAACTTCTATTTAAATGCAGTTGAGTTACACACAGTGTGATATTGTTACTGTTCTCTTAATTCAATAAAACTTATATTATAATTTATTTATTAGTGTATCTATTTGTTTTATGTCTATCTTCCTTACTACATACATAATGACAAGGACCATCTATTTTTTTTAGTCATGATGTATCTTTTACAGAAAACAAGGCAATATACATAAGATGTATTCAATATATATTTTTTAATTAAAGGTAAAAATTACATCACATTTTTTAATATTCTAATATCACATTATTTTAAAAATAATTTGAAATTATTTCAATTTTTCTTAATACTCTTACTTGTGTTCAACATCCTTTCCATTCAATATCCAATCTGTTGCTAGATTTCTGGTTTTGTTGTTTTCATTTTTGGTATCTGTGTGTATGCATGTGTTTGGATGTGTGTGTCCAAAATCCAGTATAATCATCAACTTCAAGTATAATTATAGTAGATCAATACTAGTCTATAGAATATGACTTTAATATAACATACGAGTTCTTGCTAGTACAGAGTATAAAAAATTGCATATTCGAATCAGTCCTGTGAAGGATGCCATGGGCTTTCATTTATCAAATATAAGTGGCGCTGGACATTGTACATATCTTCTTAATTCTCAATGTCATTTCTCAATGTCATTATTTATTGAGGTAAAGGTAAGATTGCATACCTTGATACTTACTGAGAGGATTGAATGAATTAACATATGGGAAGAACATATTCAAGTATATGATCTATAAAATCAGGAATTAGTTGCCATGAACAACCTGCTTTTCTATTGACCCCACTTGCATTTATTCCTCCAGCCATGAATTAAAGACATGCTAGGGTGTTTCGCTTCACATAGTATTCTCATGTCAAAAACTCTCTTTCGTCTATTTGCAACCTGACAATTTCTAAATCTGTCTTTCAGAAACATTTCAAATAACATTTCCTATAGGTCATCTTCTCTTTTATTCCTGTCAACATTACTGTTTTATACATCCCTTTATTCAATTTTCAAAATGTCACTTTATGTATCATTATTTATCACTTAATAAGCTATTAGCATTTCAAAAGTATAAAAAATGTCTTACCTTCTCTGCATTTAACACAGCACAAAGTAGGCACTTCATTCATCTATGAATAAGTAAATTAAATTAATCATTAAGAACATATTTCTAGTTACTGGATTTGTATCAGACATTTATTGTAAATAACAGCAAAATAAACTATTCACATGTTGTTCACCTGCCATAGAATTAGTCATATAAACTAAGGGTACCAGAAGAGTTACAATGTGTTGGCACAATGGGTTATAGATAATTCTCCTCCAGAAGCTTAGTTGTATATATTATTGACTTCTTATCACATAAAAGAAATATAGGTCTCTCTTCTCTGATGGTAAGTTTTGTGTTCTTCTCATGGCCTCTAATTTACCATCAATTAAATAGTCAAAAGAACAGTTAGATTCAAGGGATTTCTTTCCTGATTAGACCACTTGGCTTTATCTATCCTTCCACTGGGAGCATTGATATTGTCTTGGATTACTTGGAAAAACTGATAATGAATTATGCTCCTCGAGGCTGTAGTTAATTAAATTGGCTACTCTTTTGTCTTCAGCATGGCAGCTGGGGCACTGGACTACAGAGGACTAATGAATCCTACTTAAGGTAAGTCCTCAAGGGATTTGAATTCCTGCTGTCAGGCAGGAATATGATTTAGATCACAAAATTCTCCAATCTACTAAGTAGGTCAGACAGTCTATGGGAGAATATAAAGCAATTTGGGGTCTGCTAAAATCAGAAACTGTACATTTAATTAGTTCTTATATCCAACAAATCTCTTTTAAATACTACATTGTAAAGAAACGCTTAGGACATCCTTTATATTTAATAGGGAAGCCTTTGGATCAAAGAATAGTTCTGTTGGAAGCCATATGTCTCCGAACTCAAGGACTTCCAGCAAAGGACATATGCCTAAACAGGTCATAAGTTTTATACTAAAATTTTTAAAGCTCTTGTCAGATAGGTGATTAAAGTACAATACCTGGTAACAAATTCCATTGGATTGTGCATTTTTTAAATGTTATACATCTTATACATACCTACCAATTTGGTGCTAAGGATAAATAAATATGTTGTGGCTTTCTAATTTTTTTCATTTATATTTTGTTTGTAATTTTTCAGCATAACCTGTTTAAATCATAAGAGCACAGGTAGATATTTCCACATGTGTTATTCTCTTCTGAGAGAAATATTTTGAACTACTCTAATATAGGTCAAACTAGAAATGAAAATTTCCAATTAACAGTATTAATAATAATAATGAGTTATTAAGCACTTTTGAAATGGCAGACATTTTTAATCATTTGAATGATTAAAAGTTTTAATCATTTTTTATTGATTAGTTTATCAAATATTCACAAAATTATATGTGGTAGTAATTATTACTACTACCATTTTAAAAACAAAGAAACTGAGGCATAGAGGGAATAAGAAATTTACTCAACATTATGCAGCTAACCCACAGTGAAGCAAGCTTTCAAATCCACGGTAGCAACAGATCCCACCCTCTAATAGAAAAAGCAACATTGCCTCCTTTTGGCAATTAATTGAAAAGTTTCATAGAATGATGTATTTCAGATATAGTGGCAGGTTAAATATAACATAATACTTTACTATTCAGTATGTTCTGTGGACCAGCACATCAGCCTCATCTGGGAGATTGTTAGAACTGCAGAAATCTTAGCCACAGCCAGACACACTTAACCAGAATATGCATTTTATCAAGATCACCAGATGTTTTGAATACACATTAAGTATGAGAAGCACTGATCTAGCAAAGTGTTATTCAACCTTATACACATTTAGAATCACCTGGGAAACTATATATATGTAATTAAGGCTGCCTAGCTGCCTAGGGATGAAATGAAGAAGGGGTAGAAAGTCCAGACTCTAAATCAGTTACACCTGGTTTGAAACCCTCTTGTGTCCCATATTATCTCTGTAAACCTGGGCAAGAAACTTACATTTAATCTGTTTTAGAAATCTCCTTACCTATGCAATGCAGTTAATAATGTCAGTTTCATAAATAGTGGTAAGGATAAAATTAAATGCACATGAATACCTAGAGTGGCATGTGATTAATATCCTTGCTTAATCCATATTTTAGCCAATATTGGCAAGAATGGAATGGCAAATCAGGCCTCCTAATTTTCCCTCTACGTCCCAATTGCATCAGCTAGTATTAAACTTTATATTTCTCATTAGGATACTGCTAGCTAATAAAGGGAGCCAAACATATGGTGAGAGAAATGGAGAGTTTGAATACTTCTTATAAGGTTAATTATCCAAAAGTTAATCACAATGGAAAGTCTCAAGCATAGACATATCTTGCATTTAATTGAAAAGTTTTCTCTCTCTGCCTTTTTAAATATAGCAGTGGTCAACAGTCCATTTACCACAAACAGAAGAATATGAAAAGGACCCCATAGATAGTATGTTTACCGTTGTTCTCCTTAGCTTTTATTATAAAATTTAACTTCACACCTTAGGTTCTGGAGCTATTTTATAAGCTGATTCCTGCGTACCTCTTTTTAAGCCTCCTTCCATTCCCCCATGTACAATTTTCACTCCAGCTTAAAGAAAGAACTTGCAGATTCCTGATATTGAAATCTTGTTTTGAGATATTTGGCTTCTTCACCTTAATTTTCTACTGCATTTCCTATTTTCTTGTTGATTCTGTAAGCCTGCAGCACCCTGTGTAATTATCTGGAATGGACTTAATACTGCATTGTATTGAGATATATGGTGTGCTTTCTATCTTCATAAGCTTTGAGAGGGGAGACCTTTATTATTTTCTTACATTCCCAAAGCTTCTCCCAAAGTTTGTTTTATTGTAGGCACTCAACAAACATTTGCTGAATGGACAATGTAACAGTGTCCTCCAGAGTGGGATAAACACTTCAAAAACAAATCAAGTGAAAATATAGAAGCACCATACTGATATTGCAAATATGACTATACGACTGGTTTAATAAATTCTGATTGGCTAGCATTTTCAAAAATGGAATAGCAAACATTGAAATTTGTAAATAAAACTTAGGTGAATAGCAATTTTCTCTGCTCTTAGAAAAATGAATTATTTCAATCCAATATGAAAAATAATCTGAACTATTTATTAATACATTCTCTGAGGCCAGAACTTTAAGATGTAATAGTCTCCATGAAAATCATTGGATATAGGTAACGAGAATGGAAGATGGAGGAAGAAAAATGTACATTACACTAACAAATACGCTCTATCCTATATGTGTTTAAAGCATATGAAATTAAACAAAAAACTTTAAAGGTATTTAAATAACAGTCCAAATTCACTTTATTTTAGAGGAACACTGCAGTTAGGGCAGCCAACAAGGTTATGAGGCAAGAAATGTTTTATGAAATTGCAGAGGAAGCTGTGAATGTTGCTGTGCCAAAATAAATAAACCACAAGATAAAAATAACACACAAGTAGAACAAGCAACAGAAGTGATATCATTAAGACTAACTTTGAGAATTACTTTTCCTCAGGTAAAGCAAGGATGTCATTTGCAAAGACATGACAGGACATAAAGTAAATAATTGAGAACGCTGGCCATATAAACACAATGTTAAAATATAAGTAGGAATATGTTCATTCTATTTTTGATCATCAAAGACGTAGCTATAACATAGGAGAATTACTGGACTTCGAATCAGATGACCAAAGTATTAATTCATCTCTGAACTTACTGGTTAGGTGATCCTGAGCATGGTATTTAACTTCTGAGCTTCAAGCTTTCATCTCCAGTTTGTGTATGTGTGTTCAATGAATAAATAGATATAAAACCCCTAGCCCATTGTCTAAAATATGGTGTACACTTAATCTACTTCTGTATTTGGCATGCAAGTATGTCACACAAAACTTTTCAAATCCGTTTATTGTTTATTTGAGAGATAAGGAATCTTTAAAAATGTAGCCCCTTAACAATTAAAAAATCTGCAAATATTAATATCTGGTGCCTGGAATTTTATATAGCAAGTGTGTCTTTAAATAGTGCCATTTTTATTTGACCTTCTTCTTGCAAAATATCTGGAGTAGTGATAATCTTATGCCACTGAGTATATGAGAAAATTTAGCTTCTACTCTTTTTCTTTTTTTAATTAATTAACTTATTTATTTATTTATTTTGGCTGCATTGGGTCGTCGTTGCTGCGCATGGGCTTTCTTTAGTTGTGGCGAGTAGGGGCTACTCTTTGTTGTGGTGCGCAGGCTTCTCATTGCAGTGGCTTCTTTTGCTGTGAAGCATGGGCTCTAGGTGCATGGGCTTCAGTATTTGTGGTACATGGGCTCAGTAGTTATGGCCTGCTGGCTCTAGAGCACAGGCTCAGTAGTTGTAGCGCATGAGCTCAGTTGCTCCGCGGCATGTGGGATCTTCCCGGACCAGGGCTCAAACCTGTGTCCCCTGCTTTGGCAGGCGGATTCTTAACCAGTGGCGCCACCAGGGAAGCCCAGCTTCTACTTTTTTGAAGATCCTATGTCTAGCGTCTTACTGAATCTCAGATATGCCTTTCCAGGGGCAGTAATTTCCTGAGCTCCAGAGAAATGCAGTAGCAGCAACGTTAATCTCACCCCCTTGGGGGAGATGACATGAAAGCCAGTTCCCTCGAGATTTTTTTCAGTGCTTCCCACCAGTTTTTGCTGTGTGAGGTGGACATACCAAAGTCAAATTCCACCATTCATGAAAATAATTCAGAACCAATTCTCAACTACTCTCACCTTTTATCCACTCAGTATTTATAACTGAACAACCAAATTGGGCAGGGGATAGGAAGAATAAGCCAAACATCTTCAACACTGATAATAATGAACACCAAAAGAGCTTTGATAAGACTAAAACATTTTTAGATACACAGGAAATTATCATTATTATGTGACTTATTAAAGTAACCATGCATTCAAATACATGTGTTCTAAGAATACTGAATTAACACAGGTGCAAATTTAAAAATCTTAAAGTTTAAGTGTTTGGTCCTTTTAAAAAGATAAGATTATCTTAAAAATAACGGATAATCAATGTCTATGAATAATTGGGCATAGCCTTATTAAGGGTAGAGGATCAGACTGAATTCATCATGAAAATATAGCTTATGAATCTCCTACTACAGTGACTTGCTACAGAAGTTTTGGACATACCTTTTCTCAGTTTAAGAAAATTCCATTTAATTAAGCCTTAGACCTTGACCTTGGAATTCCTCCGTTACTCCACCAGATGGTTATTTTTTGTTTGTTTTCCCTTCCCTTTTTGCTAATGTACTACTTTATAAGAAAAGAGTATTCTTTTTCTCTGAGTACTTGTGTCTAGAATACACTGTATCCCTTTCCTATATTATATCTGAAAAACTGAAAGAATAATTGTAATATTGCTTTTATAACACAGCATTAGAATAATCTTAATTTATTAATTTTATAAATATTTATTAAGCACCTACTACTAGCCAGGAACTCTCTTGAGCATTAGGAATATAATTGTAAACAAAGTTTTTGAACTCAGAGAACTTGCATTGTGAAGGCATGCCTAGGGAGTAGAGGAACAGATAAACAGGAAAACAAACAAGTAAATACGTCTTATGTTAGAAGATAATAAATGCTACAGAGAGGAAAAGCGGGGAGGAAAGTGAGTGTCTAGTAGTAGGGTGGGATGCTATTTATAGAAGATGATGAGCAGAGACCCACAGTAAATGAGAGATGAGCCCTGTGGGTATCTAGGGAAGAGTGTTTTAGGCAAGGGAAACAGCAAGTGCAGAAACCCTAGAGCAACAACCCACAGCAGGGTGGCTAGAGCAAATGGACAAGAGGGAGAGTGGTAGGGGATAAGGGAAGACTGGTAACAAAGGAACCAGAGTGAAAAAGGACTTGCAGGCTACTGTAAAGAATGTTGACTTGTCACTAAAATGAGAAGCCATTGGAGGGTTTATCACAGAAAAATGACATAATCTGACATACATTTTAAAAGAATAGCTCTGGTTGCTGCACTGAGAACAGCCTTAGCCTGTTAGGAAGTTGTGACAATATGCTTAGCTTACTGGATGGGTGGAAAGGATGAGACCTAGTCAGACTAGCTTGCTGATGATTGGATGTGGCCTGTGCAGGAAAATGAGGAATCAAGGATGACTCAGTGTTATGTTGATGTATGCTCTTTCCAGTCCATTGATGAAGCCAGGTGAACTCTATTCTCTGAGCACAGCAGAAGGTTCACATCCCGCGACTCCACTGTAGCTCTTGCCTGCACAGTACTAGAAAACACAAACATTTACTCTCTGCTTTCCTTTTGTGTGCAGTCCCATTTCTGCTCTCCTCCTCTGATCAGGAGGTCATCATGACTTAAGGAGGAAAATTTATTGAGCACAAACTATGCGCTATGAATTACAGTAAGCATGTTATGTGTATTAACTCATTAAATTCCATAAACTCCCCATGTGATAATTAATTTTTATAGATATATTTCTATGGACTGTATACCCACCCTTTATAAACAAAGAATACAAACTCTATAAGGGACTACATGACTTACCCACAGTCCCCAAAATGGATGTATTAGAGTAATGATTTGAGTCCAGATCTGTGTGCTTTCTGAAAAAGCCAACTAATCTCACTAATTGCATACATGTATATTTTTTAAAAATTAATTACCAGAATCTAACTATATTTTCAGTTATCTGAACACAACACATTGCAGAGTTCTTATATAATTACCTGTATTATTGACAATATATTAACCTAGAACTACTTATACTAAGCTTTGTTAAGATCAGAGTAAGTCTCAAGCTCTGGAATGAGAGCAAATCCACATGTGAGGGTGAAGTGGTCCTACCTGGTGATGGTGAAGGGCAAAAGGCAAAAGCCGGATATGTGTGTAAGGGCTTGTGTGTTTGTATACATGTACATATAAGATCCTGATTAAATGGGCGGATTTGACAAACAATATGTTTCAATGGTTAACTAGCCAAATTTAAACTTCCTGTGATTCAGCCTGCATATTTATTTCAATTCTTCACAATTTTGAATGGTATTGGTGCAGAACTGCCTTTCAAAACAAGCACATAATCAACATGTTCTAATCTAGAATGCCCTCTGTTCTACTCCATAGCATTCATATGAATTAAACAGGCCCTTAAAAGTGGGGAACAACCTAACATTAGATAATCAGAAGCAGCAGTCAACCCCAAATGGAGATATATTTATTGTCTTCAACTTAATAATTAACCAACTTGTAAGCATTCCATTTTTGCTATTTAAATTTAGCACTAGTTTAAGATATTACTCTCTAGTTTTGTATTTTATATGATAATTTATAATACTTCATTTGTATTTATAACCATGGTTAGGATCAGCTATAAATTCATTATGCATACAAAGTTTAAATAAATAATTAGAAAATTACCTGAACAAATCAGCAGAACAACCAGGCACTTTGTATTTTGCAATTAGCAGCAGGTAAATTTCTTAAAATCTAGTTTATTTTGCACAAGAAAAAAATGTATATAATTATGAGAGCCCTTTCTAAGCTATCTAAATCACCCATGATTGTCAACTTAGTCTTTTGTATGCAGTTTTATTTGGTTGATTTTGCATATTCTGTCACTTAAATGTGCAAGGAATTCCTCTCATAGGCACTTTAAATGAATAGGGTTATAAGAGAAAGCCCCGTCTTAAACCTCAGGAAAAGTACACCAGGCCTTGTACCATATTGTTTTAAACTCTCAGCCCTCCTGGAATGGGAAATAGGTTTTACTTCAATTAGGGACTTGAATAGATTGGAGTTCCTTATTGACTAGAGTGTTATCTTGGATTACTGAGAAAAATAGTATAATGGGGCAGCAATATCAATTCTGTTTATTTATGGTCAATGTCTGTTATACATGCCTTATTTTGTCCACCCTACTCTCCTCAGCAATCTGCCCTGAGGGCTTCTATATGACAGAAATATTCCAAGAGCCAACGTGTGACAGAAAGCGATCAGAAGGTGGAAGGGTTTTAATTCCAACCTGTCCCATTTAACAATAATAATGTTACTAACTATTCTAATGGCCTAAAGCCTCCTCCATTTTAACAATCTGCCCATGAAGCCTACATTAGGTTTAGCTAGACTGGTAGTATTTGATGCATACGTGTCTCGGGGGGTTAACCACACCACTTGCTGAAGGAAAAACTAAAGAAAAGTGGTGTGCTAGTCTGTTCTTTCTACTTTTAATCCCTGTTGAAAGGGGAAACTGTGTGTGTGTGTGTGTTTGTGTGTGTGTGTATGTGTGTGTGCACACTGTGTATACACACATATATGTATATATATGAATCCAAATATACTCAAATTGGAGGGAAATGCTTTTTGCATATTACAACAATATGAAAAGCCTGTAAATAACAGAAATAATTTATTGATTCATTATATTTTTAAAATTTATAACTTATATAATGATTATATTGTTTATTTTTTCTTAAATCTCTAGATTTTAAAAAAACACAGTTTCATTGGAAGTTTTATACAAGTGCTGGGGGCCTTACATTCTGATTTTATTTGATATCTACACAAATATCTGTCTACCTATACACATATAGAGACATAAATCATTTTAATCCTTAATCACAGTAGTATTTAATTGTATATAAATTATTATCTAGTAAAGAGAAAGATCATGAAAAAATGTTGGGGTGGGAGAGCAGAATAGACATGTTTTGAACAGTGACAGTATTTAAATAATGAAAACAGAACCTTGTGTGAGTCCCCAGAAGTTGAACATACTAGTGGTTCTGGGGATAGATCTAGGACACGTAAAGATTGTAAGAGATATTTTAATAAGAAAGAGAGGATGAATGCTGCGTACTTTACAGTGTATTAGGACAGATACAGCTATTTTGTGTTTCATGTAATATAGGCTCAAGATTCAGAAAACAGCATTACATGTTGACAGTCTTACCATCAATCAGGCTATTAAGGTTACAGTACAAGTCACAATTCTTACAGCAAACACAGAGCCAGCACCTGCCCTACCTATTAAAGTAGAATAGGGATTCATCAATCACCTCAATGCTATCAGATGAGTTTCTGAAATTTAATATGGGAAAATGGATTTGATTTACTTTGTCTGTGTTATCTGTAGTGTGAGTGTCCATTTTACCTCTGCCTTTCTAGATGGTCTGACTCATACAAACGCCATGCTCCATACCAGCTCTTTAAATAAATGTATGAACACCAGCAGGTATTTTCAAAACTGACCAGAATTTTCCTGCCCTTTCCTACCTCACTCTTCCCTTACCCACTATGACCACAATCACACATACACACACACACACACATCTTGTCCCATTTGTGTATTGTCTTGTTTCCTAAAGCCATAAAACTGACTCTATAAAACAATTTTTAATACTAATTTTACTTCCATTCAATTTTGGTGACTTTCCACTCCCCATGCCCTCAGAGTTGATTGAACTTCTGAAATTATTATGGTTTTGTTCCATCATTAGTTTCTGTGTCCCCTGTAGTACTGTATATAAAATCCTAAATACAGTCCCTGGCACTTAGAGACCTGCCCCTCACCCTAACCCTTACCACCTTCACTATACTTGGAATGGAAAGGAATGAAAGGAATTCGAGATACAGATAATTTAAAACTGAAAATTCATAATGTTTATAAAGTTAAAATACAAAAATGTTAACATACAAAAATATAAGGAACACAGAATTTAGAAAATCTTAGATATGATTTCATTGACTCAACTCAAACACAGAACTATTAAGCATGCAAGATAATTTTAACTAGAAATACAATTTAAGCAATAATTTCAGAAGTATAATTTGTTATTAAAGAATTGCAGAAATAGGTTAGGATCTAAAGTTCCCAAATTAAAGTGCTCATATTATTGAATAGTCGGTCTTACATAAAATTTTGTATTATTTTATAAACATATAAAGTAATTTAAAGAGTATTTTCATATATATTATTAGTGAGATACACCAATGTGACTGTGGATTCTGTTATCCTTTCTTGATAATAATTAGATAAATTCCTGAAAATATTGAGGAGCAAGCCATGTAAATATCTGTGTAAAAGGCATTACAGGCATACCTTGGAAATACTGTAGGTTTGGTTCCAGACCACCACAATAAAACAAATACCACAATAAAGTAAGTCACAGGAATTTTTTGTTTCCCAGTGTGTATAAATTTATACTTACACTGCACTGTCATCTATTAAGTGTGCAGTAGCATTATGTCTAATAAAACAACATACATACCTTTGTTTAAAAATACTTTATTGTTAAAAAGTGCTAACCATGATTTGAGCTTTCAGTGAATCATAATCTTTTTGCTGGTGGAGAATTTGAAATATTGTGAGGATTACCAAAATGTGACACAGAAACAGGAAATGAGCCAATGCTGTTGGAAAAATGACCCCAACAGACTTGCTTGACTCAGGATTGCCACAACCTTCAATTTGTAAAAACAAAACAAAACAAACAAAACAAAAACCCCTACCATATCTGTGAAACACAATGAAGTGAAGCACAATAAAACGAGATATGCTTGGACAGATAGGGGAACAACAGATTTGAGGACTTAGTGCATTCGAGGAATAGCCTAGTGTGATTAGAGCCAAATGAACAAGGAGAAGTGTGTTCTGTGCTGCTGTTGAACAATCAGATGACTGTACATATCACTTTTTTTTCCTCTTTGGAAGCATTTAGGTCTTGTCTTATTACTTCATATGCTGAAGTTTCAAAGTATGATAGTTTTCAATCCAGAGACACTTATCTCTCAATTATTGGGAAATTTGCTTTAAAAAATATACACAATCAACCCTCAGTATCCTCAGGGGTCAGTTCTGGTATCCACAGATATCAAAACCCACAGACGCTCAAGTCTCATATAGTTGTTGGAAATACTGTAGATTTGGTTAGAAAATCTTAGATATGATTTCATTAATTCAACTCAAACACAGAACTATTAAGTATGCAAGATAACCATACACACAGGCTCCACATATTCAACTAACCAAGAATCTACCACAGTTTGTTGAAGTAAAACACATATCTGTAAAACCAGAATATTTTGTATATAGTTTCAGTGCAATGTGGCCTGCCTGAAGCTCACCTTCAGATTAAGAAACTTTGCCCTGAGAAAAGCTGAGGAGTTTTTTCCTTCCTCAATGTGGAACCTGCAAATACTGAGGGCTGACTGTACTGCTTTTAAAATCTCATGCCCATATACACACTACTATATATAAAATAGATAACGAATAAGGACCTACTGTCCTACTGTATAGCACAGGGAGCTATATGCAATATGTTGTAATAACCTATAAGGGAAAAGAATATATATATATATATATATATGTATATATATATATATCTGAATCACTGTGCTATATACCTGAAATTAAGATGATACTGTAAATCAACTATTCTTCAATAAAAAAAAAATTTTTAATATCTCATGCCCAGCTTTACCTCTGTTATCTTTTTTATTCAATTCTTATTAGACAGATGTTGGATCTCCAGTATTTATCTGTCAGTTTTCTTGTCTCTTATTTCCTATTGTCCATGTTTTGGTATTTTTGTTTGATTTTCTGCAAGAATTTCTTTGTTTTAACTTTCAATGTTTTTATCAATCTGAGAACATTTTGTTTGTATTATCAGATACCAATTGTCCTTTCTTATTCTCATATGCTTCCTTTTATAAAGCATTTCTTTCTTATTTCATCAGAGCAATATCATCCATCATCTCTCTGAAACCAAAGTTTTTGCAAGTATTTTGCCCCACATTTTCAGTGTGATATCTTATCTCTAAACTATCTTGTGACTGTTGTTTTGCTTTTATTTTAAACATCTGTGTAAAAATCTATGGTTTTACAAATTAAAGCAAATATCAACAAAGATGCCCCATTTATATGATAATATGTTTTTAATAAAATCATAGGGTGAAAAAGAGCCTCTGAATGGACAGGCTGAATTTGAAGAGATACCAAAAATTATAGATGACATGATTGCTGTAAGAGAAAAGGAAGAGTGACTTAGACATGCATGAAGTATCACAACTAAGAACAGTGGATTTTCAAGTAGTGAATGGTTAGCATTTTACTTTTTTTTGAAATGTGAAAAACTGGCTAAAGACTTTGTTTTTGCTACTGAATATTTTAGACCCTAATGAAAGCAGTTAGGTTATGATAAGCAGGTAAATAGTTTATGTACATAAAATATCTTTTCATGCCAGAGTTAAATTCCCAAAGCCAGGTGTGGCAGGTGGACTTAAGGGATTCCAGTGGGAGAAACTGCACACATAATTCTTTCAGAGGTACATCTACACGATAAGGCATTACACATGAGAGGACAACAAATTCAATATTGAAGTAAAGAAGGAAATCAGTAGACCAGTAGGGAAATTAAGCTAAACACTGGCTTAATAAATGTGAAATTATAGCACTACACATTATACAACTGTTCTTTAAATATTTTTTATGTCCTTTCCAAAATATTATTATACTCTCAGGCATATCCTTCTTATTTTTATTTAATAAAAAGGTTTTATTAAATATAATTATGATTATATGTTTTATCTCTTTCTTCACTGGGTTGTACTTTTAGCATAATAATAGCAAATACTCCTTGTTTGCAGCTATAGAATTTCAGTCATAATACTCACTAACATCAAGAAAGCTTTAAGGGCTCTAAATCAATTTATTTTATTCAGTTCAAATACCATACGAAATAAATCTATTATATGTGGATGGTGAGCCAAATAGAGCAAGAAACTTTTTAAAACATATGAGGTCTTAGGAATGAGTACTTGAAAGAAAGATGAAAAAGAAGTCAGACATTAAAATAGCAACAAAGGACAGTAACATCTTCCATAAGTGAGGAACAAAAAAATCTACAGGCACCTGTTTGAACAATGTGATTAACAGAAATAATGAGAACTTGTAAAGAAGTACGGTTTTCTATGTTTATAAAGCTTTGAAATGAATAAATGGAAAATAAAGGAAAATCATAGATATTTTATGTAAGAATAATTATTATACTATACAGATTACTTTAAAATAATGACATTGGCTTTCTTTGGTAACAAGTCACCCTGTATATCACTAAACCAATACATGAGATTTCTCTTTTGTACATAATTTGTGAACCTGGTCCCTGACGGTCCAGTGGTTAAGGCTTCGCCTTCCAGTGCGGGGGGGGTGCGGGTTTGATCCCTGGTCGGGGAGCTAAGATCCCACATGCCTCTCGGCCAAAAAACCAAAACGTAAAATAGAAGTGATATTGTAACAAATTCAATAAAGGCTTAAAAAAAATTGGTCCACATCAAAAAATAAAAAACTTAAAAAAAGTTATTAAAAAAAAAATTCTTTGACCCATAAAAGAAAATTACCTTTACCCATGAAGCCTATCTACCTTAATCACTGTGCTCCATCCTAAAGAAAAAATATTTTTCAGATGTCAATTTGTCTTTAGTTGAGAACAGTCATGATGCTTATCAAAAAATTTTATAAGTAATCAAAGTATTAAGAAATACACATTCAGATATGAAAAGATATACCTTCATTCTCTTAATTCCCCCTTTTACATAGAAGAATAGGTATTTTACTGGCTCAGAGAGGAGAGGGGATATTGTTTTAGCATTTAACCCACCCTAAAATGTCCACTTAATAGGGACAGCAGATAATAAGCAAGAGCAGTAAGAACGAAGGGTCCTCCCATGGGGACCCGGCCTGAGGAGCAGTGGCCGGAGCTTCGAGACTAGGGCGGCACGAAAGAGATGTTATAGAGGCAGTAAATGTGTCCAAATTTTTGAGAAATTGGAACAATCAAGACTTACCTGGGAGGACGAGGGGAAGATGGTGGAAGAGTAAGACGCGGAGATCACCTTCCTCCCGACAGATACACCAGAATTACATCTACACGTGGAACAACTCCTACAGAATACCTACTGAACGCTGGCAGAAGACCTCAGACCTCCCAAAAGGCACGAAACTCCCCACGTACCTGGGTAGGGAAAAAGAAAACTGAGACAAAAGGATAGGGACGGTACCTGCACCAGTGGGAGGGAGCTGTGAAGGAGGAAAGGTTCCCACACACTAGGAAGCCCCTTCACGGGCAGAGACTGCGGGTGGCGGAGGGGGGAGCTTCCGGGCCGCGGAGGAGAGTGCAGCAACAGGGGTGCGGGGGGCAAAGCGGAGAGATTCCCGCACAGAGGATCAGGGCCGACCAGCACTCACCAGCCCGAGAGGCATGTCTGCTCAACCGCTGGGGCGGGCTGGGCTGCGAGCTGAAGGCTCAGGCTTTGGTCCGAGTGCCGGGAGAGGACTGGGGCTGGTGGCGTGAACACAGCCTGAAGGGGGCTAGTGCACTACGGCCTGCCGGGAGGGAGTCCGGGAAAAGGTCTAGAGCTGCCGAAGGGGCAAGAGACTTTTTCTTCCCTCTTTGTTTCCTGGTGCGCGAGGAGAGGGGATTAAGAGCGCTGCTTAAAGGAGCTCCAGAGGCGGGCGCGAGCCGCGGCTAAAAGCACGGACCCCAGAGACGGGCATGAGACGCTAAGGCTGCTGCTGCCGCCGCCAAGAAGCCTGTGTGCGAGCACAGGTCACTATTCACACCCACCTTCCGGGGAGCCTGTGCAGCCCGCCAGTGCCAGGGTCCGGTGATTCAGGGACAACTCCCCCGGGAGAATGCACAGCGCGCCTCGGCCTGGTGCAACGTCACGCCAGCGAAACGTCACGCCGGCCTCTGCCGCTTCAGGCCCGCCCCCGCACGCAGTGCCCCTCCCTACCCCCAGGCTTGAGTGAGCCAGAGCCTCCGCATCAACTGCTCCTTTAACCCCATCCTGTCTGAGCGGAAAAACGCCCTCCGGCGACCTACACGCAGAGGCAGGGCCAAACCCAAAGCTGAGCCACTGTGAGCTGTGAGAACAAAGAAGAGAAAGGGAGATCTCTCCCAGCAGCCTCAGAAGCAGAGAATTAAAGCTCCACAATCAACTTGATGTACCCTGCATCTGTGGAATACCTGAATAGACAACGAATCATCCCAAATTGAGGAGGTGGAATTTGAGAGCAAGATTTAGGATTTTTTCCCCTTTTTCTCTTTTTGTGAGTGTGTATGTGTATGTTTCTGTGTGAGATTTTGTCTGTATAGCTTTGCTTCCACCATTTGTCGTAAGGTTATACCTGTCCGTTTTTTTATTTTCTGTTTTTGTTTTTTAATCTTCTTTTTTCTTTCGTTTTTCCTTTCTTCCTTCCCTCTTTCCTTCCTTCCTTCCTTCCTCCCACCGTCCCTCCCGCCTTCGCTCTCTCCCTCCCTCCTTTCTTTATTATTTCCTTCTTTCTTCCTTCCTTCCTTCCTCCCTTTCTTTCTTTCTTTCTTTCTTTCTTCCTACTTCTACTAATTCTTTCTCTCTACTTTTTCTCCCTTTTATCCTGAGTCATGTGGATGAAATGCTCTTGGTACTGCAGCCAGGAGTCAGTGCTGTCCCTCTGACGTGGGAGATCCAACTTCAGGACACTGGTCAACAAGAGACCTCCCAGCTCCACATAAAATCAAACGGTGAAAATCTCCCAGAGATCTCCATCTCAATGCCAGCACCCAGCTTCACTCAACGACCAGCAAGCTACAGTGCTGGACACCTTATGCCAAACAACTAGCAAAACAGGAATACAACCCCACCCATTAGCAGAGAGGCTGCCTAAAATCATAATAAGTCCACAGACACCCCCAAACACACCACCAGACGTGGACCTGCCCACCAGAAAGACAAGATCCAGCCTCATCCACCAGAACACAGTCACTAGTCCCCTCCACCAGGAAGCCTGCACAACCCACTGAACCAACAAAAGCCACTGGGGACAGACACCAAAAACAACGGGAATTACAAACCTGCAGCCTGCAAAAAAGGAGACCCCAAACACAGTAAGATAAGCAAAATGAGAAGACAGAAAAACACACCACAGATGAAGGAGCAAGATAAAAACCCACCAGACCTAACAAATGAAAAGGAAATAGGCAGTCTACCTGAAAAAGAATTCAGAATAATGATAGTAAAGATGATCCAAAGTCTTGGAAATAGAATAGACAAAATGCAAGAAACATTTAACAAAGACCTAGAAGAACTAAAGATGAAACAAGCAACGATGAACAACACAATAAATGAAATTAAAAATACTCTAGATGAGATCAACAGCAGAATAACTGAGGCAGAAGAACGGATAAGTGACCTGGAAGATAAAATAGTGGAAATAACTACTGCAGAGCAGAATAAAGAAAAAAGAATGAAAAGAACTGAGGACAGTCTCAGAGACCTCTGGGACAAAATTAAACGCACCAACATTCGAATTATAGGGGTTCCAGAAGAAGAAGAGAAAAAGAAAGGGACTGAGAAAATATTTGAAGAGATTATAATTGAAAACTTCCCTAATATGGGAATGAAAATAGTTAATCAAGTCCAGGAAGCACAGAGAGTCCCATACAGGATAAGTCCAAGGAGAAATACGCCAAGACACATATTAATCAAACTGTCAAAAATTAAATACAAAGAAAACATATTAAAAGCAGCAAGGGAAAAACACCAAATGACACACAAGGGAATCCCCATAAGGTTAACAGCTGATCTTTCAGCAGAAACTCTACAAGCCAGAAGGGAGTTGCAGGACATATTTAAAGTGATGAAGGAGAAAAACCTGCAACCAAGATTACTCTACCCAGCAAGGATGTCATTCAGATTTGATGGAGAAATTAAAACCTTTACAGACAAGCAAAAGCTGAGAGAGTTCAGCACCACCAAACCAGCTTTACAAGAAATGCTAAAGAACTTCTCTAGGCAAGAAACACAAGAGAAGGAAAAGACCTACAATAACGAACCCAAAAGTATTTAGAAAATGGGAATAGGAACATACATATCAATAATTACCTTAAATGTAAATGGACTAAATGCTCCCACCAAAAGACACAGATTGGCTGAATGGATACAAAAACAAGACCCATATATATGCTGTCTACAAGAGACCCACTTCAGACCTAGAGACACATACAGACTGAAAGTAAGGGGATGGAAAAAGATATTCCATGCAAATGGAAACCAAAAGAAAGCTGGAGTGGCAATTCTCATATGAGACAAAATAGACTTTAAAATAAAGACTATTAGAAGAGACAAAGAAGGACACTACATAATGATCAAGGGATCGATCCAAGAAGAAGATATAACAATTGTAAATATTTATGCACCCAACATAGGAGCACCTCAATACATAAGGCAAATACTAACAGCCATAAAAAGGGAAATCGACAGTAACACAATCATAGTAGGGGACTTTAACACCCCACTTTCACCAATGGACAGATCATCCAAAATGAAAATAAATAAGGAAACCCAAGCTTTAAATGATAATTAAACAAGATGGACTTAATTGATATTTACAGGACACTCAAACCAAAAACAACAGAATACACTTTTTTCTCAAGTGCTCATGGAATATTCTCCAGGATATATCATATCTTGCGTCACAAAGGAAGCCTTGGTACATTTAAGAAAATTGAAATTATATCAAGTATCTTTTCTGACCACAACGCTATGAGACTAGATATCAATTACAGGAAAAGATCTGTAAAAAATACAAACACATGGAGGCTAAACAATACACTACTTAATAACGAAATGATCACTGAAGAAATCAAAGAGGAAATTAAAAAAATACCTAGAAACAAATGACAATGGAGACACGACGACCCAAAACCTATGAGATGCAGCAAAAGCAGTTCTAAGAGGGAAGTTTATAGCTATATGAGCCTATCTTTTTCGAGAAATATCTCGAAAAAGCAACCTAACCTTGCACCTAAAGCAACTGGAGAAAGAAGAACAAAAAAACCCCTAAGTTAGCAGAAGGAAAGAAATCATAAAGATCAGATCAGAAATAAATGAAAAAGAAATGAAGGGAACGATAGCAAAGATCAATAAAACTAAAAGCTTGTTCTTTGAGAAGATAAACAAGATAGATAAACCATTAGCCAGACTCATAAAGAAAAAAAGGGATAAGACTCAAATCAATAGAATTAGAAAGGAAAAAGGAGAAGTAACAACTGACACTGCAGAAATACAAAAGATTATGAGAGATTACTACAAGCAACTCTATGCCAATAAAATGGACAACCTGGAAGAAATGGAAAAATTCTTAGAAATGCACAACCTGCCAAGACTGAAACAGGAAGAAATAGAAAATATGAACAGACCAATCACAAGCACTGAAATTGAAACTGTGATTAAAAATCTTCCAACAAAGAAAAGCCCAGGACCAGATGGCTTCACAGGCGAATTCTATCAAACATTTAGAGATGAGCTAACACCTATCCTTCTCAAACTCTTCCAAAATATATCAGAGGGAGGAACACTCCCAAATTCATTCTACGAGGCCACCATCACCTTGATACCAAAGCCAGACAAGGATGTCACAAAGAAAGAAAACTACAGGCCAATATCACTGATGAACATAGATGCAAAAATCCTCAACAAAATACTAGCAAACAGAATCCAACAGCACATAAAAAGGATCATACACCATGATCAAGTGGGGTTTATTCCAGGAATGCAAGGATTCTTTAATATATGCAAATCACTCAATATGATAAACCATATTAACAAATTGAAGGAGAAAAACCATATAATCATCTCAATAGATGCAGAGAAAGCTTTTGACAAAATTCAACACCCATTTATGATAAAAACCCTGCAGAAAACAGGCATAGAGGGAACAATCCTCAACATAATAAAGGCCATATATGACAAACGCACAGCCAACATCATCCTCAATGGTGAAAAACTGAAAGCATTTCCACTAAGATCAGGAACAAGACAAGGTTGCCCACTCTCACCACTCTTATTCAACAGAGTTTTGGAAGTTTTAGCCACAGCAATCAGAGTAGAAAAGGAAATAAAAGGAATCCAAATTGGAAAAGAAGAAGTAAAGCTGTCACTGTTTGCAGATGACATGATACTATACATAGAGAATCCTAACGATGCTACCAGAAAACTACTAGAGCTAATCAATGAATTTGGTAAAGTTGCAGGATACAAAATTAATGCACAGAAATCTCTGGCATTGCTATATACTAATGATGAAAAATCTGAAAGTGAAGTCAAGAAAACACTGCCATTTACCATTGCAACAAAAAGAATAAAATATCTAGGAATAAACCTACCTAAGGTGACAAAAGACCTGTATGCAGAAAATTATAAGACACTGATGAAAGAAATTAAAGATGATACAAATAGATGGAGAGATATACCATGTTCTTGGATGGGAAGAATCAACATTGTGAAAATGACTCTACTACCCAAAGCAATCTATAGATTCAATGCATTCCCTATCAAACTACCACTGGCATTTTTCACAGAACTAGAACAAAAAATTTCACAATTTGTATGGAAACACAAAAGACCCCAAATAGCCAAAGCAATCTTGAGAACGAAAAACGGAGCTGGAGGAATCAGGCTCCCTGACTTCAGACTATACTACAAAGCTACAGTAATCAAGATAGTATGGTACTGGCACAAGAACAGAAAGATAGATCAATGGAACAGGATAGAAAGCCCAGAGATAAACCCACGCACATATGGTCACCTTATCTTTGATAAAGGAGGCAGGAATGTACAGTGGAGAAATGACAGCCTCTTCAATAAGTGGTGCTGGGAAAACTGGACAGGTACATGTAAAAGTATGAGATTAGATCACTCCCTAACACCATACACAAAAATAAGCTCAAAATGGATTAAAGACCTAAATGTAAGGCCAGAAACTGTCAAGCTCTTAGAGGAAAACATAGGCAGAACACTCTATGACATAAATCACAGCAAGATCCTTCTTGACCCACCTCCTAGAGAAATGGAAATAAAAACAAAAATAAACAAATGGGACCTAATGAAACTTCAAAGCTTTTGCACAGCAAAGGAAACCATAAACAAGACCAAAAGACAACCCTCAGAATGGGAGAAAATATTTGCAAATGAAGCAACTGACAAATGATTAATTTCCAAAATTTACAAGCAGCTCATGTAGCTTAATAACAAAAAAACAAACAACCCAATCCAAAAATGGGCAGAAGACCTAAACAGACATTTCTCCAAAGAAGATGTACAGACTGCCAACAAACACATGAAAAAATATTCAACATCATTAGTCATTAGAGTAATGCAAATCAAAACTACAATGAGATATCATCTCACACCAGTCAGAATGGCCATCATCAAAAAATCTAGAAACAATAAATGCTGGAGAGTGTGTGGAGATAAGGGAACACTCTTGCACTGCTGGTGGGAATGTGAATTGGTACAGCCACTATGGAGAACAGTATGGAGGTTCCTTAAAAAACTATAAATAGAACTACCATATGACCCAGCAATCCCACTGCTGGGCATATACCCTGAGAAAACTATAATTCAAAAAGAATCATGTACCAAAATGTTCATTGCAGCTCTATTTACAATAGCCCGGAGATGGAAACAACCTAAGTGCCCATCATCGGATGAATGGATAAAGAAGATGTGGCACATATATACAATGGAATATTACTCAGCCATAAAAAGAAATGAAATTAAGCTATTTGTAATGAGGTAGATAGACCTAGAGTCTGTCATACAGAGTGAAGTAAGTCAGAAATAGAAAGAGAAATACCGTATGCTAACACATATATATGGAATTTAAGGGAAAAAAATGTCATGAAGAACCTAGGGGTAAGACAGGAATAAAGACACAGACCTACTAGAGAATGGACTTGAAGATATGGGGGGGAAGGGTAAGCTGTGACAAAGCGAGAGAGAGGCATGGACATATATACACTACCAAACGTAAGGTAGATAGCTAGTGGGAAGCAGCCGCATAGCACCAGGAGATCACCTCGGTGCTTTGTGACCACCTGGAGGGGTGGGATGGGGGCGTGGGAGGGAGGGAGACGCAAGAGGGAAGAGATATGAGAACACATGTATATGTATAACTGATTCACTTTGTTGTAGAGCAGAAACTAACACACCATTGTAAAGCAATTATACCGCAATAAAGATGTTTAAAAAAAAAAAAGAGCAGTAAGAACGAAGTTAGAGTCACCTTTATACTTTGACTTAAATGTAATAGGACACCAACGAAGAGGCTATGGAGCACATAGCAATAAAAACACTTTGAATACACAAACTTTATAAATACGCAAGATAAAGTTAAAATGTGGCTGATTGAGCGCAGCTTAGAGAGCTTTCAGATATTTGATGCAGGACTGAAATTGGAGTAAGAATTAAGCCTACAGCAGCAGCGACAATAACTGCCTTGGTTGGTTATAAATTCAGGAATAAAAATAAATTATGGTTTAAAAATACCCTGTTTCTTTCCAAACACATCGTAAACCAAATTTGTTGACTTCTTAGTCCCGTGGAGAAATAGTGTGACCATTGATGTTTTCTCTATATTATCATTAATAGCAGTTATTGCTGACCTCCTTACCAAAATCAAAGAATCATACAAATTTATTCTTAATTACTAACAAATGTTTTCACTGATTTTGTGCTTCTTTTACAAACCTTGTTAGCAATCTATGGTAGGAAATTAAATTTTTTAAAAAAACATAATATTTGGTTTTCCTTCAAAAAGATATATATATTATCCCAAGAATTAGACAGATGTAGAATAAGGCAAACCTAGTGTATGTATATATGCAAATGATGATGCCAGTCAAGAAAGATTTGAGTAGGTACTGATGATGAAGTCTAATGGATACTAAAAAGCTAGTTTCTTTTAGATAATCATTATTCATGAGCCACAAATATTAGGTTTTCAGGCCAGTGTTACAATGTGTCAGTTTTAATTAGCAGCACCTAGCAGTGAAGAGCTACAGACTCTGCCATACATAACTATTAGTTGTTCTCTACAACTGAAATCAAATGTAGAAAGAAATGATCTCATTGGAGACAAGAATTTATTACTGACTGCTCACCATCATATCAAAGGAATGTTTTTCTTAGAATTTTTTATAAGATGCTTTAAGAAAAACAAGCTTTTTTTCAGCTGTTTTTAAAATGCCAAATATCTTAAATGATAACAATTCAATAATTTAAATGTAATTTATTCAAATAAATGTATGTGATGATTTGTTTATGAAAATGTTGCCCATTGGCACAAGCACTGAATAAATTTTCAAGATTAGAGTTATCCAGCTTATAAATTAAGGATTTGGAAACTCTCAAGTATTTATTAAGAATCACGTTCATGCAAGCAGCATCCTTACCTTGGTAATTTATTTTTCATTTGGGCTTCAAATTTGCTGAATAAGTAGGTTAATATAACATGGGAGAGGGATTTATTTGTTGAGAGTAAATTGCGTAGTAAAAATATGAAATTAAACGAACATTGCTCATGTTTCATGGCCTTAGGCTAAAACTCTAATACTTGAGGCCATCTTAAATTTTTTTCTCTCCCTTAAGTTAATTGGTTGTACTATGTATGGGTGAGAAGGAAAACATTACTGCTGCCGGGATGACAAAATTCCATTTTTCATGCCATATTGATAATAGTTCATTAGCGCAATGCTTAATAGAATACAAAATATCACATGTAGTTTTTACATATTAAAAAATATAACTTGTATTAAAAGACTTGACTTTTACATAATTCAGATCAGCAGAGAGTCTGAGTGAGAGAGAGAGAGAGAGAGAGAGAGAGAGAGAGAGAGAGAGAGAGAGAGAGACGTAACTTTGCTGAGGGCAGTAACATTCACAGACACTTGGAAGGCGTGGTATGTGAAAGAACACAGAGAGCATTTCGCAGGGCTTCCGTGGTGGCGCAGTGGTTGAGAGTCCGCCTGCCGATGCAGGGGACACGGGTTCGTTCCCCGGTCCGGGAAGATCCCACATGCTGCAGAGTGGCTAGGACCGTGAGCCCGCTGAGCCTGCGCGTCCGGAGCCTGTGCTCCGCAATGGGGGAGGCCACAACAGTGAGAGGCCCGCGTACCGCAAAAAAAAAAAAAAAAAAAAAAAAAAGAGCATTTGGCAGTAAGGGACTATAATTTGGCAAAGTTGGAGCACAATTCTGCCTGGGCTTGGAGGGAAGGGAGACTTGTTCAAAAGACTGTCTCATGAAGAAACTTCTCTATAACTATATTTAGCCCAGTAGGTGACAATCCATAAATCACATTATATCACACTGCCTTACTCACCTTTCTGGGGCACCAGCCCTGAATAGCAGGTAGAATTGTAACTGGGAGAAAATGGCCTGCTATTGGAAGGTGTTCAGATCTTGTTTAGAAAGAATATACAGGAGGGGGGCATGAAGCAAGGATTCTCTCTTCTTAGTCTTTAGAATATGGGCTCCCCTGTGAGAAGAGAAAATTTAGCACATACACAGGTCAAATCTCATTCTAGTGACAACTAGTCAGGGTTATGCCCTCCTTGTATTTGAGCTAAGATTTGGCTGCCTTTTTATTTTTTAACTTTAGGAAGATATGAAGAAGGACTGGGAAAGGAAAGAATTTCCTGTACTGAGTAACTTCTGACAATGATTTTCATTCTAAATGATTTTTAAAAGCAGTGTTATTCTTGGCCATTATCTAGGACCCTAAAATACTTTCAGTGTAGTGCAGTATTCATTATAATGATGTTCCTTTTGTAATGAATTTAGAGCTTATTTGATCAGAAATAGCACCAACTTGGATTGGATAAACACAAATTTTGCTGAAGTTATGAAAAAAGGAATCATTATCCTAGAAGTTTCCAGGAGAAAAAAATGTACCAAAGTGGCAACATAATAGCTTATATTGTTTGCTCCTTGAAAATGTCTTTACTTTTAAAATTCAATTTAAAGAGTTTATATTGCCATAAGGAATATTCTGGATGGAATAGTACTTGTAGCAAATATTATTTTTCTAATAATTGTAGAAGAATGGACGTCCCAAAAGCAGATCATAAATGAGGATATATAAGTGCAGACCAAGATACTGTAAAATGTTTGACTTTTGTTACACATTATTTTTTTTTTAAAGAAGATGTTGGGGTAGGAGTTAATTAATTAATTAATTTATTTTTGCTGTGTTGGGTCTTCATTTCTGTGTGAGGGCTTTCTCTAGTTGTGGCAAGCGGGGGCCACTCTTCATCGCGGTGCGTGGGCCTCTCACTATCGCGGCCTCTCTTGTTATGGCAATTTTATATTCCAATTAGCTAAAACATCATCTGTTGAATGATCTGTTTTCATTCCTTTCTTTGAAAGATAAACATTCTTTCTCTTTTCAGAAAATTCTTACCAATCACCTGCTTTTATGATGTTGGATTAATTTGTAATGCACTGTAGTACTCTGTAGGGCACTGGACCAGGTGTCCTCCCCTTAACAGAAAATTTTAAGTAAGGAAAGAGCATATTGGGAGACAATTTTACTCTTTACCACCATTTACATTTTTCTTATAAGCTTTTTATTAAGAAGTATACTATCTTATTTTACACATTCTGTTTTTAGAGCCCTCTACTATTTAGATTAGGTAACCTCCTTAAATATATTTCATATAAAACAAAACTTTTTATATTCCAAGATTTATCTAGTTTTACATAGAATACTTTCACATTCATCTCCTAAAATGGGAAACTCCAATATGCTTACATTTCATATTTTATTTTTTATTTTAAAAGAAACCTGAAAGTAATATGCTTATTCTGCCCAAAAACAATTTTTTCAACTGATTTCCCCATTTTTACCTGTCCTGTTGATAAGTTTTTCAGCATCAAGTACCAAAGAATATGGAACCTGAAAAACTTACTTCTACTTCTTTATTTTGAAAAGGCATAACTGAATTTGTCAATACGGTGTTGACAAATCATTTTAGTTTCCTATCATTGGACTTAGCCTGACTGTAGATTACCAAAGAGTGTGTGTGTATACAACATTATATATGCACAATGATATATATTTTAAGTCAGAAGCAAACACTTTAGCACTTCAACCTCATTAAATAATTAATGTTTTCAATAACAGTAAAATCAGAGCTAATTACCCAATATCTCTGCACAGTGAATCCTGCATTCTTATTGTGGGAATCAAGGTCATTGTTTGCATTTGCTTATTCCACAGGCACTAATGATTATTTTATACAGGATTCAGCTTCTGTCAGACCAGAAACAGGTTACAAGAAACAAAACACTGTTGGAAACACTTTTTCCAAGCATTGAAGTTCAGTTAAAATCATGTTTTTCTCTTCTTTTTTTTTATCAAATGGTGTATTTTATTATTGGGATTTTTAAAATAAATTTATTTATTTGTTCTTATTTTTGGTTGTGTTGGGTCTTCGATGCTGTGCGCGTGCTTTCTTTAGTTGCGGCAAGCAGGTGATACTCTTTGTTGCGGGGCACGGACTTCTCATTGCGGTGGCTTCTCTTGTTGCAGAGCACGGGCTTCAGGCACGAGGGGTTCAGTAGTTGTGGCACGTGGGCCCAGTGGTTGTGGCGCACGGGCTTAGTTGCTCTGAGGCATGTGGGATCTTCCTCGGCCAGGGATTGAACCCATGTTCCCTGCATTGGCAGGCAGATTCTTAACCACTGCACCACCAGGGAAGTCCATATTACTGTTGATATTAATAAGAAGAAATAACTTGACACCTACTGTGACTGCAGGAATCAAGATGCTTCTTCCAATATCCTCATTCTCCCAAGAGGCTGGGACACTTAAATGACTTTCTTCATCATGTCTTGGGCCAAGGCTACATTTCTCTGTGCAAGATTTACTTCTGATCCAAAATGGAAGCACTTGGCTAGCTGTTCTTTCTTTTCAATTGCTTCCTTGGAGGTGACATGGATTCCAGTGATGAAGCTGCCAGCCTTGTTTTCATATCTTTTGCTTGTGTCCGGGATCAGTTCCTTCAGCGAGCGCCGAACCTGCACGACCTCTAGCTCGCCCTCCTCCACCTCCATAGGCTCCGGCTCGCCACGGTACAAACCCGATTCCGCTTCAGGCAACAGGGGTCCCCAAGGCCGGGACCTCCGCCTTCACCCAAAATCATGTTTTTCAAAATCACAAGTCTGTTGTTACAGTTGAGCAGATACTAGTATTGCACAGAATCAATTTAATGGACTTACAAAGCAATGTTAATGGCCAGTTTTCTTCAAGAACAAAAATTGATCTTCTTAAAACACAAACAAACACCAGTGACTTCCTACCAGAATTAATAAAATTATTTTTGGTGTATCATTACAACTCTCATGTTTCAATTAATTCCAGTGTTTTGTTATTGTTGTTTTCACTGCAAACACAGGAGAAAAACAGTAACGTGCAAACATTGTGCTATTTTCACAAAAGAAAAAGCAGGGACTAGGTCTATACAAAATGACTTCTTACTATTGATTTTGGTAACAATGAGAAATTTTACAAGCCCTTATATTATAAAGTTTCAAAATAAAGTATTTCCCAATGTCTTTGTTAGCTTTAAATACATAAATTCTACACACTACTTTGCTTTGCCTTAGATTTTGTTATATAACATATGAAAAATCTATTCTAATATTTAAAATAGATTAGGAAATTACTTTTAAATGTTTTTAATATTAAATTTAAAAATTATTTTATTAAGACTTTATTTTTTAGAGCATTTTTAGATCACAGCAAAATTGAAGGGAATGTCCAGAGATTACCCATATATTTCTGCCTCAACATGTGTAGCCTGCCTATTATCAACATCACTCACCGGAATTGTACATTTGTTACCAAGGATGAACCTACACCATACATCATAATCACCCAAAGTCCGTAAATCGTTTACCTTAGGATTCACTTTTGGTGTTGTTCATTCCATGTGTTTGGACAAATGTATAATGACATGTATCCATCATTACAGTATCATACAGAGTATAGTATTTTCACTGCCCTAGAAATCTTCTGTGCTCCACCTATTTATCCTTCCCATGCCCCAAAACCCTGACAACCAATGATCTTTTTATTGTTTCCATAGTTTTGCCTTTTCCAGAATGTCATGTAGTTGGAATCATACAGTATGTAGCCTCTTCAGGTTGGCTTCTTCCACTTAATAATATGCAATTAAGATTCCTCCATGTCGTCTCATGGCTTCATAACTCATTTTGTTTTAGCACAGAATAACATTTCATAGTATGAATGTACTCCTGTGTACTTATCCATTCACCCACTGAAGGCCATCATGGTTGCTTCCAAGTTTTGGTAATTATGAATAAAAGTGCCAATAAACATCCAGGTGCAGGGTTTAATGTGGACATAAATTTTCAACAAACCATACATTTTAAACCAACTTGACAAAATAATTTTTCACCAAAATAAATAATTATTTTATTATTAATTAGTTTGTATAATTGTCTTAGTGTTGTGTCAGGAAGGGCCAAGGGAAAATGTAGAAGGAAATGTAGAAATGATGAAATCATCACTCCTTACAGAATGTATGAGACTACTTGCTTATTTCAAAGAATAAGTAACATCCTAGA
Organism: Grampus griseus; assembly: GCF_964374135.1. Lineage (NCBI taxonomy): Eukaryota > Metazoa > Chordata > Mammalia > Artiodactyla > Delphinidae > Grampus > Grampus griseus. The sequence continues at coordinate 66,723,472 of NC_138997.1, forward strand.
ACTCATTTACCATTTATATGAGCTAGTCATCTCCTATTAACTGAATTTTATTTGTTCTCCTCTCTGTTTTAAAAGCCCCTAAAGGCACACTATACACAAGTATATGTTTAGGTGATTATCATGGCGATTAACAAGAAAGAGAAGAAAAGCTTCTTCTAGAGATCATAATCCTAAATAACCCTGTAGTTTTCCTGGTTTTGTAAATAATCCCTAAAATTTGGCAGTTTAAAACAACACACGTGTTATCTTACTCTTTCTGAGGGTCCGAAATCCAGGCATAGCTTATCTGATTCTTCTGCTTAGTGTTTCACAAGGCTGCAGAGCATCAGCCAGGGCTGGGTTCTCCTCCAGAGGCTGGATTAGGGAGCCCACAATTCCATTTCTGAATAAATATCCAAAGGGAATGAAAACAGGCTAATGAAGAGATCTATGTACTCCCCTGTATATTGCAGCTTTAAGCTCTATTCACAATAACTAAGACGTGGAAACAACCTAAGTGCCCATCAATGGATGAATACAGAAAGACAATGTAGTGTATATATACAATGGAATATTACTCAGCCATGAGAAAGAAGGAAATCTTGCCATTTGTGACAACATGAAGGGACCTTAAGGATATTATGCTAAGTGTGACGTCAGACAGAAATACAAATACTTGCTGCTATCATTTATATGTGGAATCTAAAAAGCCAAACTCATAAAAACAGAAAGTAAAATAGTGGTTACAAGGGGTTGGGTGGTAGGAGAGATGTTGTTTAAGGCTACAAACTTGAAAGGAGTAGTAAATAGGTCCTAGAGAACTAATGTTCAGTATAGTGAATATAGACAACAATATTATATTATAACAATCAAACTTGCTAAAAGACTAAATCTTAATTATTCCAATGACAAAAAAGAAATGAAAATTATGTGATCTGTTGGAAGTGCTAAATATAGCTACAAAGGCAATCATATTACAATATAAAAATGTACCAAATCAACATCTTGTGCACTTTAAATTTACACAATATTATATCTCAAATATATTTCAGTAGAGGCTGGACTAGGGAAGGATACACTTCCCTGCTCATGTGGTCATCAGCTTTATTCAGTTCCTTGTATCTAAAGTATTTCTGGCAGCTTCTTCTTAAAAGGCAGATATGAAAGAGACAACCTCTAGATTGAGTCTGATAGCAAGGCAGAGTCTTACATAATATAATGTAATAATGGGAATGAAGTTTTGTACCCCTGTGATATTTCACATTTAGAAGCAAGCCATAGGCCCTGGCCACAATCAAGGAAATAACGATACAGGTGGGTGAACACCAGCAGGTGGGGATCATGGGAACCCCCTCTTAAATTGCCTCCCATTCAGAGCCTAACTTAACGAAGCACTGGTAGAAAGTGAACAAAACATACAGAGAGAGAGGCTGGCATTGAGGTTCCACCTTCTAGAATAACATATAGACAGTTTCTTACTTTAAAAGTCTGGGGCTTCCCTGGTGGCAGAGTGGTTGAGAGTCCACCTGCCGATGCAGGGGACACGGGTTCGTGCCCCGGTCTGGGAAGATCCCACGTGCTGCGGAGTGGCTGGGCCCGTGAGCCATGGCCGCTGAGCCTGCGCATCCGGAGCCTGTGCGCCGCAATGGGAGAAGCCACGACAGTGAGAGGCCCGCGTACTGCAAAAAAAAAAAAAAAAAAAAAGTCTGAACTTTATTATTCATTGACATAGAATGGAAGAAAAATCACATGATGAACAAAAGGCTATCTTTTGATGAACAATCATAAAAAGGTAAAAATAAATAAATAAATAAGATTTTGTTCAAAAAGACCAAACTTCAAACACAAAATCAAACTCTCACATGTGTGGAAGACATCAAAAGGTAAAATTAAATATTATAAGTTATTCAGGGTTTTCATTACTAACTAGTCTTTAAACATACCCAACCAATTTAGCTTTCTTAATTCATATGCTATTTCCTTTTATTTTTTTTTAAAGTATGACATATGGATTATCCATGCAACTAGGTATGAAAATAAATTTTAATAGAGAACCTGGACAATGGCAGAAAATATTTCAGAATAATAAATTTTAATAAAGAACTAGGACAATGGCACAAAATTTTTCAGAATAATAAATTTCAAACAACCCCTTTCATAATTCTAAAGTTGTATTCTGGTAATGCCTTTCTTTAAGTTTCAAATAGAATTATTGCTTTTATCCATATAAACAAATTAAGTTTTCCATTTTTAATTCAAAGGTCACAGCATGTGTTATATCTAAATTCATTGCTGAATGAAAAATCCACTTGGCTAAGATGTTTCATCTCCTAACTTTATTAACTTAGAAATATTTTTAAATGATAAAATGTAAATCCCCTATTTAAAAAAAAAAACACACAAAGCTTGTTTTCTATTAACTGCCCTGCTCTATTGTTTCTAAAAAAGTAATATTTTAAAAAATAAAATAAGGAAATATTAGTTTGGAAAAAAAGACACATGGTTACATGGTTAGCACATGGTTACACTTCTGATGAGAAATTTTACAGAGAATCCCAGAACACCAAAAAGAGTCTAAATACATGTTTTGAGTTCCCTTAATTATCAGTTTTAAGAACAAATGTACATCCCTTAAAGAAAATTGCATTTTAAGTTTTTTAAATTGTCGTCAATACTTCAATTCATCTAAGAACACAAGAGAAAGTTTAGGAGATAATTTTCTCTTAATATTTTTGACTAAAAAAGTTATTAAAAACATTTTGTGTGTGTTTTCTTTCCCTCAGCGGGCAAATAAAAATGTGTTGATTACCCATATGTATACATTTTTCACTGAGGAAAAAAAAACATAGTTCAGCACTTCAAAACTCATTAAATAATTAACTCTTTTCAACAATAGTAAACTCAGAGTAATTACCAATATTTTGCTCAGTGAACCTTGTACCTTACTCTGGGAATCAAGGTCACTTGCTTATTCTACAGGAACTGATGATTATTTTTTATACAGCACTCAGCTTCTGCCCTCAGATTAGAACCCAATTACAAAAGACAATGAGAGAATCATTTTTACAATATATTGTGATTGTACCAATACACACCTAAGCACCCTGATAATTTAAAGGGAGGATTTTTGTCAATCTATTTGCTTTACATTCTGACACTATAAATTTTTTTAAGTTCTAGTGCTTCTAGAGCTTATCAGAAATGTTGCTTTGGTTCATAGGTCGGGTATCCTAAAAAAGGATTTTCTGAAGGAAAAGTTCAGATTTTATGAGACTACTCTCTTGGATAATTTTTTTTTTTTTTTTTTTTTTTTGCGGTACGTGGGCCTGTCACTGTTGCAGCCTCTCCCGTTGCAGAGCACAGGCTCCGGACGCGCAGGCTAAGTGGCCATGGCTCACAGGCCCAGCCGCTCCGCGGCATGTGGGATCTTCCCGGACCGGGGCACGAACCCGTGTCCCCTGCATCGGCAGGCGGACTCTCAACCACTGTGCCACCAGGGAAGCACCTGGATAAATTTTTTATGAGAACAATTATCCTTAGTACAGTTGTTTCTAATTGAAATTGTATATACGTAAGAAAATCAACTGTATTTTTCTCTTTATGGAAGCTGACTATAAAATATCTATGTTTTCAGTCAGAAAAATTTAAAAAAAGATGTTTTGCTGTGTAGAACAACCTGGGAAATATAACCGAAGGATAAAAAGAAATCAGATATAAACAATTACATGCCTCAAATGACACTGTCCTATTTGTAAGGAGAAATTAATTTAAGACTTGACAGAAGTTCTTACAATTTGGGTACAGGGATTAACTCCTTTTAAGAAGGTCATTAAAATAGTCTCCAAACTATAAAACTGTTAGAGGAAAACATAGGCAGAACACTCCATGACATAAATTACAGCAAAATCCTTTTTGACCCACCTCCTAGAGAAATGGAAATAAAAACAAAAATAAACAAATGGGACTTAATGAAACTTAAAAGCTTTTTCACAGCAAAGGGAAACATAAACAAGACAAAAAGACAACCCTCAGAATGGGAGAAAATATTTGCAAATGAAGCAACTGACAAAGGATTAATCTTCAAAATTTACAAGCAGCTCATGCAGCTCAATATCAAAAAAACAAACAACCCAATCCAAAAATGGGCAGAAGACCTAAATAGACATTTCTCCAAAGAAGATATACAGATTGCCAACAAACACATGAAAGAATGCTCAACATCACTAATCATTAGAGGAATGCAAATCAAAACTACAATGAGGTATCACCTCACACCAGATTTATTTAGAGAGATACACATTCCATAGACAGAATGTGGTCCATCTCAAAAGGCAAGAATGGCCTTGGGAGAAACACACTCCACAAACAGAGTGTGGGCCATCTCAGAGGGTGAGAGGCCCTGAAATATGACATGGTCAGTTTTTATGGGCTGGGTAATTTCATAGGCTAATGAGTGGGAGGATTGTTTCAACTATTTGGGGGGGGAGGGGCAGGGATTTCCAGGAATTAGGCCACCACCCACTTTTTGGCCTTTTGTGGTTAGCCCCTGAACTGTCATGCAGCCTGTGGGTGTGTTATTTAGTATGCTAATATATTACAATGAGCATATAATGAGGCTCAAGGTCTACTGGAAGTCGAATCTTCTGCCATCTTGGACCTAGTTGGTTCTAACCAGTTTTTGTCATGTCCTATGGCTATGTCATTCTTTTTTTTTTTTTTTCTTTTTTGTGGTACGCGGGCCTCTCACTGTTGTGGCCTCTCCTGTTGCAGAGCACAGGCTCTGGACGCGCAGGCTCAGCAGCCATGGCTCACGGGCCCAGCCGCTCCACGTCATTCTTTTAAAGGTTGTCCTCTGCCCTCTTCCCTCCTGTTTCAAACACACTAATAAAGTGAATGGGAGACAGGTAGAAAAAAAAGTCACAGTTAATGAAAAAGTATCAGGCACAATTATTTTCTTCTAATTTTTCCTTTCTAAATCTTTTGATCTGGCCTTCAACTAAGTGATAATTTCCTGTTTCGATAAAGAGCTCCAGTAAAAATAATAAGCAGCACTAAACTTATAATGATATCATTGTGGATGACTAGAAACATATTATCATTAACTCACACTTAAATATACACATATACACATTATTCCCCAATCTCCTATGCAACCTCTTAAAAATAGATTTTCATGTGTTTTCACTCTAGAAAGTATAGATATCTAGGTGATGACAGAAAGCATGTCTTAGATTGACATTATCGATTTGGCTCTTTCCTCTTTCTTTTTACTTTTTTTTTTTTTTGCCTGACCTAACAGCTGGATTAGAGGAGTCTGACAGGCATCTCAGGGCAAATGGAATCTTCTGAGCATCACAGGTATATGGGTCAGGTTCCCAGGGGAGAAAATACTAGCATTCATAACACAGTTAAAAACATTCTACAGAGAGAGTACTATTAGGAAATCTATTAAATCTTGACAGTGTGGCTGCTGTGCCAAGGTGATTCATATTTGTGTACTCAGAAGACTTTCTTCTTAAGTAAACTAGGGAAGTTCTGATTCTCTCTCTCCAATGACTAGAGAGTGCAAGGCTGAAATCTCTCAGCATCTCCAATAGAGTAAAAGCTACATCTGCTAAGCTAGTGCAAGTAATGCTACAAAAGCAAAGAGATCTCAAAAACCAAAGGAAATAAAGACCACACAAAGTTTCTGAGATTATGAAGTAGTCAAACACATACAGAACAATACTTATAAATAAAAATGGAGCATAAATTTCTAATTAATAAACATAGCTAAAGCTCATTTTGGAAGTTATTAGCTACTAGAAGCAAGGTCTTTTTTTTGTTAAAAATGCTAAATTAATATGTGCTAGTAAGCATGATGTAAAAAAGAAAATAATTTTCTCCTTTTATTGCCAAGTTAAGGTTTTTATAATTAAGAGTATTTTATAACATAATTCAGACAATAAAAGTTCTCTAATTTTCAGTTGGGAAGGAATGGCTAGCAGAAATAACTCATAAAACAGGGCAGAAAAAATACATACAGCTAGGTGATTTTATTTTAGATTCACTTGTTTAAAAAATGAAGAAAAAGTTAATTAAGATACAATTTTGTTGGCAGGGTACAATGCCAAAGTACTGGAGTAAAAAACTTGTTTGATTTCAAGTTTTTTCATTTGGATCCTGGAAATAGCTTTTTTTCTTCCTGTTTTTATTAAATTAGGCTACATAGCCATTGCCTATTGTTAGTCATAAAGGAAAATATCAGGAATAATTATATTCTATCATGAGGTTAAATTATGCTGCTGTTGTTGTTTTCACCTACTGACTCATGAATTTAAATGATGTACATTATCCTCCATTACAAAAGACATGAAACAAGAATTGTTCATGAAGGAGAATTTATTAAATGTTTATTAGAAAAGTCATGCCAGAGAAGACTTTTTAATGAAAACTATTGTGAAAGAGATCACTTTTATTGTCATCTTCATTGTAAACAAAGAAGGAAAGATTGCCTAATCTGAAAGACACCTGTCCAAAAACAACCTTGCTGTTAAACAAGTAGCCATTCCCCAGAAGGCAGAGGAACTTGTTTGTCGAAATCCAGGAACTACATCGTGTACGATACTGATATAAAAATTACTGCTGAATATTGTTGTTCCTCCTGTCAGCAAATATCTACTAAATACCCACTACACAAAACACCCTTAGCTTACAGCTTGGGAAGGACAGAGTCAATTGTTTCAAACTCTTCTTTGATCTGAAGGAGTTAATGGCCACACTTGACTAAAAACAATAATTTATAATCCATTATAGCATTCTTTCCACTTTTTCTTGCCCCTAAATTGACTGGAAAGGCCACAAAAGAACTTACATTGAGTCTTGCCACAATACTGTTTCTGTTTCTTTTAAATGGAAGTCTTCTCCCATGTTCCATAATGGATACAATGGCCTTCATCTACATATTAAAAAGTGGGCATATTGCCAGTTTAGGAAAGCTCTCTGGGAACTTTTACTCCATTATTGTGGGACTTTGGAAACACTGCCTAGCTACAGCAGAATGGGTAAGTGTCTTTCCAAGGAAAGAAGAATCAATAAAGACTACAAAAACAGAAAAACGCAAAGTACTGTAGGTTCTTAAATGAAAATTGATTTCCACCATTGACCATGGAACAAGCTCATCAGTAACATCGCATTTAGAGGGAATCTAATTGTTTCTTCTTATGGTAGGGTTTGAACTTGGAAGGCAAGTATAAGAGGGAAATCAATCCTCTGTTATCACAAGTAGCTTAGTCACAGCATACTGATTCGAGAATATACAATTGTTTAAGAGGCCTTTGTAACCACTCAATAGATTGCCTCAGAAATCCAAGCTGCATTCCTCAGAAACATGTAGGTTCAGTTTTTAATTCTTTCTTTTTTCATGTACATACCTAATCACTAGAGACACCCGTAATTCTTTTCAGTCACATAGTAAACTAAACAAAACACAAAAGAAAATGGACTAGTGAAAATTAACTAGTAAAACCATCCAAACTGTGGGCCATATTGATGATTCATCTCTGTATGTAAGGGAAAACATGTTTTTTTTATTTACTTATCACTTCAGAATTATGAGGTTGCAGAACTGACCATGATACACAAATCCCTGTTTTCACAAAGCTTAAATCGTATTTTACATATGAGTGAGAGAGGAGGTAGATAAATAAGGAAGTAAAAAAATGAATGAAGAAAATAATTTCCAATAGAGGTAAGTGATAAGACCTGACCTTGAAGGAGAGTATCCCAGGCAAAGGGAGTAGCAAAAAGTGGAAGTATGATTTCCATGTCATGGACCAAAAGAAGAAAGTCTAGTGTGGTTGATCTGAATAAACTAGAATAGTATTACAAATTGACATGGGAGGGGTATGCAGGAGCCTAATCATGTATGACCATGGAGACCATGGTAAGCAGCTTAGGTCTCACTGAAAGTAAGTTTGGAAACTTTGGAAGGTTTGGGGGGATAAAAGGGAGATATTATTTAATTTACACTGTTTAAAAATTCATGATGGCTGATACATGAGGAATAAGCTAAAGGAGCATCAGTAATCAGGCCTTTACACTAGTCCAGGGGAGGAATGACTGTGTCTTTGATTATGGTGATAAAAGCTTTTGTTAAAAGTCTCTTGTGTTTTCGCTAAAAGCTTTTTTAAATTTAGCTATCTTTGGCTGGGGCAGTTGCATAGAAAATCACTGAATGTGGGTTAGTGAGAAGAAAAGTAGAGAGGGCTGTAAATACATCCTCAAAGAGAAATAAGCCACTGCAGCAAACACTCAAAATAAGTCATCGAGCCTTCCAAAAAATCTTGTAATCCATCTATCAAATACTATGTTGTTATAAATTCAAGTTCTTTTAATTACATAAGACCTACTGTCAAGTCTACCTGTTTTCCCTTTCAACCTCCTTCCCTCATCCTTCATTCAGGCATAGTTAATTTGTATTTTGATCTTATTGGTAATAGGTTACAGCTATCATTATCATAGCTTCTTTTTACACAGTAGAAATAGCATTGACTTAAAAGCAGATGGACTCCAGTCCTGATACTTATTGACTGTCATGAATTTAGGAAGTTCTTAACCTTTCCAGATCCTGGTGTCCTAATCTATAAAGTTAGGAGAATAGACCTATCCCATGTTCTGAGTGCTTTAGATATTTAAATTTAATCCACAAAATAATTCTATGAATTAGGTTTTATTACTGTTGTTGTTTTCATTCCCCTTTAATGGGTAAGAAAATAGAGCTATACAGATAAGGTAAACAGCTCAGTCAAGGTCAATAGCTAGTAAGTTGCAGAGCCTAAGTATGAACAGTTTTCCTGATTACAGAAACCACATTCTTAAACACTACATTACATCTTTAATGGACTGACATACTTAATAAAAATTTGTTACTCTTGCATTTTTTTCTGCACTTCCTCTCTAATTTCAACTTGTAGTAATTTTAAGTTCAGTAATAATTATGTCTATCAGAATTATTCAGTCTTTCACTACCTTTGCCTAAATTGGTATCTTTCCCTCCTAATATATCATCTTTCCCAGAAGTCCTGAATCAGCTGCCACCCATTATAAAGAAATAAATGTTTATTTCATTTCTCTCTCTAAAACTTCCACAGTCATATAACCGAGCTTGTAATGTTAACGGGATTCCAAATTTCTTGGATGAGGCTCCCAAAAGAAAATAATACGTGTAACGTATATACAGGATTCAGGGAAAATGATAGAATTTTCTGAATTTGATAAAGCAATTGATGTATAGTTATGATTTTCTGAAGTCTCACTTTCAAGTTATAGTAAATAATTTTTGATAAAAGGAGATGAGAAAATGTCAAGAATCGCAAAATAATCTGAACAGTCACACATCTCAAAAGTTAAGGAAACTCACTTTCTGGTACACTTAATGGTGTTTTACTAGTGAAAAACAGGCTAACGAATAATTGAAGTGGACATCAGAAACAAATAGGAGATGGGGCATTGGGATTGAAAAGTACTGGGGATAGCACTGAAGATTTGTTTTCAGTTTCAAAAGTAGTAACGATATCTTCATACAGACCTCATATTTGGTAACATATAACATGTATGTATATGAATAAATACGTTTTTTGTGTCTCCTGGGTCCAAGAAAAGCACCATGATTTGGTTAAACATTTTTCATATATATTTTTCATTTTATTTTGCTTTTACAATAGCCTAGAGAAGCAGGTAATAGTGGGTAGGAGGGTGTGTATCATTTGTAGTGATAGTAATAACAGCAGAACTATTTTGTAGAAGTAGAAATTGAGAAAGAAAATTGCTTCCAGTTCTACAGCTAATAAGGGGTAGAACTGGATCGTAAACTCTCTTACACTCCAAATCTCTGGATTTTCCACTATAAAAAGGTTTTGAACCTAAATTTTGCAGAACTATTATTTCAGTATTAATAACTATTATTTCAGTAACTATTTCAGAAGGACATTTATATATCTGAAAAGTACGTTCATAGTTTGGGTTATGTATAATATGTACATTCTATTTTGGAAACAGAAATGTTTTAAACAGAATGTTGTGCTTTAAATACCTAAGTGGGTTAAAAGTTACTGAGAATAATAAGCTTAAAAAGGAAATATAGTGAAATAAAATCCCTTTAATGTGTTTAATTCCAATTATATTTAATTGATTGCATGATATTAAATATTATCCTCATTTTATTTGAGTAAGGAAACAGATTTATTGAGTCCATGGAAGAGTTCTCAACAAAGTTAACAAAATCCATTAGTTACTCTAGTTTTATCTCAGCCACTGTTAACATAAATATCCCTATAAAATGAAAATTATGTTAATCTCCAAGTGTGTGCACTATTTTGCATTGTATATATATATAATATATATTAAGTATAGAACATATATTATATATATAATCCTGATAAACTTAAAGGTTCATCAAAAATTTATCACTCAAACAAGAATGGAAGAACATTTATTGAATAACCACAATGTCAAAGAAGTGCTAATTGTTTTCACCTGTGTTATCTCATTTAATCCTGACAAATCCCCTTCAAGTTATGATTGAAACAATTTGGCAGAGGAGTATACTGTAATTGAGGAAGATTAAATAACTTGTCCAAGTCATGCCACTAGTAATTTTCAGTTTATATTTGGTCATACTAGTATTTTTTTGAGACAACACATAGCAGTAGCTGAAAAGTGTTTTTTTTTTTTTTTTAAAGAAAGGAAAAGATAAAGAAAAAAATTCATTAACACCAACCACATATTCATTAACACGAACGGTTGAATATTTATTACTCAGGAGAATTCACTGCTACCATGGAGGCAACTCATATAACTACCAAATAGTAACAACAAGGCAATGACTTTTGGGCTCAACAAGCCTAATCTTAATAATTCTTTGACATTCTGAAGAGGCAACAGATCCACATCTCATTACTTTGTCACCTTGTTCCGTTTTGTGTTCCTGTGATACTAACTTGGCACTATTTCTTCATTTTCTATCAGGCTGTAGTAGTATATATTACAAGCTTTTACTACATTTCCATTTTAAGTACTTACAACTTCTCAAGACAAATACTTGAGCACTGCAGAAATGAGATAAGAATTGCTTGCTAGCACAATCTTGGAATACTCTTGAACTGATGTTATAAATCAGATATTCAGTGTTTCTGAATCTATCATTTATAGTAGAATTCAATATAAGAGAAATAACAAAGAACTTTTTCACCACTGATAACAATCCTAATCCTTGTAAAATTAATGAAAGGTACATATTCACTTCAGGTAACAGAGCTAAGCAGACAAAAAATTCAAACTTTTATAAGTAAAGTTTTAGAAAGTTCATTACAATTACAGAAGGGTTCCAGGGACAAGAAGGTCATCGAGATTTTTGACCATTTATTATTTTAACAATAAGTCACCAAAAGAAACTGGTCCAAGTGAAAAAGCCTTAAACCACAGTTTCTACAGAGCACTGAATTAGAAATAAAGGAGAGGAAATTCTGTATCTAAAATATGAGTTTTAAATCTTAAACAATTTTATACAACTTAGTAATATCTTCCCCAATGCAATTTACATTATGAAGTTACTTTTAGTTGGGCATTATGATCCCTATTATATTGACCAAAGTTCTAGTAAATTTGACTATAAAGCAAAATTTTAAGTGATTTTCATATAACTCTCATTTGCAATTGGATTTGACTTCTGTATTAAAAATATTTTGGCAATTAAAAACTTTAATAGCTAAGTTCTTGTTATATCACTAACAGGTTATAATCAGTTGATTTAAACACTTGTAACAATGAACCCCATATCTTGGGATATGCAGTGTGGACTTACATTACAAATAGTACTTGTGACTAATACCGGTCATCATAGGAGCATTTGTTTCTGATTCTAAAGATGGCAAAGTCCAGGGAGGAAAATATGGATCTGTATCAGGCAATCTACCAACAAAATGAAGAAAAAATTGTAGCCAATTTCTGCATTTTAGAAGCACAAGGTTTTTTGCTCCAAATCACACTAATGATGTTCTTGGTCTCTGGGATCTAAATGTCAGACTCTTTGAAAAAAGAAGCAATATAGAAACATGCAAATCTATAGCTGGCAAATCAGCAGGGAAACCACAGCTTTCCAGGATCTGTAATAAATGTGAGTCTGGGATGAAATTGTAGTATTTAAAATGTCTAATGTGGAAGATGCTTTGTTAAAGCCGGTGATTCTGATTATACAGCAAATAGGGTATGTAGTTTCAAGATAATTTTAAAGTGATCCACCTATGATAAAACAGGACCATAGGCAGAAACTAGAGATATAAGATTCTATCCTTGGAACTAGCCAGAACCGAAACAGAAGCAACATCTATAGTTAAGCACAATTAAAGAAAAGTTTGGTCAGTGTCATGATCCCAGCTTCTGAGAGCTGCCATGTCCCCTGCCAGAATCCCAAGAATGGGCAGTGCAGCCAAATACATATTCTTTGACTAGAATATCACCCCCAAATCCCTATTTATTCTCCTTAACTGGTGATGTGTGTTGAAGAATGCAAGCCAAGTGCCATTGTTAAACTGGGTCCACCTTGATTTCCACATGGTCTTCTATGTAAATCTTGCCTTTAAACAGGAGACATCTCTTAGACCCAAACAGAGAAATCAGAGTATTTCCTCACACGTGAAATGGAGCCATTAATAAAATCTTAACCCCTACTGAGGTTATTTCTTTTGTGTCCTTGAGAACTTTATTTTGCCTTTTACTCACAGGAGAAATCTCTTTTACAAGTGCCTTGAATGGTACATGTTGAGAAGGGAAAAATCTATTACCTCTTCTCAGGGCAAAGTTTCTTAATCTGAAGGTGAGCTTCAAGCAGGATACATCGCACTGAAACTATATACAAAATATTCTGTTTTATAGATATGTGCTTTTACTTCTGGGAATCAAATTTAAAGTGTTTGTCACTCTGAAAAGATTAAAAGCTTCTGGCTTAGAGGTCAACTGCCATATGAGGTAAGAAATAAATTTCTATATGGAGACTGTAGTTATATAGAGAAACAATATCTGAAATACCTTTAGGTTTTTTATTTTCATTTAACTTATTCCCATCAAAATGTTTTCTCACACAGTATTTTACAGAATAGTAATATGTACATTGCAAAATTATGTGAGCCTCTATTAAAAAGTTCTACCATGAAATTGTGGAGATCCCACTTTTACCACACACACACACACACACACACACACACACACACACACACACATACCCATGTACACTTTTTTCCCTTAGTTTATTTATCGGGTTGTCTAATTCTGCTATTTTCCTAAACTGAATTCTGTGTCAACTCTTAGTAACATGGTAATTGAGTAACTTCAGAGCCATTGAAGAGGTGGGAAGTCATAGTGTTATTCAGGTCTGGCCAGGCTGGGACACAGGACTCAATCTACTAAGGTGCTGAGACTCTTATCTAATCTTTTTAGAGAGGAATGCCTGGCTGCATATGAGGAAAAACTTACGTTCTTACGTCCTTTTTCTGGCAAAATTAGACAACAAAACTTACTCTAGTCCTTCTGAAAACATTATTTTGGGACTCCATAAAGTTCTGAACCTGAATTAAAAAAAGTCAGATGCTGAATGATGTTACATACAATTCTTTCCAAGAGAAATATACATGATCTAGACAGTGGTCCAGAGGCTGGTTTCAGAGTCTATGGCAGCTATACATGTTATAAATATATACAGAATTTGGGGATAATATAAATTTTGGCTTAGCACAATGATGAGGAGATACAGTGAAAAATGAGATGTCATAAGGTCTTTGGCTCGGACTGATGATGAGGCACCAACCTGGAGACCCCTGAACCAACCTTATAATAAAGCAGTCACTGTGGCTCATCACTGAGGAGAAGAACCAAAAACAAGACATGAGTGCCAGGATAAGAATTCTAAAGGATGAGAAAAGCACCAAGAAGCAGAATGCGAGATAGATTATAATGTGGATCTCAGGCAACGAGGTGTAGTTGATACCAGGATGTCTGTGGCTTATCTTATGCTGTGTCCTGACCAGTAATAGGCTCACAGGAATAAAGGTACTGGGCTGAGTCAGGTATTATCAATGTTCAATAAATTCAGATGACTAGATCACATATTATCGATAGTATCACCATATATCGTGAATAGCCTCCAGCAGGCTATTCAAAGTATGTGCTTTATCTCATTTACTTCAAGAGTCCTGTGAGCCCCAAATTCTCTGTGTCAATTTTAACATAAAGAACCTCTATCCACACATTTAGGAAGTTATATATTCCAGTGGATCTTAAATTTTTTAATATAATAACCCATGTAAAAGCAAGCATTCAGGAATAAAGATGCTTATATATGATGAGTCTTTTCCCTGTGACAACTGAGATTAATTTACTTATTAAGAACAGTTAATGAACAAATATTTGGCAAACATGAATTAGTTCACGCTCAGCTCTGCATCATCTCAAAGTCTAATTCTTGAGCCAAGCCTATAATAAACATTCAAAGTAATAATATGTTTTTTAAAGCTATTTCAGAGTCATGAGGAAATATATACTGAGTGCCTGAGAGGTAAACTGTGCTATATATCATATCCTAAATATGCCAAGCCCGAGTGATTTTAATTTGTTCACTTAGTAAGCTCTTCGGAATTTCAAATGTATTTTAAACAAGCTGGTGATTGAGAAATACATTTTATTAGTGTGATTAAATATGACGCTTCCACCTATTGCAGTTTCAGCCAGTCCTAGCTTCATGACTCATACGTAAGAAATGCAATAATTGAAAATACATATAATGTGCCCTGAACAATTTTTTCTGTATCTCATTGAAATTCTGTCACAATTTATCATTATTTAAATATCATATTGTAGTGGTAGTCTATGAGATGTCTTCAAATAGAAATAAAAATGCGCTTAACAGCATCATCTTTGGGGAACTCCATATCTCTTTGATTCAAGAAAGAAATGCATAAATTTATGGAATGGACTAAAAATTCCATAATTTAAATCACTGGTTACATCATGTGGAAATAAAGTCTAAAGTTATTAAGCTGCTCACAAATCATAGGTATATATTTTACATGGTCTGTCAATATGTTGGTAGGAAAATCTTTACATGGGGAGGAACTGAAGATGCAGAAATTAAAAGAAGGCCAAACATTGTTTGCTACTCCGCAAGTACCTCTGAAATTATGAAAGACATATTGCTTTAAATATCACTTTAAAAAAGCAGTTATCCACATCTAACCCACATTCTGAAAGCTATCAGAATTTCTCAGAATAATCTGGATTCTAGTGCCATACCGTGCACATCTTTCATTGACAAAATAAACTTTGGAATAGCAAAATCTGATTTTATTCATTAGTTAAATTTTCTAGCACTAATTATTCACATAACATTTAATAGTAGAAAAAGAATAATTTATTTCTGTTATAGCAAGTGAGATTATCTTACACGTAATTAAAAAATGAATAAGTAATAAAAGAAAAGAATGAAAGAGAGCAATCAAACCAAAAAATAAATCCACCAGTGATAACAAGTGCTAAAAACTATATTAAAAAGAAAAAAAAAAAAAAAAAAAGACAGTCAGAACCCTAGGCCAAAAGGTAAAAGCAAAGCTATACAGACAAAATCACACAAAGAAGCATACACATACACAGTCACAAAAGGAGAAAAAGGATAAAAAATATATATATATATAAAAAATAAAAAAGGAAGTGAGCAACCAAATCAATATACAAATCTACCAATGATAATAAGCTCTAAATACTAAACTAAGATAAACATAAAGCCAGAAACTAATTAGATGCAGAAAGCAAACCCCAAGTCTACAGTTGCTCCCAAAGTTCACCACCTCAATTTTGGGATGATTCATTGTCTATTCAGGTATTCCACAGATGCAGGGTACATCAAGTTGATTGTGGAGATTTAAACCACTGCTCCTGAGGCTGCTGGGAGAGATTTCTCTTTCTCTTCTTTGTTCACACAGCTCCTGGGGTTCAGCTTTGGATTGGGCCCCGCCTCTGCATGTAGGTCGCCTGTGGGCATCTGTTCCCCTCCCAGACAGGATGGGGTTAAAGGAGTGGCTGATTAGGGGGCTCTGGCTCACTCAGGCCAGGGAGAGGGAGGGATACGGAATGCAGGGCAAGTCTGCAGTGGCAGAGGCCAGTGTGGCATTGCAACACCCTGAGGCGTGCCTTGTGTTCTCCCAGGGAAGTTGTACCTCGATCACGGAACCCTGGCAGTGGCGGGTTGCACAGGCTCCTGGGAGGGGAGGTGTGGATAGTGATCTGTGCTTGATCACAGTCTTCTTGGTGGCTATAGCAGCAGCCTTAGCGTTTCATGCCCATCTCTGGGGTCTGTGCTGATAACCATGGCTCATGCCCATCTCTGGAGCTCATTTAGGCGGTGCTCTGAATTCCCTCTTCTCACGCCCGAAACAATGGTCTCTTGCCTCTTAGGCAGGTCTAGAGTTTTTCCCAGACTCCCTCTTGGCTAGCTGTGGCGCACTAGCCCCCTTCAGGCTGTGTTCACGCAGCCAACCCCAGTCCTCTCCCTGGGATCTGAACTCCGAAGCCAGAGCCTTAGCTCCCAGCCCCCACCCGCCCTGGCGGGTGAACAGACAAGCCTCTCGGGTTGGTGAGTGCTGGTCAGCACCAATCCCCTGTGCAGAATCTCTCCGCTTTGCCCTCTGCACCCCTGTTGCTGTGCTCTCCTCCGTGGCTCTGGAGCTTCCCCCCCGCCCACTCCTTGTCTCCATCAGTGAAGGGGCTTCCTAGTGTGTGGAAACTTTTCCTCCTTCACAGCTCCCTCCCTGAGGTGCAGGTTCTGTCCCTATTCTTTTGTCTCTGTTTTTCCTTTTTTCTTTTGCCCTACCCAGGTAGGGGATTTTCTTGCCTTTTGGGAAGTCTGAGGTTTTCTGCCAGTGTTCAGTAGGAGTTCTTAGGCCTTGTGTTCCACATGTAGATATAGTTTTGATGTATTTGTGGGAAGGAAGGTGATCTCCACGTCTTACTCCTCTGCCATCTTGAAAGTGCCCCCCAGAATTTTTTAACATGCAGAAATTTTAAGAAAAATAAAAGTCATCACATCTGAAATGCATTACCAATTTCTCATAATATATCTTGTATTCTATAATGAACTATACAATGTACTGTAACTTAATAAAAGAACATTTTGACTTAAGCATTGATCTAAATGTCTAAAATTTCCCTTTGCAGAAGAATAGGATTACTGATAAAGTGTGAAATTTTAAAGGCAAAAGAAAGTAACTTCTTAATGAGATCCAATCTAATAAAATTATGCCAATTGCAGAGGAAAAACATTGTCTATATCTAGCATAAATGCCTGAGTGAATGTGATGTGCAGTTTCAGCAATAAATATTGTTCCATTTACAAGCTTGTATATGGATGAACTGCCATTTTCTCTCTTTTACCTATTCTTACAATGACAAAACCTTTTTTTTACTGACAAAGGGTACGTCCTCCCCTTTTGATCAGATCATCCCTTATCTCATTCTCAAAGTCTTCTTTTCTGTTAATCCTGCTTCTCCATACTATTATTATCATACTGTCATCAAACTTTCCATAGATTATTCACAGCAGCTTTAAACTATGATCTACTATCCCAGACTAGTTTCTTGTTTGAAAAACTGTTTGGGGTTGGATTAGGAAGGGAGGAGGAGCATCACTTATATTACTGTGTAACTGAAAGTGGGGTCTGTCTGCTCACTGCTCAAAAGCCAAAAAAGAGGCAAGTTGGTGGAAAGGAAAGTTTGCTTTATTTTGGATGCTGGCAACCTGTCCAAAGGCCAACTGGTCCACACCCCACCCCCAACAATCAGAGGGCAAGAGCTTTTACAGTTGGAGGGAGGGGGCTACATGCAGAAACAGCACAATCAGCTCTGTCAGTCATCTTGAAAGTGGTCATTGGTGGTCTGACCGGTGTCATCTTCATTGTTTTAGGTAAAATTAATCTTCAGTTCCAGGGTCGTTTTGTTCCCATTTCCTTGAGGCCAGTTCTCAGAACTGTGGCAGCTTATGTCATGGCTACAGGCTGGTCATCATGTACTTAACTTCTTCCACCTGGTGGGGGTTTCAGTGTCTACAAGACACCTCACAGGATATGGCTCAGAATATTATCTATAGTTCTTAGGAAGGGACTAAAAGTCCTTGACTTTGCTTAATGACTAAACTGTTATTATTTAGTCTTGCTGGACTGTTTTCCTTTGTTTCTGCATTTTCTCACTTCTCTGTTTATTCTTTGGCTAAGGTTTTTCCACAGACAAAAGGCAGGTGGAGGACACGGGCAGGGCAGTCCATGGGGTCCTGCTCCATCTCAACTGTTCCTTGTTTTCCTCTTATTTCTCTGAATTTGCCTTGCTATTTGTTGCTTACTCCTCTTTCTGCATGTAGCCTCCACATATCTGGGTTCCCCTGGGTACCAACACTCCTTTTTTCTCTGAACATTCTAACCCATGATATCATGTTTCCCTGGGTTTAGAGATCACCTCTCTGCTGTTTCCCTAATTAATTTATCCATCCCAGAGTCCTCATCTTGATTTTTTCTTTGCATGTCCCCATGATCTCTCCAAAACAAGCAATCTATCAGCCATCCTGTTGATTTTATATACAAAATACATGTTACACTCATCCTCTGTTACTCATCTTACATTCATAAATTTAGTTCACACCACTATGATCTTTTGCCTACACCCTACTGGTAGCATCCAAACTTCTTTCCCCACATCTATTCATTTTACTCCCTTTTTTTTATTCATCTGCAAAAGCAACCTTAAAATATAAATCTCATCATATTTTTTTGCAGGTTAAGTGTTTCAGTGACTTCCCATTATAGTTAGAATCAAACCATATTACTTACTCTGGTCTGAAAGTTTCTGCATATTTCATTCCTCTGTATCTTTCCAACTGTGCTTTAGGCACTCTAATGACTTTGGGTTCTTGGAATAAGCCAAGTTCTTTCAGCCTCAGGATATTTGCAAATGGTGTATACCATGCCTGGAATGTTCTTCATTCCATCTTCAAATAGCAGGAGTCTTCTAATTCATTTTTTGTTACACCTTAAGTTTTAGCTCCTTGAAGTTTGTCATGACCACTTTCTCTAAAATAGCGATCCTTTCACCCTGTTGATATTCTCTATTGAGATCCTTGTTTTTGGATATATATATATCCCCCACTAGACTGGAAGCTTCATTTTGCCGGATACCAGATCTATTTTTGTTGGCTGTAAAAATCCCAGTCCCTAAGATAGAGCAAGCACAATATTTTTAGAGTGCCAGTTATTTTTCACTGAAACAGAAATTAAACCATATATAGAATGTTAGTGTATCTTGTTATGTATTTACATTACTATTGTTATATTTGTAAATTTTTATGGACTATGTCAAATCAATCAATAAACATTTAATACCTTGTTTGCATATTTCAGCCTATAAAAAATGAAAAAAAACATTCATTTATTTCATGTGGAAAGAAAAAATATGAAAACTACTATATGATTTTTAGGTATATGGGAACTATGAACTGCCATATTTTATTAATTATATTCTTATGGGTTACAAGTTTTGTTAGGATTTGGTGTACAAATCTCTCGTTCTATTACTTGTTTAGCTAGAAAATGTATATAGTGTTAGTTCTTCCCAAAAGGATATTCAGTACTAGCAAAAAATATTAACTAGGCTATTTTAAGGAGCAAATGAATATTTTTACTCTTTATTTCTAGAATTATAATTTGGATTTTGGCAAATTGTTGAGTTTCAACAATTGTGTTTTTAATATTCTAATTTCTACATTATCCTAAAAGTGCTGAAGTGATAGATTTTGATGCTCCAGGAAAACTTCACCCGCTTCCAACCTCCCTGAAATACCATTTCATCCTTATCATGTGCATCTAAGTTGAAAACACTTTGGTTTGGAATAACAAACACTAAGGAACACTAAAGAAATGACTGGTCATGCTTTAGCTACTTCATATCCTCTATGTTGGGAAACTGTACAATGTATTGTCTATATTTGCAATTGCTCTCCTTCAGTCTTTTCTCAGTTCTGTTAACATCTATATTGGATTGTAATGATGTATAGAGAACAATTTTTAAGGACTAAAAAAATCTTCATAAGTGAAAACAAGACGTCTTTCTTGGAAGTTCGTAAAAACTATTTACAGTTCTGAAACTCTCTTTAAGTAATATAAAAATTGAATACTGTTTGTTTATTCAACAAATATTTATTGAGCAATTATTATGTGCCTATTTTTGTTTTAGGTGTTTAGGGTACAATAGTAGACAAAACAATGATCTCTGTCTTTGTGGATTTATAACCTTGTTGGGGAAGTTTGACAATAAAAAATTAACTTTAGAAATGAATTAGTTACATATTATGTTAAAAGCTAAGTGTTATGAAAAAATTAATATATACAGCAGGATAAGAGGAATCTGGAGTATTAGGTTTGGAGCGGGGAGGGGGTAGTAATCCACTTTGAGGATAAAGGTGTGCTTTGAACAAATACTTGAAGGAGACAGGGAACTTAACAATGGAAACATCTTTGGAAAGAGAGTTACAGAAGTTAGGGAACAGCCAGGACAAGGCCAAAAGGTAAGAACTTGCCAGGTATATTGGAAGAACAGGAAGGCCTGTGTGCTTGGAATGCGGTAAGTAAGTGAAAGAATCTTAGCAGGTAATTTCAGAGAAAAAGTTGTAACCTAGGTTCTTAAAGATTACTGTGGACTACAGCTTTGACTCTGAGTAAATTTGAGAGCCTTTTCAAACATTTATTCAGAGGAATGACAGGATTTGAATAAGGTTTTAAAAAGATCACTAAGCTGCCTTGTTGAGAATATAGTGGTTGGGGGAAGATCAAATAGAATCGACAGGCCAGTTATAAAGTATCACAATAATCCAGATGAAATAGTGCTGTTGTTTAGAACAGGGAGTTAAGAATAGAAGTAAATAAAAGTGGTCAGGTTCTGAATATATTTTGTAGTTAGAGCCAACTGATTCCAATGGTATTTTCTGATGCTAGAATGTTTTGCATTCTAGAATGAACATTATCAGTGTATCAAGTTTGGTACCAAGGTCTTGGACCTGAATAAGTAGAAGACTAGATTTGCAATAACTGAGTTGGCATGGGAAAGGATGCAGGTGAAGAAGTTTTTGTTTGTTTGTTTTGGCAGTCGGAGTGAATTCATCTCAGTTTTAGACATGTTGAGTTTGAGATGTCCTGTTTGATGTCTAGTTGACACTCTTACAGTTTGGAAACCAATAATTCAAGTTAACAATAATAAACATTTATTTAGTGCTTATAACATGGTAAGCATAGTTTTAGGCTCATTACTTTTCAATGATCACCTATCTATATTGTTCAAAATCTATTTTCATAAGGATGTTCAGGTTGACAATTTCTTATTCAAAGCCATTAAGGCCAGAGGATTTTAGATGTCAGGAATTACCAGATTGTACAAAAAGTAGTATGGTGTATATGCAATCTATTTTATAATAGCTTTCAGCTGGATCTATGATAACATTCTTTAAGTGACAATATTATTACATCTTCAGGGAAATATATAAATATTCACAGTAAGAAGAATAAATAAAGACTATAATTAGCCTGCTGCCAGTTCAGGTCAGGAATTTCCTCCAAACAAGTTCAAGTCAAATCAGATTTTACTGCCAGTTGAGTCATTTAAAAAATCTTCAGATTTTCAGAATTTATGGGCTTTTATCATTACAAATAAAACCCTGTAGACCTACATCAACTGTGTAATTTTGGAAATCCTAAAAATAAAACACAAAGCTGATGCTGGCAAAGCACCCTTCCACATGGGTGAATTCTTTCTTGGATTACAGCTCAAAAGTGATCATTTCCGTAGGATATATCCAAGCTTCTTAAATATTTCATTCATTTCTAGTATTTCATGACATATGTACTTTGAATGCATATTTTAAATATTATTTCTAAAACTTTTACTAAAAAATTAAATTGTATTTGATTCAAAGACAGATATTAGTATCTGAATGCCTGTTGTAGACCTTATTACTAGTTAAGAGAAATAATGGCTTGTGATGGTTAAGAAAAGATGAATGGGGAATAATGCATAAACCATATGCAAGAACTGCTTACAAATTAAAGTGTTCATTATAAATTATTAGTCTAAGCATTTTTCTATGCCTATAATAATTAAAAATCTCTATGAATAGAATGGTTAAATAAATAACCTTAAGTGTTAAACCAAATAAGGTATCTTCTCACTTCAAAAAACACAGGTAATTGTCATAAAATATTAAGTGCCAGAACACTTTTAAATGTTTTCAATAACATTAAATCTCAGTGTTTGTCAAGTATGCTGAATTCCCAAGTAACATTCCAATATGCCCCCTGCCCCTACACATGCACAAATTCCCTGTCAACATTGTCACCAAAGTGGTATATTTGTTGCAATCAATGAACCTATATTGTTATATCATTATTATCCAAAGTTCATAGTTTTCATTAGGATTCACTCTTGGTGTTGTACATTCTATAGATTTTGACATATGTATAATGACATGTATCTACCATTATAATATCATTTCAAAATAGTTCTGGGTTGGTGAACACATCTACTTACTGGGAGGGTGACACACCCAAACTCCACAGGGACAGAAGCTGCTGTGCTCAGGACTCTTTTGGACCCTGCCCTACATATCTCTTCATCTCACTGTTCAACTGTATCCTTTACCATATCTTTTATTGTATAATAACCTGGTAAACATAGTGTTTCCCTGAGTTTTGTGAACTGTTCTTGTAAATTATCAAGCCATGGAGGGGGTTACAGGAACCCTGATTTATAGCTGGTCAGTCATAAGTACAGGTGACAACCTGGGACTTGAGATCGGTGTCTCAACTGGAGGCTGTCTTATGGTACTGAACCCTTAACTTGTGGGATCTGATGCTAACCCCAGGTAGATAGTTTCAGTACTGAATTGAATTGCAGGACACCCAGGTGGTGTCTAGAGACTTGGAGAATTGCTTGGTGTGGAAAAATCCCACACATCTGGTGTTAGAAGTGAAGTGTTCTGAGAATGTGGAGAGGAAACAGAGTTTTTCCTTTGCTGTAGTGTAGAGATTTCTTCCCCAGGCTCGTAGACATCTAGGGTATTACATATTCTTGATAGATTGCCCCCTTCAAATTATGAAATGTTCTCTTTATTCCTGTAATACTCCTTGTTCTGAAGCCTACTTTTCTGATAGTAAAATAATCACATCCATTAACTCATGCTTAGCTAAATCTTTTATATATATCTTTTAATATACAGTTATATTTTCACATTTTTTAAAACTTTTAACCTCTCTATGTCTTTATATTTTAAATTAGTTTCTAATAGAGAGTAGTAGTATAATCCCTCTTTTTATTGGGTAAGTTTAATGTACTATGTTTCATAGGAAAACGTGTAATATTCTTCCTCAAAAATCAAATATTTTGCCATATTTTTGAGCATCCAAAGATATATTTCAACATTAAAAAAGAGAGAAATTCTCATGAATTCTATAATTATCAAGTATTAAAAAAACACAAAATTGTGAGCTAGTGAAAATGGTCAGACTTGTTCAAAATGTAAACTGCATTATGAAAAACTGCTGGGTTATATTATGGGCAAAATGAGAGAAAATATTTTTTCTATTAGTTCACTCTACTTTTTTATATCTTTACTTACAGAGTACAGTTATATGCACTTAGCTGTGTCCTTTTCTGATGTCTATCTTCCCACTAGAAAGTATCCATCAAAAGGCAGGATATATTCTCTTTTATTAATTTCTGTATACACAACGTCTCCCACAGTGCTATGAACATAGTCGATGGTCAATCTTTGCTTAATAAATAAATGAATAGTATTAATACTGCATTTAATAATTTGTTAGGTAATAATACATAACATGGAGGAGTTTTAAATATGTAAATATTACAGCAAAATTAAAGGGATAGATTTTTCCAGAGAAAAATAAAATAAACTGTGCCAACAGTCAGCTGGATTGTGATACAGTCTTGTTAAAATAAAGAAATGGGAGAGAAACTAATGAACTCTAAACCATATTCAGAAATTTTTTTCAATTAAGTATGTATTTGGAAATGTCTATTCACTTAAGTGTGCTGGTAATTTTGGAAGTTACATTTTTTGGGGGGGAAAAAAGGGATTTCAACAAATCATACAACAAGTAGAGTATTTTGGAGAACCTAGGCACTATTAATGTAGTTTGAAGGCTCGGAATTTAAAGTATGATTAAGGTGTTCAGTGGTGAAAAAAATACTAGAGACATTCATATAAGTAGAAACTATGAGAAGCTAACAATATAGTAATTCACTCAGATGAGTATGAGGAACATTGATTTATCCTGAAGGAAATGTAAGATCTACTTAATGTATGTTTTTTCAATTTCTCTTAAATAGAATAGGTGACACTAAAAATGGGCAAACAAATAATAAAATAGTTTTTAGGAATTTGAAAAATATTTTGGAAATAAAAGAAAACAAGGGCTAAATAAACATTTGTCCTTAAATAATAAGTTTGTGTTCAGGGAGATAAAGACTAAGAGGTGTTTTCCACAGTCTAGATCAAAATGAAAAAACTACAAAAAACTTTTTAAGTGTGGCATGTCTGTCATGAAATCTTACCCTGGGAGTTCCAGACAAAAAGTGAAAATCAATGGAAAAAATAAAATAAGTAAAATTATTTTATTTCTGTGCTTCAAATCTATAGACTTTGCATTGTTTTTGTTGTTTGACTTTTCTTTATTCAAGGGTAGAATTTCTCCATGTGATACTAATCTTTCTTGAAACATCTGGTCCATATCTCAGTTTGGTTCTATTTCTTATTTTGTGTCTTGTCAATGTGTTATGTGTGCTTGTTTTTTTGTGGGCATCTCATAATTTTTTACTGAATGTGAGACATTGTGTAAAAGTACAGTAGTGACTAAGTTTAATATTATTTACAGTCAGAAAAGATGACTTTGCTTCTATCAGGCGATTATTGTGGGAAAAGTTTAATCAATCCAGATTGTTACTTAGCTGGCCTAGCCTTTGATATTGTCTGGGTTGCATTCTGTGCTTCATATACTCTGTCCTGGACTCAGAGTAGGCAGGCCCTATGCATCTCTGATCAGTTGTGGGTCTATCAGCTCTCCTAGTTTATGCCCAGCAATAGATAGCTTTCACTTACTGCAAGGCCTGGTGTGCTGAGAGGGTTTTTGTTGGGGTTTTTTTCCCCCAATTTCCTTACTTTGCCATCAGACTTAGGCAGATGCTGTGTTTCTCCTCCTCTTTGGAGGAGTATACTTTCAGCATTCCTGCTCCCTCAATTGAGGTATACTGTTGTTTTATGGTATTCATCATAAGTCCCAAGGTATGAAAAGATTTTTCTCAGATTGCCTATTCCACCCTCAGACTTATGCAGGCCCTGAGTACTTGGATATCTGGGGGCGTCTTTTTTTTTTTCTTTCTTTTTTCATACCCATCCTGCAGAGACAGATGCAGCTACTTCACACCCATTTTTAGTGATCTGTCCAGAATGCAAGGGTAGTGAGAGTTTCCTAGGTTCTCTTGCCCTTCCTTCAGATTTAGGCAAGATCTGAGTGCCTGTAATTCTGTAATTATGAGGTTGATTTCCTCCGTTTCCCTGCCTTGCCTTAAAGTTTTCCCTGAACATTCAAAAAAAAAAAAAAATTATGAAAAGGAGTGGGTGAATAGGGACACACTTTCCTTATTTCTAGAGTTTACAGGGCTTTAAAACTATCAGTCCAACTAATTCTCAGGATTTAAGAATTTATTAAAAGTTCAGCTGTTTATTTGTTTCTGTGGTATCTTACTGTTCTCCTTACTGCTTTGGCAACGGTGATAACTGCCTGGGCCCTGCTTCTTCTAAGAAGGGTTTGTCACTTCTTGAAATTTAGCTCATTAGGTTATTTGATTATCTCAGCCTTTTAAGGCCTTAAAATATAATTTTGTAAATTTTCCAACTTGTTTTTGATAGAATGGAAGATATATTCTCCTGCCACTTTCTATATCCTAAGCAGGAGCCCTCTTTATTCTTGACTATTGGATATTTTCCTAAATATGGAGAAAATCAAGCTCAATTTTAAAATAATGTTTTTGTTAGTTATTCATCATTCAGAGTTTCTGTGTTTAGTTCCCTCCCCTAGAATATCCAATAAAAGGTATAGATGAAAAATAAAGTCATCTTCATCTTTCAAACAAAGTCTATGGATATTGCCTAAAGAGAAAAGAATAATATCAGAGTTATGAGTTAAACTTTCAGAAGAATTCAAACCCCAAAAAAGCAAAAGTGGTTACTTTAGGGGAGTTCACTGAAGTAATAGACTCTCTTTGACTTTTTAATTTTTATTTCCCTGAAGTGCTAGATTTCTTTAACATTGTTTGTGTATTATTACCACGTTAGGCTGACCAGGGGACTGAATTGAAAGGGAAAGAACTTTAGACATCATAATGACAAGTTAGGAGTGAGGCAAAGCAAGGTCTGAGGATTTACAGGGATAAGAGACAAAAATCTGAGTTTTCCCAGAGTTAAAATCCAATTAGTAAGTCAGACAAAGAAAGACAAATATCGTATGATATTGCTTATACGTGGAATCTAAAAAAATGGTACAAATTAATTATTTACAAAACAGAAATAGAATCACAGATGTAGAAAACAAACTTATGGTTACCAAAGGGGAAAGGGGAGGGGAGGGATAAATTGGGAGATTGGGATTGACATATACACACTACTATATATAAAATAGATAACTAATAAGGACCTACTGTATAGCACAGGGAACTTTACTCAATACTCTGTAATGACTTATATGGGAAAAGAATCCTAAAAAGAATGGATATATGTATATTTGTAACCGATTAACTTTGCTGTATAGCAGAAACTAACAGAACATTATAAATCAACTATACTCCAATAAATTAATTTTAAAAAATCAAATTAGCAGAGGCAACAAGATAGAGTGATATCAATAATCATGAAATAGAGCTAAGTAGGTTATTCAATGAACAACCAGAGAAAAATTCAAACAGGAACAAGGACTTAGAATATAGCATTTTATTATGTCCCTCATCTCTGTCTCAAATATAATACTGAATAAGCTATCTGCATAATACAAGTTTGGGGCACAAATATGCTAACATTTTAGCATATACTAGAAATATTAAGTCATAAATGTTGTACACTAATTTGAGAGCTCTAGCAGAATAAGCAAACAATTAGAAATCACATGTAGCTTACTGGATGCGAACTTGAGAATGTAATATTTGTGTTCAAATAAAGTATAACAGTTTATACTGTCTAGTTTTATAAAGTGTGTGTCCTTAATTGTAGTAAAAGCTATTTGTTTGAATCGTTAGACTTCACATAAATTGATTGCAACCTGGAGACCAAAATTTTATGATTTGCTTGAATTATTATTCTGTAGTTAGTACTGATGGTTAAGTGAATCAGTGAATCATAAAAATGTAGCACTGGAAGCCATCTCAAAGTCACCTTTTCCAACAGTGCAGAAGCAATCGAAACAAATGGAGTCTATCAGATGGCTATCTGTCTTGTCATTAAAAATTTCCCTTAAGAGAAATTTACCAATCTCCCTGGGTACATGGCTCTGAGGTCTGATTGGCCTGATTACCTTGAAACTAAGTCTGCTTTTTGACTACAAACTTAGTAACATCAAAAATATTTAAAAGGCTTTTGGAAAGCTTGACTTTCTTACTCCTTTATATTCAGTATAAAACTGGAAATAAAAAACGAGAGTGGAGCACAGAGGTTGTTTAGGGCAGTGATACTGTAATGATGGATACATGTCATTAGACTTTTGTCCAAAGCCACAGAAGCTACAATACCAAGAATGAGCCCTAAGTTAAACTATAGACTTTGGGTGATCATGATGTATCAATGTAGGTTCATCAATTGTAACAAATGTACCTCTCTGGAAAGTGATGTTGATAACAGAGGAGGCTCTGCATATGTGGAAGCTGGGGTACATTGGAAACCTCTCTAACTTCTTCTCAATTTTGCCGTGAACCTAAAACTGCTTTAAAAAATGAAGTGAGAGTAGCATTGACTTATATACACTACCGCATGTAAAACAGATAGCTAGTGGGAAGCAGCAACATAGCACAGGGAGATCAGCTCGGTGCTTTGAGATGACCTAGAGGGGTAGGATAGGGAGGGTGGGAGGGAGGCTCAAGAGGGAGGGGATATGGGGACAGATGTATGCACATGGCTGATTCACTTTGGTGTACAACAGAAACTAACACAGCATTGTGAAGCAATTATATTCCAATAAAGATGTATTAAAAAAATGAGAGATTTTTCTCCTTAAGATTATCTTCACTTACATCCTGTGCCCTCTATTCAATTCTTTCCTCCTTTCTCTCACACCGTATTTCTCCCCAATTTCTATCCAATCACACTTTCTCCTCTGGCTATGATTTTAGTCAAGTTTTTCTAGTCTCCAAAACAACTTTTCCCTAACCTAAGGTAACCTTTATTTTATGGTATTTTAAGTTCCACCTCACATGCTCCCAGTCAGTCTCCTTAGATCACTCCTGTGGAATTTTGTTTTTGCCTGTGTTGTAGAGAAACAAATATCTGGTTGGATTTTCAAAAGGCATGTTTTTCCTAGCTTCATCACTTATTAGATGTGTTACTATAAAAAAAAACATATTCTTATGAATCATATTTTTTATCTGCAAAATCGTAACATTTCCTTTTCTATGTAACAGTGAATGCAGGTGTTTTTGGCTGACCATCTGCATATGGGTGGCAGGGCATGCAGGAGAGTAAGGTGTGCCATGTGGTTGCCAGATTATTGTCAAAAAATATATCTTCAAAATCTCTTCTTTCCAAAAACTGTGAAAAATAGTATTGATGATGACTTGCCCAAACTATGCAAGTACTGTGGCTTTGAATGCAAAAATTTATGCAGATAGATTTTGCACACAAAGGCCTTTCTTTGGGCCTCTGCCTTTATCCCCAAGAGTTGACCCTTTTTCATTGATAAGGATAAATCAGTGGAAAAGTCTAAGCAGTATCTAAACAACTGAAATTGTATCAAACATGTATTTAAACTAAGTTTTTCCATTACCAAATTATACCTTAACATTACATCATAAGAATCAAGGGTGACTGTGAGAAAAATTGAATAAATGCTTTTACTGCATTTTTGCTCTAGAGGCTATGATGGGGATATCTTTCCATGACCTCATATAATGTCCCACTTACATACAACAACAGAATAAATTCCTTTCAAGCATACATTTGAAGAAGAGTTGTGGATATAGCAACTTTCTTTTTTTGAGGACATTGTGCACATTGATTTGAAGGTGCTTCTAAAACAGGAAAACAGCTTCGAGCTCTTGCTTGCATGTTCAGTATGTCAGCTCTACTGTCCAACTATGTGTTTGGGCAGGTGTGTGTATGTGTGTGTTTTATATTATAATACTAGAGTTCATGGCTACTGATATAACTTAATGTCTACAGCTGAAATGAGACTCAAAACAATATGTGAGATATATACATATATATGAATATTATCAGTGAATGACAAAGGTGAGGTTATTTTATAGTTGGATTCATTATTAAATTCATTATTAAAATATTTTCATTGTAACTCAAATTAATATGTATCCTACTTTTAAAAAATAAGTGGGATGATTTACATATATTCCTTTGCAGACTGGATTTTCAAGGAGAAACCAAGAAGAAAGCAAAAAAGTATGAACAATAGAAACAGAAACAGACAGGTAAAATTGTGAAAGCAGAGAATATTCTCTCACATATTTTAATGTTAACTTTAAGATTTATTTTATTTCTGTAAACCCTGCTCTTATCTCCAAAGACTACAATTTATTTCTCTAAATTTTCATGGTATTGTTGTTAACCAAGTTAAAACCTGGAGATTGACAAAGCAATTGTAAGCCTTAGGTTTTTGTGCTCTAAAAATTTAACTGCAATAAAATTTCTGCATCAGAGCAACACATGTATAATGCTGTTTGTTTACATCTACTTAATTCCTTGTGCATCCTCCCAAGTAATTCTTTGAGACAATAACTTAAAAAGCCATGGGAGGGTGTCTACTATCTGCATGTGTGTATGAGTGTTTACATACACATATGTGTGTGTCTCTATGTATGTATATAGGTATGTAAGTATGTATGTGTGTACATATCTGTCTATGTGGATATAGATTGTAGCATCTCTATATTTTTTTCAAAAATCTGACCTGAAATATTTTTAACTCTATTTAATTTATCTAGAATTTTTCTTTTTACCTTATCTACTACAGTATATAATTTACATGCAGGCTTATCTCACAAATAATTTTAATTTTTTTCCACTTAAATAAATACAAATAAAATCTAACCACTCAAGGAATAGAGTGGTCAGTTTGGGAGGTAGGTGGGTGTGTGGCTATGAAATGTCAATATGAGGTATCCTGTGGTGATGGAAGTGTTCTGTATTTTGAATGTATCAATGTCCTTATTCTGGTTGTGATTTTGTGCAATAGCTTTGCCAGGTATTCCTTTGGGGGGATCTAGATAAAGGGTATAGGAATCTCTCCATATTACTTCTTAAAATTGCAAGTGAATCTATAAGAATTTCAAAATAAAAGTTTCATTAAAAAAATATCTGCTATGATACTATGATACTTTCACCGAATTTCCCTCAAAGAAATAATGGGCTTGCATCATTCATTAACTGACTCATCTCCTCCTTACCAAGTAGAAACTAACTGTATATCTATACTAAAAGCATACAAACATACACACATGTATTTATTTCTGGGCTTTCTCACTGACCCCATAGATCTGCCTTTCTACCTTGGTACTGATGTCATATTTAGTTTTTCATTACAACTTATAATTTGTTTGTTAAACATAGAGGTGATGGAACTTGTTTTCAACTTTAAATTTTTGATGTGTTTAATTATACAGCTTTAATACCTTACACTGTCTTTTTCTCAATTTTTTTATTGGAGTATAATTGATTTACAATGTTGTGTTAGTTTCTGCTGCACAGCTGAGTCAGTTATACATATGCATATACATATATCCACTCTTTTTCAGATTCTATTCCCATATAGGTAATTACAGAGTATTGAATAAAGTTCCCTGTGTTATTCAGTAGGTTCTTACTAGTTATTTATTTTATAAATAGTAGTGTGTATATGTTAATCCCAATCTCCCAATTTATCCCTCCCCTGCTTCCCCCTTGGTAACCATAAGTTTGTTTTCTACATTTGTGACTCAATTTCTGTTTTGTAAATAAGTTCATTTGTACCATTGTTTTAGATTCCACATAAAGCGATATTATATGATGCTTCTCTTTCTCTGTCTGACTTACCTCACTCAGTATGACAATCTCTAGGTCCATCCATGTTGCTGCAAATGGCATTATTTCATTCTTTTTTATGGCTGAGTAATATTCCATTGTATATATGTACCACATCTTCTGGATGGACACTTAGGTTGCTTCCATGTCCTGGCTATTGTAAATAGAGTTGCAATGAACATTATGGTACATGACTCTTTTTGAATTATGGTTTCCTCAGGGTATATGCCCAGGAGTGGGATTGCTGGATCATATGGTAGCTCTATTTTTAGTTTTCTAAGGAATCTCCATACTGTTCTCCATAGTGGCTGTACCAATTTACATTCCCACCAACAGTGCAGGAGGGTTCCCTTTTCTCCACACCCTCTCCAGCATTTATTGTTTGTAGATTTTTGGATGATGGCCATTCTAACCAGTGTGAGGTGATACCTCATTGTAGTTTTGATTTGCATTTCTCTAATAATTAGTGATGCTGAGCATCTTTTCATGTGCCTCTTAGCCATCTGTATGTCTTCTTTAGAGAAATGTCTATTTAGACCATCCACCCATTTTTTGATTGGGTTGTTTGTTTTTTGATATTGAGACTTTAAACTGTCTTGTATTCACTGCTGGAAAAAAATTCTAAGTAATCATGTGTCATCATTTTAATGGAGCACTTAATTGATTTACTAATATTTTTATTTAAGATTTTTCATTTGTTAGACCTAATGCTTTAGGAGTGTGTATGGGGTATAAAATTCATAATATTCTGATATTATACTATTTTTACTTTATTCCAATCATCTGGTTGCTACTCTTTGCCATAGCATCATCATTTAAGCTTATATTTGTAAAGTCACACAGATGCCTCTCTACTCTGCAGAGATACCTATTTTGGTATCATTCCGTGCACAGGCCTTAAAGCTTCTACACTTTGGTTATCTTAGTTCACATCCCCATGTTCAGCTATGGCTCCTCAGGACACACTTCACTGGGGTGGCTGGGTCTTAAAAGATTACAGCCACACTGTGGCAATTTACAGAAAATATTTGTGTGTTTCCACAGAGCTGAAGCATTCTGAATAAATTTTCCCAGAACTTGGGACCCTGGGCTAAGAGCAAGTATTGGGAGGTTAATATTCACCTACAAAGATCATGAGAGCACTCCAGAGAGTTTACCTAACTCCTGAGATGGATGTTTATATTTCAAGGGAAAATCATGCCCAGGACCTTAAAGACATCTCTAGGTACTGGAATCCAGAAACACTGGGTATTCTGGCCCCAAGAGTGAGCACCCAGAATTCTTTCCATGTGGTTAGAATGAGAACTCAGAATCCTTTTCATCCCATCTCCAAGGGACAGAGGTTTTTGAACCTCCTATACTATATATAAGCAGAGAAAATCCATTTTTCTCGTCCCTCCCTATGGAGTATTTTGGCCATACATACACTAGATTTTTTCATCTGATTTTCAATGTGCCATCTCAGGGGTAAAACCAGGGCAAAGAGAGCCAGTGTTTTTACTGTCACTTAAATAATAATAACTAATCTGTTTCTGATCCAGAACAGCCATGTTTATATTCTGAGTAAAATTAATAACAATAAATATTTAAAACACAGAATTCATTCTCTGTGCCTGAAAAATGCATCTGGAACCTAGACTATAAGCACCTTTCCTGATTCTTTCTTTCCTCAAGAATTCTTGTTGTCTTTTCCTATAATTGGACTTTTGTTAAGAGAATAAAAATCAAGAACCGCACTTGGGTCCAAGTGGTATAGAAAAGAGTTGGGATGTGCTTTCTATAAATAATTTAACATGTACTAGTGTGAGACAGTCATGCTAACAAATAAGTGAAAACAAGTTCCCCAGTCCCTTGTGGCAAGTATTTAGAAGGAATTAAGAACACAGACAGAGGTGGAAATTAAATTAGACTTAATCTTGGTGGGGATGGAAAAGTCTTTATAGAGGATGCCCATACACTTAACAAACATTTATTGATAATTTGCTCGGTGTCATACACTGTTTTAGCCACTAGCTATGCAAGATAAAAGTGAATGTCTGTTCTTAAGAGATGTGTTGCTTAGTGGAAGAGTTAAAAAGTAACCTTTAACTAAGTGCCGTGATAGGAGCATACACAAGGCTGCATATGAGGGGTAGACAGATAAATGTTTAGGAAGCAGAAGTGTCAATGCTCAGTGTCAGCTAGAATGAAGGACATAGAGAAAAAAGGAGTTTAAGATGAGTATCTTTTCTGGTTTAGATGATTATATGAATGGCAGTGCCATTTAGAAGAGAAATCTAGAAGTCATTGGGTCTAGATTTAGAGCTCAGAGGAGAGATCAGGGCTTTGTGATAAGGATTTTTCCAGCACCACCATACAGACAACAGTTTCCCAAAAGTACCATATTTTCTTCTGCCTCTTTTCTTCCACACACAAGGCAGATATCAAAGACATCAATTATTCCTACTGTTCAGGAACATAGACTAAAAATCCTTAGTAAGTCTTAGCCTTCCAGATAGCACTGTAAAATTATTAAATTTGACAGATAAGATAAAACAAATTCCTTTTCCCTTTTCAAGCTAAAGGAATGATTTTAATAACTGCAGAGCAAATATAACTAGTGGAAATATCAGAGGAACTAAAGCAAAATGTAAACCATAGCAAAATTAGATTTGTGGCATAAAAGAGAAGTACTATAGATCAAAAATAATTGAAAGTACAGACTAGAGTCATGTTGTTATAATATGAATCATATACTGTAGTCAAAATCATATCATGCAATTCTAGTATTATGAGACAAAAATTGACAGGTGTCAGTCCTATTTTCTTACTATAGTCTTTTAACAAGATTACATTCTACTTAAAAAACAACCTAGATGATGCCTTGTATATTGGAAAAGTTAAAAAGCTAGCTTTGCTAGCAAAGAAGAATGCTTTTACGGAGCACCGTGTAAATAATACTGTATTAGTTAAGGTTCTCCAGAGAAACAGAACCTGTGACATCCACATCTGTATCTGTGTCCCTATCTATCTATCTATCTATCTACCTATCTATCTATCATCTATAACATAAAGATATTTGTTTCAAGGCATTGGCTTATGTGCTTACGGAGATTGACGAAGAACAGGTCAGTCTGGAAACTTTCAGGCAGGAGCTGATGCTACAAACGTGAGAAAGAATTTCTCCTCCTTCAGATAAAAACCAAAAACAACTCGGTTTTTTGCTCATTAGGCTTTTCAGCCAATTGGATGAAGCCCACCTACATTATCAAGGTAATTTCTTTAACTTAAAGTCAACTGGTGGTAGTGTTAACCACATCTACAAACGATCTCCACGGCAACGCCTGGATTAGTATTTGCTTGACTAACAGGTAACATAGCTTAACCAACTTGACACATGAAAATAACCATTGCAAATACTTTTGCTAACAATATAGAGAAATCGTCAGTTGTTTCAATGGTCTCAGTGTGTCCCTTGTTATCTTGTAAACATGTTGTGGAATTGACACAGTACACGATATTCAAGAATGTGTCTGACAGGTTGCTGATGCCAGTCTTGTTTTGCATACTGTGGGTTAAAACAGGGCCCAGAAACTTCGACTGTGTCACCTACTTAACTCTGTCCCTAGGTTCAGTTAAGACCTGGTGGGAACTGTCACTATATGGTTCAGATGCATGGCCCGGGGCAGACCAAATATAACTCCTAGATGAAATGAGGATCAATACTCTCCTTCCCAGTTGAACCCTAATTTCAAGGGAGTTGGAAAAAGTCAGCGGTAAGAACTGCTTTGCTTTCCCCAGCCCCTCAAGCAGTTTCTATGGAGGGGAAATGGAAGAACTGAGACGGTGCCATGGCTGGACTCAGAAGCACAAACTTTTAAAAATGTTTGGCTTTTTTCTAATGCGTCACAGACATAATCTAATGTTTCTATATTCTGATGGTTGTTTCATTAAATATAAATGCTGATTTACTTATTAAGTTGAAAAATACTCTGCTAAAACTGAGCACAAGTCAGTACAAAGTGTTTCTATAAAGCTATAGCATTTATCTGTGTTAAAGATTTTTAAATGTTTTAAGAGGAAGAGGAGTACGCCAAAGGAGGGTAGGAGACAGGAAGGGGATAGGAAGAATGGGAGAAGTAAATGCAGAAAGAAATGCTATATATTTCCAGTTAGTTGATTTTGTTCAATTCTATTTATAACTTTCAAAACTATAATCAAAGAGAAAATATTATGTGCTATAGCACAGTGCTTAAATTATTAATAATAGAGGGAAAGTTTATTTCATCATGTTGATTGAGAAATTTAATTTTTTTTAAAGAATTCTCTCTCAGGATGTAAAAAAAACTATAAAATAGTGTATATTAACTAAATATGGTAAAAGGAATAGACCAGAACAGGGATAAGGGGGAAAAGACTAAAAATGAAAAACTGAGGCATTAATACATTTAATACATTAAACATTTTAATTATCATGTTGGAATAATTGTAATATCTAAGCACACTTGGAACATTTCATATCAAGGCAAAAGTGATATATAATAGTCTCCATATTTCTAATGATGCCACAGAACCCCTGTAAAGAAATATTCCTCTGTAGGGAAGTTTGACCACCTACGTATTTGATACAAACAACAACACACACACAGAACCTCATACAAACAAAACCCGCCGTTGAAACTGACCCCATCAGAAATACTGTATTTGATTTACAAAATAGTATGAAGTATCCATTAGTTATAATTTTACATCACTTATGTAACTGATTTTTAAAGCAGTTGAACCTGTATAACAAAACATTCATAACATAAATACAAGAGGATGTAATAAATAATTGTTGAGGATTTTGATAACAACTAAAGCAATTGTGTTTTATAAAACCAAAACAAACTACAGGGAAAAAGTAATTTCTAGTTGGTTTTTACAAACCAACCCTTACTTAAAATACCCTTATTTTAGGCAGATTTCAATATCACTTCATTGAGGATGATGTAAAATTAGCACTTTGACAATCTTGAAGAGAGAATACTTGCATTTTGTGCGAGAGATATATTCTTGAAGAAGTCTTGTAATTCAAAATTTATATCGTTCAAAACTTATCTTTCTCCAGAGGAATAAATATAAAGTATGCAAGAGGCATTCCCAGAGCACATGAATCTACATACTTTCTGTGCTGATAATGGTGTGGATCTTGGATCCATACCACCAGCATTTTTTAAATCATCCTTGCCTGCTTAATATATAGGTTTTCAAATTATGAGCATTTCTGCTTTAGTGTTCTTTTAAAAATTGTTGCATCATCTCTGCATTTTGTAGAGTATACAATTCTAAATTAACCTCAGAGTGTGTCATGTTATTTACTTGGTCTCTCTTTTTTTTTTGGTACTGTTTTGTCACATGTAATTTCTGACTCACAATTAATGATTTTAGGAATGATTTTTATTAGGGACATTAGCAATACTAAATAATGAATGCTTGGGCAACACTGGTGCTGGATGTGAACATA
Organism: Grampus griseus; assembly: GCF_964374135.1. Taxonomy (NCBI): domain Eukaryota; kingdom Metazoa; phylum Chordata; class Mammalia; order Artiodactyla; family Delphinidae; genus Grampus; species Grampus griseus. The sequence continues at coordinate 66,760,335 of NC_138997.1, forward strand.
TTTTCAATCGTAAAAAATAGGTAAGATTAAAATAACAGCACAGTAGACACCGAAAATCACTCACAGAAAGAAACCTGGTCATTTAAGCAATAAAACTGTAGTCAAGATACTGATGTTGTCATAGATATTTGTTTCCCAGATTAAGTAGACTGCCACTTGGCCATAGCTAAAACAAAATTCATTTTTCCTGTCAAATTTGAAGTTATGCAATTCTTGATGAATTTTTATAATTTGCATGTCTCATATTATTTCTATATTTGTGCATAAAAAGGAATCTTTATTAATACTTTATCACACAATATAAATTGTCCTAATTTTTTTTTTTTTTTTTTTTTTTTCGGTACGCGGGCCTCTCACTGTTGTGGCCTCTCCCGTTGCGGAGCACAGGCTCCGGACGTGCAGGCTCAGCGGCCACGGCTCACGGACCCAACCGCTCCGCGGCATGTGGGATCTTCCCGGACCCGGGCACAAACCCGTGTCCCCTGCATCGGCAGGTGGACTCTCAACCACTGCGCCACCAGGGAAGCCCAATTGTCCTAATTTTTCAAACTAGTTCTTAGAGACCTAAATTTTGTATCTAGTTTTTCATAAACTTAAAGCTGCTGTGAATAACCAAGGTTATATCATGATTGTATGTGTGCTATATGTATATATATATGCTATATATATTGTATGTGTGCTGATTATTCATGCCTTGCTTTTATCTAATATGATCTCATATAAACATATATGAGTAGGTAAAAGTGATTAGAAATAAAGTTGACTTTGCTTTTTTTTTTTTAATTTTGTGGTCAAGAACCATGTTTGTCTCATAGAAATATACTACCAGTACAGTGCTTTGCATGTGAGAAATGCCTTAGTCGAGGTTACCCCCAGAAGCAAATTCTCAGGCAAGGGTTGCGTACTTGTTATTTATTTGGGAATTCTGACAGAGCCATGGAAAGTGATGCAGTGAGAGGAATGCAGGCAATAGGTGGTACATTTTTAAATGAACTTTGATGGTTGCTGGCCATAGCTCAACTCCAGAGCACACTCCAGAAAACTGTGTGAAACGTGTCTCAGAATTAGCGTGGTCAAGGGTGAGGAGGATAGGGTATTTATTCACTCACCTCCACCCTTCTGCTATTGTGTTGACCTGAAACAAATAGACTACCAGATATTTCTCCAGCAAAGATGGGTTTAACGGGGCTCAGCAGAGAATTGCTATTTGGGTCTGCAACCAGGAGGAGGCACGTGCAAGTCCCCACACAGCAAGGGAAGGAGAACGCTTTTACAGGGAAGAAAAGGAAGTTGGGAGCTCACTAGTAAACAGAGTCCAAGGCTTTCACTGGCTGAGTCTTTACTGGGAAAGAAGAGGAGTTGTTGGGCTCTACTATTGCTTCAGGGCATGAGAACTCTTCCTTCTGGTCTCCCAATTCAATTTAATTGAAGTTTCTGTTTATTAATTTTTACAACTGATTATGAGGGGATTCAATCGGGGCATGTTATTTCTCAGGCACTCCCAATTCCCTGGACTCTTGGGCTAAGAGGGGTCCAGCAGTCTGCAAGCAGCTCTTCCACAAAGCTCAGAAGTCATGCTTGTGAATGGAAATGTAAAGGGGACTCATATGGGCCAAGTGCAGACTGAATACATACAAAGAATAATCTGAAAACACTTAAACACATGAATCAAGTGGAATAATTGTGCAGTACTAAATGGCCAGTGCTAGAAAATGCAAACTGTTTTTTTTATTTTTGGGGGGTACGCAGGCCTCTCACTGCTGTGGCCTCTTCCGCTGCGGAGCACAGGCTCCGGACACGCAGGCTCAGCGGCCATGGCTCATGGGCCCAGCCGCTCCGCGGCACATGGGAAACTGGTTTTTTAATTTAAAATTTTTTTTTTTAATTTTTTAAGAACTAAAGAAAAAAATATTCTTATGCAATTATACCTGCTCATTTCTAATTACAAAATATTGATTTAAAAACGTTTTGGGGGCTTCCCTGGTGGCGCAGTGGTTGAGAGTCCGCCTGCCGATGCAGGGCACACGGGTTCGTGCCCCGGTCTGGGAAGATCCCACATGCCGCAGAGCGGCTGGGCCCGTGAGCCATGGCCGCTGAGCCTGCGCGTCCGGAGCCTGTGCTCCGCAACGGGAGAGGCCGCAACAGTGAGAGGCCCGCATGCCGCAAAAAACAAAAACAAAAACAAACAAACAAAAAAAACGTTTTGGGCTTCCCTGGTGGCGCAGTGGTTGAGAGTCTGCCTGCTGATGCAGAGGACACGGGTTCATGCCCCGATCCGGGAGGATCCCACATGCCGCGGAGCGGCTGGGCCCGTGAGCCATGGCCGCTGAGCCTGCGCGTCCGGAGCCTGGGCTCCGCAACGGGAGAGGCCACAACAGTGAGAGGCCCGCGTACCGCAAAAAAAAAAAAAAAAAGTTTCATTTTTCTCTAGATTTTAATTTATAAGTTTTCTCAAGTAATATTTATTATCAATTATTCAGTTTAATAAACTGAGTTTTTAATGTTTCCATCTTACAAAAAAAAAGTAAATCTTATGTCTCCTCTTCTATTTTAAGGGCTTATATCTTTGAAACTAAACTTTGAGCTTGTGTTTATGAAACATAGGGGTTAAACATATAGGTTTTGGAGTCAACGATGCCTGGGTTTACCCTGTCAATTAGATGCTATGTGGCCTGGGACACATTACTTAATTTCTCTGACCTTTTGTTTCCCTGTCAGAAGAATAAAGACAATACTTACCCCTCAGGATTGCTTTAAGGATTAAGTGAAATGAGATATGTAAAGTGTGCAGTACCTAAAATATGGTAAGCACTTATGGCACCCTAGCTAAGTTCAGATAAAATGAGTAATGTGGGCTGGTGAACATGTAAAATCACCTATGATCTCTGAATTTTCAGGGAAATAGGACTTATGCAAGTGAGTGAAGTTTTACCCACTAATAATTACAGAGTTCCTGAAGGCCCCCATCCCCTGCTAAGGCAGTGTTACTAGATCTGCTCTCTCCCAATTAGCATATCGCAAACAATGGCAGCCCCTGTATGATCATAAACTCAAGATTCTACAGATCACATCTCATGAAAAGTCATTGCTTAAGTTCCAGAAGTTTGACTTTTTAAAGAAAACATTAGACATACAGTGCTCTCTAAAGCAAAGTTCATTCCTGGCACGGGGTTATAGCTATATAGTGCAAATGTGATCTTTCATTTCCTATTTCAAGCAGACTCAGCGAGTTGTAGCCATACAGCCTATACATTCCAGAGATAAATAGGATCACCTATTTTAGGCCTTGTTTTACCTTATTTGTTAATCTCCCCAAACAAGTATGAACCTAAAGTCTAGCTTACCATCACCTCTGGATCTACTTTGGGCAATTATTGGGTTGGTCAAAAAGTTTGTTCAGTTAGTAAATATGTTGTTCAATAAAGTTCTTCATGAAAATGAAAAATGTGTCATTTATTTTTACTTAAAACTGAACAAACTTTTTGGCCAACCCAGTACTTAAACTCTTGATGCCCTAGTTTCCCATCTATAAAAATAGTTATATTAAAATTTACCTATTCAAAAGACACATGCACCCCAATGTTCACTGCAGCACTATTTACAATAGCCAGGTCATGAAAGCAACTTAAATGCCCATCGACAGACGAATGGATAAAGAAGATGTGGTACATATATACAATGGAATATTACTCAACCATAAAAAGGAATGAAATTGGGTCATTTGTAGAGACGTGAATGGACCTAGAGACCGTCATACAGAGTGAAGTAAGTCAGAAAGAGAAAAACAAATATATATTAACACATATATGTGGAATCTAGAAAAATGGTACAGACGAACCGGTTTGCAAGGCAGAAATAGAAACACAGATGTAGAGAACAAATGTATGGACAAAAAGAGAGGATAGTGGGGGAGTGGCGGGATGAATTGAGAGATGGGGATTGACATATATACACTAATATGTATAAGATAGACAACTAATAAGAACCTGCTGTATAAAAATTAAAATTTTAAAAATAAAATAAAATGACCAGATTAGAATACATTTTAAAGATTAAATAAATAAATAAGATGATTTCCTGGAACATAAAAATAAATAAAGTTCACCTAATAGTTATTTTAATGATTAAATTAATACATGTAGGTAAACCACTTAGAAGAATAGCCTGACTTACAGTAAGCTTCTAAAAATATTTTATTTTAAGCAATTATTGGGTTGGCCAAAATCTTCATCCGGTTTTTTTCTGTAAGATGGCTCTAGTAGCACTTAGTTGTCTTTAACTTCATTTGAAACAATTTTGTTAGATTGTATGTGAAAGCTGTAATATCAACGTGCATTTAAAAAAAAGACATCAAAATTGGTGAATTTTTGTGTAGCCATTTTAATATTGAAGATGGAAGAAAAAAAGCAACATTTCCGGCATATTATGCTTTATTATTTCAAGAAAGGTAAAAAAGCAACTGAAACGCAAAAAAAGATTTGTACAGTGTATGAAGAAGGTGTTGTGACTGATCGAATGTGTCAAAAGTGGTTTGCGAAGTTTTGTGCTGGAGATTTCTTGCTGGATGGTGCTCATGGTCAGGTAGACCAGTTGAAGTTGATAGCAATTAAATTGAGACATTAACTGAGAACAATCAACATTATACCACGCAGGAGATAGTCAACATACTCAAAATATCCAAATCAAGCACTGAAAATCATTTGCACAAACTTGGTTATGTGAATCGCTTTGATGTCTGGGTTCCACGTAAGTTAAGTGAAAAAAAACCTTCTTGACCCTGTTTCCGCATGAGATTCTCTACCGAACGTAATGAAAAGCTCTGTTTTTAAAACAAATTGTGACAGGCGATGAAAAGTGGATACTGTACAATAATGTTGAATGGAAGAGATCATGGGGCAAGCTAAATGAACCACCACCAACCACACCAAAGGCTGGTCTTCATCCAAAGAATGTGATGTTGTGTATATGGTGGGATTGCAAGGGAGTCCTCTATTATGAGCTCCTTCCGGGAAACCAAATGATTAATTCCAACAGGTACTGCTCCCAATTAGACCAACTGAAAGCAGCACTAAACAAGAAGCATCCAGAATTAGTCAACAGAAAACGCATTAATCTTCCATCAGGATAATGCAAGACCGCATGTTTCTTTGATGACCAAGCAAAAACTGTTACAGCTTGGCTGGGAAGTTCTGATTCAACCACCATATTCCCCAGACATGGCACCTTCAGATTTCCATTTATTTTGGTCTTTACAAAATTCTCTTAATGGAAAAAATTTCAATTCCCTGGAAGACTGTAAAAGGCACCTGGAACAGTTCTTTGCTCAAAAAGACAAAAAGTTTTGGGAAGATGGAATTATGAAGTTGCCTGAAAAATGGCAGAAGGTAGTGGAACAAAAGGGTGAATATGTTCAATGAAGTTCATGGTGAAAATGAAAAATGTGTCTTTATTTTTACTTAAAAACCGAAGGCACTTTTTGGCCAACTCAATATTCTAATTATTATTTCCTATTAAATTCCCACATCATTGATGGCCTACAACTCAGAAATCTTTCATTGAATATACTACAAAAGGAAAAGATAATCTGAGATTTACTATGTATTAGCTCTTTAAATCAGAAATTTTTGTCCATAGTATATTGGCTTCTTTGTATTAATAAGGTTGGTCTAGATTTTCCCAGTCTGTTGTAATCTCTCCAAGGTTCCTCCACCCCAGGGTTTACCTTATAAAAACCATTTTTATTTTTCCACTTCAAATAGGTTGCCTATCTGTCATTGGCTTATGCTAAGGCTGACTTACAGAAAAACCCAGCAGTATGTTCCTCCTAACCTAAAGATCTGTCTCTGAAGTACATGTTTCCTAGTCAAATTAAGTGATATAAATATTGGCAACCAACATACACAAAGTACAGTGTTGCATGCTGCATCATCAAAACTAAAAGATCATGAGATTGCCATTCCTCACCTTTCTCCAGCTGGTACTTTGGGGGCTGCAAATTCTGAGAACAGCCTCTACAAATCCTTCTTGCAGCATCAAATGCTGGATATTGCAATACTTTGCATGGAATAGGAAGCAGGTATCCTTTTCTTAGCATAATATCATTATTTCAGTACAACTTCAGTTAGGTACAAGGGTTTATATAGCTTAGTTCTTTTATAAAGTTCAATAGAATGTTAATAGCCACAAAGTATTGAGATCTGGGATTTAGATTTCATTATAATGGGACCAAATGGCATGCAGGAAACCCCAAGAGTCCTGTTCAGTTTTGTAGTACTTGGCATACCTTGCGGATGGTTTCCAGAAACTCATGTAATAGAAAATTAAGGAAGAATATAGCAGAGAGAAAAGTAATAAGCATATTGAAATTCTTTTTTCTCAAAATTTAAAAAATATTCAAGTCTTCTTTATTAAGAACCTTTTGAAATCATTGCCATAGATCTGAAATAAATTAAAACCAATCCTTACCTAAGCTCTGTTATATTTAATTTTTTTTCAAAATGATAGATAAGTACTAAAAAAAAAAAGAATATAAGAATAAGCCTTCAAAGTATTACAAGTTTCCCAGTGTAGCTAATAATGAATTAAAATTTTGAGGTAAAATTGCTCAAGACCTAGAATAAAAGCTGAGAACATCTAAATAAAACTTTAAACAAAATTCCCTATAGAAATTGTAAAGCATCAATATAAATATACCACCATCCGCTTGTGAGTCATAACTTTGATCCATATATCTTTCTGGGCACAAAGATGTGTAAAGCTTGTATAAGATTATGAACTTAAAAGCTTGTGTTACTGGAATAAAATTGTCTCTGCTTCTACCAGGAGAAGCCTAGAATCCCCAGACCCATCTTACTTTATATTCCCTGTGAAGACCACTTTTCTTAGTAGCTCTAGACTGGTATTGTCCAATAGAAACATAATGTGAACTACAAATAAAAGGCAGATATATATTTTAAATTTTCTAGTAGCCACCTTAAGAAATGTAAAAATAAACAAAATTAATTTTAAAATATATTTATATTTAGACCAATCGATACAACAAAATAAATATAAAATATTAATAAGGTATTTTATATAATTTTTCATACTAGCTGTTCAAAATCTGGTGTGTATTTACTCTCACAGCACAATTCACTTTGGACTAACCACGTTTCAAATGCCCAGTAGCTACATTACTGTATTGGACAGCTCAACTCTACACCCGTATCTTTAGCTGCCAGCTTGATATGGCCACTTGCATGAAGCATGGGCATCACAAACCAAACAGGCCTCAAACCTACAAGTACACAATATCCATAAAAGTGCATATACATATTCCTGCTCCTCCGTTGGTGGTCAACATCATGATAAATGGTTGTGTATCTCCAGGTCTATTCTCTACTCCCTCTTGCTCCTGGTTTGATTCTGTCAATCTTTGGCACCAATGGGAAGAAGCAGGAAGAAGCAGGGGAGGGTCAGTGTGTCTATTGCCCCACGCTCATTGCTCCTTGGCAGGCTGCACTTTGACAGTGGCTGAACTCCTCTACCTAAGACAATAGCACCTTCCTGGTGCCCATCCCAGAGTTAGAGCTCTTGCCAGATTTAATAGCACCACTATCTTTCCTTACCCTTCAGGAGGGCAATATTGACTCTCTGTGTTGCTACTTCCTAGGTGTTTTACCATCTCTTGTTGGATTCCTTTATCTTGCCCACATCTCTATAAATAGCTGCTTTATTACCCTCTCTGCAACTAATCCTTTGCATGTACCACCCGTTTCTTATTGTGACCCTAATTGATACAATGGTGCAAAATTTTACCTCGTATTTCTCACGACATAAAACTAATATCATTTTTGCCTCATTTCTGCCAAGTCAGCAGGCTATTTGGCCATTAATGGCTTTCTCCTATTACTTTCCATATTTTCTCCTTGGACCCAGTCACTTTCTAATATAATTCGTCAAATTGTCTTCTGCTTCTTTGCCTGAACTGAAAACTGGATGGATTTTTCCATCAAGATGCCACTTTTCTTACGTCTACTTTTTTTTTCACCTACTCATATCATAGGATGAGAAGGCAAAGTCCACTTTTTATTTTTCATCAACCATTTTATTCATCATTCTTTGATTTATTCTTCCAGCTTCCATTCAGCAGATATTTATTGAGTACTAACTATATGTCAGACAAATTTTAAGAATAAGGAAAAATCAATGACGATTTATGTAAAATTCTCTGCTCTCATGACCTTATATAGTCCTAGGGAAGACACATAGTTAACAAGATAATTATAGTATGTATTATGTTAAATAGTGATTTGCCACTTACACATTATTTCTTTTTAGCAATCATGCATGAACTTCCTCTTTTGAGGCTTATATCACCTAAATAATCATTTAGGAATTTCTGACAGGTTTACCCTATCACTTTCCATGACAATTTTGGCCTTGGGCTCATAGCCCTCATCTTCCTACTCCATCTACTATTCTCAGTATCGTCCATATTAATGTGTGAAAGATGATACACAGTCCACACTCAGAGTTCTTTAACCTTCTTTACAGCCCAGGTCTTTATTTCAATCCCTCTATGACAACCAAACTTCATGGGTACATTCAGTGCATCACAGAAGCACAAACAAATTCCATGTCTGATCTAGTCGTATAACCTAACACCCTCTTACCTAAACTACTATCATTCTAGGACAACAACAGTTTTATTGTCAGTATACTGTTCTTTATAACCAAAATTTTAAAACTCCTATATTCCTATGCACCATTGGCCACATAATATTTTTTTCTTCTCTCTCTGTCCAGCACGGGCTGCATGTTTTCCTTTGCAAACTTTCTAGCTGACACTTTTAACTTTATCAATCCCAGCACCGCAGGGTAAACTTCTAAACCTTAATGAATGCAGATTAAATGTTTTCTTTGCCTCTACAACCAGATTTACATAAACACAGACTCATGCACAAACAGACACACACACACACGCACACACACACACACAGATGCACACATACAGAACAGCAACCACAATCCTGCATATTTATTGTTAACCAAAATTTCACAAATGGAGACCTGATTGAAATAAAGAGGTGTCTGAGGTTTATTAAGACTGCAGCCCAAGCAATACAGATTCAAGAAGCACTTGAATTGTGTTCCACTGGACTACAAAATGGAGGAAGCTTATAAAGGCAAAAATCACAAGGCTGAAGTTAGTTATATGAGTTGCTTATCAAGAATTATAATTGGGGTAAAAATAAGGGTAGGGGATTGGGTATAAAATAAGCTAGAAGAATATATTGTACAACATAGGGAATATAGCCAATATTTTATAATAACTATAAATGGAGTACAACATTTAAAAATTGTGAATCACTATACTGTGTACCTGTAACTTATATAATATTGTACATCAATTATACTTCAATTATATAAAAAGAATTATAATTGAAGCTGGCAAGAAGTAAGGGTGTTTGTTAAGCAAGAACTGGTTGGGGTCTGAAATGGCTGCATAGTTACAAGGGTGGGACAACCTTGAGACCACAAGGTTGCAGCTAGCAGATGCTGTTTGAAAAATGGCTGGTGTCCTTGGGTTTGATACAGTTCACAGAAAGTTCAAGTTTTCAGTGGTGCAGAGATACGTCTAAGACCAGATCCTCAATGGCCTCCGAACTCCATTTTGCATGTCTGAACTATGATTACTCCATTATGATTTCAATGCCATCATTATAAATCACAAACTTAATACTGCCTGTTTGTTCCTCTAAGTCTTTTTAGTTGACACATGAAATATTCAAGTAGTTTAGCTTTTTATTCACGTCTCATAACTCTCATAATCCTCCTTGCTCATTTCTGATAATGACTCTCTACCCAAAAGGAGCTGAAGCTAATATGCATAAACTGCCTTATTTCTGCCCTGCAGACCTACATGCCTCATGCCCATGTTTACCTTCTCATCTCCTGTCTCTAAGGAATAGATAGTGCCAGTGGCTACTTCATCATCGTGCATCCTAGATCCCACTATTCCATTTCTTATCTTCTCCTTCTAACCTTTCTTTTCCTTCAATTACCCATTCTCCCTCCTCTAACTTTCTAATTGACATTGCACTCAGCATATAACAGAGCTCAAGGTTGTTCCATTAAAATACAAACAGAACATGAGCAAATAAATAAGTCAAATAAGGAAAGGAAATAAATAACTTCTTATGTCTCATTCTTTTCTGTTTCATATTTCTGGAATTTACCAGTAACTCAAAAGAGGAGGGGAGAGGAGTTTGAGGCGTTAATCCAAGGTAGCAGTAAAAATGCTTCCTTCTCTATGATTGTCCAGGTAAAAGTCTGGAGTCATATGAGTTAGGAACAAATTCCAGCTCCATCACTCATCTTGCAAAATTGGGGAGAAATTGCCAAATTTCTCTAAACTTTCTTCTCGTCTTCTTATTGGAAAATGGGAAGAAAATAGTAGCTAAATAACTATGTTGATTATTCACTGTATAAAATGTGTAAGACAATATATCACATCTCAACAATCAACAAATGTTATCTATTATTTTCATTATTGCCAGCGAGGCAAAATATTATTGAATGCTATCATAGCATTAATGACATTTAAGAAAACAATCTGAAGGCCTCCCTCTTCCTGCATTTTATAAACTAATGTATTGCATTAAATAACTACTTACCATTTAGTCCATACACCTATCGCTTTCAGGCACTATCAATTCAATCTCAATTTCAAGATTTTTATTTAAAAAAAACAGGTTGGACATATTTTCTAAAATTAAATGCCATATCTTGTGTCCAAAATTGCCTAATGTCAAGCATGTGATTATATATTTAGATTTCATAATCAGTGATACTCAATACCTGTGATTAAAGATGACATAAAGACAGCTTTGATTTGCCTTGTAAGGATTTATCAGAGAGAATACTGCAAGGCATCTAAAAGCAACACACTTATTTCCAGTTATTGATAGATGAAATGGAAGGTGATTAAGAATTACCTTGAGGCACTAGTTTATTTAAAACATATCATTGTAGTTGGCATGACCTTGGAAGGCTATGAATACCGGTTCCTGAGGGTGTTTAATCAACTAGGAAATAGAAGCTTAAAATGGTCTCTTTGCAAATGTCAATTCCACCATACCTACTGATGAGTTTCACATTCAGTGTCTCAAGAGGACATGAGAAACCCCTGAAAAGATCTCTGCTGTGATCAAATTGATCAAATCACAACAAGTGTATATAATTAAATCTATTTTGAAGATTCAGTGGGAACTATGGAGGTTTGTGATTTATATAAAGAATTCAAAAGCCCTCCATGGAATAACTTAGGTTAACTGGATCAGAAATGGGGAATACATGAGGCAGAACGAAATATAGAAAAATAACTTTATGATGATAAAGATGTGAGAAAATAGAAACAAATGAATCAATCTTAAGAAAAAAGCATTTTTTGTGGTAAAGAGTGGAAACTGTCTAGAGGCATGAGAATGATAACATGCAGGTCTGAAGAAGAGTTAACTCTGGAGACATGGAAAAGTATCAGAATCCTCCCTAAGACACTTTCATCAGATCTTTATTAAATATGTTACATTCATACACACTTGTAAAATGATGATGTAGAAAATGACGATATGGGGCTATGACCTTTGCAGGATCACTCAGTCAAATGGACAAACAGGATGGTACTGTCATTATATCAAGGGCAACAGTTTTCTCAGAGATCACTATATTGTTGAACAGTGACCCTAGCTGAGCCCACCTGAAGATCTAGGATTGTCAGAAAGCATATGTCCTGGCAAGAAACACTTGATAAAGTGACCCATTTAAAAAAGAAGCCTAGGGGAAGACCTTCAAGATGGTGGAGGAGTAAGAAAGACATGGAGATGACCTTGCTCCGCACAAATACATCAGAATACATCTACATGTGGAACAACTCCTACAGAACACCTACTGAACGCCGACAGAAGACCTCAGACTTCCCAAAAGGCAAGAAACTACCCACATACCTGGGTAGGGGAAAAGAAAAAACAGAGACAAAAGAATAGGAACAGGACCTGAACCTGTGGGAGGGAGCTGTGAAGGAGGAAAAGTTTCCACACACTAGGAAGCTCCTTCACTGGCGGAGACGGGGGAGGTGGGGGGAAGCTTTGGAGCCATGGAGGAGAGCACAGCAACAGGGGTGCAGAGGGCAAAGCTGAGAGATTCCCACACAGAGGATCGGTGCCGACCAGCACTCACCAGCCCGAGAGGCTGGTCTGCTCACCCGCCGGGACGGGTGGGGGGCTGAGAGCTGAGGCTCAGGCTTCGGAGGTCGGATTCCAGGGAGAAGACTGGGGTTGGCTGCATGAACACAGCCTGAAGGGGGCTAGTGCACCACAGATAGCCGAGAGGGAGTCCGGGAAAAACTCTGGAACTGCCGGAGAGGCAAGAGACCATTGTTTCGGGGTGCACGAGGAGAGGGGATTCAGAGCACTGCCTAAACAAGCTCCAGAGAGGGGTGCGAGCTGTGGCTATCAGCCCGTACCACAGAAATGGGCATGAAACGCTAAAGCTGCTGCTGCAGCCACTAAGAAGCCTGTGTGCAAGCACAGGTGACTATCCACACCTCCCTTCCCAGGAACCTGTGCAGCCCACCACTGCCAGGGTCCCTTGATCCAGGGACAACTTTCCTGGGAGAACACACAGTGAGCCTCAGCCTGTTGCAACGTCACGCAGGCCTCTGGCACTGCAGGTTCATCCCACGTTACTTCCGTACCCTTCCCCCCCCAACCCCCCCCAACCCCCACCCCACCCCACCTCCGCCTGAGTGAGCCAGAGGCTCCTAATCAGCTGCTACTTTAACCCCATCCAGTCTGAGCAAAGAACAGATGCCCTCAGGCGACCTACACATATAGCTGGGGACAAATCCAAAGCTGAATTGCAGAAACTGTGTGAACAAAGAATAGAAAGGGAAATTTCTCCCAGCAGCCTCAGGAGCAGCAGATTAAATCTTCAAAATCAACTTGATGTACCCTGCATATCTGGAATACCTGAATAAACAATGAATCATCCCAAAATTGAGACGGTGGACTTTGGGAGCAACTGTAGATGTGGAGTCAGCTTTCTGCATCTAATTTATTTCTGGTTGTATGTGTATCTTAATTTAGTATTTAGAGTTTACTGGTAGATTTGTTTATTGATTTGGTTGCTCTCTTCCTCCTTTTTTTTTTTAAATATATAGATATATATATATATTTTTTCCTTTTTCTTTTTTTGTGAGTCTGTTTGTGTATACTTCTTTGTGTGATTTTGTCTGTGTAGTTTTGCTTTTACCATTTGTCCTAGGGTTCTGTCTGTCCATTTTCTGTTTTTCTTTTTGTTTCTATAGTTTTTAGCACTTGTTGTCATTGGTGGATTCATTTTTTGGTTTGATTGATCTCTTCTTTTTTTCCTTTTTCTTTTTTTTATTACTTTTTAATTTTTTTATTTTTAATAATTATATTTTACTCTTTAACAACTTTATTTTATTTATTTATTTCCTTCTTTCTTGCTTTTCTTCTGAGCCGAGTGGCTGACAGGGTCTTGGTGCTCCTGCTGGGTGTCAGGCCTATGCTTCTGAGGTGGGACAGCAGAGTTCAGGACATTGCTACACCAGAGACGTCCTGGCTCCATGTAATATCAAATGGCGAAAGCTCTCCCAGAAAGGTCCATCTCAACATTAAGAGCCAGCTCCACTCAACGACCAGCAAGTTACAGTGCTGGACACCTCATGCCAAACAACTAGCAAGACAGGAACACAACCCCACCCATTAGCAGAGAGGCTGCCTAAAATCACAATAAGGTCACAGACACCCCAAAACACACCACAGGATGTGGTCCTGCCCAACAGAAAGAAAAGATCCAGCCTCATCCACCAGAACACAGGCACTAGTCCCCTCCACCAGGAAGCTTACACAACCCACTGAACCAACCTTACCCATTGGGGGCAGACACCAAAAACAATGGGAATTACGAACCTACAGCTTGTGAAAAGGAGACCCCAAACACAGTAAGTTAAGCAAAATGAGAGGATAGAGAAACACACAGCAGATGAAGGAGCAAGGTCAAAAACCACCAGCCCAAACAAATGAAGAGGAAATCGGCAGTCTACCTGAGAAAGAATTCACAGTAATGATAATAATGATCATTCAAAACTGTGGAAGTAGAATGGAGAAGAAAGAAGATATGTTTAACAAGGACCTAGAAGAACTAAAGAGCAACAAACAATGATGAACAACACAATAAATGAAATTAAGAATTCTCTAGAAGGTATCAATAGCAGAATAACTGAGGCAGAAGAACGGACAAGTGACCTGGAAAATAAAAGAGTGGAAATAACTATGGCAGAGAAGAATAAAGAAAAAGAATGAAAAGAATTGAGAACAGTTTCAGAGACCTCTGGGACATTAAACACGCCAACATTCGAAATATAGGGGTCCCAGTAGAAGAAGGGAAAAAGAAAGGGACTGAGAAAATATTTGAAGAGATTATAGTTGAAAACTTCCTTAATATGGGAAAGAAAATAGTTAATCAAGTCCAGGAAACGCAGAGAGTCCCATACAGGATAAATCCAAGAAGAAACACACCAAGGCACATGTTAATCAAACTATCAAAAATTAAATACAAAGAAAAAAAAATTAAAAGCAGCAAGGGAAAAGGAACAAGTAATATACAAGGGAATCCCAATAAGGTTAACAGCTGAATTCTCACCAGAAACTCTACAAGCCAGAAGGGAGTGTCAGGATATATTTAAAGTGATGAAAGGGAAAAGCCTACAACCAAGACTACTTTACCCAGCAAGGATCTCATTCAGAGTCAATGGAGAAATTAAAACCTTTACAGAAAAGCAAAAGCTAAGAGAATTCAGCACCACCAAACCAGCTTTACAACAAATGTTCAAGGAACTTCTCTAGGCAGGAAACACAAGAGAAGGAAAAGACCCACAAAAACAAACCCAAAACAATTAAGAAAATGGTATGGTAGATATCAATAATTACCTTAAATGTAAATGGATTAAATGCTCCAGCCAGAAGACATAGACTGGCTGAATGGATACGAAAACATGACACATATATACGCTGTCTACAAGAGACCCATTTCAGACCCAGGGACACATACAGACTGAAAGTGAGGGGATGTGAAAAGATATTCCATGCAAATGGAAATCAGAAGAAAGCTGGAGTAGCAATTCTCAAGTAAGACAAAATAGACTTTAAAATAAAGTCTATTACAAGAGACAAAGAAGGACACTACATAATGATCAAGGGATCAACCCAAGAAGAAGATATAACAATTGTAAATATTTATGCACCCAACATAGAAGCACCTCAATACATAAGGCAAATGCTAACAGCCATAAAAGGGGAAATCGACAGTAACAAAATCATAGTAGGGGACTTTAACACGCCACTTTCACCAATGGACAAATCATCAAAAATGAAAACCAATAAGGAAACACAAGCTTTAAATGATACATTAAACAAGATGGACTTAATTGATATTTATAGGACATTCCATCCCAAAACAACAGAATACACTCATAGGATTCTTCAAGTGCTCATGGAACATTCTCCAGGATAGATCATATCTTGGGTCACAAATCAAGCTTTGATAAATTCAAGAAAATTGAAATCATATCAAGTACTTTTTCTGACCAAAACACTATGAGACTAGATATCAATTACAGGAAAATATCTGCAAAAATTTCAAACACATGGAGGCTAAACAATACACTACTTAATAACCAACAGATCACTAAAGAAATCAAAGGGGAAATCAAAAAATACCTAAAACAAATAAGAATGAAAACACAACCACCCCAAACCTATGGGATGCAGCAAAAGCAGTTCTAAGAGGGAAGTTTATAGCAATACAATCCTACCTCAAGAAACAAGAAACATCTCAAATGAACAAGCTAACCGTACACCTAAAGCAATTAGACAAAAAAGAACAATAACAACAAAAAAACCCAAAGTTAGTAGAAGGAAAGAAATCATGAAAATCAGATCAGAAATAAATGAAAAAGAAATGAAGGAAACAATAGCAAAGATCAGTAAAACTAAAAAGTGGTTCTTGTGTAGATAAACTAAATTGATAAGCCATTAGTCAGACTCATCAAGAAAAAAAGGGAGAAGACTCAAATCAATAGAATTAGAAATGAAAAATAAATAACAACTGACACTGCAGAAATACAAAGGATCATGAAAGATTACTACAAGCAACTGTATGCCAATAAAATGGACAACCTGAAACAAATGCACAAATTCTTAAAAAAGCACAACCTTCCAAGATGAATCAGGAAGAAATAGAAAATATAAACAAACCAATCACAAGTAATGAAATTAAAACTGTGATTAAAAATCTTCCAACAAACCAAAGCCCAGGACCAGATGGCTTCACAGGTGAATTCTATTTAGAATTTAGAGAAGAGCTAACACCTATCCTTCTCAAACTCTTCCAAAATATAGCAGAAGGAGGAACACTCCCAAACTCATTCTATGAGGCCACCATCACCCTGATACCAAAAACCAGACACAGATGTTGCAAAAAAATAAAACTACAGGCCAATATCAATGATGAACATAGATTCAAAAATCCTCAATAAAATTCTACCAAACAGAATCCAACAGCACATAAAAAGGATAATACACCATGATCAAGTGGTTTATTCTAGGAATGCAAGGATTCTTCAATATATGAAAAACAATCAATGTGTTACAACGTATAAACAAATTGAAGGATAAAAACCATACGATCATCTCAACAGATGCAGAAAAAGCTTTCAACAAAATTCAACACCCATTTATGATAAAAACCCTCCAGGAAGGAGGCATAGAGGGAACTCACCTCAACATGATAAAGGCCATATATGACAAGCCCACAGCCAACATAATTCTCAATGGTGAAAAACTGAAACCAATTACACTAAGATCAGGAAGAAGACAAGTTTGCCTACACTCACCACTATTATTCAACACAGTTTTGTAAGTTTTAGCCACAGCAATCAGAGAAGAGAAATAAAATGATTCCAAATTAGAAAAGAAGAAGTAAAGCTGTCACTGTTTGCAAATTACAGGATAATATACATAGAGGATCCTAAAGATGCTACCAGAAAACTCCTAGAGCTAATCAATGAATTTGGTAAAGTAGCAGGATAAAAAATTATTGAGATACACAGAAATCTCTTGCATTCCTATACACTAGTGATGAAAAATCTGAAAAAGAATTTAAGGAAACTCTCCCATTTACTATTTCAACAAAAGGAATAAAATACCTAGGAATAAACCTACCTAAGGAGACAAAAGACCTGTATGCAGAAAATTATAAGACACTGATGAAAGAAATTAAAGATGTACAAACAGATGGAGAGATATACCATGTTCTTGGATTGGAAGAATCAACACTGTGAAAATGATTATACTACCCAAAGCAATCTACAGATTCAATGCAATCCCTGTCAAACTACCAATGGCATTTTTCACAGAACTAGAACATAAAAATTCACAATTTGTATGGAATAGTCAAAGCAATCCTGAAAAGAAAAACAGACCTGGAGGAATCAGGCTCCCAGACTTCAGACTCTACTACAAAGCTACACTAATCAAGACAGTATTGTACTGGCACAAAAACAGAAATATAGACCAGTGGAACAGGACAGAAAGCCCAGAGATAAACCCATGCACATATGGTCACCTTATTTTTGATAAAGGAGGAAAGAATATACAGTGGAGAAAAGACAGCCTCTTCAATAAGTGGTGCTGAGAAAACTGGACAGCTACATGTAAAAGAAGGAAATTAGAACACTCCCTAACACCATATACAAAAATAAACTCAAAATGGGTTAAAGACCTAAATGTAAGGTCAGACACTAGAGAATTCTAAGAGGAAAACATAGGCAGAACACTCTATGACATAAATCACTGCAAGATCTTTTTTGACCCACCTCCTAGAGAAATGGAAATAAAACCAAAAATAAACAAATGGGGCCTAATGAAGCTTAAAAGCTTTTGCACAGCAAAGGAAACTATAAACAAGACGAAAAGACAACCCTCAGAATGGGAGGAAATATTTGCAAATGAAGCAACTGACAAAGGATTAATCTGAAACATTTACAAGCAGCTCACGCAGCTCAATGTCAAAAAAACAAACAACCCTATCCAAAAATGGGCAGAAGACCTAAACAGACATTTCTCCAAAGAAGATATACAGATTGCCAACAAACACATGAAAGAATGCTCAACATCACTAATCATTAGAGAAATGCAAATCAAAACTACAATGAGGTATCACCTCATACTGGTCAGAATGGCCATGATCAAAAAATCTACAAACAATAAATGCTAGAGAGGGTGTGGAGAAAAGGGAACCCTTTTGAACTGTTGGTGGGAATGTAACTTGATACAGTCACTATGGAGAACAGTAAGGAGGTTCCTTAAAAAACTACAAATAGAACTACCATACAACCTGGCAATCCCGCTACTGGGCATATACCCTGGGAAAACTATAATTCAAAAAGAGTCATGTACCACAATGTTCATTGCAACTCTATTTACAATAACCAGAACATGGAAGCAACCTAAGAGTCCATTGACAAATAAATGGATAAAGATGTGGCACATATATACAATGGAATATTATGCAGCCATAAAAAGAAGTGAAATTGAGTTATTTGTAGTGAGGTGGATGTACCTAGAGTCTGTCATACAGAGTGAAGTAAGTCAGAAAGAGAAAAACAAATATAGTATGCTAACACATATATGTGGAATCTAAAAAAAAAAAAAAAAAGTTCTGAAGAACGTAGGGGCAGGACAGGAATAAAGATACAAATGCAGAGAATGGACTTGAGGACACGGGGAGGGGGAAGGGTAAGCTGGGACAAAGTGAGATAGTGGCATGGACTTATATATACTACCAAATGTAAAATAGGTAGCTAGTGGGAAGCAGCCAGTGCTTTGTGACCACCTAGAGGAGTGGGATAGGGAGGGTGGGAGGGAGACGTAAGAGGAAGGAGATATGAGGATATATGTATATGTATATCTGACTCACTTTGTCATAAAGCAGAAACTAATACACCATTGTAAAGCAATTACACTCCAACAAAGATGTTAAAAAAATAAAATAAAATAATTTTTTTTAATTAAAAAAAAGAAGGCTAGTTGTTGGTTATACATGTATTCTATAAACAAGTCTTTGATTATTTAGGCCTTGTGGTACCGTGGCTTTGGAACAATGCTAGGCAGGGGATATAGAGAAGAAAAATGTAAACCCTGTATGTGGAAGATAGGATAATGCCTTCCACCACAGATGTCCACAGCCTAATACCCAGAACCTATGAATAAGTTACCTTACATGGCAAAAGAGACTTTGCCAATTTGATTAAAATAAGATTCTTGAGATGGGGAGATTATCTTGGATTATTCAGGTGGGCCCAGTGTAATCACAAAGACCTTATAAGGGAAAGAGGGAGGCAGGAGAAATGCAGTCAGAAAGACATGATGACAGAAGCAGAAGTTGGAGTGATGTGCTTCAAAGATGAAGGAAGGGACCATAAGCCATGACATGAAGAAGCCCTCTAGAAGATGAAAAAGTCAAGAAAATAGATCCTCCCTATACACTCCAGAAGGAATGCAAGTCTGCCAAAAACCTTGATTTTAGCCCATAAGATTAATTTCAGACTCGTGACTTCCAGAACTGTAAGATAAAAAATTTGTGTTGTTTTAAGCCACTAAATTTGTGGTAAATTGTTACAGAAGCAACATGAAATTAAGAAACTGCTCAAAAGAAATGTATAGTCAATATATTATATACACAAATTATTCAATAATTACAATACAATATCAGGAGTATTACAGAGTTTTTAGACACCAGTGTAAGTTCAGAGAAAAGACATTGAACTTTCATTGCTTATGGAAGACTTTCTGAATAAGTAGTTATCGTTAATTTTGAACTGTAAGTAGAAATTAACCAATATCCTTAACCAATATCACTGCTTGTTCTTCAATCATGTCACTCCCAATGCCATCTTTCTAAAATATAAATCTGATCACATTAGTCCCACATTTATCCCTCAGTAGGTTTCTATTGCCTATAGTTCTGATACTTTTTTTAAATAAACAAATTCCCCTCAATTTATCTCTCTAATCTCTCACTTTACTATAAACAACAAGGAAAAAAGGGAACCACCTTCAACACTTTGCTTGAAATTTCCTTTGCTATATAATCAACTCCACCATTTATCACTTCTGCTTTGCACATAACTGTAGGAGACATTTTCCTTAAATAGTCTGTGACTAAGAAACAAGAATCCATAGCCTTCAGTTTCCAATAACATGTTCCTTCTGAGCCCTTAGTAGTAACAAACTATAGTCCAGATTTCTACTAAAAGCCTTTTCAAGCCGATTTAGGCTTTCTCTACCATGCTCCGCAAACTCCCTCAAACCTCCATACCTTTGCAAGTTCCAAAGCCACCTCCACACTTTTAGGTATTTGTTACAGAAGCACCCGGCTTTGCATACCAAAATTGCTGTCAGTTTTCTATTGCTTAGTAACAAATTTATCTCAGATACAGTAGCTTAAAACAACACACATTTATTATCACCTAGATTCTGTATGTCATCTGTCAAGTCTTGGCTGCAACTTCTGCTAAGGATCTCAAAAGTCTGCAAAGCATTAGGCTGTACTCCCACCTGAATGCTGGACTGGAAAATAATCCGCTTTCAAACTCATTCAAATTGTTGGCAGAATTCATTTCCTTTCAGCTGGCTGTAGGCTGGAGTTTGCTCTCAGGTCCTTGAGGCCACCAACAGTCCCATGCCTCGTGGACTTTCTTAACATGGACACATACTTCACCAAGCAAATAAAAAACTCTAATCTGATAAAATGAAGATTTATATAGCATAACATGATCCCAGGGATAACATCTAATCACCTTTCCTATATTCTATTGCTTGGAAGCCATAGGTTTTGCCCACAATCAAGGGGAGAGTATTATACCACAAGTTGACACCAGGGGTTGAGAAATCTTAGGGTCTGTCCATCACAGATAATATCCAACTTCTCTATAGTAATACAAGCATTCGTAATGTATCCTTGGACTGACTTTCCCTCAAGGGTCAAGGAAATGATTCCCCAGCCTTTTGCTTTTTAATTACCAAAAATATTCTTTAATTTAGAATCCTCAATACTGTCTTTATAATTTTGACTTTAAATGAGTACATATGTATTCTTTTGTGGCAAAGTAGTATGGTAGAAATAGCTTGGATTATGAATTAAAACTGTCAGAATTATTATGTGGATTACTGACTTGTCTATAGCTCCGTTTTATATTCTTATATACCGTGAGTCAAGCCATTTTAACTCTCCGAGCCTAAGCTGCTTCATTGGTAGAATCAGAATAATCAACAAGTTATCAAAAACTGTGTATGTATATATACATATATGTGTGTGTATGTATATACATAACTATATATATAATGTATATACATAAATTAATACACGTATCCTTTGTAAACTTTAAAGTTCTGTGCATATACTGATTCAAATAACATTTGTAATCATGATATTAATTTTAAGGTATGACCTGTGAATGTTGTCTCAATTGCTAAAGTCTTTGGAAATTCTAGAAAGATAAACTAGATAAGTGCTTTGTTTCATTACTTTATTTATTATTGTTATTTTTGCCTCATTACTTTTCAAAAAGATTTTATTCAGCAATCATCTATTTTATATAAACCTATTTCATCTAAACACAATTCCTCCTCTGAAGTTTTTGCCCAACATCCTCTGGTTTTCTCTGATTTTCTCCTAAATATGCAGTAATATTAATGGCCCCTATTCTCTCTAAATGGTAGTTTACTTTAATAGAACTAGTTTATAGATAGTCAAGTAAAAATATTTTTTTTCTTTATCAGCCTTTCAGTTCAATCTTATGTTCAATCTTTATGTGTTTAGTTTAATCATTAGTTATATTAATTAGCATTAATTAGCACAGATTCTTTTCTTTTTAGCTCTTCAACTCAAGCCCATTCTCAGGTGTTAAAATCCCTAAGAGTATTTAGCTTATAGTACTGCAGGTTTCAACTGTCTTCAACTTTCCATTGTATTATTGTACTTTAATTAATATGATGATAATAATTATATATATGCATACTTATAAACATATTTTCTATTTTTATTTTAAGGAATGCTATATTTGAAAGAATTACCATAGCAAAAATGATTCCAGATGACACGAAACCAGATTTTTATTGTCACACAGAGTAAATCAATTGGTTTCTATTGAATGAAAGTTTAGCTCCCCAGAAAATGGAACGCTTAAGAACATGAAAAGGTAGGACTCAGGAGGGAGAAGTATTTTTATCCACATTAATGTATTTTCCTAAAGCAATACCTGAAGTAATTTTAAAACTTCATTTATAGCCATGAATGGTTTATTTTATAACAAAATTTAAAATATGACTGTGGATTTCTTATCTATTTAATTGAAATGTACAGTGAATTCCCTCTGAAAGCCTTAATTTTGACCTATCTAAATACATAATTTCATTCCTGTGTTGAATAGGAATTCTCATCATTTATTTAGATTCTAATTTTGCTATTTCTTCTCATTATTATATTTAGCCCAGAAACCTACTTAAAACATAAATTTATATAAATAGTAGAACTAACATTACTTTCTCCCTTTATATTTATTTTCAGATTTGAAAGATATTAAAGAAAGGTGTAGACTTTTGATACCCTTACATACAAGTCATTGACCTCTCTAAGAATTACTAAGGATAATGACAAGATAAAGAAGTGGTAAATATTTAGATTCTGAACTCTTTCAACTATAAGATGTTAAGGTAAGTATTTTTGAAATAGTATTTGACAGATGTTTTAAAATTATATTGCCCTTGTAAGATACTCTAATGATTATTGATGACTTTTGGTCCTCTTCAAATGGTGGGGAATTCTTCACACTAAAGCTTTATTCTTAATGTTTCAAATACTTTCCCAAACTTTTTCTCTTGTTTAACATTTATGGGACACCTGTTACCTTCAGGCAGCTAGGAAATCAGTTCACTTGCAAGACAGGAAATAAATCAGACAATAGGACGGCTACAAATGCAATGGTGGACTCAGAATAGAACTAGTAATAATCAGCTAACTTTTCCACTTATAGAGTTTCTCAATATTTATTAGCAGATATTTATTCCACAGGTATTATCAGCTTATAATTATAGTTTTAGCAGTAAGATTTTTTTTGTCACTTGAGTATATTTGATTATAAAATCATCAAGTAGTGAATCAGTAAACATGTATTTATTCAATAAATATTTGAAGAGATGCAAATGTGCACAACTTAATGGAACAAACAATAAGATCAGAACTGAAGATGAATAACATCTAGTCTATGCTCTCAAAGGATGTATAGCCTAGTTCTGAAGATATCTATGCATAATTATAATAAACATCAAAATACAGTTAGTGGGGTAAAACGATATAAATAAAACCATTATGGTCATTCAAAGAGAGGGGAAAAAAAACTTTTTTTGCCCAAGATCAGAGAAATCTTCTTGAGGAAGGTGGCATTCTGTTATGCCTTGCATGGTAATAATTTTATTCTTTTACATAAATGTTAAGTGAAACCAGTCAATGTACCCAACAATGATATTAGAGCTTGTGTAAAGCAGGAAGGAGAGCTAACAGTTACTGAACACCTTCAATGAACCAAGTGCTGTTTTGAGACCTTTCTTAGTTTTTTATTGTGGTATAACAAATTATCACAAACATAGTGTCCTAAAGCACCACAAATATATTACCTCGCAGTTCTTTTGGTCAAAAGTCCAACTTGGCTGGCTGGGTTTTTCTTAGGATATCATAAGGCTGAAATCAAAGTGATACCTGCTCTGGGCTCTTATTTGTAATCTCTGGAAAGAATCTTCTAAACTTATTCAGGATATGGGCAGAATCTAGTTCCTTGGGGTTGTAGATCTGAAGTCCCTGTTTCCTTGCTGCTATCAGTCAGGGGCCACTTTCTGCTTTTAGAGGCCTTCTGTATTCTTCTCATGTAGCCCTCTCCAAGCTGAAAGCAGCAACGGGGTATTGAGCCCTTCTTATGCTTCAAATCTCAGACAGCCCCTTCTGCTGTATCTGTCTTCCTCTTCTGCCTTAGTCTTATGCCATCACCAAGAGAAATTTCTCTGATTAAGGGCTTATGTGATTAATTTAGGCCCATCTAGATAATTTCCACTTTTTTTCAGATAAATGGTGCCATGTAACATGACATAATCATCACCCTTACAGGTCATGAGAATGAGGACTTGTCTGATTCCAATGTTCAGGTTTGAAATTCCACTGACTATAAATTAGTAATGTTCAAAGGTGTGAAAATAATGTAAACCCCAT
Organism: Grampus griseus; assembly: GCF_964374135.1. Classification (NCBI taxonomy): domain Eukaryota; kingdom Metazoa; phylum Chordata; class Mammalia; order Artiodactyla; family Delphinidae; genus Grampus; species Grampus griseus. The sequence continues at coordinate 66,784,722 of NC_138997.1, forward strand.
ACTTACCAAGTCAGAAATGTAGCATTTATCAAATAGACTGCTTTAAAAGAAAATTGTGGTTCTGAGCTATTTCAAAATTAAAATCCCTGATGATAACACACTGGAGAAGCTTCATATCCATAGAGAGGCACATCAAGAGAAAATGGGCACTCCAAGGGGATTCATGCTAGATCTACCAATGCAGCCCTCTGTTGCCCAGAAGAACAGAGGGGCACCTGGGATTCCCCAGACCCACTCATTTATCCACATGGGCGATTACAGCATGGACATGATACCACAAGACCAAGTTGATCAGAATTTCAGGACCCCTGATGAACATAATGGCCCCAGAGAATCTTTAGCCAGACCCTTTATCAACCTGGATGATTCCAGAATGAACTTGGTACCACAGAATCCAGCTGGTCTCACACCAAAAAGAATAAAATACTTAAAGATAAACTCAACCAAAGAAGTGAAAGATTTGTACAATGGAAACTACAAAATGTTGCAGAAATAAATTTAGAGAAGACACAAGTAAGTGGAAAGACATCCTGTGCTCATAGATTGAAAGACTTAATATTGTTAAGATGTCAATACTACTCAAAGCAATCTACAGATTTAATGCAATTCCCATAAAAATCCCCAAAATGGTGTTTTTTTCAGAAATAGAAAGCTCTGTCCTAAAATTCATGGAATCTTAAGAGACCCTTAATAGCCAAAACAATTGTGAAAGAACAAAGTTGGATGTCTCAATACTTCCTGATTTCAAAATTTAGTACAAAGCTACTGTAATCAAACAAAATGGTACTGGCATAAAGACAGACATACAGACCAATAGGAAAAAACAGAGAGCCCAGGTACATGCCCTGAAATACATGATCAAATAATTTTTGACAAGGATGCCAAGACAATTCAATGGAAAAGACTGTCTCTTCAACAAATGGTGTTGGAAAAACTGGATATCAACGTGCAAAAGAATGAAGTTGGATTCTTAGCATATGTAACAATTAACTCAAAATGTATCAAAGACCTAAATATTAGACCTAAACCTATAAAACTCTTAATAGAAAACACAAGGGAAAAGCTTCATGACACTGAATTTGGCAACAAGTTCTTGGTTATGACACCAAAAATAGTGGTAACAAAAGTAAATATAGATAAATTGGACTGCATTAAAATTAAAAACTTCTGTGCATCAAAGGACACAGTCAACACAGCAAAAAAGGCAACCTACCTAATGGGAGAAAATATTTGCAAATTATTTATTTTATAAAGGTTAATATCCAGAATATATAAAGATCCCCTATATCTCAACAAAAACACAAACAACCCAAATAAAAATGGGTAAAAGTCTTGAAAAATATTTCTCCAAAGAAGATATACAAATGGCCAAGAAGCACATGAAAAGATGTTCCATTTCACCAATCATCAAAGAAATGCAAGTGAAAACCACAATGAGATACCACCTCATACCCAATAGGATGGCAACTATTAAAAGAACAGAAAATAACAAGCATTAGTGAGGATATGGAGAAATTGGAACATTTGTGCACTGTTGGTAGAAATGTAAAAAACTGCAGCCACTATGGAAACAGTATGGTGGTACCTCAAAAAATTAAAAGTAAAATTTCCATATGATCCAGAAATTCCATTTCTGGCTATATACACAAAAGAATTGAAAACAGGGACTTGAACAGACATGTGTACATCCATAGCAGCATTATTCACAATAGCCAAAAGTTAGATGCAACCCAAGTGTTCACCAAGAGATGAATGGGTAAACAAAATGTGGCATACACATACAATGGGACAGTATTCAGCATTATAAAGGAAGGAAATTCTAATATACAATACAGTATGGGTGAAACTTGAGGAAATTGTGGTATATTTTGATAATAAGCAAGTCACAAATAAGGCAAATACTGTATGATTTTACTCATATGAGGTATCTAGAGTAGTCTGATTCATAGAGACAGAAAGTAGAAGGGTGGTTACCAAGGGGGATACGGGGAATGTGGAGTAGTTGCTTAATTGGTATAGAGTTTCAGTTTTGCAAGATGAAAAGTGTTCTGGAGGTTGTTTGCAAGCAATGTGAGTATACTTAATATTACTGAACTGTACACTAAGAAATGGTTAAGATGGTAAATTTTATGTTATTTATTTTACCACAATTGAAAAAAACATGATTTTTAAAAAGTCCTTGATGATTTTTAAATAGAGTTTATCTACTGTTATACTATTGTTTAAGGTAATGTACACACACACACACATAAGATGTACGAAGTGTAAAAATGGAGCCATCAAGGAGAAATCTATTCTTAATTTTATAGGAGGATCTGGAAATTTCTGAGGGAAAGTCAAAGTTGAATTCATTCAATATTGTTTTCACATAGGCTATTTATTGGTTTATATAAATATAAACATCATCCAAGTGTTTACTCATGTGGTACCAAACACCTGCATATTTGGAAACATGCTACAGACATTTCTTCTCACTCCCCTTGGATTGATAGGTAGGCACAAAACACATTTCAATTTTCTCTTCAAGAGTTTGCCAGACTATACTAGAATATCTATACTCAGAGTATTTACATTTTACTTAAATGCCATGACCCTATTTCTTTTAATAAAAAAGTTGTTGATCCTTAAGAATATATAATTCTGAACCAAACTAATTTTCATTCAAGGACAGAATGCATGTGTACATATGTTTTAGGGGCATTAAAATATTAGAGAGGATACTATAATTTATAATTATGTAACATTGATTATCTCAAGAGAAAGAAATTGGAAATGTAGGTTTGGGATAAAGAAGGCTTATATTATTCATGTTTTCATTATATACCTCTTATTACAAGTATTAACTTTTTAAAGAATCCATCACAATATGAAAAAAATCTTATTCAAATTATCCTTTTATCAACACTATACTTCTTTTTGATAACCATGTCTATATTTTCTGGAAAAAAATTTGTCTTTAATTCAAATGCAGAAATCCCTCAACAAGATCTTTACAAGTAGAAGACTTACATAATTTTTATCCTTTGGGTTATTTCTCTACAAATGAATTGAGTCTGTTCCTATTATGGTGGCCTTCAATAAGGTATTTAATTTAAAACTCAAGAAAGCTCAAACGTTCGAGTCATGTAGAAGTTCAAGCGTAATAACAGTTGATCTGGCCTTAATTTTAGCTGGATTAAAGGCACTGGAAATTTAGTCATTAATAATGACAATAGTATTTTGTATTTCTGAACCACTTTAAACTTTACAGAGTCCTTTATTTTCATTGTATGTATAGAATGATCCTTGTAGTTTCTGCCATCATCCATGTCTCTGTGATGAAAAACCTGATAATAAGATGTTGGATAATTTACCAAAAGTCAAAGCTAGTGTGTGTCAGGGTTGAGAAGAAATTCAGAGGTATTTGAATCTAATTCTAGTTTCTTTCTCTTGCTTTTGTCATATTTCAAAACTACATAGATGGCCATTTGTTGGGTTTTTGTAGCAAACTCTAATTTGCCAGTCTTTCCTTGATGCTCTCTCTGTCCCAGAAAAGGAAAGTTGTTCTTTCTCCTGACAAGATGGCATGCTGCCATTACAACATCCTTTAATAAATAAACACATCTATTCAATGTCACAACAAGTTAGAAAGTACTTATTTCTGTTCAGTGAGCTGGATGAAATCAATAATCACCAGGGAGTTGCCACTATAATTCATTAAGGCCGTTCACTGGGCCTCAGTAATCAGAGCAGAGAATGGAGCCAAAATCTGGATTCACTAGGGAGAGAAGGTTAGGATCAAATGTCTCAGCTCAAGTGAAAATAGTATCTAGTAATCATTGCATCACAGCCTTTTACACTTCAAAGAGCTGAATCTCCTTCTCAATAATGGAAGAAATGGTTCCAAAATCACCCACTAGTTTTGAGAATTCAACCTAGCATTTTAAAAAAGAAAAAGAAAAAAACAAAGCCGACAGAAATAATGGCATCGTTTTTTGAGAAATATTGTGATATTCTGGTCTTTTTGGTCCCCAGGCCTACATCATTGGTCACAACTTGACAGCTTGTTTATTTCACAACTTACTACATTCAGATTCCTGTCTCAAAGTCTCCTTTACTCTTCTACTTCAATGTTGGAGGCTGCAGGACACATTCTTTGGTTATCTGTCTTCTCTATATCTAAATTCATTTTTCTTTTAGTTTCACAGTTTTAAATAACATTCAAATGTCCAGGAATCCTGAATTTATGTCTCTATCCTACATTGTTAGCTGGGTTCTTTACTCAGACATCCGATTTGACACTACAAATTGACAATTACATTTGGATGCCTTAAAAACATTTCTAACTCCTCATGCCCAGACCTGAATTCCTCATTTCCCTCCTAAAACCACTCTGCTCAACCCATCTCAGTTGACAGCAATTCCACATTTCAGTTGCTCCATTTCTGAAATTGAAGTCGTACTACATTTCCCCCTTTTTCTCTTCTTTCTTTCTCTCTCTCTCTCTCTTTCTTTCTTTCTTGGCTGCTTTGAGTCTTTTTTCTGCGTGTGGGCTTTCTCTAGTTGCAGAGAGCAGGGGCTACTCTTTGTTGCAGTGTGCGGGTTTCTCATTGCAGTGGCTTCTCTTGTTGCAGAGCACGGGCTCTAGGCGTGTGGGTTTCATTAGTTGTGGCACATGGGCTCAGCAGTTGTGGCTCACGGACCTAGTTGTTCCATGGCATATGGGATCTTCCCGGACCAGGGCTCGAACCCATGTCTCCTGCATTGGCAGGCAGGTTCTTAACCACTGCCCTACCAGGAAAGTCCTCTCCCTTTCTCTTAGACCTGGCCTCTATCCTGGGAAACTGTGTATAACCCTTTGAACATATAAATCAGATAATGTGAATATTATATTTAAAATCTTGCAATGGTTTACACAGAATAAAAGCCAAAGTCCTGAAAATGGCCTTCAAAGGCCCACAGAATTTGGCCTACATTTATCTTCTTTCTCACTTCACTCCACATCCTGGCCTCCTGCATCTCCATGAACATACCAGGCCTCCTGCCGCCTTACAGCATTTGCCCTGGCTGTTCCCTCTGCCTGCTGTGTCCTTTCTCCTCCTATCTAGAAGACCATCTCCTTCAAATCCTTCAAGTCTTCATTCAATATCCACATACTCAGTGACCCTTTTTAAAATTGCAACTCGTCATCCAGCAAACTCCACTTTTCTAGCTTCATTTTTCCGTATATCTTATACCATCTTCTAATCTGTTGATTACTATGATCATTATTTACTGTCTATCTTTTCTCCATTAGAATGTAAGTTCCATGAGGGACTGGATCATTACTTTGTTCATGGATGTATAGTAACCACCTAAAGTGTCTGACAGATGACAGACACTCAGCCATGTGGTAAATAAATCCTTCTTCTAAAGAAACTTGTCTCTTTAGATTGACACAACAATTGTTTCTCTATATGTCCTATAAAACATGTATATGTATATACATATATATATATGTGTATATATTTAAGTTCTTTAGTTCTAATATTTTAAAAATGATGATTGTGTCACAAACTTTGAGTAAAACTGGTCTATGACCAGTGTATATAGTTGTTTACACAACCACCTTTGTACAAAACCCATCTCACATCATGATAAGGGCTTTTGGTAAACAGAATAATGGCATCCCCAAAGTGTCTGTATCCTAATCTCAGAAACCTGTGAATGTGTTACCTTACATGGAAAAGGGATATTACAGATATGATTAAGTTAAAGGTCTTGAGATGGGGAGATTATCCACGTGGGCCCAATGTAATCACAAAGTCTTATAGGAGGGAAACAAGAAGGTCAAAGTTAGAGAAGGGGATGTGACATTGAAAGCAGAGTTGTTCTCATCCTATTCCCCAGAAGTTGTGAACGTTGATGAATATGCCAAAAGGGACTTTAGAAGTGTGACTAAATTAACGACCTTGAGATGATGGGGTGATCCTGGATCCAGGTGGGTCCAAGTAATCACACAGGTCTTTGTAACAGGGACTCAGGAGGAGTCAGAGGAGAAGCAGATGTGATAATGGGAGCAGAAATTGGAGTGACCACTTTGAATATGAAGGAAGGGGCCCCAAGGCAAGGAATACAGGCAGCCATTAGAAGTTGAAAAAGACAAGAGAAGAGATTCATCCCCCAGAGTCTCCAGAAGGAGTCAGCTAATACCTTGACTTTAGCCCAGGGAAATTGATTTTAGACTTCTGACTTCCAGAACTGTAAAATAATAAATTTGTGTTGTTCCAAGCCACAAAATTCATAATAATGAGTTACAGCAGCAATGGAAAATTGATACAATATGTAGAGAAAAAAGAGCATTTGCCAAATCAATAACAGGTGCCGGGGAATGTATATATTTGCTCTTACACCAAAATCTCAACTGCTATAGCAGCTGCAATTCGAGTCACCCCCTCATTAAGTTTATAATTATCAGTCACTTTTTTAAAGATTCATTTGTCTTCTACAGAGGCCAAATTGGTGAGTAGAGCGGGAATGTGGTAGTGTTAACTGAAAAAACTCTGAGCACCAAAACTCTCCATCCAAACCCCTGTACTGAGACCCCTGTACCAAACTCCAGCATGACTTGTAGCAGCTTAAGGTGCTTCCCTAGGATGACCCCACCCCCATTTAAAATGCCTGCCTAAGAAAGCTCAATGCTGCCAGGAGAATTATGTTCTATGATAGGCTCTGAACCCCCTTTAGAGCAGTTATTTTAGAAAACTTATAATTATAAATCCTTTCTCTGCCCTTTTGAGATATTAATCTTCCACCCCCGAGAACTGTCATCCTAAGGACCTGGTAGTCCTCTCTTTGAAATGCAAATATTCAGGGAGATAACTCTCTTTCTTCCCAGTCCCTGTGGGAGGGGAAGTTCTTAAATTCTAGGTACCTCACTCCAACTTGTACAATTATTCCCCCTGCTTGTCACAGAAATACCAGAAGTTTGTTTCTCTTCTAGACAAGCATCAATTAGTAAACCCAGATAGCCTGGCCACATGGATCAAACCTCCCCTTAAGGCCCTTCAGTGTCTTTCCTATAGCATACCCAGCATTTCAAAAGTCTCTTGCCTTTTGTTTCTGCAAAGTTGAGCTCAGTTTATGCTGAATTCTCTTCCAACTCTGGTAGTTATCGCTGAATAAAATCTGGCTTTACCACCTTTAACTTCTACCCAACCTTGTTTCTCTTTGACAGTAGGAATCACCGCCCCTGAATTTCCCAAGTTGATGGTGTCACCAGTCTTTGCAATCTCTCTAGAAATGAGGTATTGTTTTTGTTTCATTTACTATATCTATATCTATATAGATATAGATACATAGAGAGAGAGAGAGAGAGGGAGAGAGGAAGAGAGAGAGAGAGGTAGTTCTAGTGGTTTCTATTTGTCCTTTCTTACCATAACAGCCCTTACTTCAAAGGTAAGGGAATAAAATACAGAGGCTCCACCAGCTCTTCACTATGTCTATTTCAATTATACATCTGGAACTGAGGAAATAACCATAGAATGGGTTCAGGGACCTACTGGGCACACTGTAGGTCCCTGACTAGAGGCAAAACTCCCTTGATCACCTGACCATTAGCCTCTACTCTAACTATTAGCCACTGCTTTAACAGTGATGTTTGGGTCTCTAGGTCTTAATTTCATTTCTTATCCAGTATTTTGTAATCCCTAAAATGTCTGATTAGGCTCCCTTCCTTAATTCACAGTTATACTGGAAAATGGCTACAGTTCTCCTTAAAGAAGGCAGGGAGGAAAAATTAGCAGTATGAGATGTTGGCAGTGTACCAGGGTTCTTCCTCAAGAGCACATAGCGTTACATTCCTTCAAGGAGTTCTAGGTCTGTGAATTGGTTCAGATTTGGGAATTAAATGAAGGAAGGGCCACGGTTCTTTGATTTGATTATTCCAGTCAAACCTCTGTTCACTAGACCTAGAGCTTTCCCATTTATACAGATCAAGTAACAATGTAGTTTTCTGCTCATCTATTTCACTCCAGGGACACCAAAGATCAACTAGCCAACACCATATCTCTATAGGTCAGAATATTCTGATTACTGCTTTGGCTTTACTGTCCATTACAGAAACTATGACCATCTTGTCTTTGGCAATTAAGTGCTGCCACTTGGTCCCTGTACCCTGGGATCCAATTATCCCCATGGAATTTAGGGAATCCCAGTTCTATGGTAGCAATTCTCAATATAATTTCTGACCCCAGCTAAGAGTGACCACAGAGCTCTTCAAGGATGCTGAGACTTCTTTCACAAATTTGTTTTTTACAGGTATGGTGAAGAGCATATCCTCTGGATTTCCATGAAGGTGGGTTGGCAAGACTTATGCGATAAATGCCCTCTAGCAGTTCTAAGCCTTTGGATACCTTGATCTACAGTAAACCAACTAAGTTCTGGCATATTGGCTTTATTAGTGTAAGGCATCTTTGTGTGTGTATCTATCTTTAGTGAGTGTAAGGCATCTTTTGATCCTTATTTCAGTCAACCAACCAAGCAAACAATCATTATTAACCTTCTCAAGCTAAAACATTGAATCTGGAGCCCAACTTCATATTTCTTCAATCTGAACACTCCTCTCTTAAGCTTTATCCCCACATATTGGTAAAATTGTGCAATTTTTTTAGTGGGCATCATACTTCCTCATGGGACACACTTTGTACCTCAGATCCTTTGGGGCCTGATGGGACTTTAATCTGGTTATGAATCTGGACACAAGGATAGGTGGTAGGAAAGGCTCTGAGGAGGAATCATCAGTGTTTTGCAAGGCAACTGCCTCACAGGAACAAATTATAGTTTCTTTAGGCGAGGGAGGCTAGTCTTCTTAGGCAGAGCTGATTCTACAGAAGACACAGCATAAATTAGGGTTTCAAGGTTCTCAGCTTAACTGGAATCTGTTCATTTGCCCCCATGCCAAATTTTACTATTGCATTCCTTCTCAATCTTTGCTCCAGCTTGATTGAGAGTGACTTTGAGACATTGGGAATTCAACTTGCATTATTATTCAGCCATCTGCAGGATTAGACATTGAGTGTGGTTTTCAGAAATATTGGTTCTGGAGATATGAAAGATGTAGGTTCCTTCAGGGCAATTATAGAAGCTTTCAGTTTCTTTGAGCTGAGAATTTAAAGCATGATCATACCGTTTTCTTTCCTAAATTATTCAGTGTAGTTAGAAGCAAAAACCAAGCCCATTATACTCTTTTTATTTTCACTTAAGTTTTTATAGTAGTGAATACTTTGTTACCCAGTGCCTTGCTTTTTACAGGCAATTGATTACAGGTATCTATACATGATAATTTGAGTGACCACTTGCCATGCATGCCATGGATTACCCAGTGCCCACTTCACCACTGGAAATATAAACATTAATGTGTTTAAAGCTAATAAAATCAGAGAACCAGTTTCAGGAAACCCTAAAACGATTCAGAAAACTCATCCTCAAAATTCTGGTTCTCTGAGGTAGATTGATGAATCACCCCAGTTTGCCCAGAATTGTCCCAATGATAGTACTGAATAACTCACATCCCAGAAAACACCATATTCCTAGCAAAGCAGGACAGTAGGTTACTCTGCAGCCACTCTTTGTTCCAAATTCTGTGTTCAGGGTTTACTCAGAGAAGCAGAACTATAAGAACTGTGTGTGTGTGTGTGTGTGTGTGTGTGTGTGTGTGTGTGTGTACATACATATATATATATATACAGTTCCTTTCCGCCCTCCAAAATTCACCCAGGAATCTTTCTCTTGTCACACCATAAGCAGAAAGGGAATTCTGGGAAATACTTCAGCCTAACCACATTGACAGATTTCAATGCAAAACCACAGCAATATCATTAAACACCATATCCTCTTCATTCCCAGGGAAAATTGTTTGCAATTTATGCTTTTTTAAGGAGTGTCTACCTAAAAATTGCAATACAATATCTATTTATTCCATGTATCTGGAAACTAACATGCAGACTTTTATTTCATAGTATTTCTTCATGGAAATACATACATTTGGACTTGGTTCTAATATGTAGCTTTTTTGTTTGTTTTGTTTTGTTTTTTTTGCGGTACGCGGGCCTCCCACTGTTGTGGCCTCTCCCGTTGCGGAGCACAGGCTCCGGACGCGCAGGCTCATCGGCCATGGCTCACGGGCCTAGCCGCTCCGCGGCATGTGGGATCTTCCCGGACTGGGGCACGAACCCGTGTCCCCTGCATCGGCAGGCAGACTCTCAACCACTGCGCCACCAGGGAAGCCCCTAATATGTAGCTTTTAAAAAATTATCAATGGTTATCTAGGTCACAAGTATAGAAAACTGGTTCTACCTAATTTGTTAAGCTATGTGAAATATGACTTCTCCCCACGAACCCTAAATTTTCCTTCTTGTTTTTGTGGAGTTTTTTTGTATTTCATTTGCCTAACACAATAATCTCCTTATTATAATAATTTCTTTCTTTTTCTTTTTCTTTTTTTTTTTTTTTGTGGTACGCAGGCTTCTCACTGTTGTGGCCTCTCCCGTTGAGGAGCACAGGCTCCAGACGTGCAGGCTCAGCGGCCATGGCTCACGGGCCCAGCCGCTCCGTGGCATGTGGGATCTTCCCGGACCTGGGCACGAACCCGTGTCCCCTGCATCGGCAGGCAGACTCTCAACCACTGCGCCACCAGGGAAGCCCTAATTTCTTTAATTGAGGTCATTTCAGAGAATTTCTAGGCCCTGTTTTCATTTCAACAAGAAATATTTAATGAAGTTTTTAATGACATTAGGTCTACAGAATTTTTATATGTCCTACTATCTAAGAAATGTTCACAGTCTTAATTTAGGGTATTCACTACCTGCTCATCTTTGGTAGGGACATAACGAAAAGATGTCCCTTGACCTGAATACATTGAACTGCACTAGTGGAACTAAAATGGGAACAAATCTGAAGGAATCTCTTGAAGCCACGTCAGGGGAATTAAAACACTGGGTAGTTTCATCATCATCCTGACCAAACATGAGGCACTCTGAGATAGGAAATATGATTATGAATTGCAAGTTCAAGACGTTGGTAAAGCAAGGCCTGAACCTTATACAAGATAAGGACAGGGCTTCCCCGGTGGCGCAGTGGTTGGGAGTCCGCCTGCCGATGCAGGGGACACGGGTTCGTGCCCTGGTCCGGGAAGATCCCACGTGCTGCGGAGCGGCTGGGCCCGTGAGCTGTGGCCGCTGGGCTTGCGCATCCGGAGCCTGTGCTCCGCAACGGGAGAGGCCACAACAGTGAAAGGCCCGTGTACCGCAAAAAAAAAAAAAAAAAAAGATAAGGACAAAGCAGAAAGAGGAGGGTTAATTCAGGAAGATAGTCCCTTGGTAGTAGAACTGAAACACTCTCCAATACTCCCATACAACTATTAACAGATATAAATAAATCATCAATAAAATGAAACCCATATTAAATACTAGTTGAAGTGATCTGGTTACATGTTCTATGACTGGGAAAAATTTGGAAAGTATTATTTGGACTTAAATCATGTGGAATCCAAAATATTTTCATTGTGCTATCTAGTTTTATTTTCCTTTTAGTATAGAAGTTATAGCAATTGTCATTTTAAAAAATAATGTTTTTTAAGTATATGTTTTGGTTTCCTCCAAATTAAAAAAATATGATATGTAAGAACTCCAATTTCACTTTTTAAAAATATTTAATATGCATGAATTTGTATGTATAGTCCTGCATTGCCATACGTTTTCTTTATATACATCCCAATAAAATTGATTTAAAATATCATAGCAATAAAATGTAAAATACTATATTTAAAAATATAATTATTTAAAATGCTATATAAAAGTGTTTTCATGACTTTTTTGTACTTGAGTAGATGGAAATGAATCTTAGTAAAAGTTTTAGTGTTTATTTGAAAATTGAAGCTCACAGTTGCAATGAAGCAAAATAGCATAAAATAAAATTTGTTTCAAATTAAAACAACTCTTTATTAAAAATGCTTTAGATTAGTTTACTCTGTCAATTAAATTACATGCATACCTTCAAATAATTTTGTACTCATATGTCAATATGTCCGCTAGAAGAAATTTCATCCCACAGATGATGACAAGTTCAACTTAGGTCTTGCCTTTTCCCAAATTCTCACATTCAGTTTTTCAGAATGGTATGAATTAATGAGTCATTTTTATGATAAAACGCCAAAAGAAATATTAAAATGATGACTCTATCACAAACTTAGGAGAGAGCTGGTGTCGTAAAAAGAACTTAATACTTCTAATAGTAAATAATTCTCTCAACTGCTGAATTTTCAGTTCAATACCTTCTCAGGAAGATGTCAGAATGAAGCATTAAAGGTTGCTTGACTCCATCAGAATGGGAATAGAGTGGCAATCTTGAGGAGAAAGGAACTGGAGGAATCAATAAAACTCCACAGGATGGCTCCATAGAGAGCACAATGGAACTAGTAATATGAGCACTTAGGATAGACTAGATGTTTTTAACCTATTTTTCATTTAGTTCTTACAATAAAACTACATATTATTAATTTTTTTTAATGTGAGGCTAAGGAGAACGTGGTTTAAAAAGCTTAAATGACTTAAAAAATAAGAATTATAATGTGCTACCACAAGATTAAAACCAATATCTGTCAGAATCGGCTGCTCAGAGTGTGATCAATGGCGCAGCTGTGTTACTGTCACTTGGGAGCTTGTTGGAAAAGTCCACCTTGGCCCCATCTCAGATGCACTGAATCAGTCTATAGGGGTGGCACTCAGAAATTTGTTTAAACAAATTTTCTGTGTGATTCAAATGTATACTACAGTTTTAGAAAGTCCTACCCTATACCACACAGGGACTTAGAATTGGGTTTCATTTATCATATTTACAACAATATGTCCTGGTACAAACCACTGAACTCTATATGTCATTGCAACATCTTTGAAAAGGTGAAAAAAACAATATCCTCCATGCCTTTCTTATAGAACCTTTAAAAGAGAACAATATATTCTGCAAAGCATTATAAAATCTAAATAGCAGAATGTATTTGTATCATCAATCATAATTACTATAGTTATTTTTATGTCACCTTGTATGACATATTTTTGTAAGTTAAAATTATTTAAAGAAAGACTCCACAATACCATCCCCCAATCTTATTATTTCATCTTTTGTCAAGGGTCCCTAGCAATTGCCCTTGACCACAAAAGTAACTGATGGCCTTGTAAATATGATTATCTCATTTGAGGATCTGCTTTCCCAACTTTAGAAACAAACGATTAGCTTCCTTAAGTTATTAAATTCAAAGCTGGAGTGGGGGCTTCCCTGGTGGCGTAGTGGTGGAGAGTCCGCCTGCCGATACAGGGCACGCGGGTTCGTGTCCCGGTCCGGAGGACCGCGGAGCGGCTGGGCCCATAAGCCATGGCCGCTGAGCCTGCGCGTCCGGAGCCTGTGCTCCGCCAAAAAGAAAAACTGGAGTGGAACTGTTATCTTTTAAGAGAATAAGATTTTTGGATTGCTTTGTACTATGTCAATCACTTGCAAGATTCACTATCACTGTGAAGTTTCTATATACCATGGGCAATCCTCTTAGATCAGAGAAAGGGTTATATTTACTAAATTTCCAAAACATTTCCCTAGACGTTCTGGTTACTATCTAGGAGTAAACAAGGAACAAAATGTGCTTTTAGACTTTCTCCTTAGGATGGAAATTTCCAAATTAGAGGTGCCCCTATGGTAAAAGTAAAGTTTTCCTTGAAGAGGGAAAGGGCACCCCTATCTTTGATTAAGATGCCTTCAAACATATTTCTTTGTTCCACTTATTTCTGTGAATTTTATAAGGCGAAAATAAGTGAAGTAAACTGTTTTTACTGAGGCACTTGCCTTGAAACCCTTGAAATAAGATGGAATGACATGAAAATAGGGATGAAAACATATTTAGGATACACAGACAAAATTCTGGAAATGCACTAAAAATGTGTGATCTGGCTGACAGAGGAGAAATATGAGATTAAAGAGATGAAAAATTCCTCAAGAGATAAGTTGGGGTCTTGAGTTTTAAAAACTGAGTGTGATAAAGTTGGCCGAATATTACATTTAGGCTGCTCATCCTCCTTCCCAAGTCTATTGAAGGAGAGATTAATCCCTCAAAGAGAACACTGCTAACACTTCAAAAATCCAATTTATGAACAATGTTCAAGTGTCTGAGGATACACATTTATAATCTTAACAACCTCCTAGTCACTCAAAACTTGGTGGAAACACCATTCATTTTCAAATATCAGAGGATGTCATATCCTGAGGAGAAAATTAACATCAGAAAGAAAAAATATTATGAAAAACTGAAGACAGAATAGTAAAAGATATAAGGACTTCTGTTCCCTTGACAATAATGTTTAGTTGGCTGGTATTAGGGCAAATATTTGGGGTTTAATATTTTGGTTGGAACATTTAATAATGACCTTTTTATGCTTTTTATTAAGTACCTAAGGATATGGAGAAGATCTGCTTCAAGGTAGATGAAAGTGTCAGGAGAAAAAGTCTCAAAAGAAAAATTATAATGATTATGTTTCATATGTAAAGTATGGGTCTCACATACTAAAATGCATCTTCTCAAAACATAAAATTAAAATACTTAATTGAACCTCACAGACATTTAAAAATTATTAATGTCACTAAGTTTTCATTTTCTCATCTGTAAAATGATAACAGTTATCATAGTTGCTACAAAGATTAATGAGAAAATCATAAAAGTTGTAGCAGAGTTCATGGCATAGAATAGGTACTTGTTAAATGTCAGTTATACTACTACTGGGACTTCAAAGACCATCTTAACGATTACCAATATTAATATCAGTAATAATAATTTATGTTGTTTCTAAATTTTTATTGGCACTCAGTTTTTATATATCCTATTATTACAACCTCCTGTTTGCTTGAGTACTTGTCCATAAGAACCTAAATACAAGACAGGTGTTTAAAAACTATTTATTCTTGGTTTTCTTTAAATTTGCTACAATAAGCTATACCACAAAGTCTCCCAAGAAATGCAATCAAACAGCTAAAATTTAGAAAAAAATGTGCCAATCATTTTCTTTGATAAAAACATAATAAAACAAATGGAAAAATTATTTGGCAAAATTCTTTTCTGAAACCTGTATTGTCATATATAGAAACAATCACTATTAAAGGAAAAAGTTTTACCTGTGTTATGAATGGCTTATTTTAGTTAAAAAAAGTGTAACAAAACTGGACACAATGTTTGCTGTTGACATTTTAACATAAGGCATAAAATGTTGTTAGTTATTAATTCTGTTACCTTCCTGTACGGTTTAATTTGAGCACCCATTCTATGTAAGGCACTTAGACACATGTGCCGTATACATTTTGAAGGTTTAGTGAAAGGAATTATGGTATACATTAAAAGAATAAGACTGTGGGGGCTTTCCTGGTCGCACAGTGGTTAAGAATCTGCCTGTCAATGCAGGGGACACGGGTTCGAGCCCTGGTCCAGTAAGATCCCACATGCCTCCGAGCAACTAAGCCCATGCGCCACAACCACTGAGCCTGAGCTCTAGAGTCCGTGCTCCGCAACAAGAGAAGCCACTGCAATGAGAAGCCTGCGCACTGCAACGAAGAGTAGCCCCCGCTCTCTGCAACTAGAGAAAAGCGCATGCACAGCAATGAAGACCCAATGAATCCAAAAATAAATAAATAAATAAGATAAATTTATAAAAAAAAAGAATAAAACTGTGATTTTTAAAAATAACCTCAAGTTAATCATTGGAGCTACCCTAAGCAGAAAAAAAAAAAAAAAAAAGGAATTAGTGAAAGGGTAGAAAAAGAAAAAAAAAGCAGGTTACTTCCAAAGGACTGAAATCAGGAACTATAAAGCCAAAATGAATTTCCTCTCTTATAGTTGCCTCTGCCTTTCTCTATTATTTGCCTCAGTTTTCAAGGCTATACATCACATGGCTTCCCACTCTCATAGCTGAGTATGGACACCCCACAGTTCCTGAGTTTACAATTTATAATTCCAGCTCATACAGAGAGACTCAGCAGTGTCCTTGAATCTCAATCCAGAATTCTCAGGGACAGAATATGATTGGCCCAGCATGAGGCAGCAGCTTATCTCATCTGATTAATTGCACTAAAATGACAGTGTCACATAGTACAACAATAGCACTTAATCCCTGGGGGTCAGGGAGGCAATTCTCAGTAATAAGAGGCCATTGTGAAATGGAAAAATACCCTCAAATGTATCGATAGCATTTAGTATTATTCTTGAGGCTGAATACCCAGTGGTTTGGCCTATACTAGCTACTTTCCGAAACTCATGTTCATGCCAAACGACTTCCAATGTTAAGATTCTCTTCCAAATGCACCCTAGGACTATACTACACGCAGTGACCTCACTTCTTCCTACAGTCCAATAACTGATTGGAAATCTTTTGCCATTCTTCATGAGACATATTGAGTAAAGGCAAATTTAAAAACGAAACTAAATTTTCTTGTTGGTATTTCTGCACTGCCATTTGTTAAGCATGGTTTATAGATGCTGATTAACAATGCTATTCATCTTTCACAGGCAGAATTCCAGTTATGCTTGAAGCCTAACAAAAGCCCCAATGATTTGGTTAGACTACAAAAGTCAATTCAGTGAGAAATATAAGGGCAGTTGGGTCAGTTGTATGCTATTGTATACAGAGACCAATAAAAGCAACAACAGCCACAAAAATCAGCTGATTGGTTGGCTGAATATTTTTTTTAAACAGTGACTTGGAATGACGTAGAGACAATTACAGAGTTAGAATTGGAGTATGCCCTTGTTAAAATTCTGAGATGTCCAACACAGTGACTCCACTTTAGCTTTCATGATTTTCTAAGTATCTTTTTAAGCCCTTCTACATTTTTTGTGCATTGTCTTCATTGTACCTCACCGCGGACGGTCTGATGATTTGAGTACTATTGTGTCCCCACAGTAACTAAAACTGATCATGGGTTACATGCACTTGTCCCTCTCTTAAATAGAAAATATGAGCAATTGAGCAAGATAGCCTCAAATCCACTTCAAGATATTAAAATCTGAGAAATTTTATGATAAATAATACTTATGATTTTAGACTAATTTTTACATGCAGCATTTGGCTTTTGATAAGAATAACATTCAAGATTTCTCTGAGAACCAGGGGAGTGCTTTTTGCCTCTATGAATAGTAATGACTGTTTAAAAGCTGCATATGTTTTTGACTCCAGAGGTAGCTGACAGTAGTTAAACAGGATAATCCTCTTGGGGATATTTACATTTCTAAAGAAGAAGCTAGTGAAGAAAACAATTAACCCAAAGCATTAAGTGAATGATATGTGATGGCAGCCAACAGATAGACAATGTGGACATAGGGGTTGCTCCAGCTCCTATGTCCATTTACATCAACCTGCAAAACTGGCACATAACGTGTCAAATGTTTACAAAATAAAATCTGTCACTTATAAAATTTATCTCTCTGTATTTTATAAAAGCAATCTTAATGTATTACAGCTTGTTATTATTCTTCAGTCATGTCTAAGTTTGAATTGGAATTTTAACATAAAATGTTGCTTATCTTGCCTAATTACTCCAAAATTCATCTTTGGGGATGACTATATTGAAGCGTAAAATCGGACGGATAATTGTGTGTAGTTTACTTTTGCTCTTCGGCTTCTGAGACTCCGGAATTAGGAACTGTTTTCTGATTTTCCAATGTAGAAGCTGTGACAACGATCAGTATACTTCCTTTTCAGTTCTAAGTGCATGCTTTTTTTTTTTTTTTTTTTTGCGGTACGCGGGCCTCTCACTGTTGTGGCCTCTCCCGTTGCGGAGCACAGGCCCCGGACGCACAGGCTCAGCGGCCATGGCTCACGGGCCCAGCCGCTCCACGGCATGTGGGATCCTCCCAGACCGGGGCACAAACCCGAGTCCCCTGCATCGGCAGGCGGACTCAACCACTGCGCCACCAGGGAAGCCCTGCATGCTTTTTTTGAGGTGCTTTTTATGATGATGATTCTACGGCTGAATTCTGTAAACATTTCTCTTTAGCTAACTAGAGCAACGTTAGGCATTTTCATAGAGGATAGAGGAGGGTCATTGTGAAGATATAGCACAAGTAAGATGCTTTTCTTCCTATGATGTGCTATTGTTTTGTGGGCATGCCTGCTAGCAGCTGGGCCTGTGGGAGGTCCTGTGGTGGTTATCTCAGTGGCCCTTGCACACCAGGCCTGGTTCACCTGGACTTTCAGCAAGTTTCCTGGCCCCAGCGGACTGTTATTACAAGCCAGCTTTGGCCTGCCCATACTCCCTTGTGAATTTCTCTGTCTCCTGTTGGTTCAGCCTTCAGTCCTCACCTATTCCTTCCGTCAAGTTTCTCTGCCTCTGATAGATTGTGTGTTTCTGTGGCAGCCACACACTCTTCCACAAGTTCAGAATCTCAGGATTGATGGAGGTGGGGCCAGAGGATGTTTCCCTAAATTTTTAGTTTCTTCCTTGCTCGCTTTTTCTCAGCCCTAGTGGGAGTAGTTGCCCCCTGCGTTGGCTTTTCTGTATTCCTAGAGTACCAGTTTGCAAACCTTTTAGAAGTTACCCTTTTTACTAGTTCATAATGATTTGCATTAAATGGCCCATGTTCAAATTGCTGAGGTAGTTTTTACTTTGTGACTGATGGAAATGCATATTTGTATTTAAAAAGTCACATTGAAAAGTTTAAATTGTGTTGGTGGTGAATCCTTTCTAAGAAAATATCAACAGATCTCAAAGAAACGGAGTTCGAAATACCAATTCAAGTAGGTGTGGTTCATTTGTTTTAACACCTGTGTTTTAGGTTTCAGAGAAAATTGTGGGAAGGAAAAGACAACATTTGGTCATAAAAGGTAAATATATCCAGGTAACTACTGTACTCATTACTTGACTCAATATAGAAACAGCGTGTCCCTGTGTAAGTGTTTTATACATACTAGAAGCTTTGAGAAGGTTTTTGTGACTTTGAAGAAATCTCCCAATGATACTCATTTCCTTCATTTCTTTACTCACTTCTAACAAACGAGAGAACAGTAACTGAAGCAGCTTAAAATAGTTAATGGGATACGGTTGCCATGTAGATAAGAACTCTCTCAGGAAAGTAGCCTATATCCTATGAGACACTCCTAAATCTTTTCTATTTGGGGTTTTAGTTATATGACTTCCCATATCATCATGATATTATACAATTACCTTAGGCAACTTTAAAGCACTGATACTTTCATGTGAAGTGAAGAACACTTCAAGCCTCAGAGCAGTGGAAAAGATGCTTTAGAGGTGGTCTGGTTAAATCCAACTTCCTTCCCCAAAGCGGAAGACACTGAAATCACCTCTAAGAAATCAGTGGAAATCCTAAAGTTAAAGACCCTAGAAAGGAGATTCCTTAGCATCTATCTCCTCCCAACATCATCCCAACTCCTATTAGCTCATTGTAGTGTTCACTAACTCACACTATCTCATTATTTCTACCACCCATAACTGAAACAGGAAAATCTGTAATGTTCCTTCACAGCTGTCTCTCTCTCACATCCCATGTACCTCAAGGTCAGAAGGTAGAGATGGCATCCTCACAGCTCTCCAATGCCTTTTCTAGGTAGTTGCTCTACCAGTTTTATAGGTCCTGCAGCTCCAATGAATTAATCATATCTAACTATACACCTCTTCCTCCTTCATTGCAGCAGTCTCCAAATTTCCCTATCATTACCATTAATCAATTAGCCATTAATCATTAGTCATCAATCAATGAAGACTTCTAAATCTATCCTTTCCAACCTAACCCTTGTCACTATTTTAACATGTCAATGTCCTTGAAAATGAATTTTCCAAAGAATACTAGCAAATCAGTCTTTCTCTCCCCTTAAGACTAATAACCTTATCCTTCTTCTCTGCCACCTGATCTTATATTCTTCCCATGACCTAAAACTATTTCATTTCCTAAATTGTTAACTTAAACATGCCATTCTCTGGCCACAATCTCTTCCCTCTTCAATTTCCTGCTCTTAGTCATAATGCAGACCCACAGTATATGATGTAAAATCAGTGCCATCATCCGTTTATTTTTTCCATATCCAGCTTTAATTCCAAGCAAAAACCCCCTCATTTCAATCACTATCTTGAAAATGTCCAGATCCCTGCACCACTGCTTTCCAATTACAATCTTATGGCAAATCTACAACCACAGTGAACCCAATCAGAAGCTTTGTCCTTGACTATAACCAGGAAGTTGGACATTTCTGGAGAAAAATCACATACCTGAGAAGTTTATAATAATTTGTGGTTTTCAGTCTCATAAGGGACTTCAATATTTCTCAGAGACATCACAATGTTTCTCCAGTAAGTTGGCTCTCCTTAAACCTCTGACCTCCTTATATTTCTCTGTATTAAGAATATTACTTTTCCTCTGCTACACTAACAAAAATAGAAGTTTCTATCAGATGCAAACTCTGTCAACATTCTGTCTCTAATAAACAGAATGATATGCACTATAAATATTCTCCTCTTGCCCTTATGCTATAATGTGGGAAAAAGAAAATATCTCTCTTACTTAAGTTCAGCTCTTTATCTCAGCTTTGATCCCAAATTCTTTGGAACTCTTAGGACTCTTTTGCTATAATTTTCTTTTCTGTCTCTCAGAGACATTTTCAATCCACTAAATTCCTCCCACTAGAATTCAAATATGTTTCTGTCAATAGTTCTCATAATGTGACTCTATAATATAATCACACGGAGTGATTTTACAAATGCCAAGCAGTTCTGATTAATTGGCCATTAGTAGGTCCTGGACATCTTTTTAAAAAAATATTCTTTAGATTATTTTAATGTAAAGGATTGAAAAGCATTGTTATAATCTCTCATATAATTAAAACTATCCCTCCCAGTACACCTGTCTCTTCCAGATATTGTTTTTCTTCCCTTCAAAGCAAAATATCTCAAGAGTAATTTACACTGGTTGTCTAAATGGCTTTCTTCTTTGCTGACTTATCAACACTTTTCACAAAATCTTCCCTTGCCAACCAAAAACTGGGCACCATAAAACAAAATCCAGTACATACCTTCAGTCCTTATTTTACTTAACTTCTCAGCATTTGACACGTGACCATTTGATATTCTTGCACACTTTCTTCTCTTAATTCTTCCTCCTCTAGTTCCATCTGCCATTCTGAAAATAGATTTAGAAACTCTTTTATCATTGTTTCTCTTACATACAATCTTTAGATATTGTAACTCATAATTTATTGGAATTCCTGTAGTATATTAAGTATTAACTTTAGATCAATAAAGTTTCTATCCAATGTTCGCAAAATGTGGACTGAAGCACATATCAATCAAGACAGGCTAGATCTGACTAAAGGCTAAAAAATATCCATGGCTTAAAGTAAAAAAGGTTTGTTTCTCATTCATTTCCATAATCAGCATCAAGGACTGGCAAGGAAGAAATCTTTGCTAATAGTCAAGGAATAAGGCTAGTAGATCAGCTACCATCTCAAATGCTGCCTGTTACTGTGCCCAAAAAAACGGTCCCAGCCCAGAAGTGACAAATATCACCTCTATCTTCAACTCAATGGCCAGAACTAGTCACATATCCCAGCTAACCACAAAGGACACAAAGGGTCCACAGAAAGCAATTCCACCATGCCTGAAATCAGAGAACTGCATAGCAGTGAACAACACTAACGATTGCCACCTGAGTGAAAAGACATTTTTCACCCTTACAGAGCTGTAGAACAAGACAATTTGGGAGAGAGATTCAGTGCTTTATATGTGATATGTAACAAGCATTCAAGAGATCTGTATGCACACTAAAATTAAGAATCACTGCTCGGGCTTCCTTGGTGGTGCAGTGGTTGGGAGCCTGCCTGCCAATGAGGGGGACACGGGTTCGAGTCCTGGCCTGGGAGGATCCCACTGCAGGGCGGCTGGGCCCGTGCGCCACAACTACTGAGCCTGTGCTCTGGACCCCGCAAGCCACAACTACTGAATCCTGCGGGCTTGAAGCCTGGGCTCCGCAACAGGGGAGGCCACCACAATGAGAAGCCCGCGTGCCGCAACGGGGACCCAACACAGCCAAAAATAAATAAATTAAATAAACTAATTAAAAAAAAAAAAAAAGAATCACTTCTCTATGAGTTCCACAAATAAACTTTAAGGGGATTTAAATACCATGTAAAAAAAGTATATGTACATAAACAAGGTTACAATTATATTGTCTAAAGCAACGGTTTTAACAGTGAAAGGTACCTGATTACTATTTTACTAGGACACAGACATAAATTAAGACTATAAAAGTAAACTGGGCTATATAGTCATAAGACACAGGGGCAGAAGATAAGAAATATTAACTAATTTTCTCAAAGCCAGATGGCTCATTTGTATAAAAAACAAGACAAAATGGTTTTCCTGGTTCTAGTGGCCTTTTTGATCCTTCATAATCTATACAATATTCCTGTTTGTCTTCACTCCAAATGTAGAATTTTTCATAGCATTATATAGCTGGAATGATTAATGACCACTTTCAAAAATAAAGGGATATTTTCCTTATAAATTCTACATTGCAGACTACAATTAGGATTATTTTTATCCTACTTATATCTTTAATTGCCATATGTTTCTGACTTGGACTTTGAAGATGTACATTTCTAGGAGTTAGAAAATATACGCTTCAGAATATCTCCTAGCAACTGTAACTTTCCTAATGATATAAAGGCTTTACTAAAAATTCAGTGTAACCCCAATTTTGCTTTTAATGTAGTATACTTCTGCTTCACATTAACATAATTAAAATGTTATTCCCATGGTTCTAAATTACAAGAGAATGAAGGTTGACAATTTCAGAGGATGATCTCAATTTTTATAATCTACATTACTCCTATAACAAGCTAGTACAGCTCTTTCAGGTACATGTCTGCTTTATCTTAGTCATAATGATTCTTATTATAGCCCTGTGTCAGTTGAGTTCTTGATAAAGGAATAAGTTGTAAGAAAAAGAATAACATAAAGAATGTTCTTTTGACAAAGGATAAATATGCAAATATACAAAGAATCTATCAAATATAAAAGACTCTTAAAACTCAATAATAAGAAACAATCAATCCAATTGAAAGCACAGGCCAACGACCTGAATAGATGCCTCACAAAGATTTACAAATGGCAAATAAACATATGAAAAAATGCTCCACATCATATGTCTTTGAGGAAATGAAAATTAAAACAACACTGCAAATTAAAACACATTGATGAAATGGCCAAAATATGGAACACTGACAACATTAAATGCTGATGAGGATGTGAAGCAATAGGAACTCTCATTCATTGCAAGATAGTACAGTCACTTTGGAAGACAGGCTGGTTGTTTCTTATAAGATGAACCATACTCTTACCACATACAATCATACAATCAAGCTTCTTGGTATTTACCCAGATTAACTGAAAACTTATGTCCACACAAACACCTGCACATGGATGTTTATAGCAGCTTTATTCATAATTGTCCAAAACTTGTAAACAACCAAGATGTCCTTCAGTAGATTAATGGAAAAATAAACTATGGTACATACAGACTATGAAATATTATTCAGTAAAAAAAAAAAAAAAAAGAGAGCTATCAAGCCATGAAAAGACAAGAAGGAACCTAAAATGAATATTATATGTGAAAGGAGCCAATTGGAAAAGGTTACATACTGTATCATTCCAGAATATATGACATTCTGGAAAATGCAAAACTATGCAGACAGTAGAAAGATCCGTGGTTTCCAGGGGCTAGGGGCATGGGTGGGATGAATAGCTGGAACACCAAGGATTTTAGGGTAGTGAAAATACTCTGTATTGTGCTGTAATGATGGATACTTGTCATACATTTGTCCAGTCCCACAGAATGCACAATACCAAGAGTGAACTCTAACATAAACTATGAACTTTGGGTGATTATGATGTGCCTATGCATAATTCATCAGTTGTAACAAATGTACCACTCTTGGGAATGTTGATTATGGGGGAGGCTATACATGTGTGGGATTGGGGATATATGGGAAATCTCTGTACCTTCCCTTCAATTTTGCTGTGAATCTACAACTGCTCTAAAAAATAAAGTCAATTTAAAATTTTTTAAATGTTGTTTTTAGCTCTGTCCTAAGGTGAAACATTTATTACCACACACAAAATAAATACCAATAAATGTACTATATAATATTCTTCCAAGTTTTCTGATAATAATACATTTTAAATCACCCTAAAAGTTTGAATATTCATAAATAAAATAGAAATACACCCTCAATTTGGCAGTCTGTCACATGTGAAATGAAACTTCTGAAGTAGACAGGAAGATAATAGTTATTGAAGCATAAACAAATGTGACACCATCTATGCAAACTACAAATGACAGCTACTTAGCCATTTCACTGCTTATTTTTCTTACTATCATCTTTGAAGAAATTCACATGAAGTATGCATTATATAAAAAGTTAAGGAATAAAGTGATTTTGTTATATTTTTTAACATCATGAAATGAAACCTCTTTACCACATTTAAATAAGCTTAATATTTTTAAGTACAAGTAAAAAAATAATAAGATTTATTATATGAACTACTCAATACCTAGTCTGGGGTATCTCCTTTAAAGTTCTTCCTTATTTTTAAAAATTTTTCCAATTATTTGGAAATTTAATTTAAGGTCACTTAATCACATATACCAAATTTTACATGAATGTAGGCCGATTTAAAAGAGCTGCCTTTAAAATGCCTGTCTTCCCTCTTCATCTCTCTTACCTCTCTCTTCCCCTCTGTGTAAACCAAATTAATAATGGAATATGCATATGTCCATGTTTTTCTATGTCTCTACTTAAATCTATATATTTATAAGAGATTATTCATCATTTTGCCAAAAAAATCTAGTATGACACATTTTTCTGCATCTTATATTTCTTTTCCAACATACCTTCTGTAATACATTGAAAGACAACTTAGAGCTTAAACTAATTCTTTCTAATGGCTGCATGTTAACTCATGGTATAGATATGACACAACTTGATACATTATCACAAAGAATGATAGGTTTGTATATTGTTTCTACAAAAATGCTGCAGAAAACTTTCTTATATGTTTTTCTTTAAGTTCTCATGCTTTAGCAAATAGATTTGTATAATTCAGTTTGCTAGAATAATACAAAAATAATATAAAGTGTTAATATATTTTTCCAGTTTGTTTTTCAGTATATTTGTAATTTCACATTTTATAACTCTCAGTATATGAGAATACCATTCTCCCACCCTGCCAGTTGGCAAAATATTTTTGTCTCATTTTGATATTTTCCAGTCTGATGTTACTGAAATTGGCATTTATCTTACTGTTAGTGAATTAAAATTTTTTTCACATGTTTGTTAGGCATTTGAATATGCTCTTCTCACAATTTCTTATTCAAAATCTTGGCCTATTTATGCATTGAGTGGCTTGCTTCTACTTGTCAATTTGTAAGAGCTAAGAACTCTTTGTGTATTCCAGAATCTAGACTCTTACCATTTGAGTATTTTTCTGAATTGAAGATTATATAGATATATAATTTCTCAAAGTAGTATGCTTATGTTGTTTTTTATAGTTTCTAAGGTCCTACTTTTGATAAATAATGTTTTCCATGTCTTTGGACTGTACGGGTATTGATTTGGATTTTTGTAAGATATATGTATATGTGTATATATATATATCTCAGAAATATATATATATGTTGTTTTTTTCACAAACAACAAGCTCAGCTCCCAGCCCCCAACCGCCCCGGTGGGTGAGCAGACAAGCCTCTCGGGCTGGTGAGTGCTGGTCCACATGGATCCTCTGTGCGGGAATCTCTCCACTATGCCCTCTGCACCCCTGTTGCTGCGTTCTCCTCGGTGGCTCCAAAGTTTCCCCCCCACCCAACCGTGTCTCTGCCAGTGAAGGGGCTTCTAGTGTGTGGAAACCTTTCCTCCTTCACAGCTCCCTCCCAGATGTGCAGGTCCCATCCCTATTCTTTTGTCTCTGTTTTTTCTTTCTTTTGCCCTACCCAGGTACTGAGGAGTTTCTTGAGTTTTGGGAAGTCTGAAGTCTTCTGCCTGCATTCAGTAGGTGTTCTGTAGGAGTTGTTCCACATGTAGATGTATTTTTGATGTATTTGTTGGGAGGAAGGTGATCTCCACGTATTATTCCTCTACCATCTTGAAGGTCCTCTTAGGCCAGATTATTTAAGAAATAATATATCCCTTTCCCACTGAATTGAAATACCACTTTTCATAGAATATATTGTTGTATACTGAACTGAAATCTATCTCTGCATATCATGCTGCGTGGTTCTGTTCAATTCATCTATGCCAACGCTAGTACTGTATAACATTGATGTTATGGTCATAATAGATAATATGATATTGACAATTTAGCACTTTTTCTTCTTAAAATTTCTTCTTAGATATTGTAAGATATTACTTTGCCATATGAATGTTGAAGTTAGTTTATACAAGGGATATAGGAAAATTATTTTGAAAACAAAGTATTTGGAGAATTCATATCTGTTAGATACTGGTTTCATAACCAAGGACATTTGTGTTTTGCCGTATGTTTAGATCTTTATATATTTCACCAAGATTTTTAATATAATTTCTATATCTTCTTAAAACATATTTCTAAGTTTTTAGTATTTATGTGGTTTTGTGAATAACATCTTTTTCCAATTTTTACTACTGGGAGCATATTGCTGGCATAAATAATAAATGACTTTACATGCTAATATTGTATACAATCAAATTATCTTTTTTTTTTTTCTGGCAGTTTTTCACTGGAAGCTCTCAGGTTTTTGAGGAATTCAACCATAATGAATTCAATGATAGTAAAGGAGCTAAACTTGCCTCTTATTGTCCAATACGTATGCTGCTTATTTAATTTTCTTGTCCAATGCATCTGCTAGAATCTCTAAGACATTAAACAAATACAGGTGATAGCTGGCATTCCTGGCTAGTTCTTGTTTTAATTAAAATTTTTAAAGATTTCCACATTGGTATAGTATTTTTATTTTATTTATTTTTAAAATTAATTTATTTTATTTATTTATTTTTGACTGCGTTGGGTCTTCGTTGCTGTGCATGGGCTTTCTCTAGTTGTGGCGAGCTAGGGTTACTCTTCGTTGTAGTGTGCGGGCTTCTCATTGCAGTGGCTTCCCTTGTTGCAGAGCACAGGCTCGTGGCATGCAGGCTCAGTAGTTGTGGCACACGGGCTCTAGAGCACAGGCTCAATAGTTTTGGCGCACAGGCTTAGTTGCTCCACAGCATGTGGGATCTTCCCAGACCAGGGCTCGAACCCGTGTCCCCTGCATTGGCAGTAGGATTCCTAACCACTGCACCACCAGTGAAGCCTTGGTATACTATTTTTATTAAGTAAATTTAAGTAGTTTATATTATTTATATAGTTTTCTTCTATTACGTATGTTTAGTGTTTTATTTACTATGGTAGTGAAATGTTATCAAATGCTCTACATTTTTATGTTTATCTTCATGTTTTTCCCCCTTATGTGTTGATGTAATTGATTATATATGAATACATAATTGCACTGAAGCCACCCTTCCATTTCTGAAGTTAAACCTATTTGGCCACAGTGTATTATTCTTGATATATGGTTGAAATATAATGCTAATTAATATCTAATTCAGAATTTTTGCATCTGTTTGCATAAGTGCTAAAATCATGTTTATAAGGTAAACAAAATATATCTAAATAATTTCATATTATATGGAATGAATATATCTTGAACTAATTTACTAAAATAAAATATTTTGACTTTTCAGTTTTACTGAGAATGTGATAACCAACATTACAGAAACCATTGAGATAAAGAAATTTGAAACTCATTGATTCTGTACTTGGTAGTTCCTTAGCATATAATCCCAGGGCCAACGTACTTTAACCCACAGAAATCTAAATTTCCTAAACCTCAATAATGAAACAGCCCCAAAGTGTTCAGAGACAAATCAGCCAGTGAAATGCATGTAATTATACATTACTTTATTGCTGACCCCAGGAAAAAAGAGCTTGATTCTGAGGTGATTTCAAAGGTGCCAGGAAGTCTATATATATATATATGTATCTAACACATTTTCTCCCAGGGCTGGTGCCTTGCACAGTAGAAGGTACCCACAATCCTGTTCTAGCCCCATGGCTGCCATCATTTCTGACTGGACACTCACCATGCTCTACCTGTTGTTAATGTTTTGAAAATCTTACATGGTTATAAACATATTTTCTGAAAGTAAGTTTTAATAAGGATGGATAAGAGGGCATGAAGACATATATTTTTTAATATAAAAGAAGAAGACTCATAGGGCCAGGAGGTAGCTGAAGGAAGTATGGAAAGTGAAGGTCTGAAGTAATATAAACTGATAGTGACTGTTCCCTAAGAGTTGTTTTTGCTCACTTCTGTGTTCTCTAGCATACCCTTCCTATCTTGACACTAGAAAACCATATGAAAGGGACTGTGTATCCTAAGCCATTCACTAAGGGAGATCATTTAGCAATTTCACAAAAGGAAGAACCCCAAGGCAAGAAAGGTCCTTATACATGGCCATATTTAGATTGTTAGGGTTTATCTCCCAGCTTTAGGATATAGTCTTCCTCTTCCATGGGAAAAAAGATCTATATCTAAATCTAGATATCTTTCTAAAACAGTCACTTTTATCCAATTATAAAATTAGCATATACATAGAATGCACTTTTAAACATATATGGTAACTCACTAAATAAAAAAAGGATTCTAGCTGTTTTATTATTTGAAAGTGTAATAAGAATTTTAAAAAATGACTTTAGTCAAAAGTTGTCCATCATGTTGAGTTCGTTTAATAATTCCAGTACCGAGATCATTTTAAAGTAGAACCCAGGATCTATACTACTATTAATCCTGATTTAAACACTGATTTTCCCTATGGAAAAGTAAGGCTGTTGACTCTGAAAAATTGAGACCATCAAGAAGTCTGGAGGAAATCTTAAACCTTCTTTCCTCAGATAAATATTTGAGACACTGCCAAGGAGAAGGCAGTGCCAGCTTGAGCTGTACCACCTGTGTAAAATTCTAGAAGTATCCCAGATACAGAAAAGGTCCAGGCAGAACACTCTGAGCTATTTAAAAATGCTTTCACCTCAGGATAAGTAATCAGATAGAACGGGGAGAAAAACAAAACAAAACATACTATTGGGAAAAGGCGGGGCGGGGGGGAAATATGGCCATTTTTCTTATTCCTTTAATTTGGGCAAAACTGCCAAACAAAAAATATAGATCTTCCTCAATCAGCAATGCTGACTCTTTGGCCTTGAAGGCCACAGTTCCCCATAGGTTAATAGATTTTTCAACAATGAAAGAGAGGTTACAGTCGATTAGAGCACTTCATCATGTCAAGGTCTTTTTTTTTTTTTTCTTTTGCAAAGAAGGAAGGATAATGATCATTTGTCACTAGCCAGCCATTGCTCATTAAGAGAGGTTTTTATGAACAGTTGAGTTCCATCCTTAAGATGAAGGCTAGCAACTAACAGTTTTGATATCAGAGAGAATAGGGAGGTAATAATTTTACTTGTTAAAATGTCTGGTTTTTCACTTTGTACAGTGAATTGCATCACTTGTCACACATTCCACACAGTTTGCAGGCAAATGTCAGTATTCATTTTACTCCTAGTACTGTACAGAATCAGCAGAATACACATAGTTACAGGAAACAGGAAGTGTAAGACTATAAGTAAGAAGAGTTTCAGACTTTGTTTCTCCATCAGGGTGTTGATTAGAAAAACAGACAAAAGACATTTCGGGGAGTTCTAATGAGATCTAAGAAACCAAGGGTTTGAAGTACTGACCAATATGCCACTTTTGGTGGAAGCAGCAAGGCGCTCCAGTGCTTGACTATAGTCCTTGGTTATCTTCCAATCTGATGTTTGTCTCTGACATTATCTTCAGCTATTAGTGAAGCTAAACTGACTTTAGGCTGGCTTTATTTGTGCTTAGTATTGAAGAAAAGACAGGACAAGGTGAAAGTGAGGATTTAGAGAATTTTCATGGGGACCTTTAAGATAAGAAAATTTTAAATCCAAAATCAAGATAAACTTTTAGATTCAAAGAACTTAATTTGTTTTTTTCCCCAGAAAAGACAACAATACGTAAGAAATATACTAAGAAGAATATATATACATACACACACACACACACACACACACACACACATATATTTTCAAATCTTTAAACTCTAGGTTTTATAAACATGTATTATGACAATGGTCTCATTGTACCATTCTATCCCCTCCCTTCACCTGAACTAAACATAAAATCACTTTTACAGGTAAAGCAGATAACTTTTAATGAAATGGGTGAACTCCAAAATGAAAATTATAAGACTTCAAAAGATATTTT
Source organism: Grampus griseus (assembly GCF_964374135.1). Classification (NCBI taxonomy): domain Eukaryota; kingdom Metazoa; phylum Chordata; class Mammalia; order Artiodactyla; family Delphinidae; genus Grampus; species Grampus griseus. Next base: position 66,815,128 of record NC_138997.1, read on the forward strand.
TCTGGTCCTTTAATTAGGATGGAAATTCTGTAAGAAACTCTTTGTGATGGGCTGTGTCATGGCAGCCAGAAGAGCTCTGAAATATTTGTATGAAGCTAGAGACAAGACACAGAATATAACTAAATAAATATACTTAGAAAATTATAACATTAAATGCATCTTTTAAAATACTGATTTTTTAAAATATTAAGTTAGTGTTACACTTAATTCAGAAGCTACATGAATATGAAAAGAAAACTAGACAATCTAGAAATAAAACAAGAAAAAAAGCTTAATGAAATATTAAATATAAACTAAAAGGACATTTCCTTGAAACAACTAATAAAAGTGGCACACTTCTGGCAAGATAGATCAAAGAGTAAAAAAAGAATATGAAAAAATAATACTAGCAGTAAAGACTTTTAAAAACCATCATTGCATGGTTTTATGAAAATATAGATGCTATAAATTTGACAACAAGCAAAATGTACAGCTTTCTAGAAATATAACTTACCAAGCTTATATAAAAACTAGAAATATATGGTGTTTTATAAGTATTAAATAATCAAATAAGTATTTAAAATTCTCCCCAAAAACAAATCATCACACTCGGATGTTTTTATCAGAAAGTTTTATCAAAACTTCAAGTAATATATATTATCAATCTCATATAAACATTGAGATAAGAGAAAAAACAGAATGTCCCCAGGTTCATTACATAAAGTAAGTACATCTTGGATACCAAAGGCAGGAATGAATCATGTGATAAATTAAAATTATCATCTAATTTCACAAGTTATCATAAATATGTTGTGCATAAAATATGAGCACACTGAATGCAACAAAATTTCATAAAATAAGTATATATCATGATCAGTCTCGGAAATGCAAGTATAATTTATAATTAAAATAAATATAAAAGTTATTAAATATATTAACATTTTAAGGTGAGAAACATAAAATCAATGCAAAATACAAAGACCAGGATTTCACTGAAACATCTCAGCAACTTATCAATAGAAGTAAGCTTCCACAACTTGATAGAAAGGTATACCACAAAATGATTGAAATGTACTTTAAATTTAGAAATTAGGAAAGGACTCCTTCTAGTGAGAAATAAAATGCAAGTACTGGCTTTTTTTTTTTTTTTAACATTTTTATTGGAGTATAATTGCTTTACAATGGTGTGTTAGTTTCTGCTTCATAACAAAGTGAATCAGTTATACATATATATATGTCCCCATATCTCTTTCCTCTTGCATCTCCCTCCCTCCCACCCTCCCTATCCCACACCTCTAGGTGGTCACAAAGCACCAAGCTTATCTCCCTGTGCTATGCAGCTGCTTCCCACAAGCTATCAATTTTACGTTTGGTAGTGTATATATGTCCATGCCTCTCTCTTGCTTTGTCACAGCTTACCCTTCCCCCTCCCCATATCCTCAAGTCCATTCTCTAGTAGGTCTGTGTCTTTATTCCCGTCTTGCCCCTAGGTTTTTCGTGACCATTTTTTTTTTTTAGATTCCATCTATATGTGTTAGCATACGGTATTTCTTTTTCTCTTTATGACATACTTCACTCTATATGACAGAATCTAGGTCCGTCTAACTCACTACAAATAACTCAATTTTGTTTCATTTTATGGCTGAGTAATATTCCATTGTATATATGTGCCACATCTTCTTTATCCATTCATCTGGTGATGGTCACTTAGGTTGCTTCCATGTCCGGGCTATTGTAAATAGAGCTGCAATGAACATTTTGGTACATGACTCTTTTTGAATTATGGTTTCCTCAGGGTACATGCCCAGTAGTGGGATTGCTGGGTCGTATGGTAGTCCTATTTTTAGTTTTTTAAGGAACCTCCATACTGTTCTCCATAGTGGCTGTACCAATTCACATTCCCACCAACAGTACAAGAGGGTTTCCTTTTCTCCACACCCTCTCCAGCATTTATTATTTGTAGATTTTTTTATGATGGCCATTCTGACTGGTGTGAGGTGATACCTCATTGTGGTTTTGATTTGCATTTCTCTAACGATTGGTGATGTTGAGCATCTTTTCATGTTTGTTGGCAATCTATATGTTTTCTCTGGAGAAATGTCTATTTAGGTCTTCTGCCCATTTTTGGATTGGGTTGTTTGTTTTTTTGATATTGAGCTGCATAAGCTGCTTGTAAATCTTTGAGAGTAATTCTTTGTCAGTTGCACCATTTGCAAATATTTCCTCCCATTCTGAGGGTTGTCTTTTCGTCTTGTTTATGGTTTCCTTTGCCGTGCAAAAGCTTTTAAGTTTCATTAGGTCCCGTTTGTTTATTTTTGGTCTTATTTCCCTTTCTCTAGGAGGTGGGTCAAAAAGGATCTTGCTGTGATTTATGTCATAGAGTGTTCTGCCTATGTTTTCCTCTAAGAGTTTGATAGTGTCTGGCCTTACATTTAGTTCTTTAATCCATTTTGAGTTTCTTTTGTGTATGGTGTTAGGGAGTGTTCTAATTTCATTGTTTTACATGTAGCTGTCCAGTCTTCCCAGCACCACTTATTGAAGAGGATGTCTTTTCTCCATTGTATATTCTTGCCTCCTTTATCAAAGATAAGGTGTCCATATGTGCGTGGATTATCTCTGGGCTTTCCATGCTGTTCCATTGATCTATATTTCTGTTTTTGTGCCAGTACCATACTGTCTTGATTACTGTAACTTTGTAGTATAGTCTGAAGTCAGGGAGCCTGATTCCTCCATCTCTGTTTTTCATTCTCAAGATTGCTTTGGCTATTCGGGGTCTTTTGTGTTTCCATACAAATTGTGAAATTTTTTGTTCTAGTTCTGTGAAAAATACCAGTGGTACTTTGATAGGGATTGCATTGAATCTGTAGATTGCTTTGGGTAGTACGGTCATTTTCACAATGTTGATTCTTCCCATCCAAGAACATGGTATATCCCTCCATCTATTTGTATCATCTTTAATTTCTTTCATCAGTGTCTTATAATTTTCTGCATACAGGTCTTTTGTCTCTTTAGGTAGGTTTATTCCTAGATATTTTATTCTTTTTGTTGCAATGGTAAATGGCAGTGTTTTCTTAATTTCACTTTCAGATTTTTCATCATTAGTGTTCAGGAATGCAAGAGATTTCTGTGCATTAATTTTGTATCCTGCTACTTTACCTAATTCATTGATTAGCTCTAGTAGTTTTCTGGTAGCATTTTTAGGATTCTCTATGTATAGTATCATGTCATCTGCAAACAGTGACAGCTTTACTTCTTCTTTTTTGATTTGGATTCCTTTTATTTATTTTTGTTCTCTGATTGCTGTGGCTAAAACTTCCAAAACTATGTTGATTAATAGTGGTGAGAGTGGGCAACGTTGTCTTGTTTCTGATCTTAGTAGAAATGGTTTCAGTTTTTCACCATTGAGGACGCTGTTTGCTGTGGGTTTGTCATATATGGCCTTTATTATGTTGAGGAAACTTCCCTATACGCCTATCTCCTGGAGGGTTTTTATCATAAATAGGTGTTGAATTTTGTTGAAAGCTTTCTCTGCATCTATTGAGATGATCGCATGGTTTTTCTCCTTTAATTTGTTAATATGGTGTATCACATTTATTGATTTGAGTATATTGAACAATCCTTGCATTCCTGGGATAAACCCCACTTGATCATGGTGTATGATCCTTTTAATGTGCTGTTGGATTCTGTTTGCTAGTATTTTGTTGAGGATTTTTGCATCTATGTTCATCAGGGATATTCGTCTGTAGCATTCTTTCTTTGTGACATCTTTGTCTGGTTTTGGTATCAGGGTGATGGTGGCCTTGTAGAATGAGTTTGGGAGTGTTCCTCCCTCTGCTATATTTTGGAAGAGTTTGAGAAGGAGAGGTGTTAGCTCTTCTCTAAATGTTTGATAGAATTCGCCTGTGAAGCCATCTGGTCCTGGGCTTTTGTTTGTTGGAAGATTTTTAATCACAGTTTCAATTTCAATGCTTGTGGTTGGTCTGTTCATATTCCATGCAAATGGAAATCAAAAGAATGCTGGAGTAGCAATTCTCATATCAGACAAAGTAGACTTTAAAACAAAGACTATTACAAGAGACAAAGAAGGACACTACATAATGATCAAGGGATCAATCCAAGAAGATATAACAATTGTAAATATTTATGCAGCCAACATAGGAGCACCTCAATACATAAAGCAGATACTAACAGCCATAAAAGGGGAAATTGACAGTAACACAATCATAGTAGGGGACTTTAACACCCCACTTTCACCAATGGACAAATCATCCAAAAAGAAAATAAATAAGGAAACACAAGCTTTAAATGATACATTAAACAAGATGGACTTAATTGATATTTATAGGACACTCCATCCAAAAACAACAGAATACACATTCTTCTCAAGTGCTCATGGAACATTCTCCAGGATAGATCATATCTTGGGTCACAAATCAAGCCTTGGTAAATTTAAGAAAATTGAAATCATATCCAGTATCTTTTCCGACCACAATGCTATGAGATTAGGTATCAATTACAGGAAAAAATCTGTAAAAAATACAAACACATGGAGGCTAAAGGATACACTACTTAATATCCAAGAGATCACTGAAGAAATCAAAGAGGAAATCAAAAAATACCTAGAAACAAATGACAATGAAAACACAAGAACCCAAAACCTATGGGATGTAGCAAAGGCAGTTCTAAGAGGGACCTTTATAGCAATACAATCCTACCTTAAGAAACAAGAAACATCTCAAATAAACAACCTAACCCTACACCTAAAGCAATTAGAGAAAGAAGAACAAAAACCACCAATGTTAGCAGAAGGGAAGAAATCATAAAGATCAGATCAGAAATAAATGAATTTGCATTTTGCATTCACTCAAAAGTGAATTTGCATGTGACATATAGAGGATAAAAGGCCTGTTATTACTCTAGGCCCCAAATAAATATTCAGAGTATGTCTGCCCAAGCCTGCAATGTTACCTGAGAAAGAATTACAGCATTTTTAAAATAGTTAAAATTTGGGTACTGTATTAGTCAGGATTCTCTGGAGAAACAGAACCAATTATATATATATGTATATATGTATGTATATATAGAGAGAGGTCTGTATGTAATCTTTATATATCTATATTTTTATAGGAATTGGCTTATGCAGTTGTGGAGGCTGAGAAGTCCCACATCTGATATCTTCCAGAGAACCAAGTCTGAAGGCCTGAGAACCAGGGAAGAAAATGGTGTTTAAGTCCCAGTCCAAGTATAAAGGCCCAAGAAGGGGGAGTGGGGAGAGGGGGAGGATAATAAGTCCCAGTCCAAGTCTGAAGGCCAGAGAACTAACAGCACCAATGTTAGAGAGCAGGAGATGACAGACATCCCAACTCAGGCAAAGAACAAATTTTCTCTTCCTCCATTTTTTTGTTCTACTCAGACCCTCAGTGCATTGGATGATGCCACTTGCATAGGTGAGTGCAATCTTCTTTACTCTGTCTATAGATTCAAATGCTAATCTCTTCTGGAAGTACCCTCACAGACACACCCAGAAATAATGTTAGCTAACCCTAACCCTAACCTTAATCCTAACTGGTTAGCTATCTGGACATCCCTTAGCCCAGTTATGTTGACATATAAAATTAACCATCACAGGTACAATATTTCACCAAAATCTAGATTATCCTAACTAATGTTATGTGTCATTCTCAGAACAAAAACTTGCAGTAAGTTCTAACTGGAAGTTGTATTTCAAGATCATTTTGTTCAGTTCTGCTCACTGCATTTTAAGCAAAGCATGGACTAATGAGCCTGCACTCAGACGTTTAACCAGACAGATAGTAGACCTAATATAATAAGATATTGGAGAACTGATGACTATTCAACTTGAAGATAATGCTTACAGAGCTCATGACTCTTTTATTCATTCATTCATTCAAAGTTAATTTACTGATTGCCTGTAAGTTTTCATTTTCATTTTAATTATTTGCCCTGGAATCGAAAAGATGATTTAAGCAAGATATCCTTACTCAAGAGGCAGATAGCATTGTGGGTAAAATAAGATTAAATAATTACAATAAATTATAATAGATAATCTAAGGCATGCAGAGAACTACAACTCGGTAGAAGTCATGATCAACACAGCCAGGATTTGAGGTTTGCAGAATTTTTAGATAGGTAATGTTTGAGTTTATCCTTGTAGGATATGTAAGAATTCAAGTAAAACAAGGCTTAGATGGGCAATTCAAAAGAAAAAGTAGTATATTAAAAGCATAAAATAGTTCTCTTCAAATATTTTCAAGTGCTGTCACATGGAACAGAGCACAGAATTGTTTTGCTTTGTTCAGAAATATCAGTAAGGGCATTTTCTGTGGGAGACTGAACAGAGGATGTGTAAAGCCAGTCATTTTCATGGTACTAAAACTGGACTTGATAGATGAACACAAAAGGGCCTAGGGAAAAGGCCAGAAATACCAAAAGTGGTTTCCTAGATGATAGCAACCAAGTCAAGCAGAAAAGTGAACCCAAATCTGGTCGTTCATCAAAGGAGCCAGACAAATGCTAAGTATGAAGATGTATTTACAGAACAAGAAGTTGAAGAGCAATTTTTTTTAAACAGCAAGATCAAGCATATAAAGAGGAGTTGGTCTAGATTAATTTTGGACAGTGAGTACCAGGGTGGCTTTCAAACACCACCGGCTAGAGTTGGGTGTACAAATGGTCCTCATAAATGTGATGTATAAACAGAGAATCTGGAGAGAGAATTTTTTTTCAATATAAAAAAAAAACTTTTAATTTTTTAAATGATTTTTCCATTTCTTGAAATGTATTCCTTCCTCCAAGGGGTTTCATTGTTATCCCTCAAAAAAGATATGTTGGAGCCCTAACTCCCAATCTCCCAATATCTTTGATTGTGACTTTATTTGGAAGGAATTTTTACAGAGGTAAACAAGTTAAAATGAAGTCATTAGGTGGGCCCTAATTCAATGTGACCAGTTTTCTTATAACACGTGGAAATTAGGCACAGGGACAGACAGGCACACAGGGAGAATACCACGTGAAGATAGAAACAGAGATTGGAGTGAAGTATCAGAAAGCCAAAGAAGGCTAAAGATTGACAGCAATTCACCAGAAGCTGGGAAGGGGCATGGAGCAGATTTTCCCTCACAGCCCTCAGACTGAACCAGCCTTGCCATCACTTCGATTTCAGACATCCAGACTTTGAGACAATAATTTTTTGTTGTTTAAACCACCCAGTTTATGACATTTTGTTATGGCAACCCAAAGAAACTACTAATACAATAATAACTTACTGAAAATTTAACACTTGTTATATGCTCTATTAGGCACTTTCCTATAATGTTATAGGCTATAACTTTATTAAGATATATTAAGTACAGTAATTAGCACATATAAATATTTTACAACTTTATGTAAACGGAATCATAAACTATGTACCAATGATATTGATATTTATCCTTGCTACTGCATGTATCAATAAGCCATTTCTGTAATTTTCTTTTTCCTTTCCTTCCTCCCGCCCTCCATTCCTTCCTTGCTTCCTTCTGTATTTCCAATTTCTTTGTCAGATTTTAATATCAGGTTTATAATGGCCTCATTAAAAGAACTGATCAGTCATCCCTCCTCATTTATTTTTTGAAAAGATTTATTTTAAATGTGTTATTTCTTCCTTAAGTGTTTAATAAAATTCACCAGCCAAATCATCTGGATCTTGAAAATTTTTTGGAGTTATTTTGATAACAGATTCAATTTCTTCAATAGATATAGAGCTCAAATTTTGCAGGGGAGGGGTTGTGTCAATTTTGATAATTTATCTTTTTCAAGAAATATGTCCATTCATCTCAGTTATCAAATTTGTTGGCATAAAGTTGTTCATAGTATTCAATTATTACATCTTAATTCCTATAATATCTATAACAATAGCCACCTTAATAATGATGATTTGTGTTACCTCTTTTTCTCTTAATTAGTCTACCTAGGAATTTATCGATGACACTGATCATATCAAAACACATTTTTAGCTTTTCTAATTGTCTCTGTTGCCTGTTTTCATTGCATTTATATATGCTCTTCTATTTATTATTTCTTTTTTTTTTTTTTTTTGTGGTACGTGGGCCTCTCACTGTTGTGGCCTCTCCCGTTGCAGAGCACAGGCTCCGGACGCGTAGGCTGAGTGGCCATGGCTCATGGGCCCAGCCGCTCCATGGCATGTGGGATCTTCCCGGACTGGGGCACGAACCCGTGTCCCATGCATCGGCAGGTGGACTCTCAACCACTGCGCCACCAGGAAAGCCCTATTTATTATTTCTTTAATTCTATTTACTTTGCTTTTCTTTTTCTAATACCTTAATTTGGAACCATAGATAATTTATTCTAGATTATTTTTCTTTCCTAATATAAACATTTTAAGCTATGAGTGTCCCACCAAGTATTTCTTTAGCTGATTCAAACAAATATTGATCAGCTGGATTTCAATTGTCATTCCGTTTAAACTATTTTCTAATTTCCTTTCTGATTTCATCTATGATACAGGAGTGTATTGTTTGACCCATGAATTATATAGATGTATTTTACTAAGTTCCAGATATTTGGGACACAGGTCTACATAGCTTTTATTTTTAATTTTTTTTTGCGGTACGCGGGCCTCTCACTGTTGTGGCCTCTCCCGTTGCAAAGCACAGGCTCCGGATGCGCAGGCTCAGCGGCCATGGCTCACGGGCCCAGCCGCTCCGTGGCATGTGGGATCTTCCCGGACCGGGGCACGAACCCATGTCCCCTGCATCGGCAGGTGGACTCTCAACCACTGCGCCACCAGGGAAGCCCTACATATCTTATTTTAATTTAACTCTCTTTTGGTCAGAGAATAAAATCTTTATGTATTTTATCCTTTTAAATTTAGAGTATTATTTTATAGTCCAGTATATGGTCAATCTAAATAGCATTCTTTTCCATATAAAAGAATGTGTGTTGAGTATACATTATACTGAATGTGATAATGTAATAAATAATATTTCTAGTGATGAACAGTGCTAAGATCTCCTATATCTTTAATGATTTATTTGTCTTGTTATTCTATCAGTTGTTGAGCGAGGGATGTTAATATCTCCTGTGTTTGTTGAATTGTCTCTTTCTGCAATTCATTCAATTTTTGATTTGTATATTTTGAAGCTATTTTACTTGAGGTGCATATACATTTTGAATTATGTGCTGTTGAAGATTTCTAACTTTTATCATTATAAAATGTCCTACGTTACTTCTGGTAATATTCTTTGTCTTGAAGTCTGTTTTATCTGATGTTAAGACAGCTACTCCAATCTTATTAAGCTTACTGTTTGTATGGTAAGACATTCTATTTCCTTACTTTTAATCAACCTGTGATTTTATATTTAAAATCTTTTTTCTTGTAGGCCACATATCATGCAGTTCTACATTTTAATCTACCTCTGTCAGCCTCTGGTTCTTGGTGCTTAGACCATTAAAATTTAATGTAATTATTGTTATGGTTATATATAGTCTCATGTGGTTGATATAGTCTCATTTATTGCTTGTTTTCTGTTTCTCTCTTCTGATTTTTGGTGCTCTGTTTTACCTTTTACCCCTTCTTTTGGATCACTGTATTTTAAGGTATCTATTAGATTTTTGGCTATATCTCTTTGTATAACTTTTTCTTACTCTAGGAATTTAAATACACATATTCAAGTGTTCACAGCCGTCTCAGAATAATGTTGCACTACTTCAATAAAATATAGGATGTTTGCTGCCATTTAAGTCTCTTTATACCCCCATAAGCCTTATCTTATAGTTGTTAAATCTATTGCATATGCTGAAAGTCCCATTGGACATTGTTATACTTTTTGCTGTCAATATGTGTTTATATTTTAAAGAAATTAAAACAAAAAATAGTCTACTGTATTTAACTAGGTGTTTAGCATTTCTGGTCTCTCTTCATTCTTAAAGACCCAGGATTCCCTCTGGTATTATTTTCCTTCAGCCTAAAGAAATTTCTTTAACATTTCTCATACAGTAAGTTTGCTAGTGCAAATGCTCTTACTTTTCATTCATTTCAGAATACCTTTTTTTATTCCCTTAATATCTTCATTTCCCTAATGTGCTCGACTTCTCCAAATTTTTTCTTCCGTCTACAATCTGATTATACTTGTTTACATTTATCATAAACAATTATGAGGTAGAGGAGGCTGTAACTGGTGAGGCTCAGGTGAACTGCAGCAGGATCTCCATCTCCATGAGGAAGGTGTCAATGGGCATGTCCCCTGTGAGCTTGAAGAAGAGATGCTCCAGGCATTTCAAGCTGATGGAGTGCAGGACGGGGGGGCACAGCAGCAGTTTTGCAAAGCTGCCTGGTTTTTCCAGATACTTCTGCTTGGTATAGGCCTCAAGAATAACATAAACTTCCACAGAACCTCTGGGAGCTTGGACAGACCCTTGGCATCTGGGTTAAATGCACAATGGCTTGCAGGATTCCCAGCTACAACTTATCCATCTGCTTCATTTTGAACACCAGCTCAGTCAGAACTCTGTCAAAGATGGAGACAACCCCAGCATTATAGACACTGCTCAGGTGGATGTATAAGCCTATGGCCAGAAGGATGCCATCCTGCACAGAAACCAAGTGGAAAGAGGAGGTAATCAGTAATCCCTTCTACCCTGCCCAGAACAAAATGACCTGGTCCTCCAACTTGAGGTCAGAGAAGTAGGAAATGTGCCTGGTCCATTCAAAGAATGAAAAGCTGCTTGTTAACTTTTTTTTTTCTGACACAGGGCATTAATTGTGTCTTTAAAACATCATAAACAGGGCTTCCCTGGTGGCGCAGTGGTTGAGAGTCCGCCTGCCGATGCAAGGGACACGAATTTGTGCCCCGGTCCGGGAAGATCCCACATGCTGCGGAGCGGCTGGGCCCGTGAGCCATGGCCGCTGAGCCTGCGTGTCCGGAGCCTGTGCTCCACAATGGGAGAGGCCACAACATTGAGAGGCCCGCATACCGAAAAAAAAAAAAAAAAACATATATATATCATAAACAGGAATCATCCAGCACCTTACTGTTTTTGTAGCTGGACAACTTAGGTCTTAATCATCAGCCTGCTGAACATCCTTTTTCAGCAACATAAATACTATGCAAAAATTTTCTGATATCCGTGTTTTTAACTGTTGGGGTTTGCTGAATCAAAGCAGCTGAATTTGATACAAGTTTAATATCGTTTCCTTCAGGAATTAACATATTTTTCTGGTGCTTGAGATACTGAAGAAGCAATGCCTGGCCTCATCTGAACCCTGTGGATATATTTTTGCCCAAGAAATTTGAAATTTTAACAAGAGACCCGTTGTTTTGAATAACGATGCTGATGGGGAAGTGAGTATACACAGGCCTCATCGTGAAACAGAAGGCCAGTGTAATGCCTTTTGATCATGTTCTGTTCATGACTACAGAGAGTGCAAAAGGTAGCTAGTTCCTTTCTATTTCTCTACAATTTGTCAATGCAGAGTCTCTTTTTCTTTCCAAGGAGATTTTTTGTATTTTATCCAAAGATTTAGTTGTAAGCCGAAGAGGCTTCAGTGATTTTATGCAGCCATATCATATGTGTAACTCTAAATAAACCATGTAAGAGTGATGTGGGAATGCAGTGATGAAAGCATGGGTTTCAGGTATGGGAAAAGGCATGGGTTATTCAGTATGAAAATCCTTATGGAAAAAAATGAAACTTGTGAACCTAACTCACAGCATACATAGAAAATAATTCCACATTGGTCACTGATTTAAATTTAAATACTGTAAGCAATAAAAAATTTTAAATATAATATATGCTATCTTTATAGTCACAGGGTATAAGACACGATGCAAAAGTACAAACTGTAAATGAGAAAAAACAATAAATTAGACTACATTATAACAAACAGCTATCTAACGAGACTATATGAGCCATTGCTTCGTTGAACAAGATAGGCGAAATTTACAAATAATATTGAACAAAAGAAACAAAACACTATAATTCTATTTATATAAAATTCCAAAACAGGCAAAAGTGATACAGTGTGTAAGAAGATAGGGAAGTGGTTACCATTCAAAGAAAATATTGACTTAAAGGGGGAATGAGTAGCTTCTTGGGTGCTAGTAAAGTTCTGTTTCTCCATCTGGGGATTGTTGTTATTTTTTTGTTTTTGTATTTGTTTTGCTTTATTGTGTAAGTGTGAAAATCATCAAACTGGTCGCTTACTTGTTTCTTATATGAATATTATACTTTGAAAAATATTAAAATGAAAAGTAAGGGAATGATACACACAGTTTGGGAATAATAATTAAAATAAAATGAGGCATTTGATGGTAATTTGGAGAAGCACAGAAGATGATGCAGTGTTATTGGCAAAGTTCCAATTAAGTTGGATTGTGGATTAAAAGATGTTCATTTTAGGGCTTCCCTGGTGGGGCAGTGGTTGAGTCCGCCTGCCGATGCAGGGGACTCGGGTTTGTGCCCCGGTCTGGGAGGATCCCACATGCCGCGGAGCGGCTGGGCCCGTGAGCCATGGCCGCTGAGCCTGCGCGTCTGGAGCCTGTGCTCCGCAATGGGAGAGGCCACAACAGTGAGAGGGCCACGTACCACAAAAAAAAAAAGATGGTCATTTTATTGCTTATTTTTACCATGTAGATATATGTACCATGTAGATATATGTGTACCAACTATTTGCACAACTATTTGCACAACTATTACAAAATAATTAATAATCATATGGTTGCATAATAATGAGAAAAGAGAAAGAACCACGTGATTGACACAGTGAGGAGTCTCAAAGTATTTGTGAAATAAATGATGAAATATGATTAATTCATTTCAATATGCTTGCATGATAATAAATCATATATTATTACTGCATATTTTAATAAACATCCTGATACTATACTAAGTATTTTACAATGTTTTGTTTGCTGTTGCACACTAAATTCTAAACATCCGTTTGTTGTTGCTACAAATTGATACAGTCATATGGGTGGGTCATATTTCATTTATTAATCTATCAAAGAGGAAGAGCACAAACAATGATGTGAAAAACTGAAAACCTTCTACAGTTGACCTTGAGCAACACTGGTCTGAAATGCGGGTCCACTTGCATGCAGATTTTTTTTTCAATAAATATGTACCACGGGTCCTCAGCTGGTTGGTGTAGAGGGTTGGTGCCCCTAACCCCAGTATTGTTCAAGGGTCAACAGTATATAGATGCCTGTACTGTCCCATTCATGCAAATATGTTTGTGATATTCTAAAGATGAGAATGTGGCAAACTCTTTAAAATGTTTGTCTTTTAATAAATGATTTAAAATGATGTAGAAATTGAGTTCACATTCCATCAACAGCATATAAAGAGATTTGTTTCTCCATGCCAACAATACTTTTGTCTTTGCTTATCTTTGCCCATCCATATAAGATTGACAAAAATAATTAAGACTGTTGTTGGCATGGAGAAAAGAAAGTTATTTTATGTGACTGTTGATGAACTGTGAACATATATATTGGTATAGAGAAATATAAATAGATAGATGGGGAAGGTACTTTTTGAAATCTATTTTTAACTTCTTTATTAGTGAGGTTGATCATTTGTTGTATAATTCATTTCATTTTTTACTCTCATTTATTTGGGATGTTCCTTTTAGTGATTTATTACTGTTTATTTTATAATAAAAAGAATGTGCATATTATCTCTTTTAACCATAGAACTAGATTTTGAATGTATCTTCCATAATTTTTTGTGATGATTTTATTTCAACATAAGGCTCTGTTGGAATTTGTGTCACTTTTCCACAATGAATATTCACTCATAATTTATTTAGTAGCTGCCTTTTTTGTTTAAAATTCTGAGTCAGCCAGAATTATTTCTGATATAGAGACAGAGAAATCCAGCTTCATTTTATTCTTCAAATAGCTACCCAGCTAAAATTAGGTATTTATTAGACCTTAATTTAATTTTCACTAATTTCAAAGGTTTGCCATATATGAAATGTCTATATTTTATATTCAAAATCTTCATTTTAAGATATGCATGAATATGCAATTCTTATTTACTTTGTAGTCATAGCAAAGTTTAACCCATTTAAGGTAAAAAAATTGAGCCTATTTTGAAAAGTATATAGTTGTATATCATTGGATTCAATACATTCTTCCATTTCTCCACCATAAATCCTCCTGCACTTTGAAAATCTTCACCTGTGCATAAATAGTTTTGGTAACAACACACAAACATCTAATGTTGGAAAGGGAAAAACAGATTTATAATAAATTTTGTAGATGCTCAGGAAACATAATTTTTTTAGCTTTATTTTTTGATTTACTTTTTATATATAATATATTTATGGAGGAAACAAAACTCTGCAGTAACACAAATATAGGATCTTTATTCTTACATATGCTTTTTCATCTGATACCTGAAAACAGTCTTGAATTCATTTCAGGGAATGTTTAAGCAAATCTAGCCAACGACACATATTCACAAACGTAAAAATCAGCTTGAAATCTTGTGTTCTTGCCATGTAAAAATTATTATTTTCTTCTCCTTTGCATGATAGTCAGTTTGTAACAAACTTGTATATTAGGAAACAGGGAAAGTACTGAAGATTATAAAGTATGTATCAGTAAATGGGTTGAAAATGTTTTTTGACTGAACCTTTCTTTATAAACATGATTTGGGATTTCAGTAAGGGCATATTGCAAATGCCACCCAGTACATGCAGCAAATGTTACCTTCTATCACAGAAGACAGGCTCCAAATGTGATTTGAGTAAAAAGGAACCATGAGGGAATAGCTTGTAAATGACACTTTTGCTTTTCAGTCTTGATTGATTTCAATACTGAATTTGAGAATATAGCTGCAGTTGTAAATAAAGTTTACTCCTACTTTTATATAACTGTTAAGTGTTTTCTTTAACATTCAGGAAATTATTGCTTCTTCCACTAAAGTCTGTATTTCACTTTTGTACTGTAATAGATTTTAAAACTTTGGATAAGCAGCCTTGAAATCCTGACTGTTCCTGTGAGCATTCCTTGTATTTCCATAAAATTAACTTTGCAATGAAACTTCTTCAAGAATCCTTTAGCAGGAGATTCTCCCACCTTTTCTGGATCTATGTGCTCTTAATACTGTTGCTCACTGCCCTTGCCATCAAAGATACGGAGATAGGAAAATCCTTTAAAGTTTTATTTTGCATTTGTTCTTCTGCTCCATTATTGAGTCTTTGTATTGACAAAGGATCATATCTACAAAATCTATGCAATAATAAAGTTTTAAAATGACAATTCATATAAAAAATAGTGATTCAGTGAAAAACAAACCAAATTATTCTAAGCCATATTCTTTATACCCAGCATAAAATCAGATCTATCTTCACAGATCATCCTCATTTATGATTTTTCTCATTCACATTCTGCTATCACAGCACTCAGTTAGAGAAAACAAATTGTGATTATTATTTTTTAAATTCCACTAAGAGTTAGGATAACTTAGAAACTTTGGATTACTCTTTTAGTAATAAAGCAATGACCTGGGCCATCCTTAGGTAATTAAATTAAGATCAACATCTTGAGAGTCACATAATACAAGGTTCTGTACAACAGATGGCTTGGTAGTGGCCTAGGGATACCACTCAAGGGACATAATCAGGTAGCTTAATATGCATGTCTCAGAAAAATCTTTAAGCATCTTATTCATATAATCAACCACCATAATCCTACTTTTAATAATTGGTTGCTGTTGCTTAGGGGTTGCTTTCAGCCCCTTGAGGCTGCTCTATGCTCCATGAACATGGCCCTTTCCATCTTTAAAACCAGCAAAGATGTCTGAAATCTTTTTTTTTTTCCTTTGAATATCTTTGACTTCCCATTCTGCTACTAGCTAGAGAAGTATCTCTGCTTTTAAAGGGTTCATATAATTAGATTAGACCCACTAGGATAATTTCCATTTTGATTATCTCAAAGTTAACTGATTAGAAACCTTAATTACATCTGCAAAATCCATTTTACTCTGTAATGACATAATCATGGGCAAGATATCTCTATACTTATGGTCATGGGGATTAAAGAGAAAAATATTGAGGGAAAATTTTAGAGTTTGCCAACCACAGGA
This sequence comes from Grampus griseus, assembly GCF_964374135.1. Classification (NCBI taxonomy): domain Eukaryota; kingdom Metazoa; phylum Chordata; class Mammalia; order Artiodactyla; family Delphinidae; genus Grampus; species Grampus griseus. The sequence goes on from NC_138997.1 coordinate 66,831,223, forward strand.
GTTGATCTTCCATCCCCTACTTGGCATAAAGAGGCAATGCTCTAATTATACTACTAGGGTAATGTCAGTGTACCTAAACAGGGAGTAGGTCTTCAATCTTCTATACAGAAGAAGGAATTAGGCAATACTCTAATTCACCTACTTTGGAAATTTCATGAAGGTCCAGCAGGGAGCTGAGCCACCAACCACAGTCAGCAGCAATAATACCTAACAATGTGGTAGAAGGTGGGTTAGTTAGCATTCAACTTACCATGTCTCAGTACCAGCAAGACCTAATGAGGAGCTGAGCCTTCACTCCCATCCAGCAGCAACAAGACTGAATGAGGCTGTGTGAGGCAAGGTTACTCAGTACTCTGATCTCCCCCACCCTACCTTGGTGTCAACAAGAACCAACGAGGAGCTGAACCTTCACCCTCATCTAACTCCAATGTATCCTAAACAGGACAACTGCCTACTAAAAAGGATTATATGGATTCCAGAGTCTCACAACGTAATATCCAAAATAGTCACATGACAATAAAAAAATCTCTTTTGCAAATAATTTCTCTTTTACAAATAAACAACTTGTATAAAGTACAATCGAGAGACATCAACATTGAGATTACTGAAAAACTGTAGTTACCAGACAAGGATTTTAAAGTAGTGATCATTAAAATGCTTCAATGAGCAATTATGAGCAGTCATAAAACAAGTGAAAAAATAGAAAATCTTGTCAAAGGAATTGAGAATATAAAAAAGAAACAAAAAGAAATCATAGATCTGAAAAATATAGTAACCAAAGGGGGTTGGGGGAGAACATCTCAATGGATAGGCTCAATAGCAGAATGAGATGATGGAAAAAAGAATCAGTGAACTCAAAGATTTACCCAATCTGAATAATCTGAAAAACAGAGAGAATACAGACATAAAAAAAAAAAAAAAAAAAAAGAATAGAGCCACAAGGACCTGCAGACAAATACAGGACTCTCTGTCTAGCACTGAAATCCTAGAGAGGAGAAAGAGAATGTGAAGTTCATACAAAAACTTGGATGGATCTCAAGGGCGTTTGCTGAGTGAATAAAAACCGAGTTTCAAAAGATTAGATATTGTATCATTCCATTTATTTGACATTTCTGGATAGCAAAATTATAGAGATAGACAATAGATTTGTGGTTTACAGAGGTTAGGAATGGAGATGAGAGAACGTTTAGGCGAGGCTATGAAGGGTTAGTCTGAAGGACCTTGTGGTACTGTAACAGCTCTGTATCTTGAGTGTGGTGGTAGTTACATGAATCCATACATGTGATAAAAACGCTTAGCACTACATATCACACACATACACACACACACACACACACACACACACACACACACACACACAAATGAATTCTGTGTAGCATATACCAATGTCAATCTCCTGGTTTTGATCCTATACTATGATTACTCATGATGTTACCACTGGGGAAATGTGGGTGAAGCATGTGTAATCTCCGTGTGTGTGTGTGTGTGTGTGTGTGTGTGTGTGTGTGTGTTTGCAATTTCCTATGAATCTATACTCACCTCAGAATAAAAAAATTTAAAAAATTGTTGAACAAATACTCTTTCAGATAATTTGGTCTACTCTCTATACCTCAGTTTACCTGTCCTTTCAAATATTTTCATTTGGTCAAAATTATTTATCAGGACTTTGTCCTAATAAACATCCTGAGAACCTATGTTGGCTCTTTTCCTTAGACAGCAATATTTTAACAATAAAATATCCTACTTTTGTCATTTTCATCCCATGACTAAATTTTTTTGTGTTTTCTTTCTACCTAATGAATAGGCTTATAATAACTAGATAAAAAATGATTGTTTGAAAATACACTTCAGATGCCTGAGTCTACCTGTATAACTAGCTAACTGGGACACTAGATCTCTGGCGAATCAACATGGTCTACTGCAATTGCCTCTAGATTTGAATAGACCATTTGGAATTTCTAGAATTGCCTCTTTATCCTATTTTTCCTTTTTTAACTATAAAATAGTGATGCTTTCCTTAAAAATTTTGTAGGAAGTTACTATTAAAATGTCTAATGAAATTTTAAAAGTCTGAATGCTTGTTTTGGGGTGAACATAGTGGTATCCTCAAGTTGTATTAATGAGAAAATTGCAACCTACAAAAGATCAATGCTTCAATACCACTTGACCTGAAACAAAGGCAGGGAAACAGTATAGGGGAATAAAAATTTCTTTATATAGCTATCAACTAACTATTCAATTAGAAAAATCAAAAAATGGAAGTTAACCATAAATTACTACAGTGAAGAATAATTAATTAACTTTTTTCATTTTCTGGTCAGATTATATACATAAAAGAATAACTTTTTAATTTGTGTCCTATAAGAATATCATTTAGATTTGGAGGATATTTCATTATTAGTCTTTCCATAGTTATGTTGAGTCATAATTACCAATAACTTACTAATTAAATATCAAAAATAGATTATTTTTTAAATGATGTATGTTATTTATACTGTATTGTGATACCTAAAATCTACCTTTCCAGATTACAGACTCTTGGTTCTGATTGACTAAATTAGATCTTATATTTTAGTGAGTTTATAAATTCAAGCATCACCTGAACAAATGCTCTGAAAAAGCACAGAAAGAAAACACCTGTGAGAGAAGGCTGTAAGGACAAAGCAGGAAAAAACTCAAATAAACTGTCAGCATCTAGAAAAAATTGTTCAGTGTTTTTGACAAGCAGGTCAATGGTGAATATTCACCTTTTGCCTTTTTTTTTTTTTTTTTTTTTTTTTTTTTTTTTGTACGCGGGCCTGTCACTGTTGTGGCCTCTCCCGTTGCGGAGCACAGGCTCCGGACACGCAGGCTCAGCGACCATGGCTCACGGGCCCAGCCGCTCCGCGGCATGTGGGATCTTCCCAGACCGGGGCACGAACCCGCGTCCCTTGCATCGGCAGGCGGACTCTCAACCACTGCGCCACCAGGGAAGCCCCAACCTTTTGCCTTTTGAACTTAAAAATATATATAGTCAGCAAGTTGGCAGTTCTTAGTTACTATGTAATTCAATGAGAAACCAGAAGAAATGCAGATTCTTCTCTGTTACACTGTGTTTTACAATTTCAGAAAATCTTGGGACACTTGAGCCTGACCTTCATACTCTCATTGTTATTGGACCAAAAAACGAAAAGAAAAAGGAAAAATTTTTGTTTGATTCTTAAAATAATTAATAATTTTACAGTAATTTAGCAGGGGTAAGAGGCTCACAGAGATTCGGCTTATTTTATTCAGATACAGCATCATTTTTCTCTACACAAAAATGTCTACTACCTTGTAACTTATTAGAACTATTAACCAAATATTCAACATAAACAGAAAAGCCCCCAAAATTGCCAGCTGCAATTTGTAATCAAAACAATCTAGAAAATCCATACTCTATGCTGAAATCTGTACATATCTTTATTGTCTAAGATAAAAATCTCAGCAGAAAGGCAGGGTAGGCTGAGATGGAAAGTTCTATAGCTATGCTGTGTAATATGGTAGACATGAATTATTGAACAATTGAAATATCACTAGTCCAAAATGAGCTGTGCTTAGGTGGAAATATGTACTAGATTTTGAAGACAGTATGGAAAGAAAAATATATAAATCTCATTCATAAGTTTATAGTAATTAAATGTTGAAATGATAATAGTTTGAACATATCAAGTTAAATAAAATATATTATTAAAATCCATTTCACTTTTTATCAAGCAACTAGAAAAATTTAAACTACATATGTGGCTTTTATTTGTGGCTCATATTATGTTTCTAATAGTCTGGGTTACTCTGTAGAATACCCATAGTTCTTTCACAGCTCTTTTATTTACAGTTCCTTTGCTATAGTAAAAATCTATCTAAGTTCAGCAATGAGAGGTCTGATCATCAGGGTGGGGCTTCCAATTGACCAGGTAGTTACTTTTCTCCCAACTAGCTTATGCTAATGGCATCTTCCCAATCACCATAACTCTGGAAAGAATAAGGCAGAATGTATAAGTTTCTATATTCCATTTTTGCTCTTCTATAAAGCTTTAATCTAACTTTGCCTGTTTATTCATCTGTGTTTCCCACTGTGAATTCCCAAGGATGAAACACTTCTGTCTTTGCATTTCCAAGAGGTGAGATTGCACTTACATATAACAGACATGAAATAAATACATGTTGAATGAATGCCCCCAAATCCCATTCCCTATTTTATTTGGAATGTTATATATTTATTTCCTTATTGGATTATTTCTGCCTCCCTTCACTAGAAAGTATGTTCTCTAAAGACAAGGACTTGGTTTACTTTAATAACTGCTACTATATATCTCTATAGTTTAGAATAGTGCCTGACACAAAATGATGTTCAAAAGTGTCTGTTGAATGAATGAAACTATCAATAGATCCGTTGAGAAGGACCGGGGACAGTGATGAGTCATTTTTAGCTATCAAGGCAAACACCTTTCCCCCACCCCACCCCTTTCTTCCCATAATGAGATTTTACTTCCCAAATCATCATAGTTAAGAAGATAGCCCTCCAACTTTTCCTTCTTGATAAGTTGGTGTTTTTTCTTTCTTTTCAGATGGAAAAAGCTGTAGCTAATATTTTTCCGATAAAATAATAAAAAGTTTTTTTCCAATGGCAGTTGAAATTATTTTACCAATAATTAAACTGTCCAAATGAATGACATACAAATAGCAGACCCATGGAAGAAGATGATGGATTATTTAAGGGAAGGAATTTCTGTCCGAGTGAGTTCTTACAACTAGTAGTACTGTAGCATGCACCTTTCTGTACAAACATTTCTTATTTGTTGCCACTTAGCTGGTAACAGTGCAGTATTGTGGAGAGAGAACCTACTCTTAGGTCTGGCACTAATTAGCTTGTGAACTTGAGCAAGTTATCTCACCAATACACATCTCTGGTTTCTTATATGAAAAATTATTAGGACAGAATAAAAGGTTCCTAAAGTTAATTTTTAGACTAAATGTCCATGGTAAAACAAAATTAAAAAAACAGAACAAAGAATAGTACTACTTTTTTTTTTTACCACATATGTTTAAGTTATTTAAGGGTTCTCATGGATATTTTAGTTAACAATAAGTTATAGAGTGTCTCAGATTGGGTCTTTGGTGAATTCTACCAAACATTTAAGGAAGAAATTATACCAATTCTCTACAATCTCAGAGAACAGAAGCAGAAGACACAATCCCTAACTAATTTAATGAGGCCAACAGTACCCTAATACCAAAGCCAGACAAAAATATTACAAAAATAGAACACTAGACTCATGAAATATAGCTGCAAAAATTTTCAACAAAATATTAGCAAATCAAAATCAACAATGTATAAAAAAAAAGTATACCTCATGACTAAGTGGGATTTATCCCAGGTATGCAAGTCTAGTTCAACAGTTGAAAATATATTAATATAATATATCACATCAATAGAATACAGAAGAAAAATCACATGACCATATCAATAGATTCAGAAAAAGCATTTGACAAAAGCAAACACCTACTCATGATAAAAACTCTCAGTAAAATAGGGATAGAGAAGAATTCCTCAACTTGATAAAGAATATCTATAAAAAAACCTATAGATAACATAGTACTTAATGGTGAGAAACTCAGTTTTCCCACTAAGATCAGGTTCAAGGCAAGTATATCCCCTCTCACCATTCCTTTAAATATAATGTTGGAAGTTCTAGATAATGTAATAAGATAAGAAAAGGAAATAAGATACAGATTGGGAAAAAAGAAATAAAAACTGTCTTTGTTTGCAAATGACATTACTATTTATGTAAAAAATCTGAAGAATCAACAACAACAACAAACTCCTGAAATAAGCAATTATAGCAAGGTTTCAGGATACAAAATTAATATACGAAAGTCAACCACTTTCCTATATACCAGCAATAAACAAGTGGAATTTGAAATTAAAGACATAATATTATCGACATTACCCCGAAAAAGATGAAATGTTAAAGTATAAGTCTAATAAAAGATGTACAAGATGTATATAAGGAAAACAACAAAGCTTTGATGAATGAAATCAAAGAAGAACTGAATAAATAGATATTCCATGTTCATAGATAGGAAGATTCAATATTGTCAAGAGGTTAGTTCTTCCCAAATTGATTTATAGATTCAATGTAATCCCAATCAAAATATCAGCTAATTATTTTGTGGCTATTGATGGGCTGATTCCAAAGTCTGTATGAAGAGACAAAAGACCCAGAATAGCTAACACGATATTGGAGGAAACTGACACTACCTAATGTCAAGACTTATTTTAATGACACAGTAACCAAGACAGTGTGGTACTGGCCAAAAATAGACAAATAGATCAATGAAACAGAATAGGGAAAACAAACAGATCCACATAAATACATTCAACTGATCTCTGACAAAGGAGCAAAGGCAGTACAATGGAAGAAAGATAGTCTTTTCAACAAATGGTGCTGGAACAACTGGACATCCACATGCAAAAAATAATTTTTTAAATCTGCAGACAGCCTCACACCCTTCACAAAAATGAACTCAAAATGGATCACAGACCTAAATAAATGTAAAACACAAAACTATAAACTCAAAAAAAAAAAGGAGGAAACCTATATGACCTTGTGTTGATGGCTTTTTAGAGACAACAAAAAATGCACAATCCATGAAAGAAATAATTGATAAACTGGAGTTCATTAACTTAAAAAGTTTTGCTCTTCCAAAGACAATGCCAAAAGAATAGGAAGACAAGTCACAGACTGGGAAATATTCACAAAGACCCATCTGAAAAAGGAATATTTTCCAAAATATACAAAGAACTCTTAAAAATCAACAATAAGAAGAAAATTATCCAATTAGAAAACAGGCCAAAGATCTTAAACAGATGTTTCATCAAAGATATACAGATGGCAAATATGCATATGAAAAGATGTTCCACATCATTTCTCATCAGGAAAATGCTAATTAAAACAACAAAATGCCATTACATACTTATTAGAATGGCCAAAATATAGAACACTGACAACACTAAATTCTGGACAGGACATGAATTAACAGTAACTCTCATTTATTGCTGGTAGGAAAGCAAAATTGCAGAGCCAGTTTGATGGTTTCTTATGAAACTAAATATACTTTTGCCATATGATCCAGCAATTAAACTCATTGGTATTTACCTGAAGGAGTTGAAAATGTATGTCCACACAAAAACCTGCACACAGATATTTATAGCAGCTTTATTCATAATTGCCAAAACTTAGAAGCAACAAAGATATTTTTGGTAGAGGATGGATAAACCATGGTACATTCAGACTATGGAATATCATTCAGTGGTAAAGAGAAATGAGCTATCAAGCCATGAAAAGTCATGGAGGAACCTTAAATGCATATTACTAAACAAAAGAAGCCAATCTCAAAAGTCATTATCATGTCATGATTCCAACTACATGACATTCTGGAAAAGGTAAAATCATATGACAGTGAAAAAAAAAATCAGTAGTTTCTAGGGGCTGGGGGTGGGTAGAGGGATGACTAGGCAGAGCACAAGGAATTTTTTGGGTGGTCAAACTATTCTGTATGATACTATAATGTTGGGTACAATTATTATATATTTGTCCAAACCCATAGAATATACGACACCAAGAGTGGACTTTATTATAAACTTTTAGTGATTAGATGTGTGAATGTAGGTTCATCAATTATAACAAATGTGCCACTCTGGTGGGGGATACTGACAATTGGGGAAGCTATGCATATAAGGGGTAGGGAGCATATGGAAAAATCTCTGTACCTTCCCCTCAATGTTGCTTTGAACTTAAAACTGCACTAAAAAAAAATATCTTTTTTTTAAGTGTGGCAGTTATCTATTTTGAATATGTAAAGGCTTCTTTTACTAACTTCAAACACCTAGTGCTGAGAAACCTTGTTGATTAAAACTCTCAGCTGTGAGAAACGTAACTGTTTGAAATTAAATCAGTGAAAATAGAACATTCTGTCTTTGCTTAAAGGATCTGATCTATTTTTGGGTCACAATTGAAGTAGCATTTATTTCCATCCTCAGTTCTTCAAATAAGAGGATTTTTGGGGGGGTTCACTCTTGTTTTTTGTTTTCACAGCATTCCTCATTTACCCTAACTTTGTGGTTTCTGAAGAAACACAACCCAAAGTCATCTTCTTAGTGTGACTAGTAATCAGACTATAGCATTTCTAATGGAAACTAAAAGAAAGTTTTCAACTAGACATGGCCAAGGAGACATAATTTGAGAAATTATGGCTTCCTTACCAATGATTTCCTTAGCCCTGCTTTGTTTCTCCTGCCTCCTGAATAGGACTGCTGTGACAAACATCTAGCAATGTTTCATGCTTCTCTAAATTGCTCCTTAGAAATAGTCATTAGGCAGAAATGCAAGCCGTATTAAAAGTCCTTTCCCATTCCCTTTTAGTTATCTGCCCCAGTGTTACTCATGGACAGTGTTTGCCAATACTGCAGAAAATTAAATAAACCAAATTTGTTTTATTGCTGGTGTATTCCTGGTGGTATTTATCAGACAGGTTTTCTCAATATGAAAATGTATAACTTAAAACAGGTCAGTAGACATTTGCTGACTGCTTCTTCAGGTCCAATTCTTTTTTCTCCATCAACATTTTTTGTTCTTCCCATTCTTAGCTACATGGCTTGAGTAGAACTGATGGCCTAAAACAAACCTCTCTGGCCACTGAAAGATGATTGAAATAAATGGAAACAAGTAATCTCCAAGATTTCAAGATATAGCAAAAGACACACACTACTTTCTCTTGGATTGGAAACTGTAAAAATGTGTGGTCTGAATATGCTGTAGTGATTTTACTATCCTAACAGCAGAATCTGGAGCTCTGGTATGGAAACTGACATCATTAAAGCATTCCGGAGAGACAGAGACAGGAAGTCCTAGGGGAGACTGGATCCAGTATTGCCTGCCTCTAACTTTTCAGATAAGTAAGCCAATAAAATCCTTTCTTTATTTAAGCTACACTGAGGTTTGTTTGTTTGTTTTTAACTAAACTTAAAAATCTCCTGTTATAAATGAATCTCACCTAAAGATATAGAGAATATAGTGAAAGTTCAAAGGAGATACCAACTTTGCTGACTCCACATGTACCATGGCAGAGTAAGATCAATTAGAGACTAGTTTGTTCCCACTACCCTTGACCCACCCACATGGCAAAGAAAAGACATGGTAGCTGAGGAGTTGTGTGTTTGACAGTGTTCCTTAATAACAGCAAAGTCAGATTTTGTGCTCTTCATGAAGCTGGTCTCTGATTGAGAATAAAATTAAAAATGTCAACCTTAATGGTATTAAAAGCCATGAGATTGTTTACTTACTTTGGAAAAGAGAAAATAGAATAGAGTCCTAATTATTGTTTTTCAGTGTTGAGATACTCTAAATGGTAAGAGCAACCACTAACTATTCTCTACCTTCAAAGATAAAAACATTTTTAAGTTTTGCAAATTCTATTTTTGAAAATGAGAAAAATGAGCCTCGGAGACATAAATGGTCATTCATAGCCTGTATCTCCTGAAACAAGAACTAATAGTGAAAATAATAACTAAATTTTATTGTTTCATTAGTCTGTTTTAGAATGTACCTAGTTTATTCCACTTCATGAAGTATTATAGTTACAATCATTTTGATTGTATAGATGAGACACTGAGGTGTAGAGAGCAACTTGTCCAATATTACACAATAGCACTTATAAAAGACAAACCTGGGATTTGAAACCTTGTCTCTCACCCTCCAGGGAACACATACCTCCTAACTACTAGTTATGTTTCATCACTAGGATCCAAATGCTTTGATTCTTGCTTAGTGTCTCTAAACAGATGGGATCATACATCTCTAAAGATGGGATCAAAGTATCAGTTTGCTTCTCAAGGAAATTATGCATAAAAATCAATAGAAACATATATTTGTCAGATGATTAATTCTATAAATGTTATTTTGTTAGTTACATCCTGTCTTTTTCTATTTGTATGTGTGTGTGAAGGGCCTGGGAGTCCTTTATTCAATAACAAATAGCAACTATTTACTCTCTATAAGCACTAATATTTGCGCTGATAATACAGCTTCTCACAGAACTGACACTTTAGTGGGAAAAAGATACTAAGCAAGTAAAATAACAAATATATAATGTTAGAAGCTATTTTTAAAATGCAGTATGGGTAAGAGAACAGAGTAATGTTATTTTGTTACAATAATGCGAGGAGAGAATCTGAAAATGTAAAAAACAAGGAAAGATAAGTGAAGCAACTGAGAAAGTCATTTAAAAATCTGGAAGAAGAGCTCTTCAATTTAAGAGAATAAGAAAAAGACCTTTAGGTGAGAATAAGTTCACAATTTGAAGGAACAGCATAATTCCTAGTGGCTGAAGACAAGGAAGCAACTAGGTAGAGACACGAGATGAACTTGGAAAGTTGGTAATTTCATCTGCATTATGAGGACTCAGATCATGCATGGTTTTGTGGGACATGTTAATGTATTTAGATTTTTTTCAAAGTTTTGTGGAAAGGGAGTAGAGTTTCAGTTAAATGTGCCACACAACATTTTAAATCAACTATACTCCAATAATTTTTTTAAAAAAACCTGAAAAAAATAAAGTAGTAACATGTAGACAATGAAAAATTGTGCCAATAAATTTCAAGTTTAATGACCAATTTCTAAAATGAGTTGGCACTATAATTATTTCAGTAGAATATCTGATCTTGAGTGTAAAAAATGTAAATGTTAAAATGTTTTCTTAAAGCATATTTGCCATTTTCTAATATACTATAACTTTACTTCTTTAAGCCTTGTTCTATTATCACATTAGTTCTTAGTTCTAAAAAAAGTTTAAATGTTATAACTTTTCTTACTTAAAATAGCCAGAACCAAAACTAAAATATTTTTAGAAAATCACAGAAAGTTTTATTGCCCAAAGATACTTTTGAGAAAGTTAAATGCAGTTCAAAGCAAGAATCTATAAATAAAATTACATCCTCTCTTTGCTAAAGTGTTAACAACTGTAGACATAATATAGTTTTAACTTTTTGCATTCAATAGATATTATCCATTAATCCCAATGAAATATATTTTCTCTCTGGGTTTTGGTAGTTCCAAGCAGAATCTTTAAGAAAACAGAATGTAATCTGCTATTTTGTGGTCCTATACTGTTTCAGCAAAGTTGGGCTTGAGGTCAATTGATATGTCAGATATCAGAGGAAATAAGTTTCTACTATCAGAAAAAAATATTTATCTGTTCTTTTCCAGATTGTATCATAATGTTCTCTTCAACCAGTATATCTATACTCTGGCTCCCAGTACATCCTATAGAACCATAGCTAAATCTGAGCTTCTGAACTCAACATTTTTAAGAACTAATTATGAGTAAGTGAAAAAATAAACTACATATCTGTGTATTAAATGTGCATATATGTTGTAATTACTTGATTTGACTTCTGCTTCTGGCATAGGTAAAATAAATGACATTAGACTAAATCTCCCACTAATAACAGCTATAAAGTCTGGTTAAAATACAAAAACAGTGTTTGGAGGCATCAGGAATTAAATATGGTAGCAAGTATTTGAGAGACAAAGTTTTTGAAGGATGGGAAATATATTGACGTGAGTGCTAAATTTCCACCCATTCTCAGGTTTGAAATTTGATTATTCACTGTTCAGGGGCAACGAGCAAAAACATACAGTGATCTAGAGCTTATAACAGTCTCACTGGGCTGAGGAGACAAAAACTGTCATTGAGGTCTAACAAATAAAGTATGACTTTATGGGTCAAGACACAGAGGAAAGGGAACCAGAGAGAAGCAAGTACAACATTTTGAATAAAATTTATATTTGTTGGTTGACTCCACAGATTCACATTCTTAGGGTAATATTTGCAAATATCAAATCTATAGCAGCTTCTAAAAGCTAAGCAGAAATTTTAACAGTCTTATCACACTAGGGAGATGAAGTTAGCACTTAGGGCTTTTCAAGTATGAGAGGCCAAGTAAACATCCCAACCTTTCAGTTCAACCTTATAAGTGTTAGGTCCTGGGGACAAAAGGCAAACTGGAAATTTATCAACATTGACTAGGAGGGTGATATGCCCATATTCTAATTACTGGAAGAAAATTAAATCCTTTCTGAAGGAAGATACTATTATGCAGAATCTGTTTTATTTTTATTATGCAATTTCCAGCATGTAAACTAAAGCTTACCTGTATTATAAGACAAAAATCAAAATATCAAAATTGTGAAAAGTGGATATAGAGAAAATAATAGGTATTGAACTTTTAAATCGTAAGGATTAGGATGTTTATTTAAAGAAATTTTAAAATAAAGAATTTCACAAAGAACAGGAATAAAAACAGCAAAAGGTAAATCTTAAAGCTAAAAAATGCAATAGTTCAAACTAAAATTCAGTAGAAGGATTTAACATCTCATTAGACCCAGCAGAAAAGACAATTTGAAAACTAGAATATGGGTCAGTAGAATTAATAGAGATTGAAGCACAAAACAAAACATGAAGTGGAAAACAGAAAAAAAATCCACGATGAAAATATAAAGTGTATATGGAGTAGTATGAAGAAAGAAGAGCAATAATAAAGCAAAAGTAAAACTTGAGATGGCACTGACCATGGATTATCCAAAACCGATGAAATGCATTGTGGTAGTCTGCCTCCAAGTTGACTCACAGTGATACCCAACTCCTGGTATCTGTGCCTTTGTGCTGAGTGTTGGCTGGACCTGGGGGCGCACTTCTAACTAATAGAATGAAGGAGAATTAATGGTTTCTGATTCTAAGACTAGGCCACAAGAGGCAGTGTGGCATCTTGTTCTCCCTTGTGGTCACTCATTCTGGAAGAAGCCAGCTGCATGAAGAGGGCTACAAAGCAAGGAACTGAAGCCCCTGCCAACTTCCATGGTTGTAAGTGTGGATGTGTATCCTTCAGCAGTCAGATAACTGCTACCTCACCAACAGATTAACTGTAATGTCATGAGAGAGCTTGAGTCAGAACCACCCAGCTAAGCTACCCTTGGGTTTCTGATTTTTAGAAACTTTACGAGATAATAAATGCTTGTTTTGGAAGTAATTAATTAATTAGTTATTAAGCAAAAGGCAACAAATTTTCAGACCAAAAGAAAAATGAAACTGATGGATGGAAAAAACAGTGCCTGAAAGCACTGTTTAGTCAGATAAAAGATCCTTTAAGGACCTAAAAAGTATAATTCACAGATTCTCTGAATAAAAAATAGTGCTCCTAAGAAGTATAAGGACATTATTCCTTAGGAGAAATATAAGTTCTAAAAGTGCTTATTTTGAAGAAATCTACAGGTTGTTTTTTTTTTTTTTTTTTTTTTTGTCAAATGGGTGGACAGAAAAAAAGATTAATAGGAGATCTACAAAGTTTTAAAAGATTTCCATATTCAGCAAAATGCCAGCTTGAACTGAAAGAAACAGAAAGAACACAAAATGAACAGAGTCCTATAGACATCCAAAATTCTACTGTCAGGAAATAGATGAAAAAAACTATTCAGCTGTAAACACATGCTAACTTTCATGAAAAAGGAAATATTGTTCAGAAAATGGATCAAGACCAAAGAGTAATTTCAAGACACATGAAAAGTTATTTCCAGGTGTAAGTAAAAGTGAATTATAGTCAAGGAATTTCCAACATAAGTCCTGCTTTCTAATTTGCCATCTATTTAAACAACTCAATTAACTAACAAAAATTGTTTTCTCCTGAACTTCAAAAGACATTTTATCTCTTTCAAGAATGTATGCCTTCATGGAGTTTTGTAACCAATAGGAAATTCAGATATCCACTAATCTAACATTTGTGTAAAAGTTAAAAGCTTGTGTACCTACAGAATCAGGATCAAGACCCAGACTAATGTTGTCCATAAAAATATCAGTATAAATTCAAGGAATGACCTTCTGCCTTCATTATGGGTACATTTCTCAATCCAATGTGCAATTTCATTAACCCATATTAAACATTTTTCTCAATTATATAACTGGAGCATTTGTTGTGATAGGTTTGTTGTGAGGATTAAATAAAACAAAACATTTAAATGATTAGAGAACCCACATGTTGTTCACAGCATAGGTCCTCATTCTTGCATTTGGAATATGTGAGGTTCCTCCCTTTCACCTTCCACAATGTCCAAAACAAAGAAAAGAAAAACAACAATGACCAAAAATAGCAGCAACAACAAAAACCACACACCACACCATGAAATAAATTTTCTATTACTAAAAGATGGAAAGGAATTAAAAAATGAAAAAGAAAGGCTTAGAGGAGAGTTTCATTGGATCAGCCAAATTATTATTTAAAATTGGATGACATAAAAGCATAGGGATGTATGTAAGTATCAATAATTGCCAACATTTGAAACACCAAAACTGGGATGAATGAGCATTCAGTAAAGAATATGAGGCTAATACAATATATGCTTCATCTTCATAAAGGAATAAATTATCAATTATAAATTGGCAGAAATGCCCATTGATTTTTCAATAACATCATTAATAAGAAAGATTTGCCCTTCACTTGTTTTTATTTTAATAACGTCTTTCTACTTATAATTAAAACTCAGTACCTTACTTTGGTTGATTAAAGATGGCTACAAATTGTTTGGCATTCCTCTAAGTGTCCGCTTCTTGAATCTTTGCAGGCTCTGTGGCTGCTCTGGCAAATGGCATACAGTGGAAGTGATTCTGTACCTGCTTTCAGGTACTGGCTTCAAGAGACTGACGTCTTCTTCCGCTCTCAGAACACTTGCTCTTGGAATACTGAGCTACCAGGTAAGAAGTTCAACTATCTTGAGGCTATGTTACTGAGGACACCAAGATAAAAGATGATGTGGAGAAACCAAAAGAAGAAACCCTGAGATAATGTGAAAAGAGATGCCTAGCTAGTCCGCAACTGTTCTAGCCTCCAGTTGTTTGAGTTACCCCAAGTGAGAGGCTACATTTTGTGGAGCAGAAGCAAGTCTTTCCCTGTGGGCTCTGCCTAAGTCCCGGATCCAAAAACTATAAAGAATAATAACAAGATGGATGTTGTATTAAGCCACTAAATTTGGTGATAGTTTGTTGTGTTACAATAGAGAATGAGAGCACTGACCATAATAAAGTCTGGAATTAGGTATTAGTGAAAATCAAGCACCTATTTAGGGAGTTTTCTTAACAATATCATCCCACCTCCAAATGTAAGAAAATGTGTCCAAACTTCAAATATGTCCTAAAATTTGTGATTAGGGCACAATTCCCATAGTCTTATTTGGAAAGCAAAGGTAAAGTAGCAAAAGTTACCATGAATAGGAAAAATGAAAGATCCTTAGGAATACAGCCATCTTCCTATCTGTGTGGTTGATTATTACAAGAAGTAAGATAAACAGTTCAAAATGTCCTGCCAAGCTTTATATCCATCAGATATAATGATGGCTATTTATCAAAAATACCTTTGATGAGGAGCAATTCAGTCAACATATATGTTTACTGAGCATCTACAGTATGACAGACCCCATTAAAGGTATTGGAGAAAAAGTGGTAAACTAGGAGAAAGAGTACCTAACCTCATGGAATGTACACTCTAGTAGAGTAGACAGACAAAGGGACAAAGAAAATACTTTTAGGGTGAATAAGAGCTAAGAAATAAAATAGAAAGGTACGAGATCACTGAGGAAAAAACTACTTTAAATAAAGTAGTGAGGGAGAGTCTCTTTGAGCACATGTCATGTAAGATAAGAATTAAAAATGAAAAAGAAACAATCAGATGAAGAGGAAGTTGTGGGCACGTTTAGTGGGAACTGGGGTCCAACATGTTTATTTCCACCCAAAGTAATGAAAATAATTTCACATATTCTCACAACTGAGAAAAGATCAATGTGACTGGGGAAGGAGATGGAGGGGCACAAGTGTGAAGTGAGTTTAGTGATTCAGTAGAAGTGAATCATGCCCAACTGTATAGATCATAGTAAACATTAAATTTTTTCTGAGAGCTTTGGGAAACAACTCAAACTTTTTGGTAGAACAATGTGATCCAACTTACATTTTAAAAGATCACTTTTACTGCCATGTAGAGAAGAAGTTGAAGCAAATGGACAGGAGGTATCTCTAGTAATTCAGATAATAGTTAATAGCAACTCAAGATAAAGAACAATCATGTAGTAAAAGAATCTAAAAATTGGCAGATATTTCCAAAATATAATCAGTATACAATTCAAATATGTAATCAATATATTTCAGAGCTATAATCAATAGGAAAGGATAGGAGGGAGCAATTGTTAGCTTAGAGAATTACTAATATAGTTACTAATATAAATTATTACTACTTTTTTTCACATCTGTATTGGAGTATAAACGCTTTACAATGTTGTGTTAGTTTCTGCTGTACAACAAAGTGAATCAGCTATACGTATACATATATCACCATATCCCCTCCCTCTTAAGCCTCCCTCCTACTCTCCCTATACCATCTCTCTAGGTCATCACAAAGCATTGAGTTGATCTCCTTTGCTATGCAGAAGCTTCCCACTAGCCATCCATTTTACATTTGGTAGTGTATGTCAATGCTACTCTCTCACTTCATCCCAGCTTCCCCTTCCCCCCACCCCATGCCCTCAAGTCCATTCTCTACATCTGCGTCTTTATTCCTGCCCTGCTACTAGGTTCATCACTACCGCTTTTTAAAATTCCATATATATGTGTTAGCATACGGTATTTGTTTTTCTCTTTCTGACTTACTTCACTCTGTATGACAGATTACTATTAATAATAAATGATTATTTCTGAATTCCTGGCCTCAGGTGGGTGATAGTGGCATTTATTGAAAGGAGCAAGATATGCAATTTGAGAGAAACAGATAGTCAAAGGAGATGCCTGTGGAGAGAAAAGATAATTTTTGAGTCATCAGCATACAGATGACACTGGAATTCTTTGGAGTCAATGACATTACTGAGAAGTAATCAAAAAGAAATGAATAAAAGGACCAAGACCGAATTCTGAGGATCTTAACAATTAAAGGTTTGGTTTAGGAGGATGAGTTGGCAAAGAAGATTGAATAAGTGGTAAAAGGAAACCCCAATGAGGTGAATTTTGTAGAAGCCAAGAAAGAAGGTGGAAGGAATATGCAGTCCACAGAACGAATAGGAGCTAGCAAAAATATGTTTTATGCTTGCAGGAATTATCAGCTGGCTATAAAGGAAGAGAATCTCGAGGGAGGAAACATAAGATATGACAAAAAGAGGGAGTTTTTTTTTTTTTTTTTTGCGGTACACGAGCCTCTCACTGTTGTGGCCTCTCCCGTTGCGGAGCACAGGCTCCGGACGCGCAGGCTCAGCGGCCATGGCTCACGGGCCCAGCCACTTCGCGGCATGTAGGATCTTCCCCGGGCCGGAGCACGAACCCGTGTACCCTGTATCGGCAGGCGGACTCTCAACCACTGCACCACCAAGGAAGCCCAAGAGTGAGCTTTTTGAAAAGGAACTGGATCCAAAGAATGCAGGGATGGACTATTTTTTGGTAAGAAGGGTAACACTCTAAACTGTGGTAGGGTAGAAAGAGAAGATGGGTGTGGGATAGATAAATCTGTAGATTTTGTGGTGGAATGTTGAAGGAAATGGTTTCTGGTGGCTTCCACTTTCTCAATGAGTTAAAAGATGAATATTCAGCTCAGATTAAAGGTGAAGAAATTTAGGGTTAAAAGAGAGAAGGAATATTTCATGGCATGAGAACATGAGCCCAACAAGAAAGCCCTATAAGAGAGTTAAGTAGTCTTGATTACCTGCTTAAAATGTGTAATATGAAATGATTCACGTCAACAAAGCAGTTATGTGCTGTAGTACAGATCTGGAGAAAATAAATTGATATTGGGGTTTACATCACTTTAATGTGTTCACCATAGTACTACGGATGCAAAATAAAAGTAAGAAATAATGACAATGATGGAGTATGAATTGTACGCTAGACTAGGAAAAATGAACACCGGAGAGTTCCGGTTAATAATGATAAAGTGGTAAAATAAGTGGACTAGAGATCTCGATGAAATCAAAGAATCACTGCTGTAAAGGTTCTTTAATAAGTAAATTGGATGAATAGGATATGATGAAAGAGAGAGAGAAAGACATTTTTGATACTGAGATTTCAGAAGTGGATCAGATATTATAACCTAAGCAAGTTTGTATAACTTGATATAAACTGATAAAAATCTAGAAGTGAATTAGAAAAGTATATTACTACCTAAGACTTAACCATACTGTTTCTAAGTGTTTTTTTAAAATAAATACTCTATAAATTTTGAAAAAACATCTGGTTAGAATTGCTAATATAAGTAGAGAGAAAGTGGCTAACTAATTTATAAACTATATGTGGCATACAACATGATGGGGTGAGGTCCTAAGTTAGGATCCTTTAATGTGATTATGTTCCATGAGATGAATATAATACATGGAAAAGATATCAACTCTAGTTATAATTTTAGAAGTCCTTTTTTTCTACAGAGAAAAAGATATTGTGGGTTTGTTTTTTAAATTTAAGTAATACAGTTGATAACCAATACAAATCATCCGGAAAAAATGAGTTAAAAATGTCTGAGTTTTGTTGCCATTTTTCAGGTATATGAGAAAAAGCAAACATAGACAATGACATATTTGATTGTTCAAATGTAATGTAAGATGTGCCTCAGAGGAAACACAGACTTTATTCATAGAAGGTGCATGTCTCACTCCAAAACCAGAAATATGCCAGAAGTGTCATTTTCTTTATTTTTTATAATTCAGTATAATTTTTATTTCAAGCTCCTATTCAGTGGAGACGGGAAAACTTAACACCAGTCCATTTAAATTCCCTACCCTACTGCCAAGAATTGTGTGTACCCTGCAGAATGGCAAGGATCTTGTATGTAATATCTTGTCCTCGTAGCCTTCAGTCTCTGTTGACATTCAGTGAAACATTCATCATTCTGAATGATCATCCATCACTGATCCATTCCAGTGCCTCTGCTTCATCCCATGTTAATGTCTGACTAATTGCTCTTACTTTCAGTAGCATTCCTTGTTGGAGTTCACTTTAGTGCTTCACACCATACCAGGACAGGAGAGTATCTCTGTGGATGTCACATGATGTCTAGTTTAATGTCAAATGTACTCTTAAGTTTGTGTAATTATTCAGGTACACCTATACTATACTGGTGCAAGGGAGAACCAAGTAAGCTCATTTCTAGACATTACATATATATTCCTAGAATTGGGTCTTTCTAACTTCCTAATGTTTACCAAGAAATATACACACACCATTTTTTTGTTTTTTGTTTTTTGTTTTTTGTTTTTTTTGCTCTTAGATTACACAAACCTAACTGGTCTCTCACTGTCCCACTCCAATTGAGGCTCATCCCACTTGAAGTCTAAACCCTTTTTCAAAGGGATTCTCCCACATCTAATCACTCCCTCTTTCTACTCTGATACTTTTCTTTTTCCATTCTGATCTAGTCCGAAGATAGAATACCTGGCTTTTATACCATAGATATTCTCTCCTATATTTATTTTTCAAAATGTGAGTTGCTTTAATTTCCCTCCAATTACAAGGCTTTTGAAACACAAAAAGCAGATTTTGACCACTGCATTCTCTTAGCCAAATTAGCCCTCCTCTGAGTGACGAAAAGGTCAAATCATGTAAGAAAACACAGAGAAATTATGGATTAATATTTTGAAAGTTTTGTCTTGTCATGTGCTAATGATGTAGAACATCACTACTTAATATTTTCATATAAGCTATAAGAAATCCCCATATTCTGTGAAAATTGTTAGAAATCTTTTTTAAAACAAACTACAGATGCTAAGTTTTTGAGGGGAAGGTTATGGGAGTGGGGAATACACACTGATAGAAAAACATGAGAACTCCTGTGCTGTCGGCTGTGCAGCTTCCAGGTGTCTGCCCCTCTGGTGGGACGGGCCGGGAGACACTCTCCTCAGCTCCTTGCCTGGGTGGGCAAGCCAGGCTCTAGGGCCAGCAGAAATCCTTGTTTGAGGGTCCCACCGAGTTCCCCGGTCACAGTGCTGCAACTGAGTGGAGCAGCTGCTTGGGACTAATGCTCGGGTGCTGCAGAAAGCCTTCTTGGAATCTGACAAGTTATCACTTTGAGATTGGTGGCCAGCTGCTCCTGACTTGGCCACATGCAGGCTCAGACTGTCCCAGTCTCTGAACTGAAGAGAACCAACACTATTAGCATATCTCTCACCACAATGAATGCAAGATGTTTCAATGAAGAGTGTAAGGAGGACATCTACAAATCCCAGACTGGCATGTGCAAGTTATGAGGAATGGTGGAATAACCCAATATATCTGGGTGAACCTTTGGAGATAGCTAAGACAGAGCTACAACAGGGCAGTGGCTGACACCCAACTCATACCCCATCTTCTCCAGCTGTGTGGCTTACAGGGTCATGGTGATCTGGCCGGCTGTCAGGCCTGAGCCTCTGAGGTGGGAGAGCCGAATTCAGAACATTGGTCCACCTGAGATCTCCCAGGCCCACATAATATCAATCAGCGAGAGCTCTCCCAGAGGTCTCCGTCTCAACACTAAGACCCAGTTCCACTCAACGACCAGAAAGCTACAGTGCTGGACACTCCATGCCAAACAACTAGCAAGTCAGGAACACAACACACTCATTAGCAGAGAGGCTGCCTAAAATCATACTAAGTTCACAGACACACCAAAACACACCAATGGATTCAGTCATGCCCACCAGAAACACAAGATCCAGCCTCAACCACCAGAACACAGGCACCAGTCCCCCCCACCAGGAAGCATATACAACCCACTGAACTAACCTTACCCACTGAGGGCAGACACCAAAAACAACAGGAATTATCAGCCTGCAGCCTGTGAAAAGGAGACACTAAGCACAGTAAGTTAAGCAAAATGAGAAGACAAAGAAATGCACAGCAGAAGAAGGAGCAAGGTAAAAACCCACCAGATCTAACAAATGAAGAGGAAATAGCAGTCTACCGGAAAAAGAATTCAGAGTAATGACAGTAAAGATGATCCAAAATCTTAGAAATAGAATGGAAAAAATACAAGAAATGTTTAACAAGGGCCTAGAAGAACTAACGAGCAAACAAACAATGATGAACAACATAATGAATGAAATTAAAAATTCTCTAGGGGAATCAATAGCAGAATAACTGAAGCAGAACAGATAGGTGACCTGGAAGATAAAATAGTGGAAATAACTACCACAGAGTGGAATAAAGAAAAAAGAATGAAAAGACTTGAGGACCGTCTCAGAGACCTCTGGGACAACATCAAATGCACCAGCATTCGAATTATAGGGGTCCTATAAGAAGAAGAGAAAAAGAAAGTGTCTGAGATAATATTTGAAGAGATTATAGTTGAAAACTTCCCTAATATAGGAAAGGAAATAGTTAATCAAGTCCAGGAAGCACAGACAGTCCCATACAAGATAAATCCAAGGAGAAACACGCCAAGACACATATTAATCAAACTATCAAAAATTAAGTACAAAGAAAAAATATTTAAAGCAGCAAGGGAAAAGGAACAAATAACATACAAGGGAATCCCCATAAGGTTAACAGCTGATCTTTCAGCAGAAACTCTGCAAGCCAGACGGGAGTGGCAGGACATATTTAAAGTGATGAAAGGGAAAAACCTACAACCGAGATTACTCTACCCAGCAAGGATCTCATTCAGATTCGATGGAGAAACTAAAACTTTTACACAGACAAGCAAAAGCTAACAGAATTCAGCACCACCAAATCAGCTTTACAACAAATTCTAAAGGAACTTCTCTGGAAGGAAACACAAGAGAAGGAAAAGACCTACAATAACAAAGCCAAACCAATTAAGAAAATGGTAATAGGAGCATACATATCGATAATTACCTTAAATGTAAATGGATTAAATGCTCTAAACAAAAGATATAGACTGGCTGAATGGATACAAAAACAAGATCCGTATATGTGCTGTCTACCAGAGACCCACTTCAGACCTAGGGACACACACAGACTGAAAGTGGGGGGATGGAAAAAGATATTCCATGCAAATGGAAATCAAAAGAAAGCTGCAGTAGCAATTCTCATATCAAACAAAATTGAATTTAAAATGAAGACTACTACAAGAGAAAAAGAAGGACACTACATAATGATCCAGGGATCAAGCCAAGAGGAAGATGTAACAATTGTAAATATTTATGCATCCACCATAGCAGCACCTCAATACATAAGGCAAATGCTAACAGCCATAAAAGGGGATATCGACAGTAACACAGTCATAGTAGGGGACTAACACCTCATTTTCACCAATGGACAGATTATCCAAAATGAAAATAAATAAGGAAACACAAGCTTTAAATGATACATTAAACAAGATGGACTCAGTTGATATTTATAGGACATTCCATCCAAAAACAATAGAATACATTTTCTTCTCAAGTGCTCATGGGTCATTCTCCAGGACAGATCATGTCTTGGGTCATAAATCAAGTCATGATAAATTTAAGAATGTTGAAATCATATCAAGTATCATTCACGACGACAAATCAATCAATTTGATACACCATATAAACAAATTGATGGATAAAAACCATATGATCATCTCAACAGATGCAGAAAAAGCTTTCAACAAAATTCAACACACATTTATGATAAAAACCCTCCAGAAAGTAGGCATAGAGGGAACTTACCGCAACATAAAAAAAGCCATTTATGACAAACCCACAGGCAATATCATTCTCAATGGTGAAAATCTGAAACCATTTCCACTAAGATCAGGAACAAGACAAGGTTGCCCACTCTCACCACTTTTATTCAACATAGTTTTGGAAGTTTTAGCCATGGCAATCAGAGAAGAAAAAGAAATAAAAGGAATCTAAATCGGAAAAGAAGAAGTAAAGCTGTCACTGTTTGCAGATGACATGATACTATACATAGAGAATCCTAAAGATGCTATCAGAAAACTACTAGAACCAATCAATGAATTTGGTAAAATAGCAGGATACAAAATTAATGCACAGAAATTTCTGGCATTCTTATACACTAATGATGAAAAATCTAAAAGAGAAATTAAGGAAACACTCCCATTTACCACTGCAACAACAACAAAAAATAAAATACCTAGGAATAAACATAACTAATGGGAAAAAAGACCTGTATGCAGAAAACTATAAGACACTGATGAAAAAAATTAAAGATGGTACGAACAGATGGAGAGATATACCATGTTCTTGGATTGGAAGAATCAGCATTGTGAAAATGACTATACTACCCAAAGCAATCTACAGATTCAATGCAATTCTTATCAAACTACCAATGGCATTTTTCACAGAATTAAAGCAAAAAATTTCACAATTTGTATGGAAACACAAAAGACCCTGAACAGCCAAAGCAATTTGAGAAAGAAACACGGAGCTGGAGGAATCAGACTCTCTGACTTCAGACTATACTACAAAGATATATTAATGAAGACAGTATGGTACTGGCACAAAAACAGAAATATAGATCAATGGAACAGGATAGAAAGCCCAGAGATAAATCCACGCACATATGGTCACCTTATTTTTGAAAAAGGAGTCAAGAATATATAATGGAGAAAAGAGAGACTCTTTAATAAGTGGTGCTGAGAAAACTGGACAGCTACGTGTAAAAGAAGGAAATTAGAACACTCCCTAACACCATACACAAAAATAAACTCAAAATGGATGAAAGATCTAAATGTAAGGCCAGACACCATCAAACTCTTAGAGAAAATAAAAAGGCAGAATACTTTATGACATAAATCACAGCAAGATCCTTTTTGACCCACCTCCTAGAGAAATGGAAATAAAAACAAAAATGAACAAATGGGACCTAATGCAACTTAAAAGGTTTTGCACAGCAAAGGAAACCATGAACAAGACAAAAAGACAACCCTCAGAATGGGAGAAAATATTTGCAAATGAAGCAACTGACAAAGGATTAATCTCCAAAGTGTACAAGCAGCCCATGCAGCTCAATATCAAAAAAACAAACAACCCAATCCAAAAATGGGCAGAAGACCTAAATAGACATTTCTCCAAAGAAGATGTACAGACTGCCAACAAACACATGAAAGAATACTCAACATCACTAATCATTAGAGAAATGCAAAACAAAACTACAAAGAGGTATCATCTCACACCGGTCAGAATGGCCATCATCAAAAAGTCTACAAACAATAAATGCTGGAGAGCGTGTGGAGAAAACGGAACCCTCTTGCACTGTTGCTGGGAATGTAAATTGATACAGCCACTCTGCAGAACAATATGGAGGTTCCTTAAAAAACTAAAAATAATACTACCATATGACCCAGCAATACCACTGCTGGGCATATACCCTGAGAAAACCGTAATTCAAAATGAGTCAAGTCATGTACCACAATGTTCATTGCAGCACTATTTACAATAGCCAGGATATGGAAGCAATCTAAATGTCCATCAACAGATGAATGGATAAAGAAGATGTGGCACATATATACAATGGAATATTACTCAGCCATAAAAGGAAATGAAATTGAGTTATTTGTAGTGAGGTGGTTGGACCTAGAGTCTGTCATACAGAGTGAAGTATGTCAGAAAGAGAAAAACAAATACTGTATGCTAACATATATATGGAATCTAAGAAAAAAAAATGGCCATGAAGAACCTAGGGGCAAGACGGGATAAAGACACAGACCTACTAGAGAATGGACTTGAGGATATGGGAGGGGGAAGGGTAAGCTGGGACAAAGTAAGAGATTGATATGGACATATATACAGTACCAAATGTAAAATAGATAGCTAGTGGGAAGCAGCCACATAGCAAAGGGAGATCAGCTCTGTGCTTTGTGACCACCTAGGGGGGTGGGATAGGGAGGGTGGGAGCAAGACACAAGAGGGAGGGGATATGGGGATATGTGTATATGTATGGATGATTCACTTTGTTATACAGCAGAAGCTAATGCACCATTGTAGAGCAAATATACTCCAATAAAGATACTGAAAAAAACCTCATGAATAAGAAACATAGAAGAAAAGATTACTATGATGTTATGCCAACTTTAACCAAACAATTATGAAGACCTGGGCAAAAATGCCAGTAAATATACTAGATTATCTGTGCTATGTCTGAGATAATTGATAACATTGTGCCTCTGTGTTATGTGATAAACTACATTTAAGTAACAGGTTGCTTAGAATAAAAAGGGTTAGCTCTGACCACGTCATAAAGCTCTGGCATAGAGTCCAACGGGGGATATGAAAGTTTTGATATGAAAGCTATATACTAGCACTGGAGTCACAGTAAGGAAAGATTAATGGTCATATTCTTAAATTATTAACATGTATGATAATCTAAAATAAGAGAATATGCTTTTTAGGTGGTCGAATGAATATGCTTAGATTAAAACCATGCTATTAGGATATCCTTTGGTATGTCAAACTCAATAATGAGATGTGTCAAAAAATATTCCCTTTAGGTCTAATCCTATCTTTTTCCTCTTTCTCCTTTTTCTTTTCTCTCCAAAACAAGGTCCTTTTGACCCCAGAGACTTACTGAATATTGTTATTCCTCCTTTGAACACTCCCCCCAATCTGTATTCTTTCTGCGGAGTTGACAACTAATCTCATCTTTTATCACTATACCACACACTTTGATTTCTGTGTAGGTTTTTTAAGAATCTTTGATCTAACTATTTCTCCTGCCTTGATTATTCTGACTTTAGAATTCTCCTGTGGTTGACTTCCTGAGCTCCTCAAGGAGAACTTTATTTCAATACCAGTGCCTGCTTCCACCATTGTGGTCAATTACTAAACCATTATACTCTTTTACTTTCTTCATACCTCTTATTAATAGCCATTATTTTGAGTATTTTTAATGTTTATTTTCTGTTTCTTTTCACTGGGGTAAAGTTACAAACCTCACAAAACATTGTTAATAGTTTAATTCAGTCAATTACCTTTTTAAAGAGATGTAAATAATAAAGGGAAAAGCCTTTATATTTTCAAAAGCTGTTTCCATTTTTTCTGTGCTTCATTTCTTTGTGTAGATCTAGATTTTGATCTGGTATTGCCTTCCTTCTGCCCTTCCTTTTTTTATAGTACAGCTGTACTGGTGATGAAATCTTTCAGCACTTTTGTATCTGAAAAAGTATTTATTATTTCTTAGTTTTTTGAAGGATATCTTTGCTGGATATAGAATCCCAGATTGACAGTTTCCCCCATTATTTTCAAGATGTTACTTTCTGCATGCATCCTCAATGGGGCAAGACCACCCTCAAGGGAGTGAAAGTTTATTCTTGGGGTGGGGGGTCATATGAAATGATTTGTGTCTCTCAAAAGAGCCACAGTACATACAATATATATATAATTTTGAACAAATATCTGTATGTATACCTGTATATATTGAACAGATATACCTTACATCTGAAGTATTGAGATTTCATCAGGCAGGACTGATTAGGAAAAAATATATATTTAAAAAGTCTTCTGTGTGAGAGGGATAATGAAGACAAAGTGGAAGAACACTGCTCAATTGTCTTCCTACTTGCATCGTCCTGATAAGAAATCTGCTATCATCTCTATATATTTGCTCCTCTGTACTTCAGAGCAATATGATGTTATGATTTAAGGTAGTTTTCTTCATATTTATTTGCTTGGGATTTGTTGAGATTCTTAAATCTGTGGATTTATTATTTTCATAAAATTGGAAAAATTCTAGCCATTATTACTTCAAATATTTTCTGCCCTTCCCCTTTTTCAGGGACCCCAATCAGGCAACTTGAGAAGTTGTTCCACAGATTTTCTTTCTCTGTCTCATTTTGGATAGTTTCTTTAACTATCTTTTCAAGTTCACTAATCTTTTCTTCTCCATTATCTAATCTTCTATTAATTTCATGTGTGATTAAGATAATTATGTATGTGTGTGTATTCATTTGAGTAAAAAGAACAGAAGCATAAAATTTCATGTCTTAATAATGTTAATATTCAAACTTAGAAATTAACACATCCCTTCACAGAGGCCAAAAATTTCATGGAGAAATTTTGATGCAGATGGCTAAGTTTAGGGACACTAATTTAACTCATGAATTAATTACAGCCCTTCATTTGTTAAGCCATATTACAAACGAGATTCTAAATTCTATTCTAACGTGTGTTTAAGAAGAGTAAGTCCATCTTATCATAAACAATTCATTTAGACTTAAAGCTACATGTACATAAACAAATGATTAAAAGGTGATTTGATTTGAAATTTTAAAAAATATAATGCATACCATATGACCAAGATCTATTTGAAAAGAATAATGAAAATGAAAGCAAGTTATAAAAGTTGGATAGTGAGGCTAAGAAAATTATATCAATAATCCCTAGCTAAATAATATAATCACAAGTGGGAACTTCTTAGCATTTATAATGAAGAATAAAGTGAGGTGTGTGCCATTTGTCTTGTTTAAAAAATTATATTACTAAACCTATGAATCTATACATAAAAGTCATTGAGATCAAAGCAAATGATATCCTTAGAGTAGTTATATTTTTAAAAGCAGTGACTTTTCTCATGCATATTGCTTCTACAACATTGTCTAATTGCTACTACTCTAAAATGTAGGCTCATCAGAAGTACCACTGTCAGATGGTTTGTCTTCATGGTGAAACAAAATATGAAGAAACTCCAATGTGCATTTGACATAGCCCTTAGACCTATAATTTTTTTTAACTTTTTTGTTCTATATTGAAGCACTCTTATTAAAAGATATATATTATTGTTAATAACTTTGGTTTTGATGTAATTACATTTACATGATGTCCATGATACTAAAAGAAGTGTAGTGTCAGCACTCTGGATGGTGTTAGACCACCTATTTTCCATGACAAGAGAAAAGCGTTTATCCAAAATATATACTGAATACTTCATATCCAAGTAAGGAAGAAATGCAGCCATGAAGCACTCCTTAAAATTATAGGAAGTTACTTTGCTAGATAGAATTGCTAGCTCCATTCTTTCCTAACCTACATATAAATAATTCCTGTTAGTGGAGCTCTAAATAAAGAAGCACATGCTATATCAATCATTGCACAGATGGTATTGCATTTATTTTTGACCAATGTTTTTACTAAATAAAAGAGAGGTAACAAAGGCCGAAAATAAACTAATTAGATCAGAAATCTTCTTATTTCTTCCACAGGATATCAGACCAAGAGCTTTGTAAAAGAAGGAGCTGGTGTGAATTTTGAGGGGAGAGTTAACAGCTAATGGCTCTGCATTTTGGAGAACAAGTAACTACCTTTTGAACATGAGATAGACTATACTTTGGGAACAGCTTCTGCTACAATCATTCCCTTGATGTGTTTCTCTTTGAGAAGATGTGTTAGTTTGGGATACAAATTGAGGACAGAAGGTATACTCCTTTTTACTTTAAAAGAGGGATTATCACCAAAGCTCAAGCATGGATTTGACTTCTTAGTGAAATGTCTTTGTCCACTTCTTCAGGGGGATTGTTTTTATAGTAATTCATGTTGTGCTAATAAAATGACCTGGATTGTCATTACTGTTTTCAGGTGAGATTCTTGAGATTGGATTTCCAGGCTATTTAGCACTAAATAATTTCCAACTATAGTTGTAATCTGTTTAGACTTGTGAAATCTTAAATTACCATCCAGGTATAAATGAGCAAACATTTTATTAAAAAATGAAGAGCTTTATGACAATACCTTTCCTTGGAAAATGGAGCCACCTGAGCTTTTCTAATAGCTGGTGACATCCATTAGTGGTTTTCCCTGAAATTGAAAACATTTTCCATCTGTTCATACACACTCATTACAAAGTACTTAAGAGCCTATGGGATCACAAAGGCACGTTTTGGCAAATTACAAAATATCAAAATGAGTTATTGAAGAGGAAGCAATGACTATATAATAAGCGGCTCAAACCTGCAATTGTCAGGTTTTGTGTAAGAAAAGACATCTGTATGCTAAAATCTAGTTTACCTTTTAATACCTGGGACTCTTCCATTTGATAGAACTCATTTCTGTGCCTATGACCCCAATTTTTTCTTCTAAGGGAATCTGGGTAATTTTGTGGATTTTCAAAAATAAAAACTTTTTTTTCAGTCTTGAGAGAACTGCTATTTAATCGTTTCTCTTCAGAGGAACACATGGAAGCAATGGACTTAAATAAAGGCAGTAGAGGAATCAGACAAGCACCAAGAAAACTATTTTGATTGTCAGTTGACTAAATAATGGAAAATAAGCAGGGATAGTGATAGAGGCCCTTCATGTGAATGCCTTCAGGAAGAGAATACATAGCCATTTCTGCTGGATGCTAAAGACATTCTCTTGCCACATGGAAGTTCCAGATGAACTTTGGCAGATGTTTCAGTGATTTCTTTTTCTGCCTTATCCAATAATATATTAATAAAGTTCAACCTAAGGTGCAAAACAGAGCACAGCAGTAACAATCTCTGGGAGACAAGAGAAGTGAGGGCTTGGATGACAATATGAGAGCTGAAAATGAAGCAGAGACGAAACACAACATGGCTTCAAAAAGAAAACCTTATTTAGTTTGCAGTGTTTCCCAAGACTTATCTGCAAATATCTACATAGATATAAAACTACAGATATTTTCTCTTTTAAAATAACACGTTTTTATGTATTAGAATATTGTTTAAATACATATGTAAATAATGTTTATTTTTATAGCATTGTATAGGATGAATATTAAAATTTGATAAATGAAAGAAATGTTATTTAAGATTCAATCTTCCCAAGAAGAATTTATACTGCATGAATTCTTTATTAAGAACTGGAAAGAAAGGAAAGAAGGAAAAAAGGAAAGAAGGAAGGGGGAAGGGTGGAGGGAGGAATGGGAAATGGAGGGAGGGAAGAAAGAATGGAGAGAGGGAAAAAAGCAAATACTTATTAAGCAAATATATGAAATTGTAATACTATAATCTCTAGCATTCACCATTTAACATCATGCTTAAACAACTTTTCAGATGTTTTTAGAGACAGAAATCAAAATGAAACTGGAAGAAGAATCACAAAGAATTTTCAACACCATTTCTCAGTGTTGGGCTTTATGGTTGTTCCTAATCCAAGCCTCGTTAATTATAACAAATATTAGTTTTAATACTTTTACATTTTAATTTTCGTTTGCCAGCCAAATAGATTTTAATGGCCTTCAATATTATAGAATTAGTTCAAATTGTCTGTTAGAGAGCTAATTTGTCTGCTATCCCCAAAAACATTCCCTAAGAAAACAAAAAGTCAAAAGACTCTATAGTTAAATATGTAAGAACTCTCATCACAAAGTATTCGGAAGTTTTGATGTGTACAAGGAGTATTGGTTCATGAAAGTATCAATATTTTTGTGTTTCTCTCAAGATTCCTTTCCTTTTCTACACTAAACATTCAATATTCCCTTCTATTTTCTACACCCTTTCACCCATAATACTGTATCTAATATACCTTTCTACCACCCTGTTTTCCATACCACTCCTAAATTATTAATCAAAAGAGGAAATAAGAAAGAAACCAGAGACTTACAAGATGGCAGAAGAGTAAGACTTAGAGATCACCTTTCTCTCCACAAATATATCAGAAATACATCTACATGTGGAACAGCTCCTACAGAACACCTACTGAACGCTGGCAGAAGACCTCAGAACTTCCCAAAAGGCAAGAAACTCCCCCATGTACCTGGGTAGGGGAAAAGAAAAAAGAAAAAAACAGAGACAAAAGAATAGGGATGGGACCTGCACCACTGGGAAGGAACTGTGAAGGAGGAAAAGTTTCCACATGCTAGGAAGCCCCTTTACTGGCAGAGATGGGGGGTGGCAGGGGGGAAGCTTCAGAGCCACAGAGGAACGCGCAGCAACAGGGGTGCAGAGGGCAAAGTGGAGAGATTCCCACACAGAGGATCGGTGCCGACCAGCAGTCACCAGCCCGAGAGGCTTGTCTGATCACCCGCTGGGACGGGTGGGGGCTGGGAGTTGAGGCTTGGGCTTCGGAGGGCAGATCCCAGGGAGAGGACCGGGGTTGGCTGCGTGAACACAGCCTGATGGAGGCTAGTGCGCCACAGCTAGCCGGGAGAGATTCCGGGAAAAAGTCTGGACCTGCCTAACAGGCAAGAGACCATTGCTTCGGGGTGCGTGAGGAGAGGGGATTCAGAGCACCACCTAAAGGAGCTCCAGAGATGGGCGTGAGCCACAGCTAGCAGCACGGACCCCAGAGGTGGGCATGAAATGCTAAGGCTGCTGCTATAGCCACCAAGAAGCCTGTGTGCAAGCACAGGTCACTATCCATACCTCCCCTCCTGGGAGCCTCTGCAGCCCACCACTGCCAGGGTCCCGTGATCCAGGGACAACTTCCCTGGGAGGACACACAGCAGGCCTCAGGCTATTACAACAGCACGCTGGCCTCTGCCACCACAGGGTCGCATCATATTCCATACCTCTCCCTACCCCCCCTCCACCCACCCCCCACCCCCCCCAGCCCCCCACCCCCCGCCTGAGTGAGCCAGAGGCTCCTAATCAGCTGCTACTTTAACCCCGTCCTGTCTGAGGGAAGAACAGAGGCCCTCAGGCGACCTACACACAGAGGCAGGGCCAAATCCAAAGCTGAACCCCAGGAGCTGTGCAACCAAAGAAGAGAAAGGGAAATCTCTCTCAGCAGCCTCAGGAGCAGTGGATTAAATCTCCACAATCAACTTGATGTACCCTGTATCTGTGGAATACATGAATAGACAACAAATCATCCCAAAATTGAGGCGGTGGACTTTGGGAGCAATGATATATATATATATATATATATATATATATATATATATATTTCCTTTATATCTTTTCGTGAGTGTGTATGTGTATGCTTCCTTGTGTGATTTTGTCTGTATAGATTTGCTTTTATCAATTGTACTAGGGTTCTGTCTGTCGGGTTTTTTTTTTTTTTTTTTTTTAGTATAGTTCTTAGCGCTTATTATCTTAGGTGGATTTGTTTTCTGGTTTGGTTGTTCTCTCTTTTTTTTTTTAAATTATTTTTAATTTTTTTATTCTTATAATTATTTTTTATTTTAGCAACTTTTTCTTTCTTTCTCTTCCTTTCTTCCTTCTTTCCTTTCTTTCTTTCTTTCCCTCCGTTCCTCCCTTCCTTCCTTCCTTCCTTCCTTTCTTCCTTTCTTTCTTTCTTTCTCTCTCCCTTTTCTTCTGGACCCAGGTGTCAGGCCTGTGCCTTTGTGGTTGGAGAGCCAAGTTCAGAGCATTGGTCCACCAGAGACCTCCCAGCTCCACATAATATCAAACGGTGAAAGCTCTCCCAGAAATCTCCATCTCAATGCTAAGACCCAGCTCCACTCAATGACCAGCAAGCTAAAGTGCTAGACACCCTAGGCCAAGTAATTAGCAAGACAGAAACACAATCCCACCCATTAGCAGAGAGGCTGACTAAAATCATATTAAGTTCACAGACACCCAAAAAGACACCACCACATGTGGTTCTGCCCACCAGAAAAACAAGATCCAGCCTCATCCACCAGAACACAGGCACCAGTCCCCCCACCAGGAAGCCTACATAACCCACTGAACCAGACTAACCTACTGGGGGCAGACACCAAAAATAATGGGAACTACAAACCTGCAGCCTGCAAAAAGGAGACCACAAGCACAATAAGTTAAGCAAAATGAGAAGACAAAGACACTCAGAGCAGATGAAGGAGCAAGGTAAAAACCCACCTGACCAAACAAAGAGGAAATAGGCAGTCTACCGGAAAAAGAATTCAGAGTAATGATAGAAAAGATGATCCAAAATCTTGGAAATAGAATGGAGAAAATAAAAGAAACACTAACAAAGACCTAGAAGAACTAAAGAGCAAACAAACAATGATGAACAACACCATAAGTGAAATTTAAAATTCTCTAGAAGGAATCAATAGCAGAATAACTGAGGCAGAAGAACGGATAAGTGACCTGGAAGACAAAATAGTGGAAATAACTGCTACAGAGCAGAATAAAGAAAAAAGAATGAAAAGAACCGAGGACCATCTCAGAGACCTCTGGGACAACATTAAACACACCAACATTCGAATTATAGGAGACCCAAAAAAAGAAGAGAAAAAGAAAGGGTCTGAGCTAATATTTCAAATATTATAGTTGAAAACTTCCTTAACACGGGTAAGGAAATAGTCAGTCAAGTCCAGGAAGCACAGAGAGTCCCATAGAGGATAAATCCAAGGAGAAACACGCCAAGACACATATTAATCAAACTATCAAATATTAAATACAAAGAAAAAATATTGAAAGTAGCAAGGGAAAAACAACAAATAACATACAAGGGAATCCCCATAAGGTTAACAGCTAATCTTTCAATAGAAACTCTGCAAGCCAGATGGGAGTGGCAGGACATATTTAAAGTGATGAAAGGGAAAAACCTACAACCAAGATTACCCTAACCAGCAAGGATCTCATTCAGATTCGATGGAGAAATTAAAACCTTTACAGACAAGCAAAAGCTAAGAGAATTCAGCGCCACAAAACCAGCTTTGCAAACCAGCTTTGCAATTTGTTGTAGCTGTACAACAAATGCTAAAAGAACTTCTCTAGGCAGGAAACACAAGAGAAGGAAAAAACCTACAATAACAAATCCAAAACAATTAAGAAAATGGTAATAGGAACATACATATCGATAATTACCTTAAGTGTAAATGGATTAAATGCTGCAACCAAAAGACATAGACTGGCTAAATGGATACAGAAACAGGACCTGTATATATGCTGTCTACAAGAGATCCATTTCGGACCTAGAGACACATACAGACTGAAACTGAGGGGATGGGAAAACATATTCCATGCAAATGGAAATCAAAAGAAAGCTGGAGTAACAATTCTCATATCAAACAAAATAGATGTTAAATAAAGACTATTACAAGAGACAAAGAAGGACACTACATAATGATCAAGGGATTAATCCAAGAAGAATACATAACAATTGTTAAATATTTATGCACCCAACAGGGGAGCACCTCAATACATAAGGTAAATGCTAACAGCCAAAAATGGTGAAATTGACAGTAACACAATCATAGCAGGGGACTTTAGCACCCCACTTTTACCAATGGACAGATCATTCAATATGAAAATAAATAAGGAAAGAGAAACTTTAAATGATACATTAAACAAGATGGATTTAATTGATATTTATAGGATATTCCATTCAAAAAACAGAGAATACACTTTCTTCTCAAGTGCCATGGAACATTCTCCAGGATAGATCATATACTGGGTCACAAATCAAGCCTTGGTAATTTAAGAAAATTGAAATCATATCCAGTATCTTTTCTGACCACAATGTTATGGGACTAGATATCAACTACAGGAAAAAAATCTGTAAAAAATACAAACACATGGAGGCTAAACAATACACTACTTAATAATGAAAAGATCACTATAGAAATCAAAGAAGAATTCAAAAAATACCTAGAAACAAATGACAATAAAAACACGATGACCCAAAACCTATGGGATGCAACAAAAGCAGTTGTAAGAGGGAAGGTTATAGCAATACAATCCCACCTCAAGAAACAAAAAAACACCTCAAGTAAAAAACCTAACCTTACACCTAAAGCAATTAGAGAAAGAACAAAAACCACCAATGTTAGCAGAAGGGAAGAAATCATAAAGATCAGATCAGAAATAAATGAAAAAGAAATGAAGGAAACTATAGCAAAGATCAACAAAACCAAAAGCTGGTTCTTTGAGAAGATAAACAAAATAGATAAACCATTAGCCAGACTCATCAAGAAAAAAAGGGAGAAGAATCAAATTAATAGAATTAGAAATGAAAAAGGAGAAGTAACAACTGACACTGCAGAAATACAAAGGATCATGAGAGATTACTACAAGCAACTCTATGCCAATAAAATGGACAACCTGGAAGAAATGGACACATTCTTAGAAAAGCACAACCTTCTGAGACTGAACCAGGAAGAAATAGAAAATATAAACAGACCAATCAAAATACTGAAATTGAGACTGTGATTAAAAATCTTCCAACAAACCAAAGCCCCGGACCAGATGGCTTCACAGCCAAATTCTATAAAACAATTAGAGAGGGGTAACACCTATCCTCCTGAAACTCTTTCAAAATATAGCAGAAGGAGGAACATTCACAAACTCATTCTACGAGGTCACCATCACCCTGATACCAAAACCAGACAAAGATGTCACAAAGAAAGAAAACTACAGGCCAATATCACTGATGACCATAGATGCAAAAATCCTCAACAAAATTCTAGCAAACAGAATCCAACAGCACATTAAAAGGATCATACACCATGATCAAGTGGGGTTTATCCCAGAAATGCAAGGATTCTTCAATATAGGCAAATCAATCAATGTGATACACCATATTAACAAATTGAAGGAGAAAAACCATATGATCATCTCAATAGATGCAGAAAAAGCTTCTGACAAAATTCAACACCACTTATGATAAAAACCATCCAGAAAGTAGGCATAGAGGGAACTTACCTCAACATAATAGAGACCATATATGACAAAACCACAGCCAACATCATTCGCAATGGTGAAAAACTGAAACCATTTCCATTAAGATTAGGAAGAAGACAAGGTTCCCCAC
Organism: Grampus griseus; assembly: GCF_964374135.1. Taxonomy (NCBI): domain Eukaryota; kingdom Metazoa; phylum Chordata; class Mammalia; order Artiodactyla; family Delphinidae; genus Grampus; species Grampus griseus. The sequence goes on from NC_138997.1 coordinate 66,866,874, forward strand.
TCTCACCACTATTATTCAACATAGTTTTGGAAGTTTTAGCCATAGCAATCAGAGAAGAAAAAGAAACAAAAGGTATCTAAATAGGAAAAGAAGAAGTAAAGCTGTCACTGTTTGCAGATGACATGATACTATACATAGGGAATCCTAAAGACCCTACCAGAAAACTACTAGAGGTAATCAATGAATTTCGTAAAGTGGCAGGATACAAAATTAATGCACAGAAATCTCTTGCATTCCTATATACTAATGGTGAAAAAGCTGAAAGAGAAATTAAAGAAACACTATCATTTACCATTGCAAGAAAAAGAAAAAAATACCCTGGAATAAACCTACCTAAGGAGACAAAAGACCTGTATGCAGAAAACTGTAAGACACTAATGAAAGAAATTAAAGAAATACAAACAGATGGAGAGATATACCATGTTCTTGGATTGGAAGAATCAACACTGTGAAAGTGACTATTCTACCCAAAGCAATGTACAGATTCAAAGCAATCCTTATCAAAGGACCAATGGCATTTTTCACAGAACTGGAACAAAAAATTTCACAATTTGTATGGAAACACAAAAGACCCTGAATAGCCCAAGCAATCTTGAGAAAGAGAAACGGAGCTGGAGGAATCAGACCTCCAGACCTCAGACTATACTACAAAGCTACAGTAATCAAGACAGTATGGTACTGCCACAAGAACAGAAATATAGATCAATGCAACAGGATAGAAAGGCCAGAAGTAAACCCACGCACATACGGTCAACTTATTTTTGATAAAGGAGTCAAGAATATACAATGGCGAAAAGACAGCCTCTTCAGCAAGTGGTGTTGGGAAAACTGTACAGCTACATGTTAAAGAAGGCAATTAGAACACTCTTTAACACCATACACAAAAATAGATTAAAGACCTAAATGTAAGGCCAGACACTATAAAACTCTTAGAGGAAAACATAGGCAGAACACTCTATGACATAAACCACAGCAAGATCCTTTTTGACCCACCTCCTAGAGAAAAGGAAATAAAAACAAAAATAAACAAATGGGACCTAACGCAACTTAAAAGCTTTTGCACAGCAAAGGAAACCATAAACAAGACAAAAAGACAACCCTCAGAATGGGAGAAAATATTTTCAAATGAAGCAACTGACAAAGGATTAATCTCCAAAATTTACAAGCAGCTCATGCAGCTCAATATCAAAAAACAAACAGCTCAATCCAAAAATGGGCAGAAGACCTAAATAGTCACTTCTCCAAAGAAGATATACAGATTGCCAACAAGCACATGAAAGAATGCTCAACATCACTAATCACTAGAGAAATCAAATCAAAACTACAATGAGGTATCATCTCACACCAGTCAGAATGACCATCATAACAAATGTACAAACAATAAAAGCTGGAGAGTGTGTGGAGAAAAGCATACCCTCTTGCACTGTTGGTGGGAATGTAAATTGATACAGTCACTATGGAGAACAGTATGGAGGTTCCTTAAAAAACTAAAAGTAGAACTACCATATGACCCAGCAATCCCACTACTGGGTATATACCCTGAGGAAACCATAATTCAAAAAGGGTCATGTATCACAATGTTCACTGCAGCACTATTTACAATAGCCAGGACAGGGAAACAACCTAAGTGTCCATCGACAGATGCATGGATAAAGAAGATGTGGCACATATATACAATGGAATATTACTCAGCCATAAAAAGAAATGAAATTGAGTTATTTGTAGTGAGGTGGATCGACCTAGAGTCTGTCATACAGAGTGAAGTATGTCAGAAAGAGCAAAACAAATACCATATGCTAACATATATATATATATATATATATAGAATCTAAAAAAATATTAATATGGTTATGAAGAACCTAGAGGAAGGACAGGAGTAAAGATGCAGACGTGGAGAATGGACTTGAGGACACAGGGAGGGGGAAGGGTTAGCTGGGAGGAAGTGAGAGAGTGGCATGGACTTATATATACTACCAAATATAAAATAGATAGCTAGTGGGAAGCAGCCTCATAGCACAGGGAGATCAGCTCAGTGCTTTGTGACCACCTAGCGGGGTGTGATAGGGAGAGTGTGAGGGAGACACAAGAGGGAGGAGATATGGTGATATATGTATGTGTATAGCTGATTCAATTTGTTTTAAAGCAGAAACTAACACACCGTTGTAAAGCAACTTTACTACAATAAAGATGTTAAAGAAAAAAAGAAACCAGTTGCTTGAGTAGTCATTAATATATCAGTGTTTGCATTATATAGGCAGTCTAATCTACGTGGTACATTCTTGTAATGAGGCATCTCCCTCATTTATTTAAAAAAGTACTATATGGCATACATACAACTGTGAATAAGAAGAAATATTTTCTGATGAAATCTGCTTTGAGTATTTTCAGGAACATTAACTTTTAAAACCTGAGGATGATTTTATCAATACTTAAAATAAGATCATTAAACAGAGGTAACACTGCCTCCACACTGAAATGGAGATTTCAGCCCTAAATTCAGTGCTGAATAGAATCTTTTTCCAGTTTGTAGTAAATGCCTTATAAAGTTTTGTAGTACTAATATCAACTCTTATTCAGTGGAAGACAGCTCAGTATCATTCAAAGTGGACAATACTAAGTACTATGTATTTTGAGGCCATATTCTTTTACATATTTTAAATTATAAAATATATTTGACTTCAAATTGAATTCAGTAGTAAAGTTGCAAAAATCGGTATAATCATATAAATTCTGTCTTTATCAGCTGTGATGACAAATACAGTCTGTATGCTAAAGGCTTAAATGGCATCGAACTGAGCTTGATGGCAGTCGGGCAGGGGACTAACAAGAATAAAGTAGCAAGCCCAAAAGAAATTCAAGCCACTTCTAAATCCACAAACTACTTGTTTGGCTTGCATCAGCATGCTTTTGTAAATTCTAAGCATAATTGTCGCAGACAAATGTTAGTGTTGTCTTAGCTTCTTAGAACAAGGAACAGCAGGAGGTACAGATTAAGGGGAGCTATTGATACATAGGGGTGGGCTGAATACATTTCATACATTAGCAGGCCAAGTACATATATGTAAACCTAGTGTTTCTGAGAATGGTTTTAAAGCTGCAGTATTTATATATATATATATATATATATATATATATATGTATATATATATATAAAGCTGCAGTATATATATATATTTATATATATATATAAAGCTGCAGTATATACACACACACACACACACACACACACACACACACACACATATAAATGTTTTTATTTCCTTAGACAATAAGATGGGCTAGTGAGATAGTTCCAGGAGAGGAAGGGGTCAGGAAAAGTCTTTTTTTTTTTAATTATTTTTTTTTACAGTAGGTCCTTGTTAGCTACCTGTTTTAAATATAGCAGTGTGTACACATCAATCACAAACTCCCAACCTATCCCTCCCTGTTATCCTTCCCCCTGGTAACCATAAGTTCATTCTCTAAGTATGTATGTATGTGTATATATATATATATATATATATATATCAACATTATTAAACAGAAGAGGGCAAGTATTCAAGATAATTAAAGTGAATGACACACTTTAACAGAATAAACCTGAGCCAAAAATTTTTGATGTCAGATATGCTCTTTTTGATGCTGCATAAGTATACATTAGAATATTTTTTTTCTGTAATGAAATAGGTCCCGTTAAATAAAACCCAGATATCTTTAAGATTTTCTATTGAAACACCCAAGCTTTACTTTCAATATTCTTCAAGGCATGGTAAGCACATTTCTGAAGCATAGAGAAATAGATTAATGGATACAGACAACTTTAATTAAGCATCAACAATAAATATTTACTGCTCAATTGTACATTTGTGAAGATCAAATGTAAAATGCTTTGAATTTTTAAAAGACCAAGTTTCAAGTCCAAGATTAATTACTTACAGTTTGTGGGAATTCAGAGAAGTAAATTAAACCCTTCAGATTAAAATTTGGGCATTATAATAATTATCACATACAGTGGTTGTGAAAATGATATGATCTTCAAGTATTGCCTAAGTCACTAGTAATTGTTTTTATTCAAGGGATTATAAATGTTGAGTAATAAAATCAGGATAAATAAAACATTTGTGCTTGAAGATGTTTGTTTATCTGACTTTTTTCTTAAAGTAGGCAAAGTACAGTTAATAAGGAAAACTATTAAAACTATTGTTTGTGTGATGTAGCAAAGAACACAATTTAAGCATGATCTTTTATAGGCAATGGAAAACATGATCTCTTTAAGGGCAGCAGGCAGCAATAAAGCATTAAAGTTAGGAAAATGAAAGCTTTTGATGAAGTAGAAGGAAAGTGTCAACTATGAAGAAAAATAAACACTATCTTGTCTAATTAAAAAATACACGTGATAAGTAGTGACAAACTCTATTTTTAAAACAGCCAAAATATAGGACTACAGATTTTGAAAATCACCTCTAATTGTTTAAACTTAGTTGTGATGAGACACATCATAGCTACCACAAAAAAGGGATTTTCTAATAAGATTTTTTGTTACATTTTTCTCTCAGCAATAGTAATAATAACAAATATTACCACATAATGAATGAATGAAGGTATTAAATGAAAACCACTATTCTTTGGAAACTTACTTTACATACCCATTTTTTAAATCACATATATCACACACCAACTCAATGCAACATTAACTAATATTTATAATTATGACAGCAGGGAAAGTCATTAAAACTACTCAATGATAACCTATATGAGAAAAGATTCTAAAAAAGAATGAATATATGTATAAGAAGTATAACTGAATCACTTTGCTGTACACCTGAAACTAACACAACATTTTAAATCAACTATACTTCAATAAAATTACCAAAAAAAAAAAAAAAAAGACTCTACAATGGAAAAAGAAAATCTGCTAATTCTCTTCCTGTTAAACTAAGTATGTTTGACCAAGTTCATTGGATGGTTCAGAGAAGGCACTGGCCCACAGACCATATGGCCTGCAGAGATTTTTTAAAAAGGAAATAAACCGTATTATAAATACTTCTGTGACATAAAAAAGTGATTTTGAAAAATTTTAGGTGTCACGCTCATTGCTATCCAAAAATAGAACTGTCTACTGCTTTTTAAAAAACTATTTTAATATGCCTAGTTAAGAGAACAGAAATTTAATGTTAGAGAATAAAAATATCAAATGTTGAGCTATTAAGGAAAAGGAAAATGTTGAGCAATTTAAGGAAAAGAACCAGGATTTTGAGTTCAGCTGACTTGATTCCATTCTTGGTTTTGTCTCTGTTAAAGAAAAAAATTATTCTACACTTGTTAAAATGGTAAGGCAAACTTTATTCCAGACTATTGTGATAGGTGTCAAGACTATAGCAATAGAGGAGAGAGACTGAGCTCTACCCTGAATACAATAAGGAAAAGGGAACACAGTAGAGGAGCAGGTTGGTGGTGGCTGTTGGTGGATGGAAAATTTCTAAGAGGAGACATTAAGAGTAAGGGGAATTCTTGCTAAAGTGACTTGGGATTTTTGCTGAAGGCAGGCCAATGTGGGGCATGAGGAATTTGATCAGATATAGAGGATAGAGGATTCTCTCTAAACTGGCTTAACAGGGTTCTCACTAAAATTGGACTATGCAGGCCTAGCAGGACTGGGGCCACAGTTTGGTCTGGTTGAGAAGAGGGCTTGGAGGAGCTGAATAAAGTTTAGTCAAGGAGAGTCTTTTTCACCACTTATCAGCTGTGTGACCTTCTTAATTTGCCATAACTTTTTAAGCATCAAATTCCACAGCAGCAAAACTGGGGCAATATCGATTTCATGAAGTTGTTACGGGGCAGTTTCTTTGGTACTTGTGTTGGCATGCTGGTCCAGCTAGGCATACAGCTTTCCCACACCTGGATTCCACAAGTTCTTAGGCTGGATTTGAGTCAAGAGAAGAGAGATTCTTCTGACCACAGCACCTTACTTCCACAAGAATTTTAATGAAACATTTTTAACCCTCCAGCTTTAGTATTTACAGTTGTTAATATTTTCAAAGATAGAAACCCAACACGATATTTTAAACTCCAGAGACTTAGTGTATATCTCACAGTTGCCCAAAGGTAATGGTAACTTAAATTTCAGTTTTCTACTGAATGAGAAAAAGATTAAGATTCCATTAGGAAAAATGTATTGTATTTCATCTCATCTTCATGAGTTTATAAATGAGTTGAAACACTAAATGATGGTGGAAGAAGTACAATGTTAGGGAACAAAGCAAGCTTGTCTTACACGAACAATGTCAAGTCTTAACAAAGTAAAATTAAGGAAGAAAGGTGAGCATACAGTTTTTCTGTGTCACCTCCTGGTCACCATTCATAGGAACTCTCATTAGACTCTCCTTTCACTGAGGAATCAGTGTGAAAGAACACTCAACATGCATGTGTGTATATGTTTTCATCCATCTGTCATGTATTATATTTTAAAAAGTCATTTTGTTTTCTGAAAACAAAGTCTGGACTAGATGCTTTCAAGCTGACTTTGTAGAGTATAAAATAAAGATATGTAGGTCTCAAGACATCCCATTTTTTAAGGGTAAAACTCTATATTATTTTACCTTCAAATAAAGATTTTATTCTATATTACTTTATTCTTACACAGTAATAGACAAAAAATTAAATTTTATATAAATGTGTATATCTAGCATTTTAAACAATTTATGGCATTTTGCAAATGAGTGAAAGAATTTATCCATGAGAAAGCAAAGTTTTGAGAATATTGTTTTTCTTAATTTTATATATCTAACTTTTTCTCATCTAAACCAATTTTTGACACATGAATAATGGTTAGTAAAATACTGGTTTTATGAATTTGAATGTTATTTTATCTATAAGTTATTATTATCTAAAAGTGGAGATATCTGTAATACAAATTTTCAACAAAGATTTCCTCAACATTCTCTGTCAGGTTGGGAGAGAGGAAAATTCTAGTAAATAGAGAAATCTTTACCGTCTATTCCCGATCCAATAGTTCAGCTCAAGTAAAAACGCTACCTTTTCTTCTAAATTTCTACGATAGTACTCACATTTTAAATAGTTTTTAAAAAGATTAATTCTCTAATTCCTGTGAATTTATGAAAGATAATAACAATGAGAACAATTACTACCTACTGACTACTTACCATGTTCTAGTCACAGTATTGTACTTACGGTATTCATTTTCCCCCCAAATATCTATATGATAGGTAATATTATTTTTATCTTACAGGTGTGGAAATTTCAGCTTACTACACATAAGAAACTTACCCGAGACTGCATAGTAGCCAGGTGGTGAAGTAAAGATTTTAACAAATGTCTAGGTCATTCTTGAGCTCTCTCTTTCCACTATGTAAAACAGCTTTTATAGCTATAACTTTATAGTTAATTCAGCTTCTGCTGACCAAATTATTAATGTCCGAGAAAACAACTTATAGTTTTACCCTTGAAAAGTTCTTGTTTTTGTTTTTGCGTTTTGGTTCTTCTGAGGGGTTAATTATTAAGTGAAGCAAGCAAATAGCTTCAGGCAGAAAAGAAAAGAAACTGATATTTTATTCCCAGGAACAAATTAAAAACCCACACTCTCCCTTTGTCACAATGTGCTTCAGTACAGCTTTCTAGCTCAAAAATAAAAGAATAATAAATGTCCTGGATAAAATTCTAACCTGAGGTGATTATTCTGGCTAAACAGGACTTTGGGTCTTGCCTGTGCCTTAAGAAAGGGATCTTAAATTTCTGATGAATGGTTATAGAACCTGCAATGGTGCCCAGTTAGCAGATAATTGATGCTTTCCAAAGAAACCAATAGCAGAACAGAGAAAGAAATGCACTTAAAAAAAAAAAAAAAAAGATTCCTAGAGTGGCCAAGATGGCAGAGTAGGAAGATCCCGAGCTCACCTCCTCCCACAGGCACTCTAAAATTATAACTATTTACAGAGCAACTATTGATGAAAAAGGCAGAAGACTAGCAGAAAAGATCTTCTACTACTAAAGATATAAAGAAGGAACCACAATGAGACAGGTAAGAGTGCTGAAGTTGCGGTATACTCAAGACCCATATACCTGGGTGGGTGACCCACAAATGGGAGGATAATGACAATTTCAGAGAGTCTCCCTAAGGAGCAAGAGATGTCAGCCCTACATCAAGCTCTCTAGCCCAGGGGTCCTGCACCAGGAAGATGAGATCTCAGAACATGTTATGAAGGCCAGTGGAGCTTACTCTCAGGAGACGCAGAGGGCTATGGGAAATAGAGATTCTACTGCTAAAGGGTACACACAAAATCTCACACACTCTGGACCCAGAGCAGAAACAGTAGTTTAAAAGGAGCCTGGGTGAGACCCACCTGCTGATCTCGGAGAGCCTCCTGTAGAGGCAGGATGAAACTGGAGCTCACCATAGGGATATAGACACTGGCAGCATCCATCTTTGCGAGCTTATTCTACCGCAAGGACGCTGGTGCTGACAAGCACCATTTTGGAATCTTCCCTCTAGCTTATTAGTGATGGGACCCAGCCCTGCCCACCAGCCTGTTGGCACCAGTATTGGGATGCCTCAGGCCAAGCAGCTAACTGGGCAGGGACACATCTCTACCTAACAGCAGGCCAACTGCCCTAAGACCCTCTGAGCCCACAGACATTTTGGGACATGGTCCTGTCCACCATAAAGCCCTAGGACCAAGCCCTGCATACCAGAGCACCAGCAATAGTCCTCGAACCGCCCAGGGACCACACAGTCAGATGTTGGGACCCACTCCCACCCACCAGCAAGATGACACTAACTTCAGGAACCCCAGGGCCCTGCAGCCAGCAGCAATACCCTGGCTATACCTACCAGTGGGCAGGCACTAGCCCTGAGACCATCACAGTCCCTCAGTCTGTCATGTGAGGAAATAGCCCTCCCACCAGCAGAATGGCACCAGCCCCAGGACACCCGGGACCCAGTCCCACCCACCAGCTGACCAACACCAGCTCTGAGACACCTTGAGTCTTTCAGCCAGCAGCCCCAGGATCTGCCCAACCCACCAGTAGGCCAACACCAACTTTGGAAACCCCAGGACCCTGCAGCCAGAAACCCTGGGACCTAGATCCATTCACAACTGGCCCGGGACTAGCTCTGGGACACCCTGTGCCCCAGCCCCACCCACCAGCAGGCTGCCACTTGTTTTGAGACACCTTGGACACCTCAGCCGGCTGCCCCAGGATCCAGTCCCACTCACCAGCAGACTGACATCAGCTTTGGGACTCCCCAGACTCAGCAGCTAGCCATGTCAGGAACCAGTCCCACCCACTAGCAGGCTGATATAGATCCAGGGTCCCCAGCCCTGCACTACCCACTCTGGAACCTGGCTACACCCACCAGCAGGCCAGCACTAGCCCTGGGAACCCCCAAGGATCTGCAGCCAACTGCTTCATGACCTGACCCAACCCATCTGTGACCGGCAGTCTCCACACGAGTCAGAGCCTGGCAATCAACCAGACTGGGGGTCAGCCATGCCTATCAGACCACCCATAGTAGTCAGCTTGCTACAACAGAAGGACCCATGCAGCGCACATATGGGACACACCTAGAACATATAGCTCTGGTGTCAGAGAGGAGTGCCCTGCTGGGACACACAGGACATCTCCTACAAAAGGTCACTTCTCCAAGGTTGAGAAACTTAACCAGCTCACCAAACATAGAAATAAAAGCAGCAAATTAGGCAAATTGAGGCGACAGAAGAATACGTTCCAAATGAAGGAATACGATAGAACCCAAGATGAAGAATGAAGTAGAGGGACTTCCCTGGTAGCACAGTGGTTAAGAATCTGCCTGCCAATGCAGGGGACACAGGTTCGAGCCCCGGCCCAGAAAGATCCCATATGCCACAGAGCAACAAAGCCTGTGCGTCACAACTACTGAGCCTGCACTCTAGAGCCCACAAGCCACAACTACTGAGCCCATGAGCCACAACTACTGAAGCCCGTGTGCCTAGAGCCTGTGCTCCACAACAAGAGAAGCCACTGCAATGAGAAGCCCACACACCACAATGAAGAGTAGCCCCCTCTCACTGCAACTAAAGAGAAAGCCCGCATTCAGCAATGAAGCCCCAATGCAGCCAAAAATAAATAAATTTATAATTAAAAAAAAATGAAGTAGAGATAAGCAGTCTACCTGATAAAGAGTTGAAGGTAATGATCATAAAGATGCTTCAAAGAACTCAGGAGAAGAATGGATGAAAAGAGTGAAAAATTAGAAGTTTTAACAAAGAGTTATAAATATAAAGAAGAACCAAATATATAAGAAGAATATGATAAGATTATGTAGATTAGATGATGTAGAGAAATGGATCAGAGATCTGGAAGCCAGAACAGTGGAAATCACTGAAGCTGAACAGAAAAAAGCAAAAAGAATAAAAATAAGGACAGTTTAAAAGACCTCTGAGGAAAGATCCAGCATACTAACATTCATATTATAGGGGTCCTAGAAGGAGAAGAGAGAGAGAAAGGTGCAGAGAACATATTTAAAGATATAATATCTGAAAACTTCCTTAACCTGGGAAAGGAAACAAATATCCAAGTCCGGTAAGCACAGAGATACAAACAAGATCAGCCCAAAGAGGACCACATCAAGACACACTGTAATTAAAATGGCAAAAATTAAAAATAAAGAGAGAGGGACTTCCCTGCTCTCAAATTCCCCTTTGATGAATTTAATATTCATCAAATCAGTGGTTAAGAATCCGCCTGCCAATGTAGGGGACATGGGTTCGAACCCAGGTCCAGGAAGATCCCACATGCCAAGGAGCAACCAAGCCCATGTGCCACAATTACTGAGCCCATGTGCCACAACTGAAGCCTGCATGCCTAGAGCCCGTGTTTCACAAGAGAAGCCACCATGCACCACAATGAAGACCCAATGCAGCCAAAAATAAATTAATTAATTAAAAAAAATAAATAAAGAGAGAATATTAACAGCAGAAAGGGAAAAGCAAAAAAGTTACCTACAAGGGAACTCCCATAAGTCTATAAGCTGAATTTTCTACAGCAACCCTGCAGGCCAGAAGGAGTGGAATTATATATTTAAAGTGATGAAAGGGAAAACCCTACAACCAAGAATATTCTATTCAGCAAGAATTTCATTCAAATTTGATGGAGAGATTAAAAGTTTTAGAAACAAAAAAAGCTAAAAGAGTTCACCAAACCAGCTTTACAAGAAATGTTAAAGGGACTTCTTTAAGCAAAAAAGAAAAGGCCACCACTAGATACATGAAAAGGAAAAAGTTTATTGGTAAAGGCAAATATACAGTAAAAGTAGTAAATCAACCATGTACGAAGCTAGTAGGAAGACTAAAGACAACAGTAGTAAAATCTATAACCTCAATAAGTAGCTAAGGGATACACAAAAGAAAGACATATAAAATATGATGTCAAAAACAGTAACTGTGAGGGGGAGGTGAGTAAAAATACACAGTTCTTAAAATGTGTTTGAAAATAAAATAATCATCTACATACACACACACACACACACACACACACACACATAAATTGCTAAATATAAACCTCATGGTAACCACAAACAAAAAATGTATAATAGATAATACACAAAAAAGACAAAGGAATCCAAACATAATACTAAAGATATTCATCAAATCACAAGGAAAAAAGACAAAAAAAGAAAAAAGGAACAAAAAAGAACTAAAAAATCAACCCCAAACAATAAAATGGCAATAAGTTTATACCTATCAATAATTACTTTAAATGTAATTGGACTAAATGCTTCAGTCAAAAGATATAGAGTGCCTGAGTGGATATAAAAGCAAGGACCATTTATATGCTGTCTACAAGAGACTCATTTTAGATCTAAAGACACTAAAAGTGAGGGTATGAGAAAAGGGTCACTGACTAAATCAAAGAAGAAATTAAAAAATACCTTGAGACAAATGAAAACAATTAAACAACAATCCAAAATCTATGGGATGCAGCAAAAAAAGTTCTAAGACAGATGTTGTTATTGAAACAAGCCCACCTCAGGAAACAAGAAAATCACAAATAAACAACTTAACCTTACTAAGGAACTAGAAAAAGAAGAACAAACAAAACCCAGTGAGTAGAAGGAAAGAAATCATAAAGATCAGAACAGAAATTTTTTAAAAAGGGACTAAAAAGCAATAGAAAAGATCAATGAAACTAAGGGATGGTTCTTTGAAAAGGTAAACAAAATTGGTAAACCTTTAGCCAGACTCATCAAGAAAAAATGAGAGAGGGCCCAAATCAATAAAATCACCAATGAAAAATAAGTTATGATTGACACCACAGAAATACAAAGAATTATGAGATTACTACGAACAATTATGTATCAATAAAATGGACAACCTAGAAGAAATGGACAAATTCCTAGAAATGTACAATCTCTCAAAGACTGAACCAGGAAGAAATAGAAAATATGAACAGACCAACACCAGTAATAAAATTGAATCAGTAATTAAAAAAAAAAAAAAAAGAAAAGAAAAACTCCCAACAAACAAAAATCCAGGACCAGACAGTTTCACAATTGAATTCTATCAACATTTAAAGAGTTGTTAACACCTATCCTTCTCAATCTATTCCAGAAAATTGCAGAGGAAGGAACACTTCTGAATTAATTCCATGAGACCAGCATCACCTTGATACCAAAACTGGACAAAGACACTACAAAAAAGAAAATTATAGGCCAATATCACTGATAAGCATAGATGCAAAAATCCTTAACAAAATATTAGCAAACTGAATTCAACAATACATAGAAGGAATTATGCACCAGGATCAGCTGAGGTTTATCCCAGGATGCAAGGATGGTTCAATATCTGTAAATAAATCACATTTACTAATTGAAAAATAAAAATCCTATGATCATCTCAACAGATGCAAAAAAAGGTTTTGGCAATATTCAATATCTATTTATAAAAATTCTCCATGAAGTGGATATAGAGGGAAAATACCTCAACATCATAAAGACTATATATGACCAGTCCACAGCTAGTATCACTCTCAATAGTGAAATGCTAAAAGCACTTTCTCTAATATCAGGAACAAGAGAAGGATGTCCAGTTTTGCCACTTTTATTCAACATAGTATTGGAAGTTCTAGTCACAGTAATTAGACAAGAAAAAAAATAAAATAAAAGGAATCCACATTAGATGGAAAGGAGTAAAACTGTAACTATTTGTAAATGACATTTCTGTATATAGAAAATCTTAAAGATACCACCAAAAACTATTTGAACTCATCAATGAACTTGGTAAAGTTGCAGGATACAATGTTAATATATAGAAATCTGTTGCATTTCTATACACTAACGATGAGCTATCAGAAGTTAAGAAAATAATACAATCTAATTAAAAAGAATAAAATATCTAGGAATAAATCTAATCAAGGAGTTAAAGACCTATACTCAGAAAACTACAAGACACTGATGAAAGAAACTGAAGACAACACAAACACATGGCAAGATATACTGTGTTCATGCATTGGAGGAATTAATATTGTTAATATGACCATACTATCCAAGGCAAGCTACAGATTCAATGCAATCCCTATTAAAATGCCAACAGCATTTTTCGCAGAACTAGAATAATTGTAAAATTTGTATGGAAACATAAAAATCCCAAATAACCAGAACAAGCTTGAGAAAGAAGAACAAAGCTGGAGATGTCAGGCTCCCTGGTTTCAAACTATACTATAAAGCTACTGTAATCAAAACAGTATGGTACTGGTACAAAAACAGACACATAGATCAATGGGAAAGAATAGAGAGTCTGGAACTGAATCCACACTTATATGGACAATTAAATCTACAACAAAAGAGGAAAGAATGTACAATGGGGAAAAGATAACCTCTTTAATAAATGGTGTTGGAAAAACTGGACAGCTGCATGCAAAAGAATCAAACTGGACTACTCTCTCATACCATGCACAAAAATAAATATATAATGGAGTAAAGAATTAAATGTAAAGCCTGAAACCATAAAACTTCTGGAATAAAATATAGGCAGTAAGCTCTCTGACATCAGTCTTAGTAATATTCTTTTGGATATGTCTCCTCAGGCAAAGGAAACAGAAGCAAAAATAAACAAATGGGACTATAACAAACTACAAAATATTTTCACAGCAAAGGAAGCTATCATGAAATGAAAAGGCCACGTACTGAATGGGAGAATATATCTGCAAACGATATTTCCAATAAAGGGTTACTATCCAAAATATACAATAAACTCATACAACTCAACATCCAAAAAAACAAACAGCCCAATTTAAAAATGGGCAGAGGACCTGAACAGACATTTTTCTGAAGAAAATATACAGAGAGCCAATAAACACATGAAAAGATGCTCAACATCACTAGTCATCAGGGAAATGCAAATCAAAACCACGAGTTTCAAGTAGACAACAAATAACAAGTGTTGGCGAGGACGTGGAGAAAAGGGAACGCTTATGCGCTATTGGTGGGAATGTATCCTGGTGCAATCACTATGGAAAACAGTATGGAAGATCCTCAAAAAATTTAGAATAGACTTACCATAGCAATTCCATGCCCAGTATTTATCAGAAGAAAATGAAAACACCAATTTGAAACACACTTGTGTTCATAGCAGCATTACTTAAAATAGCCAGATATAAAAACAACCTAAGTGCCATCAATAGATGAATGAACAGATGAATGAATAAAGAAGGTGTGGTACATATATACAATGGAATATAACTCAGCTGTAACAAGAATGAAATCTTGGCATTTGAGACAACATGGATGGACCTAGAGAGTATTATGCTAAGTAAAATAAGTCATACAGAGAAAGACAGATACTGAATGATTTATCTTATATATGGAATCTAAGAAAACAAATGAACAAACATAACTAAACAGAAATAGAGTTACAGATTCAGAGAATGAACAGGTGGTTGCCTGAGGGCGGGGTGGCAGGTGAGGGGAGAAAACAAATAGGTGAGGGAGATTAAGAGGTACAAACTTACAGTTGCAAAATAAATGAGTCACGAATATGAAATGTACAGTGTAGGGAAAATAGTCAATAACTATGCAATATCCTTGTATGGTGACATACCCTAACTAGACGTATTTTGGTGATCATTTTGAAATGTAAAGAAATATCGAATCACTATAGTGTACACCAGGAACTAATATACTTCAAAAACAAACAAACTCATAGCAAAAGAGATCAGATTTGTGGCTACCAGAGGCAGGGGAAGGAGGGGGAATTGGAGGAAGGCAGTCAAAATTACAAACTTCCAATTATAAGATACATAAGTACTAGGGAAGTATTGTACAACATGACAAATATAATTAACACTGCTGTATGTTATATATGAACGTTGTTAAGACAGGAAATCCAGTGTTCTTATCACAAAGAACATTTTTTTTATATTTCTTTAATTCTGAATCTATATGAGTTGGTGGACATTCACTAATCTCACAGCAATAATAATTTCATAATGTATGTAAGTCAAATCATGCTGTACGCTTTAAACTTATACAATGCTGTATATCAATTATATCTCAAAAAAAGCAGAAGAAAAATAATAAAGTTTTTTAAAAAATGATTCCCATCACCTACATATGGTAGCCTATACAACCTATGTTCCACACAAGGCCAAGGCTCAAATGTGTGTGTTCAATGAGGGACTGCTGTTTGTTTTAGTCAGTGTTGTATCCCTAGAACTTTAGTAGCTTCCCAGTTAAAATCTGTATAATAAATGGTTTATTATTCATTTGCAGCAGCAATTTAAGGATGGAAGTATTGGAAGAGGGAGAGGGCACTGTATATTTTTTTCTGGTTTTCAACAATCAATTGTATTGTAGAGAGATTTTATTTTAAAATTTTATTTTCATAGTCCGAGAAGCAATGAAATTGAGACCATGAACAGCTTATGTAAATCAGTCTACTAAGGATACTCTTGGCATTTAGGTCCCTGGGCTTTCTGCTGGAAGCATTCTAAAACAAACATGAGAATTAGTAACATGGAAGACAGGAGATCCCAGATGCAGGGATCATATCTAACTCAGCATTGTATTTCCAGTCCCTTCCACCTTGATTAGTCACAGATTTGAAATACAAAACTACAGTTCAGAAAAAATGGGGAAGGTCAGTGGAGGAGACAACTGAGCTTAGCATAAAGCTTTGACAGAAAAACAGCTCTTGTCCCATTTCCTGGGAGGACATGATATAAACTCCTCACAGAAAAGTAAGTAAGGCTGAAAGAACAAGGTTACCTTGTGAGACCAAAAGAACATGAATCAATTAGGGTATCTAATAGCAACCAAAAAAAAATGACAGTTCTTTCTACTTGGGGTGGGATAATTTTTACTAACAGCAATTATAGAATGACTCTATGTTCCAGGTGCTCTGTATCCATTATTTCTAATCTACCAGCAACCTTCCAAGGTCACATTCCTTTTTATATAAGAGGAAACTAAAACCTAGTAGGCCAAATAACATTCCCATAGCCATACAGAGATGGGATTAAAAATCTATGCCTGTCTGGTGCTTTACATTATACCCTGATGCCTGTGAAATATGTAACTCTTAGTGGAAACAATCCTAGTTTATTGATTGCCCCAGATACTGGAGGGCATCTGCCCATTGCTGAAAGGAGTCTTACAGTGCAAAGACTACTTAGATTTTTTATATTGCCCTTTCATTCAATAAATAGTTTTCTAAGCATTCTATAACTGTGATAAGCATATTTCTTTAAATAAGTTGCCCTTGATAGAGAGAAAAAGAAGTTAGAAGGCATTCCGGCATCACAAGCAGCCACTTGTGAAGACTGGTGGAATTAGAACTTCAGTAGAGTATTAAAAAAAAAAAAAAAAAAAGAATTTAAAGCCATTGATTTAAGTTGGGTACTTGATTTTTTTCCCTTAGGTCTGAGTTAGCCTGTGGCAATCTAAGGTTACATTAAATAGAGTCATCAACTCTCTTTTCTTGATTCTTTTTTTTCTGACTCTACAAATTCTATTGCATAAATCTCACTAAAGGAAATATGAAAAACCTCCAGGCTTTGAAAAATGCCATTCAAGTATGCAATAAAGCATGTAATAAAGACCAGATGTAGATGCCATGGTTTACATCACTACCAATGATGCATAACTCAAACATGAGGAATGGTATAAAAGGAAAAAACAAGGACATTGTGTTTAAAATCTATTTCAAAAAAAAGCACTGGAAACTAGTTGATTAGTCCCTGCAGTAGAGTTAAAATAACTCAGGATTTTATCCTACTCTTTTCCGAATGACTGAAAATTTGTTTTAGGATTTTACTTTTGTTTCCAATTTATCTACCTTTCTTCCAAGAACATCTAAGTAATGTGTAGGCGTAGAAGAAAATGAGCATATATCCTTATGCAGCCATATGATTTCAGAAAACCAATTATTTAACAAAAATTACATGTTGCTTCATTCTTCTTCCAAAAACTAGCTCACTAATTTGTAACAATAATAATATATAGAAGAAATATAAATTAATTCTTTACCGCTGCTTGACTTCTTATCAGGAACAAAATTCAAATGTAGGCTCTCTTAAAATATGGATGCAATTACATAGTAACCTTTTGGAATTGCGTAAGACTTGTGTTTTAAGTTTATGTATGAGTTAGCATAATACAGTCCATTCTTTACAATGTTACTCTAGATCATGAATAATCTTAACCATTAGAAAGATAAGTGAAAGAGCCCATTATCCACTAATCACTTGGAATTTTCAGAGTACACTGAGAATATCACTGGCATGAACTTTTATCTTCTCATTGTACCTTCCAACTAGAAAAGATACTCAAAGGAGAATCTCTCTCATGAAATTTTACCATAAAGATTGATCAGTTCAACTTTTAGTAGCCTCACTGGCTGGGAGACAGTTCATTCAGGCTTACCTGTCACAAGCACATCAAACTGTTCTGTGGAATAAATTAAAAAGTGCATTATGAGACGTATAAAGATTAATAATATGCTCAAACCATTTTTTCAAATACAGAATGATATATATCAAAAATATATTTAATTTGTAAAATAGGAAACCAGTAATGAAAAAGCTGGTTGAAACAGCATTTTGAGAAACTAGGTATTTTGGGGAACTAGAAAACTAGGGGGGGACTAGAAAACTAGGAAAGACACAAAACTGATTAATACTTGCAGAGAATTAAAAATATAACATCTGGGACTTTTTTCTAATGGACAGAAATTGTTTGAAACTCTACTGGACAAGATCTAGGTCTTTAATCAGTAATAACCCGTAAGGTAAACACAGGTACCTTTCTGGCTTAGAGCAGGGGTTACATACTCATAACCATCAACTAAATTTTCCTTTTAGATCAAGATTTGAAAGAATCCTCCTTGGGAGCACAAGAGAAGATGGATCTCCCAAGTGAGTTTTCAGCTCCAAGAAACTTGTTTTCAGCTTTATAAAAGAGAGGGATAGAATATCATTATTGAAAAAAATTTGAATGAAACTCAAAGCTATAGCTATTATTTTGCCGCCCAGTTTCAGTGACTTTCCTTACATACTGACAATTTTTTAAAGCTACAGATCAAAAATAAACAAACAAAAACCCACTGTGTACTAGGAATTTGTCATAAAAGATCCTTCAAAAACTCTTTTATGAAAAAGTTCTACAACAATATTTCAGAGAACCATAGGATCAACCTGAATGACCCAGAAGTCTTCTAGGAAACTATGTTTTTGTGAGTTTATGAATTTTGTTTGGTATTTAAGTATGACACAGCAAGTGATTTTCAAATGAGAGAACACCTTATCGTATGTATTTTCTTCAAAAAATATATTTGGAGTGGGGAATTGTTTAAAATATCTGCTAGTGAAAATAACCAAAGAGATTTGAATACAAAACAGGAAACAATGTGTATCATTTAAATACCCAATTATATTATAAAGACAAGTGGAAATTTCAGTTAATGAAAAAATAATGAGAAATAATAAATACATGGGGATTTCAATATAGTTCAGAAAAGAGTTAATGCTCCACTCATGTTCTTTATGCAGGTGATACATTGCTAAACAGCCATCTGTCTTTTGATAAAATACACTTGTTCTAGGAGTACAGAAAGACACATGGGTTCACTTTATCTCTCAGTTCCAAGGCCACTATACAGGTGCACATTCATTTAATTTAATCTGATGGGAAAATGACATTTTACTAATTATCTGTTCATCTTGTTTGTAATTAAGAAAAAAAAGTGTGTGTGTGTGTGTGTGTGTGTGTGTGTGTACATATGTGTGCCCATTCCAAAACTTTTGGAAAACCGCAACGAAAAATTTGAAATTGTGCCAGTAAAACAAAAAGATTATATAGATCTCAATGTAATAAAAAATTTACTAATTCTAAAACTATTAATAATATCAAAATATGTCTACCAAAATGTATTCCTATTTTCAACAATACTCCAAATTCATGGTTACAACACACTATTTGATAGTTTCAATGAGAGATTTGATTTGATTTTCATTTTTAAATATTTTTTTCCTCAAAGAAGTTTTCTTCCCATATTATCTACACATACTCTTCTCCTCTTTGAAACCTAGAGATAACAAGGAACATTTTATGTGTTTTAACTAATTTGCCCAGTGGACATATTAGACAAACATAAATCACCACATTCAAATAAAGAACTCTTGAGAGTAGAAACATATACAAAGCTTGGGTACAGTTACCCTATACATTTGAAGTTTTCCTTTGCCTGATTAAATTCTCTTTTGTTAAGGTGTTGAATCATACCCAGAGACATTCCTAAATAAATCCAAAGGTATTATATGTAATTATTTAGAGTTTATCAGAGAAAATTGATACATAATAGTATCCAAATATAAAAAATTACACAAATCAGATGATGTCTAGCTATTCTTTTCCATCAATAAATGAAATTTTTCTACAAGACACTCAGAATGAATGAGAAATAAGAATGTTTACATTTATAAATAGCAGGCAAGGAGAAAGTATAACTCATTTCTTTATTTACCTGTTTATTGTGTGCCTACCAGAGAGAATCTCAAGTAGTCAGAACATGAAAACCATACAATGAACTTCCTAAAAAAAAATCTAAATTTCCTATTGAATCCTCATCTCAGAGTGTACATATTTTGAGGACCCCTCACAGTGATCCCGCCAGGAATGATAATCATTGGTGCAGTATGTGCTTGGCACATCATTTTGTTGCAGGGACACAGGATGTGTAAAGCATAATCTTGCCTTCAGGAAGCTCATTGTGTAGCAGGAAAGATAACCATATAAGAAATGCAGCAGGAAAAGAGCTCGGTATAAGTAAAAATAGATGGTCACACAGAGGTGAGAATGATTAATTTTGTCCAAGTCTGTCAGAAAAGAGTTTTTAGAAGGGAATCCAGGAAAAAACGAGTCGGAATTTTTCCAGGTAATAATAGAATGGTAGCAAATACCATATACCAGGCAATACCCTAAAGGCTTTTCAAGTATTAATTCTACTGATCCTTACAATAACCCATGACATAGACACTATTCTTTTCCTTAGTTTACAGTGAAGACACCGAGGCACAAAGGAGTGAGGCACAGGTCATACAACTTGAAAGTGGCTGTGAGAAGCCTGGAATTCTGGTTGTCTAAGTGCAGTACTCAGTTCTTAGCCCCTACACTACATTATTCTTTCAAATGTGAGAAGGGTAATACAAATAGAAGTAACAAAATATACAAAAGAATGTTTAGAGTACTGTAAGCATAGATACATCCCTTTTTTAAAAGGGGGGCATGTGAAAAAACACTATTTGCAATGACTCATGACATTTTGTTTTACCAAAGGATTATTTTATGTAGATGAAAATAGAATAATGGTGGCATATTCTAGCAACTTTTCACTGATATGCCAATTTATACAACAAAATACCAATTTCCATGCGTAACTTAATTTTAAAAATCTATTCTCCACAAGTATGACACTGTTGCTGTCTTGAAAGATACTTTGTCATTCTCTGGCTGTGAGATTACTGAAGTCTGAGATTTTCGGCTTCTAAGAAGAGGTACCAAACATGTTTCAAGAGAAGTGAATGACATTTATATTGCTCAGGAAAGAGCTACTCAGTTACCCTGACAATTAATCATGAAGTAAAAAGGAGTAGACACTTTTAAAAAGAGAATAAGAGGGAATGTGTGAAATAGGTCACGAAGATTGATACTCCCTCGTTTATTAGGTAAGCATTTCTCCTAGCTCTTGCTTTAGGTGAAGTTAAAATTTTTACTAGACATCACTGTGATTTTTAATTGCTTGCTTTTTTCATAATTATACTCACCTAACAGAATAATTTGGCCTCCTAGTATGTATCTGTGAAAGGTTTTAAAGTCCTTGTCAGGTTCACTGATTTGAAGCTTCAAATAAAAGTGGGAGAAGTTGGGTCTAACTTTTTAGTCATATCTGCCCATGCTCTCTTTGCCTTTCATCTCTTCTTATTTTTTTGAAATATATTTTTCACTCCTCAGGAACATCTTAACTTTATTTATTCAGTTAAACACATATATTGGGTTGGCCAAAAAATTTGTTTGGGTTTTTCCATAATATGTTACAGAAAACCGGAATGAACTTTTTGGCCAACCCAATATAAATTCACCCCTTTCTTAAAGCTTTGCCTCTCTGGTCTAATCTTTAACCTTCCCATGAAAATTAATAACATATAGATTATGTGACATATTTTGACCATTATTGATAATAGTATTAACTCTCTTGTATGTTCAATTATATGTTAAGACATGTCTCCTCAACTAGATTACGTATTCAGCAAGAGCAAAATTCATGTTATATATAACACCTAATATGATGAAGATAGTAAGTTCTATAACTGATTGATCAATAATGTGATTCACTGAGGCATTGATGTAAGTTATCTAAATGGCAATAATGAGTTTACTTGAATTCCAAGAACTAATAGGAAAAATTAGTTCATTGTAAATATGTTGCTTTTTCAGCTCTACTTATGATAAAGTCTAATCAAAGTCACTTTCCAGGTAAATCTTTCAAGTTGCAGGGTTCATTTTTTTTTTCCCCCACCAATAACATCTAGCTGAAGAGGATAAAACAGTTTTAATTCTGGGGAAAGAAATGGGAAATTTGAACTTTATATAAATAACAGCAAAAAAATGAAAACAATACATCTTTGTTGTAAGCTGTATCTTTGAATCATCTTGTTATATTTCTCTGTATAGGCAGAAATTCTCAGGTGTCTGCTTAAACAAATATGAGATGAAAGGAAACACAAATTCAATGATTTCAGCTGCTTATTTCATAAACTGAAATTAGCATGAAGGAAATGTTCAGGAACAGGTATAATTGGAAAAAAAAGATGTGTTTTTATATATTGAGTTGCCATGTTGTAATCACAGAAATAATCACAGTGTCTAAGTAAGTCATATCTTTTTAGATCATTAAAATTATGTATGTTTACCCATTGGTGTTGATGTGAAAACAGCAATAAAATATAGGCATTTCAGCAACTGTAGTCTTTTCTCCCAGAGATGGTATTTTAAAAATATAGGTATTTTTTACAAAGTCACCTTGCTTCCCATCAGACTATATTCTTCTATGAACATTCCTCCCACCATGATATGTAGCAAGAAATCTCACCAATGCTGCTCATCACAAAATCATGCTGCCTTCTAACCTGTTGAGTGGGTTTGGGTTTGGTAAGGGGGCACTACCTTTCCATTTTGCTAAACTGACTAATAAATTATCTTAAACATTTTTATAAAAATAGTACCTGATCAAGAACATAGAGTTCCAGCCAGTGATAATAAAATAGCTAACAATTATACAGATCGTATATGCATTTGATTAAGAATGTATTCCACAGTGAATAATCCAACTAAGTTTGAGATAATAAGGAAACATAAGAAATAGAATACATAAGAATTAATGATTATGATACCTGAAATGTTTGAAGTTTATGCCACGATTTCTATTCATATTTTTAAATCAACATGTTTCCCACCTAAGATATTACAACTCTGTTGTCACATATATTTCTAACTCAAATGGTTTCTCCCTAAAGATAGCTCTTTCTTTCTCTTTAGGAGACTAATAACAACTAATATTCTAAAAAAACAAATTGTCAACAAAACCAAGTAAGACTTGCCAATGATGATAATGACAATGAAAGCTAAATGTTATTTTCTCTAAGCAATGCAACAAAATACTAATTTTACCTTGATGACTTCTAAAATACTGAAGAAAATATTCATCACTCTAATGTTCTGTGGTGTGTATTTCCTACCGAGTTGATTAATAGATGCTAGATAATAAGATTTCTTCTTCAATGCTGCTAGGACACAGGACTGAACAGAATGTACTGTTGGTAAGATGAATTCATCCTATCTTTTTGAACTATATTCAGAAATTTACACCTTGTTCACATTCTTCTTTTAATTACATGATCTATTATAGTCAACCCTCTGTCAATAAAAAGTATTTTTGCTCAGCTTGCATTAGAAGTCTATATACTCACAAGTTCCTGTATCCAGAACTCCACTATAATGTACTTTTCAATTTTCAGAACTAATCTTTTAGTATTTTATAAACTTTTTATTTTAGAACAGTTTCAGATTTACAGAAAAGTTACAAAGATAACACAAAAAGTTTTGCCCATACCCAGTTTACCCTCTTGTCAACATCTTATATTAGTATGATGCATTGCTCATAATTAGTGAACCAATACTGATATATTATTATTAATTAAAGTCCATATGTTACATTTCCTTAGTTTGTAACTAATATTCTTTTCTGTTTCAAGATCTCATGTAGGATACCACATTACATTTTGTCATCATGTCTCCCTTAGGCTCCTGTTGACTGTGACAGCTTCTCAAACTTGCTATTTCTTATGACTTTAACAATTTTAAGAAGTATTATTCAGGCATTTTGTAGAATACCCCTCTATTGGGATTTTTCTCATAATTAGATCTAGTGTTATACGTTTGTGGGAGGAAGACCACAGAGGTCAAATGTCGTCTTCATCGCATCATATCAAAAGTACATACTGTCAACATGAGTTATCGCTGTTAATGTGTTAATGTTAAAATTGATCACCTGAGTTGAGATAGAATTTGTCAGATTTCTCCATTGTAAAGTTACTAATTTTTCTTCTTTTCCATACTGTAATCTTTGGAAGATGGCCATTATGTGCAGCCTATCCTTAAAGAGTGGGGAGTTTTACTCTACCTCCTGGAGGGTGGATTATTTACATAAATACTTTGAAAATTTTCTGCCCAGAGTTGTTAATTTTTCCCCATTTACTTATTCATCATAGATATTCATTTTATACTTTGGGTTATGATCCAATATTATTGTGTGTGTGTATGTGCATGTGTAGCTCAAATTGTTTATATTTGGCAACTAGAAGCTCTTTCATTTGGTACCTCTGTCCCTTTGATATACCTCTACTATTGTTTATGTTTTTTATTGTAGTTTTTTTAGCGCTACCTTAATTTCAGGCACTGTAAAATGCTTCAGGCTCATCTTGTATTTATTAAATCAGCTATTTCTCCAAGTACCTCTGGTTCCTTTCATTGGAAAATGGCATTAGAAGCCAAGATCTGGACACTCAGTGTAGTCAGGTGTCATTGCTGATAAATGCTCTACCTGACTAAGCAAGAAAATATATATACATATATTAAACCATGTATGTACACATATATGTAATTATTTCTCTATGTGACATCTGTATTTATGCAAAGGTAAACATGAGTTCATACTGTTGTCTCCGAGTCCTTTATGGCATGGATTATTCTAGCCTCCTCTCCTTGCTGGTATGTACCTTTCCACTTTAACAATGAGATCCTACCATCTACCATTCATTTACATAATTGTTAAATTTCAGGATACATGTATAGTGGTTTCAGAATTGTAAATCTGCACCCCCATGTAATAAAACTTTATCAACTGCAGTACAGAGTTATGTACACTTCCCTTTACTTTCAGTCTTACAGATTACACTCACTTCCAAAGTTACATAGGTCAGCAGCTTTTCCTTCGAACCCCAATATAAGGTTGTGTCTTCTATTTGTAATACAGTTATATTCTTTTGCCACAGACAGCATTCTATCATAGGACTCATGCCCTCATATTTTTTTTTAAATTTTATGTACAATAGGATTTACTCTGAGCTGTCAAGTTCTATAAGTACATAGGTACATGAATCGTGCCATATATTCACAGTTATACAATCATACAAAATAGTTTCACATCTCTAAAATTCCATTGCATTTCACATATTTGAACTTTTCCCACTCTAGATTCCTGCCAACCATTGATCTGTTTTTTTTTTTTTTTGATCTGTTTAACTTCTCTATAGTTTTTCCTTTTCCAGTATGTCATATAAATGGCTACAATCATGCAGTTTGTAGAATTTTCACACTGTTTCTTCTACTTTACAGAATGCATTTAAAATTCATCCATGTCTTTGAATGGCTTGTTAGTTCATTCCTTTTAAAAACTGGATGGTATTCCATTGTATGGCTATATCACAGTTTGTTTACACATTCACCTGAGTGACATCTTGATTGCTTCCAGTTTGGAGTGATTATGAATAAAGATGTTATAATCATTTGCGTGCCACTTTGTAACTAGATTTGTCTACTGTTATTTAAATAATCTATTATTTTTTAAAACCATAAAAAATCCAGATATTTGATAAATAGTATTCAGTTAAAATTATATGCAAATGTGATTCTTCCCCAATTTTATTTGCATTTTAGTAACACTTTGTCTAGTCTTTCTACTCCTGATCAACACCCCCATCATTTTTTCTCCTCCTTGACCCAGTTTTGAATGTACAAATACTCCCTACTTGTAGGATATGTGGTTATCTATGCCCATTTTAGCAGGAAGAAAAATCATATAGCATTCTGTTTTCCTCAAAAATAATTCTTATTTAGTGGTAAAGTGACATGCTTATAAATGAGAAAATTGCAAGTATGGTAAGTTCATAGAAACTTTGCTTTTCCTTTGCTAATCATTCAATTCTGTCATCCTGTCACCACTAAAATTTTTCATCTTTAGAGCCTAATTACCAAGGTCAATTTCTAACAATTCCTTTATTCTGTGACTATGAAAAAAAGAAGAACCATTTGAGAAGAAGCTCTGATTAAAAATGAAACAGTCATATAAATTGAACAGGTGACATTCTTTTCAAGGCCTGTAATTCATTTTTATTAGTATTCAATAAAAATTGTGATTCATATAATTAATAGGAAGCTTTTACTAGTTAAGAGTTAGTTATGATGCAGAAGAAATATGTATTTATATCTGGCATATATTAATAACTTCTAAATTCTAAATTTGTTTAAATGCCAGTATGTATCAAAAATCCTAGACTAGGGCTTCCCTGGTGGCACAGTGGTTGGGAGTCCGCCTGTGAATACAGGCGACACGGGTTCGTGCCCCGGTCCAGGAGGATCCCACATGCCGCGGAGCGGCTGGGCCCGTGAGCCATGGCCGCTGAGCCTGCACGTCTGGGGCCTGTGCTCCGCGATGGGAGAGGCCGCAACAGTGAGAGGCCCGCGTACCGCAAAAAAAAAAAAAATCCTAGACTAAGTTAGAGCTTTTGTGAAATTTTTCAGAAATTCAGACTTTCAGGGTGACTTATTTCCTATCCCTCCAGTCACTTACCCTTAACTCTCAATTGAAAAATATTTTCTATTCACTCACTCATAGTTCACTGAAAGTCAAATTACAGATTCTCAGTTTTCTTTAAATGCTTGACAAGTGTCAAGTAAATTTTATGTAAGGTTCATTAGCATGTCATATAAATTTATATTTGTAAAAAGCATTAAACTTCTTCAAGCTCTGGGAGTAAAATATTCTAATTGATAACTTTATAGGTATATATTGAAGACAAGAAGATAAATGCATAGGTTTATTATTGTTTTTACTTATTCATCTTAGATGTTTTTATTGAAGTATAATGACATAATATTAGTTTCTGGTGTGCAATGTAATGATTTGATATTTGTATGTACTGCAAAATTATCACTACAGTAAGTCAACATTCATCACCATACATAGTTATAACTTTTTTTCTTGTAATGAGAACTTTCAAGGTCCACTCTCCTAGCTACTTTCACATATGCAATACAGCATTAACTATAGCCACTATGCTGTGCATTACATCCCCATGACTTACTCATTTCTAACTTGGAATTTTTACTTTTTGACCCATTTCACCTACTTTCCACTCTCCACCTCCTGGAAACCACCAATCTCTTCTCTATGTCCATGAGCTCATTTGTTTTTTGTTTGTTTGTTTTATTTTGTTTTGTTTTTAGAGTTCACATATAAGTAAGATCATATCATATTTATCTTTTGCTGTCTGACTTATTTTACTGAGCAAAATGCCCTCAAGATCCATCCATGTTGTTGCAGATGGCAAGACTTCATTCTTTTTCATAGCTGAATAATATCCCATTGTGTGTGTGTACATGTATGTGTGTATATATATATAGATACATAGATATAGATAGAGAGAGAGACATAGATATATAGATATATATATCTCACATCTTCTTTATCCATTCATCCATTGATGGGCATGTAAGTTGTTTCCATGTGTTGGTTATTTTAAATAATGCTGCAGTGAACATAGTGATGCATACATCTTTTCAAATTAGTGCTTTTGTTTTCTTTGGATAAATACACAGAAGTGGAATTGCTGGATAATATGGTAGTTTTAGTTTTAATTTTTTGAGGAAACTTTACATTGTTTTCCATAGTGGCTGCACCAATTTACTGGGGGTTCGGACTTCAATGTATAAATTTAGGGAGACACAAATTATTCCATCTATAAGAGCCATTTTTAAGACAGGAATCCTGATGTTGGAAGCCTTGATTGATGAGGGAGGGAGACAGGGTGGATGAACAGAAATATGGAGAGGGATGTTTTGGGACTATCCCAAGTTATAAGGTAATACTGTCACAAGCAATGCAGTCTATGCTGTTACAGAAGAAGAAAAAGATAAACTTGCTATGATACAAAACATGATAGACCATGAAACAGCTATGTTAATTGTGAAACATAAGTCATAGTTCAATTTGTTCAGTAACAATGTAAAATTCAAATATTTAGCAAAATTTTAACAAATTTGAAAAATTTAGCAAAACAGATAGAATACACTGATGAAGTTTCAAATTGCATTCACCTAGACAAATCTTTCTGATGTCACCACCTAAAGAACCCACTAGAAAACTGTCCATGTTACTGAGATAGAAGATGAAGTTTATCTGACTTTGTGTTAAGAACAGGGAACAAAATGTTTGCCATCAGATTAAGTCATTCTGATATTGGTTCTATGTCCTGTACTTAAATAACTAACTGTTGAGATTCTTGCTGATGGAAATGCTAGTTTCATTAGAAATTTCAGGAATTATGGGTCACTAGATAATGTGAATGGCTGTATTTTTTGGCCAAGAGAACGATTCTCATTATGTAATGAGGTCAACAGATCATGTCTCACTCTTACCCGTGCTCTCTGCTTGAGGGGTAGACCACTTTTGTCCTTGTCATACCACTCTATTACAGTCTACAGTCTTCTCTCGTGTTGTTTCCTTTGATTGAACTGCTCTCCTTCCTTACCTGCCTTTGCAGGGCGAAGTCCCATTCATTTACGTTGCTACTTGTGGTAGGCAGAATAATGGCCACACAAAGATGCCTGAATCCTAAAGCTGGAACCTATGAATATTAGATTATATGGCAAATGAGAACTAAAGTTGCAGATGGAAATAGGGTTGATAAAATCAGCTGACTTTGATATGGACAGATGTTCCCAGATTATTTAGATGGGTTCAGTGTAATCACAGGATACCTTAAAAGTAGAGGAGGGAGGCAGAAGAGAGAGAACCACAGGCACGGCAGCATGAGAACAGTGTGACAACCATAGTTGCTGCCTTTGAAGTGGAGGAAGTTTACTATAAACAAAGGAATGTGGGTGATTTATAGAAGCTGAAAAAGGAAACAAATTCTGCTCCAGAAGGAGTGCCTCCCTGAAAATCTTTACTTTAGCCCAGTGAGAATCATTTTGGACTTCTGGTCTCCAGAACCATAAGATGGTAAATTTGTATTGTTTCAAATTACTGAGTTTGTGGCAATAGTAATCTAATACAGTACTTAAATGGTCTGAAATGGAACTACCTTAAAGAAATATTTCTGGAACATCTAGAATATTTCTCTCTGCTCTTCATAGCGGTTTTCTTAATTTTAATTGTATAAATATTGTTTAGTTAACGTTTGTCACCTATTTGAGAATGTGATCTCAATGAGGACAGGGATTATGTACATTTTATCCTAGAAATATTGTCAGTGCTCAACATAGGACCTGACTCAATAAATGCTTAATAAATACTTAATAGATAAAATTGATTTTTAAATAAGAAATTGAATAAGGTTTTCTTTTCTGTGGCTATCAAGGACCAATCTGGGGAAAATGAGTTTTGATTTCTTTATTTAAATATTTTAAGAAAGGGATCCCAGGAGAGTAAAAATACTTTACCCAGGGTCATACCTACTAGTGCTAAGATTTCCTCTCTGACTTAGAATATTTCTTCTGTCTTTTGAAGGCAGAGTATTCTCCTTCAGTCTGAATCCTAATCTATAGGACTATTTATAGATAGTCATAAAAATAGATGAGGCCCTAATCCGATAGAACTGGAATCTGATAGAATAGAATCTAATCCAATAGAAAAGGAAGAGACACCTGAGATCTCTCTTCCCATGTGTGCACAGAGAAAAGCCCATCTGAGGACATAGAGAAGGTAGTGATCCACAAGCCAGGATGAGGTCTCACCAGAAACCAATTTTGATGGCACCTTAATCTTTCAGCCTACAGAAATGTGAGAAAATAAATTTGTGTTGTTTAATCCACTCAAAAGAAATCAAGGTCTCATTATAAATACGGAATGTTTATTTAATAAATATATAGATGATATGAGAAATTAAAAATAATTTAAAAATTTATAATATTTTCCACATCAATATCACTTTCATGATAGTTCTATGTTCAAGGACTGATAAGTAATACAAAAGAAGAAGAAAGAAATCTTACTTAAACAAGAAATGTATTAGCACTCAAAAATAAGATGTCATTACATTTTGTTAATGAAGCCATATACTAAGAGGATAACAAGGAAGCATGTTGTGTTATACTACTGTGAGTTAATTAATTGAACAAACATGGTTGGGTATTTATTATATACCGCATCTTCTACTGGAGTCTTAGTGGAACAGATAGACAAATAAATCTGTATGATATAATATAGTAGAAACCATGATAAGTGAATACAAATACATACAGTCCATTAAAACACAGAAAAGAGAAATAATTCCCTAAGGAGAGAAGTATCTTAAAGAAGGGGAATTGAGCTAAGCCTTAAAAGACAAGGTGGAAAAATGGCTACTTTGTGTTTATATATGCCAGAAAGCATGCTTTATTTACTTGTAGTGCTCATTACAAAACAAATATAAGATCCAGAAGTCTAAATATTGGGAACTAGATCCCACATGCATGCCACAACTAAGAGTTTGCATGCCACAACTAAGAAGCCTGTGTGGGCAACTAGGGATCCTGCCTGCCGCAACTAAGACCCGGTGCAAATTAATTAATTAATTAATTAAGAACTCTCTATTAGATATACAGTATATAAACATAGCACTACATTACTATAAAGCTTGTAAAGGACATTGAAGAGAACATGGTGAACCCCAAATGTAGGATTTTCCTGTGGGTCCTGGGCAAAGATTGGGTAGTTGGGTGGGGAACTTCCTGTACCAGAGGGACAAACTATGGTCACAGATGGCCTTCTGGGTCATCGTGAGCTGCCAGTGCTGTAAGGAGTTCATGGTCTTCCTGGGCCTGGTGCCCCCATCACGGCGGGCCTCAGAGGCCTATCCAAAGGTCTGAGTCCACCAACCCCAGGCCCGGCCTCTTGTAACCCCACTGTTCCCTCTGTGGCTTGCACCCTCACCACAGCTATTGATGCCACCATACCTGCCCCTTGCCTACTTCATCCAAGTGCCCTTCTCTCAACCCTGAGTGGTATCACCCTCTCTCCCAAGCTTGTCTCTCAGTGACTGAAGATCTCTGGGGTGGGGACTTCTTCATCATCCTGTTCCCCACCCTAGATGCAACTGGAGCCAGGCACCTACACCCTCCACATTCCCCCAAAGTCTCTCAATGTTCCAAGGCTCAGAAACTCACAGGGTGAGGAGAAGCCTGCCTGCTTGCCTGCTGACCCAGTGCTCTACTGGATATGTCCCCCCACCCCCTGACTCCTGTCTCAGGTGGCAGCTCCTGTCTTGCAGTTTCTCTGTGACACTCCCCTTTCCTCCTCTTTTTCCGGAACCAAGCCTGCCCTGCAGGTTACCTTAACTGATCTTGATTTCTTCCATCTTGTAAATCCCTAGAAGGTGCTACTTGCTGGCATTTGAAAAATAAACACACCACTAGGTTATTAACACACTTTTTTTTCTAGTGTGATTCTTACAAGACTGCATTTTAAAGAGACTATGTAAAAGCAATGTGTGTGCCTAATTATTAGTAACAAATGCCATGTACTTAGCAAATTGAAAATGCAATGATTTCTTAGACTTCTAAATGCTAATGAATTAACCGAAAAATCCAGAGCTGAGTTCCTTGTTGCTCCTTCTATACATTTTATAGAATTCTATTGTAGAGTACCAATCAATTGAGAAAGCAATTCAAGTCAGAAGTGCTAGCTTATTCACAGGAACATTATTAAATCAATTAACCTAGTAATGGCATCTGCCAGTTCATTTTTAAGAAAGATTCAGTAGCAATAAAATTAAACTACAGTCATAAATTTTCCTCTTTTCTAGGTATTGAAGGAAGAAAAAGACTAAAAATGGTTTTTAATTTTGTCTTTAACATTAATCAGATTGCTTCAGAAACGGGTTATGCAATCAAATGAGAAATCTATTCTGAAGCATGTTCCAGTAAGTGAAAACTATTTTTATGTAACTTTTTTAATTGCTGAAAGTGCAGTTACCTTCACACATTTACCCTCTGTTTAGGGACAAAATGAAATAAGTCCACGCTGCTACATTTTACATCATGGTTCTTCTGCTTGATTTTTCCTCACCAGTTTATCTCCAGTACTCTAAACAGTCCCAGTTACTCTTAGGAAGATGTAACAGAATAGAGAATGTTAGAAAATAGTGCATTAATAATGAAAAGCCAAACTTTCAGATGAATTTACTTAAGGTTTATGAATCTGACCCTGAACTAGTTAGAAAATGTGAAATATTTAAGAAATAGTTAAAACATAGTCTTCCCTTAGGAAAAATTGGCATTCCTTCTGATGAGTCAAGAGCATAAGTTAAAATCATTAGAAAAATGAATTTTTGTTACAGTTGTGTGGGAAAATATAGGTTCCCTGTGTACTTAGAAAGCTAAAGTATACATAATGGACTATTAAAAAAAAAGATAATTTCACATGTTCGCAAAATAAGAAGGGAAGAAAAAGAATAAAACCAATTGGTTAATGATGTGAAAAATCAACATTTAATTAAAGAATGTTTGCCTCATGATGTTTGAAGTATATTCAGACAGTATTTTTTTTTAATGTAGAAAGAAATCAAAGGAGCATTTTATGTTGTTGTTTTTTAAAAGAAAATTAGCTGTGTTTTTTTGCCTTTAATGAAACTGCTTCCAACAACTTTGAAGTAAAATTAAAAATAAAAATGTATGTATCCCAATTTAAAGATAACTTGCATATAGAACTTTTTACCATGCTGGCAGTAGCAATAAGTTTGGATAAAATGTAAAATTTGTACCTCATACTGAATGAAGGAAAAGGCAATCTTATTTCAGTTATCTTGTTGATTATATAAATGGCACTGCAAATCAGTAACATGTCAAAGATAGAAATTTCACATTTCAAATTGCTATAAAATCTTATTTTCAATGGGCTTCTTTTCCAATAGATGTTTTTAATATTTATATGATCATAAGAAAAAGCACTGGTCAATTTCACATGTTACATCTTTAATGATTTCTTTCCTATTGCTTGAGTTTTGTTGTCTTATGTTTGGGCTTGCTACATTTTTGCCATACATACTCTGTGCTAATTAGACATTTTAAAAATATTACTGAATCAAATGTTATTCCAGATGAGGTTATGATTTATTAAATTGGTGCTACTGGAGTATCTAAAAAGGTACTAAATCATTAAATAACCTGGTCTTCTAGCTTTAATATTCTAGATGATCATGCTTGGGAGATATTGAAAGTCATTTTTTGAGATATTCCAAATTATTTGAAATGTTTCATATGAGAGGTCTAATAGCTTTGCAGCACTCATGTTCCCACTGCAATCTGTGAAAGAAAACCAAGCTCTACTCTTTCAGTTAAAACAAATTTAATCCTTTAAATTAAGGAGCTATGTCCAACTTTATGGCAGCTGAGAAGTCAGGAAACATGAACTTTTGGAACTCTATCTCAGCATATGATTTTAAAAGGAAAAAGTTGTTAAAATACCATTTGTGTAATTTATTTAATCTCCCATAACCATATTTCAAGGGCATGCAAAAATGGCAAGAATAGGAATTTCAACGTTTATTGTTTGCTTCAAGCCAAGCAAAATGATAAAATACATTTCCTAAGAAATCCAAATTTTCTCTCTAGTTCCAGAAGTTGCATAAGGCATTCCTTCATCAAAACTCAAACACTCAAATTAAAATATATGTTACTCAGAAAGCAGTGGTCTTTTCAAAATTCTGAAACTTGATAATATCTTATAATCTAGTATACACCACTTCCTACCATTTGCTAAGATTAAACCCCCTCTAAGACAAATCTCAAGACATTTCAAGGGATATATTTTTATTTATTTTTCCATACAGGCAGCATTCATTAAGAACCAACGGAAACTCAGGCATTGTCCTAGGTTCTGGGGAAGATAAAAAGGAATAACAAAATATTGTCCATGATCTGAGAACTCACTCACTGGGTGGAGAAAGACAGATGCACAAACAGTACTGGCCCTACTATATATAAAATTAAATATTGAAACACAATGTAGTACAAAGTAGAGATAAGTACAGCATGCTTTGTGAATGCCAAGGAAAGAGTAATTAATTTTGTTAGATGGAGCAATGGAAGCCTTAAAGTTAGAAGGGACGTTTGAGCTGGATCTTGAGAGATAAATAGGATTTTATGAATCAGAAAAGAGGCAACCATTAGAGGCAGCTGAGTCTATTTACACAGACACAGAAGAACAAAGAGCTTTTCTGGTTTGTAAAAGATCATCAGTGGCGTTAAAGTAGAGGCTGTATTTGAAGGAGACTGTTGACAGGTAAAACTGGAAAAGCAGAAGGGTCATACAAAGAAAGAACGCAGGGAGACCATCAAGATGGCGGAGGAGTAAGACGTGGAGATCACCTTTCTCCCCACAAATACATCAGAAATACATCTACATGTGGAACAACACCTACAGTACACCAACTGAGTGCTGGCAGAAGACCTCACACTTCCCAGAAGGCAAGAAACTACCCACGTACATGGGTAGGGCAAAAGAAAAAAGAAAAAAAAAGAAAAAAGAATAGGTACGGGACCTGCCCCTCGGGGAGGGAGCTTTGAAGGAGGAAAAGTGTCCACATACTAGGAAGCCCCTTCACTGGTGGATACGGGGGGTGGGCAGGGGGAAACTTCAGAGCCACGGAGGAGAGCACAACAACAGGGGTGCAGAGGGCAAAGCAGAGAGATTCCCACACAGAGGATAAGTGCCGACCAGCAGTCACCAGCCTGAGAGGCTTGTCTGCTTCCCCATCGGGGCAGGTGGCGTTGAGACCTGAGGTTCTGGCTTCGGAGGTCAGATTCCAGGGAGAAGACTGGGGTAGGCTGCGTGAACACAGCCTGAAGGGGGCTAGTGCATGACAGCTAGCTGGGAGGGAGTCCGGAAAAAAGTCTGGAACTGCCGCAGAGGCAAGAGGCCATTGTTTCGGGGTATGCAAGGGGAGGGGATTCAGAGCACCGCCTAAATGAGCTCCAGAGATGGGTGCAAGCTGTGGCTATCAGCAGGGACCCCAGAGACAGGCATGAAATGATAAGGCTGTTGCTACAGCTACCAGGAAGCCTGTGTGCAAGCACAGGTCACTATCCACACCTCCCATCCTGGGAGCCTGTGCAGCCCGCCACTGCCAGGGTCCTGTGATCCAGGGACAACTTCCCCGGGAGAACGCACGGCGCGCCTCAGGCTGTTGCAACATCATGCTGGCCTCTATCGCCGCAGGTTCGCCCCGCATTCCGTACTCCTCCCGCTTCCCAGTGTGAGTGAGCCAGAGCTCCCTAATCCGCTGCTACTTTAACCCTGTCCTGTCTGAGGAAGAACAGATGCCCTCAGGTGACCTACATGCAGAGACGGGGTCAAATCCAAAGCTGAACCCCAGGAGCTGTGTGAACAAAGAAGAGAAAGGGAAATTCCTCCCAGGAGACTCAGGAGCACCGGATTAAATCTCCACAATCAACTTGATATACCCTGCATCGGTGGAATAACTGAATAGACAACGAATCATCCCAAAATTGAGGCAGTGGATTTTGGGAGCAACTTGGGGTTTGCTTTCTGCATCTAATTTGTTTCTGGTTTTATGTTTATCTTAGTTTAGTATTTAGAGTTTATTATCATTGGTAGATTTGTTTATTAATTTGGTTGCTCTCTTCCTCCTTTTTTTTATATTTAGATATATATATTATTTTCCCTTTTCTCTTTTTGTGAGTGTATATGTGTATGCTTCTTTGTGTGATTTTGTCTGTACAGCTTTGCTTTTACCATTTGTCCTAGAGTCCTGTCTGTCAGTGTTTTTTTTAAAGTATAGATTCTAGCACTTGTTATCATTGGTGGATTTGTTTTCTGGTTGGGTTGCTCTCTTCTTTCTTTTTTCTTTATTTTATTACTTTTAAATTTTTATTTAAAATTATTCTTTTCATTTTTTATTTTAGTAACTCTTTTATTTTATTCTTCCTTTTTTCCCCTCTTTTTCTTCTGAGTTGTGTGGCTGACAAGGTCTTCGTGCTCCGGCCAGGTGTCAGGCCTGTGCCTCTGAGGTGGGAGAGCCGAGTTCAGGACATTGGTACAAGAGATATCCCAGTTCCCCATGATATCAAACGGTGAAAGCTCACCCAGAGAGCTCCATCTCAACACTAACACCAGCTCTACTCAATGACAAGAAAGCTACAATGCTGAACACCCTATGCAACTAGCAAGACAGGGACACAACCCCACCCATTAGCAGAGAGGCTGCCTAAAATCATAATAAGGTGACAGACACCCCAAAACACACCACCAGATGTGGTCCTGCCCACCAGAAAGAAAAGATCCAGCCTCATCCACCAGAACACAGGCACTAGTCCCCTCCACCAAGAAGCCTAAATAACCCACTGAACCAACCTTAGCCACTGGGGACAGACACCAAAAACAACGGGAACTACGAACCTGCAACCTGAGAAAAGGAGACCACAAACACAGTAAGTTAAGCAAAATGAGAAGACAGAGGAACACACAGCAGATGAAGGAGCAAGGTAAACACCCACCAGACCTAACAAATGAAGAGGAAACAGGCAGTCTACCGGAAAAAGAATTCAGAGTAATTATAGGAAAGATGATCCAAAATCGTGGAAGTAGCATGGAGAAAATACAAGAAACGTTAAACAAGGACCTAGAAGAACTAAAGAGCAAATAAACAATGATGAACAACTCAATAAATGAAATAAAAATTCTCTACAAGGAATCAATAGCAGAATAACTGTGGCAGAAGAACGGATAAGTGACCTGGAAGATAAAATAGTGGAAATGACTACTGCAGAGCAGAATAAAGAAAAAAGAATGACAAGAATTGACAACAGTCTTAGAAACCTCTGGGACAACATTAAACACACCAACATTTGAATTATAGGAGTCCCAGAAGAAGAAGAGAAGAAGAAAGAACTGAGAAAATATTTGAATCGATTAAAATTCAAAACTTTCCCTAATATAGGAAAGGAAATAGTCAATCAAGTCCAGGAAGCACAGAGAGTCGCATACAGGATAAATCCAAGGAGAAACACACCAAGACACATATTAATCAAACTATCAAAAATTTAAAAATAAATAAATAAATATTAAAAGCAGCAAGGGAAAAGCAAAAAATAACATACAAAGGAATCCCCATAAGGTTAACAGCTGATTTTTCAGCAGAAGCTCCTCAAGCCAGAAGGGAGTGGCAGGACCTATTTAAAGTGATGAAAGGGAAAAACCTACAACCAAGATTACTCTACCCAGTAAGGATCTCATTCAGATTCGACAGAGAAACTAAAACCTTTACAGAAAAGCAAAAACTAACAGAATTCAGCACCACCAAACC
This sequence comes from Grampus griseus, assembly GCF_964374135.1. NCBI lineage: Eukaryota > Metazoa > Chordata > Mammalia > Artiodactyla > Delphinidae > Grampus > Grampus griseus. The sequence goes on from NC_138997.1 coordinate 66,904,263, forward strand.
AGCTTTACAACAAATGCTACAGGAACTTCCCTAGGCAGGAAACACAAGAGAAGGAAAAGATCTACAATAAGAAACCCGAAACAATTAAGAAAATGGTAATAGGAACATACATATCGATAATTACCTTAAATGTAAATGGATTAAATGCTCCAACCAAAAGACATAGACTGCCAAACTGGATACAAAAAAAAGACCCATATATATGCTGTCTACAAGAGACCCACTTCAGACCTAGGGACACATACAGACTGAAAGTAAGGGGATGGAAAAAGATATTCCATGCAAAAGGATATCAAAAGAAAGCTGGAGTAGCAATTCTCATAACAGACAAAATAGACGTTAAAATAAAGACTATTACAAGAGACAAAGAAGGACACTACATAATGATCAAGGGATCAATCCAAGAAGAAGATATAACAATTGTAAATATTGATGCACCCAACATAGGAGCACCTCAATACATAAGGCAAATGCTAACAGCCATAAAAGGGGAAATTGACAGTAACACAATCATAGTAGGGGACTTTAACACCCCACTTTCAGCAATGCACAGATCATCCAAAATGAAAATAAATAAGGAAACACAAGCTTTAAATGATACATTAAACAAGACGGACTTAATTGATATTTATAGGACATTCCACCAAAAACAACAGAATATACTTTCTTCTCAAGTGCTCATGGAACATTATTCAGGATAGATCATACCTTGGTTTACAAATCAAGCCTTGGTAAATTTAAGAAAATTGAAATCGTATCCAGTAACTTTTCCAACCACAAGGCTATGAGACTAGGTATCAATTACAGGAAAAAATCTGTAAAAAATACAAACACATGGAGGCTAAATAACACACTACTTAATAACCAAGAGATCACTGAAGAAATCAAAGAGGAAATCAAAAAATACCTAGAAACATATGACAATGAAAACACGACGACCAAAAATCTATGGGATGCAGCAGAAGCAGTTCTAAGAGGAAAGTTTATAGCAATACAATGCTACCTCAAGAAACAAGAAACATCTCAAATAAACAACCTAACCTTACACCTAAAGCAATTAGAGAAAGAAAAACAAAGTAACCCAAAATTAGCAGAAGGAAAGAAATCATATAGATCTGATCAGAAATAAATGAAAAAGAAATGAAGGAAACAATAGCAAAGATCAATAAAACTAAAAGCTGGTTCTTTGAGAAGATAAACAAAATTGATAAACCATTAGCCAGACTCACCAAGAAAAAAAGGGAGAAGACTCAAATCAATAGAATTAGAAGTGAAAAATGAGAAGTAACAACTGACACTGCAGAAATACAAAGGATCATGAGAGATTACTACAAGCAACTCTATGCCAATAAAATGGACAACCTGGAAGAAATGGATAAATTTTCAGAAAAGCACAACCTTCTGAAACTGAACCTGGAAGAAATAGAAAATATAAACAGATCAATCACAAGCATTGAAATTGAAACTGCGATTAAAAATCTTCCAACAAACAAAACCCCAGGACCAGATGGATTCACAGGCAAATTCTATCAAACATTTAGAGAAGAGCTAACACCTCTCCTTCTCAAACTCTTCCAAAATATAGCAGAGGGAGGAACACTCGCATTCTACGAGGCCACCATCACCCTGATATCAAAATCAGACAAAGATGCCACGAAGAAAGAAAACTATAGGCCAATATCACTGATGAACATAGATACAAAAATCCTCAACAAAATACTAGCAAACAGAATCCAACAGCACATTAAAAGGATCATACATCATGATCAAATTGCGTTTATCCCAGGAATACAAGGATTCCTCAATATATGCAAATCAATCAATGTAATAAACCATATTAACAGATTGAATGATAAAAAACATATGATCATCTCAATAGATGCAGAAAAAGCTTTTGAAAAAATTCAACATCCATTTATGATAAAAACCCTCCAGAAAGTAGGCATAGAGGGAACTTACCCTCTTAGGGAGGCAAGAATATTCAATGGAGAAAAGATAGCCTCTTCAATGAGTGGTGCTGGGAAAACTGGACAGCTACATGTAAAAGAATGAAGTTAGAAGACTCCCCTACACCATACACAAAAATAAACTCAAAATGGATTAAAGAACTAAATGTAAGGTCAGACACTATTAAACTCTTAGAGGAAAACATAGGCAGAACACTCTATGGCATAAATCACAGCAAGTTCCTTTTTGACCCACCTCCTAGAGAAAGGGAAATAAAAACAAAAATAAACAAATGGGACCTAATGAAACTTCAAAGCTTTTGCACAGCAAAGGAAACCGTAAACAAGCTGAAAAGACAACCCTCAGAATGGGAGAAAATATTTGCAAATAAAGCAACTGACAAAGAATTAATCTCCAAAATTTACCAGCAGCTCATGCAGCTCAATATCAAAAAAACAAACCATCCAATCCAAAAATGGGCAGAAGACCTTAATAGACATTTCTTCAAAGAAGATATACAGATTGCCAACAAACACATGAAAGGATGCTCAACATCACTAATCATTAGAGAAATGCAAATCAAAACTACAATGAGATATCATCTCACACCAGTCAGAATGGCCATCATCAAAAAATCTACAAACAATAAATGCTGGAGAGGGTGTAGAGAAAGGGAGCCGTCTTGCACTGTTGTTGGGAATATAAATTGATACAGCCACTATGGAGAACAGTACGGAGGTTCCTTAAAAAACTAAAAATAGAACTACCATACAACCCAGCAATCCCAGTACTGGGCATATACCCTGAGAAAACCGTAATTCAAAAAACAGTCATGTACCAATATGTTCATTGCAGCTCTATTTACAATAGCCAGGATATGGAAGCAACCCAAGTGTCCATCGAGAGATGAATTGGTAAAGAAGATGTGGAACATATATACAATGGAATATTACTCAGCCATATAAAGAAATGAAATTGAGTTATTTGTAGTGAGGTGGATGGACCTAGAGTCTGTCATGCAGAGTGAAGTAAGTCAGAAAGAGAAAAACAAATACCGTATGCTAACACATATATATGGAATTTAAGAAAAAAAGAAAAAAGGTGCTGAAGAACCTAGGGGCAGGACAGGAATAAAGACGCAGACATAGAGAATATAGAGAATGGACATAGAGAATGGACCTGAGGACAAGGGGAGGGGTAAGGGTAAGCTGGGACGAAGTGCGAGAGTGGCATGGACATATATACACTACCAAATGTAAAATAGATAGCTAGTGAGAAGTATAGCACAGGGAGATCAGCTTGGTGCTTTGTGACCACCTAGAGGGGTGGGATAAGGAGGGTGGGAGGGAGACGCAAGAGGGAGGGGATATGGGGATAGATGTGTATGTATAGCTGATTCACTTTGTTATAAAACAGAAACTAACACACCATTGTAAAGCAATTATACTCCAATAAAGATGTTAAAAAAAAAAGAGCGCATATACGAAGTTAAGGGGCTTGCAATTTATTTGATCAATGGGGACTGAATGAGGGTTTTAAGCCTAAAACTTGTATAATAAAATTTATGTTTTAGAAAAATCATTCTCAGAAGAACATAGAGAGAAAACTGACATGGCAGAAATGGCTTATAAAGGGGGCAGATAAAAGGTGGCACCAAACAATATACACAATTCTGAATGTTAATACAGTAAGGATGGAGAGACAAACATGAACTGAAGTGTTTCTTCAGAAACTGGATGGTTTATGACACGGAAAACAAAGAAGAAATACACAGGGACAGGAATATTATAGAAAATGGAGGAGAGGAAGTATAGTGAGATTAGTTTTGGACACCTTTAAGCTTAAATTGTCTTAGAGAGACATAAAAGTTATCCAGTAGTTCAAAGGTCAGCAAACATTTTCTGTAAAGGGCCAGACAGTAAATATTTTTGGTTTTGTGAGACATATATAACTCTGGCATTCTGTCATGAAAGTAGTCATTGATGATAAATATATGAATGAGTGACCGCACTCCAATAAAATTTATTTACAAGACCAGGCCCTTTGGCCACTGTTTGCCAAACCCTTCTGTAAAGTGTTGAAAATACCTGACTTTTGCAAAAATGCCATTGTTTTAGGTGGGTTCCCTCCAAACAGATGTTAGGAAAGGTGTGCATGCAGGGGGTTTATTGAGGAATGCATGACAAATTTAAAGAAGTAAGGAATGTAGGTTTGAGTTGAAGTAGTATTTGAAACTGTGGTGTGCAGGTAACAGTTTAACAAGTTCTCCAGGAAAAAAAAAATCCTTGATTTGTAGGATTTGCTGATTTCCGTGATGTATTTAATTCTTTCAAACTACTGGCACAAACTCACTAAATGGGGAATTGGGAATGATGCACAAAATTCCCTCTTAGCAGCCATTTGCAGCTGGCCCCAGCACATCACTGACCTGAACTATAATGCAGGTGCAGCGGAGGCCTCAGCTAATCCCACATGGAATTCTGGAGCTCAGAGTCTCTCCAGTTAGACCAAATTGAAACAAGAGGGCTAAGTCCTTATACCTCTATATAGTCACTGGAGTTGAGCTGCCCAATGAGAGGGCAAAAAAAAAATTCCTTTAGCTAAGGACAATTCCTGGAAAGGAGTTAGCCGTGCAGCTCAAGGATGGAGTGTATCAACTCTGTGAAGACTAACTGGGATGGACACCACAACATCGATAGACTATCAGCTAGGAGACTATGTTTACATGAGATTATATTTTATTCAAGTTTTTCACAATATTTAGCTTCCCAAAAGAGTAGCAACTCTAGTAGCGATTATACCTGTCATAAACCTGCCATATCACAAAATATCTTCTAAAAATGTCCATTGATTGTTTTATTAACCAAATTCACTTGCTTTGCTAGATAAAATAATTGGGAAGTGAATAAATTAAGCAATTCCTATACCATTTGGTACCATCAATGATAATACCAAGGGGCTTCCCTGGTGGCGTAGTGGTTGCGAGTCCGCCTGCCGATGCAGGGGACGCGGGTTCGTGCCCCTGTCCGGGAAGATCCTACATGCCGCGGAGCGGCTGGGCCCGTGAGCCATGGCCGCTGAGCCTGCGCGTCCGGAGCCTGTGCTCCGCAACGGGAGAGGCCACAACAGTGAGAGGCCCGCGTACCGCAAAAAAAAAAAAAAAAAAAAAAAAAAAAAAAAAATTAAGATAAATGATAATACCAAAACTAACAGTCTCAACCATCATAGCTTTCTTCCTTTGCTTAATTCAGTATGTTTCTTCTCTTTAAGAGTCAACCTTAATTATAATAATGGGTATGAGCATCTGCAGACAGACAGACCCACATTTGAAAAATGGTTAACATCTTATTTTATAACTGAAAAATTATCTTAACCTCTCTGAGACTCATTTTCCAAATCTATACTTTGAAAATAACATCTATTTTGTTAATGTTTGATTTGATATTATATGTAATATGTATTTTAAACATTGCCTATTATCATTTTCCATGTGCTCAGTCTGTTAATAATAACAATAATAATAATAACAAAATTCATGAATTATATCTCTTCCTCTACCTGCTGTCTTATTTTTTTGTCCCTTATTTCATAGGCAACCTTCTCAAAACTGGTGTCTACAACCAGAGCTTCTCATATTTTAACATGCTTGGCAATCACCTGGATGTCTTGTTAAAATGCATATTCTGATGCAGTAGTTGTGAGGAGGTGCCTGAGATTCTACATTTCTAACAAGCTCCTTGGTAGGGCTGATGCCATTGGTCCATAAACCACTGTTTGAATAGGAGCTGTTCCTTACTCCTCTGACACCCTGACACAGGGCTCAGATAATAGAGCAGATAATAGAACAGCATTCATACCACTTGACTGCATAACTCTAGTGATCACTTTATAGTCAAATCTAATGCATACGTTTTGGTCCCTAACTTTGTTGAACTCTCAGCAGCCCTCGATATTGCCAACAGTGTTGATGGAGCTATTATCAGTCCTAAGTAGATAAATACAACCTCATCCCCAGGACTCCACAGCAGCTAGTGAGACCATGACTAGCTGGTTTCACTAAAATTTAGGAGATTTTGATCTTATCCCTATGAAACCATACAGTCATGTATATTCTTTCTTATCTCTTTACATGGTTAATCTCTTCATTCTTTAGCACAAAATTCAGACTCAGCCCTTCTGAGAAATATCCCACTTATTAAGAAAATGGAGAAATTGTGAAATTAAAAGAGCAAACCAAAAGAAAAAATGCTTACATTTTAAACCAGAAAACCATATATATGCTCTTTTTATTAAAGCATATTTTCTGTTTCACTTTTTTTGAGAAAAATGTGAAGCATGAGTTAGCTAGTGCAATGTCAAGTAAATTCAAGACACTGACATGTTCTATTATCTGAGCAGATTGATGCCCACACTGATTTGAAAAAGAGGAAAGAGTATTGTTACACCACACCAACAAGCACAGTTGCTCCTTCTCCTCACATACCACACACACACACACACACACACACACACACACACACACACCACACATTATTCAGCTTAAAAGTTCCAAGTGTTTGTATACTACTATGAGGACATAAAAGGGGGGTAGAATAAGGGTAACACAAAACCCACACCACATAATATTAGTAGATCAGTTATTTCAGTGTTCAAGAAAAGGATTCGAGGTAGATTTCAAAGTGAAATTTTCAAATGGGCTATGAATTGGTAGGAGAAAACTAAAATTTAGATTGAGTTTATGATTCAATTAGATGAGTATACAGGATCTTGCTGTAATTGATGTGATCATGGAATAGATACAGCCTAGATACAAACATAGAAGCAGACATCAGATCCATTCTGTTTCAGGAAACTGAGGCATGAACAAGTTAAACAATGTACCCAACATTACACAGCAAGTAAGTGATGACGCTAGATTCCCATTCAGGCAATATTATTCTGTACCCTGCCCTTTTAATTCTTAAATTATATTCCAGGCACCCTCCTTGGAATTGAGAGTATACAAAACATAGCAAAACATTTATGAGTCTCTGCTCTCATGAAATATACAAATCTTTTATTTGGATGTGACCTTTTTTTGGTGAGATTTGGAAAGAACTAAATTAAATATATAAAAGAAGGCTGCCAGAAGTGTGAAGCTGGGCACATTTTAGTGACATCTATTTGTCCCAAATCCAAGTGTACATTGATGGAATTAGAATCAACCTGAATCGCCAGATTATAGTTTAAGTGCCCTGTACACATAAACCACACGTATAAACATACATTCATACAAATGTACAAGGGGATACATACTAAATAAGTAGAGTCTCTTTCCCCAAATCATAAATATTCAAAAAAGATGTTTAAAAGGTTTAATATTTAAAATGGCTACTCAGAAGCCATTAGTTGTAAGAATGACGTTTGTAAGATATTACTCTGAGCACTTCATTACTTTGGCCACATCCTGAAGCAATCTTTAATAATTTCTTTAATGGAATGAGCAGATCAGAGCTATAATGAACCTCTTTAACTTTTTTAATGGATATTTTATTAGTTAAAATAGATATTTGCTTCTCTCTGTTTGAACCTCTTATAAAAATCCCACATCAGGCACACTGGATATTAAAAAATAAAAACAGAAACCAGTTCGCTTTATTTTGATCAATCAGATCTAAATATATTTTTGAGCCAGTCAAACCCAAGATGTTTTTGAGGACCCAACAGACAGAGAATGCAGAGCTAAAATAACTTTAAAATTCTAATACTTTTTTTTTCTTCCACAATGAGGCTTGGGCATCTATAATAATTATAAATATCATATCAATCTCTTTTCTACTGGACACCAAGTGACATGATGAGATCACTGCTAGTGGATCCGGAGCAAAGCATGCATAGGGGCATCACTGTGCCTTCATCCAAGAATAGGAATCCTGAGCTGACCCTTTTGACTAAAATTTCTGCTAGAAATTAATGAATTCACTGTTGTCAATCAAGTGATGGGGCATATTTATTGAGTCCATAAATTAGACCCATAAGCAGTGTGGTAGACTTTTTATAGCCTGGAAACCATTGCAGAAAATGGAACAAAAAGATTTATAGCTGTTAGGCTGGCACAGTCTTTGCAGTAGGGTGGCAAAAAAAATAGTGAAGAAGTTTTCAGCTTGAAAGTGTAAAAGTGATAATAAGTAAGCAAGTCCTGAATTTAATTTTTATAGTACGCGGGGCTCTCAGTGTTGTGGCCTCTCCCGTTGCGGAGCACAGGCTCCAGACGCGCAGGCTCAGCGGCCATGGCTCACGGGCCCAGCCGCTCCGCTGCACGTGGGATCTTCCCGGACCGGGGCACGAACCCGCGTCCCCTGCATCGGAAGGCAGACTCTCAACCACTACGCCACCAGGGAAGCTCTCACCTAGGTGACTTCTACATCTTATTATTGAGTCCTAGCTGCCTCTGCCTCTGAATGCTCCTCCTCCCAGTATAATGTTTTCTGCCTCACCTTGGCTTCCCTCACCATGCTAAAATGCCAAATAATCCATAGAAATTGCATAGTAAAAGTCTGTTTTGGGGGGTAAAGGGGGGAATCTAATAACAAATTCTATTTCGACTTTAAGCAATAGGAAGAGAATAAAAGTGCTATTATCCAAATCCAGAGAGCTTAGGAATTGGTAGACTAATTAATATCCACTTTAAGTTGTGGACCAAAAAAGTGATACATTCCTAATTTAAATATTGTATTTTGACTTAAATTTGAAAGTATATATTTGTTTGCTAAACTTTTGATATAGGGCCAAAGCTTTTTTGGGGTATATATTTTATTGGAGTTTAGAATCACCTATTTTAAATAAACCATGGCCCCAATTTAACATGAGCTTAGAATTTCTCAAACTGTATCAAAAACACAGCAAAAGTATGGGTAGAATGTTTTTTTAAAAAAGATTTGTATCCCAGTCTTTTAGAGTTGACTTGCTCACATCCAATTCCACAGCATTTTAAAAAATATTTTTCTTTCCTTCTTGAGTCTTTCTGCAGTATTCAATTTAGATTTCATGACAACAGAAATTGTTCTTATTTTTGCATTCATATTCCATTGGCTTATGTAATAGGTATTTGAATTTAATGATTCAACTTAGAGACAATCGATTGGCACAGTAGAGAAAAAACAAGGCTGACTCTAGTTAAGCACTGAACTCAAACAGGAGGATCAGAAGGAGGTAGGGTCCTAGACAGGGGCCTACTAGCAGTGAGCACTCAACCATGATTACAATGAGAGGTTGGTAGGTTTTTCAAAGGGAATGGAGAATGTTGGTTCACCTGGTGAATCTGTCAAGTGCAGACAGCTTAGTAGGGCTTCCAATATATTTATGATTAGGATACAGTGGTGCTTCGTGAAATATAAGGTCAGGGGTACAGTTGTGACTCAGAAGTCAGAACCACTGACTACAAGAAGCACTGGAGGAAACCCAGGAAGCATCTGGTAGGAGAGGAGTGTCATGGCCACAGATAGCTCCTGTGTAGTATTAATGTAGTATGACTTACGTATGTCTTAGCACAGATGACATTTCTGCACTTTAAATTTCTTTACACTTTAGCACTTTACACATTATGGATGTTTGAGGACCAAACATAAAATTTTTCTTTGACAAGATTTGGGCTTTTTGACATAGAAGCGGGTATCATCCTCTCTCATTCTAATGTTTCAAGAGCCTTGTTTTTGGAGTTCAGAAGACCTGAGTGTGACCTCTGAAACAATCCTTAAACATTCTGGGCTTTCATTTCTTCATATATCAATATAAAATAGGATATTACTACCTATGTCACAGAGTTATTTTGAGGTACCTAGCTCCATACCTACTGAATAAAATGCACGCCATAAATGGCAGTTGTACTTAATTCTGGTATTAAACTTCCATAGCAAAAGCAGGTGACTTACAATATAAGAGAGTAAATAACATGATGTGCAAAACTTTGCTGTCTGACCCTCTACTATGTTTAACCAATTTACAAACTAAAGTGTAGTGGAGAATGAAACTGCTCTCAGCACATAAAAGCAGCTTTGGGATCAGCTTTAACCACTGGATATAATTCTTAGAGTGATTTCGAAGGATGGTAGCTCAAGTTATTTCAAGAAAAAGTGGGATGACTTTAATAATGCCTGTAGACTGAACTGGAACAGAAAACCTATAAACAAAGTGAGACAACTCTAGATTCAGGCTGCTCTCTCCTTTCTCTGAAACCAGGGGATACCTCTCCTCCATTTGCCTCTCAATCTCCAAATGCATCTAATTATTGTCTCTCGTCTACTGGCTTGTTTTCTTGTAGAAACTTAGTCTCCACTCACTTTGTAATTTCAGCTCTCTCTGGATCTTCTATTATTGACCCTACTTCTACTGCAAATTAGCAAATTCTTCCTGTGTTTTTTAATTCAATTAGCTCTACGTTTGAGCTGTTTCATACAGTGATACAAGGACCATATGCCACAGCGAAGTAGGTAATCATATGACTTATGTACATTGTTCCATGACCTCTCAACTGTTACCTAGCATCTATAATCATCTATGTTTTAGGCAAATCTTTTCTACAGAAAGAAGTATCATCCAATGGAAGTCATTGTTAGATCAAGCATATTTTGACATCCATGAGCTAAAGCTAACTGCTGTTGTCCATGATCAATTCTTTACTAACAATTACTGTTACTAATGCCTGAAATAGGATCACTATCAATTTGTTTATAATGTGAAGACTTAATAAGCAGGTTAGTCAGAAATACTAACTCATAAGTTGAGAAAATTTAGCCCATCTTGGGCTCAGTATAGCTGTTTGGAATTAAAATCCAATTGTAGTCACTTAAATTGTAATGTCTGAATTCTATTGACTTATCCTAGTTGTAAAACGTCAGCATCCCTGCTGTCCTCCATTTTTACTTTCCTAAGTCTAACATATTCTTTAATAATTCCAGAAAGCCCTATGGAGTATCTCAAAGGTGCTCATTTAATACCTGTATTCCTACAGAAATTTCTATCTATCTATATTTCTCCTCAACAGCTTTCTTGTTGATATTTGCTGCCCTCAAATCTCTCCAGAGAGGAAGGTCACCTCTGATCTGTTTCCTGAGCATGTTGGGAAATCACCTTGCCTGAGATGCTGCTCTCTGGCATATAGTAGAGTTGCAGAACACACGAGGTGCCCAAACTATGCTGTGCTCCTTATATATTTATATTTCACACACGCCATTGAATCTGTATTGAGTTCTGGACACGGCATGAAGCACAGGGGATATAGCAGTAAACAAGACACTTACACTTGCCTTGAGGAGTTTTTAATCCAGAGGAAAAGAAAGAACTTTTAAGTCCCTGTTATGCTCATACTCAGTGGGATGGTTACTATAAAAAATAAATACATGACAAGTGTTAGCAAGGATGTGGAGACATTGGAACTCTTGTGCACTGTTGGCAGGAATGTAAAATGCAATGCAGACACTATGAAAATCATTATGGAGCTTTCTAAAAAAATTAAATATAGAATTACTATATATCCAAAAAATTCACTTCTAAGTATATACTCAAAGGAATTGAAGGCAGAGCCTCTAAGAGATATTTGACCACCCTTGTTTAGAGCAGCATTATACACAATAGTCAAAAAGTGAAAGCAATCCAAGTGTCCATCAATAGATTAATCGATAAACAAAATGTGGTATATATACATACAATGGGATGTTATTCAACCTTAAAGAGGAAGGAAATTCTGACATATACGACAGATGGATGAACTCTGAGGATATTATGCTAATTGAAATAAGCCAGTCACAAAAAGGCAAATACTGTATGATTCCACTTGTATGAGATACCTAGTGTTATCAAATTCATAGAGACTGAATATAGAATGGTGGTTGCCAGGGCCTGGTGAGAGAAGTGAATGAGGAGTTGTTTAATGGCTTTAGAGTTTCAGTTTTGCAAGATGAAAATAACTCTGGAGATTGTTTGCACAACAGCGTGAATGTACTTCACACCTCTAAACTGTATTCTTAAAAATGGTTAATATGGTTAATTTTATGTTATGTATATTTTACTACAATTAAATTTTTTGAAAAAAGCCTCTGTTATGTTTCTGGAGCCTTAAAGAATCCCTTATTGTGATAAGGACAATATTACACAACCCCAACTGTAGCTTGCACATTACCATCTGCCACACATGGCCCAGATCTCTCAAAAACCATCTCTAAAACTGTTTTTATATGAAATCCTTTTAGAGATTTCGGAGCCAATCCCCAAAGCTGAGAGAAAAACAGATATCAATAACACAATAAGTAACCTTTTTCTTTTTGCTTTGAGTACCATAAGAACCTCCTTCTTTCAACTCCTTACCAAATTTCTGCTGCTTGGGCCAGTCTTGCAAATGGATACCAGATAAGACTGCCTTCATCTGAATTGAGCCAAATGTGTTATACAATAGATGGCCCATTGCCTTCCTTACATTTACATTTTGGCAAAGCACTTATCAATATAGAATTTCACATGAACGAGTGGGCTGAATCTAAAAAGCCACTGTTTTCATTTTATATTCAGATCTTGAATAAATGCAATATGTCAATCAAAATTAAATTTAAAAATTCAATTAATTGATGACAGCACCATAGCATGTTAAAGCCCGCATTTATTAAGAATTTAAAATGGACTGGGCACTATTCTAAATGGTTTAAATGTATTTATTCGCTTAATCTTCACAACAAACCTATGAGCTGATACTATGGTCTACATTGTGAAAGTAAGGAGACAGAGACATTAGGAATCTTGCCCAATAACACATAAATGGTGGACTGCAATTTTCACTTCAGCAAATCGGTTCCAGGAATAAGTAATCTTAATCATTACTCAGTACTGCTGGATACAGAAAGTCCACAGAGGCAGAATGATTTCTCAAGATTATACAACCATGTAATAGAAGAGCCAGATCTCTTATTCCCAGTCCAATGTCTTTCTTTCCTTTTTCATATGAAACTCATCAAAGTAACCATTTTGTAATCTCTCAATAAGACAAAGTAGTCCTATTGACTATGATGAGTCTTCCCTGATTGTCATCGTATGGGAGGTTAGAATTTAAAGGACGGAGCTAAGTAATCAGACATTCCACCCCTTTGTCATATTATTCTTTTCCTCTTTATGTTGGTAGAATTACCTCAAATTATAAGTTATTTATTAATTTTACTCTAGTTTATTTAAGAGTTTATAATTCAAAGCAAACATCATGCATCTTTAATTTGTCCTTAAATATTATCACTATTTAGATAAAGATTTTAAGTAATAGAGCTAAATTAAAGCACAGCTAAAATATAACTACAATTTTAATAATATTTTAAATTAAAATACATTTCTCTTAATATCATACATCAACTTTCTTTCTACATGTTAAATGGAGAATGCCATAATGTATTTCTTATGTGGTCCTGAGATTTGATTAGGTGTGATATTACTAAACTTGTAATTTTTCTTCTTTTTTTTTGTATGAGATGACATTTTTTGATTGTTCTTTAGATTAGTAGCTAATAGGTTAAATTTTTGAGAAAAGTATTACACAGACATTTACTTAGAATAACAGTAGTTAAGGAAAAATGACACAGTATAGCTATGAGTTATTCATCACTGCCATTTGGCCGGCAAAACCACCCTGATAATTTGGCACCTTTCCTTCTTCTAGGAATTAAGAAACTATTTGATGTTATCAAACACAACAAGTGTCACCAAAATGAGTATAAGTCATATTGCTCTGAGCAGGTACTATCACTCTTGTATAGAAAACTATTGTGTTTTGTTGTTTTCTGTATGTAAACACGTAAAACAAAAACGAACAAAAAGAACCTTGATAAAGACTTAGCTTTTATTTCTAAGTAAACAACTACCTTAAGTCACTTATAGTCTACCAAAACCAAATTAGAACACTGCTATTTGAAATCAGATCACAAATGTGTTCATGTGTAGCATTCCAATTTAATCAATAGCCAACAATCTATTCTGAAATGATTGCAACCATTAGAGTTGTCTAAGCAATTCTTACTTTCTCTCAAATCATTTATTAACAGAGCAAAAGAGGGAAAAAATAAAAGACTACTTCAAGCTTATTTTCCCCATTATTACTCTCATGGAATAGTACAAAGGTGAAGCAATGTAAGCGGGTCATAAAATGTTTCAACAAGAAAAAAAAAAAAAATCACTGCGTGAAGATCATTTTTGTTGGAGCTAAAGAGAATAACAGAAAACTGTGTTCTCCCAGGGCTGGGGCCAAGGCCCCAATTCTATTGCTATTGGAGAAAATGCTGCAAGTTCAAGAGTCAAACTGGTTTCTATTATAAAAGCAGTAGATTATTCTGTGATTAGTGTCTGAAACTGCTAAGCTTTACCTCCTCTTCTATTTAGTAGTGTTCTTCATTAGGTAGGGAAATGTATCTTATGGATTGCAATATGTAAACTTTTTTATTATGCACACACCCTGAGGCCTCATCAATATTGCTTGAACATGACGATGATGATTATTATAATTCACAGTTGATCAATGTTTCAGTGTTCTAGAAGAATCTAACTAATTTCCTAGCAAAGAAATAATATGTATCTTATATATATATTTTTCCAAAACAAGAAATTTTAAGAAACTAAATATATTAAGAAATTAAGTATAATAAAGAAAAACTACTCATGCCTATTTTAATGAATCATCACTAATGAATTTTGTACAGTAGGGATATATTTTATTTTTTATATAGAGGACAGGAGTCACAATTGTAGTCCATTATGGGGTTTTGTTTGTTTTGTTTATCCCCTATACCACGCTTTAGTGGTTAGATCCATTTGGACCCTGACCTGATACTTAGTATGTCAAAGGTAGACAGCAAGGAGAAATTTGAGGAGAGATTAAGGAAATGTCTGGGGACTATAAGAAAGCATGCTTAATGCAGTGACTCGTTATAAAAAAGTAAGAAGCACAGTATTCTGTATTAGTCCACACAATATTTTAAATTGTATTAATCAAGGTAACCATTCAGTATATACAAATTATGATAATTCAAGGAGAGTTTTGTAAAGGAATAACATACAAGATTGGGGGCAGTATAGGAAGACCATGAGGGATAGAACAATCCCCTATGGCTAGTGAGTATAGGACACCATTCCTACCCAATGGAGGGAAAGAATTACCACCATTCAGAGGCTGAGAAGTCTTTGTGGAAAGACTGTCTCAAGGAGTTGAAATCTTTAGTCAAGGGACTCAACTGAATCCTGGCTGTACCACAGGGAGGGAGTAAAAGTAATAATGATTCCCACCTCATTCTCCTATTCCAATCTATTGCCTGAGCTCCGCAGTGTCTAAACCCACTGGAAGTTTGAGGGAGAGAACCTATTAATGTAATCCATGTAGATCAATTCCTGGGGCATGGCATGGGTGGAGAAGGGTAAAGAGAGGTACAGGGAGGTGGGAAGGAAAATATCAAGCACGTATATCAGGACACAAAGTCATCCTTTCAAACCTTACTGACATGTAACTATTCCTTCAAAACCAGGCTGGGAGATGTGTCAGTTCTGCCTTTCATTTCTAAAGAAGAGAAAGATACTTAAATGCACCAAGCATCCATTTCATATAAGCTGTTTAAGTAGTATATTTTAGGGGGCTAAACAAACAAACTTTGGAGTCAAACTGGGTTTGAATTTTTCATCAACTGTTTAGCTGTGTGACATTGGACAAATTATTTAGCTTTTCTGCACATCAATTTCTTTATGTCTGTAGTAAGAGTATTGTAAGTCAATTCAGAGAAGTATTTTGAACATTCAATGAGATAATAAATGTAAATTAATGGGTAGGATTAAAAGAAAACCTCAATAAATGACAGCTACTATTATCATAGTAATTTTTAGGCACACTAACAATAAAAAGAATGGGTACCAAGGATGAGTTCTACTAATTCAGACTCTCAGAGCTTTCTCCTGCTCATTTTCTTCTAGGTTATTTTAGACTGAAGAATTACTGCAGGTGAAGATGCAATGCTGAACTCAACTGGGTTCACCTCTAGCTTCTTGAAAACTCTTGGTGCAAATTGGAATTAACAGAGATTTATTGGAATTTTCTTTCTGCACAACACATTAATGACAAAGATAAGTGAAAGCAAGAATAGATTTATTTCTGCCCAGTGTAAAACCTCCTGGAAAAGCAAGCAGCAGGAATCTGCAAATGCACCCCTATAATGGTGCGCTGTCCTGTCACCCCCTTCTGGAATCAGATGATGTCATTTTTCATATTCTGAAAGGAGCGCACAAGAGGTCAATGCAGAAACAACTTCCGCACATAAATCTTTGCTCTCTCGTGAAGTTAATCAAAAGAAGCCTGGAGAACAGGCAGATTATCTGTACATTGTTTACTCCGTGGGTTATAAGGTTTGTAAAAAAAAAGAAAATAAGAATTACCTCTTCACAAATTTCAGGTTCTCCAAAGCCCCTGCTGGCTGTCACGTCCTCCAGAAGATGTAAGCATATTCATCACTGCACAGGGAGTCTGCCAAGTATGCCTTTATAAGAAAGGCTTTTAAAACTATTTAGACTCTCTTACAAGATTTGACTGAAGTACATTTCCAATACCTCGATTTCCTGACTGGCTTGATTTTGTAATACAATCCAATACTGTAGGGTAATTAATATTTCCACAGCTGTGCTTTGTATAATGGAGGTCTGCTCTGATAAGATTTCAAAATAACTCTTATTCTTATTAATCCAGACTAACATATTCAGAACAGAAAATATAATAAAAGATAACTGTGCAATGACTTGTACTTCCTATGGTATTTGGATCCCCCATGTCTAAGCCATAGCACTAATAAATTTTCAGGAAAGCATAACAACTTACTTGATATCCTACAAGAGTATCTTCTAAAGATGCATCTTTGGTTTTCAAATTTCTTAATTAGGGTAACAGGATAGTTAAAATATGACTGTATCAATTTTTTTAGGGTTGCCATGAGAAAGTACCATAGGCTGGGTGACTTAAATAACAAAAATTTATTTTCTCACACTTCTAGAGACTAGAAGTCAGAGATCAAGGTATCTGTAGGCTTGTTTCTTCTAAGGCCACTCTCCTTGGCTACAGATGTCTGTGTTCTCCCTCTGTCCTCATGTGGCCCACCCTCTGTGTATGTCTGTGTCCTACTCTCTTCTTATAATGACACTGGTCATATTAAATTAGGGCCCACTCTCATAACCTCATTTAATATTAATTACCTCATGAAAGACCTTATCTCCAAATAGTCACATTCTGAGGTACTGAGGGTAGGACTTCAACATATGAATTTTGGGAGCACACAGTTCAGCTTATAACAGTTACTGCTGTATGAAATTGTCTAAACATACTTCTGGGACCAACGGTTTTAAACTTTATATCAGGAAATTGGGTATAGTCAAATTTATGACTGATGCAATATGACATGCCCAATATTATTTTCAGTCTTTGCATGGGTGCTTCCCTCTGATTGGAACTCTTTCCCAAGGATAGTTCCATGACTCACTTTCCTCCCTAAGCCTTTACTTGCTGTCATCTTCTCAGTGGGACATTCCCTGATTTATACATGAACACTGCCCCCAAAACTCTTCATCCCACTTTCCTTCTCTAATCCTCCCCAAACACTTATTGCCTACTGAATATCTTACATCTTACTTATTTTTAAATTGTTCCTCAATATTAACTAAACTTTAAGTTCTATGAGCATAAGGATTTTGTCCAATATATTTACTATGGTATTCCGTATAATAGGAGATTAATAAGTACTTGTTGAGTTAATGTAAAATAGTTTCATACCTGTCATAAATGCCATTGCTTACTATCAAATAAGAATAAAGAGTAATTTATTTTCTCTAATTTAATCTCCTAAGAACTTAATATTATCTGTACAGTATTTTTGGAGGTATAAATGAATCTAAGCTTTGTACTTCCAGATTTCTCTAGTAAGCAAAGAACCTCTTGCTAACATGGTGCTAAAAATTCCAAGCACACTCACTTCAAACAGATACTGATTTAAAGCACTTTTTCAGGTATGCTGGAGTGTAGAAGAAGAATGTGACAATAAGTGTAACATTTGTAAGAGTGATATTGAGATCTAAAACTGGGGTCGATGAGAAGCTGGATAAAATGAGGTTGGTTGAGATAAGAAACTAATTCCAGATTAACGATTCAGGATTCAGGATTAGGCTACCTGATGTACAATGATGCCATTCTAACTTATTAAACAAAGTAATGGCTTGAGAAATGAAAAGAATGAATACAATATAAACTCAAGAAGGTAAAGATGGAGAAATAGAAACTTTGGGGTAGTGAACATTTATATTAGTTGCCTTGTTTAGGTGGGTTAGGAGATCTGTTGATTTGTACAGATAGTACTAGAAAAATGAGAGGTTGGACTCAGCCCATGCATCCTTTTTTGTTTTTTAAGAGTAGCTAGTACAGCATGCTAGTACCCAGACTATGTACTTCATACTTAATAATATGAAGGAAAGTAATTTTTCTTTCATACAACTACATATTTAAATGATAAATGTGATTGCATCATAGCTGGTACATAACATTAATTCAAATTGTAAATGAAGCTCCTTAGTTTCATGGAAAGATGAAAGAATATAGGAGCCCTGAATTCTTGACTTAGTCCTGACACTTCTAATTATACAATTAGATTTAAATTTAAAATGATCATACTGACTGCTCTATGGAGAACAGTCTTATAGACATTTGGGGGGGGGTGTAAGAGAGGAAGCAGGAAAACCATTAAGAGGTCATTTTGATACTCTGGTTAAAAATGAAATAACATTGGAGCAGGTGATGGCAGGAAGCAGTTGGGTGTGGAGTGAATGGTGATAAGAGGGGCTGATGAGTTGGATGCGGGGTGTGAAAGAAGGAGAGAAATCAAGGATAAATGTAAGGCATCAAATACTGTGCTAGATGGTAGGGCTCAAGTGGTAAACAGTAGCAAAAAAAAACGGTTCCTATTTAAGTAGAGTATCGTCTGCTAGAGGCTCTCACTAGAAGGTATTCTTCATAGGTAACTCAGCACTTGGTCCTGTGGTTACAATACAGGAAGTGTGCCATAAGTTTTAATGAAAGAAATGAACAAATTAGTCAATCAAGCCTCAATATTGTTAAGTATCTAGGCTTCCCAGAATAACTATTTTATTTTATGAAATTTCATCCTCCTCTTAGAAAAGATTTTTTAAAATTATACATATTTCTTTGTTCACATTATTGTATGAATTAATTAGCGCTAAATAAGGTGAAATAGAGTTTATAGACGCTACACCATAAATATTCATCCCTGCACCTTAAATATTTCTAATGTTTCCCTTCCTCATTTTTATGTGATGCTTATAATTTCTTTTTGCTATAGATGACATGCTAAACCAAAAACTATTAATGTGTATTTGTTGTGTGTTTGGTTCTTTTGTCCAAATTCTCAATATATTTCTGATACTATTTATAGATCATCATTCAAATGTTCCCATCTTATGGTCCCAAAGCACCAAATAATTTGGTATTTTGCTTGATATTTAACTTGATAATTTAGGTAGTTAATTTTACCTACAGAGAAGATGTTTGTCAAATTCACTTCTCACCCCACCAAAAGCAAACAAACAAAGCAATCAAACAAACAAACACTAAAGAGCCCCCATCCATACACCATAACAAGGTAAACTGTTTATGGTCAGTTTTATGCCAACGAAGATCCCAGTTGTCCATTTTACCTTGTCTCTCCCTTTCTCTCTCACAATAAACTTGAGATTGCAATTCTGTGACCTGGGTTTACCTTATAACATCCTTGCTTTAACTTTTTAAAACTATCTTTGAAAACATCTCTAGAGGGCATTTTTGAAGTCAGGAAACTTAGGAAAATATACATAATATTATCAAGGACCTCCTCAGTTTGTAAAAAATCCAAACATACTAACCACGTTTCCAGACATCATCAACATCCTGTAGAAATACAAGGGCACAGATTTTTATGACTTCTTTTCTAATTATTCCCAAAAGGAGTGAAATTACATTTCCCAGATATTAGAATTTTATTCTAACTCTCACAATCAAGAAAAAAGCACATACATGTAAATCTACATAAACTCAAATTTCATATATATAAGCACAATTAGTGCAAAGGCTTACTATAGTAACCTTAAAACAGTGTTCAAAAAGAAAGCTCAGGAAAACTCCTATAACAATAATTATAGATTGTAGATGGTTCTACCCAATTTTCACCATAGGGCACTTTCCATACTATGTTCTTGTCTCTCTGACCAACAATTTTCTACCCTAGTGTTAACAAAACTTCTTACCTTCCTGGTGATACTGGCAACAACTTTCTTTGACCATCCCCTTCTACTCCTCAGCAATAAAATTAAACGTAAATTTCTTTTCTGTATTCAGATATTACTTTTATTTTTAAATTGAAATATAGTTGTTTTACAATGTTGTGTTAATTTCTACTATACCACAAAGAGATTCAGATATATATGTATGTGTATATATGTATATATACACACACACACATTCTTTTTTTATATTCTTTTTCATTATGGTTTATTATAGGATATTGAATATAGTTCCCTGTGCTATACAATAGGATCTTGTTGTTTATCCATTCTATATATAATAGGTTACATCTGCTAACCTTACAACTGCATAGACAACAGACTTGTGGTTGCCAAGGGGGAGGAGGTTGGGAGAGGGATGGAGTGGGAGGTTGGGGTGAGCAGATACTACTTTTATATAAGCTTGTGCATTGTGCTATTATAAATATCCCTTTACAAGTCTTCTACTCAACTAATCTGTAAATTCCTTAAAGGAAAAACTGTGTTTTGTTCTTTCTCAGTCATTTACTCTTTCATTCAACAAATATTCATTAACTGCCTCCCTTTGTATTTCATTAAAACTAGCATGCTGTCAATGGTACATTATACTATACTATTTTATGCACAACTAAGAAAGAAAAATCTGTTTAATTGATCTATGATTTGCTATCAATAGTAAAATGTATCCTGTTTACTAAGATACTTTAAAAGTTTTAAAATGTGCATTTCAGACTAGAAAAAATCTGGTATGTACAAGAGATTGTTTTATATGCCCAGTATATATCAGTGTAAAAAAGAAAAAAAAAAAGGTTAAAGTCCCTGCCCTCACAGGGGGTACATTTCACACAGAAAAAAAAAAACAAAAAACTGTAATAGACAATACAAACATACAAACGAATTGTGTTAGATGTTTATATATACCATAAAAAATAGAAAAGACAAGTGTGATAAATATTTAATAGAGTTGTTAAATAGGGTGAACTCATTCAGGTGATGACGTGTAAGCAAGAACTAAAAGAAGTGAGTGAGTTTTCTATGTGGATATTTTGTGATTGATGATCATTCCAGGCAGAAAGAAGAGCTAGTGCAAATGTCTTGAGGCAGGAATATTCCTGGCATATTTTAGGAAAAGCAGGGAAGCTAACGTGACTGGAGAAATGTGAGAAAGAGAAAAGTGAAAAGGAATGAAGTGATAAAGACAAGTGGGAGTTGGATCATGTGGAACCTCATGGGCCATCAGGACTTTGGTTCATACATTGAGTAAAATGGGAATCTTCTGTAGCACTTAGAACTGAATAACTTGATCTGATCTATGTTCTAACAGGATAATTCTCTTGTGGCTCAGGTGTGAATGGTGGTGAGAAGTCTGACTCTGGATATATTTTGGAAGTAAAGCCAACAGTGTTTCCTAACAGATTGGATGCAGAGCTATGAGAAGAAGAATCAAAGAATGTTCCAAACATTTTGGCCTGAGTAACTAAAAAGGTACAGCTGTCTTCAAATGGAATGAAAAAGCTAGAGGTAAAGAGGGTTTGGGGAAGCCAGGAGTTCAGTTTTGGACATATTGATTCATGGCATCTTATAGACTCTAAATGGAGATACTTGAGTAGATAGTTGGATATATGAATCCAGAATTTAGGAAAGTGGTCAAGGATTGAAGATACAAATTTGGCAGTCGATAGAATGCAAATAGTTCTCAGCCATGACACTGCGTGGTATGATCCTGAAAGGAGAGAGTATAGACCGATAAGAAAAGAAAGCCAAAGACTGAGCACTTGGCACCAACCTTGAGTTCAAGGAGAAGAGGAGAAACCAGCAAAGAAATCTGAGAAGGACTAAAATGCAGGTGTTCTAAAGCCAGATTTAACCTCAGTAAGCTAACTAGTCTATAGTAAGTGCTCAATAACTGTTAAATGAATAAATTATTTTTTACTCATTGGCTATTTGATGGCTTGTGGACAGCCTATTCTCTCACCCAAGTACAGTACCGAGTGATGATATCCATCCTTCTTCTATACATTCCTCCACCACTAAAACACAGAGTTCAGGTAGAAGATCCCTAGCAAGCCCTTCACAGTAATCAATTAGGTATGACAGGGTACATTATACATAAATTCATAGAGGATAGACAAGAGAAGAGAGGAGATATGAAACATTCTGTCAAATGGTGATATTTATGGTCAGCTCTGTTACATTTTTCTGAGTGACAAGTTGATATTATTGCTCAAAATGATGTTTGGAGATTATAAGTAGATTTAAATTCTTTTCTTAGTCCCTTTCACATTTATCTCTTAGTAATGAGAATGGAAATGTATTCACCCAGGCGAAATACTAACCACTATAATTGTCTGTAGTTTTTTTTTCTTCTTTTGGTCATGTAAATCCTAGTTCTAGTTATGCCCATGAAGAATTCAAGCAGACTGGTTGAACATTTACCACCCTGATGACAAATGGTGTTTTAGGTATGGCATTTCAATTTTGGTGCTGCGGATAGCAATGTAATAAATCAAATATTTATATGCTGTTCATTTTTGACAAAGCCTGTTCAGGAGGGACACAATAAACCACATATTTTATGAGAAAAAAAGCCTAGATAAAAATTCCAGTCATATAATTTACTGCAGTTTAGAGTTTACTACTGCTATTAATAGGCATCCTCTATTAGATGGTATACTGAGATAGTATTAGACAGGTGACTAGAAGAGAAGGATTTATGAAATATGCTAAGGAGAGATAAAACTGAGGTTACACGGAGACATATAAGTCAGAGAAATTGAGGAGTAGATAGAAATAGCATTACAAAATGTATCAAGGTCAAGCAACTCACATTGTGGAATGGAGTGAATCAAGCCAGCTGATCTGTAACTGTCAGAATATTCCAGAGACTACTACAGTGATAGGTCAGAACAAACCGTTCAAAACATATCATTGTATTTGTCTTATAAAATAATAAATTATAAACATATATGTGTGAGTGTGGTGTGTGTGTGTGTTTACATATATACATATATGATGTGATCTAATTAAAATGATTTCAACTAAAAGGCTAGAAAATTCAGAGTAACTGCAAAGAATAACAACAGTAAAAGGATAGTTATTCAAATTAGGACAAAATGTTAATACTCTTTTAGTAATTATGGAGAATTAGAGAGTTGGGGTCAAATAATTCAAAGATTTGTTTATAATAATCTTCCTAATGGTTGCCACATCTTTCATCTTCCTGCCCCTTTTATCTATCTAATGAATTGATTCCACATAAAATATGGCTTTAATTAGGCTGTCTCTCTTTACTATTACTGCTATTCAGAATCATTTGATAACTCCACACAAAGAAATAAATCACAATACTTGGGCATGGCATGGAAAGCAGATACCACCTGTCTCCATTCTACAGATGAATCACTTATTATTCTTCAATAAGACTCTTTGGATCTGGTAGATAGTTTGGAGCTGCTTTTCCAGTTACAACCTCTTGGTTTTCTTATCCTTTAATGTTCTCTTGAACAGACTTGGCCTCCACTCCCCACACTCCACCACTGCTGACTTATTTCTCCTCAATCCAATTCAGTCCCACCTCCTTCTAATGACCTTCCTAGTTACTGCAACCCATATGTAAAATAGTATCTCCTATAATTGAATACAATTTTTTTTCTTGGAAAGTAATAATTCCTATGCTTATATTTAACAGCCATAAGGCCTAAATATTGTTAGAACATAAGGAATATGATGAATAATGATTAATTAATTTTTCGATGCTAAGAAAATCGACTTGACCACAGTAGATGTCATGTAGCCAAAAATATTAGTATAGATATTTAGCCAATCATCTGATTAAAATGGGGGATTATAAAAGCCTACAAGTACCTTTAACATATTATTTTAATATAAAGTATAAAATGCACATCCATTCACCCATTATTTTTAAAGTAGTTAAAGTTCTGCACTGTCTTCCTTGCACAAACTATCTCATGTATGAATTTCAGCTTGAGTTTCTTCAAAGTGAGTTGGAACTTAAGACAGTTGCTAAGCAGTATGGTGTAGACTATTTCCAGATTTTTAAAATTTTCTCCCACTTTTTTGCAATTTTCTGCCTATGCATCATTCAGCAGATTTTCTTTTCCTTTCATCTTCATCAAGTCTATCCTAAGCATTCAAGTTCGTTTTCATACAAGCAACGACACTTCATCTTTCACACTCATATTTCATCTGAACAAGCATACTTAAAGTTTATGATTGCAACGACAATGTTAACTGGACTAAATAGGTTTAGGAATGAACACAAGTGATTCTTGGTAAAGATTCAACTCAAATGTTACAAACGCACAGGCTTTTCAGCAAGGACTTCAGTATGCAGTGGGCATTCATCTGCATAATTTAGAGTTGAGTAACTAAAGGTCAGGTAAGATATTTTTATTATAAAACAAATGATCAACAAATATGAATTGAGCAACTATACACTGAACACTGTAACTGTAATCAGCAGTTGTCAGAGTGAAGGCCATGTGGAATGCAGAGATACAGGAATGAGTGCAAAGGAGCACTGACATCAAAGACATTACAAGTTCTCTGGTGCTTTATGAGATCTTGAAAAATAGCAGCAACAGAAGCAAAACATAGTCTCTGGTCTTAAGGCGCATGAAAAATGCACACATGGTTTGAAACTGAGGAAACTATTCCAAGACTGCCTCCTAGCGTCTCCTTAGGATAAACCATTGCACGCTGTTTCTTTTGATTTCCAACCAGGTGATTCTTGCCAGCACTGATTCCCTTTTCCATTTCTGCTACCTGCCCTAGTGGGGTCCAACCACAGTAAGGGCAACAGAACTAGTCTAAGATGCCGACTACTACAATGTCTCTGATCCTTAAACAAGTTACACAGACGTGGGGAGGATAATCTTCAGTATTTTCCCAGTTCTAAAGTTCCTCACAGGCTGACAAGTACAATAGGTGAAACGTACAGGCATGAAACCACATGATCTGTTATCTACATGGATTTGAACAAAGTTAGTAGGACAAAGTACATTCTGATGTTATGTGAATACCCCGGTTTAAGTTAATCTGTACATTTCTCAAATTATTTAATTCATGATAAACTCTTCCCAAACTTCTTCCAGTACCTTCTTCCAGTGTGGAATTAGCTGCTAGACCACAAGTGACTCTCCCTCTAATTATACTTTACTTCCTTTCTGTGAGTGTGAGTTTCCTCTTTTTCTCATCATAAGGTGTTTGGCGTGGGGAGGGAGCCTCATCACTTGAACAACTGAGACTTCCACCTATTCAACTCTGCCACAGTGAACCCTCTAATCCATTTGATCCAGCCCAACTGTATCCAAAGCTCGGTGAAATTTTGTGGTCATTTTGTCTAATTTCTACAAGGTGTCAGAGATCTGTGATTTATGAATTCATTGACTTTATATTTTCTGTTTCCACTAATATGATGGTTAATTTTATGGGTCAACTTGACTGGGCCACAGGTGCTCAGATATTTAGTCAAACATTATTCTGGGTGTTTCTGTGAGGGTGTTTCTAGATGAGATTAACATTAAAATCAAAAGACTGAGTAAAGCAGATTGCCTTCCATAATGTGGGTGGGCCCCACCTAAACAGTTGAAGGCCTTAATAGAACCAAAAGGTTGACCCTCCCCTGAGTACTGAAGATTCCTTCCTGCCTAATGGTATTCAAACTGGGACACTGGCTTTATTCCTGCTTTAAGACTTCAACTGAAACATCAGTTCTTCCTGGGTAAAGTCTGTCTGCTGGCCTTCGACCTGGAACTACACCATCTGCTCTTCTAGGTTTCTAGCTTGCCAACTCAACCTACAGATCTTGGGACTTGACAGATTCCATAATCATGTGAGCCAATTCCTTATAATAAATCTCTCTCTCCCTCTCTCTTGCTATATATACATATGTATACATACATACATACATAGAGAGAGAGAGAGAGAGAGAGAGAGAGAGAGAGATGTATTCCTATTGCCTCTGTTTCTCTGGAGAACCCTGGTTAATACAACTAAAAAGCCTTTTTTATATTTCCCTTTTCAAAGGCAATATTTTCTCCCTCTTAATTCTTGCTCTGATTAATTCTGCTGAGCCAACAGGCTACCTGCTCCTTTTCCTCTTAGCCTCTTTAGACCAACATCTGACTTAGACTGACTCACTTTGGTTTTCTTTTTTCCCCAATCATGACTCTCCAAATGTTTACCTCAATTTTATACACTGAAATTCATGAGCAGCTCTCATTCTGTCCAGGTGCTCAGTTTAGGTTGTTGGATCAACACATCCTAGCCCTTATAAGCACCCAAGCTTCTACTTATTTGATTTAAAAAGTATAACATGTGACTTATTAGAAAAAGATATTAAAAGATATATGTATTCTGGGAACATTCGCCTATCCTACAGAAACACACACACACGCACACAAAACTGTGCAATGATTCAACATCAACTTAGCAAGGGGTCTAAAATATTATAAATGAATATTCTAATATGTAAAACTTATGAGTGATCTTATAAAACAAGCCATTTTTGGAGTTATTTAGAATGTTTAGAAATTTTTTTTAAAACTCAGCATTTTATGCAACCACAGATGGCGTGAGAAGAGGTAACTTTTATACTTCAAAAAAATGACAATCTGTTATAAAACATCCTAAAGTAGCCACTTGACCACTTTTATCTAGAACGTCAGGACACCCTACATTAGATGGAAGGCCCATTGTCTGCTCCAATAATCAAAGCAAATGCAAATCAAAACCTTAGTACTACACTGAAGTGATGATATGGGCAGTAGACAATTAGGAATATCGGAGTCCCCACAAACTAGATAGTTATGAGAACCAGCACATGCAAATCTCTGGGAAATGCTTGAGTTCTAGTTAGAGTTTCTTCCCCAACCACACAGAATTCATTTTGCTACTCCATATATACTGATCCATCCTAAAATCCCAACTATAAATACAAGAGGGAATTCCCTGGTGGTCCGCTGGTTAGGACTTGCGCTTCCCCTGCAGGGGGGCACAGGTTGGATCCCTTGTCGGGGAACTAAGATCCCGCATGCCATGAGGCGTGGCCAAAAAAAAAGAAAAACAAAGTGCTTGGGGCCAACTATAAATACAAGAAAAACAAGGTTTAAAGCTCCCACGTCCTTCAATATACTGCAATTCAGTATCTATCACCTACTTCTATATGGGCCCTAGGTAATTTCTGGCCTCCTGTGTATGTTCGGATTATCAAGATTCACAAGTTGCAACTCCATATTCCTGGCACCTCTAACTTTGTCTTAGAGGAGGAAGTGAAACATCAAAATACTCAACTCATGATTAGCACTGAGTGAATCTGACATACCTTCTGTTCTATTCATGAAGTGAGAACGTTTTCCCAAGCCAATGAAACACAGAGTACCCTGCAGGAAAAAACAAAGATTATATTATGGGGAAATAACTCAATATTTCCAGTATTTATAATTAAAAACAGATTAATTTAATATTTCATAGAATCAAACATGAAAATACAGCTGCTGAGAACAGGAATGGTATCTCATAAATACATGATTTTTTTGAAATACCCAAGATCCATTTAAATATTATACCTAATTTCTCATATTGGCAGAACATCTTACGAGCTCAAATCCTGCATCACCTTCAACATAAGATTCAGGAAATAGTCACTGAAAGTCTACTATATGCTAGGTACTATATTAAGCACTGTGTGTTAATGGATATATTGAATACAATACTAATCTTGGTAATGATAAGAGCCTACAGTAGAGAGAGAGAGACCTGAAAACAAATTAATATTATATACTGTAATGTGCTCAAGTACAAGGTATTCAAGGTGCTATGGGAACGAGATTGAAATATTTACCCAATGTATCAATGATCACAGTCCAGAGTCTAAATGGTTCAGTAGAAATTCCCCAGGAAACTAAAATCAAGGCAAGCATTTCAGGCAGAAAGGATATTGTTTGAAATATGCATGAGGGCATATAATACTGTGTCCTATTCAGGTAAATACAAATAGTTCAGGGTGGGTAGACTGACAGACATGATTTACAAAGACTGACAGACGACATAAGAAAACAGAAGTCAGAATGTGAAGGGTTTTGTATTTCCTGGTAAGAAGTCTAGATTTTTTCTTAGATGTATCATCTGAAGAATTTTAAGCAAAGCAGTCATAATGTAAATCAGATTTACATTTTATGCTGACTGTAACACTAGCTGTAATGTGCAGAATGGACAGAAGGAGATTTAGGTAGGAAACACCTGGGCTTCATCAAGTGACACTATGCATTTAACCACACTTCTTTACCAACAGGCCTTTAATCTTTACCATTTACCAGGCACTTTACATATCTCACCTCATTAAATTCTCATAAGAGTTGTATGATTTAATTACCATTAACCAACTCCTGGTAAGGAAACTGAAGTGAAGAAAGTTAAATGAGATGTTAAGAAAAATGTACAATTTTAACTTTGAATGTATTTTTTGTATTTTTTTACTCTTCCAAAAGAATCATATAGAAAATATTCATGTTTATTAGCTTTTATGTAAGCTGATGTCTATAATTAATCCATTTGTGTAAGACCATACTTATAAGAAAAAGTTTCTTAATTTTACTTGGCATACATCAAAAAGATTTTTTTTTTCTTTTTTAGCATATCTTCTTTCTAATGATTTCATAAAAATCATTAACCTAGTGTGTATATTTGTTACATATGTATATATAATTCAGACATACATATATATGTATATATCTCTGAATATCATTTCTGCCTTATCTGTGAATCATTATATTATTGTATCTGTGAATTATTATTACCTCCACCACCACCAGTAACTACCAGACTAACCTTGTCATGTTCCACAACAGATAAAAGTAATAGGGGTGGGAAAGACTACAAGAAAGGTATTCAGAATCAGCTATTTTAATATGAGTATAATAAACCTTTCAACCCTTTGGCATGATTATTGTTCAATGTAAGCAATAATTTTTAAAACTTTGGATTATTAGAAACAAATTTTTATTTACACTTTGTGAGTCACATTCTGCATTCCCACTTTGTAAAGCTGTTTTTGTCTTATTAAAATATCTAAATCAAAATGTTCTCCTTGGGCTTCCCTGGTGGTGCAGTGGTTGAGAGTCCGCCTGCCGATGCGGGGGACACGGGTTCGTGCCCCGGTCCGGGAGGATCCCACATGCCGCGGAGCGGCTGTGCCCGTGAGCCATGGCCGCTGAGCCTGCGTGTCCGGAGCCTGTGCTCCGCAACGGGAGAGGCCACAGCAGTGAGAGGCCCGCGTACCACAAAAAAAAAAAAAAAAAAAAAAAAAAATGTTCTCCTTATTCTTAACATTTTTAAACTCTTAGATACAAAACAAAATTCTAATACTGCCTTAAAAGCTGATTTCTTAAAAAAAATTAACATGAAATAGCTAAGTAATGCCTGAATTAACACAAATCAGAGTTCATTACATGACATTAGCAGCTAATTTATTGAAATCATTAATGTCTGCTGTTAGAGAGAGCCATATGCCAACTCCAAAAGTAACAAGCATTCGGAATCAGGGTCATTGCCTTTATATTTACATATGTGGTACATTAATTGATCTCATGTGCATATCAAGATTAAAAGTGCATTTTTCTTCAATATTCCCTAAGAAGTTTGATTAGCATTATGTTATTAAGGCAAATGTTTATTTCTAGATAATTTCTTTTGCATAGGTAAATTGACTCATACAAATCATTATTAGTTACGTTTCCTTATTTTCCTCACATAGCAAACAGGTTTTTTTTTTTTTATAAATAGTTTACACTTTTCTGTTTCTCTCTTTATCCTCTGTGTAGTGACAACTTCAATAATTCAACAGTTAATTCTGAGATACTTATTAACCTCAAGGTAGAAGGAAAGAAATTATTAAAAGCCAGATTTAAAATATATTTTCCTTTCTACTAAATTGTTCTAAAATGAACAAATTAAAGAACATATTTCTAAAGTTTTCCACAAGCATTTTTAATAAAGTTGATTGCTGCTAATATTAAATAGAAAGTTGAAACAGTGGTGTAATATTGGTTATTTGCTTGTTGATTTTCTTATAAATTTTATACAATTTATTCTATATGTATGGCATCTACAATAATATCACACAAAATCTCAAAGGCACAAAATTACAAATAGGACTAACTTTGACATGGTGTTTGTGCAAAAAAAGAAAAAAAAGTAATTAAGGCAAACTGAAATGTCACCTTGTACTACACAGATTACAAGAGTCCAATATATAATTCTGTCTATGTCTCTGTCTCTTTCTCAGATATACAGACATACAGACATACACAATTGTTGTGAGATTCCACACAAATATGCATAGTAAATATTATATTAAATAGCTAAGGTTTACTATCTATAGTCTGTGATATTGAATTAAATTGATGAGATTTGCAATTGCTAAAAGGCAGGGCTTTCTGATCTTGTACATTTCAATGACAGGAAAGGGGCAGGTATATCATGATATGACATATCTCTCTCTGAATCATATTTCAGGGTAGCCTATAGAAAACCAGTGTATAGTTCCCCATTCCTAAAATAAACTAAAAATTTCTAACTTGAAATATTACAATAGTAAGGCTACTGCAGAATGTGTATACGTGTGTGTTTATGTATCTCTCTGTGTGTCTATCTGTTCTGGGACTACTTCAGATACAAATTACATGAGAAATTAGGAAATAAACTAATTAAATAGTTAAAAAAGTAAAGATATCCACTAACATGAAGAAATATTTTCCCTAATCATAGGAAATAAAACCTTGAAATAAACCTACATATTGGGGGAAAATCTTCAGGAATTCAAGTTATTTTTAATAAAAAGCAGAAGAGGTTGGGTACAATTTTTATTGAGCTTGAACTCACAGATGGAAATTAATTATCAGACATCATTTTATAGAGAAAATAAATTCTCTTAAGATTACACAGAGAAACAAGAGTAGACTGACTGATTGACAGAGAGACAAGTAAATATTTTTCAGTGAAGAAGCAATCTTAATTGTAGAAGGTCAGCCACATATATTGGAAAGCACACAAACTGTGTGTCAGGAAACCTGAATTCAAAGAGTTAACAATCTACTTAGAGTATCAGCTTGGTATAAAAGTATGCAGTTGAGGCCCTTAACCAAGATGGTGGAGTAGGAGGATGTGCTCTCACTCTCTCTTGCGAGAATACCAGAATCACAACTAACTGTTAAACAGTCATTGACAGGAAGACACTGGAACTCACCAAAAAAGATACCCCACATCCAAAGACAAATGAGAAGCCACAATGAGACGGTAGGAGGGGTGCAATCACAATAAAATCAAATCCTTAAAATGGCTGGGTGGGTGATTCACAAACTGGAGAACACTTATACCACAGAAGTCCACCCACTGGAGTGACGGTTCTGAGCCCCATGTCAGGCTTCTGAACCTGGGGGTCTGGCAATGGGAGGAGGAATTCCTAGAGAATCAGACTTTGAAGGCTACTGGGATTTGAATGCAGGACTCTGACAGAACTGGAGGAAACAGAGACTCCACTCTTGGAGGGCACACACAAAGTAGTGGGCACATCAGGACCCAGGGGAAGGAGCAATGACCCCAGGGGAGACTGAAGCAGACCTACCTGCTAGTGTTGGAGGGTCTCCTGCAGAGGTGGGGGGTGGCTGTGGCTCACCTTGAGGACAAGGACACTGGTAACAGAAGTCCTGGGAAGTAGTCCTTGGCATGAGACCTCCCAGAGACCACCATTAGCCCCACAAAGAGCCCTGCTAGGCTCCAGTGTTGGGTTGCCTCAGGACAAAACAAAGAAGAGGGAGGGAACCCAGCCCCACCCATCAGCAGTCAAGCAGATTAAAGTTTTACTGAGCTTGGCCCACCAGAGCAACAGCCAGTTCTACACACCACCAGTCCCTCCCATCAGAAAACTTGCACAATCTTCTTAGATAGACTCATCCAACCTAGGGCAGACAGCAGAAGCAAGAAGAACTACAATCCTGCAGCCTGTGGAACAAAAACCACATTCACAGAAATACAGACAAGGTGGAAAGGCAGATGGCTATGTAACAGATGAAGGAACAAGGTAAAACCCCAGAAAAACAACTAAACAAAGGGGAGATAGGCAACCTTCCAGAAAAAGAATTCAGAATAATGACAGTGAAGATGATACAGGACCTTGGAAGAAGACTGGAGGCAAAGATCAAGAAGATGCAAGAAATGTTTAACAAAGATGTAGAAGAATTAAAGAACAAAGAAACACAGATGAACAACATAATAACTGAAATGAAAAATACACTAGAAGGAATCAATAGCAGAATAATCGAGGCAGAAGAACGGATAAGTAACCTGGAAGACAGAATGGTGGAATGCACTGCTGTGGAACAGAATAAAGAAAAAAGAATAAAAAGAAATAAAGACACCCTAAGAGACGACTGGGACAAAATTAAACACAACAACATTCGCATTATAGGGGTCCTAGAAGGAGAAGCGAGAGAGAAAGGACCAGAGAAAATATTTGAAGAGATTAGAGTCAAAAACTTCCCTAACATGGGAAAGGTAATAGCCACCCAAGTCCAGGAAGTGCAGGGAGTCCCATACAGGATAAACCCAAGGAAAAACACACTGAGATACATAGTAATCAAACTGCCAAAAATTAAAGACGAAGAAAAATTATTGAAAGCAGCAAGGGAAAAATGACAAATAACACACAAGGGAACTCCCATAAGGTTAACAGCTGATTTCTCAGCAGAATATCTACAGGTCAGAAGGGAGTGGCATGCTATACTTAAAGGGATGAAAGGGAAGAACCTACAACCAAGATTATTCTACCAGGCAAGGATCACAGTCAGATTGGATGGACTAATCAAAAGTTTTACAGACAAGCAAAAGCTAAGAGAATTCAGCACCACCAAATCAGCTCTACAACAAATGCTAAAGGAGCTTCTCTAAGTGGGAAACATAAGAGAAGAAAAGGACCTACAAAAACAAACCCAAAACAATTAAGAAAACGGTCATAGGAACATACATATCGATAATTACCTTAAACATGAATGGATTAAATGCTCCAAGCAAAAGACACAGGCTTGCTGAATGGACACAAAAACAAGACACATATACATGCTGTCTACAAGAGACCCACTTCAGACCTAGGGACACATACAGACTGAAAGTGAGGGGAAGGAAAAAGATATTCCATGGAAGTTGAAATCAAAAGAAAGCTGGAAAAGCAATACTCGTATCAGATAAAATAGACTTAAAAATAATGTTACAAGAGACAAGGAAAGACACTACACGATGATCAAGGGATCAATTCAAGAAGAAGATATAACAATTATAAATATATATGCACCCAACATAGGAGCACCTCAATACATAAGGCAACTGTTAACATCTATAAAAGAGGAAATCGACAGTAACACAATAATAATGAGGGACTTTAACACCTCACTTACACCAATGGACAGATCATCCAAAGTGAAAATAAATAAGGAAACACAAGCTTTAAATGACACAATAGACAGATAGATTTAATTGATATTTACAGGCCATTCCATCCAAAAAGAGCAGATTACACTTTCTTCTCAAGTGCACATGGAACATTCTCCAGGATGGATCACATCTTGGGTCACAAATCAAGCCTCAGTAAATTTAATAAAATTAAAATCATATCAAGCATCTTTTCTGACCACAATGCTATGAGATTAGAAATCAATTACAGGGAAAAACACATAAAAAACACAAACACATGGATGTTAAACAATATGTTACTAAGTAACCAAGAGATCACTGAAGAAACCAAAGAGGAAATCAAAAAATACCTAGAGACAAATGACAATGAAAACACGATGATCCAAAACCTTTGGGATGCAGCAAAAGCAGTTCTAAGAGGGAAGTTTATAGCTATACGAGCCTACCTCAAGAAACAAGAAAAATCTCAAATAAACAATCTAACCTTACACCTAAAGGAACTAGAGAAAGAACAAACAAAACCCAAAGTTAGCAGAAGGAAAGAAATCATAATGATCAGAGCAGACATAAATGTAATAAAAACAAACAAAACAATAGCAAAGATCAAAAAAACTAAAAGCTGACTCTTTGAGGAGATAAAATTGATAAACCATTTTCCAGACTCATCAAGAAAAAGACATAGAGGACTCAAATCAATAAAATTAGAAATGAAAAAGGAGAAGTTACAACAGACACCGCAGAAATACAAAACATCCGAAGAGACTACTATAAGCAACTCTATGCCATAAAATGGACAACTTGGAAGAAATGAACAAATTCTTAGAAAGGTATAACCTTCCAGGACTGAACGAGGAAGAAATAGAAAATATGAACAGACCAATCACAAGTAATGAAACTGAAACTGTGAATAAAAATCTTCCAACAAACAAAAGTCCAGGACCAGATGGCTTCACAGGTGAATTCTATCAAACATTTAGAGAAGAGCAAACACCCATCCTTCTCAAACTCTTCCAAAAAATTGCAGAGGAAGGAACACTCCCAAACTCATTCTATGTGGCCACCATCACCCTGATACCAAAACAAGACAAAGATACCACAAAAAAAGAAAATTACAGACCAATATCACTGATGAATATAGATGCAAAAATCCTCAACAAAATACTAGCAAACGGAATCGAACAGCACATTAAAAGGATCATACACCATGATCAAGTGGGATTTATCCCAGGGATGCAAGGAGTCTTCGGTATACACAAATCAATCAATGTGATACACCATATTAACAAACTGAAGAGTAAAAACCATATGATTATCTAAAAAGATGCAGAAAAACCTTTTGACAAAATTCAACACCATTTATGATAAAAACTCACAAGAAAGTGGGCATAGAGGGAACCTACCTCAACATAATAAAGGCCATATATGGCAAGCCCACAGCAAACATCATTCTCAATGGTGAAAAACTGAAAGCATTTTCTCTAAGATCAGGAACAAGACAAGGATGTCCGCTCTCCCCTCTATTATTCAACATCGTTTTGGAAGCCCTAGCCACGGCAATCAGAGAAAGAAAAAGAAATAAAAGGAATCCAAATTGGAAACAAAGAAGTAAAACTGTCACTGTTTGCTGATGACATGATACTATACATAGAGAATCCTAAAGATGCCACCAGAAAACTACTAGAGCTAATCAACGAATTTGGTAAAGTTGCAGGATACAAAATTAATGCACAGAAATCTCTTGCATTGCTATACACTAATGATGAAAAATCTGAAAGAGAAATTAAGGAAAAACTCCCATTTACCATTGCAACAAAAAGAATAAAATATGTAGGAATAAACCTACCTAAGGAAACAAAAGACCTGTATGCAAAAAACTATAAGACACTGATGAAAGAAATTAACGATGACACCAAAAGATGGAGAGATATACCATATTCTTGGAATGGAAGAATCAATATTGTGAAAATGACTATACTACCCAAAGAAATCTACAGATTCAATGCAATCCCTATCGAATTACCAATGGCATTTTTCACAGAAGTAGAACAAAAAATCTTAAAATTTGTATAGAAACACAAAAGACTCCGAATAGCCAAAGCAATCTTGAGGGGAAAAAGTGGAGCTGGAGGAAGCAGACTCCCTGACTTCAGACTATACTACAAAGCTACAGTATTCAAGACAATATGGTGTTGGCACAAAAACAGAAATATAGATCAATGGAACAAGATAGAAAGCCCAGAGATAAACCCATGTACCTATGGTCAACTAATCTATGACAAAGGAGACAAGGATATACAATGGAGAAAAGACAGTCTCTTCAATAAGTGGTGCTGGGAAAACTGGACAGCTACATGTAAAATAATGAAATTAGAACACTCCTTATCACCAAACACAACAATAAACTCCAAATGGATTAGAGGCCTAAATGTAAGACCAGACACTATAAAACTCTTAGAGGAAAACATAGGAAGAACACTCTTTGACATAAATCACAGCAAGATCTTTTTTGACACAAATCCTAGAGTAATGGAAATAAAAACAAAAATAAACAAATGGGACCTAATGACACTTAAAAGCTTTTGCACAGCAAGGGAAACCATAAGCAAGACAGAAAGACAACCCTCAGAATGGGAGAAAATATTTGCAAATGAATCATCAGACGAAGGATTAATCTCGAAAATATATGAACAGCTCATGCAGCTCAATATTAAACAAACAACCCAGTCCAAAAATGGGCAGAAGACCTAAATAGACATTTCTCCACTGAAGACATACAGATGGCCAAGAAGCACATGAAAAGCTGCTCAACATCACTAATTATTAGAGAAATGCAAATCAAAACTACAATGAGGTATCACCTCACACCAGTTACAATGGGCATCATCAGAAAATGTACAAACAACAAATGCTGGAGAGGGTGTGGAGAAAAGGGAACACTCTTGCACTGTTGGTGGGAATGTAAAATAATACAGCCACTATGGAGAACAGTATGGAGGTTCCTTAAAAAACTAAAAATAGAATTACCATATGATCCAGCAATCCCACTACTGGGCACATGCCCTGAGAAAACCGTATTTCAAAAAGACACATGCACCCTAATGTTCATTGCAGCACTATTAACAATAGCCAGGTCACAGAAGCAACCTAAATGCCCATCGACAGACGAATGGATAAAGAGGTGGTATGTATATACAATGCAATATTACTCAGCCATAAACAGGAATGAAATTGGGTCATTTGTTGAGATATGGATGGATGTAGAGACTGTCATATGGAGTGAAGTAAGTCAGAAAGAGAAAAACAAATATCGTATATTAACACATATATGTGGAACCTAGAAAAATGGTACACATGAACTGGTTTGCAGGGCAGAAATTGAGACACAGATGTAGAGAACAAATGTATGGAAACCAAGGGGGGAAATTGGAGGTGGGGGTTGTGGTGGTGTGATGAATTGGGAGATTGGGATTGACATGTATACACTGATGTGTATAAAATTGATGACTAATAAGAACCTGCTATATATATAAAAAAAAGTATGCAGTTGAAATTAACAATCTCTAAATTTCTTTTCAGCTCTTAAATTCTGTAAATAAAGTCCAGCATATCCAAAAAGACAAGTGAAAATTAATGACGGTAGTCTTAGGTGATCATATGAGGTTTATAAACTCAATTTGGATAAGTTACATAGTAGAGCAAAGAATTGCCCATTCCTTTCTCTCATACTTCCTTTGTCATCCTCCAATTTAGTCATTTGTTTACCTAATGAAATAAAGTTCAGTTCACTGATTGGGCCACATTACTAAAAAGTAATCTTGTTCTTGGATGTGGCTCCTTTATTCTGCTTATTCTCGCATGTTAAGATGAAAGATGAGTCAGGGACCCTTGGAACTCATTTGACTTTTTCTCTTTTTTATTTTTCCTTTTTTTTTAAATGAAGTATAGTTAATTTACAACACCATGTTAGTTTCAAGTGTACAGCAAAGTGATTCAGTTATACATATATAGGTCCATCAATGTTGCTGCAAATGGTATTATTTCATTCTTTTCTATGGCTGAGTAGTATTCCATTGTACATATGTACCACAAATTCTTTATTCATTTATCTGTCAATGGACATTTAGGTTGCTTCCTTGTCTTGGCTATTGTAAATAGTGCTGCTATGAACATCTGCATGCATGTATCATTTTGAATTATAGTTTTCTCTGGATATATGCCCAGGAATGGGATTGCAGGATCATATGGTGGCTCTATTTTTAGTTTTATAAGGAACCTCCATACTGTTCTCCATAGTGGCTGCACCAATTTACATTCCCACCAACAGTGTAGGAAGGTTCTTTTTTCTCCACACCCTCTCCAGAATTTATTATTTGTAGACATTTTTTTTTTTTTTTTTTTTTTTGCGGTATGCGGGCCTCTCACTGCCGTGGCCTCCCCCGCCGCGGAGCGCAGGCTCTGGACATGCAGGCCCAACGGCCATGGCTCACGGGGCAGCCGCTCCGCGACATGCGGGATCCCCCCAGACCGGGGCACGAACCTGCGTCCCCTGCATCGGCAGGCGGACTCCCAACCACTGCGCCACCAGGGAAGCCCTGTAGACTTTTTAATGTTGGCCATTCTGACTGGTGTGAGGTGATACCTCATTGTAGTTTTGATTTGCATTTCTCTAATAATTAGTGATATTGAGCATTTTTTCATGTGTCTGTTAGCCATCTGTTTTTCTTCTTTGGAGAAATGTCTATTTAGATCTTCTGCCCATTTATTAATTTTTTTGGAAATTAGGCTATTTGTATATTTTGGAAATTAATCCCTTGTCTTTTGCAAATATTTTCTCCCAGTCTGTAGGTTGTCTTTTCATTTTGTTTATGGTTTCCTTTGCTGTGAAAAAGGTTTTAAGTTTAATTAGGTCCCATTTGTTTAT
Source organism: Grampus griseus (assembly GCF_964374135.1). Lineage (NCBI taxonomy): Eukaryota > Metazoa > Chordata > Mammalia > Artiodactyla > Delphinidae > Grampus > Grampus griseus. The sequence continues at coordinate 66,942,949 of NC_138997.1, forward strand.
CTTTGTTTTCATTTCCGTTACTCTAAGAGGTGGATCCAAAAGAAATGTTGCTGTGATTTATGTCAAAGAGTATTCTGCCTAAGTTTTCCTCTAGGATTTTTACAGTCTTACTTTAGGTCTGTAATCCACTTGGAGTTTGTTTGTATATGGTGTTGGAAAATGTTCTAATTTCATTATTTTACATGTAGCTGTCCAGTTTTTCCAGCACCACTTATTTAAGAGGCTGTCTTTTCTCCATTGTATATTCTTGCCTCCTTTGTCAAAGATTAATTGACCCTAAGTGTGTGGGTTTATTTCTGGGCTTTCTAACCTGTTCCATTTATCTATGTGTCTGTTTCTGTGCCAGTACCATACTGTTTTGATTACTGTAGCTTTGTCATATAGTCTGAAGTCAGGACACATGATTCCTCCAGCTCTGTTCTTTCTCAAGATTCTTTTGGCTATTCAGGATCTTTTGTGTTTACATACAAATTTTAAAATTATTTTTTCTAGTTCTGTGAAAAATGCCATTGGTAATTTGACAGCGATTGCATTGAATCTGTAGATTGCCTTGGGTAGTATGGTCTTTTCTTTCTATTAAAGACCACCCAAGTGCTTAGTAGATCTCACTGTGTGGGATTTTGGTTAAAATTTGATAATGAGATTGGAAATGCATAAAAATTCAGTTCCTTATTAGTGTTTAGGTAATGCCACATTCTTTAATCTATACTTGTCCATTAAACCCATGTGATGGTTAACAGTGACCCTGCCATAGAAAAGGGGTGGGGGGATATTTTATTTCCTATTTATTATTTTTCCTGGTAGGTCAACATCTTCAAAATCCTTGTGGGTGGAAGACTATCAAGAAAGGGTTTAAGAACATTTTGTTCCATAGTTTTGAAATATCTTCCCTTTAAGAAAATCTCCTCTTAAGACATTACACAGCTTTGTAGTTCTTGTTTCATCTGGCAAGCAGAATATCTCCATCTTCTTTTGTTGGTAGCCAACCCAGTCACCACCCCATGACATGGAAACCAGTGTGGTGCAATCAGTACCCCTAGACTTATTTGTTTATGATAAGCATGTGTGTCAAGGTAGGTCAGAGTTCTTCCCCACAAGCAGGATCTCTCCTATAGGGCCACTAAATAAGATAGATTTAACTCTGGGAATTTAGGGCCACTAAATAAGGCAGATATTCACTTTCTATATCAGAAAAGACTCTATCTAAGCAGAGAGTTGAGCATATGAGAATCACTCAGAGAGAGTAAATGTCTTCGAAGCACTGGGTCAGTTAGAATCCCCAGAAGCATACTGTGGCCTGTACCTCTTATTTTGATTAAGTAAACTACATCAATATTCCTTTAGCACACTCCCTTTTTGCTTAAATTAGTTCAAATTGTGTTTTTGGCACTTGCATTCAAAATAGTCATATTACATTTGCTAAAAATTTTAATTTTTCCCCATAAAGTTTTTTTTCTTAATATTTATCAGCCATTTCATTTTTAATCTTATCCCTTCATATCCTGTAGCTTTTTTCCAGTTATAATGTTTAACATTTTTTTACTATAATAAATTATGAGTATTTTAAGAGTTTGGTATGCATGGCATAGTTATTTTCAGTTATATGTGTTGAAATTACATTTTCTCAATCTGTCAATCACTCTTTGTTTTTGAAAATAAATATTATATAAAGCTTTTTGGTTTTCAAATCTATAAAAATGTTTTTTCCTTGAATTCTTTCTGTTCATTTAGTTTATCTTTGGAGATATGTGTAAATACTGTAGAAAGAAGAACTTAACTCTTTATATATATATATATATATATATATATATATATATACACATATACATATATGGGAATATTTCTTTGGTATTGACTTTAAATAAGTGAATCACTTTTCTTTATGAAATAACATTTAGAAATTCTCATAGGATATCTGGTTCCAGTTATTAGAGTAAGAAAATTTATTAAATTCTCCTGTATCTCAAAAAACCATGGAGTGTTCAGTGAAGAAATATGAAAGTGAATAAATACGCAGAGGTTTTGAGAAAGGCAGCAGAGAAACATCAGCAGTCAAAAGATTAGAACGAATTTCAGGAAGACAGAAGACTGATGGGAGCATCTTGATGGATATATTAGAATAAAAGGAGCTAGTGCTTAGTTTATTCAATAGAAAAAGCTGCAGTGGAGCTAGGAATGATTTTGCACAGTACAGCTCCCTAGAGTTAGGAGCTAAAGAAGAGAGGGTGTGGAAGGAAGGGCAGAAATCACAATGATTGATAGAGAATCAATGTGAAAGAAGTGCATGTTCAGGCCACCCCCATTCCTGCGCATCAGGAAGTGCTGTATGCCTCAATGTCAGATATAGATTGAGGAAGATCCGTGGCTCCCAGGCTGAGGGTTTGTTCACGTTAGTCAGACTGGCCTTGTTTTGGTATTTGAATGTGTCTGGATTTTTACCTGTATGGCTGCTTCATACTCATGTCCTGAAAATACCAGAGTAAAACCTCAAAATATCACATACATATACACAGCACCAACATTTTTCTTATTCAAGGAACAGGCTTATAGGGACTTCCGTGGTGGTCCAGTGGTTAAGAATCCGTCTTGAAATATAGGGGACACCTGTTTGATCCCTGGTTGGGGAACTAAGATCCCACGTGCCATGGGGCAACTAAGCTCACATGCCACAAATAAAGAGCCTGAACGCCACAACTACAGAGCCCATGCACTCTGGAGCCTGGGTGCTGCAACTAAGACCCAATACAGCCAAAAAACAAACAAACAAACAAATAAATATGGAAGAAAAAAAAAGGAACAGGCTTATAACATCAGAGGAAAATCCTGCCAGCCATATATTTAATCAACCTGACCCTTTATTTTATGTTCATCAATGACCAATTAAGGAACAGTGAATATTTTAAGAATTCAACAGTTCAAAAGGGAAAGGGAAAGATGAACAAATGAGACAACTAATACTGAAAAAAAAAAGCAGTAAAATTCAGGTTAGAGACCATAGTGTTAACAAACAATAAACTACTTCTAATTAATATGTTTATAGATTTTAGATAAGACATTTTTTTCAATGAACTATAAACAGCCTGTTATTAATTTGGATAACACTTTATTAAACATAAAATTTTAAATGTGACTAGTAAAAATTGAATCCAATGAAATATGCAGAATGGAAGGTAAGGAATTATTTCAGAACATAGAACTATAAACACAAATAGATGGAAAATGTTGAGAGAAAATACTGACAATCCATATTTCCATATTCCTCCATAGGAAGAATTGTGAAATATTTAAATACCAGAAAAAAATGGGAAAAAAAGGAGAGGAAGAATTTATCCAAAAAATAACAAAAAGGAAAATTTCAGGGCTAAAGATACAGACGTATGCCCTCAGATTAAGTTTCCAGAGAGAAGAAGCAAATCCTCTACTAGGAAGTGAGAATCATTACAAACTTCAGATTTCCCACAGCCTCACTGGAAGCTAAATGACAATATATTTCATCTATAGAAATTGAGCAAAATAAGATGCAGAAAGTTTACCTCCCATGCATCCATTCTGAAGGAAAAAAAAAAAAGTCATCTAAGGAAGTGTCAGACATGAACTTCAGAAAGGAGCAGACAAGAAATACCCAGAGCGGCAAACATTCAGCAGGCTTAAGGAAGAGTCACTATTTATCAGAGCATTCAAGAAACCATTAGAGGTTGACATTACTGATTTGAAGAAGGCATATAGTTCTTGGGACAAAAAAAAGAAAAAACAACCAGAAAGGTAAGTAGAAAATCCAAGAGAAAATATAGAGCCTAAGCAAGAAAGATAGTACAAAGCAAACTAAAACGTGAAATGACTTCAAATGATGAATAAAGTGTAAAAAAGAGAATGTTTTGGTACCTTCAGGTTTTCCCTTTCTAGTTGCAAAAGTTCAGTGACATGGAGCAATGACTCCTCTGATGCTCTACCTGGTTCCGAAATAAATAACATTGACATAACCTTAATATGGCAAACACTATGTCTCAGCCTTAAATTTTCAGAGTTGAGCTGTAGTAAAACCAAGGAAGTCTGTAATATTACAGACCTGTAATCATGAAGTCTGTAGAATGCACATGATATGCTAACAGAAATGTAAAGTAGAGAAGGAAAGGAGGGAGGAAGAAAGTCAAGAGATTCTTGATATTGATGGATGGAAAAATAGAGTTTTAAGTACATTATTTAAAATTATATAAAAATCAATAGACCCAATATTTATTATAAAACATGGAAAAGTGGGGGGAAAGAGGAACGAGTTTAACTGAAGTTAGTCTCCAATAAACAGAGTCAGATAACACTTATAATTGATCAATAAAGAAATAATGGCATAAGCCTAAAATTAATTTAATATAGGTAACCAACAGATGTACTAAAATCAGAAGCAGTCCAAAACTGTGTACATAAAGAGGAAGACTGGGCCTGTGCCCTGGAGACAGATATTCAATTGCACATCCTTCAGAAAGTGTTTGAAATGTATGTTTTTTTGTGTGTCCTACTTTTACAGTAATAGAAATGAAAATGAATAGTTTTAAAGAAAAGAGTATTTTCAAATGTTTTATCTAAAAGATGAAATAATTTATTTTTGCCATATGACTCTGTTTTTCAACATTCAGAGGTTACATGGAAAAATTTTATTAGGGGCCTAAATTTAAATTAATTGAAAATCTACTTATTAGAAAACTCTATAAAGTATTTTGACTTTACATTTTATCTTTTGCATTTAGAGCAAAAAATATAAATAATAAATAAGTTGTTTAAGGCAATGTTAAAAATTGCAATGGCAAATTCAGTTTATACTGTGGGGTCATTATACATTGAGTGTGGCTTGTTAGGTTTTCTTTATTAACATCAATATTTAACGTGAATGCCAATTTTAAGTGGCAACCATGAAACATAAAACATTTTTTCATCAAAAAAGTATCTTTGATAGAGTGATTTTCAACAAGGATTTCAAAAAATGATTTGCTACTTAACCACAGTATTTTATTTCCCAATCATTCTATCTTATCAACTATTATCTATGTGTTTGTATCCTAATCAGAAACTTGCTCTGATTAGGTCTATCAGCATAAATGTTTTATTGGGTAGCTTGACAATTATCAAAATCTGTTGCCAAGAGAAAAAAAAAAAAACAAAAAAGAAAGAGAGAGAGAAGGAGGAATCGGAAGGAAGAAATGCATTATATCTGTTTCAATAATTGAATTCTGGAAGAGCCTGAGCTCAGGAACCTTGAGTGAAACCTTAGATGTTTAGGAGGGCTTCCAGAACTGGTTGACTTCATATTGTTATTGCTGTTTCTGCTGATGCTGAGTGTAACACATATATCAAAGATCACCTTGAAAACACTGCCAGAAGGATAAATTAGGAGTTTGGGATTAATATATACACACTACTATATATAAAATAGATAATCAACAAACACCTACTGTATAGGACAGGGAAGTCTACTCAATATTCTGTAGTAGCCTATATGGCAAAAGAATCTGAAAAAGAATGGATATATGTATATGGATAACTGATCACTTTGCTTTATACCTGAAACTAACACAACATTGTAAATCAACTATACTCCAATATAAAATAAAAATTAAATTGAAATAAAAAAAAAACACTGCCTAAGCATTAACGCTGCTCCCCAAAATTAGAAAATTTGAATAGGAGCCGTAGAAAAGAATCTGAGTGCCATCTGACTTTGAGTAAAATCTGTAACAGTTGGTTGAGAATGTAGGCTCAGTTTGACTCCTGACTCTATTGATACTAGCTGTGAACTAATCTTTCTGTGCCTCCACTTCTCCATCTATAAAATGGAGATAAGCTTACAGGTAAAACCTCTATCATGGCTGTATTATGAGGAATGAACAGATGACACATGAAAAGCCCTTGAAACGGTGTCTGACTCAGTTGTTGTTTACTATAATTATTATCCACTTATTACAGAAACTCAGACAAAGAGCATTCACAAAGTATTACTGGATTCTACAGCATTCTCTGCTCAATTCAGAGCATGGCCATGTGTAAATGTCCTGATCTCTACTCTCTCCAAGTGGTTGGACATACAGGGAGGAGGATTACACAAGCACTACTTCATTGTTGTCATAAATATCATTTTTATTTCCGACTATTTTCTACCTAGAGGCCTCAAGTAATTTTCATGAAATTTTTCTTTTATCACTTTTTTTCTTGAAAGTCATTAATGGAAGAATGGTGGAAAAAGTAAACCTTGCGTACAGGAATTTGAAATGTGGGGAGGCTCAGAATTTGAGGTTCACAGTCCCAGGCACGGAATCATAAAGTCCATGCTAGCTTTCCCTGCAGCACTTTCTCTACCAGCCAGGATGATTCTCCTGGCCTGCCTACAACCTTTCCTTCTTATCCTCCTCTGATATTTTCATGTCCGGTATCTTGACTGCAGTATCAGTGGAGAGAAGTAAGAAGCATAAGTTTTCCAAGTTGCTTGTTTTATTTTACTTCAGTTTCAGCCTTTCTCTTCTTCTACACTTCCATTAATTCTTATGTACCCATACCTACACATACACATATGCATAGACACACATACTTCAAAACCATACATGAACATACAAATATATAACACACATGTACTCATAGCCAGAAATTCTAGGCTAATCTTATAAACTTCTTGTATTAGTTTCCTACTGCTGCTGTAAAAATTTATCACAAACCAGGAGTTTCCCAGTGGTCTAGTGATTAGGATTTGGAGCTCTCACTATGGAAACCCAGCTTCCATCCCTGGTCAGGGACCTGAGATCCCTCAAGCTGCGCGGTGCAGCTCCCCCCCCGCCAGTTTTTTTTATCACAAACTTACTGCCTTAAGCCACCAGAAATTTCTTCTCTTATTGTTCTGGAGACCAGAAGTCTGAAATCAGTTTCATTAGGCTGAAATCAATATACTGCCAGAGCTGTACTTTCTCAGGAGACTTCAGGAGAGAATCCATTTATTGCCTCTTCCAGGTTCCAGCTTTCAGCTTCTACTGGCATCCTTGGTTTATGGCCACCTCACTCCAATCTCTGCCTCCGTGTTCACATTGCCTTCTCCTCTTCTGTCTGAAATCTCCCTCTGCTTCCATCTTATAAAACACTTGTGAGTGCACATAAGGTCTACCTGGATAATCTCCCTATTTCGTGATGCAGAACTTAACCAGATATGCAAATTATTTTTTACATAAGGTAAAATTTACAGGTTCTAGAGATTAGGACATGGATATCTTATGGGACATTACTCTGCCTACCACATTTCCTTCCTTTTGGATCTTCTTGGTATTAATAGCATTACTTTCTTCCCAGTCACATAAACTGGAAAATTCACTATAATCACTATCTCTTCTTTCTCCTATATCATTTACATCCCTCAATATAACAAGTGCTCCCAGCTACCAATGGCTCTAAAATGTACATCATTATCTCTATGTGCACTACCACTATTGTAGAGATTTGAATTATTCTCATCTGTATTATTTCAATAACCAAATTAATCTTCCTGCCTCCAAGTCCTCCCTCTTTTGTCCATCCCCTACATGGTTTCCAAAATACTTGAAAAAGTATACATAATTATGTGTTTGCCTGACTTAAAAATCTGTCAGTGGTTCTCCACTGTTCGCAGGATATATCTAGATACATCAATGACCTTGACCTAGAGGCTAGCAACTAGCTTCCATTAACTATGTGTCAAATGTGTGCCTTGTACTATTGAATATGGCCATTCTGCCATCCAGAAAGCCCTTCTCCTTTGTGCAGTGAAACTTTCTTCATAGCTTTTAGCATCCACATTTTATATCTCCAATATTTCTTCTGTGACTATTTTTCTGAATCACTTAGGTAATGTTTTCCTCAAATATTCTTTAGCTCTCGGTTTCTATTAACAGAGCATTGGCGTTACTACTAATATTACAGAATTGTAACTACTTGTTCATAATCTTTCTACATTATTAGATTATTATATCTCACTAAACTTTGTTTTCCTATTGCCTAGTAGGATGTCATTGCAGAATGGGAACTCAATAAACATTATGTGAATCAAGAAGGACATGCTGGGGTGCTCAATAGATGTATATCATAGGATGTATGCCCAAATATCCAACTCAGCACACTTTGAACTTCAGGGCAGATAAAATAAACATAGTTGTCATTAACAAAAAGATTAGGTTATGTCATGTTATGTAACATAAAGACTATGTAGTTGAAATAAATTACCCTGAAATATATGTGGCTTAATAAAAGAAAAGCTTATGCCTTGTTAGTGCAAAGTTTGATGAGGTTCAATAATTTTTCAGGGAAGTTTTCTACTAAACGGTATCTGGAGAGGTCTAGTTGATTTTCATATTGTGATTTCTTCATCACAAAGTGTGGCTTTCAGAATACTGCAGAAGGAAAAGAGAAGAGGACTGCAGAAGGATGTTTACACAGCCCCAGTCCCAAAGTGACAACTATTCCTTCCGCTCATGTCTATTGACCACAATGACTCATACCACCTAACTACAAGTAGACTGTGAAGAATAGTCTTCCATGTGTCCAGACAGGAGAGGTCAACAAGAAAAGGCCAAAGTGTCTACTATCCATGCTCTTTAATTAGCCTCTGAGGAGTTCTAAATCGACCTTCAGACTTTACCCTATTTGTACCTCCCTCTCTCTTCCTTTCCCTCTTCAAAATAATTAGCCCATACAGACAGGGATTAGAAGTCAGTAACAGGTAGATCCATTACCAAAACAAATGGTGGAAAACAGTTATGGCTGGTAGCTCTTAATATCATCATTTTTCTTTTTACTCTAGCAAATCATTCTGCAATTTGAAAGTATACTCAATTACACATGTTTTAAACAAGTATATTCATGCAAGCTGTCCTTTTATTAAAAGGGATTTTTGTTTCTTTATTTCTTGAAAATTATTTCTCTCAACTGTAGCTTTCATCCTATGATCTAATGAACATAAACTGGATTTTTTGTTTGCTTGATGCTAAATGATTTAATAAATAACCAGAACTCTCTAGAAGAATGTGTTCAGAAGACTTCTTTGGGAAGCTGACAGGAGAATCAACAACATTTTAATGATGAATTTAATAAGATATGGAACTTATGTGGTCTATGGATGCAACTCAGAGAAGCTTCATATCAGCAATGCAGAACCTCACCTATCAGAACTCTTGCTAAAAGAAGTTGACATATTTTCCACAATCCTTAAGAAATCTTTAAGAAAGAGGACATTTGCTTTAAAATATTCAAGGATAGAGGACACAGAAAATATTTTCTCCATCCTATTTTTTACTATGAATAATAAACTGTATACTTTAGCAAGGGTATAATTCTCATTGTATTAGATAAATATGCTAAAATGAATAATATATATGAAATTTGGATATATTTGATATCAACAAGAAAATTTTCTCATGGATGTGTTACAAGAGCAGAAAATTTAACTTGGTGTAAATAAATAAGCTACAAACTTCTATAATGGCAAACACAAAAACAGACAATGAGAAAATATAAATAGACATAAAATAGCAACCTTACAAAATCCATGGCCATGAACACTATTTTAAAAAGCAGTTTTCTATTGTTTATTCCACTAGAAATTTTACATATTTTTATTCAATAAAAATTTATTAAATGTTTAATCTACTTGAAATCCTCAAAATGTGTGATCTAAAAGTGAATGAGAAAGGTTCTTGCTCTCAGGAGACTTGAAGATTCCAGTATGGGAGAGACTATGTTTTGAGTGTTTGCATGTATCTGTCTTCTGGGGCTTATGATATAGATACATGAAAAAATATCTGAATATATGTAGAGCTGAGAGAAAAATTTTAAATAGGATGCTTGAGATGAATATACCAAATAAGGTTTAAAATTAAATAACATCTGAGAGACAAGAGGTGTTGATTAAACTTCACATTAAGGTGTCAATATTCTCATCACAGATTGTCAGATATGCAGAGAAGACCTGAGAGAAAATTCTCAAAATAGAGTCAGTGGGCATGAAGAGTAGAGGCAAAGGAAAGTAACACCAGAGAAAGTTACACATAGAAAAAGTTGTGTGTGATGACAAGTATCCCCTGTTTTATTCTTTCTCCTTAGGTTAGGCCTAATGCAAATACTGGATAAAAGATAGGTTATGATATTGTATTATAAATATAATATTAACAAATATTATCACAAAACAGGCAGTAATTTAGCAGAGACACCAAAAAGAATACCTAATTTATGAAATGGTTGAAATACAAAGTTGAGCAATAAATCAGAATTTTCAAACTTGGTCTACAATTCTGGAAGTATAGAGAAAAGACAGAGTAAATACTGGAGCTTCTCAGTTTTTCACTGGTGCCTAACATATCCTAGAGACCATTTGCTGATAGTTACTTACTTGTGGTATTTTTCTACCTTCCATTTTCTATTCCTGTCATATTCTCTTCCTCTTCCTTCATTAAACCATGTATTAATCCAATATTTATTGAGTGCCTACTAGGTACCAGGCACTGTTTTGGGCACCCATGATAAATGCAGCAGTGCCTAGAGTTGACAAAATTCTTCCCCTTGTGATCTGTGGATTTCATTCTAGGGAGGAGAATGATAATAAACAAATATATGGACAATATACTAAAGAAGCTGCTAAGTAGAATGAATAGAAGCAAAGCAGAAAAAAAGAGGGGCAGTAAGTATGAGAGTGGCAGTGGACTTGCTCTTTTATAGGAACACACAGTGAAAGCCTCCCTGATTAGGTGACATTTCCACAGATAACTAAAGTAACTGATGGAGTCCTTTGGTGAAGTCCCTGGAAGAAGAAGAACTATAAGAGTGTTTTGCGTTTACTGAGCCAAACCACAAAAAGGACAGATTGCCTGGAGTAAAGGAGCAAGGGGGCTGGAGATGGTGATTGAGGAGAGTGAGAAAGTTCCTTTCACAAGAGAACTACAGGGAGAGTTCCTGTAGGGCTACACACTCCATTTAAAAACCCCTACTTTAAATCTGATTGAGCTAGGGATCCAGAGCAGAATTATGAGCATAATAGTGATGCAACTGACAATGTGTTTTTTAAAAAATCACTCCGTTTTTTATGTGGAGAGTAGACTGTGGGGGGCGGGACTGGAGGCATGGAGGAGACGTGTTAGAAGGCAACCACAATAATCCAGCTGAAAGAGAATGGTGGCTTACAACAATGGTAGCAGTGGAGTTATGCATAGTGATTTTTATTTTTTAATATGGAACCCAGGAATTTCTGCTAGATTGGCCATGGGATTTTTCAAGTCCAGTGTCTTTACCATAAACTTCTTTGCCATAAACACCTTTGCTGCATATCCATTTGTCCATTAAGCAATTCTGCCATGAAAGATAAAATAACTGTTTGACGGTTTTTGTTTAGACAGTTTGATTCCAACTTGTGAAGTGCATTTGCATTTATGAAGCAGACAGATGACAATGATTTGCCCCAAGAGTTGTTTTTGTATTTTGAAATACACTACACTGCAGAAGAAAGAGGCTGGGGGCCTGAAAGGTGCAGAATTCAACCCACATTTCCCAAAGAACTTTGGAATGTCTATCAACAGACGTGACAAAATGCCAAGAACAAACAGCACTGTAGAAGATTTCGCAATGAAACACAAAGCTCAGTCACAAATAGGCATCCTAGTATTTGGAAACTGATAGCTCTCTTAATGAAGAAAGAAACTTTAGCAAGAAAGAAAAAGTGTGATTCCAAAGGAAGAGGTGACTAAACAAACAAACCAAAAAAAAAAAAAAAAGTATAAAATACAACGAATTAAAGGTATGGAAGACAAGCCCTTAGGTACAACTCACAAAATAAAGTCAGTAATTTTGCAGAATTTCCATGAATTTAGTAAGCTTTAAAGGTAAGTACCCTGTGTTCTAATTCTGTAACTGCCTAGCTTTGTGACCTTAGCAAAATAACTAACCTCATTATGCCTCATTTTTCTCATATAGAGAACTGGGGTAATGATGATAATAGCACTTACCTCATAGAGCTGTTGTGAGCCATCTTAAAAAATTACACATATAATAGTGCTCAGAAAATCATAAGTATTCATTAGATACAAACAAGTTCTCCTTAAATAAATTAAAAATATATTTATGCAAAAATATACACATATGCTAAGTTTAGATGGTATGTTCTGTATATGAATTATCTTTATTTATGTAACAACTTATAATGACTTATAAAGGAGAACACATGGGGTGCCTTAGGCTGTTGCAACATCATGCCGGCCTCTGCCACCACAGGCCCGTACCGCATTCCACTTATGACTACCGTACCCCACCCTCTACCCCAGCCTAAGTGAGCAAGAGAGCCCTAATCAGCTGCTGCTTTAACCCCTCCTGTCTGGGTGGGGAGCAGATGCCCACGGGCAACCTACAAGCAGAGGTGGGGCCACAACCAAAGCTGAACCCCAGGAGCTGTGCAAACAAAAAAGAGAAAGGGAAATTTCTCCATGCAGCCTCAGGAGCAGCAGATTAAATCCCCACAATCAACTTGATGCACCCTGCATCTACGGAATACCTGAATAGACAGCGAATTGTCCCGAAATTGAAGCAGTGGAGTTTGAGAGCAACTGTAGTTGTGGGGTTTGCTGTCTGCGACTGATCTGTTTCTGATTTTTACATTTATCTTGGTTTTGTTTTAGTGCTTGTTATCATTGGTGTATTTGTTTATTGGTTTGATTGCTCTCTTCTTTTTTAATTTTTTTTAATTTTAATAATTTTTTAATTTATATTTTCTTTTTTTTTTTTTTCTCCATTTTCATCTGAGCCATGTGGCTGACAGGGTCTTGGTGCTCCACCCTGGTTTCAGGCCTGAGCCTCTGAGGTGGGAGAGCCGAGTTCAGGATAGTGGACCACCAGAGACTTACTGGGCACATGCAATATCAATCAGTGAGAGCTCTCCCAGATACCTCCATTTCAACAATAAGACCCAGCTCCACCCAACGGGCAGCAAGTTGCACTGCTGGATGCCCCATGCCAAACAACTAGCAAGACAGGGACACACCCCCACCTCTTAGCAGAAAGGCTGTCTAAAATCATAATAAATTCACAGACACCACAAAACACCACCAGACGCCGCCCTGTCCACCAGAGACAATATCCAGCCCCACCCACCAGAACACAGGCAACAGTCTCTTCCACCAAGAAGCCTACACAAGCCACTGAACCAACCTCACCGACTGGGGGCAGACACTAAAAAAAAAACAGGAACTATGAACCAGCAGCCTGCGAAAAAGAGAAACCAAACACAGTGAGTTAAACAAAATGAGAAGTCAAAGAAATATGCAGCAGATGAAGGAGCAAGCTAAAACCCCACCAGAACAAACAAATGAAGAGGAAATAGGCAGTCTACCAGAAAAAGAATTCAGAGTAGGGATAGGAAAGATGATCCAAAATTGTGGAAATAGAATGAAGAAAACACAAGAAGTGTTTAACAAGGACCTAGAAAAACTAAAGAGCAAACAAAAAACGATGAACAACACAATAAATGAAATTAAAAGTTCTCTACAAGGAATCAATATAGCAGAATAACTGAGGCAGAAGAATGGATAAGTGACCTGGAAGATAAAATAGTGGAAATAACTACTGCAGAGCAGAATAAAGAAAAAAGACTGAAAAGAATTGAGGACAGTCTCAGAGACTTCTGGGACAACATTAAACACACCAACATTCACATTATAAGGGTCCGAGAGGGAGAAGAGAAAAAGAAAGGGACTGAGAAAATATGTGAAGTGATTATAGTTGAAAACTTCCTGAACATGGGAAAGAAAATAGTCAGTCAAGTTGAGGAAGGGCAGAGAGTTTCATACAGGATAAATCCAAGGAAAAATACGCTAAGACACATATTAATCAGACTGTCAAAAATTAAATCGAAAGAAAAAATATTTAAAGTAGCAAAGGAAAAGGAACAAATAATATACAAGGGAATCCCCATAAAGGTAACAGCTGATCGTTCAGCAGAAACTCTGCAAGCCAGAAGGGAGTGGCAGGACATATTTAAAGTGATGAAAGGGTAAAACCTACAACCAAGATTACTCTACCCAGCAAGGATTTCATTCATATTCGTCGGAGAAATTAAACCTTTACAAACAAACAAAACTTAACAGGATTCAACACCAGCAGAGCAGATTTAAAACAAATGTTTAAGGAATGTCTCTAGGCAGGAAACACAGAGAAGGAAAAGACCTACAATAACAAATGCAAAACAATAAAATGGTAACAGACACATACATATTGATAATTACCTTAAATGTAAATGGATTAAATGCTCCAACCAAAAGACACAGACTGGCTGAATGGATACAAAAACAAAACCCATATATATGCTGTCTACAAGAAACCCACTTCAGACCTAGGGAGACATAAAGACTGAAAGGGAGGGGTTGGAAAAAGTTATTCCATGTAAATGGAAATCAAAAGAAAGCTGGAGTAGCAATTCTCATATCAGACAAAATAGACTTTAAAATAAAGACTATAACAAGAGACAGAGAAGGATACTATGTAATGATCAAGGGATGAATCCAAGAAGAAGATATAACAATTGTAAATATTTATGCACCCAACATACAAGCAACTCAATACATAAGGCAAATGCTAACAGCCGTAAAAGGGGAAATCGACAGTAACACAATCATAGTAGGGGACTTTAACACCCCACTTTCAACAATGGACAGATCATCCAAACTGAAAATAAATAAGGAAACACAAGCTTTAAATGACACAATAGACAAGATGGACTTAATTGATAGTTATAGGACATTCCATCCAAAAACAACAGAATACACTTTCTTGTCAAGTGCTCATGGAACATTCTCCAGGACAGATCATACCTTGGGTCACAAATCAAGTTTTGGTAAATTTAATAAAATTGAAATTGTATCAAGTGTCTTTTCTGACCACAATGATATCAGACTAGATATCAATTACAGGAAAAAAAAAAGTAAAAAATACAAACACATGGAGCCTAAACAATATGCTACTAACTAACCAAGAGACCACTGAAGAAATCAAAGAGGAAATCAAAAAATACCTAGAAACAAGTAACAATGAAAACACAACAACCCAAAACCTATGGCATGCAGCAAAAGCAGTTCTAAGAGGGAAATTTATAGCAATAAAATCTTACCTCAACAAGCAAAAAAATCTCAAAATACAACCTAAACTTATACCTGAAGCAATTAGAGAAAGAAGAACAAAAAAAAAACAAAGTTAGCAGAAGGAAAGAAATCATAAAAATCAGATTAGAAATAAATGAAAAAGAAATGAAAACAATAGCAGAGATCAATAAAACTAAACCTGGTTCTTTCTCTGAAAAAATACACAAAATTGATAAACCATTAGCAGACTCATCAAGAAGAAATGGGAGAAGACTCAAATCAACAGAATTAGAAACGAAGGATGAGAAGTAACAACTGACACTGCAGAAATACAAAGGATCATGAGAGATTACTACAAGCAACTCTATGCCAATAAAATGGACAACCTGGAAAAAAATGGACAAATTCTTAGAAAAGCACAACCTCCCGAGACTGAACCAGGAAGAAATAGAAAATATAAGCAGACCAATCACAAGCATTGAAATTGAAACTGTGAATAAAAATCTTCCAACAAACAAAAGCCCAGGACCAGATGGCTTCACAGGCGAATTCTATCAAACATTTAGAGAAGAGCTAACACCTATCCTTCTCAAACTCTTCAAAATATAGCAGAGGGAGGAACACTCCCAAACTCATTCTATGAGGCCACCATCACCCTGATACCAAAACAAGACAAAGATACCACAAAAAAAGAAAACTACCAGCCAATATCACTGATGAACATAGATGCAAAACTCCTCAACAAAATGCTAGCAAACAGAATCCCACAGCACATTAAAAGAATCATATACCATGATCAATTGGGGTTTATCCCAGGAATGCAAGGATTCTTCAATGTACACAATTCAATCAATGTAATACACCATATTAACAAACTGAAGAATAAAAATCATATGATCATCTCAACACATGCAGAAAAAGCTTTCAACAAAATTCAACACCCATGTATGATAAAAACTCTCCAGAAAGTGGGCATAGAGGGAACCTACCTGAACATAATAAAGGTCATATATGACAAAACCACAGCCAACATCATTCTCAATGGTGAAAAACTGAAAGCATTTCCTCTAAGATCAGGAATAAGGTAAGGTTGCCCACTGTCGCCACTACTATTCAACATAATTTTGGAAGTTTTAGCCATGGCAATCAGAGAAGAAAATGAAATAAAAGGAGTTCAAATTGGAAAAGAAGTAAAATTGTCACTGTTGGCTGATGACATGATACTATAAATAGAGAAACCTAAAGATGCTACCAGAAAACTACTAGAGATAAGGTAATCAATGAATTCAGTTATGTAGCAGGATACAAAATTAATGCACAGAAATCTCTTGCATTCTCACACACTAACAATAGAAAATCTGAAAGAGAAATTAAGGAAACTCTCCCATTTACCATTGCAACAAAAATAATAAAATACCTAGGGATAAACCTACCTATGCAGACAAAAGACCTGTATGCAGAAGACTATAACACACTGATGAAAGAAATTAAAGATGATACAAACAGATGGAGAGATATACCATGTTCTTGGATTGGAAGAATCAACATTGTGAAAATGACCATACTACCCAAATCAATCTACAGATTCAATGCAATCCCTATCAAACTACCAATGGCATTTTTCACAGAACTAGGACAAAAAATTTCCCAATTTGTGTGGAAGCACAAAAGACCCCAAATAGCCAAAGCAATCTTGAGAAAGAAAAATGAAGCTGGGCTCCCTGACTTCAGACTACACTACAAAGCTACAGTAATCAAGAGACAAAAACAGAATTATAGATCAATGCACAGGATAGAAAGCCCACAGACAGACTCATGTGCATATGGTCACCTTATCTTTGATAAAGCAGGCAAGAACTTACAATGGAGAAAAAACAGCCTCTTCAATAAGTTGTGCTGGGAAAACTGGACAGCTACATGTAAAAGAATGAAATTAGAACACTCACTAATACCATACACAAAGATAAACTCAAAATGGATTAAAGAACTAAATGTAAGACCAGACACTATAAAACTCTCAGAGGAAAATATAGGCAGAACACTCTATGACATAAATCACAGCAAGATCCTTTTTGATCCACCTCCTAGAGAAAGGAAAATAAAAACAAAAATAAGCAAATAGGACCTAATGAAACTTAAAAGCTTTTGCACAGCAAAGGAAGCCAAAAACAATACAAAAAGACAACCCTCAGAATGGGAGAAAATATTTACAAATGAATCAACTCACAAAGGATTAATCTCCAAAATATACAAGCAGTTCATGCAGCTCAAAAACAAAAAAACAAACAACCCAATCCAAAAATGGGCAGAAGATCTAAACAAACATTTCTCCAAAGAAGATACACAGATTGCCAACAAACTCATGAAAGAATGCTCAACATCACTAATCATTAGAGAAATGCAAACCAAAACTACAGTGAGGTATTACCTCACACAGTTCAGAATGGTCAGCAACAAAAAATCTACAAACAATAAATGCTGGAGAGGGTGTGGAGAAAGGGAACCCTCTTTCACTGTTGATGGGAATGTAAATTGATACAGCCACTATGGAGAACAGTATGGAAGTTCCTTAAAAAACTAGAAATAGAATATGACCCAGCAATCCCACTACTGGGCATATACCCTGAGAAAACCATAATTCAAAAAGAGTCAAAAAGAGTACCACAATGTTCATTGCAGCACTATTTACAATAGCCAGGACATGGAAGTAACCTAAGTGTCCATCTACAGATGCAAGGGTAAAGAAGATGTGGCACATATATACAATGGAATATTACTCAGCCATAAAAAGAAATGAATTTGAGTTATTAGCAGTGAGGTAGATGGACCTAGAGTCTGTCAGAATGAAGTAAGTCAAAAAGAGAAAAACAGATACCATATGCTAACACATATATATATGGAATCTAAAAAAGAAATGGTTCTGATGAACCTAGGGGCAGGAAAGGAATAAAGAGGCAGACGTAGAGAATGGACTTGAGGACATGGGGAGGGGGAAGGGTAAGCTGGGACAAAGTGAGAGATTGGCATGGACTTGTATACACTACCAGTGTAAAACAGATAGCTAGTGGGCAGCAGCTGCGTAGCACAGGGAGATCAGTTCAGTGTTTTGTGACCACCTAAAGGGGTGGGATAGGGAGGGTGGGAGGGAGACGCAAGAGGGAGGGGATATGGTGATATATGTATATGTATAGCTGATTCACTTTGTTATACAGCAGAAACTAACAGAACACTGTAAAGCAATTATACTCCAATAAGGATGTTAAAAAAAATATTTGATGGAAGAAAAAAATCATTCAAAATTCTTTCGAGAAATAAGGCAATATATATAGACCCAAACACAAATACTGTACATCAGCTCTTGTCCAGCAGCAGATTAAGTCCTATTAATATAAATTTAAATCAGGAGTAGAGCACCCACACAAACAGTGTGGTATTAGGATTTGAAACAGATTTCTTATTCTTACTTTGTATTACACTATGGCTGTTTTGTACTGCTTGAGAACAACGACTGTATCTCCTCTTAAAAAAAAAAAAAAAAAGCCTGAATTCCACAGAGCATGGCCTTGACTATGAAATCAGAGGGAAATATGTTGAAGGCCATTTTCTTTATCATTTGAATATCGCTTTAAGCATGCCTGTATAAAAACATTCTGAATTGTGTTGCAGTAGAGAATCAGTATTTTAGTGCTTTGCAATTTAATTTTGATGACTCTCATAGTTAAGGAATATTCGTTTCTCTGTCATAATTAGCTCTAAATATCAAAGTGCTCTAATTTAATGGTCTAGATTATAAGGGATTTTTTAATCCGTGGAAGCAGAATCTGCCTTCTGTTTATTTAGACGCCCCTCTGATATCTTCACAATATTCATGATTGAAGAACTGGGCCAATTGTTTGCACCTATATATCATTTGTACCTGCATTCCTGGTAACTTCAGGAAAGATGGCTTCAGTGGGAACCAGTAATAATAATTCTGGTGATTTGGATAGAGAGAAAACACTACTGATGGAATATTTTCATTGTCTTTTGAAAATTTTGTTGACATTTGTACCCCTGAAAAGTGTTCACTGTAGTTGCAGAAGTGTACGAGGGTATTTGTTTTAGTGCATAAGAAATTTATTCTGTTTTAAAGGTGTTCATCAAAGCATTGTCTTTGGCAACTGAAAATATGTCACGCAGAATTGCACTCTGTTATCAAATGACATTAATCAAAGATCTGAGGTTACCCTGAGGTGAGGAAATAAATTGAAATTGGGAGTGCTGAACATGGCACAAAGAGTAATGCTCTACATTGAATTAATAATAAATCTATTTGGAACATTGTTAGTCTTTCAAAATAATGAAGAGTTTTGTTGGCTTTAAAACAAGAGGCAGGGAAGTACAGATCTTAATACATTTGGTAATTTAGGGGCAAGAAAAAAGGGAGATAAAAAATTGAAACATAGATATTCTCTTCAAATTCTATGCCTTTAAAAATATTTCATGTTGTAAGAACCATGCACTACATCTTTCATAAAGGACTAATTTAAGAGCAAATCTAAAGTTATTACAGTTATTTTGGCAGATCCAAATAACAAGTATATTTATAATGGTTATAATGCTTTCTCACCTATTACATTTAAAATATACTCATATGATATGAAATTATAACTAAGAATAATATGGGTTTTTGCTTTTATTTTATCAATATTTTCTATTAATTAGTCAATGAATTAGAAACCACATTAAAATTAAGGTTGTTTAACAGATGGAAGGATATACCAACTTCTTGGATTAGAAGAATTATTATTGTTAAAATGACCATACTGCCCCAAGCAATCTACAGATTCATTGTAATCCCCATAAAATTACCAATGGCATTTTTCACAGAATGAAAACTAACAATTTTAAAATTTGTACAGAAACACAAAAGATACTGAATAGCCAAAACAATCTTGTGAAAGAAAAACAGAGTTGGAGGAATCATGCTCCCTGACTTCAGACTACACTACAAAGGCTCAGTAATCAAAACAGAATGGTACTGGCACAAAAACAGACACATAGATCAATGGAACAGGATAGAGAGCTGAGAAATAAACCCACACACTCATGGTCAATTAATCTATGACAAAGGAGGCAAGGATATACAATGGAGAAAAACCATCTCTTCAATAAGTGGTGCTGGGAAAACTTGACAGCTTTATGTAAAAAATGAAATCAGAACATTCTCTAATACTATATACAAAAATAAACTCAAAAGAGATTAAAGACCTAAATGTAAGACCAGAAACCATAACACTCCTAGAGGAAAACATAGGAAGAAGACTTTTTGACATAAATCAAGAAAATATTTTTTGGATATGTCTCCAAAAGCAAAGGAAATGAAAACAAAATTAAACAAATGGGACCTAATTAAACTTAAAAGCTTTTGCACAGCAAAGGAAACCATGAACAAAACAAAAACACAACCTACTAAATGGGAGAAAATATTTGCAAATGATATGAACAATAAGGGGTTAATATGCAAAATATATGAACAGCTCAAACAACTCAACTTCACAAAAACAAACAACTAGATTAAAAAATGGGCAGAAGTCCTGAATAGACATTTTTCCAAAGAGGACATGCAGATGGCCAACAGGCACATTTGTTGTACATTGTTCACCTATAAGTTATATAATATTGTAAATCAACTAAACGTCAATTTTAAAAAAATGGTTGTTTACTTACAAAGAGCTTGTGACACTTTTGAAAACATGGTTCAGTCATTATTAAAATAAATTAGAAGATATTCTTAGACTCAAACCCTGAGTTAAAAGTCACATCCTTAAGATATGTCACCTTTAATTATTTTTAACTCCTTGAGTGTTTTCACCTGCTAGTGTGTATTATCTAGTGTTGCTTTGTTACATTCATGTTTTCTTTAAGTCTTATTCCTGATTTTTTTCTAATTAGCTCCCTTTCTTTAAAAATAAAACTAATAAATGTAAAATTTATTAGCTTCACTTAGTTTCCACAGGCATCCTTACTAATAATGGAGTGTAGAGAGGCCAATACTGAGCTCTTTACACATTTTCACCTGAACAAAGCAGGTTGTAGTATTATCACTCTCCCTAAAAACCTTGCTTCTATTACAACATTATTCAAATTCCAATGATTAAACCAAAATCACCTGTTAAGTAAGGATAAGGAATAGCTTCTTACACTTATCATTAGTATATCAAAGCTCAATTTCTAGAATTCTAATTGGGACATTTTTATAATTACCATAAAGTTATGTTATTTAGAAGTAGGAAGACAGAGAAAACAGAAATGAAGAAATAGGAGTGAATGCAGACATTGCTAGATAGACAACCCTCAAAATAGTTTTTTAATTAACTGCCAAATATTTATATATGCATATAATTTACATATGTCTGTATATGCATGTATATACCCCACCAAATAAATAGCATTTTAAGTTGTGTAAATTAATTTCACTTCCATTATCTAATTTGATTTGAAAATTGATACTTTATTTTTTTACTAATATGTCTAAAATTCCAATGGCTCATAATTATTAGGTTTTATCAATTAAAAAAAGATGTATTCTAAATTGGTACAGCCATTATGGAGAACAGTAAGGAGATTCCTTAAAAAACCAAAAATAGAGCTACCATATGATTCAGCAATCCCACTCATGGGCATATATCCAGAGAAAAACATAATTTGAAAGGATACATGAACCCCAATATTCATTGCAGCACTATTTACAATAGGCAGGACATGGAAGCAACCAAAATGTCCATTGACAGAGGGATGGATAAAGAAGATGTGGTACATATATACAATGGAATATTACTCAGCCATTAAAAAAAACCCAAAATAATGTCACTTGCAGCAACATGGATGGACCTAGAGATTGTCATACTGAGAAAGACAAAGACAGAGAAAGACAAATATAATATAATATCACTTACATGTAGAATATTAAAAAATGGTACAAATAAACCTGTGTACAAAACAGAAATTGAGTCAGAGATGTAGAAAACAAACTTATGCCAACCAAGAGGGAAAGGGGGACAGAGATACATTGGGAAATTGGGATTAACATATGCTCACTACTATATGTAAAACAGATAACTAATAAAAACCTACTGTATAGCACAGGGAACTCTATTCATTACTCTGTAATGAACTATATGGGAATAGAATCTAAAAAAGAGTGGATATAGGTATATGTATAACTGACTCACTTTGCTGTAAACCTGAAAGTAACACAACACTGTAAACCAACTATACTCAAACTTAAAAAAGAATTAATAAAAAAGAAAGAAAAAAAATGTATTCATTGAATACTTACTCAATTCAAGTATGACGTAAACAATCAAATATCTTCCCTAAACATGAGAAAAATTTTACAAGGTAGGGAACACACACACACACACACACACACACACACACATACACACATTCGCAACACACACAAAGGTTAATTTTATTTTGTTTTTGAATTTTATTTTATTTGTTTATACAGCAGGTTCTTGTTAGTTATCTATTTTATACATATTAGTGTATATATATCAATCCCAATTTCCCAATTCATCACACCACCCACCCAGCCGTGCCACTTTCACCCCTTGGTGTCCATATGTTTGTTCTCTACATCTGTGTCTCTATTTATGCCTTGAAAACCAGTTCATCTGTATCATTTTATTAGATTGCAAATATATGCATTAATGTATGATATTTGTTTTTCACTTTCTGACTTACTTCACTGTGTATGACAGTCTCTAGATCCATCAACGTCTCTATAAATGATCCAATTTCATTCCTTTTTATGGCTGAGTAATATTCTATTGAATATATGTACCACATCTTCTTTATACATTTGTCTGTCAATGGGCATTGAGTTTGCTTCCATGATCTGGCTATTGTGAACAGTGCTGCAATGAACACTGGGGTGCATGTGTCATTTTGAATTATGGTTTTCTCATGGTATATGCCCAGTATTGGGATTGCTGGATCATATGGTAATTCTACTTTTAGTTTTTTAAGGACCCTCCATACTGTTCTCCATAGTGGCTGTATCAATTTACATTCCCACCAACAGTGCAAGAAGGTGTCCTTTTCTCCACAGCCTCTCCAGCATTTGTTGTTTGCAGATTTTCTGATGATGCCCATTCTAACTGGTGTGAGGTGATACCTCATTGTAGTTTTGATTTGCATTTCTCTAATACCTAGTGATGTTGAGAAGCTTTTCATGTGTCTCTTGACCATCTGTATGGCTTCTTTAGAGAAATGTCTATTTAGGTCTTCTGCCCATTTTTTGATTAGGCTGTTTGCTTTTTTAATATAGATCTGTATGAGCTATTTATATATTTTGGAGATTAGTCCTTTGTCTGTTGATTCGTTTGCAAATAATTTCTCCCATTCTGAGGGTTGCCTTTGCGTCTTCTTTATGGTTTCCTGTGCTGTGCAAAAGCTTTTAAGTTTCATTAGATCCCATTTGTTTATTTTTGTTTTTATTTCCATTACTCTAGGAGGTGTGTCAAAAAAGATCTTGCTGTGATTTACGTCAAAGAGTGCTCTTCCTATGTTTTCCTCTAAGAGTTTTATAGTGTCTGGTCTTACATTTAGGTCTCTAATCCATTTTGAGTTTATTTTTGTGTATGGTGTTAGGGAGTGTTCTAATTTCATTCTTCTACATGTAGCTGTCCAGTTTTCCCAGCATCACTTATTGAAGAGACTGTCTTTTCTCCATTGTATATCCTTGCCTAATTTGTCATAGATTAGTTGACCACAGGCGCGTGGGTTTACCTCTGGGCTTTCTATCCTGTTCTATTGATCTCTATTTCTGTATTTGTGCCAGCAATATTGTCTTGATTACTGTAGCTTTGTAGTAAAGTCTGAAGTTAGGGAGTCTGATTCCTCTAGCTCTGTTTTTTCCCTCAAGATTGCTTTGCCTATTCGGGGTCTTTTGTGTCTCAATACAAATTTTAAGACTTCTTGTTCTAGTTCTGTAAAAAATGCCATTGGTAATTTGATAGGGATTGCATTGAACCTGTAGATTGCTTTGGGTAGTATAGTCATTTTCACAGTATTGATTCTTCCTATCCAAGAATATGTATATCTCTCCATCTGTTTCTGTCATCTTTGATTTTTTTCATCAGTGTCTTATAGTTTTCTGAGTACAGATCTTTTACCTCCTTATGCAGGTTTATTCCTAGGTATTATATTCCTTTTGTTGCAATGGTAAATGGGATTGTTTCCCTAATTTCTCTTTCTGATTTTTCATTGTTAGTATATAGGAAAGCAAGAGATTTCTGTGCATTATTTTTGTATCCTGCAACTTTACCAAATTTATTGATTAGCTCTAGTAGATTTCTGGTGGCATCTTTAGGATTCTCTATGTATAGTATCATGTCATCTGCAAACAGTGACAGTTTTACTTCTTCTTTTCCAATTTGGACTCCTTTTATTCCTTTTTCTTTCTCTGATTGCCGTGGCTAGGACTTCCAAAACTATGTTGAATAATAGTGGTGAGAGGGGACATCCTTGTCTTGTTCCTGATCTTAGAGGAAATGCTTTCAGTTTTTCACCATTGAGAATGATGTTTGCTGTGGGTTTGTCATATGTGGCCTTTATTATGTTGAGGTAGGTTCCCTCTATGCCCACTTTCTGGAGAGTTTTTATCATAAATAGGTGTTGAATTTTGTCAGAAGCTTTTTCTGCATCTCTTGAGAGGACCATATGGTTTCTATTCTTCAATTTGTTAATATGTTGTATCACATTGATTGATTCCTGCATATTGAAAAATCTTTGCATCCCTGGTATAAATTCCATTTGATCATGGTGTATGATCCTTTTATTGTGCTGTTGGATTCCATTTGCTAGTATTTTGTTGAGGATTTATGAATCTATATTCATCAGTGATATGGGCCTGTAATTTTCTTTTTTTGTAGTATCTATCTCTGTCTGGTTTTGGTATGAGGGTGATGGTGGTTTCATAGAATGAGTTTGGGAGTGTTCCGTCCTCTGATATTTTTTGGAAGAGTTTTAGAAAGATGAGTGTTAGTGCTTCTCTAAATGTTTGATATAATTTACCTGTGAAGCCACCTGGTCCTGGATTTTGTTTGTTGGAAGATTTTTACTCACAGTTTCAATTTCATTACTTGTGATTGGGCTGTTCATATTTTGTATTTCTTGGTTCATTCTTGAAGGTTATACCTTTCTAAGAATGTCCATTTCTTCTAGGTTGTCCATTTTATTGGCATAGTGTTGCTTGTAATCATCCCGTATGATGCTTTGTATTTCTGTGGTGTCTGATGTAACTTCTCCTTTTTCATTTCTGATTTTATTGATTTGAGTCCTCTCCCTCTTTTTCTTGATGAGTCTGGCTAAAGGTTTATGAATTTTGTATATCTTCTCAAAGAACCAGCTTTTAGTTTTTTTGATCTTTGCTATTGTATTCTTTGTTTCTATTACATTTATTTCTGCTCTGATGTTTATGATTTCTTTCCTTCTACTAACTTTGGATTTTGTTTGTTCTTCTTCCTCTAGTTCCTTTAGGTGTAAGGCTAGATTGTTTATTTGACATTTTTCTTGTTTTGAGGTACGACTGTATTGCTAAAAACTTCTCTCTTTGAACTGCTTTTGCTGCATCCCACAAGTTTTGGATTGTCATGATTTTGTTGTCATTTGTCTCTACGTATCTTTTTATTTCCTCTTTGATTTCTTCAGTGATCTCTTGGTTATTTAGTAACATATTATTTAACTTTCATGTGTTTGTATTTTTAATTTTTTTCACTGTAATTGATTTCTAATCTCATAGCATTGTGGTTTGAAAAGATGCTTGATATGATTTCATTTTTCTTAAATTTACTGAGGCTTGATCTGTGACCCAAGATGTGATCTATCCTGGAGAATGTTCTATGTGCATTTGAGAAGAAAGTTTAACCTGCTATTTTTGGATAGAATGTCCTATAAATATCAATTTAATCTATCTGGTCTATTGTGTCATTTACAGCTGTGTTTGCTTATTAATTATCTGTCTGGATGATCTGTCCATTGGTGTAAATGAGGTGTTAAAGTCTCCCACTATCATTGTGTTACTGTCAATTTCCTCTTTTATAGCTTTTAGCAGTTGCCTTATGTATTGAGTTTCTCCTATGTTGGGTGCATATATAATTGTTATATATTCTTCTTGGATTGATCCCTTGATCATTATGTAGTGTTCTTTCTTATCTCTTGTAACATTCTTTTATTTAAGGTCCATTTTACCTGATATGAGTATTGTTACTCCAGCTTTCTTTTGATTTCAATTTGCATGGGATATCTTTTTCCATCCCCTCGCTTTCACTCTGTATGTGTCCCTAGGTCTGAAGTGGGTCTGTGTAGACAGCATATATATGGGTCTTTTTGCTGGAATTCATTCAGCAAGCCTGTGTCTTTTGGTTGGAGCCTTTAATCCATTCCCATTTAAGGTAATTATCAATATGTATGTTCCTATTACTATTTTCTTAATTGTTTTGGGTTTGTTTTTATAGGTCCTTTTCTTGTCGTGTTTCTTGCCTAGAGAAGTTCCTTTAGCATTTGTTGTAGAGCTGGTTTGGTGGTGCTTAATTCTCTTAGCTTTCTCTTGTCTGTAAAGCTTTTGACTTCTCCACTGAATCGGAATGAGATCGTTGCCAGATATAGAAATCTTGGTTGTAGGTTCTTCCCTTTCATCACTTAATATGGTGTCATTCCCTTCTGGCTTTTAGAGTTTCTGCTGAGAAATCAGCTGTTAACTGTATGGGAGTTTCCTTGTATGTTATTTTTCATTTTTCCCTTATTGTTTTTAATAATTTTTCTTTGTCTTTAATTTTTGTCAATTTGATTACTATGTGTCTTGGCGTACTTCTCCTTGGGTTTATCATGCCTGGGACTCTCTGTGCTTCCTGGACTTGAGTGGCTATTTCCTTTCCCATGTTATGGAAGTTTTCAACTATAATCTCTTCAAATATTTTCTTGGGTACTTTCTTTCTCTCTTCTCCTTCTTGGACCCCTATAATGCGAATGTTGGTGTGTTTAGTGTTGTCCCAGAGGTCTCTGAGACTGTCCTCAATTCTTTTCATTCTTTTTTCTTTATACTGTTCTGCCACAGTGAATTCCACCATTCTGTATTCCAGGTCACTTATCGGTTCTTCTGCCTCATTTATTCTCCTATTGATTCATTGTAGTGTATTTTTCATTTCAGTTATTGTATTGTTCATCTCTGTTTGTTTGTTTTTTAATTCTTCTAGGTCTTTGTTAATCATTTCTTGCATCTTCTCGATCTTTGCCTCCATTCTTTTCCCAAAGTCCTGGATCATCTTCACTATCATTATTCTGAATTCTTTTTCTGGAAGGTTGCCTAGCTCCAATTCATTTTTTTGAATTGTTTTTCTGGGGTTTTTTCTTGTTCCTTCATCTGGGAGTTTATCTTGTTCTTTCATCTGGTACATAGTCCTCTGCTTTTTCATTTTGCCTTTCTGGGAATGTGGCTTTCGTTCCACAGGTTGCAGGACTGTGGAGCTTCTGCTCTCTGCCCTCTGGAAGATGAGGCTATCTAAGAGCCTTGTGCAAGCTTCCTGATGGGAGGGACTGGTGGTGGGTAGAGCTGGGTATTGCTCTGGTGGGCAGAACTCAGTAAAACTCTAATCCACTTGGCTGCTCATGGGTGGGGCGGAGTTGCCTCTCTGTTCATTGTTTGGCCTGAGGTGACCCAGCACTGGAGCCTACCCAGCTCTTTGGTTGGGCTAATGGTGGACTCCGGGAGGACTCACACCAAGGAGTATTTCCCAGAACTTCTGCTGCCAGTGTCCATGTCCCCACGGTGAGCCACAGCCACCCCCGACCCCTCAGAAGACCCTCCAACACTAGCAGGTAGGTCTGGTTCATTCTCCTATGGGGTCAATGTTTGTTCCCCCTGGTCCTCATTTACACACTACTTTGTGTGTGCCCTCCAAGAGTGGAGTCTCTGTGTCCCGCAGTCCTGTCGAAGTTATGCAATGAAATCCCGCTAGCTTTCAAAGTCTGATTCTCTGGGAATTCCTCCTCCCATTGCCAGATTCCCAGGTTGGGAAACCTGATGTGGGGCTCAGAATCTTCACTCCAGTGGGTGGACTTTTGTGTTATATTTGTTCTGCAGTTTGTGAGTCACCCACCTAGCAGTTATGGGATTTGATTTTATTGTGATTGCACCCCTCCTACCACCTCACTGCAGCTTCTCCTTTGTCTTTGAACATGGGGTATCTTTTTTGGGGAGTTCCAGTGTCTTCCATTTGATGATTGTTCACCAGTTAGTTGTGATTCTGGTGCTCTCACAAGAGGGAGTGAGCACACGTCCTTCTACTCTGCCATCTTCTCAGGATATTTTTCAGGTTAATTTTAAATAACAAAAAATCCAGGAGTTGTATTTGAGTCTGCATGCAATGGAAGCCATTGAAAGATATTAAGCAATTGAGTATCTTGGTATGTATTGTTATGTTTATATTAAATTAACTGATTGTACGTTGACCCATTTTTTATCAACTACATTTAATATTAGTGTTGCTTTTACTTTGTGCTTTCTGTGTTCATTTTTCTGTCTCCATTCATATCACAATATCTGTATATCAATAATTTGCTTATGTCTAAGAGAATGGAACAGATTTATGGAGGCACTTTATAATCTTTAAAAATCATGCTTGTCACATTTTCTAGGGATGACTTTTCTTACAGTATCCCCAAAGTGGCCTGACCAGTAAGAAAGAACCAAGTGGAACTAACTGATAATGTGAAAAAGCCTAAAAAGAGACTGTAACACTGGATTTCAAAGTAATGAAAGGGCTGAGAGAGCACAGTGAGAAACAGGTCTTAAATGAAGTAAGCACACTTCAAAGTTAAAAAAAAAATAATAGTAATAAGCATGTCTTTGATTGCATAACATTTTTTATCCTACAAAGAGTTTATATATTAATTTTTTTATCCTGGTAATCTCTTTATGAGATATTTTGTCTCTACTTTAAATTAGGGAAGGAAAGAAAAAAAGGGCTAAGTGACTGCCTTGGGTCACAAACTTGTAAATGAAAGAGCAAGGCCTTACACCTAGGTCATCTGATAACAAGTTCAGGACTATTTCCATCACTCCACACAGTGTTCCACAGCCAAGATCTGGAAAATTAAATGTCTCAGATGGATGGGAGCCCTTAAGGAGCAATCTCAATGAGGGTATGGAGGGAACTTTATCAGGATTACTTGTGAGATATGTTTTTAACCATTTACAAACACACACACATGCATACACTCAATGATATGCTATATACACAGACTATGTTACCCCTAGTTTGAGGTATTGTCACAGTAAGCTATTGATATTGATGAGAATGACCATCAGAGTATATAAGGATGTTTTAGAACAGAGATAGTTGAGAATCAATGATCCAATAATTCCATTCTAAAAAATAACCTTGAGTAATTTTTACCTTAAAGTAAGAAGAAAGGTAATCCAAAAAATTAACAAAACTGCCACTGTAGTCACTGAGTACATCAGGTATGGAATAAGCTTATATAGAAGATGAACAAAAGTTATATCAAAGGATAAAAACAACAGGACTTTGTGGATCTGAGACAAGAGTGTCAGGAAGATTTAGATTAAGAATACACTGAGATATTTAAAAATGAAAAAGCAACAAAAGAGATGTTTATCAGTCAAAGAAATAAAATTCTATTTTCTATTATAGAAGAAAACATATTATTTAAGAACTAGAAAAATACAAAAAAACTATAGAAAAGAAATTAAAAATTACCAAGAACTTCAGAACCCAGAGACAAGCACTACTAAAATTATGCGATATTTTCTTAATCACACGTGTACAGGTAATTTTAACTATATTTATTTTTTCCCAGAAAGGCTAAACATTTTTTTATATAGTCACCACAAATATTAAAACTATAACAATAATAATTTACCCCATAGACTTTCTCTCTACAAAGACATGTTCATAAGTGCTTTATGTACATTATCTTATTTAGCTCTTTTTTAAAACTGAAGTATAATTGACATTTGACATATAACATTATGCAAGCTTAAGGTGTACAATATGTTGATTTGATACATTTATGTATTGCAATATGATTTAACATTAGCTAACGCCTCTATCAAGTCACATAGTTATAATTTTATTCTTTTAAATGACTCTTTAGTGTCCTTTTCCTATTTTTAGAATAATAATGCTTCTTGACACTATTTTTCTGAGCTCTTTTTAGCTTAACAATATTAACCATTACTCTGATATAGCCAAAGGAGTTTTAATGCTAACTTTACGAGCAAGTAGAGGATCTTCACACATGATTAATATTTACAGAGGAGTGTTAATATGACACAGAAAAGCAGTGGATAAGAGGGCAGGTTTATTCTGTGACTCTTCAGGAAAATTATTGAATTTTGTTTATGTAAAAATTTTTATAAGCTATAATTTACTAAAGAATTATGAAGGAACTATTACTAACATTGTTATAATATGTACTCCTAAGAATTAAAGGTCAGATTTCAGATTATTAAAAGAAAAAAATATATGTACCACATATTCTTTATCCATTCATCTGTTGATGGACATTTAGGTTGCTTCCATGTCCTGACTATTGTAAACAGTGCTGCAATGAACATTGGGGTGTATGTATACTTTCAAACCATATTTTTCTCCAGACATATGCCCAGGAGTGGGATTGCTGGATCATATGGTAGCTCTATTTTTAGTTTTTTAAGTTACCTCCATACTGTTCTCCATAGTGGCTGTACCAATTTACTTTACCACCAAGAGTGTAGGAGGGTTCCCTTTTCTCCACACCCTCTCCAGCATTTACTGTTTGTAGATTTTTTGATAATGGCCCTTCTGATTGGTGTAAGGTGATATACCACATTGTAGTTTTGATTTGCATTTCTCTAATAATTAGCGATATTGAGCATTTTTCATGTGCCTATTAGTCACCTGTATGTCTTCTTGGGAGAGATGTCTCTTTAGGTCTTCCACCCTTTTCTGGATTGGGTTGTCTGTATTTTTTATATTGAGCTGCATGAGCTGCTTGTATATTTTAGAGATTAACCCTTTGTCAGTTGCTTCCTGTGCAAATATTTTCTCCCATTCTGAGGGTTGTCTTTTTGTCTTTTTTATGGTTTCCTTTGCTGTGCAAAAGCTTTTAAGTTTCATTAGGTCCCATTTGTTTATTTTTTATTTTATTTACATTACAGGAGGTGGGTCAAAAAAGATCTTGCTATGATTTATGCGACAGAGTGTTCTGCCTATGTTTTCCTCTAGAGTTTTATAGGGTCTGCCCTTACATTTAGGTCTTTAATCCATTTTGAGGGGCTTTTTGTGTATAATGTTAGGGAGTGTGGAACACTCCCAAACTCATTTTACAAGGCAACCTTCACCCTGATACTAAAACCAGGCAAAGATATCACAAAAAAAGAAAATTACAGGCTAATATCACTGATGAACATAGACGTAAAGTCCTCAACAAAATACTAGCAACCCAAATCCAACAGCACATTAAAAGGATCATACACCATGATCAAGTGGGATTTATCCCAGGGATGCAAGGATTCTTCAGTATATGCAAATCAATCAATGTGATATGCCATATTAACAAACTGAAGAATAAAAACCATATGATCACCTCAGTAGATGCAGAAAAAGCTTTTGACAAAATTCAACACACATTTATGATAAAAACTCTCCAGATAATGGGCATAGAGGGAACCTACCTCAATATAATAAAGGTCATATATGACAAACCCACAGCAAACATTATTCTCAATGGTTAAAAACTGAAAGCATTTCCTCTAAGATCAGGAACAAGACAAGGATGTCCACTCTCACCACTGTTATTCAACATAGTTTTGGAAGTCCTAGCCATGGCAATCAGAGAGGAAAAAGAAATAAAAGGAATACAAATTGGAAAAGAAGAAATAAAACTGTCACTGTTTGCATATGACATGATACTCTACATAGAAAATCCTAAAGATGCCACCAGAAAACTACTAGAGCTAATCAATGAATTTAGTAAAGTTGCAGGATACAAATTAATACACAGAAATCTCTTGCATTCTTATACACTAACAACAAAAGATCAGAAAGAGAAATTATGGGAACAATCCCTTTTACCATTGCAACAAAAAGAATAAAATACCTAGGAATAAACCTACCTAAGAAGGCAAAAGACCTGTACACAAAAAACCATAAGATAATGATGAAAGAAATCAAAAACAACACAAACAGATGGAGAGATATACTATGTCCTTGGATCAGAAGAATCAATGTTGTGAAAATGATTATACTACCCAAAGCAATCTACATATTGCAATCCCCATCAAATTACCAATGGCATTTTTCACAAAACTAGAACAAAAAATTTTACAATTTGTATGGAAACACAAAAGACCCCAAATAGCCAAAGCAAACTTGAGAAAGAAAAACGAAGCTGGAGGAATCAGGCTCCCTCACTTTAGACTATACTACAAAGCCACAGTAATCAAGAATATGGGACTGGAACAAAAACAGACATGTAGATCAATGGAACAGGATAGAAAGCCCAGAGATAAACCCACGCACCTATGGTCACCTTATTTATGATAAAGGGGGCAAAAATATACAATGGAGAGAAGACAGCCTCCTCAATAAGTGGTGCTGGGAAAACTGGACAGCCACATGTAAAAGAATGAAATTAGAACACTCCCTAACACCATACACAAAAATAAACGGCTCATTTTTTTATTGTTTTTTTTATGATATTGAGTCACATGAGCTGTTTGTAAATTTTGGAGACTAATCCTTTGTTGGTTGCATCATTTGCAAATATTTTCTCTCATTCTTTGGGTTATCTTTTTGCTTTGTTTATGGTTTCCTTTGCTGTGCAAAAGAGTTTGAGTTTAATTAGGCCTCATTTGTTTATTTTTGTTTTTATCTCCATTACTCTGGGAGACGGACTGAAAAAGATATTGCTGCAATTTATGTCAGAGACTATTCTGCCTATGTTTTCCTTTAAGAGTTTTATAGTACCCAGTATTACATTTAGGTGTTTAATCCATTTGAGTTTATTTTTGTGTATGGCATTAAAGACTGTTCTAATTTCATTTGAGTTTGGGATTGACATGTACACACTGCTATATTTAAAGCAGATAATCAACAAGGACCTACTGTACAGCACACAGGAACTCTGCTCAGTATCCTGTAATAACGTAAATGGGAAAAGAATTTGAAAAAGAATAAATACATGTATATGTATAACTGAATCACTTTGCTATACACCTGAAATTAACACAACATTGTTAATCAATTGTAGTCCAATATAAAATAAAAATTTAAAAAGAAAAAAGAGTAAATGGATTGGCAAGATTAACCCCACTTGAAATATGAGAAAGTTAAGATTGAATAAAATTAATGACCTTAAGATATAAATAAATAAATTTTAAAAATAATAATAAAAAGAAAAAATATTCAGGCAATTAGAGTGTTCTAGCAACAGAATGAAGAATGATAGAGTGGTCTAGCAACAGAATGAAAAATGACCTGGATGAACCCCATCCCATCACTGGAAGTGTCTGAGCAGAGATATCACAAAATGTAATGAGTGCTTCTGCTTGTGTTTACATATGTGCAAATGTAGGTGGGTGTGGTATTTATACCCATACCACGGTTTGGTCTATTCATCCAATTAATTTTGACATTTTCTTTGACATTTAGTATATATAAGATCTTGTGATAGATACTAGGTGGAAAAAACTGATGAACAGTATTACTTTGTAGTCTAATAATGGTGATAAAATATACAAACACAAAATGTAATATTAAGTATAAACACAATATGGGATGGAGAAATATTTCTTTTAGACGGCACAATCAAGTAAGGTTCCATGAGTGAATTACCATTAGAATTATTGCTGGATGTGAAAGTTTTAGACATGTTGGTTGGGAAGGCAGTACTAGTACAGATGGAAAGATAGGGAAAAATTACATAATTTAAAACAGGCAAAAATAAATACAGTAAGCTAAGTTTCAGAAGTAGCCATGGGAAGAAAACAGGCAATTAAACCTTAACATGTTTGGCAAAGAATAGCATGTTTCAACTTAAGAAGTTTGAGGAGTGAATATGTTATCTCAAGAGATTGATACATTGTATTATTTGAGGTGCTTACTCTTGAAAGAATAAAAAGAATATTGCAAAGAAATTTTTGAATAAGGAAAGCCCAAGAAAGCTTATTAAACTTATCCAAGGAAGAGAGAATTTGTGTGTGGTAGCTCTGGGAAGACAGCCAATGAGATGTGAGGGCCATTGCATGCATTGAATTTAGAACTCTTTGCAACTGAATGACTATATGGAGAGTGCTACGTAGAATAAGAAGTGATCATGGGTTCCATCCCTGGTCTGGGAAGATCCCACATGCTATGGAGCAACTAAGTCCATGTGCCACAACTACTGAGCATGCGCTCTAGAGCCCGTGAGTCACAACTACTGAGCCCACACGCCACAACTACTGAAGCCTGCACACCTAGAGCCTGTGCTCCACAACAAGAAAAGCCACCGCAATGAGAAGCCCTTGCACTGCAACGAAGAGTAGCCTCCGCTCACTGCAACTACAGAAAGCCCGCACGCAGCAATGAAGACCCAACGCAGCCAAAAATAAATTAAAAAAAAAAAAAAAAGTCAACCTCCTCCCAAGGCTGTGTATACTGACTCAAGTCTCAAGTGCCAGCCCCAGTCCACCCCACCTACCACCCCGTCACTGTATTCCATTATCCTGTAGTATGTTCTTCATTACACTTATCATTATATAAATGTATCTTACATATTTAAAAGAAAAGTGATGATGCTGAGGATCTAAGTATGTTGATGCTATTAAAAAAAAAACATAAAATTAGAAAGAAGAGCAATTTGAGTGGGGGGTATGTTTAGGTTGATTTGGAACTTGTATAACCCAGATGTCAGCTGAAGTAGCCTGTACTTAGCTATTTCAATCACACTGGCAAGAATATCTGACTATATGCATCAAGAGCTTTGGAAAAGAAGTAGTGAGGTGTGGGCATTTTTTACCAATTGTTCTTAGTCCTGTGTTTCAGCTTCTTTTGAAGTAATTCACTGTAGAGAAAATATTTCCATCTTTTGCATGCTGATTATTCCTTACTATGTGGACACAATCATAAAATTTAATTTCCCATATGAAAATGTCTGACATACTACCAACTACTAAAAGGAAACAAATATGAAAGAGAACTACCAAACTTATATATACATAGTGTTTCAACAGAAGAATTATTTAATCACAGGGGGGATAATCTTATAATTAAGCATATATTTTTGAATTTCTGGTTCATTCACGCATAAACTATAGTTAGACAATGTCACAAATTCTTAAAGTTTTCCTTAACCAACATACGGAGAGATACCTATTTTTATCCATGGCCTAAGTTAATTAATAATTTACTTTGATTGACAGTAATGAGCATTAATTACTACATTTGTTTTACTTGGATGTGGTAGGCAGTTTCTAAGATGGCCCACAATGATCCTTGCCTCCTAGTAGTCAGGTCCTCCTATTTAGTGTAGGCTGGACATAGTGACATACCTCTAACACAAAAAATACAGAAAAAATTATATTATGTCCCTTCTGAAATTAGTTTATAAAAAGACTGAATTCCATATGACTGTTTTCTCTTTCTCTGAGGAAAGCCGACTGCCATTGTGTGATCTCCCCTATGGAGAAGCCACTAAGCAAGAAACTAAGGGAAGTCTCTCACCAGAAACCAGTGAGGAACTGACATTTTTAGTCCAAGAGCCCATGAGAAAGTGAGTATTTTCAAAAATTACTGAGTGAGTGAATCTTCTCTCATTTGCCAAACCCCAGCGGACACCTTAATGAGAGAGATCTTGAGGGCAAGGCACCCAGCTAAGGCAAGCTGGATTCTTCACCCACAGAAAATGTGAGGCTTTAAATGTTTATTGTTTCAGCTACTAGATTTTGGGATAATGTGTTCAACAGCAATAGATAACTAACATGTTAGGAGATGTTTAGAGGTGAGCTTCTATTCTGTAAAAGAAATACTTCATAGACCAAGCATACAAATGTTATCCTGGCACTAAATGAAGACATGACAAGAATGTATGCATATGTATAACTGAGTCACTTTGCTATACAGCAGAAATTAACACAAACTGTAAATCAACATACTTCAATAAGATAAAACAAAGACATGAGCTCATCTCATACTTTCATTGTATCTACATTTTGTAATTTATGTAAATTATTGCTTGGGAATGGAACTAGTCGAGCCTTGCTATATTATATTAGCCAATGACAGTTTATTAAGACTTTTTTCTCTTAGAAATCTTAGTCTGCTTCATAAGATTCTAAGGATTTCTGAGCACAAACAGATTTATCTGAAGGTATAGAGATATAAAGCATATTTACACCGTAGAAATATTAACAACATAGACACAAACACTATTCATTCTGTTTTTTAAACATTCTAGGTTGTCTCTACTCTTAGATTTCACAGTCCTACCATGTTACTTCAACGTATTTTTTCCTATGTTGCCCCTCTCTGCTCATTTTTATGTTTTTACCCACCCCAAAATTAATCTTCATCTATTCTTAGAGCCAACAAGGAAAATTTCTTCCAGATGACTAATTTAGTGACAAGTTGTTAAGGTTATATATATATATATATATATATATATATATATATATATATATATATATATATATATATATTTTTTTTTTTTTTTTTGCCCAGGAGCATTGGATTTGAGGGATCAGCTAGCAACTTAGTCATCAGTTTATGCTTCAGAAAAGATTGCTGATACAGGATAAAGTCATCCTCAGACAGAAGCCATCTTCAAGATAGGCTAATTATTTTAGTTTAGCAATGGCAAAGGGAGACCTCCCGAAGGAATGAAAAAGGTCCCGAAATCAAACTCATTTTATTTCAGGACATCCTGATCATAATCAATTAGGGCTTTTTTCCTTCCAGTTTGACACTGAAAATAAGCTTAATAAAAACTATTTAGAATGTCATCTCACACCTCTCAGAGTTGGTAAAATCACTTCCAAATTGGCATTGTAAATTTTATTGAAAATGAGTTAGGAAAAAATCTTTTGGATCTATGTGAGCCAGAGGGATAAACTCAGGCAAAGGTATTTTGCAAAATAGTGTAATAAAAATATCTTTAAAAACATAACATTTTGGGCTTCCAGCCAGAATGGAATAATGGGCCAGAGTTTGTCCTCCCTCCTAAAACAACCTAAAACTGGACAAAATATATAAAACAATGGCTTGTGAGATATTGTACATTAGGCAACAAAGGGCAGTGATCATTGAGACCAGGAAACAAACAAGGGGATCCCTGTGATTGTTCCAGCTTACTCCCTCAAAAGAGTTTCCAGCCAAGGCACAGGCAGAGGGAACCCAGGTAAAGCCCAGTAGATCCCCTGAGTTAAAGTGAAAGAGATGAGAAGCTAGAGAGACCGAGGCAACTAGACTTTGCAGGACAGAATGCTGGGAAGAAGAAAATTGCACAGAGAGAAAACTCCAGAGACCTGCATGGAGTTACACTTGAGCATTTCTCTGAGTACTAATCATTGCTTGCTGGGGTTGGGGAAAGAACCACCTGGAAGGGCTGGTGGTAACATTGTTCACTGCTCACATAAGGCCAGGGATAA
Source organism: Grampus griseus (assembly GCF_964374135.1). Lineage (NCBI taxonomy): Eukaryota > Metazoa > Chordata > Mammalia > Artiodactyla > Delphinidae > Grampus > Grampus griseus. The sequence continues at coordinate 66,980,743 of NC_138997.1, forward strand.
TGCCTGTTCTCACCAGCCAGAATGGACAGCATATCCTCATGATTCATGAGACACTGAGCAGATAGCCTTTTATAGGTAGTGGGGAAAAAATATTCCTGCACTGGGCACTGCTCTGGTCCCAACTAATAAATGCTAATAGAAGACCTGAATGGCTCAAACTGCTTCCAGATAACTTCACTGTGTCATAGCAATATACTTGAGAATACAAAATACAAAAATATTTAGTACCCAAAAAGTTAAAATTCTTGAATAGGAAAGTAGTGGGTGTTAGAACAAGCAGGGACTCTGATGCAGTGAGAAAAAAATCAATCTAAAACTAGATGATTGATAAAGATATTATAATTAGTAGAAAAGGATATTAAAACAGTTGTTATAACAATGATGCATATGTTCAAATGTTAAGTAAACCCATAAAATATGTTTAAAAAGTCATCCAAATAGAAATTCTAGAGACAAAAACTACAATATTTGAGATAAAAAATACACAGATCAGATACAAGGCAGAATACAGTATAGAAGAAAAGATAAGTGAATTTGAAGACTGAAAAGTAGAGTGTAAAAATAAAATATATAAAACTAATTAAAGTAAAAGTATTAAAAGTAAAGAGAAGAGAATAAGTGAGCTGTGGGGAAATTTGAAGCATCTTAATATACACAAAATAGGAGTCCATTAAAAATAGGACATAGAAAGGGCAGGACAGAAAAATTATTTGAAGGGAAAATGACTATTTTCCAAACTTGATTAAAACTATAAGCTTCATGTACATCATTGAACTGCAAGTATATAAGAAAAGAATGAGAGTGATGACTTTAATACAGATTCTCTAGATATTGAAGGATAATAAAGCAATGTTATGAACAAATTTATGCCAAAAAACTTGACAACATAGATGAAATAGATCAATTCACTGAGACATAAACTACCAAAGTTTGCTCAAGAAAGGTATACAACATAAAATCTTAAATTCACTCAGTGTAAAAGACAAGAACTAAGATAACATGAAAGATTTCTCATTGAAAAAAATGCAAGTGAGAGGAGATTAGAGCAGTATCTTTAGAGCACTGAAAGAAAAAACTTCACTTAGAATTCTATACTCAGAGAAAGTATTTTTGTAAAAGGAAGGTGAAATAAGGAGTGTTTCAAATATACACAACCTCAAAGAATTCATCATCACACTGCAAGAAATATTATAGAAATATATTAAGGAAAAGGAAAAGTATACCAGATGGAAATGTGGATATACACAAAAATTAGAGTACAAAAAATGGTAATTCTCTGGGTAAATATGTAAGATTTTTCTTATTATTTAAAGCTCTTTAAAAGAGACTTGACTGTTAAACAAAAATATTAGAAACACAGTGCAGGGTAAATAAAAAGCATGAAAGTAAAATGTATAACAACACCACCACAAAGATCAGGAAGGAAGAAATGTAAGTTTATTACTATAAGGTTTTTTTTCATGAATGATATAATATCACTTGAAGTTAGACTATGTTAAGTAAAAAATGTATATTATAAAGAAAAGTAATCACTAAAATAAGAAAACAAAGAGTTAGAGCTAATAAGCCACAAGGAAAATAAAATGGAAACATAAAAAGTAATCCAAAATAAGACAGAAAAAGAGGAAAAGAGGAAGAAAATAAAAGGCGGACAAATAGAAAACAAATAACACAATAGACTTCAACCTAATCATATAAACAGTCAAAATAAATGTAAGTGATTAAACACAAAAAGCAGAGATTGTCAGATTGATTAGAAAAGCAAGACCCAATATATACGCTGCCAACCAGAAATGAACTTCAAACATAAAACACAGGTTAAAAGTAAAAAGATGAAAAAAGACATAACATGCTAACACTAATCAAAAGAAATCTGGAGTGGCTAGATTGTTATTAAACCAACGGATTTCAGAACAAAGAATACCGACAGGGATAAAGAAGGTCATTTCATCTAGAAAACCTAACAATCCAAAATGTTTATACACATAATAAAAGGACTTCAAAACAAAACTTCAAAAACTTACAGAACTGCAAGGAGAAACAGACAAATCCACAACTATAGTTAGAAATTTCAATCCTCTTTTCTCAGTAATGAACATAAGTAGACAGATTATCAGTAAGGATATATAAAACTTGGACAAATCAATCAACCAAATTGTCTTAATTGACATTAATAGAACATTCCTTCCAATAACAGCACAAACTCTGTATTTTCACTTACACAGAACAGACTATATTCTGGGCCATAAAACAAGTCTCAACAAATTTTAAAATGTCCAAGTCATACGTTTTATATTCTCTGAACACATGGAGTTAAATTAGAACTCAGAAAATAATGATCTCCAGAAATTCCTCAGGCATTCCTAAGTAATCCATGGATCAAAGAAGGAATCAAAATGCAAATTTAAAAGATCTTTAACTAAATAAAAGTGACAAAACACATATCAAAACTTCTGGGATGACACAAAAGCAATGCTTAGAGTGAAACTTCTAGCACTAAATGCTTATATAGAAAAGAAGAAAGGTATCAAATCAATAACTTCATCTTCTACCTTGAGAAACTAAAAAAAGAAGAGCAAATTAGACCCAAAATAAGTAAATGAAAGGAAATCATTTAAAAAGTGAAAATCAATGAAATAGAAAACCATAAACAATATAGAATAATTAATGAAGCCAAAATCTTATTTGTAAAGCTAAAGAGAATTAATAAATCTCTAGCAAGACTGATAAAGAGAAAAAAGAAAGACACAAATTACAAATATTAGGAATGAGAGTGATGACTTTAATACAGATTCTCTAGATACTGAAGGATAATAAAGCAATGTTATGAACAAATTTATGCCAAAAAACTTGACAACACAGATGAAATGGATCAATTCACTGAGACATAAACTACCAAAGTTTGCTCAAGGAAGATATATAACCCAACTAGTCTTACATATATTGAAAACATTGAATTTGTAGAGAAAAACTGTCCAAAAGAGAAAACTCCAGGTCCAGATGATTTCACTAGTAAATTTTATCAAGCAAGAATTTAGAAAAAAATACAATACCAGTACTATACAATTTATTCCAGAGACTCAAAAACAAAGAATACTTCAAAATTAATTCCATAAAGCCAGAATTATTCTGACACCAAATTAGAGAGATTAAAAATGAGAAAACTACACATCAATCTCTTATGAACACAGATGCAAGAACACAAACAAAGACACCATGATCAAATAAAAGATTAACTTTTGAAAATCAATTCATGTATTTTGCCACAATAAAAAACTAAAATAAGAAAAAAGCTAAAGACTTATCAGTAGACATGGGAAACAAATTTAATAAATTCTAACATCTTTTCTCGATTAAAAAAATCTTAGTAAGACTGACTTACTCTGGTGAAAGGCATCTGTGAAAACCTATAGCTAATATTCTACAAACTGGTAAAATACTGAATGCTGTCCTCCAGTAATTAGGAACAAGAAAAAGATATCTCCTCTTACCACTTCTACTTAACATTTTACAGGAAGTTTTAGCCAGTATATTAAGACAATATAAGCAATAAAATAAATAATAATAATAAAAGGCATCCAGATTGGAAAGGAAGAAGTAAAAATGTCTTTAGTCACAGACAGCATGACTTTATATGTAGAAAATCCAATGGCAGTTTTTCAAAAGGGCTACTGGAGCTAACAAGCGAACTTATCAAAGTTGTAGCATACAATGTCAACACACACAAAAAATTACATTTTTATATACTAGCAATGAGCAATTGGAAAGTCAAACAAAACAAAACTATATCATTTACAATAGCATGAAAATATTGCATATTAAGGGATAAATAAGACATGATATGCCAAAGTGCCCAACACTGAAAGCTAAAAACATTGCTGAGAAAATATAAAGGGCACATAAATGTATAGGAAGATACACTTTGTTCATAGATTGAAAGACTCAATATTGTTATGATGCCAATTCTCCTTAAATTGATTTTTAGATTCATAATCAAAATCCCATCAAGGTTTTGGAGAAATTAATGAACTAATTTTAAATCTGACATGAAAATGCAAAGACCTAGAATAGCCAAAACAATTTTGAAAAGAACGAAGTTGGAATATTAATACTGTGACTTTAAGATTTATAATAAAGCTATAGTAATCAAGACAGTGTAGTATTATCATAAGGATGGGCAAATCAATTATGTAAACAGAAAGGGAGTCCAGGAATACACCACACATATGTGGATAACTGGTTTTCAACAAAGATATAAAGGTAATATGGTAGAGAAAGGATAATATTGTCACCAAATGATGCTGGTACAATTGGATAACCATATGCAAAAATAAATCTTTTTACACAAAGGACATTAAAAAATTTATTCAAATGAATCAGTTCTAAATATAAAAAATGAAACTACAAAAATTGTAAAAGAAAATTTAGGAGAAAAGTTTTATTACCCGGTTATCAAAAAAATTTTTAGGTATAACCCAAGAAGCACAATTCATAAAAGAACCAATTGACAAAGTGACTTCATTAAAATTAAAAACTTCTGTTAAAAAGATACTGTTAAGATAAGGGACAGAATAGCCACAGATTTGGATATTGCATTTTAAGGTAATAATAAAGACTTGTATCTAGAATATATAGAGAATTCTCAAAAATCAATAATAGCATATCAAACCACCCAAAATAGAAATAAACAAAAGATTTGAACAGACACTTCACCAATGTAGATGTATGGATGGCAAGTAAGTAAGCTCATGAAGAGATGTTTATCATCATTATTCATTAGGGAAATGCAAATTAAAACCATAAGGAGATACTACTAAGCACCTATTTTACAATGACTAAAATTAAGAGGTCCATAGCAATTGTTGGTGAGGATATGGAGCAACTGGAACTTTCATACACTCCTGATAAGAGTATAAAATTGTACAACAACTTTAGAAAATAGTTTGGTAATTTATTTAAAAGTTAAACATACATATATCAGATGATTCCCCTATTATACTACTAGATATTTAGCAAGAAAAAAGAAAGTATACAGCTTAACAAATACTTTTAAATAAGTGTTCATAGCAGTTTTATTTATGATATTCAAAAACTGGAAACAATCCAGACATCTATCAACAGGTGAATAGACAAAATCTTATACATCCTACAACAGAATATTTCTGCAATTAAAAAAGAATGAATTCTTCATACACACTAAAATGCGGGTGAATCCCAAAATAATTTTGCTGAGTAAAAAAGGCAGACTAAAGAAGTGCATAATGTATGATTCCATTTACATAAAATTTATAGAAATTCTAAAAAGTTCAAATTAATATATAACAGAAAGCAGATTAGAGGCTGCTTCTGGACAGAGGCCTCAAGAGTAAGAATAGAGAGCGCAAGAGTACAGCACTAAAAATGGAACAAGCGGGACTTCCCTGGTGATGCAGTGGTTAAGAATCAGCCTGCCACTGTAGGGGACACGGGTTTGATCCCTGGTCGGGGAAGATCCCACATGCCGTGGAGAACTAAGCTCATGGGCCACAACTACTGAGCCTGTGCTCTAGAGCCCGTGAGCTAGACTGTGCTCTAGAGTAGTGCGCCACAACTACTGAGCCCCCGTGCCACAACTACTGAAGCCCGCGCACCTAGAGCCTGTGTTCCCCAACAAGAGAAGCCACCGCAATAAGAAGCATGCGCATCGCAATGAAGAGCAGCCCTCGCTTGCCAGAAGTAGAGAAAGCCCACCTGCAGGAATGAAGACCCAACGTAGCCAAAAATAAATTATTAAATAAGTTTAAAAAAAAAATGGAACAAGGAAACTTGGGGTGATGGATGATGTCCATTTTCTTCACTGCAGTGATGGTTCCATGTTTGTATACATTCGTCAAAACTCATCAAATTGTACACTTTAAGTGTAGTTTATTGTATGTCAATTATACTTTTTTTTTTTTTTTTTTTGCGGTACGTGGGCCTCTCCGTGTCGTGGCCTCTCCCGTTGCGGAGCACAGGCTCCGGATGCGCAGGCTCAGCGGCCATGGCTCACGGGCCCAGCCGCTCTGCGGCATGCGGGATCCTCCTGGACCGGGTCACGAACCCATGTCTCCTGCATTAGCAGGCGGACTCTCAACCACTGCGCCACCTGGGAAGCCCTGTCAATTATACTTTGATAAAACATTTTTAAGACCATTTTGCTACTTAGTTGTAAGACTATTTTTTCAAAAGATTTCATATTAATGTGTTATAGAAAATAACATTAAATCGTAAGTACTACACAGTAGGAAATAGAAATAAAAGTATTGTAAACATACCAGAATAGTTATGTTTATACAAATTTACTAGAATACAATACAAATTTACTAGAATTCAGGGACCTTATAGATATTAAGTTAATATTTGAAAAACAAGTTTAAACAAACACCTTGATCATAAAATAGGCATTTATTAAAGTGTTTATATTGTATGTATTATTGTTTTGTTTTATATTGAATTATGAAGTTCTCAAATTTGGGAAAAGTACTTTACGATTCCCTTCAACTTGTGAGTCAGGTTTTAGCCTGGAGCAAATTTCTATGAAGATGACAGAAATAATGACAAGCTATTAAATGTGGCAGATCAAACGTAACCCACAACGGCAAGGCAACAACAGTTTAAGAGACTTAAAAGAAATTCTGAACTTATTCCCCAGAAGCCATTACATTAGTGAAGTTTATCTCAGTCTTGAAATTCGCATAAGTCATGTGCTGAATTGAATTTACCACTCAGGCATCAGCATCAACTTCTGCAAGTCATCTTGTTCCCCTTCTAAGAAATCACCTTATTCTACTCAAAGATAAAAAGCCTCTTTCATTTCTGTAGGGGACAGATTAAACATTAGCAGTAAGAAGCAACTGCTTTTCCTTCAACATCACCTCTAGCCTTCTGACTTATTACACCATCTCCAGGGATTTCCTGTTGGCTGAAGAAGAGGCAAAAACATTTGTGCCTCAGCACAGCATCAGTTGATCTCATGCTGTAAAACTGAGTTCTTTCAAAACAATGTATGAGGTCTTAACAGGTGAGAGGTACAGCCATGGCACAGAGCTTTGAGGAGCTCATAAATCTTTATCCAGATTTCCCAGAAATCTCTGCATGTTGCTTTGAATAACTCATAGGCTATAAGTACATACATCATAAGAGACTGTTTTAGCAGTATCTGTATAGGACATGAGTCCTGGAACTGTTGACCACGACAGCCTGAACGTTCCCCACTGCTTAATCAAACTTTAAATAGGTTTCTTCTTGACTACAGACCTCTGATCTCCCCCTTTTTTTTTTTTTTTTTGCTATACGCGGGCCTCTCACTGTTGTGGCCTCTCCCGTTGCAGAGCACAGGCTCCAGACGCGCAGGTTCAGCGGCCATGGCTCACAGGCCTAGCCGCTTCGCAGCATGTGGGATCTTCCCAGACCGGGGCACGAACCCGAACCCGTGTCCCTTGCATTGGCAAGTGGACTCTCAACCACTGCGCCACTAGGGAAGCCCCTCCCTTTTCTTACTTTAGAAAACTTGCCATTGTAAATTCTTTTTCTGCCCCTTTGAGATGTAAATATTCTCCCAGAAATGTAGTCCTCATTAAAGATAGGGCTCCATTTACAAGTCTCTAGGGGAAGGTAGAAGTCCAGCTTTGACAAGTGCTGATTTGCAAACACAGAGGATCCAGTCAATGCTTAAAAACTCATCTGCATTTTGTTTCAGTGGAGCTGAGTTCAATCTCTCACCCTTATGGTAATTGACTAAAATAAAGTCTTCCTTGCCTGTTTTAACTCCATCTGGTGCAATTTTTCTTTGACACTGTCCTTGAGAAACCACCCCTCTCTGGCGATCATTAGGGTGCAAAAGAGATGGGATATAATTTTTAGCAAAATACTTTAAACATTTCTTAAATTTCAAAATTAAATTATAAATTGGTTAAAGGCTGAGTCATTCTGAATTGAGGGTGGTGTGGTTGACTGTTATGAAGTCTGTTTAGCTTGAGGGGCTCCAGAAACCCAGTTTTACTATTTGAATTATTTTTCCATTGTGATTCCAGATGCCTGCACTCCTTATCTATTAAATAGTATTCCCCAAACCCATTTTGTCTCAGAATGTTTTTGTCTTTCTATTATTAGATATCTTTGTAATTTTGATCTTTGTCTGGCCTATTTATCTGAAAATGAGGGAGAAAAGCCAAAGGAAATCCCAATAGGAACATACAAAAAACCCTGAATTCCCTAGGGCTTATGCTTGAAGTATCCCAAGTCTGTGGGTAGATTAGAGGAACTCTTAGTACAAATAACTCCAAGTTAATAGTCAAAAAACCAAACTGTTTTCTCTGGTTTCTCCTGATCCTGTTTTCCCCATTCTCCATCACAGTATGAGTCCCCTGAGTGTGGAGAGAAAACTAAATGGTAGTGGTTGCTGTCACATTACAGTAAGATTAGAGCTTTATAGTGGTCTCAATTATAAGCCTTGTTCAGAACGACCATTTTGGAACTTGGCCAGAAAAGACCAAATTGGCTTATAAAATTTCCAGACCATTTGCTTTTGTAAAGTCATTCCAGGACACCAAAGGGCAATGGCTATAGTGAAAAGGTGGTTCTGGTCTTGTAACAAAATCTACTGACTCTCAGACTTAAATTTCTAAATAATTAGCTAACATATAATAGGGATATTGATTTTATGTATTTTTTTTTTTTTGCTCTCAATTATCAATTGCTCATTTTTAGCCCTATGTTTTCTATGATGGGTTGTTACTAACTTCTGTATGAACACTGTCTTTTCAGATATGCTGTTGCTGATATTTTCAGACTGCCTTTGTGCTTAGTCTGTCCAACAAAACTTTAAAATGGTTAATGTTATTATTGCTTACATTGCTATTCTATCTCTTTATCTCTCACGTCTTAGTAATTATGGTTTCCCTGTAATATGGCTGAGAAGTATATAGGTGCTAGAAGGATATTTATACACACAGCCTTCCACAAGGAAACATGAAACCATTCTCGGGTATTCCTCCTTATTTTCCATTAAAAAAAAATTTACAACTGTGGAGTAGGACCAAGAAAGCCTCCAACTTTAGGATTATCATTCACAACCTTACTGTATTGTAACTTTATGAGAGTCACAACAGGAGTAATATGTACCTAAAAATATAAAAATTTGTTATTTACATTCCTAGAAAAAATGATGGGGGTAGATGACTGTAGTGACCACCTACAAATACTGATACTATTAACAATAATAATAATTACAAAATGTATGAAGGCACCTCTTTTGGGTTCCTGATCACCAAATTCCAATGTGGGGCACTGGGGGTGTTTTTACACCAACAAGCATTCCTCAGATGCCAGCGGCATGTCCAAAGAATTCAGCTCAATTCTGACACTATCTATCAGGAGATAACATAAGATCCCACAGGTTAAGGGTTCAGTCCTACAAGACTGCCCCTCCCCCCACCTTTCAGATCCAGTCACTAGCCCAGGTTGTTACCTGGACTTCTGACCTACAGGCAAAGGTTCCCATGACCCCCTCTGCAAGTTCATTAATTTACTAAAGCAGCTCACAGAACTCAGAGAAACATTTTACCTACTGGATTACTGTATTATATTTATTATAAAACGACATGAAGAAAAGATACAGATAAACATCCAGATAGAGGGACAACTGATCCAAACTCCAGCTCCTCCCCTCTCCTAGCAGGTTGGAGTGGAGGTGGAAGAGGTGGGAGGGTGAGAAGCACTGAAAGTTCCAACCCTCCAATCACAGTGTTGGTTCCCCTGGCAAACAGCCCCCATTCTTAAGGTTACCCAAGGGCTTTCCAAAAATCACTTCATTAACATAACAAAACTGTTCTCTTCACTTAGGAAATTCCAAGGGTTTTAGGAGATCTGTACCAGGAATGGCTAGAAGACCAAATACGCATTTCTTATTATGAGTCACAATATCACAGCATCTGGAAAACAGCATCTGATTTGACATCTTTTTTACCCTGTTAAATGCACTCTACAGTACTAGGCCCAACTGAACTAAGTAAACAGTAGAAGTTACAGTCTTCAAGGTTTGCTATTCAATGGAAAGATAGAATAAGAGAAAATGTAAATGTTCACATACGTATAAAGAACTAATATGGCTTAATATTTCAAGAGTTTTTAAAAACATTTTAACACCCCATCGCTACATATGGTTTCCAAGAAGCTTATAAAGGAAATAGAATAAGCAACTTTTCTTGTTTTATGACAAGGACTTGGAACTTTAGAGAAAGTCAAATGATTTGTCCAAAGTCACATGATTTAGAAATGCTTCTTATTTTCTCCATTTTTTCCTATACTTCATACTTTTTTTAAGATCCAGTCTGAGCATAGTTTTTAAAAATTGAAAGGAATAAAAGAGGTTGATGAGTTTCTGGAGGAAATATATTTTTGAAGATCTTTAATCATGCACTTATTTGTTTACGAAACATATATGGATCATTCTAGTACTCATTTTACTCAAATTCTCAGCAATTCAACACAGTTCACTGTTCCTTCCTATCAGTAACACTGTGTTCTCTGCCGCCATGAAAATTTCTCCTGATTTTTCTCTTGCCTAATTGGTCAGACCATCTTGATGCCCTTCGTTATCTTTAGCCAGCCTCTACAGGTTGATATACCTCAGTTCTCAGCCCTCTCTTCTTCCTAGGTAGTCACACCAATGGATATATAATATCATGTGCTGACAACTCCCAAATCTGTATTTCTTGAACAGACTTCTTCCCAGATCATCTAACCTTAATGAGTTATATACACTGTTTTAGAGTGAGACAGACTTAATGTAATTCTCACTTTTCCATTTGCTGCTGAAGGATGTGGGGAAATTAATTAACCCCTCTATATCTCAGTAAATTCATTTGTAAAGTGGGGAATATAATAAAACCACCCCAGAAGTTCAATTACATAAACTCTATCAGAGCTCAGACATCTCCACTGGCATATCTCATAGGCACCTCAGATTTAATCTAACCCAAATGACTCGATTTTCCTCTGCAAATCTTATCCTACTTACTCTTCTTTAAATTGGAAATTGACAGGTCTTCCTGTTCCTATGTATATCTGAGAGTCATACTTAATTTGGTTCTTTCCCTTACCTCATCCCAGATTCAATCTATTAAAAATATCTATCAATTCTAGATTCAAAATAAATTGCAAACCTGTGTCATTTTCTCCATGTCATTGTCACAACCCGAGACCAGTCATCATCATCTCTTTCCTGACTAGTGTAATAGCCACAAGACTGCTCTCCCTGTTGCTTTTACTATTGTATTGCTCTCCTTCCATCCATTATCCACTGAACAGAAAGTCCTTATTACAAAATAATAAGATCATGCCACTCCCCTGCTTAAAACTTTGCAGTAGTTTTTGATTTCACTAAAAATGGTACGAAAAGCCCTTATCATTGCCTATAAGCAGCTCCTAATTACCTCTTACTCATCTCTCCATCCGGATCTCAAGCCACTCCCTCCTTCATTCACTGTGCTCCAGTCACAAAGGTCTTCCAACAATTCCTGGAATTCAACAAGCTCTTTGTGTAGGTTCTTTACACTTTCTATTCCCTCTTCCTTGAATGTGTTTTCCCTGGCTTTACACAAGGCAGCTTCACTCTCAACCTTTAAGTCTTAGTCATTATCTCAGAGAGATGTCTGACAATTTTATTCACCCTTCTACAGTTATTTTGTTTTTAAATACAACACCACACCCTATTTTTTTCTTTCGGAGTGTAACTATCTGTAATTATTTTATCTATTTGCTTATTGTATTTATCAAAATTTTTGAATGCCTTCTGTGTTTTATGTTTTGTTCTATGTTCTAAGGATATAGTAATGCATGTCTTCATGAATCTGTCTAGTAAGAGAGATGAAAATAAGCAAGTAAACACTCTAAAGGAAAATATAGCAGCGTAAGAGGATGTACATACAGTTGGGAGAGGGTTTAACTGGATGGTTTGATAGGATGGGATTTTCTAAAGAAACAGTACTTAAGCTTAGACTCAAATGGCATGAAGAAAAGGTTTAGAAGATATGAAGAGAGAGTATCCCAGGCAATGGATGAAAAGTCCTATATATGTAAGACACATAAACATCAAGTGGAAATAGCAATAGGTATTTAGATACGCTGTATGAGTCTAGTGTCCAGGGGAAAGTTTGGGGCTAAAAATGTGACTCTCAGAATCATCTACCAGCTTATATAAAAATTCTGGGACTGGATGAAGTCACCCAGGAGATGTGTTTGAACATGAGGGATGAGAGCTGCAAAGGACACGAAAATGTTTACAGGATGAAGCAAAACAGAGGGGCCAGTCAAGGGTACTGGACAGCAAGGAAATAAGAAAACCTGGGGAGTATAATGTCCCAGAAGTAGTAAGAAAATGTCAAGTGCTATTGAGCAGAAGACTTAGGAGAAACAGCTTGACTTGGCAACACAGTGGCAATTGGTGATCCAGACAAGACTAGATGAAAGGCTGGTTATGGCTGCAGCAAGAGAGAATGGAAAAACAACAAATAGAAGACAGTGAGCATAAAAAATTCTTTGGCAGAATTTTACCATAAAAACTAGCTGATTATTGAAGAAGTAGCTGCAGAACTATGTAGATTTTTTTTTTTTTTAAGATGGGATATTATAGCATGTTTATATGCTGAGGTAATTGAGCTAATAGGAAGGGAAAACCAGAAAACGTGGGAGAGTGGGGAGATATGGAAGGATGAGGGGGTGAATTGATAAGGTAAATAGAGCAGGATACCTGAGCAGCTTGAAGTTTGTACTCATAAACAGAATAAATTCAGGCAGCAGGATTTTCTTTTTTTCAGTAGCCATCCTGAGGAATGTAGTAGATAGAGAATTGTGTTGACCGGTGGTTGAGGCTTTGCCAAGCAAGTGTTACAGAGGAAGAAGAGTTGAGATGTACATAAAGGAGGGCCGACAATAATGGACCATGAAATCCAAGCTAGGTTAGAAGGAAGGAAAGACAAAAGAGGGCTAATGGATGGTAAAGATGTGACAGAATGAATGCAGTCTCGATGGGATCCAACAATTATCACACTATCCTTAATAGCAAGTATATTGAATTGACCCATAAGAAATAGTGTTTACTGTCCTACAGGTCCTACATTCAAATGGAGGCTCCATGATGTCAGGAACAATGTTTGACTTCTTATTTGCTGTATTTTTAGTACTTAGCACAGCTCTTGGAATGTGGTAGTTGCTTAATACATATTGGGATAAATGAACGTTTGTCATGCACCAACTATGTTCCTTACATGTAATTTTAAGCACTGGGTATACAATTGTGAATAAGACTAACAAGCAGGTAATTATCATACAGAAGAACAGGTGTTAGGATACAAGACCATGGCATTGTGGGAAAACCAAAGAGGGCTACTTATTAAAGATAGGAGGGGCTCAGAGGCAGCAAAGCCTAAGAGGATATATGGAGAATGAGTACTAGTTAGCCTGGTGCAGAAGCAGCATGGTCACTGAAACTGAGTGAAACTTGCCCAAAATAAAATTCTAGTTAAATCCAGAAGGATTTGCAGAGCAAAACATAAGTTCTTTGTTTGTTTTATTTTTGTCTGTTTGTTTGTTGAAGAAAGGTACAGAGCAACTGGTTAGGACTTTTTGTATTGATCTGTGACTTCCTTTGTATTTTGACCTTTACACTCTTTTTTATATTTCTGACACTTTGGATTCTCACTAAATGGAACGCCACAGTTAATTGCCAAAATTTCCCAAGACAGATACCAAGAGATTTTTATCTTGGTATTATCATTTGCTTTCCTTCCAGAGGGAGTTATATCTTCTTGTCTTCATTCTTACATTTGTGAGACTCTCCAGCCTCTGGCTGTGCTCAGCTTAATGCCAGGCATTTCAAATGGAAGGTCTTTGTCTCAAAGTGCACATGTATGAAAATTTTTTTTATTATTACTCTAAGCAGGTAATAAATATTAACTGATATTCTACAGCTAAGCTGGTGAGGAGATGGAGATGAACATATTCTTATTAAAGTTAATTGTTGGGAAAAAAAATTTGCTATTTCAGGAATTTCTTATTGCTGGGAACCTGCCAAACATGTCAGACAACACTAGCTAAGACTATGCCATTTTAAACTATGTAATATTTCCCAGAAACTTTTAAAGGAACGTTAAGATCCATAATGCAAGCACTGACTTATTTGTAAGTACACATTTGGGAAAATGCTACTGTAAAACTATCAAGTTATCTTGGCTCCATTTAACAAAATTAAATGAACATTTTTACCAGTCCACACTTATCTCTAATTGTGATCTTAAAAAATTAGCCCCTAAAGCTATTTTAATTTGGTTGATAGATGTATAGATTTTTATGATACTTTTTTCCTTTATGAAGCAGAAAGCATCAGTAGTTTCTAAGACCATCACAATATTTCAAAAGAATAAGCAAGGTGCTTTGGGGATCCAGGGTGCTGGGGAAAACTGGGAGGGCAGAGTTTAAAAATAGATGCTTGAAAATGTATTTGCTTTGGCCATTTGACATCATAATAATTGGTATTAGGCACACAGCTGTGTGCCTACTGTGTGTGACTACCACATAGTCATTGTCAAAGTCATGTGTAGGCAGATGGTAGCAATATTTGGGAGAGTAGATAACACTGAATTTTTAACAAGTGACAAAAGGACTGGCATGGTGCGAACAGAATACCACTGTACTTGGCCGACAGCCAGGCCCCCCATGTGTTGTCATGCTGCCATCTCACAGAAAGCTTACATGCTAAACAAGACAGTGGATTCTTTCTCTCAGTAGAAGACACAGACCCTCAGAATGAAAAAAAAAAAAAATCAGAAAATGAGTAAATGATCGCTCTTCATATTGTAAGGCTTATTTGATTTGGAGTTTTAATATAGTAGCCCAACATGATATTCTGCCCATGGTAGGCAGGTACCTCTGGTCTGGAGCTAAATAGCATTCTGATAGCATTCTGGTTAAGAACAAGGGCTCTGAGGCCTGGTTCAAGTACCAGCTCTCTTAAGTATTAGCCGTGTGACTTCCGGTTAGTTATTTTATTCATCAGTGCCTCCACTGAGCATCTATAAAGTGTGAATACTAAAAGGACCTACAAGTTTTAGGTATAGTCATCTAGAAGACAAGCTGAGATGATGATTCTTGTGCAAGTGACTTATTGAAGGACTGCACTGAAGAAAGGAGCAGAAGCAGCATAGAGTTGAGGAAGAAGCTAAGCAGGTGTGTGGTCTCACAGGTGTTCTCGTCATCTACTGCTGCATACTTCCCCCCAAATTAGTGGTGGAAAACAATTTTATTATCTCATGGTTCTGGTGGGTCAGAAATTTGGACAGAGTACAGTGAGACGAGGTGGCTCAAAGGACTGAAGGTGACTGGGACAATGCAACTGGAGACATAAGCTTAGGGTCCTCATTTCTTCCCCACGTTGAATCCATTGGGATTGAAATATCCAAGATAGCATGTTCACCCACATGTCTGACACTTGGCTGGGATGTCTGGAATACCTGGAGCAGGTCAGCATCTGTTCTGTCTCCATCCAGATTCTCTCCACATGGCTTGTGCTCCTCACATCATAGCCCTCCTAGGATAATCAGACATTTTTAACATGGTGGTTTATCTTCCCCAGGATAAATATTATGAGACAAATGTAGAAGCTTTGAAGGTTCTTATAATCTAACCTCAGAGAACTGCAGTGTCACTTTTGCCATACTCTGTTGGTAATATTCCATTCTATTGGTTATACATCCTATTGGGCTATCCCAGATTCAATATAGGAAAGGACAACATAAACAGATAAATACCAAGAGATATGGATTCACTGGGGAGCCATCTTGGAGAGTAGCCACCACAGCTGGAGCCTACTTCAACTTGAACCTATTAGGGAAGCATGGAGTTATTCCGCTGTAGGGAAAAAGCAGTCTTTTGTACACTTATATGAGGATTGGGGCTAATCTCTCCAATAAGACAGTTTGGGTGAGAGGGGAGGACAATTCTCCAAAGATGAGAAAATCTCAGAACAATTAGTATCCAGCACTCACAGCAGCTGGAGTATGAATGCACAGATAGGTAAAGGTGAGCAGAGTAGGCCATGCTACTCTGCTACTTCAGAAGGTTAAATATGACGAGTAAATGAATTAACATATTTTAAAATTCTTAGAACAGTAGCAGACACATGTTACTGAAATGTTCAGTGAGAAGTCACTCTGATTTATATCTCTCCATTTTGAGTAGTTGCTGGGACACTGTGTCTCAAAGGTGCCCTGAGAAGACATACTTGCAGAGTAATATCTTAATCTACCCAACTAGCAAAAGTTCCTTCTATTGTATACTTGATTGAACTATTTAAGAACAGCCACAATCAGAAACTAATTATAAGACACCTTTAAAATTCTGCTACCTATACAGAGCAGTTCCCAAGAAGCATTATGGTATAAAAATGAAGAAACATCAAATGATATCACCTCTAATAAGCCACCTTAATGTGCACTCTGATTTCAAAGAGATTTGAAGAATATCAATAGCTTTCTTGTTGCGCCACAATGAGTTGCCAATTACTGCAAGAGCAGCTTGCCAATTTGATACATTACTTTATCAAATTTCATAGTGCCTCCATGAGATAGATGTTATTTTTCTTAACATACAGGTGCACAAGCTAAAAATTAGATTAAATAACTTTTTAATGTATGAAGTGTGAAGTGAAGGTGAATTTGAACCTGGGTCTTTTTAATTTTACAGTTCTGCTTGCCAAGCATGTTAGATAATAATCCATGGTAAATAATCCAGAGTGGTTATATTGAAAGGAATGTGTAGGCTTCTTTTTAAGTGTCTACAGTATCTGTAAGATAATTTCTCTAGTGCTTCTCCAGAGAAACAAAGGCAGATTTCTGGATCAAAGGAATGGCCAAAGGTTTCATTGGCTATTCAGAGGAGCACAATAACTCAAGGAGAAAAATTTTCAGCTCCTTAATGAGTCTATTGATATAAATAATGACAGTGTAGCTACTGTATTCTGCCCAATGAATTACGATATTATCACAGTCAATATAATTTCCATGTTTTTAACATTCTTAAAAGAGACTGAAAAATTGTCCTTAATACTGTGTTGTATATATGCTAGTTCTATTAAGCCTCAGATACATTACCAACATAAAAAAGCATTGACTTTTTCAACTGTGCCATTCTTCTCGTCAGTAGAATTTAAAATTCAAGAGGAGAAAAAGAAGAAATGTGCTCTCTCGAATTAAAAAGTGCATTTAGTTCTATGCTCTCAAAGTTACTAGCTTGATATTGGTGTCTTACAAATTAGAAAATCAATCATTAGCATATTTTAACATGTTTAAATCATATTAGTAAGTGGTAAAAAATCATGAATAGATATTTAGGGAGGGGAAATTGGGCATGTATTCTGTTGGAAAAAGAAGTAACAATCATTGTGCAAGAGAGATTTAATTAATTCTACTTACATTAAAGATAGTACATATGAGTAATATCACAATAAATATTAAAGTAAAATTATTTTTATGGGTATCTGTAAGAGACATTCTAAAGGCAAAGAACTTGAGCACAGCTAGAGCAGAAAGAACTGTCAGAATAACTCAAGATGAAGTTGAGATGGGTCCAGACTGTGAAGCACTGTTTAAACCACGTAAAAAGTTTGGATTTTAATCATTCCCTGTTTGGAGGATAATGAAAATCTCTGGAATCTGAATCTTTTCATACAATTTCCTCAAAATAATATGATCAACAGAAACCTCAAAGAAAATCACACATGACCCATATCTTCAGCATCATTAGAAGATGGAAAATTCCACAGGCTTATAGCCACGTTTATGTAGAGAAATAAACTCCAAATCCTGACAGAACTAATGCTGGAGCATGCATTGTGACTGCAAGCTTGTATGCATAGAGAGCAGACAGAGAAGTATTTAAGAGAGTCTGACGAAAATAGAATAGCAGAGTGGAGACCCTAGATGTAACACAGAAAAAAACATCCCCAGAAAGAAAAGGTCCCAAGGCTAATTACTAAAATACTGACCACAGATCTCAGCCCCAATCATTCACAGCACCACCTACAGGAAAAAGGCTTCAAAGAAAATGAAAATAAAAATTGCAGACTTGGAGAAGCAGTGCTCTGGGGAAGAATGAGATAAATACAACAGTGATAGTGCCTCTTGGAGATTGGAGGTGAAGGGAAGGAAAGACGGAAGAGGAAAAAATTAACGTGCAGACATGAAAGAGAACAACTATACCACCACCAATATCACCC
This sequence comes from Grampus griseus, assembly GCF_964374135.1. NCBI lineage: Eukaryota > Metazoa > Chordata > Mammalia > Artiodactyla > Delphinidae > Grampus > Grampus griseus. The sequence continues at coordinate 66,999,032 of NC_138997.1, forward strand.
ATTGAAAAATACTGAATTTCATTATACAATCACAGAGGGTGCTCTTCAGTTAGGATCCTTGTCCATAAAATACTTAGGAATAGGGGAAAAATAGGCAAATTATATTTAAATGATATAATTTCCTGGAATATTAAGTGGTCTAAAGTCGACATATAGTATGCTACAATTTACGTAAGGAAGAATATACCTGTTTAGTTTTATAAAAAGAAACACAGGAAATACAAACCAAAGTGTAAGAAATTGGCAACCTATAAGGAGAGAAGTGGGTGGGAAATGGCATGAAAGCAAGAGGTGAGGGAGTGCCTGTCTGATATTTATCATGATTCACCAAAAGGAGTTATACAATTATTAAAGAGGTTAAAGAGGTGAATGCAAAGAGTCTAATGATCCTTTAAAAATCATGGAACTTTTTTATTTGATCAAAGACAGAGAGAGAAAACGAGAGAGAGAAAGAGGTATAGATATATATAGATTTATTGATTTGGGGACTGCACAAACTAGCATTTTCCCTCTTAATTGATGACTTGGAAAAATAACATAGCAAGGAAATAATAATAAGCCATAATAAACCAAAGAGCAATGCTCTGACAAAATTACATAAGGTCAATGTAGTTACCATAAGATCAACTAGGACTCTTACAATTTGATAGTAAGATGCAGCAGACCAGAGTTTACAACATGACTCCTGGAAGGATGCACCTGAAACAACCTGTCTAACAGATGATGAACAGATTCATTCAAACAGAAGTATTTCAGCTATACTATCATAGACAGAGTTCAAATTTACTGTTGCTTTGATTTTCTCATTTGGTAGCATTGGTTGGTACTCAAATCAATGGAAGAAAAAGCTCTTCATTGTTGACTGAAGTTCTTGGAGGGGGAATAAAGCTAATAAAATACTCTGTGCTCATCCCCTCCCCAATTCAACAGCCCAGTTAGAATGATCAAAGTAAAACTTGGTCTCATTGTTTTAAAATCAATAAAAATGTAAACTTTTAAGACACTAACATTCTTCTCAGTGTAATTCTCTACAAAGCCCTGTGTAATGGATTGAGATGATGAATAGAGTGTTCCTTTTGAATCTGAAAAGCTCTTCTTGTAAAATAAATCATGCTATGATAAACATTGTTAGAGGTAGTTCTGTCCTTCCAGTCTCAGTAGAATTCATGATGACATATGTAAACCTTTATCCAGTGACATTTATATATCTATATCTTTTTTAAGAATTGGCTTTTTATTATTTTTTATTTTATTTATTTCTTTTTGGCTGTGTTGGGTCTTCGTTGCTGTACGCAGGCTTTCTCTAGTTGCGGCGAGCGGGGGCTACTCTTTGTTGCAGCGCACGTGCTTCTCATTGTGGTGATTTCTCTTGTTGTGGAGCATAGGCTCTAGGCACGCAGGCTTCAGTAGTTGTGGCACGAAGGCTCAGTAGTTGTGGCACATGGGCTTAGTTGCTCCGCAGCATGTGGGATCTTCCCAGACCAGGGCTCAAACCCATATTCTCTGCATTGGTAGGCAGATTCTTAACCACTGTGCCACCGGGAAAGTCCCTCTATACCTATATATGTATCTATACATATAAAATTAGTCTAAACTAATTTTTTCTAAAATACTCCTAAATGATTCATTGTCTTTAACTCAAAGCTAAAAGAAATAAGATGTTATCAGGCATATATGTATGCCAGATAATTGTATTTATTGAGCATTCACTATAGTGAAAGAGGAAGTAGATTCTTTGAAGGTGTGGAGAAGAAAAATGAGAAACATTTCCCACATGACACAATGTTATTATTCGTTTAGTTATTAAAAACACATTTCTGATAAACTTGGAAGTACCTACAAAGCAATAAACTAAAACTAAAAATTAAAATAGTGCATACTGTAACACTGTAGAAAAAAAAATACTTTGAATAAGGAAGGAATTGGAGGTGGATGGGTTTAATGGGCAGAGGCTTCCTTTTGGAAGTAAGTCTGAGAATTGGTACAGAAGTGAATGGAGCAGTCCAAGAAAAGGTAATGTCTTGTACCTAGCTATCTCAGTAGATATAGCCACAAACATGAATAAGTAAATAAGGTGTAGACCAGAATGTATGCTTCTTACATGCACCCTATCTCACCAGAGCAAGAAGTGAAAAGGGCCTATTTCTACTACTGGTTCAGAGATCCGTCATGTTTTCTCCCCCTGGGAATAAGAAGGAACTGCAGATATTCAAGAGAACATTTTCAGTTGAGTGGTAAAAAGATGTACCAGATTCCAGGGGTTAAGAAGATAATCTGAAATGAAATGATTAACTGAAATAATTGGAAAGATCGAAGTTATGATAAAAACAATAAACAGAGTCAGTAGAAGTAAGAGGGTGGAGGAGATGGAAAGATCAGAGGTTGTAGTCAGAGAAACAAATGAGAGTTTGATTTCTTGAAGGGGAAAGAGTTGAAAAGAAAATGATATTTAAATTGTGGTCACGCCACCTAGAGGGGTGGGATAGGGAGGGTGGGAGGAAGACGCAAGAGGGAGGAGATATGGGGATATATGTATATGTATAGCTGATTCACTTTGTTATAAAGCAGAAACTAACACACCATTGTAAAGCAATTATACTCCAATAAAGATGTTAAAAAAATAAAATAAAGTAAAAGTAAAAAATAAAAATAAATTGTGGTCATCGTTTACAATTCCATTAAGTAGAAGTCTAAACTAAAGAATATACTTAAATTAAAGAATATATTTAAATTTAAGAATATATTTAAATTAAAAACCAGGTGCCCAGTAAAGCTTAATTTTTTAGCTTGATATAAGAAAAATGGAATTACATTTAAAATTAATAGCAGCTTCCACTTCTGATAGTTGAAATACCACTTTACCTTTAAAATAGTTTGAGAAATTCATGTAAATAGCAAATGTAATGGAATTACAAACTTACTGATGTTGGAAAAGATACTGAAGGCATCATTTCTCTGCATGTCAGTGTTTCATACTGTTTCCCTTGCCAGTCCTTCTGAGTCAGTCCAACTTTAAACAAAAATAGAGAAAGGTTTCTCTTCTCTCTAAAGCCAGCTCCCATTTAATTTGGACTCTAGGCAGAGGAGTATGGTCAAAGGGACTTTTTTTGAGGGGAAATTGGTTGACCCTTCCACCATGAAGACAATCTGGGATCTACAAAAAGAGCTGGCCAGTAGAGGGCACCTCTTTGAGAAGCATGATTGAAAGACTTCATGAGCAGTGACAGAGTTTAAAGTTTCCTTTTTCCTTCATTTAAACCCAAGCTTTCAGTGAAGTTCATCAAGTCCTAGTCTTAGTTCTGCATTGGAAAATGAAGAGAGTGGCCGGTGTTCACACTTGGAGAGGGGATGGTAGTTGACAGAACAGCAGCAGCTTGGAAAAATTTATGACATGGTGGCAAGAAATAACCTATAAAATATTGAAATACTCAAGAGAAGGAGAGTTGGTATAGATGAGAAGTAACAACCACCTTTCCTTGGAAATTTCCAAAAACTTTATTATGGCAAAAAAAGCAATTGGAAAATATAAAGTTCTTAAGGCTTTCAGCATAGGGCTTTGACAAATGTTACTTTGATATTAAAGGCTTGAGGATTGTGAAATTCCTGAGTTCTAGACATCTAAACAATCTCCAATTATAAAAACATGTTGTTCTCTGAGAATATGCTTATAAATCAATTGAAATTTGTAGTACATTTTTTAATAAAAATCATTTTAAATATTGTTTGATTTTAAAGTAGTCCACAAAGCATCTTTAGCTTAATATGTATCATTCCTAGTGTCCATGATGACTCAATCACAGTGCTAAATATCTTTGACATATGATTCCTTTTAATTTTCATAACAACTCAATGAAGTGGGTACTACTTCTAATTAGTAGTAGTTATACTACTAATCTATAGATGAGGTAACTGACATATGTAGCAGTTTTCAACATGCTCAATGTCACACGGCCAATGAGTGGTCTGCTGGGATATGAACCCAAAACAACAGACCGAGAATTTGCATTCCTAAATATTACACATTATAATGTAATACACTAATATTATTAAACCAAATAACTCTGTGTGCATATGAGTGCATGTGTGCATGTGAGTGTGAGAGAGAGAGAAATCAAGAGGGCAAGATTCCAGAAGTGTGCACTCCCAGCAACAGTAAGAATATCACCTTCCACACACTTACCTTGTAGTGACAGTGATATGTCTGCTATCTCCTAACTAAATGGTCATTAATCCATTTATCTGAGACAGAAATTCTAGTGGATGGGGCATTCCTGCAATGGGGGTAACTGAATTGAGGTTCAGGAAACTTTTGGGTCTGGGAGGCAGGTTGCTAGTGCAGTCTCTCGGATACAGCAAGTGATCAAAAAGTTAACTGAATGAGTGAAGAAGTAAACAGGAAATCATCAAGGGCAGGGAGAAGTGTTGTCCTTGCAATAATTCTTCATACATAAAATTAGGTAAGTAGCATTTTTATATTCACCTCAGAGTAATATACATGAAACTATGTAAGTGGATCCATGCCACAAGTAAGAACAAAAGGAAACAGTGTAGAGAGACCAAGATTGTTATAGGGAGGAAGAGCTAACAAAAGAAACAATAGAAAGGACAAGAAAAAAAAATAAGAACAGGGCTTCCCTGGTGGCACAGTGGTTGAGAATCTGCCTGCTAATGCAGGGGACACGGGTTTGAGCCCTGGTCTGGAAGGATCCCACATGCCGCGGAGCAACTAGGCCCGTGAGCCACAACTACTGAGCCTGTGCGTCTGGAGCCTGTGCTCCGCAACAAGAGAGGCCGCGATAGTGAGAGGCCCGCGCACCGCGATGAAGAGTGGCCCCCCGCTTGCCACAACTAGAGAAAGCCCTTGCTCAGAAACAAAGACCCAACACAGCAAAAAATAAATTAATTAATTAATAAACTCTGGTCAGTGAATAGGCATAAATGAGCCTTGTTTTACCTTATACCTTATTGAAACAACACTGTCATTATTGATCATTTTAACTACACATATTGTTGTGTGTTGGTTTGATATGATTTCAAATCCATTTATTTTTTGACCAAAGAAAGAAGCCGTTTTGTTCTAAAAGTGAAGTTGTTTACATGGAGGAAGCTGTATCAGGATGTCATCATCAATATGGGTATTCTTTCACAAGCACTCACTAGCTCAGCTGTTGATAAGTACTGCTGGGGCTTATCGATAAGAACATGTACAGGAATGACTATGGCCAGCGGACTTTTAAGCGTTAAATACCGAGAAGTTTGACAAGGAATTTAAGAGTGTTTGGTCTGGGCAGGGCTACTCTTTCCTGATCTAATTAGCTCTCTGAAGACCTTGGGGCATTAGCTCCTGCTTGGGCAAAGCCGACTCTTTGTCAGCGGTGGTGAAATCTATGCAGAGGTCCCGTGAAGTAACCTTGCCCACCAACACCGGTGTTTTTGCTCCCTAGCAAGGTGCTCTAGCAACAAGGGACTTCTGCTTTTGCACCAGCATGGATATCAGCTCGGTAGGTAGTTAGCTAAGCCGACTCTTCTAAGGACCAAGTTAGAAAGGTTCACCTCAACTAAATTTGGACCTTCCTTTCATCTCCCTCTTTCCTGGCACAATAACGTAGTTAATTTATTATTGATTTGGAGTATGTTTTTTCTTTATTGGCTTATTAATAGACATTACCCTGTATACTATTGGCTTGTGAAATTATAATTCCCACAGTGAATGTGTTAAATAAATTATCGGCAAAGACAATCTCAGTCTCTGATCATAATTTGCTGCTGGAGACCAGACAAAATATACATAGCATTTATAATAGCTCTTTCTGGGTATTGGCATGGAATACCACAGGGATGTTTCACAGGCAAATTCTGAAGAAATTTGAATATTTTCTAGTGTATTAATTTTGGTTTGCTTATGTTTGAATGGCTTCCAGATTAAATATTAGAGAAAGAAATCACTCTCTGCTGTTTCATAAAGCCTGGGGAACACATAAACAAAAGACCAGGCATATTTTTCAAAATTCTTAAACCTTTTAATAGAGCTAACAGGCTCAAAAGAGTAATATTATTCTAAAGTTCATTTAAAATGAATTTTAGATTGGGTAGAGGCAATGATTGACAACAGGAAATACAAGTGAAGAGGAGCTTAAACAATTTGGTATATCTATGGAATGCCTCTGCTAACATTTACTCTATAATAAATAAATGCAGTGTTTATAAATTATTTGGTCCTGGAGTCTGATTTTGCAGTTGCAAAATACTAACTTTTAGAATAGCAATGAAACAGTTCTTCCCATTTATTTTCTATTATACATTTTCCCTTGAATGCTTTTCAAAGGGATTTGTTCATACTTCAAAAACACCCAAATGAAAGCTGAGTTTGCATGTTACTTAGGAAAAATGCAATTTGGTTTCTAACTTAGCTCCTGAAAATCACCTCTAAATCAAATTATTCATAATGCAATAATTTAAAATGCAGAAAGGAATCCCACAATTAAAAAGACAAGTCAATGGTGGATTATTTTGCAATGTAAATAACTCTTCTTTGAAATGCTATTCATTGTCTAAAGTAACTTTCTTGAATATGTGTTTTCTTAATATACATACTCACACATGTATATGCAAAAGATGTTTCATCTTATGTACAATTCGTGTATCATCAGTTTTTGTATTAGAATTCTTTATCAGTTCTTAGACTAGAAAACACAGAAGTCACAATCTCAGAAAAATTATTACAAAAGCCTGACAGTCATGAAGATAATAAAAACCAAAGGGACCTATCTAAGGTTGAATCATTTTGAAATCACGTATGTGAAAACGCTCAGATGAATTGCTTCAGGTGAAGGAATGAACAAAATATCAGTGACTACAGGAATAATTATTAGAGCTGCCCTTCCTTGTGACCTTGAAGTTGGGCATTGGCACATGACTTACATCGGCCAATGAAACGTGTGCGGCCCTGACATGTGTCACACTTACGCAGATTAACAGCAGAGTGCAATCGTCCATTCCTGTTCTTCTGCTGTCTTGACAAATATAGAAGCGCGTATCTATTTGGATGTGCAACACTGAGCCATCCTATGGAGCACAGCTGCCCCAGAGAATCATTCAGACATACAAGGATGCTGTATTAGTGAGAAATAAGCTTCCGCTGGTTTAGAGCAGATATCAGCAAACATTTTCTATAAAGAGTAAAACTGTAACTATTTTCAGCTTTGTGAGCCACACATTTTCTATCCATACATTTTTTTTATCTCAACAACTCATTCTTTCCTTTCTAATGTGAAAGCAGCCATAAACAATATGTAAATGAAGAAGCATGGCTGATTTTTTTTTTTTTTAATAAAACTTTATTTACAAAAACAGGTGGATGGCTTGATTTGGCCTTGTTTTAAGCCATTGAGGTTTGCGGGTTGATTCTTGCTGCAAAAAAACTTACAATAATTTAATACAAGCATCTTTTAATCTTTGTTATCAGAGAGGAAAAAGGTTGTGGGTGATGTGGGAGCAATGGGAATGTATCCCTGAGAGCGAAGGAGCACAGTTATCATGACACCCATACTCCTTTCCAAGATAACTGTTTTTATCACCCACAGCTTATAGATGTTGATCAGAGCCAACACCGCTTTTTTAAGTAACAGTGTTATTGAGGTATAATTCACATACAATAAAATTCACTCTGAAAGTATACAACTCAATGATTTTCAGTATATTCGCAGTTTTCATCATTCCTCAAAGAAACTCCTTACCCATTAGCGGTCACTTCCCATCCTCTCCTCCTCCCAGCACCCAGCAGTCATTAATCTATGTTCTGTGTTGGTAAATATCATTATTCTGGACACTTCATATAAATGGAATGATAAAATATGCATTTTTCTGTAACTGGCTTCATTCACTTAGCATAATGTTTTTAAGGTTTATTTATGTTGTAGCATGTACCAGTACTTCATCGCTTTTAATTGCTGAATAATCTTCCGTTCTATAGATATACCACATTTTGCTTATCTATTAATTAGTTGATGGATATGTTTGCACTTTTGATGTTTGTAGTTTGATGGATGTTTGCACTTTTTCATTTGATGATGTAGTTTGATGGATGTTTGCACTTTTTCGTTATTATGAATAATGCTGTTACGAAATTTGAGTTCAAGTTTTTGCATAAAAATACCTTTTCCTTCCTCTTGAGTACGTATCTAGAAGTAGAAATCCTGGTACATATTTAACATTTTGAGGAACTGCTAAACTGTTTTCCAAAGTGGCTGAATCATTTTACATTCCCACCAGCAATGCAATTTCTGCAAACCTCATCAAAACTTGTTATTGTCTTTCTTTCTTTCTTTTTCTTCCTTTCTTTTCTTCCTTTCTTTTCTTTTTTGTTTTGTTTTGTTTTGTTTTGTTTGTTTGCGGTACTCGGGCCTCTCACTGTTGTGGCCTCTCCCGTTGCGGAGCACAGGCTCTGGACGCGCAAGCTCAGCGTCCATGGCTCACGGGCCTAGCCGCTCCGTGGCATGTGGGATCTTCCCGGACCGGGGCACGAAACCACATCCCCTGCATCGCAGGCGGACTCTCAACCACTGTGCCACCAGGGAAGCCCCTCTTCCTTTCTTTTCTTTCCTTCTTTCTTTCTTTCTTTCTTTCTTTCTTCTTTCTTTTTTAGCCATCTTAGAGAGGATGAATACTATCTCTTTGTGGTTCTGACTAGCATTTCCTAATGATATGATGTTGAGAATCTTTTCATGTGCTTTTTGAATATTTGTATACCTCTTTCGGAGAAACATCTATTCAAATAATTTGTCCATTTTTATTAGCTTATTTTTCTTTCTATCTTTGAATTTTAAGAATTATTTATATATTCTGGTTACAACACCCTTATCAGATATGTAATTTGCAAATATATTTTCCTATTCTGTGGGTTTTTTTCTTGATGGTATTAGTGATGTACAAGATTTTTACATTTTTATAAAGTCCAATTTATTATTTTTCTTTTGTTGCTTATGCTTTTTGTGTCATAGCTAAGAATCCTTTACCAAATGTAAGGTCATGAAGATTTATTCCTATATGATCTTCTAAAAGTTTTATAGTTTTAGATCTTAAATATAGTGTAGTGTAAGCCCTGATGGTTGGCTTTTCTTTTTGTAATGCAAGTACCTGACTTGAGCTTTGATGGCATCCACTTCAAAGATGGGTACTCTCACATTAAGTAAATACATTGCCAGCCACATGACTAAAGACAGATATAGAAAGAGGCCCTCCATCCATCCTGGCCTCCCCAGAACTCTTTGTTATAGAGACTTTGGTTGATTTCTATACAAGACCATTTGGGCAGCTCGTTTTTTTCTCTTCCTGTGCTTTAAATTCCTGTTCTTATGTTTTAAATTCACCAATAAAGAGTGAGCTCTCAAGACCCTAGGCCACCACTCTAGACCCCAATCAAAGCAACCCCAGGGGTCTCTCTCTCTCTCCACCCCCTTCACCTGACCTCAGTGTGTGGCCCAAGGTGTGCCACGTAATTTGCAGAACGTGTAAGTAATAAGCATTGTCTCTTTCAAAGTTTCCTGATGGTTATTGCTGAGGGCACCTTGTAATCATAATAAGAACCACGAGGGCTAGTCCAGCCACAACACTGGTTACCAATAGGCTGAGACTGAAACACAACAGTATTTTATGCATTTTAGGTTAATTTTTATATAAGATATGAAGAAGAGTACAATTTTATTATTTTGCTTGACTATCTAGTTGTCCTAGCACCACTTGTTGAAAATACTATTTTCCCCATTTAATGGTCTTTGAATTCTCATCAAAAATCAGTTGCCCATGCAAATATGGGCTTATTTCTGGGCTCTCAATTCTATCCCTTGAATTTATACATCTATCCTTATGTCAGTACCATACTATCCTTGATTGTAGTAACTTTATATTAAGTTTTCAAATCATGAACTAAATCTTCTAACCTTGTTCTTTGTCAAGATTGGTTTGGCTGTTTTGGGTTATAAAGTCCCTATGAATTTTAGAATCAACTTGTCAATTTCTATAAAGAAGACAGCTGAGATTCTGATAGGGATTGTATTGAATCTATAGATAAGTTTAGGGAATACTGCCATCCTAACAATTATTAAGTCTTCTAATCCATGAACACAATATGTCTTATCTTTCCATTTATTTAGGTCTTCTTTAATTTCAATCAATAATATTTCAGAGTACAAGTTTTGCACTTCTTTTGATAACTTTATTCCAAAGTATTTTATTCCTTTTGATGCTACTGTAAATGAAATTGTTTTCTTAACTCCATTTTTGCATTTTTGATAATTATAAAGGCATAGAAATATAACTGATTTCTATATATTGATTCTATATCCTGCAACCTTGCTGAATTTGTTTATAGGTTCTAATAGTTTTATTAGTGGATACCTTAGGATGTCTAGATACAAGATGATGTCATCTGCAAACACATACAGCTTTACTTTTTCTTATATGTTATGGAGGAAAAGAATTTTAGAGATCTTTACTCTGTCATTCCAGAAGTGCTTCTCCAACCTGGTTTTGAAAGAAATGGTATCATTACATATGATGTAAAATAAAAACCTAATAATAATGAGAAATGAGGTTTAAAATAACAGTAAGATACCTAGGAGGGATGTTGTCTGAATACTTTTCCAGGTAAGGTGATTTTTTTTCTGTTCATAAATAGAATGTAGCTTTAGTTCTCTCAAAATGTAAGTGATTCAGGCTCAGATTTTTAAATGCTAAACTAACATTTTTATAGCAACAAAAGTACCAGTATTTTGGTACTTACAACTAGCATAGTAGATACATATATATCTCAAAAGCTGTATTGCCAACACTAAATCAGCCTTGTTTCCAGGAGAAAGGGGAGCTGTGATATACATGCCAGAGAGGAGGGAGAATGTGCTTACTGTATCTTCAAAGAGGTTTTTGGTGAAGCTGAACTGAGAAATGACAGAAGAATGAACATGCAAGTAAAGTGTCGTGAGAAGTGAGTAAAGTGTCAGGAACTCAGAATAAGTAAAGGAGGGACCTCAGAGATTGATTATTCCATTGTGGAACAATTTCACTGATATTTAAAGGTAAGTAATTGACTGGAGAAATGTCTAAGAAATATACAATTTTATTAAAATTTGACTCACTCCCCAAATTACACCTACTCTGACTTTCTTGTAATTTTCTGACTGCAAAGAAAGTGAAATACAATAGGAAAAAAGAATTCAATTTAAGCTATTGGTCTTGTTAATAGGACAACCCGCCCACAATTCTAAAGTTAGCAAGCTCTTATAGGTATAATTCATGGTAATTCTAAAGCATGTTATGCTGATAATAGTACCAGCAATTTGTGTCTTTGTTACATGGGAGAAGAATTTTGCTAATTATTTAATAATTCACTGACTGCAAAAAATAAAGGTTAGGACTCAAAACTCCAAGTCTTGGAATCTTTTAGAAAATCTTATCCACTTCTGAATTAACGTATGAAAAGTTTAGCAATGTCACCATGCTAAGGAACAAATGCATACAGGCAGTGGTTAAATTAAACTCTCAAACATATTATTGTGACTTAAAAAGTCCTAACACACATGTGAATTGAGATAGTAAATTCGAGACATCATTAATATAGTAGATACTGTTGGGATACCACCCAAATCCCCTTACTGGCTCTGGAGCAGGCATCCCCCATCTGCTGTGTGCTGGATGCTTATGGTGCACAGCTTCCCCTTTTCCAGAGAATTCCCAGTGGCTGAATATAAGCCACCTTTGCCCCACAGGGAAAGCACATTGCTCCTCTTCCTCCACTTGTAGCTGGGTTCCATTGGCTAGTTGTAATGGACACAAAGATAAAAATGGCTACACCTTTTGCCTCCAGAAGTAACACTCAGGTACAACTGGTGCTCCAGAGCTCCCATGCACTCAGGCTAAGGTTAAACTCACATTCTTGCCTGGCGTCTTCCCTGAATCTTATTCTGCTTACCTTAGTCGCTTCTCCTAAAGAACGGCCTCAATCACTTGCACTTGAATCCCACCTCAGGCTTTCCTTCTAGGGAATCAGACCTATGACAATTCATATCCTTGATGAAAGGTGATGGAAGAGATCTTACATTTTGAACACCTACAGAATCCTACTCTGTACAGGTGGTACTGTTCTCACTCTCATTTTATGTTGAAGAAAACAAGCAAAATCCAAATCCCATACTATATCCACTGACTCATATGATTTATAAGCAAAACTTAAAAACATCAAATTTGTAAAATCCTATGATATAAAAATACATGTTTAAATCCTCTCTGATTACTATGCCTAATTCACTCAGAAAAGCAAACAGGGAACAAACAGTGTTGCAGCACAGATGTTAAGAGACATGTCCTGGAGTCAGATTGCTGAGCTTTCAACCCTGGCTCTGTCAGTTACTATCTTTGTGACTGCAAGAAAGTGAATTAACTTCTCAGTTTCCACATTTGTAAAATAAGGATGATTATAATATCTTCCTTCAATTTCTTTTCAAAATTCATGAGTCTATAAAAATGAGTCTACAGAATTGATGACCTTTTGGGAAAATGTCGCAAATATACTATAGTTGGAGGGTAGATGAAAGGTAGAAAATTTTTCCAAAAAAATAGAAAATCAAAAGAATTAGGGCTTCCCTGGTGGCGCAGTGGTTGAGAGTCCGCCTGCCGATGCAGGGGACACGGGTTCGTGCCCCGGTCCGGGAAGATCCCACATGCCGCGTAGCAGCTGGGCCCGCGAGCCATGGCCGCTGGGCCTGCGCGTTCGGAGCCTGTGCTCCACAACGGGAGAGGCCACAACAGTGAGAGGCCCGTGTACGCAAAAAAAAAAAAAAAAAAAAAAAAAAAAAGAATTATATATTTGGTAATTAATGATGTCCTTGATAGTGAATTATCTGTCCTAAAAGCTATATTGTATTTATTGCATTTCTTTGCTAAAGAAAGACAGAAAGCTCTGAAATTTCCTCTCTGCATATCTAAAACCATTTTTATGTCCTAAATAATATGGAGGCTTTACACTATTGACTCATAAAGTTATTTAAAACAAGCAATGTTTTTTCTTTTTACTTTCTGAATATACAGGGAAAGATCTGAAACCAGAATAATTTTTTAAAAAAAGCAATTTGGTTCACAGAAAATCAGTGCCCTAAGAGTCTTAGTTACTTGTGAAATCTGATCCCATCTTAGATGAGAAAGAAACAAAAGGTGACTGTACCAAAGAGATATCATCAACATTTAATTTAAATCATTGTTGATCAAAATATTTCAATAAATATAATCTCATGTTCCTTCAGGAAAAATCCCCTACACCACACCCTCTCCTTTAATTGCTTTTAATAACATATTGAGGGTAAAAAGTCGCATCTTCCCCTACCTATCACTCAAAACTATCTGTATCCAAAGGGATGTTAAGTTTGAGCAAAAACATAAAACCCAGGTCAGGAAGTTCCTAGATTACAATCTTCCTGGGAAATACTGCATATTAATTGTATCCAACAGCAATTTTTTAAAACCGATGGATCTCATGTTTCTAGAAATTAGATTTGTTTCTTTCATCCATTACTTAATTAAGTACTTAGTTAATTACTTCATTTTCAGCCAGGCTGTCACAGATGCAGCAGCTATTGACAGGGAATCATCCATGTGTATGGCCCTCCCCTAGGTATTGGGACAGTGGCAGACAAGGCTCTTGTCTCTTGGAGCTTATATCCCTAGTGTGGGAAATTTATATTAAACTAATAAATGATCAAGCAGAATAATTACAGTTTGTGATTATTTTTATGAAGGAAATGAACTGTGTGCTGGTGTAGAAGTAACTAGAAGGTTTGGGCAGTTTGGAAGGCTGCTTTAAAGAGCTGAAGTTTGAAGATTAAAGATAAGCCAGTCAGGAAGAGTAGGGAGAAGAGCAAAGGCTCTGAGCAGGGAAAGGTTTGGAGTGTTCAAGGAGGTGACAGAAGATCATCATTGCTCATGAAGCACAATGAGTAAGGGGCAATATGTGATGCTGGAAAAGAATAGAGGATCTGGGTCATGCTGGTTCATGTAGTCTGGTAAGGAATTTTAATTTTATTAACAGAGCAATTGGCAGCCACTGAGGTTTTAAGTGGGGAGTGACATGATTTAATTTAAAAATTAAATTTAAAAATTCACTGTCTAAAATGGATTGGAAAATATTAAGAATAAAATCATGAAGATAAGAGGCTGGCAATCCAGGCAAAAGATGATGGCAGCTTGGAAGTACAGTGGAAACCACAGAGAGAAGCAGACAGATGCAGGATATTTTGGAAGCTTAATTGAAAGGTTTGTTGACGTTTGGAATGTGGGTGGGAAGATGGGCTACACAGAGGATTTTTAACTTAAGAACTGATGGTAATGAAGCCACTTCTGAAATGGGGAAGACTAGGGGACGTAGAGGGATGGAGAGGAAGGAGTATCAAGCCCCATTTTGATCATACTAAATATGAGATGGTTCCATCTGACATTCAAGTGGAGAAATCAAGTAGGCATTTGGGAATAAAAATGTGATACTCAGGAGAGAAGTCCTGATTGAAGATACATCAGCATATAGATGGTGATAAGATTTTCAAACTTTGACACAGGACAAGATCATCTAAGGAAAGAAGTGTAAATGTATACAAAAGAGGCCAAGTGAAGAGTGTTTCAAGGAGTGGCTTGAATGCTCTCAGATCAACTCCATTTAGAAAAGGATACAGAGGTGTTCATTATATTTGGAAAATAGAGAGGTTCAGTGCTCCCTGAAAGGAGCAGACTCAGAGACACAGAGATGAAAACCAAGAAGGGATGGATTAAGTACAAGTAGGAACTGAAGAAATAGAGATGTATCCTGTAAATAACATATTTGAACAATTCTGTTGAGAAGGGGTGCAGAGAAATAGGTTTGTGACTTAAGGAGAATATAGAGTAAATTATTTTTTTAAGATGAGAAATACTGGTATATATTACATGCTGATAAAAAGAGTATATATAGAGAGACTGTTGATTCTGGAGAAAAATATTGAAAATTATAAAGGAGTAGAGTCTTTAAAAAGAAGGCAATGGAAGCATGGGAAACAAAGATTTGGGTTTATCTTGAATAGGGTCATTTCTTCCATGTGACAGGAAAGAACAAAGAAAATGAGCAGAGGTAGAGGTTTTGGCTTTGGATTTGACTAACGGAGATGAGGAACATCACCTCTGATTGCTGGAAGTCATAAAATTTAGAATGAGGAAATCCTTAATAAGCAAAGATGCTTTTTTAAAGGAGTACGTTGGGGTTGGTTAGAGAATGAGATTGTAGTGGTGATAAAATGATAAAAAGGAGAGTTAGTGGCCCAGCAAAGTGTGAAATACTTATAACTGGCCTTATTACTTCATTTTTGGCATTTGTCAAAAGGGTCAACCCTAAAGATAATGTGAAAAAAGAACTAGAAATATTTCAAGGACAGAGTAGAAAATGAAGACCCTGGGCTCCTTTTGAAAGGTCTAAAATTTTAATTTGTTATGATACGCTAACTCAATTTTCTTTTTGGCTTAATTGAGGTAGCACCTTTCCTCAAAATATCCATAAAATCCACTTTTTAAAATGTAAAATTCAGCCTACCAACTGAATCCTTTATTGTAAGTGTTGCCTTCTGCTTGAAGACTTAAAAAAAACAACTATTTTACCAGAATGTCAATTCCACTGTATTTAATGTAAATAAGATAACTTTTAAATTTTTATAAAACATAACACACATTCAGAAAAATGCTACAATGTAAGTGTGTAACTAATTATTGTAATATGAACACCTATATAGCCAACACTTAAGCAAGAGAAAAAAATATTGCCAGGCCCTCAAATGCCTCTTCCTGGTGACAACACCCTTCCTTCCTCCCACAGTTAACCTGACTTCACAGTTTTATTCCTTAATGGTGTATTCATAAGCTATGTGGTTTTGTTTTGCCTGTTTTGAACTTAACATGAATGAAATCATAAATTATGTGTTCTTTTATATTTGGATTATTTTGCTCAAAGCTATGTTTTTAATACCCATCCATGTTGGTGTATCTATAGTTAACTTATTTTATAGCTATGTGTTATTCTAATTTATAAATAAATCTTATTTTATTTAACCATTCTACCATAATATAGTACATTTCAAGTTTGGGGCTATTACAGAAAAAGATGCTATAAACGTACTTATACAAATATTCTGGTGAAACTAAGCACTCATGTTGGTAGTGTGTAAACTCAGTAAAACTTCTAGGTCAATGGGTATAAATATCTTTAACTTTAGTAGATAACATCAGACTGATTTCAAACGAATTGACTTACATTTCCACCAGAATTTTCATCAGATTTCCTATTGTTCAACAGTTGATATTCTTGCCAATGCTTGATAATATCTAACTTTTTCATTTTAACCAAATTTGTTGTGTGTATAATAGTATCTCCTCATTTTAAAACTTGTTTTCCCCTTATTACTTCTGAAGTGGGTGTGTAGGGTTAGGGAAGACAGAGAGGATTGCTAATGGTACCTAGCTGGTAGAGGACAGAGGTGCTGCTAAAAATCCTATAATGCACAGGATAGTCCCCACAACAATTATCTGGTCCCAATGTCATTAGCACTGAAGTTGAAAAATATGACCTAGAGCAGGGGTCCTCAACCCAGGGGCTGCGGACTGATACAGGTCCGCGGCCTGTTAGGAACCAGGCAGCACAGCAGGAGGTGAGCAGCGGGCGAGCTAGAGAAGCTTCATCTGCCGCTCCCCATCACTTGCCTTACCACCTGAACCATCCCCCCATCACTTGCATTATCAACTGAACCAGAACCATCCCCCGTCACTCGCATTACCACCTGAACCAACCCCCTCCGCCATCCATGGAAAAATTGTCTTCCACGAAACCAGTCCCTCATGCCAAAAAGGTTGGGGACTGCTGACCTAGACGACACCCCAGAATTTCTGAATTATTAGACTCTGACCCTAAAATTTCTAAGCTATTAGAAACTGTACACATGAATGACACTGAGTTTGTGCTATTTTGGTTTAGAAAGAAAATTCATTGATCAAAGAAAATGAAACATCAGAGCTGGCAGGAATTCCAGAAATCATCTAAGTCAGCCTTCTTATTTGATGGTTGAGGAAACATGAAGCTTGAAATGATTAAGTTATCTTTCCACTTAGATATGTGGTTCCCTCCTTATGATAATGCCTTCCATTTCTAGAGCTATGTTAGCATCTTGTGTCACCGCAGTTCAATTTACTAGATGGCTTTCTGCTTCAGAAAAAGAAAAAGATTGCTTCTTTTCTACATAATAAAATTCTCATTGGAAATCAAGACAAAATAAATACTTAGTTGGTCTGCAGTAAATGTTGCCTGATAATTATGAAAATGAACCCTCACCATTGAGTAAAACAAATCCCTTTGCATTCTTACTCACCAAATTTGCAGTGAAGAGTAAAAAGCAGGCTAAAATAAACTTTGACCTCAGAAGTCAATTACACACATATGGATAATCAAGCTTCATTTTATGACTATAGAAAAGCATTCACTCTCAGTTTAAACTTAATCACCTTTATTCATTTTCAATATTCTCAAAAGGGCTTCAAATTTTATTTCTAAGGACTAAGTAGATACCTAATATATAAACTAGTTTATTATTTATTAGAAATATAAAGTAGAGTAACATAAAAAAAAGTCTATCCTTGAAACATTTCTACATAATTACTGATAAACTCAAATGGAAATCTTTTGGGGAAGAATTCCCCCCAGCATTCAATGGATTTTAGGTTTTTTAGAAGTTTTCTGGTTCTGCAAGGTTCATCCCCATTAATGACTCTTATGTTGTAACTGAAACTCCTATTAAAACTCAGAATGGAATGAGAAAGTTCCATTTGACCCTGGATAAAACACATTTTTTCCATTCTGACCTTGTTTTGGAAAACTTTTCAGCAAAGCCTGACTGAATCATAAGCTCCTGACCCAGCTTAAAGATGCCTTTGAGTCCTGATATTTTGGGGAAACATTATATATAGCTCTATGTGCTTTAAACGTTTTTTCTTAATTGGGGAAATTAACATGACCTCCAAAATATTTTCTTAATGGCTAAATCAAAACTATGTACAGTTGAAATGAGTGGACCTTCATTTTTCCCCATAACAGTGGCCCTAAATGCAGAAGTCTATCTGAAAGTGGTTATCTAGTTTAAATTTATACTGACTACAACCCACCCTAAGGGTTTGTTTATTTTAATCAGTGTGATCAGTGGCCCTCTCTTGCTGTCTGCCCGAAGAGCAGCTTGCAGTTATTACTTCCACCACTGAGATCTGACACTGTATATCGTCTAAATGGGACAGATGGAGCTTGTCTAAGGTTGTGTTTCATCAGCCACATCCTTGGCAAGCCTCCCATAGACATCAGAGTAAGGCAGACTGGTGCCCGATCTGCTGTTTATAAAAAATGATTTAATATTACATTACAAAATTTTATTGACACAATTACAGGAAAGAAATTAATGGTGTCAGATTCAGAAGTATGAAAGTTTCTCTGACATCATAAAACCATCATCAACCACTTTATCCATGCATCAGCATCTCACAAGCCAAAAATATGACAGTGAGACCCTCAATCCTACTAAGTAAAAAAGATTTTGAGAAGGTAACCATGGTAGTCTTTTTTTCCTTGATTCTTTCTTGAAAGAGCAAGTCAAGCTTGAAAATTATGACTTCACTGCAGATAAGACAATGTTCAGTAAGTAGATTCACTGGTTTTTGAGTATTAAATCTCACAGACTGACCGAAAGCTAGAGATGAATAGTGACAATGGCTACACTATTTTATAGAGATGTTCTATTAGGTCAAGTTTTCTGCTCCCAATTTTTCATGGAATGTGTTTTCAACATCAGTGTGAAAATTAAAAGGTGAGAGGATTTTTCAGACAAAGATTAAGTTACTAAGAATGTTGTGTGAAGCAATTGTTACTGGTATGGGAAGGATATAAAGCTAACTTTAGTTCTCCAAAGGTCTTCCACTGTTTTGCACTGAAGACACCTACATATAAGAAAATAGTCTGCACATCTTCCACTATCCCCAGTTTATTATATATGCCATTGCTTATACTTCTTCATCCCCTCAAATTCCATGTTATTGATTTGCTGCATCACTCAATTTGTCACTTAGGTTCTGTTTAGTGTAATGCTGCAGTGTCACTTAGGTTCTGTTTAGTGTAATGCTGGAGTTTTTCAGCAATGTATCTTTTCTGTCTCTAAAGAGTAAATAAATTCCTTTAAGGTAAATACTCTATTTAATACTATGTGATCTCTACAGCACTAAGCAGAGAAATCAGCACATTGGTAGCTACTCAAAAAAATGCCTGTAAAACCAGTGGAAACTAAGCAATTGAACTGCTTAAGAACAGTGCTCAAGCAAATATTTAAAACACAACATATTAATAGACATTAGTGCTATTAGGTAAAATAAAAAATCAAGATGTAGAAAAGTTCATATATCTGCCACATTCCCTTTTACTTTTCCCTTCTGTTTACTTTATATTGAGAAGGAAAAGCCAAAAGAGTTCAGAAAGGAAGAGTAGGTGAGGCCAAACAAAAATAGAAAACAGTATCAGAGTGTGACAAATACAAAGGTAATGGTATACACCAGGCACAAGAGTGGCACAAAGGATACACTAATGAATTTTCTTAGATGAATCAGAGAAGAAATACTTGATCTGGGTCTTGGGGCATGAGCAGAAATTCAACCACTATGTAGAAGAAAGAATCTAAGTGTGATAACTATTGATATTTCTGGCTCTGTGTATTATACTACAATAGGTATTAAGATAGAGAAGGCATTAATGACTACTGGACATTAATAAGAATTTTTAAGGATCAGACATGAACTAAACCCAGAAGGAAGTGTAGAATTTAAGTAAGTGTTGAGGTAGAAAATAGACATGGCTCTAAGTAATAAGAAACTTGTTTATAAATTAGGTTAATTATGGCTAGTGTTCATAAAGTAAAAAAGGTAACTCAAAAGAACATGTACAGCACTAACATCTTGACTCCAGTTCACATCTATCATCAAAAAATCATGAGTCCCCAAATACTATACCCTTGACACATCCATTTTATTGTTACACATTTTGAACTACCCGGCAATACTCATTTCACATAGATGGAATAAATTATTTTACTAAAAATGTATCTGCAGTATTTATTGAATTCAACAAGACCTAATCTACTGAAAAATTCAAACAGATAAAATAGTTTATCAATATACTAATATCTGCTAAAAGAATTTATCTTTAATATTGTATCATATCATGCAAAAACAACTTTCAGAAACACTTATTCTAAAAGGAAGCACCTAAGAAGCTTAAATTGGAATCCATTTCTAGACAAACAGAGTTTTTTATATATATATATATATATATATATATATATATATATATATATATATATATATAAAAAATCCACAAAAGATTTATTGGCATAATCTACTATAGTACATCTGGTGCCTTTAGATAGCTAACAGAACCAATTTACCAGGAATGACATGTCAAAGCCTTAAGAGAAAATGACTCCTGCCAGATGCTACCTATAATCACTTTCCACTGGTTCCAATATCCGTCTCTCTCTGGATGGCCTCAATCCACTCTGGCAGATACAACACAGAGAACAATGTCAGTAGACATTAGAAATGAATGGGAAGTGTAAATGAAAATACTGCAGTGGAGTAGGTCACACTGCAAACTCCATACAACGAGATTTAAAAGCAGTAACAGTTTGGTTCCATTTAATTTAAATGTCATCCAAACTGTTTAAAGTATTTCACAATAAGAATGACTTTATAATAAGAAACTTTTTAATCCCACATGCAGGCTTAGAGTTTGTTGCCTTCAGAGCTAAGAAGACACTTTGTCCTTGCCTTTCATCACTCTTAACCTTTTATTATTACATCTAGTAGTTATTGCATTCCATACCTACTATGTGTCTACCACTCTACTAGCACATGTGAGGGGTACACAGATGAGGATATTGGCCCTCTGGAGCTTGACTTAAATCAATACAAATGCACCCACAAAGACGGGAAGAACACCAATCACAAGAAATTCTTTCTGGAAAAAGTTCAAGTGTATAAAACTACAGCGGGAATGCCCTGTCCAAGCCTTTATTTCCTGACAACTATTCAATTTTCTTCAAATGTTCTAGTTTCTGACTTCCATTACTATTTTCTTAAAATACTTTGAAAAACTCCTGAAATATTACCATCAGCAATGACGACTGTTTCTCAAAATTAAAAGCACAATAAACCCTAGACTTTGGAGATAACTCTGTATTTGCCTGTGTTGTCTTTTTTTTTTTTTTTCTTTTTTCTTTTTTTAACATCTTTATTAGAGTATAATTGCTTTACAATGGCGTGTTAGTTTCTGCTTTATAACAAAGTGAATCAGCTATACCTATACATATGTCCCCATATCTCCTCCCTCTTGCATCTCCCTCTCACCCTCCCTATCCCACCCCTCTAGGTGGTCACAAAGCACAGAGTTGATCTCCCTGTGCTATGCGGCTGCTTCCCACTAGCTATCTATTTTACTGGTCTTAATCATGATATCTTTGCTTGCCTCTAGACAGTTCCCCATGTTTATTTTTTGACAACTAGCCTGATAAAATTCATTAGAGTATAAGTTCCAGGTGTAATATTTTGAAGGAATGTATTAAGCAAAATATAATTAAACCTCAAAAGAAAAAAAAATCTTTTACATTTATGACAAAGGCTCTTTTATTTTTTTTAGACTTTATTCATTCAACAGCCTCCAATCATATCAGTGTGCACTGAAAGATAAGCTCATGGTACAAGAAACACATTTCAGTCCTGTGTTGTTCAGTACCTATCTCATACTTGACATGCTACAGGCACCAACTGGTCTATCTTTATAAGCCTTAAAAAAATAAAGACATTGTACGTACTCAACTGGGTTAAACTATATTCTTTTCAGATTCAGTTGTAACAATGCTGGCACCTGTTGATTGATGGGATGTTCTCTTCCTAACAACAGAAATCTCAAGTTGGACACTGTTTTGCCTTAAAATAAAGATTTATTAGGTAGTTCCAAAAGATTCTATTATAAGAAGGGCAATCAAAGAGATAAGTAGTTCTCAAAATGACTAATTTGTAAAATGATAATGACTCAATTTTTCTTGCTCATGTGAGTTCAGAAGCAGAGAGTACTAACAAGGGCCTCATATTTTAGTCTTTCAGAGTTATACATCTCAATCCTTTGCCTTTAGGATCCTTCTCATGATTGTTTGGCTGACTGGGATAAGAATCAAGAAAAAAATATATAACACCTCACTTCCACCATAAAAGCTACATTTTTATTTTATTATTATTTTAATTTTAATGCTTCCTCTTTCTAGGTTATACAATGTACAAGAATCATTAGTGAAGCTTCCCATGTCTTAGGACTTTGTTTCAGGGTAATGCCAAGCCAAGTAGGTCTGCCAGTGTGAATTGTAGGGATGAGTTAAGGTCAGACATAGAGCTGACTGTCCTGGAAGAGGAACATATGACAAGTATTATGAGATTGTGTTCATCTACATCTGAGATACTGCTCTTCATAAGTTTGCACATAACCTTATCATGTTTCTTTTTATTTATTTATTTTTAACATCTTTATTGGAGTATAATTGCTTTACAATGGTATGTTAGTTTCTGCTGTATAACAAGTGAATCAGCTATACATATACATATATTCCCATATGTCCTCCTTCTTGTGTCTCCATCCCAACCTCCCTATGCCACCCCTCTAGGTGGAGACAAAGCACCAAGCTGATCTCCCTGTGCTACGTGGCTGCTTCCCACTAGCTATCTGTTTTACATTTGGTAGTGTATATATGTCCATGCCACTCTCTCACTTCCTCCCAGCTTACACTTTCCCCTCCCTGAGTCCTCAAGTCCACCCTTTACATCTGTGTCTTTATTCCTGTCCTGCCCCTGGGTTCCTCAGAACCATTTTTTTGTAGATTCCATATATGTGTGTTAGCATACAGTATTTGTTTTTCTCTTTCTGACTTACTTCACTATGCATGACAGTTTCTAGATCCATCCACCTCACTACAAATAACTCAATTTCACTTCTTTTCATGGCTGAGTAATATTCCATTGTATATATGTGCCACATCTTCTTAATCCATTCATCGGTTGATGGACACTTAGGTTGTTTCCATGTCCTAGCTATTGTAAATAGAGACACAATGAACATTGCGGTACATGACTCTTTTTGAATTATGGTTTTCTCAAGGTATATGCTCCGTAGTGGGATAGCTGGGTCACATGGTAGTGCTATTTTCAATTTTTTACGGAACCTCCATACTGTTCTCCACAGTGGCTCTATCAATTGACATTCCCACCAACAGTGCAAGAGGGTTTCTTTTTCTCCAAACCCTCTCCAGCTTTCATTGTTTGTAGATTTTTTTCATGATGACCTTTCTGACCGGTGTGAGGTGATACCGCATAGTAGTTTTGAACTGCATTTCTCTAATGATTAGTGATGTTGAGCATCGTTTCATGTTGGCAATCTGTATATCTTCTTTGGAGAAATGTCTATTTAGGTCTTCTATCCATTTTTGGATTGGGTTGTTTGCTTTTTTGGTACTGAGCTGCATGAGCTGCTTGTATATTTTGGAGATTAACCCTTTTTCAGTTGCTTCATTTGCAAATATTTTCTCCCATTCTGAGGGCTGTCTTTTTGTCTTGTTTATGGTTTCTTTTGCTGTGCAAGAGCTTTTAAGTTTCACTAGGCCCCATTTGTTTATTTTTGTTTTTATTTCCATTCCTCTAGGAGGTGGGTCAAAAAGGATATTGCTGTCATTTAGGTCATAGAGTGTTCTGGCTTTGTTTTCCTCTAAGAGTTTTATAGTGTCTTGCCTTACATTTAGGTCTTTAATCCATTTTGAGTTTATTTTTGTGTATGCTGTTAGGGAGTGTTCTAATTTCATTCTTTTACATGTAGTTGTCCAGTTTTCCCAGCACCACTTATTGAAGAGGCTCTCTTTTCTCCATTGTATAACCTTGCCTCCTTTATCAAACAGAAAGTGACCATATGTGTGGGTTTATCTCTGGCCTTTCTATCCTGTTCCATTGATCTACATTTCTGTTTTTGTGCCAGTACCATACTGTCTTGATTACTGTAGTTTTGTAGTATAGTCTGAAGTCAGGGAGCCTGATTCCTCCAGCTCCGTGTTTCTTTCTCAAGTTTGCTTTGGCTATTCGGGATCTTTTGTGTTTCCATACAAATTATGAAATTTTTTGTTCTAGCTCTGTGAAAAATGCTATTGGTAGTTTCATACGGATTGCACTGAATCTGTAGATGGCTATGGGTAGTATAGTCATTTCACAGCGTTGATTCTTCCAATCTAAGAACATGGTCTATCTCTCCACCTGTTTGTATCATCTTTAATTTCTTTCATCAGTGTCTTATAATTCTCTGCATATAGGTCCTTTTTTCTCTTTAGGTAGGTTTATTCCTGGGTATCTCATTCTTTTTATTGCAACGGTAAATGGGAGTGTTATCTTAATTTCTCTTTCAGCTTTTTCATTATTAGTGTATAGGAATGCAAGAGATTTCTGTGCATTAATTTTGTATCCTGCTACTTTACCAAATTCATTGATTAACTCTAGTGGTTTTCTGGTAGCATCTTTAGGTTTCTCTATGTATACTATCATGTCATCTGCAAACAGTGACAACTTTTATTTCTTCTTTTCCAATTTGGCTTCCTTTTATTTCTTTTTCATCTCTGACTGCTGTGGCTAAAACTTCCGAAACTATGTTGAATAATAGTGGTGATAGTGGACAACCTTGACTTGTTCCTGATCTTAGTGGAAATGGTTTCATTTTTTCACCATTGAGAACGATGTTGGCTGTAGGTTTGTCATGTATGGCCTTTATTATGTTGAGGTAAGTTCCTTCTATGCCTACTTTCTGGAGGGTTTTTTATCATAAATCAGTGTTGAATTTTGTCAAAAGCTTTTTCTGCATTGATTGAGATGATCATATGCTTTTTCTCCACAATTTGTTAATATGGTTTATCATGTTGATTGATTTGCATATACTGAAGAATCCTTGCATTCCTGGGATAAACCCCAATTGATCATGGTGTATGATACTCTTCATGTGCTGTTGGATTCTGTTTGCTAGTATTTTGTTGAGGATTTTTGCATCTATGTTCATCAGTGATATTGGCCTGTAGTGTTCTTTCTTTGTGCCATCTTTGTCTGGTTTTGGTATCAGGGTGATGGTGGGCTCGTAGAATGAGTTTGGGAGCGTTCCTCCCTCTGCCATATTCTGGAAGAGTTTGAGGAGGATAGGTGTTAGCTCTTCTCTAAATATTTGATAGAATTCTCCTGTGTAGTCATCTGCCCTGGGCTTTTGTTTGTTGGAAGGTTTTTAATCACAGTCTCAATTTCAGTGCTTGTGACTGGTCTGTTTATATTTTCTATTTCTTCCTGGTTCCATCTTGGAAGGTTGTGCTTTTCTAAGAATTTGTCCATTTCTTCCAGGTTGTCCATTTTATTGGCATAGAGTTGCTTGTAGTAATCTCTCATGATCCTTTGTATTTCTGCAGTGTCAGTTGTTACTTCTCTTTTTTCTTTTCTAATTCTACTGATTTGATTCCTGTCCCTTTTTTTCTTGATGAGTCTGGCTAATGGTTATCAATTTTATCTTCTCAAGGAACCAGCTTTTAGTTTTATTTATCTTTGCTATTGTTTCTTTCGCTTCTTCTTCATTTATTTCTGATCTGATCTTTATGATTTCTTTCCTTCTGCCAATTTTGGGTTTTTATTGTTCTTCTTTCCGTAATTGCTTTAGGTGTAGGGTTAACTTGTTTATTTGAGATTGTTCCTGTTCCTTGAGGTAGGATTGTATTGCTATAAACTTCCCTCTTAGAACTGCTTTTGCTGCATCCCATAGGTTTTGGGTTATCATGTTTTCATTGTCATTTTTCTCTAGGTATTTTTTTATTTCTTCTTTGAGTTCATCAGTGATCTCTTGGTTATTTAGTAGTGTATTGTTTAGCCTCCATGTGTTTGTATTTTTTACAGATTTTTTCCTGTAATTGATATCTAGTCTCATAGTGTTGTGGTCAGAAAAGATACTTGATACGATTTGAATTTTCTCAAATGTACTAGTGTTTGATTTGTGACCCAAGATATGATCTATCCTGGAGAATGTTCCATGAGCACTTGAGAAGAAAGTGTATTCTGTTGTTTTTGGATGGAATGTCCTATAAATATCAATTAAGTCCATCTTGTTTAATGTATCATTTAAAGCTTGTGTTTCTTTATTTATTTTCGTTTTGGATGATCTGTTGATTGGTGAAAGTGGGGTGTTAAAGTCCCCTACTATGATTGCATTACTGTCAATTTCCCCTTTCATGGCTGTTAGCATCTGCCTTATGTATTGAGGTGCTCTTATGTTGGGTGCATAAATATTTACAATTGGTATATCTTCTTCTTGGATTGATCCCTTGATCATTAAGCAGTGTCCTTCTCTGTCTCTTGTTATAGTCTTTATTTTAAAGTCTATTTTGTCTGATATGAGAATTGCTACTCCAGCTTTCTTTTGATTTCCATTTGCATGGAATATCCTTTTCCATCCCCTCACCTTTGGTCTATATGTGTCCCTAGCTCTGAAGTGGGTCTCTTGTAGACAGCATATACACGGGATTCTGTTTGTATCCATTTAGCCAGTCTATTGAAGGGAGCATTTAATCCATTTACGTTTAAGGTAATTATCACTATGTATGTTCCTCTTACCATTTTCTTAATTGTTTTGGGTTTGTTTTTGTAGTTCTTTTCCTTCTTTTGTGTTTCCTGCCTAGAGAAGTTCCTTTAGCATTTGTTGTGAAGCTGGTTTGGTGGTGCTGAATTCTCTTAGCTTTTGCGTGTCTGTAAAGTTATTTATTTCTCCATTGAATCTGAATGAGATCCTTGCTGGGTAGAATAACCTTCGTGGTAGGTTTATCCCTTTCATCACTTTAAATATGTCCTGCCACTCCCTTCCGGCATGCAGAGTTTCTGCTGAAAGATTAGGTGTTAACCTTATGGGGATTCCCTTGTATGTTATTTGTTGCTTTTCCGTTCCTGCTTTTGATATTTTTTCTTTGTATTTAATTTTTGATAGTTTGATTAATATGTGTCTTGCTGTGTTTCTCCTTGGATTTATCCTGTATGGGAGTCTTGTGCGCTTCCTGGACTTGATTGACTATTTCCTTTCCCATATTAGGGAAATTTTCAACTATAATATCTTCATATATTTTCTCAGTCCCTTTCTTTTTCTCTTCTTCTTCTGGGACCCCTACAATTTGAATGTTGGTGAATTTAATGTTGTCCCAGAGGTCTCTGAGACTGTCCTCAATTATTTTCATTCTTTTTTCTTCATTCTGCTCTGTGGCAGTTATTTCCACTATTTTATCTTCCAGGTCACTTATCTGTTCTTCTGCCTCAGTTATTCTGCTATTGATTCCTTCTAGAGAATTTTTAATTTCATTTATTTTGTTGTTCATCTTTGTTTGTTTGCTCTTTAGTTCTTCTAGGTCCTTGTTAAATTTTTCTTATATTTTCTCCATTCTATTTCCAAGATGTTGGATCATCTTTACTATCATTACTCTGAATTCTTTTTCAGGTAGACTGCCTATTTCCTCTTCATTTGTTTGGTCTGGTGGGTTTTTACCTTGCTCCTTCATTTGCTGTGTATTTCCCTGTCTTCTCATTTTTCTTAACTTACTGTGTTTGGGGTCTCCTTTTCGCAGGCTGCTGCTTCATAGTTCCAATTGTTTTTGGTGTCTGCCTCCAGTGGGTATGGTTGGTTCAGTGCTTTGTTTGGCCTTCCTGGTGTAGGGGATTGGTGCCTGTGTTCTGGTGGATGAGGCTGGATATTGTTTTCCTGGTGGGCAGGAGTGCATCTGGTGGTGTTTTGGGGGTGTCTGTGAACTTACTATGATTTTAGGCAGCCTTTCTTCTAATGGGTGGGGTTGTGTTCTTGTCTTGCTAATTGTTTGGCAGGGGGTGTCCAGCATTGTAGCTTGCTGGTCGTTTAGTGGAGCTGGGGTTTAGTGTTGAGACAGAGATCTCTGGGAGTCCTTTCACCATTTGATATTACATGGGACTGGGAGGTCTCTGGTGGACCAATGTCGTGAACTTGGCTCTCCCACCTAAGAGGCTCAGGCCTGACACCCAGCCAGAGCACCAAGACCCTGTCAGCCACACAGCTCAGAAGAAAAGGGAGGAAAAAATAAATAAAGAAAAATAAAATAAAATAATTAAAATAAGAAATATTATTAAAAATGAAAATAAAAAAATAAAGAAAGAAGAGAGCAACTATACCAACAAACAACTCCACCAATGATAAGTGCTAAAAATTATACAAAAAAAAAAGGGCAAACATAACAAATGGTGAAAGCAAAGCTATACAGACAAAATCACACAAAGAAGCATACACATACACACTCACAAAAAGAGAAAAAGGAAATATATATATATATATAAAATAAAAAAGGAAGAGAGCAAGCAAATCAATAACCAAATCTACCAATGATAATAAGCTCTAAATACTAAACTAAGATAAACATAAAACCAGAAACGAATTCAGTTCAGAATGCAACCCTAAGTCTACAGTTGCTCCCAAAGTCCACTGCCTTAATTTTGGGATGATTCTTTGTCTATTCAGGTATTCTACGGATGCAGGGTGCATCATGTTGACTGTGGAGATTTAATCCGCTGCTCCTGAGGCTGCTGGGAGAGACTTCCCTTTCTCTTCTTTGTTCGCACAGGTCTTGGGGTTCAGCTTTGGATTTGGCCCCGCCCCTGCGTGTAGGTCACCTGAGGGCGCCTGTTCTTCACTCAGACAGGATGGGGTTAAAGTAGCAGCTGATTAGGGGGCTCTGGCTCACTCATGCGGGGGGAGGGAGGGGTACAGAATATGGGGCAAGCCTGTGGCGGCAGAGGCCGGCGTGATGCTGCAACAGCCTGAGGCGCACAGTGTGTTCTCCCGGGGAAGTTGTTCCTGGATCATGGGAACCTGGCAGTGGCAGGCTGCACAGGCTCCCGAGAGGGGAGGTGTGTATAGTGACCTGTGCTTGCACACAGGCTTCTTGGTGGCAGCAGCAGCAGCCTTAGCATCTCATGCCCGTCTCTGGTGTCCATGCTGATAGCCACAGCTCATGCCCGTCTCTGGGCTTGTTTAGGCGGTGCTCTGAATCCCTTCTCCTTGTACACCCTGAAACAATGGTCTCTTGGCTCTTATGCAGGTCTAGACTTTTTCCCGGACTCCCTCCCGGCTAGCTGTGGTGCACTAGCCCCCTCAGGCTGTCTTCATGCAGCCAATCCCTGTCCTCTCCCTGGGATCTGAAATCCGAGGCCCAAGCCTCAGCTCCCAGCCCCTACCTGACCAGGGGGGTGAGCAGACAAGTCTCTCAGGTTGGTGAGTGCTGGTCAGCACCGATACTCTGTGTGGAAATCTCTCTGCTTTGCCCTCTTCACCCCTGTTTCTGCGCTATCCTCCATGGCTCCAAAGCTTCCCCCCTGACCATGCCCCGTCTCCACCAGTGAAGGGGCTTCCTAGTGTGTGGAAACTTTTCCCAGTTCACAGCTACCTCTGAGAGGTGTGGATCCCATCCTTATTTTTTTGTCTCTGTTTTTCATTTTGCCCTATGCAGGTATGTGGGGTGTTTCTTGCCTTTTGGGAGGTCTGAGGTCTTCTGCCAGCGTTCAGTAGGTGTTCTGTAGGAGTTTTCCACATGTAGATGGGGAGGAAGGTGATCTTCATGTCTCACTCCTCTGCCATCTTGAATGTCCTCCTCCTTATCATGGTTCTTATATCTAAGACTGCATATAGCAAAATGATTTCTAATAATATTATGCTTTGGCAGGGCCATTCTAGAAAATAGCACATTCTGGATATTCCATAAAAAAAGCCATTTTAATGTTACAATAGAATCTTGTTGGATAAGGAAATCACTGTAAAATTAGAGTTTTTATTATCATCATTTAACTTTATCATTAGGTATGCCTTTTAGTGATTTATAGTATTTTAGTTTTACATAATAGTTTTAAATAAAGCACAGATGTCTGCACATGGCAGCTTTAGTTCTGAATTCATTGTGTGGTGGTACAGTAAAACAAACATACTTTGGAGTCAGACAGGCCTGATTAGTTCTAGCTCCTTCAATTAGCAGCTATAGAACTTTAAGGAAAGCACCATCTTTTTGAAGAGCTTTACTATTCCTTATCTGAAATGGTGTAGACAACTAAATAAGATAACATACGTTAAACCCTTAGCACTGTGCCTGTACAGATTCATAAAATAAGAGATTGTCTGTGCTCGCATGTATGTTTGCAGGTGTGTACGTGTGCATAGATAGGGGGCATCATCTCCATAAAAAATACTATATCTTTAAACCTCAAAGAAACAATTAATGCAAGAAGTCTACTACTTATTAATTGAATATGTTCTACAAATTGGTTGTTGTATTAGAAAAGACAAATTACAACAAATTTGATGGTTTAAAACAATATAAATGCATTGCCTTATAGTTCTGGAGGCCAAAAATCTGAAATGGGTATCAGTGGGCTAAAATCAAGGCATTGGAAAGGCTGTGCTGCTTTCTGGAGGCTCTAAGGGGAGAATCTGTTTCTTGGACTCCTGCAGCTTCTAGATGCCACCCACAGTCTTTGGCTTGTGGGTCCCTTCCTCCACCCTCAAATCAGGAACATTCCATCTTTTTGACATTCTTCCACTGTCACATCTCCCTCTGACCATAGCCTCTGACTTAGTTGGGAAAGGCTTTTTACTTTCAGAGACTTTTTTTATTAGATTGGGCCCATCCAGATAATGCAGGATAATCTCCCCACCTCAATCTTCTTAATCTTCTTCACATCTACAAAGTTCTTTTAGCCATGTGAGGTAATATATTTACAGATTCTGGGAATTAGGCTGTGAACATCATTTAAAAGTCATTATTCTAAAAAAAAAAAAAAAGTCATTATTCTGCCTACATAGTTGTATATGATATTTGACTGGAATTCAGAATGTATGTCTCCATGGAAATAGTGTTATACATGGTAGCTATGCCCACAGAACAATTCACAAAATGTTTAAATAATAATGTACCTCAACTATAAAAATGCACTAAGTGAACAAACAGGCAAAATATAGTACCGAAACATGTTTGCTGAATTTACCTCAAAGAACTGGTACAAAATTCACCAACTCAAAATCCTTGAGCTGAAAGATCAGAAATGAGGTTTAGAGGATGGAGTGAGGATGGAATTTAGGAACTAAGGCACAAGGAGCTGTGAGAATTTATTTTATGTGTCAACTTGATCAGGCTAAAGGAATGTCCAGATGGCCGATGAAACATTATTTCTGAGTGTGTCTGTTTCAGAAGAGGTTAGCATTTGAATTAATAGCCTGAATAAATAAGATCCTTACCCCTTGAGGGCCTAAATAGAACAAAAAGGCAGAAGAAGGGCAAATTCTCTCTCTCCCTTCTTGAGTTGGGACATCCATTTTCTCCTGCCCTTGAATCTAAAGTCAGAGTTCCTGGTTCTAGGGTCTTTGGACTGTGGAACTTACACCAATAGCCCACCTGATTCTCAGGCCCTGAACTCAGACTGAATTATACCACCAGCTTTCCTAGTTCTATGGATTTCAGACAGTTGATTGTGGGATTTCTCAGGCTCCATAATCATGTGAGCCAATTCCCGTAATAAATTTACTCTTATAGCTCTTTATATGTCCTGTTGGTTCTGTTTCTCTGGAGGATGCTGACTAATATAGACACTGCATCCTTGTCTATGGTGACCTCATCACTATCTCATTACAAGTGTTTATAGGGGAGCAAAACTTGCCACCCCAAAATGTGTCTCTTTGGTATTAAGATTATTTTAGGGTGAAACAGCAGATTCAGTAAGTCTTTGTTTTACCTTCCCCTTAACTCCCTAAAAGGATTTAGATTAAGGGCCTGCTCCAGGAAGAGCACTATCACCAGAGATATCTACAAAAAATATGGACCAGGTGCTGTTGGGGAAATTCGGCAAGCCCTGGAAACCAAAGACCTCTCTGGTTTCCATTATCTCTGCATGGCATAGCAAACATTTGTTCACCAAACATTTGTTTTTCTATCTCCATATGAATAGCCTTCCACCCCTATGAAGTCCCAAACCCCTACCCCCTTCTTCTCTCAAATGGCATATAAGCCTCAATTGCCTAATTTGTCCTTGGGGTTTCATTTTTCTTATGGGGCCCCTTATACATACATAATTAAACTTGATTTTCTCCTGTTAATCTGTCTCATGTCGATTTAATTCTTAGACCAGCCAGAAGAACCTAGAAAGGGTAGAGAAGAAAATTTTCCTTCCCCTACACCTTCCTCTGCCTCATTAGATGGTGGGACCATACAGTTCCATTTCCTCTGCCACCTGCTGCTTTCTGCCAAAAGCTTCCCTACCATCCCTCTAGCTTAAGTTTGGAATATGGACTCACAGCTCATTCCTGCAGCTTGAAAATCCACTGTGACTTGTCTCTGTGAGGAGCAAGGAGGAAACTCAAGATTCAAAAGGCTTCCTAGTATGCCTCCTCCTTTGCGCTCTTCTCACCTTGCGTTTATCTCCTTCCATTACTTCTGATTTCAGGAAACACAGCCCTTTCTCAAGGGAACTTTAAGAATCAGGAACCTTCGATGGAGTTTTCCTAAGCAGTGGATGTGGAGGAGAATAGAGATGACCCAGTAGGATGCAGACTAGTGGTAGCAATTGAGCTACTTAGCATTACTGATGATTTCTTGGTGACCTGTCTTGCATAAAAGATGATCATAAATCTGATACAATTTTTGAAATAATGGACTGCACCTGTAACATTTTTACACCCAATACAAGCTAGAAAACATAACCCAAATTTCATCAACGGAGTATTTAAAGTAGGTATATCTTAATAGAGTCCACCTTTGCCCTGAGCTAACCCCTGGCTGACACTGACATCGTCCTTTAAAGGACTCCCAACCTCCTGCTGCTGCTGCTGTTGCTACTGCTACTGCTACAGTGGACCCTCAATGTCCTAAAGTAGCTTTGCATTCATTCGCTGGTGCAGAGAAGCCATGCTAAATCCTCACGAAATGGAACAAAAAGTTTCTGCCGTACTTTGACTCACACATCACTACCCAGCGCAGGGTTTCCAATGCCACAAACAATTTAAGGTTCCCTGGGGATGAGGCCTTCCATCTTTCACTTACAGTGATTCTCTTCAGAGGTTTAGAATCTGGGGACAAATTTCTCCACTGAGCTCTCAAATGCTCCCTCCTTGGATACGTGTAAGCCTTTCTCTCAAATATCCTCACATGAATTTTATTCCTGCAAAACATGCCTGAATGTGCTGGGGACAGCTTAGACTAAAGCTAAAATTCCAGCTACCCAAGTAATCTATAAGGTAAAAAAAATGACAACATACTGGAAGTGTTTCCCAGCTTTATTGGAAGTGGATGTGTTTTACCATTAAATGACACAAAGTGTTGTCATATTTAGGATGGTAGTTCATGCCTTTTGTGGTGATGAGTTGACACTGTTTATCACCAAGTGGATTCCCATTTTGTTGGGACTTATCACCATAATAATTTGGTTAATTTGAACTATGAAGTTTCTTTGAGCACTGTAGTTACATTCCAATGCTTTTTACAGGTTATAATGTAATCCTCCTGCTACTTGACTGCATTCACTTACACTCACTCAAATAAATATATACTAGTAACTATAATAGGAAACACATACTCTTGAGGACCTTAGAAATCAAAAGTAAAAAAGATATATAATACCTGCCTTCAAGAAGTTCATAATTTTGCAGGAAACTATATTCATACTAATATTATTAGTAAAACATACTAATATTAAACTACGTTAAAGATGTCTGTGTTTAGTTACATTGACAAATAGAAAATAAAATTTTTAAAAATCTTACAAGTACATTGTTAGATGAATGGGGCTTTTAAAATAAATGACGGGGAGGAATATTCTTTTCAAAGAGAAATAAATGTAAAAAAAGCAGATAAAGGTTAACCAGAAACTTACTTGAGACTCTTGAAGACAAGTGCAGACTTGTGTACAAGTTCAGGTGTGTTTACAAGTTCAGGCTTTGTTTCAAGTGCAGACATGCATACAAGTCCTTGGATTTATTTATAAAAGGATCCTGCTGTGTACTGAAGAATTAAGTTTTTCCAAGGAGCTCTCTGACATTTGTCTTAGGCTACGGAGAGGTGAAATCTAGGCCCCTGGCATGCCTTGCCTGATAAGAATGCCTCTGTTTGCCTGGGTGCTTTGGCCAACAGGCAATCTTACAATGTGATTTAGGATAGGGGCTTTGGAACATGCCTTATCAGTTATGATCTCCAGATGAACTGGAGACCAAACCTCTAGGAAGGGCTAAAAAGTCAAGGTCAGCCTCATGAGCAGCCTGTGAGTGAACCCCAGTAAAAATTCGGGACACCAAGGGCTTCGGTTCATAATACTCTGAGTATTGTCACACGCTGCAGCCAAGAGGAGATAATGCTGTCCAGGAATCCACAGGGAGAACACAACCAGAAGCTTTGTATTTGGGCCCTTTTTAGACCTCATCCTATGAATTTCTTCCTTTGGTTGGTTTTGATTTGTATCCTTCGCTATAATAAAACTTTAACCATACGTATAGCACTTTCCTGAGTTGTATGTGTCATTTCTGCAAATTATAAAAACTGATGGGGTACTGGAGACCCACAGATTTGTAGCCAGCTGGTCAGAAGTGAGGATGGCCTGTGGACCTATGAACTGTGGCCAATGTCTATAGTGAAGCCTGTCCTGTGGAGGACAATGCCCTTAATCTGCGAGGTGTGGCCCAACCCTGTGTAGTTGGTTTCAGAAGTCACTGAACCCTGCAATTCTGTTTTCTTTATGGTTCGTAAAGAAGATAAATGGCTAATAGGAACTGGATACAACAATATGTCATTGTCAGCTTTCATAAGAATTACCAAGATTTAAGATGAGAAAATTAGTCTTCCAGTTATGATCGGACCTTTCATTCATTCACTATAAGGTACTCCTGGCAATTAAGATTTAGATGTGAGGGAGAAACTCCAGGTCCTTATTAAATATTTTAATAAACTGCCAAAGAGCCAATCTGAGAAGTGAGGACTAGAGTAATCAGCAAAGTGAGGCCCTCTTTTTTAGTATTGTTTCACCAATGCCAATTATAGAACTACGTATGGCAGATTACTGCCTTAGAAGAAAATTTTCTTTATTACTTTATTTCTTCATTAGTATTTAAACAATCAAGCCTGGGAGATCTATGTTCATGGAATTCTCTCTAAAGAAATCTCCCCAGGTAAAAAGCCCTCTTTGATTTGTCCATTTTAAGACATGGATTTTAAAGAGAGGAAAAAAGAGAGAAAGAAACAGGTGTTAAATGGTTATTCATATGTATCCCAATGTTCCCATTCCAAGACTTTGGCTAGGTAATAGTGAGTTGTATTGGGTAAGTGTGGGTAACATCAAAAACAAAGATGATGAGATCTTTTTCCATCCTCACTTCACCTCATTTATTCTCACCCCTATATATCTTCAAAGAGACTATATTTCAGACTGCCTCTTCACCCAATGAAGTACAGACCTATCAATTTAGTTACTGCAGTCTGGTAATGCAATTACCAGATCCCTGGGTCACCATTTGGGCTATCTGATTAGACAGAACCCAGGAACGGTGGAGAAACCGGATGGAGGACTTACTAGAGGAGGAGATGGCTGTGTATTGAGAGCTACAGAGCAGATCACCCACATCTGGGCTGAATGAAATTCACTGCTAGACACATTCAAGGAGTCTCCAACCCCAGCTGGAGACAAAATGAAACTGGCTGAGCCAGACAATGCCTCAGGATTATCATCAAGCCTAAAGATCTGACGAGGAAAAGGCTTCAGCTACAGTGCCCAGAATACTGCCCAGCCATAGACTGGGCAAGAAACCTCTCCTGGAGATCAGAGGGGTGAGGTCTCATCTTACCCAGTGACTCATCTATTCCACGTGAAGATCACCCAACCACAAACAAGACCTTCTAAAAGGCAGATGTTGTGGAACACCTA
Organism: Grampus griseus; assembly: GCF_964374135.1. Lineage (NCBI taxonomy): Eukaryota > Metazoa > Chordata > Mammalia > Artiodactyla > Delphinidae > Grampus > Grampus griseus. The sequence continues at coordinate 67,035,167 of NC_138997.1, forward strand.
TGAAAAATTTTAAGAAGGTGATGTTACTTGAAGATACTATTTAAATTATTGGATTGGGCTACCGCTTAAACAGGACAGGAAATTTTGATTTTTCTTTTATGGTTAATAAATGAAAGGGGCTTAGAAAAGGAAGAATCGATTGTTTATATCCCAAGTAAAGAAGTTATATTTTTTTCTACACTATTGTATTGCAGCTCTGGTTCAATTTTGCAACTCACTAAACAAATGACTAATTTTTCATCTCCAGGTGTCTTTGAGATATAGAGCCATGCCCCAAACACATATACAAATTACTCAGAGAGGAAAAGACAGATGATAGATAGATAGATGGATAGCTAGCTAGATAGATAGCTAGCTAGCTAGGTAGATATAAAAGTAACGACTGGTAAAAATTTTATGAGAATTAAATTGCTCTAGATTTCTCCCCCTAACTAGTTTTAAAGCCTAATAAACTGACAGTTGCCTATTCAGTTCACCATAAAGGATTTATCTCTAACTGACATGTCACATGTGCCCAGACTAACAAAGCTTAACTGCAGCAAGTATAGCTTTGGTATTGGCAAATGGATGCAAGTCAGGACTTCAGATCTACTGACAATGGGTAGCACCATCCTGTCACACTAGAATCAGCATACTATAGCATTGTGAGGGTCACACATAGGCAGACATGTGTCACTGGTACATCATAGCTTGGATACCATCTTACACTCTCAATGCATGTACCAGTTTAAACATTAGTCTAATCAATCAAAAGAGCACTCTTGTATTCAGTCACTTCTCCTAGGAATATAAATGCAGTCTTAAAATCTAGTATCTGACCACAAATAAACACTACCGGTTATTTTCACAAGGTAATTGAGTCACATATTATAGGCAAAGGGGAACTAATTTCCTATCCTCAAGGTTACACTGAAAGAACTCTACAACTATCAGATAGTCCTCACAATCTTGATTATGTGATGTTTGCAGTCTAGCACAAACATGAGTGAAGGCTCTGACATACTTGGGTCTTTAATGTCTAAAATAAAATTTATTACTTTTCATAGTTCCTGAACTATGAGGACACAGGCTCTGTTAGCAGCGCACTCATCTATGTGCCCAAATCCACCTTACCCGATATGCTAATAGTGGACAGCTATTTATAGAAATACATAATTTCTACATGCAGAATTTGTAAAGATGAACACATGTTTAATCTGATCATTTCTTTAGATTCAGAGTTCAAATATTAAAGGACTCATAGGCTTGTCTGAAGAAAACACCCCAAACCAGATTTTAAGGCAGCCAAAGATAGGATTCAGGGATTAACATTTAAGAAAAACCAATGCCTCTCCACCCAATCAGAGTGAGATTTTACCAAGAGTAACTTGATAGACATCCCTAATATTTACTAAATTGTTGAGTTGCAGATGCAATGCTTTTTAAAAAAGGTTTTGCTGATATTCTGCGAGGAGAATTTTGAAGTCCATCTGACATAAAAATAGAAAATTATGTGATACTTTTACTACATAGAAACAAAAACTTTCACTTTTATCATTTCTGTATAATACATGCTTACTGGAGGGTAGATGATTCAGAAATGTAGCTCTCAGACATTGATTTCAAATTTCCTCCATGTGTTACCTGAGAATGCTCAGGAGAATGAAACACAATTCAAGCTCTGTTGTCTTTCTTCCTTCTTCCCCTTACCTTCCATAAGCAGCCCACCTCAAATGAACATGCAAATGAGAGGTGAAAAATCCCATCTATCTAAAAGGAGAACAGCTCTAGGGAAGAGTAGGGTAATTTGTGAGGCCCTGTTTCATTCCTGGGAAGAAATTACAGTGGATGCCTGTGTAAATACTTCCTGAGAAGCTAAAGTTCTGAGTAAAAGTAGCTTTCCTTCCTGGCTTTACCTACAATTATCCATTGGCATCTAATTCAAAGAATAAAACATAACTCTCTTAAGGACAGACTTCAAAGCACTTTGATCACTAATAGATATTATACTGCCAGTTTGACACCAGTGAAAACTACCTTTTCCTGAAATTCACTTTGCGACTATGCAATTTTAAAATCAAATATGTTAGGTAAATAATATGTACTGAATACTTATGTTGTATTGAGTTTATGTGCATCATCTCATTTAATTCTCATAATATGAGGTACGTACTATGATTATCTGTGTGCACAGATCAGGAAACCAAAGTCTAGAAATGTTAAGTGCTTGTCTCCCTCACTCCCTGAGGTAGCAGGACTAGGGTATGATCTGTGTGACCTCATTTAACCACTGCCCTAAAGATTTAAGGCAAAGAAACAAAATTGGTAAACTACACGATAATAATCATTTTTTAAATTTAGTTACAAAAGAGAAAGAGAGAGCAGCGATGAAAAATAAATAAAGAACTTATTGGGAAATATGAACGTATTAAAAAAAACTTGTAAACCAATGTTTTTCATGATTTGGTTACAAGACAGTTAATGGCCTCCCATTACCCTAATTAGCAAGAGTTGATCCATTTTAAATCTGAGCTGTCTCCTCTTACCCTTTCTTTCTTGTGAACTAGTAGCACATCATGCATATATTAGACACTTATACACAACAACTGAAAACCACATGAAATAAAACAAGGAAAACAAGAAACTATTATAAATCAGAAACATTTTTGTTGCAGTCAGTAAAATATTCAACTATGATCAGAATTAACATTTTAATTTTTATTGGAAACTTTTGTTTGTGGGCTCTAATATGCTAACACATTTAACCTGAACATTTATTACTTCAGAATTTTCTAGTAATAAGGAAATGCCTGGCATACAGAAGTCATTTCATAACTTTGGGTTAAGTGAATAACATTTCAAGTTGAATTAATTACATGTGTGTATTAATAGCCCAACAAACGGTTGTTTTTCCATTTAAGGGAATCTTCATTTTAAAAAGGTCCTTTCTGTATCAGGTTTTGATTAAAACAGGTATATGCCTTTTCCTCCAGATGCAGTTCTTTGCACTGTATTAGCCTGAAATATTTTTAGGACCACAGACATTTATAATGAAACTATCCAGACTAAATACCTGTTCTAAGTTCTTTGCCTGGAAATGGTTTCATTATCAGTATATTGCTTCTTCAGTATTTAAATGCTGCACTATTTTAGCAAAGCATGACAGAATTAGCAATGGATGTTGAATAGTTCAAACTGTTTCATATAATAAGTGTCTGCTTTCAATGTTTCCTGAGAGGTTATTTCACTTCTTGTTGCCTCGTGAAGAGATGAAACTGTATATAAAGTCAAAAATGTCCCTGTCCTCTGAATTTCACAGCAAAATAAATCACACAGGATAAATCATTATCGATAATGAAAACGATGTTCTCTGAGGAACTCTTCTTACATAATACAGGAGTAAGGATAGTAAACATTTTAATTTTTCATCTGAATCTATTGCTTCAGGCCATTAGCAAAGATCATTACAGCCGTACACAAAAATCAAACTAATGTTGCACTGTCACCTTTCAAAAGAGCAGGAGCCATTCATCATGTTCAGAAACAGAAAGGGATGTTTCTTTAATGAAATAGGCATGAATAAATTCGCAATCTATGATATGAATTAGAAGGGGTGCTCTCACAAGAGAAAAATAGCTTTAAGAGTCAAGAAAATGGTTTCATTCTTTCCTAATTTTTTTTTTTTTTGCTTTTTCTTCCATACTCAGTGGGTATTAGTAGCATTTACATAAATTTAAATCAGAGACAGTTTGTAATAATAATAATAGCAAAAGAAAAAGACATATCTTTACCCTGAGACAAGGCTGTCCTAAATGCTTTACATACATACATTCATTCAAAATAAGGATACTTATAAAGAAATGCCACTCCAAATACCACCTGGTATATAAACTTTTCAGAAAAAACCCTTCTAGTAGTTGGCCTAATCTAAGGAAAACAGAAAGACTGTGAGTCAAGGGAACATAACTCTCTACTTTAAATTTGCTTCATTTTCTTCATTCATTTAACAAATGAGAGGCCCTGGGGATGTAAAATTTAGAATATGCCTTCAAAGAGCACACAAGCTAGTAGAAAGATTGGTATTCAAATGGGCTTCCGCTATTTTCAAAAACTAAGGTGACAAACAAACTCGGAAAGTGTTGAAATCTTCATAACAAAAATGCGGGTAATTATAGATTCTTATTATAAAGTTATAAAAATATTGTGTAACAAGTCTTCACTTAGAGAATACCTAATAATTGGCAGTTAAAATTCAACAAACCATTGAAGTATTATTCTCAGAAGCTTAGAAAACCAGTAAGAATTCTAGTGTTCTGGATTTGAACAGGATATCTGGAGAGCAATATAAGGAAGAAACTGACAGACATAGCATCTAGAAAGTAATAATAAAAGCCTTTATTTAACTATTTTTTCTCATTCTAAAGATAAAACATGTTCACATGTAATAAGCTTTACTTGAGAAAATCTCTCTCTTGACCCTCTTCTAATATTATAGTAATAGGAAATTGTCTTAGATATATCTCACTCATTCATTTTATTAGGTTTGAAGAACACATGTCCACTTTGTGCAAAATAGTAATGTTTTCCAAATCAGGACAGTAAAAAATACTGATGGATCTTTAAGTCTTACCTGTGAGGCTTTCACACCATATGAAGTCACTGCTCACCTTTTTCTGCCGTTATCATCTCCATCAACTGCTGAATTCTGAAAAGACAGATGCAAGTCTAAGTTCTCCATTCTTTAACTTTGCTGTTAGAATTGTCCTTCCCATTCTCCCCAGTTACTTTGTATTGTGTGCTTGTTTTATAGAGTCTCAGTGAAATGGAGTTCCTTTTTTCTAAAATATCAGGAATAATCTAATGTTTCTTCTCTCGGGTTTACATATGCTTTTTTTTAACATTTTCTTCCTCCCTAAACTTTGAAAATAGTGTGTAGGGAGCGTTAGGTCACAGAAGCAAAAAGTCAAATTGTAACATAGGATCAAGGTTCAAATTTAAGAAAATATTAAGAAACAATTTAGAGGAATTTATGAGAAAACAGAAACCTCAAATCTAAATGAAAAATTTTAAACAACAGTAAAAGCAGAAAGACAATGAGAAGTTGGTAATCATCATTCACCAAGTGGCAGGGAAACCAGAACATCACCAAAGATTATGTATGCACTTCAGATAATTGCATGGGTGAATTTTAAATTTAAGACAATAAGATTTGAGAGATTGAATTTTGTAAAAGTTTGGGCATTTAGCAAACAGATTATTTATGACTTAAAAAAACATTTTGGACCATTTACTACTGAGACAGGAAATCATGAATAACTCAATAAAATATCCATATTCCAAACAAGATTTGAGCAAAATACCTCTGCAACATAAGGAGACACTTTAAATAGACCTTGGCTAAGAGTCATTAGAATTAAAAGCATAATTTTTCATCAGCAAAGTGTAATAGAAATATATTTAAGAAAATGAGATTTTAAAGCGTTATGCTGTTCCCTGCATCCAAGGCCTCTATAGATGCTGTGTTTCTTAGATGTTTACCTTTGAGATGGGAGTGTGGGCAGAAAGCAGAAGAAAAGCTTTATTTTCCATTTAAGGAGTTTTTCTTATAATGTAATGCATGTTTACGTCAAACTTTAGATTAGTTTCACAACATCAGAAGTTATTCCTCCGAAGTTAACTCACCACAATTTAATGGAGTCACTCATAAATAATCCCACATCAAAATTTGTTAGAAATCCTTGGCTGTAGTGATAGAAGATTTTAAGGGCAATGAAACTATTCCATATGACACTACAATGGTGGATACAAGGCATTATACATTTGTTCAAACTCATAGAATGTACAACATCAAGAGGGAACCCTAATGTAAACTGTGGACTTGGGGAGATAATGATGTGTCAATCCAAGTTCATCAATTATAACAGATGTATCACTCTGGTAGGGGATGTTGATAATGGGGTACGCTGTGCATGTATGGGGCAGAGGGTATATGGGAAATCTCTGTACCTTCTGCTCAACTTTGCTGTCAAACTAAACATGCTCTTAAAAAATAAAGTCTGTTTCCTTCAAAACCCAAATCAAGTTGACTTAGGCAAATTGGGAGAGTTCTTATAAAGTGTATGTAGCCACAATAAAGGCAAATGGTCTCCAAGACATCAAGAACAAGGGACTAGACTGCTTGCAAACTCTCCTTCTGTCTCTTTCCTCCATCACTTTCCTTCTAGCCTCACTCCCCAACACCCAGGCACACGCTCTTGGTTTTCTTTGGCATAGCCAGTCTTCAATGCAGAGAACAACTGCTGCAGCACATCCATTTCACTACCAGATATGGGGTAGGAATGCATTTTTCTATTCCTAGTTCAAGACTTCCAAGACATGCCTCTGAAGATCCTAGCTGGTTTGGATGTCCATTTTCATTGAAATTAACTATTGCCAGGATGCCAGGGACATAGAGATACATAGAAATACCACTAAAACCACATAGTTGCAGCAGGACAAACAATTCTTCCTAGAAGATGTGGGAAAGAATTCCAAACAGACCTGTGGTCTTTTTCATATGGCTCTATCTTCTATTTCATTTCAAAGGAGAAGAGCAGCAGTTCCGAAAACTCTGTTACAAATTGGCCATGCCAGATATACACTTGGCCCTGTTGTTTATAGTGGTTCCATGACCTAGTCTCTTTGGTCACCTGCCGGCCTGGTGTTAAGAACCTAATTGGGTATGAAGCCATAGGTATGGGGAAAGCTCCAGCAGGGTTTCTGTGTAGAGCATTAGTTTTTAAACTGCTGAAACATACTCTAAATGCTTGGTTAAAAGTATTTAAATAATGAATGATACTGAAAGTCAGCTTATAACTTGCACAGCTTTTCTCCAGGTCAAGAATCAAAGGGAGAAATTAGCATCATATGTTGTTTCTTTCTTTCAACAAATGTTTGTTACAAAAGAGCAGAAGATTTGAGTTGTTTAAAATAGTCCTTTATCAACACAAAGGGAACAAAATTATCTTCCCTTGAATTTTTCAAAAGAGTGAATGGTGCTACTATTTATGTCTAATGCAGAATTTCTCTAAATGTGGTCTTGGGCCACCTGCAATAGAAGTACTGGTATTCTTGTTAAATCTATTGAATTGAACTTTTCTGGGTTGGTCTTGGTAAACATGCACTTAAAAAAAACAAAACACTTCAAGTGATTCTTACGCATATAAAAGGTTAAAAAACATTGAAAGGGGCTTCCCTGGTGCCGCAGTGGTTGAGAGTCCGCCTGCCGATGCAGGGGACGTGGGTTCGTGTCCCGGTCCGGGAAGATCCCACATGCCGTGGAGCGGCTGGGCCCGTGAGCCATGGCTGCTGAGCCTGTGCGTCCAGAGCCTGTGCTCCGCAATGGGAGAGGCCACAACAGTGAGAGGCCCATGTACCGCAAAAAAATAAAAAATAAAATAAAATAAAATAAAATAAAAAAACATTGAAAATATGAATCTTCAGTATATTTCAGGTCATCACCACCTTTCACATAACTAGTATCTAGTCATATATCAATTTTCTTTTTTCAGTGCAGCTTTATCTATTCAGGATACAATTCTTGAGTGACTAATATGTGTTGTACAGTGTGCTACTTCCTTTTATTTCCTTTCTTCTGCATCAGTTTTAACCAACTGATAATCCAAGAAGATTGGATCATTCATTTGTTCATTTATTTGCTCATTCTTCCATTCAATAAACATAAAGCACTTATTTTATGCCACTTATTTTATAGATACTGTGGATACAAATGAATCAAGCATAGTCACTGCCTAGGCACTCAACACAGGAGCAATCACAGATACCGGAACTTAACTCTGCTGCAGAGGGATAAGTGTTCCAATGCACCAGATGCTATGGGGGTAAAAGGAACAAATAATGGGAGACCATTGCAATCAGTTTCTTTTTTTCTTCTTTTTGGCCTTGCTGTGCATCTTGTGGGATCTTAGTTCCCCAACCAGGGATTGAACCCCGGGCCCTCAGCAGTGAAAGCACAGAGTCCTAACCACTGGACCACCATGTAATTCCCACAGTTTCTTGAAAGCACATATCTACTTCAAACAGCATAATTATTTTGATCTGGTTTTACTAAACTTATCCACTGAAATTATTGTTTCAATCAATCCATAAAATTTATCCGAACACCTGTTATATACAGAGAAATGTTCTAAGTACTGATGGGAAAACAAAAATTTATGAGATTTGGTTGTAAATACACTGAGGTTGTTAATGAGATAACACACCATTAAACAGAAAGATATTTAAACATCCTGTAATGATTTTCTACTATTCAGTGACTTGAGTCTAAAATATAAGCAAGAGAGATTGGTTCAAGACGGTGGAGTAGAAGGATGTCCTCTCACTCTCCCCTGCAGGAACACTGGAATCACAACTAACCACTGAACAATCATTGACAGGAAGACACTGGAACTCACCAAAAAAGATACCCCACATCCAGAGACAAAGGAGAAGCCACAATGAGATGGTAGGAGGGGTGCAATCACAATAAAATCAAATCCCGTAATTGCTGGGTAGGTGACTCACAAACTGAAGAACACTTATACCACAGAAGTCCACCAACTGGAATGAAGGTTCTGAGCCCCACCTCAGGCTTCTGAACGTGGGGGTCCAGCAATGGGAGAAGGAACTCCTAGAGAATCAGACTTTGAAGGCTAGCAGGATTTGACTGCAGGACTTTGACAGGACTGGGGGAAACAGAGACTCCACTCTCAGAGGGCACACACAAAGTAGTGTGTGCGTTGGGACCTGGGGGAAGGAGCAGTGACCCATAGTAGACTGAACCAGACTTACCTGCTAGTGTTGGAGGGTCTCCTGCAGATGTGGGGGGTGGCTCTGTCTCACCGTGAGGACAAGGACACTGGCACCAGAAGTTCTGGGAAGTACTCCTTGGAGTGAGCCCTCCCAGAGTCTGCCATTAGCCCCACAAAAGAGCCCAGGTAGGCTCCAGTGTTGGGTCACCTCAGGCCAAACAACCAAAAGGGAGGGAACCGAGCCCCACCCATCAGCAGTCAAGTGGATTAAAGTTTTACTGAGCTCTGCCCACCAGAGCAACATCCAGCTCTACCCACCACCAGTCCCTCCGATCAGGAAACTTGCACAAACACCTTAGATAGCCTCATCCACCAGAGGGCAGACAGCAGAAGCAAGAAGAACTACAATCCTGCAGCCTGTGGAACAAAAACCACATTGACAGAAAGATGGACAACATGAAAAGGCAGAGGGCTATGTAGCAGATGAAGGAACAAGATAAAATGCCAGAAAAACAACTAAATGAAGTGGAGATAGGCAACCTTCCAGAAACAGAATTCAGAATAACGATAGTGAAGATTATCCAGGACTTCAGAAAAAGAATAGAGGCAAAGCTTGAGAAGATGTAAGAAATGTTTAACAAAGACCTAGAAGAATTAAAGAACAAACAAACAAAGATGAACAATACAATAACTGAAATGAAAACTACACTAGAAAGAATCAATAGCAGAATAACTGAGGCAGAAGCACGGATAAGTGACCTGGAAGACAGAATGGTGGAATTCACTGCCACAGAACAGAATAAAGAAAAAAGAATGAAAAGAAATGAAGACAGCCTAAGAGACCTCTGGGACAACATTAAATGCAACAACATTCGCATTATAGGAGTATGAGAAGGAGAAGAGAGAGAGAAAGGACCTAAGAAAATATTTGAAGCGATTATAGTCGAAAACTTCCCTAACAGGGGAAAGTAAATAGCCACCCAAGTCCAGAAAGTGCAGAGCGTCCCATACAGGATTAACCCAAGGAGAAACAGTCCAAGACACATAGTAATCAAATTGACAAAAATTAAAGACAAAGAAAAATTATTGAAAGCAGCAATGGAAAAATGACAAATAACATACAAGGGAACTCCCATAAGGTTAACAGTTGAATTCTCAGCCCAAACTCTACAAGCAAGAAGGGGATGCCATGATATACTTAAAGTGATGAAAGGGAAGAAGTTATAACCAAGATTACACTATTTGACAAGGGTCTCATTCAGTTTCAGTGGAGAAATCAAAAGCTTTACAGACAAGCAAAAGCTAAGAGAATTCAGCACCATCAAACCAGCTCTACAACAAATGCTAAAGGAACTTCTCTAAGTGGGAAACACAAGAGAAGAAAAGGACCTACAAAAACAAACCCAAAACAATTAAGAAAATAGTAAAAGGAACATACATATCGATAATAACCTTAAACGTGAATGGATTAAATGCTCCAACCAAAAGACACAGGCTTGCTGAATGGACACAAAAACAAGACCCATATACATGCTGTCTACAAGAGACCCACTTCAGACCTAGGGACACATACAGACTCAAAGTAAGAGGATGGCAAAAGATATTCCATGCAAATGGAAATCAAAAGAAAGCTGGAGTAGCAATACTCATATCAGATAATATAGACTTTCAAATAAAGAATGTTACAAGAGACAGGGAGGGACACTACATAATGATCAAGGGATCAATCCAAGAAGAAGATATAACAATTATAAATATATATGCACCCAACATAGGAGCACCTCAATACATAAGGCAACTGCTAACAGCTCTAAAAGACGAAATCAACAGTCACACAATAATAGTGGGAGACTTTAACACCTCACTTACATCAATGGACAGATCATCCAAAAAGAACATTAAGAAGGAAACACAAGCTTTAAATGACACAATAGACCAGAGAGATTTAATTGATATTTATAGGACATTCTATCCAAAAACAGCAGATTACACTTCCTTCTCAAGTGTGCACGGAACATTCACCAGCATAGATTATATCTTGGGTCACAAATCAAGCCTCAGTAAATTTAGGAAAATTGAAATCATATCAAGCACCTTTTCTGACCACAACACTATGAGATTAGAAATCAATTACAGAGAAAATAACGTAAAAAAAAAAAAAAATGGAGGCTAAACAATACCTTACTAAGTAACCAACTGATCACTGAAGAAATCAAAGAGGAAATCAAAAAATACCTAGAGACAAATGACAATGAAAAACACAATGACCCAAAACCTATGGGATGCAGCAAAAGCAGTTCTAAGAGGGAAGTTTATAGCGATACAAGTCTACCTCAAGAAACAAGAAAAATCTCAAATAAACAATCTAACCTTAAACCTAAAGGAACTAGAGAAAGAAAAACAAAAAAAACCCAAGTTAGCAGAAGGAAAGAAATAATAAAGATCAGAGCAGAAATAAATGAAATAGAAACAAAGAAAACAATAGGAAAGATCAATAACACTAAAAGCTAGTTCTTTGAGAAGATAAGCAAAATTGATAAACCATTAGCCAGACTCATCAAGAAAAAGAGGGAGAGGACTCAAATCAATAAAATCAGAGGGCTTCCCTGGTGGCGTAATGGTTGAAAGTCCACCTGCCGATGCAGGGGACATGGGTTCGTGCCCGGGTCCGGGAAGATCCCACATGCCGCGGACAGGCTAGGCCCATGAGCCATGGTGGCTGAGCCTGTGCATCCAGAGGCTGTGCTCCGCAACGGGAGAGGCCATAACAGTGAGAGGCCCGCGTACCGCAAAAAATAAAAAAAAAATAAAATCAGAAATGAAAATGGAGAAGTTACAACAGACACTGCAGAAATACAAAGCATCCTAAGAGACTACTACAAGCAACTCTATGCCAATAAAATGGACAACCTGGAAGAAATGGACACATTCTTAGAAAGGTATAACATTCCAAGACTGAACCAAGAAATACAAAATATGAACAGCCCAATCACAAGTAATGAAATTGAAACTGTGATTAAAAATCTTCCAACAAACAGAAGTCCAGAACCAAATGGCTTCACAGGTGAATTCTATCGAACATTTAGAGAAGACCTAACACCCATCCACCTCAAACTCTTCCAAAAAATTGAAGAGGAAGGAACACTCCCATCTCATTCTATGAGACACCATCACCCTGAAACCAAAACCAGACAGAGACTACAAAGAAAGAAAATTACAGACCAATATCACTGACGAATATAGATGTAAAAATCCTCAACAAAATACTAGCAAACAGAATCCAACAACATATTAAAAGGATCATATAACATGATCAAGTAGGATTTATTGCAGGGATGCAAGGATTCCTCAATATACGCAAATCAATCAATGTGATACACCATATTAACAAACCGAAGAAGAAAAACCACATGATCATCTCAATAGATACCGAAAAAGCTTTTGACAAAATTCAACACCCATTTATGATAAAAACTCTCCAGAAAGTGGGCACAGAGGGAACCTACCTCAACATAATAAAGGCCATATATGGCAAGCCCACAGCAAACATCATTCTCAATGGTGAAAAACTGAAAGCATTTCCTCTAAGATCAGGAACAAGACAAGGATGTCCACTCTCACCACTATAATTCAACATAGTTTGGGAAGTCCTAACCACAACAATCAGAGAAGAAAAAGAAATAAAAGGAATCCAAATTGGAAAAGAAGAAATAAAACTGTCACTGTTTGCAGATGACATGATACTACACATAGAGATTCCTAAAGATGCCACCAGAAAACTACTAGAGGTAATCAATGAATTTAGTAAAGTTGCAGGATACAAAGTTAATGCACAGAAATCTCTTGCATTCCTGTATACTAATGATGAAAGTCTGAAAGAGAAACTAAGGAAACACTCCCATTCACCATTGCAACATAAAGAATAAAATACCTAGGAACAAACCTACCTAGGGACACACATGACCTGTATGTAGAAAAGTATAAGATACTGATGAAAGAAATTAAAGATGATACCAACAGATGGAGAGATATACCTTGTTCTTGGATTGGAAGAATCAATATTGTGGAAATGACAATACTACCCAGAGTAATCTACAGATTCAGTGCAATCCCTATCAAATTACCAATGCATTTTTTTACAGAACTGGAATGAAAAATGTTAAAATTTGTATAGAGACACAAAAGACCCTGAAAGCCAAAGCAGTGTTGAGGGAAAAAAGCAGAGCTGGAGGAATCAGACCCCCTGGCTTCAGACTATACTACAAAGTTACAGTCATCAAGACAATGTGGTACTGGCACAAAAACAGAAACATAGATAAATGGAACAAGATAGAAAGCCCAGAGATAAACCCACGCACCTATGGTCAACTAGTCTATGACAAAGGAGGCAAGGGTATACAATGGAGAAAAGACAGTCTCTTCAATAAGTGGTGCTGGGAAAACTGGAGAGCTATATGTAAAATAATGAAATTAGAACACTCCTTAACACCATACACAAAAATAAACTCAAAATAGATTAGAGACCTAAATGTAAGACCGGACACTATAAAACACTATAATACATAGGAAGAACACTCTGACTTAAATCACAGCAAGATCTTTTTTGATCCACCTTCTAGAGAAATGGAAATAAAAACAAAAATAAACAAATGGGACCTAATGAAAGTTAAAAGCTTTTTTTTTTTTTTTACGGTGTGCGGGCCTCCCACTGTTGTGGCCTCTCCCGTTGCGGAGCACAGGCTCCAGATGCGCAGGCTCAGCGTCCATGGCGCATGGGCCAAGCCGCTCCGCGGCATGTGGGATCTTCCCGGACCGGGGCACGAACCCATGTCCCCTGCATCGGCAGGCGGACTCTCAACCACTGCGCCACCAGGGAAGCCCAAAGTTAAAAGCTTTTGCACAGCAAAGGAAACCATAAACAAGCTGAAAAGATAACCCTCAGAATGGGAGAAAATTTTGCAAATGAATCAATGCACTAGGATTAATCTCCAAAATATATAAATACCTCATGCAGCTCAATATTAAAAATACAAACAACCCAATCCAAAAATGGGCAGAAGACCTAAATAGACATTTCTCCACTGAAGACATACAGATGGCCAAGAAGCATATGAAAAGCTGCTCAACATCACTAATTATTAGAGAAATGCAAATTAAAACTACCATAAGGTATCACCTCACACCAGTTAGAATGGGCACCATCAGAAAATGTACAAACAACAAATGCTGGAGAAGGTGTGGAGAAAAGGGAACCCTCTTGCACTGTGGGTGGGAATGTAAATTGATACAGTCACTATGGAGAACAGTACGGAGGTTCCTTAAAAAACTAAAAATAGAACTAGTATATGACTCAGCATTCCCACTACTGGGCATATATCCAGAGAAAACCATGATTCAAAAAGACACATGCACTCCAATGTTCATTGCAGCACTATTTGCAATAGCCAGGTCATGGAAGCAACCTAAATGCCCATTGACAGATGACTGGATAAAAAAGATATGCCACATATATGCAATGGAATATTATTCAGCCATAAAAAAGAATGAAACTGGGTCATTTGTAGAGACGTGGATGGATCTAGAGACTGTCATACAGAGTGAATTAAGTCAGAAAGAGAAAAACAATATCGTATATTAACGCATATATGTGGAACCTAGAAAAATGGTACAGATGAACCAGTTTGCAGGGCATAAATTGAGACACAGATGTAGAGAAGAAATGTTTGGACACCAAGGGGGGAAAGGGGCGGGGGGTGGGGGTGGGATGAATTGGGAGATTGGGATTGACATGTATACACTGATGTGTATAAAATGGATACTAATAAGAACCTGCTGTATAAAAAAAATAAAATTCAAAAATTCAAAAAAAATATATATATATGCAAGTAACTTAAAAGCCCTTTGCTAGAGCACAACTTTACGCACCACGCTAATTCTCTTTGTCCTGATTTCTAGAGCTCTCACCCAAATCCACCCAAGAATTCTTGCGAAAATCATGTGTCTTTTCCCTTTGAGCTTTCCTTTATATTTGGTAGTCCCTGGACACCCACTGATTTTCTGAACCAACATAATGCCAAACTTCCATTTGCCACAGAGATCTAAAGAACAAGTTAAGAGAAACCACACTGTTGTATACCTAAATATGTCTTTGTGTTATTTACCTGTTCTAAGCTATTCTCTGAGATGGTATATCTTCAAGTTCTTCCTTCTTCCAGGGCTGCTCTTCACCTCAATCCTTATTTGAGAAACTTCCACTTATTCTTCAAGTTTCAGCTTAAATGCCTCAGCCTTAACCTTTTTAATCCCCTTCTCCAAACCCAAGTCAGTTTCTGTTATTATCTCTAGAAGTTGGACTTTTCCTTCAGACCACATGTAACAAGTTGTATCATTGGTCAGTATAGATGTTCATTAATATCTCTCCTTCTGTAAAATGTAATTCCTTGAGGACCAGAATAGTACTTTTGTAGCCACCATTGTGCATGCAGCACTGAAGCTCTTGGCTGGCTTACTGTAGGTATACAAAAACTAATTTAGAGTAGATGAATTAAAAAAACAAATTTTAATATTGTGTTATGGAGGGCTTTCAGTATGTGAGAGAATCAATGCTAAACTTTGTGATATAATATCTCAAGTAAAATTGCACCTATTATTTCCATCACTTTTTGCAGTTAAGAATGTGAATTTGTTCCTGCCTTACCCCTAGGTTCTTCATGACATTTTTTTTCCTTAAATTCCATATATATGTGTTAGCATACGGTATTTGTCTTTTTCTTTCTGACTTCACTCTGTATGACAGACTCTAGGTCTAAGACGCAGACCTCCTAGAGAACGGACTTGAGGTTATGGGGAGGGGGAAGGGTGAGCTGTGACAGGGCGAGAGAGAGTCATGGACATATACACACTAACAAACGTAGTAAGGTAGATAGCTAGTGGGAAGCAGCCGCATGGCACAGGGATATTGGCTCGGTGCTTTGTGACAGCCTGGAGGGGTGGGAGGGAGGGAGACGCAAGAGGGAAGAGATATGGGAACATATGTATAACTGATTCACTTTGTTATAAAGCAGAAACTAACAGACCATTGTAAAGCAATTATACCCAAATAAAGATGTTAAAAAAAAAAAAAGAATGTGAATTTGTGTTAACTCAAATTGTTATCAGCTATTCCTTGAGCTTGTGTGCTGTATCTGTGATTAAATTATGAAACACATAAGGTTTAAGGGATGTTGCCTTATGCATCCTCTGCACTGCTCAGAGTATTTAGTATGACACTGAGCACACTGTAGGTTCTTAATACTGCTTAGAAAATCAAATTGAGCTGAATCAAATTGGAATGAATCAAAGAAGGAACTTCATAACATTTTGCCTTCTGAGTTTGGCAGATAAAACACTGAAATTCTAGTTAGAATTACTCTACTTAGCTCTCAACTAGCTAGTGATTTTGGAGCCATTTGAAAGCTTTCCAGTTCTCCATTTACAGAATGAAGATAATGCCTGTCATCTTCAAGAGGATGGCATGAAGATTATATACCATCTTTACATGAAAAAGGCTTAATAAATATGAAGCATTGTCATTCAATACCTGAGCAGGTTAAGCACAGAGCTGCAAGTGATATACTTAAGGTCTAATTCATATAGGTGGAAATCTGTTAGCATGGAGAAAGATACTCAGAAAATGATGTAAGATAAAATTTTGTGATTTGATGGCACATTTCCTTGGCTTAGTAATTCTGGGATACCTTTGGATCCTTACCTGTTTTTAGATCTTGGTGAAGAGTATGAGGCTTGCACTAATATCATGTAAAACTTCTTCACTGCTGAAGAAAGTTTGTTGTTGGTATTATCTTTATCCAATTATATCACATAAACTCCAAATAATGAAGCCAGTGGGACAGTATTTCTAATGGTCCTCTGGCATACTTTTGTCTACTGAGCAATTAATCTATTGGGGGGAATTATCCCTCTCCCACAGTATGTATGAGACTATTGATCATATTCCCACCTTTATCACAATCTCCATCATAAGGTTGGGCACACAAGTGTATATATGACCCAAGGAGGGCCAATCAGAAGCAAGTTGGGGGAATCAGTAGGAATATTACATGGAAGAAGGATTCCGTCAATCAAATACTGCAAGTCTTTTGGGCATTATTAGCCTGGATTAACTGGAGGGTCTCATTACTGCTACATATAGAGAGGCTGCCTGAAAATAAAGTCACCACAGTAGAAAGAATTGAGAGGTGGATAAACAAAAAGGCAGATACTTGATGATAGATTGGAAGAGTGAAGACACTTGTTCCTGTAACCATTATCCATCACTAGAGTTCCACATAGTTATGTATAAATACGTTGTTTATATCTTAACCTAATCTGAGATGGGTTTTATACCCTGCAGTTCAATATCCATAAACACTACTTGCTGTAGACTAGGAATCTTCTGTCCCATCTTAACTTTCCCCATTCCATATCAACAAACACAATAACAATCTTTGTAATTTGGAAGCTTTATGGGTGTAATTTCTTTGAGAACTCTGAAATGATAAACCAAAAGTGTCATTAATAAGTAGGAAGCTTGAAAAACAAGATTTCATGTCGATTGTGTTTATCCTAACCTTACTCATGGAAAAGAGAACCTTCATGTTTATTTTATTATGATAACATTTCGTTTGCATTGTACCTGACTAAACTGTCCTCAGATAAAGGAACTAAAGTAGAGACATATTCATAAAATGTTACAGAGAGGGAGTCTTTGTATAGAACTTCACTCAGTGCTTGAATTTCCAAACAAGTGGCCATCTGGTACACATTATCCCTCTAGTAACAAAAACAGAAACAGAAACAGAAACATCATACCTGAGGGATATATTCTATTTGGGAGCAGTTCTGTTTGAGAGGAAGTTTTCTTTTTTTGTGATCTGAAATCTGCTTGCTTTGACTTTGTTTTAGCTGATGGTGTTTATCCTTTCATTCTGCCATCTCAAATAAACCAGGGACCACTTCTCTTTTGTTCATTATTACATTATGATTACACAGTACGTATGTGGACTATTTAATAGATGTGCCAGTGAAAGTTTCTCAATTAATAAAATTATAAACTAATGCATGAATAAACTGATGGATAATCTCTGTAACCATGTAGAATAATTCCACCATTGAAAAATAACTCTGTTGTACTAAGCCTTCAGTTTTTCAAGCCAAACAGCTTCTTATTTCAAACTGCTATTTAAATTCTTCAGTATCCTGTTTGTTTCTAAGGATTCATTCCAGTCTGTTAATGTCTCTTTATAGAAGCATATTTTTCTATAATTCTGTGATTGCATCCTAAGGTCCTACTAATTTTTGCTTTTGTATTTTTATTTGTTTGTTTGCTAATCAGTGCATCATACTGTTATACTCAAAAGGAATATGGAGTAAGCTAAAGTCCTAGGATGTCTCAAATTCTGTACTCGTGTGGGTTTTTATATATTTTTTTCTTATCAAGATTTCTACTGCTAGATTGCATCCATTTAACCAATCTCCCAAAGTAATTGTTTTTTTGGTCCCATAATGTGGCATGCAGGATCTTAGTTCCCCCACCAGGGATGGAACCTGTGCCCCCTGCAGTAGCAGCGCGGAGCCTTAACCACTGGACCTCCAGGGAATTCCCAATAATTTTTGATCTGTGTTGTCCAGTAGATTTGTCTTTTAGTTTGATGAATTTGATAAACTTTTGCCTACTATGATGTTCATACAACAATATATTGAATAGAAGAAACACTTTCTAAATATTTTTGAATAGATGAAGTCAGTGAATCTAATGAAATCAGTGATGCATTCAATGCAGTTAGTTCTAACTTAGAATGAGTAAGAAATTGAGCTTTTGGAAATCATAGAATTGGTTCTAATCATTAAAGAAAACTTTCTTTGTCATATCACTTTCTGCACTCAGCATTGAAACATGCTATAAGAATATAAATATTCTAGCTAGGACATGTATCAGGAGAAGATTTGGACTTCTCATCTTTGAGCTTTATCATAGTCAGTGGCCCTTTGTTTTTACCTGATGTGTTGTCAATTTAGTGTTTGCCTGACTGCAATAAATTTTCTTTGACATACACTTAATATGAACTTTTAGACATATATTGAGTCTAAAAAAAAATGAGGGAGGATTGATGTTCCTTTAGTCTTCTCTTCTGTCTCATGGACAGAATTTAGGAAGAGCAGCAAGAAACATACAAGAGAAGCATATGCATCATGCAAAGAAGTAGGTCTTGAAAATACCCAAGGGAAGCCCATGCCACTGAACAACTAATTAGCGTCTTCATTTGTGCTTCACAACAAGAAATATAAGCATGGAGGGAGGAAATTCCTAGATTTCTCCAGAGAGATTATAAAACAAAGAACTCCTTGATCTGATCTCATTTGTTCTTCTCTTTTGTCTTTACAGACAAAGAGGAGACATAAATAAGCTCCCACCTTCTGTTAAGGGCTGCACTGCTTGCCAATTATTTAAATGATGGAAGAAAGATGGCTATTGGGAAGGGCACTTAAAAAGAGAGAAAAAGGCCAAAATACCAATATTATGGTAATAGATTCATTCCCCCTTTACTCCAGATTTGTGCACATTTAAGATAGAAACCAAGAGGCCCTGAGCTGTAAATTCTTGTCACCTTCCTTTGCATAGGCTTAACTGGATAAGCACTTAGAAGTACAGCTGCCTCGACATAGCACTGAAATAAGTCAAAGGGAGGGAGGTTCTGGCAAGTTTCTCCAAAACAGCAGTTGTTCCCTCAGAATCAACAATGTCCTGAAAGAATAAGGTAATATTTTACTAAAAAATCCTATTGCCAGACTTTCCTGAAAGATAATAGAATTTAGATTTTAATCCCAAGATTTCTCAGTAATAATAGTAATAGCTGATACTGTAATATTTGTGACATGCCAGGCAGTTTTCTGAGTGCTTCATATGTATTAATTCACACATACATGAAGAAACAGAGAGTAAACAATTTGCCCAAATTTACGCAGCTGGTAAGTGTTGGAGTTGAGATTGGAACCCCTGCCTGGACTCTTAACCATACACTAAAATGTTTCTATAGTGATCAACACATTTTAGCCATGTGCCAAACATAGACCACAATCTAAACCATGAATATGTAGTTTAATTATAAAGGAAAATTACTATGTAAAGTTTATTTTTATTCATTCACCACAAAGACTCTTTGACAAATAAATATTGGCAGGGGCATCAAACATAAATCAATATTTAAATATCTCATCAGGCCTTTTTATATCCATTGATTTACATATTAAGAGTACCTAATAAATTTTTTTCTTCCACTCTTTTATTTCCATTTTTTTAACATGATAAGATACACATAAAATAAAAATTTACCATTCTAACAATTGTAAATATAGAGTTCAGGGGCATTAAGTACATTCACACTGTTGTGCAGCCATCATCACCATCCATCTCCAGAACTCGTCCTCTTGCAAAACTAAAACTATGTCCATTAAACAACTCCCCATTCCTCCCTTCCTCCAGCCTCAGGCAAATACCATTCTACCTTTCCCTCTCTGTGACTTTGACTACTCTAGGTACCTCATATGAGTGGAATCACACAGTATTTCTCTTTATGTGATTGGCTTATTTCACTTAACATAACATCCTCAAGATTCATCCACATTGTAGTATGTGTCAAAATTCCTTTTTAAGGCTGAATACTATTCTATGGTGTGTATACACCACACTTTGCTTATCCATTCATCTGTTGAACATTTGGATTACTCCTACCTTTTAGGTATTGTGAAAAAACTGCCATGAACATGGGTGTAATCTCCCACTCTTTATATGCAAAAGAGAATCTGCCAAAAATTACTATACCTAATAACTAAAGACAGCTATTTTAATTAAAATTTTGAATCAGTAATAAAATTATAAAACTATGATACCATAAGATTATCAAATATTTTTCAATTTAAAATACATTTGTACCATTTGGAATGGTATAAGTTTAAAATCTGTTCATTCATTCCATGAGCACTAAGGAATGCTTATTGTGTGCAGAGTACTGTGTATAGGAAGGGCTGGCAGGGATTCAGTGATGATTAAGGGATGACTCCTACACAAATGGGACCTAAAAGCTAAAGTTTACCTCTGAAGTTAAATCAATAAGATAACAAATGTATAAATACATATAATAAAATATCCATGAGACATTTAGCTTTGTTCATTTGAAGATGGTAATCTAGTATATAATTAACATTTGTGAATGGATTATCTCTGTCAAATATAGTCAGAGTAAGAAGGGAACTGCAGTAACAGAAGTATAAACTAAAACTATGTTAGTATAAATGAATTTTATTGCTATTGCTGCATAACGAACCACTCCAAAACTCAATGGCATTCTAGGTTGAGCTCAGCTGGGCAGTTCTTCCTCAGGCTTAAGCAACTGAGTGTCTCTGTTTCTCACTGCAGGTGCATGGACAGCCTCCCAGCCATGGCATGTTATTTTCATAGCAATGCATATTTGCAAGAGAGCATCTGCAGATACATACAAGGCCTCTAAGGCCTAGGCTCAGAAATGGTACCTTGTCATATCTACCTCATTCCATTGGCCAAAACAAACCATATAGCCAATCTCAAAGTCAAGAGAAATGAAAATAGACTTGACTCCAAGTTTAAAGAACTGCCAAGTCACATGGCAAAAAGCATGGATACAGGAGGAGGAAAACTGGCACCAGTGAGACAAACTCCCACAGTGGAAGAAAGAAAGTAAATGTAAATTCGGACTAGAAGATTAGCAGTTGGCTCCCTGAAGGGAAGTGCTCTTAGTAGGAAACCAAAATTAATAAAGGTTATATGAAATAAAAATTGTTGTCAAGGTATTAGATGTGCCTTGAAACAAATACCCATTGCAAATTGTGATTAGACATTACTCAGAGTTTTCAGTGTAGCAGCAAATTGTCTGAGTTTGTGTATCTAAATTCCTTTAAAAATTGAAAATGACTATAATTGGGAATGTGGGGAATGGATGAAGGCAGGTATTCTTAGAAATGTCCATGACATGAACAAATGTGGAAAAAAAGCAATTAGGGAACAATCAGTTGTATAACAAACAATTTTATAAGGAAATAGTGAGGATAATGAGAGATACAGTATAGAGTTTTGTAAATGTATTAAAAAACAGATTTGGTTTTTACTCAATGGGTTCTGTGGAAACTTAAAGACTTTTGAACAAATGTTAAAAACAACTAAAGTGGAGAGACCTTCAGGATGACGGAAGAGTAAGGCATGGAGATCACCTTCCTCCCCACAAATACATCAGAAATACAACTACATGTGGAACAACTCCTAAAGGACACCTACTGAATGCTGGAAGAAGACCTCAGACCTCCCAAAAAGGCAAGAATCTTCCCACGTACCTGGGTAGGGCATAACAAAGACAAAAGAATAGGGACAGGACCTGCACTTCTGGGAGGGAGAAGTGAAGGAAGAAAAGTTTCCACACACTAGGAAGCCCCTTTGCAGGCGGAGACAGGGGATGGGTGGGGGAGGGAAGCTTCAGAGCCACGTAGGAGTGCGCAGCAACAGGGGTGCAGAGGGCAAAGAGGAGCGATTCCCACACAGAGGATCAGTGCCGACCAGCACTCACCAGCCCGAGAGGCTTGTCTGCTCACCGGCCAGGGCGGGTGGGGGAGAGGCGCTGAGGCTCGGGCTTCGGAGGTCAGACCGCAGGGAGAGGACTGGGGTTGGCTACGTGAACACAGCCTGAAGGGGCTAGTGCAGAACAGCTAGACGGGAGGGAGTCCGGGAAAAAGTCTGGACCTGCCTAAGAGCAAGAGAACATTGTTTTGGGGTGCGTGAGGAGAGGGGATACAGAGCACCGCCTAAATGAGCTCCAGAGATGGGCATGAGCTGCAGCTAACAGCGCGGACCACAGAGATGGGAATGAACCACTAAGGATGCGGTTGCAGCCACAAAGAAGCCTGTGTGCGAGCACAGGTCACTATCCACACCTCCCCTCCCAGGAGCCTGTGCAGCCCGCCACTGCCAGGGTCCCGTGATCCAGGGACAACTTCCCCGGGAGAACGCACGGCGCGCCTCAGGCTGGTACAACGTCACTCTGGCCTCTGCTGCCGCAGGCTCGCCCCGCACTCCGTACCCCTCCCTCCCTCCGGCCTGAGTGAGCAGAGCCCCCTAATCAGCTGCTACTTTAACCCCGTCCTGTCTGAGCAAAGAACAGATGCCCTCAGGTGACCTACACGCAGATGCAGGGACAGATCCAAAGCTGAGCCCCAGGAGCTGTGTGAACAAAGAAGAGAAAGGGAAATCTCCCCCAGAAGCCTCAGGAGCAGCGGATTAAATATCCACAATCAACTTGATGTACCCTGCATCTGTGGAATACCTGAATAGCCAAAGAATCATCCCAAAATTGACGCAGTGGAATTTGGATGCAACGATATATATTTTTTCCCCTTATTTTTGTGTTCTGAGTGTGTATGTGTATGCTTCCTTGTGTGATTTTGTTCGTATAGCTTTGCTTTTACCATTTGTCCTAGGGTTCTGTCTGTCCGTTTTTTTTTGTTTTTTGTTTTTTCTCACTTTTCTTATGAGCCGTATGGCTGACAGGGCGTTGGTGCTCTGGTCCGGTGTCAGG
This sequence comes from Grampus griseus, assembly GCF_964374135.1. Classification (NCBI taxonomy): domain Eukaryota; kingdom Metazoa; phylum Chordata; class Mammalia; order Artiodactyla; family Delphinidae; genus Grampus; species Grampus griseus. The sequence goes on from NC_138997.1 coordinate 67,058,571, forward strand.
CCTGTGCCTCTAAGGTGGAGGAGCCAAGTTCTGGACATTGGTCCACCAGACACCTCCCGGCTCCACGTAATATCAAACGGCGAAAGGTCTCCCAGAGATCTCCATCTCAGTGCTAAGACCCAGCACCACTGAACGACCAGCAAGCTACAGTGTTGGCACCCTTTGTGAAACAAGTAAAAAGACAGGAACACAACACCACCCATTAGCAGAGAGGCTGCCTAAAATCATAGGGCTTCCCTGGTGGCGCAGTGGTTGAGAGTCTGCCTGCCAGTGCAGGGGACACGGGTTCGTGCCCTGGTCTGGGAAGATCCCACATGCCGCGGAGTGGCTGGGCCCGTGAGCCATGGCCGCTGAACCTGCGCGTCCAGAGCCTGTGCTCCGCAATGGGAGAGGCCACAACAGTGAGAGCCCTGCATACCACAAAAAACAAACAAACAAAAAAATCATAATAAGGTCACAGACACCTCAAAACAAACCACCAGATGTGGTCCTGTCCACCAGAAAGACAAGATCCCGGCTCATCCATCAGAACACAGACACTAGTCCCCTCCACCAGGGAGCCTACACAACCCACTGAACCAACCTCAGCCACTGGAGGCAGACACCAAAAACAACGGGAACTACGAAGCAGCAGCCTGTGAAAAGGAGACCCCAAACACAGTAAGTTAAGAAAAATGAGAAGACAGAGGAACACACAGCAGATGAAGGAGCAATGTAAAAACCCACCAGACCAAACAAATGAAGAGGAAATAGACAGTCTACCTGAAAAAGGATTCAGAGTAATGATAGTAAAGATGATCCAAAATCTTGGAAATAGAATGGAGAAAATACAAGAAACATTTAACAAGGACCTGGAAGAACTAAAGAGCAAACAGACAATGATGAACAACACAATAAATGAAATTAAAAATTCTCTAGAAGGCATCAATAGCAGAAATAACTGAGCAGAAAAACGGATAAGTGACCTGGAAGATAAAATAGTGGAAATAACTACTGCAGAGCTGAATAAAGAAAAAAGAATGAAAAGAATTGAGGACAGTCTCAGAGACCTCTGGGACAACATTAAATGCACCAACATTTGAATCATAGGGGTCCCAGAAGAAGAGAAAAAGTAAGGGACTGAGAAAATAGACTGAGAAGAGATTATAGTTGAAAACTTCCCTAATATGGCAAAGAAAATAGTTAATCAAGTCCAGGAAGAGCAGAGAGTCTCAAACAGGATAAATCCAAGGAGAAACACGCCAAGACACATATTAATCAAACTATCAAAAATTAAATACAAAGAAAAAATAGTAAAAGCAGCAAGGGAAAAGCAACAAATAACATACAAGGGAATCCCCATAAGGTTAACAGATTATCTTTCAGCAGAAACTCTGCAAGCCAGAAGGGATTGGCAGTATATATTTAAAGTGATGACAGGTAAAAACCTATAACCAAGTTGACTCTACCCAGCAAGGATCTCATTCACATTCGACATAGAAATTAAAATCTTTGCAGACAAGCAAAGGCTAAGAGAATTCAGCACCGCCAAACCACCTTAACAACAAATGCTAAAAGAACTTCTCTAGGAAGGAAAAACAAGAGAAGGAAAAGATCTACAATAAGAAACCCAAAACAATTAAGAAAATGGTTATAGGAACATACATATGGATAATTACCTTAAATGTAAATGGATTAAATGCTCCAGCCAGAAGACATAGACTGGCTGAATGGATACAAAAAAAAGACCCGTATATATGCTGTCTGCAAGAGACCCACTTCAGACTTAGGGACACATACAGACTGAAAGTGAGGGGATGGAAAAAGATACTCCACGCAAATAGAAATCAAAGAAAGCTGGAGTAGCAATACTCATATCAGACAAAATAGACGTTAAAATAAAGACTATTACAAGAGACAAAGAAGGACACTACATAATGATCAAGGGATCGATCCAAGAAGAAGATATAACAATTGTAAATATTGATGCACCCAACATAGGAGCACCTCAATACGTAAGGCAAATGCTAACAGTTATAAAAGGTAAAACTGACAGTAACACAATCATAGTAGCGGACTTTAACACCCCACTTTCAACAACGGACAGATCATCGAAAATGAAAATAAATAAGGAAACACAAGCTTTAAATGATACATTAAACAAGATGGACTTAATTGATATTTATAGGACATTCCATCCAAAAACAACAGAATACACTTTCTTCTCAAGTGCTCATGGAATATTCTCCAGGATAGATCATATCTTGGTCACAAATCAAGCCTTGGTAAATTTAAGAAAATTTATGAAGTATCTTTTCTGACCACAACAACACTATGAGACTAGATATTAATTACATGAAAAAACTGTAAAAAATACAAACCCATGGAAGCTAAACAATACACTACTTAATAACTAAGAGATCACTGAAGAAATCAGAGAGGAAATAAAAAATTCCTAGAAACAAATGACAATGAAAACACGACGACCCAAAACCTATGGGATGCAGCAAAAGCAGTTCTAAGAGGGAAGTTTATAGCAATACAATCCTACCTCAAGAAACAAGAAACATCTCAAAAATAACCTAACCTTACACCCAAAGCAATCAGGGAAAGAAGAACAAAAAACCCTGAAGTTAGCAGAAGGAAAGAAAGCATAAAGATCAGAGCAGAAAAAAATGAAATAGAAATAAAGAAAACAATAGCAAAGATCAATAAAACTAAAACCTAGTTTTTTGAAAAGATAAAAAAAATTGGTGAACCATTAGCCAGACTCATCAAGAAAAAAAGGGAGAAGATTCAAATCAACAGAATTAGAAATGAAAAAGGAGAAGTAAAAGGATCATGAGAGATTACTACAAGCAACTATATGCCAATAAAACAGACAACCTGAAACAAATGGACAAATTCTTAGAAAAGCACAACCTTCCGAAACTGAAACAGGAAGAAATAGGAAATATAAACGGACCAATCACAAGCACTGAAACAGAGACTGTGATTAAAAATCTTCCAACAAACAAAAGCCCAGGACCAAATGGCTTCACAGGCGAATTCTATCAAACATTTAGAGAAGAACTAACACCTATCCTCCTCAAACTCTTCCAAAATAGAGTAGAGGGAGGAACACTCCCAAAGTCATTCTACAAGGCCACCATCACACTGACACCAAAACCAGATAAAGATGTCACAAAAAAAGAAAACTACAGGCCAATATCACTGATGAACATAGATGCAAACATCCTCAACAAAATACTAGCAAACAGAATCCAATAGCACATTAAAAGGATAATACACCATGATCAAGTGGGATTTATCCCAGGAATGCAAGGATTCTTCAATATACGCAATCAATGTGATACACCATATTATCAAATTGAAGGGTAAAAACCATACGATCATCTCAACAGATGCAGAAAAAGCTTCCAATAAAATTCAACACCAATTTATGATAAAAACCCTCCAGAAATTAGGCATAGAAGGAACTTACCTCCACATAATAAAGGCCATATATGACAAACTCACAGCCAACATCGTTCTCAATGGTGAAAAACTGAAACCATTTCCACTAAGATCAGGAACAAGACGAGGTTGCCCATTCTCACCACTATTATTCAACATCATTTTGGAAGTTTTGGCCACAGCAATCAGAGAAGAAAAAGAAATAAAAGGAATACAAATTGGAAAAGAAGAAGTAAAACTGTCCCTGTTTGCAGAAGTCATGATACTATACATAGAGAAACCCTAAGATGCTACCAGAAAACTACCAGAGTTAATCAATGAATTTGGTAAAGTAGCAGGATACAAAATTAATGCACAGGAGTATCTTCCATTTCTAAACACTGATGGAAAATCTGAAAGAGAAATTAAGGAAGCACTCCCATTCACCACTGTGACAAAAAGAATAAAATACCTAGGAATAAAGCTACCCAAGGAGTGAAAAGACCTGTATGCAGAAAATTATCAGACACTGATGAAGGAAATTAAAGATGATCCAAACAGATGGAGACATATACCGTGTTCTCAGATTGGAAGAATCAACATTGTCAAAATGACTATACTACTCAAAGCAATGTACAGATTCAATGCAATCCCTATGAAACTACCAATAGCATTTTTCACAGAGCTAGAACAAAAAATTTCACAATATTTATGGAAACACAAAAGACCCCGAGTAGCCAAAGCAACCTTGAGGAAGAAACATGGGGCTGTAGGAATCAGGCTCCTTGACTTCAGACTACACTATAAATCTACAGTAATCAAGACAGTATGGTACTGGCACAAAAACAGAAATATAGATCAATGGGACAGGATAGGAAGCCCAGAGATAAACCAATGCACATATTGTCACCTAGTTTTGGTAAAGGAGGCAAGAATATACAGTGGAGAAAAGAGAGCCTCTTCAATAAGTGGTGCTGAGAAAACTGGACAGCTACATGTAAAATATTGAAATTAGAACACTCCCTAACACCATACACAAAAATAAACTCAAAATGGATTAAAGACCTAAATGTAAGGCCAGACACTGTAAAACTCTTAGAGGGAAACATAGGCAGAACACTCTATGACATAAATGACAGCAATATCCTTTTTGACCCACCTCCTAGAGAAATGGAAATAAAAACAAAAATAAACAAACGGGACCTAATGAAACTTAAAAGCTTTTGCACAGCAAAGGAAACCATAAACAAGACAAAAAGACAACCCTCAGAATGGGAAAAAATATTTGCAAATGAAGCAACTGCCAAAGGATTAATCTCCAGAATTTACAAGTAGGTCATGAAGCTCAATATCAAAAAAACAAACAACCCAATCCAAAAATGGGCAGAAGACCTAAACACACATTTCTCCAAAGAAGATATACAGATTGCCAACAAACACATGAAAGAATGCTCAATATCACTAATCATTAGAGAAATGCAAATCAAAACTACAATGATGTATCACCTCACACCAGTCAGAATGGCCATCATCAAAATATCTACAAACAATAATGCTGGAGAGGCGATAGAGAAAAGGGAACCCTCTTGCACTGTTGGTGGGAATGTAAATTGATACAGCCACTGTGGAGAACAGTATAGAGGTTCCTTAAAAAAACTACAAATAGAACTACCATATGACCCAGCAATCCCACTACTGGGCATGTACCCTGAGAAAACCATAATTCAAAAAGAGTCATGTACCACAATGTTCACTGCAGCACCATTTACAATAGCCAGGACATGGAAGCAACCTAAGTGTCCATCAAGAGATAAATGAATAAAGAAGATGTGGCACATATATACAGTGGAATATTACTCAGCCATGAAAAGAAACCAAATTGAGTTATTTGTAGTGAGGTGGATGGACCTAGAGTCTGTCATACAGAGTGAAGAAAGTCAGAAAGATAAAAACAAATACCATATGCTAACATGTATATGGATTCTAAAAAAAACAAAAATAGTCATGAAGAACCTAGGGACAAGATGGGAAGAAAGACGCAGACCTACTAGAGAATGGACTTGAGGACACGTGGAGGGGGAAGGGTAAGCTGGGGCTAAGTAAGAGAATGGAATGTACTTATATATACTACCAAATGTAAAATAGCTAGCTAGTGGGAAGCAGCCACATAGCACAGGGAGATCATCTCAGTGCTTTGTGACCACCTAGAGGGGTGGGATAGGGAGGGTGGGAGGGAGACACAAGAGGGATGAGATATGGGGATATATGTATATCTATAGCTGATTCACTTTGTTATAAAGCAGAAACTAACACACCATTGTAAAGCAATTATACTCCAGTAACGATGTTAAAAAACAAAAAAACAAACAAAAATATAACTAAAGTAGTGAAGTGGGAGGAAAAAAATCTGCCTGGGTACATGAAATGGAGAGGAATAGCAGTGTCTAGAAAGCAGGATTCTAGATAAAATAATTGAAGACATGACCCTCGACTGGTTGTGAAGTATAATGACGATGAAAGGAAGGTAATAAAGTGAGAGCACTTAGGATGTGATAGGATTGAGAAGTTGTAAAAAAGGTAGAGAATTCAAAGATTTTAACTCAAAGTTATCAAGTCTGGGTGACCAGACATATGAAAAGATGTTTACTTAACATAAATCAAGAGTAGGACTAATTTTAGTGAGAATTCTGCATAGAGAGAATGCGTGTGTGTCCTGAGATGAGAGAGTCTGTGGTATTTCAAAAAATTAAATAAACAAAACAAAACGGAAGAAGATGAAGAAGACCAATATAATTGGAATTCAGGAAGTTAGGAAGAGAGTAAGAGAGAAAGTGTTAACCACTAAGACTCGAGAAGTAAGCAGAATCTATATAGTAAGGTTTTTAAGTCAGGTTAAATATTTGAAACTTTGTGAACAACAATATGAAGTTCTAAGCACAAAAAAAACAGAATGTGATCAATATTTCTGAAAAATCAATCTGATGTCTAAGTTGATATACAAAAGGAAATTACTAATTAAACCAATTATTTACAGTATACACAGTCTTTCACCATAAATGTGTCACCAATGGAATTATGTCAACATGTCTTCTGTGTAAACAAAATAACTGAAATGGATTGAACATGTTTTTTCCTGAATAATAAAGGAAAAACAGCATAATCCCTGTTTTACAAATTAAAATACACACCTTTCTTCACAGCAATACCATTAACTACTTAGACACTAGTTAGAAGCGTCCCTGATTATTAACAATGAAATACAATTTGTGAAAATAAAATAAAGTGATAGGCAAACTCTCGGATACATCAAAAGATTATTTACTGTGAAGCAGTAATAATATGCTCATCTAAAAAGGAAGCTGCCATAATCCTACCTAATCAAAATCCATTGTGTCTGGCCAGAACACATTAGTTCTGGCATGTCATCACTACTAAGAACTGTGTCTTCAGGTTGGATGGAGAAAGGGGTATATTATTTTGGTGATTATCAAATATTTCTTTATTGTGGAATAATTTCTCAGTTTCTCTTCTCTGCTGCCTTGGATATTTTGATACAAAATCAGAATTTACAGAATATTCAGGTGTTGTTTTAAAAAAAAAAGAACACTCTGATTTGGTCCTAATTGGGTGGAAAGGCAAGCAAAATAAATATCATATCACATATCAATTTTCTAAATAGTCTACACATTTTCCTTTTTGTCCACAAAATGACATTTAAATATATCATAACTTTGCATATCATTTTTAATCTTCTCCTGAACATGATTAAAGATTGTGTAGATTCACATATAAATGTATCACCTATACCTGTAATTCAAATATGCAATTTTTTTACTTTAACCTTTTAAATTAAACTTGTGAAAAACTGTAAAGGTTAAAGTCAGAGTGAACTGATTCCACTTTCACCTTAGTCAAAGTTGAATTTACTGTTATTAAATTACTTAAAAGGAAGTCACAAATATTCTTTTTATAACTGCAAAGCCATTTTTAAGAGTATCTAAGTAAAAATAATAGTAAAATACACTTAAGCTCTCCAAAGGGGAACCATTAAAAGCAAAGGATAATAACAGAAAGCAACATAAGTAACAATTACCAAATCCTATTTTAGTTCTTTTTTCTCTCATGTATTGCAAACATTTTATTTCTCAAATTTTGCTTATACTTTGACTTTATTAAGGATTTTTTGCCATGAAGAAATTTTGTAATGCAGCTTAAATCAACACTTAGCCCTACTGTTGCTTCTGGATATTTTTCAATGCTTAGAAATAAGTGCAATTAAATTCTCCAATGTTTCCTTCTTGTACTTTTTTTAATGGCTCCTATTTTATATTATGATATTCATCTTCACTAATCATGAGGAAAATTCAAATCAAAACCACAGGGAGATATCACCTCATATTTGTCAGGATGGTTACCATCAGAAAAAACAAGAACAACCACAACAGATGTTGGCAAGAATGTGGAGAAACTGGAACCACTGTACACTGTTGTTAGGGATGCAAAATAGCGCAGATGCTATCAAAAACAATACAGAGGTTCCTCAAAAAATTAAACCTAGAACTACCCAGCAATCCTACTTCTGGGTATATATCCAAAAGAATTGAAATTAGGATCCCCAAAGAATATTAGCACTCCCATGTTCATTGCAGCACTATTCACAATAACTAAGATGAAATAACAAAAATGCCCATCGACAGACATATGGATAAAGAAAATGTGCTCTCTATATACAGTGGAATAATATTCAGCCTTAAAAAAGAAGGAAATTCTACAACTATCAACAACATGGATAGACCTTGAGGAATTTATGCTAAGTGAAATAAACCAGTCACAAGTACTATATGATATCACTTACATGAGGTATCTAAAATAGACAGATTCATAAAATCAAAGAGTTGAATGATGGTTGCCAGGGGCTAGAGGGAGGGAAAAGTGGGGTGTTATCAATCGACAGTCATAAAGTTTCGGTTAAGTAAGATGAATAAGCTCTAGAGATCTGCTCTACGATATAGTACCTGTAGTCAACAATAATGTATTGTGCAATTAAAATTTGTTAAGATGATAGATCTCACATTATGTGTCCTTACCACAATGATAATGTCAGAAAGACACTTAGTTCATTGGAAATTTACTGTGGGTAATGACTAAGAATGGGGTGTGGGGGAGGATGACATTTTCTTGTTTTCTTGTGACTATTTCAAAGTTTTCAGCAACACTAATTGAATGACCCACTTTAATCAATGCCACTCATATCACATATTAATCTTCACATTTATCTGGATTTCTGACCTCTATTGTGTTCCATTAATATGGCTTTTTATTTTTGAATCAGTTATACTATTTTAAGTATTTTAACTTTAAAATTTATTTTAACATTTATTAATAATAGCTTTCTGCATAAATCATTTAATTGGCAGATGCTGGTAGTATGTTCAGTTTGAAGGAGAGGTCAAGAAAAAGACTCTATCTGGGTAAATTAAACAAATTTGACTAAAGATTGGTAAAGAAGTCAGCTCAGGGGCAGAAGTATTCTCCAGTGTTGGATGAAGGATAAATCTTTTTGTGTCCCCAGAACAGGAAAACAGTTGTAGATCCTAAATGTGAGTCAGGGAGAGCCAAGTCAGAACTTGAGGAAGCTCAACTATCCCTTCAGGAGCAGACTTACATGCAAGAGGCTTTAGCACCACAGTCCCGCCTGGACATGTGCTAGGGACCCCTGTCACTGGCTGGGGCACTTCTTAACCTTAAACTTACACAGTGCACTGTATGATCCCCACTAGCATGTATAAGCCATGAAGGCAGGAATTGTCTCTTTTGTCCGTTGTTCTACCCCCAGCATCAAGAACTGAGCCTGGCATAGAATAAGAATTCAATAAACAATTGCTGAATGCTGAATAATGAATGGAAAAAATTCTGGAATAAAGCACATAATATACTTTGGCTGGAAACAATTCTTTATCCATCACACTCAACATCTTGTGTTCACACAGTTTGGCTGACCTTGTAACTGTAGAAATGGAACATGTGTCAGTCTTGTCACTGGGAGTTATGCTAATCAGATCTTGGATAAGCTATAAGGCCTATTGTGTATTGCCTGTATTGTTCACCAGTTTCAGAATTTTTTTATTTAGGCAAGGTTTTTTTTCTATAAGAATTTAAAAGATAATCTGCTTTTTTTTTAAAAAAACAAACAAACCAGCATTTGCACTGTATCTTGTTAAATTAATAGATTTTTTTGAGAAAAGTGACACATCTATATTTAGCTGCCCAATCCAATAATAGATAATGCCTTCCCATTTATTAAAGCCCTATTTTATGACCCTAAGTAGCTTTATAATTTGTTTTCACGTATGTCTTGCATACATTTTGTTAACCTTCTTTCTAAGTATTGTATATATTATTTGCCTATTGTAAATGAGATGTTTTCCTTCATTGTATTTTCTCTTGGATTTATTGCTATATAGAAAGATACTTTTATAAGTAAATATTGGGTGCAACTACATTACTGAATGTTCTTATTAATCATAATAACATTCCATTTCACTCTCTTGAGTTGTACAATTGTCATCTGCAATGATAAATATTTTTTCTATTAATACCTTATTTTTTCACAACTAATTGTAGCACTAGTAACTAGAACAATTTTAAATTAATTAACTAAAATTAAACATCCTTTCTCTGTCTTGACTGTGAAATTCTGGTATTTCATTACATAATGCTAAATAAACAAATATATACATACATATATACATATATACTCATATTAAAAAGCAATCCATATATCCCTATTATACTAAGAATTTTTAAATCTAAAACAACTGAAGAAAAATTTTATCCAATTTATGTTTAGCATTTCTAGCAATCACATGATTTTTGTTTTGAATTACCATGGTGAATGATTAACAGATTTCCTAACCATAGAAACACGATTGCATGCCTGCTATGAAACAGATTTACTAGTGATACATTATATTATACATATATACATTATAATATTATAACAGATGATTGAGTTTATATTTTAATAAACTTTCATAAATGTAATTGTTCTGTAGTTGTTTACATGGGAGAATGCATGTATCTGTGCGAATGTACACACATGCTGGTACTGTGCCAGCCATGAAAACGCATCTATCAAATCTCTGACTCTGGGAGCATAATTATCTGACGGCCCCAGTTGCTACATTCTCAAGAATGTAGCATTTGCTCCAGAAGCAAGCATCCCATGGGCTGCTCCCACCAAATAAGGGATACTAAAGTAACTTTGGTCAAAGACTTCCTATGGGTCTTGCTGAACTTCTTTAGAACTGTACTGAAATCTAAGACTCATCCTCCCAACTTATTTTTCCTTCCTTCTCTCCTTTGTAAGGCTCAGACATGGAAGACAGACTCATGGAGCTAGCAGTTACCTTGACTCATTTCCCATTCTCTTTCACAGGCATGCCTCCTAGTAAATCTCTTGCATGTCTAGTCCCATTTTGGTGTCCACTTCTCAGAGGACTCAAACTATCACAAGTGTACCCAGAGTGGTCAGAGAAAAGAGGCTGTTAGATGGGGATTTGAGACTGGCTTACAGTGAACAACAGACTCTAAAATGGGCTGAGTTGGCGTAGATACCATCATGGTCCTTCTGTTAGAATGGGGACCTATGGGAATAAGGTAATAAATGATGTTCTGGACAGAGTCTAGCTCCCAGTGGCCCACTGTGTCTTCAGATGCATACCAGTGGTTATTTCCTCAGACTCCAAGTATATTATTGGAATTGATAAATTTGGCAGTTGAAGTAACTCCCACATTGGGTTCTTGGCCTGTAGGTTAACAGCTATCATAGTAGGAAAGGTCAAGTGAAAAATCTTTGAAACTGAATCCCCTACCTTGCCCAAGGTAACAATTCAAACACAATATCACAGGCTGAAGAGACAACAGAAACTAGTGAAGTGATTAAGGACCTAAAGAAGCAACAAATAGCAGTCTCTACTACATTCAATTCACAAATCTGACCCCTGAAGAAACTGCATCCTGGAGAAAGACTGCAGACTACCTCAGCCCTGATCATAGCTGCTGTGCTAATGTGTTATCATTGCTTAGAACAGATTAATAGGATTATTGATTTAGTAAATGCATTCTTTTTCACTGCAATTAGAAGATAGAATTCATTTACAGGACTTTTTAGGCTTTGCCTCAGGGCTTTTTAAGTCTCCTGTCCTGTGCTATACTTATAGTCTAAAGAGATCTAAACCACCTGAACATTTAAGAAAATGACACACTGACTCATTACATCAGTGACATTACACTTACTGATAAAATTAGCAAGAGGTGGCTAGTATGCTAGTATGCTAAAGACCGTGGTGAGATACATGCACTTCAGAGGGAGATAAATCATATAAATGCTTAAGACCTGTGACTTCTGTAAAGCTTTTAGAGGTCCAATCATCAGGTGCCCTGTCAAAGTAAAAGACAAATTGCTGCATCATTCATTTCTTACCACAATGAAGGAAGCACAGCACTCACTGGCTTCTGGAAGTAATACATTTTACACCTATTGATAAACCAGCCCATATATGGGGTTACATGGAAGGCCCTAGCCTTGAGTGAGTCCCAGAGAAGGAAAGGATTCTGTGACAAATTTAGGCTGTGGTGCAAGAGGCATTATTGTTTGAGTCATTACCATCTGGCAGACACTATGATGTTGGTGGTGTTAAGTGGTGGGAAAAGATGCCATATGGAGCTGTGGCAAGCCCCAGTGGGAGTATCACAATGCAGGTCCATGGGATTCTGGAATAAGGCCATGGCACCTCCAACAGAGAATTATATAGCCTTTGAGAAACCGTTCCTGACCTGTTAATGAGTCCTAGTAGAAATGGAATTCTTGGCCATAAGACACAATGTGACCATACGCCTACAACTGCCATTATAAACTGGGTTAGAAGGAAAAAATGTAAATTCAAAATGAGAAAATATGTGCAAAATTTAATACATACTTCAATATACAATAAAATTCTTATGCTGATATTTCACATACACACAAAAATAAATGTAGGGAGGAGTCCTAAAGGATAACAAGATTGGTTTGAGATCATATGTCTCAGACAATTGTATATAGTATAAAACTATTCATCAATCAGATTTAAATATAAATTTTCACATTTTACTATGATAAGTTAATCTCCTTGGGAAAGAATTACCCGTATTTAAATTCATACAACAGTAATATATACTTCAGATATACAGATCTATATACATATAGATCTATACAATACTTTAGAATTCATTTATAGAGATAGAGTAACTACCTTATAGAAATGCTGACTTAATGAGTCATAAAGTAGCTAGCATATTACAAGTTCTCAAAAAATGTGACTTCTACAACCTTCCTTTGTATAAGTTTGTTTCGATATTGAAAAGTTTTTAAATTAAAATTACGGTTTTATTCAAATGTAATATACAGTTTCATTTTTCAATTTCATTCTCATTATGTTTTTAACTAAAATAAATAACAATCAAGAAAAAAAAAACAACTTCAGGAATAGAACACAGAATTGTGTGAACACCAGGGGAAAAATTTTTTTTTAATTGTAGCTATGCAGTAGATAAAAAAAAAAAAAAAAAAAAAAAAACTCCCCGTTAAGGAAAGTGTTTTCCCTCCTGAGTATGCAGATTTGACAGATTCTTCCATTTAATCATGAAATAATCTCTCAATAGATTTCCTCAGACTCCTAGTTTATATCATTAAGATTGAATTATAAGAAAAAGGAGAGGATCAGTGTATTCCAGAAAAATCTTGAACTGTTTCTTGACGTGAGGCTAATTCCATCAGTGTCACCTCACATACAGAATTTGTTCTTTGTAACAATTCAGGGCAAATATATAGAAGAGCCAGATAACTGGAACTAATGTACTAGAAAAGACCAAGTAAGGGAACACAGGATTGTGTGCCAAGAAGCCATGAGAGCAAGGACTCTTAAGCAGCTTCTGTGTGGGATGCTGACTTGGGATGAAGCTAAAGAGGGTGGTCACAGACATGTGCTAAGGAAATGTCAACACATGATCTCCAGCAAAGTGTAATATTTGGATTTTCACAAAAGGACAGTGTTTCCTCATCATCCTCTCACCTTTGGTTTGGCTAAAAGCCTCTGTGATGGCTTAGAATATTTGGTTAGATTAGTCAACAGAGTCGTTAGTAAGACTTACAGAATGTGTATCAAAGTAGAGGAAATAAAAACACCAGCTGAGCATCAGATCCTCACTTAAAAACTTAAATAAACAAAAAACTTCTCTGATCACTCTGTTGGCAAAATTTAATACATTGTATCTAATGCCACTTCACTTTTTCCCTTTCTTTATGAAGTTAGACTCTGAGTTCTTTGCTGCTTCTTTAAATAATATACCTTATATCCTTTCTTGTCCCTGCAGTCTCACTAAACCCACTCCTGCCCAGCCTGTCAGGACATCAGACCTAAAGACCTACCCATCTTCCCTGATTATTAGCCACCCCTCCTTAATCCCAAACCCAGTGCTACCAGTTTCTAAGTCTTTAGAAAATTATTTGTGGAAACCACTTTATTTTTCAGCTTTTCCTGCTTATTCAGAAATTGCCTCAGGACACTCGGTTACCACTCATTTGGTTACTTAACAGCTTCCAAAAATAGATTGCTGTTGTCTTACTTCCTTTTCTTCCCTTCTAATTATTCATCCACCAGATACTTATTTTGCACCTTTTATTTTCCAAACATTGTTCACATACAATTCTTAGTGTTAAAGTGTTAACTCATATAAAGAAGCTAAGGCAGAGAATGGTGAAGGGGCTTCCGGGAAGATGGCGGAAGGGTAAGACGCGGAGATCACCTTCCTCCCCACAGATACACCAGAAATACATCTACATGTGGAACAACTCCTACAGAACACCTACTGAACGGTGGCAGAAGACCTCAGACCTCCCAAAAGGCAAGAAACCCCCACGTACCTGGGTAGGGCAAAAAAAAAAGAATAAACAGAGACAAAAGGATAGAGAAGGGACCGGCACCAGTGGGAGGGAGCTGTGAAGGAGGAAAAGTTTCCACACAGTAGGAAGCCCCTTCGAGGGCGGAGACTGCGGGTGGCGGAGGGGGAAAGATTCGGAGCCGTGGAGGAGAGCACAGCAACAGGGGTGCGGGGGGCAAAGCGGTGAGATTCCCGCACAGAGGATCAGTGCTGACCGGCACTCACCAGCCCGAGAGGCTTGTCGGCTCCCCCACAGGGGCGGGCGGGGCTGGAAGCTGAGGCTCAGGCTTCGGTCGGAGCGCAGGAAGAGGACTGGGGTTGGCGGCGTGAACACAGCCTGCAGGGGGTTAGTGCGCCACGGCTGGCCGGGAGGGAGTCCGGGGAAAAGTCTGGACCTGCCGAAGAAGCAAGAGATTTTTTCTTCCCTCTTTGTTTCCTGGTGCGCGAGGAGAGGGGATTAAGAATGCTGCTTAAAGGAGGTCCAGAGACGGCTGCGAGCCGCGACTAAAAGCGCGGACCCCAGAGACAGGCATGAGACGCTAAGGCTGCTGCTGCCGCCACCAAGAAGCCTGTGTGCGCGAGCATAGGTCACTGTCCACACCCCGCTTCCGGGGAGCCTGTGCAGCCCGCCACTGCCAGGGTCCCGGGATCCAGGAACAACTACCCCGGAAGAACGCACGGCGCGCCTCAGGCTGGTGCAACGTCACGCCGGCGCCGCAGGCTGCCCCGCACTCCATGCCCCTCCCTCCCCCCCCCCCCCACTGGCCTGAGTGAGCCAGAGCCTCCGAATCGGCGGCTCCTTTAACCCTGTCCTGTCTGAGCGAAGAACAGACGCCCTCAGGCGACCTACACGCACAGGCGGGGCCAAATTCAAAGCTGAGCCCCTGGGAGCTGTGAGAACAAAGAAGAGAAAGGGAAATCTCTCCCAGCAGCCTCAGAAGCAGCGGATTAAAGCTCCACAATCAACTCGATGTACCCTGCATCTGTGGAATACATGAATAGACAACGAATCATCCCAAATTGAGGAGGTGGACTTTGAGAGCAACATTTATGATTTTTTCCCCTTTTCCTCTTTTTGTGAGTGTGTATGTGTATGCTTCTGTGTGAGATTTTGTCTGTATAGCTTTGCTTCCACCATTTGTCCTAGGGTTCTATCCGTCCGTTTTTGTGTTTTTTTCTCTTAATAATTATTTTTTTTATTTTAATAACTTTATTATATTTTATCTTACTTTATTTTATTTTACTTTATCTTCTTCTTTCTTTTTTTTCCCTTCCTTCCCTCCTTCTTTCCTCCCTCCCTCCTTTCTTTATTTCTTTCTTTCTACTTCTACTAATTCTTCCTTTCTACTTTTTCTCCCTTTTATTCTGAGCCGTGTGGATGAAAGGCTCTTGGTGCTGTAGCCAGGAGTCAGTGCTGTGTCTCTGAGGTGGGAGAGCCAACTTCAGGACACTGGTCCACAAGAGACCTCCCAGCTCTACATAATATCAAACGGCGAAAATCTCACAGAGATCTCCATCTCAACACCAGCACCCAGCTTCACTCAACAACCAGCAAGCTACAGTGCTGGACACCCTATGCCAAACAACTAGCAAGACAGGAACACAACCCCACCCATTAGCAGAGAGGCTGCCTAAAATCATAATAAGTCCACAGACACCCCAAAACACACCACCAGATATGGACCCGCTCACCAGAAAGACAAGATCCACCCTCATCCACCAGAACACAGGCACTAGTCCCCTCCACCAGGAAGCCTACACAACCCACTGAACCAATCTTAGCCACTGGGGACAGACACCAAAAACAACGGGAACTACGAACCTGCAGCCTGCAAAAAGGAGACCCCAAACACAGTAAGATAAGCAAAATGAGAAGACAGAAAAACACACAGCAGATGAAGGAGCAAGATAAAAACCCACCAGACCTAACAAATGAAAAGGAAATAGGCAGTCTACCTGAAAAAGAATTCAGAATTAGGATAGTAAAGATGATCCAAAATCTTGGAAATAGAATAGACAAAATGCAAGAAACATTTAACAAGGACCTAGAAGTATTAAAGATGAAACAAACAATGATGAACAACACAATAAATGAAATTAAAAATACTCTAGATGGGATCAATAGCAGAATAACTGAGGCAGAAGAAAGGATAAGTGACCTGGAAGATAAGATAGTGGAAATAACTACTGCAGAGCAGAATAAAGAAAAAAGAATGAAAAGAACTGAGGACAGTCTCAGAGACCTCTGGGACAACATTAAATGCACCAACATTTGAATTATAGGGGTTCCAGAAGAAGAAGAGAAAAAGAAAGGGACTGAGAAAATATTTGAAGAGATTATAGTTGAAAACTTCCCTAATATGGGAAAGGAAATAGTTAAGTCCAGGAAGCACAGAGTCCCATACAGGATAAATCCAAGGAGAAACATGCCAAGACACATATTAATCAAACTGTCAAAAATTAAATACAAAGAAAACATATTAAAAGCAGCAAGGGAAAAACAACAAATAACACACAAGGGAATCCCCATAAGGTTAACAGCTGATCTTTCAGCAGAAACTCTGCAAGCCAGAAGGGACTGGCAGGACATACTTAAAGTGATGAAGGAGAAAAACCTGCAACCAAGATTACTCTACCCAGCAAAGATAATATATTTTGATTGATAGATTGATAGTGAAATGAACAAAGGGGGCTTAAAATTTTAAGACAGAAAAAAATAGAATAATTGAATTTCAGAGATGCAAAGGACATGAGAGAATTTTTTCTAACCTCCTGATTTTATATCCAATAATACTGTGTAATATTGTGTTTTGCTCAAGGAAAGAAGAATGGTAATAACAGGTAAGATGTACTGAGTATTATGCTCCAGGCACTTTGCTAAGCATTTTATTTGCTTAACTTATTTAATTTTCTTAACAACTCTCTGAAGTAAGTGTGTTACCATACCCGTTTTACAGTTCTCATGCTTTCCCAAACCCCACCCATTCCAGGAGAAAACTGAAATATAAAGAGTGTGTTAGTTTGCTAAGGCTGCCTTAACAAAGTACCAAAAACGGAGTGGCTTAAACAACAGAAATATATTGTCTCACAGCTCTGGAGATTAGAAGTTCGAGATCAAGGTGCCAGCAGGATTGGTTCCTTCTGAGGGCTGTGGAGGAGAATCCTCAAGGGACACAGCACCTCTATCTCCCAGCTTCTGTGGGAAGGCAGGAGGCTTACTTTGGTGGGACCGGGTTCCAAGTTGCAAAACTACCTCCTGTCATGAAGATTTGAGAAGTTTGTTTCCTTCTGGATAAAGCCAATTAGCCAACATAGATAGTTACTCCAACTACTAGGGAAAGTTAGTGTGAGCTATGTGTGACAGAAAGTGCTGACAAGTCCTCTTACTTGACTATATATTGTTTATCTTGAAAACATGCATGCGAGGGGTCGTATCTGCTTGGCTGCCTAAGAGTGAGGATTTCTTTCTGTCTTTACAATCTCTTAGTGATCGTCAGGGATGCACATCACATTCTGGTTTAACTCTTATTCAATAATAAAACTTTTTTCCTTTTCTACTACCTTTATGGAGAGGTTCTCTGGGTTGGGAGAAGAGTTTTTAAGTTAATTTCCCCAACAGTATCTCTATGTCCAAGTTTCCCCTTTTTATAAGGACATACTGGTTTAGGGCCCACTCTAACCACCGTACCTTAATTTACATTTTCAATGACCCTATTTCCATGTAAGGTCACATTGTGAGGTACTGGGTAGTAGAACTTCAACATATGATTTGGGCAGGAGTGGGGATAGAATTCAATCCATAACAAAGAGAATAACTAATTTGTCCAAAGCTCAATTAGTAAGTGAAAGAACCAAAGTGCATGAACCATGTATGTCTCATACCCATGCTTTTAAGCACTATATATACTTATTCCAAGTGCTTCTCCACTCTGTAGAAATCCAAAAGCAAAATGACCAAATTTCACATACTGGCAGACTCACTCAAAATAAACTGCAACTCCAGGCTAAAGTGTTCCTACTTGGTATTTTGCTTAAGAAGAAATGCTATTCCTCTATCATTCTTTTACTCTCAAACCCAGAAAGAGCTCTGTCATCAAGAAAAGCAGCTTCAAACCCAAAAACATTTTTAGATCTTTAACATGAATTTAAAATGATAATACATGAAAGTGCTTTAAAAAACAGCAAATGAGTTTTCTTTTCTTTTCATAAAAATAACCACCTGGTAAATTATATATGGGCCCATAATCTTGTGATTATAAATGTAATTTTTACTAGCCCAAGACTTTAATAGGAAGAAGGAAACAAAGGCAATGAGCTCCCTGCTTCCCAGTCACAGACTTTGTTTCAAGTCCCATGATCTTCTCCTTTTACTTCTTCAATTTTTTAAAAGTTCTGCAAACTCTTTCATTACAGCATCTCTGCCATACAAAACCATTTGAACATGAATTATTTCTTATTCTTAATAGGACTTCCAAATGAAAAAATGTGTTTATGGCTTTTATTGTTGCATTTCATCTATTCTCAGGCCAGATTTCACTGCTGGCTTCTTCTTTACTGGTGCAGGAGAAGTTTATTGCATAATTCATAGCCCATTAATGATCTGGCAACCAACAGAACTCTTAAGGCACTGCAAAAATATCCATGTCCACTAAACAGAGAGATTAACTGCACTTGGATGCTGTGAACAACTGTGCAGGGAAAACAGGTAGATCTAGGAGGGACATGCTTAAGCCAAGAAACTAAATTCACAATCCCGTCTTTGTTCAAAGAGAATTTTCGCTTATTTCCTTACTTAGGACAATCCAAAAAACTAATATTGCTCATGCATTACATAAGCACAGAAATATTTACTTGATTATTAACAAATAGCTCTTTATACAAAAACATAAATCTTCTATTTCTGTCTTTGGAAATAAAGTGGTGAGTATGCTCTAATTAATTCTGTCAGTTGGATAGAGTACTATTTATGATATAGCATCAGTAAAGCCCATCAACTGTTCCATATATTTTTTCCTATCCAGTGAGCAAACAGCTTCATGAGGCAGACTTTATATGTTTCAATTTTTAGTTATTTCTTATGTGCCCTCCTTCTAAGTATTTCATTTTTCATAGAAATGGATATAATGATTCTACTGGCTTTCAATAATATTCTTCCTACCCACACAAGTTCATCCTGGCATAGAAGATACAGTCTGCATGAACTATTGGACAATCAGCCTCAGAACACACTCTGTACCACCAGGTCTTACCCTGTTTCTGCAGTAATTTTCTCCAGCTGCGTTGCTGATACAGGTAATATAGCAAGCATTTATAAAATACTTGAAATATTTCTTTTTTGGTTGAAGTCACGTTCAGAGTTTTCTCCAAGTTAACTCTGGGGACCTTTGACATATTGCATACTTTCTAAAATAAGTTATAAGTTTTGGGGTTTTTAAAAAGTAAGTTGGGGAACTTCAATAGAGAAAAAGGAAAGAAAGCTGATAGTTTCAATTATATTCAGACACTTATATAAGCCATACATACAAGGCTTGAAAAGCAAAAAGCCGTGAAGTAATGTCTGAAACAATTTTTTTTTCTAAGTGGGAGCAGCTCTGTGATGTGTAAGTAGCCTTTCTCTTTCATATCTTTAGTTTTACCTTGTAAGTAGCTTCCATATGCATGTCTGTGATGAAAGCATTATAGGGATCTGTCCCAATATTACCTCTCTAGGTTTATGTCATTCATGCCAATTCAAGAAGCCTGTATCCAGACCAGCTTAATTTCCTTATAACCTAAGTATAGACTATTTGTTGTTTTCTCTCAGCTATCTATTGTGGGAATCTCACTAGCTACCACCTAGAATCTCTTCCTTTTGCTTGATGAACTTTTAAATTCCTCAGTACTAAAGCAAAAAGTCTCATCTTCTCCACATTAATAGATTCCTTCTCTGCATTCCTACAGAATAGATTATAATAGGAGGAACTCTGGCGGATACTGTAGGACAATACCCTCATTTAACACAGAAAAGATTCTGAGCTGTATCCTTAACTCATTTTTATGAGTCATGATTTAAGAATACTTCCAAGTCCCTTGAGAATCCTCCAGCAAAAAATGAAATATTATAATTATATTGTAAACTCTTAAACGTCAAAAAATAGTACTTACGTTGCTTTTGTGCAACCAACCAGTCAACCAATAAATATAAAATGGAAATCAACCATGTACAGGTACTATATTAGGTACTGTAGGAAATACAGAGAAATACACGTATGATGTTTCTCCTCTAGGCCCTTGCAAGTTACTTGAAGAATAAAAGAAAAACCACTATAAGGTGTGAAAAGAATTATAAGAGTGAAGGAGGAAGGCCACTCTGGTCTAGAAAAAGCCTTTATAAAGGAGATGAGCTCTAGACTGAATCTTGAATTAGGGGCTAAAAATGGCCAGATAATGAGAAAATAGTATTATCAAAGACATGGAGATGGCAATTTATAAGGTCTGCTCCAAGAACGTAGTTGCTTGAAAGTTAATAAAAACAAGTAGGAAAGAATAGGGTTTAAAAACTTAGCAATCTATTTTACATTTGGTATGTATATATCTTAATGCTGTTCTCTCACTTCTTCCCAGCTTACCCTTCCCCCTCCCTGTGTTCTCAAGTCCATTCTCTATGTCTGTGTCTTTATTCCTGTCCTGCCCCTAGGTTCATCAGAACCTTTTTTTTTTAGATTCCGTATATATGTGTTATCATACGGTATTTGTTTTTCTCTTTCTGACTTACTTCACTCTGTATGACAGACTCTAGGTCCATCCACCTCACTACAAATAACTCAATTTTGTTTCTTTTTATGGCTGAGTAGTATTGCATTGTATATATGTGCCACATCTTCTTTATCCATTCATCTGTCGATGGATACTTAGGTTGCTTCCATGTCCTGTCTATTGTAAATAGTGCTGCAATGAACATTGTGGTACATGACTCTTTTTGAATTATGGTTTTCTCAGGGTATATGCCCAGTAGTGGGATTGCTGGGTCGTATGGTAGTTCTATTTTTAGTTTTTTCAGGAACCTCCATACTGTTCTCCATAGTGGCTCTACCAATTTTTAGCTAGTGGGAAGCAGCTGCATAGCACAGGGAGATCAGCTCAGTGCTTTGTGACCACTTAGAGGGGTGGGATAAGGAGGGTGGGAGGGAGATGCAAGAGGGAGGGGATATGAAGATATACGTATGCATGTAGCTGATTCATTTTGTTATATAGCAGAAACCAACACAACACTGTAAAGCAATTATACTCCAATAAAGACGTTTTTAAAAAGAAAAAGTTAGCCATCAGTTCTATTGTGAAGTGACTTCAATTCCAGTTTCAGAAGCCTAGTCTTAATCTTGAGAATAGAAAATATGATATAGTAAGCAAAACAGTAAGATTTTTGAGCACAGAAATATGGCCAGAAGAAAATAGTGATTTGGGGGGCGGGATTAAACATGTATAAATATCTAGAATGAACTGTTGCACTGAGAGATTGGAAATATGATAATTTATAGTGATAATCCAGAAATAAGATGACAGTGAGGGGAGGAAATGTTAAACAAACAAACAAAAACAATGGTACATGTGAGATGAATGTTCTTGCATGGTATGCATATAATGTGTTTCCCAAACTTTCTCGATGACGGAGTTAATAAATAAACTTCAATTCAGAGGAAGTAGCATCAACAGAGTTTCCTCTGCATTACTTGAAATTGAGCCTACTGTTTACAGAACATTAGAATAGACCTTTGCCCAACAGGAATGTTGTACTTCATCTTCGGAAGGGTTGGGTTTAGCTAATAAGGCTAGAATCCTGGCTTTGGCTTTGGGCACATTGTAGGCACTAAGTTCTTATAGCAGGAATGGCATTTTTCCTTTTGTTTCCTATGCAGTTAAGGTTAGGCATTAAAGCAATAAAGAAAAAAAAATAAAGGAAATGAAAAGGAAGAAATTCAAAAAAGATAAAAGGACGCTTACAGGCAAACACAGCTAAAGAAGGCAGCAATTCCAAAAACTACCAAAGAAATTGCAAATAGCACATGCAGCATCCTTTCTGAGAAAACCAGTTTCCAGTGACAATGGTACTGAATGAGTCAGTGAGGGCAATGTTGCTGTTGGTAGCCTGACAACTAACAGTGCCACCTCTACCAAAGCTTTTGTATCCTTCACAAACACAATACTCAATATAATGATATAATGGAGCCAAAGTGACTTCAGCCATTACTATCAGTAGCAGAACTACTTGAGAAATCTGGTCTCATTATCTCCCAAAGTTTATAGAGCAGTAGCTCTTTAACCTTTAAGCCCCCTTACATTCATAGGGGCTAAGTTGTATAACCATCTTAATAATGAGCCTTTTTCCATGTTTACCAATTGCCCTGGAGCCAAACTTGTGGATTTGGATGATCTTTTCCCTTAGGATAATTAATTACCTAAGATGCATTATATAGATTCCTAATGGGCCTATGCTCTCATTCGCCTAGTGTGATTGAATGCAAAGGTGAAAATGAACAGAGTACTGACTCATTCTAAGTGCTTTATCCTTGACAGTGGTAGGATATTGGAAAGTTGCATAGACTACAAGAGGTTAAGTATAAGTACTCTGAAATCAGTCTAGATCTGGTGCAAATCTTGGTACACAAGCAGGCACTTCACTCTCTCACCATGTATTTTTTAAGTCATTTAGTTGAAATAATAGCAAACTCCATGGTTGTTATGCAGAGTAAATGATATAATGAAAATAGTTCAATTAGCTCATTCCAGAAACAGAATATTTGTTCAATAAATAGGAGGTAGTCTGTTTTCTATAAGAAAATAAAGGAAATAATACTGAACATTGAAATGAAAATTGCAAAAGGTGAATACCTTTAGCTAGAAGAAGACAAATCAGATCACAATAAGGCTACAGAAGTTGATAAAGAGGTGTGCATAGTGCAACTTTCTTACTATTAAAACTGGAAGCTGTGCAACATACAGTCAAAATACTTCATGATTAGGTAAAAAATTATTAGTTATAGTTTGATGTCATTATTTCTTGGTTCCTTTTTTATAATCACACTTACAGAGTAACAAACAATAACACTGTACAATCTAAGACTGTTAGAGTCTTTCTATTTCCTTAGTGTAATTTCAGTTTCTTCTTTCAGGAGTCCAAGGTGTCAATAGACACTCCCATGATTAGTACACAGAGAATCACTTGCATATATAGTCGACACATTTTAAAAACAAAAATGTTAACTTGCTGATATCAGCAGTTTAAGAAGCTACAGCATAGGTTTAATAGAAACCGAAACATACTACAAGTAAGTATGCCTTTAGGTACAGAATCCTCTAATCTCCTATTGAAAGGAATGGGTAGGAAGGAATAGCAGATTTCATCTAAGAGTTTTTCCTTTATACTTAGCCAAGTGTTTAATAAACCTGATAGAAGCTATAATGAACAATGATTGTACAGTTTACGATAGGTATATATTACAAGTGATATAATAGAAATATGCCCAATATCATCTCAAAACCTTAAAAATATATATGACAAAAATATTAAAATAATTCTGATATTGTGCCTTTAAATCATATTCTGCATTCCACTGAGATGATCATAGAAATGCTGAAATAGATTCAAAGCAGCAGGACTGCTCAAAACTCCTAGTTGCAGTATAAAGTAATATAAACATGGACTTGGAGCTCGGCATGCATGGGTCTGAGTCCCAGGCATGCCATTTACTAACTCCATTACCTTACGCAAATAGATGGAAGGCTTTCACCTTGCATCATGTTAACATTGTAACTGATGTTATAAGAACCATTATTATAATTAAAAATGAAACACTAAAGTGATACCATCATGATTATGTAGCATTTTCTATAATTTCTAATCAATTCAGTAGTATATGAAATGTAAATGAGATAATAACTAATATAAATCAACAAAAAGTGCAAGAATACAAGAATCATCAGACATATTAATTGACGACTATAGCCCTCCAAAAGGAATATATATATAATATGTATGTAAATTTGTTATCTGATAAATTTGACAACACTAATCAATCAAAAAGATAAGGTTACTCAATTGGGAAACCTGGTAATATATATAACACTTTTAACCATATATGTTTCAAACGAATTAAAGAGTCAAAAGGAAAAGTATTGAAAGAAGAAAATATAGTAAAGATATTTTTAAATCTCTCAGTCAGAAGGCATTTTTAAGCAAAATGGAATAAAACATGCAGATTAACTAATCCCCGGTTCTGAGTCCCTATGGCAATTTTTGTACCTTTTAATTATATCCCACTGCAATTCTGCAGATGAAGGAAAAACAAAAATAGGTGGATAGCAAAGTAATTAAGCCTACTGGCCCGGAATCACACTTTTGCTATAGCAGTGCAACAATGCTTGGGCAAAGCAAGTAACCTTTCTCTGCCTCAGTTTCTTCAGCTGTAAAATGGAAATAATAATACCTACTGTATAGCTTTGGTTTTGGAATAAAAAAGCACTTATAACAATGCCTGGTAAATTATATATTCTCAGTAAATGCTAGCTATTATTATTATTTTATTACACACTCCCTCACAAAATGACATCCAGAAGAAAATATGATGGTATCATGAAATAATAAACACAAATAAATAAATAAAGAGTGGGGACATGGTAAAGCCAGCAGTGTGACTCAATAGGTATGACAAAATGATCCCTCTTATTATGGTAGGGCTTCAGATTTGGCTGTATACCCTCAGCCAATCCAAAACACAAACATCATTTATACAATTCCTACTACCCACAATATAAAAATTTAAAGTTGCTCTGATGTAGCATTATTTTTTAATCTAAAACCAATCAGGAATTTCTGCCATGAGCATACATTTTGCACCATAAACCCCTTCATCTATAGTTATTTCAACATCAGGCTACTCACGTATGCCCTGTTAAACAGTGATTGCAAGGTACTTGTCATCTAACCATAAGTTTATTTTTCTTGGTGGACTCAAGTGTGTTCCATTTCCTTTGCTTTCACTTACCCTCCATCAGCATTGCTGACCCACCCCAGAGAACCAGCAGGGCTTCTCATTGAACTTGGTGTAAAGTCCAATCCTTCGGCCCGGCACAGAAGGCCCTAATTGTCATTCTTTTTCTCCATTATGACAGCACCCTGTGTGCGGGCCAGTAAGAACTGACTGCCATCCTCTCAATGTTTTATGGTCATTCACTGTTTGGTACCCTTACAAATGCTTAAAAAGTACCTTTTTCATCAGAAATGTTTCTGCTCTGTAACCCAACTAGCTGTCTCAACTTCATGCCTCAAAAATCGAGTTCCCTCCTCTGAAAAGTCTCTTCTGACTTCTTCCAGCTGAGAAAGACACTGCTTTTCTATCTCCCACAGTTCCCTGCATAGATATCTTTTACATCACAGATGTTAGAGACACCACTTAACATGACTTTCCGACAATACCATGTGCTCTTTGCGGGCTGATTTTTCTGTTTCATTTATCTCTACTTGGAAACCCACATGGCATGCTTACTCAATATTTGTCAAAATAATTATTGAGTGAGTAAATGCGTCTGTGTGAGTATGTGAAGTGAATGAAACATAATGTGTGAACAAATGACTGTGTTTCTCTTCCTGATTTGCTCCCAGTAAATTCTCTATTGTTTGATAGATGTCCTGTATTGATAGTACAGATTTGGGGTTCATGTAAAAATTTAAAAATTTTAAGGACACTTGAGTACACCAAGTAAGAAAATGAGATTAAAGCCCCCCCACCACTCTAACTGAGCTAATGGTGAGGCTATTTAAAGGTGAGGCATTTAACACTATGGGATTTTAAACAGAGCCAATTCGACAGTGCTTAATGTGAACAATGTAATTATTTTAGGATGTTGGAGACTAAATTATGAAGAACACATTTTATTAGTCATGAATAAATTGCCAATTCTTTGTTGTTTAGAAATTTACTAAAACCCCCTAGATATTTTTGAATTATGGGACTTGATTTAACTACCAGACATTAATGAGATTAAATAATTCACTAAAAGAGGCAGCTTTTAATTGGCACAATTTCATTTCAGTAATGCCCATGTTTTCTCTAAATTATTTAATATGTGACTTTAACTCCCACGGAACAGCTTATACTTAAATGAATTTGGAACACTACCATTTTGATAGAAGAAAATGTCAACCTTTTATACAAAACTACATACTTGGCCTACTGTATTGTTATGTGTATACATCAGAGCAAGGTCCATGATGATATCCTATATGTATTTAGAAACATAACTATTAGACATTCAAATAGTATACATCTTATTCCTCAGTTTAAAAAAAAAGATAAAAGGCAATCATTTAGTAATTTTAAGTTCATTTAGGCACTAAAGTTAGGACTGGTGCTGAAAAAATGTTGATACTTGGATTGGAGAAATCAGAAGAGCAATCAAAATGGTATAAATGAAGTAGTTAAACAGTTAACACTTTTTGACCTAGTAGTAAATAATTGGTAAAAATTATATTTATAGCTATTAGATTTGGACAGATTGAAAAGTCTGTGTGAAAACTACCTTTAGACATAGTGTAACCACCTAAAACTCCCGTGTAGATAGTCACAATACTTCCCTCATCTTTTGAGACATACCTATAATATTTCAAGAATTCTATCTCTTTTCCCATAAATATTATGACAATTATCAGAAAATGAATCTCAGTTTTGAATACAGATAATTCAGTTCTGCCACTGATTTACTCCTTCTTCCAAAAGCATTTCAATTTCTTAGTATTTAAGTCATTCTATTACATCTCTTGAAGCTATTAACTTCCCTCCAACCCAACTTGAACCTGCCAGCCTGAGCCATCAACTCTCCTGCAAATCACTCTTTAACAGTTTCCCATTTTATTCTGGAGTTTCACTAATACATTCTCTACTAAGAAACCAGAGAAACTTTTAAAATATTTAAATAAGTCAATGTCACTTATCTGCTTAATGACTTCTATGAATTTTCATTGCCATTAGCGTAATATCCAAAAACTTTTTCATGCCCTCCAAGACCTCAGTATTCTGACTCCTCCCTACACCTCCCACCTCAAATGGATGCCACGTTCCCTCTCATGCTCGTTGCCCCAGCAACGTTTCCTCCTCAGTTCCTTAAGATCTTATGATATTTCCTATCAAAGAGTTTTGCCTGCTTTTGCCTAGAATTTTCCTCCTACTCTGTCCTTCACTTGCTAACTCTTACTAACTTTCAGGTCTTACCTTAAATGTCACTTCTTCAGAGACCTCCAGTCTTTTACATACATCTATATTTTGCAATTCTCTTTTACCAATGAATGCACCTCGCTTTAACAATTTCTTACATGTCTGTCTCCCGCATGAGATTTAAAAGTCTGTGATGACAGAAGTCATGTCTGTCTTGTTCGGCATTTTACCCCTTCTCTATAATTAGGCGCTAACAAAATAAAGAGTAGGCACACTCGGCTATCTCTGAGCAGGAGTGGCCCAAACATCAGCTCACCAATTCCACTGAAATTCATTGCACTGGAATGTGATTGTGCTGAATCTAAATCCAAGGTCAGGACAACCAGGAGGCCAGAAGTTTAGGTTAGTGGGTCCCTCACAGGACTCAGTCTAAAACAGAAAAAGCATTAGTGAGCCACGTGCCCCAACAACTTGAGTTAAAACAAACAAACCAAAAAAAGTAGAAGAAGAGAGAATAAAATAATTTTAAGATAAAAATAACTGAGGTTAAAAGTGACAATCAAAATTTTGTGCCTTGAAGTAGAAAACAACCTTAGGCATTACCTGACACAACTTGCCAAATAATGAGGAAATATTCTATCCTATCCCACGCCCCTTTTATCCTTCTAGTGGTGTTCCACCTTCTAAAAAAAACTGTGTTGATGAAACTGCAGGGTAATAAGCCTCATGCAGACAGAGGAATCCCTTGGTGTTTAGAGAAAATGACAGAGGCTAGTAGGGCAGAAGTCCTCCTGGACAGGTGCTCCCTGGCAAGGTGAATGCAAACCTCAGTTCTTCCTCACCTCTGTATTTTACTCTCCCATTTCCTTTCTTTCTTTCATTTTATTTCCCCTCCCTTTATCCATCGTTCCTCCCTAGTTCTCTAGCTCTCTCCTTTATCTCTAATATTGCCCTCTTCCATCATGCTGAATTTTTCTTTAATCAAAGGAAGTTCTTTAATCGAAAAGTGGTTTTTATTTCCATCTTATGGGGCTTCAAAATGCAGAAGACAGAAATAGGAGAAAAATGGTGAATTAGGGGCAGAAAAATACGTGAAGGAAATCTGACCCTCTGCACTCTCTCGTATTCCTCTGTAAATTAGATTCTATGAAAGAATGGTGAGGGGTGGGTGGCAGACAGCAGAGACAGAAGGGGATCAGGAAGTGAAATGTACTTAAACAGCTTCTTTGTGTTCAAGTATAGGCTATCACGGATCATACTGAACACACTGAATGAAAGATAAGAAAAGAAATGAGAGGTAAACTATAATTACGCACATCATAAGATAACATATTTCTTAGTATAAGTATTTAATTTGAAACCTGAATATACCACTTCAGAAAAGGCAGGTCTTTCCTGTAAACAAATTACATTTGAACGGCATGAATAACTAGTTATTGTTTTTAACATTTCACACTCAATATCTTGCACTCATATTTCCAGAGAACTCAAGGGCTGAAGAACCTTCACAGATCAGCAGAGAAAATTGCTTCACCCATCACAGAGATGGCATCTGCTCTGGGGAAGGAACTGGCAGCTTTTTAACAATGTATAATGTCTCATGACATTCTAGTAGGGATTTGAAAGTTGAATTCTGACTGGGCTGTGGCATATCCTCCAAGCTTTGTTACATCACACTCAACAGTTAGTTTCTACCACTTGGATTTTTTTTCTCTGAACATAACTTCTTATAAATAAGGCACCTCGTTACTCTGCCCTTTTGTCAGGTGTCAGAAGCTTTGCTGTTTTATGTTTTGGAAGTATGTCCAGCTGATTCTCCCTTACAAGATGCAAGAAAAATAGAAAAAGAAGTAATTATGAAGACAGGGTCTCCGGACTTGGTTCTATGTTTTTAATGTATAATCTCTTGCAAATCCCTTGAACTCTATCTCAGGTTAATTAGCAAAAGTAGATATTACTGTTTTTATCTACAGGTGATTATCTAGGTACTCATACCATGAAATCTGTGTGTGTCACTTATGTACTGAGAACAATCTTTTATTCAACAGATTTTCATTACAGTGCCATACTCTTCCAAGAACTGGGAATACAGCTGTGAAAAAAATTATATTCTTGTCCTCCTGGAGTTTATATTCAAGTGACGGCAGACAGACAATAAACAAACAAATAATGTGTCAGAATAAGAGAATAAGGAATGCTAATGATGAGAAGAGGCAGTTTTACATAAAGTGATCAAGGCTGTATCTCTGACAAAATGACATTTTAGCAGAAACCTGAAGGCATTAAGACTGTGAGTCATGTTGGTAAGTAGGGAAAAGGTGTTCAATGCAAGGAACAGCAAGGAGGACAGTATTCTTAACCAAGAGAGAACAAAAGAAAAAAGGAGACTATCAGAAGATGAAGTTAGAGAAGTAGAAAGGGGCTGGGCAGTATAAAGCCTGTTGTCCATGGAAGGGTTTGGATAAGGCACAGGTGTGGCAGAGTCTCATTTACACTTTCACAGGGTCACTCTGGCTAAGCATTAGAGAATAGACTAGAAAGCAAGAGGGGAAGAAGGGAGACCAATTTAGAAGACCGTTGCAGAAGCCTTGAGAATAACTCATGGTGTTTTGAATGAGACATAAGTGAGTATATGGAACATAATTCGAGAAGGTAAAATATTCAATGGAAAGCTCAGCAAGTCAAATATAAAAGACAAAGTCAATCCTAAATCACAAAGGAAAGATTTAAAATTTTTCACCTGAGGTAACTATTACAGTGGGAATGTGTAACTTATCTTCAGTATGTAATAGTCTACCAGTTGTTTTTTCAATGGGTGACATTTCTTTGCAATTTAGTGAAAAACGGTATTTTCCCTTTTTCATCTATTGGTAGAGTCCTCGCCTTCAAAAACCAGTTCTTCCTCTTTTTTTTATCACATTATAAATCTAAACACACAAACAGAACATACACACAGAGATAGTGTGTTCAGCATGATCCGTGATAGCCTATACTTGAACACAAAGAAGCTGTTTAAGTACATTTCACTTCCTGATCCCCTTCTGGCTCTGCTGTCTGCCACCCACCCCTCACCATTCTTTCATAGAATCTAATTTACAGAGGAATACGGGAGAGTGCAGAGGGTCAGATTTCCTTCACGTATTTTTCTGCCCCTAATTCACCATTTTTCTCCTATTTCTGTCTTCTGCATTTTGAAGCCCCATAAGATGGAAATAAAAACCACTTTTCGATTAAAGAACTTCCTTTGATTAAAGAAAAATTCAGCATGATGGAAGAGGGCAATATTAGAGATAAAGGAGAGAGCTAGAGAACTAGGGAGGAACGATGGATAAAGGGAGGGGAAATAAAATGAAAGAAAGAAAGGAAATGGGAGAGTAAAATACAGAGGTGAGGAAGAACTGAGGTTTGCAATTCACCTTGCCAGGGAGCACCTGTCCAGGAGGACTTCTGCCCTACTAGCCTCTGTCATTTTCTCTAAACACCAAGGGATTCCTCTGTCTTCATGAGGCTTATTACCCTGCAGTTTCATCAACACAGTTTTTTTTAGAAGGTGGAACACCACCCGAAGGATAAAAGGGGCATGGGATAGGATAGAATATTTCCTCATTATTTGGCAAGTTGTGTCGGGTAATGCCTAAGGTTGTTTTCTACTTCAAGGCACAAAATTTTGATTGTCACTTTTAACCTGAGTTATTTTTATCTTAAAATTATTTTATTCTCTCTTCTTCTGTTTTTTGGGGTTTTTTTGTTTTAACTCAAGTTGTTGGGGCACGTGGCTCACTAATGCTTTTTCTGTTTTAGACTGAGTCCTGTGAGGGACCCACTAACCTAAACTTCTGGCCTCCTCTGGTTGTCCTGACCTTGGATTTAGATTCAGCACAATCACATTCCAGTGCAATGAATTTCAGTGGAATTGGTGAGCTGATGTTTGGGCCACTCCTGCTCAGAGATAGCCGAGTGTGCCTACTCTTTATTTTGTTAGCACCTAATTATAGAGATACACATACCACACACACACACAAAACCACCCTCTCTTTACCATTATGACCAGCAACTTTACTCTTTATAGGAAAATACTTCATGTATTTATGTGGCTAAAAATGTCATAGCATTCTAAGAAGTGCAATGAAGAAGTAGCAAGTTTGTAAAAACACATGTGGCGTTCATGACTAGGCATAGTTACCCGCAAAGTTTGTCCATTCTTTACCCTTATTCATTCATTCATGTGACAGTCATTTTTGATCACCTGTTATGTACCACATGCTTTCAGAGATATAAATAAGTTGAGCACACTGGATGAAAGATAAGAAAAGAACTGAGAGGTAAACTATAATTACATACATCATAAGATAGCATATTTCTTACTATAAGTGTTTAATTTGAAACCTGAATATACCACTTCAGAAAAGTCAGGTCTTTCCTATAAACAAATTGCATTTGAACGACATGAATAACTAGTTATTGTTTTTAACATTTCACACTCAATATCTTGCATTGATATTTCCAGAGAACTTAAGGGCTGAAGAACTTTCGCAGATTAGCAGAGAAAATTGATTCACCAGTCACAGAGATGGCATCTGCTCTGGGGAAGGAGCTGGCAGCTTTTTAACAATGTATAATTAACATCTTGCTGGATTTTTTAATGTTCCAAAGAGATATGTGTCTTCTTTCTTAGAGGTAACAGAGGTAAACCAGGAACACTAGGAAACTGGGAAACACTCAAGAATTATGAACTACTTGTCTTTCCTTCTCCTTCAGTGACAGTTTCTCTTTTTCTCAATTCTCAGGGATCCATTTCAATACATCACATAAAAAGCAGCTTTCTTAACATGGTTTGGGAGGTTAATGAATTTCTTGGATCCAGAAATCCATGAAATTATAAGCAAACTTTAGCATTTAGCATATGTGTTAGAGAACAAACAAACAAAAACCAATGCAAACTAGTTTAAATGAGAAAGGGAATTTCTTAGCTCATGCTACCAAAAAGTCAAAAAGTACAGTTGGCTTCAAGAAACTCTTGTTGCCAAAGCTCAAAAGATATTAGGGCTCTGTCTTCTCCTTACCTCAATACAGATCTCTGAAATGTGGCAGAAATGAGGACTTCTACTTGCCCAAGACTCACATCTTGCCACCTGAAAATCTAAGGGAAAAAGGGCACCCTCCCCACAGAGGGATATAATAATTAATTTTATGTGTCAACTTAACTGGGCTAAGAGATGCCCAAATGGCTGGTAAAACACTGTTTCTGGGTGTATCTGTGAGAGTGTTTCCAGAAGAGATTAGCATTTGAATTAGTACACTGAGTAAAGAAATTAGTTAGCCCTCACCAGTTACAGTGGGCTATCCACCCACTCACTCTGCAATGAACAAAAAAAAGGTAGAGAAAGGAGAATTGGACCTCTCTGCCTGAGTAGGAACATCCATCTTCCTCTGCCCTCAGACATCAATGCTCCTGGTTCTTGGGCATTCCAACTCCCACTGGGACTTACATAATTGGCTCACTTGGTTCTCAGGACTTTGAGTTTGGACTGGAAGTACATCATCAACTCCAAATAAACCACACTTAAATGGGTTCCACCAATGAAGAGGGGGGAGATTTACCCTAAGAAAGAGGGAGTGGTATGGCCACCAAAAGCAGCAGATCAGTCCTAAGTATCTATATGCATATTTATAAGCAGGAGAAGAAAGTGTCGAAAACTTTCTTCAGATTCTGAAAGGAGTCTGTGATGTCCTCTCAAAAGTTTAAATAGCATTGTAATGAGTATAGCGTTATTACCTGGAGGTACAGAGAAAGAGAATCCCCAAGAATGAAAAAGCAGGTATTTTTCAATGGCAATAGGATTTGACCGCCATGAATTTCCTCTTGTCAAATAACCGTAATTTAGCATCAAGGGATTCATTCAAGTTCTTACAGAAATGGAGATCATAAACTTTCAAGAGCCTAAATCATGTGCTGAATAGAAACTCAGTTTCTCGTGAGATGAGTTTGTTTGTTGTCGTTATTTTTCTCCTTGTTTTGACTGGTAGGCCCTACAATCATGACACATGGCGGATAATCACAAAGAGACTGTTTTATCTCCCACTGTCTTTTCAAATTCATTTCGTGTGGTAAGCTCTTCGCCTGCTCTTGGATAAAAACTCAGGCACTGTCATGACCCATGTGATGACTCAGATAATAAGAGCCATCTTACTCCAAATTGTCAAACACAGTGAGACTCAGAAAGTTAGAATGCCTATAATACTAAAACTCTGATCTTCATTTAATTTTTCTGTGAAGTCCTGGCTTCATTTTTATGTCTAAGGATTTTTGATGCACATCCAGCCTGCAACTGTAATAATGTGCATAGATTGTTAAAAAAAAAAAATCCTGAATGGATCCAACATATAACACAACCAGAACACTGAACAAGCAAGACTAATGGAATCCAATCCCAAAGCAACATTTTCTTTTTTCTTCTTTCCTGGCCTTTTACCTTTGTTTGGAAAAGCTTGCTTTTCCTATCCTGGGTAATAGTTGCTTAGTGCTCAAAATTTAGACAATACAAAGTTTCCTTAAAGCAACAAATGCATAGATTTGATTCACTTCTTAGCATATCCAGACTAATATAATAATCCAAGATCCCACTTTCCTTCAAAGTTATAGCTACTTTGCTCCCTGCTAGGGCCCACAGAAGATAGAAAAATAAATGAGCCAAGTAAGAAGGCATATTCAGCTTACTGTTTTCTCCCTGTGTTCCTCCACTATATTGCTAACCATGGTTTCTGAATCCTCCAAAGCTGAAGCATAAGGAGGGAGAGATGTTAATTAGAGAGGCGAACATTTGTACTTGTTACTGTCATAGCTGGTTCTGTATTCTCTGGTCCTGGCTTTTTCTTGCACAGCACATTGGTTGGTCCTGCCCTAGTTGCTACCAACCTCTCACCTGGAGTATTTTTGATTTAGACCGTGCACTCACCTTATCACTTCCTTCTTCCTCAGCCCATCAGAGTCCGGCAATTCATGTCCAACTTTTTTGTGCTGCGTCTGTTTGCTCCTCTAAGCAACCCACTTGGTCAGGACCTGAAATGATTTTACTCAAGTTTGATCTCACCATTGTCCATATCATGTTCAAGTGACGCAGTCACTCGTCTTTAGCCCTCACATGCTCAGGGAATGTAGGCCCATCCTCACAGAGTCACTTCAGCCCTGACCATTTAGGTATCTCAGGTGGATGCAGACACTAATCCATGGTATCCTCTATTCCTGCTCCTCCAATGCACAGGGCGTGTGTCATGTTCTCCCTCTATACTTGGATTAAAGGAGGGGTCAGGGCTTCCCTGGTGGCGCAGTAGTTGAGAGTCCGCCTGCCGATGCAGGGGACACAGGTTCGTGCCCCGGTCTGGGAGGATCCCACATGCTGCGGAGCGGCTGGGCCCGTGAGCCATGGTCGCTGAGCCTGCACGTCCGGAGCCTGTGCTCCGCAACGGGAGAGGCCACAGCAGTGAGAGGCCCGCATACCGCAAAAAAAAAAAAAAAAGGAGGGGCCAATGGTGGAGGCTTTCCAAAGAAATTCTTTCTCAATCTCCAATAATCTGACACTTTATAATACCAATTTTGGCAAGGGATAATATAATTGATTTTCAAATATTTCCTTAATATTTTTGCATTTCGTTCTGGCTCTTCATTTTGTAATATCATCTTTATTTGATTTTGTTGACTCAATCAAATGTTCTACTTTAACAACCTGTTAAAATGTTGTTATTTTTAAATGTATTTCTCATTTTGTGTCTGATAATATAATTCTAAATAAAATGAAGTAGAAAAATGTCTGTATGAATCTATGAATCACAGTGTTTACATATCAATTCCAGTTACAGTGTCCACTTACTCTAAAATTGTTCAACAAGAATGACTATATGTCATGAGTAATTGTTTCAACTTCTCCTTAGGTGGATATATTTGTTCCATGGAGTTAGCCTTTCTCTGGAATATATATGTTTGCTGCTTTCCTCCAAGTCATAATACGGAGTCCATAAATATGTATACACTATCCATTTCATCCTATTCACCTTAAATGAAACTTTCCTGCACATGGATATTGCCCCTCACCTATTGCATATCCCCATGCCCAGAATTAGCCCAGACAACTTTTCTCTTGACTTACTTGCTTCTTCTACCCTCTTATCTCCCCATCTTAGCTCTTGGCAATAACTTTGTTCAAAAGACTATTTGAAGGAACTACCCTGCCTCCCATGGTTATGGATGTGTCCTTTGCCCTCCAGTGACCCACATCCAGGCACCCCTGGGACACTCTTGAAACTCTCATCAGTGCCTAGGCCCATCAGTTAAGAGGGATTCAACACAAAAGGATAACTCTTGTCATCTAATGGCAGTGTTTATGTGTGTTTGTTTTCATGGCAGTATTAATCGCTATCACAAGACAAGGATCTGTTACAATTAGCCATTTACTTGATAGTGTCCATTTGATTATTTATTTTTATCTTGAAAGCAGAGTGCAATTTTTAAAGTGCATCAGTCCCTTCGCTCTCTGACTAAAATAGGGAATGATTTCTTTCTTCTCATTCTATCAGTCAAAGCCTCACAAACAAAGCTTTGATGGATGATCAGCCATGATGAATTAGAATTATGTCATTATTAGAAAATGTCCCATGATCACTTTTCCAAGTGTATATCAATTATAGAGTCTTTGAATTTAGATAGAAGTAGCCAGGAAAACATCTTCCTGTCTCTGCCCTTTATGTAGTACCTTTTGCAGTTAACTCTTTCGTTGCTTTGTCCCTAATGGCTGTGATTTTATCGTATCAACCTAAATAATAGCGTGGGCTTCCTCTAAAGACATTCCTTTTGACAGTCTTCTTAGTCATACTGCTGGATTCCTCCAGCACTTCCTAATAGAGAGCAACCAAGTGAGACCGAAATGGAGAGAACATTTCATTCCAGATTCAAACAATTGTCACTCACACAAGTTGACATTTTGAGTCTCATTATATTGGTTCAAGAACAAGTCATGCACTTACTATACACTGTCTTATAATATTTCACCAATACGCTTCCAGTCTGTATGATACAATAAAATTCCTTGGTATTCTACCTGGCAATATTTCCTCTACTTACAAGTAAGGCAATAAATGAACCACTCACTGAAATATGCTCCTTAGGGAGGCAGCAAAGCACAATGGTGCTTATGGCAGTTGAGCCCTAGGGAAAAGTAAATGAGCTTTAGAATCAAAGAGAATTCCCTGGTGGTCTAGTGGTTAGGACTCCGTGCTTCCACTGCAGGGTGCACGGGTTCGATCCTTGCTTGGGAACTAAGATCCCACATGCTGTGCAGCCAAAAAAAGAAAAAGAGAATCAAAGAGAATTGTGACAAGTTGGATGCTTTTTATGGCTTCTCCTTTGCAAGTTCTCAAAGCACATTTGTTCTATTTTACTTTTCACATTTTTGATATCTGAAAATTAATATACATATATATATGAATGCCCAGTATGGCTGAGAAATTAGATTCAGCCCATTGGAGTTAATGATAAGAAAAGAACTGTTTTTCTTGCAGAACTCAGTATTAATATATACAATAATTTAAAGTTTTTTCAAACTAGGCAGTATGCACACTGTTTTCCTTTGGTAAAGAGGAATGGAATGCAAATTATTGGTCTCTTTTCAGTGCCTAGAGAAAATTATAGAAGAAACAAACAAAAAAAGTTACATTAAATGTGGAAATTTACATAGGAAAGAACAGGCTTTTTATCTGTTTTGATAGAACTTTATTTAACAATATTAGAAGTCTTATTTTTATAATAAGAAAACGTAGAAACTATAAGATAGAATATGTGTAGAAATACTGTGTTTTATCATGATCACAGAGGATAGCTTAATCACCTCAATGCTGTATTCACTCTGTTCAAAAACAAAAAAAAGTCTCATTTGGAGAAATCATATCTTACTTTTTTATTACTATTTTCAAATTTTTATTTTGGAATCAAAATAAAGTTTGATTCTATACTCATGTGGAATTCTCAGTCACATTCTGTAGGCAACTACCCAGCTTCATAATTGCTGAGTAATGAACAGAAGAGAAGAAAACTTCCTTAATATTTTCAGTTAGTGAAATTCACTGGAAGGAATATTCAATTAAAGATGGACAGGACTATATTCTAGCTACAGATCTTTTATGAAACTATTTATTTTCCTTGCAAAAAAACAAGGTGAAGAAATATATAAATGCTCTAAAAAGTGTAAAATGCAACCCAAACATAAAACATCTCAATGACAGAGCTCATTTTAGTCCTTCTGGATTTTTCTAACTTTGACACTATTCATCAGAATGGTTTCAGCGTTTATATTCAATAACAAGAGTAAAGAAAATTAGATGACAGGTGAAATTCAAAAGGAGATACATCCATGCCACATGACTCTTATCTCACTGTGACAACGCTATCACATTAGCTGGTGTGGCAGACAGACTCCAGGGCAGCTGCCTGTGATCTTTGTTTCCTAGTATACACATCCTTGTATAACCTTTACTCCCTGCTCATGGGTGGGGCCTGTCACTCCTTCCTAGCCAACAGAACATGGCAAAGGTGATGAGATGCTACTTCTACGATTGTGTTACTATCTACAAGGCTCTGTCTTGCTAACAGACTCTCTCAAAAGACTCTACTTGTAGGCTTGATGAAGTAAGGAGCCATGTTGGAAAAGACACTTGGCAAGGAACTGTGGGTGGCCTCTATGAATTGTGAGCAACTTCTAGGAGCTGAGCACAGCCTCCAACAGACAGCTAGCAAGAAGCCAGGTCTTGTGGTATATAGTCACAAGAAAAGGAATTCTGTCAACAGCCTTTGTGAGCTTAGAAATGGATTCTTCCTCATCTCAGATAGGAGTGCAGTCTGGTCACATCTTTTTTTTTTAATTTTTTTTTTTTTACATCTTTATTGAAGTATAATAGCTTTACAATGGTGTGTTAGTTTCTGTTTTATAACAAAGTGAATCAGTTATACATATACATATGTTCCCATATCTCTTCCCTCTTGCGTCTCCCTCCCTCCCACCCTCCCTATGCCACCCCTCTAGGTGGTCACAAAGCACCGAGCTGATCTCCCTGTGCTATGCGGCTGCTTCCCACTAGCTATTTATTTTACGTTTGATAGTGTATATGTGTCCATGCCACCCTCTCGCTTTGTCACAGCTTACCCTTCCCCCTCCCCACATCCTCAAGTCCATTCTCTAGTAGGTCTGTGTCTTTATTCCTGTCTTACCCCTAGGTTCTTCATGACATTTTTTTTTTCTTAAATTCCATATATATTTCTAAGAGCCTGAGCAGACATCTCAGCTACTCTGTCACTAGATTCCCAACTCCCAACCCACAGAAAATGTGAAATAATAAAATGTGTGCTGTTTTAAGCTGCTAAGCTTATTATATTTGTTATTCAGTAACAGAAAACTAATATAGTTGGTAAAGGATTCATTATTAACCTGACCTAGCTAGTGACAACTATCGAGCCAGGAGGTTAAATGATCTTTTGATAAGTCACAGCCTGATATTGGTCATCATTCTCTCTGAAATACTGATCGTAAATTTAATACTCCCACATTTGCACTGAATCAGCTGGCTGTACCCTAAAATTTGGAAATCTAAATCAAAAGATTATTTGCCGTTAACAATTATCTACATGTTTCTTCTCACTCTAACTGTAAGAAATATCAAACAATACTGGGTCCAAAGATATATAAATGAGTAAAAATGTGTTTGTAAACTATGTCTAGTTCTTTCATTACAACTGTCTGATTCATCACCAAGAAGGCCTAGAATATCAGATGCTTTTTGTAGCTAAAACAATAAGAATTTGTGCAGACATGCTATAAGCAGAGCATATGTCTACTTTCTAATATCAAAAGGCACCAACTATTTTATTTCCATTTTCCCATTCTGTTCTTCTTTTTTTCCCCATTCTCTTCTATTATTTCCTCAACATTGGAGTCTCTTAATTTCTGATTTAAACGTTCCAAAGTGCAGAATGCAATAATCAATTATCTAACACCAATGGTTACTCTCCTTGCCCAGTGGGCTCTAAGTACTAAAAGGAAATCTGTTAGGTCTTCTCCCCTTATGTGAGGATTCTATGAGATTAAATTCTTAGCTCTAGTGTTAAATGTATTAACAACCATCCAAAACTAAGTGAGCTAATTCTCTGCTTTTCCCAACAGAGAGACACCAAAGAGGACTTTGGATCACTCCATTTGAATGTTTCTATTTAAGTATAGGTGATATAGTGAGCACAAAAATACCCTTTTCTCTAAAAGACCTCCTACCTACCAAGACATGCAGTGCTTTCCTGGGCCACTTCCCCCTACTCTAGTGGAAACTCAAACTATTTTTATATCAGAGTAAGTGCTGGAAATTGTTCAGCTACTATTTTCTAGTGTTTTTTTTTCCCCACCACCACATTATCTCATAGATGTCCAACTAAGTACACAGCCAGAGACTAGAGCATCGTCACTTCTCTGCAAATCTGCAGGTCTCTTTCCGCCCTACATATTCTAGCCACCCTGCCTTCTTGTCACTCTGATTTCTATGTTCTCAATTCAGGGTGACTGCTAGGCTGTGTTTAGGATCTTGCCCCCTCTTCACCTCTCTCTGTAGCAGTCTGGAAACTGCTTTTGGATATGAAGGTGAAGCAATCATAGATTAACCTCATTTTTTACCCCTTTTGTGTAGATCAT
This sequence comes from Grampus griseus, assembly GCF_964374135.1. NCBI lineage: Eukaryota > Metazoa > Chordata > Mammalia > Artiodactyla > Delphinidae > Grampus > Grampus griseus. Next base: position 67,098,871 of record NC_138997.1, read on the forward strand.
TGCCTATTGCCTAATGTTGAAAAACAGTTGTTTCATATATTAGTCCAGTTTTCTGGTTGTATCAAAGGAGTTTGATCTCAAATAGCAAAGGAGTTTGCTATTCTAATGGCAATTAATCTCTTCTTGGCCAATACCAGGAGTCCTCATATCTTTTTCACTCTATCCTTCACAAAATGAAGGATACCATGTGTGACTTGGCATTATCATAGACAGCACCTGTACCACACAATTGAACCCCAAAGAAATGATAAGCTGGAGAGAGAAGTTTTCGCTCTGGCTAAAGTAATTTGGAGGCTCAATGGACAAGAGCAGACATCCTGGGTTTATATCCTGGTGTGCTACCTATTAGCTATGTGACCTTTTGCAAATCATTAAGTGTTCTCTGCCCCAATTTTCCCATATGTCAAACGTGGATAGCAATAATACCTCTCATATGAGTGTTGTGAAGATTCAATTATTTGATACATGCAAAGTGCTTGAAGAGTGCCTAGCATATGTTAATTATTACATATTTATAATTATAATAATTATTATTACTATTATAGCTTGAGGAGATGAGAAAAACGGTGTTGAGAAAAATGGGTGATATGGGTGATATGACTATTTGGTTGGAGAGTAAAAGACAATACTCCTCAATATATGTGAACTATGTATTACCCAGGATGGGTTATATTACCAAGGATGGGTTCTGTGGTCCTACACTAAGGCTAAAGTTCAAAAAAGTGTCCTGAAAGTATGTGCAGTTACAACTAGAGAAGAAAAAAATTTCTTGATAGATATAGAATTAAACACAAAGTCAGAAAATTTTGTGAAATGTTCTTCTCTGATGGCCTTTAAAATTAGGCGGATCCAGGATCCTTTGAATACAAGGGTAAAGTTCTAAATTGTCCTGATAGCAGAGGGTGTTCATTCACCCATGTGTTTGTCTCTTCATTCACCCATGTGTTTGTTTCTTCATTCAATAAAGGGTGATTAGCATCTATTATGGCTTTTGTTTGAGGTCTTAAGATAAAGCATGGGCTTCCCAACCTTGACAAGTTCAGAATGAAGAGGTAAAGGACGATATAAAAACACATAATTTCAAGGCAAATAGATGTCTAGAACCAAAAATAATTGCCTAAGAGTACTTGTAGCCTTAATTTAAGGTTAAAAGATACTGTATTGACAGTTTATTTTAAAAACATCAACTCATATTATTTTCCTATAGAAATCTCAAATAATTAATTTTTTTTAAATGGAAAGGATGTTTTGATTCAATGATAGTGAATGACTAACCATTATATGCCAATAAATACATTTAATAATCAGTTAAAATTTAATCTTCAAATATTCAAAGATTAAAATTAAAGCAAAGATAAACAATGTTTCTCCTCACTTTGGCCTCCCTTTGTAGCTCTCTAAACTCTATGATTTCAAAAAATGAATGATGACTAATTCTAGATACCCCCATGAAGATAATCTTCAGAAAATCCATCTTATTTCATTTGACCTCATGAGGGACTGAAGATAGGTGTGTCAAGTGTAATAGAGAATAAGAAATAAAAAAGATAGCTACCAAGTGGTGACAGATGTGCAATTCTGTGAATACTCTAAAAATCACTTAATTGTACACTTTAAAAGCATGAACTTGGGAGATTGGTTCAGGATGGCGGAATAGAAGGATGTGTGCTCACTCCCGCTTGCAAGAGCACCAGAATCACAACTAACTGCTGAACAATCATTGAAAGGAAGACACTGGAACTCACCAAAAAGATACCCCACATCCAAAGACAAAGGAGAACCTGCAATGAGATGGTAGGAGGGGTGCAGTCACAATAAAATCAAATCACATAATGGCTGGGTGGGTGACTCACAAACTGGAGAACACTTATACCAGAGAAGTCCATCCACTAGAGTGAAGGTTCTCAGCCCCGTGTCAGGCTTCCCAACCTGGGGGTCTGGCAACAGGAGGAGGAATTCCTAGAGAATCAGACTTTGAAGGCTAGTGGGATTTGACTGCAGGACTCGGGGAAACAGAGACTCCACTCTTGGAGGGCACACACAAAGTAGTGTGCACATCAGGACCCAGGGGAAGGAGCAGTGACCCCATAGGAGACTGAACCAGACCTACCTGCTAGTGTTGGAGGGTCTCCTACAGAGGCAGGGGGTGGCTGTGGCTCACCATGGGGACAAGGACACTGGCAGCAGAAGTTCTGGGAAGTACTCCTTGGTGTGAGCCCTCCCAGAGTCCGCCATTAGACCCACCAAAGAGCCAGGTAGGCTCCAGTGCTAGATCGCCTCAGGCCAAACAACCAACATGGAGGGAACCCAGCCCCACACACCAGCAGACAAGCAGGTTAAAGTTTTACTGAGCTCTGCCCACCAGAGCAACACCCAGCTCTACCCACCACAAGTCCCTCCCATCACAAGCCTCTTAGATAGCCTTATCCACCAGAGGGCAGACAGCAAAAGCAAGAAGAAATACAATTCGGCAGCCTGTGGAAGGAAAACCACCTTCAGAGAAAGACAAAATGAAAAGGAAGAGGACTTTGTACCAGATGAAGGAACAAGATAAAATGCCAGAAAAACAACTAAATGAAGTGGAGATAAGCAACCTTCCAGAAAAAGAATTCAGAATAATGATAGTGAAGTTGATCCAGGACTTTGGAAAAAGAATGGAGGCAAAGATCAAGAAGATGCAAGAAATGTTTAACAAAGACCTAGAAGAATCAAACAAACAGAGATGAACAATACAATAACTGAAATGGAAAAAATACACGAGAAGGAAGCAATAGCAGAATAACTGAGGCAGAAGAACAGGTAGGTGACCTGGAAGACAAAATGGTGGAATTCACTGCCATGGAACGGAATAAAGAAAAAAGAATGAAAAGAAATGAAGACAGCCTAAGAGACCTCTGGGACAATATTAAACTCAACAACATTCATATTATAGGGGTCCCAGAAGGAGAAGAGAGAGAGAAAGGATCCAAGAAAATATTTGAAGAGATTATAGACAAAAACTTCCCTAACATGGGAAAGGAAATAGCCACACAAGTCCAGGAAATGGAGAGTATCCCAGGCAGGATAAACCCAAGGAGAAACATGCCGAGACACACAGTAATCAAACTGACAAAAATTAAAGACAAAGAAAAATTATTGAAAGCAACTAGGGAAAAACAACAAATAACAGACAAGGGAACTCCCATGAGGTTAACAGCTGATTTCTCAGCAGAAGCTCTACAAGCCAGAAGGGAGTGGTACGATATATTTAAAGTGATGAAAGGGAATAACCTACAACCAAGATTACTCTACCCGGCAAGGATCTCATTCTGATTGGACAGAGAAATCAAAAGCTTTACAGACAAGCAAAAGCTAAGAGAAAACAGCACCACCAAACCAGCACTACAACAAAGGCTAAAGGAGCTTCTCTAAGTGGGAAACACAAGAGAAAAAAAGGAACTACAAAAACAAACCAATAACAATTAAGAAAATGATAACAGGAACATACATATCGATAATTACCATAAACATGAATGGATTACATGTTCCAACCAAAAGACACAGGCTCGCTGAATGTATACAAAAACAAGACCCATATATATGCTGTATACAAGAGACCCACTTCAGACCTAGGGACACATACAGACTGAAAATGAGGGGATGGAAAAAGATATTCCATGCAAATGGAAATCAAAAGAAAGCTGGAGTAACAATACTCATATCAGATAAAATAGACTTTCATATAAAGAATGTTACAAGAGACAAGGAAGGACACTATGTAATGATCAAGAGATCAATCCACAAAGAAGATATAACAGTTATAAATATATATGCACCCAACATAGGAGCACCTTAATACATAAGGCAAATGCTAACAGCTATAAAACAGGAAATCGACAGTAACACAATAATAGTGGGGGACTTTAACACCTCACTTACACCAATGGACAGATCATCCAGACAGAAAATTAATAAGAAAACACAAACTTTAAATGACACAATAGACCAGATAGATTTAATTGATATTACAGGACATTCCATCCAAAAAACAGCAGATTACACTTTCTTCTACAGTGCTCAGGGAACATTCTCCAGGATAGATCACATCTTGAGTCAAAAATCAAGCCTTGGTAAATTTAAGAAAATTGAAATCATATCAAGCATCTTTTCCTACCACAATGTTATGAAATTAGAAATTAATTATAGTGAAAAAATGTAAGAAACAGAAACAAATGGAGGCTAAAGAATACGTTACTAAATAAGCAACAGATCACTGAAGAAATCAAAGAGGAAATCAAAAAATACCTAGAGACAAATTACAACAAAAACATAACAATCCAAAACATATGGGATGCAGCAAAAGCAGTTCTAAGAGAGAAGTTTATAGCAATACAAGCCTACTTCACAAAACAAGAAAAATCTCAAATAAACAATCTAACCTTCCACCTAAAGGAACTAGAGAAAGAAGAACAAACAAAACCTGAAGTCAGTAGAAGGAAAGAAATCATAAAGATCAGAGCAGAAATAAATGAAGTAGAAACAAAGAAAGCAACAGCAAAGATCAATAAAACTAAAAGCTGGTTCTTTGAGGAGATAAACAAAATTGATAAACCTTTAGCCAGACTCATCAAGAAAAAGTGGGAGAGGATGCAATTAATAAAATTAGAAATTATAAAAGAGAAGTTACAATGGACACCGTAGAAATACAAAGCATCATAAGAGACTACAACAAGCAATTCTACGCCAACATAATGGACAACCTGGAAAAAATGGGCAAGTTCTTAGAAAGGTATAACCTTCCAAGACTGAACCAGGAAGAAATAGAAAATATGAACAGACCAATCACAAGTAATGAAATTGAAACTGTGATTAAAAATCTTCCAACAAACAAAAGTCCAGGACCAGATGGCTTCACAGGTGAATTCTATCAAACATTTAGAGAAGAGCTAACACCCACCTTTCTCAAATTCTTCCAAAAAATTGCAGAGGAAGGAACACTCCCAAACTCATTCTATGAGGCCACCATCACCCTGATACGAAAATCAGACAGAGAGACTACAAAAAAAGAAAATTACAGACCAATATCACTGGTGAACATATATGCAAAAATCCTCAACAAAATAAGAGCAAACAGAATCCAACAACACATTAAAAGGATCATATATCATGATCAAGTGGGATTTATCCCAGGGATGCAAGGATTCTTCAATATATGCACATCAATCAATGTGATACACGATATTAACAAATTGAAGAATAAAATCCATACGATCATCTCAATACATGCAGAAAAAGCTTTTGACAAAATTCAACACCCATGTATGATAAAAACTCTCCAGAAAGTAGGCATAGAGGGAACCTACCTCAACATAATAAAGGCCATATATGACAAACCTACAGCAAACATCATTCTCAATGGTGAAAAACTGAAAGCTTTTCCTCTAAGATCATGAATAAGACAAAGTTGCCCACTCTCACCACTATTATTCAACATAGTTTTGGAAGTTTTAGCCACAGCAATTAGAGAAGAAAAAGAAATAAAAAGAATCCAAATCGGAAAAGAAGAAGTAAAACTGTCACTGTTTACAGATGACAAGATACTATACATAGAGGATCCTAAAGCTGCCACCAGAAAACTACCAGAGATAATCAATGAATTTGGTAAAGTTGCAGGATACAAAATTAATGCACAGAAATCTCTTGCATTCCTATATACTAATGATGAAAAGTCTGAAAGAGAAATTAAGGAAAAACTCCCATTTACCATTGCAACAAAAACAATAAAATACCTAGGAATACCCCTACCTAGGGAGACAAAAGATCTGTATGCAGAAAACTATAAGACACTGATGAAAGAAATTAAAGATGATACCAATAGATGGAGAGATATACCATGTTCTTGGACTGGAAGAATAAATATTGTGAAAATGACTATACTATCCAAAGCAATCTACAGATTCAATGCAATCCCTATCAAATTACCAGTGGCATTTTTTACAGAATTAGAACAAAAAATCTTAAAATTTGTATGGAGATAAAGAAGACCCTGGATAGCCAAAGCAGTCTTGAGGGAAAAAAAGCTGGAGGAATCAGACTCCCTGACTTCAGACTATACTACAAAGCTACAGTAATCAAGACAATATGGTACTGGCAGAAAAACAGAAATATAGATCAATGGAACAAGATAGAAAGCTCAGAGATAAACCCACGCACCTATGGTCAACTAATCTATGACAAAGGAGACAAGGATATACAATGGAGAAAAGACAGTCTCTTCAATAAGTGGTGCTGGGAAAACTGGACAGGTACATGTAAAATAATGAAATTAGAACACTCCTTAACCCCATTCACAAAAAACTCAAAATGGATTCGAGACCTAAATGTAAGACTGGACACTAAAAAACCCTTAGAGGAAAACATAGGAAGAACACTCTTTGTCATAAATCACAGCAAGATGTTTTTTGATCTGCCTCCTAGAGTAATGGAAATAAAAACCAAAATAAGCAAATTTGACCTAAGGAAACTTAAAGCTTTTTTCAAAGCAAAGGAAACTACAAACAAGATGAAAAGACAAACCTCAGAATGGGAGAAAATATTTGCAAACAAATCAACAGACAAAGGATTAATCTCCAAAATACATAAACAGCTCATGCAGCTCAATAACAAAAAAACAACCAAATCCAAAAATGGGCAGAAGACCTAAATAGATATTTCTCCAAAGAAGACATACAGATGGCCAAGAAGCACATGAAAAGCTGCTCAACATCACTAATTATTAGAGAAATGCAAATCAAAACTACAATGAGATATTACCTCACACCAGTCAGAATGGGAATCATCAGAGCTGGAGAGGGTGTGGAGAAAAGGGAACCCTCTTGGACTGTAGGTGGGAATGTAAATTGACACAGCCACTATGGAGAACAGTATGGAGGTTCCTTAAAAAACTAAAAATAGAATTACCATATGAACCAGCAATCCCACTACTGGACATATACCCACAGAAAACCATAATTCAAAAAGACACATGCACCCCAATGTTCACTGCAGCAATATTTACAACAGTCAGGTCATGGAAGCAACCTAAATGCCCATCAACAGATGAATGGATAAAGATGTGGTACACATATACAATGGAATATTACCCAGCCATAAAAAGGAATGAAATTGGGTCATTTGCGGGGATGTGGATAGATCTAGAGACTGTCATACAGAGTGAAGTGAGAAAGAGAAAAACAAACATCATATATTAACGCATATACGTGGAACCTAGAAAAAATGGTACAGATGAACTGATTTGCAGGGCAGAAACTGAGACACAGAAGTAGAGCACAAACATATGGACACCAAGGGGGGAAAGTGGAGGTGGTGGTGGTGGTGGTGGTGGTGATGTGATGAATTGGGAGATTGGGATTGACATGTATACACTGATATGTATAAAATAGATAACTAATAAGAACCTGCTGTATAAAAAATAAAATAAAATTCAAAAATTCACAAAAAAGATAGCTACCATTTTAAAATATTATTATGTGCCAGGAACTGTTCTAGGTACTTGAGATCATTGCCTGCATTTAACTTTCAGTCTTCATCTGAAGTAGCTACTATTACTTTCCATTCTTAGGTATAAGGAAATTGAGTCTCAAGGATGGTAAGTAAATATACGTTATGTGGTTCATAAGTGGTGGAGCTGGGATTTGAAACCAGAGCCATGTGTCTCTAAATCCCTAGCTCTTAACCATAGTATGTGTTGACTTCAGACCTTAATGGCAAATTTGGTCCAAATTGCTGCCGTAAGTAATAAGAAATGTGGCCCTTAAAGGGACTCCTTCCTGTCCCCAAGGTATTAAGGTATAGGTATAATGGAGTGGTTTAAAACAATTATTTAGGAGTTTCATTTACATATCCCATAAAAATTAGTTTCTTTCACTTTATTTCCCCCCATCATTTTCCTCCACCAAGAAGATTTAGCATTCTTGTAGAGGAAGAAAAAAAATCAAGTTACTTCAATAGACAAGATTGATGGGAACTTGGAAAAAAAAATGATTGAAATTCTCAGCTGCTCTCCAGGGTGATTAAATCCTAATTGAGGAAAGGGCCTTGTGTGAAACCTGCAGGCTACAGTAAGATGGTTCTGTGGCCTCCGAAGAAGATACAGTTGCATGTACTGCATTCAGCAATTGCTTTAGGCAGTTCCATATTGAGTGGTTACAGTTCTATAATAGGAAGGGCTGACATTATAATGATTTCTACTCTCCCTAATTATTCTGTGATGTTTGTTGATGTGCATAAGTGATGATATTGAAGCACCATTTAAGAGGGCACAGAGGACCTCTCATTTAAGTGGATGGAACTCAATTTTAGGTGGAGTGCCATTCTACTCCCCTCTTACAATGTATTGTATATCCACCCTTTGAGCTTAAAACCCTCAGGTTGTTATCATTACTTATCAATAGAAAATGACTATTCAGGTGAAGGAATGACAAAGTTCTATTAATATTTAAGCAATAATTTATCATTTGGATTCCCTCCAGAGACAAAATCTTGGAAAAAAATGTTCACAGGTTTTCAGAGAAAGTACTTCCTCATTTTGCAGGTTAGGAAAATGAGGTTTGAGGATTTTAAATGCCTTGCCAAAGACAACATAGGATATAAAGAGCAAAACTGTGTGTTTTGTTTTGTTATTGCATTGTGCTTTTGATTTTTAAGAGAGTATTCTTCATTCTCGAGTCAAATTCACTTAGGAACTTTTCCATGTAGTGAGTAACTAAGATATGCTATATCCATAACTCATCTAATGGATCTTTTTGGATACCAACCATATGACAGTGGTACAAAAACCAAATGCCATTCCTGGGAGCTTATAATTGAGTGGTGAAGAAAAACACTGAACAGACAATTGTAACTAAGATTTGGGAAACTGATTTCATTCTTATATGCAATATGGACAGAAATTGAGAGAGAAGCATATCATTATCTTTTATCAGATGCTTTTTGAGTTTGGAAAAGCAGAAAGAAAAGGAGAAAAATCATTGGTGGACAATCTGAGGAAACACTGCAAATCAAAAGTTTCATTAAATGATCAACTCGTGTCCTAAAGAGTCTGACTCCATTTTTGATGTTTGGCTTCTGACAGCTTTCAGGACCCACCCCTCCTTTATCCCTTCTTGCCCTGTGTAAGGAAGTCTGGTGTTCCTTCCTGTGGCACCCAGAGGTAAGATCAAACCATGCAAACCCTCATCCACACGTGAGAATGTTCCCTTCAGCCCTATCCCTTAACCACAATACAAACCAAAGCCATCACCTCCACATAGCTCAAGGCATTCCAGACAAGCGTATGTACCTGCCCTGCCCATAGTATTTATTTGGGACACTCTAGAGAAAGAAACATACAAATATGAGCAGGCCAGAGAGGACCTCCTGAAATATACCTAGTAACCACACACACACACACACACACACACACACACACACACACACACACACTTGTAAGGACCTTGATATCAGGGAAGGAAACAAAAATTGAAAGAGATCTGCTATTTGATCCATTGGAAATCCAAAGTTTATTCTATTAAATGGATGGAGGAAAATTCTTTTGAAACCACATTTCCAGGTCATTAGGGTTTCAAGTCCGTGTTCTACTGAACCTTATTCTATTAACACATTGGGAATGCAGTCTTAGAGATGATGGGCCTTACAGTTCTCACTCTGTAGCAAAGTGTCATTGAGACCATGAGCTATACTTTCATCAACTACTTGTTTACACGTAAAATTCTTTGATTACATACAGAGTGTGTATATATGAGTTTTTTTTTTCCATTTTGTCCGTTTAAATAGGACTTACATTAAAAATCAGCAAGGTGGGAGGGTTTTCCAGCGTGGACGGTAGGCGACGTTTTGTAAACTCGGGTGTGTTTACCGGTGGTGAGCTTCGCAGCCCTGGGCCGGCGTGAGGTCAGGGAGCCAGGAGGGCGCTATGCTGGCTGCTCTGAGGGGGGTCTGAGGCTCGGTGTGGGTGCCATCCGCCCTGACTCTGTCTCGGGGCTGGGACAGGGGCCACCGGGCCTGGGCCCCTGCTTCGCCCACAGACTGTGCTGGGAGGGCTGCACTGATGGGTCCGATTCAGGTTCCACATTCAGCAGAACCACTTACGAACCCTGCACCAGGCTCTGTGACCTTTGAGGACGTGGCTGTGTACTTTTTCCCAGGAGGAATGGAAGCTTCTTGATGAGGCCCAGAGACTCCTGTACCGTGATGTGATCCTGGAGACCTTTGCCACTTGTTGCGTCATTGGTTAGACAGTGACCACATCTCTATTACTGCTTCCTTGTCGGCTGTGCTGTGGTTGCCAAGGCTGAGACCTTCACCTTTTAGGTCCCATGTTGTTTTCCAACTGGAGCTGGGAGGTGAACCCTGGGTATGTGACAGAGTGGACATGACTCCAGGCACAGCTAGAGAGACCCAAAGTGGGACCTGCCTTGGTGATTGGCATCAGGAGGAAGAAGTGGTATCATGGCTGGGTTCAGATCATATCAGGAACATGTCCTGTGCCCCACAATGTTTTAGGGCCAAGGACAGTGACTGTGTGCCTCACTTCTATCTTTCCTACCCATTCTTCATACTTTGCTCATTCTGTCATTTCAACTCTGAATTCGAACCCAGGATTATCCCTCACCTGTCTGTCTTCCACTCTTTAGTGGTCTTCTCCATCCTCACTCTCATGTGCTCTCCAATATTGGCCTACATTAACGTGTCATGAATTCCCCACCTATCCTTAAAATAGTCCTTGAACATAGCTACTCAGTGACAGTCAGATTTTCCTGTGCCTGGACACACCTTTCCACACAGCACACGTGTCACCAGCAGCCAAGGCCCTGGTGAAAACCATTCCCAGAGGAGTGAGTTGTGGGCCCCAGCTCCTCTGTGTGTTCCACCCCCTCCTGTGTCTTTCACCTGGGTGTTGGCATAGAGCAGAGGATGAGGAGACACTTTCTGAGCAGAAAGTTTCTGTAGAAGTGCCACCAATAAATACTTCAAAGACAGACTTGTCCACCCTGCAGTCCTATTCCTGGCAGAGGTTTCTGCCTGTACTTAGAAGGTGGTTTGCATCTAGCTGAGGACCTTGGCACAAACCCTGGTCAGAAACTGTGTGGGGCAGGTGTGAACTTTCACCAGCACAGTGAAGAGAAACTCTTTAGAAGAGACATGGGTAAGACCTTTATGAAGAGCCACACAGTCCGTGCATGCAAGAAATCTTTCACATGCCAGGAGTTTGGGAAGGATTTCCCTGGTACCTCTGGCCTTCTCCAGCACCAGGTCACTCCACAAAAGGACACCGAGTGTACGGAGGCCTCTCACAATGGACAAAGGCAGTATAAGTGCCATGAATGTGGGAAAGCCTTCTGCCAGAAGTCCAGGCTTGGACTCAGCACCAGAGTACACATTGGAGAGAGGCCTTATGAATGCTGCAAATGTGGGAAAACCTTCACCTGTAAACCCATACTATTTAAGCACCAGAGAATCCACAATGGAGAAAGGTCTATGGGTGCAGTGAATGTGGTAAAGTCTTTAGATGCAACTCCAGCCTCATTACTCATAGAAGAATTCACACAGGGGAAAGGCCTTATGAGTGTAGAGAATGTGGGAAGTTCTTTAGCCAAAGCTCTCAACTTATTGTGCACCCGAGAATTCACAATGGAGTCAAGCCTTATGAGTGCAGTGAATGTGGGAAAACCTTCACCACTAAAAGCAAACTTGTTCAGCACCAGAGAGTCCACATGGGATAAAGGTCTTATGAATGTGAAGAATGCAGGAGAGCCTTCAGCTGTAAACACATGCTTGTTCAGCACCAGAGAATCCACACTGGGGAGAGGCCCTATGAGTGCAGTGAATGTGGGAATGTCTTTAGATACATCTCCAGTCTCATTAAACATAGAAGAATTCACACCAGGGAAAGGCCTTATGAGTGTAGTGAATGTGGAAAGTTATTTAGGCGAAGCTCCCACCTTAAAGTCCATCAGAGAATTCACACTGTAGCAAAGACTTATGAGTGCAGTGAATGTGGGAACCATTTTAGCCAAAACTCTAGTCTCATTTCACACCAGTGAGTTCACACTGGAGCAAAGGCTTATAAGTGTAGTGAATGTGGGAAACGTTTTAGCCAAAGCTCTACTCTTATTAAGCACCAGAGTTCACAATGGAGAAAAACCACGAGTGCACTAAATGTGAAGAATTCTTTAGCCAAAGCACCCAGCTTACTCAACGCCACAAATTTCACATCACAGAAAGGCCTCAGCAGTGCAGTCAATGTGGAAACATTTTCTGTCAAAGGTCTGCTCTGACTGAGCACCAGAAACTTAACAGCCCAGACAGACACTATGAGCGCAGTGAATGTAAGAAAGCTTTCAGCTGAAGGTCTAACCTCATTCATCACCAGAAAGTTCATACTGGAGAAAGGCCTTCAAATGAGACGAGGAGAGCAGTGAATGAGCTGTCTCCTTAGTTAATACATCATACTCAATAGGCTCTGTGAGGGAGTCATCAGCTGGAAGTTGAATGCCATACATCTGAACAGCCTTAGTGTGCAGATTGCCCATGAGTACCAGGTTCGTAGGAAGCTTTTAAGGAGCTATGCTGTACTTTCTGACTTAATGTCACTGTGCGTTTCTTACCTCTCCCAAGTGGCAGATCCCCATACTTGGCACCAGTCACCTCAGTATGATCAGGATAGGTAGACCTTTGTGCCCTCTTATCCCCTTAGAAATGCATCAATAGCCTGAGCACTTGGGTGTTGCCATTCTTTTTTGGTCCTGTCAGGACCAAAGCAGCTTTGACCATGGGAATCCAGTCTGGGTTCTGCTGGTGGCTCACAGAGCTTCAACTTCTTTGATGGCATTGTCTCATATCGTGCTCAGGATAGGTTTTTCTAGGTCCAAGTCACTCTGTTTGGGAATATCTGCCTCAGTTTGCTCTGCTCTATACCATAATAAAGACTATTATTTAAGCCACCTTTCATCTTGGGGTTTGTTCACTGTCAGACTGGTGTTGAGAACCAAATTGGACTGTCAGGATGATGACGTGCAGGTTTTGTGAGTGTTCCAAACTTTGTATACCTCAGTGAGAATAGCATCTGGAAGAGAATAGTTTTCACTCCAGTTTCGGTCCAATTTGTTGTCCAAGGCCACCTAGGGTAGACTGCAGGGCTCTGTGGGACTAATGTTGAGTCCTGAATGTCAGGATTTTTGGTGGGTCCTGAGGTCACCCTGAGATGAGGACAGTTGTGAGAACCACCGGTGATTTTTGGAGCAGCATGAATGGTTCTCCTTTTCACATGGGATGTCACATCATGCCCCCAGTATTGTTCAAGAGAAGAAATTCTCTAGGTCCAGCCGGAAAAGAGCCCTGTGCCATAATGTGCACAAAGTGGTAGGTGTGTTCCTGTTCCTCACAAGTACTTGGTTGGTATGGTCTGTATTTTGCATATCAGGTGGGAACGATATTTCATACAGAAACACTCATGGAATTAATCGGGAGTGAGAGACAAACAAGAAGGGATGAGCCTTTTCTAAAGTTTCATCCACAAATGTTCCAGTGACTGTGACTGTTTAGGATAAGGTTTTTGAAGAAATTCTCAGGAGTTCCAGAGCTGTTTCTCTCCTCCTGAGCCCCCAGTCAGTGTCAGACTGAATAATGTAAAGGTTTTAGGAATCACGTAGCATCTGCAAATAGTTTATCTCAAGGCCATTGCTGCACAGTGAAAACAATGGGGAATGAGAGTGGAAATCGTGTAGTTCAGGCATGTGAATTTTAGGACCCAGGCAGATTCCCTGGATAACTTAAGTGGAAATACCTTTCACTGCTCACCAGTCTTCACTGCTACTGCTACAGATTCCCTCCCATGGGCAAGGAGAGGTGATGGGGTTAATGTGTGGTTGCCAGAGTTCTATTGAAAATGAGATTTAGCAAAGAGATTAAGATTTTTATGTGAAGTCAATTTCTATTGAAATTTAATTAGCTATATAGTTGGTATGCACTGAACAGAACATACCTAAAATGCACAGCTTGGTAAGTTTTAATACTTGTAAAGCCATGGAACCATCATCATAACAAACATCCATCACTGCCATATCTACCTTCTGACATCTCTCCCAGGACTTTCAGGAAATTACTATTGACTGACTTTTCTCTCCATTTAATTAGTTAGTGTTTTCTAGACTTTTATATCATTGGAGACTTAATGTGCTTGTCTTCTTTTATCTCCAGGCATAGTTACTTTGAGAATCATCTAAGTTGCTGATGTGAATAATTCACTATTTTCCTGATAAATATACGGTTTGGATATACCATTATTTCACTGGTATTCATCTGTTAAAGGATGGTGTTTTGTGGTTTCCAGTTTGCCTCTCACAGATAAACTTACTATGAACATGTACATAAAATCCTTTACATGAACATATGGTTTCATATTCTAAAATGAATGACTGTACTCAAATGCATTCCCATCGACAGTATGGGAGCATTCCAGTTCCCCTGTGTTCCTCACAAATACTTGGTTGGTATGGTCAGTATTTTGAATATTTCCTGTTTTAAAAGCGTGGAGACGTATCTTATTGTCTGCCTACAGGTGCTAAGTATATAACCATGAAAGACAAGGCCCATGCATTTAGGAGTTTATGATTAGCTGTATGTAAACTAGCTAGACCCAAGGTGTTATTCCCCCTTAGATGTTATTAGTGCAGCAAGGTTGGTTCTACTAAGCTTACCCATTTGGCCCTAGTTTTGCAAATTAGGCAACCCTCATAAGTTGCATCTGTGACCATCCCATCACTGGGTCTTGGAGTCACATTTCATCCACTCATATAGATGCTTGTTTACAAGATATTAATTGCTTTAAATGGAGTAAGAGTGTAAAAGAAAAACTTATATTTGCCTAGTATGTCAGAAGAGACTTCATGAGAGTTGAATTTGAGGTAGATGAGTTTATCAAGAAAGCAATGTTGCTGGAATATGATGCTGAAATGAGAGAGGAGTAGAAATTTGTAGTTAGATTTTCAGTCAGTATATAATTTATTCTTTAGCATGGATGAATGGGAACCACTGAATAATTCTGAGCAAGTAGGTGACATAGTTTGATTTACATATGTGAAAGAACATTTTCATGGCATATGTGAAGAATTTATTAGAAAGCAACAAAGATATTCTAATAGTCAAGCATTCCCGTAATGCTTTATGTGTAGACTTCTCTATGCTTATTTCTGCATATCACAGTACTAGAAAAGAACATGGAGGAGGTACTGATAACTTGATACAAAAATGGTAGCATATTAAAACAAGGCAAACTATTTATTTAAATTAGAATGTAATTGGCTTATATCTGTCTACAGATTTCCTTCTAATATGCCAAGTATTCCTTTAGAAATAACAATTCTATAAGCTACCTACCTTTCTCTCCATTTTATGGATAAAGAAACTGAGACTGAAGAAGTTAAGTCATGTAATAAATAACAAAGCTGGGATTTGAAGCTAGCTTTATCAGATATGACTAACATCAAATTCCTTATGCTTCTCACAGCTCACCTGATTTAGGCCTGCACTATACCCTGCTGCCGGCCAAATACTACCACACTCATGAATTTTCTTATCTAGACATGAAAGCTTCTAGATCAGGTTCCTAATGGCTAAGCTGACAGATTTGATGGATTGATGAACTTAATAAAAAGGAGAAATGGTAAAAATATAATTACCAACCATTTTTCAGGCATTCATTGATGGTGGTGCATGATTTGTTTTTTTGAGGTAAGAACAATTAAACCCCCAGAGACTATAGAAACAAGGTCTGTAAATATGGCTATGCTTGGTTAAATGGATTTTGTTAAAAAAAAAACATCAAAAACAACAAGCAGGCTGAGAACCCAGAGAAGAAACAATTACATACACATACACAAAAAAGTCTAATTTCATGTTGAAGTTTGGTAAATGCTTTGAAATTGAGTGCTTTTCACTTGCTTCAAATCACTACCCTAGAGGTCAAGTACTGACTATTGGAAATATAGTGAAACATCATCATGTACCTGTATTGTTTGGTACAGTGTGTTTTTGTTTTGAGAATGAGGCAACCTGGTGGGAACTTTCTTTTAAAAATTAGGCATTGTAAACTCTTCACTTGTATCTTTTCTTATTCCTGTCAGCAGCATGATTTCATCAGTTAGGAAAATGATAAGTGGACTCCTATTGAGTTCAACAAGAATTCACACTGCGCTACTGGATGTTAGCAGTGTTTTATAAATTATTTTGAGGAGTATTATAACACTGTTACCCCCCAAAAAATATAAATTATTTTTATTTTGCACAAGAAAGGTATACAGATAAAAGAGATGCTTTTCTCTCATATGATAACTTGTAGAACTCTATTTCATGATATATAGATAGGTGACATTTGGGTGCCACAGAAAGATTTATCTAGAATATATTAGGAATTAATGATCTTTTACTCTTAAAAAGGAAAAATTTGCCTAGGAAACAGAGGGATGAGATTCATGCTCAGGATACAAATAAACGTTTCTTTAGCATTCACAGAATAATCATGTAAACAACAAATATGTATGGAGTATCTATTATAGGCAATATACTAACAGTGTTTTATGTTAGATAGTAAATAGATTATTTTTAAGTGAATAATTTCTCTCAGGAACTTACCTTGTAATTCAAACATGAAAGATGTGTGTCACTCATTGTCACTCACCCTTCCTGACCCTAGGCAATCTTGACTTATCAAAGACACTCTACCTGAGCCCTGACTAAGCCACTTAAACTACCGCAACACTTTAATTCTTCTTGGCCTCAAATGAATCTATTAGTTGGATGACAAGTTGAAATCTATTACCCAATCCTGGTGAGTATGTTGAAGATAAGCAGAAAAGAATAGGAGACCTATATTTGAGGGTTATCTCTTCTGTAAAACACACAGAGGTTGAGTTTGGATAAAGTTAAAGGAATATATTCTAGATGCAGTTGGGACACAAGTAAACAGACGCAGGAGAAAACTGGCTTAATTCAATATCATCATTTAGCTAGTCAACAATCAAAGCAAAATAGAAACTGGTAAGCTTCCCCTCAAGTTCAAATAAAACACCATGTTTAATACTTAACACAGTTTCCTAAATAGTGCTCCACGGAACATTAGCACTGTGGAATGCTCCATGAGAAGAGCTATTAATCAATTAAGCTAAGGGAACCATGCATATTACTTACTTATACATTACTTACATTCAGCTAATAATTACTGAGCGCTTATTTGGTTCCCAAGTACCTTTTCAGGTACTGAAGATCTAACAGTAAAAAACTTAAAATCGGGCTTGCCTGGTGGCGCAGTGGTTGAGAGTCCGCCTGCCGGTGGCGGGGACACGGGTTTGTGCCCCGGTCCGGGAAGATCCCACATGCCGCGGAGTGGCTGGGTGCGTGAGCCATGGCCGCTGAGCCTGCGCGTCCGGAGCCTGTGCTCCGCAGCAGGAGAGGCCACAACAGTGAGAGGCCCACGTACCGCAAAAAAAAAAAAACCTTAAAATCCCTAATTGGGGTATGTTGTAAATAAATTATATATATTTTATATATATATAAAATATACATATATAAAATTTCAGATGATGATTAATGCTATTTTAAAAAAGCAGATGAGATTGATGAGTGAAATTTTTATTTTAATAAAAGATATTTAAGAAAGATCTTTTTCAGAAGATGACCTATGAGTATAGAATTGAAAGGAATTTGAAAGCAAAATGCAGACATCTAGGGAGAGGGTATATTGGACAGAGGGTAAACCAGTTGTAAGGCTCTGAGTTGACAGAGTAGTTGGTGTATTCAAGGCACCATAAGGATGCCATAGAAAGCATGATGAGATTAACAAAGCTGGGTCAAGTAGAAGACAAGTCATTTTAGAAACTTTGGACTTCTGCTATTCAATTTGGGAAAACCATGAGGGTTTTGAGCAGAGAACAGACGAGATCTGACATATGTTTTAAATGGGACAATAGAAGCCATGTGGAGAATATACTATAGAAGCAAAAAGCGTAAGAGGCAGGGAACTAGTTTATTTTAATATTTTAATATTTAATTTTAATATTATTGGCAAGAAATTATGGTGGTTTAACTCAAGGTGTTCAGAATGAATGAGGTAAAGAGTGTTCAGATTCTGGATCTGTCTTGATGAAAGTCATTAGACTTGGTAGTACAGTATTTGTGGGGTTCAAAAGGAACAGAAGAGTCAAGGATAACTCCAAGTTCACTGGTCTGGACAAGCAGAATAATTCATTGTATTATGGTAAAAAGCACTCTGCAGTCTAACTGCCCACTAACCTTAGAGCTTTCTCTCACTAACTGGAATACTGGACAAGCCATTTGAGTTCTCCATGCCTCGTCTCCCCATTGATAAAATGAGCATGGTAATAGTAACTACCTCACAGGGTAATTATGAGGGTTAGATGAGTTAGTAGTTAATAAATCACTTAGAATAGTGTCTGGAACATAGTATGCCCCATCTAAGTGTTTGTTGAAATATAACTGAGAGGAGGACACTGGAGTGAGAAGCAGTTCTGAGATGAAGGAAGTCGAGAATTTAGTCTAGTTTAAAATAGCTATTAGATATGTAAGGGAAGAAGATGTGTAAGTAGATGGATATATTAATCTAAGGCTTCCAGATAGTTATTTGATAGTTATCAGTATATAGATGCCTGGACAGGAGCCTGGACAAGATCCCTTAAGGAGAGAGAGCAGATAGGTAAGAAGATAGAGGAATGAGTTCCGAATCATCCCAACTTTGAAGAACACAGATTTTAGGGCTTGGAAGAAAGGAAAAACCAGGGTGGCAGGAGGAGAAATGAAATAGGTTTTGGAAGCTAAGCAAAGAAAATATTTCTAGAAAAAGAAAGTACATTTACATTAAAAAAGACATTTTACAAAATACAATCCCCATTCATATTAAAAATTCTTAAATATAGGAATTGCTGGTCACTACCTTAGTATAATGAACTGTATAACAAAATGTATATACATCAATTTAAGAACTAGAATCTTACATAAAAGGGAAAATTTTATTTTTATGTTTGCCACTTAAAATAGCATAAACAGAATTGAGAAAGTAGCACTGACATATATACACTACCATGTGTAAAACAGCTAGTGGTAAGCTGTGGTTTAGCATAGGGAGATCAGCTTGGTGCTTTGTGACCACCTAAAGAGGTAGGATGGGGAGGGTGGGAGGGAAGTTCATGAGGGAGGGGATAGAGGTATACATATAGCTGATTCACTTTGTTGTACAGCAGAAACTAACACAACATTGTAAAGCAATTATAATCAATACAGATATAAAAAAATTTAAAATTTTAAAAAATAGCATAAACAATGTCCAAAACTGATAAAACCATAAAACATTCCTGAAAGGCATATATTTAGACTTGAATAAATAAATAAATAACATGATATTCTTGGATAGGAAGACTGAACATCATAAAGACATTGGTTTTCTCTATGCTAATTTATAAACTTAATGCAATTCTTATTTACCAGTTTTGTTGTCGATGCTTTATATTTTTAGAACTAAACTGATTATAAAATTCATTTGGGAAAAAAGCAAGAAGTCAAAAGAAAAAAAGCCTACTAGAGGGCTTCCCTGGTGGCACAGTGGTTGAGAGTCCGCCTGCTGATGCAGGGGACGCGGGTTCGTGCCCCGGTCCGGGAAGATCCCACACGCCGCCGAGCGGCTAGGCCTGTGAGCCATGGCCGCTGAGCCTGCGCGTCCGGAGCCTGTGCTCCGCAACGGGAGAGGCCACAACAGTGAGAGGCCCGCGTACCGCAAAAAAAAAAAAAAAAGCCTACTAGAAAAAAAAAAAAAAATCACTGCATTGATAGGCGTATAGCCCCACTAAACAGTGACGCATACTATAAAACCTCTGCATTTAAAAAAGTCTGGTATCAATGCATCAATAGAGAAACAGCTGGATAAATCAGAATAGATAATCCAGAAATAGCCTGGTTGTATATGAAATTCCAAATAGAGTAATAGCAGCATCTCAAATCTCAGGAGAAAATTACTCTTTTTAATAGGAGGTGTTGATGAAATTGAAGGTCCTTATAGGAAAAAAAAACAATAAAATTGGTTTAATTACAATTTATAAACCCTAACTGCATTAGAGAATTGAATGTAAAGAGGTGAAATTATACAGGTAGTAGAAGAAATGTACAGGTAGTAGAAATGTACAATTTTCTCTACAATTTGGAAGCAGAGAAAATCTTACTGATTATGACACAAAGTCCAAAATCAACTCTCTCTCTATATATATAAATATATATATATATATATATATATTTTTTTTTTTGCGGTATGCGGGCCCCTCACTGTTGTGGCCTCTCCCGTTGCGGAGCACAGGCTCCGGATGCGCAGGCTCAGCGGCCATGGCTCACGGGCCCAGCCACTCCGCGGCACGTGGGATCTTCCCGGACCGGGGCACGAACCCATGTCCCCTGCATTGGCAGGCAGACTCTCAACCACTGCGCCACCAGGGGAGCCCCCAACAAAATATTTTAATTTAATTTAACTTAATTTAATTACATAAAATTTTAACAAGAAAATTTCTTGTATGCCAAAACACACTTAAGCAAAGAAAAAAAAAAATGAAAAACCGGGAAATAATGGCAACTTATATCACAAAGAGTTGATATCCCTAATATATAAAACCCCTGAAAACAAAGAAGATAAATGCTAACAACATTATTAAATAAATACATAGTTCACAGAAAAAGGAAATGCAATGGACCTTAACCTTAGAAATTGACCTCAAGCCTTTCATGATTAGAAAACTGTTCAGCTTTCTCATAATAAGAAAATTGCAAACTGAAACTCATTGGCATATTCATTTATCTACTATCAGACTGGAAAAACCTGAAAATTTGACAGCATATTCTTTTTTGCGACTGTGGGAAAGCAAGCACTCTCAGATTTAGCTGGTTTGGCAATACCTACCAAAATGAACACATGCATTTTACCAGTGGAGTCTGCAGTTCTACTTTCAGAGATCTATCTAAAAAACACACTGGCAAAAAATGAAAAAAAAAAATGTGCAAGACTGATTATCATGGCACCACTTGTAAACTTCAAATGTTGAATAAATTATTGTATGTTCACACTATGGAATACTGTGCAACTTTAAAAAGAATTATGAACTATCTATATACTACTATGGATGATCTTTGGGATATATTGCTAAGTGAAAAAACGGGGAGTAAAAGTGGAACATATAGTATTCTGCCGTGTATCAAAGACAAGATATTCATATATTTGTACTCTATTCCGGAGATCATTCCACTGTAGTATACAATAGAACACACACACACACACACACACACACACACACACACACAAACGCAGGCATGCATATATACGAAAAGATGAACTCAGAGAGAGTTCCCATGCACATGGAGTGTCCTAGTCTTTCCCAGTGTCTTCTCTTTTAGTAGTCTTGGGAGCTGTACCACAGAAGTAAAGGAAATAAAAGGTCCTGGGTGAGATACGTTCTATGATGAGGAAATGCATTTTTGTCATTTCTGTTTAATGAAACTTAGTTCTGAGTGAAGAAACAGCATTAAGAAACAGATTATTTACTTTCCCCAAAGATCACTTGTGTTTTTCAATGTATATTAGTTTGCAAGCTTTTATTACCTTCAGCTTCTTAGAGAAAAAAAAAAGATTTAAAATGTAAGATAATTATTTTGCATGCTTAAGAAAATCAATATGTTTTAAGGTTGATAATTATAACATCTGCATTAAAACAAAGATTTCCCACATGTCATGGTTTAGCAAAGGAATGTTTCTTTATTCCTTTTTGTCACTACATAAGTAATGCTTTCCTTATGATTTTGACAGTTTGAGGTTAATCAACTAGAAATCTCATGTGTCTGTAAAAATGATGTCAGTCATAACACAACTGCACAAATAAAATAAGTACTGCATTTTGGTCCCCAGTAGTAAAAGATTTCCTTGGAAATATAAATGAGATAAAATACCAGTGAAAATTTCTTCTCTAATTTACCATAATGAACTTCCATAGAATAATCTGGGATTTCTGAGTTGCATGAAGGAAATACCTTAGGTAGTAGGGCTTGCCCCAAAACTCTTGGGAGCACTGCACATTTAATCCCATTACATGGGATGTAAATGCATTTCAGTGATGTCTTTATTAATGTTAAGTTTTATATCATAGGTATAAAAAGCCCACGAACTCTTTTTCCAATTGGGTATAGTTTTCATCCTAGTTGTCACCTACTCCTGAGTCAGTGAGGCAGGCAATACTTATGTACTGAGTGTCCACTCTAGCACCAGGCATGGTGGCAATATAACAGTAGAGAAGACAATGTGGAGTATGAATTTATGGAGCTCAGTTTTTTTTTTTTTAATTTAGTAAGAAAGCTTTATTTGTTTTTGGTTTTTTTTGCTGTTGTTTTACTTTACTTTTTCCCAACCCCCGATCCCCATTTCAGGCAACTACAAATGATCTCTGTATCTATGAGCTTGTTTTTGTTTTTGTTTAAGATTCCACGTGTAAGAGGGATCATATGGTATTTGACTTTCCAAGTCTGACTTATTTCACTTAGCCTAATGCCCTCAAGGTCCAGCCATGTTGTCACGAATGACAAGATTTCACTTTTTATGGCTGAATAATATTTCAGTGTGTATGTGTGCACACGCACATGTGCATGTGTATCACAATTTCTTTATCCAGTCATCCATTGATAGACACTTAGGTTGTTTCCATATCTTGGCTATTGTAAATAAAACTGTAATAAACATGGGGGTGCATATGTCTTTTCGAATTAGTGTTTTCATTTTTTTCGGAAAAATACCCATAGTGGAATTACTGGATCACATGGTAATTCTATTTAAAGTTTTTTTAAACCTCCATACTGTTTTCCAGAGTGGCTGCACCAATTTATAATCTCACCAACAGTGCCAAAGGTTTTCTTTTCTCCATGTCCTCACCAACATTTGTTATTTCTTGTCTTTTTGATAATAACCATTCTAACAGGTGTGAGGTAATATCTCATCGTGGTTTTGATTTGCAATTCCCTGATGATTAATGATGTTGAGGATATTCTAATGCACCTGTTGGACATCTATATGACTTCTTTGGAAAAATGTCTATTCAGACCTTCTGCCCATTTTTTAATCAGATTTTATTCTATTTTTTTTTTTTTTTTGCTATTGAGTAGTATGAGTTCTTTATATATTTTGTATATTAGCCCCTTATCAGATGTATGATATGCAGTTATTTACTCCTATTCAGTAAGTTGCCTTTTCATTTTGTTGATGGTTTCCTTTGCTGTGCAGAAGCTTTTTAGTATGATGTAGTTCCACTTATTTTTCTTTTGTTCCTTTTGCTTTTGGTGTCATATTCAAAAATTCACCACAAAGACCTATATCAAGGAGCTTACTGCCTATGTTTTCTTCTAGATATTTTACTGTTTCAGGCCTTACCTTTAAATCTTTAATCCATTTTGAGTTAATTTTTGTGTATGGTGTAAGATAGTGGTCCAGTTTCATTCTTTTGCATGTGGCCATCTGGTTTTTCTCAACACCACTTATTGAAGAGACTCTCCTTTCCCCATTGTATATTCTTGACTCCTTTGCAGTAAATTCACTGACCATACATGCCTGGGTTTATTCTTAGGCTATTCCATGCTGTTCCATTGATCTCTGTGTCTGTTTTAATGCCAACACCATACCATTTTAATCACCATAGCTTTGTAATATCGTTTGAAATCAGGGAGCATGATGCTTCCAGGTTTGTTCTTCTTTCTCATGATTGCTTTGGCTATTCAATGTCTTTTGTGGTTCCATACAAATTTAGGATTGTCTGCTCTATTTCTGTGAAAAATATCATTGGGATTTTGATAGGGATTACACTGAATCTATATATTGCTTTGCGTAGTATAGACAGTTTAACAATGTTGATTCTTCTAATCCATGAGCAAGGAAGATCCTTCCATTTATTTGTGACCTCTTCAATTCCTTTCATTAATGTCCTGTAGTTTTCAATATATAGGTCTTTCACCTCCTTGGTTAAATTTATTTCTAGGTATTTTATTCTTTTTGATGCAATTGTGAAATGGGATTATTTTCTTTACTTCTCTTTCTGATAGTTTGTTATTAGTGCACAGAAGCCCACCAAATTTTTGTGTGTTGATTTGGTGCTCTGAAAACTGGAGCTCAGTTCTTATACAAAATACCTCCTGAAATTGGACCCCAGCTTTTGGGATAACTGTTTTATCTTCTGTTGTGCAAATGCTAGTCTTGCCTTCCACCTGCCCTTCCAAGTACCACCACCACAGGCCTCTCTCCATAGTTTATAACCTTTCTTTTGTACACTGGCGCAGAATAATTACCTCCAGCTTTATACATAGATAGTTCCCTACATTGTCAAGAACCACGCGTTGGTTTATTTAGAAGTCTCTGTTCACATTATTAAAAGAATCCAATTAAACCACGGTTATTGTAGAACTAAGATCCTTGATTTTTAAAAATCACATTAAGTGTAAACACTCTTGATTTGTTCGGTAGTAAGAAGAATGCATAAGAGAAAAAGCATTGATGTAATGTAGTTCAGAGAAAAATAAGAAAATATATAGTACTAAATCTATGTAGAATTAGGTAGTGATTTGAAATAAATATTTTAAAAAGACAACTGGTGATAATACTAAAGGGAGGCTACAGGGGAATTTGGGTTACTAGCAAATTTAATATCATAATGTCCCAAAGTAGATGTGATGAGAAAAATGTGATGTATGGTAGGCTCTGAGCTTTCACTGCCGAGGGCCTGGGTTCAATCCCTGGTCGAGGAACTAAGATACTGCAAGCTGCGTGGCATGGCCAAAAGAAAATTTAAAAATAAAATTGGGATTGACATATATACACTAAAATTTATAAAATAGATAACTAATAAGAACCTGCTCTATAAAAAAAAATAATAAATAAAAAATCATGGAAAAATAATAAAAGAAAAGAATTATATGCCCTAGAGCAATGATGTATACTTTGAGATACATCAAAATCACCTGAATTGCTTATTAAATATATAAATTCTGCATATATATATATATGTACAGAGAATCAGAATGCATTCATTTTGTTCACTAGCTACGTGGTGGATCCCCAATATAGGTCTGAGCCAAGCTCCCAGATGATTCCAATGTGAACCAAAGTTTGAGAATCATTAGTTTTGATTTGATTAGGGTTTGGCAAATTATGGACTAAGGGCCAAGTCTGGCCCAGTATCTGATTTTGTAGATAAAGTTTTATTAAAATACAGACACACTCACTCATTTACCTGTTATCTATGGCTGCTTTTACACTACCATGGCAAAAGTTGAGTAGCTGCAAAAGAGAATATAGAATTTGCAAAGCCTGTTTACTATCTGGTCCTTTATAGAAAAACTTTGCCAACTCTTGGCCTAGAGCATGGCATAGAAGTGAACCTATCACATAGAGAGACTGAATTATCTTTTACCAGCCCAGACAATAGGAAACGGAATCATTTTCAGAATGTCTAGTTACATTAATTTAATTTTTAGTAAAGTTTCACACCATGAAGAGCTTCTTCAAAAAAAAAAAGAGAGAAGAATCGCTAGCAAATCCATTTCTCTTCATTTTCAGGGGGATGCAGTGTAAAACCCGAACAGGAGGTCACACACGGCACTATGTTCTTCTTACCTTTTTTTTTTTTTTTTAATTTCAAGCATATAGTAGCTATAAACTTTAAGAATAAATCAGTGATAACTGAAATCAAACCAAATGGGAGTTAATAATGGGCATTAGGCTCTAAGATTTTATTTTATTTTATTTTTTTTGCGGTACACGGGCCTCTCACGGCTGTGGCCTCTCCCGTTGCAGAGCACAGGCTCCGGACGCACAGGCACAGTGGCCATGGCTCACGGGCCCAGCCACTCCACAGCATGTGGGATCTTCCCGGAATGGGGCACGAACCCGTGTCCCCTGCATCGGCAGGCGGACTCTCAACCACTGCGCCACCAGGGAAGCCCTCTAAGATTTTATTTTTCAGGAGTTTGATTGAAGCTAGAATTTAATAACATAATGAACTATTTTCAAAAATTACAACTGATTAATTTCAAAATGATTGTTTCTTACAACATTTCTAGCATTGTGCCCTACTTGGATGAATGCAGGAAATGGCTCTGGAAGATCAAATAACAGCTCCTGTCCTATCCGCTCCACACATTTCACATAAACCTGAACACTGCTTGGAAAGCCAGAATTCTATGAGAGGAAGTATTGATTTTTATCAACCTGGAAAGTGAAATGAGAGACAGAATGACATTGTTAGCCATAGGGAGTTTAGTTCAGGTCGACAACCACTAAAATTCCCACAATTTTATGGGAATTGTTCAGAAATTACAAATGTTGCAGTGCTAAAGGACTCTGACATAAGGCTGGAAAACACTTTTTGACACTGGGTAGTGCTCAGCCTCCATTCCTAGAGCCACTGAAATCCAAAGCATATTAAGTACACCACAGAGGTTCACATGAGCCTGCTTTGGGGGATGGCTTTTGGCCTACAGGGAGCAAAAATTCACATGAGAAGTTAATTCCAATGCTGGAAAGTACTGCGTAAATCAGCCGATTTGCTGCTGCTGTTCTATTTCTACTTGTGCTTGTCCATGTTATCAAAGATGCCATTAGGGGGCTTCCCTGGTGGCACTGTGCTTGAGAGTCTGCCTGCCGATGCAGGGGACACGGGTTCGAGCCCTGGTCTGGGAAGATCCCACATGCCGCAGAGCAACTAAGCCCGTGCGCCACAACTACTGAGCCTGCGTGTCTGGAGCCTGTGCTCCACAACAAGAGAGGCCGCGATAGTGAGAGGCCTGCGCACCGCGATGAAGAGTGGTCCCCGCTTGCCGAAACTAGAGAAAGCCCTCGCACAGAAACGAAGACCCAACACAGCCATAAATAAATTAATTAATTAAAAAAAAAAAAAGATGCCATTAGGACATAATGTGACAGGTCTCTACAGATGAAAATGCGAATAAGCAGAGCATGGGAAATAGCTTCATAAGCAACCTTTTTATGGTCTTCTCTCTTTAAATCTTCTGGTTTGTTGTTTTACTTGAATTAAACCTAATCTTATTGGGGAAATGAGTAAGCTATGTTTTAGTTCTGATTGCTTACATTTTTATTCTATAATTATAAGTCAGCCTCTGCGAGTGGTTACACAAAAGTAAGTAACTATTGAGATGTGTTATTTTTACCCTTTTCACTTTGGTGAGTTTTTTCTTCTTATTATGCAGTGCTCTAGCATTGTTAGTATGTCTTAAACACTCTCCTTTACAAGCCAGTACCAGAGGAAATGAGAGTTAACCCCTCAGTCTGGAAAAGCTTTTCACTCTAGTGGGCTTGTAGTGTGTTATATATTATTCAATCAGGGCTTTCTTAGTATGCTCTAGTTTGTGTGCTACCACCCCTGCCAACTGATAGACCTTCTTATTTATTATAAGCCCACTCATTTATCAGACTGTGTTGAGTTGGCTAGCTGAGATTTATCAAAATAAATAAATAAAAGTGTAGTCAATAAAGACAGAAACAGTCAATATATTTTGAATGCCTCTCTTAAAGGGAAGAATTCTCAAATTTCCTAACAAATAAAGAATTTATCGGAATAAAAGCAAGTCATTATGTTAATGGAATATAAAACAGGCT
Source organism: Grampus griseus (assembly GCF_964374135.1). Taxonomy (NCBI): domain Eukaryota; kingdom Metazoa; phylum Chordata; class Mammalia; order Artiodactyla; family Delphinidae; genus Grampus; species Grampus griseus. The sequence continues at coordinate 67,126,601 of NC_138997.1, forward strand.
GGCTAAATCAAACAGGTTTCAGAGTTGGTATCTGTGTTGGAAACCTTGTACCTATCCAGTGGAAAGGTAACATGAGTTAGTTGGGATTGAGAATCGGGATTCAGAATTGCTGATTTTTTAAAATTCTAAGACCACCTTCCCCAAAGGATGTCAATGTCAAAAATACATTGCGTGGCTGATTTCAGGGGTTTTCAGGATGCTCCAAAACCTGGTCTGAGGTTAACTACCCTGCCTGTGTCCCATAACATCACATAATACATAGTACATTAGCATATTAGACAGTACATTAAACCAAGCATACTACGGTAATACATTTTTTAAAAGTAAAGACCCCTTGGCAGGTAGTAATCAGTCCAACCTGGGAAAGAAGTATAGATAACAAGCTATACACAAGCAGTTGTTGACATGCACTATAAAATAAATGAAATGTCTTTAGAGTGCTAATGAGATTTTTTTTTTCTTTTTTTTTTTTTTTGGTACGCGGGCCTCTCACTGTTGTGGCCTCTCCCATTGTGGAGCACAGGCTCCGGACACGCAGGCTCAGCAGCCATGGCCCACGGGCCTAGCTGCTCCGCTGCATGTGGGATCTTCCCAGACCGGGGCACGAACCAGTGTCCCCTGCATCGGCAGGCGGACTCTCAACCACTGCACCACCAGGGAAGCCCGCTAATGAGATTTTTGATGGAAAATATTATATAATTGTTTATAGTTGTTATTTTCCATTATATTTTACTGTATCATTACAATTTGAGGGTGTGACTAGAATAATACCACTTTAAGAATTAGATCACAAAACTGAGCATTTCTTTTTTCCTTTATGTAAGTATTTTGGAGACTTCAAAGGAAGATGCTATATAGAAATGCAAGAACAATTACTTTTATTCTACTAATGTAATTAGAACCACAATCTCTTAGTTGTGTTAAACTTTCCTTGATGATCAATTTCAGACTTGGAGTTTTTTTCAAGATCAGCAAAAGTTTCGCACAAGAGAAGATAGCACACTGAAGCAGATACATGAATAAATGACAAATAGATTAAAAGTAGAAGCATAAAATATGTCAAGCAGAAAGAAAACTCAGCAAATAATAGTTTGGCTTAGTTATTGTGAGGATAAAGGCTTTTTCAGATGAAGTAACTCTAGGCTAAGCCATTTATTATAATTTTCATTATGAAAAGTACTTCATGATTCTGAGACACTCATTAATTGACTCATTTATTCATTGTACAAATATTAACTGAAAACCTACTTGTGCCTGACACCATGGTAGATGCTGAGGATATGAAGATTAAAATGACAAAATTCCTTCCCCAAAGAGCCCATATTCCAGCCCAGAAGACAGGCATGTAAACAAATTATTTAATGTACCCAAGTGAGATGATAGAGACAGCTACTACACATCCAGATAACCCTTCTGGGCAGAGGTGATTTACTCAAGGTGTGACAGGTTGGGGGATGGGAGGGGTCCAAGACTTCACAGAAGAGTTCCTGCTGAAGAAAAAGAAGACTGATATTTTCATACACTTGTAGAAATCTAAGTCTAGTCCATCTAATTGACAGCCCTGAAATACTGAATATATTAAATATTGCCTTGTTGTCAATAAAAATAATTCAGTGGAAAATTGAAATATATTTATATTTTTGACTTGTTTTTGTTGTTTACTAATAGTTTCATTTATCACTGTTAAATATCTCATGAATGTCAGCCTTTGCAACATTAATTTCAGTTCAAAAACCATAGTTTAAAGTCTATTATACATGAAGCATGGAGCTGAGCACTGATGTCACTGTAAAAGTAAATTAGCCATTCATGAGCTTAGCCAACCAGTTTATTTATTTATTTATTTATTTATTATTATTATTTTTTTTGCAGTACGCGGGCTTCTCACTGTTGTGGCCTCTCCCGTTGCGGAGCACAGGCTCCGGACGCGCAGGCTCAGCAGCCATGGCTCACGGGCCCAGCCGCTCCGCGGCATGTGGGATCCTCCCGGACTGAGGCACGAACCCGTGTCCCCTGCATCGGCAGGCAGACTCAACCACTGTGCCACCAGGGAAGCCCCAGTTTATTTATTGAATGTGTTCTAAGTGCCAGGCAAGGTGTAAAGTGTGAGGGGTAAAAGGAAAAAAAAGTAAATGCAATCCTTGTCAGCAGAGTTAAATCCTCCTGAGGAAAGGTTGGCATTAATCAAATAATCAGAAAAATGTATAATTATAAACTGATATGAAGAAACAATAAAAAGGATATCTAGGGAATACAAGCGCAAGTTAATCTAATTTTAGGGTCAGAGAAGCTTTCCCTGATAAAACGGTATTTAAAGTGAAAGAAGAAGGATGAGTTCAAGTTAACAAGGAGAAGGAATCTATGTGTCAGTGTTTGAGGGGCGGCCAAGAGTAGGGGCAGAGTGTGAGAGGCCATTCCAAACAGAAGAACAGAATCTGCAAAGGCCTCAAGAAAAGAAATCGTATGGTTTACTCAGAGCCTTGTAATCATTTTAAGGATTTTGGTATCTATCCTTGGAAAAGTAAGAAGCCATTGAGGAGTTAGAGGAAGGAGTTAGAGGAGGAGTTAGAGGAGTTCCCTGCCTCATGGAACACAGGATATGGCAGGAGGAACTTCACAGATAATAAAATCCGACTGATGGTATGAAGAGGTTTTCACTGGGGGTTAAGAGAGCAAAACAGGGGACATTTAGCTTGTCAATCTAAAATTCTAGGAAGCAATGATAAAAGTGTTTATTTGGGACCAAAGAATTGCAATTTGGGGTACACAGATTTGGGTAGCAACCTAAATAGTGTCCCACTAAGGAGAAAAACTCAGGGGTTTTCGAGACAAAAAGGAATGCTTATATAAGTTGCTCCAAAGAATTTTGATTGGTGTTGCTGGCAGAAAGCTAGTCTTGGTTAAACATGGTCAGCTGCTAAATCCATCACTAAGCAAAAGTCGTAGATTGCCAGAGCAAGTTGCAGGGGTTCTCGCAGAGTTCTTGGAATATTCGCAGTTTGACCCAGTTCAACAGTCCATGTTCCTACCCAGTGAGGACGTGCATAAGGCCCACCTCCTCCATGGCCTCCTCCATTTAAGAAACGCTTGACGTAATCAACTCCATTTTATTTCACCTTTCACAAGGTGAGGATCCTGAGAGCCTCTCTGAGGAGTAAAATGCCTGAATTTTGTCTTGAAGGAGTAAAAATTATCAAGAGGGAGGAAGACAGATAGGTATTCCAGGCAAAGGAATAATCTGTATAAAGGAATGAAAATGTGAAATAAATGGCCTAAGTGGAACACATGGACATTTTATCGTTACCAGGGAATAAAAGGCAAGACACTGAGTGGAAAGACTTGAGACTTTCACATATGGGCCATAAAACCACGATAGGTTTTAGTAATTCATTCTGTAGGCAAGTTGTTAAAGGGTGTTTAGTAGGTGATTGTAATGATTCACATCTTATACATGTTATTCTGAATTGAGTGGGAAGGATAGATGTAAGATGGTCAAGAATGAGTGCATGGAGATTATTCAGGATACCATTCTAATACTGCAGGAGAGAGAAGATGAAAGTCTTAAGTAGAATGGTAAATAGTGGGACTAGAGAGGTACAGAGAGATCTGAAGCATATCTAAGAGGTGAGATTGGCAGGAATTAGTCATTAATTACATATGGTGGTGAAAGAAATAGAGAAATCTAGGCAAACTTACACAGTTTACTGCTTGGCTACCTGAGTGTACAGTGATATTAATATTGTTTAGTGATATTAATAACAGAGAATCAGATTTTTGGATAAAATATAATGAGTTCAGAGATGGGACTTCTAGAATGACAGTGTGAGAACCTGGAGGAAACTTCTCCCCCAGAGAGATATCTATTAAGCTGGTCTAAATTAGCAAAGTCAATTAGTCAACTTGTCTAGAGATTGATCAAAGGGCTTACAATTAATTCAAGAAATATTAATTCTACATAATCTATGAAGCCTACTGAAAAGAGTCATGTCATGGGAGGCGTGACACTAGAGCTAAAGGCTGCATCCATACCCCTGGCCCTTTGTGTTGCTGAAGACTGTTCCAGCAGTTCATGTCTCTTTCAGATCCCTGAGGTGGAAGAGCTATTCCGGGTGAATTCAACAGTCAGTGAACATCAGTAGACCCTACTTCCCAGAGTTACATGCTGTGGAAGGCCTATACCAGGCAGGTGGTGGCACAAGGCAGTGTGATCATTCTCCCAGTCCCCACTCCTACTACATAGAATACGGATGCATCAACAGATAAAGAGTACATGCAGTCCCCTATTTCCTTAAAACTCTGTATTAAGGGAGAACTCCTATGGTGAGCTTGGCAGCCAAAATGCAAATTCCATTTCCACAGCTTTCTGGGGTGGAAAAGCTATCCTGGGTAAATCTGACAGCCAGTGACTATTGGCAGATCCCATCTCCCCAACTCTGGGCTGCACAAGATCTATACAATGTGGTAGCAGCATCCAGCCTGCAGCACCCATTTCTGTTGCCTGCCCCCACAACCCTGCAAACACACACCAACACACACGTAGGGAGGGTACGGGTGGGAAAGCTGGTGAAGACTGAGTTCCCAGTCTCCCCAGCTCCTGCTCTACAGTGCCAGCAGTGCTGTACCACACTGCAACCGTCCTCCGCATCCGTCCAATGGAAGGGTGGAGCAAGCCCAAAAGCTGGCAACACCCTGCTCCTGACAAAGGGCGTAGTTTTATTTGGTTCAGACTGTTACAAAGTATAACCCAGGGCCTTGTTGAAAACAATGGATCAGTAGCTAGAAACTGAGTCTAACAGTTGGATGTAATAACGATAAGACAGACCAGTCAGAAGCTAAATGGGAAGACCAGGGAAAGAGCCTGTCAAAGAGGACCTGGCTAAAACCAAAGTCACGCTGGTGGTCAGACATACTGTGTGTGTGCCCTCTGTGGGGCAACCAGAGAGGGAAATACTGAGCTGCAAGGTCCTGAACGAACTCCCTGAACAGTGAAAGCAGTCTTTAAGCCAACTACCATTATGTTGAGCAACTACCATTATGCTGAGAAAGTGATACATGGGAATTAAAAAACAAACAAAGAAGATTTGGCTATTATATGTGGAATAAACATAAATATGGAGCTGTGATTACTGGGCTATGGTATTTCAGTGTTGCCTGTTGTAGCAGCCAGTGCTGTTCAGCATCTTTTCCTTTGAGATTACAGGAAAGGAAGTGCAGATACATTCTGATATCAGTGAATTTGGGGCAGGAGAGTGAAGTAATTGATACTTAATTGTTTTGTTTTGAAGTAGAAAGTAGGAAAGTAAAGTCATCTGCTGAGAGACAGCAAGCAATTGAAGGGTTAGTGCAGTTGTTGCGGATAACAGAAGTAACTAGCCAAGAACAAGTAAAATAATTTTGCTAGGTTGAGGTACCATCTGAGGTTGGAGAATATGATTTTTGTAGCTTGAAGGCTGACTTGTTTTATTCTAATTCTTTTAGCCCCAGGAAATTGGTAGCATGAACCCAGGGTTGTAGTTTTGCTATGAAGCAGGAATGCAACATAGTTGATGGTATTGATCAGGAACCGTAAAACATACCCTGAGAGCAACAAAAGTGAAGCCAAAAGAAAGCTGAACTACTGAGAGAAGGCAGTGGCATCAAGGAAACAGGAGTGGCTATCTGATCTTAAAAAATAGTTGAAGTTAAGGGTGTAAAAGAATTGAAACCATTAACGCTATAAACAGAAAGTAAGCTATTGGGGTTTGTTGTTTATGATTATAATAGGCAGAGTCACAGAGTGACTCAGTGTGTTGATTATTAAGGTAGAATAGAAATGAAATTTCACTTGAATCCAGGATACCATGGAACAGAAAGAACTAAGGTATTGGATTCATTATCAACATTAGTACTGAAAATACTGAAATCACCCTGGCTAATGCTTAGAATTATGTAGTAGAAAGAAAACATCAAACACTTCACCAGATAGAAAGAAATGACCAAGATGTTGGCTAGTGACTGCAATAAGAAGAGATGAGGTGGCATAGACATACCGTATTAATCGCAGAGGAGGGACTTTTCCCCACAGAGAGAGTATTGATTTGGAAATGGCAATGAAGAGGTAGAAGAAAGCTAATCTTACTTTCAGGCTTTTGACCATGTTGTTGGCTGTGGCATAAAGTATTCTTCTGTGAATAATAATAATAGTAATAATAATATCATCAATATATCAAGTCTTTATTAAGGCAGGAGGTAGCTGGATGGCTCAGTGAAGAGGCTGAAGATTTAGTAAGGCTGCTTATCATGGAAGTAGGTGCTGGGGTAATAAGTGAAAGGTTTCAGAATTTAAAGGGCAAAATAGTATAGAAATGTGTACAAAGAAGATGAAGGATGATTGAAAGTGCTATGTTTCAGATGGACACTGAGGGGAAATAACATGATGCAAGGAGGATTTAGGTGGCCATAGTCATCTAGATGTTACTTTGGTACCCAGCTGTGGTACCACAGCAAGGGAAGCTCCAAGGGGGTGGGGGCAGGAGTGGACGATGACCTCAGTATGAGTCAGCTCAGCACTGACATATCTGTAAAGATATGGCCGGGAAATCTGCAATGGTGCATTCAGGCTCAGATTTACAACAGTTTATGTAATTAATTCCCTATTGTAGCATTCCCTAAGTGGATAATTTATAAAATTTCTCCCTTACTGCAAATGTTAGGGGAAATTTTCTATTGAAGTAATTATTTCAAGAAGAGAAACAGGGTTTTGGGGGGGGGTAGAGACAGAAGGCGAGGGAGAGAGGAAAGAACTCAAAGTCAAGGATGAAAAAGAGAACAAATCAAATCATTCTATCAGTAGTTGCATGTGATGAGTCAGGGGACCAGAACCAACTTGCAGAAGGGATTCTTCTTTGTTTTCCTATGAATATTGGTAGACACTGAAAATAAAAGTTAAGAATGCAGGTGTCCTGTTCAAATATTTGCCTGGTGACTGTGGGAGAGAAGCTTGGATTAAGAAGTCCTGAAGTATTTATGTTGTTAACATTAAGTGAATCAATATAGTATAAATCAGGATGCTTATGACTTTGTTAGAATATAAACTCCTCATGGGTAGGATCCATCTCTTTTCCTATTTAGGGAAGGGTTGTGTATAAAAACATACATTAAAAACATCTTCGGGGGGATTTGAGAAGATGGCAGAAGAGTAAGATGTAGAGATCACCTTCCTCCCCACAGATACATCAGAAATACATCTACATGTGGAACAACTCCTACAGAACACCTACTGAAGGCTGACAGAAGACCTCAGACCTCCCTAACGGTAAGAAACTCCCCACATACCTGGGTAGGGCAAAAGAAAAAAGAAAAAAACGGTACAAAAGAATAGGGACGGGACCTGCACCAGTGGGAGGGAGCCGTGAAGAAGGAAAGGTTCCCACACACTAGGAAGCCCCTTCACGGGCAGAGACTGGGGGTGGCGGAGTGGGGAGCTTCGAAGCCGCGGAGGAGAGCGCGGCAACAGGGGTGCGGAGGGCAAAGCGGAGAGATTCCCGCACAGAGATCTGCGCCGACCAGCACTCAGCAGCCCCAGAGGCTTGTCTGCTCAACCGCGGGGTGGGCGGGGGCTGGGAGCTGAGGCTCGGGGACGTCAGACCCCAGGTAAAAGACTGGAGTTGGCGGCGTGAACACAGCCTGAAGGGGTTAGTGCACCACGGCTAGCCGGGAGGGAGTCCAGGAAAAAGTCTGGACCTGATGAAGAGGCAAGAGACTTTTTCTTCCCTCTTTGTTTCCTGGTGCGCGAGGAGAGGGGATTCAGAGCGCTGCTAAAAGGAACTACAGAGACAGGTGCAAGCCCCGGCTATCAGAGCGGGCCCCAGAGACGGGCATGAGATGCTAAGGCTGCTGCTGCCACCACCAAGAAGCCTGTGTGCGAGCACAGGGCACTCTCCACACCCCCCCTCCCGGGAGCCTGTGCAGCCCGCCACTGCCAGGGTCCCGTGACCCAGGGACAACTTCCCCGGGAGAACGCACGGCGCGCCTCAGGCTGGTACAACGTCACGCTGGCCTCTGCAGCCACAGGCTCGCCCCGCACTCCGTGCCCCTCCCTACCCCCCGGCCTGAGTGAGCCAGAGCCCCCGAATCAGCGGCTCCTTTAACCCCGTCCTGTCTGAGCAAAGAACAGACGCCCTCAGGAGACCTACATGCAGAGGCGGGGCCAAATCCAAAGCTGAACCCCGGGAGCTGTGCGAACAAAGAAGAGAAAGGGAAATTTCTCGCAGCAGCCACAGGAGCAGCGGATTAAAGCTCCACAATCAATTTGATGTATGCTGCATCTGTGGAGTACCTGAATAGACAAGGAATCATCCCAAATTGAGGAGGTGGACTTTGAGAGCAACTATATATATATATATTTTTTTTTCCCCTTTTTCTCTTTTTGTGAGTGTGTATGTGTATACTTCTGTGTGTGATTTTGTCTGTACAGCTTTGCTTTCACCATTTGTCCAAGGGTTCTGTCCGTCCGTTTTCTTTTCTTTTTTTTTTTGGTTTTTATTTTACTTTTAAAATTTTTTTTTCTTAATAATTATTTTTCACTTTTTATTTTAATAACTTTATTTTATCTTACCTTATTTTATTTTATCCTCTTTATTTCTTTCTATTTTTTCTCCCTTTCATTCTGAGCCGTGTGGATGAAAGGTGCTTGGTGCTCCAGGCAAGAGTCAGTGCTGTGCCTCTGAGGTGGGAGAGCCAACTTCAGGACACTGGTCCACAAGAGACCTCCCAGCTCCACGTAATTTCAAACGGCAAAAATCTCCCAGAGATCTCCATCTCAACACCAACAGCCAGCTACACTCAACGACCAGCAAGGTACAGTGCTGGACACCCTATGCCAAATAACTAGCAAGACAGGAACACAGCCCCATCCATTAGCAGAGAGGCTGCCTAAAATCATAATAAGTCCACAGACACCCCAAAACACACCACCAGACGTGGACCTGCCCACCAGAAAGACAAGCTCCAGCCTCATCCACCAGAACACAGGCACCAATCCCCTACACCAGGAAGGCCAAACAAAGCACTGAACCAACCTCAGCCCCAGGGGCAGACACCAAAAACAACGGGAACTATGAACATGCAGCCTGCAAAAAGGAGACCCCAAACACAGTAAGATAAGCAAAATGAAACGACAGAAAAACACACAGCAGATGAAGGAGCAAGGGAAAAACCCAACAGACCTAACAAATGAAAAGGAAATAGGCAGTCTACCTGAAAATGAATTCAGAATTAGGATAGTAAAGATGATCAAAAATCTTGGAAAGAGAATAGAGAAAATGCAAGAAACATTTAACAAGGGCCTAGAAGAACTACAGAGGAAACAAGCAATGATGAACAACACAATAAATGAAATTTAAAATATTCTGCAAGGGATCAATAGCAGAATAACTGAGGCAGAAGAACGGATAAGTGACCTGGAAGATAAAATAGTGGAAATAACTACTGCAGAGCAGAATAAAGAAAAAAGAATGAAAAGAACTGAGGACAGTCTCAGAGACCTCTGGGACAACATTAAACACACCAACATTCGAATTATAGGGGTCCCAGAAGAAGAAGAGAAAAAGAAAGGGACTGAGAAAATATTTGAAGAGATTATAGTTGAAAACTTCCCTAATATGGGAAACAAAATAGTTAATCAAGTCGAGGAAGCACAGAGAGTCCCATACAGGATAAATCCAAGGAGAAACATGCCAAGACACATATTAATCAAACTATCAAATATTAAATACAAAGAAAACATATTAAAAGCAGCAAGGGAAAAACAACAAATAACACACAAGGGAATCCCCATAAGGTTAAAGCTGATCTTTCAGCAGAAACTCTGTAAGCCAGAAGGGACTGGCAGGACATATTTAAAGTGATGAAGGAGAAAAACTTACAACAAAGATTTCTCCACCCAGCAAGGATCTCATTCAGACTTGATGGAGAAATTAAAACCTTTACAGACAAGCAAAAGCTGAGAGAGTTCAGCACCAGCAAACCAGCTTTACAAGAAATGCTAAAGAACTTCTCTAGGCAAGAAACACAAGAGAAGGAAAAGACCTACAAAAACAAACCCAAAACAATTCAGAAAATGGGAATAGGAACATACATACAGATAATTACCTTAAATGTAAATGGATTAAATGTTCTCACCAAAAGACACAGACTGGCTGAATGGATACAAAAACAAGACCTGTATATATGCTGTCTCCAAAAGACCCACTTCAGACCTAGGGACACATACAGACTGAAAGTGAGGGGATGGAAAAAGATATTCCATGCAAATGGAAATCAAAAGAAAGCTGGAGTAGCAATTCTCATATCAGACAAAATAGACTTTAAAATAAAGACTATTAAAAGAGACAAAGAAGGACACTACATAATGATCAAGGGATCGATCCAAGAAGAAGATATAACAATTGTAAATATTTATGCACCCAACATAGGAGCACATCAATACATAAGGCAAATACTAACAGCCATAAAAGGGGAAATCGACAGTAACACAATCATAGTAGGGGACTATAACATCACACTTTCACCAATGGAGAGATCATCCAAAATGAAAATAAATAAGGAAACACAAGCTTTAAATGAAACATTAAATAAGATGGACTTAATTGATATTCATAGGACATTCCATCCAAAAACAACAGAATACACATTTTTCTCAAGTGCTCATGGAACATTCTCCAGGATAGATCATATCTTGGGTCACAAATCAAGCCTTGGTAAATTTAAGAAAATTGGAATCATATCAAGTATCTTTTCCGACCACAACGCTATGAGACTAGATATCAATTACAGGAAAAGATCTGTAAAAAAATACAAACAAATGGAGGCTAAACAATACACTACTTAATAATGAAGTGATCACTGAAATCAAAGAGGAAATCAAAAAATACCTAGAAACAAATAACAATGGAGTCACGAAGACCCAAAAGCTATGGCATGCAGCAAAAGCAGTTCTAAGAGGGAAGTTTATAGCAATACAATCCTACCTTAAGAAACAGGAAACATCTCAAATAAACAACCTAACCTAGCACCTAAAGGAATTAGAGAAAGAAGAACAAAAAAATCCACAAAGTTAGCAGAAGGAAAGAAATCATAAAGATCAGATCAGAAATAAATGAAAAAGAAATGAAGGAAACGATAGCAAAGAACAATAAAACTAAAAGCTGGTTCTTTGAGAAGATGAACAAAATTGATAAACCATTAGCCAGACTCATCAAGAAAAAAAGGGAGAAGACTCAAATCAATAGAATTAGAAATGAAAAAGGAGAAGTAGCAACTGATACTGCAGAAATACAAAGAATCATGAGAGATTACTACAAGCAACTATATGCCAATAAAATGGACAACCTGGAAGAAATGGACAAATTCTTAGAAATACACAACCTGCTGTGACTGAACAAGGAAGAAACAGAAAATATGAACAGAGAAATCACAAGCACTGAAATTGAAACTGTGATTAAAAATCTTCCAACAAACAAAAGCCCAGGAAAGGTGGCTTCACATGCAAATTCTATCAAACATTTAGAGAAGAGCTAACACCTATCCTACTCAAACTCTTCCAAAATATAGCAGAGGGAGGAACACGCCCAAACTCATTCTACGAGGCCACCACCACCCTGATACCAAAACCAGACAAAGATGTCACAAAGAAAGAAAACTACAGGCCAATATCACTGATGAACATAGATGCAAAAATCCTCAACAAAACACTAGCAAACAGAATCCATCAGCACATCAAAAGGATCATACACCATGATCAAGTGGGGTTTATTCAAGGAATGCAAGGATTCTTCAATAAACGCAAATCAATCAACGTGATACACCATATTAACAAATTGAAGGTCAAAAACCCTATGATCATCTCAAAAGATGCAGAGAAAGCTTTTGACAAAATTCAACACCAATTAATGATAAAATCCCTGCAGAAAGCAGGCATAGAGGGAACTTTCTTCAACATAACAAAGGCCATATATGACAAACACACAGCCAACATCATCCTCAATGGTGAAAACCTGAAACAATTTCTACTAAGATCAGGAATAAGACAAGGTTGCCCACTCTCACCACTCTTATTCAACATAATTTTGGAAGTTTTAGCCACAGCAATCAGAGCAGAAAAAGAAATAAAAGGAATCCAAATCAGAAGAGAAGAAGTAAAGCTGTCACTGTCTGCAGATGACATGATACTATACATAGAGAATCCTAAAGATGCTACCAGAAAACTACTAGAGCTAATCAATGAATTTGATAAAGTAGCAGGATACAAAATTAATGCACAGAAATCTGTGGCATTCCTATACACTAATGATGAAAAATGTGAAAGTGAAGTCAAGAAAACACTGCCATTTACCATTGCAGCAAAAAGAATAAAATATCTAGGAATAAACCTACCTAAGGACACAAGAGACCTGTATGCAGAAAATTATAAGACACTGAGGAAAGAAATTAAAGATGATACAAATAGATAGAGAGATATACCATGTTCTTGGATTGGAAGAATCAACATTGTGAAAATGACTCTACCACCCAAAGCAATCTACAGATTCAATGCAATCCCTATCAAACTACCACTGGCATTTTTCACAGAACTAGAACAAAAAAATTCACAATTTGTATGGAAGCATAAAAGACCGCGAATAGCCAAAGCAATCTTAAGGACCAAAAATGGAGCTGGAGGAATCAGGCTCCCTGTCTTCAGACTATACTACAAAGCTACAGTAATCAAGACACTATGGTACTGGCACAAAACAGAAATATAGATCAATGGAACAGGATAGAAAGCCCAGAGATAAACCCACGCACCTATGGTCAACTAATCTATGACAAAGGAGACAAGGATATACAATGGAGAAAAGACAGTCTCTTCAATAAGTGGTGCTGGGAAAACTGGACAGGTACATGTAAAAGTATGAAATTAGAACACTCCCTAACACCATACACAAAAATAAGTTCAAAATGGATTAAAGACCTAAATGTAAGGCCAGACACTATCAAACTCTTTGAGGAAAACATAGGCAGAACACTCTATGACATAAAGCACAGCAAGATCCTTTTTGACCCACCTCCTAGAGAAATGGAAATAACAACAAAAATAAACAAATGGGACCTAATGAAATTTCAAAGCTTTTGCACAGCAAAGGAAACCATAAACAAGACAAAAAGACAACCCTCAGAATGGGAGAAAATATTTTCAAATGAAGCAACTCACAAAGGATTAATCTCCAAAATTTACAAGCAGCTCATGCAGCTCAATAACAAGAAAACAAACAACCCACTCCAAAAATGGGCCAAAGACCTAAATAGACATTTCTCCAAAGAAGATATACAGCTTGCCAACAAACACATGAAAGAATGCTCAACATCATTAATCATTAGAGAAATGCAAATCAAAACTACAGTGAGATATCATCTCACACCTGTCAGAATGGCCATCACCAAAAAATCTAGAAAAAATAAATGCTGGAGAGGGTGTGGAGAAAAGGGAACACTCTCGCACTGTTGGTGGGAATGTAAATTATACTGTCACTAAGGAAAATGGTATGGAGGTTCCTTAAAAAACTACAAATAGAACTACCATACGACCCAGCAATCCCACTCCTGGGCATATACCCTGAGAAAACCATAATTCAAAAAAAGTCATGTACCAAAATGTTCATTGCAGCTCTATTTACAATAGCCAGGACATGGAAGCAACCGAAGTGTCCATCAACAAATGAATGGGTAAAGAAGATGTGGCATATATGTACAATGGAATATTACTCAGCCATAAAAAGAAACGAAATTGAGTTATTTGTAGTTAGGTGGATGGACCTAGCGTCTGTCATATAAAGTGAAGTAAGTCAGAAAGAGAAATACAAATACCGTATGCTAACAGATATATATGGAATCTAAGGAAAAAAAAAAAAAAAACGTTATGAAGAACCTAGGGGTAAGATGGGAATAAGGACCCAGACCTGCTAGAGAATGGACTTGAGGATATGGGGAGGGGGAAGGGGGAGCTGTGACAAAGCGAGAGAGAGGCATGGACATATATACACTACCAAACGTAAGGTAGATAGCTAGTGGGAAGCAGTCGCATAGCCCAAGGATATCAGCTCAGTGCTTTGTGACTGCCTGGAGGGGTGGGATAGGGAGGGTGGGAGGGAGGGAGACGCAAGAGGGAAAAGACATGGGAACATATGTATAGGTATAACTGATTCACTTTGTTATAAAGCAGAAACTAACACACCATTGTAAAGCAATTATACCCCAATAAAGATGTTAAAAAAAATGTGGCACATATACACAATGGAATATTACTAGCCATAAAAAGAAACGAAATTGAGTTATCTGTAGTTAGGTGGATGGACCTAGCGTCTGTCATATAAAGTGAAGTAAGTCAGAAAAAGAAAAATACCGTATGCTAACACATATATATGGAATCTAAGGAAAAAAAAAAAAAAGGTTATGAAGAACCTAGGGGTAAGATGGGAATAAGGACCCAGACCTGCTAGAGAATGGACTTGAGGATATGGGGAGGGGGAAGGGTAAGCTGTGACGAAGTGAGAGAGAGGCATGGACATATATACACTACCAAACGTAAGGTAGATAGCTAGTGGGAAGCAGCCACATAGCACAGGGAGATCAGCTTGGTGTTTGTGACCACCTAGAGGGGTGCGTTGGGGAGGGTGGGAGGGAGGGAGAAGCAGGAGGGAAGAGATATGGGAACATATGTATGTGTATAACTGATTCACTTTGTTGTAAAGCAGAAACTAACACACCATTGTAAAGCAATTATACTCCAATAAATATGTTAAAAAAAAAAAGAAGGAAACAATTTTCTCATCTCATTGTAATAAGGCAGTTTTCCTTTAAAACAAGTCTTAAACCTTAAATTCTCTTACCTAATCAAAATGTGCTTTTCCGTCTTTAGACTATTCTTCTTATGTCCTGTATTATTCATGATGTTTAATTCTTGAAATAGCACATGGCTGAAAATAGAAGCTAACCCTCTTGTCCACTGTGAATTAAATCTTCTTTTCCTAGGACCCGTCTACAATGTACAGTTTGTGGTTTGCCAACATAATTATTTTCTCTGAAATAAGCTCGAGCATTTTGACTTTTCAATATATAGTTATACAATATATTGTTAACACAATATAGTTAATATAGTCAGTATAGTAAATACAACTATAACACACATGATATGATGCCACTTTGGTGACTTTCTTCATCCATGTAATTCTGAAATTTGACAGTATATTTTTCATATTTTAATAAGCTGAGTATTACCTTTGCAAGGATAGAAAAATAAAATAAATTCATAATAAAAAAAGACATCTTCAATAAATGTATTTGGTAGCTTGATGATAGTACTTACACTTTAATATCTTTTCATTCTCTAATTCATTACCTTCTAAGGAAATCGATATTTAATCCTAGACTAGGATATGTGGAATCTTCCTTCTGCTACCCTAGTACAGAGTAATTCATCACTCAACAGCACACACACATAGCTCACAGAACTACACACACACATGCATGCTCATACAACCACACACAAAACCATGCCCAAGTAACTATATATGTAAAAGTGTGTATATATATAAGCCATGCTTCTGTAGTTAAACTGGAAATTTCCATGTGTTCCTTCATCCTATTATATTTTATACTCAGTGAAATGTAATATCACTATATTAGAGCCTGGTTTCTCTTTGCTTTCTATAAAGCACTCTTTTTTTTAAAATGCCAAATAAAGCTACAATTTCACTTTAAGGTAATTAACAAGGGTGATATATTTTTCCCCAGAAGTTTACAAAGCAACATTAAAAAGTTATCTATATTTTAATATGGAGAAAAAATCGTTATTAATATTAAACTAGATTCTATGAGATTAAAAATTAATTTCAGTAATAGTTTTGGTACTCTGGAAGGTGCATTAATTCCTTAGGACAATGTTACGTATTCTTCAGCTGTTTCAGACTGAAGCATATTTATATAACTAATATTACTTATGTCTAATAGAAGAATTTTTTTTCTCTTCCGAAAAGCTGCTGATTTCTCTTTTTCACTCTTGTGGCAAACATGTAGTAATTATTGATAAGACATTCAACTAAAGAAAAACACAGCTAGAAATATTATCACAATTTATAATTGATAATCTCTTTCTGGGTATCCTAGTCAATAATTCAAATTCCCTGCAGCATTTGTTTTTGCCATTGCTATTTTTAAGACTTACAGAAGCCTGCTGATCAAGATGTAGATTTACATATTTTATTTTTGATATATCATTGGTCCATTTCTCTTACATCTGTACATTTGTGTACAACCATCCATTGTTGAGAAAACTTTCCCTATGCAGTGTGGAAGTTGGAAACAATCTTTTTAATTCTCTTTTGTGCTGAATATTTGTTGCTGAATATCATTTTGTGGGACTATCTACAGCCCATCTGCATCAGGCTAGAAACTCCTCAATTAAATGACTCTCCAGAGAATATATGCTATCTTATATTATAAATGTGACATGGCAAGAAAAGAAAGAGAAGGAACAGAGTTGTCTACATCCCTACAAGTGAGCTGAATGAATTCTTACAGGTAGTGGCTTATTCAGGTTCCCTGGAAGCCAACTCCATGATAGAGATTTGAGTGCTGGAGATTTACTGAGGAATGGAGAATAATGCCTGAAAAGAGGAAACGGAAGCGAGACTGAGATGAGGGTGACGTTGAACTGTGATGTGATTTCAACAGAGGACTCAGCAGGTCTCACAGGGAGCTCCAGCTCTTTAGAGTCATCTCCAGTAGAAGCCAGGAGCCGGACATGTGCAACCCACATAAACCAGTCACTGGAAGCAGGACTCCCCTGAGGGAGGCGCGAGAGAATATTTGGTGAGGCAGCCCTTTCCACAGAGGGCTGGAAAGGGATGCTTGTGTGGACCATCAGCCAACAGGAGGAATAACAGCCTCAGTCCTGAAGGGAGGATCCACACCCACAGCAACAGTATAACTGTTGTTTTTAGCCCTCGGTCTTCTCTGATTTTAAAACGTAAACATCGATACATCCTCAGAAATCACCTGATAGGTCCCAGAATCATCTTATCTTTGTCGGCTCCTAGAGGTATCAGTGTATTTCTATGCATTGATTGGATTTCTGTGACATGTTTTCTCTCAAAATCTCAAAATACAGAGAAATTCAGAGAAAATCTAAGACACAGCCATCCAAACAGTGCTGCTTTTTCTTACACTTGAAAGAAAAAGAAAATAAAAGAAAACAAGAACAACATAAGAAAATGCTCCTTAGACAAAAATCAATGTAAGGATTCTACTAACTGACATCTTATTAATGGTGAGATAATTTTCTAAAAAGAGGTCATGCAACACGAAGAGAATCCTCACATATCTCACAATATGAAAGCTTATTACACAGAGATTTTCTGAGGAAAGAAACTGAAAAAGTTGGAAAGAAATATTTCATATAGATGACTATATTCTCATATACAAAGTATGAACACAACATTTGAAATAATTTGTAGATGCTTGAAGACTTGTTTGACTGGGAATCATAAAGAAAACATGACAATGTTAGGATCATTATAAGTCACTGTAAGTTCTACATGCAATATACACCTGCATCTTTGTATCTAAGAACCTTGAAAGTGAAGTATCTATCTACATAGCCAAAGATTCCCTCATCCACTCATTCACCAGAAATTTAATGAATACCTATTATGTGTCAGGCTCTGTTCCAGGATCAAGGGATAGAAAAGTGAACAAAAAATACTGATGTTAATTGTGTTTCTAGTCTTAATTTTCCTCTTTCTCTGTTACCATATCTTTTGAAAATTTTTTAAATGCTCTTCTGCTGTGGATGGAGAATACTTGCTTGGCTCTTGATTTTTGGAAAAGGCCATGTGCTTTGATTTCACCAATAGAAGGAGGAAGGCAGGGTTAATGGTGTATTAGCTTCAAACCTAGGACTAAAGAGGCCTTTGCTGTTTCTACTTGCTCTTCACCTCTGGTCAACAAGGAGAAAACATAATAGAGATAAGAACCGAATCCTGAGAGAAATGAGACAAAAAAAAAAAAAAAAACTGCCTGAAATGATCAAGTATATGAGTATATATAACTGATATTGTGAGAACAGGCAATAAATTACTTAATACTGTAGAGAATGTAGATCCACAGATTGTTTTTAATATAAAAATCACAAAACTGGCACTAATTCAGGATATATAAAAGGATAAGCAACTACTCAGACATCTAATTCTGATTCTACTAAAAGCAGATCATCTAATAAACAAAAGAAAAATAACAGCATTATTTATCTTTCAGCCAAGTTCATTTCTCAACAGATTGAGAAGGGCAATGAGAAAAACTGCTTACTCTGGATTTAATTTTTAACTAGCAAAGAATAGATTTTTAGTGAACTTGATAATAGAGATATAGAAAATAACATCCATACTATCTTGGAATCTACTACACTAGATACTTTTTTAAATAAATGCTTTGTTTAGAATAGCTTTAGATATATGGAAAAGTTACAAAGATAGCACAGAAAGCTTATGCATGCCCCATACCCAGTTTTCCTTATTTTTAACATCTAACATTTGTATGATACATTTGTAACAATTAAAAAACAAACACATATTATTTTTAAGATCCATGTTTTATTCAGATTTCTTTAGTTTTACCAATATCCTTTTTCTTTTCCAGGTTTTCACATCCAGCAAATCACCTTAGATTTATTCGTCAAATCTCATTTGCTTCCTTTTGGCTGTGACAGTTTCTCAGATGTTCTTTGTTTTTTGATAACCTCAATATTTTGAGGAGGACTGGCCAGGTATTTTGTCGAATGTCCTTCATTGGGATATGCCTGATGTCTCCCTCATGTGAGGTTATGAGTTTTAAGGAGGAAGACCAAAGAGGTACAGTGCCATTCTCATCACATCGTATCAAGGGTTTATAGTGCCCATATGACTTATCACTGTTGACATTAACCTTGACTACCTGTTTCTGGTTGAGGTAGGGTTGGTCAGGTTTCTACACTGCAAAGTTACTTTTCCTTCCCTTTCCATACTGTACTTTTTGGAATGAAGTCACTTCAAGTGTGTCGCCCACACTTAAAGAGTGGATATCAGAGTAGGTACATACAATAATTTGGAATTCTTCTGCATGGGAGATTTGTCTATGCTCTCTCATGTTTATTTTCTTAGTTTAGTTAGTTAGTCATTTATATCAGTATGGACTCATGGATATTTATTTTATACTTTAGGTTATAATTCAATATTACTTTATCTATGTTGATGCTCAAATTGTTTCAACTTTGGCAATTAGAAGCTCTCTCAGTTGGCACCTATATCCCTTTGACATACCACACTGATGGGGTGTGTGCGTGCAGGTGTGTGTGCATTTTCTTACTTTCTGGCAGTACATCAAAGAATGATGATTAGAAACTAAGTTCTAGGTGTTATGTGTGTTCATTGTTACTAGAGTGTTATTGTTTCTAGTGCCTCTCAGTTGAAAGATCAAGGAAATATATGTGGTATACCAACTCAGGTATAAACAGATATCTATCTATATTAGGCCCAAACTTCAGTTCATACTGATGTCTCCAACTCTAATACCCTCCCACAAGGATCATTCTAGCATCCTCTACTTGCTGTTCGTAACCTCCCACTCCAACAGTGTAAACCTGGCTCCCACCAACCACTACCCACTTAATTGTTAAACTGTTAACCTATATCCTCATGGGAAACAATTTTATCAACTAGAGGACATCACCTCTAGTTTTACAAACTCACTCATTTCCAAAGTTGCATAGGTCAGCACCTTTGTCCCCAGTTCCTTCAGTGAGTCCTTTCATACATTTGTACTACAGGTAAATTCATCTGTCACATTCTGCATTCCACAGTGAGATTCCTTGACCTCTTAAGTGATTTTTAAAAATATTTTTGTACATTAATTTTCATTCTTTGGGCTGTAAAACTGTATGAGCTTTGCAAATTCAGTGTCGTGTTTCTACCATTACAGTATCACACAGAATAGTTTCACCAACTTAAAAATTCCCTTACTTCTATTCAACTTCTCCCCAAAGCACTGTCAAACATAGATCTGTTTACCATCTCAATATTTTTTCTTTTTACAGAATGTCATATAAATGCAATCATACAGTATGTAGCCCTTTTAGATCAGATTCTTTCACCTAGCAATATGAATTAAAGATCTATGTCTTTAGGTGGCTTGACAGCTCATTCTTTTTTATTACTAAATAGATTTCCATTATGTAGATGTACTACAGTATGATTATCCATTCACTTAGTGAAAAAAATCTTACTTGCTTTGCATTTTGGGAAATTATGAATAATGATGCTATTAACATTTGCATGCAGGTTTTTGAGCAAAGTTTCAAATTACTTGGGTAAACACCTAGGAATGTGATTGCTGGGTCATATGGCAAAACTATGTTTAGCTTTTTAAGAAACTGCCATGCTGTCTTCCAAAGTGACAGTACCAACTTTCATTCCCATCAAAAACAAATGAGAGTGTGACGTCCCTGGTGGCGCAGTGGTTAAGAATCCACCTGCCAATGCAGGGGAATGGGTTTAAGCCCTGGTCCGGTAAGATCCCACATGCCACGGAGCAACTAAACCCGTGCACCACATCTACTGAGCCTGCACTCTAGAGCCCGTGAGCCACAACTACTGAAGCCCAAGTGCCTAGAGCCTGTGCTCCACAACAAGAGAAGCCACCACAATGAGAAGTCTGCACAGAGCAAAGAAGAGTAGCCCCTGCTTGCCGCAACTAGAGAAAGCCCGCATGCAGCAACAAAGACCAAATGCAGCCAAAAATTAATTAATTAATTAATTAAAAAAATGAGAGTTCCTGTTGCTCTACATCTTCACAAGCACTTGGTACTGCCAGATTTTTAAAATTTTACCCACTATTGTAGGTTTGTAGTAGTAACTCATTATTAATTTGCATCTCTCTAATAAATTACATTGAGCATGTTTTCATATACTTATTTGGCATCTGTCCACCTTTTTGGTGAGTTATCTGTTCAGATATTTTGCGCATTTTTTTTATTGAGTTGTTTTCTTATTGAATTTTAAGAGTTCTTTCTGTATTTTGGATAAAAGTCCTTTATCAAATATGTGCTTTACAAATATTTTCTCACAATCTGTGGCACATTTTTTCATTTTCTTAACACTGTCTTTTGCAGAGCAGAAATTTTTAATTTTAGTAAAATTCAACTTATCAAGTTTTCCTTTCATGTTTCATTCTTTTGAGCTATATCTAAAACTTCAGTACCAAACCTAAACTCTTGTCAATTTCCTTGTGTTTTCTTCTACACATTTTATATTAGGTCCATAATTTATTTTGATGAGTTGATTTTCATGTAATGTATAAGGTATGCATCTAGGTTCATTCTTTTTATCATAAGGACAGCGAATTGTTCCAGCACAATTTGTTGGTAAGACAATTATTTTTCCATTGAATTGCCTTTGTGCCTTTGTCAAAAATCAGACGACTATATTTATGCGGGTATAGTTCTGGGCTCCCTATTCTGTTCCATTGATCCATGTATTATTACTTTAACTAATACCATATTTATTACTGTAACATTGTAGTAAGTCTTTGTGATGGTTAATATTATTGTTAACTTGGCTAAGCTACAGTACTAGGTATTTGGTCATATGTTATTAATATACCCCACACTTAATTTCCTTTATTTTTAGCATACGATTTTTGAATATCGAATCAGCCTTGCAAAGCTGGAATAAATCCCATTTGGGCATGATGTATACTTTTTTAATACATTTTGTATTTGATTTGTTAATATTTTGTGAAGTTGTTTGAGTCGATGTTTATGAAATATATTGGTCTGCCATTTTGTTTCTTGTAATGTCTTTATCTAGTTGTAGTATTTATACTGCTAGCCTCATAGAATGAATTAGGAAATGTTCCCTGTGCTTCCATTTTCTGGAAGAAATTGTGAGGAATTGATATTATTTCTTCCTTACTCTTTTGGTAGAATTCATCAGTAAAACGAAAAGGGCGTGCTGGGGCTTTCTTTCATGGAAGTTTATTAATTATCCATGCAATTTCTTTAACAGATATTTATGTATTTCTCTTATATGAGTTTTAGTAGTTTGTGTCTTTCAAGGAATTGGTCCAGTTTATCTAAATTATCAAATCTGTGGGCACAGTGTTGGCTGAAGTATTCCTTTCCTCTCTTTTACTGTCCATGTGATCAGTAATGATGATGACTCATTCTTTTCTGATATGCACACTTAATGCCTTCTCTCTCGCTCTCCTTTTTTTTTTTTTTGACCTGGCTACAAGTTTATCAATTTTGCTGATCTTGAAGAACTCAAAATATTTTAAAATCTCTCTTGAGACTTCTCCTTTGACCCATGTGTTATTTGGAATGTGTTCATTTATTTTCAAATATTGGCAATTGTCAATTATTTTTATTTTATTGATTTCTAGTCTAATTCCATTGTGATCTGGGAACATATTTGAAATATTTTTATATATTTAAATTTGTTAAGATGTGTTTTGTGGTCTGGGATGTAGTTTATCTTGATAAATGTTCCATGAGAGCTTGAGAAGAATGTGTTATGCTGTTGTGGATGGAGTATTCTCTTAAATGTCTATTAGATCAAATTACTGATAGTGTCATTTGAGTTTATATCTATCCTTATTGATTTAATTTTTATTTATCTAGCAATTGCTGACAGAGGGGTATTGATATATTCAACTTTAATAGTGCATTTTTCTATTTCTCCTTTCAGTTCTACCAATTTTTGCCTCATATATTTGTACGCTTTGTTTATAGGATTGTAATGACTTCTTGGAGAATTGAACCCTTTATAATTATATAATGTCCCCCTTTATCCCTGAAACTTTTCCTTCTTCTGTAGTCTGTTTTGTTTGAAATGTAGCTACTCTAGCTTTTTTTGATTAGTGTTATGATGGTATATCTTTCTCCATCCCTTTATTTTTTAAGTGAGATTCTTATAGATAGCATATAGTAGGTCTTGGTTTTTATACATCTGACAAGCTCTACCTTTTAATTAGTGTATTTAGATCATTCACAAAGTGAATATTAACGTGGTTGAATTAACAACCACCATGTTTGTAACTCTTTTCTATTTGTTGCATTTCTTCTTCATTTTTCCTGTTTTTCTATTCTTTTTAGTATTAATTAAGCACCTTATATGAATCTATTTTATCTTTTATCTCAGTGTATCAATTATACATCCTTAAAAAAATTAATGATTGCTCTGGAGTTTACATTTTAACTAATTTTATAACTAATTTTAATCAATCTTCAAATAACACTGTCTCTTCACATGAAGTACAAGTACTTTAAAACATGTATCCCCAATTCTTTCTTCAAATACCTTGTGGCATTTCTGTCCTTTATTTTACTCATTCATATGCTATAAGCACTAAATATATTGTTACTATTGCCACTTTAAACACACATTTAGGTTTTTGATCAATTAAGAATAAGAAAAATAAAAGATTTTATTTTACCTTTATTTCTTCTCTGATGCTTTTTCTTTCTTTATGCAGATCCAAGTTTTTTACCTATATTATGTCCCTCTGTTTGAAGAACTTGTTTCATTATTTCTTCTATGGTAAGCCTGCTGGAGATGAATTCCCTCAGTTTTTCTCTTTCTGATAAAGTGTTTATTCTTCTTCTACTTTGAAAGGATAATTTTACTGGATCTAGAATTCTATATTGGTGTTTTTATTCTGTCAGCTTCTTCAATATTTTACTCTGCTCTTTTCTCACTCATCTGGTTTCTGAGAGTATAGTATAATCCTTATCCTTGTTCCCTTGTTCTTCTAAGGTGTTTTTGTTGTCTTCTTTGGATTTTTTTCAAAATGTTCTCTTTGTCTTTGGTTATCTCACATTTCAACATGAGGCATCAAGTTTTTTGGTTTTTTTGGTTTTTGTTTTTTTTTGCGGTATGCGGGCCTCTTAATGTTGTGGCCTCTCCCATTGCGAAGCACAGGCTCCGGACGCGCAGGCTCAGCGGCCATGGCTCACGGGCCCAGCTGCTCCGCAGCATGTGGGATCTTCCCGGACTGGGGCACGAACCCGTGTCCCCTGCATCGGCAGGCGGACTCTCAACCACTGCGCCACCAGGGAAGCCCTGTTTGTATTTTTGTTGTTTTGTTTTTAAACATTTATTCTTCTTGATCTGCTTGCTATTCTCTGAGTTTCTTGGGTATGTTGTGTGGTGTCTGTCATTAATTTGGAAACTTATCAACCATTATTAATTCAAATATTTCTTCTCCTCCTTCCTCTATTCTCATTTTAGTATTCCAATTGTGCATATATTACAAATTTGAAATTGTCCCACAATTCTTGGATGTTCTGTTCTGTTGCTTTTCATTATTACTGTTCTCTTTCTTCTCTTTGCCTATCAGTTGGGAAGATTCTATTGATCTACTTTCAAGCTTACGCACTTTTTTCTTCAATTGTGTCAAGCCTACTGATGATCCCATTGAAAGTATTCTTCATTTCTGTTATAGTGTCTAATTTCTTGCATTTTATTTTGAATGTTCCTTAGAGTTTTCCTCTCTGCTTTCGTTACCCATTTGTCCTTGCATATTGTCTACTTTTCCAGTTAGATCCCTTAACATGTTAATAATTATTAATTTTAATTTCCTGTCTGCAAATTCCAACATCTGTGTCATACCTGAGTTTAGTTCTGATTCTTGCTTTCTCTCTTCAGATTATGTTTTATCTTCCTTTTTGACATTCTTTATAATTATTTTTGAAAGACATATATGTTGTATTGGGCAATAGGAACTGAGATAAATAGGATTTAGTGTAAGTATTTATGTTAATTTGGCTAGGAGTTGGGCTGTGTTTAATGTTTGCTATAACTATAGATGCCCAAGGCTTCAGTTTGCTCTATTGTCCTTATTTCTCTCCTCTTTCTTGATATTGGACCTCTGTAAATATTCATGTTCAGAGAGAGAGCCTGTGTCTTGCAGCTCTTTCAGCTGTAATCCCCTGTTGTTATACTGGAGCTTGTTAGTATGGTGGTAAGGTATGAAGAAGTAGAAACACTCTATAATTTTCTGATTAAATCTCAGTATTTTAGCTGGCTTATATATTGGAGCTGTAACCTTCAGAATTGTTTCTCCAGTGGTATAGCTTTCTCTCCCTACCCTTCCCTGCCTCAGTGTTCCCAGTCTACTTCCTTGTAGCTTGACCCCTGTTGACTCTGTTTCCCCATACACACTTTGGTGAGATAAGAAAGTTGATTATGGCTGGAGTGAGAGCAGTGTCTGTCCCCAAGTAGAATAAGGCTCCCGTAAAGTCTCTTTCCATAGACAGTAAGCCTCTGTTAACAGAGAATGCTGTAGATGTATTTCACAACAGTTAGTCTCCCCATATTTTTGCCAGAGCTACAGGGGGAACTATTCTGGACCCTTGGGAAACTTCCACTATGGGAAACTTGTAGACTTATGGAAGTAAAACTCAAAAGTACTGTTCAGGACACCCCCAAGACTGGGGTCCCCAAGAATTTCTCACTTTCATGCTAGCCTAATTCAATCTACAGATATTCATTAAAATTACCTTTTTTTTTTTTTTTGCCACACTGTGTGGCATGTGGGATCTTAGTTCCCTGACCAGGGATTGAACCTGCACCCCTGAAGTGGAAGCATGGAGTCTTAACCACCAGACCACCAGGGATGTCCTTAAAATTACCATTTAATTCTTCCTACCAGTTTATGGCTTCTACTCCAGGTAAGCATATCTTGGCTACAACTCGGGATGCTCCTGTCTCTCCAGACTTCAAGGAGACAGTTTGCCCTTCAATCTCAGTTCTCTGATGGGTCCAAAAGAAGTCACTGTCACAGCTTGCCCTTCCCCCCTCCCCATATCCTTAAGTCCATTCTCTAGTAGGTCTGTGTCTTTATTCCCAACTTATCCCTAGGTTCTTCATGACCTTTTATTTTTTTTTCTTAGATTCCATATATATGTGTTAGCAGATGGTATTTGTTTTTCTCTTTCTGACTTACTTAACTCTGTATGACAGACTCTAGGTCCATCCACCTCACTACAAATAACTCAATTTCATTTCTTTTTATGGCTGAGTAATATTCCATTGTATATATGTGTCACATCTTTATCCATTCATCCGATGATGGACACTTAGGTTGCTTCCATCTCCTGGCTATTGTAAATAGAGCTGCAATGAACATTTTGGTACATGACTCTTTTTGAATTATGGTTTTCTCAGGGTATACGCCCAGTAGTGGGATTGCTGGGTCGTATGGTGGTGAGAGAGTGGCATGGACATATATACACTACCAAACGTAAAATAGATAGCTAGTGGGAGGTGGCCGCATAGCACAGGGAGATCAGCTCCATGCTTTGTGACCACCTAGAGGGGTGGGATAGGGAGGGTGGGAGGGAGGGAGATGCAAGAGGGAAGAGATATGGGAACATATGTATATGTATAACTGATTCACTTTGTTATAAAGCAGAAACTAACACACCATTGTAAAGCAATTATACTCCAATAAAGATGTTAAAAAAAAAAGTCACTGATTTTAAGTTTACTTAGCTTTTTCTTATTTTAAGGATGAGAGTGATGACTTTCCAGCTCCATTTATGTCTGAGCTCAAATAAGAAGTGTCAGATAATTCTTAACTAGACAGGATATTTCAAAGTATATCTGGTCAAGCTTAGGAGATAGTGGCTTCACTTTCATTAAATAACAATATTTGACACAAAAAATAAAAGCATACGATATAAACATTGTAGAGATGTTTCATATGCTAGATATGAAATTGGGATAAATATTTAGAGGTTTTGCCAATCCTGAGATTCCATGATTCTCTAAACTGAGATGAGACAGAGTAAGCTAACACAAATGAACAAATTCCCCAATGGTATGTTTATCAACATGGGAATGCCTTAGAGCAGGGATTTTTAGCTGCAAATCTCCAAAGTGAATTCAAGGTGTGTATGAACATTCTGGAGCTGAATGGAAATTTGTGTATGCAGGAGTATCTGTGCCTTTTATTCTGCTGAGAGAGTCTACAGCTTTCAACAGATTTTAAAAGAGATTCATAACTTTTGTAAAATATTAAAAAGTTAAGATTTTGAGATTTGTAGCCTGTGTCTAGCTTTGTGTGATAAACAGAAGATGTGAGGGGTAGAGAGCTTTTACTGCTTCATATTAAATTATGTTCAATTCAGAAATCAAGTATTAGGTATCATATATCAGACATTAATGACTATATGCAACAGATCTTGCCCTAGTGAGGGAAAAAATTGAGTAAACAGATGATTATATTTCCTTGGCAGGAGATTTAATGAATTCAAAAGTCCAAATATGATAGAGAAGGTCATATGTTCAGGGTACTACATAGAATTTAACGTGTTGAGACAACATGAGTGCTCATTTTGTGAATAAAAAGAGATTTGAGTAGAAATGTAGATATAAGTCAATTCATGAAAAGCCTTATGTGTCATGCTAAGGACTTTGAACATTTTAAAATCTATGGAGAGTCATTAGAAAGTACTTTCAGCTAAGAAGAGACATTATCCATTTCCATTATACTCACGCTGGCACTTATTATGAGGAATATATAAGGTAGTAAGGTAGAAGAATGTCCAAGCAAAACTAGGTTCAAGAAAACCAGTCAGATGTATGGGTACTTTTTTTTTTTTTTTGCGGTACACGGGCCTCTCACTGCTGTGGCCTCTCCCGTTGCAGAGCACAGCCTCCGGACGCACAGGCTCAGCGGCCATGGCTCACAGGTCTAGCCGCTCCGCGGCATGTGGGATCTTCCCGGACCAGGGCACGAACCCATGTCCCCTGCATCGGCAGGCGGACTCTCAACCACTGTGCCACCAGGGAAGCCCTGGGTATTTTTTAATACAAGTGAAAAACGAGCACTGAACTATGGATATGACAATGGAATAATATGGATTCTGGAGGCATGACTCTTCTTGTTCCTAGCTTGGGCAAATTGTACACCCATTCTTAATTTTTAAAAATGTTTCATAGACTGCATTCAAAGCTGTAGTGTTAAATGAAATATCAGGTATCAACTTATGCATATAGTAGTGGTTTTTGTTGTTTGATTTGAATATACTGATGCAAATATTAATGGTGCCTCTGGAGCAGTTTTACACCTTTCTGCTAGACTGTTCTTCTAAACATGGTTTAAGGGTGAAACACTTGGAAAATATTAAATCTATATCACTATACAGTTAAAAAAAAGACCTGCTTTCCTCTGGTTGTTGCTTCTCTAGATTATTTGAAATGATCGCTAAGTCATTGAATATGCTGCTCAGTGATGCCTTGTTGCAAAATATTGATGATGTACTACTGCGAAGCAATTTAGAGCACTGATGTGAAGGTGCTATTCAAATTGAAGTTAGAATTTGTTTTTAGGCAACAAATGTCAAAGTTTACCAGCATCTGTGAACAGCTAATCTCAAGTTCAATTATACTTAAATTGAAAGAGAGATACCTGCTATTACAAACATAAAAGACTCAAAGATTGAGTTTATCATCTAGTAGCACATTTGCAACAAAGGATTCCTCTAAGCAATGAGGGCAACTTCCAGAGCATAAGACATTGGCTGAGGCACTGACAAGAGCAAGGTAAAATTTTTCTGAGCAAATGACTCATCAGTGGCTGTTTGTTCTTTCATAAGAGTTTTCAGGTTCACGCTGCGGTGTCTTTTGTATTATAAATAGATATCCAGTTACCTATAGAAACATGTAATGTTCTAGTGGAGATAACACTGAAGAGAATGCAGAAGGCATTTTACTACTTCTTACTGCTTTCTAACATTGGACTAGCAAAATTAATATTGACAGTTCAGTAAAGTAGTGAAGATAAGACCCATTTCTCCCTTTCTGATCCTTGAAGGTAAACTGTCCTTAAAAATGCCACAAATTAGTCTATTTTCTGGGACTAAATTATAAGAGGGCCTTGGAAAACATCTCTGGGGATCCAGTCGTAAACGGGAAGCTCCAGGAGGGAAGGGGGATGCT
Organism: Grampus griseus; assembly: GCF_964374135.1. Taxonomy (NCBI): domain Eukaryota; kingdom Metazoa; phylum Chordata; class Mammalia; order Artiodactyla; family Delphinidae; genus Grampus; species Grampus griseus. The sequence goes on from NC_138997.1 coordinate 67,155,652, forward strand.
GCAGGTAGTTAATACTAAAACAGACCTAAAATTATTAGAAACCAGGCAAAATGGAGGTGTTATACACACATGATAATAACCCACCCCATTTTCTCATCCTAACATACCACACAAACTGCCCTATTTTCTCCTAATTGTTCATATTAATCAGTCTTCACCTCTTCAAAAATTTTAGGTGGGAGGTGTTAAAATGCATGAAATGATTTGCTCGAGGCCGTATCTCCAGTAGACCACACAGCAAGGAGAATTCTAGAATCTAAATGAGTTGTAATATAGGAATCAGTATTGGTCCTACAAATGCTGTTGTTCATGCAATTTCTCCAACACCTATGTAGTAGCCAGCATCCCATAACCTGGAGACTTCCCACTTCCTTTGTCTTTCTTCTACCCCATTTGGTGGCAGTCCACTCCTCAAGATATGTCACAATACAAAATCTCAGAAATCTTATCTCTTTGTGAATAAGACTTCTGCAGGCCACCTTCTCAACAGATGACAAGGGCCTAGTCTTCAAAGAATTCTATCTCTAGTGAGAAGTCTATCAAACATATTTGCATAAATGAAGGAATAGAGTAATAGGCCCCAAGGATTGTGATGTGTGTTTCTTCTTTTCCCCAAAATTCCTTGATTTAAACCATGTAGAAATATCAGGTAATTTGTTTAAGAAACTTGATCCTCTAGTCAAATTCAATTTAATTCAGCAAAATTTTTATTATCACCTACTATATGCCATGAGCTGTTCTAAACAAACATATGTGAATAAGACACAGTCTGTATCATCAAAACCAACACCACACAGGCATGAAGACTATCACTGCACAATACTGTGGTATGTTCCATAACAAAGGGAAGCTCCAAAACCTTAAGCTATACAAATAAAGCAAAACTTTCTGTGCTTTGGGCAGACAACACAAATGGCATTTTTAAGCTGCGTTTTGAAGACTATATTCATCAGACAAAAAAAAGCCAAAAGAAAGGATACAAAGATGGTATGTGCAAAGGTCCTTGACAAGAAAGAAGAGCGGCATGTTTAGAGACCTTAAAGTGGGGCAATGTATCAGGTACTCCGCACACTAGGTACATGCCTACTAGGAGACATGATTGGTAGGTTTGTGTCCAGATAATGATGCATTCTATATGCCAGAGAAGGAGTAAAGATGTAATCTTGAAGGTAGATTTTAAGCATGGAGTGGTAAAGTCAGAAATTTAACAGACATACAAGAAGACTGACTGGATAGGGAAGATGTTGAAGAAAGAGAAACCATAATAAACTTTACTAGCTAAAAACAACAAACCCTTAATTTCCAAAGTGAATAAACACATAAGAGATTATAAAATTGATTAGTATTTCACTGTAATAAAATTTTAACATTAGGCATGAAATTTAGTGTTTAAAGGCATAAGTATAAGAACAAACCAAAGGAATTGAGCTTCTTGTTCACATAAAGTGATCATTGAAGCATTTCCCCAATTACCTCAAAAATGTAATTTAAAAGCAATGTAATTGAAGGATTGTAATTGAAGTAAAATGCAGGATTTTACTGAATTCCCTTGTAAAGGTGGTAGAGGATCAGGAAGAAGGGTGAGGAATTAAATTGCACAAACAGCACAAAACTTCCTAAAAGTCCTCTATAGACATCTCTCTTCTGAGAAATCCTCTCATCATAGCCATTGTTCACAAATTTACCTCTTCTCCATTTCTACCATTCCACCCCACTCTCCACTATTTCACCCACCCATTCATCCAGCCTTTTCAATTTCCTTCCATAAAGCACTCTATGTTTTTTTCTAATGGACACGTTAGTTAACTCTCTTGTCTAGTTTCTTCCAGGTTTCCTATGACTGTCAACACCATCAGCAAATTCCTGGGAGACCATCAGCACAAGAAATACTGTATCTTTAGGAGACAGGAGATGAGGACAGTATTATGAATTCTCTGACTTTCATGTTTTATCCTGTCACTAAAGAACAAAAAGCAGCAGAAGGAAGTGGAGTTTTGTGTCCCTGCTACAAATTGGACGTGCAAGGAGAATGTGGATGCACAAGCACTCATTCGTACTGCTCTCTGCATATGCAGGAGCGCTCAGGAGAGTTGTACTTAGTGGGAAGCACACTTGCATGAAGACAGGAGATTAATATTCTGTTCCTTTTAAAATTTTGTAATTTTAATTATCTTGGTCTCAATTTCTTCATCTACAACTTGAGAGCCATTGTAGAATATTTTTGAAGGGTTCTTCATGGCAAAGCTGCAATTTAAGCATTGACTTTGGTGTCAGAATACCTAGTTTTGAGCTCCTACTCCACCACTATTAAGTAGCTCTGTGTCATTGAGCAGGTTCTATAATTACTCAGAGTGTATCTTCTCCACTGGAATATGTGGAGTCAAGCAACCATCTCAAAAAGAAAACAAAATAATGATGTACAGTGTTATTTAAGCAACACAGGCTATTATTCTAGGAATTAATTCTCTAGGATTCCAAGTTATTAAAAAAATAGTGATAATCTTTATACAAGATAGGTTTTGAATCCAACCACCTAGTTATATACAGACTTTAACTTAAAATGTTCTTGACAGATGAATAACCATTCCTACTTATGTCAAAGTCTTACTGGTGAAATATTACTATCTCTTTCAGTAATATAGTCTACTAATATTTAAATCCCGATCATCTTTTTCCGTGCCTACTTGTGATAGAGAACAACCAGTCATCATTCTCTATATAATAACATTTCTAGATATGCTCAATATAAATTACTTTTTTATTATTATTACCAAGCTGCTGCTGTTATAGTCGCGGGACTTAAAACAACAGTTGTCTGCAATTCTCTTAACCCTCCATACAGAGTCCATTTACTGCCTTGCCTCCCTTCACTGCTGATTACTTCAAAAGGATGAAAAGAGCATAGGAAAGCAATCTTCCTTGTTAAGAATAAATAATTAATTGAGTAAATAAAATCAAGGCCAGGAAGAAAGGAACTAACTGCTCCTTATAAATGTTTACTTGGTTTGCCTTGATGCCCATGGGTGATGGTTCTTTATCAAAACCTGGATACTATTTATGAGACAGTAAGATATTAAGTTGTGAAAGAAAAACAAACAAGTGAACGAAACACCAATCTAATTAGCCTTGGTTAGTGAGAGACAATTTTTCAGCATCCTCTGCTGACCACAAACAAGCATTGTATGAGAGATTTTCTGAACCCTCTTTTAGATTTTGGTATCATTTGTGCAATTCCATATGTCATGCTTTAGTTTGCTGTACATTACTCATCTCCTTTCCCTGATTATTTATACCCTACTCTGTTTTCAAAAGACTTCTCAGAAAATTCTGTTATTCCAGTTGACATTGATTTCTTTCTGTCTTCTAGCAATTTTCATTATGCTTAACAATGTACCACCTATTTATATAATATAGTTCACTGCCCTTATCAGACACATAAGTAAATTTTGTTTCTATAACCTTGCCTAAAAATCCTTGATTCAGGAAAGCAGATCTAATACTCATTTTTGTACCTGCAAAGGCACAGGGGACCTAGCCTAGGATTGGCTATATAACCGATGCTCTACAAATGCATTTAATAGTTGCCTTCAACCACGATACTCTCGTGCCCAACTCCAAGGAATACTATTCATATAGCATTCAGTGTGAATACTATTAGCACTATGAAGATAGTCACGGTCAACAAGATCAAATGGGATAGAAGAAAATACTGATGGCGCCCATGGAGTTGTTCAATGCTGGCAATCATGGGTAGACTACATTAAGCATTCATTGAAAGTACAGACAAATGATAAAGAAATAATCATGGTTTAAAAAATTGACAATACAGCAATCAATTCTTTTTTTTTAATACAGCACCTCCAGCATCATTCAAAATTTCCAGAAACTTAAAGTATCTACATTTATAAAACTAGACCCAACTCAAAATTCAATTAATCTAGGAATACATCCCTAACACCCTCTCAGTAGCAAAATCATTGGGTTGTTTCTCTGTTCCCTTAACACTTCTATATACTTCTCCTGTGGTATTTTATCATCTCCCAATTTGTCCACTTCATCACTTAGAACTAAAGCTTGTCATAATTGCAGCATTTTCAAGCCCAATGGGAACTCAGCATGGCCTGGTAAAAAACAGGAATAAAGCAGGGGATTATCCAGTCAAGTCTGGGAAACTGACTAGAATCAATGTATACCCTCTAACATGGAAATCAGTGAACACCAAGCAACAGCTAGGGCTACTCAGGTTTAGTTCCAACATGCAGCAATGTGCTAGAAAATACCACCACTTCAGTTCAATGCAGCAGCAGACAGGGGCACAGCAGTTAGTAGTCATAGGGTATTATGTGGAGGAGGCACATCTAACCAAAATGTGTAGCTAATGGAAAAGATAATTAATCGACAATTCCAGGAAAAAGTGATACCTATACAATTCTGAAAGGAGTAAGACAGGCTAACAAAGCGAGGATAGCATTTTAGACAGGCCACAGCATAAAAACAAAACAGGCATGGAACAGCATGTATAGAAGGAGGTATAAGTACTCCAGAAAGATGACAAATACATTTTGGGTTATTAACTACTGACCAAAACAAGCTGTAGAATAGATAGAGGACAGATTACCATGCCATGGCTATGCATGCCATGTTAAGAGCCTCAAATATTATCTTGTAGCTAAAGGAAATCATCCAAGCAGTTAGAAAAAGAATGACCATATGCCTGGTTTCTCCAAGGGCTTCAGGGGGAAAATGATGAGTTTATTGCACGATGTACAGATTCAGTTTTCCATAAGGTAGAAAGATATTGGAGACCAGAGACTGAAGACAGAATAAAAAAGGGAGAGACCTTTTGCTAGGGAATATACATTTTGGAACATCAGTTTATACTGGTAGGCATAATCATGAAACTAGATGAAATCATTAGAAGATTGTGTAGCAGTGGATCTCAAACTATACTATATTTTACAAATGATGTGAGAGATTGAGATGCACATTTCTAGGTATGTATAATATCCCAACGCTGGCTATTCTAATTCAGTCTTTGGGGGTAGGTCCATAATATCTGTAGTCTTAAAAATATCTTCAGTTAATTCTGTTGTACAGAAAGAATTCTGAAGCAATGTTTTAAGGGATGAATGAGAGAGAGGAATCTGCAGAGAAAAAATAAATGGTAGAGTCAGAGGGGTCAATGGAAAAAATAAGAGAGTGTGGTATCCCCAAAGATAAAGGATTGGACAGTTTAAGGAGATCTAGGTTCAACTATGACTTTGCCACTTATTAACAGTGAGACATCAATTTATGTAATATTTCTGACTCCAACCTTGTCAGTAAAATGAGGATAATAACAGTAACTCTCTCATACAGCCACTGTGGGGATTGAATGAGATAATGAATGGAAAATGTATAGTATAATCAATTCATATCAGAAAATGCCAGTAAATATTAGTTCTCATTAATATGATTATTATCATGGATATTGTGATTAAGAGTCTCAAATATTACAGGTGGTCTTTGGGCTTGGCAATCAGTAAACTATTGGTTATTTAGGCAAGAGTAATTTTCATAGTGTTTTAAGAACAAAAACCAAATTATGGTATATTGGAAAGTAAAGAAAAGGAGAGAAATGAGCGCTAACTATTTTTTCCAAGAAGTTTGGGTGATATAGGCAAAAGAGAAACTAGATGGTAACTGAAAAGGGATAGATGATATAAGCAGGGTTCTTCTGAGGAAGGGAAAACACTTGACTATGTTTCTAGACAAAGAGGAGTCAAGAGTGATTAGACAGAAAAGATACATGAGACAGAAGTAATATTTTGTTTCTAGCCCCAGAAGTTGCTAGATTTAAGCAATCTGAGAAGAAAAAGAAATAGAAGGAATCCAAACTGGAAAAGAAGTAAAACCGTCACTGTTTGCAAATGACATGATACTATACATAGAAAATCCTGAAGATGTAACCAGAAAACTACTAGAGCTAATCAATGAATTTGGTAAAGTAGCAGGATACAAAATTAATGCACAGAAATAGCTTGCTTTCCTATACACTAACAATGAAAATTCAGAAAGAGAAATTAAGGAAACACTCCCATTTACCATTGCAACAAAAAATAAAATACCTAGGAATAAACCTACTTAAGGAGGCAAAAGACCTGTATATAGAAAACTATAAGACACTGATGAAAGAAATTAAACACTATACAAACAGATGGAAAGATATACCATGTCCTTGGATTGGAAGAGTCCACATTGTGAAAATGACTACACTACCCAAAAACAATCTACAGATTCAATGCAATCCCTATCAAACTACCAAGGGCATTTTTCATAGAACTAGAACAAAAAATTTTACAATTCGTATGGAAACACAAAAGACCCTGAATAGCCAAAGCAATCTTGAGAAAGAAAAACAGAGCTGGGGAATCAGGCTCCCTGACTTCAGACTATACTACAAAGCTACAGTAATCAACACAGTATGGTACTGACACAAAAACAGAAATATAGATCAATGGAACAGGACAGAAAAAAACCCAGAGATAAACCCACACACATATGGTCACCTTATCTTTGACAAAGGAGGCAAGAATATACAATGGAGAAAAGACAGCCTCTTCAATAAGTGGTGCTGGGAAAACTGGACAGGTACATGTAAAAGAAAGAAATTAGAACACTTCCTAACACCGTACACAAAAATAAACTTAAAATGGATTAAAAACCTAAATATAAGGCCAGACACTATAAAACTCTTAGAGGATAACATAGGGAGAGCACTGTATGACATAAAGCAAGATCTTTTTTGACACACCTCCTAGAGTAATGGAAATAAAAACAAAAATAAACAAATGGGACCTAATGAAATTTATAAGCTTTTGCACAGCAAAGGAAACCATAAACAATGTGAAAAGACAACCCTCAGAATGGGAGAAAATATTTGCAAATGAAACAACTGACAAAGGATTAATCTCCAAACTATACAAGCAGCTCATGCAGCTCAATATCAAAAAAACAAACAACCCAATCCAATACTGAGTGGAAGACCTAAATAGACATTTCTCCAAAGTAGACATACAGATTGCCAACAAACACATGAAAAGATACTCAACATCACTAATCATTAGAGAAATGCATATCAAAACCACAATGAGGTTATCACCTCACACCAGTCAGAATGGCCATCAACAAAAAATCTACAAACAATAAATGCTGGAGAGGATATGGAGAAAAGGGAAACCTCCTGCACTGTTAGTAGGAATGTAAAAATTGATACAGCCACTATGGAGAACAGTATGGAAGTTCCTTAAAAACTAAAAATAGAACTACCATATGACCCAGCAATCTCACTACTGGGCATATACCCTGAGAAAACCATAATTCAAAAAGATACTTGTACCACAATGTTCACTACAGCACTATTTACAATAACGAGGACATGGAAGCAACTTAAATGTCCATCGACAGATGAATGGATAAAGAAGATGTGGCACATATATACAATGGAATATTACTCAGCCATAAAAAGGAACAAAATTGAGTTATTTGTAATGAGGTGGATGGACCTAGAGTCTGTCATACAGAGTGAAGTAAGTCAGAAACAGAAAAATAAATACCGTGTGCTAACGCACATACATGGAATCTAAGAAAACGGTACTGATGAACCCAGTGGCCGGGAAGGCATAAAGACGCAGATGTAGAGAATGAACTTCAGGACACAGAGGGCGAAGGGGAAGCTGCGATGAAGTGAGAGAGTAGCACTGACATATATACACTACCAAATGTAAAATGTATGGCTAGTAGAAAGCTGCTGCATAGCCCAGGGAGATCAGCTCAACGCTTTGTGACGACCTACAGGGGTGGGACGTGGAGGCTGGGAGGGAGGCTCAAGAAGAAGGGGATATGGGGATATATGTATACATATAGCTGATTCACTTTATTGTACAGCAGAAACTAACACAATGCTGCAAAGCAATAACACTCCAATAAAGATATTTTTTTTAAAAAAGAAAAAAAACCCATACATTTAGGACTTCAAATTTTGACCCAATCTCATGGCCATGACCTGACCAAACATACAAACACATGAGTTAACTCATTTGAAGTAACTGAAAAAAAAGTTACCTATTCATCATGAAAAAATTTAAAAATTTTAAAAAAAGAATCTCAAGTCTGCAGCAACTGAAACTAAAGGAGATAAAGATGAAAGTGGCTATATTTGTGCATATGGGGGAGAATATGGAAAAGTAGAGAATGCACCTGAAGACATTTTTAAAAAATCATTTTAGTCTACTAATTTTCATATTTTTTCATTTATATCGTTTTAAAACGGTATTTTATGTTGTATAGAAAATGCACATTAGACTTGAATTTGTTTTTGCCCCTCATCAGTAGATTGTCTCTTTGTTATGTGTGCTAGACCCACCTAAGGAATTCTAGCTGCATTAAATGCAAGATTGTCATGTGAAGCATGACTGAAGATTGTGGTGAAGAGTAGTAGCATTGCTAAGAAAAATGGTAAAAAGCATGGTCAGTCCATGTAAAATGATAGACTGGTCAGTGCTTGGGTACAGTTAAAGTTGATGGACATGAATATTTAGTGGCAACAGCATTCAAAACTGGGATTTTTTTTTTTTTTTTTGGTAACAAAAATTCAAGACCGGAAAAAAAAAGAGAGAATTATAGGTCTAACCAAGGACTGAGATTTTTCTGACTAGGTCAGAAGGAAAGCTAGGAGAGCAAGTGAGTTGAAGATGCTGGTAAGAGTGTAGCTCAAAAGATTAACCATTAAGTTTAGAATAGAAAAGAAAGGAAGAGAAGGCAGAATGTAGGTGATAGATCTGGTAAGAAATGGATCATGCAAACAACTCTAAGACCAAGGAGCAGATGTAGGGACAGCAAATAAGTAGGACAATTTTAGTCAATATTTAGTATTTTATCCCCAGATGCATTAGGTACTGTGTCTAAAATTACAGGATGAATTACTTGACTGCTGAAATAAAGGTACAACCTAAAGGATGGGAGGCCTCTGCTTCACTCTTTCATTGTAGATTTTGGTTTCCCCAAGGTGACCTCTCAAGACACAGGTGAAGTGAGACTTCTCCAACCCACCTTCTATTTCCTCATGTGGGAACAATTCTTTCTTTTTAGAAGATCAGAGTGCCATAGCATTTATGCCTGAAACTGCTTCCATTAACATGACTTATTATATGCTTTACATATAGCAGTGAAATTTTTTTTTTTTTTTTTTTTTTTTAGTATTTATTTATTTGGCTGCACTGGGTCTTAGTTGTGCCATGCAGATCTTCTTTGCGGCATGTGGGATCTTTAGTTGTGCCATGCGGGCTCTTAGTTGAGGCATGTGGGATCTAGTTCCCTAACCAGGGATCGAAACCAGGCCCCCTGCATTGGGAGCGTGGAGCCTTAACCACTGGACCACCAGGGAAGTCCCTCACAGTGAATTTTAGAACTCAGGACATTATAACTTAATTACAAAACAAACAAGCAAAAAAGAACAGAAAAGATCCCCTCAGTCAAAACTCTTGGGGAAATTTGGAACTTCTTGCTCAAAGCTATCTTAAACCCAATGTAACCTTAAAGATTTAAAATTCTTTTGGTGTAACATAATAACCAAGTAGCATATATATTTCTCCAATAGTTGAATGGACTTTTACCTCAATCATTAATCTTCTTGCAAGAGAATAAAAAGGAATAATAAATCACCAGTACAGATATGCTGGATTTGATCAATGTTTCTCTTCACAAGGAGTAAATAATAAAGAAACACTCACTCTGCAAAATTTACGTATTACAGCATTCTGTCACCCAGGCAAGGGGATTAATAAGGACTGCTGAGAGGAAGCAAGATCTCCTCTCCCCTACAGAACTGTTAAAGCAACAAGTCATCATTTACAGGGCAAATAACACCTCATTCCAGAACAGTGTAATACTTTCTCAGCAGAGTACTGCCCTAATCTTCAACCTCTTCCTCCCTTAAGGAAATTAACAGTGGCTTATTTCATTAATCACTCTAACTGGCAGAAGAAAAGGAATAGCATTTAGAGGGAAACTACTCTATATTGAGTATTTTACATGTTTTCTGACATAATCCTTAAGTCACCATTATGAAAGTATAACACCTGTTCCCAGAGAGAAACACTTCAGTGTGGAAGCTTAGTGTAAGTTCTAACACCAGACCCAAATCACGCTAGGTTGGAATGCTGATTCTACTACTGAATTTCTAGTCCCAAAGTCCATCTATCTGATGTCTGCTATACCATGTTTTTTATCAGAAGGAAACATTTAATTCAAAACCCCTCATTTCAAAATCAAGAAGAATTGGCTATTACTAGTAAATGCTTCTTGAGACAAAATACTCATGACTAGTAATAATAAGCAATCAATGAAAATGTTTATGGCCATGCACCCCTCAAGAGAATATCAGAATTTTCAGGAACCAGTAGGTCTATAAGAAGATTCAGGGATAGGGTGTGTGTATTTTGGAAAATCACTAGAATACCCATGTGATTTTTTTTTTTTTTTTTTTTTTCCGGTACGCGGGCCTCTCACTGTTGTGGCCTCTCCCGTTGCGGAGCACAGGCTCTGGACGCGCAGGCTCAGCGGCCATGGCTCACGAGCCTAGCCGCTCCGTGGCATGTGGGATCTTCCTGGACCGGGGCAAGAACCCGTGTCCCCTGCATCGGCAGGCTGACGCTCAACCACTGCGCCACGAGGGAAGCCCTACCCATGTGATTATGATTGTGTTAGTGCCCTCCTTCCTCTCCAGACCACCCTAGCTGAAAAAATCACCATTCAAATGAGCTAGGTGGAGTATTGTTAAAATGGTTGACCCTTTCCAAGCAGGGTAGCAAGTGAAGTAAGGCTTCACTTCATAATGAGGCTGGTAAGTTTAAAAAAAATGGGAGATGTAGGCGAGTGAGCTTGCAGTAGCTGAAGAGTATGTGAGGATGCAAGATCAGCAAAAATGAAATTAATATCACTACAAACATAAGCCTAGCAAGACATATCCTTCCAACTGATAAGAATCCACGAGGAATGATACCATCTTTCCAACTGATAAGAATACACGAGGAATGATACCAGAATTTTCTATGGTTTAATGAGTTAGGAAATGCTGCAGACTGCTTCCCTTTTTAGGAGACCCACAATGCAGAGTAGCATCTTAAAGTCCCATTCAAAGACCCATTCCATTATGTTTCGCCTCATTTCTTCCAAGTATTTTTATCTTCCTCTGCTCTAGAGGAACATCTATTAATACCTAAAAGAATAAATCATCTTCATAACACAGTTTAGTCTTCATAAAACATATATTTTGGATATTATAGTAGACAAGAATAGAGTGGTGAGGCTGTGACTTCCATAGAATAAATAAAAATTTCAGGGAGTAATGGTGGCACTGAGTAACAGGGTTTGGGTCCAAGTTTGAAATTCAAATGCCTACAGGGCCTGGAAGTAAATGTACATAAATGACTATGAGTAAAATATAAGATGGTAAATAGGAACTCACTGTCCCCATGAGACACAGAGAAGGAACAGGGAATAGTACAGACTTCAGTGAAGTGGATAATGTGAAGCTTCATTTAAGAAGACAGATACTACTAGTCTCAAATACCTGTTGCCACATAGGAATACGCATGCTCTTTACCAGTGTTACAATTTCAAAGAGAAGCTGGAAATTCTTATTTTTAATAGAAAACTCCTACAAAGTAATTCAAATTTAAAAACTGTGCTTTCCATTAGTTTGGAAGCCAACCACCTGAAGACCACAAAACATATCTTGAGATTATCTCTGTCCTATGAGCCACCTGCCTGTGGTGACTCCTAAACAATCAAACAAGCACACTGAGCACTTGTCGTGTGAATCAGAGTAAACAAGCACGGTGAGAGAAGGAATAATCTTTAATGCAGAATCTATGGTGAGATGATACTAACTGCCAAAAAGAGAGACTTCAACTAAGGTTAATGAAAATGTTATCAGAAAGGTTGGGGATGCAGAGTTTGCTCACAGAGGTTCCACAAAGCTCAGTGGGAGAAGATTGTTGCAAGGCTGAGAGATAGTCACAGTTGTAGTGAGATTAACTGGAAGGGAATGAAATGGAAGAGAATGAAATTTGAGATAAAAGATCCACAGAAGAGGAAACATAAAACCATCCTTCATGAATGAACATGTATAGTACCCTGTAGGTGAGTGGTTTACCAAAGGTTGTGCACTTTGTAGTGGCAGAATTCAGCGTGGCACTCAAGGCTTCTAAACTCCAGTTCAGTCCTTTCTTGTCAAACCATGATGCTTTTATTATGTAAAAACTATACTTTTTCTCTAAATTTATTATAGATATATTTAAACAAATGAACTCTTTGATACTTTGTCACCTTTTTCCAGACCATAAAAATGATTATTATAATAGAGTGTCCTTTAAAGCTAACCACAGGCAGCCAATACTACACAGGATAGGACATTAAAATGAGATCCATCAAGTAATTAAATTTTTCTCTCAACACAGTTAATGTAATTCTGAATCAAGATATAATAAAGAATATAATAAAGCATGACATGAGAAGTCCAGTTAACTCTACTCTTAGCATTTTAAAAAACTTACTCCAGATGTATTACTACATTACAGAATAGCAGCAGAGCAGAACATAGGTTGAAGAATTCTCATGAACATTCCAGAATAGACCTTTTCAAATGTGACTGCACAAGAATCATGTGTGGACTTTTTATTAAAAATTGATTATGGGGACTAGCTCCACATATTCTGATTCACAGGGATGGGTTCTAGAAATGTATATACATTTATAAAACTGCATTTAAAAAATTGTGGTAAAAATACATAACAAAATTTACCCACATTAACCATTTTTAAGTGTACAGTTCAGTGGCATTAAGTATATTCATATCGCTATGCAACCACTACCACCACCATCTCCAGAACTTTTTCATTTCCTCCAAATTAAATTCTGTACTCATTAAACAATAACTCCCTATTCCCCACTACTCACCATGGGCAACCAACATTCCAATTTCTGACTCTATAAATTTGACTACTCTAGGTACCTCATATAAGTGGACTCATACAATGTGGGTTTTTTTGTTGTTGTTGTTGTAACTGGCTTATTTTACTTAGTATAGTGTCTTTAAGTTTCATCCATGTTGTAGCATGTGTCACATTTCCTTCCTTTTTAAGACTGAATAACATTCTACTATATGTATATATTACATTTTGTTTATCCACTCACCGACCAATGGACACTAGGTTCTTTCTATCTTTTGGTTATTATGAGTAGCATTGTTATGAACATTGATTTGAGTTCCTGATTTCAATTCTTTGGGATACAGATCCAGAAGTGGAATTTCTGGATCATATGATAATTCTATGTTTAATTTTTTGAGGAACCACTGTATCATTTTCCACAGTGGGTGCACCATTTATATTCCCACCAGCAATGCACAGGGTTTCAATCTCTCCACATTCTCACCAACACTTATTTTGCTTTTTGTTTTGTTTTTTAAAATAGACCTCCTAATTGGTGTGAAGTGGTATTTCATTGTGGTTTTGATTTGCATTTTCCTAATGACTAGTGATACTGAGCAACTTTTTATATGCTCACTGGCCATTTTGTATCTTCTTTGGAAAAATGTCAAGTTCTTTGCCCATTTCTAATAAGACTGCTTTGTTGTTGTTGTTGTAGAGTTGTAGAAGTTCTGCATATATTTTGGCTATTAATTCCTTATCAGATATACAATTTAAAAATAGTTTTATCTATTCTATGGGTTGCCTTTTCACTGTTTACAGGGTCTTTTGATGCACAAAAGTTTTTAATCTTGATGGAGTCCAACTTACTATTTTTTTCTTTGCTGTTTGTGCTTTTGGTGTCATATCCAATAAATAATTTTCCCCATGCTTCTTTCTAAGAATTTTATAGATTTAGCTCTTATAATTAGGTCTTTTATTCACTCTGAGTTAATTTTTGTATATGGAGTAAGATTCAGATCCAACTTTTTTTTTGCATGTGTATATCCAGTTTTCACAACACTGTTCATTCCAAATACTGTCTTTCCCTCAATGAATAAATCTGGCATTCTTGGTTTATGGCTGGGCTTTCTATTCTATTCCACTGGTCTATATGTCTGTCTTTATGCCAGTAACACACTGTTTTATTATTGTAGCTTTGTAGAAAGCTTTGAAATCAGGAAGTATGAGATCTTTAACTTTTTTTCAAGATTATTTCTGACTACTCAAAGTCCCTTGAGATTTCATGTAAAATTTAGGATGGATTTTTTATTTCTACAAGAAAAGTAGACTTTGATAGGGATTGCATTGAATCTGTAGATCACTTTGGGTAATACTGAGTTCTTAACAATAAGTCTTCCAATTAATGAACATAGAATGTCTTTCCATTTATTGTCTAATTTCTTTAAGCAACATTTTGTAGGTTTCAGTGTACAAGTCTTTCACCTCCTTGGTTAAGTTTATTCATAAGTACCTTATTCTTTTTGATGCTATTTTAAATGGAATTGTTTTCTTAATTTCTATTTTGAATTTTTCACTGTTAATGTAGAGAAACACAAGTGAATTTTGCATGTTGATTTTGTATCCTATAACTTGCTAAATTTGTTTCTTAGTTCAACAGGTTTTTGTGAAATTTTTAGGATTTTATACATACAAGTTCATGTCCTCTGCAAAGAAAGATAATTTTACTTCTTCTTTTCGAATTTCAATACCTTTTATTTCTTCTTCTTGCCTTATTGCTCTGGCTAGGACTTCCAGTACTATGTTGAATAGAAATGGCAAAAGTGAACATCCTTGTCTTCTTCCTGATCTTGGAACAAAAGTTTTAAGTCCTACACCACTGAGTATGTTATCTATGGGTTTTTCATATATGACCTCTATTATGTTGCAGCAGTTTTCTTCTACTCCTAGTTTATTGGGTGCTTTTATCATGAAAGGATATTTAATTTTGTCAAATATCTTTTCTACATCGATTGAAATAATCATGTGCTTTTTTCCCCCTTTATTCTGTTAATGTGGCATGCTACACTGATTAGTGTTTGAATGTTAAGCCATCCTTGCATTCCAAGAATAAATCCCAGTTGGCCATGGTGTGTAATCCTTTTAATATACTGTTGAATTCAGTTTGCCGGTATTTTTTTTTTTGAGGATCTTTGCATCCCTGCTCATAAGGTATATTGTTTGTAGTTTTATTTCCTTGTAGTGTATTTGTCTGGCTTTGGTATTAGGGTAATGCTGACTTTATGGAGTGAATTAAGAATAAAACTGTGTTTTAATTAAAATTCACCTTTTGATTCTGATGCTTAGCTCACATGGAAAACCACTTTTCTACTAAGAGATGCAATGTTTTAATATTACTTATTATCTCTTCAAAGTAAGCTTTAACATATTTATTTTTTTAATATTTACTACATTGTTAAGAAAACCTCCTTATATATGCATAGGTCTTAGAATTTAAAAAGAAGTTTCACAAAAGTTTGACTTGCTATCAATTATACAAAAAATACAAGAAGTTATTTAGACTTCCACTTTACAGGATCAGGAAATTCTGCAACAAAGAAATTAGTTTAAATTTTGCTAACAAGTGATGGATCTGAGAGACAAATCTAAAACTAAATTATTATATAGTAATCATTAAATAAAGTGACTTTATCAAGAAATAATTGGAGTAGGGGAAAACTGCAGAATGAATTTTTAAAGCATGACTATGTCATATGGACATTTTATGTCACAATATATGTTAAGTTTACAAGCTTGACTTGTAGTCAAAAACATAATGGATATTACATAATACCATAAAATAGTAAACACAGTTTTTTTCTTTTTTTTTTTTTAAATGAAGGTGTGCTTTTTCAAACGCCAGTAGAAGGCTGATATTTTTTATTGAGTGCAGTAACTTTATGAGGTAGGTGCTGTTGTCCCTGGTTTACAGCTGGGGAGACTATTACTTTTTTTTTTTTTTTTTAAGAAGATGTTGGGGGTAGGAGTTTATTAATTAATTTATTTTTTTTGCTGTGTTGGGTCTTAGTTTCTGTGTGAGGGCTTTCTCTAGTTGTGGCAAGCGGGGTCCACTCTTCATCGCAGTGCACGGGCCTCACTATCACGGCCTCTCTTGTTGTGGAGCACAGGCTCCAAACGCGCAGGCTCAGTAGTTGTGGCTCACAGGCCTAGTTGCTCCGTGGCATGTGGGATCCCCCCAGACCAGGGTTCAAACCCGTGTCCCCTGCATTAGCAGGCAGATTCTCAACCACTGCGCCACCAGGGAAGCCCAAAACACAGTTTTAAGTTTAATATTTTCTACAGTGTTGTCTAAAGTTGGCTTTTTTGATTTATAGTGTTCTGAGGACTTCCATGTGCACAATGTTAAAGGATGAGAAAGGAAAGGAAAGAAAACAGAATCAAATGAGAAGTTGAGCTGTTGTTATGAACTGAATTTCTGTATCTCCCCAAAATTCATATGTTGAAGCCCTAACCCCCAAAGTGATGGCATTTGGAGGTGGGTCCCTTAGGGGGTAATTACTTTTAGATGAGGTCATGAGGGTGGAGCCTACATGATTGGATTAGTATTTTTAAAAAATGAGGAAAAGAGACCAGAGCTCCCTCTCCCTTTCTCCACCATGTGTATGGGGACACACCAAGAAGGCAGCCATCCTTAAGCTAGTAAGAGAGTCTTTACCAGGAACTGAATCTGCCAGCACCTTGACCTTGAACTTTCCAGCCTCCAGAGCTGTGAGAAACAAGTGTCTTACGTTTAACACAGTCAATCTACGGTACTGCATTATAGCAGCCTAAGCTAACTAAGACAGTTTTAAGCAGGTCCAACAAACTTAGACACCCTCACAGGGAGTTTGAATTTACAATGGCCCCTCAGAGTTTCCCCCAGTTGGGCTAAGATGGCCAGGTCTTTACAGTTTCTGAAAGTTTGGGTACTGATCTGAGTTGCTGTGGGAAAGGAAATAATGTTGGCGAGGTAGATCTTTGTAGCTGAGAAACCAGTCCTTCACTGAAAGGACTTACCTAGTATGTCAGACTATCCTATCCAATGAGTTTTTCCCAGAATTTATTCAGGAGTATTTCCCTGTTTTCCTATCACCCGTAAGTTCTACATTAGCATACTTTAAAATTGAATCCTCTGTTTTTGTTTGCACATTGAAGTTTCTATGGAGGTAGGATTTTACGACTTTATAGAACATATTTGGCAAAATGCCCCTTAGCTCCTTATCTTAAGAAATGTTATTTCCTGTTCCTGATGTCAATGAGAAAAAAAGATGGTTCATTGTCTTGTAAGTCTTTTCTTAAAATAAACTAAACCACATATGGTTTGTCAGGCATTAAATGCTTTTCTCCTAGAGACTGAGTTTTTATATATGTGATAACATGATATATGTATCAAACATAAATTTTCTCTATAAAAGGACAAAATCATGATGTTTTCATTATAGAAGGAATTAGTTGGTGAGATTTTAGAGCAGCCATAAAGACTGCTTTGCACCAACAAAGTATCCACACATTTAAATATTTTTTTCATTTATTTTTCCTTTCATGTTTTCTTCAATTCTTTCAACAAATATTCATCTATTGTTTACTACGTATTAGGTACTACAATGTATATTAAGGACACAAATGACTCAATCATATAGCCCCTTCTCTTTAGGAGCTCAAGTCAAATTGAGGAAGTACACATGAAAAAAAAGAAAAGCAGAATACCATACATTGATAGACTGACATAGAAATAATGGTATGAGAGAGAAAATTAACCAGTAAGACCCAATAATATAGTTAGATAACACAAATCATGAAACTGCTGTGTCAGAATAAAACCCAGAAGTCAATTATGTAAACCAACCATCTGACACTTGAGTACCCTCTACAATCTCTTTACTCAAAGATGGTTCAGCTTCTGTTGATGACTTTCATTGACAAGCATTCTAATGCCTTCTTTGGGTAGCTCTGATGTCAAAACAAAAAGTGAAAAGAGAAAGATATTAAGATGAATTCTGTCTCTTCAAAGTTGATGCTCATTAGTCCTTTTTTATCCTTAGAGAATGAATATAGACTTTTCTCCACATGTCAGCCCTTCTAGTACATAAAAACAGCAACAATTATTTTATCATCTTCAAAATGCAAAACATCATAGGATAAGAATTAAGACTTTATTTTTTATGCTCATTAGAAATTTGTAGAAGGATAGAGGAAGCAAATATTAGAATATCTGCCTAATTAAAACATATAAAGAATAAATGTGCAATGAGAAAATAATAAAATTTAACTAATGGGATCATCAAATAAGAAGATAAAAATTTTCAAGCTTTTAAGAATATCAATACCTGAATAAATAAATTGTAAATCATTGAAGAAGGTATATAATAGTAAACATGCATACTGAGAAAAACTAGTTCTCACTTGCTAAAGGGAGTGACATCAAAAAAACGCAGGGAACTATTTTACAAGGGCTAAACTAGCAAATATTTCTTGTGTACATGGCTGTATTTTGAAATGATAATTCCCAGCGCTGGTGTGGTTACAGTGAAATAATAAACACTAGGTGGAATTTTAAAGTAAATTGGTATTTTAAAAAATTTGTACTTTGGAATAAAAATAATAATAGCTATATGTAATAGTTATTCAGCATTTCCTATTGCAGAGCACTGTGTGAGATTTGTATATGAAATCTCATATAAATTCCATATAAGCCCAATGATATAGGTGCTTTCTTTCATATTACCCTCTTTTTATAGGTTTCTTACATTGTAAGTGATGGAACAAGGACTGATATCCAGGGCTAACATTAATTCACTTTCCATGTGAAGTAGTCCCAAGGACATAATGCCAGAGAAGGAAAAAAAACTTGGTCAAAGAAAAAGATAGTAATCATAGTGTTATAAATAATAAATAACCAAAAAAGTAACCAAATATATAAAAATGAGAAAGTATGGACACACAAAAGAGTATTTAGGAGATAATACAGAAATAAGAAAGGTGAGGAGTTTAAAGTAGAATGCAAATGGTATGTAAATTGATTATAATAATATAAATGTATTGATATGTTGGCAGGTGGAAGAGGAAGCTAGTATGTAAAATGAAACTAGCTGTATTAGAGATGATTTTGTTCAAGTTTTCATTTTATTTTTTAATATAACATATTTCCAAGCATGCTACATTTTTCTTGCTTTAGGTTTTTGTTTCATTAAATTATACATGTCTTTGGGGTAGGTGCTCATACAAGCCATGTTAGTCTTGTATATCTGATTTTGAAGAAAAGGAGAGGAGAGACAAGAGGAGAGCACAGAGAAAAAGGAAATGAGGAGGAAAGATTTAAAACAATTCTTATTTTCTGGTTTAACTGTGAATAGCATTGGGTAAAAACACACAGAATTATATGTGACCATTTTTTTTATTGTTTTAACTAAAAAGATAGCTTGGTCTTAAGTTAAAATCAATCTTTGTTGCTCAATAAAAGACACTGTGAATTTTTATGATTTTATATAAAATCCTCTGCAATGCTGCCTTATTTCCTATTCTAAAGAGGTAATTGAGGCAGAAAAAAATATCTAGCAACATTTGTAATTGAACTGTAAAATATGTAAAATTTCAATATGTGGTATTGTGAAGCAACTGAGCAGTGTATAAGCAAGCAGCAGCAGCTGCTAGGCTGCTCTTGCCATTCTACCATAGATAAGTTGATCAGGACACAGTGGACCTCAATTGTGAAAGTTTATTACTTAGACAGTGTAAGCAATAACAACATGGTGTCAGCTTTCCACATTCCATAGGATGACACCAAACTGGAGGGGCATCTCATCAAACAGATGAGAGATGTCACAAGTGGTTGGCTGCCCTGTTATGAGACAGTCAATTCCATACTGACTCATGGCATACTCCAGCCAGATAGGGAGTCTCCCCAAGACAGAGAGGCAGATGGGAAAAGGCCAGTTTAAGCTCCTTAAAAGATGATTAGAACTTCTTGCTAGGTTAGAAAGCAAGGAAATGTTCAAAGATTAAATGGGTCATGCAGTGAGGACATGGGAGTCAAGGAACAACACTGAAGAGGTTAAAATGGGACAAAAGTGTAACAATTTAGGCATCAAAAAAGAAATTTATATAGTTGTATGAACTGAATTTATAAAATGCCAAGAGTTCATAATGACACAAAAAATAAGTCTTCATAAAGTATACACTATCTTGTTGCTAAAAATATTTCAATTTAATTTAATTAAACCTTTAAATTTAACTTGTAACTTAAGGGGAAATTACAGGAATTATTGGGAAGAAAATAATCAATACAACAAGGATGACCAGCCAGATCTGAAAGGTGGAGAGGGAACATTTACTAGAACAACCAATATGCTTCAGCTCATGAGAATTTCTTCACAAAAAGGTGCTACTTAAGAAAACAAAACTAAAGGGACATAAAAGTTGTGACGGGTAGATCTTAGTTAAGACAGATAATCAGGAAAGAAAATGTTAAGGTAATTAGGAACATTTTAATAGGGGTGGGGTATTAGTTAATATTAAGACATTTTAATGCACTTTATTAGGTGTTATCTTATTATTTTGGTTATGAAAGCAGACATTTCTTAGTTTTAGAGAAGCATTCTGAAATATTTAGAGGTGAAATGTTACCTGGTCTGTAACTAATATTAAAATATAGTATAGGGGGTACCTTCAAGATGGCAGAGGAGTAAGATGTGGAGATCACCTTCCTCCCCACAAGTACATCACAAATATATCTACATGTGGAACAAATCCTACAGAACACCTACTGAACACTGGCAGAAGACCTCAGACCTCCCAAAAGGCAAGAAACTCCCCACGTACCTGGGTAAGGCAAAAGAAAAAAAGGAAAAACAAAGACAAAAGAATAGGGACAGGACCTGCACGTCTGGGAGGGAGCTATGAAGGAGGAAAAGTTTCCACACACTAGGAAGCCCCTTCACTGGTGGAGACGGGGGTGTGGGCAGGGGAGAAGCTTTGGAGCCATGGAGGAGAGTGCAGCAACAGGGGTGCAGAGGGCAAAGCAGAGAGATTCACGCACAGAGGATCGGTGCCGACCAGCACTCACCAGCCTAAGAGGCTTGTCTGCTCACCCACTGGGGCAGGTGGGGGCTGGGAGCTGAGGCTCAGACTTCAGAGGTCAGATCCCAGGGAGAGGACTGGGGTTGGCTGCATGAACACAGCCTGAAGGGGGCTAGTGCGCCACAGCTAGCCAGGATGGAGTCCGGGAAAAAGTCTGGAACTGCCTAAGAGGCAAGAGACCATTGTTTTGGGATGTGCGAGGAGAGGGGATTCCTCCCCAGTGCGCCCACAGAAGGCAGAGAACCGCCTAAGCGAGCTCCAGAGATGGGCGCAAGCCACGGCTATCAGCTTGGATCCCAGAGATGGGCATGAAATGCTAAGGCTGCTGCCACTGCCACCAAGAATCCTGTGCGCAAGCACAGATCACTACCCACACCCCCTACCACCTGGGAGCCTGTGCAGCACACCACTGTCAGGGTCCCAAGATCCAGGGACAACTTCTCCAGGAGAACACAAGGCAAGCTTCAGGCTGCTGCAATGTCATGCTGGCCTCTGCCACTGCAGGCTCACCCCACATTCCAATTATGACTACTATACCCCATCCTCTCCCCAGCCTGACAGAGCAAGAGAGCCCTAATCAGCCATTGTTTTAACCCTCTCCTGTCTGGGTGGGGAAGAGATGCCTGAGGGCGACCTACACACAGAGGTAGGGTCAAAACCAAAGCTGAACCCCAGGAGCTGTGTAAAAAATGAAGAGAAAGGGAAATTTCTCCGTGTAGCCTGGGAAGCAGCGGATTAAATCCTCACAATCAACTTGATGTACCCTGCATCTGTGGAATACCTGAATAGACAACGAATGTTCCCAAAATTGAGGCAGTGGATTCTGGGAGCAACTTTAGACTTGGGGTTTACTGTCTGTGACTCATTTGTTTCTGATTTTCATGTTTACCTTTATTTAGTCTTTAGTGCTTGTTATCATTGGTGGATTTGTTTATTGGTTTGGTTGCTCTCTTCTTTTTCTTTTTTTAAATTTTATTTTATTTTTAATTTAATTTGATTTTTTTTCTTCCTCTTCTTCTGAGCTGTGTGGCTGACAGGGTCTTGGTACTCTGGCTGGGTGTCCGGCCTGAGCCTCCAAGGTTGGAGAGCCAAGTCCAGGACATTGGACCACCAGACACCTCCCAGCCCCACATAATATGAATCAGTGAGAGCTCTCCCAGAGATCTCCGACTCAACACTAAGACCCAGCTCCACCCAACGACAAGCAAACTGCAGTGCTGGATGCACCATGCCAAACAACTAGCAAGACAGGAACACAACACCACCCATTAGCAGAGAGGCTGCCTAAAATCATGCTAAGCTCACAGACACCCCAAAAGACACCACCGGTTGCGGTCCTGTCCACCAGAAAGACAAGATCCAGATGCATCCACCAGAAAACAGGCACCAGTCCCGTCCACCAGGAAGCCTACACAGCCCACTGAACCAACGTTACGCACTGGGGGCAGAAACCAATGACAACGGGAACTACGAACATGCAGCCTGTGAAAAGGAGACCCCAAACACTGTAAGTTAAGCAACATGGGAAGACAGAGAAATATACAGAAGATGAAGGAGCAAGGTAAAAACCCACCAGACCAAACAAATAAAGAGGAAATAGGCAGTCTACCTGAAAAAGAATTCAGAGTAATGATAGTAGAGATGATCCAAAATCTTGCAAATAGAATGGAGAAAAAACAAGAAACATTTAACAAGGACCTAGAAGAACTAAAGAGCAAACAAACAATGATGAAGAACACAATAAATGAAATTGAAAATTCTCTAGAAGGAATCATTAGCAGAATAACTGACACAGAAAAATAGATAAGCAACCTGGAAGATAAAATAGTGGAAATAACTGCCACAGAGCAGAATAAAGAAAAAAGAATGAGAAGAATTGAGGACAGTCTCAGAGACCTCTGGGACAACATTACACACCAACATTTGAATTATAGGGGTCCCAGAAGAAGAAAAGAAAGGGACTGAGAAAATATTTGAAGAGATTATAGTTGAAAACTTCCCTAATATGAGAAAGGAAATAGTCATTCAATTCAAGGAAGCATAGAGAATTCCACACAGCAAAAATACAAGGAGAAACACGCCAAGACACATATTAATCAAACTATCAAAAATTAAATACAGAGATAAATATTAAATGCATCAAGGGAAAAGCAAAAAATAACATACAAGGGAATCCCCATAAGGTTAACAGCTGATCTTTCAGCAGAAACTCTGCAAGCCAGAAGGGAGGGGCAGGACCTATTTAAAGTGATGAAAGGGAAAAAACTACAACCAAGATTACTCTACCCAGCAAGGATCTCATTCAGATTCAACGGAGAAAGTAAAACTTTACAGTCAAGCAAAAGTTAAGAGAATTCAGAACCACTAAACCAGCTTTGCAACAAATGCTAAAGGAACTTCTACAGACAGGAAACACAAGAGAAGGAAAAGACGTACAATAACGAACCCAAAACAATTAAGAAAATGGGAATAGGAACAAACATATCCATAACTACCTTAAATGTAAATGGATTAAATGCTCCTACCAAAAGGGAGACTGGCTGAATGCATACAAAAACAAGAGCCATATATATGCTGTCTACAAGAGACCCACTTCAGACCTAGGGACACACACAGATTGAAAGTGAGGGGATAGAAAAAGATATTCCATGCAAATGGAAATCAAAAAAAGCTGGAGTCGCCAGACATAAAAAGGAAAAAAATTGGGTCATTTGTAGAGGCACAGATGGATGTAGAAACTGTCAGAGTGAAGTAAGTCAGAAAGAGGAAAACAAATATCATATATTAATGCATATATGTGGAACCTAGATAAATGGTACAGATGAACCGGTTTGCAGGACAGAAATTGAGACACAGATGTAGAGAACAAACGTATGGACACCAAGAGGGGAATGTGGCGGGTGGGGGTGGTGTGATGAATTGGGAGATTGGGATTGACATATATGCACTAATATGTATAAAATGGATTACTAATAAGAACCTGCTGTATAAAAAAAAAAAAAGTTGGAGTAGCAATTCTTATATCAGACAAAATAGACATTAAAAGAAAGATTATTATAAGAGGTAAAGAAGGCCACTGCAGAATTATCAAGGGATAAATCCAAGAAGAAAATATAACAATTGTGAACATTTATGCACCCAACACAGGAGCACCTCAATACATAAGTCAAATGCTAACAGCCATAAAAGGGGAAATCGACAGTAACATTATAATAGTAGGGCTTTAACACCCCACTTTCACCAATGGACAGATCATCCAAAATGAAAAGAAATAAAAACACAAGTTTTAAAAGACATATTAGACCAGATAGACTTAATTGATATTTAAAAGAAATTCCATTAGAAAACAGCAAAATACTTTCTTCTCAAGTACTCATGGAACAGTCTCCAGGACAGATCATATCTTGGGTCACAAAACAAGCCCTGGTAAATTTAATAAAACTGGAATCATATCAAGTATCTTTTCTGACCACAACAGTATCAGACTAGATATCAATTACAGGGAAAAAAACTCTATAAAAAACAAACACACAGAGGGTAAACAATATGCTACTAAATAACTAAGAGATCACTGAGGAAATAAAAAATACATAGAAATGAATGACAATGAAAACATGATGACCCAAAACCTATGGGATGCAGCAAAAGCAGGTGTAAGAAGGAAGTTTACAGCAGTACAATCCTACCTCAAGAAACAAGAAACATCTCAAATAAACAACCTAACTATATACCTAAAGCAATTAGAGAAAGAAGAACAAAAAAACCCCAAAGTTAGCAGAAGGAAAGATAGCATAAAGATCAGATCAGAAATAAATGAAAAAGAAATGAAGGAAACAAAAGCAAATATCAATAAAACTAAAAGGTGGTTCTTTGAGAAGATAAACAAAATTGATAAACCATTAGCCAGACTCATCAAGAAAAAAAGGGAGAAGACTTAAATCAATAGGATTAGAAATGAAAAAGGAGAAGTAACAGATGACACTGCAGAAATACAAAGGATCATGAGAGATTACTACAAGCAACTATGTGCCAATAAAATGGACAAATGCTTAGAAAAGCATAACCTTCCGAGACTGAACCAGGAAGAAACAGAAATTATAAACAGACCAATCACAAGCACTGAAATTGAAACTGTGATTAAAAATCTTCCAACAAACAAAAGCCCAGGACCAGATGGCTTCATAGGCGAATTCTATCAAAACATTTAGAGAAGAGCTAACACCTATCCTTCTCAAACTCTTCAAAATATAGCAGAGGGAGGAACAATCCCAAACTCATTCTACGAGGCCACCATCACCCTGATGCCAAAACCAGACAAAGATTTCACAAAGAAAGAAAACTACAGGCCAATATCACTGATGAACATAGATGTAAAAATACTCAACAAAATACTAGCAAACAGAATCCAATAGCACATTGACAGGATCATACAGCATGATCAAGTGGTGTTTATCCCAGGAATGCAAGGATTCTTCAATATACACAAATCAATCAATGTGATACAACATATTAACAAACTGAAGGATAAAAACCATATGATAATCTCAGTAGATGCAGAGAAAGCTTTCAACAAAACTCTACACCTATTTATGATATAAATTCTTCAGAAAGTAGGCATAGAGGGAACCAACCTCAACATAATAAAGGCCATGTATGACAAACCCACAGCCAACATCATTCTCAAAGATGAAAAACTGAAACCATTTCCTCTAAGATCAAGAACAAGACATCTCTATTATTCAACAAAGTTTTGGAAGTTTTAGCCAAGGCAATCAGAGAAGAAAAAGAAATAAAAGGAATCCAAATTGGAAAGGAAGAAGTAAAACCATCTCTGTTTGCCAATGACACGGTACTATACATAGAGAATCCTAAATATGCTACCAGAAAACTACTAAAGCTAATCAATGAATTTGGTAAAGTAGCAGCATACAAAATTAATGCACAGAAATCTCTTGCATTCCTATACACTAATGATGAAAAATCTGAAAGAGAAATTAAGGAAACACTCCCATTTACCACTGCAAGAAAAAGAATACAATACCTAGGAATAAATCGGCCTAAGGAGACAAAAGACCTGTACGCAGAAAACTATAAGACACTGATGAAAGAAATTAAAGATGATACGAAAAGATGGAGAGATATACCGTGTTCTTGGATTGGAAGAATCAACATGGTGAAAATGACCAGACTACCCAAAGCAATCTACAGATTCAATGCAATCCCTATAAAATGACCAATGGCATTTTTCACAGAACTAGAACAAAAAATTTCACAATATGTGTGGAAATGCAAAAGACCCCGAATAGCCAAAGCAAACTTGAGAAGGAAAAATGGAGCTGGAGGAATCATCTCTGATTTTAGACTATACTACAAAGCTACAGTAATCAAGACACTATGGTACTGGCACAGAAACAGAAACACTGATCAATGGAACAGGATATAAAGGCCAGAGATAAACCCATGCACCTATGGTCACCTTATCTTTGATAAAGGAGGCAAGAATATATAATGGAGAAAAGACAGCCTCTTCAATAAGTGGTGCTGGGAAAACTGGACAGCTACATGTAAAAGAATGAAATTAGAACACTTCTTAATACCATACACAAAAATAAACTCAAAATGGATTAAAGACCTAAGGTAGGGCAAGACACTATAGAACTCTTAGAGGAAAACATAGGCAGAACACTCTACGACATAAAGCACAACGAGATCCTTTTTGACCCACCTCCTAGAGAAATGGAAATAAAAACAAAAATAAGCAAATGGGATCTAATGAAACTTAAAAGCTTTTGCACAGCAAAGGAAACCATCAGCAAGGTGAAAAGACAACCTTCAGAATGGGAGAAATTATTTGCAAACGAATCAATGGACAAAGGATTAATCTCCAAAACACACAAGCAGCTCATGCAGCTCAATATCAAAAAAGCAAACAACCCAATCCAAAAAAGGGCAGAATACCTAAACAGACATTTATCCAAAGAAGGTACACAGATTGCCAACAAACACATGAAAGGATGCTCAACATCACTAATCATTAGAGAAATGCAAATCAAAACTACAATGAGGTATCACCTCACGCTGGTCAGAATGGCCATCATCAAAAAATCTACAAACAATAAATGCTGGAGAGGGTGTGGAGAAAAGGGAACCCTCTTGCGCTGTTGGTGGGAATGTAAATTGATACTGCCACTATGGAGAACAGTATGGAGGTTCCTTAAAAAACTACAAATAGAACTACCATACGACCCAGCAGTCCCACTGCTGGGCATATACCCTGAGAAAAAACATAATTCAAAAAATGTCATGTACCAAAATGTTCATTGCAGCTCTATTTACAATAGCCAGGACATGGAAGCAACTTAAGTATCCATAGACAGATGAATGGTTAAAGAAGATGTGGCACATATATACAATGGAATATTACTTGGCTATTAAAAAAAATAAAATTGAGTTATTTGTAGTGAGATGGATGGAACTAGAGTCTGTCATACAGAGTGAAGTAAGTCAGAAAGAGAAAAACAAATACCATATTCTAACACATATATATGCAATCTAAAAAAAAAAAAAAAAAAAGAAGGTCATGAAGAACCTAGGGGCAGTAGGGGCAGGACGGGAATAAAGACGCAGACCTACTAGAGAATGGACTTGAGGACATGGGCAGGGGGAAGGGTAAGGTGGGACGAAGTGAAATAGTAGCATTGACATACATACACTACCAAATGTAAAATAGATAGCTAGTGGGAAGCAGCTGCATAGCACAGGGAGATCGGCTCGTTGCTTCGTGACCACCTAGGGGGTGGGATAGGGAGGGTGGGAGGGAGATGCAAGAGGGAGTGGATATGGGGGTATACGTACATGTATAGCTGATTCACTTTGTTATACAGCAGAAACTAATGCAACCTTGTAAAGAAATTATACTCCAATAAAAATGTTAAAAAATTAAACAAAATATAGTATAGACAGTGAGATATAAATGTGAGCGTATGTTAGTTTTAATCTATACCTAAGGGGGATCAACTTGTGCTAATTTGGAATGCAGATTCCAAATATAATTAGCTAGATTTTTATTCCAAAGGACTAACTCCAAGGCAGCTGGTGATCGCATTCCAAGTATCTTTATCTTTAATCAACACCAGAATTTTTAATTAATTAGCATAACCACATACTAGAATTGAATTTTTAAAGTTAAAATTATTGGCTGTTAGTGAACATTATGGATATTAGAAATGGGTTTTCAGTAGTGGATTAGTAGTTTTCAACACACATAGTTTTCATTAGAAGCACTTCAGAAACATTCCTGCCCTTGAATAAACAGGTCATAAAAATCAAGGAAGCAGAGTAATCTTGCCCTGAGGAATCCTACTCTCAGCTTTATTCCTAAATGGTCCTATGTGTATCTACTTACTTCAGATGATTTTTGCTTTCCTGACTCCCACCAGTAATGTGAGCTGAATCTTGCCAACAGATGATTATCACATTTGAAGCATCAAAAATAAAGCTTGGACTTTAATAAAGCCATAACACAGTTCATCTGAGGACTTTGTGTCTTCTTGTACTTGCGTCAGGATTATATTCCAGACTTGTTTTCACTGATATCTGGTATGACACTGTTGTGGGGAGAACCTCCCACCATCACTTGCCTCTAACTATTGTTGACTACTGACATTTACCGAAAGGAATCTAATAGTTGCACATGATCAAATTGGCTTGGTTCATTTTGCAACATCTTTCTTCTCAGCACAGTGATAGTGTAAATGTAACCTAAATTAGGGCAGTAAGACCGAACTGTGGAAGCTTTGCAGAAATTATTTAGAAAGTGCAGTTTTTCAAAGACACTTTAAACACACTAGAATTGCCAGGCTGGTTGAATAGAATCTTGAAGCTGCTTAGGGCCATATTGGCAACTGCACGGAAAAGGTCTGCATGAAAATGAATCCAAAGCCAAGGAAAACAATATTTAGAGGCAGACAGGTTCTTGACGTTTGAGCATCTGTATCCAGAAATACCAGAATTTAGTTCTAACCACGAAATTTTCAATGTCAGAATTATCCTCAACAATTAGGATTACATTTCTGCCATTGCAACTAGTACTGATGTTCAAAAAACATAGTTATGTATATTTTTTGAGAGTAATACATGATTAAAGAGCATATCTAGGGTTTGGGTTTTTTCTCACACTCATCTTTGTTGTTTTATTTTCTCAGTTAGCTCTTGGTTGAATGAAGCTCAAGGGAGTTCTGTTCAAAATTTATGTTATGTTTAGGCTCCTCCTAGCATATCCTTAGCAACACTAATCCAGATTGATTGATCAGTGTAAGTGCTAGGTAATAGATACTTAACAAGGACTTTGTTTATTCACAGAATCTATCTGAAATAAATTGATCAATAAAGTTTCCTGATTTTACTTGTTTGATATCTAGACTATCTTTCTTGCCTTGGTAATTTGTTTCAACTCAAGTTGTTCACATACTAGTAGAACAGTGAAACAAGGTAGTTGAAGATAACAGCAGAAGAGTGTTAGAACACTATATCTAACCTGGGATGGGAAGAAAGTTAATACAGAGATGAGTGACAGAATGCAGACAAGCCAACGGACTGCTTTTGTAATGTCAAAGAACTATTGTCTCAGGCACTGCTGATTGAGAGGGTACACAGGAGTCTAGCAGAGTAAATGCAGGACAACTTTTATATGTAGCCTCTATCATCACTCTGAAGCCTAACACAATCCATTCATGACTTTTTTCTACTATCACAATAAAAAAATAAAAAATAATTCACTCATTCAGATTTTCCAGACTTTTCCAACAAGGTTTGTATTACTCCGTGTTATAATTCTAAAGTGCAGATCTATAGCTTTCATATAGATTGGGATAAATCTAGCCACACTGACATTTCACATATACTTTTATTCCCTTTTATGACTTCTGTTTGTTGTGGAAAAGAAAAAAAACCCCATAAAAACATATAATCATGAAGAAAGCTGCAAATCATAATCAGAAAGACTGTTTAACTTTTCAATACCCAGTTAACTCTAAAAATAGGTAGAAGCATACTGTATATATTTCTTCTTGGTTTTGTGCCTTTTACCGTAAAAAGCAAAATGTAAAAACCCTTGAGAGTAAGTGCCTTGAATTCAGTGTTTCATTCCAGCACCATTCATGTGGTCTCGTTTTGTACAACTGATAATATCTATTAACAATAAGAAAATTAGTAGGCTGTACCTGAACTTTTATTCTAAATTCAAAAGGTGTATAATTTAGCTGATGAGTCTTATCTTTGGTAAATATTAAAAGTGTGCTTTTCTCACCCTTTCCTCTCCAAAGGCTAGTCACCAGGTCAGTTATTTCATTATTTGATAAGAACCCTTAAGAAGTCAGTAAACAAAACATTAGGGATGTGAATAAACTTACCAACTCAAATAAAAATTTATTAATTTGTTTATTACTAATGAATAGTAGGGTCAGTTTATAAACTATCAATACCCTTTACCTATTGATGACTATTTATGATGACATAAATAGCCTGAGAGGGCCAATATCTGTGGGTGGATTGCTTTCAGTAGGTACAGTTCATTCCCCAAATAGTCTATTATATCTCTAGATTTAAGCTAAACATGTGGAAAACTGGTACACAGACATTGGATTAATTCTAGATTTTTGAACGTGCTTTAATGTTGTACCATTAGAATATGTTTGGACTTAATTCCAAAACATTCTGAAAATATGTTGATGAGTATATTGTTCAGTTTGTTATACATAATACGTACTTACATATGAGAACCCTCAAAAGAAATTCATCTGATTTTAGGATTAATTGTAGTTGTGCCTTTCCTAAGATACTGACTTGTTCTTAAATTTATGGAGACAGTGAATTATATGACTTACCAGATTTCCTTCTTTACACTGTCTAGAAGAACCAGATTTGTCACCAATAGCTATCAAGAACATAGACAATTATGAAGTATTTTTAATAACTATACTTGGTTAAGTTTATTTGCTTTTAAATTTTTTGTCACAATTATTTCTCATTTATATTAATCTGGGTTTTTTATATCTGTTCACCAACTGATACCTCCTTTTTCATTTGAAAGGAGATATTTAATTAAATAATTAATCAAGCAATTGATTATAAAAGTGTTCATATAAATATGACTCCCATCATTCTTCACTGTTTCTATCAATACTTCATATTCTTTGACCATACTTAAATTAGATTAGCTAGTAATTCCATGTGATGTATACAAATTTCTTTTCATTGTCCAATTTTTGCTATTTTTAATACTGGGAATACTGGATTTGCCTTTAGCAGCAACTGTTTAATTTCTGTAGTAATTGTCTCTGTTCAAGACAATTGGGAGTGATGGGGGCTTTATTAGTTAATTAGCAAGGCCTGAGGAACACTGCTTCACCAGCTTCATTAAATCCATTTTAAAACACAGAGTATAAACTATAGTTGACTGTTAATGAACAATACATTTTGTCTACTGGTTCCATTTTTTCTCTTAAATCTTTTCTTTTAAACCTGTGATCTTCCAGCTGTTTCCTCAAAATAAAGTGAAACAGCTGCTAAGATAAATTAACCCAAACATCCAAAAGACATTCAATACCTTCATATTCGCTATTCTCTATACAGTTATTATGACAATCACTTTTTAAGATAACTTTTCTTTATTCTTGCCATTTTTCCAAGTAAAAAATTTGTCCTAAAAGAATGAGTAATTCAGAAAATGGGGCAATCCTTTGTTTATCTCCTTCTTTGAAAAGAATGGATAAATTAGTTAATTATATTGATTACAAAGTACTTTTCTAATTCTTTAATGACTTGACCAATTAAATATAAACATTTCCTATCCTTTGGCTATTATTTAAATTTAACTTAAATAGACCTTTTCATTTGTATGTTATCATTTTGTATTATTTTCCTTTTCTTTTAGTTCCCTTTCTCCTATATACACAAGGTACCTCTATGGACCTAGTCTGACATCTTGGTGTGTCTTTGATGATACAGAAATAAACATAACTCACTTGAGCCAAAAAGAGAGTTGTGAGCAAAACAGAATGGCCATGTTCTTGTTTATAAAACTATGATGAGCTTGAAGGTGACTGAAAGAGGATATAGAAAGGAGTAAATAGAGAAAGGATAGGCATCCTCACTATGGGCTAGGAAACCTTAGATATAGGGCAAAATCAGTTAACAGCCAGACAGTACTAACTGATCATTCTAATTATTCTGTGTATTATAGTTTTGAAGAGGAGTGTCAAAGACAGGTAGCTGCTCACTAAATAGCCATTGTACATTTTTATCCACAAAAATAACCCTAAATACATATTGTTGCAATATTAATGAGCACAACTGAAAACTCCATTCCTCAGCCTGGCTTGCAGGTGGGGGTGGCCATATGATTAAGCACTGGCCAGTAAGCTATAAGAAAAAGGTTTAAAAATGACTTCCATCAAAAACCCTTTAAAAGGCAGAGATTAGGATGTCTCTTCTCTTTTCCCTTTCTTTTGCCTAGGATGTAGATGTGATGGCTAGAGATTCATCAGCTCTTTTGTGACCAAATACATTTGTTCACTGCAGCATTCTGTTCTAGAACAGTGGCTGATATGGGACTCAAAAATATTTGTCAACATTGTGATCCTTTCATCTGTATGTTTTAATGTATGGATTTTTACTTTCTACATTACATATAGTAATGATAACTTCATTGACTTACATAAGTTCCAGCAAGGAGGCTGATTAGATCTATTGATACAATGTGCTTTTTTGGGGGGTGGGGCGAGTCAGACCTCACTAGAATACCAATGTCTTAAAAGCCCAGAATGAACTTTAGAAAAGTTTAGGTTGTGCTACATTCCCCTTATATAACAGATGAGAAAACCAACATCCAGAGAATTTGAAGGGAAGTAACATGCATAATGGTTAAGAAGAGGGACTGGGTCAGAAAAACCTTTAAGTTTGTGCTGTAATATTCATATAGCTGTTTTGATCGAGTCAGTTACATAGTCTAAGATCCAGTATTTTTCTCTCTAAAGCAGAGTAATGTTTATACTTCAGTAGTATTGTGAATATTAAATGAAAAAATGCTTATAATAAAAAAAATTGTCAAATGAATGAATGGATGAATCAATCAATCAATAAATGAAGCAGAAACATATCTCCTCTTCAGCAGGGGCCTTGTCTTCATCTCTTACTGAGATTTCTTTTGTTAGATTTAAAGATTGACATTTTTAAGGCCAGGGTTTGGAATTGTTGGCTGTATTTATTATGTGCATGCCCTTTAGCAAGTCATTTACTCTTCATAAACTTTGGTTTTACCATTTGTAAGCTGAGATAATATTTATCTTGCATGGTTGTTATAAGGACCTGAGATAGCTTATTAAATCCCTAACTTGTTGTCCTGCATATTATAGATTCTAAGTAACTTGTCCATAAATGTCTTATCATTTATATGCCTCTAATACATTCTCTAGTGAATATAATGAGGAATGACTAAACTTTTATTGAATTCATACTGAATAACATTTTATGCTAGACACACAGAACTCCCTAACTATATACTCTCTCCATTTAAGCTACTTATTTCATCATTACTATACAAACACTCATTTCAGAATGTCATTACACAACTTTTCAAAATACAGTACTAAAAAAATAAATGAAAATCTTCATTCTTTACTCTTACATTGTTTTCTATTGACAAGATAGAAATTCTAACTAGATTATTAAAGTATAGTATCATATTAAGGATGGGACACTCAAGGAGCTTTTTCTATAGTAGGGAAGAAAAACATAATATAAGGCAAAATATGAATTTCATCAGAGAGATAATAAGAACATATGAGGAATTCAAGGGAGGGAGAGATTTCTTTTGGCTGGGCACACCAGGAAAGGTTGCAGAAAAGAGGCAGCACAGTAGCCAGGGTCTGACAGATGGAATAAGATAGAAGACAGGGCATACTATCTGACAGAACAGCGTGAGAAAAGACATAGAAACAGAAAACATGTTCAAATAGCAATCAATGAGTTGGTTTGACCGGAAGGTAAGAAATGTAAAAGGAATTTTAGAATATAAAGCTTGAAAGGTACCAAGATGTAAGCTTAGTTGGATAAATAATAGTTAACCATTTCCGAAAAGGAAGATGTATGTACAACTATGCTCACAGTCTTCTCTTAGTAGAAAGATGAGTTTCTGGAAATGGGAGGGGAGGCTGAATCAGGACTATTTAAAGGCACTGTGATGCTGTCTCTATGGTGATGCAATCCTAGTGTCTTTCACTGACACATGTTCATCCTTTTCTTTGATCACCTGAATTCATGACAGGCTCCAACTACCTATTTGATAACTGGTCAAATAGCCCAGGATGCAGAGATATTTCTGATACCTTTCATAATATCTCTAGAAATCCCTGCTCTGTTTACCTTCTTGTGCATTTGTGGACAAGAAATGTGCCTCCAGCCATGATTAAAGGTCTATTTAACAGCCCACTTAATATACTTCTTTTGATTCTTTTTAAAAGTCCAACCCTATCATTTATCTGACATCTTATGGCAGATATTATGGGTCAAACAGTTTACCAGGCCATGTCAGATTCAACAGCAGATATTGCAGAACACATGCAATAGGTAGGGCACAGTGGCTGAAAGAGCATTACCACAGCCAAACAGAAACAGAAACATAAAATAAAACCCAATCTCAGGATATTAATTTTTTTCCTCTAGAAATATTACTTTCTTTCCCAACCTTTTTTTCCCATTTCATAAAGTGAAATCTTGCCTTACCCAAGAAACCTTGGATTATATTGTGACTTTTAATTACTCTATTCTTAAAGGAGAAAGAAAGGAAACAAAAGAAAGAGAGGCATTACACAAGCTCGTGGCCTCACAGCTACTCCAATTCGCTTCTGATAATGTATCTGACTAGAATAATGCATGTGGAAATACTCTTCCCTGCACTCAGTCTGCTTCTCTGTCAACTTCAATAGCAAGGTTCACTGAATGGTCTCATTGTCTACAAGCAACGCCAAAGTTCCTTTAAACTCACCAGTCAGGCTGGGAGAACCAGTAGACATTTGGCCTTTTAACACAGGATGGATCCATACACTGACTTACCAATTAAACTGGGTAGAGTAGGAGGAATGGGGTAACTTGAACAAATCTCATTGGTTAATGACATTCAAGCCTTCAGCTGTTCTACAGTTTCTGAAATGTCAAAGACTGAGAAATCCTTTTTGAGTATCTCATTCCCTGGTGGTATCAGGTAGCCTCAAACATGATGCAAATTACTTCTGGGGCGTGGCATGGAGCAGTCTACCTCCTGCTCTTCATGCACTTTATGGGACTAGTTGATCAAACCACCAGACTCTGTACATCAGGAGGCAGTCATGACTCCTCCGGGAATATTTGAAAAGTCAAAATTAGAAACAATTATGGATTAAAAATTTAGTGGAATTTTAAATCTGCCTTAGATACAAGCAGCAACATCTAATGGTAATCTTCATTGTGCCTGAGTCAGTTGAGAGGATTCAAAGTCTGAGAAGATTCAGTTTATTTATAACTAAATGCAATTTGGAATGGTTCATAGATTGGTGAATACTCAAGATTAACAGAACCCCTAATTAAAAGTGTTTTGTTGGTGTGATGAGCAGTGTTTTCTTTCATGAAACAGACATAGGAATACTTTGAAATATTTTCTTTGCTTCTGCCTTTCTTTTTCACTTTTACCACCCTCTTTCTCATGTGAGTGCTGTAAATGCCAAATCTCTCTTGTGCCAATATACTGCCCTCCTACCAAGACTCTTTCTGTGAAAAGACTGTTTTCAATTATTGAGGTTAGATTTCTAAGTTCTTAAGAGCAAATATATTAAATGTCGTTAGTTGAATCTATAGCTAAGTCTACTTACTCTGTTTTCTAATCTCAATCAGTAACTGAATTTACCTACATACCAGTGGGTTTTTTTCATTGTTCGTTTGCTTGGTGGCATACTTTCACCAGAAATATAGAAAAGTGATGTCTGTCTTCAAGGAGACTGGTACACCTTCCTGAAAGTATTCGATTTTTTTGGTCTTAATTTTAATGGTTGATGGAGAAGATATTCTAAATAGCAGAATAAGCAGAATAATGTGGTCATTAGCTACAAAGACATTGGTGTCATCCAAACATGAGTTTAAACCCTGGTTTCACTGTGTACTATTTGTGTAGCTTTGGGTGAGTTACTTATCTTCTTTGGGTCTCAGCTTCCTCATCTGTAAAAGGGCATTATCTGAATTATAGAATTGTAAGGAGAATTTTAAAAGATAGTGTATTTAATGGTTTTCACACCATGACATATACACAGTAGGCACTCAACAAAAGATAGCATACAACAAATAAATTAT
This sequence comes from Grampus griseus, assembly GCF_964374135.1. Classification (NCBI taxonomy): domain Eukaryota; kingdom Metazoa; phylum Chordata; class Mammalia; order Artiodactyla; family Delphinidae; genus Grampus; species Grampus griseus. The sequence goes on from NC_138997.1 coordinate 67,192,116, forward strand.
TGCCAGTCCTCTTTCTGTCTGTAGAGCTATAAAAACATCAGGCAGCTCACAATTAACTTCTGACACTGTAGTCTTCTCAAATCAACACAAAGCATCCCCATCCAGTCAATTGTTTGCCATAATATGTGACAAAGGTTCTCCTGCATTGAGTCACACAAAGTCTCAAGACATGATAGTGTCCCAAAAGCTCAGACTTTGATCTAGTAGATCCAAAGAGAATCTAATGATATTGAGCTTCTAAAATTGTGGTGAGTGAGGAGCAGAACAAAACAGAAGCTTAGATGTATGGCAAGATGGTACCATGACACACCCTGCCTTCCCCTACACTGACCACTTCCCTTTAAATACGACCTCCATTTTATGAATTAGGTATACTGATGCTGAAGGAGGAAATGTGAAAAGCCATCCAAAGAAGACAGTATGAGACAATAAAAAAAAGCCTATTTTCTCTGGAAACTTCAACTGAACACAGCCAAATGAAAGTTAAGAGTCCTTTAATGAGTTTTGGAAACCCCTGCCTGCAATATATAGAGGGAGACACTGCTCTGCGCTAGTGACATTCTCTTTGACTTGATACTAAAGCCAATGATTCTGCCCTTTAAGGTTCTACAGAATTTTCCTTTTTCCAGTTTCTCACCTCAATTCTTTCCAGTGTATGTTTTTTTTCCTTCCAGTTATACTGAGATATAATTGACATACAGCACTGTGTAAGTTTAAGGTGTACAGCACAATGATCTGACTTAGATTTATCAATAAATGATTATCACAATAAGTTTAGTGAACATCCATCATCTCATATAGATACAGAATTAAACAGAAATATTTTTGTGATGAGAACTCTTAAGAATTACTCTCTTAAAAGCTTTTATATATAACACACTGCTGTGTTAATTATATTTATCATGATGTACATTACATCCCTAGTACTTATTTATCTTATAACTGGAAGTTTGTTCCTTTTGACTGCCTTCATCCAATTCCTCCTCCCCCACTTCCCTTCTGATCCCCCACAAATCTGATCTCTTTTTCATGAGTTTGTTTTTGAAGTACAATTGACCTACAAAGCTATGTTAGTTCCTGTTATACAACAGTGATTTGATATTTCTATACATTTCAAAATGATCACAATAAGTCTAGTTGTGATATGTCACCATACAAAGATTAATTTACAGTTAGTTATCAACTATACTCCCCATGCTGTATATTTCATACTTATGGCTCATTTATTTTGCAACTGGAGGTTTATACCTCTTAATCTCCCTCACCTATTTTTTTTCCTCCTCCCCACTCCTCTGGCAATCACCTGTTTGCTCTCTGTACCTATAACCCTGTTTCTGCTTTGTTATATGTTCATTTGTTTTGTTGTTTATATTCCACACATAAGTGAAGTCACACAGTATTTGTTTTTCTCTGACTTATTTGACTTTGCATAATACCTACTAGGTACAACCATGTTGTCACAAATGACAAGATTTCATACTTTTTATGTCTGAGTAACATTTCATTATGTATCTACATACCACATCTTTATCTGCTGACCTATTGATGGGCACTTGGGTAGCTACCTTGGCTACTGTAAATAATGCTGCAGTAAACATAGGGGTGCATATATCTTTTTGAGTTAATGTTTTTGTTTCTTTGGATAAATACCCAGTAGTGGGATTGCTGGGTCATATCGTAATTCTATTTTTAGTTTTTTAAGGATCCTCCATACAGTTCTCCATAGTGGCTGTATCAATTTACATTCCCACCAACAGTGCAAGAGGGTTCCCTTTTCTCCACATCCTCACCAATACTTGTAATTTGCTGTCTTTCTGTTAACAGCCATTCTAACAGGTATAAGGTGATATTTTATTGTGGCTTTTCTTTGCATTTCTCTGACAATTAGTGATCTTGAGCAATAGTGATGTTGAGCATCTTTTCACGTGCCTGTTGCCCATCTGTATGTCTTCTTTGGAAAAATGTCTATTCAGATCCCCTGCCCATTTTTAAATCAGGTTGGTTGTTTTTTTTTTTATGTTGAGTCGTATGTGTTCTTTTTATGTTTGGGATATTAACCCCTTATCAGATATATCTTTGCAAATATCTTATCCCATTCAGTGGGTGACCTTTATGTTTTGCTGATAGTTTTCTTTACTGTGCAAAAGCTTTTTAGTTTGATGTAGTCCCATTTGTTTATTTTTGCTTTTGCTTCTCTTGCCTGTGGAGACATCCCAAAAAATATTACTCAGACCAATATCAAAAAGAGTACTGCCTATGTTTGCTTTGAAGTTTTATGGTTTCAGGTCTTCAATTTATGTCTTTAATCCATTTGAATTTATTTTTGTGCATGATGTGAGAGAGAAGTCCAGTTTGATTCTTTTGCATGTAGCCATCCAGTTTTCCCAACACCATTTATTGAACTGGCTGTCTTTTCCTCACTGTATATTCTTGCCTCCTTTGTCACAGATTAACTGCCCATGTAAGTGTGGGCTTATTTCTAGGCTCTATAGTCTGTTCCACTGACCTATATGTGTTTTTGTGCCAGTGCCATACTGTTTTGGTGATAGCAGCTTTATAGTATAGCTTGAAACCAGGGAGCATGGTACCTCCAGCTTTGTTCTTTTTTCTCAAAATTGTCTTGGCTATTGGAGGTCTTTTGTGTTTCAGTACAACTTTTAGAATTATTTGTTCTAGTTCTGTGAAAAATGTCATTTTGATAGGGATTGCACTGAATCTGCAGATTGCCTTGAGTAGTATGGAAATTTTAACAATATTAATTCTTTCAATCCATGAACACTGTATGTCTTTCCATCTGTTTGTGTTGTCTTCAATTTCTTTCATCAGCGTCTTATAAATGTATGTCCAGTGTATGTTTTTGATCTCTATGATTTGACCAGGTACGTTGGTTCCATTCTCCTAGGTTTATGCTCTTCTCCACTGTAAACCCATTTTCCTATGCAACTCCTAGGAGACCAGTAGATGTTTCAGTTTTTGATTCTTAAACATCTACAACACCATATTCTTCTTGTGATAACAAAAAGCAAATAATTCTCTCTGTTACTAATGAAGAAGTTGAAATCCAGAAATGTTTAAGTGATTTCAGCAGAGGCAGCAAGGGGAGCATGCAAGTGTTTAAAACAAAGCTCATGGCCCTGACAGAGCTGTTCTTTAAAGGAAGGTCAGCACCTGTTTTCAGTTTACATATTTTTATATTTTACTAATAAAATCTAGCACATAAAGGGTGCATAGCCCTTTACAGTTTATGACAGCGTCATCACACACATAGTTGTTTCTAACTTTCAGAGTAGCCTATTAAGGAAGACTTATTTTCCCTCATTTTACCTCTGAAACACTGGTTGAAGACACTTGGACAAGGTCACATTACAATAGTTATAGTGGCTGGATGTTAATCTGAAATTTCTGACTCCAAAAACCAAAATCATGTGCTCTCTCCCTATGATAAATCACATGACCGAGGTTAACTCCCTGCTTAATGTTCTTTCAGACACTTTAGGAAAGACTATGTCTCCTAAAACATGTCTATACTAAAGCCTTGCAGTGGAACCTAAACTCTCCACATCACTAGTTTCCCCTTGCATAAAACCACAGAAGGACCTGTGGATGTAAAAGTGTCAGAAAAAGTGGTAACCTATCAACATAGCTTCAGATCATCTTCAGTCATTATCAACAAAATCTCACTGAATTCATTAAGTTAAACCATCAGGGATCCAAGTTTTTCAGATAATCAGTATGAAAAAGAATGTCTGCAGGAAAATAAGTTGCAAGTCTAGCTCCTTGGGGAAAGCATGTGTAGAGTGGATAATTATCAAGTCCTGGCATGGTGAGATGTTGGTGTCGAGTAGTAGGAATGGTGTTTGTACCAGAATGACAGTGAGGCTTGTTTGGGTGTCACTCCTGGTCCCATGGTTTGAGTCAGACTCTCTGATCTTCCTAGATATACTCAGAAAATTTCATAAATTCCCTTCCTACTTAAGCCCACTGCTAGATGCCTACTGAACACTCAATTATTCTTTTTCCTTATTAGAAAAATATTGTAGGGTTTTTTGAGTGGTAATGTATCAGTTTAAAAAGAAACAGCCTACATGTCCCACCCTTTCTCACATCCATGGTGGCCAATGAGATTCAAGTAGAAGTCTCCTAGAGACTTCTGGGAATGTTTTGCCTTCCAAATATACGTACGGTCCTTTCTTCTTCTTCCTGTCTAAAAATTGGATGGAAATGTGTAAATTGGGTAGCTTCTTTGAGATTATGAGAAAATCAGAAGAATTAAACTACAGGCTATGGACAGACAGGAAGAAAGACAGTAGAAGCCTGAAATATTGATGTTTTAAAGCTCCTGTATCATCACTATATCACTTCTCTTAAGACTTTTATTTATCTATGACACATAGGCTTTTGTTTGATTAAACCACTATAGGCAAACTTTTGATCATTGCAGGGGATACACTATCCAAAAAGATTATTTTTTTTCTAAATAGGAAATCTTTACAATCCACATATAAAGATTTAAAATATAAATGTAAAGGACTTACCAAGTCTCTGTTCTACCACTATTTGACCTAGGGTAAGTAATTTTAATTATCAGGATCTTAATATCCAAAAGTGAGGGAGCCAACTTAACTAATATTTAAGTTAATTTTTTCCATCTAAAGTTCTAGAATTCCATGACAGGTCCAAAGGTAATTGAAAAATAAGTATTCCTTCACTTGTAACTGCTCTGTAAATTGAACCAGTTATAGCTGAGAGAAGAGATTGAAAATATTTTAGAGAGATTACCAAGGATTTGATCTTGGATAAACTGGGTGAATCTGGGACGAGACCTCATACACACAACAAGTGGAAGCCAAGAAGAATATATATCTAATTACAGATAACAAAATACAAAAATATTACTTTTAAGTGAGCTTAAGATAAAAAATTAGGATGGAGCTCTGGAGGATAAGAGTTCTAACATGATTATCATACAAAGGAAAGAGGCAGGACATCAGAAAAATGTCTTTCATGTGAAACTGAAGTTGCTATGTGCCATACTGGTCACATTGTGGTAGAGGATGCTAATTCCTATTTCAAATATTCATCATTTATTGGGAAAAGATTTATTGAAGATGTACTACATGCAAATCACTGTGGAAAATACAATGGCATGTAGAAAGAAATAACATCACATTCAGGAAGATTTCAACTGACCAAAAACAGATAAGGCAGTGTCATAAATAACCATAAAATAGCATGAAATGGTGTACAGGGCATAAAAGCAGAGTTACCATGCATGTGGTTTGCCTAGGACAATCCTGGATTAATTCTGTTGTCCTGGCTTAATTATTGACATTGCTCCATTCCATACTCAAAAGTGCCCCACAATGGTTACACAGGTTTGAAATTAAAATTTTATTTTATATATTTATCAACCAAAAGTGTTGATTTTTATCCTCATTGTCTTTTGCAATAATACAAACAAAATTTTAAGTCTCCAAATTTACCTTTATGCTCATTAATTTACCACCAACTTGCTTCCTTTCCATCCCACCTAGTCATGAGCAACACAAAAGGAATCTAAACAAAATCTGAAGAAGCAGTATTTTCAAGGATAGTGACATAAATGATCCACTATAGCACCTTTAGAAAATATATTGAATAAGGCTAAGTAAAAAACAACAAAAAAAGTAAATTCAAAGGACAAAATGAACCTATAGGGCATAATGAGAATTATTAATAGGTTGGAGATTAAGAGCATCCTTTTTGTCTAAGGAAAAATGCTGTTAATGTGTTCTCTGATTGTAAAAGATAAAACTTTGCTCCCATTTATAAGTGCCGGTTACCAAATAATATTGTAACACTCTATTTTACATTATTAGTTTTAGTATTAGTTCTGGCCAGAGATGACATCCAGAAGACACTAACAGGTGATGATGATAAAAAAAATAACTACATTAAAGTTAAGTATGATGGCACTGAAAGAGTAGCACACAGTGGGAGGTAACCAACCGATCTGTGGTACTGGGGCTCATTCTTCTACAGAGGAAACTTTGCTTAGGTCACTTATGGACCTTTATGATTGGTTTTAGCATTTTCCTTTTCTGATTCTGTTAAAGAAAGAATAAAAATGCTTTTCATATCCTTGGCACCCACTAAAAAAATCATCTTCTTCTCTAATAATAATGGGAAGTACTGTAATTAGAAGCACAGAGATTTTATTCCTTCCCAGTAATTTGACTTAGCATAAATCCCCTATAGTAAAACCATTTATCTATGGTTTGTTGAAACATAATTATAAACAGACATAAAAAAGTAGTTTTGGTTAATAATGCAGCACTATAACTTGAGCAGGATTAATCTATTCCATTATTCTGTACTTCAAAATAAATTGGGAGGGGCAAGACAACAGAGCAAGGAGATTTTCCAATTTTCCACTGAAGTAAGCCATCCTGCTTTAATCACTGTTACCCAAAGTGAACTAAAGAGATTTAAAAGTCACTTATTAGTACTGAAAAGAAAAAAAAAGGTTTCCAGGTTTAGACAAAACTTATTAAAAGATTACAAAAAAGTGTAATTTTATGGGTTTAATGAAAGATTAACTGGGAGTAGAAATTTGATTGAAAGTAAAGGCTGGTTAGAAACAAATCATAAAACAAAACCCTTCTTCTCCGTCTTTTCCTGAGGTTCTTGTCTCTCAATACTTAGAGAAGATTTCAAGTTTCCAAAGGTGGCATCAAAAGTGGCAGAGGGCTTCCCTGGTGGTGCAGTGGTTAAGAGTCCGCCTACTAATGCAGGGGACATGGGTTCGAGCCCTGGTCTAGGAAGATCCCCCATGCCGCGGAGCAACTAAGCCCGTGCACCACAACTACTGAGCCTGCGCTCTAGAGCCCATGAGTCACAACTACTGAAGCCCGTGCGCCTAGAGCCCGTGCTCCTAAACAAGAGAAGCTACTGCAATGAGAAGCCCACGTACTGCAATGAAGAATAGCCCCTGCTGGCCACAACTAGAGAAAGTCTGTGCGCAACAACCAAGACCCAAAGCAGCCAAAAATAATAAATAAATAAATAAATAAATAACAAATAAATAAAAGTGGCAGAGTGAGAATTTTTACCCTTGTCTTTCTGGTACCTTAATGATGAGGTTCATCCTCTTCTTTGCCAACCTAAGTCCTTTCATTTTAGGACCATTTCAGCTTTCACATGGTTAACTGGTTAACTTAATCAATGTCCTAATATCACTGTTCCTTGGAATCCAGAATAATTCACCTTTACCGTAAGGAAGGACTCTTAGGACCTCACATTAGGACTCTATCACTTGGATGTTCTTCACCTATGGATTCTCGACCTTCCAATTCCTACTTTCTGGTTATATCCTTCTCTTCTTTTACATCCTCTATAGCTATGCACTAAATGCACCAAATATTCAATAACGTTTAATTACCCTTTCTCTTGACCCTACTCTATTCTATTCTTTCAAAAGCCCTGTCTATGTTTCATCTGCTTTCTTCACTCTATCTAGACCCACTGGTTAATGACTTCAGATAATTCCTAATTCCTACCTAGCATAATTTAGTTGAAAGGGCACTGAATGTAAAATAAGACATATACAGGTTAAAATCCTGTGTCTGCCATTTGGAACTTGTGACCTTTTCTAAGGCACTATGATTTCTCAACTTTAGATTCTTCTTCAGTAAAATGGAAATAATGTCTGCCTCTGAACATTCTGTGATGATTAAATGAGATAACATGTGTAAAGTTGATCAGTAGAAATAAAGGCTAAATAAAGGTTAACTGCTCCTTTCCTTTCTTCTTTTTCTTTGTCCTTATGAAGAATTCACTGCTAATTCCTACCCTAAGAGCTAGCCAAATAACAGGAACACTTCTGTGACTATGCTATTAAACTTGATGCAATAAAAACATATCTGGCCTCAACTAAACAATTCCAGTAAAGCTTGAGATTCCTTTTACTGCTTTCTAGGCTGTTCCCTTTAGTGTACCTTCTTTTAGTTATTCTAAGTCCTTATTATATTTTTACAACCCTATCTCAGGCTGCTACCCTCAGTCCCCAAAAATTATCTTGCCTCATACTCCTCTGAGAATCTAGTAGGCTATGAAACATAAACTCCATCAACTTTCCCTCTTACCACATTCAAACTCATCTATCCACTAACTACCAACCTACTATTTTCCCCTACACCTATTCTGTCTTCTTTCTGATATGTCTCAAATTAGATGCCCCACCTCACCTCCAAGACAGACAGCTCCATCTATGTTAATAATCTCATTCTCCACTGCTCCATCTGGGACCCTGCTTGATTGATGATACCCCCTTTCTGTTGGACTTTGCAATTTTCTTCTCAGCATATTAAACATATTTATTCTTTCCCATTTAAATATATTTTCTTCACCATATATTCTTCCCAGAGTATATAATCCTTGCTCTGTAATTCACCTTACTGCCCAAATCCTTGAAAGAACAGACTACAATTATTTTTTTTTCCACTTTCTCACTACCATTCCCTTCTTAATCCAGAGGTGACTTCTGCCTTCATTACTTAATAAAATTACATTAATATTATAGCTAGGTACTTATTAGGTTCAGAACCTGGTGGGCATTTTATTTTTTTATGTTCAAACACTTTGCTTAGATTTTATTTTATTATTTTTTTAAACATCTTTATTGGAGTATAATTGCTTCACAATAGTGTGTTTCTGTTTTACAACAAAGTGAATCAGCTATACATATACATATGTTCCCATATCTCTTCCCTCTTGCATCTTCCTCCCACCCTCCCCATCCCACCCCTCTAGGTGGTCACAAAGCACCGAGCTGATCTCCCTGTGCTATGTGGCTGCTTCCCACTAGCTATCTATTTTATAACTGATAGTGTATATATGTCCATGCCACTCTCTCATTTTGTCACAGCTTACCCTTCCCCCTTCCTGTGTCTTAAAGTCCATTCTCTACAGCTGCATCTTTATTCCTGTCCTGCCTCTAGGTTCTTCAGAACATTTTTTTTTTTTTTTTAGATTCCATATATATGTGTTAGTATACAGTATTTGTTTTTCTCCTTCTGACTTACTTCGCTCTGTATGACAGTCTCTAGGTCCACCCACCTCACTACAAATAACTCAATTTTGTTTCTTTTTATGGCTGAGTAATATTCCATTGTATATATTTGCCACATCTTCTTTATCCATTCATCTGTCGATGGACACTTAGGTTGCTTCCATGACCTGGCTATTGTACATAGAGCTGCAATGAACATATTGGTACATGATTCCTTTTGAATTATGGTTTTCTCAGGGTATATGCCCAGTAGTGGGATTGCTGGGTTGTATGGAAGTTCTATTTTTAGTGTTTTAAGGAACCTCCATACTGTTCTCCATAGTGGCTGTATCAATTTACATCCCCACCAACAGTGCAAGAGAGTTCCCTTTTCTCCACACCCTCTCCAGCATTTACTGTTTGTAGATTTTTTGATAATGGCCATTCTGACCGGTGTGAGATGATATCGCATTGTAGTTTTGATTTGCATTTCTCTAATGATTAATGATGTTGAGCATTCTTTCATGTGTTTGTTGGTAACCTGTATATCTTCTTTGGAGAAATGTCTATTTAGGTCTTCCACCCATTTTTGGATTGGGTTGTTTGTTTTTCTGATATTGAGCTGCATGAGCTGCTTGTAAATTTTGGCAATTAATCCTTTGTCAGTTGCTTCATGTGCAGATATTTTCTCCCATTCTGAGGGTTGTCTTTTTGTATTGTTTGTGGCTTCCTTTGCTGTGCAAAAGCTTTTAAGTTTCATTAGGTCCTGGTGGGCATTTTAAATTTACTATTTTGCTTGATCTCTCAGAGGTATTTGCCACTGTTGTTTTCTTAAGAATGTTTTTTTCCCCTCTTGAACTCAGAATATCATTCTCTTCCTAAGTCTATTACCAATTCCCTCTTTTCCCTTCATTTAACCCTACCTCTTCACTCAGCACTAAAGTACTTTGTTTCCTAACTTCTATCTTTGACCCTCTGTTATTCTATACATTTCCCTCTCAAGGTCATATTTATTCTCATGAATTCAATGGCCAAATAAGACTTGAGAATACTCATACTTGCATTTTGCCCAGTCCTGTTTCTTGAGCTACCAGATGAATATGTATAGACATCTACAACTGGATATTCTCTTATAAATTAAAGGATCTCCATTAATCCACTCATCCAATATAAAAACTTGCCATAACTCCCTTTAAATAGATAAGGTATATCCCTGTTAGAATTTGAGTCCAAGAAACGAGGGAGAGATCAGCAGTCCTGTCTCTAGATAGTCAAGAGGAAAAGAGTGGTGAGCCTGGGGCCAAATGAATACCTTAAGTCAAAGCTAAGAAAATAAAATAGAATAAGACAAAATACTTGTGGCAAAAATACCCAGAAAATTCCTGAGTGATAGTTGATAATGGTAGGGAAATGTCCATGGTTTGTGGCTGATACCAACTGCCAAACTGTTCACAGGTAGATCTTGTTGACCTAAAAGCAGACTCGGAACACTGAACCATGATTCCTCAGTTGCTAACACCTTCACATAAAATCAACCTAATTCCCAAATCCATTTACTCCTACCACCTAAACATATCTCAGACCAACTCTCTTCTCTCCATCCCACTGTCACTCCTTCAGTTCAGGCCATCATCACTTGTCACATTCACTACTGCAATAACCAGCTAATCAAGTCTCTCTTGGTCTCTGTCTCAAGTCTAATAAATCTTCCACTCCACTTTCAGAGTTTTCTTTCTACAACACGAACCTGGTCAAGTCACTCCATTGCTGTAAGTCCTCTGCTGAAAAGTTAAAATCTCCATCTCTTAGCCTGCCAAATAAGAATATTCACAAACTTGCTTCTGCCCATTTTCCTAGGCTTAGCTCCAACTGCTTTTGTCAACTGTATTCCTTTTTTCTCATCATGACATTCTTTCACACCTCTGTATTCCCTGCTGGTTCTGACTGTTATGTCCTAAAATCCATGTTTTCATCCAGTGAAACGTCAGTAATTCTTCAAATTTTAACTGAAATATTGTGCCTTTGGCATGGTTATCTGTAATGTGTTGCAAATGGCATGAATTAACATTGCCATAATTAATTATCATATCCCTAAGATTCCATGATCTAACTGAGGTCTTTTACATTTGCATGTCCCATATTTAGATGTGTGCCTAACACCAAAAAATGCTCAAAAAATGTTTGTAGTTGGACTGTTTGGATGGATGGATAAATGAATTAGTGAGTGACAGGTTACTGTAAAAATTACCATGCCCCATATAAATTCTAAGCTGGTTTGAGCATATTTTACTGTAAGAAAAAATATTCTTAGTACTTTTGAAAGAAGATACACAATCACAGAGAGAGAAAAGGATTGCCAGCCCCAAAGGGAAAGCTTTTCTTTCAGATACTAGATGACAATGATAGTAATGCTTTTAACAGTTGCTATTTAAAATTTTTAAAATGGTATTTAAATATTTAAAAATTACTTTCTCCCAGTAATTATAGCTTCAGAATTGATTTAATATAGACTCAGGGGATAAATTAGTATCTGGGAACTAATCATTAATTATGAAGGGAGTGAAACTCTGATCAATGATGACCCCCAACTCCCCCTTGTCCTCAATCATTATTGATGCCTTTCCCTACCAGTCTTAGCACCACTCACTTCCCAAGGAAGTTTATGTGCGGTGTCTTCAGCCACAGAAGTTATCCTCTGGCACAATCTAGAAGTGACAGAGAAAGCTCTCATCCTATTCTACTGATTCATTCTATGTCACTAGTGAGGTTTCAGTTTCTTGCCTGACATTCACCCAGCCCTATATCCTAGCCTGCTCAGTGAGGGCCCGAGACCTCACCTAACTTTGACCAACGTTCTCTCACTTGTGCTGAATGGATGGATCACTCAAATTAAATCACTCTTGCCTTCTCCAATGCCTTTACTACTACTTGTCACCTGAAGCCTTCTTGGGCTCTGAATCATCTCACTGTTTTATTACAATGTTTGCTTAAATCAAGCTTGTGTTTGCATCTTATATTTGGACGTTCTATATGTGAAGCTGGATACTCTTCTAAAGTGCCAGTTCTAGAATCTAGATTGTTTTTAAGTTCCCTGTTGAGCTTACATCAGTTTAAGTGGTTCTTGATGAGCAGACAGCGGGCATATTGTCCCCTGTGGGACATTTGGCAATGTCCGAGACATTTTTTGGTGGTCACAATGGGGGATGCTACTAGCATCTAGTGGGACCAGGGATGCTGTTAAACATCCTATAAGGCATAAGACAGCCCCCAGCTCACCCCCCAAAAAGAATTATCTGGCCCATAATGTCAGTAGTCTTGAGATTGAGAAATCCTGCGTCTAGCATTTTCCTCCTTCTTGTACACCATTGGTGATTAAAGTACCAATATGCCTCATGGCTGTACTGACCTCAGATATAAAACCAGGACAGAAAGCATATAAAGTTTGCCAAATTTTGATACTGTAACCTAGTCACTCGTACTCCTTTTTGCCCAGGTTTCCCATCTTGATGAAATAACAGCTGACCATTCCTCTTCTACAGAGGGCCCTGGAGGTTTAATAAATCCATTTTAATGAGGAGCTTTGCCATCCTCAGGTGAAAAATGCTTCCACAAGTGTTATTCCCATCACAAGAAAGAGCAAGGATTTCTTTGCAGATTGGCACATGAAGTTCATTCCTGCAATGCACTTCCATCCCATAGCTCCAGAAAGTACAAAATCTGCTCATAAAAAATAGAAGCGGACTGACAACTTCAGCATTTTCTTTTACCTCTCTCAGTAGAAGTGGAGTCACTGAAGAAGCAGCTGTCAGGTGGCTGCATCTCTAAATTATCCAGTGCATCAGCCATCACTGTTATTAAATTCTGTGGTTGGTTTATAGAATCCCCTCATGTATAAAGCAAGCAGTAGATGGAGATTACATTGATCTCACAAAAAGAGGGATTAAAAAGTCTTTAATGTACCCACCAAAAGTATCGGTCTGGCAAATGTGGCATATGTAAAGCTGTAAGGATTGGAAAGAAAAGATGAATGACTTTGTCTCCTTAGAGTTCAGAAAAAGACAGCTTCCCCCATAGAATTTCATTCTTCCCCCATAGAATTTAAATGTTTTTCTGTCCCTGGGAAGCTGCCTGTATATGGTGGCCTAGATGGATTTAGTTTGCTTTCTCTTCCAAATGAACCTATGATTAAATGAGGCTTTAAGAAGCTAAATTTAATTTTTTAGTCATTTTTATTTTAACTAGAAAGACATTACTAATTTCCCTTTTGTACGTTACTTAATTTTTAAAATATATTCTAACATGACTGTAATCATGGTGAATATTAGTTTTATAGTCTTTTAACTACCTTAATTATCATTTTAGCAAGTTAAAGTATTCATTTCATTCGTTTATTCATTCATTGTCTCTTTCAAGTAAATATGTATGGAGTGCATTCTCTAAGCCAGCATTACATTGAATTACTATCTCCATAGATAGCACTGTATACAAACCACTAACTTCTCTTGCTTGGACTACTTTGAGAATCCTTTATTTTCAGTTTGCAGAGAATGAATTTGACTGCATATTGGAAAATAAGAGTGGCTTAGATAAAACTGAAGATGGTTTTTCTCTCATGAAGCTAGAAGTTGTAATATAGTGGTTCAGGCCTTGTGCAACAGTCCTCGGTCCCTGACCCATTCTGTCCCTCAGACGTCCTTGATTACAGATTCCACCCTGTAGATCTACTTACAGTTGCAGTTTGGTCCTTGCATCTCCATCCTTTATCTCCATGTTCTGGGGAGGAAGAAGCAGCAGGAGAAGGAAAAACAGCTGCCAGAACAGTTAGCTCCATATATAGAGCTTTTGCCCAAAGTCCCACCAAAAGACTTCAGCTAGTCTCCTTTGGCCATAGCAATTACATGACCATTCCAAGTTGCCAGGGACACTGAGAAATGGAATTTTTACCAGTGTGCATTGCAACCTGAAGAAATTTGGGGTTATGTTAGTAGAAAAAAGAAGAAGAGGGAAGGGATATTGGGTAGGTGATTAGGAGTCTTTTCTATACCTTGTTTCCACTCTTGTTCTCCTGAAGTCCATCTCCCAGGAGCAGTCAGAGAGGTCTTTTTACAACATAAATTGAATCAAGTCACATCCTGATTTAAAGCCATCCCAAATAGAATAAAATCTAAGTTCTTTTCCATGGCCTACATGTGGCGATATAGTTCCACATCATTTCCTACTATTTTTCCCCTTGCTTTCTGCAATAACCACACTATCTACTCTTCAAACAGCCCTAGTTCATTTCAGCCCCTGATCCTGTATACTTTCTATTCCCTCTGCCCAGCACTCTCTTCCACAAGGAGTTTTTATGACTTGATCCATATTATGATTCAGTAAGTATGCTTAGTGTAATCTTCACTGATTGCTCAGCAGAATGGTGAGTTCTGAGTTTGTACTTCCTAGACTCAAATCTTGGCTCCTACCACAAGTTAGCTGTGTGACTTAGGCAGTTACTGATCTCTTCTTTGTCTCAGTTTCCTCATCTGTAAAATGGGTTTATTTTTACACAGGGTGGTTGCTAGCCCTCAGTGAGTTAATAAGTGTAAACTGCAAAGAACATTACCTGGCACATTGTAGCTGTTTGATAAATTTTGGCAGTTATTTAAAATGGTACTTCCCCATCCTTCACAAGCCACTAGCTATACTTTCAGTTCACTGTGTTTCCTTCAAAACAGATTACTTTCAAAACTACCTAACTTATTTATGTGACTACTTATTGACTAAGTGCTCCAGGAGAATACAAACTATAGGAAAGGCACCACTGTATACCCAGACCCTAGAACAATTCCCAACATAGATTAGGTGCTCAAAAAGAAATGATTTACTGAATGAATTGTGAAACAATTAATATATTTATTTATTTTCCTGATATTACAAAGTAAAGTTATATCTGATGTATTTTAATAGATTATTAAAATATTGTCACTTTATTGTTGGCATTCTTTTTCCAGTTCTGACCTGGTTACAGAAGATTGAGAATGTGCTACAGGTTTGAAAGGAAAACCTAATTTTAAATAAACTTTATTTGGAACCTAAGAAAAAAATCACAAGATCTCACAGGTATATTTCTCAAAGTTTAGAGCATGGTCAGCAAACTTTTTCTGCAGAGGGCCAGAATGTAAATATTTTAATGTTTTGAGGGTCTATTTCATAATATTAAATATATCCACATTAGTTGTGAATATAGAGGTATGTTTATTATAAAACATTATCTTAGTGAATACTGAAGAAAAGTTTAGACTGTGTTACTCATTTGAGGTTGAATGGATCCTCAGCTGATATTATAAATCACCAATGGAAATCAGATGAGAACTGCATCATCCACAGATGGATTAAAGATGTTAAAAAATTATTTTCTTAGGTACCAATGTTCCTAAATAAGTAAAGCAGCAAAACGTTGCATTGTTTTATTTGTATGATTGTGTTTATAATTTTTTTTTATGTTTTAAAATAACTTTCTCTGATGGAAAAAATATATAATTCTTGATTTTTTCCTTCCAAAAAAAACAAATAAGAGGATTTTAGATAAAACCTTCAAGAAATAGTTTTTATATGTATCTTACATTGCTAATCATATGGAATTGCAAGATAGATTTAGCAACTCATTGACCTTCACCAAGAAAATTAAGATCTTTACAAGTGGTACTGACTCAAAATTCTGGTTGGAATAATCATTTGAATCTGTATGTTTCACAATTTTTTACAAGAATAATGTAGTTACATATTTAGTTGGTAAAGGAATATTGTATATCATCATCATAAGACCCGGTAGTTAAGGAAAGGAGAAAAGTAAAAAAGGTTTTAAAAGCTTTGGAAAAAAATTAAAAACAAAAAGAAAATTATTTTCTTGAGTTCTTTAAGTAGGAGTGGAATTAGTATAATGGTGACTATATGCTTAAAATTATATATTTAAATAAGAAGTTATTTTTATATTTGAATCTTTAAAAGATTAGCCAATAATGTTTCACAAGTCATTTCACCTTTTTGGCCCTTAGTTAACTGTTTTTTTTAAAATTAAGGAGATGAAACAGATGGCCTTTTGATATATTTTTCAACACTAAACACCTATGATTTTATGAAACATCCATGAACTTTTTTTCAACTCAAATTGTTTTATCCTCCTAAAGACATCTTCTGAAATCTATTAAGCAACATAATTAATGAATTGATTGAAAAAAATATTTACTGAGTGTCTATGTGTCAGATACCATAATTTAACACAGATGCAAAGTTCAATCAGACAAGGGCTCAACACATAATCCCAGGGAGTATTTCAGAAAGCTTTGTTTTGCAAGTTACATTTTTAACATACCATGCCATCAGCAAACCACAAGGAATACTATCAAGCAGCAATTTGGGTAAAAGTAATTATTTTTATGTAAGAAATCAAAATTAACATTCTTGAAATGGTATAATGGGAGGAAAGGTTAAATTTTGAAAATTTATTGTAAAAACACATGTCCATGGATTCAGAATTTTTTTTTACATTTTTCTTCAACTTAAGAAATAAAATTATCATTTATTCTCAAGACAAAGACTTAAAACACACCTCAGCACTGTCTTGTTTTCAAAGGGTGAAAAGTGACATTATAATCACACAAAAGCTTTAAAAAATTATTCTGATTTCACGGACATTTAACATGTGCACCTGCTGTTCTGTTGAACTGGCAGGTGGCTAACAATTTTTTACCACTGCGAACCTTCTTCCTTAATGCCGGCTTGGGGTTTCATGTCATTTTCTGCCCTGAGGAGAAGAGTGTGCCTGCTGTTTAATCTGCCTAACTATCCTGCCTGATGAGTTTGCCATTTTGTGCATGCCTATATTATAGCGATAGTTTCATGAAACAGTCTAGATTTGCTTTGTTCCCAAAACTGTCTGTTCTTAAGGTCATAATGTGGTTCCACAGAGCAATTCAAAAGAGAGGTAACGGCAATCTGACACATGAAGATTAACTGGTCCTTAGAGAGTGGGAAGTCGCATCCTCACATGGTCACCACTTTCCAAGGGCTAGCCCTTAGCTTTGCTAACCCAGAAACCTAATTTTATCATGTCATCAAGAACTGATCAGTCTTTGGGGACTCAAGTGAGGATGTGAGTAACCAAACCCAGAAGAGAATGATGATTCACTAAGAAAGAATGGAGCTCTGGGTTTCATAAACCTAGCTACACTGGTGTCTTCATCCAAATCACCCATTGTCAGAATCAAAACATCTAGAAGGCAGAATTTACTATTTAAATGTAGCCTGATGGGGGTTGAACCAGTGTTAAAGTTGGATATTTCTGAAAGAGGTTTCATCTGTTAGAAAACTGCGAGGAACTAATACCTTCTCTAGCAGTGGAATATCCTTCTCTTGGAAAAAAAAGAAATTCACGTTTATGATTTACTCTGTGTCAGCTATCATATTATGCATACACATAATTTCACTTATTTACACAACAGTATTTGCATCCAAAGTGGGTGATAGTGTTATTTTCACTTACTAGGAACAAATCTGAAGTCCAGGGAGTGGAGTCAGGATGCATACTCAGGTCCCTCTGACACAAAAGCCCAGCCTAGGAACTTCCTATTCCCTGCTATACTCTTAAACTCTCCACTTCAATACAATGCTTCTCCTTAATGTGGGATGCCAAGTAAAAACTGACCAAGAAATTTTGTTATTTTTCCTTTTCTAAACTCAATATAAACCTTACTCTCCTCTGGTTGACACTTTTATTCCCTTAGACACATGTACAAACTACAAGTTTCTTTATCTTCATTCTTATCCTGAGGCTTCTCTGTTCATCTTGTTTGGACTTGAGTATTTCCAAACCTCTATAAACACTTTCAAAAAGTGAAATCATATTTTTGGGATATAACTAGCCCTTGGTGAATTCTTGTTGCTTCTAGTGCTCATTATTTTCATTCAAGTAAACTGGATTTTTTAAAAGAAAGCTCAACTTGATGGTATAAAAATATAGAATGGTTTATTTTTCTTTAATCACTGCCTTCCAAAATGTTCTATTGAATTGCTGTTCCCCACTGGGAACCAGATTCTTTCACGACCATCTTAGGAAATTTCTATAGCCTTCTGGACATTGTTGACTATATAGTTAGTCCAACTCAGTTTAAAATTTCACATGATGATCTATTTAAAGCTTTCCTTGTCCCCATTGTTGGCTGTAATTATGGCTTCAGGAACATTCATTGGAAAGGAGTCATGTCTGCTTTTTTAGTCCTTCTTTTCTTTTCCTCTTCTAGGAATAGCTACTCTAATAATGAGGCTAAGGAGAAAGAATGGGAAATGGTGAACATCAGTGAACTTCACTGGTACAGCTAAAATTCTCTCTGTAGTGGCTATTGCTGCTTTTCTGACCAACAGGGACGGATGGCCTCTGTTTGTCAAGTGTGCCTCTCTCATGAGGCACACCTGCCTCAGAGTACCACCACCCCTCACAGGTCTTTCCACTCCACAGTTCCTGGATATGGGAATTCAAGCTCATCTTCCTCCACCACTATCCTCCCAGCTTCCACCCCAAGGTGTCTGCCTTATGTAAAGGCATCTTCCTTGGCCATCAGCCCTCCTGGGTTGGTTCCCACAAGGGTGACTAAAAATCAGTTACCTTTCATACTGTGCCCCAGACACAAAGGAAATTCACACATCCATACCATGCCAGTGAGCATGCAGAATGCTTTACACCCACACCAGCCTGCCCTGCTCCCTCTCTCCAATTATTTTCCTCTACTTAGAAAGGCAGAGGAACAGTTAGAAACCCACTGCCCAAGTGTATATACAATCGAGGGAAAGAACACCAGACTCTTTCATTGTAGTACAGGTATGTGAGTGATTCCCTTCGAGTGTCCCCATTATTTGAATTGGCGACAGAGTGCCCACCTTTCATCCTCATGGTGGAAAAGCTTCTCACCAGCCACAGTTTACTTCCCATGATGCCCATGATGCTGAAAACACTCCCTTTATCCCTTGTGTCTCTATACTTCTTAGATATACTGAGCAGAAAGTAAAGTTGAGGTCGTCAGTGGTAAAAGAAAGACTGATTCCAATGGCACTTAGTAAGGCCTGGCAGGAGAAATGTGGCATCAATTTTTGTTAGCTATCTTTAGAATGGAATGCATTTAGTGACTTTTTGTTCAGCTTTGGCCTGACTTGAATTGTTAAGTCCTAGGAAACAAATTCCTATCTTTTTCTTACTACACATTTATTTTTTTAATACATTATTCAAAATAACTACTGAATGGCTTCTACACAACAGCCATTGTAGTGCATGCTGATATAGAAGATGGATAAGATATAATTACCACCCTCACAGTTACAGTCAGCTGCATTAGTTCATGCTCTGTCTTTGGTCACAATACTCACAGCTGCCCACTAACTTTAACTTGAACCTTTTCTCACTGTAATGATAGTATTTATTGTGTGATGGGAGCACCTAAAGGGGTGAAAATGGTTCTCTGTGGGAGGGGGGAGGTCAGGGGAGGCTTCACAGATGAAAAATTGTTCCTACTGCCTCTTAAAGAACAAGTAGGAATTAGCCAGTTAAAAAGATAAGAATGGGCATTCAAGAAAGAAGAAATAGCTTGTGCAAAAGCATGAAGACATAAAAGAAATAGGAAATTACAAGTAATCAAGCATGGCTTGAACAGAGAGTCCATAATAATAGTACAGGGATAAGCAAGGCTATCATATTTAATGACTTTTATTTTTTTACTGTCTCTAGACTAGTGATTCTTAAACTTTGTCATAAGAATTTCCCAGGGTTCTTGCTCAAATGCAAATGCAAATTTCCAACCTCCACCAGAGATTTCCCACTGCCACTAGAAACTCTCAATCAGTATGTGTGAAGTAGGGCCCAGTATTCTGCACTTTTAAAGACATTCCAGGGTAATCTAAACATGTAGCTTATGTAGTTCACTATCAAAGATTCTGGAAAGTTTTGAAAGGTTCTTAGCAAGGAGGTAACATGCTTAGATCTGCATTTTAGATACACACCTCTGGGTACCCTGTGGCTGAATGACTGGAATAAGGCAAGACCAGAGACAGGAGACTAATTAGATGGCTATTACAGGGGTCCAAGCAAGACATGAGGGTGGACCAAACTGTCATATTATAGGATGGACCAATCAGGCAGATGCCTGAGATACCAACATCAAAAGTTGCTAAAATGATCACTGGACAGAATCGAAAATATGATACAAGTTAAATAGGAAATATTTATAACATAATTAACAAAATAGCAAAATGCACATTGATCATACTCCTTCTGAATTAGAGAGGATCACTTGTCAATGACTCCTATCTCCGTACAGTGTGTGTTTTTTTTTTTTTTTGGTTCAGATGTTCAAATTCGGGGGTACAACTATAGGTCAAACCATCAGCCAGCCCTGGAACCTTGAGTCAGAAATTGCAGTCAATTTAAATTATAAAACCAGAGGGTGCAAAGCACAAATTTAAAGATTTATTTTATTATCTAAATTAAGCCCTTTGATATGTCTTCCAATGAAATTGTGTATTTAAGGAAATTACCAAAGAATATGGAAGAGGAACCAAAACCTACAGTATTTTTTTATTTCCCTTGTTAGCAAGTTTTTGTTTCCCTTCTTTTCCGTAAGTTTTGGTTTCACCCTCTCAGGCCAGGCAGCTCTCTTTGTAGAGAGAGCCTTAGAGGATGAACATACTAGGGCAGCAACTAGAAACTAGTAAAATGGAAGGACTCCTCTTTGATTTGCCCATGGAGTAGAAGAACACTGCATAATGGGCTGTACACAGGGGTCAGGGGTCACATCTAATGACATGGAAGTTAAGGCTTTTAGGGGTGGTCTCAGGAATCCAGAGGTGGAACAGGAATGGAGCCTCTCTAATTCCATAATGATCTAGTGACATTCCACTCCAGTTTCTCCATCATGCGAGATAATAGTGACATGGGCCAGGAAGTAAAAGAGTCAGAAATGCCCACTCATGATGGAAATGCGGAGGTATAAGGACTTGGTCACTTGATTGAGAGCTCTCCTCCTTTTCTAGTACTCTTTGTGGGCAAATTTAGACAGAGTTGATGCGGCCTGGGGTGACAGCTCAGACTAAGAAGTCCAGAGAGTTGGTGGAATATTAAAAGAAAGAGATGACAGTAGGGTTTTAGGTAAGTGATAATGCCTTTGTCAGCTTAACACCTAAAATTCCCACATGGATGGCTTTAAACCACAGATAGTTGTTTATCTTCCGGTCCTGCAAGGGGAATTCTGCTTGCCTGTGCCTGGCTCTCTGAAGAGGAGTAAGAGTAGAGGCCCAAGGCTGGGAGGAAAGAGGATCTCATGGGGAAACGGGGCTGCATCTCCTGCTGAGGAACCTACTCAACTCTATTAGACTTGCAACACCTGCTAGTTACTTTCCTGGGAAAAGAAGTCATGTCTGATCTTCTTGGACAGCTCTGAGAAAATGAACCTAGATGAAAATACTTGATGACTATACAACAATTTACTGAAAGAGAATGTGCCTGAAATAATATTCTGAGATATTAATCTGTGCACACTTTGCTCCTACTTTTTTCCCATTTCTTTTATTAGTACTCAGTTTGTAGCAGTACTTGAGAACTTAATTATACTCTATCCCTCTCTTGTCACTATGACATGACCCTAGGATGGCAGGACCTCATAGAAGGCCCAAAGGTTTTCATCAGTATAGCACTAACCAAGGGTTCAAAAGCAAAAATTAAATGGATGACTTGAAAATTTAAAACATTAAATCTCACATCTGAGACTCTGAACCAAGATTCATTCATCCTAGCAAGTTATAAACTGCTTATTTTGAAACTAAAAAAGATTTATAAATTTAGTAAATAGGAAATTAACATTTCTTACCTACTCAAATAAATGTTAAACAAATATTTAAAGATTATTAATTCAAAGGCATGCCAAATCACTTGCTGTCCAGGTGGCTACACACCGTGGCCTCAGGCCTATGTCTGAACTTAGGAAAGCAAAGAAAGATTTAAAAGATTTAAAATCAACTTCTGCCCTTTGATCTCTGATTCAATGCTTCCTTTCAATGGTTATTGTGTCTTTCCCCTCCTTTATGTCTTATATTAAGATGAATTATGTATATGAAGCTCCTTAAAGACAGAAAATATGACATTGTCATGCACACACTCCTTCACAGTGCAGTTCACATAGTAGACACTAAAGAAGTATTTGCTGAATGACTGGATGAGATGAAATTTAAAGGTGCTATATAAATATATTGTTTTGTTCCAAGCTAAAAATTGCAAACATACCACAACTAAGAAGTAATCTGCCTCCTTTGATTGAACAATGAAACAACACACAGGGGCTTAGACATGTAATTTCAGATTTCTATTGTATCTGTGACCTTGGTTATAACTTTGGGTAACTGGCTTAAGCACAGTATCCATCTATTTCCATATCCTTCAGTTCCTCTATTCATAGAGTCACAGCAACAAAGATAATTCTTCCTGACCTCATATAATGGCGGTAAAAAATAAACAGTCAAAGCTATGGTTAAGTACTTTATGACTGAAACATAATGTGCCTTCCTAAACGTTTGTGGAGACAACCAAGCTGACCTTTCAGCAGACAATTAATTATTCAGATTCCACCATCATTCTAGAGCAGTCCAGATACTAATAATATTCCTTGACATTGATATAAGCATAGCAGATATGCTTTGCATAAATGAAATAATTTCATATAGTATTTATCATATTCCAATTATGAAAAAGCTCTACAAAAGCAACCCAAAATATAGCATTAACATAATAAAACTGTAATCTATTCTCAATAGCGTAATTGGAATGTGAACGGTGGTAGAAAATATTAGGCAGGATAGCAAGCCAAACACTAAAAAAAATAAGCTTTCAGTTTCAGGCTAGATTTCTGGTAGCTACTGTACTTCGCTATCCACGATGAGGTTTAAAGATCTAGTTGAAATATGACAATTTAGATAAACATCTAACCTGGTTCCTAAATCCAAAGCCGCATTTTCTGGCAGAGGTCCATCCAGAAATCACATGGGACAATACTTCTGGGAGAAAGTTTAATTTAGAAGGGTAGTTAAGATTGCTTTATTCAGGATCCTTATTTTATGACTCCTTTTTGACTCCAACCCAAACACTCAATATAAGAAATAAGAGAGAGAAGTAGAAACTTCTTTCATGCTTTTCATAAAATGAAAAATACTGTGATTATCTAAAAAACCAGCAGGAAATTCTTCCAGAGCTTAATGATGATGACATTAGCCTTTCTCTGCTGAGAGGATGATCAAAGGTGGAATGAGAGACAACATAACCTTACATTATTCAGGTTATAAAAAGGATTCCATCAAAAGATGAAATCTCTAAAGTGTAAAAATGAAATGCTATAACTTGCAGAAGACTCTACGTCATTTTTTCCTGCAAAGGCATTAAAATGTCACAACATCATAGAAAAGGAGAGTTTATTATTTCTAAAATGTAATAATGTTATATGGTTATATGTATATGTCATGTATAAAGTTATATATATATATATATATATTCATGTAAGTACACTAAACCACTGTTTTCTTGATCAAACTAAAAGTACTGAAAATGCCTGGAAGTCACAGTTAACTATAATTTGTGAGTCTGAACCCACATGACACAAATTCACCACATTTGTGAGCCACTTGACACTGTTTTCTGAGTCTTTGGAGGGCTGAGGTGAACTTTCTTCTCCTTAAATTTCAAGCAAATCCAATCAGATCAGCCCAGCACTTTTACTTACTGAAACAAGAAGTTAATATTCTTACCAATTCCAGTAGTTCACAAAAGCAGTAGTAAGGGCTTCCTGTAGAATGTGTCAATTGATCATGAAGTGTTAAAGGAGAGGATATACAGAATTCCTACCATACAACAAAAACAGCAGAATAGAAGAATCCTAATATTACTTGAGACTATTTGCTCTCTCTGAGGCCCATGTTGTTTAGACACAGCCAAAATAAATCTAGCTTAAAGAGCATGCCCTAAACACTATGAGTAGAGCAATGCGATATGTACTAAAAAGGAAACAAATGACATACATATGCCCACAGGAAACTCAAAACTCTAAAACTAAAAGTTTAAAACCTAAAAGTTTGCAGATTTGCTTCATATTCAAAAATCAAAAAACTCCTTAGGAAAATGCCACACTGGAAATGAACATACATCTCTAAATTAGTCCAGCACAGGCTGAGAAGGAATAAGCTAGTAAGAATTATTTCTTGGGCTTCCCTGGTGGCGCAGAGGTTGAGAGTCCGCCTGCCAATGCAGGGGACGCGGGTTCGTGCCCCAGTCTGGGAAGATCCCACATGCCGCAGAGCGGCTGGGCCCATGAGCCATGGCCGCTGAGCCTGCGGGTCCGGAGCCTGTGCTCCGCAGCAGGAGACGCCACAGCAGTGAGAGGCCCGCGTACCACACAAAAAAGAATTATTTCTTTACCATTTGACTAGTATTTTGGGACATTGTTAAAATACACAAAACATGCTACATTCTTCCAAACAAGGACCACATCAGGCCATAACTCAGCAAGATACTGTTACCAAAAGCCCGTGGGAACTGAGACCAATATGGAGAACTCAAAATCTATGACTTTCAACTCATGCTTTCTTTGAAACGTATGGCAGGTAGAGATAGATTCAACAGTACTATTGAAATTCTGAGCACATATATAGGTGATTAAGTTAAATGAATCTCTGATAAAACTACACTATATTTGTAATAAAGCCAAAGCAAAGCAGCGATACAAACCAATTACCCTAGGATTTCACAGGAATGAGTCTCCTATGTACAGGAAATAAGGAAGCAATTCAGGTAAACTTTGAAAGTTTAGGAGAACAATGATATGTGAACAAAAGAATTAAAAAGAAAAATATTCCAAAAGATAGAGACACGTGAAAGGGCAAGTCCTAGAAATGAGGAATATACTGAATTCGGTGAGGTTCTTATTTATATTAAACCACATATCTTGAAAGGCCTTGAATTCCATGCAAAAGAGTTTAGATTTATTCTGCAAGTAGTAGAAAACTGGAAGATTTTTGAGATGAAGAAAGGTCATTATGAACCAACCTGTGATTCAGAAAGAAAATATTAGTGGTAGAATGGGGAGTGAAATTGATGGCAAGAAATTTAAAGTAAGAAGTAAAGTGCAGGCCAAAGGAAGAGAAGTAAGAAGAGAAAAGATGAGATAAGATACAAAAGATATTTTTGAGCTAAAATCATGATTTAGTGACTAATCACATAAAGGGGAAAGGGAGAAGGATAAGATATTGTATCCTAGGCAACTGGAAGATTGGTGTCACCACTAATAAAAATAATGACAATAAAAAAGAGTAAATTATTCCATCAGGGATGAGAATGAGAGTGGGTAGAGAAAATTCATTTCATTTCAAATGTACTATGTTTAAGGAACCCAGGTATATGCAAGTAAAGGTATTCATTAGGCTCTTGACAATTGAGATTGTCAACAAGGAGAATGCTTACAACTGAAGGTGATTTGAGAGCTATCTGAATGTGATGATATTTTAAGCAGTAAATATGAATGGAAGAGAAAGATGTAGCCAGCGTATATGAGTGGAGAATGGTTTATACAGCCTACTTACCTCATAAAATGATCAATTTATCACATGAATCAACATTTGAAATCTAAGGATGATGTGAGCAAAAGGAAGAGATTACTGATGCTAGAAGGAAGGTGGCTAATCATGTTATTTTTAAATGCCTTCCTAAATAATGCAAAGTATTTCCTGTATAATAAAAGCTTTGAGAAAGCAAAGTATGTGGGTCCCAAGGAAATGCCTTTAGAAAACAAAGGAGGAGGTAGAAAGCCAACCTGAAGCCATTTTCAAAATGGGATGCAAATGGCCTTACAAATACATATCTCTCAAGACAATTTATCTCATAAACATTTTATTTTTAGAAACACTGCCATCTAAGAATTTAAATAGCTCAATAGACCATTAACGGAATTGTTTTAAAGTAGAATATATAGCGTGTTTGGATTAAAAGTACAGCAGTAGCTAGAGCGTTTGTGGAATTTTTGTTATAAAATCAGACACAATCAAATAAACTGGATAATAATAGACACATGAAAAGTAACCTAACTTAAACAGAAGTTTCCTTCTTTCCATCTTGACTTCTATGGTCTTATTAAAAATCTTTATAATGAAGCACAAAATACAAAGTGTCTAATAAAGTCATTTTTAAACTCAATATCTCTTCTTATCTTCCTGCATTATCTTTCTTAACATCCTTCCCTTTGGATATCTGCTATTATCTCTTAAAAAACTGAAATTTCAAATCCGTAACAAAAGAGATTAACCTTATATATAAATGTATATCAGGTCTTCGGTCCTTTTCCTCTAAAATAATTTTATATTTTGTAATAGGTATAGAAGAAAAGATGTTAAATTATATGTACTTGACAAACCCTAGCCTCTGACCCTTTCTACTTCTCTTGCCTGCCACCCTCCCTAGACTTTTAGCAGGCTGCAAAGGAGGACTTTGTCTTTGGCTTCTTGGCCTCTCCTGCTGCCTCACGATGTAAAGGCTTGCTTTGTTCCTGAGCTGTTTTATAGGACTGGGGATATCAGGAAAGAGAGACCTCTAGGAGAGCTGGGGATGATATTCAAACACTTGTTCCGAAGGCAAAAGACATGGTTTGTCTTGGCTTCCATTCCAATTAGATGGTATATGTGCTGTAAAGGTAGTTAAATACATTGTATATCAACCCCAAAAGAAACTAGGACAATGTTTCTCAAACTGTGCTGAAGGACTAGCTTTTTCCCAATTCATCAAACACCAATATAATTTTTAAATACAATAAAAATAAAGTAATATAAAAATGAAATTAAAAAAGACAAAATTCAAGTCCATGTTTTGTTACTAGATTCACCACACAAAACAACTCATCAATACGCTATAAAGGATTCTAAGTGTTTCCTTTCAGTTTCTGTACTTTTCTCATTTCTGTTGGCACCATACATTTATTTCTAGGATCAGTATGAATCTGCACACTGCTCTGAGCAGAGCACTGCATGGGAAGATATCATACTGAAGAAGGAAGAAAAGAAAACCATAGGCCCAGGTAGGTGACAGGAGGGGTGAAAGAGCCAAGAGTACTTTGGCCTCAATTTGGGGAAGTATTTTTGGTGAGGAAGGAAAAATAGGGCCTGGAGAGAAGCTTCAAGGGCATCTACTATGGAAAACAATTTTAAGAACTATTGCTTTGGGTTAAAAATTAGAGTTGGCATTCTTTGAGAAATAGTGAGCAAAGAATGGATATCTTTTTAATAATTTTGGTTGTTGATTTCTTTACTGAATTTAATATGAGAAGAGACAAATATGCAAATGCAGTATGGTTTAACAGAGGAACTACTCAGCTCTATCAAATTAAAAAAGAATATGAGAAAAGACAGCCTCTTCAATAAGTGGTGCTCAGAAAACTGGACAGCTACATATAAAAGAATGAAATTAGAGCACTTCCTAACATCATACACAAAAATAAACTCAAAATGGATTAAAGACCTAAAGGTAAGGCCAGACACTATAAAAAGTCTTAGAGGAAAACACAGGCAGAACATTCTATGACATAAATCACAGCAAGATCCTTTTTGACCCACCTCCTAGAGAAATGGAAATAAAAACAAAAGTAAACAAATGGGACCTAATGAAACTTAAGAGCTTTTGCACAGCAAAGGAAACCATAAACAAGACTAGAACACAACCCTCAGAATGGGAGAAAATATTTGCAAATGAATGAATAGATAAAGGATTAATGTCCAAAATATACAAGCAGCTCATGCAGCTCAGTATCAAAAAACCAAACAACCCAATCCAAAAATGGGCAGAAGACCTAAATAGACATTTCTCCAAAGAAAACATACAGATTGCCAACAAACATGAAAAGATACTCAACATCACCAATCATTAGAGAAATGCAAATCAAAACCACAATGAGGTATCACCTCACACCAGTCAGAATGGCCATCATCAAAAAATCTACAAAAAATAAATGCTGGAGAGGGTGTGGAGAAAAGGGAACTCTCTTGCGCTGTTGGTGGGAATGTAAATTGATACTGCCACTATGGAGAACAGTATGGAGGTTCCTTTAAAAACAAAAAAATAGAACTACCATATGACCCAGCAATCTCACTACTGGGCATATACTCTCAGAAAACCATAATTCAAAGAGTCATGTACCACAATGTTCATTGCAGTATTATTTACAATAGCCAGGACATGGAAGCAACCCAAGTGTTCATCAACAGATGATTGGATAAAAAAGATGTGGCACATATATACAATGGAATATTACTCAGCCATAAAAAGAAACAAAATTGAGTTATATGTATTGAGGTGGATGGACCTAGAGTCTGTCATAGAGTCTGTCATAAGGTCAGAAAGAGAAAAACAAATACCGTATGCTAACACATATATATGGAATCTAAAAAAAAAATGGTTCTGATGAACCGAGGGGCAGGAGTAAAGACACAGACATAGATAATGGACTTGAGGACACGGGGAGGGGGAAGGGTAAGCTGGGACAAAGTGAGAGAGTGGCACTGACATATATATACTACCAAATGTAAAATAGATAGCTAGTGGGAGGCAGCTGCATAGCACAGGGAGATCAGCTCCATGCTTTTTGACAACCTAGAGGGGTGGGATAGGGAGGGTGGGAGAGAGACACAAGAGGGAGGTGATATGGGGATAGATGTGTATGTATAGCTGATTCACTTTGTTATAAAGCAGAAACTAACACACCATTGTAAAGCAATTATACTCCAATAAAGATGTTAAAAAAAAAAGAATATTTCTGCTGAATTTAGGATAAGGGAAGGTTTTCCAGAAGGAGAAACCTATACTCTGAGACTTGAAAGATAAATAAGAGTCATTGAAGAGAAAATGGTGAGGAGAAAAGGGTTCTATGCTAAATAAATGAATAAATGAATTAATTATGAATAAATAAATGAATGAATGGATGAATGCCTGGTTACCAACTAGAAAGTAAGAAAGAACACTTCTGGTCAAGGGAGTTTAATGTGCTAAAAGATAACAATGAAAGTAAATGATAACATTATTTTTAAAAGCAACCAATTAACCACATACTGTGTTTGCATTTCTTCAGTCTCACATTTTCTGAGATATAGGCTGAGTACATTAAACACTGAATACACATACATACATACATAAGTACATGCAAAATCTGCTTCATATAAGGCATTATGCTCTATGCTAGAGATAATGAAACTATAAAGATTTATACCTCAAAGCATTACTTCAGTATTTCACAATTAGTAATGCAGATACCAAAAATAAGGCAACTAAAAAGAATTAGAAAAAGCAAATTAAATCTTCAAGGACAGCTGAGGTCCATAGTTAAGCTTAATTTTTATTATTGTTGGGGAGTTAGTGACAGTTTGTTTTATTCTAATTAGCTTTTATTCTCACAGTATATACTCTTGCTGAAATCCTGATGGACAAATAAATACTCCCATAAACACTATATGAGACTGGATTCCAAGAAAGTGAGAAAACCAAGCTTTCAAGCCACTTAATGCAGTGAATCTAAAAACACAACAAATAATTTAGTCCACCACAGAAATTTAAAGAGTAGTCACATGAATTTTATGTGGCTTTAGAGGACAAAACACACCCCTGACCCACCTCATTCTCTGCCCCTACAGTCCTTTGCTTTTTCCATCTAAAACTACTTGTTCACCACATCACTCCTTCCCCCCAAATCCCAGCTCAGGGTAAATCCTGTACTACAGGGGAAATATAAAAATCCACAGCTGAGCATTTTAAACAGGGAAATACAATTAAAATGAACTAGCTACTTACTTTTTTTTTACACAACGATGTTAAGAGTAGCAATTAACACATAGTGATCCTTTATTTATATCAACTTCAGTCTTTATAAGAATTTTATTTGGTATGTATTCTACCCATTTTCCACCAAAGAAAAAGAAGCTCAGAGATGATAGCTATCCAATATCAAATGGTTAGTTAATGTTCAAGCTAGAATTTAAACCCAGTTCTCTCTGATTTCAAATCCCATGCTCCTTCTAAAACTTTATTGATCTTCTGAAATGTGAAAACATAAGCAACTTAATAATAATTTTTCCTTTGGGAATTTTCAGTTTTACCCTATCTTTACTTTTGACAATTATCCATACAGGAACTTGTTCTAGTTTCTAGTGTCTTAAAAGGGATTTATTTTTAAATTTTTTATGGTTGTTTTCTTCTTTTTCCAGTGCACTTTTCTCTGTAATTTTATTAACACTATATTAACTAAAAATTTTAAAGTAAACAAGGAAGGCAATACCTCTAGCTATCCATTAAAAATGGTTCATTCTTTTTTGAGCCCACAGCTAGGCAACATAAAGCAGCCTCCCTTGCAGTAAGTTCTGTGCATGGAATATCATGGAAATGGTATGTGCCACTTCAAGATCTGGTCCATAAATTCCTCCCTCACAGGCTCCTCCATGGTCTCTCTATTTTCTGTGACTGGGATGTTCAAAGTCAAGTACCGAGGATAGCAGAGAGGAGAGCTACTCTGCAGACCTTATTATCTGCTCAAAACTGTTACGCAAGAAATACACTTACAGGGTTAGTAATCATTTGGTCCTGTCCAAAATGTACATAAGACATTTGGTTCATGCCAAAAGGTGTAAAAATTTGGTCCTATCCAAAACATACATGAGCATATTTGGTCCATGCCAAATGGTTTTGGATACGATGAAATATCAAGGAAGTTTTGGCATAAACCAAATGTCTTATGGATGTTTTGGAGAGGACCAAATGTCCTGCAAGGACTTATAGGGTTAAGCCACAGAAATGTTGAGATGTATTTGTTACTAGAGCTTCACCTGTATTACCCTAAC
Organism: Grampus griseus; assembly: GCF_964374135.1. NCBI lineage: Eukaryota > Metazoa > Chordata > Mammalia > Artiodactyla > Delphinidae > Grampus > Grampus griseus. Next base: position 67,223,068 of record NC_138997.1, read on the forward strand.
TAATTCCCCAGCAATATATGATGATTAAGGCCACCTCTGTGAGAGTCAGCTTCCAATTTGGAGAACAGGAAACAAAATCACACCTACCTCACAGAATGGTTATGAGAACTAAATGAGGTAACAATAAAATTAACTGATTATGTCTCAATAAATGGCACTCATTGTAAGGACTTTATTCATATTTTAGTTGTCCTTATATAACTGTAGATTTTTCTAGTATTTGTATAAAATCTTCACAGATTTTATATCTTTCCTTTTATATCATGCAGTCAGTTATAACTTACTGTCATTAATATGCCTGTCCATAGCATTTTCCCTATAACAAATCAGCTGGATTTTATCTACTTAAAGCTGAAAACTCAAAAAACCAAATTTGTTGGAATTGCTTGCAAAATTATACTATCGTATTGGCTGTGGATTAAGGTCTAAGGTTTTTTTCACATGAGAGAAACACATGAGCTTCTAAAGTTGAACCTTTTGATATTTCTTTTATCTACTTGGAAATCTGTCTCTTAAAATGTGATCTTTGTAACTACTCTCTTGGTTGCAAATAACAGAAATACAACTCAATTTTATTTTTGACTCAAATTTGACTAGGCCAAAGACAATTTATTGACTCACATTGTAGAGAATACCAGAAATATGTCTAGCCTCAATAAAAACTGGATTCAAGAATACTGCCAGGTTTCCTCTTTGTCCTCCCTCCCTCCCTTCCTTCATCCTTTCCTCCCTTCCTCCCGTCCTTCCTTTATTTTCTTCTTTCCTCTCTCTCTTTCACCATCATGTTTTTTCCATTTTCAGCTCTGATTTCTTGTTTTGTTTTCACTTTCGAATAGGCTTTCTTCATATTTGTAAAAGTAGTCACCAGCAGCTTAGCTAACAGCAGGATAAAAAAGAGTGCTCTTCTCACTCCTGAACAATCATTGATGGGAGGACACTGGAACGCACCAAAAAAGATGCCCCACATCCAAGGAAAGGGGAGAAGCTGCAATGAGATGGTAGGACGGACACAAGCACAATAAAATCAAATCCCATGGCCGTTGGGTTAGTGACTCACAAACTGGAGAACACTTATACCACAGAGGTCCATCCACTGGAGTGAAGGTTCTGAGTCCCACACCAAGCTTCCCAACATGGGGGTCTGGCAACAAGAGGAGGAATCCCCAGAGAATCAGACTTTGAAGGCTGGCATGATTTGATTGCGGGACTTTGACAGGACTGGGATAAGCAGAGACTCCACGCTTGGAGGGCACACACAAAGTAGTGTGTGCATCAGGACCCAGAGGAAGGAGCGGTGACCCCATGGGAGACTGAACCAGACATGCCTGTTAGTGTTGGAGGGTCTCCTGCAGAGGCAGGGGGTAACTATGGCTCACCGCAAAGACAAGAACACTAGCAGAAGTTCTGGGAAGTATTCCTTGGTGTGAGCCCTCCCAGAGTATGCCATTGGCCCCAGCAAAGAGCCAGGTAAGTGCCAGTGCTGGGTCGACTTGGGGCAAACAACCAACAGGGAGGGAACCTAGCCCCACCCATCAGCAGACAAGAGGATTAAAGTTTTACTGAGCTCTGCCCACCAGAGCAACAACCAACACCTAGCACTACCCACTGCCAGTCCCTCCCATCAGGAAGCTTGCACAAGCCTCTTAGATAGCCTCATCCACCTGCAGCCTGTGGAACAAAAACTACATTCACAGAAAGACAGACAAAATGAAAAGACAGAGGAATATGTCCCAGATGAAGGAAAAAGATAAAATCCCCAAAAAACAACTAAATGAATTATAGATAAGCAACCTTCCAGAAAAAGAATTCAGAATAATGATAGTGAACATGATCCAGGACCTTGGAAAAAGAATGGAGGCAAAGATCAAGAAGATGCAAGAAATGTTTAACAAAGACCTAGAAGAATTGAAGAACAAACACATAGAAGAATTAAAGAACAAACAAACAGAGATGAAAAGTATGATAACGGAAATGAAAAATACACTACAAGGAATCAATAGCAGAATAACTGAGGCAGAAGAACGGATAAGTGACCTGGAAGACAGAATGGTGGAGTTCACTGCAATGGAACAGAATAAAGAAAAAAGAATGAAAAGAAGTGAAGACAGCCTAAGACACCTCTAGGACAGCATTAAACTCAACAAAATTTGCATTATAGGGGTCCCAGAAGGAGAAAAGAGAGGGAAAAGACCCGAGAAAATATTTGAAGAGATTATAGTTGAAAATTTCCCTAACATGGAAAAGGAAATAGCCACCCAAGTCCCAGAAGTGCAGAGAGCTCCAGGTAGGATAAACCCAAGGAGAAATACACCGAGACACATAGTAATCAAACTGACAAAATTGAAGACAAAGAAAAATTATTGAAAGCAACAAGGAAAAATGACAAATAACATTACAAGGGAACTCCCATAAGGTTAACCGCTGATTTCTCAGCAGAAACTCTACAAGCCAGAAGGGAGTGGCACGATATATTTAAAGTGATGAAAGGGAAGAACCTACACCCAAGATTACTCTACCCGGCAAGGATCTCATTCAGATTTGATGGAGAAATCAAAAGCCTTACAGACAAGTAAAAACTAAGAGAATGCAGCACTACCAAACCAGCTTTACAACAAATGCTAAAGGAACTTCTCTGAGTGGGAAACACAAGAGAAGAAAAGGACCTACAGAAACAAACCCCCCCAAAATTAAGAAAATGGTAATGGGAACATACATATTGATAATTACCTTAAACATGAATGGAATAAGTGCTGCAACCAAAAGACACAGGATTGCTGAATGGATACAAAAACAAGTCCCATATGTATGCTGTCTACAAGAGAACCACTTCAGACTTGGGGACACATACAGACTGAAAGTGAGAGGATGGAAAAAGATGCATTTCCATGCAAATGGAAATCAAAAGAAAGCTGGTGTAGCAATACTCATATCAGATAAAATAGACTTTAAAATAAAGAAGGTTACAAGGACAGACATTATATAATGATCAAGGGATCAAACCAACAAGAAGATATAACAATTATAAATATATATGCACCCAACATGGGAGATCCTCAATACATAAGGCAAATATTAACAGCTATAAAAGAGGAAATCAACAGTAACACAATAACAGTAGGGGACTTTAACACATCACTTACACCAATGGACAGAGCATCCGGACAGAAAATTATTAAGGAAACACAAGCTTTAAATGATACAATAGACCAGATAGATTTAATTGATATTTATAGGACATCCACCCAAAAATAGCAGATTACACTTTCTTCTCAATTGCACATGGAACATTCTCCAGGATAGATCACATCTTGGGTCACAAATCAAGCCTCAGTAAATTTAACAAAATTGAAATCATTTCAAGCATTTTTCCGACCACAAGCTATGAGATTAGAAATCAATTACAGGGAAAAAAAAACGTACAAAACACAAACACATGGAGGCTAAACAATACTTTACAAACTAACCAAGCGGTCACTGAAGAAAACAAAGAGGAAATCAAAAAATATCTAAAGACAAACGACAATGAAAACACGATGACCCAAAACCTATGGGATGCAGCAAAAGCAGTTAGTTCTAAGAGGGAAGTTTAAAGCAATACAATCCTACCTCAAGAAACAAGAAAAATCTCAAATAAACAATCTAACCTTACACCTAAAGGAAGAAGAGAAAGAAGAACAAGCAAAAACCTAAAGTTAGCAGAAGGAAAGAAATCATAAAGATCAGATCAGAAAAAAATGAAATAGAAACAAATAAAACAATAGCAAAGATCAATAAAACCAAAAGCTGTTTCTTTGAGAAGATAAACAAGATTGATAAACCTTTAGCCAGACTCAACAAGAAAAAGAGGGAGAGGACTCAAATCAATAAAATCAGAAATGAAAAAGGAGAAGTTACAACGGACATCACAGAAATACAAAGCATCATAAGAGAAGACTACAAGCAACACTATGCCAATAAAATGGACAACCTGGAAGAAATGGACAAACACTTAAAAAGGTATAACCTTCCAAGACTGAACCAGAAAGAAATAGAAAATATGAACAGACCAATCACAAGTAATGAAATTGAAACTGTGACCAACAAACAGAAGACCAGGACCAGATGGCTTCACAGGTAAATTCTATCAAACATTTAGAGAAGAGCTAACACCCATCCTTCTCAAACTCCTCCAAAAAACTGCAGAGGAAGGAAGATTCCCAACCTCATTCTATGAGGCCACCATCACCCTGATACCAAAACCAGACAGAGATACTACAAAAAAAAAAAATTACAGACCAATATCACTGATGAATATAGATGCAAAAATCCTCAACAAAATAGTAGCAAACAGAATCCAACAACACATTAAAAGGATCATACACCATGATCAAGTGGGATTTATCCCAGGGATGCAAGGATTCTTCAACATACGCAAATCAATCAACGTGATACACCATATTAACAAACTGAAGAATAAAAACTATATGATCATCTCAATAGATGCAGAAAAAGCTTTTGACAAAATTCAACACCCACTTATGATAAAAACTCTCCAGAAAGTGGACATAGAGGGAACCTACCTTAACATAATAAAGGTCATATACGACAAACCCAAGCAAACATCATTCTCAATGGTGAAAAACTGAAAGCATTTCCTCTAAGATGAGGAACAAGACAAGGATGTCCACTCTCACCACCTTTATTCAACATAGGTTTGGAAGTCCTAGCCACAGGATTCAGAGAAGAAAAAGAAATAAAAGGAATCCAAATCAGAAAAGAAGAAGTAAAACTGTCACTGTTTGCAGATGATATGATACTATACATAGAGAATCATAAAGATGCCACCAGAAAACTACTAGAGCTAATCAATAAATTTGGTAAAGTACCAGGATACAAAGTTAATGCACAGAAATCTCTTGCATTCCTATACACTAACAACAAAAGATCAGAAAGAGAAATGAAGGAATCAACCCCATTCACCACTGCAACAAAAAGAATAAAATACCTAGGAATAAACCTACCTGAGGAGGTAAAAGACCTGTACTCAGAAAACTATAAGCCACTCTTGAAAGAAATCAAAGATGACACAAACAGATGGAGAGATATACCATATTCTTGGATTGGAAGAATCAATATTTTGAAAATGACTACACTACCCAATGCAATCTACAGATTCAATGCAATGCCTATCAAACTACCAATGGCATTTTTTACAGAACTAGAACAAAAAAATCTTAAAATTTGTATGGAGACACAAAAGACCCCAAATAGCCAAAGCAACCTTGAGGGAAAAAAACAGAGCTGGAGGAATCAGAATCCCTGACTTCAGACTATGCTACAAAGCTACAGTAATCAAGACAATATGGTACTGGAACAAAATCAGAAATATAGATCAATGGAACAGGATAGAAAGCCCAGAGATAAACCCACACACCTATGATCAACTAATCTATGACAAAGGAGGCAAGGATATACAATAGAGAAAAGAAAGTCTCTTCAGTAAGTGGTGCTGGGAAAACCTGACAGTTACATGTAAAAGAATGAAATTAGAACACTCCATAACACCATACACAAAAATAAACTTAAAATGGATTCAGGACCTAAATCTAAGACCGGACACTATAAAACTCTTAGAGGAAAATACAGGAAGAACACTCTTTGACATAAATCATAGCAAGATCTTTTTTGACCCACTTCCTAGATTAATGGAAATAAAAACAGTAATAAAGAAATGGGACCTAATGAAACTTAAAAGCTTTTGCAAAGCAAATTATAAACAAGATGAAAAGACAACCCTCAGAATGGGAGAAAATGTTTACAAATTAATCAGTGGTGAAAGGGTTAATCTCCAAAATATATAAACAGCTCATGCAGCTCAATATTAAAAAAACAACAACAACCCAATCAAAAAATGCGCAGAAGACCTATACAGACATCTGTCCAAAGAAGACATAAGATAGCCAAGAGGCACATGAAAAGCTGCCCAACATCACTAATTATTAGAGAAATGCAAATCAAAACTACAATGTGGTATCACCTCACACCAGTTAGAATGGGCATCATCAGAAAATCTAGAAACAACAAATGCTGGGGAGGGTGTGGAGAAAAGGGAACCCTCTTGCACTGTTGGTGGGAATGTAAATTGATACAGCCACTGTGGAGAACAGTATGGAGGTTCCTTAAAAAACTAAAAATAGAATTACCATATGACCCAGCAATTCTACTACTGGGCATATACCCAGAGAAAACCATAATTCAAAAGGACACATGCACCCCAATGTTCACTGCATCACCATTTACAATAACCAGGTCATGGAAGCAACCTAAATGCCCATTGACAGACGAATGGATAAAGAAATACTGGTGCATATATAGAATGGAATATTATTCAGCCATAAAAAGGAACAAAATTGGGTCATCTGTAGATGTGTGGATGGACCTAGAGACTGTCATACAGAGTGAAGTAAGTCGGAAAGAGAAAAACAAATATCACATATTAAAACATATATGTGGAATCTAGAAAAATGGTACAGATACACCGGTTTGCAAGGCAGAAATAGAGACAACAGATGTAGAGAACAAACATATGGACAGCAAGGGGGCATAGGGGAGAGGTGGTGGTGGTGGTGGTGGGATGAACTGGGAGATTGGGATTGACATGTATACACTAATATGTATAAAACAGTTAACTAATAAGAACCTGCTGTATAAAAAATAAATAAAATAAAATGTAAAAGAAGAGTGCTCTTATCCTGCAAATGTTTTGAGGTGGGCACTGGTTGGCCTGGTTTGGTTGTATTCCTATCCTTGAATTAACCTCCATCTTACTCTGATAGTCAGGACTGTGCCTCATGTTTTTTCCTGAACTCACAGGGTGAGTCAGGTTACCTTAAGCCCCATGGTTTGAAAATGGTGGAAACGTGGCTTCACATAGTTATTGTGGTCACTGTGTCCACTACATTCCAAACTTTGTGAATGCACACTTCTCTTCCCACAGAATTTCAAAATTCTAGTTTCAACATAACTCTACTATTCCAACTTGAATTAAAAGTACAAAACACTCTATCTACAAAGGGAACTAACCCAAGATTTTATCTAATTATTGCCTCTAGCTCGATGACTAACACCTGTGAGTGATGTCTATTTCACCAAGTCACATTTACAGGAAGCTATTCACAGTCTGACAATTTTTAGGGACCTAAAATATAGACCTTAAAAGACATTTTATCTAAAATAGGTAGCAGTTTGATGACTACTTCGATTATGTATATAAAAATATGCCAACATTGCAGCCTTGGGAGGGAAATCTCCATTGCCATTCAATCTATCTCTATTCACCACATTCCGCATTTTAAGGTCTGCTACTTGGAAAGTACAAGCCCATTTCCTATTTATAATATTGGTTAGGTTTCTTATGTTTCCAAATATCATAAATCTAAAGTTCTGGGTACAACTGGCTAGAGGGGCTGCTGAACTCAGTGGATGATCTAAACAAGTCATCTGAGCATCTCTTTCTATCGCTCTACTCTACTCTTCCCATGTTGGCTTATTTATGGGCTAAATTCTTTCTATGAGATGGTGAGGATGATTCCTGGCAGCTCTAGGCTTAAATTTTTGGAAAGGTAATAATTCCAGGAAATAAAGGGATGTTATTTTCTAACAGTTCTAACAAAATCCTCTGAGTAGGTCTCTTACCAACTTTGCTTGAGTCATGAACTCCTGAACCTGTCTCTGAGGTGTTGTGATTACACAGACCTTGTACAGGGTATTCTCATACCTAGACATAGCAGGTGAGATCAACCCTACATTAAACACATAGACCAAGGATAAAGTGGGCCCATTTCCCTAAAGAGATGCTTGACAGAAGAGCATATGTCCAAGGCATCTGGATTCTATGTAGTTGACATTGTAAGAGAAGAGACTTAACTAATAAGTGAGGTGCTTGGTACTATGTGTAATAATCTCCAATTTCTTTCAGTGGTCTTTTGCACAGAAAGCATCAATGGCAAGTACCACAAATTGAATTTAGTCTATCTCTTCTCTCCTACATTAAGCAATTTAATTCCATAATCATATACTGAATACCTGTTCTTTGCTTTTAAATACATATGACATACCCTTCAATTAGTGGTAGTCTAGTAGAAGAGAGAGACATATAAAATGACTAACTCTGGGGGCTTCCCTGGTGGCACAGTGGTTGAGGGTCTGCCTGCTGATGCAGGGGACACGAGTTCGTGCCCCGGTCCGGGAAGATCGCACATGCTGCGGAGCGGCTGGGCCCGTGAGCCATGGCCGCTGAGCCTGCGCGTCCGGAGCCTGTGCTCCGCAGCAGGAGAGGCCACGGCGGTGAGAGGCCAGCGTACTGCCAAAAAAAAAAAAAAAAAAAAAAAAGACTAACTCTGCTATAAGACAGAGATGAATAAGTGAATGAATAAGTGCTACAGTGGAACTTAACTGGATTGATTTATTGGATTACAACTGTAACACTCTTTTCCAAATTACATATTCTGGGTCTGTGAGTCAGTTTTTACTCCCGGGAATATAATAATGTTCTTCAATAGTTACAGAAGGTCTCTGTTTACCCATATTTTACTGGTCCCTTAAAATAGATGTTATGTATCAACATGCTTATCTCAAGCCAACTGCACAATTTAGATATGCTATGATTATTATTAAATGAGCTACCTGGAGTCATATCCCACCACCCACAATGGTGTATATTATCCAGATACATCAAAAATGGTTTCTTATGGTATGCAATGGAGTCAAAATATATTTTGACTCATATTTCCTAGGTGAGGACTAGGAAATATGACTTCTAGAAGTATATAACATCTTCTGAATGTAAAGATACCAATATAGTGCTGACACTTTGATTCATACATAGGAGTCATGGCAATTAACAGTTACAGTAGTTTAAAGTTCACAAGGAATATTCCTTTACGAATATTTTTTGACATAACGTGGATTTTCCAAGTTTATCATTTTGGCATAAATTCTCTCAGAATATATCTGGGATAACTAAGCACATGAGATTTATGGGTTTTGTAGGGAAAATCAGTTGCTTATTTCTTCACCTCATTGTTAATGATAAGGGTTATAAGGCAAGGGACAAGTAACCCAACTGATAAAATAAAATGTCAGGTTTTATGCTATTCTAAGACAGATACTGTAACTTACAGATATGGTTTCAGAATTGCAATTTACCAGCCAAAACTGTATATCTAAGAAACAACTTTAATACGATCATGTTTCAGCTATGCATGGCTGCCTGTATAACTATAAAATGATCAATATATACTTAGAAAGGGACTCTAAGACGGGGACCATTCCTCAGGAAAAACTGAGCCAGCCTCATTTCCTATTTATTCATGCAAAAACAAGTATACAATTTTCCAAACATTTAACACAGAAATGTTGCCATGTAATTTAAGAAATGGAGAATTAAGAAACAGAAGGGAAAAAAATGGATTTCTTGACTTATGTTTTCTTATAGTTTCTGGATTGAGGGCCCTTTAACAAGATGACTGGATGGAGAAATCAGAAACACCATCTTAAGGTATATGATGATGCATTATCATTTTTATTATCATTACATAATTGTATTGTCAAAGGATGCCCAGTAGAAGCTACAACTACCAAGAAGCAAAATAGCATTTTAGCTCTCAACATTTCTCCCTCAAATGTCACACAGAAAAAGGGAAAATGGAGAAGGTGGAATTAAAAAAAGAGGTTCTGAAGTAGAAAAGATATTTGGAAATTTTTAAATAAAAAAAAACAGTTGAAGCTTTTTATTCACAGCTTGTCTGTTTCCAATAATTAACATTTAAAAATATATAAAAGCTGATGTTAGGATTTAAAAACAAAGAAGGATCTACAAATTCTTTACCTTCCTGGGCTTCAATTGAGGAAGAAAATAATACCTTTCTCCTCAATACATTTAAATAATTCCATGAGAACACAGGCTGTTTTATTTACATAAATAATTTTGGTTGGAAAACTGTCAGATAGATATTCAAAAGTTATATCTTCATGATACCACCTCACTAAGACTGGCAGGGGGACAAAACCCATAAAGTCAGTTAAATACAGTTATGTTTGTCCGTGACGTCAGGGTTAAGATTATGAGGATGAAATTAGACCGCCAAATTTGTGATAGTGTTTGAAGAATGCAGGACTTCGTACCTAAAACTCTCTTTCCCTCACTGACTGCAAAGTGATGTAGTGTAATGTAACATGGTCACAGGTTCTGGACTTTTGGTTTGGCGTCTTTACGGAGCCATTTTATTCTGTCTACTACAATCCCCTTTTAAAGTACTGATTCTCAAAGAAAGGAGTCATACTTTAAATCAATCTATCTAAACTGATCACAGCCAAGAATGCTTCACACACAGATTCCATACTTTGAAAATTTGTATCCAGTCTACTTATATTTATTAAGTGACCGGAAATTCATTGTGCTTTTATCAATCAAAGTACTTTATTACTAACAATGAGATCGTCTGATTCCCAGGAGGTAGCTACTGTTATTAAAATGAGTTGATACCACAAAGAAACATCATATTTGCCTTCGTTTACTTATCTTTCTCTTAAGTTGCTCAGGTTAGACTTTTTGGAACACACTGGATTTTCTGGATTCATGCTGAAATGTTCTTGAATAAATCTAAATTTTATTAATTTATTCAATTGTGAATTTGAATCACAAAATATCCTGATGATATTTTGACTCCTATGCAACTCTTTTTATTAGACAGTAAAATCATTCCTAATAGCCCTCCAGCAGAATTCCTCTCAGGTCCCATTGGCCAGGTTTCATTTTCAGCCTCTATTGCGGCAGATCAGTTCTCAACAAAGAGGAAGAAAGGAAGTGGCTGTGGAGCAGCAAACAGCACCACAGTACCAGCGCTGACAGTTTAATAATAAAGTTCATAATTCTGCACTGGCTAAACAAATAGTTTGTCTCTACTTTTGATGTGTGGTCGCTGACAGCTTTTTAAGGCCCACCCCTTCTGCCCCCCATCTGGACAAGCTGATAAGAAATAATCCCAGGCACTCCCAGATTTGGCACCGTGGGACCCTCACCCTGGCTCCATTGCCTAATCACCATAAAAACCCCTTACTAGTCTCCTTTCCCTGCGTTCTCAAGCCATTTTTTAACCATCTTGGGAGTCTGTCTTGTTCTGCCCAGAAAACCTCATTTAAGTGAGTCATAAACCTTCTTATACCCTCTTAGTGTGTACGTAGTAACATCAGTCTTGACATCCAAACCAAATTTTGAGGAGGGTTCATCATTTTTCTGAGGGATGGCTTAAACAAATTCTTAAATTTTATAAAGTGTTTTTAAATGTATTAACTCTTTGATCTTTACAATAATCCTTTCAGGTGGTTTTAATTATCTAAGTGGTTACAGATCAGTAAACTGGGATTCTAGAAAATGAGTGACTTCCTCAAAGGCAGATGGTAAATGAAAAGCCTGTATCTCAAAAACTCCAACCAGTATTATTGCTTCTGTACTACAGTACCTCTGATACATTTTCCAAATATGGTCTGGTAAATATCTTTATTTCAAGAGTAATTTAAAATTAATGATATATTATATGAGGCTTGCTAAAATTTCTGCACCATCAAAATTTCTGCAGAAACAGAAAACATACGTCAAATGATTGTGTGATAAAGATTTATAAACACTGGTATTTAAATTTTTAAAAATGAACTGTTTCAAAACCACTGGAAATTCCAAAGACATATAACCGAAAGTTAATCTGTACAGGTTAGGATTATATATACGTGCTTTAGGTCTAATTATGTATAAGAGTGTGTGTGTATGTGTGTGTGTGTTTGTGTGTGTGTGTTTTTCACAAGTTTTGAGACCTCCCTATGAGTCAGTCACTGTGCTCAGTCAGTGCCATACATATTCCGTCCCATTTGATCCTCACAGCAACCAAAGGAGGTAGATATTTTTCCTACTTCACAAATGACAAACCAGAGGCTTAGAGAGTTCATATAACTTTTTCAAGATTATAGACCTGAAATGTAGCAGACCTGGGATTTGAAAATAGACTACCAGGATCCAAGTAATAAAGTCTGTAATCTTAACAAGCATTTGACACTATCTCCCTGATAATTATGCTTCTAGAAATTACAGTGTTTTGAGAGACCACTAATCAGTATATTTGAAACATTTTTAACTGTATTGATTGTGAAAAATTCAATAAACATATCACTAACTCAGACTTACCAATAATTTTAAGGTAATGGTTACCAAATATTATTTTCCATGTCCTAGGCGATAGCCTGAGTCTTCATATCATATCTTTAGAAATTATTATTAAAGAAAATAAAAATATCTCCATAATCGACTTTATATGTTCATTATTCATTTTATCCTTGCATTTCTACAATTATTTTTACAGTTCTAAAGTGCTTTCGCATTCTCATTTGCTCCTTATAAACAACCCATCAACGTAGGAAGAGAAAGCAGCATTATTTCTATTTTATAGCTGTAGCTACCACAGAGAAAGTTTGTACATAATGTTTCAGAGTCTGATGTAATGTTTTTGATTTGAGAATGAAGAAAAATGTTGAAAATACAACAGTTTCTGAAAAAATTTTTTTAAGTTATTTAATATATCATTATGTGCTCCACTGCAAGAAATGATTTATAAAGATGCCTCTAGTTGAAAAATGGGGGAGTTTAAAAAATTTTTTAAAACCTTATGCATATTCAACATGTAATATATTTTGGGGGGTATGGAACTTACACAATGAAGTATCAAATGAACAACAGGAGATAAAAGAAGTCTTTTAAATATTATTTTAATTTGCTCTAATTACTCTTAATATTACTTTTTCAATAAGATGACACATTTAATATTAGGATTCTAAGGAATGAACTTTATTCATTTGTTCATTCATTCAACAACTTACTGAGTGAGCACTGACCAAAATGGCCTTAATGTTCCCCTCAGCTCAACTAGACTTTAGACAAGCTTCTTCTTGACTCTATGCCCTTGAACTCCCTTTACTTAGAGAATTTACTTTAGAAAACTTGCAATTATAAATTATTTCTCTAACCCTTTGAGTTGTAATTTGTTTAGAAGACTCCTTCTAATTTTACAACCCAAGAATGTCTTTCTCAAGGACCTACAAGCCATCCCTTTGAAATGTAATCATCAAGCAAGATAGAACCCTATTTCTCAGTTTCTGTGGGAAGGCAGAAGCCTAACTTATGCCAAGCTGTAAAACTACCCTCTGTCATGAAGAGAGGAAAAAGTTTATCTTTCCACCCAGCTCTTAAAAACTCTCCCACCCTTTGGCTCAGTAGGGTTGACATCAGACTGAGTTTTGGCCTCTCTCCTCTATTGCAGTAGCTTCAAATAAAGTCTTCCTTGCCTATCTGGGTGCAATTTTCGCTTTGGCAGCATTAATTATTTGTTAAGCATTTTGCTAGACATTGAGGGTAACCCTAGATGAGTAGCATGTTTACCACACCATCAAGGAGTTCGGAGTTGGGAGCGAGGGAAGTGGGAACATGCAGATAATTAAAGAGGTCATTCCAATCTGTCATAGTGGTGTTATAAAATGGATACACAGAATGATAAATAATTTTAAAAACAGCAAACAAACCAAGGTACTTAAACAAGTAGGTCATGTAATACTTTCCAGAATAAAATTTGAGGTAAATCTTAAAGATAAGCTACTAGTAAATTTTAGGGTTACCATAACAAGCAAGGGCTCATTACTAGTAAGAGTTACAAATTAAAGCCAGTACCATTCCAGCTGCCCTAAGCACAATGGCAATCACCACACATTTATCCTGTCCTGACCATATCCTTCATGCAATACTTTTGAAAGTCACAGTGTAAGGCTCAAAGGATGTAAATATTAGTAAGGTGTTAAACCTGGCCTCAAAGAGCTCACACTCTGCATTAATCCTCAAAACGTAACTAACAGTTTAAACCCAGCAAGATTGCAAAGTAGTGCAATCTGTTATTAGCTCCACCTTCCACTACCACCATACACTTCTTCTAGGCATCCAAGATACAACAGAGCTCCAGAGCCATCCTGGCCTCCAGCTACTCAAACCTATACACTGTATTAATCTGCCTGGCTACTTTCCTGTGCTTCTTCCTGCTAATTAAGTATAATGTCCATAACATATATGTAATTGTCTCAGAGACCAAATATCTACCCACCTATTTTAATGGTAACAAATTTTGTCAATAAATTGGTTCTAATGTAGTAAGAGTTGATAAATTCAAGTCCTTCCTACCAGCATTGTTAAAAGATAAACTAAGGTATATTAAAAATGTTAAGAGTTTTTTTGAGCAAAAATCAATTCCAACCAGGCAGTAGCAAACTGGAAGTGGTTAGAGCACTCCATTGATAGGAAATAGAAGAGACACTTTTACGAAGAAAAGGAAGAAGCAAAACAAGGAAATTATTTGATTGGCTATAGCTTAAGCTTTTGCCTTATTTGCAAAAGTTTAATTGGCTGTTTGTGATTGGTTGTACTTAGGTTTTGATTTCTCAACCTTGAGGTGTTTACAGGCTTAGGTTTTGGTTTTGTTATAAAGGCTGCTAAGGTATTAGAACCACCTCATCTCCTGGCCTCCTTGTTTAATTAATAACAGCATATATCAGGGAGTGTTTGATGAAGGAATCTTATAAATTATCTAGGTCAACCACATTCTGAAACTTGAAACAGGCTCAGGAAACTGATACAGCACAATCAAAATCCTGCCTCTTCCACTCACTTCTGGGTGACTTGAGCAAGTGTTTTTCCCTTTGCTAGCTTTCACTTCTCTGATCTGCCAAATGAAAAAAATAACTGTCCCTTCCTATAAAGTTTTGGAAAATTAGCTGTCACTGACCAATCATGAGGGCTCCATAAATGTTAGTTATAAGTAACTTTCTTCTATTCAATCATTCATTCAATAAGTATTTGTTGGTGGCTAATGTGTGGCACACATTGTTTTGGGAACCGGTGACAAAGCAATGAACAATATTAAATACATTCCCCCAACTGGTCATCAAACTTCTATTTGAAGACCTCCAGTGAAAGGAAACCTACTACCTCCTGAAGCAGCTCATTTAGGCAATTGTGATGTAAGATATACTGCCTTAAATTAAGTAAAAATGAGTTACTTTGCAATTTCTATTCATTAACACTATTTCCACAGGACTAGAGATCCTACTGAGTAAGTGTGCTGACTTTTCACCACACAGGCTTTTAAATATAGAAGGCAGTTTGAAAGAAGCCTGGCTCCTTAAAGGCCTGCAATGCTCTCTGACTCTGGACTGGTCACTTTCTCCAAATCTACCCTTTGTTTGTTTTCCTGTGTCTCTTTGAAAGAATGGTGTACGGAACTAGCCATGGTACTTCCTTTTTTGAGATAATGTGCCTCTTTTTAATAAAGTCCAGGCTCAAAGTAGATTTACCAACAGCCACATGACAATAACAATTCATATTGAGCTTCAGGTCATCTGAAAGCTCACTGGTCTAAGCCTCATATCCCTCATTTTATACTTGTAAAGTTTTGTGTTTTCTTTAAATAAACTGCAGAATGGTTTATATCTTTTTATATTTATCACAGCAACATATTGACATTAATTTGCCTCTAGTTTTCTTTACCATACAATATTTTACCGTCCCTCTCAATTTTGTGTAATTTGCAAATTCAAACATGGCACATCCCTCTCCATATAGGTCAGTGCTATAAAATGTAGGCCACTGCCAGTGTTGAGAGGCAAACTCTTTGTTCCTGCATTAAAATTCTCCCTCCGGTTTAATATCAAGCTATTCATCATGACTGTTTAGATACCATCAATCCTTTATATATCCATCTGATAATGCTATTTTCTCTAGAGCCATATTACCATGGTGAAAATTCAAATTACAATTTCCAATATTCTTTTCTGGCATTTATCTTAGTCTTCATAATTTTTTTGGCCATGCCATGCCTCTTGTGAGATCTTAGTTCACCCAGCAGGGATCAAACCTGGGCCCTGGCAGTGAAAGCACTGAGTCCTAACCACTGGACTGCCAGGGAATTCCTAGTCTTTAAAATTCTTAAAAATTCTTACTCTCTAATATTCCTTCTACAAGTTCTTTCATAGAACAGAATCTAATCCTAGAATAAAAGAAATGTAAAAACTTACTTTTAGAATCCAATCATTCCCTTACAATTTCTTCATCCTTTGGAGGTGTTTTCTCCTTTTTCTTCCTTTCCAGATATTTGCTTTAAGTGAGAGGACAACAATTTGAGCAGTTATAATCTCTTCACATCTTTCTCATGTATATTTATACCTCTAAACCCAAGGAGTGGGCTCAATTCCTTCCTTCCCTCTCACCTTCCTCTCTCCCTCCCTTCTACCCTTCCTCCCTCCCCTCCTTCCTCCCTCCCTCTCTTCTTTCGTTCTTTCCTTCCTTCCCACCCTCCCTCCCTCCCTCCCTCTGCCTGGGCTTACTTCTCTTTCAGCACCACCCCCCACTGCCATCTGCTTTTCTTTCTCCAGAAATAATTATAAAATAAACTTTTGTTATCAAGAGGTAATATAAAGTGCAAAGAGCACACATTTTTGGTGGAGCAAGTAATTTTCTATGATTTGGGCACTTGCTTAATCTCTTTAAACTTACTTCATAAGTTTTTATGAACAATAACTGAACAGATATAAAAGACTTAGAGCATTTTTAAAGCATAATAAACGTTAAATAAATGTTAATGTAGCATGAGTTTAAAGTTACACTCTACAATTTAGATGGCTGAAATATGTTGTTTGTGTTTTTACCAGAAACAGATCTAATCTCTACTACAGATTCCTCATTCCCACTCAATAGTGGGAAGAGGGGAAGCAGTGTGAACAGACTTTCAACTCAGCACCAAAACTATCTTAGTCTATCTCAGTTTTAAAACAGTGGTTATTGGATGCTTGTTGTTGTTGTTTTGCTGTTGCTGTTTGGGAAATACTCAGTAAATTTAAAAAATCTAATATCCTATCCATGTAGATATTCCTGCTTCTTCAAAGAAACTCTGTTTTCTCCTTATTTCCATGGTGGTCTTAGGCAAAATTCTCATCATAGTCACCCTTCCTCTGGCCCCATTTACAAAAGCAGAGCACTTTCTCCTTCACTTCTTTGTCTGGTGGAAACTTTCCTTCCATCACATCTTAAATCCTAACTATGACTTAAAATAAAATTCTATGATTTGAGACCCCCAGACACGGCTCTTGAAATGTAAAAGGGAGTATTTGGAGCAGACTGTCTTTAGGCAAATTAGAAAAGAATCATACCATCCTCAACTCAAAGAAAGAAGTGAAAGTATTTTTTTTCATTTTTAATAATAACAGTGACAAAAAACAAAGTCATTCTGTACAAATACTGTAGATCAAAATTTGAAAATAATGTAACAAATTTGAATTTTTAATTACAGTTATTTAAAAGTTAAGGTCACTAGGATATAATAATTTGTTGTGAAAGAGTTATACTCCTTGCTTTCATGGAAATGAAAGCGTTTATTACAATTTCTATGCATACTTGCTCCAATATTTGTTTTCTATCAAAAAATAAATTTGATTAATGTGACAGGGTGGATCTTAAGTCATTTGTAATATATTTTATGAGGAACTTCTTCCTTTGCTGGCAAAGGTAATATAGAAAAAGGGCTATAAAGATATTTTAAAAGATGTCCAGCAAGTTTGTGTCCAAATATATCACAAGATGATAATGAAAGCTGTACTAGGTTTTATAAAATTTAAGCATTTTAGTTCTTCAAGAATAGAGGTATCATCAATAGCACATTTCTTACTATGTTCATCAGTTAATTTTATTGGTAAATATATATGCTACTTTAAACATATAAAATCTAATTCTTTCAACATAGTAAGCCTTTCATAAGGAAGAAACTGCATTTGACATGGAAAAATTGATTTTCAGATTATATTTGAATCACAGATGTGCTGATTATGAGGTTTGTACTCAAAATGAGTCTTCTTTATCCTTTTTCTTGAATTGGAGAAACTGGTGTCAGTAATGGTAGTGTGTAATTTATTTGGCATCAATAATATTTTTCATAAATGTCAACAATTTGTTTTCTGCAAAGAATTTCATAATCTTTTCAATGATTTCAGGGACTGTTATATACTGATTTTTGTTTATGCATCATTTTGCCTATAACATTAAGTTTGCTTAAAATATCATTAGTGCAGACCAAACAAATTTTTAAAGTATATTTTTAAAATATATCTTTGTTTTTCATTACAGGATTTAGATCTTTATAAATACATCAACAATTTCTAAAAGAGCATTAGAAGAGTATCCACTAACGAGTATTCTATGGCACAAAGGCATCAATTCGACATTCTCATTGCTGTTTTGACAATGGTGGCAAACTTATGCAGGTAAATATACTTTTAATATACTTCAATATTAGTTCACACTGAAAAGCATTTTAAATGTATAGGAATTAATATAGATTTTTATTGGGTTGGCCAAAAAGTGCCTTAGGTTTTTAAATAAAAATAAAAGACATATTTTTCATTTTCACCATGAGCTTTATTGAACAACGTAGTCACCCTTTTGTTCCACTACCTTCTGCCATTTTTCAGGCAACTTCATAATACCATCTTCCCAAAACTTTTTATCTTTTTGAGCAAAGAACTGTTCCAGGTGCCTTTTATAGTCTTCCAGGGAATTGAATTTTTTTCCATTAAGAGAATTTTGTAAAGACCTAAATAAATGGAAATACGAAGGTGCAAGGTCTGGTGAATATGGCAGATGAATCAGAACTTCCCAGCCAAACTGTAACAGTTTTTGCCTGGTCATCAAAGAAACATGCGGTCTTGTGTTGTCCTGAGGGAAGATTATGCGTTTCCTTTTTTTTTTAATTTATTTTTTGTGGTCCGCGGGCCTCTCACTGTTGTGGCCTCTCCCGTTGCGGAGCACAGGCTCCGGACGCGCAGGCTCAGCGTCCATGGCTCACGGGCCCAGCCGCTCCGCGGCATGTGGGATCTTCCCGGACCGGGGCACGAACCCGTGTCCCCTGCATCGGCAGGTGGACTCTCAACCACTGCGCCACTAGGGAAGCCCGATTATGCGTCTTCTATTGACTAATTCTGGATGCTTTTCATCGAGTGCTGTTTTCAGCTGGTCTAACTGGGAGCAGTACTTATTGGCATTAATCGTTTGGTTTTCCAGAAGGAGCTCATAATAGAGGACTCCCTTGAAATCCCACCATATACACAGCATCACCTTCTTTGGATGAAGACCAGCGTTTGGTGTGGTTGGTGGTGGTTCATTTCCCTTGCCCCATGATTTCTTCTGTTCAACATTATCGTACAGTATCCACTTTTCATCACCCATCACAATTTGTTTTAAAAACGGAACATTTTCATTATGTTTAAGCAGAGAATCACATGCAGAAATACAGTCAACTTACGTGGAACCCAAACATCAAAGCAATTAACATAACCAAGCTGGGGCAAATAATTTTCAACGCTTGATTTGGTGATTTGGATATTTTGAGTATGTCGGCTATCTCCCGCGTGGTATAACGTTGATTGTTCTCAATTAATGTCTCGATTTGATTGCTATCAACTTCAACTTGTCTACCCGACCGTGGAGCATCATCCAACGAGAAATCTCCAGCACGAAACTTTGCAAACACTTTTGACATCTTCGATCAGTCACAGCACCTTCTCCATACACTGCACAAATCTTTTCTTGCGTTTCAGTTGCGTTTTTACTTTTCTTGAAATAATAAAGCATAATACACCGAAAATGTTGCTTTTTTCTTCCATCTTCAATATTAAAATGGCTACACAAAAATTCACCAATTTTGATGTCTTTTTTAAAATGCACGCTGATATGACAGCTTTCATATACAATCTAAAAACTGAATGAAGTTAAAGACAACTAAGTGCTACTAGAGCCATCTTATGGAAAAAAACGAACAAAACTTTTGGCCCACCCAATACCTTACTATTTACCACAAATTTAGACCATGCACAGACGTGTAAAATATCTTCAACTGTTTTGAGTAT
The DNA here is from genome assembly GCF_964374135.1 of Grampus griseus. Lineage (NCBI taxonomy): Eukaryota > Metazoa > Chordata > Mammalia > Artiodactyla > Delphinidae > Grampus > Grampus griseus. The sequence goes on from NC_138997.1 coordinate 67,243,087, forward strand.
CTTCTACCCATTCTCTTTTCCAAGCATATGTGCGGTATTATTGTATCTCTTACACCTCAAATTACGTTGTTATATCTAGATTTTGGTTGCTCTTTTTTTCTTTAAGTACTTTTCCAAGAATATGTATGATTGTTCTATGACTATGTCTTTTGTTGGATTTAAAAGAAAACTTAAAATGTTCATTTTGATATATTTTTCTGCAGTAGAAGAAAATCCCATGATATAAATATCATAGAGCTTCTTGGATTATCCTCTGAACACTGGTCATTGCCTTGGCAAAAACTAAATTTTGTATATAATTTGCTCAACAAAACCTTGCCAGTATTCTTATGTTTACTTCTACTCTGTTTAGAAAGCTTCAATAGTTTATCGGATTTCAAATTTGAACACAACGCTATTTTCACTCTTTTCATCTTTGTCAAGATGTTGTCATGAATGTTGTCTATGTTTTGCCCCTTCTCATTCTTCAGCTGAACATTTTACATCCCCACCTAATTTGCAAACTAGAAAAACATATATAAAATCCTTTGGTTTGTAATAAAGTAACAAGGATCTAGTATATTTTTAGCAATTTGGAAGAACCCATTAATGCTTCTAAAGTCTGTTCTGTCATTTGGTAATTTTTTAATTTTCCATTGTTTAATATTCATGTTACATCAAGTATCCAGATCTCCAGAAAATATATTTGGTTTAATGAATCTTCATGTACATTTTATCCTAGTTTTTCTTGAAATTTACCATTTCTGGTTGACATGTAGCTAGAAGCTAAATTCGCATCCTTCTTCATCAGTGACACATTAGTGCTACATTACACTGAGATGGATAGCTCTGAAATCTCCTTTTTATAGCATTACATCTCTTTTCTCCAAAAATGTATCTAAATAATACAAAATATTTTCCTTTGTTTACTTCTCTGATGGCTTTCCATTTTGTTTTCTAAAACCTATATTTTTATCCCGACATATGAGAAAAACACCATATAATAACTTAGAAGTTATTTTAAAATATGTAACAATTTGAAAATATATGAACATAATAAACCCATAAAATTTTAACAGTAGATAATTTTTGCACTGACAAAATTTCCAACAATAGAACATTTGCTCAAAAACAACTGGCCAATTACCTGATAATTTATAAGTACTTATAGTTAGGATAATTTATATCTATGCAATGTCTACTTTGTGATTTAAATGTATTAGTCAGGGTTCTCCAAAGAAACAGAAGCAAAGAATATATATAAAGAAACTTACTATAAGGTATTGGCTCATACAATGATGGAGGCTGAGAAGTCCCATGATCTGAAGTCTCCAAGCTGGAGACCCAGGAAGGCCAATGGTGTAGTTAGAAAACCTGAGAGCTAGAGAGCCAATGGTGTAGATTTCAGTCCAAGAGTGAAGCCCTGAGAACAAGGAATGCCAAGGGCAGCAGAAGATCAGTGCCCCAGCTCAGTAGTCAGGTAGAGAATAAGAGAAAGAAAAAGAGAGCTAGAACAAGAAAGACCTCCTTTCCTCCACCTTTTTGTTCTATTCAGGCCCTCAACCCACTGGATGAAGCCCATCTACATTGGGAAGGTCATTTCCCTTTACTCAGTCCACTGATCCAAATGCTAACCTCTTCTGGAAACACGTGCACAGACAACATACCCAGAAATAATGTTTAACCGTATATCTGGCATCCCATGATCCAGTCAGACTGACACATACAATTAACTACCACAACAAGTGATAATTAGTTATTACATAGTGGTTCATGTAATAACGAAGATACCTGTAATTTATATTGTGAACTCAGCAATATGATCTTTGTCCTATAAACATATGGCAAGACGATGTAAAGGAGAATATTATATATCAACTTAACTAATCCACTTACAATGGAGAATCTTTTTTCTTTCAATTTCAAAGAAATAAAAAATAAGACTGTCATGTAGAAACAGCTAATTTTAAATTCTGTTAGATCAATGAGCTCTTTCAGTTATCAAACTCATTCCTCTTTCATAAGTCAAAGGAAATGATATATTAATATATGAATTGTGCAAAAATAAAACACTTTACTTCCATCTTTGGGAAAGTTCTTGTAAAATAACGAACAGCTGATTGCCAGAGATGTTACCATCCCCATTGTTACTGGAAGTGCCTGTTTAAACCAGCACAACTGGAGTTTGCATCCCTTTTTACTTTTGGCAGATTGAATGCCTGCTTCTATTGCTGCTTTTCTGCCCAGATTATTGCTCCAGATATTTCCAGTCCTGCCCAGATGATTGACCAGAAGCTCCTGAAATATCCATACACACAGGGGCCACAGTATAGGCCTCTGTTACCGCTAAAAGTTTCCCCTATTAGGATACAGAGAAGATCCCTCACCAAGGCAAACTATCACAGATATTGCCCATAGTTCTTTCTTTTCTGACATCATCTCTGATGACAACTAGGTTTAGGATATACAATCTGATTCATCCTCACTTTAACTAAGGTGCACTATCTGTAGCTTTATGATGAATGTCTGTTTCCTAAGGTAAGGAGAAAACCAATAGATCTATCATAAGTCTTTTTCTTTTTTTTCCTAAAAATTTTTGAAGGCATGAGATCCACACAACAAGCTATATTAATTCCATTTATGGCAGTTGGATATTCAATTTAGATCCTAATACCACACAAGTTTTCTCCCCACCAAGTTCCCAAATATCAGTCTATGAAACCTAATGGATCCTTGAATTATATTTTTTATAACACAGGTCTAATTCGATCTTTGCATTTTACTATGTAGAAATAGGTCCCAATGGAATTCAATAAATTATCCACTTTACAAAGGCATTTAGTAGTTAAATTGGACTCTCCTAGACTATTCAATGTGGCCTCACATTTCTTGTTATGGTAAATTTATGAATTTATAACTCATAATTTTCAGCATTACTGATATTTGTAAAGAAGTCCATTTCCTTTGAACCAGACTACTATGTATCTGAATGATGAGTTAATTTCCAACTCAACAACTCTCCCCAGAGTTCCAAAATGTCTTCTCTAGAATTTTAAAACTTCACCTCAATATTATTCCTAATAGTCTGTCACATTTTTAAAGGCAATGCCAGTGGCCTTAACACATTACTATTGGGTCATCCAAGCCCCCTTCCTAGAGATCAGTTTAACTATAAAAGATCTTCTGAAGGAAAAAAAAAAAGAACACTGAACAGCATTCTTATTAAAAATATGTTAGCAACATAAAAATAGCTATGTCATAAATGAAAGAAAAAATGTACTTCATGCAAGATAATGAATTAAGACAATTCTACATGTGGCATAAATTCTATGCCATGTCCTCATTTCCTAATTTGCTTTCACATTACATTCTGAGTAAGAAGCATCAGATTTCATTTTTCAAAATCCTCCATTGTAATAAAAATGTGATAAAAAGCCCCAATACTTTCAGGCTTGTTAGCACATTTTCAAAGATAACATTAGATGTACAGCCCCAAGTGGGAATAATAAAACAACACACATATCAAGCTATTGGACTTGAGAGGAAAATAACTTTGTGGTATGTTTTGTTTGTCCTGATTTACAGTTAGAACATAACTTTCAGTCATGCATTATTAACAGGAGACAGGACACGAAAAGAACTTTATTGTTCCAAAATTAATGAATGGCTGTTCTTCAGTAAACATTTGCCTGAGAGGCAGAGTTAGCTAGAACAATTTCCTCTCCTATTTCGGGGAACTTGCCATTCAGTACCTGAAAATTCAACTTTATAGAATTCTAATACCCTAAAGAAAAAAAAATAAAAACCTATGACAAAGCTGAAACTACCCACCAAAACACAAAGGAGCAGTCTGTATACTTGCCTTTGCCCTGATGGGAAAGCCTCTCACAGTTCATGTTCCTTTTTCCTCTTAAAGTGCAGACAGACACTCCCTCACTACATCCCAAAATAACTAGTTACATGGGACAAACTTACCTATGACTTCCTCTTCTTCAAAGCATTTGTCTAGCACTGTGACAAACTGAAGTCCATTCCACACTGTAAAGAGCAATGAACTTTTAACCTAATATTGCTGAAGGTTCCAACATTAAAAAACAAAAACAAAAACAGAATTAAACACCAAGTGGACTTTGTATTTCATGATATTCTATTTTCCCTTTCTTTCTTTCATCTTTCTGCTGAGAAACATAGCACTTAGGGTATAAGGATCAAATTTTGGTTTTCAAAGATTTGTGTCACCACTGCCCCATTCTCATAAAATATACCTTACTAATCCTTTACTTTTTTTTCCTATAAGCACATTTTTATGTTCCTTTAGCTTTCAGTCATTGACAATCTTTTGGGATAACCATAGCAATAGATAATAAGTGGTATATGCATGCATATAGAATGAACCTTTATCTTTGTTATCTTTATCCTTGTTTTTCAGTAGTTTGGGTGTGTATTTCTTTGAAATTATCCTGTTTGGCATTGAGTTTTTTAATTTTAAATTTTTATCTTATATCAAATGCCCCAAGGGATTATTTGGGAATTGGGCAGTAGTCTGTATTGTAGGTCAGGTCTTCACATTATTGCTACTTCACAGTAATTTATTTCACCAACAGCAATATTTGGTATTGACTGTAGTATAGTTTTTTTTTTTTTAAGTATGAAAATAATTGATAGAAGAATAGTGTTTATCTCAGGACGAGGAAAGGATTGGTGTTGTCTGGGAAGATGCAGAAGGGAAACTCCTGGGGTGTGGGAAACAGGTAGAGGCTAATGCATGAATATATATATGAAAAATTAGTTGAGTTGTACAATTAAGATTAGCACACTGTATATGCTTTATATATATTATACCTTGATAAAAAATTTTAAGGCTTTTTTTTTCATTTATCATTATCACAAAAATGGCATTTATTATATTCTTGAAATTTTATACAGTACTAGCTTTAAGCACTAAAATAATATAATACAATAGCAATATTTAGTTAGTTCATTGATTATTTCTTCAGTAATACTTTCTGGGGCATCGAAAGTGTAGACATAAGACATAATACGTCCTTGAGCTCACAGTTTAGTATGGGGAGACATATAAGCTTAGGTACAGTTGTATCAGGGTAGAATTCCTATGATTAGGGAAGACAAAGCTGGGTGTTTTTTTGTTGTTGTTGTTTTTTGAACACATAAGTGGGGTCAACAACTAAGTCTGAAGGGTGGAGTATTAGGGAAAGCCTCCCTAAGGAGATGGTTGAGCTTGACATGCACTTATGGAGATTAAAATCTAAGTAAAGAAACTTTTTAAAAATGGCCAAAAAAATGTCACTGAAGTATGTTGGCAGAAGAATCAAAAATTATTACACTGCTTTTCTCCATAAATACATAAACCAGACAAATTAAGCACAACAGGTGGAGACTTTAAGACATTAATGGCTTATTGGAAATAAATTCTCACTAAATATGAAAGGTTCAAAGACAAAGTAACTGTTAATTAAAACTTTAATGGATAAAAGGAAAATTACTTCAGTGTTACCTCTAAACAAGGTCTCTGGAGAAGCTTTTAGCTGGTTAAGAGAAGATTTGTTAGGCAATAAGGCCATGAGATCTTAAGTTTTATGTGGTAGAATGATGAACACTCATGAACAGCTGGGGCTGAGCTTATGTAATAACTATTAACTTCAAAGGAAGACTCTGGCCCAAAATATTAAAACTAACTAATATCACTAGCTTTCAGCCAGTAACTCCATTTCTTGTCATTCATTCCCTAGCATCAGACTCTGACCCCAAATTACCCACTTGCCTACTTCTCATACCCCCCCATACTTGCCTACTTCTCATACCCCCTATACTAATGTTTCAACCACATTTCTATCCCTCCGGACTTGTTCCTACCTGTTGCCCTATCTTGCTTCACCACTCTTTTTCTGAATGGTCCTCCATTCTCCTCTAAATTAAAAGCCATAATGGCTTAGTAAAAAAGTTTATCTTTCACTTACACGAAATCCAACACAGATGTTCCTGTTCAGTCAGGGTGATTTCCACATTATCATTTCAGCATCCAGTCTCCTTCCAGTTTCCCTTAGGGTTTGAAGTGTTCTGTAGGATCCTTTTCCAGATGGCAAATGGGGGAAGAGGAAGTATAAAGAATCATAAAGGAGGTTTTGAAGAACTAGGACTGGCAGTATTTCAAATCACTTCAGCCCACATTCAGGTGGCTAAAACTTAGTCACATGGCCACCACATCTAAATGCAAGGGAGGCTGGGAAATGTAGTCTAGCTATCTGCTCAGGAAGAAGAGAAAATTATTTTGGTACGTCCATGGCAGTCTCCACCACACTTGCCCATTATCGTTCTTCATCCAGTTTCCACTTATAACTGGGCTTCCCAATATACTAAGCTTCACAGACAGATGGCTGCAGTCCCTACTGGCCCTGAGTTGACATACCTGAATTTTGATAGTAAGAGATAGTAAGGACTCATAAATTAATATATATGTGTTAAGTGCCTACTCTGTGTCAGACACTTGTTTAAGTGCTAGGGAAAAATAGTAATTGAAATGAACAAAAATGCTAACCCTGATGAGCTTACACTATCTCAGCATCTTCTCACAGCTTTGCGAAAAGAGAGAATAATAGCTACCTGCCTGTGTTATAGAATAAGAAGAGCATCCAGAAGATCCTTTTGATTAGAAATATCTCCTGGATCCAGGTAGCATATTATTAGTAGAGATTCAGTCACCTGAGTTAATCCTCTAACCCTCTTTTAAATACATTAAATATTAAATTAAGTATATTAAATCTTCTGGAAGGAATGATATATTAAGTCACAAGAGCTTCGTGTAAATCTACCTGTCAGATGTCTTTCTTTGAGATGGAAAAAAAGTGGTATCTAGAGGACAAGAGTGCTTAAGGACACAAAAAAGGTACACAGAGGGCGAAATGAAGAAACATTTCCCACCTTATAATTTCACTTCACACATCAAAGCATGTCATGGTAAGTAATTCTGCATTCATGTGTACAAAACTTTAAGGAAAAACCTTATCAAAAGCCAAGATTTTACCCTAGAATATTTAGATGATGAGTTCATTTTCCAACCATTGCACTACAGATCTTCCTCAGTTCAGGATGGGGTTATGTCCCAATAAACCCATCGTAAGTTGAAAATATCATAAGTCAAAAATGCATTTAATACACCTAAACTACTGAACATCATAGCTGAGCAGCATAGCATACCTTAAGCATGCTCAGAACACTTACATTAGCCTACATTTGGACAAAATCACCTAACACAAAGCCTATTCTATAATAAAGTGCTGAATACCTCATCTACTTTATTGAATACAGTACTGAAAGTGTAAAACAGAATGGTTGTGTGGGTACAGAATGGGTGTAAGCATACTGGTTGTTTACCCTCGTGATCGTGCGGCTGACTGGGAGCTGAAGCTTGCTGCCACTGCGCAGCTTCATGAGAGAGTATCATACTGAGTACCTCTAGCCCACAGAAAAGACAAACAATCAAAATTCAAAATTCTAAGTACTATTTCTACTGAATGTATATCACTTTCACATCACTGTAAAGTCGTTAAGTCAAACTATTACCAAGTCGGGGACCATTCTATGTCAAACAAAACATTCAATCTGCAACTTCATGTGATGCAGGTCAATTTTGTCTGTCCCCAAAACCACCTACCATATGATCAATCAACCTCACATTAACCTTTCTCAACACTTGAAATAAATACTCTTGAACCTTAGTTCAAGGAAATGTTTCTCCTTTGCCGTGCACCTGAAACTATCACAACATTGTTAATCAGCTATACTCCATTATAAAATAAAAAGTTATAAAAAAAATAAAAGGAAATGTTTCTCCCCCCCTCTATCCCTGCCTTGGAATTGCTGGAATTGTTAAACCCAGTAGGTAAAGAGATTATAAATTTAAATAATGGGATTTGATATCGGAGATTTCTAAGTTCAATTTGTTGTCTCCAGTGTTTCTGTAAAAGAGGAAATGGTATGAAAAAACTCAGTTCCTATTATCTCCTATTATCAGTCACAGCCCTAGGCTAGGACTTTTTATGCAAATTTAAAGAGAACACATAGCTATTCAAAGCTGTTTTCAGAAATTGAATGTTTTATATAAAAATCCTAAAATGATTTTTATGTAAAGTGGGCTTGTATTTCTAATTAATAAATCTCTTATCTTCCTAATAGGAAAATATACTAACCATTATTTCTTTGAATTTGCAGAAATTTACATTCTTATGTATTTATCATCTCTCTCCCATACATTATAACAAAAATTACAGTGAATACTGTAGATACTGAAAACTAATCATTTCTATCCGGGCTGGTTAAATAATGTCTCAATTTTTGTTAGCTATGTATGTACACAGATACATAGAAATTTTAGCTACAAAAGGCTTAAATCTTATTTAGTCCAAGGCTTTCATTTAATAGATGAGAAAACTGAGACCTACAAAGGTTACAGAAATCCAGTACTAACATTAGAAAAACAGCTCAAGCGTACCCTCCCTTGAAGATGGGTCAGCATTGCCAGCCCTATATAACTACTAAGTACAATGCTTTCAAATTAAAGAAGTGGATTACATTTAAATTCAGATCTAAACTGAATGAATGGGTTTTGAATTAGTTCTAAAGACAGACATCAAATAAAAATAAACAAGGGTCAAAATCTGTTTTTTAACATATTTGTTAAAATTTCCACTGAGTAGAGTTAATTGCACTTATTCATGTAGGGGCAGGAGCCCAACCAAGCTATTACTTGGGAAAGCAAATATTTTATTTGCTAAGTAAAATACTTAGGGAAGCAAATATTTTTATTCTGTTTTTGAAAATGGATTTATGTCTGTTAAATTAGTTATCCCGAGGGAGGCTGAAAACTAATTCAGGGCTTGTTTATCTATTCAGAGGGATACATTCCCATTCTGCCTGCACTGCAGAAATTTGAGGAAACTCAGGTCCAAGGCATTAATGCTGAAACTTTAAATCTGTTCATTGACTCCTTACAGGATTAACTTTCTAAGTATGCTTAAGTTCTGAGGCATTTGTTTGCCATGGAAGTCAGACTCCTTAAGCCTAATCAGGAGCTGTTGCTGCAGTTTATTTATAGTTCAGAAGGTGAAACTGATTCACTTAATTGGAAAACACTGCTTCCTAGTCTATGTGCCTATTGATGTACTGTACCTTTGACGCGATTAGTTACCAGGGTGAAATTCTAATATGACCTTTGTTAATAAGTTGCATTCTCCATAATGGCTGTTTGCAGTTTCTAAGAGCTGTTTACATGATGTGCTTGGTAATCAGTCACACAGTGCAATTCCCATGGTGGAGAGAAAGATCCACTTTAATTGGAATAGTGCAGAAGGCTCAAATCTGAGAAAATTTTAGTAGTCTGTGGTTCATTTCTTGCAGAGTTCCGCATATGCTTTTAAAATGGAAAAGGTATGCTTGTACAACTAGCCAGACATCATGCAATTTCCATTTGGAAAGTTGCAATAAAGGATATGAAAACATCATGATGAAAAGAGTACATGGTGACAGAACGGAATATTATTTGCCCATTTAGACAAATACTGCTCATAGCATAGCCATCCCTCATTCACTTTGCAGCACAGAACACACACACACACACACACACACTACACTGGTCCTTTGTGAACTCGTTCTTAGAATTTCTATTTAAAAGAGTACTACCATCAAACCATCTGACCAAACTGATTTTAAAGAATACAATTTGTGGATTTTTACATTGCTTATGGGGCATAGAAGACGAGAATGTCCATTTTAAAGAACAACAACAAGTACACTCTTTGAAGTGAGTAGCATGATGTTACAGAAAGTTCCTTGGATTTGGAGCCAGGCAGTCTGAAATCAGTGTTGGCGTTACCACTTATTTGCTGTGTGAGTTCGGTCAAGTTAATTAACCTCTTTGAGGCTCTGTTCATTTATCTATGAAATGAGAATAATAATGGGTATCTCATAGGTGTGTGAGTATTAAAGTAGCATGCAGCCTTCTCTGCTATAACGTTGTGTTCCTAAGAGAACTCAAAACAAAATCAAAATATTAATATAAGTTTTATTATATTTATTTTCTAATAAAACTAGTGAAAAAAATTAAGGGCAAGGGAACTTCAGACCAGGAAAAAAAAGTTATTTTTCCTGCAATATTTAAATTAAAAAATGCTTTTATAACCATAAAAGCTGTAAAAACTAAACATCGCATCCGGAAGCTAAACATCCCTATGTCACCCAAACTTTAAAAGTTTCTCTCATTTGCTCAAGAGCAATGGCTGGTCTTTTCGTACTACCACAGTTCTTCTTACACATTCCTACCCCCCAGTCATATTTCCAACAAAACACAAAGCCATTAAAATAAACATCCCTGCTGCTAAACACTACCGTATTTTTTTCATAATTCAGTTACTATCAAAAGTGGTCTGCACAGTGCACATGTGCCCACCCCTGCATGACTACAAGACTCACTTGGCAAGATTCTTAAGAATCCAGATTTCAGACCCCATTCCAGACCTGCTGATGCAACAAGTCTGTTATGGGGCCAAGGAATCTGCATTTCAATAAGTATTTCTTCATTCAATCCAAAAGAAGAGCCTCCAACAAAAATAATATGTAAGAAGCAAATCTGAATCATGTTGATATTGCCTATGAATCCGGCTCAGAATATTTTATTAAGCTTTATCCTGAGAATTAATGATGGCATAAGAGCTGGATAAGATTTTAGAATAGTTATTTTTAAAACAAAATTGTAAGAGGAAATATCAGTTACTTATGCATAACTGATAATTCACCTTAATAATGGTGTAGCAAAAATATGCAATAAAATAGATGGAGGTCTCACAAGCCCTCTGTGCTATTACCTGCAGATATGGAACTTGTTTCAATTTCTAGGCTCTTTTTATTTTCAAGGTTTTCACACTCATCTCACAAAACCTTTTTTTTTTTTAGATGTTGTATCCGTCACTTGATTTGACAGACTAACAGATGCTTCATGCCTCATGTTTCCTCACCCTCCTTGCTAAGTGTATATTGCTTCTACCTTGATTTTTTTTTTTATCATGTAATACTGAAACATTTCTTTATGTGAAAAACTAAATTATAAGCCACCTCTGGTAAGAAATGTTTGCTTTTTTCACAGGATCTGTTTTCTGAATAGCTGCCTCTACATTTTTCTTAAATTGAATATTCACGTTTTCAGAATGGAACAAACAAATTTCAAGATTTGAAAGCACAGCCATGCTGACATATAGTTGGCCAAGTACCGAAAGGCCTTTGCATGAGTGACAGCAACACCAACTGCACATACACTGGAGTTGGCTCTATCCCTCTGGTAGCACAGTAAGAGAATCTATGTGTCCTGGGGACCCAAGAGAGATGTAAAGTTTTGGTAATCAACCTTCCATGATATTTCGGTAACACCTTTGTGAAAGAGCTCTACTATAAATGAATTAACATATTAGAATGAGACACTGAAGTTACAAAAGTGGATATAATAATGTGGTAGTATTATAGAAAGTAAGCAGTCTTTAAAATCAGGGTACCTGATTCTAGTCACCTCCATGTTACTTACAAAGTAGTGACCATAGGCAGTCACGTGCTTTCTCTGGACCTTTGTATTCTTAGCTTTAAACTAAAAATCATAGCAGAATTAACCACACTGGGTGGGAGGAATGTGCATGATAAAATGTGACAAGGAATCAATAAGCAGCCTTGTTTTCCTTCATCATTTATATTTGATCTGTATATGAATATAGTAAAGCCAATTTAACAAAAAATAGTAGAAATTATACTTTGTCTTATATATTTAGGAAGAAAAGTAATCTGAATCATTAAATTAAAACATAAAAAATAGAAATCCAGAGGGAAACCAGTAATTTCAACCCAAGTGCTGCAACGAGCTGAAGAAAGCAAAGATACAGGATGAAGCCTATCTGGTTTCCCAGTTATTAATCTGTTTCCCACATTGATTTCCTTAAAGATAAGTGAAAAGTAATAAAAATTAAAACATGTTTTTTACCACATCTGTCTGATATTTCAGTTCTTTCTAATGCTCTTTGTATTGATTCCCATGTCTCAGATTCACTACGGCTCTGGACATGCTGACTAACTTAGGTGCTTGAGATGGCAAAAGATGACATTAGGTAAAATGGGGTGAAGACCTGCTGCGTTTGGTGTCCCTGGCACCCCCTCCATCAACATTTTGCCCAGGAAAGAAGTAATGGAAGCTTTGCCTAAGACTGGTCATTTTTATTTTGCTTTAATGCATAGAACAGGATCTGGTCATTATTATATAATTCAAGGCGAAATAGAGCAACATGAGGTTCGTAGCAAAGTAAGATATTAAACCTAGAAATTGATCTGGGTGGCATGGCTTACCATGGCTGCTTTTGCAACTACACAAGATTATGCTGGAGCTTTCGGTGATATGGATGTGGGTACCAGAAGCTGAGAAAACCTTCATTCAGAAATTCCTAGCATGGCAGATCTCACTGTGGAGAAGCTAGCAATCATTGCCACCACCTGAGTGTCTTTTCCTTAATGGAATTGGGAAAAATTCCAGCACTAACTGAACAACTCCATCCAGATATATCCCTGTATCCTTTGCTGAAACCTGTATCCTCTGAGCTTCTTACAGTGAAGTATGGTTTGTATAAGATTCTATGTTAGAACTCTAATTTTTCCAATTCACAACCCCAGTGGGACTAATTCTGGGATATTTCTGGTGTATCTAGGGTGGTACTTCACTGAATATATAACGAAAAACAAGCATTTATATAACAGATATGACTGTTACTCAATGATAAATTTTAGCCAAACACAATTTCCTGACTCTGCTGCCTTCTATCCCTCTGTCTCAACCTCTTTTCTGCCAACAGAAAGAAAAATGCACCCAGAGCTTATTTAACTGTCTCAGTGCTGCATTGTCAAAAAGACTTAATTCATGCTGTGCAATCTATTGTTTCTGTTTTCTCTTCCCAACCTAAAGTTACCTCTAGTTCTTATTCACAACCTTCATTCACTTTAATTGATCACTCTCATTATCTACCTCACCTTGTTTCTCTGGCCAAGTATTAGCTGATTGGTCATTATTTTCCCTGATTTTTTTCAGTTGTAGCCCTAGAGATCTTATTTTCCCATTTCTCCTACATTTTTAATCTTTTCTTTAAATTGTTACCAAACATCTCATTCTTCAACCACAAGTGTATATATGTATGTATGGAGGGTGGGTGTATATAAAATATATTTATAAAGTAAGTTGATCTGCAAGGATATAAAGATAAAAAAAGATAAGGTTACCCTGGAAAATTCATACTAATTGGTACAACATAAAATGAAAGAGAAGGAATATCTTCTATGCTCATGGTATCAAGCTATTTATCTAGTCTACTCAGTATTATTAACATAGCTAAGGAAAGACTGAAACATCAGCAAAGGGTCATATTTAGAAATGAAATATGGAAAAAGCAAGTCCTAAAACAAGCTTTCATAATCCATGTTCATCAACATTCAAGCACTTTAAAATATATCTCTGGCAGACGCAAATAATCCAGTTACTAATGAGACACACTTTGCTGTGGCAGAAAGGTATTACAGACTCTTCCCTGGACTTTAAATAATATCACTCAAGACTATTTGCCTTCATAATTCCATCTGTACCAAACACTGTTATAATTACTAAATTTAGATACCCATGTACATGTATATCAAGACTGAATATTTTTATCAGAAAATGCACATTATCTTTTTACCAAAAAGGGAAATGTCTCATTGTAGAGAAATAATTTGGCATCCTAGATTATAAATATATCTCCAGTAAAATTAAAAAGTATATCTAATCATCTCCATATTGACTGATTAAACCCAGCTTACATGCTTTAAACCTGTATCATGAAAATAATGTCACCCTATAAAAGTTCTTGATGTCCAGCAAAATGATAACAAATGTACCTCAGTTTTTAATCTTTACAAACTTGAATACCAACAAAATAAGAAACATGTTTTTTTCCCCTAAAAATTAGAAGAATATTAAAAGCAACAAGAGAAAAACAACTTATTATGTACAAGAGAACTGCAATAAGATTATCAGCAGAGTTTTCTGCATGAACTTTGCAGGCCAGGGGAGTGGGATAATATTTTCAAAGTCCTAAAAGAAAAAACTTCCAATAAAGAATACTCTAACCAGCAAATTTAACTTTCAAAATTGAAGGCACGATAAAGAGTTTTCCAGACTAGCAAAAGCTAAAGAAGTTCATCACCACTAAACCAGCATTACTGGAAATGTTAAAGGGCTTCTTTATGCTGAAAAGAAAGGGTGCTAATTGATTACAAGAACACATATAAAACAATAAATCTCACTGGAAAAGTAAATATGTAGTAAGTAGGTAATTAATTACTTATAAAACTAGTATGACAGTTAAAAGACAAAAATCATAAAAATAACTATGATCACAATAATTAGCTAAGGAATACACAAGATAAAAGGATACAAAATGTGACATGAAAAACATAAAATTTTGGGCTTCCCTGGCGGCGCAGTGGTTGAGAGTCCGCCTGCCGATGCAGGGGACACGGGTTCATGCCCCGGTCCGGGAGGATCCCACATGCCGCGGAGCAGCTAGGCCCGTGAGCCATGGCCGCTGAGCCTGCACGTCCGGAAACTGTGCTCCACAATGGGACAGGCCACGACACTGAGAGGCCCGCGTACCACAAAACAAAACAAAAAAACATAAAATTTTGAGGGAGGGAATAAAAATACAGAGTTTTAGGGCTTCCCTGGTGGCGCAGTGTTTGAGAGTCCGCCTGCTGATTCAGGGGACGCGGGTTCATGCCCCAGTCCGGGAAGATCCCACATGCCGTGGAGCGGCTAGGCCCGTGAGCCATGGCCACTGAGCCTGCACGTCCGGAGCCTGTGCTCCACAACGGGAGAGGCCACAACAGTGAGAGGCCCGCGTAACGCAAAAAAAAAAAAAAAAAAAAACAACAGAGTTTTAGTATGTATTCAAACTTAACTTGCTGTCAATGTAAAATAGACCAGTATATTTATATAGACTGGTAATATGTGACATTCACAGTAACCACAAAACAAAAACCTATCAGAGACACACAAAAGATAATGAGAAAGGAATCTAAGCATAACACTACAAAAAGTCATCAAATCACAAGGGAAGAAAGCAAGAGAAAAAGAAAAGAACAAAGGAAGAACAAAAGTCAGAAAACAATGAACAAAATGGCAATAAGCACATACCAATCAGTAATTATTACTTTAAATGTAAATAGAGTAAATTCTTTAGTCAAAAGGCATAGAGTGGCTGAATGGATAAAAAGACAATGTCTAGCTATACAAGAGACACACTTTAGATGTAGGGAAGGACAGACTGAAAGTGAAGAGATGGAAAAAGATATTCCATGCAAATGGAAACCAATAAAAGTTGGAGTAACTATATTTATATTAGACAAAATAGACTTTAAAACAAAGACCATATAATAAGAGACAAAAAAAAGAGTTATATAATGATAAAGGGGTCAATCCAACTAAAGGATATAACATTTGTAAATATGTATGCACCAAACAGAGGAGCACATATTATGTATACAAAGCAAATATTAACAGACCTAAAGAAAGAAATAGACAGCAGTACAATAATAGTAGGGGAATTTAATACCCCACTTACATCAATGGAAAGATCACCCAGACAGAATATCAGGAACGAAACATTGGCCTTAACTGATATGTTAGACCAGATGCGCTTAACAGATATTTACAGAATATTCCACACAAAAGAAACTAAATACACATTCTCAAATTCACATGAAATATTTGACAAGGCAGATCATATGTTAGGGCAAAAAAATAACCCTCAATAAATTTAAGAGAATTGAAATTATATCAAGCATCTTTTCTGACTACAACAGTATAAAGTGAGAAGTTAATGACATGAAGAAAACTGAAAAATTCACAAATATGTGGAGATTAAACAACATGCTACTAAACAACCAATGGGGTCAAAGAAGAAATAAAAATATAAATCAAAAATCTTGAGACTAACAAATGACAAAATTTAAGAGAATTCTATGGACAATTATACAACAAATTGGACAATCTAGAAGAAAGTGATAAATACTAGAAACATACAACTTACCAAGACCGAATTATGATGAAATAGAAAATCTGAACAGATCAATTATTAGCAAGGAGATTGAGCAGTAATCAAACACCTCCAAAGAAACAAAAATCCAGGACCACACAGTTTAACATGTAAATTCTACCAAACATTTAAGTAAGAGTTATAACCTATTCTTCTCAAACTCTTCCAAAAAACAGAAGATGGGGGAACTTTTCCAAACACATTTTATGAGGCAAGCATTACCCTGATACCAAAACCAGACGAGAATGCCACAAAGAAAGAAAATTACACGCCAATATCCCCAATGAACATAGATGCAAAAAAACCTCAACAAAATATTAGCAAACAGAATTCAGCAATACATTAAAAGTATACACGAAGATCAAGTGGGATTTATTCCAGGAATGAAAGGTGGTTCGACATCTGCAGATCAATCAATGTGATATACCAAATTAAAAATATGAAGTATAGAAATCATATGATCATCTCAATAGATGCAGAAAAAGCTTCTGACAAAATTCAACATGCATTTATAATAACTCTCAACAAAGTAGGTATAGAGGAAATGTAACTCCATATTCATATATAAAGGCCATATATAACGAGCCCATACCTAATATCATATTCAACAGTGATACACTGAAAGCTCATCCTCTAGGACCAGGAACAAGACAAGGGTGTCCATTCTTGCCACTTTTATTCAATATTGTATTGGAAGTCCTAGCTAGAGCAATTAGGCAAGAAAAAGAAATAAAAGGCATCCAAACTGAAAAGGAAGAAGTAAAACGGTCATTATCTGCAGATGACATGATATTATATATAGAAAACCATAAAGACTCCATCTAAAAAAAACTGTTAGAACTAATAAGCGCATTCAGTAAAGCTGCAGGATACAAAATCAATGCCCCCAAATCTGCAGTGCTTCTTTATACTAATAATGAACTATCAGAAAAAGAAATTAAGAAAACTATCCCATTTACAACTGTGTCAAAAGAATCAAACACTTAGGAATAAATTTAACCAAGGAGGTGAAAGATCTGTATGTTGAAAACTACAAGACATTAATGAAAAAAAAAATTTAAGAATACACAAATATAGAAAGGTAGTCCATGCTCATGGACTGGAAAAATCAACATTGTTAAAATGTCCATTCTACCCAAAGCAATCTACAGATTCAATACAATCTTTATCAAAATCCCAATGGCATTTTTCACAGAAACAGAACAAACAATCCTAAAAATTGTATGGAACTACAAAAGACCCTGAATAGTCAATGTAATCTTGAGAAAGAAACAAAGCTGGAGGCCTAACATTCCTTGATTTCAAACTACATTATAGAACTATATTAATTAAAACAGAATGGTATTGGCATAGACACAGGCACACAGATCAATGAAACAGAATAGAAAGCCTAGAAATAACCCCATGTATATATGGTCAATTAATTTACAACAAAGGAGCCATGAACATACAATGGAGAAAGGACAGTTTCTTCAATAAATGGTGGTGGGAAAACTGGACAACTGCAGGCAAAAGAATGAAACTGGACCACTCTCTTACACCATACACAAAAATTAATTCAAACTGTATTAAGAATTTAATGTAAGATCTGAAACCATAAAACTCTAAGAAGAAAATATAGGCAGTAATGCTTGACATTGTCTTAGCAATATATTTTTTTAATCTGACAGTATAAGCAAAATCAACAAAAGCAAAAATAAAAAGTGGAACTACATCATACTAAAAAGCTTCTGCACAGCAAAGGAAACTATCAATAAAATGAAAAGGCAACCTACTGAATGCGAGAAAATATTTGTAAATCATATAACTGAAAAGGGGCTAATATCCAAAATATATGAAGAACTCGTACAACTCAATAGCAAAAAAAAAAAAAAAAAAATCTGGTTAAAAACTGGGGCAGAATGGGCTTCCCTGGTGGCGCAGTGGTTGAGAGTCCGCCTGCCGATGCAGGGGACACGGGTTCGTGCCCCGGTCTGGGAAGATCCCACATGCTGAGGAGCAGCTGGGCCCGTGAGCCATGGCTGCTGAGCCTGCGCGTCCAGAGCCTGTGCTCCGCAAGGGGAGAGGCCACAACAGTGAGAGGCCGGTGTACCACAAAAAAAAAAAAAAAAATGGGGCAGAAGATCTGAACAGACATTTTTCTAAGAAAGATATATAATACATTTGGTCAACAGGTTAGATGCGCAACGTCATTCATCACCAGGGAAATGCAAATCAAAACCAGAATGAGATATCACCTCACACCTGTAAGAATGGCTATCATTAAAATAAAAATTGTTGGCATAGGTGTGGAGAAAACGGAAACCACGTGCACTGTTGGTGGAAATGTAAACTGGTACAGCCACTCTGGAAAACAGTATGGCATTTCCTCAAAAAATTAAAACCATCACAACTATATTATATAGCAATTCCCCTTCTGGGTATTTACCCAAAGAAAATGAAAATACTAACTTGAAAAGATATACGTACCCCCATGTTCACTGCAGCATTATTTGCAATAGCCAAGGTAAGGAAACAACTAATGTCCATGGATGGGTTAATGGATAAAGAAAATGCTGTATGTATATATATAAAATGTAATATTATTTAGGCAGAAAAAAAGAAGGAAATCTTACCATTTGCAACAATGTGGATACATCTCAAGGACATTATGCTCAGTGAAATAAGTCAGACAGAGAAAGACAAATACTATATAACCTCTCTTGTACGTGAAATCTAAAAACAAAACAAAAGCCAAGTTCACAGATACAGAGAACAGATTGGTGGTCACAAGAAGAAGGGGTAGGGGTGGGAGAAATGGGTGAACCGCTTTTGTAGGCTTTTTGTTTTGTTTTGTCTTTGTTTAGAGAAATTAAATTAAAATTTTAATAAAGAGAATAAAATTAAGAGAAAATTATTTGGAAACCTTTGGCTCTCTGTATACTATAGTGTCTTCCAAATTGTATTCAGTCATTCTATAGTTCTGGCTGGGAACACATATATATATATAGTGTGTGTGTGTGTGTGTGTGTGTGGTACGCGGGCCTCTCACTGTTGTGGCCTCTCCCGTTGCGGAGCACAGGCTCCGGACGCACAGGCTCGGCGGCCATGGCTCACAGGCCCAGCCGCTCCGCGGCATGTGGGATCTTCCTGGACCGGGGCACGAACCCATGTCCCCTGCATCGGCAGACGGACTCTCAACCACTGCGCCACCAGGGAAGCCCAGGAACACAAATTTTTGTTTATTAATTGATTCAAGATAAAACTTCTTAAGGATTTGGCAACTGTACACAACTAGTTTTTCAGGTTCTATTTTTTTCATAGAAATTGTTAGATTTTTCCCAATAGCCATTTTCTGCTGCTTCTTACTAATTTTTTTGAGATTGCATAGTGACTAGCGCCAAGGGGTAATCATAATTGATTTAAGGCAGTCGTAATCATCCTGTCCTCTTTTTACAGACATTTATTTTTCCAGCCTCTTATTAACAGCAAGGAATGACCCAACCCATTGTTCTAGCCAATTAAACAGAAGGTAAATATAGTGTGGTGTAGGAGAGCTCTTGTTCCGTTATTAAAATAACAGATACATAAGGAGAGTTCACTCAAATCACCTGTCCTCCTGCTTTCTGCCTTTGATAATGTGAGAACGTGATGCTTGGAGGTGCTAAGCCATCTTGTGTACCAACAACAGCCTATTTCTTGCTTTCATATTTGGTAAGAAATGTATATCCTCCATTTAACCTACTATTAACAGAGTCAAAATTGTTCCTATACATTTATTCTGGATCTAGGAAACTATAGAGAACAATTTTTATATTATAGAAAACCTAGAGGAGCTGTGCATGTGCATCTGGGCTATTTATCTTTTCTTCTTTGCTATGTATTACCCGTATCCCAATTCATATTACCATGTGTGTCTAAATGTGTTCTGTATCCTATGTATCTGATATCATTTTTGATTGATGGTTCAGTTGTTTTCCATGAAAGCAGAGTCTTGCCAAATATAACATGATCTTTGCCCAACATCAGCAATTCTCTTTTGTCCAATGACAATTCCCAGTCTCATTTTTAAGGTAAACATTTTGGATAAATTGAGATTTTATCCAACAATATTTTCACTCATTCACTTTAATAGGATTCATTATATATGCAAAACTGACTTTTGTATATATTCATAACACATTTTGAAACAGATTTAATAAATTACAGCAATCATTATTCCAATACTGGCAATGTTACTCATCAGGTCTTTGACCATTGAGGTCTCATACTACCTGTTCTATCCTAAAAGGATGGATCTATTTCTACTTCCACAGTTGGTCCATTCTGTTGCACATGAGGAACTGCTACAAAACCTCTCTGAACTTACCTTGCCATAACAAATTGCCAATTAAAATATAATAAAGAAAGAAATAATAAAGAAAACTCAACTTGTCCAAAAAAAGTGGAGGGGGAAAAAAAAAAGTGGAGGGGGGACTTTGGAGGTTATTTATATGTAACAGCTTCAAAAGACACATCAGATCCAAAAGCCAATATCTAATTTGTCTTAAATTACAAAGAAAGCTTAATGACCTGACAACAAAATTAATCTTCAAACCAAGCATTCAACAACACAGAAGTTGTGATGTGATTGTGCATATGTTTGTTTAAACAGAATAATTATCTCCCTCATTCTAAAAGCTAATTCTTCTCCACTTGTATCATTTTCATTAAAACTCCTGTCAAATCAGATGGTGCAACATAAATAGGAAACATACTGTCCATATAATTTTAAGATTTTTTTAATGACTATTTGCAAAGTTTCACCTAAAGGAAATTGATATTTTTAAGGTTGGGACTTCTTGGAGCCACCTGTGGAGGAGGTGCATCTCTGACATGCAGAGATGTGGGAAAGTTTCCCAGGAGGAAAATGACAGCAGAATAATTAGAGATATAAAATATAGAGCACATTTTTGCACTGCACAGTTAGGTTAAAGCATCAGGGACATGGATTGGAGTAATAGAAGACAAACTGCAAAGGGAAATAGATCCCAAACCAGGTATTCGTGTTGAATGACGTCAGAAGTTCACTAATGATAGCAGATGGATACTGTTGAAGTTTTTTATTTTTAATCTTTTATCCATTCTTATGCTTGACATAAGAAACAGATCAGCTTACCTATAGCATTCCCTTGGATTCCTCATGAAGTTTGCATTTGTGAATCTACTTGCATTCAACGGTCAGTCTCCAAATATTGGCCCAATATACCTCAAATGTTATAAGTTGCTTGCAAACCACGAAGACTTTTTCAAGTGGGTTCTTCAATAGGTGGTACATGAAAAGACTTTTCCTAACCCACTTCTCTTTGACTGAAAGAGTCTGCTTTTCTCTCTGCATGTTTCTGGCTGCATTGTTTGCAACAGTGCATTCCAAAGTGCAGAGAAGTAATTATTCCTAGGAAGAAGTAAGGGCTTAGTCATCCCCATCATGAGCAGGGTCAAGAATAAAGTGATTACCTGTAACCTCTGCCAGAGAAAGATACCATTTTTTTTTATCATCATATAAATATTACCATACCCAAGTCACACCAATAAATGCATACTGCTCAATGCATAAAGAATGAGTGATCTTATTATTTTGTAACACTCCTTCATAGATGAGACTTAATAAAAGTTACTGAGGACATAAATATAATCACAGCAATATTGCCATGGAATTTCAGTTTTTCTCGTGTAATCTGTTTTATGTCATTTTGTTGTATGCTGTAAGATTAAGATTTTCTATCATAGACGAAAGAGGACTAAGACTGAACATAATTGGGAAATCTAGGTCTTTCACCTAGAATAACAGGTGTGAGAGGTGGACACTCAAAATTCACAATTCCTGGGATGTATTAACCTATATTACAAACTGATCCTTCAAAACACATTAGCAGTGGCAAAATTCACAGGTACCCATCAGTAACTACTATCTTTGGATTAGTATGTGATGCTAATAGCAGTTTTCTATGTTACTAAGAAGTGTTTTGAAGTACCTATTCAGCACTCAAAAATCATTCAAGTCCTTAGTAATCCATTAACTTAATGGAAGATGGTATGATGAATCATAAGGGGCTTGTTTCATTTGTAGGATATCTGCCTATCCATGGCTACCAATGTGCTTCTGTAACACTTGATACAGAAAATATACTCCAGCCATGCCATTTCTTCGTTTCTTGCTTCCCAAAGGAAATTAATGCAACCTTTGAGACACACCTGAAACTAAGAGTTTGAGGCAATGATATTTCCAATGAATGTGATTTCCAAGTTTATTAGGTAAATAAAAGATGTGCTTTATACATTAGAAGAAGTCAGCAAGAATATACCTATTTTTCTAGACCTAACTACAATAAGCTATTGTAGTTATTAGAGCAATGATTCTATTAAAAAATATGGCTTTTAATTTTATCCTAGCCAGTAAAAGATGAGGATGTATACAATGCATAAAGAAAGGAGACTAACAGACCAGAACAAGTCAAAAATTGAGAACTATCTTCTGCAGCTGTAATGTAATAGGAATCTTGGAAATTGAAATTTGCAAGGTTTCATAATAATACTGACAAAAAGAATTTGTGTGTATGTGTCAATAATGCTGAGGAAATGCTCCTTAAGATACACTTTTCAAAGAAATACAAAGAGGTTCATCTCGTAGGATATCAGAAAAGAAATACACAACATGTATTTGGAAACAGAGTTGGAGAAGAGGGTGAAAACAAAAAATAATGGAATTCTTATGGTTTCAAGATGGTGGCAACATGTGAAAATAAAATATGCACACGTATTGTGCGTGTGTCCCAAAATACGTTTTTTTCAGAGTTAAAGTTGTTTCTGAAAACGGTAAGCCAAAGTCAAAAGAGTATTTAATGAGAAACCTTGACATTTTTCATAATCAAGAAACTAAAAACAAATTATTTTTATAAGCCCTGTTGAGAATATAAACTACTGAACTATTTACTACCTTTTGTTAAAAAAAAAAAAAGGAGTTATTTGAAGACTACTTATATACCAGTTACCATAAAGACACAATGAATAAAGAGCACTTGGCTACTCTATCTTATAATGAAATAGAATTTGGGGCTATTTTATTTGCTGAGAGAAAAAAAGCTCTCCTGTAATATTCTGCTCTTGTTACTTCTGCTTTATTTTTTCATTTCCTATAGGGTTTTTTTTTAATACAGTTTTTCTTACAAGTTTTTTTAATAGGAAGTTTTACTTACTACATTTTTAATAGAAAACTGAATATGTTAGAAACATTCTTAACAGAAAATGACATATACACACCTGAATTTGCTATATACACAACAACAATATGCTAATTAGCTCATTATCTGTTCTCTACTTAAATTTAGTCTGTAATTCCATTGCTTGGTAGTCAAAAAGCCTTAAGTTCTTTGACTTTGTTTTTTCCTTATAGTCCTGTTTATGAAAATGAACTGTTATTCTAACAGATTATTTTCTGACAAAAACATGAAGCTCATTTCTTCTACAAAGCAGTTAGAAATCCAAGTTTAGATATGGGATCAGGGATATGAGAGCTATATAGCAAAACAATGGCAGTTGCTTGAATGCCCAACATCTAAAGAAAGAAGACTGAGAATAAACAATAAAGAAGAAAGAAAGGGATGAAACTATGTTAAGATTTAATTACCCATTTTAAATGCTGTGGATAAAAAGCTGCATGGGGGCGAGAGACTGAAAAAGAACTGGTAATAAGAATGTTCATTTCTTCATTCCTCCTTCAGGTTTCAAGGAAGTTTGCCTTTCCCTTTTACAAGATGATTATTTCATACCTTAATTTCTCTCCATAAATTTCCTATATCCCACAAGTTCAGGATACATGACTGCCTCATACTAAGAGAAATCATTAGGCAAGAACGTAACTGTCTTCCAAACAAATCTACACAATAATTTGCATCTAACTCCGTATTTTTCTTTCCTCCTCTTACAACTGACAAAGTCAATCTTTCTTTAAGGAAGTCCAATTCTTATGCAAGAGTTTTGGAATCTGTCCTTCATCAGCTTTTAAAGGAATGCTGTTCATTTATTCAGTCAAAATATCTTTACTGAGCCCTTATTCTTTGCTACACACCATGGAAGTTGCTACACACAATGGAAGGTCCTGGAAATACAATAGTGGCCACAGAGAAGCATAATCCCTACACTCACAGAGCTTCTAGCATGCTGGAAGCCCAAGACATTAATCAAACAATCACACAAATAAACATTAACTTATAACTGTGTTAACTGCTATAAGATAACCAAATAATGCAATGAAAGTTCTTCAGAGAAATCAGGGGAGAAGTCCCTGAGGAAGTAGGATTTTAGCTGACATACAGAGGATCTGTACATATTAATTGGACCAAGAGAAAAGAGAAATGAGTTCTAGAAAGAAAAATGCAAAAATTATTCTAAGTTCATAAAAATGACAAGTGTTACTAGAGCAAAGAAAATAAGAGGAAAAACACAAGAAATTAGGCCAAGAAGTTAGAAGACAACAGAGGATGCTGAATTTTGTGGGACATGCTTAGGAAATTTGTTTATATCCTAAGGTTATTGAGAAGTTATTGGAGGGATTTAAAGAGGGAGGTGGCAAAATCACCCCATCAGAAATGTGAGTCCAAGAGGACCTTCAAGATGGCGGAGGAGTAAGACATGGAGATAACCTTCCTCCCCACAAATACATCAAAAATATACCTACATGTGGAGCAACTCCTACAGAACACCTACTGAATGCTGGTAGAAGACTTCCCAAAAGGCAAGAAATTCCCCACATACCTGGGTAGGGCAAAAGAAAAAAGAAAAAACAGAGACAAAAGAATAGGAACAGGATCCACACCTCTGGGACGGAGATGTGAAGGAGGAAAAGCTTCCACACACTAGGAAGCCCCTTCACTGCTGGAGACAGGGTGTGGGTGGGGGAGGGAAGCTTCGGAGCTGCAGAGGAGAGCACAGCAACAGGGGTGCAGAGGGCACAGAGGAGAGATTCCCGCACAGAGGATCGCTGCCGACCAGCACTCACCAGCCCGACAGGCTTGTCTGCTCACCTGCCGGGGTGGGTGGGGGCTGGGAGCTGAGGTTCCAGCTTCAGAGACCAGACACCAGGGAGAGGACCGGGGTTGGCTGCGTGAACACAGCCTGAGGGGGCGAGTGCGGCACAGCTAGCCAGGAGGCAGTCCAGGAAAATGTCTGGACCTGCCTAAGAAGCAAGAGACCATTGTTTCAGGTGCACAAGGAGAGGGGATTCAGAGCACCGCCTAAATGAGCTCCAGAGACGAGCTCCTAAACGAGCTCCTAGGGTTCTGTCTGTCCGTTTTCTTTTTTGAATAGATTTTAGCATTCGTTTTCATTAGTGGATTTGTTTATTGGTTTGGTTGCTCACTATTTTCCTTCCTTCTTACTTTTTTATTACTTTTTATTTTTAATAATATTCTTTTTTATTTTAATAACTTTATTTATTTTCTTTCTTTTTTTCCCCTCCCTTTTCTTCTGAGCTGTGTGGCAGAGAGGGTCTTGGTGCTGTGGCCCTGTGTCAGGCCTGAGCCTCTTAGGTGGGAGAGCTGACTTCCAGACATGGGTCCACCAGAGACTTCCTGGTCCCACATAATATCAAACGGCGAAAGCTCTCCCAGAGATCTCCATCTCAATGCTAAAATCCAGCTCCACTCAATGACCTGCCAACTACAGTGCTGGACACCTCATGCCAAACAACTAGCAAGAGAGGAACAAAACCCCACCCATTAGCAGAGAGGCTGCTTAAACTCGTAGTAAGTTCACAGACACCCCCAAACACACCACTGGACACAGTCCTGCCCACCAGAAAGACAAGATCCAGCCTCATCCACCAGGAAACAGGCACCTGTCCACTCCACCAGGAAGCCTACACAACCCACTGAACCAATGGTACACACTGGGGGCAGACACCAATAAAAATGGGAACTACAAACCTGCAGCCTGTGAAAAGGAGACCCCAAACACAGTAAGTTAAGCAAAATGAGAAGACAGAGAAACACACAGCAAACGAAGGAGCAAGGTAAAAAGCCACCAGAACAAACAAATGAAGAGGAAATAGGCAGTCTATGTAAAAAACAATTCAGAGTAATGATAGTAAATGTGATCCAATATCTTGGAAATAGAATGGAGAAAACAAAAGAAACGTTTAACAAGGACTTAGAAGAACTAAAGAGCAAACAAACAATGATGAACAACTCAATAAATGAAATTAAAAACTCTCTAGACGGAATCAATACCAGAATAACTGAAGCAGAAGAATGGATAACTGACCTGGAAGATAATAGTAGAAATAATTACTGCAGAGCAGAATAAAGAAAAGAGAATGAAAAGAATTGAGGACAGTCTCAGAGACCTCTGGAACAACATTAAATGCACCAACATTCAAATTATAGGTGTCCCAGAGGAAGAAGATAAAACGAAAGGGTCTGAAAAAATATCTGAAGAGTTTTATAGTTGAAAACTTCCCTATTATGGGAAAGGAAATAGTCAAGTCCAGGAAGCACAGAGTCCCATACAGGATAAAACAAAGGAGAAACATGCCAAGACACTTATTAATCAAACTATCAAAAATTAAATACAAAGAAAAAATATTAAAAGCAGCAAGGGAAAAATAACAAATAACATACAAGGGAATCCCCATAAGGTTAACAGCTGATTTCTCGGCAGAAACTGTGCAAGCCAGAAGGGAGTGGCAGGACATATTTAAAGTGATGAAAGGCAAAAACCTACAACCAAGATTACTCTACCCAGCAAGGATCTCATTCAGATTCGACGGAGAAATTAAAACCTTAACAGACAAGCAAAAGCTAAGAGAATACAGCACCACCAAATCAGCATTACAGCAAATGCAAAAGGAACTTCTCTGGGCAGGAAACACAAGAGAAGGAAAAGACCTATAGAAACAAACTCAAAACAATTAAGAAAATGGTAATCAGAACATACATATCATTAATTACCTTAAATGTAAATGAATGAAATGCTCCAACCAAAAGACACATACCGGCTGAAAGGATACAATAACAAGACCTTATATATGCTGCCTACAAGAGACCCACTTCGGACCTAGGGACACATACAGACTGAAAGTGATGGCATGGAAAAAGATATATCATGCAAATGGAAATCAAAAGAAAGCTGGAGTAGCAATTCTCATATACGACAAAATAGACTTTAAAGATTATTACAAGAGACAAAGAAGGACACTACACAATGATCAGGGATCAATCCAAGAAGAAGTTTTAACAATTGTAAGTATTTATGCACCCACATAGGAGCATGTCAATACATAAGGCAAAATGCTAACTAACACCCATAAAAGGGGAGATCGACAGTAACACAATAATAGTAGGGGACTTCAATACCCCAATTTCACCAATGGGCAGATCATCCAAAATGAAAATAAATAAGGAAACACAAGCTGAAATGACACATTAGACAAGATGGACTTAATTGATATCTATAGGACATTCCATCCAAAAACAACAGAATAAACTTTCTTCTCAAGGGCTTATGGCACATTCTCCAAGAGAGATCATATCTTGGGTCACAAATCAAGCCTTGGTAAATTTAAGAACACTGAAGTCATATCAAGTAACTTTTCCGACCACAATACTATAAGACTAGATATAAATTACAGGGAAAAAAACTGTAAAAAATACAAACACATGGAGGCTAAACAATACACAATTAAATAATCAAGAGATCACTGAAGAAATCAAAGAGGAAATCAAAAATACCTCAAAACAAATGACAATGAAAACACAACAACCCAAAACATATGGGATGAAACAAAAGCAGTTCTGAGAGGGAAGTTTACAGCAATACAATCCTACCTCAAGAAACAGGAAAAATCTCAAATAAGCAACCTAACCTCATACCTAGAGCAATTAGAGACAGAAGAACAAAAAACGCCCAAAGTTTGCAGAAGGAAAGAAATCATAAAGATCAGATGAGAAATAAATGAAAAACAAATGAAGGAAACGATAGCAAAGATCAATGAAATCAAAAGCTTTTTCTTTGAGAAGATAAATAAAATTGATAAAACATTAGCCAGACTCATCAAGAAAAAAAGGGAGAAGACTCAAATCAATAGAATAAGAAATGAAAAAGAAATAACAACTGACAGTGAAGAAATACAAACTATAATGAGAGATTACTACAAGCAAGTATATGCCAATAAAATGGACAACCTGGAAGAAATGGACAAATTCTTAGAATAGCACAACTTCCGAGGCTGAACCAGGAAGAAATAGAAAATATAAACAGACCAATCACAAGCACTGAAATTGAAACTGTGATTAAAAATCTTCCAAGAAACAAAAGCCCAGGACCAGACTGCTTCACAGCTGAACTCTATCAAACATTTAGAGAAGAGATAACACCTATCCTTCTCCAAACTCTTCCAAAATATAGCAGAGGGAGGAACACTCCCAAATTCCTTCTGCGAGACCACCATCACCCTAATACCAAAACCAGACAAAGATGTCATAAAAAAAGAAAACTACAGGCCAATATCACTGATGAACACAGATGCAAATATCCTCAACAAAATACTAGCAAACAGAATCCAACAGCACAGTAAAAGGATCAGACACCAGGATCAAATGGGGTTTATCCCAGGAATACAAGGATTCTTCAATATACGCAAATTAATCAATGTGATACAACATATTAACAAACTGAAGGATAAAAACCATATGATAATCTCAATAGATGCAGAAAAAGCTTTCAACAAAACTCAACACCCATTTATGATATAAACTCTTCAGAAAGTAGGCACAGAGGGAATCAACCTCAACATAATAAAGGCCATGTATGACAAACCCACAGCCAACATCATTATCAATGGTGAAAAACTGAAACAATTTCCTCTAAGATCAGGAACAAGACAAGGGTGCCCACTCTCATCACTATTATTCAACATAGTTTTGGAAGTTTTAGCCACAGCAATCAGAGAAGAAAAATAAAAAGAATCCAAATTCGAAAAGAAGAAGTAAAACTGTCTCTGTTTACAGATGACAACATACTATACATAGAGAATCCTAAAGATGCCACCAGAAAACTACTAGAGCTAATCAATGAATTTGGTAAAGTAGCAGGATACAAAATTAATGCACAGAAACCTCTTGCATTCCTATACACTAATGATGAAAAATCTGAAAGAGAAATTAAGAAAACACCCCCATTTACCACTGCAACAAAAGGAACAAAATACCTAGGAATAAACCTACCTGAGGAGACAAAAGACCTGTATGCAGAAAACTATAAGACACTAATGAAAGAAATTAAAGATGTACAAACAGATGGAGAGATATACCATGTTCTTGGATTGGAAGAATCAACATTGTCAAAATGACTATACTACCTAAAGCAATCTACAGCAATCTAATTCAATGCAATCCCTAACAAACGACCAATGGCATTTTTCACAGAACTAAAACAAAAAATTTCACAATTTGTGTGGAAACGCAAAAGACCCTGAATAGCCAAAGCAATCTTGAGAAAGAAAAATGGAGCTGGAGGAATCATGCTCTGACTTTAGACTATACTACAAAGCTACAGTAATCAAGATAGTATGGTATTGGCACAGAAACAGAAATACTGATCAATGGAACAGGATAGATACGCCAGAGAAAAACCCATGCACATGTGGTCACGTTTCCTTTGATAAAGTAGGCAAGAATATACAATGGAGAAAAAACAGCCTCTTCAATATGTGGCGCTGGGAAAACTAGCTACGTGTACAAGAATGAAATTAGAACATTTCCTAACACCATACACAAAAATAAGTTCAAAATGGATTAAAGATCTAAATATAAGGCCAGACACTATAAAACTCTTAGAGGAAAACATAGGCAGAACACTATATTACATAAATCACAGCAAGATCCTCTTTGACCCACCTCCTAGAGAAATGGAAATAAAAACAAAAATAAACAAATGGGACACAATGAAGCTTAAAAGCTTTTGCACAGCAAAGGAAACTATAATCAAGACAAAAAGACAACCCTCAGAATGGGAGAAAATATTTGCAAATGAATCAATGGACAAAGGAATAATCTCCAAAATATACAAGCAGTTCATGCAGCTCAATATCAAAAAAACAAATAACCCAATCCAAAAAAAGGCAGAAGACCTAGACATTTCTCCATAGAATATATACAGATTGCCAACAAACACATGAAACGATTCTCAACATCACTAATCATTAGAGAAATGCAAATCAAAACTAGAATGAGGTATCACCTCACACCAGTCAGAATGGCCATCATCAAAAAAATCTAGAAACAGTAAATGCTGGAGAGGGTGTGGAGAAAAGGGAACCCTCTTGCACTGTTGGTGGGAATGTAAATTGATACAGCCACTATGGAGAACAGTATGGAGGTTCCTTAAAAAACTAAAAACAGAACTACCATACAACCCAGCAATCCCACTACTGGGCACATACCCTGAGAAAACCATAATTCAAGAAGAGTCATGTACCACAATGTTCATTGCAGCTCTATTTACAATAGCCAGGACATGGAAGCAACCTAAGTGTCCATTGACAGATGAATGGATAAAGAAGATGTGGTACATATATACAACGGAATATTACTCAGCCATTAAGGAAAGGAAATTGAGCTATTTGTAGTGAGGTGGATGGACCTAGAGTCTGTCATACAGAGTGAAGTAAGTCAGAAAGAGAAAAACAAATACCATACGCTAACACATATATAAAGAATCTAAAAAAAAAAAAAAGGTTCTGAAGAACTTAGGAGTAGGACAGGAAAAAAGACGCAGACGTAGAGAATGGACTTGAAGACATGGGGAGGGGGAAGGGTAAGCTGGGATGAAGTGAGAGAATGGCATGTACATATATACACTACCAAATGTAAAACTGATAGCTAGTGGGAAGCAGCCGCATAGCACAGGGAGATCAGCTCGGTGCTTTGTGTCCACCTACAGGGATGGGATAAGGTGGGTGGGAGGGAGATGCAAGAGGGAGGAGATATGGGGATATATGTAAACGTATAGCTGATTCAGTTTGTTATATAGCAGAAACTAACACATCATTGTAAAGCAATTATACTCCAATAAAGATGTTAAAAAAAAAGAAATGTAATAACTTTCAAATAATTTTCACATTTTCAGAAATTTATGATGGAAAAAACTCTAGGGAGGTTTGCTTGGTGAATTATAAGCACAAATTTATAGTTATTATAATTCCAAGAAAACCTGAAAGATTCACTAGTATATCAAAAGATTTTAATCAGTTATGATGTCTTCTTGGAGGGTGAAAATGATTGTTAAATATTAATGTGTTAACCTATATCTGTAAGTACAATTAAAATTATGCTGAGTTGGAAAAAAAAAAAAGAAATGTGAGTCCATATTCCTGTGCGAATAATACATTATGGAGAGATCACTAACCAATAGCTTTTGCAGTATTCTAGGCAAAACATTATTAGCGTTTGATACAGGTTTGGGAGAAAGATTAGGAATTTTGTTCTTTTATCTCATAAATCTCAGTTTATACACTCTTCTAATTTGACCCCATCTGTAGCCTCCATTTATTTCCTTCAAATTCACAAACTGCTCAAATGAATTGATTATATATGCAGTATCCTCACACTCATCTCCTATTAAATATGGAAATTGCATAATTTCACATTCACCACTGGTTAGAATCATAAGATACCTCCATACTACAAAATTCATTGAATTATTTTCCATCTTCTTATTTCACATCTAAACTGCATTTAACTAAGTTGACCAATGATTCATTTAACAAATGCATTTTTCATTCAATAAATACATATTGAGCTTCTACTATGTAACATTCATTGCATTATATGTTTTACTAAGCATACAAAAAAGACACGAGTCTACTGGTTGAAACAAACAGTCATCAAAGAGTCATATAAATAAATGTAAAATTTCAACTGAAATTAATTTTATGAAAATTACTGGGAACTCATTTTCTCAAGAGAATCAACATGTTCATCTCTTGACTATCATCACATCGTATTCTCCTACATCCCTGGCTGCTCTTGACATCTCTATCTCTCTCTCTCTCTCTCTCTCTATCATCTTCCATCCATCTATTCATCTATCTTATTCAAATCACAAAGAGTTCAAAGGTAATAGGGAATTAAAAATTGGAGGCAATGAGTATATAAGTAATTTGAAAGAGAAGAGACTGGGTGACAGGATTTTAAAAATGTTTTTAAAGAACAGAGGAAATTTGATGTACCATAGAGAAGGCAGGGGAAAGATTGAAGATGCAGGAAAAAAGTTTACTGTTGATAAAGACATAGGCAAGATGAGATACTACTATTAAGGGCAGAGGTGAATGGATGCTTCATTTTATAAAGAAAAACAACTCATAATCTGTAACAAGAGGAAAGATATCAAAGTGTTATTTTATTTTTTTTTTTTTTTTTGCGGTACGAGGGCCTCTCACTGTTGTGGCCTCTCCCGTTGTGGCTCCGGACGCGCAGGCTCAGCGGCCATGGCTCATGGGCTTAGCCTCTCCGCGGCATGCGGGATCCTCCCGGACTGGGGCACGAACCCTCGTCCCCTGCATCGTCAGGCAGACTGTCAACCACTGCGCCACTAGGGAAGCCCTCAAAGTGCTAAATTTTTATTTTATAACTTTAGTAATATGGTATGGTAAAAATAGTAATGAGTAACATTAGGCAAATGTTGACTGAAGTAGAATTATAATTTAAATTAGTAACATTAGAGAAAATTATTATCTTGAACTGGGCAAGCCCCAAACAATAACAATTAGATTTTAATCTATTTGCCTCTTCAAAAGATGAAGTTAGTCTATGAAAGTGTCCATATTCAACTCTCTGCAACAATGCTGTGAACAACTGAATTCAAAATACTCAAAACAAAACTCACCCACTCCCATTTTAACAACGATTGTGCTGACAGATTCATTTTTTGAACAATTTTCTCAATTATTCTTAAATATCTCAGATTTCATTATTGATTCTGAAATTTTTTTTGTATTTATTGATTGGTTGGTTGGTTGGTTGGTTGATTAGGTAACAATAAACTCTATATTTTTTCCTTCTTTTGTTTTCTAACTATTGTTTCCTTCTCTGCATGCATACACGTGTACACACACACACAGACACACACACACACACTGAAGAGTTTTCTAATTTCTGAAGTTAAATGTTTGGTCCATTTATTTTCTTTCTTTATCCTTTAATGTATAACACATTTAAAGCGATGTATTTATCTCCAGGTATAGATTTTATTATAACCAGTTTATTTTTATATATAATGTAATTTCTCCTCAAAAAATACTGTCTGTAAATATAATTTTACCTAATCTATGCAACAATAGTAGTTTAAGGTAGTTTAAGTAGTTTAAGCCTTCTAACTCTTCCATCTCCAAAGGGTAGAGTACTTTTATATATTTATTTTTTTGTTTCATCATAATCTAAGAACTTCCCTGAGTGATGTCTGCCTTTTTTCAAATTTATATGCAGCCTAGTTTATGATCATAATTTGCATTTTTTCTAAGGGAACTTAAAATAATTATTCTTTCTACGGTAAAAACTACCTATATGTGAACATTTATCAATATGCTCATCAGATATGCTTATCAGAGACAAATGGTAATCTCTTAGTAAAGTTATATTTCTTTATGCAACTTTGCTATTTATACATATTAATATATATCTTATTTTAGTATCTTTTGCTTGTATAGGTTCTCAATTCATACAGATTTATGACTATTATCTTTATGATGCTATATATCCTTACTTTAAAGGTATTTTTAATACGAGTCGAATGCATTTTAATTGTCTTTTAACTCAATCTGATAATATCTTTTAATTCAGTGATAAACATAGTTTCATTGACCTAACATATGTTTGGTATTATTTATTATACATCTTTATTATATTTTTGTCATTTTTTTTGCTTTTTATTTCCTTTATTTCTCTCTCATCATGTGAATCATATTTAATTTTATTTTCCTATTGAGTACTAAATTTTATTGGTATGAAACTATTTGACTATTAAATAGGAGATCTAGATATTTTAAATTATCAAAGTTAAGGGAAAAATTAGTACTGCTTTCCTCATTACATGAAAAAGATTTTAATTGTTAATTTTTATTGTACTCTTGTTCAATTAATACAGACCTGTGAATAATATTTTTCAGAAAGGGTATATATGAGGGTATCTTTCTATTATTTTGACATATGCTTCCAAATTTGGGTGAGGTGCAGCCTTCTTTGTATAGTTCTATATATCCTTGCCTGTTAGTATTAAATATTAGAGAGATGAATAAGGTTAATGTGATTTTTATTTCTGTTGATTCTTCTTTGGTTATTATATAATTTGTTCTGGTTTCTTTTGTGGGAACATCTATTAATTCAATATGTTACCATATATGTCTTACTCTTCACTATCTTTCTTCATCATTTTCATCTTTCATTTTTATACATCTATGAGGCTTTTTCAAATTTGTCTTTAGAGCAATAATTTGATTTCCTGCAATACCAATTATGCTCTTTCAATGTCTTTAATGTATCAATTCAATTATTAAACTTTGTCTTTCCTTGAAACATTTTTTTTATTTCTATAAGATTCCACTATATATAAATTATATATTCCATTTCTATGCATTCCATATATACATGACCCTTATCTATTATGCACTTATCACTTCCTTTTCTGGTTTTATATAGGCCAAGTCTTGTTGAATTTTATTAATAAGTAATATATATTCCTCTAGTAAACAATTTTTAGAGATAAAAATTTTATTTCCTTAAAGTGCTTGTTTTCCTTTATATTATAGAATTTTCTTCCCTATTACCTCTAGACCTTTTTTTTCTTTCTTTTTCTTTCCTCATCCCTAAACAAGGAGAAATCTATTCAGACTTGGTCTTTTCTCTGACAATGTGTATAGAGTATACAGTCTGAAATTTGACTTACAAGATAGCAGATTTACCTCTCAACTCTAGACCTGGAGGCGCTCAGTTCGTTTCCTATAGATATTTATATGATGTGCTGGTCTAGTATGGGAGACCTCCAGTCTCAACAATCAAGTTCTCTAAATAGACCTGAATCAGATATAATTTTTCTTTGGCCAGATATAACACCTGAAAGACAGTTTCCCCCCTCTTTAAAATGTTGATAGGGATCCCACCATCTCTGTCTCATCCCCACCCACTGCCAAGTACAACAAAGTTTCTAAGATGGCCACACAGCTCAAAATGTACTTGTTATTATCCACACCCCTACCTAGATATGCTGCTATCGTCATATAGATATAAAAAGAAAAGAACTAAGGGATAAGGCTAGAGAGTACTGAGGACAGACTGGTTTAGTCAGTTAAAGTCTTTCTCCGATTCTAAAATTCCAGTACTGTTGAAAAATCTTTCTTTTTTGAATATTCATGAGTATTCTGTATTACCTGAGGTAACACAAAAGTTCATATTATAAAATCAGACTCATAGGCATCAAGATCTTACCCAGTAACAACTTTTACTAATAGTTCCACGAATACAAGCAATATGATTTCTGGGGCCTCTACCACAGCTACCCAGGCCCTTTCTTCCAGCACGCCAAGCACACCAGCATGCTGTAGCCCAGTTTAACAGATGAGATTTCCAAATAACTTATGTCACCTCACTTACCTAGAAGGTGACATTTGGGTTGTAAAACATGTCCATTTTATAATAAAATAATTTCATACCTTATGTGACATTTGCAAGGAGCCATGCTCCAATAATCCATAGATTCCATAGATGTTTACCCTAAGCAATCCTAGAAACTAGGTATATTTCATTAAAAGCATTCCATAGATAGGTGACACTCCTGCCAGCAAAGACTATTTGGTTTGTCTGGCAGTCTATTATTAGTTTGTATATAAGGAGATCAGACCCAATCTCCTGCCTTCTCCTCCTCTTCACCTCAGAAGTGTCCTTCCTGTCTGCCTCCCAAGCCCACTCGTCAAAGTGAGTGAATGGATTACAGACATGTTGTTTAACCATTCATGTCTTAGTATTAAGGGATTTGGGGATAGGCACAGTATCTCTTATATATTATCAATAAAGGAACTTTTCAAAACCATACTTCTGATTATTTTTTATACTTGTTTGTTTTTCCATCATCTAAAGATAAAGCAGAAACTCCAGAATGTAACACCAGTGGCCCTCTACAATCTGTTGCTAACCAACCTACATAGCCTAAACTTCTGCTTCTCTCAAGCACATTATGATTTTGCACATTCTGAACTTCCTATTCCAAACCCACCAAGTTTTTTCATGTATTTCCTCTTGCTTTCTCTCTTGTCCTGACGCACAGGCCCGCAGTAACGGTTGGCCAACTTGAGCTTGGATGCTTATCTACAATAAGGCAAGAACTATGTTCACATTTAGCAACCCAGAGAAATAAAACTATATCCTAAAGAGTTACAAAGAACAGGATACACTGTTAATAAGCCTGAAATATTATCAAATTTACCTTGTTAGTAACTGGAAGAAAAGTGAATTAAGCTGATCACTTTAACTGAAAATGAAATCAGACCAAACCTAATTATACTGTCGTACAACACAGACCCTCCACACAATGAAAACATTTGTCCTACTGTTGCAGACCTTGTAAACACTGCCAGTACTCTGGTAATGCCTCATTTCCCTCAGGCTTTTCCAAATACAGCAGAATTTATCGATGCATACAGTGAGGTCAGGTAATGAATTTTCAAGGTCATTTTGCAAATAGGAGTAAACAATTTCTTTTGACTCCTCCTAGATGTCTCTGCATAATGGGTTACTCTGCTGAATTCATTAACTTTCTCACCATGCTGTAAACCAACTAATTTTTCTGCCTACCCTCATTATAATCTACATGTATATGACCCATATTAAACGTTGGAAACACTGTAAGAATTCTGCCTCACTAATCCACAAAATAACTTTTTGAAGAAAACAGAGCTGTCACATTTCCCTTCTTATCCTTGAGGATGAAGAGCTGTGAATAAGTTTGATGCAGGTCTATAAAATGAATCAAGGACCGAAGTTCCTGAAATAGAGTTTGCTACTCCTCCATCTGGGTCTAAAATTTTACATAAACATTTACAGAATATTTTCCCTTGGGCTGTTCTTACCATGGGAGCTGCTAGCTTAAAATAAAAAAAAAAAAAGGATAATCACATTGTGTGCACAACATGTAAGCCCATCAGAACGACGTATTGAAGGGAAGTATTGCCTTTTCATATCCAATCTTTCCAGGCAAGTTTGCAGAGAGAGGTTGTACCAGATCACGAGGGTCTGGGTTTTAGTGCCAGAGTCCAGAATTTATTTTAGGAACATTAACAGGCCTTTGCAGAGTTTAGAAGATAAATTCTACAATTAGAATTCTGTGGTGATGTGAAGGATGGACTGAAAGAATGGAAGAAAATGAAAGGCAAGGAGTTCAGATAGAATGTTACTAAAATTGCCTCAATGTGAAACAATGAAGGCTTAATGATACATAATAATACTAAAAGCAGAATCTGAGACACAGTTCACAGAGTGGGTTAGCATCATCCTTCTCATCCTGGTGCTGTGTATGTCTCCATTGCCTTCCTCCATATTACCATGGACAAGTTATTGTGTGATCTCACTTCTTTTTCCAATTTTCTGCTGAACACATTCCATAATAATCAAAATCATCTAGAATAAAATTTGGGTAAGATATTCACCATAATACGTCAGGAAATCTTCATAAAGCATAGAGCAAAAAGCATAATTTTAAAACTTTTTAAGGAAGAAATGTTAAAACAACCATGTAAACAGAACTCTCAAAAGTGTTTCTAGGGCTTCCCTGGTGGCGCAGTGGTTGAGAATCTGCCTGCTAATGCAGGGGACACGGGTTCGAGCCCTGGTCTGGGAAGATCCCACATGACGCGGAGCAACTAGGCCCATGAGCCACAACTACTGAGCCTGCACGTCTGGAGCCTGTGCTCCACAACGAGAGAGGCCGCGACAGTGAGAGGCCCGCGCATCGTGATGAAGAGTGGCCCCCGCTTGCCACAGCTAGAGAAAGCCCTCACACAGAAACAAAGACCCAACACAGCCAAAAATAAAAAAATAAATTAATTGAAAGAAGTCTCAACATTAAAAAAAAAAAAAGTGTTTCTACTGTACACCCATCCTTCTCAGGTTTTACAGCTGAGATATCCTCCCAGTTTCTTTTTTCCTTCAATGGTATATCAATTCTCAAAATATTATAACTATAAATAGCCCAAATATTTGTTTAAAATGCTAACCTGGATTTTAAAACAATTATATTATCTTAATTAGAAGTGACCATTTTTAGCAACGAAACACCCTGAATACATATTAAAAGTCCAGAACCAATACCCAAGGGCTAAAAATAAATATCTAATGGTGACTGTAAAACATTGATTTTATTCAGAGTATTGACTATGCTGTGTAAAGTGTATTCTTGCTTCATTTTATTTCAACCACATCCGGAAAATTGCACAGATTGAGAATGCCATCCTCAGCCTCAAAGAGAATAGATTTGCCCTCAAATGTAAACTCTGGCTTACCTTGCCTCGTCAAAAAGATTGGAGCTTAAAGGTTTTGCTCAATTAGCAGCATCCTTGTCTATTTAAAACACAGCATGTAGAAGGTGAGCTTCAGGTTAACCAAATAACCATCTGTTAAAAAACCGTCAGCACAAAAATGTTATAATCCCTGTTTCACTTGCAAAGTTTTTATAGGAATTAAGTCTTCTGGTGATTGTGACTATGTGTTATTATATTTGAGCTTGATTCATTAGCATTCCTTTGAAAAGTCAACACAAAAACATTAACACAGCCAATTTTCTAACCACTTGCTCTCTCACACCACACACATACCTACAAACATTTCTCTAATTCTCTCCTCTTCACTCCACTCCAGCCACACTGGGTTCCCTGCTTATTTTCAAACATACAGACACACTGCCATTTATGAACCTTTGTCCTTGCCATTCCCTATGTCTGTGATCTTCTCCCATTTGTATATGGCTTGTCCTCAAGCTCTTTCAGGTCTTTGCTCAAATGGCACCTTTTCATTGATAGCCTCTCTGATCACCCTCATGAAAACTGAACCCCATCCTCAGCTATCCCAATTCCTGCTCTTTCTTAACAAAAAATATCAACATCTATCATACCATATAGATTGTGTTGTTCAGTTTATTGTGTGCATCCCCTTTCTATAATGTTATCTCTACAAGGGCAGGGTTTTGGGTTGTTTGTGTTCCCTAGATCTTCAGTACCCATGATAGTGCCTGGTAAATTGCAGGCACTCAATAAATATGTGCCATTAAATGAATGGAAGTAGTTTCATGGATTCTTTTTTCTGAATCCACTTTTTCGCTAGCAAACGCAAGCTAAAGCTGCCTTCAAGTCTAAACCAAAGGAATGACTACTGAAGTCACAGAGCCTAATGACTTTCAAATACTGAAGTATCAAAGTTACCAGTTGGCCTCTGTAAGTATTTTATTTATGCCCTTACAATTACTGTAATACATTACCAGAAAAAAAAAATCTTACAATTAATATGTCATAGACTGTCTTGGTCAACTCAGGCTGCCATAATAAAATACTATAGATGGGGCTACTTAAACAACAGAAATTTATTTTCTCATGATTCTACAGGTTAGAAATCCAAAATCAAGGTGCCAGCATAATTAGGTTCTGGTGAAGCTCCTCCCTGGCTTACAGATAGATAGCCACCTTTTTGCTGTGTCCTCACAGCAAGAGAGAGAGAGAGACAGCAAGCTCTCGGGTGTCTCTCCTTATAAGTACACTAATACCATCATGAGTTTCTGACCCTCCTGACCTCATCTAAACCTAATTGTTCCCCAAAGACCTCATCCAACAAACACCATCACTTTCTGGGTTAGGGCTTCAACAAATGAATTTTGGGGAGGAACACAACTCAGTCCCTAGCATTAACTCACAAAGAGTGTAGAAGATGGTGCAAAACATTTCTTAACTTGTTTCATCAAACTGTCTTTCAAAGTTGGCTTCAGATGGGTGTCTCTCTTCTCCTTTCCCCCCAATTTTTTTGTATTCTCCATTCCCCAGGTACAACACAAAGTTATTTTGTTTTTGTTTTTTATCCAACTATCCTGTTCCCACCCATCCTGGATTCTTTCCCTGAGGTCAAGGTTGATGATTTCATCCATTTATCAATGGTGACATGAATTCTTACATTTCTTAGATCTTCACTCTCTTTGGAGTGAAAGGTCCTTAATAAAACAAGGTCTTCTTGGGCTAATGTTGAACCCCTCTAATAGCAGAACTTGATGAATTATCATGCTAAATTCATAATTATATTTTACTCAATTTTATTTTAAAAATTTTACCTAAATAAGAGAGAATGAATGTGGAAGACTAGGGGACAGAATAATTTATCCTAACTCATGGGGTTAATTGCCAATTTATAGACCTTCAGTCAAAAATTAAGAACATAAAAAATGTATTTAACATCACTAAAATAAGAATCTATAAAAGAAAAAAAAATGACGATAGGTTAAGAAACCTCTGGGACAACATCAGAAGTACTAACACTTGCATCATTATAGGGGTCCCAGAAGGAGAAGAGAAAGGGGCAGAGAACATATTTGAAAATGCAATACCTAACAACTTCCCTAACCTGAGAAAGGAAACAGACATACAAGTACAAGAAGCATAGAGAATCCCAAACAGATCAACCCAAAGAGCAACCACAAAAAGAGACACTGTAATTAAAACTGCAAAAATTAAAGATAAAGAGAGAATAGTAAAAGCAACAAGGGAAAAGCAACAAGTCACATATAAGGAAACTCCAGTGAGTTTATCAAGTTACTTCTTCAGCAGAAACCCTGCAGACCAACGGGAGAAGCATGAGCATGATAATTTAAAGAGATAAAAGGGAAAAACCTACAACCAAGAATATTCTATCTGGTAAGGCTTTCATTCAGATTTAATGGAGAGATCAAAATTTTACAGACAAGCAAAAGTTAGAAGAGTTCAGCACCACCATCCAGCTTTACAAGGTATGTTAAAAAGACTTCTCTAAGAGAAAACAAAAAGGTCATGACTAGAAATATGAAAATTACAAAAAGAAAAATCTAACTGGTAAAGGCAAATACACAGTAAAAGTAATGAATCAATCACATATAAAGCCAGTATAAAGCTTAGAAAACAAAAGTGGTAAAATCATCTCTATCAACAATATGTAGTTAAGGGAAACACAAAACAAAAAGAGATTAAATATGATATCAAAAACTGTAAACATGGGGAGTGGGGTACAAATGCAGGGTTGTTAAAATGTGTTTGAGCTTAAGAAATCAGCAACTTAAAATAATCATATATATATATATATATATATATATATACACACACACACATATATATTGCTATATGTAAACCTCATGTTAACCACATGGTAAACTAAAATTCTATAATGGATATACACACACAAAAATAGAAAGGAATCTAAACATAACACTAAAGACAGTCATCAAACCACAAGGGAAAAGAGCAAAAGAAGAAGAAACAAAAAAGAACTACAAAAACAACCCCAAAGCAATAAACAAAATAGCAACATACATGTCAGTAATTACTTGAAATGCAAATGACCTAAATGCTCCAATCAAAAGACACAGAGTGGCTGAATGGATTCAAAAGCAAGACCTGCATATATGCTGCCTACGGGAGACTCACTTCAGATCTAAAGACACACACAGACTGCATGTGATAGAAAAAGTTATTCCATTAAAATGAAAATCAAAAGAAAACCAGGGTAGTAATATTTATATCAGAATAAATAGACTTTAAAACAAAGATTGCAACAAGAAACAAAGAAGGACATTACATAATGAACAAGGCATCAGTCCGAGAAGAAGATATAACAATTGTAAATATATATGCACCCAACATAGGAGAACCCAAAAACATGAAGCAAATATTAACAGACCTAAAGGGAGAAATTAACAGTAACACAATAATAGTAAAGAACTTCAACACCCCACTTGCATAAATGAACAGATTATCCAGACAGAAAATCAATAAGGCAATACTGACCTTAAAAGGCAAAGTAGAATGGACAGATTTAATAGATATATAAGAACATTCCATCCAAAAGCAGCAGAATATACATGTGGAACATTCTCCAGGATAGGGCACATGCTAGGCCACAAAACAAGCCTCAGTAAATTTAAGAAAATTGAATCATATCAAGCATCTGTTCTGACCACAATGCTGTAACTAAAAATCAACTACAAGAAAAAAACTGCAAAAATCACAAACATGTGGAGCTAAACAATATGCTCCTAAACAAACAATGGATCACTGAAGAAACCAAAGGAGAAATAAAAAATAACTGGAGACAAATGAAAATGAAAACACAATGATCCAAAATCTATGGGATGCTGTAAAGTAGTTCTAGGAGGTAAGGTTATACCAATACCAGCCAAGTCAGGAAACAAGAAAAACCTCAAGTAAACAACCTACCCCTACACCTAAAGGAACTAGGAAAAGAAGAACAAACAAAACTCAAAGTTAGTAGAAGGAAAGAAATTATAAAGAACAGAGCAGAAATAAAGAGACTAATAAAGCAATAGAAGAGATCAAGGAATCTAAGAGGTGCTTCTTTGAAAATATAAACAAAATATATAAATATTTAGCAAGGCTCATCGAGAAAAAAACGAGAGGGCCCAAATCAATAAAATC
Source organism: Grampus griseus (assembly GCF_964374135.1). Taxonomy (NCBI): domain Eukaryota; kingdom Metazoa; phylum Chordata; class Mammalia; order Artiodactyla; family Delphinidae; genus Grampus; species Grampus griseus. The sequence continues at coordinate 67,285,945 of NC_138997.1, forward strand.
AGAAATGAAAAAGGAGACTTTACAACCAACATCACAGAAATACAAAGGATCATAAAAGACTACTAATTATAGGCTAATAAAATAGACAATCTAGAAGAAATAAAACAATTCTTACAAGAAATTAACAATTCCTAGAAATGTACAATCTCCCAAGATTTCAGAAAAAAATAGAAAATATGAACAGACCAATTATCAGTAATGAAATTGAACTGGTAATAAAAAAAACTCCTAAAAAAAAAGTGAAGGACCAGATGGCTTCACATATGAATTTTACCATACATTTAGAGAAGAGTTAACAATTATCCATTAGCTATTCCAAAAAACTGCAGAGGAAGAAACCATTCCAAGCTCATTTTACAAGGCCACAATCACCCTGATACCAAAACCAATAAAAGATATCACACACACAAAATATTACAGGTCAATATTACTGATGAACATAGATACAAACATCCTCAACAAAATATTAGCAAATGGAGTTTAAAAATACATTGAAAGGATTGTACACCATGATCAAGTGGGATTTATCTCAGGGATGCAAGGATGGTTCAATATCCACATATGAACTGATGTGTTACACTTCATTTACAAATTGAATAAAAATCATATGATAATCTCTATAGAAACAGAAAAAGGTTTTGACAAAATTCAGCATCCATTTATGATAAAAACACTCCAGAAAGTGGGCACAGAGGAAACATACTTCAACATAACAAAGGCCATATATGACAAACCCACAGCTAACATCATACTCAATGGTGAAAAGCTGAAAGCATTTCCTCTAAGATCAGGATTAAGACAAGGATGCCCACTCTTGCCACATGTACTCAGCATAGTACTGAAAGTCCAAGTCACAGCAATCATACAAGAAAAATAAATAAAAATAATCCAAATTGGAAAAGAAGAAGTAAAACTGTCACTGTTTGCAGATGACATTATACCAATACTATGCATAGACAATCCTAAAGACATTACCAAAAAACTGCTAGAATTCTTCAGTAAATCCAGTAAAGTTACAAGACACAAAATTAATATACAGAAATCTATTGCATTTTTATACACTAACAACACACTATCAGAAAGAGAAATTAAGAAAACAATCCCATTTACCACTGCATCAAAAGGAATAAAATATCTAGGAATAAATCTAATCAAGAAGGTAAAAAATCTATACTCAGAAAACTGTAAGACACTGATGAAAAAACTTGAAGTCAACACAAATAAATGAAAAAATAAACCATGCCCGTCGACTGGAAGAATTAATACTGTTAAAATGACCAACCTGAGGCAATCTACAGATTCAATGCAATCCCTATCAACATACCATGGCATTTTCCACATAACTAGAAAAATAATTCTAAAATTTGTATGGAAACAGAGAGACCCCATATAGCCAAAAAAACATTGAGAAAGAATGAAGCTGGAGGTATCACACACACTGGTTTCAAACTATACTACAAAGCCACATTAATCAAAACAATATGGTACTGACACAAAAACAGACACATAAGTAAATGGAACAAAATAAAGAGCACAGAAATTAACCCACACTTTTATAGGCAATTAATCTACGACAAAAGAGGCAAGAATATACAGTGGGGAAGAGACAGCCTCTTCAATAAATGGTATTTGGGAAGAAACTGGACACCTACATGCAAAAGAATCAACCTGGACTTCTCTCACACACCATGCACAAAAACAAGTTCAAAATGGATTAAGACTTAAATGTAAGACCAGAAACCATAGGTCGTAAAAGAAAACACAGGCAGTATGCTCTTTGACACCAGTCTTAGTAATATTTTTTGTGTATGTCTCCTCAGGCAAAGGAAAAAAAAGTAAAAATCAGCAAATGGGACTATATCGAACTAAAAAGTTTGATACAGCAAGGAAATCATCAACAAAACCAAAAAGGCCACCTACTGAATGGGAGAAGATATTTACAAGTGATAGATTTGATAAGGGATTAATATCCAAAATATACAAAGAACTTATATACAGCTCAACATAAAAAAAACAACAACAGCAATTAAAAATGGGCAGAGGATCTGAATAGACGTTTTCCTAAAGAAGACACAGATGGCCAACAGGCACATGAAAAGATGCCCAGCATCACTAATCATCAGGGAAATGCAAATCAAAACCACAAAAACATTTCACCTTATACCTGTCAGAATAGTTATTATCAAAAAGATAGAAAATAACAAGAGTTGGAGAAGATATGGAGAAAAGGGAGCCCTCATGCACTATTGGTGGAAATGTATTTTGGTGCAGCCAGTAAGGACACCAGTACAGCGATTTCTCCAAAAATTAAAAATAGAACTACCATACAATTCAGCAATTCTACTCCTCAGTATTTACCCGAAGAAAACAAAAACACCAATTACAAAAGAATATACACCCCTACGTTCACCAAAGTATTATTTTTAAAAGTTAAGATATGCAAGCAACCTAAGTGCGCATCAATAGATGAATGGATAAAGAAGGTGTGGTACATGTATATATAACGAATCTTAGCCATAAAAAAGAGTGAAATTTTGCCATCTGCAACAACATGCACTGACCTAGAGGGTATTATGCTAAGTAAAATAAGTCAGACAAAGAAAGACAAACACTGTGTGATTTCACTTATATATGAAATCTAAAATACAAAATAAATGAACATAACAAAACAGAAACAGAGTTATAGATACAGAAAGCAAACAGGTAGTTGTCTGGGTGGAGAGGAGTGGGAGGGAAGAAAGAAATAGGTGAGGAAGATTAAGAGATATAAACTTCCGGTTGCAGAATAAATGAATGGCCAGTATGAAATGTATAATGTAGGGAATATAGTCAATAATTATGTAATATCTTTGTATGGTGACATACTGTAACTAGACTTCTCGTGGTGATCATTTTGAAATGTATAGAAATATTGAATCACTTTGTTGTGTTATAGGAACTAACATAGCATTGTATGTCAATTATATTCCAAAAACAAATAAAATAGAACAAGAGATCACATTTGTGGTTACCAAAGGTCAGGGTTGGGGAGAGAGGAAATCGGATGAAATCAGTCAAAAGGTACAAGCTTCCATTTATAAGATAGTTAAGTAATAAGATGTAATGTACAACATGATAAAAATAATTAATACTGCTCTATGTTACATATGAAAGTTGTTAAAAGAGTAAATCCTAAGAGTTCTTATTACAAGGAAAAATATTTTTCTTCTATTTCTTTAATTTTGTATCTATATGAGATGATGGATATTCACTAAACTTATTGTGATAATTATTCAATAACATATGTAAGCCAAGTCATAATGCTGTATACCTTAAATTTAGTGCTGTATGTCAATTATATCTCAATAAAATTGAAAGAAAAATAAATAAATAAAATAAGAACCCATGGCCCCAGATTTACCCAATCTCTACAGAAATCTATAAAATCATATATATTCATTTCGCTTTCTTTTTCTGCTTATCAATTCTACCTTGGCAAGATATAAATCATACACTTCTCATTACTTTATAACAATACAACTATTCCAAAGAACTGAAAAAGGTAGCAATAAGTTGGAAGACTATTATGTGACTTCTTTGAATCTTTAGGCTCTTACACAGTTTTGCTTATCTAAAATAAAATAAGCTTTGCTTTTACTGCTACAGAGACTAACTCAAGAAATAATTCAGTTTTTACAATATTTACTATTGCTTCTGTGTACCCATTAAGCAGCGATTAAAAGAAATAGACCATCAGACAATTTATGGTCCTTCCTAGGCTGACTCTTATTTTTAACTTTTTATGTCATTTCTGAGGCTCACATCAAGTCAAAATTTTCCATTCATAATGCCATCTATTTTAAATGAAAAGTACGGGTGGATGAGTACTACAAAATGAGTTTCTTACGAGGCCCATCTTTGTGCTCTCATCTGGAGTATTATTGTCAGCATTGCCTTTACTTTCAAAAGAAGAGTAGAATTTGAAATCAAACATAATTCTAAAAATCAAGGTTCCATGGGGCAAGTATTTTCAGATGGTGTGTTAGCATTAGGACTTTGGACAAATTGTTGCTTGTGAGAATGGGACTTAAACTTATACCATTCAAGTAAAGACAAAGGTTCTTGGCAATTCCCATTTTTTATAAAAAAAAATAATAAGATATATGGAAACAGGATGAGAAGGAAATCACACAGAAATCATACAGCATTATTATGTTCAATTAGTCCACTTGGATTTTTTTTTCTCCAAGTTTTCCACTGGTGTTAAACTGTTTAAGAGAATAATAAGGTGCTAAATAGCATCAGTAACAGATCATTAACAACTCTAAATACAGAAACAACATCAAAGACCATTCCAATTTTTCTTCTCTCATTAGTAAACTCTTCTGTTGAAAAATCCTAGTTTAAATTAAGACCAGTTTTGTTTATAAAGATTGCTAATCTTTGTAAGTATCTCTATAGTTCAGACCCATTATAAAAGAATTAGAGACCACAAAAATATGAAGACCTCTGTCTAGCTTCTTTCATTGTGCAGAATTTATTTCCCAAATTGCTTTTGGGCACTGACAACAATCTAAATGTTAAATCATTAAGAAATGCTGCTTGAACCTCTCAGCATCTTTATTTATTACAGGTTTTAATTGCAATTCAAGAAGCATTGTAAGATTGATGAAAAGGTGTAAATGGCTGAATGGTACAGTAAATGTCATTGAATTTATTTCATTGGGGGTTTTAAGGTAATTAATCTTACATGGTTAATATCCACAGAGGAGTTGAATTGGAATTGTGAACTCCAATCGAGTTTGGAGCCAGACAGGTAATGGAAGATGCAAAGATTTGGGAATCCAAAGGCCAATTAGTTATGAAAATCACAATTTATCAAAAGTATTTCATTTGTTCCTAAAGCAACAAAGCCTAGTGGAACCCTTTGTTATAAATTTTTTTTCTCCTCTTTTTATTCTGTGAATTTCTGGTGTTAGCGTATACTTAAATGTGCCTAAAATAATCATAAAGGAAAACATGACAGCATAACACAATAAGAAATGCCTGTGAGAGCAACACAGGAAGTAACAGAGTTAACAATTTCTGTCCTGATAAGAGAAGTGGTAGGAAAAAAATGTTCTGTACTATACATATAGTCATTATAAACCACCAGATTATACCAATCTCTCCTCTGCTTATTGCTCACATCTATTACTTAGTAACTTCTCAATTTATCGATGCCTTTGGCCCTTACTCCATGATTTTTCCCTCTTTTACTCATACTCATACTAGTTTTTTTTTTTTAACATTAATATAGTACATCCCTGACTTCTCAATTTCTGGATATCCTTGCCGTCATCTCAAGTACTTACTTCCTTCAGTAAACTAGCCCTTGCCACCACCACCAACTGCACCATTTCTGAAACCTCTGTTCCAAGAACTCAACATCTCATTCTCCAATCATTTTCTACCTGTTTATTCACTGTATTAATCTGACTAAACACACACACACACACACACACACACACACACATACAAACACACACACACACAGAGTTAGCCTTAGCCTTATTAGACTCTCCAATCCATTGATTCCACCATTTTTTTTCACCAGTAAGAATTTTAAATGTCAGGAGTTGGAAGAGTAATGAAGTTCAGGCTTATGGACTCATTGTAAGTTATAAATTCTAGAAAATAACAAGTTAAATGACAAAAGAGGAGAGAAGGAAGGAGAATATCAAAAATACATGTTACTTAATTGCATTCTAGGGAATAGCAATCACTGTTACTTCTGAAAGCATCTGAACAACATCAAAGAAAGTCTGATCATATAAGTCTCATTAGAAAGAGAAAACTACTTTCAAATACAATCTTGGAAGATGTGAAAGAAAAAATAAGGCAGATATGATTTTATTAATAAAAATAAAATAAGCAGAATTAATAAAATATGTGGAGCTTACCTCAATTTCAGTTTCATACTAAGATATAGGGGCAGTTTAGCTATCAATATTATCCTACTACAATCTGTTCTGATAAGCAAAAGAGTAATTTTTGCAATTATGGCCACTTATATCTACTTTTTAAATTATCACCCAACAGTAAGACTCACAATCCTTTGAATATCTGTCAGACAAAATTAACAACTCTTTGGCTCAATCCACATTGTTAAATAGTTTGAAACTATTCTCATCATTTGGGGTGGAACAGCAGTTAATTGTGCTAATGGGAAGCAAGAAGTGATGAATAATGAAAGAAGTCATTGGTCGTCCTAAGTGCTAATTCTTAGGGATGTAAATCTAGGCTCATTACAAATATTTTAGACAGATTAAGGCACACTGATGAGCATTTAGTGGTATCAAGTCATAGAATGCAATGTTTGGGAACCTCTGTATTTAAATTATGAAGCTGTGCCATGAGACACGCACTAAATCTAATGAAGCTCTAGTTTGGATAGTCTTATATTTTATAGTTCACTGCCTTGGCTCTGGGATTCCTTGCCATAGTGACTGGGTCACATTAATGACAAGCTAACATTAATGACAGGACAAAGACTATTATTATCACTCTGCAAGATAAAATTTTAATGGATTGTTGAAGAGAAATCAGAGCATAGGAGAACTAATGGCAAGCTAAAGGGAATTTAAACATCATCTTTTTAATAAAATCAGTTGGTCTCTTTCTTTATAGTCTTGCCTTTTGTGCAAATTAAAAATGTCCATCTGGAAGATCAAGAATTATTGAGAGCAAATGTAGGCATATTAATGATTTTCTAGCCTCTATCGTAGAGAACTTAGACCAAGCACACTTACGGATGTTTCTCTCTTGACCCTGAAATATAGATTAGTTAATACAACCTTCTGCATGTTAGAAAGCTAACGGATGGTCAATAGTTCATTGAGAAGCTCCAAGTCATAATCTTGAAGGTGTATTCTTGTTGAAGTAGAACACTTCCCTAGGGCTTTCTGACCTATAAATAAATTGAATTTAAGCAGATCAAGCACTGCATTTGTAGGAAATGGCAAGAGCATTAGAAATACAAATTTTGCCCTCTACGAACTCATGTCATCAAAAATAAAAGGGTAAAATAAAAGTAGGTAAGAGATTTAGAAAGAAAATTTTGATATCTGTATTGAACAAATAAAACAAATATACTTTCTAAAAGAAACAAAATATTGCCCCTTTATTGCATCTACTTCAACATTATTTAGTGACGTTTACCAAATGTGCATTCATTTTAAATTTTTTCTGTGTGTAAGAAATGAAAAAGAGTTTTAAACAAGCATGGTAGAAAGCTTCTAACATGGCCTCTAATGATCCCCATCTCCTTGTATTCACAGACTTATGTAATCCCTTCCTACTAAATAAGCTAGACTTAGTAATTCTCTTCTAATGAATAAGATGTAGCAAAGTGATAGGATGTCACTTCCAAGGAGAAGTTAAAAAATGATGGTGGCTTCCATTTTGCATGCCTCTCTTGCTCTCTTGCTTATTTGCTTACATGGAAGTTAGTTGTCATATTATAAGCTCATCTATGCGGAGACCCATGTGTCAAGGGCCTTCAGAAACCCTTCAGCCAACAGCAATCAAGGATTAGAGGTCCACAGCCAAACAATCCCATATGAGGAACTAAATCCTGCTAATAAGCATAACTTAAAAATAGATTCTTAAATGAGCTTAAAAATAGATTCTCCCTCAGCCAATCCTTCTGATGAGAGCACAGCACCAGTCAACACCTGGATTGTAGCCTTATGGGCCCCTGAACCAGAAGCACCCAGCTAATCCATACCCAGATTTCTAACACACAGAAACTATGAAATATTAATTATTTGTTGTTTTAAGCCTTTAAATTCGGGGTAATTTGTTACACAGCAACAAATAACCAATAGAACAAAAAAATCTACTTGTAAGAGATTGTCATTTGGCCCAAGATTTAAAATTTGATTTCAGCTGCATGTTAAACTAAATCTAACTGTTTAAAATTAAATGAGATATGTTTTCCAATTTCCCTGAAAATAACATTAGAAAATGAGTACACATAAAAATATTCCTCTTTAGTTAGTTAAGATCTACTATAGACTACTTCATAATAGTTTTATAACAACATAAGAAATCATATCCTCATAGCATTAAATGACATCTTTAATCAGATCTGACAAGATTACTTGAAGCTCAATGATGTCTCTGAAAAGCAAGTAAAGATCCTTGCAGTTTTTTTTTAAATATTGCTTTGATTTTAATTTGTAAATCTGTTAAACTCACTATTTTTATTATTGCGATATAGTATTTTGTAATACTTTGCAAAGACATAGTTAGCATTTATGCAGCCATCTATTTTATAAACATGAAAACTACATCAAATATATATTTAAGCTCTTTAGAATAGATTTTTTTAGAGGTTAAAAAGTAATGATTCTTAGACTAATGCCTTACTTTTAAGTTCACATCTATTACCCAGTGCTAGAACTTTCACATTCACAAATAATGAGGTTGATTCAGTAGATTGTAATTATGATACCTTAACATGTGATTTTTAAAATTACATACTACTATATTTTTGTGTAAAAATCCAATTCATGTTAACATTTCTGGAAACCTGAAAACTGTAAGCCATTTAATTTTACATAATCATATTAAAAGTGGCAATTTCCTGAAAGCAAAAAGGAAAATGTTTCCATCAAATAAAGATGAGGCACAGAGATATTCTATAACTTTTTCCCAAATGATGAAGAACTGACAATAAGGAACACCAAAAAGAATACAGCTAACAGAAGATGGCATGTTTTAGAAGCAAAAAGCAGAGAATCAAAATATATATTTAGAAAATCTTTAGATAAAATTACGTCCTAACAGTTTTATATATTTCAAATATTTCAAAGTATACTGCCATTACTCTATGTAGGAAGTGTAATTGGTAAGAGCTGTGCCCCATATCTGCATAAGAGAAGATATGTTTCACATGTTTGTTATTCCCATTTGGAAGTATCAGTTTGGGGAGCAATTGAGAAGTAGAGTGACCTAAACAAGCTGATAATCTTGAGCCTTTACATGGTTGACAGGATGTCACTACTTCATGTGAGTGCATCCAATTGCTATATGACAGCTCATAATGCAGTGAAATGGTTCAACTAATTCAAGGGATAAACTGAGTTACTCCAAGAAAAATTAAAAGGTACAAGCACTGGACCACATCCAATGGTGATATCTCTTATGACATAAAAGATAAAAGAATATACAATAATATTATGTATTTATTACAAATGGCTCACAGTGCTAAATAGTAAGAAAATCACTAGTTCTTAAAAATATTTCTCAGGAATATGTAGGTGTCTATCTCCTTAATTAGTACATTTTGATTTAGTCTTCCAAAGGCAAACTATGATGCTTTTTAATAAAACATCTTTTGCATCTGCTGCCAAAAGCAGAGTACTAAGTTAGAAAAATGTCTTAAAGTTCAGATAAATAAAAACTGAAAATTATAAGGAAAAGATAACGTAGCTTATATAAATCCTAATAGATTTACATCAGTCAAAGTGTGATCCTGGAGTTCCTGGAGGCCCCAAGACTGTTTTAGAGAACCTGTGAGGTTAATAATTAAAATGAAGATAAATAAAAAACACATATTTCTTATTTTTAATCACTCACAAGTGTAGTAGACTGTATATGTAAAAATGCTAAGAATATACTGAGGATTTTAAGTATACATACAACTAAAATGTATAACAAAAATAGCACAAAAAGTGTGAGGAAGGAATAGAGCGTATATGGTTGTAAAGTGCTTAGATTAGGTGTGAAGCAGTATGATATCATTTGAAGGTAGATTACAATTAATTAAAGATTTTTATTGTAAACCTTAGAGCAACCAATAAAACAAAATACATACAACTTTTCTGGGAGGGTGCTTGTCTTTTTGCTTTTGTTTTTTGGCCATGTTGCATAGCATGAGGGATCTTAGTTCCCCAACCAGGGATCAAACTCGTGCCCCTTGCAGTAGAGGCACGGAGTCTTAACCACTGGAGCGCCAGGAAAGTCCACAAACCACAACTTTTTAAAAGAGGTCCTTGAGAAAATATTTGAAGAGATTAGAGTTGAAAAATTCCCCAACCTGGGAAGGGAAATAATCAAGTCCAGGAAGCACAGAGTCCCATACAGGATAAACACAAGGAGAAACAAGCTGAGACACATACAGATCAAACTAACAAAATTTAAACACAAAGGAAAAATATTAAAGCAGCAAGGGAAAAGCAAAAAATAACATACAAGGGAATCCCAATAAGGTTAACAGCTGATCTTTCAACAGAAACTCTGCAGGCCAGAAGGGAGTGGCAGGATATATTTAAAGTGATGAAAGGGAAAAACCTACAACCAAGATTACTTTACCCAGCAAGGATCTCATTCAAATACAATAGAGAAATCAAAAGCTTTACAGATAAGCAAAAGTTAAGAGAATTCAGCACCACCAAAACAGCTTTACAACAAATGCTAAAGGAACTTCTCTGGGCAGGAAACACAAAAGAAGGAAAAGACCTATAGACACAAACTCAAAACAAGAAAATGGTAATAGGAACATACACATCGATAATTACCTTAAATGTAAATGGATTAAATGCTCCAACCAAAAGACACAGACTGGCTGAATGGATACAAAAACAAGACCCATATATATGCTGTCTACAGGAGAGCCACTTCAGACCTACGGACACATACAGACTGAAAGTGAGAGGATGGGAAAATATATTCCATGCAAATGCAAATCAAAAGAAAGCTGGAGTAGCAATACTCATATCAGACAAAATACACTTTAAAATAAAGACTATTATAAGAGACAAGGAAAGACACTACTTAATGACCAAGGGATCAACCCAAGAAGAAGATACACCAATTGTAAATATTTATGCACCTAACATAGGAGCAACTCAATACATAAGGCAAATGCTAACAGCCATAAAAAGGGAAACCAACAGTAACACAATAACCGTAGGGGACTTTAACACCCCACTTACACAAATGGACAGATCATCCAAACATAAAATAGATAAGGAAACACAAGCTTTAAATGACACATTAGACCAGATCGACTTAATTGATATTTATAGGACATTCCATCCAAAAGCAGCAGATTACACTTTCATCTCAAGTGCACATGGAACATTCTCCAGGACAGATCACATCTTGGGTCACAAATCAAGCCTCAGTAAATTTAAGAAACTTGAAATCATATCAAGTATCTTTTCTGACCACAGTGCTAGGAGACTAGATGTCAATTACAGGAAAAAAACTGTAAAAATTACAAACACATGGAGGCTAAACAATACACAACTAAATAAACAAGAAACACTGAAGAAATCAAGGAGGAAATTTTTTAAAAACTAGAAACAAAGACAAGGAAAACAAGAAGACACAAAAGCTATGGTATGCAGCCAAAGCAGTTCTAAGAAGGAAGTTTATAGCAATACAATCCTACCTCAAGAAACAAGAAAAATCTCACATAAACAACCTAACCTTGCACCTAAAGCAATTAAAGAAAGAACCAAAAAAACCCAAAGTTACCAGAAGGAAAGAAACCATAAAGATCAGATGAGAAATAAATGAAAAAGTAATAAAGGAAACAATAGCAAGATCAATAAAACTAAAAGCTGGTTCTTTGAAAAGATAAACAAAATAGATAAACCATTAGCCAGACTCATCAAGAAAGAGAGGGAGAGGACTCAAATCAATAAAATTAGAAATGAAAAAGATATAACAACTGACACCATAGAAATACAAAGAATCATGAGAGACTACCACAAGCAAATATATGCCAACAAAATGGACAACCTGGAAGAAATGCACAAATTCTTAGAAAAGTACAAACTTGCAAGACTGAACAGGGAGAAATAGAAAATATGAACAGACCAATCACAAGCACTGAAATTGAAACTGTGATTTAAAATCTTCCAATAAACAAAAGCACAGGACCATATGGCTTCACGGTCGAATTCTATCAAACATTTAGAGAAGAGCTAACACCCATCCTTCTCAAACTCTTCCAAAATATAGCAGAGGGAGTAACACACTCAAACTCATTCTATGAGGCCACCATCACCCTGATACCAAAACCAGACAAAGATGTCACAAAAAAAGAAAATTATAGGCCAGAATCACTGATGAACATAGATGCAAAAATCCTCAACAAAATACTAGCAAACAGAATCCAACAGCACAGTAAAAGGATCAGACACCATGATCAAGTGGGGTTTATCCCAGGAATGCCAGGATTCTTCAATATACTCAAATCAATCAATGTGATACACCATATTAACAAACTGAAGGATAAAAGCCACATGATAACCTCAACAGATGCAGAAAAAGCTTTCAACAAAATTCAACATCCATTTATGATAAAAACTCTCAAGAAAGTGGGCATAGAGGGAACCTACTTCAATATAATAAAGGCCATATATCACAAACCCACAGGCAACATCATTCTCAATGGTGAAAAACTAAAAGCATTTCCTCTAAGATCAGGAACAAGACAAGGTTGCCCGTTCTCACTGCTATCATTCAACAGAGTTTTGGAAGTTTTAGCCACGGCAATCAGAGAAGAAAAAAAAAATCAGAAAACAGGAAGTAAAACTGTCACTGTGTGCAGATGACATGATACTATACATAGAGAATCCTAAAGATGCCACCAGAAAACTACTAGAGCTAATCAATGAATTTGGTAAAGTAGCAGGATACAAAATTAATGCACAGAAATCTCCTGCATTCCTATACATTAAGAAAGAAAAATCAGAAAGGGAAATTAATGAAATGCTCCCATTTACCACTGCAGCAAAAAGAATAAAATACATTGGGATAAACCTACCTAAAGAGGCAAATGACCTGTAGGCAGAAAACTATAAGAAACTGATGAAAAGAAATCAAAGGCAGTACAAACAGATGGAAGGATATACCATGTTCTTGGATTGGAATAATCAATATTATGAATATGACTATACTACTGAAAGCAATATACAAATACAATGCAATCCGTATAAATTACCCATGGCAATTTTTACAGAACTAAAACAAAAAATTTCACAATTTTTATGGAAACACAAAAGACCCCCGAATAGCCAAAGCAATCCTGATAAAGAAAAATGGAGCTAGTGGATTCAGACTCCCTGACTTCAGACTATATTACAAAGTTACAGTAATCAAGACAGTATGGTACTGGCACTAAAACAGAAATACAGATCAATGAAACAGGATAGAAAGCCCAGAGATAAACCCATGCACATATGGTCACATTATCTTTGACAAAGGAGGCAAGAATATACAATGGAGAAAAGACAGTCTCTCCAATAAGTGGTGCTGGGAAAACTGGACAGCTACATGTAAAAGAATGAAATTAGAACACTTCCTAACACCATACACAAAAATAAACTCAAAATGGATTACAGACCTAAATGTGAAGCCAGACACTATAGAACTCTTAGAGGGAATCATAGTCAGAACCTAATGAAACTTAAAAACTTTTGCATAGCAAAGGAAACAATAAAAAAGGTGAAAAAACAACCCTCAGAATGGGAGAAAATATCTGCAAACAAAGCAACTGACAAAGGATTAATCTCCAAACTATACAAGCAGCTCATGAAGCTCAATTTCAAAAAAGCAAACAACCCTATCCAAAAATGGGTGGAAGACCTAAACAGACAATTCTCTAAAGAAAACATACAGATTGCCAACAAACACATGAAAAGATGCTCAACATTTCTAATCATTAGAGAAATGCAAATCAAAACCACAATGAGTTATCATATCACACTGGTCAGAATGGCCATCAACAAAAATCTAGAAAATAATAAATGCTGGAGAGGCTGTGGAGAAAAGGGAACCCTCTTGCACTGCTGGTGGCAATGTAAATTGATACAGCTACTATGGAGAACAGTATGGAAGTTCTTAAAAAACTAAAAATAAAACTACCATATGACCACCATATGACCCAGCAATCGCACTCCTGGGCATATACCCAGAGAAATCCATAATTCAAAAAGACACAAGCACCCCAGTGTTCACTGCAGCACTATTTACAATAGCAAGGACATGGAAGAAACCTAAGTCCATCAACAGATGAATGTATAAAGAAGATGAGGCACATGTGTACAATGGAATATTACTCAGCCATAAAAAGGAATGAAACTGAATTATCTGTAGTGAGGTGGATAGACCTAGAGTCTGTCATACAGAGTGAAGTAAATCAGAAGGAGAAAAACAAATACCATATGCTAACGCATTTATATGGAATCTAGAAAAATGGTTCTGATGCACCTAGTGGCAGGGCAGGAATAACGCATATGTAGAGAACGGACTTGAGGACACAGGAGGGGAAGGGGAGGCTGGGACGAAGTAAGCGAGTAGCATTGACATATATACACTACCAAATGTGAAACAGGTAGTTAGTGGGAAGCTGCTTCATAGCACAGGGAGATCAGCTCCATGCTCTGTGACGACCTAGAGGGGTGGGATAGAGAGGGTGGGAGGGAGGCTCAAGAGGGAGGGCATATGGGGATATATGTATACATACAGCTGATGTACTTTGTTGTACTGCAGAAACTAACACAACGTTGTAAGGCAATTATACTCCAATAAGGATGTAAAAAATAAATAAATAAATAAAAGAGGTACCAATTAAAAAAAAGCAATAGTAGGCTTAAAATGGAATCATAAGAAATATTTAAATAATTTAACATCAATCAGAAAAAAAATTTTTTTAAGGTGAGAGGGCCAAATCAAAACAGAATAGAAAGCAATTAGAATGTAGACTTTAATCCAACTATATTAATATTTATATTAAATGTAAATGATCTGAACATGACAATTAAAGAGATAGATTAGATAAAAATCAAGATTCAAGTATATGTCATCTATAAGAATCTCACTTTAAATATAAAGCAATAAATATATTAAAAGGATGAAAAGAGATATATCATGAAAATGCTAATTTAAAGAAAGCCTGAGTGGCTATATTAACATCAGAGAAAGTAAACTTCAAGAAATGAATGCTATTGGAAATAAAGGGAGACATTCTATAATGGTGAAAGTGTTATTACACCAAAAAGCCATAATAATCCTAAATGTATATGTATATAACAACAGATATTCAAAACACATAAAACAAAAGTGACAGAACTAAAAATAGAAATGGACAAGTTTACAATTATAATTGGAGACTTTAACACTCTTTCTCACTAAGAGATAAAACAAACAGAAAATAATATGAATATAGAAGGCCAGGCCAGCCTTATCAACCTAACTTTTCTAATTGATGTTTATTGACTGTTGTAGAATAATTCACATAACTACAGTAGAGTAGACAATCTTTTCAATTGCACATGGAGCATTCACCAAGATAAACCATAATCTGAGCCATAAACCAACCTATATTAAAAGAGAAGTCAGTATATTTTTCCATATAACAGACTAAAGAAGAAAAATCATACGATCATATAAAAAAGATATAGAAGAAAAAGTTGACCAAATTCAATTTACAAGCAGGATAATAATTCTCAGCAAATCCGGAATAGAAAAGAATTTTCTTAACTGTTAAAGGGCATCTACAAAGAGATCTTACTGTAACATCATACATAGTAAGAGAATGAATGCTTCCTCCTTAAATTAGGGAATAAAGCCGCTCCCACTACTCCTACTGAACTAAAGACTGGAGGCCTTAGCCAGTACAAGACAATAAAACTTTTAAAAGACATACAGAATGGGGGTGGGGGAAATAAAACTGTGTCTATTTGCAATGCAGTTATCCACATAGAAAAAATTTCAAATTAAGAAGGAATTGTGAGTAAAAACATATTCATAAAATGGAAAAAATCTAAAAATCATTGTTTATAAAATACCAGTAATCAAACGTGATACATAATTCCAGTTATTTGGTCACATTATCCTCTGTGCTCACATCACTCTTAGTGAAGTCCCTTGATGAAGATTCTATCACACTCCTTTTAGTCAAATGTAAAACTTATTGATGGCATGGATCCCACCCTTTTCATCTCATGTCCCTAATGCTAAGTACAGTACATGATAAAAGAAAAGATTTAATAAATTCTGTGACTCAGAAAATGAAAAATTAGTAGAATGGACAATTAGCTGGATTCAAAGATTACAAACAAACCTAAAGTGTGAGGCTAAAATAAACAACAGAGATAATACATTAGAAAAATCATAACTTGTAAAGCTTAATGAGAGTTTGTAACAGTTAAAAATAATACTAGGGTTCTTGCTCCATTTTGTGGTGAGAAGAAAATATTGATTAACTTTAGACTTTGAAATTCAGTATTCATGGTAATATCTCAAGAGTAGTAATAAAAATTATAAAAAGAGGGTACAAAAATTCTAATCTAGTTGAGGGAAACATATAAGAATATTAAAAAATAATGTATTCTAAAAAGAGAAAGAAAGAGGGAAGAAAAGAATCACAGACAAATGACATACATAGCATGAAATAATATGGTAAAAATAAATCCATATATATATACAACATAAATGGGCAAACTTCACCAAATAATACATAAAGATTTCCAGATAGAATATTCATGTGTTACATATTTATAGCTAGATATGCCTTTCAAGAGACAAGTGAAACATAAGAAACTAAAAAGGCTGAAAGTAAAAGGCTAGAAAAGGCAAACTAAGCAAAGAACAACCAAAAGGTAGCTGGACTATTTACACCGATATTAGTTTAATATTAGCCAACAAAATATAAAACATTATTAAAGCTATGTAAGATTTTTAAATAATGATTAAGTTCCCTTTTACAATGTGATTTTTAAATTTCTAAACATACGCAACTAATAAAATATTCTTTAAAGGTATAAGTTAAACACACAAATGAAAATTCATAAATTCACCATCATTGGCAGACCTATTTTCTCCATAAATGATAGGCCAAGCAGGAAAAACAAATTAGTGTGAATGTAGAAAATTGGGACAACATAATTAAACATTTTGATCTAATAAAAAAATACTTAACATTGCCCCTCACAGATTATAGCCTTTCTTCTCAAGCACACATGGAACACTTAAAAAATTGAACATTAGATCAAAAATTTGGTGTATTAGACCATAAGGCATATCTGAAAATTTTTCAAACAATCAGTAACATACTATCTAATTAAATCAATTAGTGAATAAATATGGGAAATTTAAAATTACACTTCTAAATATTTCATAGGTTACAGAAGATATCTGTAAAAAATGTTAAAGTGTTCTTATTGTAGAAAATAAGAAAGCCAGAAAATTAGGAGCCTGTCACCCAAGTTTAGTTGTAAGGAGAACAGAACAAATCCAAAGAAAATACTGACAACAAATAAAATGGTATAATACATTAACTAGCAAAACACAGTATAACATGTAAGATTAAAATAACTACAAATTGATTCTTTGAAATTAATAATAAAATAAGCAAACCTCTAGTGTCACTGATTAAGAAAAAGGGCAGAAAACACAAATAAATGAGAGTCAATGACTACGACCACTGCAAAGATTTTAAAACAGAATGTTCCTGTAGTCCCATATTGCACAAATGCCAAGATACTACTACCTCCAAATGTCTCAGTGGCTTAGTAGCGCTTGGAGTATTTGAATCAGGGCATAATGATTAAAGAAATTGAAGCTGTTGTTAAAATCACCAGGATATCACCAGACCCTGACTATTTTATACTTTGGAAGAAAGATTACTTCTATCCAACACAAAGTCTTCTAAATCATGGAAAGGGAGAAAATACATCTTAACTCATTTATAAAATACTTGTATAACATGTACAGCAAAACCAACAAAAACAGTATAAGAAAAATCACAAGGTGATAACAGATTAAAAATCCTTAGAAAAAGCAATAACAAACTGTATCATGCAAAGCTAAAAGAATTATATGTCATGTCTACCTTGGTTTTATCCAAGAATGAAATGTTACTTTAATATTTTTAAAATCTATTAAAGGAAATTCACCCAATTTCCAGGCTAAAGGAGAAAAACCATACTTTGATCTCACTAAAAAGAGGAAGTATGTTTAAATAAAAATTCAACACTTATTTGTGATAAAACCAAATGATTAGAAAACCAAGAACAGGAGAAAGGCAACTACTGAAAATCTTAATAAAAATCTAAATCGTTATCATCATACTTAATAATGAAATGCTAGAAACATTCTTTTCAAAATCACAAAAAGACACAACGATACCCACCACCACAAATTCTATTCAACAATGTTCTAAAGGTATTAGCCAGTACAGTGAATAAAGAAAGACAAATAAAATGTATACAGAATGAAAAGGTACAACTATGACTTTCAATATGTAAAGGAAGATATAAAAGTCTATACAGATATAAAATTAGGAGTTAATTATTAGAAGTAGTAAAGAATTTAGCAAGATTTCTATATAATATCCGTATAATGCTCTTTTCTTTATCCTAAAATACACAGGAAGTATTTTAAAATTTTGAATAAAAAATTTTAAAATACACTTAAATTTTAAATATTGCAGTATCAATCCCACAATTAGCACTGAACCAAGTAGTTCCCCCTATTCATCAGAAACTGAGATTCCGCATTGTGTTTTAAAGTTAATGTATTAGTCACTTTATTTGGCTTTTTAGGGCACTTTAAAAGAAGAAAATATGCCTTTTAGTAATCTTCCTAAATTTAAGAAAACCTACCTAGTTCTTTTATATATGTGGGATTAATTATAATTGCTCGTTATGTATAGTGAATTATCACCAGATTAATGGCTAAATTCAATCTCTTATCATAACTGTAGTTTACAATTTCGATAGAACAGTTTGCTAAAACAAATATTTTAACAAATGTAGTTGTCTATATCAGAAAACAAAAATTGAAACAAACCAAAAAAAACTGATTTCAACTTTACAAAGCAACATTTTTTGAAACCATCATACAAAATGTTCAGTATAACAGATTTAACATGGGCTTAGTTGCTCTGTGGCATGTGGGATCTTCCTGGACCAGGGCTCGAACCCATATACCCTGCATTGGCAGGCGGATTCTTAACCACTGTGCCACCAGGGAAGCCCCAGCATAGAGCTTTAGAGAGACTCAAATTTATGCTAAGAAGTAGAAAAAAGATTTGACTTACATTTTGTAATCACACCTATGTAAAAATATTTATCTACTTAACAAGATGAAAATTTCTCCAAGGTTTGGCTTCTCAAACACCTGTGTTAACAGATTCCCCTTCTAGCAAGGCTCTTCTTGTGACTGAGGCCTACTTTTGCTTCTGCTACATTTTCTATTTAAGGCTAAACTGAAACATTTGGGGTTTTCCCACACACACACTGGTGACCTTGCCAATAATAAATTATTTTCAAAGTGTATCTTTGTGTAATTAAACAAGTTAAAGTTCTTTATGAAATTATGGGATACGCTATAATCAAAAGTCCAAGTGATGTCAGCCACAAATATTTATTTTAGTTTTTTTAACAGGTTTTATTGATTTTTATCAATAATTTTTGATAGCACCTAGGTAGAATAATAAATTCTTCAATAAAGTCAGGCCTAGTTCACAATTTAAGAATTCTGCTTTCCATATCATGGCCCATGTATGCAGATTATGCAGTTGAGCCAAAATCAATTCAAAATATTTATATAAAAGACAAAAGGAAGAGAGGTCCAAACACAGCTGTGTTTTACACTCTTTGAAATTATCTGCTGAACAGGGAAACATTCTAACTTACCCTTGTTTTCATAAGACTAGTAAGACACACAATTCTACATAGATATCAGTCACCAAGGGCTTAGCTCATGCTACTGAACTCAGGGCAAACTGATTCTTATTTACAGAGTCAGTCTGAGTAAAAGCCAAAGAAAGACATTTTCTGCACAACATGTTCAAAAGTGTGAACATGGTCAAGAGAGTAATCACACTTGCTGAAATCTTTCCATTATGCAAAATATTCCATGTGAAGATATTATTTTATATTTTTATAAATAGAAGGCCATTAGTAAAAATAAACATTTATTTGTTTTAGAAGAAACAGAAGCAAATTGCCCTTATCACTGTCATCTGTAAAAGTCAAGGACTTGAAAGATGATGGGAATGTTAAAAATCCAAATAAGAAAAAAAAAGAAACAAGCTGCAAAGTCTTCTGAATAAGAAGACAGTAATTACATTGTGATTGCAATATCTTTGCTTCTTTATTTAGGTATTTATGGAGTGCTGACCATGGCCTATACCAGGTCCTTCATGTGCATTATTTGAAATCTTCACTACAAACTGGTGAGGTGGAAATTGTTATCCTCATGTTGCCGATGAATAAATTGTGCCTCCAAAAGCTTAAGTATCTTGCCAAAAATTCACATGGTTGACAGAGCCAGAATTCAAGCATGCCAGATGCCAAAGCCAGTATTAGCTCCTCTAAACTACACTCTCTCTATATCTATCATTACTATAGATGACGATGGTAACAACAACGACAACTAATCTTCAATGACCACGTGCTATATTATATATTGTGCTGCAGCTTTAAATGTAAAATTCCAAACAATTTTATTGGCCCTTTCTACAATGCCAAACAGATCACTTGGGTTTTAAAATTCTTCAAAGGCTCTAATTCCTAGAGTAGTCACCTCCAATCATTTCGGTTACACATCCTTTCCATCCTTAAACAACTTTAAAGCATACTCCCAACATGGTATATTTGTTTACTTATAAGTTAGAAACATATATATGATGAAGCATACTTTTATAAAAATTAAAGGATGATATAATTTTATATAGAAGTTCTAATATATTCTTACATACTCTGATGGAAGATATTAAGCAACCACATGCATTCCCACACATAGGAGACCAATATTTTAGATGATAAAGTCCAAACTCCTCCACATGGGAGGCCCTCTCTACATTCCAGCTAAACCAAATTACTGTAGTTCCCGAAGTACACTCAGTGGCTTCACATCTATGTTTACTGGTCACATATCTTCCTATGCCTGGAATGACTTTTTCAGCACATGACAAAAGTCCACTTATCTTTCAAGATGAAGCCACTTATATTATTTCACTTATATTTGTTTATATGTCTACCTTCTCCTACTTCACTGAGAGCTTTCTGGTGGGGTGAATTGAAACCATGTCTTGTTTGAGTCTCTAGTATCCAGTGCAGTGCTTGGCATGTAGTAAGCAATCACTTGGGAACGAATGAGTGAATAAAAGCCATCTATTCTGTTTTTCACCATGTAAATCCTATGATTTTTCTATCATGCTATATGTTCTTGAAAAATTAGTAGACTAGGAAAAGAAACAGAAAAGGAATCTAAAATTGCCTCTACGTCCATGTGCTGGTAATAGATAAATACAGCTGATGTGTGCAGAATGGAAATAGAATCAAAGAATCTAAGAATTTTACTCCTAAAAGGGACTTTATGCAATTTAGAGCTGAGGTCAACAACAGGTCAAAGGGAGATAAAGGAGTTAGACAGACGAAGAACAGAGACACTGCTGCACTGAACAAGAGAAACAATGGAAAAATACTTTGAGGTGTGTGTGTGAGAGAGAGAGAAAATGGTTTTCTTAAACCAGAAACAGAAAGCTTCATTAGGTCACCTGTGGAAATCACAAAACTAGTCATTACTATCTAGTATTACTGGATAGTATTTGCATATTCTGTTTTTTCCCCTTGTATATCTGAAACACTGTAAATGCTATATGCTGATTTCCCTCTGTCATTCATTAAACTTTCCTCATTGTTACTTTAACACTGCCTTATCAATGTGCTTTTCAGAATCACTGTAGTTTCTTGGAATTTTAAATGGATATGCAAATAAAGGTCAAGTGATTTATGATAGCACCTTTTAAAAGGCTGTCTCAAGGAAACATTCAGTGTTTTTATAATTGATTATAAAACATATTTCTAAAGGGCCTACTTGTGAAGCTATTTGTCCTTCTAGAGAAAGAACTGAATAAAAAATTGTCCAAGGCTAATATCTAGAAACTGCTTAGAAATAATCTTTTCCTTCATAATTAAAAAGCAAAATCTGTCCAGTATATCTCATCCCTATGAGGATAAACAGAGTAATTGTATTTCTCATATATGTGCAAATGGATGCATTTAAAGAAATTCTAATCTTGGTACTTTGTGAATAGCAAAAAATATTATCTTTGTAATTGCAATGTGGTATTAAAAGATTATCTATCTATTTATTGGCTCTAAAATTTATCCTATTAAATAATTTATGAAGAGTTTAAGATTTCCATTGATTGCTAAACTGAGTCAATATTTTTAATAGTATATACTAAATACAGCCTTCTTGTTGCCTAAGTAAAAGTAAATAAATTAACAAACAAATAAGGATTCAAAGCAACTTCGTTGTAAATTTTCTACATTAGTTGATAAAAACTGAAGCCTATAAAAGTTGAAATTGAATACAATACATTTCTTTGCTGCTCTTCCTACCACTAAGACAGTGCTTTGTTATTACATGAAACAGAATCTCAGTGAAATTCTTCTTTCTCTGCCTGTGATACAATCCCTACAGTAGAGTCTAAGGCACACCAGTTTATATAACTTTTAGAATTGTAACTGTTTGTTTTAAATGTTTAATTGAAATTCCAGTGAATTTCACATACACAAAAAATATATAAACCAAATCCCCATGTAGGCTATAAAATAAGAAACAGAATAATGTATTACATGAAATGCTCCAACTGTATCCAAGGTGAAGGACAGCACGGCAGAGGAAAGATTTTAAGAATGATATTGATAAACAGGGTCAATAGATTCTCATTAGTCTGTGATATATAAAGGAAAATCATTCCCCTTGGTTACATTCATAGGAAGAGTGCAAATTTAGAACAGGTAAATAGTCAACAGTCTTAGAAAACTCTTGGTCCAAAAAATAAACTAATTACGCTTCAGTCTTACAAGGTACATCAGCAGGCACCAAAGGTGTTTCCTCTGGAGCTGGCTTACACCAAACACACATTTTCTCATAGCATGTTTCCCAAGAAAGTACCTAAAACATCATATGAATTCATCTTTCATTTAAGTAACAAAGTAATAATAGTAACTAACATTTATGCAGCTGGTACTTGGTACTCTTTCAGGCATTCTCATTAATCTCCACTGTAACCTCACCACGTAGGTACTATTTTCATCTTTATTTTACAGTTGAGTTAATACAGACATAGAGGTCATATAAATTGGCCAAGTTTATAATATTAGCAATTAGAGGAGCCAAGCTTTGGCCAATAGATGCTAAATTTCTTAAAAAAAGAAATCAAAATTGGATTTCAATAATTTACTAAAGCTAGTAGATAAGGAAATATTAAAGATTTAGGCCATTCTTAGTCTTGTCCTTTAAAAAAATAAAGCTATTTTCTACACCAATTCATGCAAACACACTTTTCCTGAATCCCCACACATTCTTAATTGTTATAGTCCCTTTAAGAAGCAGTATTTTAAACACAAAGAGAAAAGACCCGATCATATGATCATACTTTGTATTATCTGATACACTTTTATCTAAAAATCAGAGCCCAGTTATATTTGAAAATATGTGTGTTAAATTTTAAGTTATACTAAATTCTTCTGGAGTGGTTCCCTATGAAAATAATCATTTTAAGAGGGAAGACATATGGGAACATATGTATATGTATAACTGATTCACTTTGTTATAAAGCAAAAACACACCATTGTAAAGCAATTATACCCCAATAAAGGTGTTAAAAAATAATAATAATAAAATGATTGATAAATGATCATAAAATGATCTGATAAAATGATAATTTATCATATACATATCCATCCCATAGTATGTAAACACAGCATTTAATTCATCAAATACAGACTCACACATACACACACAATCACATACATATCCTGTTTTTCCATTTTATTTTATCAATAGTTAATTTAACATATTTTTGACTACTACAGCTATCAGCCCAGTACATATGTCAAAAACATTTAATTCCTCTTTTCTTTCAAATCTTTTACCCCCTTAATTTGAACAACTTCTCTTTGGCTCCAAAGCTCTAGAAAGCCAATGTTAGTGGGACTCACAGAAAAAAATCACAAAATCACTTCAAAGATATCGACAGACTCACTCAAAAAAGCAAAGTAACTTTCTTTTTATATGACTCAAAGTATATTCCTACCCGGAAGTTATTGAATTTAAGAGTTTGCAAAGACTTTTTACCACTCACAGTTTTATCATGTGATGTCTTGTGCTTTCCCTAAAGAAAGCATCGCTAGTACTCTTTCCAATAAATGTGAACACCATGAAGATATTCCAGAAAGATAACATATTTGGAGGTTTTCTTTGCATTCTTCCCTCTAAGCTTCTGCATACGCCATTATCAAAAGAGTCTCTCTAAACTAACATAAGGGTAACCCTGACGTAACAATCAGAACAAATTTGTGAGCACCTAGTTGGGATTAAATCTGTAAACTATGGCCCTACCCCTACGTTAACAAAGCCAAATGAACTATCTCGAATTACCATTTCTTACCAACTTCTTGGTATACATACCTTTAAGAGTTTGTAGTATGATATTTTGTCATTTTGTTCAAGCCTTATTCCTATTTCATTGTATGTGCTCTTCTGTTCCCTGCCTCTGTTTTCTTTGTTCCTTGCCCTTTATTTCTTTGTTTGTTCTTTGCCTCTTCCTTCTCATATCTAATTTATGTCATCTTGCAATATAATATTTTTAGGAAAAAGAAGGGAAACAAATAAATGAATAAACAAGGGAAAAAAATCACCAACTGAGATAACCAACCATGAAACAAGTGGAGAAGCTTCATGCCTTCCCTTTCAGAGCCATTGAAAACTTACTGAGAACCTGGAGGCCTGAATCTGTGCAATACTTTCATATGTAGCAGTGCATTTCTACCTTTGGCTTGGAAATAATCATAGTTAAAAAGACAGTTCTCAGAACATCTCAAAAGATGACTAGAAGCACATGTTTTAGCTTGTTTTGAAATATTCACTGGAACTATTCCTGCACTGGCAATTCTTTGGGCCAGCAATTGGAAAATAATTCAATAGTATTTAACTATGCTCTTACTCAAACTTAAAAGACTAGTGTATCTAATACATAATCACTCAGAAAAGATTTAGAACTATTTCTAATCTTCCCTTTTCCAGAAGTCTTGCCTAAAAATTAAATGCCCACATTGGTGAAATCCAGTCTAAAAAAGATGGTAGCAGATATTTATTCTTTACCGGAAGAGAAAATTCAAATTAAGTTTCAAATGTACCATGATCTTTGATAATTTTAAATCAAAGCTGACTGAACATAGCCGTGCCCATCTTTGGGGATATATGTTGTCTATATTTCTAAAATATACTTCTGAAATATTGTCTAAATATTTCTAAATATACATCTTAAATAATGTCCAAAAATATTGTCTTAGTTTCTGCTAACTTAACATGACTATAGTGGAATGAGGAAGAAAAGACCATCCAACATTTGGGTCTGCTAAAGGGCAAGAGAGTGGTGACACTTCCTTTTACCAGAAACGTTAATAGGTCTTTGGATATGAAAACAGAGTCCCAAAGAAAAGTTAGGGGAATTGAGCTAAACAGGGTGAGGGAAACTAGGCTGAAGGGAAGAAACCTGGTTTTGAGCAATTTTGCAAAAGGTAAACACCAAAAGCTAGAAGGGGGCAAAAGGGGGAACAGTGGGGAAAGCACCATGGTGAAGGGGTAGTTTAAATGATCTACCAGTAAAACACAGCCAGTGAAAAATTCCCAGTAGCAAATAGACAAAGGATTTTTTAGGATAGGATAATTTGCAGAGATGCAACATAAAATTCCTTCCATTGCCCTATAATCTCAGTAAAGCCTACTGCATGTAGAAATGATTTATCAGGTGGTTTGTGCAAAATTAAGGAAAACAGATTAGGTATGGGGATAGTTCAGTGTGATGTAAACAAGGGAACAGAAATGATAATAAGAGGTCAGTATAAGTAGGAACTCAAAGTCAGAAGGAACCACAAGGCTGTAAACCCCTGGAAACCCACAGAAATTTAGAGACAGTCTGCACTGTATGCAGCATGGGCATTCATGGTTTTTGCTTAAATCTCAACCAACTGAGTGGATTCAGCTGACATCCAGTTTACAAAAAAACTGAATTACCTTTTAAACAGAGGGGATGCAAAGTTTAAAAGAAACCATGAAGATATAGTTTGAAATGTCTATGTGTTCTTTAAAGTCAGTCTTCCCTGAAGGGACAGAGTTAACTAGAAACCACTTGCTATCCTTTCCTAACCCCAAGCTTCTAGGAGAAAATTCAGCTGCTTCCAACTTGAATCAGAAAGGTTTTCTTACGAATATTATTTGAAATATTTTCACAGGTCCCACAGCATTTAAACTTTTCATTAAAGTGGGAAATGTGAGTTCTGAAGACTGGAGCCCGAGTGCCTGATTTCCAAGGCAATGCAATGCCTCAGGTTTGAGAGTCTGTTAGTTGTCAGGAACCTGGTGCTAACACATCACAGGTAATAAAGTAAATATTACATGTTGCCACAGAAAACTGATATGGGTGCCCACAAAACATAAAGGTGTCCAAAGCATGCCTTTTGCTATAGTTGTCATTGCTACTTTACTTTATTAGGATTCCAAAGAACCAGGTCAATATTAGAAAATTGGACATCAGCCTAATCATTACAATTTGTTGACAGCTTAGCTGTGCCAGAACTTGAAACTCAGTTCCTCATATTTAGTAGACAGAACAGATTTCTGTTTCCAATAAGCTCTTGACAAAAAGAATCTGTGAAGACTGCATGTTTACAGAAGTCTGTGCACTGTGAGGAGAAAAATATGAGAGTATCTGACAAATTGCAGACCCTCTGAACATGTTCTACACACTGGATTTCATTAAGCTTTCTGAATAAAGCAAGAATATGAAAAGGTACACAATTTAGGAATACTGATGAAGAATTATTCTGGCTGCAAATGTTAATTCTTTGATACTGTTTGTTTCCAATTTAATAGTTTTCTTGAAGAACTATATAAGGTGTCAACCAAAGTATGTATTATCAATGAATTTATTTACTTTATTGTAGAGATAAACTTAAATTTCTATGTTATAACTACTTACTGACCATACCTCAATGTATGGCATTATGAGACCAAATGAGAGGTGTCACACAGCTGTATATTTTTAGAAGCATTGTTATGTTTTACAACTGAGGATAAATGAATTATGTGCTAACGAAGTTCTGATAGAGTGTTGATTTAATGTTACACCACAAAAATATTTCATTCAGTATTCTCTCTTGTATTATTTGTTTTGCTTAAGCCTTTAACTCCCAGACTTATATACTTACAGAGACATCTGATGTCCTGACACATTACCATTTAGATGTAAGCAGTAACAGAAATGTCTTCTGGATTGTGCTATGTCTGCCTTATCATCATTAAACTTATTTATCCAAGCAAGTTCCACTTAGGACATGGAAGAAAATATGGGTTCCATTTCGAATGACAATCATCAGAAGCATTGACTCATTCATTTTATTCCCTTTTGGAGAGTGAAACAGGATCACATTTGTACTTTAAGAGGCCATTTAAAAAACCTTTTCTCCATTGACATTCTATCAAAATTTAATGTTTTCTAAACAGAAAGCAACATTCAAAGTGATGTTGTTCTCCAAATGGTTTGGGCTTCTTAGAACATATGATCATAAATCTGAAATTTTATAAGACTAGGTTAGTTGAAACAAGTTCAGAGATTAAAAAAAATGGGATATGGACATAGCAAACTCAAAAGGATATGAAACATATAGTAATAATCTTAAAATGAGATTCTTCCTTGCTTGGATTCTGCTAAAGGCTTCAAAGGCCAAGTACAAAATAATAAGAGTCAGTAGTTCAAACTAGATTTGCTAGACCATCTAAGCAAGACCTGAAAAGGAGATATACTAGTTTGCTTGGGCCACCATAACAAAGTACCACAGACTGGGTGGCTTAAACAATAAATAGAAACTTATTTTCTCACAATTCTAGAGGCTAGTTTCCAAGGTCAAGGTATCAGCAGGATTGGTTTCTTCTGAGGTCACTCTCTTCAACTTGCAGATTGCCATCTTCTACCTTATCTTCACACTGTCTTCCCTCTGTACATGTCTGTGTCCAAATTTCTTCTTCTTACAAGGACATCAGTTTTGTTGGGTTAAGGTCCACCCTAATGACCTCATTTTACATCTTTAAAGACCCTATATCCAAATACAGTCACATTCTAAGGTACTTGGTGGGGGGGGCGGGGGGGGGCGGGGCTTTAGAACTTCAACATATGAATTTGGGGAGGATAATACAAGTCAGCCTATGAAAAGAAATAATCAAAAGCTTGCGACCTGAAGCTCAACAGAACTTCAATGATATAAAACAATTGAGCCTGATGAGCCAAAAGAGAAGCTTTTACCAGAGAAAATGATTGGGGTTCTGTGGCATTTTCCTATCCATCTCACGCAGGAGGAAAGATAGATACTTCACCCTCACTCCATGTCAAGTGAAAAGGCCTGTAAAAGAACTATTTATACAGCTCACATATATTTCACGAAACGTGGAATACTCGTGAAACGCAGAAGACCAGGTTTTGCCCTATGCCTGGGAAATGTAATGTAAAAGAGAGAGAGCTAATGTGAAGGTTAATTTTATGTGTCAACTTGACTGAGCCACAGGCTGCCCAGATATTTGGTCAAACATTATTCTAAGTGTATTTGTGAGAGTGTTTTGAAATAAAATTACCATTTGAACAGGTAGAATGAGTAAAGCAGATTGCTCTCCCTAATATGGGTGGCCTTCATCCAATCACTTGAAGGCTGCACAAAACACAAAACAAAACAAAAAAATGGCAGATCTTCCTGTGAGTAAGAGAGACCTCCCCCTGCCTGATGTCTTGAACAAGGACATTGTTTTATTTTTTTTTCCTGCCTTCAGACTCAAACTGAAACTTTGGCTCTTCATGGGTCTTGAGGCTGCTGGCTTTCAGACTGGAACTGTCACCATCAGCTCTCCTGGGTCTGCAGCTTGCTGACTACAGATCTTGGGACTTCTCAGCCTGCATAATGATATGAGACAATTCCTTATAATAAACCTATATATCTATAGATCTACATATCTACAGCTTTATCTCTCTATATACCTATCTATATAATACATTTATTATAAGAAATATATAGACATCCTGTTGGTTGTGTTTCTCTGGAGAACTCTGACTAATATAGCTAAAACTGTCAAGAGATGACCACACTGGAAACGAGTTGTATTTCCACTGATTAGATGGAGTGGAGGAGGGTTTTCCATGGCCCAGATGTGATCACGTAAGTGGACGCTGCCTTTAGGGTCACCACTTCAAAGAGACTCTGTCAAAGAGACTCCTCAGCTAAGAGGCACTGGACGTATACTATTGGAGGGGAAAGCTGAGGGGGTGTCATATAGCTCCCAACAGAAAAGAGGTATTGCTTGATACAAAGCAGGCTGCAGACTTTGAAATTTCAAAGAAAATCACCACAACGTCTCAAGAGAGAAAGACTTGGTATTGAACTTGAGCACACAAATGCCAGATCAAAATTACATTTGTTGGAGAATAAGAAGACAGATGAAGGTGGTCAAAAGGTACAACTTCCTGTTAGACATTAGCTGTCACAACAGAAAATTGGAGGCATTATCCTGGATGATCTCTAAGATTTTCATTTTTGGTTAAAATATTTTTCTTACTAAGATTCTAAAGCCCAAAATATATCATCATTTTTCCTTCCAGTTTTATATATCATCTTTCAGATTCACTGTGATCAATTTCATGTTGCCAGTTTCCTAGACAAATTAATGAAGAAACAGTGCCAGATTTCCGCCTAATCATTTAAGCTTGACACTCTGTGCTAAGGACATTTCTGATATAACTATACATGCAATACTGAAAATCAGAATAGTTAGTGGGTATGGTCTTTGTTTTACGTGATGTTGTTTAGAGATTCCTATGAGCAACAGACTTGAAAGGGTAACTCAAATATAAACACTTTTGCCTATATAATAAAGTGGAAATTCCATAGCATGCATTCAAAGCCATGAGCAATTTGAACTTAACCTCTCTTGCCATCTTCATCTCATTCCACTCCTTAAACTCCAGTCACCTCCAGACTACTTGCCTTGTATTATACTTATTTTTCTTCCCTATCCATCTGGTAAACTGTTTTACATCCTCAAAATTCTCCAGAAGTCTTAACATCCGTCAACACACTCCTTTGTGAAAGTTTCCCAAGTCCCTCAAAGTGTCACAAATTTTCAACTGTAGCACTTTTTCTACAGTTTTATTATAAGATTTAACATGTAATATCACAATTGATAACGTGCAACTAACTCACTGGGAAAACAATTTGACTGAGGAAGGAAGAGGAAGAAAACAAATGTGAGTTTGGTCATATGCATCCTTTCTTTTCCCCCTCCCCAAACCTAGACCCAGTGCCTGCCCTAGTGCCTATAATATAGAACAATGGGAAATCACCTCACAGTATCACTTCATAGAATTTTCTGTGGTTGTTTTAAGACCCTTGCTTTAGAGTTGATCTCAAATAGGTGAAAGGAAAAATACATAATTTTAAAACTCATTCCCTGGTTCTTTGTCAGAGGTAGAGACCAAAAATGGATGGCTCCTTGAAGAGCAGAACATATTAGTGACTATTTGGACATGTTTCAGAAGCACAGGTAGAGACATAATTGCTATGTATAAGAATGTAAAAATAGTATGAGGTGTTGAGGATTGGTAAATAGAACAGAGAAATGAGAAATCTGGGCAAAGTAGAGGGATGCAAAGAGGGAGCGGTAGTTTTGAGCCAAAAAGAAGGGAACATAGCCAGTGTGCAGACAATAGACACTTGCATCAAGAATAACAGTTGGGAACTGATGACTGGGTAAAGTAGGCCACAGTGAAGACTGTAGGAAGATGTAAGACACCTAGAAATTTACATAAATGTTATGAAAATATTCTACAATACACAGGACTGATAGAATCTCAAATTATCTTATTTGGATATTAAATAAAGGGTGATCCAGAATGCTAGAAGGCTTAGTGCTTTAATATTTTCTCAAAGCTGTTGAGCTGGAGTTGCTGTTATGGCATGGTGGCTTAAGCACACTATAACTCACCCTTCACACTGATTACAACTGAAAGCTATAGATGAAAGGCAAAATAATTACCTGAAGAATCTAGAAAAATAAAGGAAAATGGGCAGATTATGAAGGAAAGCTAAAAGTTTGAAAAGTAACCTAAGCAAGTAACTAAAACTCTATAGAAACCCCATCTTTCCAAAACCAGCAGAGTAGCCTCTGCAGGTTGGAGGGGAGGGGGGAATCATGAAGAAAAGAGAACTGGAGAAGAGAATCCACTAATTGTGAGCATGAATTGTCACAAGCCTCAGATTCACCCTTGAGCTATGCCTGTGTGGCACAGAACCAAACCAGTGTAGCAAAGGCTTTGAGAACTGGACTGAGATTTGAACCACCACCCACAGAAACAAAGAGAACTTAAGGTCTGAACCTAACCGGATTGACTGCTCCTAAAACAAACACATCAACATTCTCTAGAGGATTATAACAAGACCCAGAGCCTATAGAACTTAATATTCACAGTGTTTAGGACACCATTGAAAATTACTCAGTGTATAAAAAAATCAGGAAAATGTGGAAAATTCTCCAGGGAAAAGACTATCAGCAAATGCCAGCCCTGAGATCACTCAGAAAGAACAATGCCTGACACAGATTTTTAAAGCAGTGATTGTTACCATGCTCCCAAAATACATAAAAGGCACTGAATTCAATGAAAAGAATTCTCAGATAAATAGATCTTATAACAAAAACCCAACTGGTAATGTAAGTTAAAAATGCAGGACTTCCCTGGTGCTGCAGTGGTGGAGAGTCCACCTGCCGATGCAGGGGACATGGGTTCGTGCCCCAGTCCGGGAGGATCCCACATGCCGCGGAGCGGCTGGGCCCGTAAGCCATGGCCACTGAGCCTGCGTGTCCAGAGCCTGTGCTCCGCAACGGAAGAGGCCACAGCAGGGAGAGGCCTGCGTACCCAAAAAAAAAAAAAAAAGCAGTATCTAAAGTAAAACAACTACAAACAACAACAACAAAACACACAAAAAGCAAAACCAACCTTACTGGATGAGCTGAACAGAACGGATAAGAAAGAAATCAGTGAACTTGAAGACAGTCAATAGAAATTATTCAATCTGAAGGACAGGGAACAAATATTGGAAATAAAAATTAACAGAGCCTCAAAGACCTGTGAGAAAAATATCAAAAAGCCTAACTGAGGAAAATTGAAGTATTAGGAGAGGAGAAAGAGACTGGGCAGAAAAAAATATTTGAAGAAATCAAAACCAAAAATTTCTCAAATGTGATGAGATATAAAGCTAAGTGAACACTAAACAGAATTAAATGCAAAAAAACTACACATAGACACTTTATAACCAAACTGCTGAAGTAAAAGATAACTGAAAAAAATTTTTAAACAGCCAGAAAATGTGATACATTTTGTTATAGAGAGAATTGTGCCCTCCTAAAATTCATATATTTAAGTCCCAACGCCCAAAACCTCAGAATGTAACTGTATTTGGACATAGGGTCTTTAAAAAGGTTGTTAGGACAAAATAAGGTCATTAAGGTGGGTCTTAATCCAACATGACTGGTATCCTTAAAGGAAGAGGAAATTTGGACATAGTCACGTACAGAGGAAGACCATGTGAAGACACAGAGAGAAGATGGCCATCTACAAGCCAAGAAGAGTGGCCTCAGAAGAAGCAAACCCTGCAGACAGCCTGATCTCAAAATCTACCCTCCAGAATTGTGAGAAAATAAATCACTTTATTTAAGCCACCCGGTCTGTGGTACTTTGTTATGGTAGCCCTAGCAAACAAATATACATTTGCTCTATACATTCAACATATTTCCAATAAAAACATCCAATGTCTTTATTCCTGTCCTGCCTCTAGGTTCTTCAAAACCATTTTTTATTTTCTTTAGATTCTATATATATGTGTTAGCATACGGTATTTGGGAGGGGGAAGGGTAAGCTGGGACGAAGTGAGACACTGGCATGGACTTATATATGCTACCAAATGTAAAACAGATAGCGTGTGGGAAGCAGCCACATAGCACAGGGAGATCAGCTCAGTGCTTTGTGACCACCTAGAGGGGTGGGATAGGGAGGGTAGGAGGGAGATGCAAGAGGGAGGAGATATGGGGATATATGTATATGTATAGCTGATTCACTTTGTTATAAGGCAGAAACTAACACACCATTGTAAAGCAATTATATTCCAATAAAGACGTTTTAAAAAAAATCCAGTGAACTTTCTATTTTTGTGGAAATCAACAAGAAGATTCTAAAATTTATAGAAAAATACAAAGGATCTAGAATGGCCAAAAATAAAAGAGTAAATAAATAACAACATTTCAGGACTTAACTGAAACCAAGACTTTCTACAAAGTTATAATAATCAAGACAGTATGGTATTGAAAACAAGATAACCAAATAAATGAATAGAACAGATATTGTCTAGAAATAGACACATACATATACAGCCGATTTTTTTTTTAACAAAGAGGGCAATTCAGTGGGGAAAGGAAAGTCTTTTCAACAAATAATGTTGGAGCAACTGGATATCTATATGGAAAAAGGTGAACATTGATCCTTGCCTCATACCAAACATGAAATGTAACTCAAAATGGATTATAGACCTAAATGTAAAACTTAAACTATAAAATTCTAGAAAAAGTTGTAGGAAAAAAAATCTGCCATCTTGGGGTAGGTGAAGATATTTTAGAGAGAACTTAAAAATTCAAAACATAAAAAAAATAGATAAATTAGATTCCATCAAAATTTAAAACTTTTGGAAAACAAAAGGACGAGACACAAACTGAGAGAAAACAGTCACAACACATGTATCAGACAAAGGAATTGTAACTGGAATATACAATGAACTCTTAAACTTTAATAATAAAAAGACAAACGACGCATTTAGAAAAACAAACATGTGAAGTCACTTTAGAAAGGCGTATATATGAGCAAAAGTACATGAAAAGATGTTCAACATTATTGGTTATCACGGAAATGCAAATTAAAACCACAGTGAGATACTAGTGGTTAAAATTAATTCTTAAAAATTAAATCTACACTTCCACCTGACCCAGACATTACAGTCCTAGCTATTTAACCAAAAGATACAAACACATATGTCCACACAACACTTGCACAAAGTGTTTATAGCAGCTTTAGTTGTAACAGCTAAAAAACTAAAATCAGTATGCATGTCCATGAACAGAGGAATGGTATATGCATTCTATGGAACAGTACTCAGCAATGGAAAAATAACACGAAAAAATCTCAAAACCATTATGCTGAGTAAAATGAGTCAAACTTTTTTAAAGAGTGTATTACATTTATATAAAAGTCGAAAACTAATTTAAAGATTCAAAAAACAATTCAGTGATTTTCTGGAGCACGTGGTGGAGGACAGGATGGATTGATTGCAATGGGGCACAAGTAAACTTTAGATTGTGATGAAAACGCTCATCATCTTGTAGCTATGATATGTGTATGTATATAAATGGATCAATCTGTATACTTTAAATATACAGTGCTTTTTATACATGGTAGTTACGTTCTATATAGTTGTTGTAAATACTGAATTAGAGAATACAACTATTGCTCCTGGGGAAATAGAGTTAGGTTCCTGTGAGCCTCTCCAGTCAACAACATTTTCATCAACCAATATGTCATTTGTGTAATACACGTTCATTTGCCAAAATCCTTGTAAAATAATCCTGTCTCATCAGCACTGAAAACCTGTTCTCTCACATAACCTTCCTCTTGTGTAAAACTTAGAAGGTATTTTTAAAATTCTTCTGCAGTGGGGCTTCCCTGGTGGCGCAGTGGTTGAGAGTCCGCCTGCCGATGCAGGGGACACGGGTTTGTGCCCCGGTCCAGGAAGATCCCACATGCCGCCGAGCGGCTGGGCCCGAGAGCCATGGCCGCTGAGCCTGCGCGTCCGGAGCCTGTGCTCCGCAGCGGGAGAGGCCGCAACAGTGAGAGGCCCGCGTACCGCCAAAAAAAAAAAAAGAAAAAGAAAAACGTAGCACTTAAAATGAGACAATAAGTCTTAAAAATCAACTATAGGGCATCCCTGGTGGCGCAGTGGTTGAGAGTCCGCCTGCCGATGCGGGGGACACGGGTTCGTGCCCCGGTCCAGGAAGATCCCACATGCCGCGGAGCGGCTGCGCCCGTGAGCCATGGCCGCTGAGCCTGAGCGTCCGGGGCCTGTGCTCCACAACGGGAGAGGCCACAACAGTGAGAGGCCCGCGTACGGCCAAAAAAAAAAAAAAAAATTCTTCTGCTGTCTCCTGATTTACAAAACCTACCTCACACACCAATTTAACATTTTTCACTTGTGTTAAATTTCTAGCCCCAAGATGGAGCCGCTCCTTCCCGGGGTACCTCATCAGCAAACCGAAACTTACACAAGTTTCATTTCGCTCTTAAAGCTCCTCCGCTAGGCTAGAAACTCAGTGTAACCAGTCAGACACTCCCCAAACACCAAGCCAACTTTAGGTTCTATACTTACTTTCCTGTTCCTTGACCTATGCAAATAAGCTCCGATATGAAACCCCAACCAATTAACTGAAGCCGGCTACTTCCTTGTTTCCCGCTTGTGTAACCGCAGAACCACTCCAAATCTGGTCCCATCCTGTTTCTCACAAGACAACAGAACAAAACCGCAAGTCATGCAGCCCAAGCATGCGCGGAGGAGAAAATTTTGACCTCTAACACCGGAAACCAAAGTTTCTCCCAGCCCCGAGCCAACAGACCAGGACGTGACGGGAGCCTAAACACCGGAACCCCTTCGCAAAGCGAAGGGTCCAGCGTCCAGGAAGATCAGGTGCTGAAGCCCCTTTACCACTCCTAGATGGCCAAGTGCCAAAACCCTCCAATGGAAACCTGCTTCGCCAGCCTGTCCGCACATCAGGGCTCCTCCCCTAACTCCTAAAAGCTTGACCCAACCCCAGATAAGGGAGCGAGATATGAACCATGATTCCTGTCTCCTTGCTAGCCAACCTCGCAAGAAAAAGGTCTTTTCTCAAAAGCCAGTGCCATAGTGCTGTGGCTCCTATGCACGTAGTCCCAGTGAGCCCTTTGGTCTATAACACTTGCCTTTCTATAAAAGCTTGCAGCCCTTCCCCCTTACTTTGCAGCTCTCTGAACTCTTGAGAGGAAACTGCTGTTTCATGAAGTGTTAAATAAAGTTTGTTTGTATCACCTAAATTGTTTTCTTTAATCATTTTAACACATGATATCACCTTTTGAAACATGCAAGCCAGCCAACACTAGTCAAGGAGGGTTTAACATTTTCCTGACCTTAGGTAATATAAATGTACATTTCTTTGGCTTTTAGCCTCAGCATAATTCTGTCCGCTATGTTTTTTTTTAAATCAGTCATCATCTCATGAATACACAGATTTAGCCACTTTCCCATATTTTCCACAGCTTCACCTATAAATGTTACTTTAGCACTTTCCAAAGCAGCCTCAGATACAGATTGGCAAGTTTCCTCTTCCTTTTCTGGAGGTACCATATTGTTGATTCATTAACACTGAACTCAGAGCCTGAAGGAAGTTTATCTAAACATCTTTTCTTCATTAGGCACATCACAGCCTTCTTACACTTAGGATCACCAGATAGCACTTCAGCACTAGGCTTGGGAGACCATTTTACTTTTTTTTTTTTTTTTTTTGCGGTACGCGGGGCTCTCAGTGTCGCGGCCCCTCCCATTGCGGAGCACAGGCTCCAGACGTGCAGGCCCAGCGGCCATGGCTCACGGGCCCAGCCTTTCCACGGCATGTGGGATCCTCCCGGACCGGGGCACGAACCCGTGTCCCCCACATCGGCAGGCGGACTCCCAACCACTGCGCCACCAAGGAAGCCCTGGGAGACCATTTTAAACAGCAAAATCACCAACAAAAAGCACAGGGCTTGCCCCGGTCCGGGAGGATCCCACATGCCGCGGAGCGGCTGGGCCCGTGAGCCATGGCCGCTGAGCGCTGAGCCTGCGTGTCCAGAGCACCGCAATGGGAGAGGCCACAACAGTGAGAGCCCGCGTACCGAAAAAAAAAAAAAAAAAAAAAGCACAAAAATTGTGAACAAGATGCCACTGTATGCATCGCCAAAAAAAATCACTTGTTGACAATCTGAGAATTGAAACATGAAGGGAAGGCAAATTTTTAATGTTTTGCTGTTCTGCACATGTCTGGAGGACTGAAAAAGCATCGTGAGTATTGATTTCCGGGTTATAAATAAATTTAAGCAAGTAGGCGAATTCACAAATACGAGATGTGCAAATTAGAATCAACTGTGTGTAGTTCACTGTACTTCAATTATACTTCAAAAATGTGTGAAGAAGATTGTTGGTGCATGTTCAAATGAATGAATGAGGGAACTTAAGTAACTGCGCAGAACAGTCTTCAGTTATGCAGGTGTACAACAACTAGTCTGAGACTCTTGGGAAATAGGCAGTCATCTCTGCCCATTCCTTCTGTGTCATCTGCAGAACAAAACCGGGAACACCTGACAACTGATTGTAGCACACACTGCCAGCTTCGTGATGTTGATACTTTACTGTAGTCACATCCATGCTTCAGGAACAAAGCACGTGGAAAAAATGGAGATGATCTCAGACCATCCTCCAACACAGTTTAAACAGGAGTTCCCCTGCTCTGAAAAAGGAACCAGAACATTTTCTCCACAGAGGTTTTTTACAGGTCTACTGATTCCCAAGTTTCTAACAGCCACTGTGACCTGAAAGAAATCTGTACATTTTTCCGGTTTAAATTAGCACACTGAGGGTGTCACTGTAAGGACTTTTGTGCAGACAATTTAGAGACTACAGCTCACTCAGTTCTAAATCATGTCTCTTTCCAAGTTTAGTTAGCATATACAACACCAAGTAACTTAAAAAAAAAAAAATCTACGGTCTCCCAACAAACAGCCAATATTGTCATTATTTCTTAAATGTGTCACTGACCTACTGTTGCTAAGCTACTCATTTTAACATTTTTTCTCCACATTTTGTTTTAAATTATTCCTCATCACTCTTATTCATAGATCATATTTGTCTAAATATAAACTCCTTTGTCTGTGTTTAGTTGTTTTCACCTAACAGTTGTTTTAGTTGTTGCTGTTGTTTTTTAACATCTTTATTGGAGTATAATTGTATTACAATGGTGTGTTAGTTTCTGCTGTATAACAAACTGAATCAGCTATACATATACATATATCCCCATATCTCCTCCCTCTTGCATCTCCCTCCCACCCTCCCTATCCCACCCCTCTAGTTGGACATAAAGCACTGAGCTGATCCACCTGTGCTATGTGGCTGCTTCCCACTAGCTATCTATTTTACATTTGGTAGTGTATATATGTCCATTTTAATGTATTTAAAATACTTCAACTTTTACTCCTGAGGATTTACAGTTCAGAAAAAAAAATAACACACCTCACAAATAGGCAGGATATTTAATATACTTTTTTTAAAACCTGAATGTCTTGGCCTCTGTGCTGCTGTCTTTTTGACAATTTTTTCTCTGTTTCTGCCTCTCTGATTGTATGGACTTCTGTCTATCATTCTCCATTCCTATCTTCCTCATTTTCTTCTCTGATTACTATCATTCTGTGTCATTGTTCATCTCTGCAGTTCTTTTTCTTAACCTGTCTTTCAGTTTTTATCACTTCCTATAGAAGATTCTTTTCTTTCTATTTTCTCTTTTTCATTCTGCTGTCATGGGGGACAGCACAGTGCAGAGGTTAAGAGTTTGGTCTCTGGAGCCAGACTTCTCAGGTCTCAATACTGGCTTTGCCACTTATTAGCGATAACAAGTAAATAACCTAAACTTTCTGGGATTCAGTTTTCTCATGTGTAAAATGGGGATAACAAAATCATCCTCATATAGTTTGTACTAGCTTTACATGATTCATCCTGGAAAATCACTTTTGAAAATGTCTACAGCACAGTTATTACTACTGCTGTTTGGTAAGTAAATTAAATAGTAATGTAATTTATTATCAGAAATATTATATTGACATGGAGACAATGATATTGAATTAAGTGGAAACAATGACAGAAATGGGGGGGATGAAAAGGAAAGATTTGGGGCAGGACAATATTAGGGACTACGGATGAAAACACCTTACATAGAACTGGAGTCTTTCTGGTCTTTCTGGTTATTATCAGTGCATTTAAGAGTGAGGAACAGCCTATACTCTTACAAGAAATGGTAATCAATTATTCACTGGTTTCATTTTGTACTATATCAATTTACCCAAGCTGAAACAGTGTTTTCCAGAATTCTTTTCCCTGTGTGGTTGGCCACAAGTGAAATTTGCAAGAGACTCAGAACGTGGAAAGGAAGCAACAGGCACTGTCTTCTGAAGGTCAGTGTAAGGTGCCAGGGGTCACTGTAGCTCCCACACTTCGCACCAGACAAAGTTAAACAGCCACAGAAGAATTTGTTCAAGAATATTGCAATAGGAGAGAAGACTGAACTCAACTCTACTGAAACGCAAGGTGGGATTGTGTTTAGGGGCCAGGGTGAGCTAGTGGAAAAGTACTGGAGGCTGCTGTGGGGGAGACGGATCAATGGGATGTGCACAGCATATTGAGTTATTCCTGAGCTTGCAAATATTTTTCTCTGTGACTAGGCCATCTGTCTGCTCATTGGTGCCCATGAAAGTCAGGCTCCTACCTTCCCACAAAGTCTGGGAGATACAGGTGCTATCTGCTTTGATGTTCACATGTCAGATGGTCCCCAGGTTTTTGAGAAAGTCACTTCCAGGGTGGTGAAACTGACAAGAGGTTGGAATGTTTCTAAGGAGCAGAGAAAGAGTTTACAATTCCAAGTTTCCTAAGGTAAAGTGATCTGAGAAAGAGGAGGTCAGGGATCTACAGTTAGGAAGAAACCTGTCTAAAGTTTGGTCAAGCTGAGGGGAAATGTTTTTTTTTTTTTTTTGCAGTACGCGGGACTCTCACCGTCGTGGCCTCTCCCATTGTGGAGCACAGGCTCCGGACGCACAGGCTCAGCAGTCATGGCTCACGGGCCCAGCCGCTCAGTGGCATGTAGGATCCTCCCGGACCAGGGCACGAACCCGTGTCCCTTGTATCGGCAGGCAGACTTTCAACCACTGTGCCACCAGGGAAGCCCATGCTGAGGGGAAATGTAAGGTCAATTTGGTCACTTCCAAATAAAGTCTCTGCTTACTAAACCTGGATTTGGTTTTATCTGGCTCTCCCTCCACTCCTGCTGCACCTCCTACTTCACCTTCTCTGGTCCTACTTCAGCAAGGTGAGCAGTCCTCTAGTAAAGAGCTTCAGCTTCTTCTGAAGGTCACTTAAGGCTAGAAGCAGTGGGGGCCAGATGTGGGTTCTCCCCACTTCACACTCAGCCCTGCTGACCTAAGAGTAACCTCAGGCCCACCTCCAGGAACAGAGACAACAGCCTTCCAGAGACTCTTCACCAGTTTCTAGAAATCGTAATGATTCAATAAATCCTTTTTTTCATTTCACTCATAGTGGTTCTGACCCTGTGACTGAATCCTACCTGATGTATTGCCTTAGCAAATAAGAATGCAACCAGGTACAACTTCTAATTTCTGCCCAAATTATGTTTTAAAAATTAATGCAACATTAATATCCCTGAAATGGTAGAAATAACTCTTTTGCACCATAAATGTATGAAAAATAAAGTCAAAATATATTATTTTCTTACAATTAAATAATTCAATTTTTTTCTATTTCTGCTTCAGCAATTCTTTTCTATAAATT
Organism: Grampus griseus; assembly: GCF_964374135.1. Taxonomy (NCBI): domain Eukaryota; kingdom Metazoa; phylum Chordata; class Mammalia; order Artiodactyla; family Delphinidae; genus Grampus; species Grampus griseus. The sequence continues at coordinate 67,326,762 of NC_138997.1, forward strand.
CTTTAGCCAATTGCTCTGTTAAGAAAAAAACAAAACTCAACCTTTCAAAAACATTTTTCCTCTTTAGTAAATGGTTTTTTTGCCCCATCATCCTGAAAGGAAATCCTCTATCTCAGTCGTCTGCCTTAAAAAGTTCCGGTAATCTGCAACTCTTGGTTACTAAGTAATTGTACTGGTTGACTCTGCCTCTGGGGCCTTCTCACTGATGTCAGTATTGGTGTCAGTATTAGCTAATCTATTGATCTGAATGCTGATTTCCATCTACCACACACACTAACTGGGGGCTAGGATTTCAATATATCTTTTTTGGAAGACACTGTTCAATCCATAACACCAGTCCCATGGAGATGCAGGACAGAGCATTCCATGCAGAGAGAACAGCAAGTACAAATCTCCTGAGTTTGGAAAGAAAGCATTATTTAAAGACCAGCATTTCAAAGCTACAATGAGATATCATCTCACACCAGTCAGAATGGCCATCATCAAAAAATCTAGAAACAATAAATGCTGGAGAGGGTGTGGAGAAAAGGGAACACTCTTGCACTGCTGGTGGGATGTGAATTGGTACAGCCACTATGGAGAGAACAGTATGGAGGTTCCTTAAAAAACTACAAATAGAACTACCATATGACCCAGCAATCCCACTACTGGGCATATACCCTGAGGAAACGATAATTCAAAAAGAGTCATGTACCAAAATGTTCATTGCAGCTCTATTTACAATAGCCCAGAGATGGAAACAACCTAAGTGTCCATCATCAGATGAATGGATAAAGAAGATGGGGCACATATATACAATGGAATGTTACTCAGCCATAAAGAGAAATGAAACTGAGCTATTTGTAATGAGGTGGATGGACCCAGAGTCTGTCATACAGAGTGAAGTAAGTCAGAAAGAGAAAGGCAAATACCGTATGCTAACACATATATATGGAATTTAAGAAAAAAAATATATCATGAAGAACATAGGGGTAAGACAGGAATAAAGCCACAGACCTACTAGAGAATGGACTTGAGGATATGGGGAGGGGGAAGGGTAAGCTGTGACAAAGCAAGAGAGAGGCATGGACATATATACACTACCAAACATAAAATAGATAGCTAGTGGGAAGCAGCCGCATAGCACAGGGAGATCAGCTTGGTGCTTTGTGACCACCTAGAGGGGTGGGATAGGGAGGGCGGAAGGGAGGCAGACGCAAGAGGGAACAGATATGGGAACATATGTATATGTATAACTGATTCACTTTGTTATAAAGCAGAAACTAACACACCATTGTAAAGCAATTATACTCCAATAAAGATGTAAAAAAAAAAAAAAGACCAGGAAACATGCTCTCATGCAACTGGAGAAGAGAGATTAAAAGAGCAGCATAGTGTGAGACTGCCCAAGGGAGAGCACATAGGGCAATACAGCCAGAGTAAGTTTTCTGCAATGGGATGTCACCCATGTGTTTCAAGAAGAAAAGTGAAATGATCTTATTTCTATTTTGAAAAGATCAGTCCAGGTAGTAGGTATTGAATAGGTTGCAAGGGGTAGGGTAATAAAAATTTAAATATAGAAAAAAACTTGTAAAACAAAAGATACTATAAATAACGAAAAGAAGACATGGTAAACAAAGTTAAAATTTAAGCAGAAGACAGGGTGAAAATATTGACAGCATATATACACAGAGTTAGTATACTGATATATATGAAAGTCATAAAATCAATGCATATAAGATGAACAATCTAGTGGAAATAAGTAAGAAATAGAAATGGGCAATTCACAGATAAAATACAAATATGGTCAATTACATATGGAAAAGGTCCAGCTTTACCAGCATTTGGGAAAACAGAAGCAATGAGTTTGAAAATTTCATTCATCAAATTAAAACAAAAAATTTTTATAATTATACAATTATATACTTAATTGTATTAATAAGGGTGAAATGAAATAGATACTATCAAGCACTACTATTGGGAATGTGACTAGATATAAGCACTTTAAAAGTAAAAATTCACTTGTTCTGTACCTACCCTACAGAATATATTCCCAAAGAGGCATGTACACTGATGTTCCCTATACTGTTATTATTTTTACATAGACTATATGTTATATACATTAAAACATATTCAAACAATAGTATATGCTTTCTATGGGTACATATCCATAGACATAGAAATACACAAAAAACATATGAAAAAATACAAACCAATTTGATTATAATAATAATCTCTGGGAGAGTAACTATGAAAATTGGTAAATCAAAGGATAATTTAGGGCTTCCCTGGTGGCGCAGTGGTTGAGAGTCCGCCTGCCGATGCAGGGGACACGGGTTCGTGCCCTGGTCCGGGAAGATCCCACATGCTGCAGAGCGGTTGGGCCCGTAAGCCATGGCCGCTGAGCCTGCGCGTCCGGAGCCTGTGCTCCGCAATGGGAGACGCCACAATAGTGAGAGGCCCGCATACCGCAAAAAAAAAAAGGGATAATTTAATCATATTTTACTGCTTGAATTTTTTAAATCAGGAAAATGCATTCCTCACAGACATTGTACAAAAGAGTAGTTAGATGTACAGACTCTGGAGACAGACTGCCTGCTTTTAAATTCCAACTCTGCCATTTACACATGTGAACTTGGGCAAGTTACTTAATTTCTTTGTTCCTCTGCTTTTTTATTTGTAAGATGAATATAACAATTGAAACTACTTATACATTATTTTGGATATATCTGATGATTGAGTTAAAATGTTACGTATATATATGTGGATATATATGTATGTGTGTGTGGATATATATATATATATATATATATATATATTATATTTGACCTCTTCTATTTTGAAAGAGGCAATGATTTGTCCTCTTCGGAATAACATTTAGTTTGAAAATGTATTTGCCTTATCCACATGCTGGTTTCTACTAGCACCACCATGTGTAGACTTTCCAAATGCTGTAAATTGGTTATTTATTAGTGGTTATAGCATATATATATATATATATATATATATATATATATATATATAGACACACACACACACACACACACACACACACACATGGAGTTTAGAACCAGCCCTAATACATGGCAATGTTAATTCTTATAACTTGTGTAATTTAAAATATTTTACAAGTTCAATATGAACCCAAAGAAAGAGATTACTGTCAATTTGGGGAAATACATGTACAGTTATAAGTACAAATCTATGATTTCTTGTTGTATTATTTCAGAGGGAGTTACCTTTTATTGTTGGAATTGTAAGAGAAACTTGAACAGAAGATGGGGAACTTTAAATCTCAGATTTAGATAAGTTTATGTGAGAAAACACGCATCAGCGAAGAAAACATATCTGGCTGGATTAAGGAGCTCACTTAAGGGTGTTGTGGGAAAAGAGCATGAAGCATGAAAGGCTTTGAGTTTGATGCTCCGGGGTTTGAACTTTTGTCTCTGTAGCAAAGAAGACTCCTTGATACTTTTTGAGCAGGAGTGTGATATAGTATGTTAGCAGTTTTAGGTTGACTTTTCTATTCTTGGTATACAGGATTGACTGTAGAGGAAACACCAGAGTAAGCAGGCCTGTCATGGCTATAGCAATAGTTTGTATGGTGATGAGGATGTGAACTAAAATGGTTAGAAAGGGAAAGAAAAGTAAGATCAACAGTACCTGTGAATCCCTTGGTTTCCAGAAATATACCACCTTACACCCAATTCGAGTTGTCAGATTCAGAAAATAACAACATAGAAAATCCAATCAAATTTGAACTTCAGATAAATAGCAAATAATTATTTAATGTAAGTATGTCCCTAATATTGCCTTTACTGTTTCCCTGAAATTCAAATTTAATTGGATACCTTATATTTTTATCTAGCACTCCTAACCCCAATAAGCATATTTTATCTTTATAATCAGATTTAATCATCCTAGACATTAGTTTAACTCCTTTGTTTGACTGTTCAATCAATGACATGAGAAGACAGGAGTGTCCACATGGCAATCACAACTTCTCTTTCAATGGGACCATGGTTATGTCTTCTAGTGAAATCATTCCACTTCATATTTAAGGCAGCAGAGCCCAAAGTCATGGGAACTGAACACAAGAAGTCTGTGAATAGGCTGTTAGTGATGGGAGGTGCCCCCATTCCCACACCACATCAGTCACTGGTTCTGAGCATACGGTGCTTCTTTTCGACCGTACCCCAACACTGCAATTTGTTATCACCCAGCCAAGACTGTTACTGGTGTCTTTAATAGGTTATTCTTCCATTAAACCTTTCTTCCATTACAATGGCTGAATTGGTACATGATAAAACTTGTAAATCATCTGTGTTAAGCCCATTTATCACTATTTTTGCTATAAAAATGTTACTTAGTCAAACACAGCAGTAAACATAGCATTTGGAGAGTCTACACGTGGTGGTGCTAGTAGAAACTAGCATGTGGATAAGGCAAATCAATTTTCAGACTAAGTGTTATTCCAAAGAGGACAAATCATTGCCTCTTTCAAAATAGGAGAGGTCAAATATAATCAATTTGCCGTCTGGGACTGGCTGGTCTCCTCAGGAAATGGTGTCATATCAGGAGCTCAGCATTAGCTTCCGCCACTGGAAAACTGGTCATTTATTAGTGGTTATAGCAGACTTGGTGAGTTGATGTGCATTTTATTTACCTAAAGCTAACCCCACTTCCTGTCATCATGGAAATTTTGTTAATGAACCCATTGAACAAACACAAAGATGGCTGAGGAAAGAGGCTGCTTGACATTTGCAGAATGGGTCATCTTGTCTACCTGAACACTGAGAGCCTCTACTGAGTGGATATCCTCTGGAGGGCATTTGTATGCAGCAGCAATACAATATCTTTACACTCTGAGAGGTCCATCCATACTTGTTTTGGCAAAAATTCTCTCATCATGATTTTTTAGGTCCCTGGCCAGTCAACCAAATTAGCCCTTGCCCCAAAATAGATATAAATCCACACCTCTGGTCATTGTTCCTTCAACATAAACTGAACATACAGATATTCAGCCCATTAGAAGTATTTCCATTCTTCCCATCCCCAAGTATTGGGTTGGCTATTTAAGTGGGATACTGACCAAGAAAGTTCTGATAATGTAGGTTATCTTTCCTTACAGGTTTCATTCAACCAACCAAGAAAACAATATGATTCATTACTAATTCCTTCACTTAAAAACTTTAAACAAAGTCCTATGATGCTCAAAACTGCCAAAAATTGTTTTTAAAGTCTATGAAAAGTGAACCCATATAAGTAAGCTCAGCCCAATCCAATGTTATGCTCTTTCCTCTTTGGTCAAATATCTGTACTATCCTTCCTCTACATATACTCTTGGAATTCACTGATATAAATGAACAAAATTTTGAAATTATTTAGGTTTGAGAATTATCTTCCCCCAGATCATTCATTCTGCTAGTCCCTCACTAGGTGTGATCAGACCCTTTGTTACAGATTTGGAATCAAGAGGCTTGGTGGAGTGTCTTAAGGAGTATTAACTTCCTCTTGAAAGTTGCTTGCCTTAGGTAAAACTATTACAGGCTATTTCTGGTGACAAGAGAGGTTCAATGAAATTTGAGCAGTCAAGGATATCTGAATATATACATACATTCCTATTTTAATACTTAAGGGTCCCACCCTTTTTCAACCAATTCCCTAACATATGAGACTTGGCTAGCCAGGTAAATTTGTGTGTGTGTGGGGGCGGGGGTTGGTAATTTTTTTTTAATATTTTTTTCTTAACATTTTTATTGGAGTATAATTGCTTTACAATGGTGTGTTAGTTTCTGCTTTATAACAAAGTGAATCAGTTATACATATACATATATCCCCATATCTCTTCCCTCTTGCGTCTCCCTTCCTCCCACCCTCCCTATCCCATCCTTCTAGCTGGTCACAAAGCACCAAGCTGATCTCCCTGTGCTATGAGACTGCTTCCCACTAGCTATCTATTTTACATTTGGTAGTGTATATATATATATCCATATACACATTACCACTCTCTCACTTTGTCCCAGCTTACCCTTCCCCCTCCCCATGTCCTCAAGTCCATTCTCTAGTAGGTCTGTGTCTTTATTCCCGTCTTGCCCCTAGGTTCTTCATGACCTTTTTTTTTTTTTTAGATTCCATATATATGTGTTAGCATATGGTATTTGTTTTTCTCTTTCTGACTTACTTCACTCTGTATGACAGACTCTAGGTCCATCCACCTCACTATACATAACTCAATTTCATTTCTTTTTATGGCTGAGTAATATTCCATTGCATATATGTGCCACTCTTCTTTATCCATTCATCTATTGATGGACACTTAGGTTGCTTCCATGTCCTTAGCCAGGTGAATTTAATTGTGCTGTAATTCTGCTTACAGCAGGATAGGTTTGAGTCAGATTATAGGTGCCATTGACCCTATGGTTATAAAAGATAAGAAATTATTTTAGGGTATTCATGAAGACTTTCTGGTTCTCTAACTGTGCCATGAGTTGACAATCTAAAGTCTCAAATTTCCCTTTTCTGTAGGTTCTCTGGTTCAGTTAAAAGCTGCTGTCCCTCCCCACTTCCTATAAGGACTATGTATTTCTTAGTGTAATTCTAGTTGCTGTAATAGAAATACCCCCAAATTCTCAGTGGCTTAAAATGATAGTGTTCTGTTTTTTTTGTTTTTCACATCTAACTCCTGTAAAGGTTTATAGTTAGAGAATATTTCATGTGCTCATCCAATTGACTCGGGCCCTTCTCTTATGTATCCCTTGGAATTCTCCAACAATTCTAATAATGCAACCAGCAGATTGGGAAAGAAAAGGCATGAAGATTTATGCAGGAGATTTCTATGGGATTTCCACGGGAGATTTCTATTCCAGGAAATAGCTTACATCACTTGGGCCCCATTCCATGAACCAGAATTTAGTCATATGGTCACAGCTAACTGCAAGGAAGACTGAAGAACTTAGTCTAGCTGTGTATCCAGGAGGAATTTGTTTTGATAACACAAACTTGCTATTACTCCCTATCCTCTTATTCTTATATAAATATCAGATAAATATTCTTTTATAAATATTACTCTTATTCTCACACATAGAACTCATTCACCCTTTCCCAAAGTCTCATTCATTCATGGATTCAGTTGAATGTCCAGAAACGGCAGATGATGCACATTTTTTGTCATCAGGTTCAGATGCATTTCCCCATGTTCCAGCAACCTAGGAACCAAACTAACATGTTATCTTCTCCCCACCCATAAAACTCTCAGTGGTGGAGCAGGAAAAGAAGACTCCAATAAAATCTGCTGTCACTGTTCCATAGAAAGTATGAAATTCTGCTGGGTAGGCATTTTGACAGCCCCACTGTAATTACACCCAAGTTAAACTTGTATGTGCTCACATATAAGGAAATTTATTTAAATTAGTTGTTATGCCAGGACTATAATTGCATAGCATCTTACATTTTCATATCACTTAATGCTATATTTTCAAGGACTATAGTGTAGCTATGCTAGAGGGTAGAAAAGGAAGAATTTGATTCATGTAAGCCAACTATCCAATGAATGTTTCAAGAACTAAGTAGGTTATTTGATCAAAGTCTTAAAAATGATGTGTTTCTTTAGAGTTTGGATGTGTCCAATTAATTTTTCTCTGTTTGTCCCTAATCTACCTCCCCCCACAACTAACGAAGAGAAAGATACCATTTATATCTATGAACTGACACAGAACCCTAGAAAAACCAGAAGGCTGATCATAGATGAAGAAAATCGTGGGAAGTAACTCAGAGGCTCTTGCTGTCCGTTTTTCATTCCCACCTAAACCTCATCTGAACTAAGCATTCAGGCCATAGACAAAACAAAAAGTCCAAATTAACTTGCACAACATTTGACAGTTTATTGAGTCCTGTAGAATAACTAGATAATTGACTCCACACATTGAAGTCTGCAAGGATGAGATATTCACTCAAATTTGTCCTTTCCAAGTTGCCTCACTGGTCAGAATTGTTCCAGATTCAGGATTATCCTATGTATTTCATGTCTGAAATGTGCTTAATTACTTCTTTCCTTGTTTCATCATTGCTATTTATTAGCCTTCATTGCACAAACTCATGTCACCTTACTGCATCTCCCATTCACATTTCTGCAGGCTTTTCTCTATCTCTTGGCATTGCTTGAATTTGCTTTGCATCTATAAATATCCTGATTATATGCTCCTAGGAGAAGTGTAACTTTGTTCAATCATATTTTATAATATGAAGCCACTTGCCATTTTCCAATGTTCTCTTTTTCAATACTTACAACTTTATTTGCTAATCACTTTACATTGTTTTACCATCTCTTCAGTCTACTTTGAATCCTTTCATCTATTCTCTGTTCATTCCCCATTCTTTTAGCTTCTCAGCTCAGTAATTGAAATTATGCATGGCAATTTTCCTTAACTATTTAATAATTTCTTCTATAAGTTGCACAAAAATCTATTTCAGACAATCATGAACTTCTACTAAATTTCTGTCATTTTGTTCTTCCCTAATCTTATTCTCTGACTGATTTTCTGTATTATCACTATTATTGTTTTTATTATCACTGATCTTTGCCACTCTTTTCAAATGAACTTGAATATTCTAACATTCTTTTCTCAATTCCCTTTCTTTCTATTTGCTATTAACTTACCAAAATGCTCATTTTGGTGTTTTGAAAGCCTAACTATGTTAAGGATAATAAAACTTTATATTAATTAACTTTAATTTTAAAGACATGCCAAACAGGGATCTTAAGTAGAACAGAATGCTAGGGGAAGGGGAAAACATTTTCAAAAGTTTGAGAAGCTAATCTTAACCCCATTGAGATTTTCCCCTGAATTAATCATTTCTAACTCATATATGTACTTTTTATTTCAAGATTATTTCCAAATGCACATGCTTCCCAATCAGATCCCTTCATTAAGACTGATACTTGCCTGTCACTCATTCTTACAAATGTAATTGTTCTACTTTTGTAATAGGGAAGAACAATCTGACTCCATATTGGATCTTTTTCATTTACATTAACCTTTGTATTCTACTGCTTTTGCTTCAAGTTAAGAATGTTGCCTAGGGGACTTCCCTAGTGGTGCAGTGGTTAAGAATCCGCCTGCCAATGCAGGGAACACAGGTTCGAGCCCTGGTCCAGGAGGATACCACATGACGCAGAGCAACTAAGTCCATACGCCACAACTACTGAGCCTGTGCTCTACAGCCCGTGAGACACAACTACTGAGCCCCTGTGCCACAACTACTAAAGCCCGTGCACCTAGAGCCCAAGCTCTGCAACAAGAGAAGCCACTGCAATGAGAAGCCCGTGCACTGCAACTAAGAGTAGCCCCTGCTCGCTGCAACTAGAGAAAGCCCATGTGGAACAACTAAGACCCAATGCAGCCAAAAATAAAAATTAAATAAATAAAATTATTTTTAAAAAAAAGATGTTGCCAATAGCCTGAAATATATGGGATAGCCTATTCTCAAGGCTCTGACCTTTAAAGGTATAATGGTTTTCCATTAACATAGAGATAAAAAGTTGCATAACAGAGAATAACATGTGTCTTGTTGGAGGTTTCTAGGAACATTGTAACCTGATCTATGTGGACAGCTGCAAGAACAAAGGATTGCAACACTAAGAAGTTTGCAACAACCAACCACACCTCCTCCCTTTTTAGTATAAAAAGTCTGAATTCTAACTTGAGTAAGATGGTCCTTTGGGACACTAGTCCACCATCTCCTCAGTCTGCTGGCTTTCCAAATAAAGTTGCTATTCCTCACCCCAACAACTCATCTCTCGATTTATTGGCCTGTCATGTGGAGAGTAGTATGAGCTTAGACTCGGTAACACTTTATCTAGAATGCAGATTCAAAACTCAGTTTTCTTCTCTGAACCATGTAAGTTACTCCTATGGATTGTTCCTTTCCATATCAACTTATTTTTTATTTTTTGTGATTTTTGACATAGACACAAATTCTTATCTTCTATTCCTTCCAGCTAGAACATGGATGCATATTTCAGTACATAGTTTCTCATCCTTCAAAGTTATCCACACAAACCTCATAAATTCTTTAAAATTTTATAACCTGTGTGTCTGTGTGTTTGTGCATGTTTAATAGCCATGGATTAAAATCAAACCTCTTTATGACTAAGTTTTTAATCATTGAGAGTAGAAGAGAGAATTGCCTGAGGAACTCAATCCTATGAAGCATATTATTAAAATTTACCATTCTAATAGTGGCACATGTAGAAAAATTGAGGATAATGCAAGTTAAATTATTCCCCACCTTTAAATTTGAATTGAAAGTATGACAAAGTTCATTGACAGCTTTCATGAAAAGAAATAGCAAATTTCATCATATCAAAGTAGACTCCTACCTGAGACATTTGACATTCAAGAGATGATAAATCTTGATACCTTCATAAATGTGGAAATGTAACTACAGCCTCCGAGCTTTTGTTCAAACTCTACTTCCAAGCAAAATTATATTTTTCCATATATCCATTTCAACTTAACTATCTTTTCAACTTATATAAAATGTGTTTTTTAGCTACTTTTTCATGAACTATAAAATGCTTGGGGCCTGAAGTCACTTCTTTCACAGGTGACAATGAGTTGAAGCCCAAAGATGACCTGAGACCCACTTGGTTAAAGTGCCTGTATCAGTGACAGGCTCCAGCATATCAGCACACAGAGTTCAAGTTTGTGCTTTCTCCAAATAATAAATTTTTGCAGGACACAAATATTTATGGTTATGGGATAATTGATGAAACCTCAAATGTTAAATCCACAAATGGCAAAGTACTATTTGAAATAATGATTCAAGCGTCTATAATGTATGTACTTTGTGCTATAATTATGTGACAAATCAAATTGCTGGAACAATATTTAGGAACTAAGAAGTAAACTTTTTCCAATTAAAATGAGAATTGGAAAATATTAAGGAAGAGGAAAATCTCTATTTTATCTTCTTTCCTGGTTTCCAAGACCATCATGAATTATTTCCTAGGACTGTACAGTATAAAACTTGAAAAACTTTAAGTAACAAATCTGAAAATGCGTCTTCTCCAACTTCCAAACTAACCTACTGACTTGAGACTTTTAGGAAAGAAAATTGAGACATAAACATTTTTAGGAATTAACCCAATTTGACACACAAAGATGAGCCATCAGATTCTGTGATTCTTGTTCAACAAAGAAGAATCATCTGTCCTCAAGCCAACTATAATATGTGATCTGCATGTAGCTTCATCCAGATTGACTATGACAGCAATGCCACTCTATCATGGTAAACACCACTCCAAGCTGCCTCATCTGTCATTGTTAACACTTCTATCAGACACTTTGAAAATTTCCATAGAAAAACATTTATTGAGATTCTAGCTCACACTAATACTGTTGGGACCTAGAAAATGGTTTCACAGTTAAACATAGCATTTCAAAGGGAAAAAGGCATTCATAAGAAATAAAAGCTCTTTCCCATCTCACCTTCATCTCTTTGTGCATCAATTCTGTGAAGCTTGGCTAAGACAGTCCTGGTATTCTTGCATAACGGATCTAAGTAAAGTTCTCCTACACTTTCTTCCAAAACTTGGCTTCTTAAATGAAGCATTATATAATACAGGCATAATGGAAGCTTTTGAAAGTAATTTGGGATTTAGGTTAAGAAAGCAAAATTAAGATTTGAAAATTACATACTCCTCATATACATTTTTAGTTACAATTTTCTGGTTATGAATCTTTATTCTGCTTTTAAAAGAAAAGCACATGTTGAAGAGAGATAAATATAAGAGAAGAATTGAGTTTTATGTGTCCTCCTACTACACTTTGAAATATAGTGTCTAGTGCAAAATTCAATGCATAAAATAATTGCACCCAAGTGCCATTATATTAATTTCAGCCCCAAGATTACTGCCTATCCTTATATCCCATTTTATTTAAATAAAGGATGAATGAAAATTCCTGGCCCCTATATTTTGGTTGGAAAAAAATGGTGAAAGTTCGAGTGACTGCTATATGAAATAATTCAACTCCCCAAGTTACTAACGCATCATTAAGGAGTGGTTTATATATGAAGCAAAATCAAATATTCTATCTTGATACTGAAGAGTTTGGTTATTCCCAAACCCATGTGAAAATTTAAATCACCGGAAAATTCCTCAAAAGTACAGATTTCATGGCTCTAACCCAAACATCCTAAGAATATACAGGAATTAGATAAAACCATTTGTGTTACCTTATAATGCTCCCCTAAATGTTTCTGATGTTTAGAACCCCTTGACTAGAAGTTATCAGACATAAATTTGAAGAGCTAATACCTATGGGTTTTCCATAGTAATAGGCATCAAGTGTTTAAATATTATTTTATGTTTAATCACCTTACTATGAACAAATAATTTGATACGTTTAAATAAAAACCATTTAATTTCTTATTCGTGATTCATGCTTGCATTAAAATCTTATTAAGGGGCTTCCCTGGTGGCGCAGTGGTTGAGAGTCCGCCTGCCGATGCAGGGGACACGGGTTCGTGCCCTGGTCCGGGAAGATCCCACATGCCGCAGAGCGGCTGGGCCCGTGAGCCATGGCCGCTGAGCCTGCGCGTCCGGGGCCTGTGCTGCGCAGCGGGAGAGGCCACAGCAGTGAGAGGCCCGCGTACCGCAAAAAAAAAAAAAAAAAAAAAAATCTTATTAAGGTGAATTTTAAATAGATCTAATCTAATAAGTAAACTATGGTCTCTAAAATGGGAGATGCAAAGCACAGGTTCAATGTTTATGAGAACATATGCTATGAACAGTAAGAATTCCAATTAAAATTGAAAATATTACTCCAAGCTAGTGTTTTTTGGAGCACTAATTCTTATTTTAATCAAATGCATCAATTTTTATAGTTTTGTAGAAAAGGGTATCGTGTTATAAATGTGTACATGTTTTTGTAGCATTTCATGGAATCTAAAGGCCTCTAAAATAGGCATTGTGCTATTACCTCCTGTATAAATTTTCAGAATATTTGAGAAGAAAGAGGTATTTCCTTTACAAATCCTAACTGTTCTGTCTGAATTTTTCTTGGCACTTATTGAGCATAATACTTGCAAGACTGTTATTTGCATTCTAGGCCCTATGTAAGAAAAACATAGTGACATATGTGTTGTTATTCATCTGTGTATCTAGGAACATGTATGGAGCACAGTCAAGAACTGTACTTTGTGCTATAGACATGGTGGTAAGCAAGTCAGAGACATCCCTGCCCTAACCAACTCATGAGGAAAATAGACATTAAATAAGAAACTATGAGTGAAGTAAATTCCACCAATTAGAAATGACAAGTGTGAGCAGGGAAGGTATCACTGCATAGTTGATGTCTATGCAGAAACCCAAAAGATGAGAAAGAGTTATCTAGTTATCTGTGCAAAGAGAGTTCAAGGCAAAAAAAAAAAAAAGCAGATGTGGTTAGAGAACAGTCCAGCCTGCTACTTTGTTGAATTGCTCTTAAGTAGTTGGTGACGATGCAAGTGATGGTGGGCTCTGAAGGCAGACAGCTGCGGTTCTAAATTTAACTCTAGGGCTTCCCTGGTGACGCAGTGGTTGAGAGTCTGCCTGCCGATGCAGGGGACATGGGTTCATGCCCCGGTCCGGGAGGATCCCACATGGCGCGGAGCGGCTGGGCCCATGAGCCATGGCCGCTGAGCCTGCACGTCCGGAGCCTGTGCTCCGCAACAGGAGAGGCCACAACAGTGAGAGGACTGCGTACCGCCAAAAAAAATAATAATAAAATAAAATAAATTTAACTCTACTACCACTACCGAGTAGGCAAAGACTCTGCCACCATGGCTTTGAGCAGGTTAACTAACCTCTAAAAATTGCCTCATGTGTTAAATGAAGTTCATAATAGAGTTGCAGTGAAGATGAAAGGCCCAAATAATAGCTAAGTAACTGTAAAAAAAATTAATTCTTGCTTAACATAGTGATATGTAACTTTATCTTATTTAATACCTAAATTCCTAACTCAATTCTTAATTCAAGAATTGGGTTCCAACTCCAGGGGACTGTTACACAGCACAGCATTGTAAGGTTCTATGGATGGGCTCCTGCAGAAAAGCTTTGTAAACACGTTATTGCTATTTAGGATTTGGCAGAGAAGAAAATTCGGTGGGGAAATTAAAAATATCAGAATCTTTTGTTTCCATGTTCAAAAATCTTGGAGAGTGTTTGTTGGAAAAGGAAAAGCTTCCTGTGAATTTTAGATGCTGGAAAAGAAAAAGCTGCCTGTGAATTTTAGAAAGTAAAGAGGGATTTAAGCAGGACAGGCAGCAGGAGAGCAAATGAAATTAACTTGGGTAAGTGACTCAGAGGGGGTTGGCAAAAATTATCTTAATTGTTCTTATGCACAGGTTATCACTGGGATAAATATTGAAATTAGATTTAAAAGTGATTGGACTATTTTATGAGCTTCAAAGGTACTTGCAGGTAACTAGCTCAAGCAATAATTTTTTAATCAAATCTCATGATGCAGGGGGTAAACTGATAATTCAGAGGTCAGAATGACATTTATGGGTGTGAGAGATTTCTGTCTCTGAAACTGGCTAAATGGACACTGCCAGAGGTAAAACTTGAGTAGAAGGATTTATTACCCAATACAGTACACAGTTCTTATGTCACTAATTAATTATTAGGGGCAAATAGAAAATCCTGATACAAGCTCAACTTTCTTAAATTAATAGTTTTCAGGAGAATCAGATGTAGATTAATTGATAGGGCATAAGATTTAACACCCCCAAAATTTTAAAAATAGAGAAATGGGTTCTCATCTGTTTTCTTCTACTCATACATTTATTCAAAGATATTTACTGGGTATCTACTCTGGGCCATCCATTGTATTAGGTATTAGGATTATGGGTTGAATTGTGTCCCCCCAAATATTCATATGCTGAAGTCCTAACCCCCAGCACCTCAGAATGTGACTTTATTTGGAAATAGTTATTATAGATGTAATTAATTATGATGAAGTCATTCTAGAGTAGGGTAGGCCCCTAACCTAACATAACTGGTATCCTTATAAAGAGGAGAAATTTGGAGGCTAGAATCCTCTCCACTTGGTCATCAGTCAGCCAAGTGTCTCCTCTCAATGAGTTCCAAAAACATTACTCCCCATTTTTCCCCTTAAAGCTAGGCTTGGTAATAGCTAGTCCTTGGTAACTGTTCCATACTAATTGTTTCTAATTCCTAGGGTTTTTATCCTTTTTTATTGTTACCCTTAACCCTACCCTCACTTTGTAAATAATCTCATCTTTATACTCTCTTAATGACGTCCTTGAGTATGTCAACAATTTTTTGCCAGAACCATGGCTGATACAAGAATTTTTCCAGGAATACCCCCAGGAAATAAACTCTAAAAGTTGAATTTCAGGATTCATGTATCACATATTTGATGAGCAGACAGATTATCTCTTTGCTAGAGGGCAACAGGACACTGGTACTTCATGGTTGCAGTGGCACCATGGTTACTCAAATTGTCACAGGTGGCATGAGATGGAGTTCAGTGCAAAGAGGCTTTGGGAGATCAATTTTCTGCAGCATTTAGTTGCTATATTGACATTGTTGATGTAAAAATTTAAGACATATTTGTTGCTTCTAAAGGACACACAAACACACACACAAATTAACTCAAAGACTGGAATTCCTTTTCAAAGTACAGAAAGCTGCTATGAAGCTTCTCTCA
This sequence comes from Grampus griseus, assembly GCF_964374135.1. Taxonomy (NCBI): domain Eukaryota; kingdom Metazoa; phylum Chordata; class Mammalia; order Artiodactyla; family Delphinidae; genus Grampus; species Grampus griseus. The sequence goes on from NC_138997.1 coordinate 67,342,460, forward strand.
CATAGCTGGAGTGCAAACATGACTGTGAATCAGATACAAAGCTTGATCGTAAGTGCTATAGAGATTCAATGGCAGTTAAATGTACAATTACTTCAGATCTCTCTGCTAAGTTTAAAGACACCAGTTAGAAAGAAGTAAAACTTTGAAAATTGGGGTGGGGATTTTTGGTCAGTGTGTCTGCTTGTCCACTTACTATGGGAAACTGGAAGGTGAGATGGATGACCTGATGTAAAATCTATGTTAGTTCATAATCAGTAGACAAAAGGTTAGTTGTTGGGCATGTATCGGAAAAAAACAAGATTGGAAAATAGGTGACAAAGGAATCTAAAAGAGAGGACTGTGGATAAACATTTCAGAATGAGCACAGAGTGTGAAAATATTCATGGGCCACATAAAGTCTCTCCAGTGAAGTGAAGGCATCACCAATCAAGTGAAAAAAGTTACCTGTTGTGTGTATATAAGTCAGCTTCTATCCTTGGCCGCTAAGTCACTTGTTTAATGGGCCCATTTACAAAGTGGCCATAGTGGCAGGGATGGAGGCTATGCACAGGCTCAATAACATGGACAACACAGACTTCCCTTCACTAAGATTAATCTGATCACATCTGTCGCTGAGTATCCAACATGTCAACAGCAGAAGTAAATGCTAGGCTCCCAATTTCCTGGGGAGCTATCAATTCACCAGGTAAAAGTTGATTACTCTGGAGCTTTCTTTCACAAAGTCCGTTCTCATAGGAATATAGTCATATTCCAAAAACAGATTTTCTGCAAAACTCTACCAATATTGCTATGCAGGGACTATCAAAATGCCTCATTCATCACCTTAGTATCATAAAAAAAATCATTTTTGCTGATGGGACACATTTTACAGTGAAAGAAATACAGCAAAGTGCTCCTCTCAATGTGTTCTCTAGTCTAATCACATTCCCCAGAGAGCAGTTGGTTGATAAAGTGGTGGATTAGCCAACAAAGGTGCAAGAATGACACTTGGTAAGTAAAGAACCCCTGTGAGTCTGTAGTGCTGTTTACAGGACGCAGAATATGCTTTAAGCCAGTAGACAATAAATAGAGCCAACTCCTCTGTAGACAGAATGCATGAGTCTGAGGAACAAGGAGTAGATGTGGGAATAGCCCTTCTTACTATTACACCTAATAGTGCACTAGAAGTGACCTCAGTGTGACTGGAACGCTGATGCTTCCAAACACTAGGGGGGAACACAGTCATGATTCCATTGAAATAGCAACTGAGACTGACTTCAGGCTATCTTGGGCTTCTCATTTTGAAGAACCAACGGGCTAAGAATGAGGTCAGAGTACTGGTTTGAATAATTAATTCAATTTCCAAGGAGAAATTTGATTGCTTCCAACCAGTGGGACAAAGAGAATTTTGAAAACCAGGCAACTCACAGTGGCACCTGTTAGCACAGCCATTCTTCTATTAATTGCCAATGGGTAATTGGGACAACATAATCTAGTCAGGGCCACTAGAGACTTGGGTTCTATAGGAGTGAAGATTTGGGTCACCCCATCAAGAAAAAAGAAAAAACAAAAAACCTCACCAACTGATGTTGGCAGGGAATAAAGGGAACATGAAATTGGTAACCAAAGAATGAAGCTGTAATTTCAACAAGCCTTGTAACCTAAGCATTATAATCAGCTACAGAAGTGGACACTATGATCCGCTATGTTTTATATTAATCTTTTTTCTCCTTTCCATCCATCCCTGATATTGATATTTTCTATGAAGGGCACTAATGCTCAATAACATTACAATTAAAATTTCTGATGAAATTCTAGCTACAATGACATCTCCCCAAGGTGATAATGTAGGTAAAAAAATTTTATGTTTCCTCTATGTTTGAGGATTCTTTTCCCTTGTACTTCAGATCTGTATATCTAGATGAAGAATGGGAATGAACGCTAATTGGAAAAAAGGGATTGACTATGCTAGATATTTTGCATTTATTTTTACCATTTTGGACCCATTCTTTGCCCTGATCTTTGTCCCAGAACTACATTACTTGGCATCTCTTGCCTTCTGGCAACTTGGTTTCAACCAATAGGAGGCCTACCAGGAGAAAACAAGTAAGAGGAAAGTTATCAGGTACTGATTTCTGCCACACCTAAGCTCCCTCCCTCCCAACCCATGATTTTGACAGTGGCTGTGTTCCCCTATGTGTGTCCACTACTATTGGGCAGTCCATTTCCCACAGCCTCAGCTATCACTGGGTTCTGATGGGTGTCACTCTCTAACCCTACACCAGCAGGATTTGGAGCAGTCATGGCTTTCCATCGTTGTGGGCCCCTGAATGCTTCACTATCCCTTTTTGCTTCTCTTAATTCTGCCACTCTCCTCATAATTAGCCCCTTGTTTTAACTCGTATCAGTTAACATTTTGAGTGTGCCTTCTGTTTTCTACTAGCACCATGACTGACTAAATTTATGGTTGATAAATGTCTTTTATGATTTCCTAATAAAAATTTAAATGTACTTGTCTAGGAATAGAAATTATCTTTTTTTTTTTAAATTAAGTTTCCACCAGACACTACTGTGAAATATGTTTGTTTGACCAGCAGTGTTGATAGAAAAGCTAAAAGGTTCTGAAGAAGATATATTCCCTGAGAACAGATGCTTTAAGGGTAGTGATATTCTCAGTATTATGTTCTATAACCAAGATACTAAATATTTGGAAAGTTGCTATATTTATACCAAACTAATTGCATTAAAAATCTATCTGCAATATGCTAAAGTAGGATGAATTGGTGAAAGTAACATAATTACAAAAGCAATAAAATGCAGTATATTGAAATAAGTAACAAGGAATCTTCTCATTTGTATCTTTAAAAGCCTATTAGACTTTTTAAACCATGATAAAAGGTATCAGTTACTTAGCCAACAGATATATTTTTGCTGTTATTGTTTTTTATGACTATGCTGCTTTAGAACAATGATGATCTATTTTATGAAGCCTGAACCATTCTGTTGAATTTTATTCTTTAAGAACCTACACAACTTATTCAAAAAACTAACTGAAATCCTGCCTGGTTTTATTTCTTTTTTTGGACAGAAAAAAGTGAAAAAGAAAGCTTCAGAATATTAAATAGAATCAATGACCACCACATATCAACTCTTATTGGCCATTGCCTTTTCCACCTACCCAATCTGTTTATTGATAAACAGAGTTTTATGATTCACATTTAACCTCCCAGTTTTGCTCTTTGGAGGCTAAACGGAATACTGTTGAAACACACTCTTTGAATTTAATAAGAAAATGATCAATTTTAATCCTATCTCAGGAGAAAGATGTGTAACGTTCAACACACCCTACAGTAAAAAGTAGGAGGCAGGTTTTTGTAGCTGTTCATTGCAATTGAGAATGCCTCCTATTTCTTCCTATATTCCAGACTGTCACTATAGCAAACTTGTCAGCTTTAGCCAACTTGTGTTTTTTATGTCTCAGCAAAGATATGCTTCAAAGAAATCTCCCTTTGAAACCTGTGATAAAAGACTACTCAAAGCAAACTGAATCCATCATCAAATAACTTGTATTTTCTTTTTTTTTAAAATGGGAAAAGAAAACAGAGCTCTTACTTGCAATACATTTTTAATAGTATTTTGAGTAGCTTTACTATTTTTTTCTGTGGGAATACATCAGATTCACACATGCTCTAAAAGAAAATTCTTCTCTCTAAATGATAGGTAGTTAATAATTGAATTTAAGTGGAATAACATGGGAGAATTAAAGTCAGTCACTCTGTATCAAGGGATCTTTCTTAGAAAAAAAAATTTCCAAGAATCAAAAATCCATAGCTATTATTTGTTTAGCATTTCTATGGCCAAGAATGACTCAAAATGCAAATTTTAGTTTCTATTGTGAAACATAGATCCTATCACCCAAATCCATTCCCCATTCCTCAATCTAATCCATTCCTACCTTTACCTATATGGTTTAATAGCATATGCAGATACATGTCATGTGCCAGTATCTGAATTGATATATGAGTGATACTGGCATTAATGCTCAGAACAAAGTAGCAAGTCCTCAAACAGTGAATGTATGAATAGATAAACAAATAACACATTATGGACTGAACTTGAAATTCAAACGCTATAAAGAATATTGATAAATCAATACTTGAAACCAATGCAGAAAAGTCCCTTTTGATTCTGAATTTGTGATTGTTTATAGAAAATTAAGTAGGGTTTGACAGTAAACAACTCATTTATTTCAGAGAAAGAATAATTTTACCATCCAATGGCTCCAAAATTTTAAATGTTTGTCTTACTTTATTGAAGAATGCAAAATCACAAACACTGCAATTGATATCAAATATGAACAAAAGTATAATAAAAATGTGTTCACAAAGAAACTAATGGAACAGATTATAAAATCCAGAAATAGACTCACACATATATGGTCACCTGATTTACAACAAAGTACCACTGTAATTCAGACTGAAAGGTCAGTCTTTTCAATAAATTGTGCTTGTCCATTAGATATCTATAAAGGAAAAAAATAAAATTGACCCTTACCTCACACCATCTACAAAAATAATTTGAGATAGATCATAATCCTAAGTGTGAAAAATAAAACAAAAACTTCTAGAAGAAAACATAAGGGAATATCTTTTTAACCCTAGACAGGCATAATTTCTTAAACAGGACACAAAACCACTAACTATAAAAGAAAAAAATGTTGAATTAAAAAGTTCTGTCATCGGGCTTCCCTGGTGGCACAATGGTTGAGAGTCCGCCTGCTGATGCAGGGGATGCGGGTTCGTGCCCTGGTCCGGGAAGATCCCACATGATGCGGAGAGGTTGGGCCCGTGAGCCATGGCCGCTGGGCCTGCGCATCCAGAGCCTGTGCTCCGCAACGGGAGAGGCCACAGCAGTGAGAGGCCCGCGTACCACAAAAAAAAAAAAAAAAAAGTTCTGTCATCAAAATTACAATAAGAGAATGAAATGGCAAGCTACAGAGAAAAGATATTCCCGATATTTAGGTACAGCAAAGGACTCGAACTCAGAATCCTACAATCTAATTTTTTAAGTGAACTAAACTTGAAAGGGAACATCACCAAAAATGAAATGAAAATGAAAAATAAGCATATGAAAAAATATTCGGCATCATTTGTCCTCACAGAAATGTAAACTGAAATAACAATGAGACATTACATCCCCACAGGAATGGTTAAAATTATACATAGATATATACTTTTTATTTTATTCACAGTACAAACACTGACCAATATCAAGTGTCAATGAGGATATGGCACAACTGGAGCACTCATACATTTCTTATGGGTTGTAAGTTGCTACATACACTTTGGAAAACAGTTTGACAGTATCTGCTATAATCACACACACAAACACACATCCTATAGCTGCAAATTTAAATATATCTCAAGAAGAAATGGGTGCTTTGACAAGGAAAAGACCTGTATAAGACTATTATGAATGTTCATAGCAGTTTTATTTACAAAAAATCAAAATCTGGAAACAATCCAAATACCCAACAACTGTAGAATGAACGAATGAAAATTGTCAACAGCAATGGCAAAAAAAAAAAACTATTGCTGCAGACAAAAATATGGATACATTTCACACCCATATAAGATTGAACCAAAGAAGCCAGAAGCAAGCATATATACTATGTTTGATTAACATGAAGTTCAAGGTAGGCAAAGCAAATCTATGACGTTAGAGATTAAAATAGCAGTTATCCTTGAGTGTATACCAACTGAGAGGAAGCATGAGGGAACATACGGGGTGTTGGAAACACTTACTTTGTTCTGGGTGCATGGGTTTGTCTCTGGCCTTTCTATCCTGCTGCATTAATCTATATTTCTGTTTTTATGCCAGTAGCATACTACCTTTATTACTGTAGCCTTGTAATATAGTCTGAAATCAGTGAGTCTTATTCCTCGAGCTCCATTATTCTTTCTCAAGATTGCTTTGGCTATTCCAGGTCTCTTTTGTTTCCATACAAATTGTATACTTTTTTGTTCTAGTTCTGTAAAAAATGCCATAGGTAATTTGACAGGGATTGCATTGAATCTGTAGACTGCTTTAGGTAGTATACTCATTTTCATAATGTTGATTCTTCCATTCCAAGAATATGGTATATCTCTCCATCTGTTTGTATAGTCTTTAATTTCTTTCATCAGTGTCATACAGTTTTCTGCATACGGGTCTTTTCTCTCCTTATGAAGGGTTATTCCTAGCTATTTTATTCTCTTTGTTGCAATGGTAAATAGGAGTGTTTCCTTAATTTCTCCTTCTGATTTTTCATCGTTAATGTATAAGAGTGCAAGAGATTTCTGTGAATTAATTTTGTATCCTGCTACTCTACCAAATTCATTGATTAGCTCTAGTAGTTTTCTGGTGGCATCTTTAGGATTTTCTATGTATAGTATCATGTCATCTGCAAACAGTGACAGTTTTACTTCTTTCCGATTTGGATTCCTTTTATTTCTATTTCTTCTCTGATTGCTGTCACTAAAACTTCCAAAAGTCTGTTGAATAATAGCAGTGAAAGTGGGAAACATTGTCTTGTTCCTGATCTTAGTGGAAATGCTTTCAGTTTTTCACCACTGAGAATGAGGTTGGCTGTGGGTTTGTCATATATGGCGTTTATGATGATGAGGTAGGTTCCCTCTATGCCCACTTTCTGGAGCGTTTTTATCATAAATTGGTGTTGAATTTTGTCAAAAGATTTTTCTGCATCTATTGAGATGATCATATGGTTTTTATTCTTCAATCTGTTAATATGGTGTATCACTGATTTGCATATATTGAAGAATCCTTGCATTCCTGGGATAAACCCCACTTGATCATGATGTATGATCCTTTTAATATGCTGTTGGATTCTGTCTGTTAGCATTTTGTTGAGGATTTTTGCATCTATGTTCATCAGTGATATTGGTCTGCAGTTTTCTTTTTTTGTGACATCTTTGTCTGCTTTAGGTATCAGCATGATGGTGGCCCCATAGAATGTGTTTGGGAGTGTTCCTCCCTCTGCTCTATTTTGGAAGAGTTTGAGAAGGATAGGTGTTAGCTCTTCTCTAAATGTTTGACAGAATTCACCTGTGAAGCCATCTGGGCCTGGACTTTTGTTTGCTGGAAGATTTTTAATCACAGTTTCAATTTCAGTGCTTGTGACTGGTTTGTTCATATTTTCTATTTCTTTCTGGTCAGTCTTTGAAGTTTGTACTTTTCTAAGAATTTGTCCATTTATTCCAGGTTGTCCATTTTATTGGCATAGAGTTGCTTGTAGTAGTCTCTCATGATCCTTTGTATTTCTGCAGTGTTAGTTGTTAGTTCTTCTTTTTCATTTCTAATTCTGGTGAACTGAGTATTCTCCCTTTTTTTCTTGATGAATCTGGCTAATGGTTTATAAATTTTGTTTATATTCTCAAAGAACCAGCTTTTAGCTTTATTGATCTTTGTTATTGTTTCCTTCATTTCTTTGTCTTCTATTTCTGATCTGATTTTTACGATTTCTTTCCTTCTGCTTTGGGTTTTTTGTTCTTCTTTCTCTAATTGCTTTAGGTGTAAGATTAGGTAGTTTATTTGAGATTTTTCCTGTTCCTTGAGGTAGGATTGTATTGCTATAAACTTCCCTCTTAGAACTGCTTTTGCTGCATCCCATAGGTTTTGGGTCACCGTGTTTTCATTGTCATTTCTTTCTAGGTATTTTTTTATTTCCTCCTCGGTTTCTTCAGTTATCTCTTGGTTATTTAGTAATGTAATGTTTAGCCTCCATGTGTTTGTATTTTTTACAGATTTTTTTCCTGAAATTGATATCTAGTCTCATAGCGTTGTGGTCAGAAAAGATACTTCATATGATTTCAACTTTCTTAAATTTACCAAGGCTTGAATTGTGATGCAAGATATGATCTGTCCTGGAGAATATTTCATGAGCACTTGAGAACAAAGTGTATTTTGTTGTTTTTGGATGGAATGTCCTATAAACATCAATTAAGTCTATCTGGTCTTACGTGTCTTTTAAATCTCAGGTTTCCTTATTTGTTTTCATTTTGGAAGATCTGTCCATTGGTGAAAGTGGTGTTTTAAAGTTCCCTACAATTACTGTATTACTGTTGATTTCCCCTTTTATGGCTGTTAGCATTTTCCTTATGTATTAAGGTGCTCCTATGTTGGGTGCATAAATATTTACAATTGTTATATTTTCTTCTTTGATTGATCCCTTGATCATTTTGTAGTGTCCTTCTTTGTCTCTTGTAATAGCCTTTACTTTAAAGTCTGTTTTGTCTGATATGAGTATTGCTACTCCAGCTTTCTTTTGATTTCCATTTGCATGGAATATCTTTTTCTATCCCCTCACTTTCAGTCTGTATGTGTCCCTAAGTCTGAAGTGGGTCTCTTGTAGACAGCATATATATGGGTCTTGTTTTTGTATCCATTCAGACAGTCTGTGTCTTTTGGTTGGAGCATTTAATCCATTTACATTTAAGGTAATTATCAATATGTATATTCCTACGACCATTTTCTTAATTGTTTTGGGTTTGTTTTTGTAGGTCTTTTCCTTCTTTTGTGTTTCCTTCCAGAGAAGTTCCTTTAGCATTTGTTGTAAAGCTGGGTTGGTGATGCTGAATTCTCTTAACTTTTGCTTCTCTGTAAAGGTTTTAATTTCTCTGTTGAATCTGAATGAGATCATTGCTGGGTAGAGTAATCCTGGTTGTAGGTTTTTCCCTTTCATCACTTTAAATATGTCCTGCCACTCCCTTCTGGCTTGCAGAGTTTCTGCTGAAAGATCAGCTGTTAACTTTATGGGGATTCCCTTGTATGTTATTTGTTGTTTTTCCCTTGCTGATTTTAATATTTTTTCTTTGAATTTAATTTTTGATAGTTTGATTAATATGTATTTAGTCATGTTTCTACTTGGATTTATCTTGATGGGACTCTCTGTGCTTCCTGGACTTGATTGACTATTTCCTTTCCCATGTTAGGGAAGTTTTCAACTATAATCTCTTCAAATATTTTCTCAGACCCTTTCTTTTTCTCTTCTTCTTCTTCTGGGACCCCTATAATTCGAATATTGGTGTGTTTAAATGTTGTCCCAGAGGTCTCTGAAACTGTCCTCAATTCTTTTCATTCTTTTTTCTAAAATCTGCTCTGTGGTAGTTATTTCCACTATTTTATCTTCCAGGTCACTTATCCATTCTTCTGCCTCAGTTATTCTGCTATGATTCCTTCTAGAGAATTTTTAATTTCATTTATTGTGTTGTTCATCATTGGTTTTTTGCTCTTTCGTTTTTCTAGGTCCTTGTTAAATGTTTCTTGTATTTTCTCCATTCTATTTCTGAGATTTTAGATCATCTTTACTATCATTACTCTGAATTCTTTTTCAGGTAGACTGCCTATTTCCTCTTCATTTGTTTGGTCTGGTGGGTTTTTACCTTGCTCCTTCATCTGATGCATATTTTTCTGTCTTCTCATTTTTTTAAACTTACTTTGTTTGGGTTCTCCTTTTCGCAGCCTGCAGGTTTGTAGTTCCCATTATTTTTGGTGTCTTCCCCCAGTGGGTGAGGTTGGTTCAAGGGGTTGTGTAGGCTTCCTGGTGTAGGGGACATGTGCCTGTGTTCTGGTGCGTGTGTAGGCTTCCTGGTGTGTAGGGGACATGTGCCTGTGTTCAAGGGGTTGTGTAGGCTTCCTGGTGTAGGGGACATTTGCCTGTGTTCTGGTGCGTGTGGCTGTATCTTGCCCTTCTGGTGGGCAGGGCCACGTCTAGTGGTGTGTTTCAGAATGTCTGTGAACTTAGTATGACTTTAGGCAGCCTCTCTGCTAATGGGTGGGTTGTGTTCCTGTTTTGCTAGTTGTTTGGCATGGTGCGTCCAGCACTGGAGCTTGCTGGCCATTGGATGGAGCTGTGTCTTAGTGTTGAGATGAAGATCTCTGCGAGAGCTCTCACCAATTGTTATTACGTGGGGCCAAGAGGTTTCTGGTAGTCCAATGTCCTGGACTTGGCTCTCCCACCTTGGACCCTCAGACCTGACACCCAGCAGGAGCCCTGAGACCCTGCCAGCCATACAATTCAGAAAAAAAAGGAAGAGAGCAAAAAACAAAAGCAAAAAAACAAAAAGAAAAAAACGAACAGACAGAACTCTTGGACAAATAGTAAAAGCAAACCTATACAGACAAAATCACACAAAGAAGCATACACATACACACTCACAGAAAGAGAAAAAAGAAAAAAATATATATATATTAAAAAAAGGAAGAGAGCAACCCAACTAATAAACAAATCTACCAGTAATAATAAGCACTAAATACTAAACTAAGATAAACATAAAACCAGAGACAAATTAGATGCAGAAAGCAAACCCCAAGTCTACAGTTGCTCCCAAAGTTCACTGCCTCAATTTTGGCAACATTCATTGTCTATTCAGGTATTCCAGAGATGCAGCATTTATCAAGTTGATTGTGGGGATTTAATCTTCTGCTCCTGAGGCTGCTGGGAGAGATTTCCCTTTCTCTTTGTTCGCACAGCTCCTGGGGTTCACCTTTGGTTTTGGCCTCACCTCTGTGTGTAGGCCGCCTCAGGAGTCTGTTCCTACCCAGACAGTTGGAGGTTGAAGAAGTGGCTGATTAGGGCTCCCTTGCTCACTCATGCTGGGTGGGAGGGGTGGGGTACAGTAGTCATAATTGGAATGTGGGGGAGCCTGAGGCAGCAAAGGCCGGAGTGACATTGCAGCAGCCTGAGGTGCACCATGTGTTCTGCCAGGGAACTTGTCCTGGCAGAGGTGGGCTGCACAGACTCCCAGTGGGGCGTGTGGATAGTGACCTGCGCTTGCCCACAGGATTCTTGGTGGCAGCGGCAGCAACCTTAGCAGTTCATGCCCATCTCTGGGGTCTGAGCTGATAGTTGTGGCTCGCACCCATCTCTAGAGCTCACTCAGGTGGTGCTCTGCCTTCTGTGAGCACAGTGGGAAGGAATCCCCTCTCCTTGCGCACCCCGAAACAATGGTCTCTTGCTTCTTCACTAGGTCCAGACTTTTTCCCAGACTCCCTCCCGGCTAGCTGTGCCGCACTAGACCCATTCTGGCTGTGTTCACGCAGCCAACCCCAGTCCTCTCCCTGGGATCCAACCTCCAAAGCCCGAGCCTCAGCTCCCAGCCCCTGTCCACCCTGGCAGGTGAGCAGACAAGCCTCTCCGGCTGGTGAGTGCTGGTTGGCACCGATCCTCTGTGCGGGAATCTCTGCTTTGCCCTCTGCACCCTGTTGCTGCGCTCTCCTCCGTGGCTACGAATCTTCCCTCCACCCACCCCCCCATCTCCACCAGTGAAGGGGCTCCCTAGTGTGTGGAAACTTTTCCTCCTTCACAGGTCCCTCCCAGAGGTGTGGATCCCATCCTTATTCTTTTGTCTCTGTTTTTTCTTTTTCCTTTTGTCCTACGGAGGTACATGGGGATTTTCTTGCCTTTTGGGAAGTCTTAGGTCTTCTGCCAGTGTTCAGTAGGTGTTCTGTAGGAATTGTTCCACATGTAGATTTTTTTGGTGTATTTGTGGGGAGGAAGGTCATCTGCATGTCTTACTCCTCTGCCATCTTGAAGGTCTCTCCCTGTGTACTACTTTCCACAGAGCTTTTTTCATACAAATATTATCCTGTTTGTTGCTTTTTGCAGTATTGTTAGGACAAGTAACCTAGATTAAAAGATCTAAAATTCACAGAGGTTGGAGCACTTGCCCAAGGTCACTTACTGACTAGTTAGTGATGTGAACAAGTTAAGAGTCAACTCCTCCCAATTTTTTGCCTCAGTTCTTCCCCCATCAATCAGGAACAACAAACATGCAGAGCTAATATTTCGCTAATGAGAATGTCATTCTGTTTTAGTTAGACTATTTGAAAGCATGTTTTTCTATTTCTGTCACTTATTAGTAATAATGATAATAGCAACACTGCCTATTTATTACGGGGGACTTGACGGAAATAAATTCCCTGCTGTTCTGGGAATCTGGATGTATGCCTGCACCATCAATAACAGCCAATCCACCATTCCATTTGTCACCCTCACAAAAGAGATTAAGCTCTTGTCATCTGAGAACAGATCTTGACATCAAGCATGCCTAGATTTTAGTCACGAAAGCCCATTCACTCTTTACTGCCCCGGGCCAGTAATCTACTTTCCTTCTCCTGCCCAAAGAATTACTTCTACAACATTACACAAGGTTAATAGTTGTCTCCTGCTCTAACAAAACCCCAAACACTTGAAATACCATTCAGAGGTGATTAAATGTCTTGCTGGAGATGATGTTTTCTCTTTCTCTTTTTCCTTTTTTTTTCTCTGGTTCCCTCCCTTCCACCTTCCCTCCCCTCTTTCTTACTGTCCTTCCTTCCTTCTTTCTTTACTTTCTTCTTTTTTTCTCTTCACAAAATTTGCAGCATTGTGTGCAAACACCAGCCATTACATCAACAGGGTTAGAACAACCACAGGGCTTTACAATGAGACCTTTCAATTATTTTGCATTTAGGTTTTTTTTAGCTTACAAAGATTTTCTTTTCTTTTCTTTTTTCTTTTCTTTTCTTTTCTCTTCTTTTCCTTTCCTCCCTCCCTCCCTCCATCTTTCTCTCTCTCTCTCTCTTTCTTTCTTTCTCAAATTAAGTGTGGAAAGCATAAAAGATTTGAAAAACAATACCCTAAACCCTAAACATACAATGCATTAAAAACATGGTGAAATTGTGCCTGCTTACACTTAAAGACTGCCTTCTAGACCAATTATTTGTGCAAACACACCAGCTAGAATTCAACCCAATAGCCAATTCTATCCTTTTATGTGTCATGTGGAAATAGTCTCTCACAAATGAGGGCGTTTGATACATTCTACTTATACTGTAAATTCTACCTGCCTTGACATAAAGTTTCCAGAGGAAAAATATCATACTCTAAAATGTAATAGTAACCAGAGATTTATGCATTAGTCAGAAGAGTAATTAAAAGAAACCAATCACTCTTTGATCCATTCCCCACCCACCCCTCTCATTTATTTATTTATTTATTTATTGTTTTTGTTTTTTTGGCCATGCTACATGGCATGTGGGATCTTAGTTCCCTGACCAGAGATTGAACCCATGCCCCCTGCAGAAGAAGCACAGAGTCCTAACCACTGGACCACCAGGAGTTCCAGCCCCCGCCCCCCGTTCTGACCCTGGTCATTTAAAATACAGCTTTGATGACATTGAGTAGATTTGCTCTAGGTCAGGGCAGCTCCTTAAAGGGCACTGCTTTTCTGGTTCCCCCAGAGAAAACCACTAACTTATGTTGTGAAATAAAAGTAATGAGTCTTAGCTCAATACATTTCACAACAGAAAACTCAAACTTTTGAGAAAAAGAAACGTATCTACAATTATCCAGAATCAGGGTTTACATGACATTCTACTACCATAGTCTCTTCAATAAAATTTTAAGGCCTCTCTGATAATATTTATTAGCATCTGAATCAGTCCATTCAGTGAATACAGTTGACCCTTGAACAACATGAGGGTTAGGGGCACCAACCCCCCACATAGTCAAAAATCCGAGTATAACTTTTGACTCCCCAAAACCTTAACTACTAATAGCCTACTGTTCACCAGAAGCCTTACCAATAACACAAACAGTCAATTAAAAGATATTTTGTATGTTATATGTATTATATACTGTATTGTTACAATAAAGTAAACTAGAGAAAATAAAATGTCATTATGAAAATCATAAGGAAGAGAAAATACATTTATAATACTGTACTGTATTATCGATACCACATCCTCTGTTTATGAGATGAATTGTCTGTTAGTACCTATATCAATATCATCTTACATGATACAAAACACTGTAGACGCTATATGTATTACTAACACTGGACATCAAAGATGAAAGGATAATATGAAAAAGAAATTTATATTTATTTATAGGTATAATGATTCATGCATTGACAACAAAAAAGCAGCAATATGATTGCTTTATGGTAGCCTAAGCCTAGTGTAATAAATATGATAGCTTTGTGGTAGCCTAGCCTGTACATTAATGAACAAATTGTTATAAACTTGTTATGGTATACAGTATCATAGTCATATTCATAAAATAATATTGGAAACATAGCTACAATTTTTTAAAAACCACTTACCTGTGATGATAAAACAGTAACAAAATCAATGCATTATTAATTTTATAATAAATATCACTCACCTTATGCCTATGTAAAGATAGATTAGGTATATTTTATGCATTCATGACACACCTAACTTCTTCTTCTTCTTCTTTTTTTTTGGTATTTCTAGGCTACATGTTTTGTCTGCAAGTTTCTTTTTCAAATTGTTGCTAATCTCCAAAAAATTTTCCCATACAATTATTGAAGATAACCCACATGTAAGTTGATCTACGTGGTTCAAATCCATGTTGTTCAAGGATCAGCTGTAGTTGCTGACCACCTTGTATGCCAGGCACAATACTGACCCCTTATCACAATAGATAAGATCCCTTGTCTATTGCACACATAAACATGCATGCACACACACACCCCTAAACATACACAAAAGTCCTCAGAGAATCTAGCTTTATTATACCTTGTATAAGTTATCTATGGGCACTATAATGCTGTGTAAGAAAATAACAGAAAACTCAGTGACTTAAAATATCAACTATTTATTATTGTTCATGAGTCTTTGGGTCAACTGGATGATTGTGACAGCTTAAATAGGACCACCTACACATCTGCAGTCAACTGTTCGCCAACTAGTTGGTCTTGACTGAGTTCACTCATACCTGGGGGTCAGCTGACTGAAGTCTAGCCTGGCATAGGAGGGATGATGAATGGTGCAGCTCCATTCCATAGATCTCATCCTCCAGAAAAATAGCTGGAAGATTTGATAGAGGTAGCAAGCCTCAATATGCAAGTGCTTTTCATGCCTTTGTATGTCCAGTTGTCTACAAAGAAGGCCACAATGATTCCTCCCCTCCTTTTATACATGCATTTTTGCAATGTGTCTGTTTACTCAACTCTTGAATCTGGGATGGTCTTGTGAATTGCTTTGACTTATAGAATGTGTCATCATGACATTGTTCAACTTCTGAGCCTAGGCTTCAAGAGGTTTTGCAGCTCCTGCTTTCATCTTCTTGGAAAGTCATGTTATCCTGTGAGAAAATTCTCTATACAGATTTCTGGAGGATGATAAGACCACATGGAACAGAGACCAATCACCCCAGGTGAGAAATCATAGGCAAACTAATCCCTAAATCAAGCCACCAGATGAATGCATCTGAACAAGCCATCCCAGAAAAGACCAGCAGAAAACCATCCAGCTGAGCCAAGCCCATATTGCTGACCCACAGAAATAAAATGATTTTTGTTTCAAGTCACTATGTTTGGGAGTGGTTTTATATATAGCAACAGATGACTGAGACACTCTATTTGTATCATGTTTGGTAATAATATTCCACTGGTCAAATCAAATCACAAGACTATTACCAGAGTCAAGAAGTGGGGCAGAATGTCCTACCCACAATGGGAAGAGTGAAAAGTTAAGACCATTAATGCAAATGATCAACCCTATATACATTTAAATATAAGGAAACAAATGATGAGAAGCTTAAATGATTCACTCATTACAATTTAGTAACAAAAAGTGCTAACCCTAGCTCATTCAACTATAAAGCCTGTGCTCTTTCTTCTCTACCACTGAAGCAGATATGTGATAGAAGTATATAGAAATATGGCTTCTTGAAGCTGGGAACTCTGACTTCTATAAGACCTATGCTGTAACTTGATTTTCTATTTTTCCTCTTTTCCATAGCTGAGACTAAATATCCACCTGAAAGCTAAGAGCATTCAGATCCCAAGACCAAATATGAACTAAAATGGGTGCTCTCTAAGGATCTTCACACCAACAGCATTTTTGACTAAGCATCAGTTTGCCATTGTTATTAATGAGACCCCAACAAAGTGCTGTACTTCTGCTGAATGGGGGGGGGGGCTCCAACCTTATTCTACACATCTGATTTCTCACACCAGGTGCTTCAATTCTTTTAAATTAGTTCTCTTCTGAAATTCCACTTCTAGTAATTGGTCTATTTCTTCATTGCTCTCTTTGCTTTCTTCAGTCCAGTCAGAGACTGGACATATTTTCCTCATTAAAATAACTATGACCCAAGCCCTACTGTATCTTCAGAACTTTTGGAGCTGCCTGCCTAGACTTCCAAAAATCACTCAAACTTCCATCATCTCATTCTTCTGAATAGAATGCCCTATTGCTAACTGCTTTCTTGCATTTCTGCTAAATCCTAAGAGAGAATATTTTATTCATCTTCATGTTTCCCTGCAGGACTTTGCAGTACCTTAAATTTAGCCAATGTTTCATTAATGTGTGTTGAATAAATGATATAAGTAAATGTTTAAATAAATATAACTTATTATTTGGAGAAGCAGCTTCATACTCCTGCTTATTAGAGGAATAACTCCTGCCATTATCTCTTCTCTGATACTATTTTTACACTGATAGGTAAGTGAAGAAATTAACCACTGTTGATTCTAATAATATAGAAACAGCTTCCGTTACCTCCTGATGTGTCTACAGTTATCTATGGACTATCTGAAGTTACTGGGTACCATGGTGATCTGTATTTCTATGGAGGCTAAGTGGAGAAATGGATATCTGCCTCAATAGTGTCAGGAAAATGAAATTGGATAAAAAGCAGTAAATACTACATTGTACACAGCACACTGACTTCTCTCTGAGTCATTTTCATAAGAAAGTACAGTTCTTCTTGGCCTTTGGTGCACATAAGACTGGTGAAAAAGATATCAGAAAGACAGATGTCTGGAGTCCTCTAATAAAAAGAAATCAGTGTAGTTTTGATTCTCTTTTATCCTTTCTAATGTTATTCATATTCCATTTGCAGCAAAAAAATACACTCAGTGACCACTGCAGAATAATGCAGTGGTCAAAATATGATGGTTAATTTTGTGTGCCAACTTCACTGGGCCATGAAGTGCCCAAGTATTTGGCTAAACATTATTGGGGGGGGGTGTCTGTGAGGGTGTTTTTGGATGAGATTAACATTTGTATCAATACCTACAGACTGAGTAAAGCAGATTACCCTCATCAATATGGATAGGTCTAATTCAACCCACTGAAGTCCTGAATAGAATAAAAGACTTAGTAAGAAAGAATTTTTTCTCTCTGCCTGACTGTCTTCCAGTTGGAGCATTGGTCTTTTTCCTGCCTTTGAGCTTGGACTTGGACTGGAACTTACACTGTCTTGTTTCTCAGGCCTTAAAACTCAGACTGGAACTATACCATCAGTTCCCCTTGGGTCTGGACTTCTCAATCTCCATAATCTTGTGTCAATTCCTTACAATAAATATTGGTTCAATTTCTCTGAAAACCCCTGACTAATACAAAGTCTTTCCTCCCAGGAATATAAAAAGAACTATAGAACAAGCCAAGCACTCAGTGATGATTTCAGATCACAGCAAAATTAAAAGTAATAATCCTTTATTATCATCATTTAACCTTCAATCATTTTGGGCTTCCCTGGTGGTGCAGTGGTTAAGAATCCAGCTGCCAATGCAGGGGACACGGATTCGAGCCCTGGTCCAGGAGGATCCCACATGCCACAGAGGAACTAAACCTGTGTGCTACAACTACTGAGACTGCGCTCTAGAGCCCGTGAGCCACAACTACTGAGCCCACGTGCCGCAAGTACTGAAGCCCATGTGCCAAGAGCCCGTGCTCCACAAGAGAAGCCACCACAATGAGAAGCCCGCACACCGAAATGAAGAGTAGCCCCTGCTTGCTGCAACTAGAGAAAACCCGTGCACAGCAACAAAGACCCAACACAGCGAAAAATAAATAAATTTATGAAAAGTAATAATAATAAAAATTTTAAAACCTTCAATCATTTTGCAGCATCTGCTTTATGAAAACAAAAACTATTCAGCAAATGTATTTTTTAAAAAATCAAGGTTTTTAGCACAAAAGACCAAGGTGAAATCCATATTTTCCTATGTATGTTAGAAAATTTTGAACAAGTAATTAAAATGAATAATATGTATCCTTAAAGACCTGATGGTTGTCATGGTACTATGCAAAGACATATTTATCATTTTCTAGTACTCATGCAGCATTAATAAAAAAGGGATACCACAACTCCCCATGCTGTGCCAGAGCAATCTTTTGTTCTTATATTATATCCACTATCAGAAGATGGAATGGAGACTAGAAAAGATGGAGAACTAGCACCCTCCTTCTTCCACCATTCTTTTTCCACTCAAGAGATATTTGACAAACTTTTATGTAATTTTGTATGTGTGTATACTTTTATTTTTAAAAATTAATTAAAGAAATACATCAACAGGGGAAACTTAGTCAAAGCAATATAATAATATACAAGAATGTTTGGATGATGGAAAGAATAAAAAAATTTCAATGGTAGGAATTTTTATAAGGACAAAGACTTTCATGGAAAGGTTTGAGCTTTTCTACTACTATGAGTTCAAGAAAGTGGTTCATGCAATGACTGTCATAATGATCATCACAGATCTAATGTATAAATGTCATATTGCTGAGAAAACAGAATTGTCGAGAATTTAAACTAGGAAGCACTCCAGCATGGAAACAAACTCTGAATAAAAACATTTTTCTATTTCTCTCTGAGCCACTGGTCCAACATGATATTTTTATGAACAAAAAATGGGCAAGGGGATAAAAATAATGTTTTTTAAAAACTCTTGAAGGAGAAATCATATTAATTTCAGTAAATTATCAGACCTTTGAAAACATAAATTTCCTTCTGTGATCTTATTATATTTTAACATCATTTTGTTTAGCACTAATCTATCATTTTGTCAGAAAGTTTTATTTTTAAAAAAGAATAACTTACATAAGTGTAATTCCATCTACATAAAATAGATCCTAGAAAGTAGAAAGCATTTTATATAAACAAATCAATATTATTTGTTTCCCTACATGGAATATTTTGGAAGATTTTTCTCATCAGTTTCCAGTGACTTTTCAAAGGTTCTCATTATTATAAAAGTATTTTAGAAGAAAAAAGTCTCAATTGAATACTAATATGTCTGTAACAGTACATTCTTTAACTTTTAACTTTGAAATAATTATAGAGTCACAAAAAGTTGGTATACAGAGATCCCATGTACCCTTAACCCAGTTTTCCACAAGGGTTACATTTTATGTAACTACAAGATAACATCAAAACCAGGAAATTCACATTATTACAATGTTAGTGCATAGTTCTATGCCATTTTATCACATGTGTAGATTTCTGTAACCACTACCTCAATACCCCTATAAAGGGGTAGCATGAGGGAGATCTATTTCTTAGTAGAACTGCTCAATCACTGCAAAGATCTCCCTCATGCTACCCCTTTATAGTCACACCTATCCCCCTCTCATCCTTAACCCTTGGCAATCACCAATTGAGTGTGTACATATATAAAGAATATTATATAATGGAATTATATATTATGTGACCTTTGAGGTTAGCTTTTTCCACTCAGCATAATACTTTTGAGATGCATCTAAGTTGTTCCTTTTTATTGTTGAATAATATTCCATGGTATGGATGTATTACAGTTTATCCATTCAATTGCTGTAGGACATTTGGGTTGTTTCTAGTTTTTAGCAATTACAAATAAAGCTGCTCTGAACATCCTTATATAGTTTTTTGTGCAGATATGAGTTTCTATTTCTCTGGGATAAATGCCCAGGAGTGTGATTGTTGAGTCATATGATTACTGTATATTCAGTTTTTTAAGAAACTGCCAACTATTTCCCAGAGTGACCTTATCAATTTAAATTCCCACCAATAGTATTTGAGAGATCCAGTTTTTCTGCATACCCATCAGTATTTCACATTGTCATTAATTTTTAATAGACTTTATTTTTTAGAGCAGTTTTAGGTTTATAGAAAAATTTATCAGAAAGTACAGAATTCCCATATATCCCTGACCCCCATATACACAGAGCTTCCCCACACCATAACAGCCTCCCCCACTAACAACATCACATACCAACGTGGTATATTTATTACAATCAATTAATCTACATCCATACATCATTATCATTCAAAGTCCATAGTTTGTATTAGGGTTTGCTCTTGGTATTACACCTTTTATGAATTCTGACAAATGTATAATTACATGTATCCACCATTGTAGTATCACAGAGAATAGTTTTACTGCCCTAAAACTCCTCTGGGCTCCACCTATTTATTCCTCCCTCCCTGCAACCTCTGGCAACCCCTGATCTTTTTATTGTCTCCACAGCTTTTCCTTTTCCAGAATGCTAAATCATACAGCATATAGCTTTTTCATATTGTAAATTGCATTTATTAATATGCATTTAAGTTCCCTCCATGTCTTTTCATGGTGTGATAGCTTGTTTTTTTAGGGCTGAATAGTACTCCATTTCATGGATGTACCAAAATTTATCTATTCACATACTATTGTAGGTTAATATGTGTCTTCCCCCTTATTCATATGTTGAAGTCCTAACCCCTACCATCTCAGAATTTGACTTTCCTAAGAGATAGGACCTTTAATTAATTAAGTTAAAAATGAGGTCATTAGACTAGGCCCTAATCCAATATGACTGGTGTCCTTATAAGAAAATATTAGGATTCAAATATGCACAGAGGGAAGACCATGTGAAGATACATGGAGAAGATGGCCATCTGTAAGCAGAGAAAGGCCTTCAGAAGAAATCAACCCTGCCAACATTTGATCTTAGACTTTTGGCCTCCAGGATTATGGGGAAATAAATTTCTATTGTTTAAGTTACCCAGTTTGTGGTACTCTTTTATGGCAATGAAAGCAAACTAATAAACTATTGAAGGACGTCTTTTGTTTTCAAGTTCTGGCAATTATGAATAAAGCTGCTATGAACATCTATGTGCAGGGTTTGTATGGAAGTTTTCAACTCATTAAAGTAGATACAAGGAATTTGATTGCTGGATCATTTGGTAAGAGTATGTTTAGCCTTGTAAGAAACTACCAAACTATATTCCAGAGTGGCAGCACTGTTTTATGTTCCTTCCAGCAGTGCATAAGTGATCTAATTTCCCCACATCTACACCAACACTTGTTATTGTCTTTTTTATTACAGTTATCCTAGTGGTTGTGAAGTGGTATATCATTGTGATTTTGATTTGTATTTCCCAAATGACTAATATACACTGGCATCTTTTCATGTGCTTATTTGTCATTTGTATATTCTCTTTGGTGAAATATCGCTTCATGTCTTTCACCTGTTTTCAAATTGGGTTTTTTTATTGTAGAGTTTGAGGGATTTTTATATATTTGAGAAATGAGTCTTACTACATACATGTCTTACTAGATTTGTAAGTATATTCTTTCACTCTGTACCTTGATTTTTATCCTTTAACAGGGATTTTTGAAGGGCAAAGTTTTTAAATTTTGTTGAAATCCACCTTGTTTTCTTTTATGGATCACATGTTTAGTGTCACATCTAGCTCTTCACCAAATCTTAGGTTCTGAAGATTTTCCTCCTACATTTTCTTCTAAAAGTTGTATAGTAAGTCCATGTTCCACTTTGAGTTAATTTTTTTATAAGATATTAGATTTAGATAGAAATTCATGTTTCCATTTTGCCTGAGAATATCCAATTGTTCTAGAACCATTTGTTGAAAGTAGTCTTTCCTCCACTGGATTTCTTTTGCACCTTTGTCAAATATCAGTTGTCTAACTTGTGTAGGGTATTTCTTGGTTCTCTATATTGTTCCACTGATCTATGTGACATTCCTTCCACCAATAACAGAGTCTTGACTACTGTAGTTATCTAATAAAACTTGATATTAGGTAGAGTGATTTCTCCCACTTTACTATTCTTCGATAAAAGTGTCTTAATTATCTATTTTCTTTACATTTCCATATAAACACTTGAATTTTAATACATGTTAATTTCTCTCTAAACACAAAGAACATAGCAGTAAAAACTATTCAGGATGCATAGCAAATATTTCAAATCTGAGATTTCAAAATATAAAGGTGTGTGTGTGTGTGTGTGTGTGTGTGTGTGTGTGTGTGTGTGTGTGGTGATGGTGTGGTTTTGGTAAGAGTGTGGTAATGTTCCTTATTATAATGTATATTAATTTGCTGTTTCTAATTAGTGTACATGAATTATATTCCACTGCTTCTTTAACCAAAGTCACTGTATAGTGTCAACTGTAATTTATTTCCCCAGTTCATTGCTTGGCACCTGGTAGGCATTTAATAAGTGTGAATAAATTATTTCTCAATAAAAATATTATAATCACATGGTAAGCAACATCTTCATTAACATAAGGATAGCATTTGCTTTACCTTATATTAATAAATTGACTAGACTACATCATACATACCTCATTGGACCCACTGCTGAAAATGATCTAAGTATTGGGTGCTTGTATAATCATGATTTTAGTGCAAATATTGTGACCTCCTGACTATGTCTTTGTATGTGCAAGGAGGAAGGCTATTATCAAACACAGATTATGAGTTTAGAATATAGGACAAAAGAGTTTTTCTGTTTTCCCTCCAGTGGCAAATCAGTTCATCCTAAGTCACTGTGTGTTAATCATTAGGACTCTTACCCGTTTGCCTTTTTCTTCTCCTCTCATCTTGGTTTTCTTGGTCTTTTACCTCGCCTACTTTGTGGAGTCTCATTTAGCCTTCTCTATGTCCCAGACCCAGATAACAATCATTCCATTATGTTGACTTCTTCCTTCTACCACGGGAATTAGAAACAAGATAAGGAATAGGTGGAGTTCCAGGCTTGCCTCAGTCTAGCCTAGGAGTGACTCAATGCATTTACAAGACAGATAAACATTCTCTCTAGTATTTTTCTCAACATTTTAGTAAAAGTTTGAACTCTGCTAAAAGGGTTTTTGCCACTTTACTAAGACTAAATAAACATTGTTTCTTAATCCTAGCTTAGTATGACCCATGACCATTGAAAGGACGGTGGGGTATGTATGGTGCACCACATCGCAGCAGAGGTTTGGAGGGTGGTTTTTAAAATCCTGTTACAGTATCTTCTTAGGAAATTATAAGATGAAAAATTTCTCTCTTTTCCATATATCATGTCTTTGCATTTGTAGAAAGATTTATAGTACACAGAAGGCATCCACATATTTATGATTAATTTTATCCTCATAAACCATAGTTGGGGTAAAAAAAAAAAAAAGGAAGAATTGTTGTTATTTAAATTTCAGAAATAACGAACCTGAGGCTTCAATGATTGTGCAAAGTTAGAGAGTCAGAACTTCTGCCTAAAAGGTAACAGAAAATTTCCAAACAGTTTTGTCTACTTGCAAAATACCAAAAAATTCATCAATTAGTAACCATAAGAAATAAAACTACACAATATAAAAATTGTTGAAAGAAACAAAAATATTTTGATCAGTGAATACAGTGAAAAATTCAGGCTTGAAATTATAGGTTTGTACATTATATTTTCAGATTATTTAAATATTCCAGAAGCTTAATTTTTCTTAATTTCTTTGGATTAAGACCACATGAGATACAGATGGCCGAGAGGCACATGAAAACATGCTCAACATTGCTAACTATTAGAGAAATGCAAATCAAAACTACAATGAGATATCACCTCACACCAGTTAGAGTGGCCATCGCCAAAAAATCTGCAAACAATAAATGCTGGAGAGGGTATGGAGAAAAGGGAACCCTCCTACACTGCTGCTGGTACAGCCACTATGGAGAACAGTATGGAGGTTCCTTAAAATACTAAAAATAGAGCTACCATATGATCTATCAATCCCACTCTTGGGCATATCTGGAGAAAAACATGGCTCGAAAGGATACATGCAAGGTTCATTACAATGTTCACTGCAGCACTGTTTACAATAGCCAGGACATGGAAGCAACCTAAATGTCCACCAACAGATGAATGGATAAAAAAGATGTAGTACATATATACAATGGAATATTACTCAGCCATTAAAAAGAATGAAATAATGCCATTTGCAGCAACATGGATAGACCTAAAGATTATCATACTAAGTGAAGTTGGAGAAAGACAAATATCATATGATACCACTTATATGCAGAATCTTAAAAAAAATGATACAAATGAGCTTATTTACAAAACAGAAACAGATGAACAAACTTAGAGAATGAACTTATGGTTACCAGGGGGAAGGGTGGGGGTGAGGGATAGAATGGGAGTTTGGGATTGACATGTATACACTGCTATATTTAAAATAAAATGCCTTTCCATGAAAAAAAAAAAAAGACCACATGAGACATTTCTCAATACCTAAAAGTCTCCATACTCCAAAGAAAACTAGTCTTTGAAAATACAACAGAGAAAAATAAGAGAGGGGAATAAGAAAAATAAGAGAGAGCTTAGGAGAGAGGAAGGAAGGAAGGAAGGAAGGAAGGAAGGAAGGAAGGAAGGAAGGAAGGAAGGAAGCGAGAAAGAAAGAGAGACAACTAAAAACATTAGGCAAATACATTGCCTATTATTAATATTAATTTGTTTAAAGTATCAGAAGTTTTAATGATTAGGTTGTTTCATCCAGAGGAAAAGTACTGATTAAACTAAATGTTTATTGCTCAGAGATTGTTAAGAAGGTGATTGAGGTCAGATACAAAGAATTGTTATATAACCATTGAGACTCCAGTTTGCGTCTCATCTCTTAAGACTTAATGTAGAGCCTGGTACAAGCTCTCATAGGAAACAGAAGCACAGACACAGCAAGATTTGCCACCTTGATATACAGTGTTAGATGAATATAAATTGATTATACACTAGCTCATTGCTGCAGAGAAAAGTCTATAGCTACTCTTGGGGCTGAAAATCACAAAAATGTTACATTCTTGTCCTCAGATATTAGTTAATTTTCCTTTACTACTTTGGGAAATAAAGGACCACAAAAGGCTAAAATGTTTCCATAAAATTGTACTGCAATATGTTTAAAAAAAATAAACTGGACTTTTATGTCAGGGGTGTGGTTTCTTATATGACAGCTTTGGTAACAACTAGTGATTATCCTTCTGGTCATCTATACTTCTGCTAATGGTTACATATGACAATATAGTTTATTCTTCAAGAAAATCTTGAATGATCAAAGCATATACAATCATTCATTATTCATGTGGAAATATATTTAATCCTGTTTATGGTGTTGGAAAAATACAGTCTGAGTATGTCCTCATTAGGAAAATCTCATTGAAACACTTAATGTATGAGAAAATAAAATATATCTGTGAAAGACATAAGGGAGGAGATTGGTTCAAGTCCAGGACCAGATGGCTTCACATGTGAATTCTACCAAACATTTAGAAAAGAGCTAACACCCATCCTTCTCAAAGGCTTCCAAAAAATTGCAGAGGAAGGAAGACTTCCAAACTCATTCTATGAGGCCACCATCACCCTGATACCAAAACCAGACAAAGATACTACAAAAATAAAAGAAAACTACAGACCAATATCACTGATGAATATAGATGCAAAAATCCTCAAGAAAATACTAGCAAACAAAATCCAATGACACATTAAAAGGATCATATACCATGAGTAAGTGGGATTTATCCCAGGGATGCAAGAATTCTTCAACATATGCAAATCAATCAATGTGATACACCATATTAATAAATTGAAGATTAAAAACCATATGATCATCTCAATAGATGCAGAAAAAGCTTTCAACAAAATTCAACACCCATTTATGATAAAATCTCTCCAGAAAGTGGGCATAGAGGGAACCTACCTCAACATAAAAAAGGCCATATATGACAAACCCACAGCAAACATCATTCTCAATGGTGAAAAACTGAAAGCATTTCCTCTAAGATCAGGAACAAGACAAGGATGTCCACTCTTGCCACTATTATTCAACATATTAAGGAAGTCCTAGCCACAGCAATCAGGGAAGAAAAAGAAATAAAAGGAATACAAATTGGAAAAGAAGAAGTAAAACTGTCACTGTTTGCTGGATGACATGATACTATACATAGAGAATCCTAAAGATGCCACCAGAAGACTACTAGAGCTAATCAATGAATTTGGTAAAGTTGCAGGATACAAAGTTAATGCACAGAAATCTCTTGCATTCCTATATACTAATGATGAAAAATTTGAAAGGGAAATTAAGGAAACACTCCCATTTACCTCTACAACCAAAAGAATAAAATACCTAGGAATAAACCTACCTAGGGAGACAAAAGACCTGTATGCAGAAAAGTATAAGACACCGATGAAAGAAATTAAAGATGATAGCAAGAGATGGACAGATATACCATGTTCTTGGATTGGAAGAATTAATATTGTGAAAATGACTATACTACTCAAAGCAATCTACAGATTCAGTACAATCCCTATCAAATTACCAATGGCATTTTTTATAGAACTAGAACAAAAAATCTTAAAATTTGTATGGAGACACAAAAGACCCTGAATAGCCAAAGCAGTCTTGAGGGGATAAAACGGAGCTGGAGGAATCAGACTCCTTGACTTCAGACTATACTACAAAGCTACAGTAATCAAGACAATATGGTACTGGCACAACGACAGAAATATAAATCAATGGAACAGGATAGAAAGCCCAGAAATAAACCCACACACCTATGGTCAACTAATCTATGACAAAGGAGGCAAGGACATACAATGGAGAAAAGACAGTCTCTTCAATAAGTGGTGCTGGGAAAACTGGACAGCTACATGTAAAAGAATGAAATTAGAATACTCCCTAACACCATACACAAAAATAAACTCAAAATGGATTAGAGACCTAAATGTAAGACCAGGCACTATCAAATTATTAGAGGAAAACATAGGAAGAACACTCTTTGACATAAATCACAGCAAGATCTTTCTTGATCCACCTCCTAGAGTAATGGAAATAAAAACAAAAATAAACAAATGGGACCTAATGAAACTTAAAAGCTTTTGCACAGCAAAGAAAACCATAAAAAAGATGAAAAGACAACCCTCAGAATGGGAGAAAATATTTGCAAATGAATCATTGGACAAAGGATTAATCTCCAAAATATATAAACAGCTCATGCAGCTCAATATTAAAAAAACAAACAAGCCAATCCAGAAATGGGAAGAATACCTAAATAGACATTTCTCCAAAGAAGACATACAGATAGCCAAGAAACACATGAAAAGCTGCTCAACATCACGAATCATTAGAGAAATGCAAATCAAAATTACAATGAGGTATCGCCTCACACCAGTTAAAATGGGCATCATCAGAAAATCTACAAACAGCAAATGCTGGAGAGGGTGTGGAGAAAAGGCAACCCTCTTGCGCTGTTGGTGGGAATGTAAATTGATACAGCCACTATGGAGAACAGTATGGAGGTTTCTTAAAGAACTAAAAATAGAATTACCATATGACCCAGCAATCCCACTACTGGGCATATACCCAGAGGAACCCATAATTCAAAAAGACACATGCACCCCAATGTTCACTGCAGCACTAATTTACAATAGCCAGGTCATGGAACGAACCTAACTGCCCAGCAACAGATGAATATATAAAGAAGATGTGGTACATATATACAATGGAATATTACTCAGCCATAAAAAGGAATGAAACTGGGTCATTTGTAGAGACGTGGATGCATCTAGAGACTATCATAGAGAGTGAAGTAAGTCAGAAAGAGAAAAACAAATATCATATATTAACGCATATTATGTGGAATGTAGAAAATGGTACAGATGAACCGGTTTGCAGAGCATAAATTGAGACACAGATGTAGAGAACAAACGTATGGACACGAAAGGTGGAAAGTGGTGGGGGGTGGGGGTGTCGTGTGATGAATTGGGAGGTTGGGATTGATATGTATACACTGATGTGTATAAAATGGATGACTAATAAGAAAAATAAATAAATAAACATTAAAAAAAAAGACTTAGGGGACAAGTCCCCTCAAATGAAATAAACTCTGCTACTAGATAGTATGGTTTAATTGCAGAAACAAATATTCTAATTGACAACTGGAACCAATGTGAAAACCATTAACTATTTGTCCCTGAAGGGAAGAAAATTTAGCAAGTGTCTTAAACTCTCTACTGAGGTTTCCTTATCTGTTAACCAAGAAAATAAAAGACACTTGCCTCAAAAGGAAAATCTTGCTTTAATTAGTGTTTTTAAATGTACAAGATAAGTTATAAGCACTGTGAAATCTGAAGTGAAATACTTACACCATTCCAATAAAATATAAACTAAAGTAACTGACAATGTTTATTGGTCTTGTGCATAAGAATTGGAAGTCTAGAGTCAGAAGATCTAGAATTGGTAGATTGCAGAGATGGCCCCAAGAGTTTGCCCCTCCTTGTATCTACATTCTTTGCTATGTAACTTTGCAATACCCTCCCACAGACACAGGAATAGACACAATTTCTACCCCTGGGTTCAGCCATGTATTGCTTTAGTTAATGATATATTAACAAATATGATGCAAAAAAAAGATTAAAATGGACAATTGGGTTCATTCTCACACTTGCCCTCTATTACTGCCATGAAAGGACATACCTGGGCTAGCCTGATAAAGGATAGGAGACATAAGGAGCATAGCTGGGTTTTCCCAGTTGTCTCAGGTAAGACCATGCTAAATCATCTGATAATGAGTTAACACCCAGGCATAATCAGCAGAGTTGCTGCAAGTAGTATTCCATTCGTGTAATAAAAATTCTTAAGGTTGTTTGTCACACTTTTGTGGTCACTTGTTACGCATCATTTTTAAGGCTATAGATAGCTGATGAAAGAAAGAAGTACTGAAAATGGAGTGCTGCTGTAACAAAAATGTGATCCATTGATTTGGGGACCAGGAGATAGGTAGTAAGGATACCATTAGAGGAGACTGGAAAGACTGGAAGAGAACTGTAACAGGAAAAGTGAAATATAGTGACCAGTGCTATGAAGTTGTGCCACATTTAGTAAAACTGTCACATGTCACATGAAAGTTAAAAAGTATACCCAAATGAACTTTGGGATTTGACTCACAAGATATCCAAGGAGACTACTGAAAACATCTGGTTGCATTTAGCTGTTCATGGTAAGGTTCTACTAGAAAAATGTAGATTAAAGAACTGGTCAGTGTCCCAGCACCATGAATGTGGAGAGCTCAGGAATTTTGGAAATTGTTAGCATAGAAAATAAAAACATTCACATTGCCAGCCTCTCAACCAAGGAAAAGATTCTCTTATTAATACATTGCTTCAGGATCAAGGATCTTTGAGATCTTTTAAGTCCTCTTTTCTTTTTTTAATTGAAGTATAGTTGATTTACAATATTGTGTTAGTTTCAGGTGTACATCAAAGTGATTCAGTTATATATATTTTTTCAGGTTATTTTCCATTACAGGTTATTACAAGATATTAAATATAGTTCCCTGTGCAATAAAGTAAATCCTTGTTGCTTATCTATTTTATGTAAAGTAGTTTGTGTCTGTTAATCTCATACTCCTAATTTATCCCTCCCCTCTCCCTTTCCTCCTTGGTAACCATAACTTTGTTATCTACATGTTAAGACCTCTTAAAGGATTGAATTGTTGCCTAGTAGACCTTTGCAGTTGGACAAATGGACTCCTGAGAATCTTAATGTTGTTGTCTCACAGCAACTTGACACGTCAAAATTATCAATAATTAAGTCTAGAGAGATAGGCATGTCTCAAAAACAATTGGGATGCAGCTTGTAGTGCATGTGGTGAACTCAAATCTGAAACATAGAAAACCCACAGAGTTTTCAAGATAGCTGTACTTGCAAAAGCACCACCAGCTTATATTAAAGGGACTTAGTTATTCCCATATTACAGAACCAGGGCTTAATCAAGGAACAAACTCCATTCCAGGGTACAGAAATTTGGCAACATTTTGCCTAGAAGAATTTCAGAACTGATATGGACTGATTAGTGCCTCCTGTTTTTCTTTATTCAAGTAAAAGTGTTTTTGTAATTTTCCTCTCCCTGTCTGAGTGGCACAAAACCAACCTTTATTATGTCCATGGATATTGTGGTTCAGGAATTTGGACAAGAAATAGTGAGGCAAGCTTCTCTCTACTCAACAATCTCTGTAACCTCAGCTAGAGGACTTAAAAGCCAGGGGTTATAATTATCTGAAGGTTTATTCACTAATATGTCTGGTGATAAATGCTGCTCTGGACCTTAGCTGGATCTACTGAGTGTAATATCTTCTTCACATAGGCCTCCCATACAGGGACTTAGCTTATTTACAATACAGTGGTTGGGTCCCACCAGAAGTATTACAGAGACCATTTTTAAGATATAATAAGCCACAAAGTTTGAGTGTTTGGAGGTAATTTGTCTTTTTATTTCACAGTTCTCCAAATCAAGAGGACCCACATTTAAACCTGTTGATGATTATAAGGTTTTGGACTATGTGAGACTAATGCTATGACTACGTGATATTTCAGGGTCTTAGTGGAATAGAGTTGAGCAAATGTTACATATTAGAGGTTGTTAAATAATTGTAACTATGAGTGAAGATTGTACTAACTTAGATTAATGGACTCAATCATTTATCTTTTCCTGTAACCACATATTCTGCCATATAACTTTTCAAACCTTCCCAAGGTAGGAGGAAGAAGGAATGATATAATTCCCCCCCGCCTTGGGTTTGGTCATGTCTCATGCCTTAGTCAATGAGTTGTTAGTAAACATGATGCAAACAGAAGCTTGGAATGGTCTAGTACAACTATACTTGCCCTTGACATAAATCTCTTCAATCAACATAAGAAGGACATGTACAGGCCAGCCTGCAAGAAGATGATAAACATGTGGAGCTGAGCCAAGCAGCAGACCCAGCCATTCCAGCTGAAGATTTTCCAGATCATCTAACAGCCTGCTATACCCCCAAAATGGAATTGAATTCCCCCAAATTAGCAGAGCCACCTGCCAACCTCCTTAGAAGTATAAATTTAATAAAGGCTTATTGTTGTGGGCCAATGAGGTTATGTATTATTGTTAGGAGACTTTGTGGTAAAACAATAAAGTGATTCCACACATCAAATGCCAAATAACATCTATTAAAAGATGAATGAATGAATGCCACTCTCAGGTTATACTGTACTCCGCTGTTATATCAGGAAGGCATATCATGGGTTAATTAACTTTCTACTTGACCAAATTCTTCCCCATGCACTATATTTACTGGGCACATGTTTGAAAAGCAGGAACTTACTGTTCTGGGGAAAATACTTACAGGTACACATATCACAATCAGATCCTACTGAGATACAGAGAAGTGGTGAACATCTGTATGAAATTGCCATTTGCACTATTAAGCAGAGCCACCTAAAAAATTATCTGTAAAATGGAGTTAATGTTAACTAGAATACCAATGATTTTTGGATGCCTGCCTGTGGAATCAAATTTATATCCTTAAATTTTTTTTTTTTTTTGCGGTACGTGGGCCTCTCACCACTGTGGCCTCTCCCGTTGTGGAGCACAGGCTCCGGACGCGCAGGCTCAGCGGCCATGGCTCACGGGCCCAACCACTCCACGGCATGCGGAATCCTCCCAGACAGGGGCACGAACCCGTGTCCCCTGAATTGGCAGGCGGACTCTCAACCACTGTGCCACCAGGGAAGCCCCTATCCTTAAATTTTTACTGCAGAAAAATTCCTATTTAAAAATAAGAGACTGATATTGGGGCCAAGATGGGGAAGTAGGAAGACCCTGAGCTCACCTCCTCCCAGGTGCACACCAAAATTACAGCTATTAATAGAGCAGCTATCTATGAGATGACCTGAAGACGAGCAGAAAAGATTTTACACAACTAAAGATGTAAATAAGGAATCACACCAAGATAGGTGGGAGGGGAAAAGATGTGGTATAGTCAAGACCCATACCCTCAGGTTAGCTGACACACAAACAGGAAGATAATCACAATTACAAAGGTTCTCCACAAGGAATGAGGGATGCAAGTAACTCATTGGGCTTCCCAATCCAGGGGTCCTGCACCAGGAAGATGAACCCCCAGAACCTCTGACTTTGAAGGCTAGCAAGGCTTGCATATGGGACAGCCAAAAGACTGTTGGAAGCAGAGACTCCACTCTTAACAGGTTCAAGCAAAATTTCACATAATAAGACTCCCAGCACAGAGGCAGTAATTTGAAAGGAGCCTGGGTCAGACCCACTTGCTGATCTTGTAGAGCCTCTGGGAGAGATAGGAGGCAAATGAGTCTCCTCCTGGAGATATAGATATTGGCGGCAACCATTTTTGTGAGCTTGCTCTAACATGATGACACTGGTGCAGAAATTCTCCCTCTAGCCTATTAGCACTGGGGGCTTACTCATCCACCAGTAGGCCAAATTCAGCCCTGGGACCCTTGAACCCCACAGCTAGCTGCCCCAGCACCTGGCCCTGCCCACTAGTAGGCTGGCACCAGCCCTGGAACACACCAGGCCATGTGGCCAGCTGCACCAGGATCTGGCCTCATCCAAAGTGACTAGTACTTCCAATGCTATGTTGAATAAATATGATAAGAGTGGGCATCCTAGTCTTGTTCCTGAGCTTAGAGGAAATGCACTCAGTTTTTCAACATTGAGTACAATATTAGCTGTGGGCTTGTCATATGTGATGCTTATTATGTTGAGGTATGTTCTCTCTATGCCCACTTTCTGGAGAGTTTTTAGCATAAGTGGATGTTGAATTTTGTCGAAAGCTTTTTCTGCACCCGTTGAAATGATCATATAATTTTTATTCTTCAGTTTATTAGTGTGATGTATCACATTAATTGATGTGTGGATATTGAACCATCCTTGAATCCCTGGGATAAAGCTCACTTGATGATGGTGTATGATCCTTTCAATGTATTGCTGGATTTGGTTTGCTTATATTTTGTTGAGGATTTTCACATCTATGTTCATCAGTAATGTTGGCCTGTAATTTTCTTTTTTGTGATATATTTGTCTGGTTTTACGATCAGGGTGATTCTGGCCTTATAGAATGAGTTCAGAAGCATTCCTTCCAATGCAACTTTTTTGGAACAGCTTGAGAAGGATAGGTGTTAACTCCTTTCTAAATGTTTGATAGAATTCACCTGTGAAGCCAACTGGTCCTGGACTTTTGTTGAGTTATTTTGTTTGTTTGTTTGCCTGTTTTTTTTTTTATTAACTGATTCAGTTTCATTACTGGTAATTGCTCTATTCATATTTTCTATTTCTTCCTGGTTGTTGATTCAGTCTTGGGAAATTGTACATCTCTAGGAATTTGTCCATTTCTTCTAGGTTGCCCATTTCATTGGCATATAGTTTTTCCCAGTAGTCTCCTATGATCCTTTGTATTTCCGTGGTGTCAGTTGTAACTTCTCCTTTTTTTTTTTTTTTTTGCAGTATGCGGGCCTCTCACCGTTGTGGCCTCTCCTGTTGCAGAGCACAGGCTCCAGACGTGCAGGCTCAGCGGTCATGGCTCATGGGCCCAGCTGCTCCACGGCATGTGGGATCTTCCCAGACCGGGGCACGAACCCGTGTCCCCTGCATCAGCAGGTGGACTCTCAACCACTGTGCCACCAAGGAAGCCCATAACTTCTCCTTTTTAATTTCTGATTTTATTGATTTGAGTCCTCTCTTTTTTCTTGATGAGTCTGGCTAAAGGTTTATCAATTTTGTTTACCTTTTCAAAGAACTCAGCTCTTAGTTTCACTGATCTTTACTACTGTATTTTACTCTCTATTTCATTTATTTCTGCTCTGATCTTTATAAAATCTTTCCTTCTACTAACTTTGGGTTTTGTTTGCTCTTCCTTTGTAGTTCCTTTAGGTGTAAGGTTAGGTGGTTTAATGGAGATTTTTCTTGTTTCCTGAGGGAATCTTGTATCACTATAAACTTCCTTCTTAGAGCTACTTTTGCTATGTTCTATAGATTTTGGATCATTATGTTATCATTTTCATTTGTCTCCAGGTTTTCTTAAATTTTATCTTTGATTTCTTCACTGATCCATTGGTTGTTTAGTAGCATATTGTTTAGCCTCCATGTGTTTGTGTTTTTTCTAATTTTTTCTTGTAGTCGATTTCTAGTCTCATAGCACTGTGATTGGAAAAACTGCTTGATATGATTTTAATTTTCTTAAATTTACTGAGGCTTGTTTTGTGGCCTAGCATGTTATCTATCCTAGAAAATGTTTCATGTGCACTTGAAAAGAATGTGTCTTCTGCTGCTTTTGGATGGAATGTTCTATATATTGATACATCTATTAAGTTCATCTGGTCTAATGTATCCTTTAAGGTCAATGTTTCCTTTTTGATTTTCTATCTGGATAATCTATCCATTGATATAAGTGGGATGTTGAAGTCCTCAACTATTATTTTGTTACTGTCGATTTCTCCCTTTATGTGTGTTAATATTTGCTTTATGTGTTCAGGTGCTCCTATGTTGGGTGCATATATATTTATAATTCTTATATCTTCCTTTTGAATTGATCCCTTGATCATTATGTAATGTCCTTCTTTGTCTCTTATAACAGTCTTTCTTTTAAAGTCTATTTTGTCTGATATAAGTATTGCTACCCCAGCTTCCTTTTGATTTTCATTTTCATGAAATATCTTTTTCCATCCCTTACCGTTCAGTCTGTGCATCTTTAGGTCTGAAGGGAGTCTCTTGTAGGCAGCATATATACAGGTCTTGTTTTTGTATCCATTCAGCCACTCTATGTCTTTTGATTGGAGCATTTAGTTCATTTACATATAAAGTAATTATTGATATGTATGTTCTTATTGCTATTTTGTTCATTGTTTTGGATTTGCCTTTATAGTTCTTTCCTGTTCATTTCTTCATCTTTTGTTCTCTTCTCTTGTCATTTGATGACTATCCTTAGTCTTATATTTGGATTCCTTTTTCTTTTATGTGTGTATATTATAGATTTTTGATTGGTGGTTACTAGGAGCTTTATATATAGCAATCTATAAATGTATGTGATTGTTTTTAGTTGATTTCTTAACTTAAATGCATTTTCTCAACCCTGAATTTGTACCCTCCTCTCCTCACAATTACAATTTTGGTATTCAATGAATATATTTTAAGTGGCAACCTAAGAAGCAATAATCTTTGCATTCTGTTCGATACAGTCTGAAGCAATATAGGCAGTTTTCAGATGGTTTTCTTTAGGGTTTTTCCCCCTTTTTATTGAATAAATTTAATGTGTCATATTGTATAAGTTTAAAGTATACACAGCATGTTACTTTCATATATTTACATACTATGACTGCTGATGTGGTGATATTTATCACATTACATAATTATAGTACCAAATTATTGTCTATATTCATCATATTGTGCATTCGATCTCTGTTGCTTACTTACTGTTTGTTACAAGTTTGTACCCTTAAAGCCTAGTACCCCTCTGGCCACATTTGCACACCAGATGGCTCCCACCAAGTATATCTTAAGCATGACATTGTCAATCCAATAGTATATTTAGATGTGATTTTTCACAAATTGTCCATTTAGAGAGACCATGTTCAACATAAGCAGATGATCACTGTGTCAAGTCAGTTTGTGTGGAGGTTTGAGTCCTCTGTATAGCAGTGACTAATGGCAGGACCAATTATAAACCCAGTGCACTTTTTATAACCATAGATAACAGAAATATCCCTTCATAAGTTTTCTATCCAAAGGCTACCCAGACAGGTGTCAAGTGATACCCTGGTTCCCAAATCTATTACAGAACCTTCACTAAATTTAATTTTACTCATGTATATTTATGACATTTCTATCAGGTTCCCTGCATGTATTTTGTCTTCATCTGAAAGGGACTTTTATTTTTATTTCTCCTCTTTTCAGTAAAAGCACATGGTTGATGTTATTTAAGACCTAATTTTCCACAGTGGAGTAGTATATGAGGTCATAAATGGCTCTAGCAGTTATCAAAAACCTCGGCTTCAACCTCAGCATTTAATCATTTGTAAAAACCAGTTACAGGCTCATATACTTCCTCACTGTGAACATTATTCCTCTTATATGACAAGGTAAAAACTACTTTTAAAAATAGATTAAACCATATCATCCAAAAATTAATAATTAAGTATTTTTGCTCATCTCATAAGAATTTGGAGGTTCTATACTTTTGTTGACTTTTTTCAATGTACATCAAATTTTTAACATTTGTTCAGTACTCTGAAAATGTAATGCACTGTATAAGTGCTAAGTATTATTAATGATGTTATTATGTGAGGTTAGTTTAGAAGTAAGGATTAGATGAAGAATAGCACAAAGGAATGTGCTATGGAGAAAAGAAATGAGATTTGTGATTAGATATTTTTCATCTCAGAGAAGATTTTATTTTCTTCTGAGGAGGGGTCTATTTACACTTTCTGAACTTTGGCCAAAATGCTTTCTTTCTTATATTTGGAAAAGATGTATTATACTGATACTGGAAATCTGCACAATGAAGAGTTCTGTGTTTCATACATAGCAGGAAGAGGTTATTGACCCACTACTGAGGAAAAAAAACACTTTAAATCATTAAAAACAAAAGAATGATAGGCTTATACTCATGCAGAATTTCTCAACTACTTCCCTTCAAACAAGGATACCATTTTTATATCACACACACACACACACACACACACACACACACACACACACACACACACACTCCCCAGAGTCAGTAGTTGGTATGTCTCGGTACAAAGCTTTCTGGACTCTATATGGTTTGAAACTATAGTGTATGTTTTGTTTGTATCATAGTTAATTAATACTCAAGACTCCCTCCAGTGAATAAAACAAAAATTGTTTAAATCTTATGTTCATTGTACTGCAATAATGAATTCCACCTTTGCCCCCTCAATATTTTGTAACTGAACTTTCATCTATTTCAATATGAATAAATATAGTTTTCAAATTTCAGAGCACTCTATAAGCACTGTTTAATTTCCACAATTTAGCACAAAGGTAAAATAATTTATGGCTATATTAAGGTAGTGAGTCCCTGGACCAAAAATGGAGAGATGCAATTTACAATGATTTTGATAAGAGATGCATTTGTGCAGCCAATTTGGTCAAGGCATTTTCTGTTTTTTACATTAAAGTCAACTATGCACTTTCTCCCTTCCCTTCTAATTATACTTTATTGTTTTTCTTGGGGAGTGAGCTATGAAGAACACTTTTGTTTGTTGACAGAAATGGAACAGAAGAATATTTTCATGGAAGATTTATGACACATAGCCAATTACATCTGGATTGCAGATAGCAAATTAGTTTTGGATTTGTCTCATTCAAAAACCATTGACAAGTGTGATTCATCATAATAATTTTGCAGAGGAATCACAGCAGATCATAGCCTGCACCACAAATGATGCTGCTATCACAATCCATCATGATTAAATAGTGGTCTAGAGTTATATGAGAACTTGTAATAATACATAAATATTGATAATTAGATGTTGATTTGAAGTAGGGGACGTGGAGGGCTTCCCTGGTGGTGCAGTGGTTAGGAATCCATCTGCCAATGCAGGGGACACGGGTTCGAGGCCTGGTCCGAGAAGATCCCACATGCCACGGAGCAACTGTGGATCCCACAAGGCTCGTTCACCACAACTACTGAGCCTGTGCTCTAGAGCCTGTAAGCCACAACTACTGAGCCCACATGCCACAGATACTGAAGCCCACGTGCCTAGAGCCCACGTTCCGCAACAAGAGAAGTCACCGTAATGAGAAGCCCATGCACCCCAATGCAAGTAGGCCCTGCTCTCCACAACTAGACAAAGCCGTGCAACGCAAGGAAGAACAAAAGCAGCCTAAAATAAATAAATAAATAAATAAACAAATTTGAAGTAGGAGACATGGAGATTTGTGTGTACTGTTACCGTACTTTACACTGAGAGGATTAAGAATTGTTTGTTTTTGCTACTTTTGAATTAAATTAGAATCCTCATGAGAATTCTGCCTGAAACTTAAAAATAAAACTCTGTTAACCTCCTCTTTACATATTGTTAGCATAGTCCCTATGGAAAGAATTTCATGTGATGTTTATCTGTCTTTTATGACAATTTTTTATTTCAGAGGTTTAAAAAATTTCAACGGTATGAAAAATTGCCCCACCCAATAAAATGTCCTTCTCCAGTCCTGATTTACTTTCAGTGAGTTAGAAAAGCAATGCCAACACTCAGTTTACTGTTCTCAAAAAGCTCTTCATATCCAAACTGCAAAAATTTCATCTTTGCCTCATTAGAAACTCTCCTGATGATTCTAAAGTCTCCATAACTTCATATTGTGTGTGCTCACTCAACAAATATTTAGTGAATATTCTATTATGTGCCAGGTGCTGTTCTAAATATTGGAAATACAACATTAAGAAAACAGGCAAAATGTCTGCCTTCTATGACCATCCACTCAAGTGGGAGGAATCAAAAATAAACAAAATATATATGTTGATGATACACTGTTACTGAGAAAAAGAAATCACAAAAAAATGTTTAAGAAATGTGAAATGGAAAAAGGTTCCAGAAATTTTGAAATGTGCTACTATAGTTACATGCAGATGCAACTAAAAAATTCTTGTCCTTTCTTCACTGCATGCCCTAAAAAAGTAACTAAGTCAACCATGCACAAAGCCTTTTAAGTGCTATCTGCCCATTGGACCTGCTAGCTGTCCACTGGCTTTGCTCAGAAAGAACAACATTTTATTGAATTGCTGTTTGTAATCTGGGAAAGATTATAGTTAGAGTGCCTAACTTAGACAGCCAGACTGTCTTTAACACTGGAAAGAGTCTTAAAGATATTTAGTCCCATCCCCTCATTGTATCATGGAGTAAATTTTATACAGATAGATGCAATTTCTTGTTTACAATTCCATGACTAATGAAGTCAGCACTAAGACCTGGTCTAAATTGTATAACTCCAAATGCAAAATGCCCTGCTGTCATTCTGCCCATTCTGCTGTCTCTCTCTGCTTAATAATGTGCTGGATGCCCTATTGCAGCCCTCCATTCCACAGCTGATTAGCACTGCCCCCTCATAATTATCCAGCCCAGACAGGTTTAAAGTAGGGGTGCATTTCTTCAAAGGCATAAGCTTTAAAAAGATAATTGATGGTGCATTTCCAAGGTATTAATAATCAAACCATCCTGATATACAAAATATGTATTAAAAAATAAAGTTATTTTCCCATGATGACATATTTGATAGTTTATCTAATTCTTTCAAAGAATACCTTTATTGGCTCTGATTGACTAGCGTTCTAGCTCATACTAATTCTGCTTGTTGGATGATCTATCACTGATGATCAGAATCCAGCCCTTTTACTGAAGTAGACAGGACTGTGAGCAAGTTTGCAGGCATCAAAATCAAAGACACACTCTGCCACAAAGAGAAGTGACAGAGGACCCCAGACAGCTTCTCCAGACCTCTAGCCTTACTCCATGTAATGTTTATTTTAGTGTCAGATACTCAATAAGGATGCAATAAATCTTGGCTAGTGATGATAAAATGCAGAATCTACCTTCATAGTATAGTATATGACATGTGTTTCATACAATTTATTTTATTTTTAATTGTTATTGGAGTATAGTTGCTTTACAATATTGTGTTAGTTTTTATTGCACAGAAAAGTGAATTGGCTATACATATACATATATCCACTCTTTTTTGGATTTCCTTCCTATTTAGGTCACCACAGAGCATTGAGTAGAGTTCCCTGAGCTACACAGTAGGTTCTCATTAGTTATCTATTTCATGCATGGTACTGATAGTGTATATATGTCAATCCCAATCTCCCAATTCATACCACCACCTCCCCTTTCCCGCCCTGGCATCCATACGTTTGTACAGTCCTGTCTATTTTAGTAAAAGTTCTAGATGGCCACACGGGGATAAAGAGGCTTTCCCCTGAAGGAGACCCATCTGTTTAAGAAGCTCTCTTTGCTATTGAGGTGCTCTGAACAATACTTTGACCTTGGCCACCTGTGATGGAGCCCATCGACAAGCAGGAAATTATGGCTCTGCAGCTTTATGAAAAGAGTTGTAGTAATTGTAATACCTTAAATAGCTAAAACCTTAAATATGTAGAACTGTAGAAAGAGTTCAGAGTATAAAATTTCTTGTTACAAACCATAAAAACAACTAGATGAAAACATAGCAGGAATAATATGAAAAGAACTGATTGACTCATGTAGGCAGCAATTGGCTGCCTACATAAATCTCATTTTATTCACTCTGTGATTCATCAAAAGAGAAGACCTCTATAGTGCCCACTACTAACCCAGACAACAATTCAAAAATTTTTAAAGGATTGTTTTGAGAATCTAATTGCAAGTTTTTAATGGGAAGAGTATAAACTAACAACATCTCTTATTTCCCTAGTACTATTCAGTTTTCCATTCTGATTTCAGAGCTATATGATATTAACACTTTGAAATCAAATATATAACATATTGAAAAGCATTGTTTATAATTGAAGTACAGATTAGGCATAATTGATGGAGAAATCAACATATATCGAGGCAGATTTGTAAATGCAAAATTGTATTTCAGTCAGGTTATCTTGAATACATCAGAATGAGTAAACAAACAGTTATCTGTGAGGTACAGAGGCAGAAAGTAGTAAGCATAATTTTCTAGGTTATGTACATAATAATACGAACTTATTTACATGCATAGGTTAATAAACTTAGTCTTTTGGAAAGAATATAAAAACTGAGGTACTAGTTTAATGATAAACAAGTGTTAAATTACATAGCAATTCTACACAATGTGTTAATATCTATATTTAAATAAGAAGTTCAAAACAAAACAAAATAAAAGAACCCAGCCCTTTGTTTATAATCCAATTTCACCATTTATATTAAAAACGGTGTGACTAAGGCTGGTTCTGCAAGCCCCAAACTCACTTCACTCTCCCCTTAGATTTGATTTTAAGCCTCCTTTAAAGTCAGATGTGACTATATTTCTAATATTGGGTCATTGGAATATGATGAAAGTGTATGCAACCTTCAGGGCTGATCGCTAAAATTTCCCTGTGTGATCCTGAATGCTTCCTCCATCCCTCTGGCTGAAAGAAAAGGACTCAGGAGGACATGGAAGAGCCAGAGCCATAAGATGGAAGACGCTTGTGAATTACTTCTTAGAAGTCTATTTGCCATACACCCAAATTAATGCTACGTTAGGAAGAAATTCATTTCTATTGAATTGAGCCATTGAAATTTGGGGGATTACTTTTTGTATCAGCTCACCTATGCAGATTAATACATATGGATTACATCCACATATCTGAATGCCAATTGATGCCTCTTACTCTTTTAAAAATCTCACAGACTTTCTTGATTTATATTTACATTTCTACATACTGCTAATTAACAGAATTTGGGAGTGCTTTTCATATGAATTTTCCAATGAATATCTTTATATTTGGGTCTTCCTTATTTGGGGGTATATTTATCTCCTAAAGTTTCTTCATTTTTAAAAAAATCAGGGCTTCCCTGGTGGCACAGTGGTTGAGAGTCCGCCTGCCGATGCAGGGGACATGGGTTCGTGCCCTGGTCCGGGAGGATCCCACATGCCGCGGAGAGGCTGGGCCTGTGAGCCATGGCCGCTGAGCCTGCGCGTCCGGAGCCTGTGCTCCGCAACGGGAGAGGCCACAACAGTGAGAGGCCCACGTACTGCAAAAAAAAATAAAATAAAAAAATAAAATAAAATAAAAAAATCAGACCATAGTACACAGCTCACTCTACAAGATAGTCTACAGTTGCCTGCATATCTTATATTTATGTAAATTGTTAGTATTTTTATTAGCAAGAGTATTAAGATATGCAAAAGTTATAGAGAATAAAACAACTCCCTATATGCCTTCCAAACAGCTTTATAAATAAAATATCTTCACTCTAATTAAATCCTATGCTGAACCCCTCCTCAGTCACATTTTTGTCCCTTCCAGATAGCCACTCTCTTGAATTTGATGTTTAACACCTGTATGTATTTCTTTGTTATTTTAACACAAATATCTGTTCCTAAGTAATATGCAGTATTGTTTTTCATGTGTTTAAATGATATAAATGTATATATACATTATACGTATACATCATACTATATGAGCACTACTATATGTATTCTTCTCAACTTGCTTATTTTGGTTAACATTATACTTTTAAAATCTATCCTTATTGATATACGTGACTCTAATTTATGCACTTTTACTGCTTCATTCCATTGTATGTCTATAACACAGGTTTCCCCTTCTATTCATGAACTTTTGGATTGTTTCTAAACTTTTGCTATTAAAAATATTTGCAAAGAGTCATGTACCAAAATGTTCATTGCAGCTCTATTTACAATAGCCCGGAGATGGAAACAACCTAAGTGCCCATCATCGGATGAATGGATAAAGAAGATGTGGCACATATATACAACGGAATATTACTCAGACATAAAAAGAAATGAAATTGAGCTATTTGTAATGAGGTGGATAGACCTAGGGTCTGTCATACAGAGTGAAGTAAGTCAGAAAGAGAAAGACAAATACCGTATGCTAACACATATATATGGAATTTAAGAAAAAAAAATGTCATGAAGAACCTAGGGGTAAGACAGGAATAAAGACACAGACCTACTGGAGAACGGATTTGAGGATATGGGGAGGGGGAAGGGTGAGCTGTGACAGGGCAAGAGAGAGGCATGGACATATATACACTAACAAACGTAAGGTACATAGCTAGTGGGAAGCAGCCGCATGGCACAGGGATATCGGCTTGGTGCTTTGAGACCACCTAGGGGGTGGGATAGGGAGGGCGGGAGGGAGGGAGACGCAAGAGGGAAGAGATATGGGAACATATGTATATGTATAACTGATGCACTTTGTTATAAAGCAGAAACTAACACACCATTGTAAAGCAATTATACCCCAATAAAGATGTTAAAAAAAAATATTTGCTACCCAAAACTTCATGCATGTCTCCTTCCGTACACATGCACGAGTTTTCACAGGGTAACTGCATAAACATAAAACTTCTGTATTAGAGGGGCTATTTAGTCAAGATAAACCAGTTATGCTGCAGCAACTAATAGTTCTAAAATCTCAGTAACATAACATACAACAGTTAAGGACTTGCTCACTAAAGTTTTCTGTCCAGGTAATGCTCCAGGGGAGCTGTCTTGTAGGTGTATGCTTAACATTCATAAGTGCTTTGAGTTTATAGTAACTCCATATCACCA
Organism: Grampus griseus; assembly: GCF_964374135.1. Classification (NCBI taxonomy): domain Eukaryota; kingdom Metazoa; phylum Chordata; class Mammalia; order Artiodactyla; family Delphinidae; genus Grampus; species Grampus griseus. The sequence continues at coordinate 67,385,611 of NC_138997.1, forward strand.
GATACTCACATGGTCCCTAGAGCAGAGCAAGAGACTGCATGGAGTATTGGATAATAGCAGATACATACTTGACTTGCAAATAAAACATATTTTCACTCACATGTCATTGACGTATGCAAGATTCACAGCTATGCTGACCATCAAGGCAGTAGGAGAATTTAATCCTCCCATGGGTTAGATAGGAGAGAATAACTGGATGTATACCTTTAATTGTATTCAATATTTTATTTAAGATTAATATAAATAAATATTAAAGCAATACCTTATATTAATTACAAAAATTTCTCCAAAATATTGAACCTATATCAGTAGTATAGTTTGAGCATTAGTGGTGCTCCACATCATTGCCAACACTTGATTTTTTCAGAATTTTTCATCTTATTGTGACTCTCATCTGCCCCTTTGTGGCTGATTAACAAGGAAGATCACCATTTTACACATTTCGTCTTTTATAAAGTGTTGTTGTTGGCACAAGTTGTCATTTTCCTTTTGATACGTAGTTCTACAAATATATATTCTTGATGCTAATTCTTTGTCAGCTTAATGTGTTAAAACTATTTTTACAGAGTTTATGGCTCATCATTTAACTTTTATTTATGGTGCTTTTTGATGAATATAGGCTTTAAATTTAATGTTTGTTGAATTTATCAGTTTTTTCTATTTATTTATTTATTGCTCTTTGTGTCATACTTTAAAAAATTCTTCCCAAATTCTGGTCATAAATATAATTTTTGCTAAAAGTTAAAGTTTACATTTTACATGTAGATAGCTAACCCACCTTGAACTCATTTGGGGACTACTGTTATATAAAGGTTTATTTGTTTCCATACATACAACCAATTTTCACAGCACCTTATACCGAATAGTCCATTGTTTTCTCCAATGATGTGCAATGGCACTCTGTTTTTGCATAGTTTCCACTTATTTTGGAATTTCCAAAATAGGTTCAGGTCTAATCTGATTGGTCTGAAAATGATTTTAAAATACAGTTGAATTAGGGCAGGACAGAATCCGTTAAAACCTGTGACCTACAAAATTGGATGTATCCTAATAGCTCAAGATAATACTGTAGTTGGCAGCAGAATTTGGACTGGTATCCCTTTATGACTCTCTGGGAATTTTACAGTGGCCTTAATATAGCATAGTATGATTCCTACAGTTCATTACGGGAAGCTCATCATTACTTGCTGTTGAACAAAACATGGTATAAATTGTATTTGGTCTTAAGTGCAGGTAATGGTACCTACCAGATGAAATTTGTAAAAATCTACAAGAAATCTATTTTCAGTGCTCCCTCTTGCTTATAAAGGCACTGTCCTAATTTGGTGAGCATATTAATTGCTTTCTTTGTAGGGAGATCTATGCCTGGGAAATAAACTTGGCTGACCGGCCTATGAACCCAAATCATCCATTTTTGTATTGATTTGCACTGACTCACTTGACCTATTAAAGCACCTTATTTTGCCGGGCTATATAGCAGGGTGAAATTTCTCTTATATTTATTGCACCTCCCAATAGCCCTGTGAAGTAAGTGATCATAAATGACAGTTGCAAAACTTGTGTGCCAAACTTCTCTTTTGCAGTCATTATACAACCTTCTCAGACACTGGCTAATTAAGCACTCAGATGTAAACGTATACTGATAATTACATTAGTCTAGGCTTTGTTTTGTCCCTTTTTCATTTCCTCCTTTATACTATGCCATGTATTTCAACAAAATGTTGTTATGATCTTCTTACAATTATATTTTCTCATAAATGTGCACCTCACGTACAATGTTAGGATTTCTTTTTTATACATTCCAACCTCAGGTCCATAACACAATTTGATCCTCCTTTCTCCTCTACAAATGTATTTCCAGAAATGATGCTAAGAAAAACTTGCTTCCCTGAAAAAACACCATTAAGAAAGTTCATTCTATTTGTTTTGTGGCCAACATTGCCCATTTAGCAGACAATTTTATTGAGTTATATATATTGATGTGTGCATCTTTTTGCAAGTTCATCGTACGGTGACTCTAACATCATTGTCTGGCTACGGACCCTAAGGAGAAATTGTGAAGTTTATAAACCATATAGCTATCAGAGCTAATTCTCATCCACACTCCCATTGCATCACCTAGCAGGTTGTTCCTATTTATTACTCTAACTTCAAAGCTTTTAATTATTTCTCTTGGCAGCAAATCTTATCCCTGGACTTTACCAAGCCGAGTCTGTAAAACTTATATCAGAGAGTGTTATAGGAATTATTTATGAAATTTCTTACATTGAGAGTCTTCAACATAGTAATAAGTTGTCAAGCTGCTCTAAAATCTTTACCTGAGCACCTTCCACAGCCTAGGTCCTGTGTCCACTCCTTCGTGGATCTAACTCAAATGCATTCTTCCAAATTCGGCTTATATGCTGCCTCCTCCAAGAAGACATTTTTGATCCACAGGCTGATTATGATGCCCTTTTCTGTGCTCTCATGTCACCCTGTACACACTTCTGTGATAGGACTTATTATGCTACACCGTAAAGGTTGATTGCTGTGTTCGCTCCCCAAACAGAGAGTAAGCTGATTAAGAGCAGGTATTTTGTCTTATTTGCGACCATAGCCTGAGCAGGGCCTACAGTAGGCACTTAATAAATATTTAATGAATAAAGGCAAATGAATCTTGTTATTTTCTCTTTTTCCATTTCAGAAAGGTTCATTACTCAAGGTATGTAAACTTGTTTAAAATTTCTTTGGCCCCAAATGAAATTCTGCACAATATTTAGCATGTATTAGAAACTCCATAGATATTTGTGAAAAAAATGAGTGAATAAATAAATGAAATAGAAACTCTGTAAGTACTGTTTTTGCTCTCAGGCTGTACACAACCTTAAGAGTAGGAGTAAGGATGTGATCTAATTGCAAAATAAAATTGATGTATTCCTGATGATCTTTTAAAATAATAAAGTACAGGTGCAAAACTTGAAAGAAAAAAAAAATAAAGGAATTTGCAACTCCACCTGTTCTAAGATTCCTATATCTTTCAGCCAAATTATGCTCATTGTGCACAGAACCTACAAATGATTGCACAGCATGCTTACATTTTAAAAGTTGGCTATTATGGAGAAAATAGTCTGACAGAGATTAACAAAGCATCTTTCTAAAAGATTTTTAAAAAGAACCTGGGAGACTTTTGTGAACAATTGCTTTACCAAAATGAGATATCCACAGCTGCCAATTAGTACAGTGTTAATAAAGCCAAGCATTAAAGATCTTAAGGATGCTTCTTTATTGCATCTGCCCACACATAATCCTCATTCTACCTTTCTACCTGGCTGTGGAGATTGGTCCAGTAAAATCATGATGCAGATGAATTGCTCAGAGGATGTCAGAAGGGAATGTTTCAGAGCACATCCTAACACTATTCTGCAACTGTTATTTTTCATGGGTGTCCACATCCTGGTAATATATCCCTAGATTTGACTGTAATCTTGCCACTGAGCTCGCCTACAGGTCTCATAAACTTGTTTTAGTGTAGCCTTAAGTCACAGATTCTGTGGAACCAGACAGATAGTACTACTCCATAACATCCATTAGAGAACATGTCTGCACTTACATCTCCTACTAATAAATGTTTCCACGGGGGAACCACATCCTGTCGCATGAAAACATACAAAATTACAAAGCCACTGCCTATTGCTTTTGTAATTGGATTAGCCATTTCTAATACACACTAGGTTTCATATGCCCTGGCTTCATACATCATGACATGTTGAGCTATAAAAACAAAGACTGCTTATACCTTGAATGATTTAGGAGAATTGGGCACTAAACACTGGGTAACTGTTTTTGGAAGGCTATCTGGCTTAAAATCTGGAAAAGAGATGAATATGAAATTTTAGGAAATTAGAAGATAATACAATGATATATAAACAATAAAGGTTCTATCTCACATAAATTAATTAGGACCCATATTCTGACTGTTCCCAAATGATATATGTTAAGAGCAGTGTAGTGGGTTGAATGGTGGCCCTTCAAAAGATATGTCCAGGTTTAACCCCTAACCCCGTGAATATAACCTTATTTGGAAAAAGGATATTTGCAGATGTATTAAGTTAAGGACTTTGAGATGATATCATCCTGGATTATCCAGATGGGCCCTAAATCCAATGACAAGTGTCCTTAGAAGAGACAGAAGAGGAGGACAGACAGAAAGGAGGAGACTGTGTGAAAACAGAGGCAGAGACTGGAGTTATGCAGACGTAAGCCAAGGAAGGCCTGGAGCCACCAGAAGCTGGAAGAGACAAGGAAAGATTCTCCCCTACAGCCTTCAGAGGGAGTGAGGCCCTGCCAATACCTTGATTTCAAACTTTTGGACTGAAAGAAGTGACAGAATAAATATCTACTGCTTTAAGCCACCAAGTTTGTGGAAATTTGTTACGATAGCCCTAGGAAATGAGTACAGGCAGTTTGTAATGAAGATGCAGCACCTGTAAGGCAAGCATATGCTCCATAATAAGGGGTCTGTCAGGGAGACACAAAGTCCCTGAGAAGCCAAAGACACTTCAGCTTCAGGACCCTCACTTATAGGAGCCCTTTCCAAGGAGCGGGCACCAGTAATGTCTTAATATGATCAGATTTTTTGTACAATTTCTGTAAGTAAGATATTTCAATCACTGTTAGTTAAGAGTGCTTTCTCTTTCCACTCCAATTTCTCTTCCACACTCATTTCCTCTTGTTTCGATGGACTGAAGGTGCCTAGATGATTTAGGGATCCAGCTAATGGGAAACTGAGATAAGGATACATTTTATTGGGGTTTATTGGGTTATATTTATACGGTCCTTACTGCTTTGCATGTTGAAGTTATTGTTAAATGTCATTGTGTAGGCATGGTTTCTGAGAACTCTCTCTACAGACAACTGTGCCAAGTGACCTGCTGAGTTAACCTCAAAATTCAGGACCCACACAGCATCACGACAAGGCCATTTCCTGAGACCTCTGACATCAGAAGTACATTGATAGAGAAAGGAAAAAAAGGCTTGAAATGTACAAAGCCAGAAACTAGTCTGAAAATAAAATTGTGAACACTAATTCTCATTGATGCCTAGTCAAAATGTAATTTTTTGTTCTGTCGAGAATATACATGATAATGCAGCAAATATGACTGCAAATACACTCTACACAATTTTAATGGAAATCACAAGGACTAGAATGTATTAACTCCCCTGTGTTCTAGGGGACTAAGCCACAGCAGTCCTGCAAACGGCAAGCACATCTGTGTATGAAGTCACATGTCTTCTGCAACCCAACTCTCAATAATAAAAGAGAAATTGCCATTGACCACACTACAGAAAAGCCTCACATAGGAGCTATCTTTATAGAAATTGATAATATAAAATTGTTGTCATATGAAGAAGTAATCAAAAAGCATGCATCCAAAAAGTGTAGCTAATCAATATGATTATAGAGTTATGCCAGTTATTACTGAAAACACATACTTTTTGAATTTTATAATGTTTCTAGAAAATTTTTATTTTGTTGTGACTTCTCATTTTAAATGAATATTCAGTGTTGTATCAAATTTTGTATTCTTTTCCTTAAAAGTACCCTCCAAACTGTATATGTTTCACCCCTCACAAAACCTGGATTGGCCCTTGTTACCAGGATATCAGATTAAGTTTTTAAAATATACTAGGGATTTGCGGAGAGAAAGCCAGGGAAATGTACCCTTGGATGTATAGGAAAGAGAATTGTCTGCTTTGACATATTTTAATTTATATTAAATGCTTTTCAATGTATCTCATTCCTTTGTACTAGTAATGATGCTATGAGTTGTTTTATTTCTTAAGGCTCATATTCCAGCTTTCTCTCCAGAGGTCTTAAATATGTGCAGCATGGGTATTAGTAACAAATTTTAGATGAGAATATAATGTGAGGGTTACCTGACCTGTGCAAGTTCACACACTTTGAAGCAGAACTAGAATCTGAATTTAGCATTTTGACTCTTAATAACTCCAGTTCTCCACGTGATGGCTAAACATCAGCTTCTTAGGAGAGAAATTCCAAAGGAAATGCTTCTTGGATTATATTTCTGAATGCATAAATTTATGTCCAAATAACTAATGAAGTGATAAGCAATTCTTCAGGCAACCATTTCAGCTTTGTCTGCCTTCTGCTAGTTCAGAAAGGTGACTGTACCTGATGGTATACAGGTACCTGTGTGTTTTTCATGTTGAGAGGAATATTTAAGAGGTATTGCTGGTGATAGTAGTAATTTGCTTTTCATAGCTCTCTACCAAAAATCACATTTGGCATCTCTTGATAAAGGAGATGTGTTCTGATTCCTAAACCTAACCTTACAGAGGTCTATTCCAGCTGCCTTCCCTCCCACCACTGTATCTCTAGTCTGGAGAGAACATGCTCGTGAGGAAAGCTAATGCACCTCCGAAAGGCCTGGGTGGAAAGAACCAAAATGCTGTGCGTATCGCCTTTGTCACAAAGGCAGAAGGTCGGGAAGAAAGAGAAGTATGGTCACTAAGAGCCATCTAAAGAAAACTTTTACCCTTGAACATACAGCAAGTAAAGTTATGGCTTTGCTTAGGTGGGACTGTATACACAACACTGGACTGAAAATCAGAAAACTTTGATTCCAACTCAAACTCTGCAACTTGAGAGGCCATATGACTCGAGACACATCCCTTGCTCTCAGAGTCTCAGTCCCTCAACTGTAAAATGAGGCAGCTGTATTACATGATCTCTAATTTTCCTGACAGTGCTAAAAGGCCATCGTCCTGTTTCACCCACTGGATCACACATATGGTCTTGGAGAATGCTAGAGATCATTTACAGGGAGAAAGAAGGCAAGCAGGATGAGGAATAGAAGGCTGAATGGGTGACTTCCTCACTACAGAAAAGAGACATTGTTATAAACTCTGGTGAAGAGGCTACCCTGAGAAAAGCCTCTGCATAGATTTGCAGTCTCCTGGGAAACAACTAAAGAAATTCACAGCTTGCCAGCGCTGCGGCCAGACAGCAAAGAAGGACGCAGAGCCAATACCAAGGCAGGAAATGCAAGGAAGGAATAAGCTCAACATTTGTTTCCTTGTCACTTACAGGAAAATATGCCCAAAGTCTCTGTTGTATTAGCATCATACAAACTCACAATTTTCTAAGGTCAGTTCTTATAAGTCTAGCAAAATCCTATTTGTGCAGAGTGGGCCAAGACTAGGGTTATTCCAAAAGAGTGGATTTTCGGAAATAAGGGAAATTGGCAAGGTATTCATTCTCATGCTCAGAGCGTCAGGACAAATCTTGAGGCTCCTTACATTTCCGCAGTGGCCCAAATCCTGACTGCTGAGAGAGTCAGGGGAGCACCTGTCACCACAGAAGGAACTGAAAAGTAGGCAGGAGAGAGGTTTCCTAGAATCTCTGCTTTCTTGTTGACTGTGAAATGTGTCACGTCTTTCATTTTGAAGAATCTAGGGATATGGCATTAAACTGGTAAGAACTGTGATATACTAGAAAGTCATACAGTGCAAAATGAATGCTATTTCTTAAAGTCTGTTTAACCTTTGGAATACTAGGGAAGTGCTGAGAGGTGCTGCCACCACAGCATGCCTGTGAGACAGACGGAAAATGGCTGTGCTCTATGACTATTTTCTCAGGAAAAGAAACACATAGCGCCTTCATTAACATAATATTCTTTAAAAATATAATTTTGCCAGATATCATGTAAAAGCTATTTGTACCTAGATAAATATATACTCTAAACTCTGCATGAACTAAAATCCTTGGAGATTGAGAACCAATTGATTGATGGATTGATTGACTGACTGAAGATAAATAACTGACATAATTAACAAAAAAAATTCCTATTACCCTTAGTAGTAATCTTTCTAAAATTTTCTACTCAGCCTCCTGCTTTTGTAAGTAGAATATATTGGATGAATTTCATCATTCTTTGGTAACTGAAATCTTGAAATGTTTTAGATTTATCATTAAGAAGATTTTTTTCCCATTGTATCACAAGGATGGAAAACAAATTAGATTTGGCCTTATTTGCGGACTACAGACTGCTGTTAGCATTTTTAAATCACTGATAAGTGCTGATTGATTGTGTTAATCCTAAAATCTACTATTTCCCCACACACACACATAAAAAAGGATTCTAGTTAATTGCAGTGCCAAATAATTGGCTTCCAAATCATCAAAATTTGTTCTACCGGCATATTCTTAGCAATACTTGGAGGTTTTAGCCCCCTTCTCTTCTATTCTCATTATGTTATTTATTTCCAAACCACAACTATCAAAAATGTACCAGTGATGTCCAAATCTGTATTACCAGGCCAGATCTCACTTCTGAGTTTCAGACCCACACTTCTGGCTGTCTGATGGCAATCCCCACACCTTGATATCCCAAAAGTTTCTCTTAAAATATATATAAAGCTAACCCAGACATATCCTCTCCTAAACCTCTCTACCTATATTCTCTACATCTAATTGTCATACACACCAGAAATTTAGGAATGACCCTAGATTCTACTTCTCTTTATCTCTTTCTATATTTAATTAGTCATTTAATTGGCTACTTAACCAGATGTATTTTCTATGCAATAATAAAATCAAACACTTCTTCATATACTCTGGTACACTGCTAGTTCAGTACTTATCATCTCTCACTTAAACTTGCTGCCTTATTACACATCTTCCACACTATGACTAGAATGTTATTTGCAAAATCAAATAAAATATATCACTCTACTACTTAAAATCTCTTCGTGATATACATAATGAAATTCAAGCTCATTAACATTGCACATAAGATCCATTACCTCTTGGATCTTATTTCTTATCATTGTCTCCTATTTTAGTCACATTCTCCTCTCTCTTGCTCCATGAACAAGTCAAGATAATCAATGCTTTTTGCATTTACTCTTCTCTGTGCACATGACAAACTTCTCCTAGATACAAGGAATGATTTAGTATGAAACAACAACTGTATCAAACAGCAACAAAAATCACAGTGTATAACTCTAATAAAATGGAGGTATGTGGGAGAAACTGCAAAAAAGTGTGTGGGATGGAAGCGAGAATGTACTTTTAGTGCTCTGCAGGCTGGGTGCGAAAGCTTTAGTTATACAATAATTGGATGCAGAGTGATTTAGAGGGATGCATAATCCCCTAAAGTAACATGCAAAGTGATGAAATAGATGGAGAAAAGAGGACATGAAGGAAAAGAAGAGGAAAAACTAAGAGCAAGTGATTAGAACAGCATGACTGAGACATGGAACTAGTTAATCTTAACTGGGTAGGGAAATATTACCAACTCCCTGTGAAAGATAGGACAAAATTAAAATCACACTAGTATAATGTTTCTAAATATCTGTTACATTTGTTTTAACAGCTTAAAAAGACTTTAAATGTGAAGCTGACCATAGTGTGTATATTAATTAAGAAAGCCTTACTGCTATAACAAACTACCCCCAAATTTAAAAAGTCTAATCTAATGAAGATTTTTTTTTCCCTATACTTTTATCACAGTCCACTGAGGGTCTCTAGGGGGCTCTGATTCATACAGTCATTTAGGGATCCAGGATCCTCCATCTAGTGATCTTCTGTAATTTTCTAAGTTATTGGAGTTCCCCACTAGATCATCTATATCTAGCCAGAAGATAAAGAAGAGAGAGTATCTGGAGTAGTATATGGCCCAGTCCTAGTTGTATGCCTACAACTCATTGGCCAGAACTCCATCACGTGGCCACACAAATCTAAAAGACAGGCTGTGAAATATAGTGTAGCTAAATGCCCAGAAAGGCCCAACAAGCCACCTGTCAAGAACTGTGAAGGATTTGAGACTGAAATTTTAATTCATTTTGCAAACTAATAAGTTAGTCTGACACAGTTTCATGGATGCTGGTAAAGGACATGAGACTCCTGGTTCAGAGATGAAGGATAATTTATTATGCACAGCAACAGCACTAGCCAGACTATTGTTTTTGTCTGTTTCTTTTGCCATACCCCAGAGCCCAAATCCCACAAGGTAATGGGAAAAGGTTCAGATGATGCCTGCAATAGGTTGTGTTACGGGAGAGGAATCATAAGCTTAAAGAACCCAAATTTTTTATAGTGGGTAAGAATCATGTCTGATCTTTGTTCTAGAGAGACATGCTATCCCCACCTTCCATTGTTGAACACTATACAAACATCTTTGAAAAGATGGTTCAGAACAAACAGTAGTTAGTGCCTCACATGCAAGGTATACAGAAACACAAGAGACCCATGGAGAATTCTGTCCCAAAACAACCACGTGTAATTAAATAGTTCTCAATTACTTAAGGTAACTGAGCAAGCCATGTCTAATGACTTATTAACATCTTGACATATCTAGAACTGTGTCCTAAAACTCTTAATATTATATTGTTACCTAGATTAATCCAGGTTCAAAGGAACTATATCCCACCTATCTCCATGAAACTGAAAAAAAGTAGGAGTAGTTGCAAAATTGAGGCATTTAGAAGTATGCACTTACTGACAAACAGATCATCAAAGGAGAAAAATCTGATTTTATGCTTTCTGTATTATTATTCTGTGCTGTATGGCTGAACACAATTATTCACAAATGAACTTTGCACTGAAAATTTTATATTATTGCCTTAAAATGATAAAACAAACAAATACTTTGAAGCAAGCTTAGGCATAAAACTTAGCATCTAGGAAAAACAAATTGTCCCGTGATGACATGCTAAAGTGACCAAAGGAGAAAGCACATATCTGGATATACTTAAAGACACATGCTAATTAAAAAAAAAATTGAAATACCTTGGGTATGTTAGTCTACCAGGAAAAGTAAGGATTTTAGAATTTAAAAAATTTTTTAAGTTTATTCCAGAACTTCCTACTTATTTTTCTTGTTTTTCAAATTCGTTTTATTCAACCATTTATGAAGCATAAAGTTTATACAACTGCTAGGCTAAGCACTGAAGCTAAAACAGTGAGCCACCATTACAGACTTCAGAGATCCAAGTTGGGAAGACATACTTATAAATAATTACAATGCACTATAACAGTGACATGTGCAGAGTGATATAGCAAATGCTATAATAGTGATATAGACAGAGAGCTGTTGAACATAGTGGGGAGAAAAACTAACTCTTTACTAACTCTTCATATGAGAGTCTATTCACTAGCTCATGGGAGTCTTCACAGGAATAACATTGGATCTAAGTCATTAAAGATAAATTGGATATGCCCAAAAGGACAGTGTGGGAAATAAATTACAAAGAGATTGAACTATAACTATGAAGACCAGAAGACATGAAAGGACATGCTATGAAAGGACAGAAATCAGTTCCTGATGATCAAAGCTTTTGAGGGTTGGGGAGAACATTCTGTGAGATGGGACTATGGCTGTGATCAGATTTTGAGGAGCCTTGAATGCAAAAGAAAGGTGTCTGGATTTATACTTATAGCAAGAGGAAGCTGGAGATATTCTATTCCTGGTCCCACTGATTGCAAGTCTAGGTCCAAGCCAATTGTGTTCATCAGCTTGAAGTTCAATTCATTATTGCCATTTGCCCACAATTTTTAATCTTTCATTTATTTATATTTCAACAAGTACTTGTTGAAGCCTACTATATGCCAAATGTTGTGCTAGGTACTAGGGAACTCACAGTGACTAAGATATGATTTCTGCTTTTAAGAAGTTCACAACCTAATAGAGGGAACATAGTTCAACATAATAAAGACCATATATGACAAATGCACAGCTAACATGATACTCAGTGAGGAAAAGGTGAAAGCACTTCCTCTAAGATCAGGAACGAGAAAAGAATGCCCACTCTTAACACTTCTATTCAACATAGCATTGGAAGTCCTAGCCACAGCAATCAGACAACAAAAAGAAATAAAAGGAATCCAAATTGGAAAGGAAGAAGTAAAACTGTCATCTGTTTACAGATGACATGACACTATACATAGAAAATACTAAGAATGTTACCAGAAAACTTCTAGATCTCACCAATAAATTCAGTAAAGTTGCAGAATACAAAATTAATATACAGAACCCTGTTGCATTTCTATACACTAACAACTATCAGAAAGAGAAAATAAGGAAAAAAATCCCATTTACAACTACATCAAAAAGAATAAAATATCTGGGAATAAACCTACCTAACGAGGTAAAAAACCTGTACTCAGGAACCTGTAAGACACTGATGAAAGAAATTGAGGACAACACAAAGATGGAAAGATATACCATGTTCATGGACTTAAAAAAATTAATATTGTTAAAATAACCATACTACCCAAGGCAATCTATAGACTCAATGTAATCCCCATCAAAATACGAATGGCATTTTTCCAGAACTAGAACAAATAATTTTAAAATTTGTATGGAAACAAAAAAATGCTGAATAGCCAAAAAAAATCTTGAGAAAGAAGAACAGAGCTGGAAGAATCACATGCCCTAACTTTAGACTATACTACAAAGTTATAGTAATCAAAACAGTATGGTATTGGCACAAAAACAAGCACATAGATCAGTGGAACAGAATAAAAGCCCAGAAATAAACCCATGCACTTATGGTCAATTAATCTACAACAAAGGAGGCAAGAACATACAATGGAGAAAAGGCAGTGTCTTCAATAAGTGGTGCTGGGAAAACTGGACAGGTACATATAAAAGAATGAGGTAAGAACATTTCCTAACACCATATACAAAAATATACTCAAAATTGATTAAAAACCTAAATGAAAAACCTGAAACCATAAAACTCCTAGAAGAAAACATAGGCAGAACATTCTGACAAAGATCATAGGAATTTTTTTGAGGCTGTCTCCTAAGGCAAAGGAAATAAAAACAAAAATAAACAAATAGAACCTAATTAAACTTAAAAGCTTTTGCACAGCAAAGGAAACCACTGACAAAATGAAAAGACAACCTACAAATGGGAGAAAATGTTTGCAATAAGGTTCAATATCTAAACTGTACAAACAGCTAATACAGCTCAACATCTAAAAAACAAACAACCCAATTAAAATATGGGCAGAAGAACTGAATAGACATTTTTCTAAAGAGGACATACAGATGGCCAACAGGCACATGAAAAGATGCTCAGTATGGCTAATAATCAGGGAAATACAAATCAAAACCACAGTGACATATCATCTCACATCTGCTAGAATGACTATCATCAAAGAGAACCCAAATAACAAATGTTGGCAAGCATGTGAGAAAAGGAAACCTCCCCACAATGTTGGTGAGAATGCAAATTGGTGCAGTCAATGTGGAAAACAGTACGGAGGTTCTTCAAAACACTAAAAATTAAACTACCATATGACCCAGCAATTTCATTCCTGGGTATATGTCTGAAGAAAATGAAAACATTAATTCAAAAAGATATATGCATCCCAATGTTCAGAACAGCATTATTTATAATTGCCAAGATATGGAAGCAAACTAAAGTGTCCATCATCAGATGGACAGATGAATGGATAAATAAGATGTGAGAGATATATATACATACACACACACACAAACACACACAATGGAATACTATTCAGCCATAAAAAAGAATAAAATTTTGCCACTTACAACAACGTGGATGGACTTGGAGGGTATTATGCTAAATGAAATAAGTCAGACAGAGAAAGACAAATACTGCATAATATCACTTACATGCGGAATCTAAAAACTAAACCAAACTAGTGAATATTACAATAAAGAAACAGACTCACAGATATAAAGAACAAACTAGTGGTGACCAGTGGGGAGAGGGAAAGGGGGAGGGGCAATATAGGAGTAGGGGATTAAGAAGTACAAACTATTATGTATAAAATAAGCTACAAGGGTATATTGTACAATGCAGGAAATAATATTTTACAATAGCTATAAATGGAGTATAACCTTTAAAATTATGAATCACTGTATTGTATACCTGAGATTTATATAATATTGTAAATCAACTATACTTCAATAAAAAGGAGTTCACAACCTAATTTCTATAATAAATCAAAAAATACATTTAAAAATAAATAAATAAAGGAAGGAATAAATGAACATGGCAATTCAGCATTGCGATGCAATGAGATTATATGTACAAGGTATCACAAGAGTATAATGGAGAGCCTTCAAGAATTAGCAACAGATTTCTGGGGGAAATGACCCAACATCAAAGTTGAGTCCCAGAGACTGACAAGTGAGGGCCATGTAGAGAGGTCAAAAGCATGTTCAAAACAATGCAATGGGATCTCCCTGGTTGAGGAGCCAAAGAGATCAAGGGGGCAATAATGACAGATGAGTACAATTGGAACTGCCTTGGTCAAATACCCTGGCCCGTGCCTTTTGCTTGACCTCTTCGCCTTCTATCTTCTCCTTTGCTCACTATCTTCTCCCTTGCTCGCTTCTCCAGACCAACTTTCTTCTGTTTCTCAGTTGCATTTCTCATTCCTGCCTTAGGGCCTTTGTGCTTACTGTTTCTTATATCTAACATGCTCTGCCCCTATCTTTATCAGTATGGCTTATTCATGTGGATGGCAATGCCATTTTATCAGAGAGCCCTCTCCCGTCCAATTTATCCAATAAAGCCTATTTTACCATGGCAATTCTGTCATATTACCCGATTCTATTTTCTTTATATAGCATTTATCAGTACCTGAAAAAGTATATTTATTTATTTTTATGTGTATTTATTGTCCATACTCCCTCATAGAAAGATTCTGAGAATATGAAACTTAACTCTTTTGTTCACAACTCTGTTCCCAGCACACAGAATAACACATAATAGATTTACACTAAATATTGAATGAATGAATGAATGAATGAACCAGAAAGTAAATGAAAGGTATGTGATAATCATATTTGTAATTTGGAAAAGTACCCAAGTTGCAGTGAAGGAGGGGTATTTTAAGAAAATCAATAATAGAGGAAAACAATTTGGAAAAGAAATGATGACGTTCTGAACTAAGATATCACTGGTAGAAAGGCAAAGGAGAGGTTAGATATGAAAGAAGGAGACAGGTGGACAGACAGTGGGGTCAAATGCTGAGACATGGATCCAAAGAGAAAGAGGAGAAGATGGATCCAGTTTTGGACAAAGTACAGAAATATAAAGTGAGGATTTAGATCAGCTCTAAAGGAAACTCCCTGGGACTCCATATTGTGACTAGTCCCATTAAGAATATAGCAATTGCATTAAATGCTGATTGTACCCATAAAATGTGTTTATTAATCTCTCCCTCTACACAATACCTGTGGAGGACTTTTCTTTATGGGGTTATATGAACTCAATCTCTACTTTGGAAAATTGAAATAGTTATTATTATAGTTTTATTATTACTGCCTGTAGCTAGTACAAGTTCCTTTCAGAAAAGATATAATTCACAAAAATGTAGCATAATGCAAAGTTCTCTCTATTTGCTCTTTCCCAGATAGGTATCAGAAATATAAATATTATGGAGATGAATTCAGCATTTTCCAACCATAATCAGGCTTCTTATTTAATCTTTTGGCAAAATATTCCTATTGGTTCTCATTTCTTTTGATTCAGCTCATCTTTCCTACACAGAGAATTGTCTCCATGAAGAATAATATGTACTTTTGTAACTACTATTGTCGGTGGAATTATTTTATCTATGTGCAAATGTAAACAGATAAACAGGGTCTATACCAATTGATAGTCAATAGAATCCAAATTTATGAATTAGGAGATCTTGAAAAGTCTGTGCTTACATGTTTAAGGCCTTAATTTAAATTTTGATATTCAAGGGATTTAATATACAGCAAAGAGCTTTGACAATATGTAAAATGCTATAATCTATAATACACTGACATAACTGCCCCACCTCAAAATAAGACGTAGATAAGAATTTTTTAAATAGTTTCCAAAACTAGGGGGAATTTCTATTTTCTTGCCTTAAGCTACAACTATACAGTTGTTAATGAATCCATATTATTCATTATATATCTGAACAACTTCCAGGAAAAGTAAAAATTGACCGCCTATCATCTGATACTTTAGTATAAGTAACGCAGCCCTAGAGAGTAAGTTCTATAGTAAGCTTTTAAGACCCAAGTCCAAAAAGAAGAAAGGATGAATAATCTGCCTGAATTTTGCAATCTATTTGATAAACTCAATCTGCACCTTCATACAATTTGTCTTCTGTATTTTTTTGCATTTTGTATTTTCCTTTGTATTTTGGTTGTTATATCCAAAGAGTATGACATCACTTCATTGGCAATAAGAATTGTCTGGAAAAATAAAAAATACATAAAAATAGTCTTATAAATGAATAAAATATGTTAACTTTTCATAATTTAACAAAAAAAAGGAAGCTTTCATTCCAGTTAAACCAGTAAGAATAAAACCAAGGACTCCCTGCACATGTTAGTTAGGTCTTTTTCTGGACTGCTCTGAAAGGCTTTCACAACAGAGTAGCCTGAGGCACAGAAAAGTAGGCAGGGCACGTTCTGATAACTTTTAAATGGCTTAAAGACCCAGAGCAGAACATCTAAACACCTACCCATGGGAAGTCTTATTAATTTAACAAGAGATATTTATGGTTGTTTGATCAGAGACTCACAAAGCTTAAGAAACTTTCATTTACACTCTAGTTAAATTTTCAGGAGTTACCCACTTCCCTGAAGAGCAGTGACTGAGCTTGTTAAAGGTGAAATTACTCATATAACCCTGGCCAGCTTGGGTTAAAAATGCAAAAGACTTGCTTGTTAATGGAAAAAGAGTCAAAGCAAAGGAATCAGAGGTGATCAGCCAGAGGCCTACATTATTTTATTATTTCTCTCAGCTGAGAAGTTGTTTAGATTTCAGAACATCTGAAGAACTATCTTGTTTGTAATTCAAAAGGGAAAGAGTGGGAGATGGGCTAGCTACAAAGAGGAAACTCCAAGGAACCTGGGGTGAAGGAATCTGAACAGTGATCAACAAACTGTTCTCTTTGTTGATTATCCCACTACTCTATATACATTTGTTAATATTCATGAAAATACTTAAAAAGAGAAAAATTTACTGTATATAAACTAAAAGTTAAATGTATAAAGGGGAAGTGGAATACTTAAAGACATTTTTGTTTGGGGACAAAATTCCAGCTATGCACTGTGTGATCGTGAGGACTCCTCTGATTCATAGTTGGTTAGAGTTAGAATGTAGCAATGGGCATACTATTGGCAAATTATATTTTTTAACTGGCCAGATTAATTAGTCTTGCCAATGTAAGAGTAGTCTTATAGAACCCAAATTATTCTGATCCTGCCCTATATCTTCTTAATTTCAGAAAATTGGTTCCTTACAAAGCATTCCCCAATTTACCTCACACACACACACACACACACACACACACACACACACACACCCCACATCTCAAGGGGACTTATTACAACAAGCCTCTATTTGGCATCTGACAAGCTGACTTGCACCATCATTGGCTATACAGCCTCAAGTCCACTTTCATTCCCTGACCAAGTATTTTCCTCTGGTATATACCAGTGCAATGCCAAACCCTTCTCAATGCCAAAAATTCTACATTACTTTTAGTCATCACTCTACTGAACCCAGACTGTGTTCCATGCATAAAATGAGAATGATGCCTCCTTTTTTTTTGTAGCAATCAGACTTAGGCCTGAGGCCAAGCTGAGGACCAGGTATTGTACCATAGGACACTCTCACTAGACATGCTGCACATACCTCCTCTCTCTTCTTCCATTCTTAAGTACACAGACCTACTCACACAGCTCAATGTCTGTGGGTCTTCCACTGATACCCAAGAGGTATGGGGCTTCCCTGAAGGCTCCACTACACTTCCTGACTACTGTTACACTCCTACTTGGTTGGGAGTTAATAATCCAAAGCTTTTTAAGAAGAAATGGATTTTGTGAAAAATCCCACAAGACCAGAAAATAATGAATAGGGAAAAGGAGGAACCCAACTCCTCTAGACCTTAGGAACATATCCC
Organism: Grampus griseus; assembly: GCF_964374135.1. Lineage (NCBI taxonomy): Eukaryota > Metazoa > Chordata > Mammalia > Artiodactyla > Delphinidae > Grampus > Grampus griseus. Next base: position 67,403,549 of record NC_138997.1, read on the forward strand.
ATATAAGACATTCTCCCCTGAAAGCTTTTGACAGATTGAAAGTAGTACATTTAGCTCAACTGAATTGCTAATATTTGTACAGATTCCCTTGTAAGCATTTCTAAGGTACTATATATTTTCTGCCAACCCAAAAGAATGTTCTTAAAAGGGTTTTAGAACAGGGTCACAGAAAGCAGTGGCCCATAGAAATAAGTTCATATTTGCTCACATATATGGCTAAGAAAATGCATCACGGATCAATTGTGAATCTCATTATTAAGAAATTTTAGGCTGTCAAAACCTTAAAAGCCATATTTTCCCTGTAACATACAGATGCATTTCCATTCACCTTTCTTATAAAGGTCTCCATTAGAATAAAAAAGTTGAATGACGATCCTAAAGCGAACTAGTCAACACTTTTCTTTTTCCATATGAGTTATCTTAGAGCTTCTATTATACATTCCATTAAAATTGCTATTTAAGTTATAGCTACAGGCCAGATAAATATGTAAGTTAGATTTCCTTGGAAAATGAACACTACAAAGAGAGAAAAAACTTCCCGTTTATTGCTTTTATTGTCAAAGGCTCCCAGGTAAATTGTGTTCACTGTAGTAGGTTGTTCATTCTAAGTACCTATGTTAGGAACATAAGCCCCCATCTAAAGTAGCTGTGCACTCCCTGAAGCAGCTGAAGTTGTTTGAGCTTATTTCATTAATATTATTATCTTTGGTTTAACTATAGCACAAAGCATTAGGAGGCTTTTCAACCCATGTTCATTACACACAAGATATATGGTTAGGATTCAAAACTTAAATGCCGGCAAGATCTAGGCAGAACATATAAGAGGATGAAGATGGTGTGGTGTAAGAAACAAAGCAATGTAGGGACTATGGAGAAGGAGGGAAGGCATACCCCATCGTAGGGAAGTAGATGCTACTGACTTCTAGATACTTGCTGCTGTGAGGCAATGAGGACCTAGTGGAGGTAGGTGTACCAATGTTTAAGAGAAGCTGGAGGGCTTCCCTGGCGGCGCAGTGGTTGAGAGTCTGCCTGCCGATGCAGGGGACACAGGTTCATGCCCCGGTCCAGGAAAATCCCACATGCCGCGGAACAGCTGGGTCCGTGAGCCATGGCCGCTGAGCCTGCGTGTCCGGAGCCTGTGCTCCGCAACAGGAGAGGCCACAACAGCGAGAGGCCCGCGTACCGCAAAAAAAAAGAGAAGCTGGAAATGTGAATATATTTTGTCTGCCTGTGGAATTTCCCAATTTAAAATGCTGACTGAAAAACTTTTGAGACCCAGAGCCAAATACATCATGCTTTCAGGACAAATTCTGTCAAAGGGCTGCCGGTTAGGTACACCTTTTCTGTGTTGATGGACCATAAAACCAAGTACAATGTTAATCTTATATGCCAACTTGGCTAGGTCACAGTACCCAGAAATTTGGTGAAACACAACTGGATGTTGCTTAGAAGGTATTTTTTAGATGAAATTAACATTTCAATTTGTAGACTTTGAGTAAAGGAGATTACCCTCCATAATGTGGGTGGGCCTCATCCAATCAGTTGAAGGTCTTAATAGAGAAAGGCTGCTCCCCTCAGAAGAGGAAATTCTGGCAGCAGACTGCCTTTGAACTTGAACTGCAACACTGATTCTTCACTGAGTCTCCAACCTTTTGGCCTACCCTGCAGATTTTGAACTTGTCAGCCTCCACAATCATGTGAGCTAATTCCTTAAAATAAATCTCTCTCTCTTTCTCTCTTTATCCATCTCTCCATATGTATATGGATATATATGAATATATATCGTTAAAATTACATACAAAATGGAGACCGGACTTGAAAATTCCCTGAGCAGACAAAACCATTTTAACCACATAAGTGATATTTAATTTAGCTTATTCTGCAAAACAAGTGAAACTTAACTTTGGTTATTTGTTATAAATGCCTCTGATAATAATAAGAGAAACTTAAGTCATCTTCCTAAAAAAATGGTATAAGGTAATCACTTTTAACCAATCCCCTACCGTCTGCAAACCCCCATTGTAATAACCAATTATCATAAACAACTTCCTCATTTTCACTTTGTAAGCCATCCTGTAACACCATGCCCCTTAGCTTCATATCAGTTTTCAATTTGAAAGCTCCCACTTCTCAAACTATTCTTACATGCACAGTAAACTCTTATTACATATTATTTAGTGATTTCCTGGTTTTAATTTTGCTATTTGTGGATTTTTGAATATATATATATATGCATATGTATATAATTGTTTTTGTATCTCTGGAGAACCCTGACTAATTCACCAGTTTTGTTTGCTTGTCTGGGACAGTTTTATGCCGATTTTCCCAGGATAATTAAGTAGTAAGATTTTTTTCTCTCAAAAGTTACCAGTTTGGATAATAAATTATTTGGCCACCCTCTTTATACAGCTCTAACTCTGTCACCCAAGATGGCTACATGCTGAATTCTACACAGCAAAACCTAACCAGTCACTCTGATACAGCCCATTTGCCCCCTGATACCTTCCTTCCTAACAGACTGTAGTTGGTTTTAAACCAAAGCTTTAGAAATATCACCCTCATTCCATCATCTCTCTCACCCTCTGTCTCTTCCTTCAAAACTAACCATTCAAAATATATCTTATTTGAATTATTTCTTTTCTTTTTCACTCCTAATTTATTCATGGGTTTTTTAAAAGTTGAAGTGTAGTTGACATACAATATTATATTAGTTTCAGGTGTATAACACAGTGATTCAATATTTTTAATAGATTACACTCCATATAAAGTTATTATAAAATATTGAGTTATTATAAAATATTGAGTTATTATAAAATATTGACTGTAAATATATTGACTGTAAAATATTGACTGTAAAATATTGACTGTGCTGTACATTATATCCTTATATCTTATTTATTTTATACCTTGTAGTTTACACCTCTTAATCCTCCTGCCATTTGAGACAACATGGATGGACATGGAGTATATTATACTCAGTGGTTTATATGTGTTTTTAAGTGGCTAGCTACTTCAAATCATGTTTCTTTTATTCAGCTCTTGAACTCACATTACAGGACCCTTGGCTCTTACTTTGCAAACTGCTCTTATTCATGACTTTCTCTTCTTTTGTCTTTTTCCACTTTATTTCTCACTTAAATCACTGTCTAAAAAGGATTATGGGAGTGGTGGGAATTTTGTTCCACACAATCATTCAAGGCCTCAACTACTTCTGTCTACCTATTCCAGCATCCCTAGGGTTTGCATGGAATCTTCTACATCTGGCTGGCAGATAGGGGAGTAAAAGGGCCTGAAAAATGGACCAAGTACGATCACTTCTGCCTACATTCTATTTGGCCAGAACCCAGTTGACCCACCTTACTGAAAGGAAGGCTGGGAAAGATAGTCCAGCTGTGTTCCAGGAAGAAAAGGAAGTAGAGCCTGGTAAACACACACACTGAGCCATAGCCTGCCTTCGATGTTTCCCTAAAGGCCAGTGGTATAATGATAAAATGCAATTTGGTAAATTCTATGCTATGATGAGCTAAGATTGCAAAACACATGGATGCATCTCCTGGTGCTCTGGCTTGACAAGAGCATTTAGAATCCCAAGAGGAGTAGATAAATTGCAGGTCCTTCACTGGATTTTCCACCAACAGCATCCAGATTTGAAATTTCTAGAAAACTGGTATTACAGCTGAAGAATAAGCACAAAATGAATAGGACTGTAGTTTTGATGCAACAGAGAATCGACCTCTATAAAAATAGAGCACTTTGGAATTTCAGTCCATTCCAGAAAAAAGAACATACCTAAGGTATTAAGTAAAGCAGCATACTATGATTAAAGATCACCAGTCAGAACAGCCAGGACAGTGTAAAATGGTCTTAAGCTAATTCATTATGAATAAATTCAGCTTCATTTTTTTCCGGTGGGTTAGAAAAAGAAGAGTTACTGATTCTAGCCTAAAATGAACATAGTGTAAATAAGGTTACAAAGCAATTGCATAAGGTTATTAACCGAAGAAAAAGAAACCATTCCAATATTATTGGGAAACCAAGCTTCTTCCAATTCTCTTAATGAAATTACGTTATTGGTAATTATCTCTCAAAATCTGTCCTGAACATTAGGTTTTTTTAAATTCATTGAAATATTTTATTTAATTCCAGTTTCTAAAATGTTAGAAAGTATCTTAAGTTTCTGGTTTAACTAATAATTTAACATACTTTGAGACAAAGGAAACAAAATCAGGATTGAAATTTCACTAATCATAACATTATCTGTTCTGGGTTAACTTCTTTACCCTTCTGTAAGTCAATGCTTGGGATTTTTCTTTATGCTTTAGAAGTTGTTTGAGGTTTCTGAAGAATATGGCCCCTTCATCAAGACAAACAAATGTGGTTGAGATAACGGGACCAGTAGTTTACTATCACCATTAATGGGGTCAAGATTCACTCATTTAATTTGCTCACAGAATTGGGACAGATTTAGCAGAACCATGAAGAGAATCACAAATGACTATGAGAATGGAACTGCTTCCTCACAAAGGCAGACTAAAAAAGACTGCAGTTTTCAACCACGAAAGAGAAAACTCAGGGGCAATATTATCCAGATTGTTTGTTTGTTTCTAGTTCTATATTATCTTTTTCATAGCTACATAGCGCTCCATTGTAAAAAAAAAAAAAAGGGGGGGTCGTTGCCAATAGAAAAGTAAGAGAATGAAAAACATCAGTCCTAGACCTGAGACATGGTAAGCAGGGTCTGAAAGGATATTTATTTATTTATTTATTTATTTATTTATTTATTTATTTATTCTTTTTTGGCAGTACGCGGGCCTCTCACTGTTGTGGCCTCTCCCGTTGCGGAGCATAGGCTCCAGGCGTGCAGGCTCAGCGGCCATAGCTCACGGGCCCAGCCGCCCCGCGGCATGTGGGATCTTCCCAGACCGGGGCACGAACCCGCGTCCCCTGCATCAGCAGGCGAAATCTCAACCACTGCACCACCAGGGAAGCCCAGATTGATCCAGAAGTTCACATTCAGGAGTTTATTTTACAGAATTAAGAATTAAGGAAGCCTTCAGAACTTTGGCTACAAGAATTTCATCCTCACATTTAAAATAGTGAAAAACATCCTACCATGAGAAATTGGTTTAATCAAATGCTGAATGTTAGTTCTAAAGGTCAAATCCCAAGGTTCCTACAGGATGCTTTAATTCTGAGAAATTTGTTTTAAGAGCTAAATTCATTAATTTCTACCCAAGATAAAAATAAAACAAACTTTATGCTTCCTTATTTGATATAACTCATTAACTTAAACAAGATTTTTTTAATTCACTTTTTGTTTTTCTGATTGTTTGCTTGCCTTTATTTGTATCAATTCTTTTTTGTTATTCCTAGAGTCTCTGTTATTCAATGAGACTGGTAGGACACAGATTTCATCTATCATTCATGTGTTGGTAGAAGAAAGGCACTTTCTAAAATGTTTCTAAACACTTCTGAAAAGACAATCAAAACAAAGATTTTTAATAGAAGCTAAGCACTTTGTCCTCCAATTCTTCTTTTCTGTCTGTAAATTTCCTCAGTTTGGTTACAGAGCAAAGGGGGTAAAGATAGCTTTCAGAAAGCTTTCAGGGATAGCTTTTGCTAACTCCCACCTCAAATTTGCTCACATAGAAGGGGAGATATGTGAGAAATGGGTTGTATTTGTGGCTATTATATTGGATCACAATTCCAAGGGGCAGGGTGGGGGGATTTTGATGGCACCAAGTGAAAGTCAGATTCTACATGGCAGGCATTCTCTTTGGATGTTCTTCCTTCACAAGGCTATAGAAAGAAGACTGTGTTTAGGGCCTGGTCTTCAGTGAATAGGGTTCACCATCTCTGTCTTCATCTAGAGCTAATGTTTTTGAACTCCTCTACTTGCTGACTGTCATATCCTAAACATATTTTTTTTATCATTATTGGAATGTTAAATTGCAGGGTTAGACAGGAAATTAGGGGGAAAAGAATAAAATATTTCACCATGTTGGTTAAATTGAGCCCTCCCAATGGCCCTGCCTAAGATTGAGTCTGAAGCTTAACAGTAATAAAATGTGTGCCCTAGCCTATTTTTGTCCATCGAGAATCATGAGCATGGTGAGTGATAGTCAAAGAATAGAATCAGTTGTTTAGAATTCTGAGTTCTTGATATCACATAACATTATATCTATAAATATATCTATTTTAACTTTAACAAAAACTTCAAGGACTACTTTTCTAATCCTTAGGATAAAAGAAAGAAAATCTGCCCTAAGTATGACTGGTAAGCAGAAGAAAAGTGTATAGCACAGCCTTATAACATTATCCTCTAGAATAGATCTATATGTAATTTCACAAAACTCCCTACTTATGCAAAATTACGTTTACAAATTAGTTTGGCTATAATTTTTACTTTCAAATTTACAAAGCCCTTTCCAGTATCAATCTATCACATACTTAAGGCATGCTCCACCCCACAAGTACCTGAAAGTCCCTGGGAAAGTAGCTGTCACATTGTTTCAAAATGATGGAGCAGCAGATTTTTTGCTTACCATTGCCTCTTTCCTAGTGTCACATCAATTCCCAAGTGATAAATGTAAACTGATTTCCATCACTATAGTCAAATGGGCACATACTTCAGAAAACTTCAAGGAACTTATTATCTGAAACCATAAAATCAAAAAGCTGGAATCTTCCACAGAGATCATTTGTCTACTCAGCTCTGCTAATGGAGATGGCATAAATTTTTAACCTTCAAAATTTGAGGCCAGAGATTTTTTACACCTCTGGCAGTTAGGAACATATTAAAAACCACAGAAAATGAAGAATTTGGGTACTGAGAGACCAAAACATAGAAAGTCTGAGAAATAACTGATACTAAATAAAGATATATGATAACTACAACATTCTTTAGGAGTTTGACCATGGAAAGAAAAGTTAGAGGCAATGGTAGATAGAGATTGTAGGATGCTTCAGAATGGGATGGAGAAGATAACAGAGAAAAGTGATATGTAATGTTTTAGGGTAAAAGCTGGTAGAACATAGGCATCTGAAGAAGAAATTTAACTTTAGTTTTACACAAATGAATAAATTTTTAACAAAAAGAAACACTAAAAATCTGCTACTTTGGACTTAACAATGTTACATCTGCCAAATGATTCTTGCTGGAAAATGTTTCTAATAATTTAAAATCGTCAAATCTCCCATGCCCATTCAGAGTCTGAGACATGAGACAAAATCTTAGGCAAAATCCTCTCTCTACAATCTAATATTCTGGAGGTGAAAATTCTTCTCTGCTATTTAGGCAGAATGGAAAGAAAGCATTGTCTGAACTTAAGCAAACAAATGAAAGTATAATATTCTAATCCTTTGAAAGCTGAGGCTGTTCCTACGACTGCTGGCGTGGAGGATCACTGGAGGAAAAAAGCAACAACCTGTACTTTTTCTTATTATTATCTGAGCTGCATCACTGTGCCTCTGCACCAGCATTCACCAGCAGCCAGCAAAGGTCTTTATGGTTTAATATTTATGCTCATCTGAGATGCTCTGAGTGAAAAAAATACAACTCTTCATTGCTTGAAAAATAGTCATTCACCTTAACTAATATGATCATTAACCCTGATAGCCAGGTCACTGAATACAACAAATTTAAAACTAAAGAGAAAAAGGGCATTGCAATGCTGGCTTACCAGCACACCAATGTTTTTAAGTTAATGCAAATGCCTGTATAATATTCTAGCACACTCAAAGGTATATAGATGAGTGGTAAGGACTTTCTATATAGACTTTCTCCTAAGTATTGCTCATGTTGTGTTGATCATTTTGGTTCCATTTGCTACTGGTGTTTTGTTCTAATTTCTAGCAGTTGAGAAACAGTTTCAGCAAAAAAAAGTATATAAACCTTTTTCTTATTAGTTTGAACACAGGTCTTGACCTGAATTCGTATTTTCACTCATATGAATGTCACCCTGTGAAAGAAATGACTACGTTTTTGTGAGATGCAATTTTTTTTTTTTTTTTTTGCGGTACGCGGGCCTCTCACTGTTGTGGCCTCTCCCTTTGCTGAGCACAGGCTCCGGACGCGCAGGCTCAGCGGCCATGGCTCACGGGCCCAGCCGCTCTGCAGCATGTGGGATCTTCCCGGACCAGGGCACGAACCCGTGTCCCCTGCATCGGCAGGCGGACTCTCAACCACTGCGCCACCAGGGAAGCCCATGTGAGATGCAATTTTTAATGTCAAGTCTGGGAATTAGCTGTGATTTAAAAAACTGTTGTAATATAAATAAATGTGGATCACAAACTCAAAAAGACCTACGAACAACTCACAGGGAAACAAAGAGAAAGAAAAAAAGACAAATTACAGGAAACTTTGCTTTCAAGTTATAAGAGAGTTGAGGTTATTGGTCAGTATACTTAAAACAATATTGACAGATCAATGCCAATAAAGATGCATTAATACTCATCAACAATGCACTGTATTTATTTATTTTCTTGGCCCTGGATTTATAACCTTAGAGAATCACAAATTACAATTACCCAATGTTGAAAGAGTTGAATATTTAGGACACATGGAAGAATATTTAGGAGACATAGAAGACACTTACTTACAAATATGTGATCTTATGTACATAACTGTGAGAAATATTGGGTAAATACAATTTGGAACTTTTCTCAACACCCTTTATTCTGGAAAGTTTAATTGAAAATGTGAAATAAAAGATGAATTCAGGAAACCATTTTGCAAGGTGGATCATACTGGATATTAATAATTACTTTTGGGGGGATAAGACTGGGCATTCTGAGTAAGTCAAGAGAAGTGAGATAGGATCCCTGCTCTACCACATCTTAGCAGTGGCTCTAGGCAAGACTCTCCATCTTCATGAGCTATAAGTCCTTAATCCCTGAATTGGGGATCTGTTCCTTTTCATGATTCTACCTTCCTGGTTAATAATAAAGGTACAATAAAAAGTATAAATTAAGTTTATTGAGCACTTACCACGTGCCAGACCCTCTTCTAAGCATTTTACATGTATTAATTTATATAATACTCTTAACAACCCTATGAGGTATATCTTACATGTTATCCATTGTAATATATTAACTATTACAAGTGACATATTTTATATTATACTTTAATATAATCATCACCAGGGAGATTATGGAGAGAATGCAGATCATGTAATGTCTTATGACCTATTACAAGGATTTAAATTTCACTCTGAGTGAGACTGGGAATGATTTGCAGGGTTTTGGATAGAGGAGGGACATGAGCTGATTTTCCTTTAAAAGGTTTAAAATGTTTATCATCAAGAAGACAAGAGATAACAAATGTTGGCAAAGATATAGAGAAAAGGGAACCTTTGTAGCTTGCTGGTGGGAATGCAAATTGGTGCAGCCACTATGAAAAACAGTAAGGAGTTTCCTCAAAAAATTAAAAATAGAACTACCGTATGATTCAGCAATTCCACTTCTGGGTTATACCCAAAGGAAGTAAAAATAGAATATTGAAGAGATATATGCATTCCATGTTTATTGAAGCTTTATTCACAATAATCAAGATAGGGAAACAACCTAAGTGCCTGTTGATGGATAAATGGATAAAGAAGATGTGACAAATATACCATATATATATGTATAATATATATATGTGTGTGTGTGTGTGTGTGTACAATTTAGCCATGAGAAAAAAGGAAATCTTACCACTTGCAACAGCGTGGATGGACCTTGTGAGCATTACACTAAATGAGGTAAGTCAGACACAGAAAGACAAATACTGTAGGATATAACTTACATGTAGAATATAAAAAACTAAACTCGTAAAATTAGAGACTATATTGCTGGTTATCAGGGGCTGGGGTGGGGGGTTGTAATGGGGGAGTCATTGTATAAGAGTACAAACTTGCAACCAGTTGATAAATAAGTCCTGGAGACCTAATGTACAGAATAGTGATTATTAACAACAATACTGTACTATAAACTTCAAAATTGCTAAGAGGCTAGATCTTAATTGTCCCCACTACAAAAAGGAAATGATAATTATGTGACTTGATCCAGGTGTTAGCTAATGCTACTGTAGTAATTACATTGAAATATATAAAAGTATCAAATCATCACATGATATACCTTAAACTTACAAAGTGCTATATGTCAATTATATCTCAATAAAAATAATAAAAGGCTCATTCTGGCTGCTGTGTCGGATACACATTATTGAGGACAAAGGTAAAGCAGAGAGATCAGTGAAGTGACTATAGTGATAATCCAGGTGAGAGATGGTAGGGGCCAGCACCAGGGGAGTAGCAGTAGAGGGGGTGAGAATGTTTGGATTCTGGTTATATTTCAAAGTTGAGTCAGTGGGATTTCTTTATGGCTTGAATGTAGGATGAGGGAAAAAAAAAAGGAAAAGTCAAGGATGCAGAAGTTTTTGGCTCAGATACCTGGGAGGATAGAAGTGCCATTTACTGAAGTGTAGAGTATTGTGCCTGGGGCAGATTTGAGGGGGTAAATCAGAAGTTCATGCTCATAAACTTGTTTACTGCTGCTTTACCATTACTCTGAAGGGCACCAGCAACTCTACACTGGTAGTTTTGGAGCAAATAGGTGCCACTACTGCTGCACTTGGCAAAAGGGCACCTGGCAGCCAGTAGGAATACTTGCAACTATTCGCCTAATCTACTGCTCTTTGAGGCTCCACCATTCCTTCCTCACTCCTCACTCTGGCTCTCGTTGATGCACTGAGCACCCACGGGTCAAATAGCCTCCATGCTGGAAAAGCTGCTATTCAGGGGGAGCTCCACTAAACACTGGTACCTGTGGCAAAAATGGGGCAGAGAGAGAAGGGAAAAAGCCATTCTCTTCCTTTGCATCATCATATATATATATTTTTAAAGAGCTCAAAAGTAGTGTTATTTGTGCTCCAAAATTCAGTTTTCCAAAACAGCTCCGCAGATTTTACTTAAATTCACTCCATTTTCTCTAGGATCAAATATTCTCTGGAGACTGAACTAAAAACAGATTTGAATAAGAGCCCCAAGCTATGTTCAAAATCATGATCATTAGGCCTTATTTTGGGTCAAATTCAGCTATTCCCTAAAGAGCTAAACAATATATCCCATGCATATAAATAAAATTTTACTAGACTTACTCACTAATTATAAATTTCAGGTAAGGCTATACCCCAGCACTACAGATCAAGTTCTTTCCCAGAAGCATCTTCACCTTCAAAATGCAAACAGACTTTCATTGGGCTTGTGTCACCAGTTTTCTAGGCATTGACAAATGTGTTTAAATTCCATCAGTTGATTAATACAAGACTCACAGTGTAATTTTCACTTTACTGTGTTAGCTCTTTAATCCTCATTTTATAGATGGAACTGTGTCAGATCTGAGATTTAAACCCAGGCCTCTTTGACTCCAATACTCATGAGTTTAATCACTAAACCAATCTGAAAATCAAAGATCAAGAAAGATTGGGGGGACTTCCCTGGTGGTTAAGAATCCACCTGCCAATGCAGGGGACTCAGGTTTGATATCTGGTCGAGAAAGATCCCACATGCAGCAGAGCAACTAAGCCCATGTACCACAACTACTGAGCCTGAGCTCTAGAGTCCGTGAACCACAACTACTGAGCCCATGTGCCACAACTACTGAAGCCCACGCGCCTAGAGCCAGTGCTCTGCGACAAGAGAAGCCACCACAATGAGAAGCCTGCACACTACAACAAAGAGTAGCCCCGCTCACCGCAACTAGAGAAAGCCCATGCACAGCAATGAAGACCCAACACAGCCAATAAATTAATTAATTAATTAATTAATTAAAAGATTGGGAACTATGTGAGCAGAAATAGCAGGAAATAAAGTGTATTCGTTTTCTCATCTGATTAAAACTTATGGCACTATCCTTGAATTAGACAATTAAAGCTTCAAGTGTGAATGTTTGAAAAGCATTACAATAATCAGTAAAATTTAGATCAAGATAATATTTTCCACATTACTCAACAAAAATAAGAAATGTAGTGATTAGGGGCATGGTCTTCATAGGCAGGCATGCCTGGGATTGAATTCCAATATCTCTTCTCACTAATGGTGTGACCTTGGGCACATCATTCACCTTGCTGAGCCATAAAAAGACAAAGTGCTTCAGCTGACTTATAAAATAGAATTTATGTTGCATATAAGAAACATACCTTTAAAAAGTAGAGTAAAATCTAGGCAAACACCAATGAAGCACACTAACCAAAAGTCATCCGGGCCTGGCTTCCCTGGTGGTGCAGTGGTTAAGAATCCACTTAACCAACGCAAGGGACACGGGTTAAAGCCCTGGTCCGGGAAGATCCCACATGTCACGGAGCAACTAAGCCCGTGAGCCACAACTACTGAGCCTGCACTCTAGAGCCCGTGAGCCACAACTACTGAAGCCCATGCACTTAGAGCCCGTGTTCCGCAACAAGAGAAGCCACCACAACGAGAAGCCTGCGCACCACAACGAACAGTGGTCCCCGCTAGTCACAACTAAAAGCCTGCATAGCAATGAAGACCCAATGCAGCCAAAGATAAATAAATAAAAATTAAAAATTGAGAACTATGAACTATTAAAAAAAAAAGTCATCTGGGCTGGCAAAAAAAAAAAAAAATAGAATGTGTAACAAGACTTTTCTGGTTAACCCCAAACTGACAGGATCCAAAGATAATACATACACTACATTCTAGAAAGAGCAAGGTAAAGAGCAGCAGCCAGGCATTGTTTCCAGGGCTTATGAGAGGGAGTGAAACGGATTTCCTGCCCTCCACTATCATCTCAACCAATCTACTTCTCAGCCCCGTCAGTCTGTATAAACAAAAGCCAGAGAGGAAGTAAATGAAGGAGAGTGAGAGAGAAAAAGAAAGGGAAAGAGATAGAGACAAAATGAGGGAGAGAGAAAACAAGAAAATCCTCATTTCCTGAAATCAAATAAGGGATCCTGAGAGAATCACTCCAAGGAACTAGGAATGTGTAGTCGAACAGGCATCTCATTCTCCAGTTGGATACCTACTTATGCAGTGGATTGGCTCAGCTGTCAGAGCCCCAAAGCCTATTTGATTGAAAGAAAATTGGATAGAAAGAGCAAAGTAGAGAGATGCAATAGAGCAGCCAGCATGTCAGCCTCCTGGCAGATGAGAGAATGTATAAGTTTCCAGCAGGTCCAATGGAAGGTAGCACAGACTGAGCTGTCTTGAAGGTGCCCCTGAAGAAGGCCACCTGCTGGACTAAGGAGCTCAGAAGCAAGAGACAATGGGATGTACTGACAGGACAGAAAGGAGGGAGATTTGGAGTAGTTTGAGCTAGAACTCCTGTACCATATAAGTAATCTGTGCAACGGGTGGGCTTTAAATATCACTGATCAGTAAGCATCTTTCTGGGGTTGCTATGGGATCGGCTTGAGATAAAAGTACCATTAAGTGTCATCAGTAAAAGGAAATTCAACATAGGATGGCTGAAGTCAGTGATTAGAGAAGATGAATCCATTTTTATTTGTACTTCACAGAGTTTAGCCCATTCATTCACTGTAAACTGGTTTCAAAGGTAATATAGAGGATAAGCTTAAATTGATTAAAGATCTCATACACAATGAAGATGGGCTAATCATGAACCTCTGGGTACTGAACAGAATACTATCAAAGTGCCATACGCAAAAATGGATTCTGGGGCCAGATTGCCTGGGTTGGGATTTTGATGAGCAAGTTATTTAAATTCTCTGTGCTTCCATTTCCTCATCTAAAAAGTGGACTTAATAACATGACCTTCCTCTTGGGTTTTTGTGAGGATCAAATTATATAATATAACAAGCACTTCAAACAGTACCAAACACACAGAAAGCACTACATATAAGCTAGCCATCAGCAGCAGCATTATTATTAATGCTAAGAGAAATAGAAAAACACCTGTAGATGCAAATTTGAATAGAGCACTTTAAGTTTTTAACAGCTGAAAAAGAATGTAGATAACAAAAAATAACAAATATTTGCATGATTGGAATAATTACCATCCAAGGAAAAAGTAGTAATAAAGAAGTAGAAAAGTAAAAATATGAGTGACAAAAGTCTTGAGCCTTCCTATATAAAAAGCACAGCAGATAACAAAAAGAGTAAAACATCAAAAGAAAATAAGCAAGAAAATAAAGAGTTAACAAAATGAAAAAATACTTTATACATATAAAATTGTCAATATCAATATAGTCAAGAATAAACAAAAATTGAATAAAGAGGGATTTTTAAAAAATAGAACAAATTATAAAAAATTGAAAATCATAATCAATGTTAGCTCAATCATAGGGTAAGAGCTCACCCCCATGCAATGCTGTATAAATTGGTGCAAAGCTTTGGAAAGCAATTGGTAATATAAGCCAAAGAGATTTCAAAATGTTCTTAGCCTTGGAATTGAAAATTACATTAATAGAAGTTATACCAAGGAAATACAGAAACTGTATAGACAAAGATATTTAATGCAGCATTATTTAGAAGCAAAAAAATGTCTTAAATATCCATGAATAGGAATATTTAGGTATTGAGGTATATGGACCTATTAAAATATCAAGCAGTCATTTAAAATTAAGGTATTTTCTTAAATGTGATTGGAAACTTCTATGTTCAATTTAGTGAAAAGAGAAGGATATAAAATTAGATAAAAGTAATATCTCAATTCTGCAAATAAAATTCCAGCAAAATAAAAAGTAATACAAAGTGAACGCACAAAAATGTTAACAGTGACTATTTTAAGTATGTGAGTCATTTTTGTCTTTAATTCTAATTTTGGCAATTTTAGTTTTCTATAATGGATATAAGTTACTTACAATCAGAATCCTTACTTTGCAATTTAAGTTTCAAATACCAACAGAATTTAGAAAATGGAATCAGCTTACAACCAAGCCATCTTAATGCTGTGTATATGCACCTATACATGCACAGATATGAGCTATCATTCAATAAGCATTATATTTGTATTGTGTGAAGTATATTCCTTTAGCTATGTTGGCTTCATTGTGCTGTTGCATTGAAAGTTTAGTCTTTTAACCATTTTATTGTACTTCTTTGTAAGATAAACATTTATTAGGGATTCATTGCTCTTCTAGGTTAAGTTTGCTATGGTGTAGAGAAAATGTATTCTTGAAGGTCTGTGCCGACTCACCATATTCTTTCCTCTTATTTACTTGTGACATGTGGATTGAATGTTTTCATTAGTCTGAGACTTGGATCTTTTGCCTCCTAAACCTTTTTCTTTCTCTTGACTGTTTTGTAACAGTTTATTAAAAGCACATTTCGTTCTGTGGAATTAGATTCCCATCTCCTTAGCTTGATGGGACTTTTGTCTATTCACCTGAGAATTGTAGATTACAGGATAATTCAGTAATACTTTAAATCAAGGAATTTAATAAAACTTCTATGTTGAATATAATTTAAAGGTACTCTAAAATAGACTAGTTTAAAATACATGGACTGCCTTCCAGTTTCTATAACCTTTTATAGACTGAACATTTATATGGGATAAAAATCTAGATTTAAAATTTAAATTATATGCATATATATGTATACAAACACACATATATTACATAGATATCTGTAGAGAGAATTCAAATTGAGTACCATGGAGAAGAAAGAACAGATGGTACAGATAAATAACCAAAGCCCTTAATCTATCCTCAGTTTTTATTTCTGCTCCTTCTTCTTCTTCCTCATCCTCTCCCCTCATTCTACCCTCCACTTTCCTCTCATCTCTCCTTCTCTTCCCTCCCCTCCCCTCCTCTCCCCTTCTCTCCCTCTCTCCCTCTTTCTCTCTCTCTCTCTCTCATTTACTGTCTGTCTGTGTGTGTCTGTGTGTTAAAAAATTTTGGGCTATAATCTTATATCTTTGTATCAAATCTAAGGTAAAATGGTCTAAAATTGTCAATTATACTTATTTGTTCATTGTGAGACATACAAAAAAGAAAAGTAATCCATTCAATATTCTATCCATCTTTTTAAAAATAAATGAAAAAACAAGCAAAACTGCAACTTTAAATATGTGCCACATACTGCTGATCCAGAGAAATACTGTGTCCAAAAAGAAAACTGAAATATTACACGAATTATTTTAAAGCTTCACCCAAAAAGTACTCAGAGTAAATTTTTAAGTGACCTTAACAAGTTATTTCACTTCTTTGAGATTCAATTTCTTCCTTTTTTTTGAATAATAAATTTTTTTTCTCTTAAAAATATAATGCTTATTATAAAAACTAGAAAAAAAACACACACACAGAAGGAGGGAGATTACATGGTCAGAGATCTCCCTGGAGAATGAGTAGTTTGAGGTACATATTGGGCACCCCAGGCCTGGGGTCCAACACTGGGAAGACAAATCTCCTTGGCTGTTTAGAGGGCTGCTGGTACTCACAGAAGGACTTAGAGAAGCCTGAACTCCACTCATGAGGAGCATGCACACTATTGCTTACTTCTGAAACAGGGCAGATTGAAACTCCACAGGTCACTAGCCAGTTTCCCGTGATCTCCCCAGTCCATGTCCCAGCCTGAGCTGAAAGACTGCTCTAGCCCTTCCTGCTTCATGACACAACTCCACACTGGAGAGAGGGGTGCCTTGGCTGAGGGAAGAACTCAGCTGTGAGACACAAAAGCAGCTTAGACCCGATGAGGCATCTGAGCAGGGTGGAGGCAGACATTACTGGACCGTACACAAGCAACATATCAGAAGTAACCTGAGTCTCAGACTGTAGCAGGACCACTGTGACGCACACCTCAACCCACATTGACCTGGGTCAATGCCTCTTACTCCAGCAAGGGTGCCAGTGCTGGGAGTAGGAGAGAGTACACACTTAAATGGAATGGAGCCACCTCAGACCTGACCCTCAGAGCTTCTGTTCCAGCAGTGTGGGGCCCAACCCTGCCCTTGATAGGGCAATGATGGTCACTGAGCAGAGGAGAAATCCCAACTGACACCTGGCTCTGGCCTTAGCCCATCAACCTCAAGTTTCACCTCCTACCATGGTGATAACTGCCAGAACACCCTGGGGAAAGATGTGGCTTGTGTTCATTTTAGATCCAGCTTACCCACCAAAGCCACTGGGAACACATAGACGGTATAGGGATGCTCCCATTGAAGGATACCCCTCAGCAGTTACCTACTGCTATAGGCAACTATTTTAACTAATTTTATAGATACAGAGAAATTTAAGCAAAATGAGAAGAGGAATTTGTTTCAATCAAAGAATAAGAGAAAACCCCTAAAAAAAACTAATGAAACAGAAATAAACAATTTACCAGATAAAAAGTTCAAAGCTTTAGCAATAAGAATGCTAACTGAATTTGGGAAAATAATAGATGAACACAGTGAGAATATTAACAAGGGGACGGAAAATGATATTTTATGCAAATTGAAATGAAATGAAAACGGGGTAGTAATACTCATCAGAGAAAACAGACTTTAAAACAAAGTCTATAGTGAATGACAAAGAAGGGCATTATATAATGATAAAGGGATAAAAATGAGAAGAAGATATAACACTTGTTAAAATACATGCACTTAATAAAGAAGCACCTAAATATATAAAGCAAATATTAACACACATATAGGGAGAAATTGACAATAATACAATAATAGCAGGGAACTTTAACACCCCTCTTACATCAATGGACAGATTATCCAGACAGAAAATGGATAAGGCAACAGTAGTCTTAAATGACATGTTAGAACAGTTGGACTTAAGAGATATCTACAGGACAGTCCATCCAAAAACAGCAGAATAAACAATCTTTTCAAATGCACATGGAACATTCTCCACAATAGATCACATGTTGGGCCACAAAACAAGTCTCAACAAATTTAACAGGATAGAAATTATATCAAACATTTTTTTCTGACCACAACAGTGCGAAACTAGAAATCAATTACAGGAAGGAAAACAGGAAAAGCACAAATACATAGAGACTAAACAACATGCTACTAAAAATCAATGAGTCAGTAAAGGAATCAAAGAGGAAATCAGAAAATACCTCAAGACATAAGAAAATGAAAACAACACTCCAAAATCTATGGGATGCCACAAAAGCAGTTCTAAGAGGGAAGTTTATAGAAATATAGGCTCACTTTAAGAAACAAGAAAAATCTCAAATAAACAACCTAACCTACTATCTAAAGGAATTAGAAAAAGAAGTATAAGCAAAGCCCAAACAAAGCCAACAGAAGGAAGAAAATAATGAAAACCCTAAAGTCTCCATCAAAAAATTATTTGAACTAATGAACTAACTTTCAGGATACAAGATTAATATACTGAAATCTTGCTTTTCCGTACACTAGTAATGAACTACCAGAAAGAGAAAGCCAAAAAAAAAAAAAAATCCTGCTTAAAATTGCATCAAAAGAAACAAATATTTAGGACTAAACTTAACCATGTTGGGGACAGACCTATACTCTGAAAAATATAAAACACTGATAAATGCAACTGAAGATGATACAAAGAAATGAAAAGATATCCCATGCTCTTGGATTGGAAGAATTAATACTGTTAAAATGTCCACAGTACCCAAAGCTATCTACAGATTTAATGCAATCCCTATCAAAATAACTATAACATTTTTCACAGAACTAGAATAAATCATCCTAAAATTTATATGAAACCACAAAAAACCTGGAACTGCCAAAGCAATCTTGAGAAAAATGAGCAAAGCTCCTGACTTCAGACTACACTACAAAGCTACAGTAATCAAATGCATGGTACTGGCACAGAAACAGATACATAGATCAGTGAAACAGAATATAGGGCCCAGAAATAAACCCACACATTTATGGTCAATTAATTTATGACAAAGGAGGGAAGAATATCCAATGAAAAAAAAGTCTCTTCAATAAGTGGTGCTGGGAAAACTGGACAGTTACAAGTAAAAGAATGAAATTAGAACATTTTTTCACATCATATACAAAAATAAACACAAAATGGATTAAACACCTAAATTAAAATCCTGAAACCATAAAACTCCTAGAAGAGAATATAGGGAGAACAGACTGACATAAATCATAGCAATACTTTTTCTTGGATCTGTCTCCTAAGGCAAAAGAAACAAAAACAAAAATAAACAAATGGGACCTAATTAAACTTAAAAACCTTTGAACAGCAAAGGAAACCACTGACAAAACAAAAAGACAGCATTCTGAATGGGAGAAAATATTTGCTGATCCATAAGGGGTTCATATCCAAAATACATAAACAGCTCATACAACCAATAACAAAAAAAGCAAACAACCCAGTTAAAAAATGGGCAGAAGACTTGAACAGACATTTTTCCAAAGATGATTACAGATAGCCAACAGACATATGAAAAAATGCTCAACATTGCTAATCATCAGAGAAATGTAAATCAGAACACAATGAGATATCACCTCACACCTGTCAAAATGGCTATCATCAAAGAGTCTACAGATAACAAATGTTGGAGAGGATATGGAGAAATGGGAACCTTAGTACACTGTTAGTGGGAATGTAAATTGGTGCAGCCACTGTGGAAAACAGTGTAGAGGTTCTTCAAAAAAATAAAAATAGAATTACCATATGACCCAGCAATTCTACTCTTGGGTATATATCCAAAGAAAATGAACATACTAATTCAAAAGATACATTCACCCCAATGTTCATAGCATCATTATTTACAATAGCCAAGATATGGAGGCAACATAAGTGTATGTGTCCATCAACAGACAAATAGATAAAAATATCAATCAACCAGTAAAAGTTAATAACTGACCACAAACTATTTCCTGTGAATAAAGCAAGGTGTGATTTAGAAAAAAAAAAAAAAAAAGAATACTTTTAAGAAACTGAAGAGAGGAAATAGCACACGTGATAGAGAACTGAGTAGTCAAAAATAATCAGACATGGAACCTTTGCTCATTATGATTAGTCAGAGCATAGGCTTTATTTATCCCCAGCTTTCTAAAATATTTGTTTATTCCAGTTTTTTAGTTGATACAAAGAAAGCAATTTATAACACAGCCCATGAACAAAGTATTTTCTAAGTAATTTGCTTCATAATTTCCCTTTAATGAAAGCAAGTTCTCTTCTTAAATAGAAACTTATATTTCATTTTTTTTCTTATTAAGGGGAAGCTTATATTATTCTTTTTCCACAGTACTGTATTTCCTAAGTATGTATGTAGTTGAGAATAAATGCCTGTTACAAATATCCATCTTAGCAGGGTATAAAATTCTTAGAACAAAATTCCTGTTCTTCAAAACTTTATTAACATGTTCCCACTTTCATATGGCATTGCATGTTGCATTATTCCTTTTACTACAGCTCCTCATCCATCTTGTGATTGGTTACATGTGTGTATGTGTAACTGATTCAAAATAATCACACATATTTATTATTCTATTCCTTCAAGTTTGAGAAAGCCTGCCCATTTTCTTTGATTTTTTAAAATAAAAATATGGATCCCACTTTCTTACTGTAGAATGAATAGGTCCTGTGTTATTATCTCCTTGCATTGAATAGTGCTATGGAGAAATGTGATTATTGCTTTATTTCCCCTTTATAGTTGACTGGATTTGTTTTTCTACCTGGATGACTCAGGTTTTTTTCTTTTCCTTGAAGTTCTGTAACTCATCCAGAATACACCTCAAATTAGGTTTTATTTTTATTGGTTTTACTTTTTTCTAGCTTGGAATACCTTTTTGATCTTCAGATTTATTTTATCCTTTATGTTAAGAAAAGTTTATTCAGTGATTAAAAGTATTTTCTCTGCCATCTGTTGTGATTCCTGGAAATTTCTAATTTTCAAAGTTTAACAGGTGCAAATTTGTAAAGTACAAAATCATAGACTGAAAGTGAAAGCTATATAGAGCTGTATATTTTAAAAGGTAATAGGTGCTTAATAAAATACATATTTTCCTCCTCCATTTTAGTCTTGAAATGCCTTTTAAAATAATATTTCAATATAGTTTTCACTAGTGCACCAACTTCAGTCTACATGATGTTATTATAACTTTATACGTGGAAATTTGTGCAAACCTATTAAACTTTAAACATCATAAATTTTCAGAAAAAAAAACATATGGAAGAGAAAATATAATCACTGAATAAATTGTTTTTAACACAAAAGATAAAATAAACCTGCAAATCAAAAAGTGATACAGGGCTTCCCTGGTGGCGCAGTGATTGGGAGTCCGCCTGCCGATGCAGGGGACACGGGTTCGTACCCCGGTCTGGGAAGATCCCACATGCCGCCGAGCGGCTGGGCCTGCGCGTCCGGAGCCTGTGCTCCGCAACGGGAGAGGCCACAGCAGTGGGGGGCCCGCGTACTGCAAAAAAAAAAAAAAAAAAAAAAAAAAGTGATACAATATAAGTAAAACCAACCAATCTAAATTGAGGAATATCCTAGGTGTGTTATTAAAATTCAAGAAAAATAAATAATATTATGCACTTTCCTTCTTTACTGGTTTATTTTCAACCCTCTACTATTGAAATCTTGATGAATATAGATATTTGTTTTGTCTTCTACCGTATCCTTTCCTAGTGCAAAGCCCACTGGAGTAGGAGCTCAAAAAATACACAGTAGTTGAATGAGTAATATTACTTTACCAGGTTGTTATGAGATAATATGTTATTAGATAATGTGTTATGAGGACAAGGGAAATTAACATTTGTTCTGCCTCAACTATATGCTGATCATTTTACTTCTGTGTTAACACATTCAATCATGTAAAGTAGGCACTGAGATTTCTGTTTTACAGTTGAGGACACTGAAACTTAGAAAATTGAAGTAAGTTGCATAAGGTCACAGAGATAACTATAGAAATGATAGAAAACCATGATCTGATTTTAAGTTGATGCTCCTTCCACTACATAAATCTCTTTGAACCTATAAAGCATATGGTTGATACTATTATCATTGTTGTTCCTTTTGTTGTTATTTTCCTCCATTTTTGGTAATTTTTGCATTTTCAAAGATAACCTTTTCTCCCGACTGCTGTGTTTCAGATTCTAGGTTTTGCAAAAGAACACTGAATGAGGCTAATCAGTAAAAGGCATTGACATGAAGATTATATTTTCATAAACTCAAATTAAATGGAAGAAGTGAATGGTAGAGTTCCTTTAATGTTAATTGTATAGTTGTTCTTATTTTCTGAAATAGATATCCTTGAAGCACCTCTGTCTTATAATATAAATTAATAAAATTTTTAAGTCTACCTGAATGCTTTTTTAAAGAAACGTATAAGTCTTTTGCTAAAGGGAAGATTCCTTCTGCTTTTAATTAATTATTCTTCCATTAATGTCTTCATGAATTCATATCTATATAATTGGATTGAATTGTTCAAACTAGTCTACATCTAGTTAGCTTTTCCTCCTCAGTTTTCATATGATCTGATATTTTATCCTTCAAGGACTAATTAAATGCTTTTTCATAGAATTTCCTTTAGTCATTCCAGTCAGATGTAATTTTGCATTTTTTTTCTAAACAAGCTTAGTATTTTATCTGATCTATTTTGGTTCTTATTACTTTCTACCTTGCATCCTCCTTATTTTAGTGCAAGCATTTAGAAAGCAAATAAAATATACTTTACATTCTTGTAAAATACCCCATGGTATTTTCAGTATGACTTTAGTACAGTAGTATCCAATAGGTGTCCAACAGCTACTGATTAAACGCTCAAATTGGCATTTATTAGATTTGTAATATATCCCCTAAAACTAACTACAATATTGCTGAATATTTAAATGCTATCTTAAATACTCTTTTCAAAAGCACACTTTATAATCGCTATTTTAGTACTTTTAATTATATCAAAAAATTTTCTTAATTTACTGAACACACTAGCATGCCGTTTTTCTAAGAAGATGGGAGCCTTTACTAAATACGTATTTACATATATTTGGGGGGAAATATCTACTTGAATTCAGAGTATGTGAATTTTTGATGAATTTTGATGAATTTTGCTTCATCAACATCGTTAAATGCTAATATTCAACTATTATTTTGAATAACAAGTGGATATTCATTTTACAGTCAGTTCAAGAGTAGTTGTGTTAAATCCTAATGTAAATTAAATGGCTATTTCAGACGCTCAGCTTAAACAGGTTACTGATAAGTCTTTAATTACTGTTGCTCTCACTCCTGGCTTTTCAGAAATTCCTAGGGAAATATACACTTAGATGTCTGCTTCAAAATTTGTGTTAATTTTATTTAAATTTTTAATTAAATTTTAATATTGGGATAATTGATTAATATAATTTACTGAGTTTTATTTGAGTGTTGCTTTTATGACTTGAAGACAACTTTGAACATGAACATTCAAAATGCCTATACAGGATAGAACTTGTCAAAGAAACTGGAAAATTCCGATACAGCCAAGTGCTGAACCTGGAGTTTGGTGTTTATGTTTTGCTAAAAATTGAATTACCTCCAACATAGCTATGAATCTGGAATTTAGGAATGTGACTTGTCTTCCAGTGAAAAATAAAATAAAATATGTAAGAACCCCTGATTATCACTTCTGGCTAGAAGAGAAATACTTAGACACGTCTAATTTTTATAACACTTCCCTAGAATGCATAATTTATCATGAATTAGAATTTTTATTTTTTAGCATACATATCTTTTTAAATTTTTTTCTTAAATGTATCAAAATATTTTTGTGTGTTCATAAAATATTTCAAGTTAATATTAAACAAGATGTACTTTCAAACCTTAAACAAAGGCTTTATCTACATTCCTAACTGGTTTGACCACCACAAAAAGATGTCTTTCAAATCATTTTTGAATGGAGAAAATTAATCTTGGTGGGACAAAATTGCAGACCCAATACTCCAACTTATCACATACATTTACAGGGCTACTTTACTTATAAAATAAGAGTATCCTATTTCATTCTCAATACAACCCAGTAAGAGTACAGGGCAGGTCTTACCTTCATTTTACATATGAGGATACTGAAGGTTGTAAAGGAAGAAATGAATTGCCCAAAATCATACCAAAAAAAATTCCAGCCAAAGCTAAAAATCGATTCTTAGGTCAGCACTTTTTCTATTGCCTCCCTCTGCCTACAAATAGAAGACTCAGGGAACAATCATTGCACGTAGGGTTTCAATAAAAGTAAAGAGGTACCCAGAAAATATTTCAATAATTTATCATATATTTATTGAGTGCTTGCAATGATCATGATACTATTCATGATGCTCTGAGAAATATAGAAATCACATTTTCATGCACTTATTTAATTATCTTTATTTATTCAATAAATATTTATTGAACACATACTGTCAGGCACTGAGAAAAATACAGAAATGAATAAAATACATCATCTACCTTCATGGAGATTCCTTAGGGTTGTGATGTCAAACATAAAAAATAACTATAATGAATGTAATTAGTGTCCTAATAGTCATATTTATAAAGTCCTGGGAGATCATCGTTGGAATAAATACCTCTGCCTTAAAGTTTAGGAAATGCTTCCAAATAAAAATAGCTTTTAGCTGCAATTTTAGAAAAAAATTCACTTAAATCCTTTATTTTTTAAATTAAAGCTTATTAAAAAGAAAAAAATTTAGTAAACCCTAAGAATATATAACTTGAAATACAGTGATATCTTCATTACCAACAAGAATTGCTTCCCATAATAAAATGCTATTAGAGAAGGTAAAGAATATGTGAGGTATACAGAAAGTGAAAAAAGGCAGAAGGTGAGAGTTAGATCATGAAAATACAACACAGACAAACCAAAATGACTGTTTATCTTAGTAACTTTCTTGCTTATTCTCTGCATATTCCCCAACCTAGCTGGGACCTACTGCCAGCACATAATACTTTGTGATGAGACAGTCTCTGGCTATCAGTCCATTCCCCACAGTACTTAAGCCTATAGACTACTGATGTGAAGCTTGCTGATGCAATCTGTTGAGAGTAGTTTGAATATTGCTGCTAACATTGAAATGATAAATGGGTAAATAACTTTTAGCCCTGTGTTTTAAAATAAATGATGAGTTTTATGAACACTTGGCCATTTTTGATCTGCTTTGATATGCTGGTGACTCTTGTCTAAACTGATCTAGCCCTATAAAGCTTAGTGCCTGGGACATCGTAAGGGAACAGATCATACATCACATTTGTTGGGATCATCAAAGAGCTGAATCCACCTTGTTTGGAGAGGAAAAGACCAAATAGTCTGAGAACTCATGGCTATTGAACAATGGTCTGTACCTATAGGAACTCCTCCTTTATTCTCAGGTTAGTGTACTTGGAAAAGTGAGAATCCCTCAATTCACCTCTTTGGCCCACTGATTTCTTCCCCACTGAGTCCTGGTATAACAGGGAAGAGTATCAATGTTTACTTAAATATCATACATATATTTTTACAATAGTAATCCTGACTGATATAAGGTGATATTTCATTGTGATTTTGATTTGCATTTCCCTGATGATTAGTGAAGTTGAGTATTTTTTCATATACGTGTTGGCCATTTGTATGTCTGCTTTGGGGAAATATGTATTCAAGTTCTTAGCCTATTTTTTAAACAAGTTACTAGTTTTGGGTTTCTTGTTTTGTTTTTGTATTTTTTACTATAGAGTTGCAGGAATTTCTTATATATTTTAGAGATTAAAAACAAAAGACAATAATAGTTGACAAGGATGTAGAAAAATAGGAACACTCGCACACTGTTGGTGGGAATGCAAAATGGTGTAGCTGCTGTGGAAAACAGTATGGAGGTTCCTTACAAAATTAAAAATGGAATGACCATATGATTCAGCAATTCCACTTCTGGGTATTTATCCAAAAGAATTAAAATCAGGATTTCAAAGAGATATCAGCAATCCTATATTCATTGCAACACTAATCACAATAGCTAAAATGTGGAAACCACCTAAATGTCCATCAGCAGAAGAATGGATAAAGAAACTGTGGTATGTACATACAAAAGAATACTATTCATCCTTTAAAAAGAAGGAAATTTTGCAGTATGTAACAACATGGGTGAACTTTTGAGGATATTATGCTAAGTGAAATAAGTCAGTCAGAGAAAGATAAATATCAGATGATTCCACTAATATAAGCTTTCTAAAATAGTCCAATTCACAGAATCAAAGAGTAGAATGGTGGTTGTCAGGATCTAGGGGACAGCAGGAGAAAATGGGGAGTCACTAACACGCAAAAAGTTTCAGTTAAGTAAGATGAATAGGCTCTAGAGATCTGCAGTACAACATTACACCTATAGTCAACAATAATATATTGTACACTCAAAAAGTTAAGAAGGTAGATCTCATGTTAAGTGTTCTTTTCACAGTAAAATAAAATAAAAACATCAAATATGTTTTACCCTATATAGGTAGGTGTCTCTGTGAAAAAGTCCACTCATCAAAAGGTAAAAGAACATGCCCTTCTAAAGTCACCCCTGAAATATAAAAATTACACCTTACTCAGATTAATACACTGAAAAAGAGTTCTTATTTTAATACAGCACCACTGCATTACTTCATTGATCTTAACATCCATTCTTATCTCTTCTAACACTTACATCAGAATAATATGAAATTTCTAACAATAATACCATATTTTTTCACTAAATTAACATATGCATTAAAAGATCATTTATTTATTGCCTTGCATGGCAACCACTGAACTAGGAGTGCTGGAGAGTATAAGGATGAATAAGGTAGAATCTAAAGACAGAGTCTAGAAGAAGAGAGAAAATCTTGAACACCTAAAATGGAATCCAACTCATACTATGATAGCACTGTGGGTAAATTGCTTCATGTATACAAGAAAGGATATGACTAACTCTGCTTCAAGTCAGGGAATGCTTCAGGAAGAAGTGATCTCAACCAGAGTTCGAAAGAGCAGAAGTTTTCTAGGTGAGGAAGAAAGGGCTCTGCCTGCACAGAAAGAACAATAGGTAGAGCCAGTCACAGGGTGAGGGATTAACCGTTAAGAATCCTAATGCTCCCTTTGCCCCGTACTAAGAATATATGATGGGGAAATTGTGAGAGAGGAAACTGGAAGAGTATTTAGAGTAGATAATGAAGAGCACAGTTTATCTTGCCAAAAATAAAGTCTGATCTCATCCAGTTGATATGGGAATTATTTTTAATAATATAAATGAATTGGAGACTGTAAGTACAGGGACAAGGCAACTGGGTAGAAGAGTCCTGCAATGATCAGTG
Organism: Grampus griseus; assembly: GCF_964374135.1. NCBI lineage: Eukaryota > Metazoa > Chordata > Mammalia > Artiodactyla > Delphinidae > Grampus > Grampus griseus. The sequence continues at coordinate 67,430,716 of NC_138997.1, forward strand.
GCCTCCAAACTTTTGTTGTTGTTGTTGCGGTACGCGGGCTTCTCACTGTTGTGGCTTCTCCCGTTGCGGAGCACAGGCTCTGGACGTGCAGACCCAGCGGGCATGGCTCACGGGCCCAGCTGCTCCGCGGCATGTGGGATCTTCCCGGACGGGGGCACAAACCCGTGTCCCCTGCATCGGCAGGCAGACTCTCAACCACTGCGCCACCAGGGAAGCCCCCTCCAAACATTTTTGATCATGAAACCTTATCAGTAAAATATTGAGCATGCACTCTCTACTACATGCATATCTTATGTACTGACATACTCATGTAAAGTATACGTTATAAAGTTCATTTGGAAACTTAAAAGGATAAGAAAAAATAACCATAAATAAAAATTCTAAAATGTTTTCTCTGACTTTCAAGAACCATCAAGTGTGTGCATACCCCTCTTTGGAGATTGTTGGACTAGATGCTAGTTTCCAAGGACAAAAACAACAGGAAAGGAGAAAAGAAGGGCAGTGAAAATGCCTTAGAAAGCAGACTCCAAGGAAGGTGGTAACTGGACACAGGGGGGAAAGAACAAGGAAAAGTTGAGATTTTTGTTTGGATTCCAAGTTTGACCATGTTTTGGAAGAGGACAGACGAGGAAAGGAGAGAAACAAATTTAGTTTGAACTTGCTGGTGTAAATGTCTTTAATTAAAGGTCTGGGGCTCAGAAGAAAAGCTTGTGATATAAATTTGAGAGTCATAGGAATTAGCTGGTAACTGAGACTCTGGCAAGGATGAGATTGTCCAGAGGGAATGTAAAGAAAGCAGTGGTTAATAAGCATGTAAGGAGGAGGTTATACTCTGTTTTGAGAAGCCAAAGGAGGTGTGGATCTTCTCTCCATAAAAATGTACAGTAAATATTTTCTAATTTTCAAAATTCAAAATCATAAAAAGAGAAGAAAAGAAAACACTCTACAAGAGAAGGAATACATGTACCCCAACATAATGCATTATGATACATAAAATATGTATATGATGATATATATTTTAAGAACTCAATTTTATCTAAGTTTATAGTCTTAAAAGTATAATTGCATAAATTTAGGTCTCAAAATAACAAGCAAAAATTAAAGTGACCATAGTAAAGAGATCCTTTTACACTCTGGTTTCAAGCACAATGTAAATTGGGCAGGAGCACAGAGCTTGAATTGTTTTTTAGTGTTTAGAGGAACTCAAGCAGTGAAATGTGCCTTTGGCCAGCTTAGGAAAGGAAGGACACATACCTCTTTTTATTATTAAATTCCTTCTTCCAGATGGCTTCCCTACGGTAACAAAAAATTAACAGTGAAAACTAGAAATAAGCATAGTGTTCTATCTTTCTTATTAAGTTAATGCTCTTGACCTACCATTGGTGGACTATGCACTTTTTTTTTAATAACTTTTTTTAATTAACTATTTTACTTTTGGTTGGATTGGGTCTTCGTTGCTGCGCACGGTCTTTCTGTAGTTGCGGCGAGAGGGGGCTACTCTTCATTGCGGTGCGCAGGCTTCTTATTGCGATGGCTTCTCTTGTTGCGGAGCACGGGCCCTCGGTGAGCGGGCTTCAGTAGTTGCAGCACACAGGCTCAGTGGTTGTGGCTTGTGAGCTCTAGAGCGCAGGCTCAGTTAGTTGTGGCGCACGGGCTTAGTTGCTCCATGGCATGTGGGATCTTCCGGGACCAGGGATGGAACCTGTGTGCCCTGCATTGGCAGGCGGATTCTTAACCACTGCACCACCAGAGAAGTCCCTTTGGAGCATGCACTTTTGAATTATTTCCCACAAGTGGCAACAGACTTGTGTTGATCCATCCAGAACCTCTGTGTATAGCAGCACTGTTTAGAAAAACTACCAATCCACATCTCTCCTCTTCAATTTAGAAATTCTCTAAGGGAACTTTGCAAAACTCATTCAAGGAAAAAAACCAAAAACAGACCCATGTTACCTGAATCACTGTACACTTACAGTAACTTAACCTGCGGAAGAAAGAAAATTAAATTCTCACTGAAACCTTTATCCCTTATGAAATTGAATCAACACAATGGTTTGCCCTTCAGTTTCATCAAACTTGACTGTAATTAATATTTTGAAGTTGTATTTCAAAATCTCTCAGGAAATGAATAGGAGGAACTCAAAACTTTCACATTCTGCTTGCTTGGGGCATTGGTTGTGATTGACTGTGAGTTCTTGCACTACAGAGAATCTTCAGGTCGTTTTTTTAAAAAAATAACTATATAGGTTTCTATTCTATAATAAGCAAATAAATATCTACAGAGGAAAGGAAGGGAAGAAGCCATTATCCTTTTCAGATTTTCTTTTCTCAAATTCCACCACAAATGGACAAAAATCACTTTAGTAGTGTTCTTAATTTCTTGGACTTCATCAGCTTTCTATCTATTACCTCCAAAAGCAAACAGCAAGACTAACAGGCTCTGTCATTAGGAGCTGAATTCTTATCAGGCTCATCCATGTGAATAATCAGAGGAATTGCAGGACTTCAACTTCAGTCAGCATCTTATGCCTGACTTTATTTAACTAGAGTTCCCTCGGCCTTGGTGCCCCTGAAAAGAGCATTTTTTTGTCCTTCACTTGAATGGGCCAAATGTTTTAGATGTCTTCTTCCTGACACTTGGAGGCCTGAGCTAACAGCATTTGATGAAAGATGTCATTGATTTTCATTCTACTAAGTAACTTATTTGGGCTACCGTTTTTTTTCCTACTGACTTCTACCAATTGGAGAGTGAATGTTAGTGGCTCCTGTTGCTCTCCACTTTGTGAGGCGTGGCACACATAAATAATTCAACTGCATTTCACAGAGGAGGTCAGCATGCAAAGAGAGCCTTTGTAGAAACAGCTGCTGAGCTTTCCAGAAAGAGCTCAAACACAATAAGAATATCTAGGTATTAGGACAAATGGACTGTGAGAAGAGAAGGAAAGAGGGACACAACATGTCAGGAGAAAAACATTTGGTTTATTTCCAGAAAAAAGTTCGCTGACTTTTGGCACCAATTCTGAATATCTTTTGGAATGCTTTAATTCTTAGAAATAAAAATGCAACAAAAGGCTAAAATTTATTTCAATAATCAGGTGATATTCAAACTCTTTAGCTACCTGTCCATAAGAGGCACTGACCAATCAGAAGAGATATATAATAACAGCTCTATATAATAATATAGCATTTCAAGATTCAACATTTATTGAGCATCCGGTATTTACCTGACTGTTCTAAGTGCCCTCACATGCCTGAATACAACTAACCCTCACTGCAATCTCCCTGAAAAGTAGTATTTTATTTTTAACAATAATAATAGTGAAAGAGGTAAAATACCACACCCAGCTAAGTGCGAGAGAGATTTTCAAGACAAGCTCCTTAATGTGAAATAAAATATCTTTTTAACTCTCATTTTTTTCTCTTTTTTTCCCCTCTCCCCTTCCTCCTCCTCTCCTCTCTCCCTACCTCTCTCCCTCCTTCTCTCTCTCTCTTGCATTCTCTATCTCCCACAAACACATAGCACACAGACACACATACATGTGCACACACAGAGAACTTTCAAAGTCCTTTTCATCTTAGCACCTGCTGCCTCTTATGCTGATGCTATTAAATAGTGTCATTTTCTAAAGTGCCTGTTGAACTGCTCTGTTTACCAAAGTTTTGATATGAGAATTAAGATACTCTGTGTCAGATCAGTGTCACACAAAGTCAAGGAGTTCCACTGACCTGGCTACTTGAGTTTCAGTTAATTATTCAGTAATTCTGATCAGTATACTGTTTATATCTAACCATTTCTACCCCATGGTTACCTGCCTCAGCCTAGCTTATTCAATCTTAGCTCCTTTTTTTTTTTGGTGGTGACCCTAATGTCATCTTAAAGAAAATGCTTCAGCTCTCCTTGTAGATTACAGAATTTTGAGTCTCCAAGCAGTGCTTCTTCATTACTTTTACGGAGCTGAAAGTCTCTGTAATAAGCATCTTAAAGGTATTTTCATATTATTTCTGCCCCTTGTTTGCATGAAAGTATCTTCATCTAAAACAGAAATAACCACCAACATTACTGAGATCACAAAGTACCCGTGCCTAAGCAATGTGCTTTTGACTTAAATTCTCATTAAATCTTCACCACAGTCCTTCAAGGAAGATATGTTCACCTTCGTTCACTTGGGCTGCTATAATAGAATACCATGGACTGGGCGACTTATAAACAATAGGAATTTATTTCTGATAGCTTCAGAGGCTGGAAAGTCCAAGGTCAAGGCACTAGCAGATTCAATGTCTGGTGAGGTTCCACTTCCTGGTTCACAGACAAACATCTTTCCACTGTGTCCTCACATGATGGAAGGAATGAAAGAGCTCTCTGTGTCTGTTTTGTAAGGACATTAGTCCCACTGATGAGGGCTCCACCCTCATGACCCAGTCACCTCCAAAGCCTCCCCCTCCTAATACCATCAAAATATTAGGAGTTAGAATTTCAAAATATGAATTTTGGGTGGACACAAATATTCAGTCCATTACAATCATCATTCTCACTTTTACAAGCAAGAAGACAGACTTAACAGAGTTTAAATAAATTAAGTAAGGAGGCTGTTAAGTAAAAGATACAGGGCTGGAAAATAATCTCTCTGAATTAGAACTCTATATTCTTTCCTCACTGAGGCCCTGTCTTCACAAGCTTGTTGTATGTGTTTTATGTTTTTTGTTTTTTAATTAAAAGCATACAAAAGAAATTACAGAAGCATCATCAATAGTAATCCAACTATCATTCCGCACAAACTTTGTTGAATGGGCAGTTTCCCTATGTCAACGTAATTAAAACATATTGCTTAAAGAAAAAAACTTTGTTTCTACATGGAGAACAAATTTTGAGACTATGTTGTATAATTTGGGGCATTATAATTGATAAATATTTGAAGTTTACAACATAGAAATTGCATGCCAAATCAGGCATACTCCATCTATAAAGAAAATTCAATGCACTGGTCAACATAATATATTCTTTTATTCTTCTGCTTTGAGAACATTTTAGAAAGACAGTTTTAAAAAACCTAGAGATAACTGACTCACTTCACTGTACTCCTGAAAGTAACACAACATTGTTAATCAACTATATCCCAATATAAAATAAAAAGTTAAAAAAAAAAACCTAGAGAATTTAGGTCTGTGGATAAAATATACAAGGAAAAAATATCACTTCTTTTCTTAATAAAAAAGACTTAGCATTTGGTCATTCCTCATGTTCATACCGGCATCAAGGACTAGTGTCAAACATACTATTATTAACTCCATATATTTCTCTCCATACTGATAGACTTACTGATATTCACTTCTACATGAATAGTAAAGGGCATTTTTATTCAAGATTATGTCAGTATGTCTGAGAGATCCATTATTTGAACGACAGTGTTATACCGTCAGTCAGAATCCTTGGAGCAAATTTAGAGACCACTTAACTTGGTTTTCTGACAAGGCCAGACGCCAGAGCTCTTCAAAAGGGCTTTACATAAAGATGTCATGGACTGGACAATCATCATTCTTTTTTTTTTTTTTTTTTTTTTTTTTTGCAGTATGCGGGCCTCTCACTGCCGCGGCCTCTCCCATTGCGGAGCACAGGTTCCGGACGCGCAGGCTCAGCGGCCATGGCTCACGGGCCCAGCCGCTCCGCGGCACGTGGGATCTTCCCGGACCGGGGCACGAACCCACGTCCCCCGCATCGGCAGGTGGACTCTCAACCACTGCGCCACCAGGGAAGCCCAATCATCATTCTTTTTAACCACTTATCATCTCAGCATTCTTTCTATGTGGGGCAATTTTACACTTTATAAGTCTTCATAGCAGGAAAAATAGATTCCCATCCCAGAAGTGAGAAAATATAAGCATACATTTCGCAGGTTCCCTTGAAGCTAGGATGTAAAGATAAACCTGAGCTCTGCCAATCACATGCATCCATATCAGACTTCAGTTGAAAAGCCAGTCTCTCTAGTTGGCAGCATTAGCAGTTGCTATATGGTTGAGAAGTTGACAGAGAGCAAACTGTCACAGCTGGTATTCAATGAAGGCAGCAACAGTTTCATCATCAGGCCAGTGCTGAAGTGTGGCTTGGGTATAAGTTGTACTTTTCAGTACTTAGCCTGGGTCTCCAGTCTCGCAACTATACTGAGAGCTCTCTAACATCCCTCTAATAAATTTTTATCCTGCTAAAATTAGTTGGAGTTTATTCCTATTGCTTACTACTGAAATACTATTGATACAAACTATTGATCTATTTTAAAACAGGATCAATACGACAGGAGGCTTTTTGCTAACGGACTGTAATGGAAAACAATTGTTTTTGAATCAGAAGAGGAATATCAAACTGATCATTTATTGGCACTTCCCTGGTGGTCCAGTGGTTAAGACTCTGCACTTCTGAAACAAGGGGCGCAGGTTCAATCCCGGGTCTGGGAAGTAAGATTCCACATGCCCCATGGCACGGCAAAGGAAAAAAAAAAACAACAACTGATCATTTATTGTATGTCTATACCATTTAAATAATGGTAACTCTAGTAATTATCATTATTAGTACAGTAGTCAGAATCTTGAAGATCTTTTTTCCAGGTCTATCCCTGCTGCATTTCTCTTCCTTTTATCATGAGTTGGATTCAGTCCGTCTGCTTCTCCCTTCTAACTTTACTCTATTTGATGATAAGTTCAGTGATATGAAAAGGGTTGGTTCAATATGTCCCAACCCATCAATATGCTGCTTACTGGGGAATATGGCTCCTAAGGATCACAGGTGTTAAAGTGGATCCAAGAAAACTGGTTAAGCTAATATTCAGTCCTAAATCTTGCACACTGGCACTGTAAGAATCAGCTACAATTCCCTTTCTGCATTCTAAAGGGGAATGTTTCTGAGTTCAGGTTATTGGATTCAGGCAAATTAACATTTAGCTAATCTTTTTATTATGTATATTAACTATACCTATATTATCTAAAAACTGTAGCTCAACTCTCTCATTCCACCCCTTGTCCAGACCTGAGTCAGGGCCATTATTTGATTTTGATGTTATTGGCATTTATGTGCAGAAATCTGCTCTTACATTAAATTTATATTACATATAAATTAGTAATATTAATCTGAGCAAAATCAGACGAAAAACTGATTTTAACTAACAATTTTATAATTAACAACTTTCAGTTCAAACAGATATTAAGAACTGAATATTAAAACACTAAGTTACTATCAACGTGGAGGAGAAATAAACAACCACATTTTGAATTTAAGAATGGTTGTGTTATTGACAACGAGAGAGGCCACTGCAGTGAAAGGCCCGCACACTGCAACAGAGTAGTCCCCACTCACCACAACTAGAGAAAGCCCACATGCAGCAACGAAGACCCAATGCAGCCAAAAAATAAAAAATAAAAATAAATAACTACAATGGAGATTGGTTCAAGACGGCAGAGTAGAAGGATGTGCGCTCACTCCCTCTTGCAAGAGCACCGGAATAAGAACTAACTGCTGAACAGTCATCAACAGGAAGACACTGGAACTCACCAAAAAAGATACCCCACATCCAAAGACAAAGGAGAAGGCACAATGAGATGGGAGGAGGGGAGCAATCACAATAAAATAAAACCCCATAACTGCTGAGTGGGTGACTCACAAACTGGAGAACAATTATACCACAGAAGTCCACCCACTGGAGTGAAGGTTCTGAGCCCCCCCACATCAGGCTTCCCAACCTGGGGGTCTGGCAATAGGAGTAGGAATTCCTAGAGAATCAGACTTTGAAGGCTAGTGGGATTTGATTGCAGGACTTCGACAGGACTGGGGGAAACAGAGACTCCACTCTTGGAGGGTACACACAAAGTAGTGTGTGCATCGGGACCCAGGGGAAGGAGCAGTGACCCCATAGGAGACTGTACCAGACCTACCTGCTGGTGTTGGAGGGTCTCCTGCACAGGCAGGGGTTGGCTGTGGCTCACCGTGAGGACAAGGACACTGGCAGCAGAAGTTCTGGGAAGTACTCCTTGGCAGTGAGCCCTCCCAGAGTCTGCCACTAGCCCCACAAAACAGCCTTGGTAGGCTCCAGTGTTGGATCACCTCAGGCCAAACAACCAACAGGGAGGGAACCCAGCCCCACCCATCAGCAGACAAGTGGATTAGAGTTTTACTGAGCTCTGCCCACCAGAGCAACAGCCAGCTCTACCCACCACCAGTGCCTCCCATCAGGAAGCTTACGCAAGCCTCTTAGATAGCCTCATCCACCAAACGGCAGACAGCAAGAAGCAAGAAGAACTACAATCCTGCAGCCTGTGGAACAAAAACCACATTCACAGAAAGATAGACAAGATGAAAAGGCAGAGGGCTAAATACCAGATGAAGGAACAAGATAAAACCCCAGAAAAACAACTAAATGAAGTGGAGATAGGCAACCTTCCAGAAAAAGAATTCAGAATAATGATAGTGAAGATGATCCAGGACCTCGGAAAAAGAATGCAGGCAAAGATCAAGAAGATGCAAGAAATGTTTAACAAACACCTAGAAGAATTAAAGAACAAACACATAGAAGAATTAAAGAACAAACAAACAGAGATGAACAATACAATACCTGAAATGAAAACTACACTAGAAGGAATCAATAGCAGAATAACTGAGGCAGAAGAATGGATAAGTGACCTGGAAGACAGAATGGTGGAATTCACTGCCACGGAACAGAAAAAAGAATGAAGACAGCCTAAGAGACCTCTGGGACAACATTAAATGCCACAACATTCACATTATAGGGTGCCAGAAGGAGAAGAGAGAGAGAAAGGACCTGAGAAAATATATGAAGAGATAATAGTCAAAAACTTCCCTAACATGGGAAAGGAAATAGCCACCCAAGTCCAGAAAGCACAGAGAGTCCCAGGCAGGATAAACCCAAGGAGAAACACACCGAGACACATAGCAATCAAACTGACAAAAATTAAAGACAAAGAAAAATTATTGAAAGCAACAAGGGAAAAATGACAACATACAAGGGAACTCCCATAAGGTTAACAGCTGATTTCTCAGCAGAAATTCTACAAGCCAGAAGGGAGTAGCATGATATATTTAAAGTGATGAAAGGGAAGAATCTGCAACCAAGATTACTCTGCCTGGCAAGGATCTCATTCAGATCTGAGGGAGAAATCAAAAGCTTTACACACAAGCAAAAGTTAAGAGAATTCAGCACCACCAAACCAGCTCTACAACAAATGCTAAAGGAACTTCTCTAAGTGGGAAACACAAGAGAAGAAAAGGACCTACGAAAACAAGCCCATAACAATTGAGAAAATGGTAGTAGGAACATACATATCCATAATTACCTTAAACGTGAATGGATTAAATGCTCCAACCAAAAGAAACAGGCTTGCTGAATGGATACAAAAACAAGACCCATATATATGCTGTCTACAAGAGACCCACTTCAGACCTAGGGACACATACAGACTGAAAGTGAAGGGATGGAAAATGATAGTCCATGCAAATGGAAATCAAAAGAAAGGTGCAGTAGCAATACTCGTATCAGATAAAATAGACTTTAAAATAAAGAATGTTACAAGACACAAGGAAGGACACTACATAATGCTCAAGGGATCAATCCAAGAAGAAGATATAACAATTATAAATACATATGCACCCAACATAGGAGCACCTCAACACATAAGGCAACTGCTAACAGCTATAAAAGAGGAAATCAACAGTAGCACAATAATAGTGGGGGACTTTAACACCTCACTTACACCAATGGACAGATCATCCAGACAGAACATTAATAAGGAAACACAAGCTTTAAATGACACAATAGACCAGATAGATTTAATTGATATTTATAGGACATTCCATCCAAAAACAGCAGATTATACTTTCTTCTCAAGTGCACACGGAACATTCTCCAGGATAGATCACATCTTGGGTCACAAATCAAGCCTCAGTAAATTTAAGAAAATTGAAATCATATCAAGCATCTTTTCTGACCATGATGCTATGAGGTTAGAAATCAATTATAGGGAAAAAAATGTCAAAAACACAAACACATGGAGGCTAAACAGTACACTACTTAATAACCAAGAGATCACTGAAGAAATCAAAGAGGAAATCAAAAAATACCTAGAGACAAATTACAATGAAAATACAGCAATCCAAAACCTATGGGATGCAGCAAAAGCAGTTCTAAGAGGGAAGTTTATAGCAATAAAAGCCTACCTCAAGAAACAAGAAAAAGAGGTACATTGTAAAGGCAGATGCCACAGTGGGAAACTGAAGCTTTCCATCTGGAAATGATGTAAAATGCATGCCTCAGAATTATCTTGGCCAAGAGATGAGAGTGAGCTAGGGTATTCATACTCCCACACCGATGTTATTGATTAAGGGCTGCCTTGGAGTAACATTAATGGCCAGGTGCTTCTGGCCTGTGGTATGAGCCAGCAGTGTGTTCCAGCAGTCCAAAGCTACGGATGTTGGCCATTTAAAATCAAGTTGACATGCACAGAAATGGTAAAGGGATCTAAGAGGATATTGGCAGAGCACTGACAGTATGTACTACACCTTTGTTAGCTCAATGGTCAAGCCCAAAGGATACTGTATTATAAATAGTCTAGTGATGTTTACCTAAGAATGTTAATATTAACATCTTCTCAAAGAAGAGACAACCTAAGTGAAATTATCCCACCCACCCTATCTGTTTCTATCATTTTACTTTCTTTTTTCCTATAGTATGAGTTTATATATCTTTATCTTTCCCCTTCACATAGCAGGGGCTTTGTCTAACTTCCTCATCATTGTATCTTCAGGGCCTAGGAAACTGCCCAGCACATTGTAGGTACAGACGGCAATAAATGAATGAACAAATGAATGTATTTTTCAATATGTCTTTGACTAAAGTGATCCACAGTTTCTGTCAAGACTGTGTAATCAGAAAAGCCATTTATAATTGTTAGGTGATAATTCCTTATTCTAAACAACTGCAGGGTAGTAACGATATTATATTCATTTTATATCTCTAAGAGCCACCAATAAAGACTCTTGCACATAGTAGACTTTACATATTATTCAATTTATTGAACTGTTACTTATTTTAAAAAGTACATTATTCCCTTTCATTTGTATGACTATTGATGTTTTCAAACACTTTAATTACCTCATTTATTTCTCCCATCAGCACTCTGAAATAGGCTGGTGTTATAATTCCAATTTTGCATATGAGGAAGAATATTATTTTCAAGAAAGCTGAATGAGTTTTTCCAATGATGCAAAAGGTAGGGGATAAACCCATGTCTAACTCCTAACCATTTATTCAGCACATGTATGCTGAATGTCTGCTCTAAACTCAACACTGTCCTAGGCTCAGGGAGTAAAATATAAAGAACAGTTCCTGAATGTAGAGAGTTTGCATTCCAGAAGAGGAGGTATATGTCTACAAAACCATTTCCAATGGGTGAACACATAATGCAGGGGTTAAGATCCCAGGTTCTACTGCAAACCAGTTTGGTTCAAATCTTGATATCACTGTTTTCCAGTTCTGTCCCTCATCCTGAGCAAATGACTGACCCTTTCTGGGCTGCAATTTCCCCCATTTCTTAAGAGGTGCATGGGAATTCTATGAACTTTATAAGTTAGTTATAAAGATTAAATGAGGCACATAGAACCACACCTGGCACATAGTAAGTGCTTAATAAATATCAGTTGCTACTATAAATGCTGAAAGAGAGATCTTCTAGGTGAAGTGGACGAAGCAACAAACTATAGCTCGGGAAAATAAGAGTAGCATGGATTACCAGAGGAACCCACAGTTTAACAATCATACAAGAAGGAAGAGAGAAGAAACAAAGTATGTCATGAAATGCCATGACTAGATCAAGAAGCCATAAGTAGGTGAATACTTTTATAACACAGGGACAAATCAGAGTACTGGGAAAAGAAGACAATGCAAAATAGAACTGGAATGGGCCAATATGAAGAAGAACCTGCTATTCTAAGTTAACAAACTTTGATTTGACCCTGTAGTTAATAGGGATCCATGGTGGATTTAAGCAAGGTGAGTAACACGGTCAGATATGTAATTCAGAAATAATTTTTGGTGTTGTAACAATAGGAACTTTCCTTTTGTTTTCAACATGGAATCTAAGTTGGAGGTAAAGTTTGAAGAAGATCAAGAAACTAATCCAGAGAAGAAGAGATGATGGGAAGACCTGAACTAAACAATGCACATAGTAGAATAAAAACAGATTTGGTGATGAGTTGCACAGGTAAGATAGGGAGAGAGAAAAATAAAAGATGATGAGATTTGGGACTGGGTCAATAATCTAATGAGGAATGTTGCAAATATCATAAATATTTAAGAAAAAGAAGAGGTTTGGAGAGAATGCAGGAGAAGATGAGAATGGGTGCAGATTATAACTTCAGTTGTAGATGCGATCTGGTGCTCTTTCTATCTACCACACTCTGCTATCTGAAAAAGTATAAATTCATTAGGATTTTATTCTAAATGAAAGAAGACAATATAAGTATAAATGTAAAGTGGTAAAAGAGTTTGCATATGGCAAAAGCTGAATTCAAAATGAAGAACAAGGATGATTCCATTGCCAGAGTCTAAAGAATCCTTCAATATCCTGAATCCAGTGCCAATCCTCAAGTAAACATTCACCAAATCTGACCACACACACACACACACACACACACACACACACACACAAATACATTCACAACTTATATGTAAGTGCAATGCTTTTGTTTTTAACAGCAAATATTGAAAGTGCTCTGCACTTCTTAATTGCTCAATAAATATTTCATTTGATGGTCAGCTGCTCACATGATGTTTCATTCCTTTATCAGAAGGCTCCAAATAGAATTTTATTGTGTCTTTACTGCAGAGGAATTTAAAACCAGAATTTTTATTTTGTGCTCATCATATTTAATGATGATAATCACCTTCGATCCATCAAAGTAATTTCATATCTAAGCGAGAGACAGTTCTTCTCTTAAAATTCTGATAAATGTGTTGTGATACAATTGCATTGACTAAGCAATTAACAAGTAACAGGGCTGAGATTGCAACCCTGGAATAAACAACAAAGCAATTTAAAGTGACAGAACTGTCAGGTGAGTGAATCTCATTTGACAGTCTTACCCAGTTTTAATATCTTACTATTTGTGTTCTGGGAATAATGTAAATGAAGCATGAGAATAGGTTTGTTGAAGGGTTTTTTTTTAGCATACTTATTCATGTCATAGCTAGTCATCATGCTGAGGAATTTTAAAAGGTTACAATGAAATGGTGTTTACCTTGGATTGTACTTGTGAAAGTGTGTGTATAACATGCAAGCTGAGGTTCAGGTACAAAACACAATCTAACCTCTTTCAAAACGAGCTCTTAGACTGTGGGTGAATGTCATGATCTATGCATGATTTATTTAATACCATGGAGTCTATTTTTACAATAAAAAGGCTTCAGGTTTGACATTCATTTACTGAAAATATAGAAAACAATCTTATCCACGTATGGGTTTCACATTGACATGTGTCACAAAACTCACGGAAAAAAATGTTTCCTCCCGGGTTGTATATAATGTATTCACTGGAGAGTTTATTCTAACTGCAATGTAGATCGAGTTGTTGTTGTTGTTGTTTTTCCACTAAGCATACATTCAAAGTTGCACATACACTTTGTCCTCAAGCAACTGTGTTTCCAAACACAGTTCTGGCCAAACTGAAAACAGGTTTAACTACTCTTCCACCCCATTAAAAGAGAAGATGGGAATTTGTAAGTAAGATAACACCAATATAAAAATTTCTGCAGATAAGAAAGTGCAAGTGTGCTGGTTTTCCCTTCTGCTCGTAAAAACATAAATGGATGTCTCCATCGAGTCATTTCCCAAGGGGCAGGAGCATACCTACTGCAAACATTGGTCACATTGGTATAACTCACATCCAACGAACAGGAGCCAATGATTGGTACGTGCTCTAGACACAATTTTGTTCAACCAAATACCTTCTCCTGAATTCCCGACTTTAAGAAGTAGTCATTAATATTTATTATGTACTTGGGAAGAAACTGGAAGCAAGTGTAAAAAGAGAGGAACAAAGCCAAAGACATGAGCCATCTTTGCTCTCTGCCTGGAAAGTTGCTTGTCCCCTGAGTGTGTGAGGAAGAGCCATCGAACTGAAGTAACACAGTTGGTGGCATTTCTTTTAGGAATCATAATCATAGGAGCTGTACTCTAGTGTTAACCTTTATGAAGGATGCTTTGTTTCCATGAGTTTCTATCTACTATTTGATAAATATCTAGACTCCTCAGATAATATTAAAATTACAAGTCTTTACCTTGAAAAAATTTAAAGACTCTGCAAGACAGAGTTAGTCCATGCTTTCTAATACATATGTCACTTATCACATTTTCAAAGTACCTTTTCTTTACTTCAATGAAAGAATAATATCTAACAAAAAGAAAATGGGGCTGCAAAAGTTCTTCATCTGGCTTTACAAGCAGAGTCTGTTTCCTCTAGAAATAGCAAGAATACAGGAAGATGGAGCATGTCAAGTAAGTGAAGAAAGGTGTTTGTAGCAATCCACAACACAATAGTCAGAATTTTGAAGACTGTAATGTCTTACCCCTCCTCAGAAAGATATAGATTACGTCCTCCTTGCCAAAGCAGATTCTGAGACTCCCAAGACAAACATGACCGTGATCCAGCAGATTCCTGGATAATTCATAGCATTGCTTTGGGATATAAATAATGAACAGAAACCCATAGACACTCATGCTCCAGAAACAAATAAGGAAGAAGTTATAAATTGCCCTTTCTTCTCATGAAGCAAATCCAGGTTGTAAAAGAAACCAGCTATGATACGTAAGGATAGTTACTGAAGTTATGGCCATTGTGAGCATTAGAGCATTCATCAGAAAGTTCTCTCACACAAATGAAAGGTTTCTAGATATATGATAGCAAAGACAAATGTGGTCCATATCCTAAAGAGGCCATAGAGGTGTAGATAGCTCTGATTGTGAAATCTTTCTTAATATTGTCATAATTCCCTTTTATTTTGTCAAGGTCTAGGTGAGTAAGTGAACATACAAAGGAATAGCCCATAACATAATATTTAAATGTCTGGAAAGGAAATCTACTCTTCTGCCCAGGAAGTAACTTTATTTGACTTTTCTCTCCTCAGTACCAATAGGTCTGTAATAAATGGACACTGAATTGAACTGAATATACTATCCCAGGGATGGCTTCAAGATAACCATCTACTACTGCAAGGAGCTCAGTTTACTCCATGTGAAATTTTTCTTGTGAGAAACATTCCTGTTGCCCTTTATAGTATTTGGTAATTGTATTGGTCAAGAGAAATACTCTCCTGTAGGTATGATTACTGCACCTTTGCTTAAAAGACAAGAATGATAACCTCTAAGTGGAAGACTCAAACTCATTATTTTATTTTATTGATTTATTTTTTATGAAGAGCCAAAGTGCCTTATAAGGAAGTGCCTTTAACATTGTATAGATGCTCATGCACTTAAGGACAGAAATAAGGAGGTTAAAGCTGTGCTGTTCGTGTTTTTCAGTCAAAGTAAGGATTTTTAATGTATTTCTTTTTTTTTAACAGAGAAAATATTTTTATTTTTACTTTAAAAAAAATTTTAACATCTTTATTGGAGTATAATTGCTTTACAATGTTGTGTTAGTTTCTGCTGTGTAACAAAGTGAATCAGCTATATGCATGAGGCTCCTACAGCAGGAAGGGGTACATGGGCACAAATACTTATCAAACTCATTATTTTAATCAGTCAATACAGCACAAATTATCCATGATTTAGATTTAGGGCATGCATAAACATATTTTAACAAATGTATTTTAATGAATAAAAAGCAGAAATCAATTCAAGCAAGGACGAGAATAACAGATACCAGAGCCAGTTCTGAAGAAATCGTCTTAGTAGCTTATGCTCAAAGACTGTGGCTTGGCTGAGAATTCTTGTGACAATTAAATCTGGAGACTTTAGCTCCAGGTCTTCACAGAGATCAACAATTGTGGAAATACAAGATGGAAAATGTAACCTTCAAATTAACTACTATTTAAGAAAAGTATTAAATGATGACCATGAGATTAGCAATTAGAGCAGAAAATTTAAGTTTCTAGGTATCATGATCTTGAATATTTGGGTATTTAATGTTTTCTGTGTGTCCCAGAGACTGTGCATGTGTATTTAATAAACAAATAACACTGGTGAGACTGCTTGGAAACTTCAGTGGTTGGTGAAGTTTGCCTTCTTCACTTTCTCCTCTTTCCATTGTGACCTCTAAAACTTCCAAAGGTCCAAGGGCTCCCCAAGTGTTCATTTCTAATTGTGTAGGAGAAAATATCAAATGCATGATATCTCACTCTTGTTAACAATAAGGATTAAGCAATTCTTCCTGGGGTACTTGTTTTTTTTTGTTTTGTTTTGTTTTTTAAGGAACTCTTCAGGAAAAGGAAAACATCTGAGTAAAAGAGTGAATTGAGAATGGTGGAATTGTAGTCACCAATCAGGAAGAAAGTTTGGTAAGTGAGTAATCCAAGTGTTCACTGGATGGGAGAACAGTTTCTGCTGGTTTGTGTAGGATTTGAACCCAAATGCATGTTCCTCTTGGCTCGGAATAGTATCTAACAAAAATGCTCTCTTATAACCTGATTTCTAGCCCCCCTCACAGTCATTAATGTGTTAGACAACAAAGAATTAATATGAATGTGGACAACAGGAAACATTTCTTTCATCCACTTTTTTATCCCTTTAATAAATATTTGACTGTCTCTTATGTTTGATGTTCTAGCTCAGTGGTTCTCAACAGGAGTAATTTTTACCCCCAGGGAACAACTGACAATGTCTGGACATATTTTGGGCTATCACAAATGACAGGATTTTAATGGCATCTAGTGAGTAGAGACCAGGCTGACAGTCTGCTACACATCCTACAACATCAGAGCAGGCTCCCACAACAAAGAACTGTCCAGCTCCAAATGCCAATAGTGCTGCTGTTGAGAAGCCCTGCTCTAGGGATAAGATAGTAAACAGGACAAATAATTGTTTCTATATTTGTTGTCTCCTATTATCACTAAAATAAAATAGTTTAAAAGACTGTCTAGTTGCCATCTTGTCCCTATGGAAATCCAAAATTGGGAGGCATATTAATACTTGACTTAATAGACAGTTAAAGAAACTGACAGTTACTGACCACCTGTTTTGGCCAAACACTACACAATGTTACATACTATGAGGCATAGTCATACCTCTTTCAGTGTGGTACATACATCTCTTTCTAACTTGATCAGCACCTTTTTAGGTCATTATGGCAGAGTCCTTGTGGCAGAAGTTACAATCCCAGCACCCTACACCAGCATTAGTTTTTACATTTTCTTCTAACCCCCTGGATTCAAAGCAAGGCTCTGGCTATCATTTGTTCCAGCTACTTCTATACAACTGTTGGCCAAATTCCTCCAAACTGTAAAGGTGTTTATGATATCCTTCTTAATGTCAAAAGACTTCTACCAACCTTAATTGTCTGCCAAACTTTACCTTCTGTTTCCATGATCATTGCCTAGAAGGAAACCTGAAGTTCATACAATTTGCGTTTTAACATCCATCTCAATACATGACCTTTGTTTCCTTGTAAGAGATTCAGGGTACCTTCTACCAGTCATCATGGGTCAAAATTCTTCAATAGAACATGAAATAAAGGATAGGAAGGGAAGCCACAGACAACATGCATTTAACTTAAGATACGGTAAAATTCTCATCAGTTGAAGGCTCTCAGAACATGTGAATAGATGATGGATGATTCTTCATTTCTAAAAGGATCAAAGATAGATAGATAGATAGATAGATAGATAGATAGATAGATAGATAGATAGATAGATAGATAGGTAGAGTACTTTAATGGATTGCTTTTATATTTATGGAAAACATGAACTTGTTAGGGATACTGAATGTTTTGGATGGCACAGCCAGGACACAAAATAATCTTGAGAGACTGAAGAGATTGGAGTAAATCTTACGACATGAAATTTCACAGGGATAATAAAAAGTTTTGTACTTGATTGCAACAGAATTAATAGCATTATAGGATAGTGTTTCAGAGCACAAACACTAGAGCAGGACTATCAGGGATCAGATTCTGGTACCATCACTTGTAAATAGCTGTGTAACTTTTGACAAGTCATTTGACCTCACTGTGACTTGTTTTCTTTATCTATAAAATGGAGTTAATTACAGTTTCAATTTCATAAGGTTGTTTAAGAATTAAATAAGTCAATGCATTAGAAAAGCATCTGACGTAAAGTGAGTTCTATATTAAGTGTAGTGATGGAGGGAGCATGATTTCACTGCAGCAAGCATGCAAGAAAACATAATTAGGGAAGAAGAGGTTAGTCAAACTCAATTTGAGTTTTAAAAATGAGATTAATATTCAAAATTAAAGAAATAAAAAGCCCCTGTGCATTTAGGTTGCATCATAGATGAATAGCACTCAGATCAACAAGAGGCAATAATCTTTTGCTCTTTGTTATTCAAACCACATCTGGATGACTGGTTAAAGACAAAGTAAAGGGCATATGAAGGAGAGAAAGCAAGAAAGAGAAGAGATTCAAAGCCACACCCAATGAGGAATGACTAATTCGAAGGCAATGGAGAAGTTTGGCCTAAGAAAGAAGAATCTCGCAGGAGATGTGGAGGACATGGTGGCTGTCATCAAATATCCAAATATCTGTCATGTGCAGAGGGGTTAGATTAGATCTATGTTACGTCCAATGGGTACAATTACGAACAGAAATGACAGGGAAACTAAATTCAGCTCATTATATTTATTAAAGTTTTCTTAAAGAACATTTTAGAGATGGAAAGGCCTGTTTCAAACTGTACAGCATTCCTTTTCAGTAACTATTCAAGAATAAAGTTGGTGGGAATTCCCTGGAAGTCCAGTGGTTAAGACTTCGTCTTCCATTGTAGGGGGTGTGGGTTTGATCCCTGGTCAGGGAGCTAAGATGCCACATGCCTCACAGCCAAAAAAACAAAAACATTAAAAAAAACGGAACCAATATGGTAACAAATTCAATAAAGACTTTAAAACTGGTTCACATAAAAAAAAAATTTTTTTTTAAAAGAATACAGTTGGTGGGCTTCTCTGGTCACGCAGTGGTTGAGAGTCCGCCTGCTGATGCACGGGACGCGGGTTCATGCCCCGGTCCGGGAAGATCCCACATGCCGCGGAGCGGCTGGGCCCATGAGCCATGGCCGCTGAGCCTGCGCGTCCGGAGCCTGTGCTCTGCAACCGGAGAGGCCACAACAGTGAGAGGCCCACGTACCGCAAAAAAAAAAAAAAAAAAAAAAAGAATACAGTTGGTGAAGCAGACAGATATCTTACTCTTGCTGGTAGGTGAAAGAGGTGGAGGAAGAGTTGGGGGTCGATAAGGGAGGAATGACCAGGAGTGGTCATTATGCACCTCTATCCATAGCCATAAGCAAAGCAGCAAAGCTGCAGGAAGGTAATCCAACAGCACCAAAATCCAAAGAAGCAGTCAGGCTGCTGGTGAAATAATCAATCCAGACATTAGGTGGCCAAATACAAAGGAGAATAATCTAAAAAGAAAGACAAGCCACCGAGGATTAGCCTCAGATGCTACCTCTTCAAAGAAGCCATTTTCTGGCCACAGTATTGGTTAGTCCTTCATAGACATTCTCGCTAATATTACTATGTCTTGTTTTTGTTTGTTTTCATTTATCTCCCTCCTAAATTGTTTCCCCTTCTAGGTAAGCTCCATGAGAGTAAGGACCCGTGTCTGTTTTGTTTACCACTATATGCCCAGCACCTAAAAGAGTGCCCAATATATAGTATGTACCCAGTAAGCATTATTCAAAAACTAAATGAATGAACATCCAGATTGATACATAAAGCACTAAGGCAGCCAGCGGTGGTAGAGGTCATTGAGAGAACAAGCTGTTGCTTTTTCCAGAAATAACTCCAGAACTAATGAGTGACCACCTGGTTCATATATTCAAGCCTAATGATTTGGGGATAAGTGATGTGTCCTAGATAATTAAGGTTACTTGAGGAAATTGAGAGTAAAAAATGTCTATGAAAGTTTCAAATGCCGGAAGTGGGGTGGGAGATATTGTAGACTACATCAAATCAGTACATCATGGGTTTTCAAGGGATCGTCCAAGACCAGCACCACCAGAGTCACCTAGGAACTTGTTAGAATGCAAGTTCTTAGCCTCCTAATTCAGACCTACTGAACCCAAAACTCCAGGAGTGGAGCCCAGAAATCCTTGTTTCAACAAAACTTCCATAGGTTGTTATCATGAATGCCACAGTTTGAAAACCACTGAGCTACAGCATCTTCTGAGGCCCTTCCAATACCCCATGATTCTATAAGAAACAAAGAGCACAGGAATAAGCTCCAGGTGGTAGACGAGAACTCCTAAAGCATCCCCAATCAAAGTGTCCTCCAGAGAACATGAAAACAACAATAAAAATAGCAACCAGCATAATTTCTTGGGGTATTGTTTGCTTGTTCTGAGAAGAAATTCTTCCTTCTAGGAAAATGCTAGATCTAACAATATATGTCTTTCCTGCAGAAGTTATTAGACCTTGATACTAATAGAAATTATGGGGGAGACCTTCAAGATGGCGGAAGAGTAAGAAGTGGAGATCACCTTCCTCCCCACAAATACATCAGAAATATACCCACATGTGAAACTCCTACAGAACACCTACTGAACGCTGGCAGAAGACCTCAGACTTCCCAAAAGGCAAGAAACTCCCCACGTATCGGGGTAGGGCAAAAGAAAAGAGAAAAACCAGAGACAAAACAATAGGGACAGGACCTGCACCACAGGGAGGGAGCTGCGAAGGAGGAAAAGTTTCTACACACTAGGAAGCCCCTTCACTGGCAGAGGGGGCTGGTGGGCGTGGGGAAAACTTTGGAGCCACAGAGGAGAGTGCAGCAACAGGGTGCAGAGGGCAAAGCAGAGAGATTCCCGCACAGAGAATAAGTGCCGACCAGCACTCACCAGCCTGAGAAGCGTGTCTGATCACCAGCCAGGGCGGATAGGGGCTGGGAGCTGAGGCTCAGGCTTTGGAGGTCAGATCCCAGGGAGAGGACTGGGGTTGGCTGTGTGAACAGAGCCTGAAGGGGGCTAGTGCACCACAGCTAGCCGGTAGGGAGTCTGGGGAAAAGTCTGGAACGGCCGAAGAGGAAAGAGACCACTGTTTTGGGGTACGCAAGGAGAGGGGATTCGGAGCACCACCTAAACAAACTCCAAGAGATGGGAGCAAGCCGTGGCTATCAGCGCGGACCCCAGAGACGGGCATGAGACGCTAAGGCTGCTGCTGCAGCCACCAAGAAGCCTGTGTGCAAGCACAGGTCACCATCCACCCCACCCCTCCCAGGAGCCTGTGCAGCCCGCCACTGCCAGGGTCCCGTGATCCAGGGACAACTTCCCTGGGAGAACACACGGCGTGCCTCAGGCTGTTGCAACATCATGCCGGCCTCTGTCGCCACTGGCTCGCCCTGCATCCGTACCCCTCCCTATCCCCCACCGCCTGAGTGAGCCAGAGCCACCTAATCAGCTGCTACTTTAACCCTGTCCTGCCTGAGCGAAAAACAGATGTCCTCAGGCGACCTACATGCAGAGCTGGAGCTAAATCCAAAGTTGAACCCCAGGAATTGTGCGAACAAAGAAGAGAAAGGGAAATCTCTTACAGCAGCCTCAAGAGCAGTGGATTAAAACTCCACAGTCAACGTGATGTACCCTGCATCTATGGAATACCTGAATAGACAACGAATCATCCCAAAATTGAGGCAGTGGACTTTGGGAGCAATGATACACATATATATTTTCCTTTTTCTCTTTTTGTGAGTGTGTATGTATATGCTTCTTTGTGTGATTTTCTCTGTATAGCTTTGCTTTTACCATTTGTCCTAAGGTCCTGTCTGCCAGTGTTTTGTTTTTCGTTTTTATTTTTTTAGTATAGTTTTTAGCACTTGTTATCATTGGTGGATTTGTTTTCTGGTTTGGTTGCACTCATCTTTCTTTTTTTTATTACTTTTTACTTTTTTAATTTTTAATAATTATTTTCTGTTTTAATAACTTTATTTATTTTTTCTTTCTGTCTTTTTTTTTTCTCCCTTTTGTTCTGAGCCACGTGGCTGACAGGGTCTTGGTGCTCCGCGAGGGTGTCAGGCCTGTGCCTCTGAAGTGGGAGAGCCGAGTTCACGACATTAGTCTACCAAGACCTCCCAGCTCCACGTAATAACAAATGAAAAAAGCTCTATCAGCGATCTCCTTCTCAACACTAAGACCCAGCTCCACTCAACGAGCAAAAAGCTACAGTGGTGGACACCCTATGCCAAACAACTACCAAGACAGGAGCACAACCCCACACATTAGCAGAGAGGCTGCCTAAAATCATAATAAGTTCACAGACACCCCAAAACACACCATTAGACATGGTCCTGCCCACCAGAAAGACAAGATCCAGGCTCATCCACCAGAACAAAGGCACCAGTCCCCTCCGCCAGGAAGCCTACACAACCCACTGAACCAACCTTATCACTGGGGGCATGCACCAAAAACAACGGGAAAGACGAACCTGCCACCTGCGAAAAGGAGACCCCAAACTCAGTAAGTTAAGCAAAATGAGAAGACAGAGAAACACACAGCAAATAAAGGAGCAAACTAAAATCCCACCAGACAAAACAAATGAAATGGAAACAGGCAGTCTACCTGAAAAAGAATTCAGAGTAATGAGAGTAAAGATGATCCAAAAGCTTGGAAATAGAATGGAGAAAATACAAGAAACGTTTAACAAGGACCTACAAGAACTAAAGAGCAAACAAACAATGATGAACAACGCAATAAATGAAATTAAGAATTCTCTAGAAGGCATCAATAACAGAATAACTGATACAGAAAAACAGATAAGTGACCGGGAAGATAAAATAGTGGAAATCACTACCACAGAGCAGCATAAAGAAAAAAGGATGAAAAGAATTGAGGACCATCTCAGAGACCTCTGGGACAACATTAAATGAACCAACATTTGAATCATAGGGGTCCCAGAAGAAGAGAAAAAGAAAGGGACTGAGAAAATATTTGAAGAGATTATAGTTGAAAACTTTCCTAATATGGCAAAGGAAATAGTTAATCAAGTCCAGGAGCACAGAGAGTCCCATTCAGGATAAATCCAAGGAGAAAATTAAAAACAAAGAAAAACTATTAAAAGCAGCGAAGGAAAAACAACAAATAACATACAAGGGAATCCCCATAAGGTTAACATCTGATCTTTCAACAGAAACTCTGCAAGCCAGAAGGGAGTGGCAGGACATATTTAAAGTGATGAAAGGGAAACAACTACAACCAAGATTACTCTACCCAGCAAGGTGCTCATTCAGATTCGATGGAGAAATTAAAACCTTTACAGTCAAGCAAAAGCTAAGAGAATTCAGCACCACCAAACCAGCTCTACAACAAATGCTAAAGGAACGTCTCTAGGCAGGAAGCATAAGGGAAGAAAAAGACCTACAATAACAAACCCAAAACAGTTAAGAAAAAGGTAATAGGAAAATACATATCGATAATTACCCTAAATGTAAATGGATTAAATGCTCCAACGAAAAGACATAGAGTGGCTGAATGGATACAAAAGAAAGACCTGTATATATGCTGTCTGCAAGAGAATCCACTTCCGACCTAGGGACACATACAGACTGAAGGGATGTAAAAAGATATTCCATGCAAATGGAAATCAAAAGAAAGCTGGAGTAGCAATGCTCACATCAGACAAAATAGACTTTAAAAAAAAGACTATTACAAGAGAAAAAAAGGACACTACCTAATGATAAAGGGATCAGTCCAAGAAGAAGATATAACAATTGTAAATATTTATGCACCCAACAGAGGAGCACCTCAATTCATAAAGCAAATACTAACAGCCATAAAAGGGGAAATTGACAGTAACACAATCATAGTAGTGGACTTTAACACCTCACTTTCACCAATGGACAGATCATCCAAATGAAAATAAAAAAGGAAACATAATCTTTAAATGATACATTAAACAAGATAGACTTAATTGATATTTATAGGATATTCCAACCAAAACCAACAGAATACACTTTTTTCTCAAGTGGTCATGGAACATTCTCCAGGAGAGATCATATCTTGGGTCACAAATCAAGCCTTGGTAAATTTAAAGAAAAGTGACAACGTACCAAGTATCTTTTCCAACCACAATGCTATGACACTAGATATCAATTACAGGAAAAAAACTGTAAAAAAAAATACAAACACATGGAAATTAAACAATATGCAACTAAATAACAAAGAGACCACTGAAGAAATCAAAGAGGAAATCAAAAAATACCTAGAAACAAATGACACTGAAAACACAACGGCCCAAAATCTATGGGATGCAGAAAAAGCAGTTCTAAGACGGAAGTATATAGCAACACAATCCTACCTCAAGAAACAAGAAACATCTCAAATAAACAAGGTAACCTTACACCTAAAGGAATTAGAGAAAGAAGAACAAAAACCCCCAAAGTTAGCAGAAGAACAGAAATCATAACGATCAGGTCAGAAATAAATGAAAAAGAAATAAAGGAAATGATAGCAAAGATCAATAAAACTAAAAGCTGGTTCTTTGAGAAGATGAACAAAATTGATAAACCATTAGCCAGACTCATCAATAAAAAAAGGGAGAAGACTCAAATCAATAGAATTAGAAGTGAAAAAGGAGAAGTAACAACTGACACTGCAGAAATACAAAGGATCATGAGAAATTACTACAAGCAACTATATGCCAATAAAATGGACAACCTGGAAGAAATGGACAAATTCTTAGAAATGCACAACCTTCTGAGACTGCACCAAGAAGAAATAGAAAATATGAACAGACCAATCACAAGCACTGAAATTGAAAGTGTGATTAAAAGTCTTCCAACAACAAAAGTGACGGCTTCACAGCCGACTTCTATCAAACATTTAGAGCAGAGCTAACACCTATCATTCTCAAACTCTTCCAAAATATAGCAGAGGGAGGAACGCTCCCAAACTCATTCTACAAGGCCACCATCAACCTGATACCAAAACCCGACAAACATGTCACAAAGAAAGAAAACTACAGGCCAATATCACTGATGAACATATAGGTTCAAAAATCCTCAAGAAAATACTAGCAAACAGAATCCAATAGCACATTGACAGGATCAAACACCATGATCAAGTGGCGTTTATCCCAGGAATGCAAGGATTCTTCAATATACGCAAATCAATCAATGTGATACACCATATTCACAAACTGAAGGATAAAAACCATATGATCATCTCAATAGATGCAGAAAAAGCTTTCAACAAAACTCAACACGCATTCATGATATAAACTCTCCAGAAAGTAGGCATAGAGGGAAGCAACCTCAACATAATAAAAGCCATATATGACAAACCCACAGCCAACATCATTCTCAATGGTGAAAAACTGAAACCCTTCTGCTAACATCAGGAACAAGACAAGGGTACCCACTCTCATCTTTATTATTCAACAAAGTTTTGGAAGTTTTAGCCAAGGCAATCAGAGAATAAAAAGAAATAAAAAGAATCCAAATAGGAAAAGAAGAAGTAAAATTGTGTCTGTTTGCTGATGACATGGTACTATACATAGAAAATCCGAAAGATGCTACCAGAAAACTACTAGAGCTAATCAATGAATTTAATAAAGTAGCAGGATACAAAATTAATGCACAGAAAACTCTTGCATTCCTGTACACTAATGAAGAAAAATCTGAAAGTGAAATTAAGAAAACACTCCCTTTTACCATTGCTTCAAAAAGAATAAAATTTCTAGGAATAAACCTACCTAAGGAGACAAAAGACCTGTATGCAGAAAATTATGACACTGATGAAAGAAATTAAAGATGATACAAATAGATAGAGAGATATATACCATGTTCTTAGATTGGAAGAATCAACATTGTGAAAATGACCATACTACCCAAAGCAATCCACAGATTCAGTGCAATCACTATCAAACGACCACTGGCATTTTTCACAGAACTAGAACAAAAAAGTTTCACAATTTGTATGGACGCACAGAAGACCCCGAATAGCCAAAGCAATCTTGAGAAAGAAAAATGGAGCTGGAGGAATCAGGCTCCCTGACTTCAGACTATACTACAAAGCTACAGTAATCAAGACAGTATTGTACTGGAACAAAAACAGAAATATAGATCAATGGAACAGGATAGAAAGCCCAGAGGTAAACCCACGCACATATGGTCATCTTATCTTTGATAAAGGAGCAAGAATATAAAGTGGAGAAAAGACAGCCTCTTCAATAAGTGGTACTGGGAAAATTGGACAGCTACATGTAAAAGTCTTGTTAGAACACTACCTAACACCATACACAAAAATAAACTCAAAATGGATTAAAGAACTAAATGTAAGGACAGACACTATCAAACTCTTAGAGGAAAACACAGGCAGAACACTCTGACATAAATCATAGCAAGATCCTTTTGACCCACCGCCTAGAGAAATGGAAATAAAAATAAACAAATGGACCTAATGAAACTTAAAAGGTTTTGCACAGCAATGGAAACCATAAACAAGACCAAAAGACAACCCTCAGAATATTTGCAAATGGAGCAACTGACGAAGGATTAATCTCCAAAACATACAAGCAACTCATGCAGCTCAATATCAAAAAAACAAACAACCCAATCCAAAAATGGGCAGAAGACCTAAGTAGACATTTCTCCAAAGAAGATATACAGATTGTGAACAAACACATGAAAGAATGCTCAACATCATTAATCATCAGAGAAATGCAAATCAAAACTACAATGAGATATCATCTCACACCGGTGAGAATGGCCATCATCAAAAAATGTACTAACAATAAATGCTGGAGAGGGTGTGGAGAAAAGGGAACCCTCTTGCGCTGTTGGTGGGAATGTAAATTGATACAGCCACTATGGAGAACATTATGGAAGTTCCTTAAAAAACTACAAATAGAACTACCATATAACCCAGCAATGCCAGTACTGGGCATATACCCTGAAAAAAACATAATTCAAAAAGGGTCATGTACCACAGTGTTCACTGCAGCTCTATTTACAATAGCCAGGCCATGGAAGCAACCTAAGTGTCCATCAACAGATGAATGGATAAAGAAGATGTGGCACATATGTACAATGGAATATTACTCAGCCATAAAGAGGAACGAAACTGAGTTATTTGTAGTGAGGTGGATGGACCTAGAGACTGTCATACAGAGGGAAGTAAGTCAGAAAGAGAAAAACAAATACCATATGCTAACACATATATATATAGAATCTAAAAAAAAAAACAAAGAAAGAAAAAATATGGTAAGAAGGACCTAAGGACAAGACGGGAATAAAGATGCAGACCTACTAGAGAATGTACCTGAGGATACAGGGAGGGAGAAGGGTAAGCTGGGTCAAAGTGAAAGAGTGGCATGGACATATATACACTACCAAACCTGGAATAGATAGCTAGTGGGAAGCAGCCTCATAGCACAGGGAGATCATCTCGGTGCTTTGTGACCACCTAGAGGGGTGGGATAGAGACACAGGAAGGAAGAGATTTGGTGATATATGTATATGTATAGCTGATTCACTTTGTTATAAAGCAGAAACTAACACACCATTGTAAAGCAATTATACTCCAATAAAGATGCTAAAAAAAAGGGGGGGGGGCTTCCCTGGTGGCGCAGTGGTTGAGAGTCCGCCTGCTGATGCAGGGGACACAGGTTCGTGTCGCGGTCCGGGAAGATCCCACATGCCGCGGAGCAGCTGGGCCCGTGAGCCATGGCCGCTGAGCCTGCGCGTCTGGAGCCTGTGCTCCGCAAAGGGAGAGGCCACAAGAGTGAGAGGCCCGCGTACCGCAAAAAAAAAAAAAAGGGTTTGGAGAAAAGGGAACCCTCTTGTACTGCTGGTGGGAATGTAAATTGATACTGCCACTATGGAGAACAGTATGGAGGGTCCTTAAAAAACTAAAAATAGAACTACCATAAGACCCAACAATGCTACTACTTGGCATATACCCTGAGAAAACCATAATTCAAAAAGAGTTCATTGCAGCACTATTTAGAATAACCAGGACATGGAAGCAACCTAAGTGTCCATCGACACCTGAATGGATGCCATCAACAGATGAATGGATAAAGAAGATGTGGCACATATATACAATAGAATATTACTCAGCCATAAAAAGAAACGAAATTGCATTATGTGTAGTGAGGTGGATGGACCTAGAGTCTGTCATACAGAGTGAAGTTAAGTCAGAAAGAGAAAAACAAATACCATATGCTAACATATATATATGGAATCTAAAAAAAAATAGTTATGAAGAACCTAGGAGCAGGACGGGAATACACAGACATAGAGAATGGACTTGAGGACGCAGGGAGGGGGAAGGGTAAGCTGGGGTGAAGTGAGAGAGTGGCATGGACATAAATACACTACCAAATGTAAAACAGCTAGCTAGTGGGAAGCAGCCACACAACACAGGGAGATCAGCTCAGTGCTTTGTGACCACCTAGAGGGGTGTGAGGGAGACGCAAGAGGGAGAAGATTTGGGGATATATGTATATGTACAGCTGATTCACTCTGTTATAAAGCAGAAACTAAGACACCATTGTAAAGCAATTATACTCTAATAAAGATGTTAAAAAAAAAAGAAATTATGACTCTCCAAGAAGATGGAGGTGTGATATGTTGTATGTTCCACATGTATTTGATCAAGAATCCCCATTACCACAGTGTGTCTTGCAGGAAAAGTGTTTTGCTAAATACTGTCTAGGAAACACAACTCAAGGATGATACCTTTTAAAAAAAATTTTAAAGGATAATACATTTTTTTGAGAGCCCAGCGTCCCCAAAACAAAAGAGTTGCTGGTACAATCCAAGGGTCAAGTTTCTGTCCATGACTAACCATGTCTGTATATTCAAATACTCCTTTCTATCAGTAGGACGTTTTTCTTCCAATATAAGATGGGATTGATATTTATGTTTGTAGAGAATTGTATGCCCCACTAATGGTAATGTGAAGAACAGGTATACTAATAAGTCTCCGGTTGTTTTCTAGATCATGAGCAGCTTGGACATTTCTATATTTTTTATATTCATATTAGTGAACAATGGAAGAGAGTTCTGTTCTTTTTTCCCTAAAGAAGCCAAAAATGAACTCAGCTGTGATTCACTAAACATATTACCTGTGTCAGGCATTAGAAAATTTCATTTCAGCTGATGACATGAAAGTACGTATATGAGTTTCAGTTATGGTAAACAACTTTTCAATTAATTTATTTAAGCATTTACAATTTTCATTTCAAAGCAGAGGGAACAATATGGAATGTTGAACAAAAATAATTAATCTGTATATATAATACTCATTAAAATATGAGAAAAATTCAATGCTGTCTCCCCAAAAGTACCATTCAAGCTGTGTTACAGCAGACACCAGAAGCTTCTAGGGTTCTATAATGTACACCAAGGGAACTTAATGAACACTAATTAATCAAACTAATATTTAGTTCCATTTCCAATTAACTCCTGCAATGAATGTTTGTAAGAGAGAATATGGATGCCTAAAGACAAGTCTATTATTTATTTAGGTGTTATTTATTTATGCCTCCAACTACATCTGAAAATAATTGATTCAAACCACAGTGCAAGTAATCAATACAATAAAACTATTTTCAAAAGCACAGAAAAAAATGAGACAATAAGTGGGAAGAAAGACGGAAAGGAAAGGAATTATAGAATAAAACTCAAGATAAAGGAACCCAGGCAAAAGGCTTAGCTTTTAGCTCTCTGAATATCATATATATATGATGATGAGCTGCAAATTTTTCATTAACTACTGAAAAGGATCATATCAGTGGACAAAGTTTATCTTAACCCTAAATTCTGAAAAAAATATATATGAGGACAGGGGTCCTCATATAAGAAATACTGAATAACTTTATACATAATATCCTTAACTGCTGTTTTATGAAGACAATATGGAGATCTTCTACATAGAATCATTTTTCATATGAGTGCAATAAAATCCAAGGACAGAGTTTTATAATGTTGTTCTATAGTACATAGCCCAGTATATCCTGATCTAACCTGATACACGTTTAAAGCTTAGAATGAGAAAGTTTTATGGATGATGTGCTTCTTAGAGTAACCCACTCAAATATTAAGGGTCTCAGCTGCACTTTTGGCAGGACTCAGAGACAGATCATTCAAATATGGGGATGCTATCAAGCACTTGAAGTTTACGCATTCTGTATTGTCAACTGAGTCATGTACTGTAGATACATGTCCACTGACAGTATTCATATGGGGTTAAATCTACTACACAGAAGAAATGGTTTCTTCTACCTGACAAGTCAAGTTTAAGGTGTTCAATAGCCCTTACAAGTAAGGCAGATCATATTTGTTTACCAGGATGATAGACCAGACTGAGAGATGTTGTGATTCCTTTATAGGGCAGGGCTGATCTTCTGGCATACTAAAGCCAAAGTGGCTGGCTGAATTTATTTTGCCTATTGACTGGATTCACATTTGGACATGAAGGAATTCTCTTTCAATTTTTGTTTCATTAGCCCTAGCAATGTATTCTATATAGGAAGTACCCAATAAGTATCTTTGAATGAATAGCTATTATTCAGGTTTTTGGAAAACAGATTATATTAGGAGATTCATTCACTCATTCAATTAATATTTATTATACGACGTCCATGTTCCAGATACTATGCTAGTTATACAATGATGAACTAGGCAGACTTAGTCTCTATCCTTACAAAGACCAACAATAAATAATTATGTAAATTAAGATTTTTATTCCAATTGTGATGATTTTTCAAAACAAAAACAGAGAGTTTTAGAAGAGCAAATAGAGCGGAAGAAATATTACAACCACCTGCCTTTGGGGAGTTAGGATTTTATGGATAATATTCTCAAGAATGGTGGAAGCCAGCTCATATAAGTGCCAAGAATATTTTTTAAGCATTTACTATGTTATGGCCCTGGTGCAACAGATTTTTTTTTTAAGCATTTACTGTGTTACGACCCTGGGATAGTCACTGTGGGGTACAGAGATGATTAAAATGAAACCTCTGCACTTAATAACCTCAAAATCCAGTAATAAAGAGGTACTCTAACTATAATCTAAAGAAAAATTTGTTAGCTTCATGCAAGGAGATCACCAATTCACTTGTAAAGTTCAGAGGATGAAAAGTTCCTCACCATTGAAATGATCAGAGTTTTATGAAGTAAGAGACATTTGTAATGTCATTAATGAATGCATATGTGAAACAATCTAAATGTCCATTGATGGATGAATGAATAAAGAAGATGTGGCATATACATACAATGGAATATTACTCAGCCTTTACAAAAAGGAAACCCTGCATTTGTGACAACATGGATGGACCTGGAGGACAATAAGCTAAGTGAAATAAGCCAGACACAGAAAGGCAAATACTGCATGATCTCACTTATATATGGAATCTAAATAGTCAAACTCATAGAAGTAGAGTAGAATGGTGGTTACCAGGGCCTGAAGGGGGAAATGAGAAAGTAATTGTGAAAGGGTACAAAGTTTCTGCTACACAAGATAAATAAGTTCTGAAGATCTGCTATAGAACATAGTGCCTATAGCTAACAATACTTTAATATATACTTAAAATTTGTTAAAAGAGTAGATCTTACGTTAAGTGTTCTTATCACATACACAAAAAATGATGATATGGTAAGGAAGATGGGAGGAAACTTGAGGAGATGATAGATATGTCCATGGCCTTGATGGTGGTGATGGTTTCACAGGTATGTATGTATCCCCAAACTCACTAAATTGTATACATTAAATATGTACAGTGTTTTACATGTCAATCACACTTCAGTAAAGTAGTTTAAAGAAAAAAATAAATAGTGCCTATGTAGAATGCTGATGGAGGAAAAAGAGGAGAAGGGATTTTAGTTGACAGAGAAGCAAAAGCAAAGGGAATGGCATGAGGAAGCATAGGCTACAGGCAGCTGTTGGTAGGCATGGATGAAGGACACGTGTAAGTTAACAGGAGGGTAAGGCAGGACAGGGGGTTACAGCCAGTTCAGGAGACTATGCCAGGTTACAAAGTCTGTTCTTCATTCAGTAAGTGATGGAAACCCACTGGAGACTTTTGATCAGGAGAGTAGCATGATAAAAAGGGAGCTTCAAGAACCTTAAACTCTGTAGGGTGATTTTGAGAAATGTGAGACCAAAGGTAATCAGACCAGCTGGTAGTCCAGACAAAAGGTAATAAGGGCCTGAACTATGACAGCGGGAATGGAAACGAGAAATTAGTAAAGAACGCTGAGCTCCAAACCCATTAGGAATCACCCGCAGTAACTGATCCTATCACAGCAGCAGTGACACCTCCATTAACTCTATTACATCGTGTCTCCAAGAGCATAAGAACTGGTTGGTCCTGGGAGCCACTCCTGAAGCAAATGCAAGCTTATTCTGCCACCATCTGCATGGATGTATTCAACTACACAGGACCATCCATGCAGTCTTTGACTTAATTTTAAAATCACATACTATACCCATACTGCAACATTTATCCCACTGTTCTCTTTTGCATAACTTGAAGTTATTAAAATTCATTTACTTTTCCCCACTTCTTTCTCTGCTTTATTTCAAAAAAGACTTCACTTTCTTAACAAACAAAAACTTTTTCTATCTGTTTACCTAACATTATTCCTTACCTCTCAAAACCTTAGTTACAACTACAAGTTACAGTGACATATCTTGGAAGAAAATGAAAAGAAATTCCCTATTCAAACAGTAACTAGTAAACAGTAAGGGTCCGAGAAAGTTATGACATCTGTAGCCACAGAGGTGCCTCTATTCCATAAAGAACAGACCTGCCAATAACATGCTTTGTTATTGGAAACTTTATTACTGATGGTAAAACAAACATAACACAGAAGGCAAACCTCTAGTGTTTAGAAACATGGGCTTGCAAGTCAGACTTCCTGTTTGTATGTTCCCTGGCTCATTTACTTATAGCTGTGAGATGTGGGTAAAAATAATGCAACTTCTCCAGGCCTCAATTTTCTTATCTAAAAATGAGAATATTATACTAACTTTATTTTTTTGAGGATTATATGAAATGATCCACATAAAGCACTTTAGCACAGTAGCAAGCATGTAACACTCCAAGAGTGATTTATGATTACTACTTTTCATAATATTATCAATCATCATCACACTGGAGGTCTTCTGTCTTCTCTTCCCTCAATGGAAAAATGACTTGGTATAATCTTACTCTAGCTTGGTATATACATATCTTTTTAAGATCATCTGCAACTCAGTGATTCAGAAGCCATGTGCTTCAACATACAGAATCCAAAAGCACAACCCTTCCTTTGGTGCCCAACACACATCCTCTTCCCCATGGTCATTCATCTTCCTGAGTCACTTCAGATTTCCTTGGAGCTAAGATGACCGGAATTTCCACTTTCATCCTCCATGTTAAGTAGAGTACATACAGAGGAATTTTGTTCAAAGATAGTCGGTTAAAACATCACCTCATGGGGCTTCCCTGGTGGCACAGTGGTTGGGGGTCCGCCTGCCGATGCAGGGGACACGGGTTCGTGCCCCGGTCTGGGAAGATCCCACATGCCACGGAGCGGCTGGGCCCGTGAGCCGTGGCCGCTGAGCCTGCGCGACCGGAGCCTGTGCTGCGCAATAGGAGAGGCCACAACAGTGAGAGGCCCGTGTACCGCAAAAAAAAGAAAGAAAGAAAGAAAAAAAACAACCCATCACCTCACAAGCTAACAGAAAACTTAAGGCATAGTTTTTGTTTTTTATTTTAAATTTAGAAATACCTTACATTCCAACCACTTCACATGACATTGTTTCACCTTAAGACAACACATTTTTTTCATAACCTAACAAAAAGTTGACACTTTTTATATACTCCACGACTATGTCCTTGAATGTATAAACAGAAACTCAAACACCCTTTGTATCAGCTTTTGCCAAAACATATTCTATAGCATTGTCCCCTGAAGTGTCTTTTCTAAAAATTTGTCAAACAAATGTGGAAAACGCTGTATTCTCTATTCTTCCTCCCTTAGAGAGTCACAATGAATACCAGCATTTTAATGGCGCTTAGAAATCTCATCAAAGTGAAACATTAAACTATGTTTCACTCGGAAGGCTTTTTTTTAAAGTAAAAAAACTTTTTAATATTACAAGTAACAATAACCATGCTGAAGAAATAAAGTTCTAGAAATTCTGAGTCATCTTTTTTAATCAAGGCATTGCAATCCATTGGAATATTTTTCAGATTAAGTAAACTACTGAGAAATAGTTCAAGAGATTGAAGGCAGTCATTTAGATCTTAAACGTTGTTCACCATTGATCTTTTTAAGAGACTGCTGTTCCTAAAATTATTGAAACTAATTATCACAGTGATCAGAATTTAATTAAAAAATTAATATGGTGAATATTTCATGGTATTAATATGCAAATTACTGGGAGAAACTATTTTTAATCACTGTCCTGAAATCTCAGTAGGGCTATCAGAAGGTAACTTTCAATTTTTTATTTTTACATTTTGCTCTGATCATTGGAGAAGACATTTTATACCTACTGTGTGCGTGGGCATTTGACATTTGAAAAGTCGCGTAAAGAGATGCTAAGGGTCTTTAATCACCACACAGCTGTACACCACTAAAAGTTGATCATGAAAAGGGGCTTCAAAATGAATAAAAGGCCTTCCTAAAGCATTTTAACTTTTGATCTTCGCTTGATCCTGAGGGAGAGACAAACAGAACAGTTTCTCTTTCAGGTTGAGCTAAGCACAGTTTTTCAGATACATGTGCTAAGAACACAATATTAAATATTTCTGCAGAAGGGATCCCAAATTCTCCAGGGCCAGCCACTTGGAAAAACAAACAAACAAACAAGTACCATATGTGTTGATTTAATAATGTCTGTTACTGAAGCCCTGCAGGACAACACTGGGTGAAAGGACTTAAAGTTTCTAAATTAGGTCCTGTCTGAAATGGGAAAACAAACACTTAAATAAAAGGTAAATAAAAAAGAGTAAGAGAACTACGTATGGGGTGAGAGGAAAAAAAGTAGAATGTGGATGAATATACTTTAAAACTTTCAGATCTGGAAGAATGTTTTTGATGCCTTTTTCAAAGTTTTCTATTAATAAATGAAAGCCATTGTAACATAGAATTATAACTGGAAGTCTGATAAAGATTGTTTAACATTCACTCACAGTTTTGAAAGTGGTGTTCCCTCATGGTTTGAATGTACAAGATTTAACACTACAGGTTTCAACAAAAGAAAACAACATAAGATGACATTTTTTAAAATTTTATTTACTTTCCTGCTCCTGTTATTCTCCAGTTGCACCTTCCTTGACTTCTGTTAAAAATAAACATGGGGCCTCCCTGGTGGTGCAGTGGTTGGGGGTCCGCCTGCCGATGCGGGGTACGCGGGCTCGTGCCCCGGTCCGGGAGGGTCCCGCATGCTGCAGAGTGACTGGGCCCGTAGGCTGTGGCCGCTGGGCCTGCGCGTCCGGAGCCTGTGCTCCAAGGCGGGAGGGGCCGCAGCAGTGGGAGGCCCGCATACCGCATATATAAAAAAAAAAAAAGAAGTTTAAAAGAAAAATAAAGATGCATTAAAACATACTCTAATTTATATTGCCAAATTAATCACTGACTTAAAGACTAGGTCTAAATACAAAAATAGTTTAATCAACTTCACTGACAAATACACAAAAAAAATGTTGTAGGTTCAGATCAGGGACCCTATTTCAGATAGCCCATTTTGTTTAACTGGCTCAGATTCACTTTTACTTTAAAACAATCTGGATTCAGCCTAATACTCAATGAAATGCAATTATTAATAATTTTACATTCTATTTATTGTAATTAACAAAATATCTTATTAAATTTAGTTGGATATATATCAATAGATACGAGACTTTGAATTAAATCTTCAGGCTGCAGATCCTTTATAGAAGAACCAGGATTCCTCAGGCTGTCCAGCTTCACCCAGTAGTGTTCTAAACCTTCTATTCTGTTTGACCTCCACACCGTCTTTACCACATGATGACCCTGGGTGCCATCTCTGTGTAGACATAAAAACCATGGACACATTTCTTCTCCACACACTTAGAAGCAATATTCGGCATACACAGCTGTCCTCTCATCTTTTCCTTCAGGCTCAGGGAAATAATTGTTTCCCTCCTTCTCTAAATATAACCCCTCTATTTCACTCCTCCATATCACTTCTCAGTTTCTGTAGGGCATTACTAGTCCCTGTTTTTTATGACTTTCTTCTTTGACCCAGATTCTGAAACTTACGTTTGGCCTTTTCCTTCATTAACTTCAAACAACTACAGTACAATATAATAGTAGCTGGTGGTTCAGAAAGCCTCAAAGTAAAAAGAAGAAAAAAAGAAAATCATTATTTACTCTTACCAAGACATAAAAATAGACTAAGTGATAAAGTAATATTAAAAACATGTTCAACAACATCTGAAATAAAATTAAATTCTAAAAAGAGCTGGGATCAGAGGAGTGAATAGCTTACAAAAAGCCAGAAATTTTATAACTCTATTATTCCATCCCCAGAGTAATCTAATTGAGGTTAGAGGTAAGAACACTGGCATAGAAGTCAGAGAATTGTCTTTGTATTACACTTCATCATCTTTTTATCTTAAGTCATTCACCTGCAATGAGCCTCAGTCTTCACATTTATAAAATGAGAGTTGCTCTAAAGTGTTTTAAAACTGCTGGCCAACATCTATTCAGAAGTGGTGAGCAGGGGTGGTTTCACTGCTGTAAAGCCTGTGCTGTCTCACAAGGCCCCATGCTCAGAAGGGCCCCATGCTTGGATTAATGATCTGCTAATGCCAGCCTGAAATTTTTAAATAATTTTTTTACCAAGGAGACCCATAGTTTCATTTTGCTTTGGGCCCTGCAAAATATATAGCTGGTCCTGGTGGTAAGACCTGTTTGATGGGTTCAGGTAAGCATTTTTTTCTTAATGAATTGAGAAGAATTGCTAAGGTACACCACACAAAGCATAAATATTTTTTCACAACACTCTTGTTCCAGTTTTTTTTACATGCATGCATACATTTGTGTGGAGCAGGCAGGGGAATGAGTGTCCACTTGTGTACATTTGGTTGCAATATAAAACATATTTTTAATGTGAGGTGTGGTCAGAGATTAGACAATTACTAAGGTCTCTACCAGTTCTAACATTCTAGGACTCTATGTCTCTTGTTATTAACCGAGATAGCATAATTAAAGAGGTCAGTAGAAGAAAAACCCATCATCCAGTGGGAAAACCTAATGATACCCCACAAAAAGATTCAAATTCAAAGACAGCTACTGTCACTTTCCTTTTGAAACATTCCTATGCACACAAAAAAATAATAAATATTCTAAATATGGAACTATAATATAAACATACGTTTTAAGTAATCAAGATCAGTACCACATAGTATCTAACAACAACAAAAAAAAAACAGGAAAGGTAGAATTATTCTTTATAACATATCAAGCATGTATTCTCCAAAGATTATAACATGCTTAATTATATGTGCTCTCATTATAAGTTGTACCTTCCAACATCATAATCATAAACATTAATATAATTATTTTGAACCCCCAAATATTTAGAAAATATACTAGGTCTTTTTGTAAAAGATAACATTTAGTATGATTGTACACAACATTCTGATAT
Organism: Grampus griseus; assembly: GCF_964374135.1. Lineage (NCBI taxonomy): Eukaryota > Metazoa > Chordata > Mammalia > Artiodactyla > Delphinidae > Grampus > Grampus griseus. The sequence continues at coordinate 67,468,534 of NC_138997.1, forward strand.
CTATTTATTGAACCTGCACATCGAACCTGGGATAAGACACAGTATTCACGAAATAATAAGCACTTTCCAGAGATGGGTGTGTTGATATAAAACTGCCAAATGTATCAAAGCCATATAATTTTGTTCATATTTAGAAAGCAATGGCATTTTTTTCTCTTAAAGAAACTACTTTTACAACCCACACTTACAAAGTGTGAGCTTCCCAGAGATTAAAAGCTTTTTCTAGCCAAGCAGAAATATGATGGAGTAAAAACATTTTCCTGACACACTCTAGACTCACCAGAGATCAACAGGGAAGCCAGTAAGAAAGCCCATTCAGTGGTAATACTCTCCTGAGAGAATTTTCAAAAGAAAATTATGACCCCAGGGTGAACTGAAAGCCAGGAAGGCTTCTGCTTATAATTATAGTTCCAAAACCATTTTAATTTAAGTGCATTTTAGAAGCTTTGTATATGTGAATTATTTGCCAAATTGCTACCATTACACATGCCATACATGTATTTTGGCTGCTCATCACAAGCACCTTGCAGCTAAAATACAGTCTGGATAAACTGAGTCTGAATCTAATAAATAGCTATCATTTTACTTCTGTGGTTAAAGAAGTCATATTCATACCCTAGATGATAATACAATGCAAACGGCATTTCTGATGTGTCCCAGCATTAGACAAAGGAACAGAGAAGAGGGGGGAGCTTCAAGACGGCAGAAGAGTAAGACATGGAGATCACCTTCCTCCCCACAAATAAAACAGAAATGCATCTACGTGTGGAACAACTCCTACAGAACACCTACTGAATGCTAGCAGAAGACCTCAGACTTCCCAAAAGGCAAGAAACTCCCCCACATACCTGGGTAGGGCAAAAGAGAAAGGAAAAACAGAGACAAAAGAATAGGGACAGGACCTGCCTCAGTGGGAGGGAGCTGTGAAGGAGAAAAGGTTTCCACACACTAGGAAGCACCTTTGCGGGCAGAGACTGCGGGTGTCAGAGAGGGTAAAGCTTCAGAGCCACGGAGGAGAGTGCAACAACAGGGGTGCAGAGGGCAAAGGAGAGAGATTCCCACACAGAGGATCGGGGCCGACCAGCACTCAGCAGCCCGAGAGGCTTGTCTGCCCACCCGCGGGGCGGGCGGGGACTGGGAGCTGAGGCTCGGGCTTCGGAGGTCGGATCCCAGGGAGAGGACTGAGGTTGGCGGTGTGAACACAGCCTGAAGGGGGCTAGTGTGCCACGGCTAGCCAGGAGGGAGTCCGGGAAAAAGTCTGGAGCTGCTGAAGAGGCAAGAGACTTTCTTGCCTGTTTCCTGGTGCGCAAGGAGAGGGGATTAACAGCACCGTCTAAACGAGCTCCAGAGATGAGCGTGAGCCGCGGCTAACAGCGTGGAAAACAGAGACGGGCACGAGACACTAAGGCTCCTGCTGCTGCCACCAAGAAGCCTGTGTGCTAGCACAGGTCACTCTCCACACCTCCTCTCCCGGGAGCCTGTGCAGCCCGCCACTGCCAGGGTCCCGTGATCCAGGGACAACCTCCCTGGGAGAACACATGGCACACCTCAGGCTGGTGCAACATCTCCCGGCGTCTACCACTGCAGGCTCGCCCCACATTCCATACCACTCCCTCCCCACGGCGTGAGTGAGCCAGAGCCCCCAAAGCACGTGCTCCTTTAACCCCGTCCTGTCTGAGCGAAAAACAGACGCCCTCAGGCGACCTACATGCAGAGGCGGGGCCAAATCCAAAGCTGAACCCCAGGAGCTGTGCAAAGAAAGAAGAGAAAGGGAAATCTCTCCCAGCAGCCTCAGGAGCAGCGGATTAACTCTCCACAGTCAATATGATGTACCCTGCATCTGTGGAATACCTGAATAGACAACGATTCATCCCAAATTGAGGAGGTGGACTTTGGGAGCAACGATATATATATATATTTTTTCCCCTTTTTCTCTTTTTGTGAGTGTGCATGTGTATGCTTCTGTATGTGATTTTGCCTGTATAGTTTTGTTTTTACCATTTATCTTACGGTTCTGTCTGTCCGTTATGTTTTTTTCCTTTTTTTTAGTATACTTTTTAGTGCTTGTTATCATTGGTGGATTTGTTTTTCGGTTTGGTTGCTCTCTTCTTTCTTTCTTTTTTTAATTACTTTTGAATTTTTTTTAATACTTATTTTTATTTTTTACTTTACTAACTTTATTTTATTTTATTGTATTGTACTTTATCTTTTTCTTTCAATTTTTCTCCCTTTTATTCTGAGCTGTGTGGATGACAGGTTCTTGATGCTCCAGCCAGGTGTCAGGGCTGTACCTCTGAGATGGGAGAGCCAAGTTCAGGACACTGGTCGACCAGAGACCTCCCAGCTCCAAGTAATATCAAACAGCGAAAATCTCCCAGAGATCTCCATCTCAATGCTAAGACCCAGCTCCACTCAACGACTAGCAAGCTACAGTGCTCAACACCCTATGCCAAACAATTAGCAAGACAGGAACACAACCCCACACATTAGCAGAGAGGCTGCCTAAAATCATAATAGGGTCACAGATACCCCAAAAGACACCACCAGACGTGGACCTACCCGCCAAAAAGACAAGATCCAGTCTCATCCACCAGAACACAGGCACCAGGCCCCTCCACCAGGAAGCCTACACAGCCCACTGAACCAACCTTAGCCACTGGAAGCTGACACAAAAAGCAATGGGAACTATGAACCTGCAGCATGAAAAGAGGAGAACCAAACACAGTAAGTTAAGCAATATGAGAAGACAGAGAAACACACAGCAGATGAAGGAGCAAGGTAAAAACCCAACAGACATAACAAATGAAGAGGAAATAGGCAGTCTACCTGAAAAAGAATTCAGAAAAATGACAGCAAAGATAATCCAAAATCTTGGAAAGAGAATGTAGAAAATACAAGAAACATTTAACAAGGACCTAGAAGAACTAAAGAGTATATAAACAATGATGAACACCACAATAAATGAAATTAAGAATTCTCTAGAAGGAATCAATAACAGAATAACTGATACAGAAAAACAGATAAGCAACTAGGAAGATACAATAGTGGAAATAGGGCTTCCCTGGTGGCGCACTGGTTGAGAGTCCGCCTGCCGACGCAGGGGACGCGGGTTCGTGCCCCGGTCCAGGAGGGTCCACATGCTGCTGGGCGGCTGGGCCCGTAAGCCAAGGCTGCTGGGCCTGCGCGTCCGGAGCCTGTGCTCTGCAGCAGGAGAGGCCACAGCGGTGAGAGGCCCGCGTACCGCAAAAAAAAAAAAAAAAAAAAAATAGTGGAAATAACTATTGCAGAGCAGAATAAAGAAGACAAAATGAAAAGAATTGAGGACAGTCTCAGAGACCTCTAGAACATTAAATGCACCGACATTCGAATTATAGGGGTTGCAGAAGAAGAAGACAAAAAGAAAGGGACTGAGAAAATATTTGAAGAGATTATAGTTGAAAGCTTCCCTAATATGGCAAAGGAAATAGTTAATCAAGTCCAGGAAGCACAGAGAGTCCCATACAGCATAAATCTAAGGAGAAACACACCAAGGCACATATTAATCAAACTATCAAAAATTAAATACAAAGAAAAAATATTAAAAGCAGCAAGGGAAAAACAACAAATAACATACAAGGGGATCCCCATAAGATTAAGAGCTGATCTTTTAGCAGAAACGCTGCAAGCCGGAAGAGAGTGGCAGGACATATTTAAAGTGATGAAGGGGAAAAACCTACAGCCAAGATTACTCTACCCAGCAAGGATCTCATTCAGATTTGACGGAGAAATTAAAAGCTTTACAGACAAGCAAAAACTAAGAGAATTCAGCACCACCAAACCAGCTTTCCAACAAATGCTACAGGAACTTCTCTAGGCAGGAAACACAAGAGAAGGAAAAGACCTACAATAACGAACCCAAAACAATTAAGAAAATGGTAATAGGAACATACATATCGATAATCAACATAAATGTAAATGGATTAAATGCTGCAACCAAAAGACATTGAGTGGCTAAATGGATACAAAAACAAGACCCATATATATGCTGTCTACAGGAGGCCCACTTCAGACCTAGGTACACATACAGACTGAAAGTGAGGGGATGGAAAAAGACATTCCATTCAAATGGAAAACAAAAGAAAGCTGGAGTAGCAATTCTCATATCAGACAAAACAGACTTTAAAACAAAGTGTATTATAAGAGACAAAGAAGGACACTACATAATGATCAAGGAATCAATCCAAGAAGAAGATATAACAATCGTAAATATTTATGCACCCAACAGAGGAGCACCTCAACACATAATGCAAATACTAACAGCCATAAAAGGGGGCATCGACAGTAACACAATCATAGTAGGGGACTTTAACACCTCACTTTCACCAATGGACAGATCATACAAAATGAAAATAAATAAGGAAACACAAGCTTTAAATGATACATTAAACAAGATAGACTTAATTGATATTTATAGGATAGTCCATCCAAAAGCAACAGAATACACTTTCTTCTCAAGTGCTCATGGAACATTCTCCAGGATAGATCATATCTTGGGTCACAAATCAAGCCCTGGTAAATTTAAGAAAACTGAAATGGTATCAAGTATCTTTTCTGATCACAACACTAAGAGACTAGATATCAATTACAGGAAAAAGTCCGTAAAAAAGACAAACACATGGAGGCTAAACAGTACACTACTTAATAACCAAGAGATCACTGAAGAAATCAAAGAGGAACTCAAAGAATACCTAGAAACAAATGACAATGGAGATATGACAACCCAAAACCTATGGGATGCTACAAAAGCAGTGCTAAGAGGGAAATTTATAGCAATACAATCCTACCTTAAGAAACAAGAAACATCTCAAATAAAAAAGGTAACCTTACATCTAAAGCAATTAGAGAAAGAAGAACAAGGAAACCCGAAGTTAGCAGAAGGACAGAAATCATAAAGATCAGATCAGAAATAAATGAAAAAGAAATGAAGGAAACGATAGCAAAGATCAATAAAACTAAAAGCTGGTTGTTTGGGAAGATGAACAAAATTGATAAAACATTAGCCAGACTCATCAAGAAAAAAAGGGAGAAGACTCAAATCAATAGAATTAGAAATGAAAAAGGAGAAGTAACAACTGACACTGCAGAAATACAAAGGATCATGAGAGATTACTACAAGCCACTGTATGCCAATAAAATGGACAACCTGGAAGAAATGGACAAATTCTTAAAAATGCACAACCTTCTGAGACTGAACCAGGAAGAAACAGAAAATATGAACAGACCAGTCACAAGCACTGAAATTGAAAGTGTGATTAAAAATCTTCAAACAAACAAAAGCTGAGGACCAGATGATTTCACAGGCGAATTCTATCAAACATTTAGAGAAGAGCTAACACCTATCCTTCTCAAACTCTTCCAAAATATAGCAGAGGGAGGAACAATCCCAAACTCATTCTATGAGGCCACCATCACCCTGATACCAAAACCAGACAAACATGTCAAAAAGAAAGAAAACTACAGGCCAATATCACTGATGAACATAGGTGCAAAACTACTCAAAAAAATACTAGCAAACAGAATCCCACAGCACATTAAAAGAATCATACATCATGATCAAGTGGGAATTATTCCAGGAATGCAAGGATTCTTCAATATACACAAATCAATCAATGTGATACACCATATTAACAAACTGAAGGAGAAAAACCATATGATAATCTCAATAGATGCAGAGAAAGATTTTGACAATTCAACACCCATTTATGATAAAAACCCTCCAGAATGTAGGGATAGAGGGATCTTTCCTCAACATAATAAAAGCCGTATATGACAAACCCACAGCCAACATCATCTTCAATGGTGAAAAACTGAAACCATTTCCACTAAGATCAGGAAGAAGACAAGGTTGCACACTCTCACCACTATTATCCAACATAGTTTTGGAAGTTTTAGCCAAGGCAATCAGAGGAGAAAAAGAAATAAAAGGAATCCAAATCGGAAAAGCAGAAGTAAAGCTGTCATTGTCTGCAGATGACATGACACTATACATAGAGAATCCGAAAGATGCTACCAGAAAACTGCTAGAGCTAATCAATGAATTTGGTAAAGTAGCAGGATACAAAATTAATGCACAGAAATCTCCTGCATTCCTATACACTAATGATAAAAAATCTAAAAGTGAAATTAAGAAATCACTCCCATTTACCACTGCAACAAAAAGAATAAAATATCTAGGAATAGACCTACCTAAGGAGACAAAACAACTGTATGCAGAAAATTATAAAACACTGATGGAAGATATTAAAGATGATATAAATAGATGGAGAGATATACCATGTTCTTGGAATGGAAGAATCAACATTGTGAAAATGACTATACTACCCAAAGCAATCTACAGATTCAGTACAATCCTTATCAAACTACCACTGGCATTTTTCACAGAACTAGAACAAAAAATTTCACAATTTGTATGGAAACACAAAAGATCCGAATAGCCAAAGCAATCTTGAGAAAGAAAAACGGAGCTGGAGGAATCAGGCTCCCTGAGTTCAGACTATACCACAAACCTACAGCAATCAAGACAGTATGGTACTGGCACAAAAACAGAAATATAGATCAATGGAACAGGATGGAAAGCCCAGAGATAAACCCACGCACATATGGCCACCTTACCTTTGAGAAAGGAGGCAAGAATATAAAGTGGAGAAAAGACAGCCTCTTCAATAAGTGGTGCTGGGAAAACTGGACAGCTACATGTAAAAGAATGAAATTAGAACACTCCCTAACACCATACACAAAAATAAACTCAAAATGGATTAGAGACCTAACTGTAAGGCCAAACACCATCAAACTTGTAGAGGAAAACATAGGCAGAACACTCTATGACATAAATCACAGCCAGATCCGTTTTGACCCACCTCCTAGAGAAATGGAAATAAAAACAAAAATAAACAAATGGGACCTAATGAAAATTAAAACGTTTTGCATAGCAAAGGAAACCATAAACAAGACGAAAAGACAACTCTCAGAATGGGGGAAAATATTTGCAAATAAAGCAACTGAGAAAGGATTAATCTCCAAAATTTACAAGTAGCTCATGCAGCTCAATATCGAAAAAACAAACCACCTAATCCAAAAATGGGCAGAAGACCGAAATAGACATTTCTCCAAAGAGGATATACAGCTTGCCAACAAACACATGAAAGATTGCTCAACATCATTAATCGTTAGAGAAATGCAAATCAAAACTACAATGAGATATCATCTCACACTGCGCAGAATTGTCATCATCAAAAAATCTACAAACAATAAATGCTGGAGAGGGTGTGGAGAAAAGGGAACCCTCTTGCACTGTTGGTGGGGATGTAGAGTGATACAGCCACTGTGAGAACAGTATGGAAGTTCCTTAAAAAGCTAAAAATAGAACTACCATACGACCCAGCAATCCCACTACTGGGCATATACCCTGAGAAAACGATAATTCAAAAAGAGTCATGTACCACAATGTTTATTGCAGCTCTATTTCCAATAGCCACGACATGGAAGCAACCTAAGTGTCTATCGACAGATGAATGGATAAAGAAGATGTGGCACATATATACAATGGAATATTATCCATAAAAGAAACGAAATTGAGTTATTTCTAATGAGGTGGATCGACCTAGAGTCTGTCATACAGAGTGAAGTAACTCAGAAAGAGAAAAACAAATACCGTATGCTAACACATATATATGGAATCTAAAAACAAAAAACAAAAAAATGGTCACGAAGAACCCAGGAGGAAGACCAGAATAAAGACGCAGACCTACTAGAGAATGGACTTGAGGATATGGGGAGGGGGAAGGGTAAGCTGTGACAAAGTGAGAGAGTGGCATGGACATATATACAGTACCAAATGTAAAATAGATAGCTAGGGCAAAGCAACTGCATAGTACAGGGAGATCAGCTCCGTGCTTTGTGTCCACCTCGAGGGGTGGGATAGGGAGGGTGGGAGGATGGGAGGCACAGGAGGGAGGAGATATTGGGATGTGTGTATATGTATGGCTGGTTCACTTTGTTGTAAGGCAGAAACTAGCAAACCATTGTAAAGCAATTATACTCCAATAAAGATGTTAAAAAAAAGGTATGAGATAGGAAAAAATGGTTCAATGGAATCTTTACTATTCTGTCATTTTAATATAGGTCATTGAAAACTGAAGCCTTCTTAGGACATCAACAAATGTTGAAGGTGTTAATTCATAAATAAATAATCAAAGTAAAACAAATTAAAAAAAAAAAAAGGAAAGAAAAAGAACAGCCCAGCAGGAATAAAACCAATCAGTGTTATGAGTGTCAAGAAATTAGCTATGGAAAAAGAAAAAGGAAAAAGATACAGTTATGCAAAAAGAAATGACGTATAAAGTTGGCAGCTCACATGTTAAGAAGTACAAAGACCTGTATTTGTCTCTTGTTTCAACTCCAGCCACTACTTTGTTTTCTCTTGTGCTTCAGCTACCTTATTAACAAAGGGAGGCGGGGAATGTGTTCCCAGACTCATTTTCCAAACTTACTATTTGAGTGAATGAGAGGCAGGATGGTATAGAGAAGGCTTCCAGTCTCCCAAGTCATCTTCTATTCATGGCTCAACCTGCTGTGTGAATGAAGCCTACTCATTTAGTTACAGAGAAGGTCAATTTTTTTCTCATCTGTAAAATGAAACTTCTTATAATACATAGTTCACAGAATTGATATGCAAATCAAATAATTTCTTGTATGGGAAAACTGATTGGCAAACTGTTAGATTACTGCCTTGGAGTTACATGAGAAATACTCAAAGAGGATCTATTTAGACATCCTGGATCTAAGTTCCTAGGAAAATAATTATTAAGGAAGACATAATTCCAATATTGTCAGAATACTGGAAGAATCCGTGATAATTTTACAATGAATAGTGTTAGGGCAAAAAATACACAATTTGATGGTCTATCCCTGTTAATCCATCTGAAACAAAACAAACCTGCAAACTGAAAAAAAAAGTAGGAAGGTTCTTACTTGTTTAGAGACATGGAACCATCACCAACCATGTATTGGGGAGTTTTGCTTATCCTGTAAGAACCAGCTGGAGAATAGTTATTTCCTTCCATTTCCTCCAGCTCAACCATCACTGTTCCACATTCTACACACATACATACTGTAGTAACTGTTATTACTACAAGTATTTAGGAGAATAAAAGAAAGGGAGACCTGAAGAAGGGACCAGCTATGGTCAGATGGATGGAATGTTCTTACCAGTCTGGTCTGCATAATGTGTCTGAATTTGGAGTGGACCCAACATAACCCAACCCCATGGAAAGGAAATGAGAGAGTGGTGAGGACTCCAAAACCAAATTAAAGTATTAGTTCTAGGAGAAGAGTAAATGGATGCCACTTGACATATAACAAGATAAAACAGCAAAGAATTATAAGCACTGGTTTTCTATCAGTACAAGATAAGCCCATGCTTTTCACTATAGCTTAGAGTTTTCACGATCTGAACTCTGCCTTCTCCAGTGTCATTTTTGCCGTTTTACATTGCATATTACATTCTGGCAATATCTAAGTGCTTGTATTTCTCTATTAACTCAATGCTGTTTCTGTACTCCCTGATTTACCTTAAAATAAGAACAGCTTCTCTTTCATACACATGCTGCACCTAGCTACTGCCTTCACATCATCAAGCCCCATTTCAAGTGACAAGTCTTACAAATGATCCTTCCTAACTGTGAGGCTTGATTTCTGTGGCCTTCTGCGTTCTCACAAAATTTTATGTGGGGACTTGTACTACATTTATCACAACAAAAAAGTCTATATATTTCTGCTCCCCTCACTGCAACAGGTAAACAAGTGTCTTGGGACAGACACTGCATCCCCTTTGTAGTGTCAGCACCAGACACAGTGCCAGTCTATCTTTCTCCTAGATAAGCATTTCCTGGTATTTCAGATGGTAGTGCTAGTCCTAAGATTCTGGGCAGGGCACAGGTGGTCTGGGACAAACCCACAAGAGCCAAAGGTAAGGAAAAGGTAGAGCCAAAGGGGAGCATAAGAGATAATCCAAAATTGAGTGCTTGAGCAGACAGCCCAGAGTTAATCCAGTAGAAAGTTAAATCCAAGAGTCTTAGCACAGGGGCAGGTGAAAGCCAGGCATGGACAGGCAGAAAGAGAGGAAAGTCAAGGGAACACCAAGTGGATTATATCAGACCCCTGGAAGCAGAATCTGTAACTCTTTTTTTTTTTTGTAATTAATTAACTTTTTATTGAGGTATAATTGATGTGCAACTTTCTGTTAGTTTCACGTGTACAAGAAAATGATATGATATTTGTATATATTGAGAAACAATCACCACAATAAGTCTAGTTAACATCCTCATATAGTTCCATAATTTTTTCCTTGCCATGAGAACTTTTAAGATCTACTCTCTTAGCAACTTTCAAATATACAGTACATTATTATTAACTATAGTCAACATGCTGTGCATTACATCCCCAGGACTTATTTTATAACTGGAAGTTTGTACCTTTTGATTCCCTTCCCTCAATTCACTCACCTCCCCACCCTCCTCCCCCCACCTCTGGTGACCACCAATCTGTTTTCCTGTTCTCTATACTTATAAGCTTATTGTTTTGCTTTGTTCTTTTAGATTCCACATGTAAGTGATATTATAGGGAACTCTTTCTCCTAACTAGGATTTGAGTTTCAGGAAACCTGAACAAGAGCCACTCTTGTTTCAAAACCAGGGGGTAGGAGGAGTTGTTAAAGATATAAAGATGGTCAGACAACTCTGAATGTAACGTCACATGCAATGTCTTATTTGATCCCATTACATCTTTACTAAACCTAACACAAAATGTAACTTAATGTCACAGATATAAACTGAAAGGTGTTCTTTAAGAAACTAAAACCTCAGTCTTTCAACTGAACCCATCCAATAAAAATACTGCAATCAATAGCACCCTAAAAGTGTGTTACACTAGCTCTGCATTATGAGAGACAGTAAACCATCAAAACAAGTCCACAAAATTATTAAGTATATTGGTTACAATGTTTTGGAAACTGTTTTCAAGTGAAATATGTAGTTCCAACGTACATTAATAAATGGCAGGTTAACTCAGAAATGTATTAAACAAAAGATTATACACACACGTAATATTTACAGTACCTAAAACTGCCTGATTTGTGTTTGTAATAAACATGAATTTATTAAAGGGCCAAGAAAAAAAGTTAATATTAAATATTCAGAACAAGTAGTTTTATCCAAGGGAATATTTCATTGGCAGATGGAAGTGCATATGCAAAATTGTTCCAGTTAAGCAAATGTTCCAGATAAATTTTCAAGATAAAACATCCTTGCAGTCCTATGCAATTTGCACTATTTTTAATAGTCTGTTACTGGATGGTTTTTTATTTGACTTTTATTTTTATCATCCTACTCCTTTGAAGCAACACTGAGTATGAAAAATTGAAATGCAAGAAAAGCTCTGGCCAGGCAGTGGGTAGCAGTAGAAACAGAATAATGATGTTTTAACAGGACTATGAAAGGATGACAGATGTACAAGGGAAAGTTCTTAAACATCTTGGAGATGAAGCCCATTAAGCCTCTAAACCTCATGATATCTGTCTCATCACTCAGAGTAGGATTCATTACACAAATGGGTCAGTACTTCCAGGATGTATTAGACTTAGTGCCCTAGTGTTAGGGCCTCATTCCTGGAACCACAGTATTGAATTTATGGATGGAATTCAGAAAAAAATACTGTGATTCCAAGATTGGAAAGGAATGCATGCCACAGAGTTTAAAAGACTCTGAAATCAAAAACCTTGGGTTTTATTCCAGGTCTACCAAGTGTAGTATATGTGACCTTGGGCAACTTGGTAACTCTCAATATGCTTCTATTTCCTCACCTGTAAAATGGAAATAATAATGTCACCCACCTCATAGAGCTGCTGTGAGACATAAATCATACCATGACTATTAAATGCTGGCACACAATAAATTCATGAATGAGGACAGAAAGAAATGGCTGTAATAATCAAACAGCGCAACATTCACACGAATGTGTTTCTATTTGCAATAATCTATAATCTCTGAGAGTTTCTATCACCTATATATGCCATTAGAAATCTTCCTTGACTAAACTCAAACTTTCAAATAAAAGCAAGGGTTTCTGACTTTTAGTTTGAAAAATCAATGTGTTTCACACATAATAGTAACAATTTCAAAGAACCACAGTCTCAAGTTAATTTAACATTAACTAGAAATAATTGGCTACCAAAAATTAATGGGGAAAAAAAGAACATTTTGAATATTTGTGTCATTTTACTGAAACAGACGCAAGAAGGGCAGAACTTCTTTCCAAGTTGAATTACTAAGAAAATTATCTTAAGTAGCCATCAAAAAATTTTAACTTTCACCAAATTTCTCTGAAAATAAACTTACTTTTAAGGTTAGAATGGGTCTTTTATATCAAGTCCAAAGTACTCACTTTACACAAGAGGAAACTGAGTCCCAAAGATACATGATTTGCTCAAGGTAATAGAGAGTAGTGATCAGAGACCAAGTGCCTGAATCAGGTCCCCAACTACAACAACAATTATTCATTTTAAGACATCACAATGACAGTGGGATGCATTGACTAGTACATAGTTACTCACAAACTAGAGAGGGACTGCACCCTTTGGTATTTGCTTAACATTTATCAATTCCTATCTAGAGTCAAGTATCCTATATAATGTGTGTATTAAAAAGATATTAGGATGTTGGCCATCTTCCAATAATAGAAAAGAACTAATTTAAGTTGTGAAATAAGATTTAATCAAATATTCCTGGAGGGAAAGAGCTGAAAGAGAAGATGAAAGAAAAGATCATTTTCTTCATGACTTCATGGTGTGAAAAGTCATTATCAAGAGGAAAGCATTAACTGACTTTCAAATTCAGGGCCAAAAAACAGGCAAAATACCAGGAAATTTAGACCAGTGTGGTAGATCATATTTCCAAAGATAGCCACAGCAAAATCTCCCATTCAACATGTTCCTTTACAATATGAACTTATCATTTTCCCATCACAGGTGGAGTCTATTTCCTCTCTCTTTGAAAATGGATGGCTCCTATGATCTGTTTTGAACTACAAAATATGTTAGAAGCAATTCTGTATAACTTCTCTTGTGCAGACCTTAAAAGGTCTGCACAGATTCCAGCTTTACTGCTTATAATGCCTCCTTTGGAAACCCAATCACCATTCTGTGAGGAAGCACAAGTAGATATGTGGAGAGGAACACATGGAAAACTGAGCCTCCTGGCTGACAGCCCCCATTGATCTCCCAGCTGACAGTGAGCACCAATTTCCAGCATGTAAATGAGGTCACTTAGACTTCTAGCCATCCCATCACCTCATCTAATGCCGCATGAAGCACAACTGCTCAGAACTGCCCTGCTCAAATTCCTGATGCAGAAAACATTGAGCAGATTAAATGTTGTTGTTGGTAAGTCAATGAATTAAACTTCTAAAGGTCACCTTCTACTTATACTTCAAGTTAAATGATCTTCCTATGTGCTTTTGTAACATACTATTATTCCCCTACCATAGCACTTAACATGCTCCATCTTTATTACCTCTGACTTATCTTTACCTCTGACTTATCTTTACCTCTGACTATGCTGCATGCAAAAATAATTCCATATAGTAACATATAACTGCAGCAGCCAGAGAAAATATTGGGATCCTAAACATTTATGCAATACATGGACAATACTTATTCCTACAGATAACATAGAGTTTCTAGAGTACATTCGTATGGATTAAATAAACAAGGTCATACAAATTTTTAAGTGAACTAGTATCTCTAGGTCTGTGCCTTCTAGCTACACCTTTCCTCAGTTTCATCCAGGTAGTTCCAAGGATCCCCAGAGAGTGATTCTCAGCAGACCAGTTTTTTTCACTATTCTACAGAACTTACTCATTTTCTCCTTTCCTGCTTCACGTTGCTAAAGGTCTATCTTGTGCTATTACTGATGCTGCAGTTAACATCTTTGCCACTGAAGTACACCACAGGATGCTACGGATGCCTGTTCATTCCTGAATGTGTAGGGTGTTAAAATCTTCACAAACGGTAGTGATTTAGTCAAGTCCAATGTCTTTTGCATCTTCTCATATCAGGACAAAAGATTTGGTGATAACTCCCCTTCTGGAGCTACTGGTAAGCCATACCTTCGATACTCTACACAACTGTAAATAAAATATTCTTACCCTAGACTGAATGATATTCTCTCATTCATTCCCTCAACAAATACTTACTTATTTAATGGCATTGCTCTCAGCACTCGGGTACAATGGAAAGCAAGGCAGACAAGGCTTCTGCTCTCATAAAACTTGCAGGCAGACCACAAACAAACACTTAAAGGAAATAACTACAAATTGTGATAAGCTATAGAACTGTAGAATGCTGGGATAGAACAAGATGAAGGAGATCCAACTTAATCACTTCTATAGAAGCTGGAGACAAGACTTTTTATGGAGATGACACTTTAGCTGACTTCAAAAGTATGAGACAGAGAGTGAAAAAAAAGAAGAAGATGCAGAAAAAAATATTTCTTGGCAGAGGAAAGAGTATGTCCAAAGTCCCTGAGGTTAAAAGAACTTGGTCTATTCTAGGAGTAGAAAGAAGGCCAAAGAACTGGAACCAGTGAGTTCTGGGATGAATGAATTAGATGAAATTAGAAAAACAGGCAGGGAGTAGATCATGTAGGGACCCACAGGCCAGAGTAAAAGAGTTTGCACTAGATGTGCAATGGGTAGCAAATGGTAGCTAACAAGGGAATGACGTGATACTATTTAACTTTTAAAAATATCAACTTCCTTACTATGGTGAGAATGAAGGAGAATAGACTAAAGGAAGACAAAAATGGAAGTAAATTATTAGTCCAAGGGAATATTTGTCTTTACTAGAGAGAGTGGAAGAAGAAATGAAGATGCTGAGGTATGTATTCTAGCATTGACCCACTTCCTTAAACCAAATAGTGTCTATTCCATTACTCACTTACTGAGCACTTTATCAGTCCTTCAGTTCTGCCTGAGAATTGAAGATGGAAATACTTTTTGCATCAGTTAATGCCTATGCTACAAATGCACATACTCCTAAGCAAAAACCTAAGGTGCTAAGCTAATGAAATTTTGTGAAGTAATTCTTATCAAATAGATCTGATTATGGTGACCAGATCAAAGATGTTGTCTCTTCCACTGAATTTGTCTAAGACACCTAAATAAATGTAATCCACAGCATTTTGTCATTCTTCTACACCTACATGGACTGTCTCTGCTAAATTTTATGCTTCTTTCTAGACAAAGAGAAAATGCCACCAGCAGTTTTGGTTTTACCCTCAGCAAGCTTACTTCTCTGCTTTAATTTAACAGTGATCATTCTTAAGGTAAAGGAGAAGGGGAAAAGGCAGGCAAGGCAGTAACTCTCAGTTCAAGGCAACCCTGCTAGATTGGCCAAAGGCCAGACGCATGACCAGGTTTCTGCAGATCTAGCATAAGAGTTCAGAAAATGGATCTTAAATTAGAAGGTCAGTCCAAGAAATTTAAACCAGTATGTCACAAGTATCATCAATCAAGGTCAAAAGATTCAAAGTCCAGGATATCAAAGCAGGGATTAGTGGGTATACAAATAACCAGGTATTCATCACAGGTATTCACAACAGAACAAATTAAAGCTCCTGAAGAAAAAGGATACAAAACCTCTAGACTTCCTCCTGGTACTTCTTCAGTTCCAAAGTCTCTCCTTCCCTTAGGCCATATTGGATGCCCATTCTGTAACATATCCTATTCCCCTATCCCACTTATATTCTATCTGATTTCCCCTTTCTTACCTTGACTTCTCACTAGGCTGTAAGGAAGAACCATATCTTATTCAGAACTGTACCTCCAGTGACTTGCATGGTACCTGACACAAAATATATTCTCAATAAATACTACATGAATAGACAAAGGTCTTTCTCCTACTATTGGAATAAGTGGATCTTTAATTCTGAAGTCCTAAGGTTAGAACAGAGAGAAAGGTATATCTATGTCACCACAGATCTCCTGCTAAGAGGAGAATTTGGCTTAATGATGTCCTAAATTTACAAGTAAAATTTAACATTCAGTTGCCCAAGTCAAGAGTATTCTGAATCCAGGAGATGAAAAGGTCATTTACAACATCAAAGCTCAAATTTTTAGGATGCACAATCATTTATTAACATATAACTAAATATGCAAGTATCAAGTCATATCTACACTTAAATATATTTTTTGACAATGCAAGATACGGTAAGAAAGGTATTTTAAAGTATGAAATAATGAGTACAGCTTATATCTACACATAGAATGAAACTGATTAATAGAACTTCTACCACAGCCTCCCACCCCACACAGCTAGCCACATGGGGACCCGGCCTCACCCTCCAGCAGGCCTGCAGCCACCACATGAGGTAGGGTCTTACAACCAACCAGACCAGAGGCCAGCCCCACTTACCAGCATGCACACAGTAGTTGACCCTGCCACAAAAGAAGGCTGCATGCAGCCCACATAGGGAGTACCCCTAGAGCATATAACTCTAGTGACCAGAGAGAAATGTGCTTCTGGGCCCCTTAGGACATCTCCTATATAAGGCCACTTCTCTAAAACTGGGAAACATAACAGACCTACCTAATACACAGAAATAAAAACAGAGAATTAAGAAAAATGGGGAAACAGGAATATCTTCCAAATAAAGGAACAAAACAAAACCTCAGAAAAAAAAACTAAACAAAGTGAAGATAAGCAATCTACCCAAGAAAAATTTCAAAATAATGAACATAAAGATGCTCACTGAACTCAGAAGAATGGATGAACACAGTGAGAGTCTCAACAAAGAGAAAATATAAAGAAGAACCAAATAGAGCTGAAAAATACAATAGCTGAAATAAAAAATATACTAGATTTGCATTTCTGTAATAATTAGTGATGTTGAGCATCTTTTCATGTGCTTTTTGGCCATCTGTATGTATTCTTTGGAGAAATGTCTATTTAGATCTTCCACCCAAGGATGCTCTACCTGACAAATCTATCATACAAATTTGAAGGAGAGATAAAGAACTGTACAGATAAGCAATGGATAAAAGAGTTTAGCAACACTAAACCAGCTTTACAAGAAACATTAAAGGAACCACTCTAAACAGAAAAGGCCACAACTAGAAATATAAAAATTATGAAAAAAAACCTCATTGATAAAGGCAAAAATGCAGTAAAGGTAATAGATCAACCACCTATAAAGCTAGTAGAAAAGTTAAAAGACAAAAGTAGTAAAATTATCCGTATCCACCATAAGTAGTTAACGGATAACCAAAACAAAAAAATGCAAAATATGATGTCAAAAAGACTAAGTGTGGAGTAAGGAGTAAAATGTAGAGTTGTTAGAATGCATTTGAACTTAGGAGATCATCAACTTAAAATTATCACATAAACATAGGTTTTTACATATGAACCCCAAGGTAATTACAAACCAAAAACCATAAGAGATACAAAAAAAAAGAGAAAGGAATCCAAACACAAAAGTAAAGATAGTCATCAAATCACAAAGGAAGAGAATAAAACAAGAATAAAGGAACAACAAAAAATACTACAAAAACAACCAGAAAACAATCAACAAAATGGCAACATGTGCCTACCTATCAATATTACTTTTAGTGTAAATGGACTAAATGCTCCAACCAAAAGACTAGTGGCTAAATAGATTTTTTAAAAAATAAACATATATATGCCTCATAGAATAGACTCACTTCAGAGTCTAAAAACGCACATACTGAAAGTGAGGGAATTAAAAAGGTATTCCAAGCAAATGGAAGCAAAAAGAAGGTTGGGGTAGCAATAGTTAGACAAAATAGACTTTAAAATGAACACTGTAATAAGAGGGAAAAAAAGGACCTCACATAATGATAAAAAGACCAATTCAATAAGAAGAGATAATAATTGTAAATATATATGTACCTAACATAGTAGTACCTAAATACATAAAGCAACTATTAACAAATATAAAGGGAGAAGTTGACAGTAATACAATTAACACACCACTTACATCAATGGACAAATGACCCCTACAGAAAATCAGTAAATGACACATTACATCAGAGAGACTTAGTGGATATATACAGAACATTCCATCCCCAAACAACAAAATACACATTATTTTCAAGTGAACACAAAACATTCTCCAGGATAGATCACGTGATAGGTCACAAAACAAGTCTCAATAAGCTTAAGAAGACTGAAATCATATCAAGCAGCTTTTCCAACCAAAACAGTATGAGACTAGATATCAACTACAAGAAAAAAACTGCAAAAAACACAATTACATGGAGTCTAATAACATGCAACTAAACAATCAATGCACCAATGAGGAGATCAGAAAATACGTATAGAGAAGTGAAAATGGAAACACAACATTCCAAAATCTATGGGATGCTGCAAAGCAGTTTTAAGAAGGAAGTTTATAGCAATACAAGCCTACCTCAGGAAAAAAGAAAAATCTCAAATAAACAACTGAAACTTATACCTAAATAAAATAGGAAAATAAGAACAAAAAAGCCCTAAAGTTAGAAGGAAAGAAATCATAAAGTTTAGAGAAGTAAAATTAAGTAGAGAGTAAAAAAATAGAAGAAATAATCAATAAAACTAAGAGCTGCTTCTTTGAAAAGATAAACAAAATTGATAAACCTTTAGCTAGATTCATCAAGAAAGGAAAAAAAAGTGTCCAAACAGTCCAAATAAATAAAATCAGAAATGAAAAAGAAGTTACAATCGACACCACAGAAATACAAAGGATCACAGCACATTACTACAAACAATTATACATCGATAAAATTGACAACCTAGAAAATAGTGGATAAATTCCTTGAAATGTACAATCTCTCAAGACTGAATCAGGAAGAAATAGAAACTATGAATAGACCAATTACCAGTAATAAAATTGAATCAGTAATTTTAAAACTCCCAACATACAAAAGTCGAGGGTCAGACAGCCTCACAGGTGAATCCTACCAAATATTTAAAGACTTAATGCCTATCTTTCTCAAATTATTCCAAAAATTGAAGAAGATGGAATATTTCCACTCATTACAAGGCCAACATCACGCTGATAACAAAACCAGGCAAAGACACCAGAAAAAAGGGGAAATTACAGGCCAATATCATTGATAAACATAGATGAAAAATCTTCAACAAAACGTTAACAAACCAAATTTTAACATTACATTAAAAGGATCACACACCATGATCAAGTGGGATTTGTCCCAGGGATGTAAGAATGGTTCAATACCTACAAATCAATCAATGTGATACACCATATTAACAAATTGAAGAATAAAATACATATGATCAGCTCAATAGGTGCAGGAAAAGCTTTTGACAAAATTCAACACCTATTTATGATAAAAACTCTCAACAAGTGGGTATAGAGGGAACCTGCCTCAACATAATAAAGGCTATATACGACAAACCCACAGCCAACATTATACTCAACCGTGAAAAGTTGAAAGCATTTCCCCAAAGATCAGGAATAAGACCAGGATGCCCACTCTCACCACTTTTATTCAACAGTGTATTGGCAGTTCTAGCCACAGCAATCAAACATGGAAAAGAAATTTAAAAATCCAAATTGGAAAGGAAGAAGAAAAACTGTGACTGTTTGCAGATGACATGACACTATATATAGAAGTCCTAAAGGTACCACCAAAAAGGACTAGAAATAGTTGAATTCAGTAAAGGTACAGAACACAAAATTAATACAAAGAAATCTGTTGCATTTCTATACATTAATAACAAACTCTCAGAAAAAGAAATTAAGAAAGCAATGTCATTTATAACTGCATCAAAAAGAATGAAATACCTAGGAATAAATCCAACGAAGGAAATCTAACCAAAGAATTGCACATTTGACCCTTGAACAACTCGGGGGGTTAGGGCCGCTGATGCCCCATGCAGTTGAAAATCCAAGTATTACTTTACAGTCAGCACTCTGATTTACAGTTCTGCATCCACAGATTCAGCCAATCATGGATCATGTAATACTGTAGCATGTATTTACTGAAAAAAATATACATGAAAGTGGACCCCTGTAGTTCAAATCCATGTTTTCAAAGGAAAACCGTACTCTGAAAACTGTAAGACACTGATGAAAGAAAGTGAAGATGACCCAAACAAATGGAAAGAAATATGCTTATGGATTGGAAGAATTAATATTGTTAAAATAACCATACTAACCAAGGCTATCTACAGATTCAGTGCAATCCCTATCAAAATACCAATGGCATTTTTCACATAACTAGAACAAATAATTCTAAAATTTCTATAGAAATACAAAAGACACCAAATAAAAACAACCTTGAGAGAGAAGAACAAAACTGGAGGTATTATGTTCCCTGATTTCAAACTATACTACAAATCTACAGTAATCAAAACAGTAGAGTACTGGCACAAAAACAGCACAAAGATCAATGAAACAGAATAGAAAACCCAGAAATAAACCCTTACTTACGTGATCAATTAATCTATGACAAAAGGAGGCAAGAATACACAATTGAAAGTTTCTTCAATAAATGATGTTGGGAAAACTGGACAGCTACTTCCAAAAGAATCAAACTGGACTACTTTCTCATACTACACACACACACACACACACACACACCTCTAACTGGATTAAAGGCTTAAATGTAAGACCTGAAAAGATAACCTCTTAGAAGAAAACACAGGCAGTATGCTCTTTTTTTAATTTTTGAATTTTATTTTATTTATCTTTTTATACAGCAGGTTCTTATTAGTTATCCATTTTATACACATTAGTGTGTATATATGTCAATCCCAGTCTCCCAATTCATCACACCACCACCACCACCACCACCACCACCACCACCACTTTCCCCCCTTGGTGTCCATATGCTTGTTCTCTACATCTGTGCAGGCAGTATGCTCTTTGACATAAGTCTTAGCAATATTTTTTTGGCTCTGTCTCCTCAAGCAAGGGAAACAAAAGCAAAAATAAACAAATGGGACTTAGTCAAACTTAATAGCTTTGCACAATGAAGGAAACCACTGACTAAATGAAAAGGCTACCTACCAAATAGGGAAGATATTTGCAAGTGATATAACTGACCAGGGTTTAATATTCAAAATATATGAAGAGCTCATGCAAAAACTTAATATCAAAAAAAAAGACAACAAAATAACTTGATTTAAAAATGGGCAGAAGATATGAATAGGCATTTTCCCAAAGAAGACACACAGATAGCCAACAGGCTCATGAGAAGATGCTCAACGTCACTAATAATCAGGAAATTGCAAGTCACATCCACAATGAGATACCACCTCACACCTGCCAGACTGGCTATCATCAAAAAGACAACAAATAACAAGTGTTGGCAAGGATGTGGATAAAATGGAACACTTGTGCACTGTTGGTGGGACTGTAAATTGGTGGAGACATTTTATAAAACAGAATGAAGTTTTATCAAAAACTTAAAAATAGAAATGCCATATGATCCAGCTATTTCACTTCTGGGTATTTACCTGAAGAAAACAAAAACACTAATTCAAAAAGATATATGCACCCCAAAGTTCATTGTAGCATTTATTTACAAGAGCTCAGATATGAAAGCAACCTAAGTGTCCATCAATAGATGAATGAATAAAGAAGAATGTGATATCAGTACACACAGTGGACTATTACTCCGCCATTAAAAAAAAAATGAAATCTTGCTATTTGCAACAACATAGATGGATCTAGAGGGTATTGTGCTAAGTGAAGTATGTCAGACAGAGAAAGACAAATACTGCATGTCTTCACTTATATAATCTACACAACAAAGTAAACAAACAAACAAAACAAAATGAGAACAGACTCACAGATACAGAGAACTATTGGATGGTTGCCAGAAGGGACGGTGCGGGGGCGTGAAATAAATGAAGGTAATTAAGAGGTATAAACTTCCAGTTATAAAATAAGCAAGCCACAGGGATATAATACACAGCACAGGGAATATGGTAAATAGTAATGTAATAAATTTATATGGGAATAGATGGTTCCTAGACTCATCGTGGTGATCATTTAATAATGTATGCAAATATCAAATCACTATGTAGTTCACCTGAAACTAATATAATACTGTATGTCAACTGTATTTCAAATAAATAAAAGGAATTTCTTTGCTAGTGCTCTACAAAAAGAGAGCTAATTAAATTGACAGGGCTTTGCTTTTTTCTCAAGGAAACTCCTTGAAGACAGCAGACTACCAGTATCAGTGATAGCACAGAATGTGGGCACCGCTGAAGACATTTAGAAGAACTTCTTTACTTCAGTGTGGGTCACAGTGGCTGGATGAAATTCATGTAAAATTATGATGCCTTGTCTAAAACACCTAAAACCCAGATGGAGCTCAGGACCATTTTGTGATTCCATGGTACCAGATGACCCAATACAATAAGCATGAAGAGAAAGAGGTTTGAATCCACAAGGCTCTGTGGAGGGCTGAACAACAGAAAGAATGTTCAATGGATTGTGAATATGGCTATCAAAAGAAGGTAAATGCCTTTCAACATCCAATTTGAGTTGATAATGAGACATCTGATCTATAATATCTCTTTTGTTTAAAAAAATTGTAATAACAATCACAGGTAAGTTTCAAGAGTGAGCATGTGCAACTGTAAGATGTTTATGTGTGCCCAAACCTAAATTCATGAATATTCCACTAAATTGTGAAATAAGACATAGCTAACTCTTCACACCAGATTATTTTATGTGTATCAGCATTACCTCTGACTGAAGCTTTGCTAGTTTCTTTCAAATGCTAGTAATGTTAGTATAATTTTTGAATGTTAACAGAGTTGGACACAAATATTCTTTATCCTATGTATAAATTCGATGAATAATCCTCTTTTTCTTCCCTTAGATACTTCTCTCTCTGAATTTCCAGATGGATAACAAGGGTTGACATATGTTAATCCAAAGCAAATGTGCTTTCTTGCTCCCTCCTGCTCTGGCACTGTTCTCTGTGTCTTTCTCTCTCTCTCTCTCTCTCACACACACACACACACACGCATGCACACCCATGACACAGGCAAAGAAAAATACCATTAGTCAACAGATGCACTTCTAGAACAGAAGGCAAACTGAGAGTTCATAAAACAAAGAAAAGAGAAGAAAAAAAATGCCCCTGACAGTATACCAAGAAGAAGTTGGCTAATTGCCAACTCAAAAAAGAATTCTTTAGGAAATTATTTTCAAATCATATGCCATAATTTTATTACTGAACTAAGAAAATGAATATGTAGAGGCTCAGAGCAAACTGAAGGCTTTCACACCACTTCTGGCTTCTCCAAAACTTTAGACTCTTCTCTCCTTCACACTTGAGCCAACTGAGCTTGTATATAAACACATACCAAGTTCCATGAAACATCAGGTCTCTTTTCTTTAAAGTAGTTGAATATATTTTATGAGCTATGTTAAATATAAAGTGGCAACTTATTTGTTGTTTACAAATGTTCATATTTTAATGAATATTTTGCTGCAAACTACTGTTATGGGCAGAACTGTGTTACCCCAAATTTCATATGTGGAAGTCCCAATGCCCCATATCTCAGAATGTGACTGTATTTTGGAGATTGGGTCTTTAAAGAGGAAATTAAGTTACAGCAAGGTCATTAGGGTGAGCCCTAATCCAACACGATTGATGTCTTTACATGAAGAGGAAATTAGGACACAGAGACACACAGAGGAAGATCAGGTGAAGACACGGGGAGAAGTTGGCCATATTCAAGCCAAGAGGGGGAGCCTCAGAAGAAACTAACCCTACTAATACCATGGCCTCTAACTTCTTGCCTCCAGGAGATAAGAAAATAAATTACTGTTGTTTAAGCCACCCAGTCTATGGTACTTTGTAATGCCAGCCAGAGCAGACTAATATAACTACTAACTTCCTAAATTCATGGCAATAAGCACTTCCTAAATACAAATTCTGGTATTACAAAGATCACTTTTCCATAAATAAAACCCACAACTAAATGGAAATATAACAGAGAATTTCTTATAAAATGAAACTAATGCATTCTGTGGTTGTATATGTGTCTTCTTCCTAAGTCTGGCCAAGTGTTTCATGCCTTTAGATCCATCACAGCCTCAGGGGGACAGAATTGGTACATTCAGGAACCCCAGGCAGAGTGCTGCAAGACAGAAAAGCTCAGGACTGGAATACGGAAAGAAGAAAAGAACTGGCTGTAGGATTAGCTTCCTGGGGGGATGATAAATTTTCTCCAATGGGGGAGAGTCTGTCTGAGATCAACACAAGCTGTCCCAGGTTAAAGTCACCTTGACTCCTTGGCCCTGCTCCTTGGTCCCCTTTAAAACTTCCAGCTGAAGGTTTCTTTCTGTTGTTCTAGTCACTTGTTTATGTGTCTGCCTCAATTCACTGGACCAGAATTTCCTGTAGAGCAAAGACCATATGTCTGGCATATCAAAGACATGTGTTTGATAAGTTGATGAATGAGAAAATGGATGACTACAAAAAATAGAATGAAAATAAAAGATTCAGGTCATCTGACAAAATTCCAAACAACAGGCAATCAGCAGTGCAGGCAGATGAATTTGTTTAATAAAGGACATCAGTATAATGAAGTCATTGAACAATACGTATTATTCAGCCCCTGGAGGCATTATTCATCTCATTGTAATTTAGTCTTAAGAAGATTATACTTGTTATATTCAACTTTGGTTATACAGTTATAACAGGTCTAGCAACCAGACTGAGTCAATGTTGAATCAATGAACTTCAGTCTTTCCTTCCAAGGAAAAGATTGATCCCAGAGTCCCTGGGGATGAGGAGACCTGCATTTGGAAAGAGATTTAGGAACAGGACATAGTCAAGCTCCACAAGGACAAATTATATGTGTATACTGTATCTCTAGCCATGATACATATTAGGTTCTCAATACATATTTATTGATTAAATCAAATAATGTTCATTCACTTTCAAAATATATCCAAGTTAGCTCAAATGTATACTTGCAAGTTAATAAAGGCTGTGCTGTAAAACAAATTTCAGTAATTAACTGATCTACAAATACCAAATATGAATGAGTGGCATTTGATGAAACCAGCCCCTCCGGCATCATCCGTCTCTAAGTCATGTAGAGCCTGTCAGTCAGTCTCACACAGCTCCACTCAGTATTTGATCTGCAGCCAGTGAGAAAGCACGTGGGTCAAACTGATAATCAAGATGTGTTCTGGTGCCTTCACCATGCCTGTTATTTTAATGGGAGCTGAGCATTCATCACTTTAATTACATGTTTGTAGTGTCTTAGCCATCTATGTGACAATCGAATTATTCAAAGTGTTGACTGTTTGCTTTTTTGACCCAAGGGAAAAAGTTGTAGGGAAGGAAGGGGTAAAAAGGGAGGTGGAGCTGATAAACGGGGTGAAAAGGAAATTGACATTAATTAGACACATGCTATGTGTCAGCCATGGTGATAGGCTTATAACATCTTTCATATCATACAGTCTCATAATAACTATCTGAAGCAGATGTAATCATCTCCATTTCACAGATAGGATAAGTGAATCTCAGAGATTTACTAAATCAATTTAGCTTAAAACAATAATCATTTATATTTCATGAGTCTATAAGTCAGTCGATTTTGGAGGCTGGGTTCAGCTGAGATAGTCTCTGATCTCTGCTGGGCTTTCTCAATCATCTGTTGTCATTGTAGGTGAGCTGGGAGGCTTTGGTTCTGGAAGGTGGCCAGTCATGAGCTGGGGACCCCTCTCCTTCACATAATCTCTTTACATGTAGTGAGAGGTCTGAGTTCCAAAGAGCCACACAGCTACTCATTCTATTGGCCACTTCATTAAGTTGGTCAAAGCAATTAAAAGGCCAAATCCAGAGTCAAGGACTGAGGAAATAGACACCACCTCTTACCGGGAGGAGATGCAAAGTCACATGGATAGAGTGGAGAGTAAAGAATAAGAAACATTTTGCAGTCAAACTAACACAGATATCAAGTAGCTTTTACAAAATCACCCAACTGTTAAGCATTGAGACAGATTACGAACTCAAGTCTTAAATCTTAATCTTATACTATTTACTCTTTCTTCATTGTTATTATTCTCCCTTAAACAAGGTATAATTAGGTAAATGGGGCTGGAGGTAAATGCCAGGTTCCAATTAAAGTGAGATAACTGTATCTCTCCATACCTTTGGAAACCTAATCCTCACCTAGAGGTCTTTTTGAAATAAACTAGCTTTCCACATAGAGAAGGATTCTCCTAGATTGAACTGCTTTTCAGGATTAATATCAGGCTATGTATTACATGCATCAAATTGAGCAACTGCTTTTGAACCATTACATCGGAAAATCATTATATACAGAACTATAGAACAACACATGCTACAAAGTTAAACTCAAACTGATAAGCATGATTTTCCTTTTATAAAAACAGCAGAAACATTCTGTGGAGCAAGTGTTATAAAATACCACTCTGGTTATCACTGTGATTTCCTTTAATAATACTGCCTCTGCGTGTAGAGACGATATTAGGATTAGAAGCGTCTTGCTATCAACCTTACCCCTATGCCCTACGGCCAATTTTTATCTGTCTTCTTCTTCCTTAATCAGATCTTGTTCAGAATTTTCCAGATCTTTTCATATTTCTTTTTTCAAGTACTTCCCTTCAAAATGTGTCATTCCAAGTTGAATTCTACTCAGTTAACAGTCCAGTTGGTTCATCTTTTGGTACACTTAAGAATAGCAGCTTTCTACCTAAGCAAAATGGATTTGGCTCCCAAAATAAAAATTGTAGATACAGCAAAAAAAAAAAATTTTTTTAATACTAAAATAAAGAGCCAAGTTTTGCTGATCCATTAGTATTCTCACAGCCTGAAGAGGGAGCAAAGACAAGTAGAATCCTGCTTACTCTGTATAATAAATAGAGGTAATGCAAAGCTAAATCTCCACATACTGGCTTGCTGCCCATGCATAATGTTCTATCTCTCCAACTATAGGGTTTTCTTCCATCACTGTAAGTTTTCAGAAACTCAAATTCTATTTTCTTCTAGAACAGTTCTCAGCAACTTCCACAATGCTACATAAATGGTGCTGTTGAACAATGACAAATTCCATTAACTACATTGTATACCTAATTAAAAGCTATATCCTGGTGGGTTATTTTTCTCTTCATTTGACAAACTGCCACAAGACCTAAATAATTTAAAGTTCCCCCAAAATTAAAAAAAGAATTAATAAATTGTTTATGATCCTTAATAGCCTTTATTTTTCTGGAAAATATCTGTTAGAAATGCTACATATTAACTGTTTTGTTGGTCTATTTGTTTTGTCTGATTATCTTTAAATGTTAGGTGGAAGGGAGAGATTGCTTTAAAAGAAAAAAGCCAGATCCTGAAATGCAGGTTCCAGTCAAACTAACCAAGTAACAAGAAGCCATACTACAAAGGACAAGCACAGAATGCTCCTCTAGTTTCAGAGAGCCAGTACTCTCTAGAGGTCATACCCCATAGTGGTCACAACCAAGACAACTGTACCAGGCAGGGGAGCCATCCAGCATTAGGAATGGCTTTCAAAGCAAATCAATTCAAGCAGTACAGTGCTATCAGCATCACCTTGGCCTCACCCCTTACAGGCCCTTGAACTTGACACTAAAAATGGTATCTCATAAAAAGGGCAGGAAACTTCAGCCACTGAGCTAAGGACAATTATACAGGAGAAACTGAGGATGATGCTCTAGGCAGGAAATAAGAACTCCCACAATACTCAGAAAATAACAGCAAACAGCCAAGAAAGATACTATTTTTTAAGTACTGCAAAGTGAAACTGATTACACAAATAAGGGTAGGAGTTGTTAATAATAACTAACTTTGACCCCTACCATTTGTCATATACTGCAGTAAATGTTGTATTATTAGTTCATTTAATTTTTACATTGACTTCAGAAGGTAGATCCTATTTTATTCCTATTGCCAGGTAAGAAAATTGAGCAAGAGGTTAAATAATGCTCCCTAGGTCATACAGCTAGTAAGCAGCAAGGCCTGGTTTTGAAACCACAGTTCTCTGATCCCAGAGCCCATACCTTCAACCTGTATACTACTGCCTCTTAAGTAAAGCCTGGGGTCCCATTTAAATGAGGAAAGGATGAGCAAAACCATATTCTCTCTACATAAGATGAATTTAAATTATTGGTATACAACTAAATATAACTAATCATAGATAATTTGCATAAAACAATTTCAAAATATGATGTTACGTGTAAGTATAAATTACAATTTTCAGATAGAGTAGGATTGGGTAGTCTTTTCTTTTTGTAAGAATAGAATATCCACTCTCTCAATTTTCAAAATAAAGCATCAGCCTTTCCATTATCACTCTCTGTTATTCAAAGGACATAAACATCCTTAAGCCACTAGCTCAAAATTCCAAGTCATCCAGCCTGCACTTGAAGGTATAACCCTGAACTAAGTCAAAATCTATTGCCAAAATTCATTCAAAGTCTCACCAAAAGGATGAATATATTATAATTACAGCCACCATTTCTTGAATACTTATTTTGTGTCAGATGCTTTACATGCATTAGCTTCAATTATCATATAGCAGGGCAATACTTTGTATTGATATATGTTGTTGGTTCTTTGTTTTTGTTTGTTTAATCCCTTTTACCCATAACTGTTCCCCTACCATTCAAATAGCAGCAATATTTATCTACACATACTGCTCTTGACTTAGCATTTGATACAGAGAGAAAAATGGGTCAAATTCATTGCTTCCAAGCACTTCTACAGGTTTTTATAAATATTTAACAGAAACAATAATATTGAAACCCACAGTTTTCAATTGTAGGAGCTAGGTACTTGGGAAAAAATGTCAGTCTCTCTTTCTCTCTCTCTCTCTCCCTCTCTGTCTCCTCCTCCGTCCTCCCCTCCTTCCTCCCTTCCCTCCTTTTTTTTTTTTTTAAATTCTAATCATTTGGCTTTACCTATCAAGAGCCAAATCCAACAGAATTCACAGATGAGAATTTATTCATTAACCACAGAGTGGTTAGAAGGGAAATAAAATATGAAATTATATAAAAGCCTTATTTCATGAGGGTCATATGCCTAGGATTTAGATGAGGTGAGATTGAAATGAGGTGGGAGATCTACTTACTTGATCTCTTCACCACCACTCAGAATTAATTTCAGGTGGAAAAAGTGGTATAATGATAGAAACTGCAATAGATCATCAGATATTTTGAAAAATCACAGAGTATAAAAGATAATCACCTGATAAACAAAATGTGGTACAAACATACAATGAACTATTATTTGGCCTTAAAAAGGAAGAAAATTCTGACACATGCTACAACATGAATGAAATTTGAGGACATCATGCTAAGTGAAATAAGCCAGTCACAAAGACAAATACTGTATTATTTAACTTATATGAGGTACTGAGTGTAGTCAAATTCATAAAGACAGAAAGTAAAATGGTGATTTCCAGGGGCTTGAGAAAGGAGAAATGGGGAGTTGTTGTTTTGTGGGTATAGAGTTTTAATTTTGCAAGATGAAAAGAATTCTGTAGATGGATGCTTGTACAACAATGTGAATGTATTTTTAACAATACTGAACTGTACACTTAAAAGTAAAGATGCTTCCTATGTTATATGTATTTTACCACAATTAAATTTTTTTTAAATTTTAATTAATTATCTTACTTTCCAGAGTATACACTGAGAGGATCTAAGCCTTATAGAGAAACACTATATGCGGCATAACCTTGAGAGTAGCGGTGGCTGAGAAAGGTGTCTAAGAAGATAGCTATTATCAAAGATAACAAAAGACAACAAGTGTTGGTGAGGATGTAGAGAAAGGGAACCACTGGACATTGTAGGTGGGAATGTAAACTGGTGTAGCTACTATGGAAAACTGTTCCTCAAAATATTAAAAATAGAATACCATGGAATCCAACAATACCATATCTGGATATTTATCCAGGGGAATTGAAATAAGGATCTCAAAAAGATATCTGTATCTCCATGCTCATCACAGCATTATTCAAAATAATCAAGACATGGAAGGAAACTAAGTCTCCATCAAAGGATGAATGGATAAAGAAAATGTGGTATAAACATGAAATAGAATATTATTCAGCCTTTAAAAAGAAGGATATCCTGTACACCTTAAACTTATGAAATGTTATATGTCAATTATAATCCCAATAAAGGTGGAATTAAGGAAGGAAGGAAGGAAGGAAGGAAGGAAGGGAGGGAGGGAGAGGGAGGGAGGGAGGGAGAGGGAGGGAGGGAGGGAGGGAGGGAGGGAGGGAGGGAGGGAGGGAGGGAGGGAGAGAGAGAGAGAGAGAGAGAGAGAGAGAGAAAGAAAGAAAGAAAGAAAGAAAGAAAGAAAGAAAGAAAGAAAGAAAGAAAGAAAGAAAGAAAGAAAGAAAGAAAGAAAGAAAGAAAAGAAAGAAAGAAAGAAAGAAAGAGGGAGGGGAAGGAAAGGAGAAGGGCCTGATGGGAACCTCATATAAAAGAAACTAGGAGAGAAACTGAGGACTCCTAAATCTCTTAGAGGGACATAGAAATGGAAAAGAGCATTGGTGTACCAGAAAGACACTCATAGTTAGCATAAGGGGTGAGTAGACTCCAAAACCAGAGGCTATGGAATGTCCAAAGACATTAGAGGCAAACACGTAAGCCCAGAAGGCAACACCTGACACCTGGTGGGACAAGTTACACCTCAAGAGATGCCAGCAAGGCCAGAAACCAGAAAGGCTACCAACCAGACTTTTCTCTTCCCATCAACAGCATGCCTTCACAGTATATGTTTCTCTCAAATATAGAATCACTTGTGGAGATGGTAAAAAGAGACAAGGGCGGGGGGAGATCTTTTGTTGCCCTGAATGTTTACTCAAAATAGATTGTTTTAAACAAGTGGCTGAGTTATTGTGAATTGATAACATTGATTATCTTGCTCACTTATGAGTAGTAATACAAGCTTTTCAGTTATTTCAGTCACAAAGAAATAAAGAATAAGATGTTTTTTGCATACCATATATTGTAATGGTGAAATGTTGTACCTACTATATTTACAACTACCCTCCAAAAAATAATATTATTTTCACTACAGATGAGACCAAGTTTTCACATAATTAAACAACTTGCCCAGTTTGTAATTTCTGCAATTTGAGATTCACACTCAGTGTTTCTTGTTCCAAAGTTTATCTACTATGTTATGGTAATATTTTCAACATGTTCTCAGTTCCACCCTTGTACCAGGTTAGATTCCCAGAGAGGCACACATTCTCATGAGTATCTCCTCATATATACACCCTGAACATACACCACCAGTAGTTTTATTCTTGGCTTCTTCCTCAGTCTCTATTCACAACTTCTGTCCCCTAACTCTGTCCTCCAGGTCTAGTCCCCGATCTGAAGCCCTGGACTTCTTACCCGTAGCAGAGGGTCCTGCTATTCTTCATGCTAATACAATTCCCTGGAATTAGGACCTTGAAAAATACCTGAGGTCTTGTCAGACAGATTTTTTTCACATCTCACAGTACTGGGCACATTCTTTCCTGACAGACAACCATAGACTGATGAGCAGTTTCTTTGCCACTCTGTGCTCTCCTAACGGGAAATCCAGTGATAATAATTTTAGGAAGTGTAACTTTCTGTGGACATTTCCTGGCATAGCCAAATGAACCTCCAATGTTAGTTTCTGCAGTTCCCCAAAAGCCTCAGTCCACCTTCATTTAATGGCCCTGTCTTCTCTCTTCTAGCACCACTCTGCCTCAAGAGACCGCCACACCTTATATCACATTTCTGATCTCTGACAATACAAATTTTGGAAGCAAACACACACACAAACACATATACAATATATATACACATGTGAATGAACAAGGAGTTTGTTGACTGTGTAAATACAGTAAAATCTGTATGTATGATAAGGGCACACTGACTTTATTTAATACTAATATACATCCAAGGATGGTTATAATTTTCTGTGTTTCTTAAATTTATGTAATCATTATGTACTTTTTTTCAAGAAATAGCTTGAGACTAGTTTTCAGAGTGCATGCTTTGGAAAGTGGTATGTTAAATGAAAAATTATAGTAATAAAGTCAGAGATCTTGAGTTTTATCTCTGAGGGCTTCAATTACCTGTGCTGGAAGCAAATATGAATGCAGAAAGCACGCTACCTTCTGTAGACACCTGTTGTTTCTGCCTCTGCAACACCCATTCCTCCTTCTTCTTGAAATCACTTCTTGATTTTCCTTTTGGGAACCATCCTTACCCACCAGATCAGTCCATCCAGTTTAAATATGGTTGATTCTATCCTCAGCTTCAAGGACAGTCCCATGAACGAGCCCAGCTAATCAATATATATTGACACAGACACACAAATTGGTTCAGGGTGATCACATGATTGAAGTCAGGCTGACTTTTAAATCTTTGGGCTGGAATTCTTGGGAAAGAAAAACTCTTCTAACTAGGGTTGTTCAACTTGTAGGATGTAAGTCTGAGGCTGCTGGAGAAAGCCAGCCTAAAACTGAAGTCCACCCAGCAAAGCAGAGCCAAGAGGTAGAATGTTCATGGACATATTTGAGCCATTGAGTCTAACTGAGGGCAGACAATGGCTCAATTTTTCAGCTATTTTTTTTTCTTTTTAGGCCACTATTAGTTGGGTCACTTTTGACCCAGAGAATCCTGATTAATGCACTGCTCTAAATAGGCAGCACTGTTCCCCCAGTAATAAGTAGCACTGGTAGAGTGCGTAGGAAAAGTTAATTCATAGTGCTTAAGAGAAGTTAATTCACTTTCATGAATCTAGCCTTACAGCCTTTACCTTAATTCTGGGGCAAAATATGTCACAGGATTATTAAGAAGGAAATCTCTTTCTCCTACAGTCAAACAAATGAACCCCAACTTGAGGTTTCTACTTCTATTTCCTTAATTTATTGAGGCCTCACAACTCTCAAAATGCTTTAAATTAAGATCCCTTTTGTGATCCTTGTGAATCGTAATTAATCTTTGCAAAGCACCTGGAGATTCTTGGGTGAGAGACCAGATAAAAGACAAAGCAACATTATTAAACAATTTAACCATTATTATTCTTTCAAGGGAAAATACAAGAATGAAAATCTTCAGTGAACATGATAATTAGGGAGACAATAATAAAGAGCTGATTAAAAAGAAGCCTCCTTGTCCCTGCAAAAAAGAAAATCTTTCTTGAGCTTTTGGTGGATGCATGGTTCATGTTTCATATCCCTTAATTCCTCACAGATCACTCCCTTTGCCTCTTCAGCCCAGACAAACACACACACAGACCCCGCAGGAAGGCTCTTTGTGCACATTTGAATTAAGAGTTCTGAGGAGAACATGTAATAGTTCCTACACAATGATGGAAACGTAATGTCATGAGACACTTCTCCAAAAAAAGAGCTGCCTGGCAGAGATGAACATTTTAAAAAGAAACAATCAATAGGGAAGTCTCAAACAATCAATAGGGAAATCTCAGTTCTGACCACTCATTAGAAGCTAGGAAAAAGGAAATGACTGATTCTAGAAAAACTACTTATTGGAGAAACAAAGAAATAGAGCATGACTTGTGATTTGGTAGGTAAATGGCAGTCGTCCTAAAAGCAAATTTAGTTGAAAAAATCTCCCAGCTTGGCAGGAGCATCTTTTGCAGCCCCCATGACAGGATTAATTCCTATGGTGCCACATCACTTCATATAAAGGTCAGACTCAAGTGATAATGATGAAAGGACAGGTCATCTCCTAAGAATTAATGACTGGAGGGAAGGAATTGATGGTCTTTGGCTCTACCTTCAGCCATTAACCCCAGCTGGCCATTAATCCTCAGGAAATGCCCCGTGCCGAAGATGTTATTGCTGTTATAAACTCTAAATGAAGGAAACTGCACAGGCTCAAACAATGGCACAAGAAATTTAACTTAATGAATGATGCATTTTGAAAAGCATATTTGAGATAGTCAGAAATAGTTGAGCTACATGTGATTCAGCCAGCTTGCATCCACTGGCTCCTTTTAGTTAAGTTATAAGTAAAGCTACAAGTGATGCCAAAACTAGGCTCTGGATCTCACTGGTTTTCCATATGAGTGCTGTGATTGATATTCCATTATTCTCAGTATTCCTGATTAGCGCAATATAATTACAAGGTTTATTTCTTATGTCAGTGAAATTACAGAGAGAAGATTAGCAGGTAGCAGAGGGTTTTGCAGACATTTCCAAAGGTCTGTCTGCCCACTGACTAGTTGATGGAGTTGATGTTTTGCTCCCCACCAAACTATTTGTAAAAGGGAGCTGGACTATTCCACATGCTTTTCTGACTGACACTTCCAGAACTATCATCCTTATGCATGAGGTGATAATTCCCCAAATTGGGTTTACGTGCTGGAAAAAAAAAACAAAAAACAAAAAAAACCCAAAAGCTGATCCTTATAGGCTGCTTGAAATGCCATCTCTGCAGGGACTCATCTTGAAGCAGTACTTCCAGAGTGACATGAAAGGATTAAGAGGTAAATAAAGGAATTGGACAAGCTCCAAAGTCAACTCATTCAAACAGCTACTTGTAGGAAAAACAAAAAGTAAAAGTAATACCACATTGGGATTAACAGTGAGAAGTAAAATTAGTTGAGGCATTGTAAGAGCAGTATTAAGCAACAGAATGAAATATCCTCGACCAAAATGTAAGATGTTAGCTGGAATTGGGAAACAACTCAAAAGTAATTTCGTTTCCTAACAGATACCGTTAAGTGATCTCTGCTAAGTGCTAATCTCTATATGATTCACTCTCAAATCAGTAAATCAGACAAGCTCTGCCCTCTCAGATAAAACACAGGGATGAATCTGTACATGGAGGAAGCCTCAAATAGATAACATCTAAATATCATAACATATTTTAAGCAGTGTTTTCTAAATTGCTATAATTTGTAAACTTTAAAGTAAGATGCGAGGTAAGCATTTTTACCCCAATTTTAAAGATGAAGAAGCTGTAAAACAGTAATTGCTCAAGACTCCATAGATAGAAAATGAAAGAAACAAAATTCGAACCTAGGACTTTATAACTCTAAAGACCATGCCCTTCTCACTGCCTTTCTTTAGAAATGACACTGATAAATGATATTTCATCTTAGTCTAGCCTATGACTCTTCATAACACAGCTCTAAAATACATCTTCAGTCTCATCTTCCAGGGTACCCTGAATGTGCTCCAGCCAAAAGGACTTTGTGCCATTCCCTGACTGCGTCCTTGTGAGTCCTTCCATACCCGCTGTCATCACCTACAGAGACCAGTGTCCATATGCGTCCTTCTCCACAAAGGCTTTCTCAATGTCCAGGCAAATGTCATCTTTTCACCATCTGACCACTCATGTAGCACTACTGAGTCACTGACCTTTGACAAACTTTCTTATATTATACTTATTTCTACATGGAACATATTCACTATTAAATTATAAGCTTTTTTGAAATAGGGATTAATTATATTTCACTTTTGTTCCCCATCATTACAACATCTTACAAAATGAATGAATGATGAACGCTAGTAACTTTTTTTGATTTTCTGATTAGTATTTGTAAGCCAAAGAAAGACTCAACCTGTAAAGTAATCACATATGACCATTCCTATACCTTTCTTCTTTTGAAGAATTTTGATTAGATCATTTGGCCTAAATATTCCAAGATAAATCCTGGCACACTGACAAGGCCCTGAGCTTCCTGAGACTTAACAGAAAGGTAATCACTGGTGTAGTCAATGATATGTATAAAACTCGTACTACAAGAATGGCAAGAGGTAAACTTCTGCCAAGAAAACTTCAGTAGGTAAACAACTAGATGAATCTATACACACCAACCTGACATTGTAGTAATCTTTCTTCTTAAAATGTTATCAGAATAAATCTCAATCTAAATCTCTGAAAGCCACATCATCATGCAGACACACACCATCACAGCTAATTAGTTGAAACTCGCAGCATGCAGTATGTGGGCATTCTCTAAATCATCCCACTTTTACCAAGGTTTACCTTGGTGACTAATGGAAGTCACTTAAAAAAGCACCTTGCAAGCCTAACTTGGGCAATAGAAGGTTAAAATGATAACATTTTCTTGGAGGAGAAAAGCAGCTGCCTTATAGTGCTCCTTGAAAATACAGTGGATTCAATAAGAGGCCCTATCTCTTGATTTCACAGTGTGAGGTCACAGGCCTTTAGACCTTTGAAACTATAAACATGTACCTCCAAAACCAACTCTCTCAGAAGTTTTACAGGAAACACTCACAAGAGGCATCCATTTATCTCTCAAGGAGAAAAGAGAAGTTTTGTGCAGACTTTGTAGTCACTTTTATGCTATCTTACATGCATGTAACTCAGCTAATGCTTCCTCTATAATAAATTGTCTTCTCTCTCTTTCTCATCTATAATGCTACAGAGGTGTTTTTTGTCTGCAGGAGTGTTATTTCCCCAGTGGTATCTACACGAGGAAGATAGATGGATCACAGTAGCACTTACCTAAGAGCACAGTAGATTTGTCATATGCATTTCCTTATCAATGAACGCACAATTTCTAAGATGTATGAGGTTCCCACGGATCTAGACAATTTAAACAAAGCATCAACAATTTCGGGGGGGAAAGCAGAAGCAGGAGAGAAGGAGGAGGAGGAAGTGGAAGAAGGAGGAGAGAAGGAGAAGAAGCAGAAAGTAGGTGAGAGAGGAAGAAGAAGGAAGAAGAGGAGGAACAGGAAGAGAAGGAAAGAAGGAGGAAGAAAAGAAAAGTAAGATATTAGAAAGAGACCAGTTACTAGCAGCAAGATTGACTTAACAGCATGAAAAAAGCAATTCAGGATCCAAGTTGGTGTCTTATACAGCTCACCCATATTGGATCATGATTACTGAAATATCAAATGTACATGCAAAGATGTTAAAATTACAAACTAATCAGGTAAGATGGCTGACTAACATGCATCTCTGTATTACAGGGGAAAATGTTAATAGCCAGGGGAAGTAATTTGTCTTATATGTAACAGGTTGAAAAAATTATTTGAAAACTCAAGTAACTAACATTAAACAAATAAAGAATATGAACATTTCTATATATAATTTGGCAAACTATATATTTTCATGTTTTTATTAACAAAAATCACGGGTCTAATGGGAAGGAAGCTGACAGCAAATTTAAATATATCTCTGTAGGGATTTACTAAAGCCAGTCTGGTTGGGAAAGGAAGATATTTGCAGAAACATTTGTGTTTTCTGAGTCTCATGTCATGTTTCCAGAGTTCCTGATCCACTACCCAGTAACTTCGTTAGAATTGGTTTTCTTTCGGTAAAAGAGAGATCCTTTTTGACATCACATCTCACCCCTCCTTCATATATTGAATCTCCTCAATGAAAACATCAGAAATAAGTCCATTTATTCACAAACTTTCTATGTGGCAGGCACCATGCTAACACTGAAATTTATGTATAAATTGTAGCCGTTGATGTCTTTTGGGGGAAAAGCAAAAGAGCCTCATGTTTCCACCTTGACTGTTTTCATCTTCCTGCACAAGGAATTCCCGTCTTTAAGTAACAGTGTGAGTCAGCACCACCCCGCCCCAGCATAGAGCTGCTGCATTACTTGAAGTCTGGTCCCTGGAGAAATAGGCCTAGTTCCTCTCTCATCCTGTTTCATAGAAGGAAGGCCCAGGGATGCCTCTACTGAGGCTTTCCTAGCCTCTACCCCTGGCTGCAAACAGCGTGTGTGGCATGGTTCACTGCTTAACAAATAAAGACACTGAAGTTCTGCTCCATTTTCCGATGACTCTGTGTAAATCAAAACTGGGTCATAAGCGCTGCCTCCTATAAAAAGCAATAGGTCAAGAAAACCATTTCATAACTGAATGTGAAAAAATAGTCAGACGCACTTTACCATGGCATTTATGAGAAAGGGGAACAGAAAGAAAACAGCATAAAAAGTGCAAGGCAAGATTCCTGTTAAAACAGAAGAGATTCTTGTGCCAACATGTTTTCATAGAAAAATATTTGGTATTCAGATACGTTTTTGCCTAAGAGAAGGAAGCACTATAACTCCTCTATGTGATGCTCCCTAGAGGGAGGATGTATTCACCTAAGGTCGATCACAATTTGTAAGGGCAACATTCTTACCCTCCAAAATTTTATCCGGGTGAAATCAGGTTAAAATGAATATCTGAGGGAGCCTTGAAGTGTGTAAGAAAAGACCTCATTTGCAGCTTGCTGAAGCAAAGGTGTACCACATGATTTGACTAGCTCAAGCTTTGTAAATTGATTAAATGCTTATAGGGGCCATCAATGAGTAATGCAAAGTGGGTAGAGATTGGTGGAGACTACAACCTAAAAGGCAGAATGCATGCCCAAATTCAATTTTATAAACCTGTATGGAAGATAGATGCTTCACCTGAGGCACTGGTTTAGGATTACTGGAGTCCATGATCTTCTTCAGAGAAGGATAAATAGGTTTGAACTTAAAGTCTTTACTGAACAAGTTAAAAAGTAGAAAAGTAACCTACTTCCCTCTTAACAGCGTACCTTACTGAGTGGATCTCCATGAGCTCTGGGACCTATAAAATCCTGGGCCCTGGTGAACTTTTTGCACGGATTTGCTTTCCCCCATAGAGAGAAGGCTTTCTACTGGCATTGCCCACGCCATCCTACAAGTGCTACAAACAGTCAAATCTTAAATACTACTGGATACCAATATTCCATTGCTCAGTCTACAAAGGCTGAGCCATTACCCTTACTGTGCTCACTTCAGTCTCATCTCAGGGGACTGTTTAGATGCAGTCTCTGCTGTGAAAAGGACTCCTCTGGCCCCAGCCGGCTGGCACATAAATGTGTGACTAGTCTCAGAAGGCTCGGGCAGGAAAGAATCTATAGGTCTGAGTGAACAGTTTTCTTTGAGTCCTCGTTCTAGACCTTTAGGATATATTTTGCTCTTTATTACAGCCTCCTTAAAACTCTGCTCTGTTGGTTTTCTTTGGTTTTGTTTTCTAGATATCTTCTTACTTCTTGGTCCTTCTGTGAATCCCTCATGAGATGTTTTTCCTCTACCTCTTAAACATTATGGTTCCCTAAGGTTCTGTCCTCAGTCCACAGCTATTGTGCAGACTCTCCCTGCATGAAAGGAAGGAGAGAAATGATGAGTCTGTATAAGAAGGGGAAAAAATTAGTTTCCAGGAAGGCAGAGGGAGGGCTAACTAGAACCAAATCTCATAATAGGAAATCTGCCAAATGGTATGAGAAGGAAAGGCATGAGCCTGGAAGTAGCACAGCAACTGGGAACATGAAGGCTGTGCATTCCAACATCTATTATAA
Organism: Grampus griseus; assembly: GCF_964374135.1. Classification (NCBI taxonomy): domain Eukaryota; kingdom Metazoa; phylum Chordata; class Mammalia; order Artiodactyla; family Delphinidae; genus Grampus; species Grampus griseus. The sequence goes on from NC_138997.1 coordinate 67,507,932, forward strand.
AGTTAGTTGTAACGTTATCATGGATGGAGTTACTACCCATGACACACATTTTACATGAATTTTCATGCATTACCACATCATGTAATTACCAATTCAACTCTACCAGATATTATCCCTGCTTCACTCTACAGAGGAACCTGAGACTCTTGAGAAATTAAGAAGTTTTACTAAGCCCCTTAGGTACAGCGGTTGAGAGGGTTTCATGCCATGGCCTGACTAAATACAAAGCTGGTTCTCCACATTACACCATGACACTATCTCTGATAGTAAGAATTAATCTTTCTGCCTCAGCAGGTGAAATCTCTAGCGAGTGATATTCTGTGACTCCAGGGGACTTCAGCACTCAGATTTTGGGAAACAGCATTAATAATTGTGAAGGGAGACAATTATTTTCCTTCTCATACTTTTACCCTTATATCTTCTCCTATCTATAGTAAAATACGCTTGCTCTACCTCAGTGAAGGGAGTTGGAAATATTAATGGTCAAAACATAGAACTTTCATTGGACCAGGTTTTAGAAGTGACCTAGTTAACTCTGCTTTGCAATTTGATAAATTCTGATTATCTTTCTCTTTTACACTCCTGCTTGCATGGGATAAATGTATCTGAGAATGGCTTGCTATGTAGATTTGGGCAAAAGTTATGGAATGCTTGAGCTTAAGTAAGCAATGTCAGCTGACCCAAGAGAGAACTTTGTCTGGATTTGGGTATTGTTTCTCACACTTGGAGACTTTTGGTAGGAAACCTCCAAGAGAGATGGGAGGTGGTGAGATTTCCAAAGGCCTAAGAATACCTAAGAATGTTGATGCTGTGATAACACATTTTTTTTTAATGTAGTTTTTTTTAACATCTTTATTGGAGTATAATTGCTTTACAATGGTGTGTTAGTTTCTGCTTTATAACAAAGTGAATCAGCTATATATACACATACATCCCCATATCTCTTGCCTCTTGCATCTCCCTCCCACCCTCCCTATCCCACCCCTCTAGGTGGTCACAAAGCACGGAGCTGATCTCCCTGTGCTATGCGGCTGCTTCCCGCTAGCTATCTATTTTACATTTGGTAGTGTATATAAGTCCATGTCACTCTCTCACTTCGTCCCAGCTTACCAACACATATTTTTAAATGGCAACATAAGTTTACACACGTGGAAAGAAAGCAAGTCTGCTAAATTTGACAGTGGAGAGCAATTCTTAGCTGTTCCATTATAGATTTTCATATTTTAAGCCTGATGTTGAGATTAGGAATAAGTCAAGCTACTTCAGAGCACTCCCCAACACCTCAATGTAGACACAATTCTTCTACTTTCCATGAGCGCTTTCCCCTGTGGTGCCTCTCTTCATAGGAAACTGCTCCTTGTTTCCCTGTCAACAAGGAAGAAAGAAAGCTTGGCAGGTAGTGGCGGTTTTTGCTGTCTTCCTCCAACTGCCCCAGAGCCAGCAAGGGCCTGCTGAGTTTCCTGTACAACCATAAATTAGTATTACCCAGCCTTGAGGCAGGCTGAGACACAGAGGAACCTGGGAAGGGAGGCACAAGGTTTCTGCTGCAGCAGCCAGGAGCTGTAGTTTACTGGGGGAGAGGCTCACTGAAGGAAAAAGTTTAGGGTAAGAGTGCATCCACCTGGGACAAGAAGAGCACAGATTGCCATGAGCAGTAGGCCATCTATAGCCAGAGTTCCAGCGCTGCACTGCTAAGTCCAGACAAGCACCACAGAAGAGCAGCTCCTTTGAAAATTATAATATGTACAACACCAAGAAAAAGGCCTCTTGAAAACAGAATTCTGTAGGGACTCCTGTTACCTGGTTTTATCTGCTTTAGCACCACGGTTTTGACAGGTAGGTAGGATTCATAATTTCCAGATACCTACATGTAACCCATGATGTTAAACTGGCAATTTTAACTGACCAAGAAAAAACTGGCAGAAAAATTCAATTTTCAGAGTCAATTAGAAACTCTAGTTCCTAAACCATGGCTGTGTTTTCCATATTAAACTGATCACAGGATTTTATATTATCTAAGAATATTCAGAAAAGTGCTGGAATTGCCTAAACTCTCATCCAGAAGCCCAGCAAGACTTTCCTCACTGAATACATTGTAAAGAAGCAGAAGAAATTAAAACAAACAAACAATTGAGTTTTGACTATTTTCTACACGTTTTCTTTAGTCAAGGTATTAGTTACTCTTATAAAACAATACCTGAAAGGGCTCCTTGATTCAGAACTTTATTAGATAACAAATCATATTGATTTGCTATGTGTTGAGAATTACTTAGAAAAAGAAAAAGCATTGGACTCAGTTTGCTCTCCAAACCAATATACAAATGAACTCTAAAGGATATTCAATGAGATCTGACATCAACCTCCAATTCACCCTCCTAGGGAAGATATGCCTTAATCAATGAGCTGAAAGATATAAGTTGGCTTCATCCTGGGTCCTGTCCTCTGTGTGGCAGGTTGACACTATACAGTACTAGAAGTACCAGTAATGATCTGTACTGGAAGCTCTGCTTCTTGGTTCTGGCTCCCTAAGTCTGGCTTCCTTATATACTTGACTGAGCAAATTTTTAAACAGTCTTTGTCAAACAATTTCGAAAGAATGCATTTTTTCCCCTCTGATGCTCTGCAAAAGGCAAATTAGCGCTGCTGTTCCTGTAGCCCTGGTCAATCTGTACTGAGCAGCATCTGCATTTAGCTGTAGTCACTTTACCAGTGCACTCTCTCTGTGGGGGTCAGTACTTTTCTCCACACTGTGGAGAGGGAAAGTGAGCTTAAAGCACATTTTTGGCAGAAAGAATCACTTCTTGTCTTGAATGAAATATTAAAATACATCTCCTGTTATGCTAAAATATGGATACTATGATAATTTCTACCCAATAAATAAGCCCCTGGCAGAAGCTTAACCCAGAAGAATCTCAAGAGAATGTTCACGTAATAACTTTCTACCCAGTATCATCAGATTACATTTCTTTAAATAACTGTGAAAATCCAAATGGCCAACAGCTACATACAAAACAAAACAAAAGATGTTATCATTTCACAGAATACCTGATATCAAAGACTTGCTGGAAGTTCAAAGTTGGGGAATATGGAAAATTTGAAATATAAACACATGGAAAGTTTTATTTCAGTAAGCCTTTAAAAATATATTAAGAACTTTCTCTGAATATTAAAACATAGGCTCCTGGTAAGATTGCATTTGATGACATCTGTTAGTCAGCGACATGCTGTACATTAATGTCCAAAAAGAAGAGGAAAATTCAACTATTTCACAATTGATTTACTATAACATGAAAAAGGAGAATAATTTGGTCATTAATCAATAATTATTTTTTAAAATACCACCTGTGCAAATGGAGCCTGTATATCAGAACCTTTTGGTACTTTATATGTACTACTCTGATAAGACTCTCAGTGTCTATACAAAGTCAGTGAGATCAATTAATAATGTCCCCTTTCTACTTCTAAGAATTATATTCACTAACTTCTAAAGCCTTACTCTGCATCAGGCACGTGCTAAGGGCTTAAAAATGCTGCTTTATTTAATCTTCCCAAACACCCAAGAAAGTGAGGCTCCCAAATTCACACAACCAGACACGAGCAGAATCACTGAAGGTTTCTCCTTTTCCCCTAAATCCTGGCCAAGGGCAGCTCAGTTCATTGCTCAATTTACTAAACAATTACCTCTTGGAAAAAAGAGGTATTTATTTATTTTTAAGAAAAGCAATTATTTCGCCAAAGGAAAATCAATTACTCTCCAGGTACCACCATATGTTTTAATGTTTTCAAGCCTAAACTCTGAAGGAAGACACAGTAACTTTAAAACGTCCCTAGTAGTAGAGCCCAAATGACCTTTGTCATTAAGAAGGCAGAAGCAGAATCATCCTGCACCAAGAAATTAATATGCAAATGATACTTATGTGGGGTCAGGAAGCTGCCTCCAGAGCCTATGAAAGTATCTCCCAATACACAGCATAGCTGCATTTATATCTAAGGGAGATCAAAATACTGCAGATTTGAATGGCCCACATATACCATTATACTGCAGAGATGTCACAATCAGAAGAGAATAGTTATAATGACAAAAGATTCCAGAAAAGTAATTTGTGAGAGGTTTTCATTTCATAGAAAAAACGTTTACTTACAAACTTTCATTATGTATTTATTATTTGCAGTCTTGCTAGTTAGAGACAATGGTGAACAAGAAAGCAACCTTGGCCCTAAGAAGGTCATAGGTTACTGAGGGAGATGGGCAATTAAATAATAAACTGTGATAAATCCTAGGATAAAGATGTGTATGTGACACATGCGACACCTTCTAACCAATAATAATAATGTTGGCTACCATTTATTGAACAGTTGCTATGTAACCAGTTCTTGGCTAAACATTCTACATGGATTTTCTCCATTTAGTCCCCAAATTTCCTACGAAATAAGGATTACTATTGTATTTCACAGATGTGAAAGCAAAGGCTCAGAGAGGTTAGTATGTTCAAGATAGTCCCAGCCTGTCCACGCTCTGCCATGCTTGACTTAAAACTGCTATTCCTACTTAAAAGGATGCAGAGAGCTATTTGAAAGCAGATGATTATGACTGGTCAAAATCAGCCCCAATTATGTTTACAAGAGTCTTAGATAGAGCTGATATTTGACCTCAGATGTGTCTTAATCAGATCCTGGTTTCTTAACCTCCAAAATCTACATGAGTTTTTTATGTACTCAATGTTTTGAATAATTTAATACATTTTAATAAATTATATTAAAATTATTCAAAAATTTTCAGACTTTCCTTATTTTTCATCATCACAACAGTTTTAAGGAGTGCTGGTCAGGTATTTTATAAAATGTCCCTTAATTTTGAAGATTCTTCTGATCTAAACTCCTGCAATAGCTCAATGGAAGCACATCAGTGCACTTTTGTGTATTACCCAGATCCAAAGAACCTTGAGAAAGGAAGTATGCTGAAATATACCAAGAAATAATATAGTTATAGAGGATAAGCACAGTGGATCTTTCTGGAGTGATGGAAATGGTCTGTATCTTGATAACGGGTACATGTGTGCATGCAAAGTTTTGCTTTTCCAATCTGGGTTAGTAATTCAGAAACTACATTCTGTGCATTCTAGGCTAGAACAAATGAGTAAATATATCAAAGAAAATGGGAGTCAGGTTTCTCACTATTGGAGAAGGAAGTTATAAATAAAAGGAGGGAAAGAAAAACAGAGTACCTACAGAAGTTCCAAAGTTTGAACAACAAGTGAAGTTCAAACAGTCCTGACCCTCAGGTCAGATTCTACCATCCCTCTGTGCTGCTTGAAACTCACAGTGTTGATATTACAGCATATTTTGTTTATTTGTTTGTTTTTATTAATAGGTAATGCATTTTAAAAGGTGACTCTTTGATTGAACTGAGCAACCGAGTCTGGGTTTCAACATGCAAAGGAAAGCACAGTATTCCCAGCCTGTGTGCTACACTCAGCATTTGGCATTTGCTCAGCACCTATTCTTGCCTTTTCTAGACATGCCAGGAGCTCGCCTATTTACGTCTGTTCTCTATGTACACCCAACTCCTTTTTTTATTTGTGTTATCTTCCCGTCCTTAGTAAGTCATTCGGTTGGTAACCCCTAGCAAAAGCTTAAAAATTACTACATTGTTAAATCTTAGCTAAATGAGCAAATTTCCCTCAAAGTGAGATGATAATAGAGAAAAGTGATCACCCTAAAGAAGAGAGGGAGTAAACCAACATTAGACAGCTAGACAGGCATTAACAATCTTTCCATAGATATAAATGTATTTGAGTGTCTGTTGGTTACATGCCCCATTCTCTTTGGCCCTTGCCTGAATTCTTCACATCAGAAAAGGCCTCACCACGAAACTGGCATAAAGATAAAACAAACAAGCTTTTTTATGTGCCATCCGTCCTTGCTGAAGAAGGTGAATACCATAGGAAAAAATGTTTTGTCTCTCAATTGATTCTAATTTGCAGAGTGAAAGGATTTATAATGAAGTCACATTGCTTCTTCTGCTCTTTAAGGATCAGCAGGGATAAAGCCTGTGACATCTCATTTAAAACCCCCCAGAGATATTGAGAGGCCTAACTTTTGAAAAGTTCCCACTTCTCTGCCGACAAACTCCCTTCTCTATACTCACCTTGAAATATATGTGCTATGTAAGAGACAGAAGAAAGGATGATTTTAATCCACAATGGTTCTAAGGAGGAAGAATCCTGATAAATAAAAAATGAAATGGCAGGACATGCTTTGTGTTTCTAAATGAGTCCATGTCTTTTTCTTTTCCTGAATAACTAGAAGGTTTTCAGATATGCAAAGGAGGTAGATTAGGGGAAGGGAGACTGAAGAGAGCCGAGTTGTGCTGTACAATTGAGTGAGAATTCTGAATTCCCAGAGGCAATCCAGAAGAATGATAGAAGTGGGACCCTCAGCAGGCAGTGTGGCCAGTGAGAATGCCCCACAGTGAATTAAGATCAAGGATGACTAACTTCCAACAATACACTTTCAATAACTTAGTTTTGCTATGTACAAATCTCTAGTATCTGGTTGCCTCGATAAGGTACCAAGAAGGTGTTATGTGTCAAATAGGGTCAGTGGCAACAATGGCAGATCAGAGTTAAAGGAACAACTATAAGATAGAGCTAATGACAAGAAGTCAGTAGATAGCTAGTGGGAAGCAGCCACATAGCACATGGAGATCAGCTTGGTGCTGTGTGACCACCTAGAAGGATGGGATAAGGAGGGTAGGAGGGAGGGAGGTGCAAGAGGGAAGAGATATGGGAACATATGTATATGTATAACTGATTCACTTTGTTATAAAGCAGAAACTAACACACCATTGTAAAGCAATTATACTCCAATAAAGATGTTTAAAAAAAAAAAGAAGTCAGTAGAGGCAGGACACTGGAGTCAGGTGATCATCAAAGCATAAGCCTTTTGGAAGTGACAGAAGTCTTTGAAAAAGCAGAAGACTTTCCACAAGATAAAGAATGAGGAGATGAGCTAGTCTTGCCTAAATCCTAAGAGGCAAGATGACACCAACTCACATCTCAGTTACAAATTTATTACTCACTCTATGCAACTGGTAGAACCAAAGACTCATGAGCCTTATCAAGAGTTGGGATTTTCTACAATTCTAACCATCTGCTTTCAAACATCTCTCTGAACCCTCCTATTTTTAAGCCTGAGTAGTTTGAAATCAAGCACAATAGTACAATAAACCTGTAATGACCTACCACATTTATATTATCATCCAGTCCATCCAATCACTCCAATATGAACCAAGCACTAAGCCTCGAGAGGCTTATATTCATGCAATTAAGCAGTTAATTTTTCTAGGATGTGCACAGCTGTGGCCATTAATAATCTAATAGTCCTCATACTGCAGTGTCTGGGAAAAATCAAAGCAGCAATATCTAAAAAAATGTCAAGGAACTAAGAACTGAAGGCACAGAGAAAAATGCCACCAGCTGTAGACAGTAAAATCTGTTCTACCTGACTAGCTACATGTCAAAGAATCAATGCCTGTCTCGAGAGATGAACATGAACTAGTGCGTGAAGAGCTGCGTGTTCAAGATTATTAAGATTGCTAAGTGATAATTCACAAAACACTGAACCCAGAGTTACAGTCTTGCTTCCTCCCTATATTCAGGTCATGGAAAAGGATTTTGTCCTTGACTTACAAGTTCAAATCTCTACTTCCATGTTCTGTACTTGTATCCAGCAGCATTTCACTCTTCTAACACATACATTTGTTCAATAGATATTTATATAATGCCTACCATAAGACAGGCACTATGTTAAGACACAATAGCACTGCGATTGCAGAACATTATCCCTGGCTTCAAGGAGCTTACAGACTAGTGGTAAGGAGTCAATTATAGTTCAGGGTGCTCTGATAGTGATAAAGGAAGGGAAGGCATTTCAGAAAGAGGGATTAGTATAGAGGAACTATCTGCATTTCAGTGTGATTCATGTATACTGAACCATATGATCCATATGAACAAAGGTGGTGGCAGGAGATAAAGCTGGAGAGCAGCCATGAACCTGATCATCAAGAGTTCTGAATATGAATCTAAAGATATCGTGAAGCCAAAGAAGAGCCTTCTTTGGAGTAAGAATTCATTGGAAGATGGCAGGGCTAGAAGGGAGAAAACCAGTTACAAGGTGATCATATAAAGAAATTGCAGGGGGTACTAATGTGGTAGAATGGCAATGGAAATAAATGGACAGATAAATAACAGGATTTGATTGATTGGATGGGAGGGCCAGACATTATAGGAAGAATCAAAAATAATAACCAGCTCAGTCGTTTAAATAAGTAAAGATGCTATTTACTGGGCTATGGCAGGAGAAGCAGGCTTAGAAGTACAGGTGCAGTGCAGGTTGAGGAGAGGATTAGAGGTACATGACGTAGAAGTAGAAATGTCCAGTAGGCATCAGGATGTTTTATTAACTAGGACCAGTTTTGTAGAAGGTGACAGATGTCAATCAAGCTAGCTTTTACAAAGAGCAGACTCTACTGTAAATGTATTGGGATGGGATGTAACTTTACCTCAGCAAATAGAGGATTCAGAGACCTAACGCCTTCAGGACACTGGACATTTCTCAGATTGCCCCTCTCTCTAAAATCTCTCATTTTTTAAAACTTTTTAAAAAATCATTATTATTGAGATATATTTCACATAGAATAAATTTCGTAATCTCTGACTTACAGACTGGCCGCCTCTACACATATGGTCTACAGGAGAGTACACACAGTTGCCTGCAACTCCCACACTTTGAACCATACAATTAGAGGTGACGTCTAAAATATTTAACAACAAATAAGAACTGATGGGGCCCTTACATGACACTGGTGCATTCAACCTGAGAACCACCCTGATTCCAGCCCTGGATCTCCAAGAGAGGTTGTCCTGACTCCCAGTCTCAAATCCAAACATCTCAGGACACAAATTTATGGTCCAAGCTTGGATCAAACACCCATCCCTGGAAACACTAGCTGTGGTACATGGAAAGGTCACATAATCACACAACTTCAACATATAGTTAAAAAAAGGATCGTCTTCAGATAATCCCTTAGACGCTTACTACAGACATCTAAGTCTGAGCTAAGGAGAGAGGTCAGCTTTGGGAGCGATCAGCATATGGATGGTAATGATACCATGGGAGAAGATGGAGAACATTCAGAGAAAATGTACATAGATGGACAAGAAGGCTAAAAGAAAAGAGCTTTAAGGTCTAACATTAATGACAATAAGGATAGAAAAAGGTGACTTGATGGAGACTGAAAAAGAATGACTAAAGGGATAGGAGGCAGACCAAAAGAATATGAGAATTTTCATAAGAGAATATGTTCTAGTGAAGCCACGAGAAGAAAGGGATTCAAGATGAGGTTCTGTGTAAAATGTTGCAGAGAAGTCAAACGTCTGTGAATGAGCAAGAAGAGATCTTCAGAAGCTAAAACAAGAGCAATTTCGATAGCACTGCAGGGACATGAGCAAGATTCTTGAGGGTGGAGGTGTGAGTGGAAAGTGAGAAAATGATGACAGCATGTTACTGTCACACCTCAGAGGAAACTGGAAGCTCCTCTAATGCACATAATAGTATTTTCGTGTGTGCAGATATACGACTAGTGAAATTTGCCACAGCTCTGTGATTGCTTTTATTTACAGTTTTTGACACTTTGAAACATAAATTCTGGTTCTGTACCATGTTTTATGCAAATAAGAACTTCCCAGGCTCATGCTGATCATGAATACAGATTTTTTTTTTCTACCAAGGTAATGTAAACTATGGAAAAGTATATAAGCACCATGTGTAGTAAAATCATAAAATGTCCATTAAAATAATCATACTTTATATTACTACAGTGTATTACAATTCTCTATGCATTTTTACTTTTATACCTCATTTCTTAAACTGTTTCTAAGTGGTCAAGAACTTTTCCTTCTAAGCAACCTAAATTAACCCAAATACCATGAGGCATTCCTCTGATAATCAACCCACTGACAAGATAAGATGCCTCAACACACGACAGCTATTGAGGGCTAAATAGATTTTGATATAAACTATTTATTCAGAGGAGGTTGATATTTTCTCAGGTAACAAACTTCTGTTTCTATGCAACAAGTCAAACAGACCAAAATAATGCTTTGGGGTTTTTAAAATTCAGAATTAAACTTCTCAAAATTGTTTATGGCCTGGTAATTTTAAACTTCATAACCCTTTCACTATCTCATGACTGCAGGATTAAATTTCCCCAACAATTTTCAGCTAAAATGATACACATATGGAATAAGCAGAAACCAAGTTGAAAAAATTAAAATGCTCCCCAGTACACCATGCAAAGTCCAGTTTACCCAAACTCAGAATATCTAAAACTCCTAATGTAAGCCTGAAAACATTCTGAGACTGGTAGACTAGAAGTTATGAATAACTGGAAACATGCCTTCTCAAAAGTCACACAAGGGGGCTTCCCTGGTGGCGCAGTGGTTGAGAATCTGCCTGCTAATGCAGGGGACACGGGTTTGAGCCCTGGTCTGTGAGGATCCCACATGCCGCGGAGCAACTAGGCCCGTGAGCCACAACTACGGAGCCTGCGCATCTGGAGCCTGTGCTCCGCAACAAGAGAGGCCGCGATAGTGAGAGGCCCGCGCACCGCGATGAAGAGTGGCCCCCGCTTGCCACACTAGAGAAAGCCCTCGCACAGAAACGAAGACCCAACACAGCAAAAATAAATTAATTAATTAATAAACTCCTACCCCCAACATCTTCTTTAAAAAAAAACAAAGTCACAGAAAATCCTATCGACTCAGTACAATTCATTTATCCTTTTAGTGCATGCCTAATAAGCAAATGCTCAGAGGCTCAGTTCTCTACTGCTTCAAAGTGATGATATCCACAGTAAGAGAAACTTCTGCCTAGATCAAGTTCTTTCAGTAGTAGCTAACTTTTCTGGACCACTAAGTTAACCCTAATGTAATAGCTTAGAGACCTTTTACTTGACACTAAAAAATGTCTTATATACAGTCTCATGTTAAGTAATAGCTGATTTAAATCCAGATTATTAAATATTCTGAGATCAATTTTGTCTGACGCATTAGATCTTAGAGAGAATTACATTCTCAACCTAGTTAAGTCACTTGTAAACAGGATTAATAGTGAATCACTAAGGCAACAGGGAAATAATTTCAATCACTGGGTGCAGAAGTTTAAGTATACACTCAACACAGGTAGGATTGGGCCTTGGGCATAAGTAAAACATTGGGCAGAATCAAATATTTTCCCTTTTGAGAAACAACAACAAAAAAAGGCAGTTGAACACAAAGGCTCTGAACACTTGCATATTTGGAGTTAATCGGATGTTGAGTCAAGGCCACATGATGCATTCAAGTAAACAGAGTCATTTTTGTTTTTTCTGAGTGGTATACACACTTCTGATCTCTGTAGATGTCCAATATTCCTCTGTTCTCCAGACTGTGTCCCAGAGGCATAAACGATTCAGAGAAATTAGTTTATTCATATCCAAGATAACGACCACTGTAGATTTGTTATCTTAGCAGTGATGACAATTGCATCTCAATTTATGTTAAGGCTAGTATCCCTGAGAACTTGCATAGTTTGCAGCAGAGAATTTCCATCTCTGCAGTTTTTTGGCATTGCTAATAATGTGAGTACTTAACACTTAACACATATCCACAGGGTTCTGAGCAATGCAGAAAAAAATATATTAAACCCTGTAGGGAAGAAATAATGAATAAGTTCAAGATTAGTTGAGATTTTCCTAGTGAACACACAGGTGTATACATAGGCAGCAGCCCTGAATCCCTACATTTAAAAAAATACTGGGCTATGGTGTGACCTTGTGGTTGGGGGTAGAGTGGGGGAAAAGAGAGAAGGAAAAAAGACAAGGAAAAGAGGTTCTCCCAGAGAGTAGCCTGGAGAAGCTCTACAAATATATAAATCAGGAGTGTGCACTGAGTTAACTGTCAGGATGATTCACAGAAGACCTGCATTTGCATCAGCTGAACCAGGTAAGCAAAGACATGGAGGCAGGGAAACTACAGAGAAGAGTAAGAAGTCTAAATGGACTGCTGAGGAAGGTGCATAAAGCAGCTTCTTAGTGGATGATAAGCAAATCACCACCAGATTTCAAAGATCCTAGAATGACTCTGACTCACAAGCAATGGGGAACCAATGGTATTTTCGAGCAGAGGATCGTAGCTCAGTTCTACCAAGGGAGTTGTGGATGGTAAAAGATAGTGGAAGGAGTAGGTCTGAAGGTCAAGAGAAGTTCACTTTAGGATATGCTAAATCACGGATGGTTTTTAAGGGAGATTTCACACCCTTAAAATACGCCTTTATGAAAAATATCCTGATCAAGAGCTTCTAAGGCTTTCAGCAATTTACTTCCACCCGGGGAAAATGTAAACTCTGGTTCTGATCTACTTGAAGCTTAGTTCTTCAGTCTGCTCAAGCAAAAATCAACTCAACTGAAAGGGGGAAAATATGGTAAATTGGCTACTTGGCTGAACTGACCAATCAATTAATTCTAAACAGTCAACCAAGCAGTACCATTCAATCTAGAGACATATCTCTTCAGGACTGTAAAAGAAGAGTCAAGACCTCTTCCTCCAAGGTTACTCTTCTAAAGGATGAAATAATGCTTTTATCAAACAATTAGATCTCTCAGCAAAATCAATTACTGATCATATCACAGATTCCTAGGAGAATCGCATCATAAAAAGTGGTTCTTTGTAAGTTGTCAAGGGCAAGGACACAGTGGTTTAAAATCTTTTTTGACAACCATAGTAGTCATTAATGCATGCTTTACAAAATGAAATGCTTTGATCTTTATATTTTCTAAGGAAATGAAAATCTATAGCAAAGAGATGATCTATTTTTTAGGATAAATGCATTCACTTAATGATTCAAGAAGAGATTCCAGTATTATTTTTCAAAAGGTTTGGTAGCATGAGTGATTCTTCTGTCTTATATTTCCCATTTCATATAGGCAAAAAGGTTTTAAAATAACACATTTCCAAATACAAAATTCTAAATGCCAGGTTGAGGAGGCATGGTTTTCTGTGATTTCAGAAAGGCTGCGGGCACTTGTGGGGTACATGAAACTCCAAATTCCTTAATTGGAAGAAAATATTCCTTTCCTATAAATATAAAAGCCAGTCTCTGATATGATCTTATGATCTTCCTTATTTTTTTAAAAAAATTTTAATTATTTAGGTATAACAGATTATCTCCCATTTTCTTTTGTCTAGGTAATTGAAAGTATAAGGCATGCTTTAACTAAGTGATTCCCAATAGAAGAAACGCCTTGTTCTGATGAAACTTGCTCTGGATTTGGTGTCAAATCCTACAGTTCCGAAGAGAAATTGCTCCCTTAATTAATGATTTCCATCTCAAAACTAGAAAATATTGGTAGTTTTTTTTTGTCACATCTAAGCTATTTAAGCTAACTTTAAGCTATTTAAATACTGATGCTTTAGAAAGGGAATGGAAAGCATTAGGTTTAACAATGTAGAAAGGGTTTCAAATCAAAATGTTTTGTTTTAGCCAATAGAAAACAAAATTTTTAAAAGGAATATTGATATATTTAAGCAACTCTTAGACTCCATTTTTCACCAAGCCCCCTATAAGCCCCAACACTCCCTATTATGTTATACTCAGCCACTTCACATATATTTTTATTTAGCGCCTATTTCTAAAGGCATTTTAGCTTTCTGAGCCTCTGAGGTTGCTCTCAATATTAAAGGTTAGAGCCAATTTAATCCACATGATCTGCTCTCTAAAAATTTATTTCACAAGGCTGATTATCTGAGTACTAAAAGAGAAGTACTACAAGAAAAGATTGAGCTGTCTTTTTAAGTTACTTTATTAGGAGCATTTTATGTGTGTGTGTGTGTGTGTGTGTGTGTGTGTGTGTGTGTGTACTGAGAACATACATTTTTCTTCCTTTGCCTCTTCATTGCTAACAGTTGTTTTGTCAGCCTGTAAAAGTGCAGACACAGTTTTCACTGCTTTTGTTTCTTGGTAAAGTTAACATATATATATGAGTTATTTCTTTAAGTAGGTATAGATTACTAGGATATCCAGTTTATGAATGCTTAGAACACAAAGTTATATAAAACCTTTAAAAATTAATTCCAAAAATTATCAAAACATAGACTAGTGGAATTAATCTTGAACCATCTGAGTCCGGAGAGAAAAGTTCCTTGAGAACAGAGGCCACTTCTATAGGTTCAATTTTGAATACTCCTTGCCTGGACCAAAGTTTTGTTCAGAGTGGGTAACCTTGTTACATGATGCAGTTTTGTCTCTTATTCATGAAACTGTGTGTTGCTTTATGAATAATTTTTGTGTGTAAACCACAGATTACAGAATTTCAAAGCCCAATGTTTAAGATAGTTCGTAAGACAGTTTCATTTTGAAGGCACACAAAACTCCTCTGGGTGAAATGAACTATTAGGAAATTATAACTTAATATCAACTTCTACCAATAAAACAATGTATGTTGCATTCCCACAGCAGAAGAGACCATCAAATAATTACCAGTATTTTCCAAATCTGACATCAAAGAATTATGAAAACTATTTCATACTGTATATTAAAGGAATAAAAATCTCCTGTCATCTTTAGCCATGTACATATTCATGTAAGAGTACTAATACTGCATCTCTTGCTTACCTTATTTCTTAACTATTTAGATTTAACAGAGCAAATAAAACATTTTCCATGAAAAAATATATATTATTATTTATGCATATAAGTAGAAATTTTTAGAGACAAACATGTACAGTGCCAAAATTTTTAAATCTTTATTTAATAAAAATCCTTCAATTTTCTTATCAGTCACATTAACTGATTTCTTACATTTCAAATAATATGATAAAATATATGAAAAGAATCTTATATTTAATATCTTAAGACTGATCACACATGGATTAGAAAATTGTCACAGTTATAAGGAAAACCTGGAGTAGACTCATCCATTCTATCAAGTAAGAGTCTCCTTAGTTGCTAAAGTATTGTTTGCCAAAAAATACTATATTGACACTGAAACAATTAAATTTCAAAAAAGTTGACCAAATTGCAGTTAAAGCACTTAGCGCGAAGAGCCACTAACTACTTATTTTCTTTGTTACAACATACAGAACAATGCAGGAATACACAGAGCAGTTGTGCTGGAGATGCACCCATTGTCTCTGTAATTGAAGTTCCAGGAAGAGCACTGTCAGGAGCGTATTTGTGACACAATCCTACTGGTCCACAGACTTAGCTAAAAGGTGTCTTCTCTCTCTACAGCCACCTTTCCAGCTCTGCATAGCAAGTACTTTTTTTTTTTTTTTTTTTTTTGCGATACGCGGGCCTCTCATTGTTGTGGCCTCTCCCATTGTGGAGCACAGGCTCCAGACACGCAGGCTCAGCGGCCATGGCTCACGGGCCTAGCCGCTCCGCGGCATGTGGGATCTTCCCGGACCAGGGCACGAACCCGTGTCCCCTGCAAAGGCAGGCGGACTCTCAACCACTGCACCACCAGGGAAGCCCTATTTATTCACTCTAAATCTTCCCCAGAAAAGGAGCAGAAGTAAAGTCGTTGAGGGTTTCCATTTTTAATTTGGGGAGTTTTTGTTTACATGGCTAATTAAATTTCTAGCCCCTTTCTTAAATTTTTTTTTATTGAAGTATAGTTGATTTACAATTTTGTGCCAATCTCTGCTGTACAAGCAAAGTGACTCAGTTATACACATATAGACATTCTTTCTTTTATATATATTCTTTTCCATTATGGTTTATCACCCTGTGCTATGCAGTAGGACCTTGTTGTCTAGCCCTTCATTTAAAGTACCCCAAACGCTGTTGTACAATTGTTGTTTATTGTCATAGAATTTTGTTTTTAAAAAAGCCAGGTATTCACAGTCTATTTTACTCAGCAAAGAATCTGGATTACCAAGGAATGGAGAGGCTTGCAAAGTGTTTTACTAGTGAGAAGAGCATAACTCATGCTTTTCTGATTGTCATCCAGCAAGCTGTCAACTAAACAGTACAGATTTTCAACATGAATAGTTTTAACCAGGAGCTTAAAACTCAGCAATTAGCTCTCTCTGGTGGGATTTTGTTTGTTAACTTTCAGGGTGCAACCTCTGGTAATTTACTAACTTTTACGTTACATTTATGTTTGCAAATCACTCATTTGCTCTAATAAATCTTGCATGTGAGGAATGTAAGTGCACAAGTACTTCAGGCAGCTTTCGGATTTCTCCTGCCTTATGTTTTACTCGATCGAGCAACTTGGCTGACATTCTATATTCCTAAAATACGAAGATGTACAGAGATCATGCAGGCAGCTAAGACAGGTGCTCACACCCTCTAAAGCCCTGGGATGTCTCAGGGAGGAACTGATTCAAACCAAGAAGCCTCATATCCTTTAAGCCCTCTAAAGTCATAGGGTGACATTTCTCATAGTGTCAGGAGACCTTAGAACGTGCTGAATTAGCAGTACAACTTAATGAGGATTAGGCTAATTTGACAGAAGATGTAGGACACCTTTTCCATATCTCCTCACTTTAGTTTCAATCTGATATCCAGTAGCTAAAGGTGAAAGAATGAGTGACCTTTACCAGCAACCTTGAGTCTCCAAGTTGACAAAGCAGAATTGCTCTTCTTCAGATGTCAGAGTAACCACAATGCACGATGTTGATAGGGGTCAAATTGCCCAAGATATATATTTTCATTCACCTCCTTAGAGATTGAACCTGACAAAACTGTAATAGCTTATTGAATTCCAAATGACAATGACATACTGGGTATTTTCAAGCACTTTTATTTTTCTTACTTCCTGACTGGTTAGAAAAGAAAGCTATTATCCCACAAAATAATAATCCTACAACGATTCAAAACAATTTTTTCACAGCATGTAATTTTATAATACAGTTGCGAGCCTCCCTGTATGTTGTATATACATAGAATATTAAAGCCAACTAATGCATAAAGTTTATGGTTGCTTTTCCCACAAGTTTAACTTGATCTATCTGGAGTTCCTTCTATATAAACAAGCATCATGAATCTATTGATAGATCAAGGGCCAGCAAACTTTTTCTGTAAAAGGACCAGAGAGTAGATAGTTTGAGTTTTGCAGGCTGTAAGACCTCTGTTGTAACTACTTAATTCTGGTCTTACAGTGTGAAAGCAGCCATAGACATTATATAAACAAATAAGTGTGGCTTTGTTCCAATACAACTTCATTTATGGACACTAAAATTTGATTTTATATAACATTCATGTGTCATGAAACATTCTTTGGATTTTTTTCAACCATTTAAAAACATGAAAACCATTCTTAGCTCATAGGCCATATAAAAAGATGGGGTGGGCTTCCCTGGTGGCGCAGTGGTTGAGAGTCCGCCTGCCGATGCAGGGGACACGGGTTCGTGCCCTGGTCCAGGAAGATCCCACATGCCGCGGAGTGGCTAGGCCTGTGCGCCATGGCTGCTGAGCCTGCGCGTCCGGAGCCTGTGCTCCACAACGGGAGAGGCCACAGCAGTGAGAGGCCCGGGTACCGCAAAAAAAAAAAAAAGAGGGGGTGAGCCTGGTTAGGTCCAAGGGTGTGGTCTAGATATCAAGTTTTAAAAAGATATTCGGAACCTTAATCTTGTTTCAAATTCTCCAAGCTTTAGATAACACTTAATGATACTGACATTTATAAAATGTCAGAATGCTGAGTATTTATAAAATTTGTTAACCTACTGACACATAGGACCTTGAAAAATACAAGGTGTGTCTCAACTTTAATGTGCATATGAATTACCTGGAGAACTTATTAAAATGCAGATTTTGATCCAGTAAGTCTGGGGTGGGACCCAGATCCTACATTTCTAACAAGTGATGGCCATGCTTTTGATTCATGATCCACACTTTGAGTGGCAAGGCTTAGAAAATATACAATTAAAATTGAACCAAATTGTCTAAGGTAAGGCAATTAAATCAAATAATAGGTATTTATTGAAGATCTACTTGTCCACTTCTGTACTAGATGCCAAGGAAGATTCAGAAAAGTACAGAGAATATAATCCTTTCCCACAGGGAGCTTACAATCAATATAAACACATGAAACAAGAATAAATAAAAAGAGCTAAATTTAGGAGACTTTAAGTGACAAGGCAGTTCAGAGAAACAATGATAAATGAAATCCAATAGAGTACAAGAGAATAGATAAGCCTTCACCTGAACCACAAAGAATGAACAGCAAAAGAGAAAGGGAAAGCTTAGGACACCATCAGCAAAGATATGAAAGTAGAAATGCAGTGGTGGCTTTATCATGTCTGACAAAGAAGTATAGTTGTGGGAAGCCATCTGGTTGGAAGGGGTGACAACTGAAGTTATTACCTAGGTTATATGTTTATTCTGGGTGGCTTGGGGAACTGTTAGTGGAAACGGAGTGGAGGTTTGCCAAACCAAGGTATCTCTTGGTGCCACTCTGTACCTCATAACAAATCTTCTAAAGGTTTGGCTTCTTTCAAAGAGTGCTCCTTTAGGAACACAATGAGTTATCCTTTGAAGTTATAGCTTCAGCAGTGTACTGTGGGAAATGGCATAGTTCAATTTTTCAGTGCTAAGTATATTTACCAGGGCTGCCTTTCCTAATAAGAAGGGATTTAAGTATTACTTTCTGTCACTTAAGCAAGTTTTTACCTGAAATCCCACTTTTAGAAACTATTTTAAATTAAGACCACAATTCTCAAACTTGGACTACGTGGCAATGTGCAGAGAGTATGGAAACTCGTGGGGAAAAAATGGTGAATCTTCTGGAGGGCCAATTTCAGTGATTTAGTGAAGATAAAAATTAAACAATTTAACTGTAATCCAAAAATATTTTACTATAATAATAGTATTATATCATTTTTATAGTAAACAAACATGGACATACTCTAAAAGAGAATGAAAAATCCACATGATTTCTTTTTTAAATGATAAATCAAATTATTTCAAAGAAATATGGAGGTTGACCCTAGAGCTTTGGGCTCTACTTGGAGAGGCTATGAGGGTATAAGTTCACTTTCCTCAAACTTAAGTAGTTCTTTGGTGAAAATGTTTGAAAAGATTAGATGGATGTCCACCTCTGAGTACTATACAGCAGTTAAAGATGAGGCACTAGAATACACATAACAATTTGGCTGAATCTTAACAAACATCCCATAAGTGAAAAAGGCATGAAGTATAGTATACCTTTTACACAAATTAAAATACTTGCAAATAAAACAAAAATACATATTATACAAAAATACAAAAAGAAAGATACACATTAAATACATTAGAGTGGTTACCACTGGTGTATGGGAAATGGAAATAGAAAAAGATGAAACAAATAAGTAAATGAGAGAGACCTTGCATGTGTAATGAATTCAGTATTATAATTAAATCAAACCTCTGCACTCAAGGTTCGGAAGGACTAATGGGTTAATAAGGCATGGCCAACCATAAAGCCTTTCTTTTTAAATGAAGATATATTTGGATATCTGACATTAAATCTTTGTTAACAGCTAAGTAAGAATTATTTATCAAAGCAAGATAATAACTGGGGAAAAAACAGAGATAAGAAAGAGGAAAAGAGAAAGAAGGCAACAAAATAACTAGAATTTATTCCATACTTGATATTTCTCAGGCATTTGGGCCAAGTCTTTCATGTGTATGAGCTGAAGTAAATACTATTATTATCCCCAGTTGACAGATGGGGAAACTGAGGCTTAGAGAGGACAAGAAAGACACTTGGCAATACCACCCAGTTTGTAAGAGGCAGATAGTTTTCAGACTTCGATCTATCTGACCCTTGATCCAAACTCCTAACCATTACTACATACTGCTTAGCACAAACAGAGGGTAGCTTGAGGTCAGGATTCACTAGGGTGGAGCTACTGACCTAGTGTAGGGAAAGGCTTGCTAAAAAAGGAGGGGAGGGAAGGGAGGTGGGGGAGATGTGGGAAGGCATTGAAGAAAATTACACCTTTCACAACATAGTCCTTACCCAGTCTTTATGACTGTTTTTCAAGTTCAGCTATAATTTATCTGCAGCTCCTTATGAACAACTAAACATCATTATTCTTCCTTCTGCCATTTAATTGAGAAAATAGGATTTGTTTTTATTGTTTTCATAGGGACATTTTTAGAGAATGTTCTTGAGCCTAACACTAGAAATTCCACATGACTGGCCTATAGTTTTGTTTTTCAAGGCTTCCTTAAGAAACCTTGAAAAATAGCTTAGTATCTATACTGTAGTTCCTTACAATTTTTAAAAAAGGAAAATTATAACTATTTGTTAAGATGTGGTAAGGATCAAAAGTTAGTGTATGTATGGTGCCTTGACAAAGAGAAGCTCCGTGTAAGTGTTAGCAGTCATTGCCGAGAGCTCCCACAGCATTTTCTTCTCTCCCACCGTTTATGGCAACCTCAACCCTTGACTTGGAATTTTAGTTCCTTAATCATGATGATGATCATTTAAATAGTTATACCTAAAAGACCACTAAGAAGTCTCTCTTCAGTTTTTTGAGAGAATTAATAGTGTTTTCAATGCTTTTATGTAGCTTTAGTCACAAGGCAAGGGAATGCAATTCAGCAGAGCACTTAACTGGTAAGTGAGGCATGAGCTCCATTGTAAAACTCAGTTTGTGGGTTTTTGCTTTGTTTATCTATGTCAAACCATATAACCTGGGCCTTATAAAGAATCTTTTATTGAAATCTCTCCAGCATGCTCATCAAAGAATTTTGCGTGTATGTGGGCGGGGGTGGGGGGTGGGGGTGGGGTACCTTTTTTTTTTTTTTTTTTTTGCGGTACGCGGGCCTCTCACTGTTGTGGCCTCTCCCGTTGCGGAGCACAGGCTCCGGACGCGCAGGCTCAGCGGCCATGGCTCACGGGCCCAGCCGCTCCGCGGCATGTGGGATCTTCCTGGACGGGGGCACAAACCCGTATCCCCTGCATCGGCAGGCAGACTCTCAACCACTGCGCCACCAGGGAAGCCCTGTTTTTGTTTTCAACTAACACCGTTTGATGCGCAAAATGCTATGTGTGTTTTTGTATCAATACTTCTTTTTTTTTTTTTTTGGTCCCACCACATAGCACACGGGATCTTAGTTCCCAGACCAGGGATCGAACCTGCGTCCCATGCAGTGGAAGCGTGGAGTCTTAACCCCTGGACTGCCAGGGGCTGCCAGGGAAGTCCCGAGTGTTTTTGCATTTCTTCAGAAAAAAAGAAAAAAATTGAATTGCCTAGAATAAATGATATAGAACTACTAAAGATTCAAAAACTGCTAGAAACATTTATTTTAGAAAGTCTAACTTTCTAAACTTGAAGAAGAACTATCTCCAGTAATGAACAAAAAAAATGGTAGCAAAATGCTTTTTTTTAAATTGTTTAAAATCTTTAACACAAATTCTATAAAAGCATATTTATTGATATTTCTATGCTAGAAAGAAATACAATGAACATTTTAAATTCTTTAATTGATGATAATATTTTAATCATAGTGTGTCTATTAGTTAAGGAAAAACAGACTTATTAAAAACATGGATTAAAGGCCAGCATATACTTGAAACAAAAAAAAAGTTATATTTTTTAATAACGCTTATGACCAAAGACAATTCTTTATGGATTGAATTGCATAGGATATTAACATTCAGCATTTCAGAGGGGAAAAAAAAGGCAAGTAGATTTTGAAATGACATTTCTGAAGCATGTGTTACTTCTGTCAAATGTGAAGTGAACATGGCTAATCATAATTAAAGTTTCACATTTGGCTAATCTGAGAACATCATTCTGAAACAACAAATCAGTTTATCTGTCTATCTCCTGTTTCCCCAACATTTTGTACTTCTCAACATCACAAGTGCTCCAAGTTAAGCAGAATAGTAAGCTACTGACACTGACTGACATTTATGCATTAAACATCAACACATAAAATAATTCTCCCATTATTTCTTTAGTGATTCAACCTTTCATGTCAATTTGCTTTCCTTAATTGCTTTTTTGTTTAGTTTCCAGGATTTTTCAAAGCCATTCATAGTATGAAGCAATGTTTGAAGATGTTTGTCATCTTGAACAGCTCCTTTTTTCACTTGTTTAACACTTAGAAGCAGAAAGAAATTTCAACATAGTAACTAAACACTGTGGTTTTAATAGATTTAATTAAAAAGGATATTGCTTGGGGGCTTAACCATTCAGTCATCCATTCATCCATCCATCCATTCAACAAAATGTTTTGAACACTTAACTATGACAAAATAATAAGACAATAAAACATGATTCCTACCCTTTAAAAATGCCAAATCTAGTAAAAAAAATATGTGAACAATAATTACAATGAAATCTGAGAAGTATTGTTACAGATTTGTACATAGCACAGGAAATAGGAATGAAAATTCCACCAATGTTGACAGGAATTGTTAAGCGGTTTTTAGATGTCGTAACTCAACCTGTGTATGTACTTCCCCACCCCACATACCTGATATAAAAGTATATCACCCCAGCCCTGACATAAAGATTCTGTGTTTTTCAGCCCATCACTTAAGATTCAACTCTGACTTTGGAAAAATGAGATTCTAGAAGAGAAGATTAAAAAGACAATTGTAGCACTTCACAAAGAGCTCTCCCAAGGAGAATATTGAAATTGACTGTTCCATTTACCTTTCTGACAGTCCAAAACTAATCTGAAGATAAAGAGAACAGCCCCTACCTTCAAGAACCTCACAGTTTATTTAGCTAGAGATTCCTACAACTAATCATAATATAATTATGAATGCAAAAGAAATATAAAAGCACAGGGAAGAAACATAATACTTTTTCAGGATGAAAAGGCAAATGTGAGTAATCTGGTAAAGCCAAAATACAGATTACATCATGAGGAAAAATGTGAGATGAACCTGGAAAAGCAGAATGCAGCCAGATATAGGATCTTGCATACCAGGGTAGGAGATTTCCACTTTACACCATAGTCATCTAGGAGCAATCAAATATTTTTAATTACTGGAGTGATGTCATGGTATGCTTTCAAAAGATAATTTAGGTAGAAAGGTAGAAGGTAAATTGAGGAATTAAGAGCTCAGTGTACAAAAGTACAATAAGGAAGCTCTTGTGATGAGGAACTGAATTAGATCAATGACAGGGAGAATGGAGGAGTGAAGCATTTGAAAAACTTTCCTAAAGGGGTGAGGGTGTCTAGTAGAGTTTAAAGAGATTGAGGCATCTTTCAAAATCAGGAATGGGGGTAACTCAGGTAGACCAGAAGTCTCTACAGAAGAGCATTCTCACTTCCCCATGGAGCAGGACTAATTCTGGGCAAAGCAGAAATGATGGAAATCTGGTCTACAGAAATGGCCAGTTCTTCATGGTTTTGAAGAAGCATAGAAAAAATGATGATAGTACCAACCACTTTTCCAAATACTTAGGATGTCCTGGATACTATGCTAACTGCCTCGTGTACATAACTCATAAAATCCTTACAACAATGAAGAAGAAACGATTCCCCCCATTTTACAGTAAGGAAACCTATGAACAGATAAGGAAACCTATGCACAGATAAATTAATGACCTGCTAAAATTCCATGGCTAGCACACAGCAGAGCTGAATTTGAAAACCAAGATTTGTCTAACTCTAAAGCAGGGGTTGGGCCCATGGTCCAAATCTGGCCTACCACCTGTTTTTGTAAACAAAGATTTATAGGAACGCAACCATGCCCATTCATTTACATATTGTCTATGTATGCTTTCACACTACCTCAGCAGAGTTGAATACTCGCAACACAAACCATATGGCCCAAAATCTTAAAATATTTACCATCTGGCACTTTACAGAAAAAGTTTGCCCACCTCTGCTCTAAAGCCTTCACTCATAACCATTAAACAAATATGTATTGAGTGTCTGTTATGTTCCAGGCATTTTGCCAGGCACTATTCCTAGCCACTCAGGCAAGTTATAAAAGTAACAACAATAAGAATGCTCTTGACTCCAAACACTTGACACGTCAATAAGTTGCTCATCTTGATACTCCTCATCTTTAAGGGTACTGTAGGCAGACCAGGCCATAAATAGAAGAGAGAGCAATGGTTTCACTATTGTTGTTTCCATACTTGATCCAAAATATAAAAGCCCTTGAGATTTGTGAGAAATACCACCTTATGAGATCCTCAAATTGTCAAATACGGCTAAAGCAAAAATTAAACTGCATCAAGTATAAGTGAACATTTTAAATTATACCTGCAGATCAATAATCATTCTATAAATATAAGGTTACCAATGAATTCTGTAAGTAAAATAAAATTAACAAATTATATTCTGTTTAATAGGATATTAAAGTGGGACTTCAATTTCAATAGAAATACCAGCACTTAGCAAAGTGAATGTGAGTAGACTCTGTGAAGTGGAATTTACAAGGAAATGTTCAGAGTCTGTTTCCCAACTCATGTGCCCCTTACTCATGAGCCCTTCATGCACTCCAGGAAAAGAAACAAGAGAGAGAAGTGGAGGAGAGGGGCATTGGTGAGGGAGAATTCTTTGGAGATGACTGTGTTGTGAGCCCCACCCTCTTCCCTCATCATAGGAGTTGCCACTAGAAAGCATCTAAAGGGAGGTTCTAAAAATGACTTGAGGGAAAGAGTCAAGTCTAAACACTGACCAACCCCAGAGACCACAAAAATAATAACTTAAGTAACAAGTACAAGTTCAGTACAAGTAAAAAATTCATGCCCTCTGTTCTATTGCTATGTAACAAGTTACCCTGAACTTAGTGACTTAACACAACAGTGACTTTATTAAGCTCAGGGATTCTGTCAGTCAGGAAGTCACAGAGCCCAGTAAGGACACTTATTTCTGCTCCATGTTATCTGAACCCTCAGCTTGGAAGATTCTAATGACTGGGGGTGTTTCAAATATCACTTCTGCTACACCCTCTTGACCAAGACAGTCACAAACCTACCAAGATCCTAAGGTACTGCACTGAATCTGTAGATTGCTTTTGCCACTCTTAGTATAGTTCTGGAAGTCCTAGCCACAGCAATCAGAGAAGAAAAAGAAATAAAAGGAATACAAATTGGAAAGGAAGAAGTAAAACTATCACTGCTTGCAGATGACATGATACTATACATAGAAAATCCAAAAGATGTCACCAGACAACTACTAGAACTAATCAATGAATTTGGTACGGTTGCATGATATAAAATTAATGCACAGAAATCTCTGGCATTCCTATACACCAACAATGAAAAATCAGAAAGAGAAATTAAGGACACAATCACATTTACCATGACAACAAAAAGAAGAAAATACCTAGGAATAAACCTACCTAGGGAGACAAAAGACCTGTATGCAGAAAACTATAAGACACTGATGAAAGAAATCAAAGATGACATAAACAGATGGAGAAATATACCATCTTCTTGGATTGGAAGAATCAATCAACTAAAAATAAAACTACCATATGACCCAGCAACCCCACTCCTGGGCATATACCCTGAGAAAACCATAATTCAGAAAGAGACATGTACCACAATGTTCACTGCAGCACTATTTACAATAGCCAGGACATGGAAGCAACCTAAGTGTCCATCGACAGATGAAGGCATAAAGAAGATGTGGCACATATATACAATGGAATATTAGCCATAAAGAGAAATGAAATTGAGTTATTTGTAGTGTGGTGGATGGACCTAGAGTCTGTCCTACAAAGTGAAGTAAGTCAGAAAGAGAAAAACAAATACTGTATGCTAATGCATCTATGTGGAATCTAAAAAACAAAAAAAAAAAGGTACTGATGAACCTAGTTGCAGGGCAGGAATAAAGACATAGACATAGAAAATGGACTTGAGGACACAGGATGGGAAGGGGAAGCTGGGGCAAAGTGCGAGTAGCATTGACATATATACCCCACCACATGTAAAACAGTTAGCTAGTGGGAAACAGGAGCATAGCACAGGGAGATCAGCTCCATGCTTTGTGACCACCTAGAGGGGTGGGATAGGGAGGATGGGCGGGAGGCTCAAGAGGCAGAGGATATGGGGACACAGGTATGCATATGGCTGTTTCACTTTGGTGTACAACAGAAACTAACACAGTATTGTGATGCAATTATACTCCAAAAAAGATCTATTAAAAAAAAAAAAAGATCCTAACGAATTATATATGCACCCTACCTCAGAATGGGAAGAGCAGCAAAGAATTTGTGGCCACATTTTAAAACTGATACACCCTCGTTTTCTCTCCTCTCTCTCCATGCACCTAAGCCAGAGGGGTCTTAAACTTTATTTACTCAGCTGGGAAAAGAGAGAGAAGGGCTGCCTTCTTCTCCTATTGGAGATGACCTGCTCATGTGGGTCTGGCTCACGAGTGTAAAAGGTGTGACTTTAAACAAGTTCAAAGTTTTGATTATTATCAAGGGCAGGACGTTCTAATTTCTGACATGAGTGCAACTTAAAGAGATGGTAAAACTTGTCTATTACCCTAGATAGACAAGAAAAGCCAGGGAACATCACCAAGTTTTCATCCAGAAATAAAATTTAAAGGGGGGCTTCCCTGGTGGCGCAGTAGCTGAGAGTCTGCCTGCCAATGCAGGGGACACGGGTTCAAGCCCTGGTCTGGGAAGATCCCACATGCCGCAGAGCAACTAGGCCCATGAGCCACAACTACTGAGCCTGCGCATCTGGAGCCTGTGCTCTGCAACAAGAGAGGCCGCGATAGTGAGAGGCCCTCTCACCGCGATGAAGAGTGTCCCCCACTTGCCGCAACTAGAGAAAGCCCTCGCACAGAAATGAAGACCCAACACAGCCAAAAATAAATATTAAAAAAAAAAAGTTAAAGGGGCAGTGAGAGATTAAAAAAAAAATAAAGTCATGCTTTGATCATATGCACAGTTAGGCTTTTTATCAAATTGGTTATATACATCATTACTATGGTAATATTAACTATAAGCTCACATGAAACTACAAAAATGGAGTTGTAGTGATATATTATGATGACAATTGTTGTTTAGTACATGGAGTTTATAAATGAAGAAGACCATACTGAAATTCATCTGCTTTTGTAGCAAGATGAAGTCAGGAGATCAAAGTTCAGCAAGGCGCTCTGACCCTGTGGTGAATCACTGGCACCAATATTGGTAGAGAAGCGGTGAAGCAAGTGATATAGAAGTTAAAAGAGACCTCTGAGAGGCAGAATGTGAAGAACCAGCCAAGGGTGCAACAGTAGAAGAAAAGAACATGATGATTGGCAACCTTTTTCTCCCTGTATGTGTCTCTATGACCCACTGGAGGTTTTGAATGGAAGAGTGACATGAACTGATTTATGTTTTAGAATTATTATACTGGGTGCTGTGTGGAGAAGTGTGTGTGTGTGTGTGTGTGTGTGTGTGTGTGTGTTGGGGGACGTGGATGACAAGTTGTAGAGGTAAGCAGAGATGAAAAATGTTAACAAGCTATGAGAATGGTTCAGGTGAAAGATTATGGTAGTTGGGACTAGGGTGGTAGCAATGGGCATAGTGAAAAGTGATAACAATGAAAATGTGAAGTAGTCAAAATGTGGATATATGTTGAAGAGAAAGCTAAAGGATATGCTGATTGATTAGATGAATGGGTGATGTTTGTGACATTCTTTCAGAAAAAATCCTGTGTGGGATGAGCAACAGGTATTAATCTTCAATGGGTGAGATAAGTCTAACTAAGCATTAGTAAATGTAAAAATTCTTAGGTAGACCAGTTTAGTTAATAATAATATTCATAGCAATGAATACTTTAATAGTAATTTTACAGGTTAGAGAGCATCATTCCATAAATCCTTTCAGTTGGTCTCTGAAATAACTATGACTATGCTCATTAAGTTGATGCCAAATAAATAAATTTTAATCTTTGACAGAGAACACAGAAGCAGAGAAGGAATTAGAAAGTTTTGCTTTCTCTCTGCCCTCTCTTGACATATTATTTTCTCTGAGTTTGAATCTATCTCTTTGTTTTTAGCTTGCTGCAAACATAGCTTTCAGGACTTTTGTAGTCATTAGCATTTCTCACAAGGTCTTTCTGGACTTTAGCCTTCCTGACCCTGTTCTTTAGATATGTGCCACTCTTTTGTGTTTGTCCTTGGCATGTGCCCCGTTTATACATGATCTTTTTGTGTCTGAGCTCAAAGAGCTCTCTATACAGACACATTGATCTCTTTTAATGTTTCCTCAACTTCCTTCCTGAGATCGTCTATGATTGTACAGTCAAAAAACCTTGTTTCAGAACCCTTCATTTCTATTTATTGTATCTTCCCATAAACACCTTCCAACATTTTCTTCAGGTTTTTGGAAAATGCTTTCTTAAAGTTGTATTTTTTAGACTTGTTTATTCGTCATTGAATTAAGTAAAATATTGTTAACTCGTCTCAGAATTACAGTTCTATAAGAAGACAAGAGGACCTTTATTAATTATACAAATATTCTTTTTTTAGTTTTTTTATTGAAATATATTTGATTTACAATGTCTCAGGTGTACAGCAAAGTGATTCAGTTACACATATATATATATATTTTTTTCAGATTCTTTTCCATTATAGGTTATTACTAGATATTGAATATAGTTCCATGTGCTATACAGTAAGTCCTTGTTGTTTATCTATTTTATATTTACTAGTGTGTATCTGTTACTTCCAAATTCCTAATTTATCCTTCCCCTCCTTCCCCCTGAACCATAAGTTTGTCTTCTATGTCTGTGAGTATATTTCTATTATTATACAAATATTTCTTTTATTTGCTATTTTACTTTGTTATGGTTACTAACGGGAGATTGATTATGTCTGCTACAAAGGTCTAAAACTGGATTTTAGTGAAAACTGGTCAACCACTGTCAGATTCCTATTTTGCTACTAGTATTGACATAAGAATGACAATACACACACACACACACACACAGTTAAAAGCAAAGACCTTAGAGAAAAATGACGGATTTTTCGAAAAGACAACATTACTAATCAGGATAACATTTAAATATATATAATATTTCTTCTCCCAGGTTTTCTTTCTATGTAACAAGGTTTGGGGTTTTGTTTTTTAATATAAACCATATTGAAATGAGTGTTCTGTCACCAGCAGAGTATTAACAAGGGCATCTGTCCTTAGATTTCAATCTCATTTCAACTAAAGTCAACTTTCACTAAACTGATGCAATACTCAATTTTTAAAGTTTTCTTATCATCAGTTTCATACCCCAAAACTCCAGGAAATCCTGTGGCCAGTGTTGATGATGTGCTCCAAAGTTACATTAAAGACTTCCATTTCCTTTACCTTGTACTTAAACCACTTAAAACAACATCATTACTAGGTGATGTGTTGCCAGTTTTTACCTCTTATATTCGGGATTCTTTTCTCTTCTTTTTATTTATTATTTTTATTTTCTGGCTGCACAGACCAGCTTGCAGGATCTTAATTCCCTGACCAGGAATCGAACGCAAGCCCTCGGCAGTGAAAGCACAGAGTACTAACCACTGGACCGCAAGGGAATTCCCCTCTATTCTTTTAATTTTTATTTTTTTAATTTTTTTAACATCTTTATTGGAGTGTAATTGCTTTACAATGGTGTGTTAGATTCTAATTTACAACAAAGTGAATGAGCTATACATACACATATATCCCCATATCTCCTCCCTCTTGCGTCTCCCTCCCACCCTCCCCATCCCACCGCTCTAGGTGGTCACAAAGCACCGAGCTGATCTGCCTGTGCTATGCGGCTGCTTCCCACTAGCTATCTATTTTACATTTGGTAGTATATATAAGTCCACGCCACTCTCTCACTTAGTCCCAGCTTACCCTTCCCCCTCCCCATGTTCTCAAGTCCATTCTCTACATCTGCGTCTTTATTCCTGGCCTGCCCCTATGTTCATGAGAACCATTTATTTCTTTTAGATTCCATATATATGTGTTAGCATACGGTATTTATTTTTCTCTTTCTGACTTACTTCACTCTGTAAGACAAATTCTAGGTCCATCCACCTCACTACAAATAATTCAATTTCCTTTCTTTTTATGGCTGAGTAATATTCCATTGTATATATGTGCCACATCTTCTTTATCCATTTATCTGTCGATGGACACTTAGGTTGCTTCTATGTGCTGGCTATTGTAAATAGTGCTGCAATGAACACTGTGGTACATGACACTTTTTTTTTTTTTTAACGTCTTTATTGGAGTATAATTGCTTTACAATGGTATGTTAGTTTCAGCTTCACAACAAAATGAATCAGTTATATATATACATATATTCCCATATCTCTTCCCGCTTGCGTCTCCCTCCCTCCCACCCTCCCTATCCCACCCCTCCAGGCGGTCACAAAGCACCGAGCTGATCTCCCTGTGCTATGCGGCTGCTTCCCACTAGCTAACTACCTTACTTTTGATAGTGTATATATGTCCATGCCTCTTTATCGCTTTGTCACCGTTTACCCTTCCCCCTCCCCATAGCCTCAAGTCCATTCTCTAGTAAGTCTGTGTCTTTATTCCTGTTTCACCCCTAGGTTTTTCATGACATTTTTTTTTTAAATTCCATATATATGTGTTAGCATACGGTATTTGTCTCTCTCTTTCTGACTTACTTCACTCTGTATGACAGACTCTAGGTCTATCCACCTCATTACAAATAGCTCGATTTCGTCTCTTTTTATGGCTGAGTAATATTCCACTGTATATATGTGCCACATCTTCTTTATCCATTCATCCGATGATGGACACTTAGGTTGTTTCCATCTCTGGGCTATTGTAAATAGAGCTACAATGAACATTTTGGTACATGACTCTTTTTGAATTATGGTTTTCTCAGGGTATATGCCCAGTAGTGGGATTGCTGCATCATATGGTAGTTCTATTTTTAGCTTTTTTAAGGAACATCCATACTGTTCTCCATACTGGCTGTATCAATTTACATTCTCACCAACAGTGTAGGAGGGTTCCCTTTTCTCCACACCCTCTCCAGCATTTATTGCTTGTAGACATTTTGATGATGGCCATTCTGACTGGTGTGAGGTGATGCCTCATTGTAGTTTTGATTTGCATTTCTCTAATGATTAGTGATGTTGAGCATCCTGTCATATGTTTGTTGGCAATCTGTATATTTTCTTTGGAGAAGTGTATATTTAGGTTTTCTAGCAATTTTTGGTTTGGGTTGTTTGGTTTATTGATATTGAGCTGCATGAGCTGCTTGTATAGTTTGGAGAATAATCCTTTGTCAGTTGCTTCATTTGCAAATATTTTCTCCCATTCTGAGGGTTGTCTTTTAGTCTTGTTTATGGATTTCTTTGTGGTGCAAAAGGTTTTAAGTTTCATTAGGTCCCATTTGTTTTTGTTTTTATTTCCATTACTCTAGGAGGTGGGTCAAAAAGGATCTTGCTGTGCTTTATGTCATGGAGTGTTCTGCCTATGTTTTCCTCTAAGAGTTTTATAGTGTCTGGCCTTACATTTAGGTCTTTAAGCCATTCTGAGTTTAATTTTGCGTATGGTGTTAGGGAGTGTTTTACTTTCATTCTTTTACATATAGCGGTCCAGTTTTCCCAGCACCACTTACTGAAGAGGCTGTCTTTTCTCCATTGTATATTCTTGCCTACTTTATCAACAATAAGGTGACTATATGTGTGTGAGTTTGTCTCTGGGCTTTCTATCCTATTTCATTGACCTATATTACTGTTTTTGTGCCAGTACCAGACTGTCTTGATTACTGTAGCTCTGTAGCATAGTCTGAAGTCAGGGAGCCTGATTCCTCCAGCTCTGTTTTTCTTTCTCAAGATTGCTTTGGCTATTCGGGGTCTTCTGTACATCCATACAAATTGTGAAACTTTTTTGTTCTAGTTCTGTGAAAACTGGCAGTGGTGGTTTGATAGGGATTGCACTGAATCTGTGGATTGCTTTGGGTAGCATGGTCATTTTCACAACGTTGATTCTTCCAGTTCAAGAACATGGTATACCTCTCCATCTGTTTTTGTCATCTTTAATTTCTTTCATCAGTGTCTTATAGTTTTCTGCATACAGGTCTTTTGTCTCCTTAGGTAGGTTTATTCCTAGGTGTTTTATTCTTTTTGTTGCAGTCATAAATGGAAGTGTTTCCTTAAGTTCTCTTTCACATTTTTCATCATTAGTGTATAGGAATGCAAGAGGTTTCTGTGCATTAATTTTGTATCCTGCTACTTTACCAAATTCACTGATTAGCTCTAGAAGTTTTCTGGTAGAGTCTTTAGGATTCTCTATATAGAATCATGTCATCTGCAAAGAGTGACAACTTAATTTCTTCTTTTCTGATTTGGATTCCTTTTATTTCTTTTTCTGCTCTGATTGCTGTGGCTAAAACTTCCAAAACTATGTTGAATAATAGCAGTGAGAATGGGCAAACTTGTCTTGTTCCTGATCTTATAGGAAATGTTTTGAGTTTTTCACCATTGAGAATGATGTTGCCTGTGGGTTTGTCATATATGGCCTTTATTATGTTGAGGTAAGTTCCCTCTATGCCTACTTTCTGGAGGGTTTTTATCATAAATGGGTGTTGAATTTTGTTGAAAGCTTTTTCTCATTCTATTGAGATGATCAAATGGTTTTTCTCCTTCAATTTGTTAATATGGTGTATCACATTGAATTATTTGTGTATATTGAAGACTCCTTGAATTCCTGGGATAAACCCCACTTGATCATGGTGTATGATCCTTCTAATGTGCTGTTGGATTCTGTTTGCTAGTATTTTATTGAGGATTTTTGCATCTACGTTCATCAGTGATATTGGCCTGTAGTTTTCTTTCTTTGTGACATCTTTGTCTGCTTTTGGTATCAGGGTGATGGTGGCCTCATAGAATGAGTTTGGGAGTGTTCCTCCCTCTGCTTTATTTTGGAAGGGTTTGAGAAGGACGGGTGTTAGCTCTTCTCTAAACGTTTGATAGAATTCACCTGTAAAGCCATCTGGTCCTGGGCTTTTGTTTGTTGGAAGATTTTGAATCACAGTCTCAGTTTCAGTGCTTGTGATTGGTCTGTTTATACTTTCTATTCCTTCTTGGTTCAGCCTTGGAAGGTTGTGCTTTTCTAAGAATTTGTCGATTTCTTCCAGGTTGTCCATTTTATTGGCATAGAGATGCTTGTAGTAATCTCTCATGATCCTTTGTATTTCTGCAATGTCAGTTGTTACTTCAACTTTTTCATTTCTAAGTCTATTGTTTTGAGTCTTCTCCTTTTTTTTCTTGATGAGTCTGGCTAATGGTTTATCAATTTTGTTTATCTTCTCAAAGAACCATCCTTTAGTTTTATTGACCTTTGCTACTGTTTCATTTTTTTTCTTTTTTTTGTTTGCGGTACACGGGCCTCTCACTACTGTAGCCTCTCCCGTTGCGGAGCACAGGCTCCGGACACACAGGCTCAGCGGCCATGGCTCACGGGCCCAGCTGCTCCACGGCATGTGGGATCCTCCCGGACCGGGGCACAAATCCATGTCCCCTGAATCAGCAGGCGGACTCTCAACCACTCCGCCAACAGGGAAGCCCCTCTTTTTCATTTATTTCTGACCTGTTATTTATGATTTTTTTCCTTCTGCTAACTTTGGGCTTTTTTGTTCTTCTTTCCCTAATTGCTTTAGGTGTAAGTTAGGTTGTTTATTTAAGATGTATCTTGTTTCTTGAGATAGGATTGTATTGCTACAAACTTCCTTCTTAGAACTGCTTTTGCTGCATCCCTTAGGTTTTGTTTCGTGTTTTCACTGTCATTTGTTTCTAGGTATTTTTGATTTGCTCTTTGATTTGTTCAGTGATCTCTTGGTTATTAAGTGGTGTACTGTTTAGCCTCCATGGGTTTGTTTTTTTTCCTGTAATTGATATCTAGTCTCATAGCATTGTGGGCAGAAAAGATACTTGATATGATTTCAATTTTCTTAAATTTACCAAGGCTTGTTTTGTGACCCAAGATATGATCTATCCTGGAGAATGTCCCATGAGCACTTGAGAAGAAAGTGCATTCTGTTGTTTTTGGGTGGAATTTCCTATAAATAGAAATTAAGTCTATCTTGTTTAATGTATTATTTAAAGCTTGTGTTTCCTTTTTTATTTTCATTTTGGATGATCTGTCCATTGGTGAAAGTGGGGTGTTAAAGTCCCCTACTATGATTGTGTTACTGTCGGTTTCCCCCTTTTATGGCTGTTAGCATTTGCCTAATGTATTGAGGTGCTCTTATGGTGGGTGCATAAATATTTACAATTGTTATATGTTCTTCTTGGATTGATCCCTTGATCATTATGTAGTGTCCTTCTTTGTCTCTTGTAACAGTCTTTACTTTAAAGTCTATTTTGTCATATATGAGAATTGCTACTCTAGCTTTCTTTTGATTTCCATTTGCATGGAATATCTTTTTCCATCCCCTATCTTTTAGTCTATATGTGTCCCTAGGTCTGAAGTGGGTCTCTTGTAGACAGCATATATACAGGTCTTGGTTTTGTATCCATTCAGCCAGTCTATGTCTTTTGGTATGAGCATTTAATCCATTTACATTTAAGGTAATTATTGATAGGTATGTTCCTATTACCATTTTCTTAATTGTTTTGGGTTTGTTATTGTAGGTCTTTTCCTTCTCTTGTGTTTCTTGCCTAGAGAACTTCCTTTAGCATTTGTTGTAAAGCTTGTTAGGTAGTGCTGAATTCTCTTAGCTTTTGCTTGTCTTTAAAGGTTTTAAATTCTCTGTCGAATCTGAATGAGATCCTTGCTGGGTAGAGTAATCTTGGTTGTAGGCTTTTCCCTTCATCACTTTAAATATGTCTTGCCACTCGCTCCTGGCTTGCAGAGTTTCTGCTGAAAGATCAGCTCTTAACCTTATGGGGATTCCCTTATATGTTATTTGTTGTTTTTCCCTTGCTGCTTTTAATAATTTTTCTTTGTATTTAATTTTTGATAGTTTGATTAATATGTGTCTTGGCATGTTCCTCCTTGGATTTATCCTGGATGGGACTCTCTGTGCTTCCTGGAGTTGATTGCCTATTTCCTTTCCCATATTAGGGAAGTTTTCAACTATAATCTCTTCAAATATTTTCTCAGTCCCTTTCTTTTTCTCTTCTTCTTCTGGGACCCCTATAATTCAAATGTTGGTGCGTTTAATGTTGTCCCAGCAGTCCCTAGATCTGTCCTCAATTCTTTTCATTCTTTTTTTTTTCATTCTGCTCTGCAGTAATTATTTCCACTATATTTTCTTCCAGGTCACTTATCCGTTCTTCTGCCTCAGTTATTCTGCTATTGATTCCTTCTAGAGAATTTTTAATTTCATTTATTGTGTTGTTCATCATTGTTTGTTTGCTCTTTAGTTCTTCTAGGTCCTTGTTAAACGTTTCTTGTATTTTCTCCATTCTATTTCCAAGATTTTGGATCTTTACTATCATTACTCTGAATTCTTTTCAGGTAGACTGCCTATTTCCTCTTCATTTGTTTGGTCTGGTGGGTTTTCTTGCTTCTTCATCTGCTGTGTGTTTCTCTGTCTTCCCATTTTGCTTAACTTACTGTGTTTGGGGTCTCCTTTTCGCAGGCTGCAGGTTCATAGTTCCCGTTGTTTTTGGTATCTGCCCCCAGTGGGTAAGGTTGGTTCAGTGGGTTGTGCAGGCTTCCTGGTGGAGGGGACTCGTGCCTGTGTTCTGGTGGATGAGGCTTGTTCTTGTCTTTCTGGTAGGCAGGACCACATCTGCTGGTGTGTTCTGGGGTGTCTGTGAACTTATTATGATTTTAGGCAGCCTCTCTGCTAATGGGTGGGGTTGTGTTCCAGTCTTGTTAGTTGTTTGGCATAGGTTGTCCAGCAGTGTAGCTTGCTGGTCATTGAGTGGAGCTGGGACTTAACATTGAGACAGAGATCTCTGGGAGAGCTTTCACTGTTTGATATTACATGGAGCCGGGATGTCTTTGGTGGACCAATGTCCTGAATGTGGCTCTCCCACCTCAGAAGCCCAGCCCTGACACCTGGCCAGAGCACCAAGACCCTGTCAGCCACACAGCTCAGAATAAAAGCGAGAAAAAGAGAAAGAAAGAAAAGAAAAAAGAAAGAATGCTATTAAAATTAAAAATTTTTAAATATTATTAAAAATAAAAAAATTTTAAAATAGTTTAGAAAAAGAAAAAGAAAGAAGACAGCCAAATCAAAAAACAAATCCACCAATGATTACAAGTGCTAAAAACTATACTAAAAAAAAAAAATAAAAGAATGGACAGACAGAACCTTAGGACAAATGGTAAAAGCAAAGCTATACAGCCAAACGTCACACAAAGAAGCATACACATACACACTCCCAAAAAGACAAAAAGGAAAAGAATATATATATATGTATATATTTTTTAAAAAAGGAAGAGAGCAACCAAATCAGTAAACAAATCTACCAATGATAATAAACTCTAAATACTAAACTAAGATAAACATAAAACCAAAAACCGGTCAGTCATATACAGCAAACCCCAAGTCTACAGTTGCTCCCAAAGTCCACCACCTCAATTTTGGGAAGATTTGTTGTCTATTCAGGTATTCCACAGATGCAGGGCACATCAAGTTGATTGTGTAGATTTAATCTGCTGCTCCTGAGGATGCTGGGAGAAATTTCCCTTTCTCTTCTTTGTTCGCACAGCTCCTAGGGTTCACTTTTGGATTGGCCCCGCCTCTGTGTGTAGGTCGCCTGTGGGCATGTGTTCTTCGCTCAGACAGGATGGGGTTAAAGGAGCAGCTGATTAGGGAGCTCTGGCTCACTCAGGCCCAGGGGAGGGAGGGGTACAGAATGTGGGGTGAGCCTGTGGCAGCAGAGGCCAGCATGACATTGCAACAGCATGAGGAATGCTGTGTGTTCTCCCAGGGAAGTTGTCCCTGGATCACGGGACCCTGGCAGTGGTGGGCTGCATAGGCTCCAGGGAGGGGCGGTGTGGAGAGTAACCTGTGCTTGCACACAGGCTTCTTGGCTGCAGCAGCAGCCTTAGCATTTCATGCCAACTCTTGAGTCCGCGCTGACAGCCGTGGCTCGCACCCGTCTCTGGAGCTTGTTTAGGCGGTGCTCTGAAACCCCTCTCCTTGTTCACCCCAAAACAATGGTCTCTTGCCTCTTAGGCAGGTCCAGACTTCTTCCCAGACTCTCTCCCGGCTAGCTGTGGCACACTAGTCCCCTCAGGCTGTGTTCACGCAGCCAACCCCGGTCCTCTCCCTGTGATCTGACCTCCAAAGCCAGAGCTTCAGCTCCCAGCCCCCACCCGTCCCGGCAGGTGAGCAGACAAGCCTCTCAGGCTGG
This sequence comes from Grampus griseus, assembly GCF_964374135.1. Lineage (NCBI taxonomy): Eukaryota > Metazoa > Chordata > Mammalia > Artiodactyla > Delphinidae > Grampus > Grampus griseus. The sequence continues at coordinate 67,545,219 of NC_138997.1, forward strand.
TGAGTACTGGTCCAAAGCGATCCTCGGTATGGGAATCTCTCTGCTTTGCCCTCTGCACCCCTGTTGCTGCGCACTCCTTCGTGGCTCCAACATTTCCCCGCCACCTGCCAACCCCTGTCTCTGCCAGTGAACGGGCTTCCTAGTGTGTGGAAACTTTTCCTCCTTCATAGCTCCTTCCCAGAGGTGCAGGTCCTGTCCCTATTCTTTTATCTCTGTTTTTTCTTTTGCCCTACCCAGGTACGTGGGGAGTTTCTTGCCTTTTGGGAAGCCTGAGGTCTTCTGCCATCGTTCAGTATGTGTTCTGTAGGAGTTGTTCCACATGTAGATGTATTTCTGATGTATCTGTGGGGAGGAGGGAGATCTCCACATCTTACTCCTCCGCCATCTTGAAGCTCCCCCCTCTTCTTTTTAGACTTTCTTTCCTATCCTCTGGAAGTGTCACATGTGTTAATACTCATCCTTTATCTACAAAGAAAAAATTTTCTAATTGATACTTTGAGTTCAAAAGCTTGAGATGTCAGACCAATAAAGCAACTGAGTGTATTAATTTTTCATTTTCCCTTTTTTAATTTTCTTGAAAATATAGAAAAGATAGTTGTTAGTTTCTGTATTTTCTTCAAGTAGAGCTCCAAATGAAAACAGTGTCACCTCAAACATGTCTAATTCCAAAAGCACAGTTTGATATGCTTTATGTAGACATATATGTGTGTATGTGTGTATATATATATATGTACATATATGTATATATATGTATATATAGCTTATTGAAGCTTTGCATTTCCAATATCTAGTGGTAACACATTTTTTCCAGATTTTTCTTCCATTTATTTTAAGACACAGTAAAAATAATTTGACAAAGAATCTAAATGCTGTTTTAAAAATACCTTCTATTTTCACAGCTGCCTTGAAAATGGGCAGGTTATAGATAGGCAAAACTTAATAACCAATAATTCAGAATTTCTATTCTCTTTCTGAAGCACAACTGTCAAAAAAATATACTCTCCACTTAGGGTTACCGTGAGTAATCGGTTATAAATGACAAAGAGGAAAATGGTTATACTCCCTTGGCCAAACATTTTCATCATTAACAATAATAGAAATGTTGCTTCCAACAAGCCCTTGGGTATTGCTAGTAGTCAGAATCCAAAAATAATTGCTCATAGATGGGTCTCGCCTGGCAGAAAAGCCTCTAGGACTTATTTTTTCTTAAATGATGATTACATAAAAATGGTTCAAATATTCTTCAATGAATCATTTGTGAAAGACCAGGTATATTTTCTGTTCATAGAGACAAGCTGCTATTTCAAGAATAAAATATTAAATAGTCTCGTGTAGAGACTAAATGGTATAAACCATGGTATAAACCCTTTTGGGTTAGTAACTGTCCTAAAAATGTGACTTATTTATGGTAGCGTTCTATGAGTTATAGGTAGCTACTTGGTAATCTGACTTCCATACAGAGTTTTTAACCTGAACCCACTCATTATCTTGAGACAGGGTAGAGTTGATGTAGGAGGAGAATTACACCCTCAAAAGTTGCAAGGTGAGTTTCTACCAAGTTCTCTACCTAAAGCCCTCTTCTGCTAACTTGGCCATGGCACTTTGGTGACCTGCACTATCTTTTTTTTTTTTAATTGAAGTATAGGTCACTTACAATATTATATTAGTTTCAGGTGTACAACATAGTGATTCAATATTTTAACAGATTATAGGTCACATAAGGTTATTATAAAATATTGGCTAAATTCACTGTGTTGTACATCACATCCTTATAACTTATTTATTTTACACCTAGTAGTTTGTATCCCTTAACCCCCTTCACCTATCTTGCCCGTCTCCCCACCCCTTCCCCTCCAGTAACCACTAGTTTGTTCTCTGTATCTGTTAGTCTTCCTGTTTTGTTATACTCATTTGTTTTATTTTCTAGATTCCATATATAAATGAAAACATAAAGTAATTGTCTTTCTTCATCTGACTTATTTCACTAAACATAATACCACCCTCTAGGTGCATCCATGTTGTTGCAAATGGCAAAATTTTATTCTTTTTTTATGGTTGAGTAATATTTAACCATAAAACGTATCTTTTTAAAACTCAAACAGAGAAATCAAGGGCAATAAGGGCCATGTTATTTCTCCTCTAAATGACAATATGAGTAAGATGAAGGCTTGGAGTGGAAATGTTGCTCTTATCTACTGTAGTTCCTCCACATCATCTTTTTGTTCAGGACCTCTTTATACTCTTATAAACTATTGAGAACCCCAAAGAACTTTTGCTTATTGTGAGTTTTATCTACAGATTGTGTTCAAAATTAAGACATATTATTTTTAAATATTTATTAATTTATTAAAACAATAATAAACCCATTGCATATCAATGCAAATTATATATTTTTATGAAAAATAACTATATTTTCCCCAAAACTATTTAGTCAGAAGAGTGCCTTGGTTTACATTTTTGTAAATCTCTTCGATGCCTGGCTTAATAAAAGACAGTTGGATCCTTACATCTGCTTCTGCATTCCAACCAACTGTACCATATACTCATAAGAGAATGAGAACGAAAAAAGGCATATAAGCTCTTAGTATTATTATGAAGATAGTTTTGACCTCATAAACCCTACAGGAATCTTAGGGCCTCTCAAGTGTCATTGCAATACCTTGTAAGAACTACTACTCTACACAAAGTCCAATACCATGGAAACAAGATTGAGAATTCAAATTGCCTGTGGTAGAACAAGGAAGTCAGAGAAAAAGTATCTCTTTAGTTAAGGGTACATGGGAGAAATAAAAAATGCCTACAGAAATAAAAGTTGACAAATAACATAACTTTTTTAAATACATTAGATAATAGTCTGGAGCTCATAAAGGACTTTAAGTTGAACTTCACTTAACAGTGGAAATTTGCTTCAAACTCTCAAACACAAGGTTCCACAAGCTTATTGGGAAACCAGTGACTCAGGTTGTAAAACATAGGAACAGCTGAGTTACAAGGGCCTAGAGGTCATCTTTCATCATTTTTAATTTTTTCATTTTAATTATAATAATTTGGGACCCAATCAGACTAAGGACTTTAACAACGCAACTGAACTCAGTTTTCCTAGATCCCAGTTAAGCATTTTTTATTCGTCACTATGCTACAGAACTGAAAAACATTTCAGTTATATCATAAATATGCCCAGCACTGGCTAATCTAATTGTTATTAACATTGGGAAGAGGGATAGTTAGTGACTTACTTGAACATTTAATAAGATCTAAGAATCCATTCCCCAGAAAAATATACACAAGCACATACACATATGTCCCTGAAGCTCAAGCATGAATTACCTAGGACTCAGTGTAAGAACCTCCAGACCAGTTTACAACACACATAAAATTCTGGGATCCAAACATTTGGGAAGTGAAAAATTGGAAAGCAGAATATAATAAATGTTATAGGAGCTAACATGATTTACATTATTTATTGAATAGATCAAATTTTATTTATTTGATACAGATTAATATAGTATCAAATAATAAGAATAAACCTCTTCCAAAATAGGATTCATTCACAAAATAGGATTCATTCATTCATTCACAAATATTTCAAGTACCTACTGAATACTAGGTCTTGAGAATAAAAGGTGAGTATAACTGACACATTCTGTACCACGATGGACTTTTCATTCTAGTGAGAGAGATAGACATTAACTAAGCACAAAACATATATCAAGAATAAAAGTATTAATAAACCTTTCCCACCTGTACTCTCAGCTTCTCCCAAATTACGTTCTAAGAAGCTCACATCATACCAGCACCACCTCAAACACCATCCACCCACAATGCCAGAATCTGATTAAAACACTATTTTAGCCACTATATGGTTGGTGACACAAACAAAAAGAGTAAAAACCTTTTTTCTTTCAAATGAAATAATTTATTTTGTCATATAGCTCCTTCTTTGGAATGTTTCCCATCAAGACAGGCCTGTGGCTTCCTCCTCCTTCATGATAAAAACCTTTTCCAGAAGTCTTGGGGTGGACAACTTAAGCCTCATGTCGAAGAAGCTCATTTCCCTGACTCTCAGACTGGTCTCTCCATGCTTCATCTTGTTAGTAGTGGTGACATCTTAAAGGCCAAGATCTGGATGTGAACCAAAATATTGCTGCCCAAGAGAACCTTCTATGATAATGGAAATGCCAAGTACAGTAGCTACTAGACATATGTGGCTATGAAGCATTTTAAATGTGGCTGAGAAATTGAATTTAAATTTAATTTTAAAAATTAAATTTTATTTAATTTATAAAACTAACTTTTATTTAATTTTTAACAATTAAATAGCCACATCTGGCTAATGGCTATCATATTGAACAGCACAGAGAAAGAAAAACACAAAGGTCTGCTTTTAGTCTGTCTTAGGCTATTGACATAAAAAGAGTCCTTTTGGATCACAATATTCCTTCCCAGTTCACCAAATCTATATTCACCTTCACAACGTAACATTCACTAAGACAGATTATATTCTGGCCATAAAACAATCCACAACCAATTTTTAAAAATGAAATAAAACAAAGTATATACTCTGACCATTTCAGAATTAAACTTGTAATCAGTAGTAACATTTGGAAAATATCCAAATATTTATAAATTAAATACACTGCTAAATAACTCATGGGTCACAGAAGAATTAGAAAATATTTTAAATTGAATAAAAATGAAAACATATCCACATTTATAAGATATAGCTAAAGGTGGCTTAGAGGGAAAGGTGGCTTATAGCATTATGCTTGTATTAGAAAGCAAGAGTTTTTCATCAATAAGTTAAACTTCTACTTTAAGAATATAGAAAAAATTAAAAAAGAGTAAACTAAACCCAAAGCATAGAAAAGGAAGGAAATAATAAAGAACAAAAGTCACTAACATTGAAAAGAAAAAAGAGAAAATAAACACCAAAAATCTACTATACCTCCACATCCCTCCCCCAAACACAAATTTTTTGTGAAAATTGTGTATCATCATCAAGTATATATCAGATATGATTTTCTCTATGATATCTAAAGGAGGCCATGGTTCTTTCCTAAAAGTAGGTTTAAAATGATAATTTTTTCTCTCCAAGATGATATGGATAGAAGACTGGCCTCATTTTCCATAGGTAAGTAAATGGATTATGCCTCTCTGAAAATTCACTTTTTGACACTGAATCAGTAGTTCACAGTTTATTCTCTCTTATGACTTAATACACGTCAAGGAAATGCATTTAATCACTTTCTTAGAAACGCTTCTGAGTTTGCCAAGTGAAGAAGTGATAGACTGTGATCAAATCAAATCCCCCAGTGTAAGAAGCACATCTTGGGAATGGCAGGAAAATAATAAATCTCAAACAGTCAAACTTGAAATTCAACAATGATAAACCATGATGTCCCTCTATTTAGTCATTTCTAAAGGTATAATATTAGTGTTAAAAAATGATTAAAGACAATTTAGGTGACACAAAAAAACTTTATTTAACACTTCATGAAGTGGACAGTCTCCTTTCAGAGAACTGCAAAATTGAGCGGAAGGCAAGAAGCTCTTATAGGATAAAGAATAAAGAGGAAGGAAGAGAAAAATAGAAAATATCTGATTGGCTGGGGCCACATAGTCAACCTTGTTTGGGGTGAAAAGGAACAAGGAAGTAACTACAGAGCTCAGCATTGCTTTCTGGTGTTTAGGGATTGACTGACTGGATTTCTGGTCAAGCAGAGCATTAACAGGGACATGAAAGTTATCTAAGTTTCGATTTGCTTATATGGCAACCTGGGAAGGAGTGGCTTCATCTTGGACCTAGGAAATTATTTCAGCAGCTTCCCACTTTTGGTCATCCTCTTGACCAGTCAAGAGGTTTGATCAAAAACATTGGTCTTAGCATGACTCTCAGATACCATTGCCTCTTTGAATCTCAGTGAAGTATTCACAAGAGACAATGTCAGCCTCCTGTTTTAGTTACATTCTTCTATTCTCTTTTGTTGAACAGGATAATATCTTGACTTATTTGACTCTAGTTGGTTTGATTCACAGGGACCCTGGCTCAGGAGAGCTCTCCAAACCAAGGGCATTGCTTTGTTGCTAATAATGATTATTGTCTCTGTAATATGCTGCATTCTCTCAAAAGTTTTCACTGCAGGTGGGAAGATATTGACCAGCTGATGGATGGTCTCGCCTAGACTAGAACAACAAAACATCTTATCAAATGAGAGACAAATCCTTTCGAATTTTCCAGGGGCCCTCTGGGAAATCTTAAAGTTAGTTTGAGGTCAAAAAGACTCCCTTTAGAATTTCACTTTGGGAAAATGTCGAAAGGTTTGAACATTTGATTAAATAGAATCACAGATCATTACAAAATAATGCTGAATTACTTATTTAACCAAAGAGACAATAGAAGCTTTTAAAGGCAAATACAGAAAGGTACATAGTTGTGAACAAAACAACTCTTTTAATATTGAGAAGACTGGGTTTTTTTAATTTATCAAAGACCTGATAAAGACAATTGTGAAGCACAATAAATTATTTTGGTAAGACACAAAATCTTCGCTTTCCAGGTAGATTACCAAAAAGGTAAAAAACAAAACAACAAACAAAAACAAACCACCTTTCACAGTCTATTATCAAGGGCAGACCAATAGTCCAAATAAACTTTGTCCTTTTATCAGAGAGAAAAACAAATTCTAATTTTGTCCCAACATACTTTTGATATTAAAACTTCTTTAATTAAATAAATTTATTCTAATCTTAGCCAGCTTGACCACACATAAAATTCCTTCTCCAGGATTCCTTTTCCACAAACCTTTTACAACTATTATAGATCCATTAAGATTTTGTCATATGTCTTTTCCTATTTTTTCATTCTGGAACAATCAATTGTTTTACTTTCAGACAAAATTAGTCTCTTTTCCCTTCACAAAAGCACCTCTCTGTGCCTCATACATTTTCTTACCAAAAACACATCCTACTTTCCTTGCATAGAGAAATCTCCCTTTTAATCTCTAGTAGTTTTAATTACACATATTAATTAGACTCTTAACCCTTAGAATCCTAATTCCTAGTGAAAACTAAGAAGTATGTATTGCGGACTGTCTCTTATGCTAGCATTCTGTGGATTGGCAAATTTATAAATACATTCCATAATACCTGGAAGTATGCTCTTCCTCACAGTAAATTTTTCAGTGTACCACAAAACATATTTACTGTTAGAATCAAATATGTTTTGTTCCCCTTTAAATAAGAAAAGCCAAAACGGATAAACTAATCTTTGGTAATTAATATTTTTTTAAAATTTTTTCTTGTTACCCTTGTTTTTAATCACACACATACAAGGTACAAGTTTATTGTAGAAACATTAGAAAACACAGATAACCAAAATTTAAAAAAACTGTCACATGGTGATAATAATTATTGATACCTAAAATATGTATTTTTACAAAAGTGGTTTTACATAATATAATATGTATTGATTTATTACTTCTCTCCTAAAATATGCATTTGTTTTGTTAATAAGGATATTTCTCCAGAGTCATTCTGAATTACTGCTTGGTTCTTCATTGAAAGACATACTCTATTTAATACATCCTGAACATATAGATTGGTTCTATGTTTTGCTCATATAAACAACACTCCAGTGAACACCCTTGTACATATATTTTTAACATCTTTATTGGCGTGTAATTGCTTTACAATGGTGTGTTAGTTTCTCCTTTATAACAAAGTGACTCAGTTATACATATACATATGTTCGCATATCTCTTCCCTCTTGCGTCTCCCTCACCCTCACCCTCCCTATCCCACCCCTCTAGGTGGTCAAAAAGCACCAAGCTGATCTCCCTGTGCTATGCAGCTGCTTCCCACTAGCTATCTCTTTTACGTTTGGTAGTGTATATATGTCCATGCCATTCTCTCACTTTGTCACAGCTTACCTTTCCCCCTCCCCATATCCTCAAGTCCATTCTCTAGTAGGTCTGTATCTTTATTCCCGTCTTGCTCGTAGGTTCTTCATGACCGTTTTTTTTTTTTTTTCAGATTCCATATAGATGTGTTAGCATATGGTATTTGTTTTTCTCTTTCTGACATACTTCACTCTGTATAACAGACTCTAGGTCCATCCACCTCACTACAAATAACTCAATTTCACTTCTTTTTATGGCTGAGTAATATTCCATTGTATATATGTGCCACATCTTCTTTATCCATTCATCTGTCAATGGACACTCAGGTTGCTTCCATGTCCTGGCTATTGTAAATAGAGCTGCAATGAACATTTTGGTACATGACTCTGTTTGAATTATGATTTTCTTAGGGTATATGCCCAGTACTGGGATTGCTGGGTCATATGGTAGTTCTATTTTTAGTTTTTTAAGGAATCTCCATACTGTTATCCATAGTGGCTGTACCAATTTACATTCCCACCAACAGTGCAAGAGGGTTCCCTTTTCTCCACACCCTCTCCAGCATTTATTGTTAGTAGATTTTTTGATGATGGCCATTCTGACTGGTGTGAGATGATATCTCATTGTAGTTTTGATTTGCATTTCTCTAATGATTAATGATGTTGAGCATTCTTTCATGTGTTTGTTCACAATCTGTATATCTTCTTTGGAGAAATGTCTATTTATGTCTTCTGCCCATTTCTGGATTGGGTTGTTTGTTTTTTTGATATTGAGCTGCATGAGCTGCTTGTAAATTTTGGAGATTAATCCTTTGTCAGTTGCTTCACTTGCAAATATTTTCTCCCATTCTGAGAGTTGTCTTTTTGTCTTGCTCATGGTTTCCTTTGCTGTGCAAAAGCTTTGAAGTTTCATTAGGTCCCATTTGTTTATTTTTGTTTTTATTTCCATTTCTCTAGGAGGTGGGTCAAAAAGGATCTTGCTGTGATTTATGTCATAGAGTGTTCTGCCTATGTTTTCCTCTAAGAATTTGATAGTGTCTGGCCTTACATTTAGTTCTTTAATCCATTTTGAGTTTATTTTTGTGTATGGTGTTAGGGAGTGTGGTAACTTCATACTTTTACATGTACCTGTCCAGTTTTCCCAGCACCACTTATTGAAGAGGCTGTCTTTTCTCCACTGTATATTCTTGCCTCTTTTATCAAAGATAAGGTGACCATATGTGCGTGGGTTTATCTCTGGCCTTTCTATCCTGTTCCATTGATCTATATTTCTGTTTTTGTGCCAGTACCATACTGTCTTGATTACTGTAGCTTTGTAGTATAGTCTGAAGTCAGGGAGCCTGATTCCTCCAGCTCCGTTTTTCATTCTCAAGATTGCTTTGGCTATTCGGGGTCTTTTGTGTTTCCATACAAATTGTGAAATTTTTTGTTCTAATTCTGTTAAAAATGCCAGTGGTAGTTTGATAGCGATTGCATTGCATCTGTAGATTGCTTTGGGTAGTAGAGTCATTTTCACAATGTTGATTCTTCCAATCCAAGAACATTGTATATCTTTCCATCTATTTGTATCATCTTTAATTTCTTTCATCAGTGTCTTTGGTAATTAATATTTTAGTATTTTATCTTATTCAGACATGATTTAGATATTCAACAAATATCTATCATTTCACTTATCTCAGTATTAACTTGAAGGTTTCAAGTTTATGAAAAATATTTTGGAAATTATTTCAAGTAGACATACCATAAAGCATAATTATTGTTGAAAACTTCATTTATAAACATTTATCTTGCTTACATCTGTTTAATTTACTTGTTCTTAATAATTATGTTTAGGTTAATTATGAAAATTTCATGAGACGCTGAACAGCTAACCATCATCTTAAGTTATCCTTCTTGCTTACAAATTCTGTTACGGAGATAACATGAGCTTATCTTTTAGTAAACTGAGGCAGAATAAAAAGAGTATATTTAATGCTGATAACTCTAAAGAAAATGAAACCAAAAAACTTAAACTAGCTTTTATTTATCAAAGGTTATCCTAGATCACATGAACTTGAAAAACATTTGAGTTAGTTTCTATATTTCTGAGAGTATACTTGATTTATATAAATGTTTTTCTTTAAACCAATTAAATACTGTAGAACTCTTAACAAATTAATTTGGCAAAATACCATATGCAAGTAAAAAACTCATACAGCTATAACATATATACAGACACACATAAACATACAGACAGATACAAACAGAGATCTTATAGCTTTTATTTTAAAATTTTAGCCATGAGACAGATGCAACGATGCAAAACTCACAGGTTCATGAAAGAACAGTATTATGTTTCTGGCAGATGTAATAAGGTTACCTGCTCAGATGGTTTAAACCTTTTAGTACTATTTGTGGAGAAGACTTAAGATTTTTCGTTTACCCGGTTACCAAAGAGTTTTTCCTTTTTTTCCTTCTGGTAAGAATTACCTCCCCAACGTTTGTATTTCAGAGACCTCAGTTCCTAAAGAAGACTGGGTAGAACATTTACATCTCAGAGGCATAGAGAATGTATGCAAGTTCCTCCAAGAAGGACTTTCCTTTCCTAAATCCAGAATTTTTATAATACCTACAATCCTTTTGAGATGAATAGGGGAGGTCGGGAGACTGATAACAAGAATAGGCAGGAGTTTTCTGTTCTTGTAAAGACTCAATTTGTAAGACAAGTTGGACAAGCTGTCCTCAGTTCGTAGGAAAGTTGTTTCTAATCCTCAAACAATTGGGTCATAACCTGAATGATACCAAGGTGCTGATATCCTTCTACATTATCTTTAATTAAGACAGAAATATTTTAAATTCTAATGTTCTAGATTTAGAGCTGTTTGTCTTTGGAACTTTGTTATTTACCTCTGGGTACAAAGTTTCATTTAGTTTAGGGGAGAAGGCCTAAAAAAAGTTTCTATCAGGCTCTAAATACCAGCTTCCAATTTGGCCAACTTCTGACCACAGAGTTACTTATAAAACAAAATTCTTTCAAGTATCTTGTAAGGTTTCAGCTGGTATAAATAGTAAATTTTCCCGGCAGTACAGAATGACCTCATGAATGAAAGAGACATACCCAAAGAGGGTGCAGAAGATACTATTCTCCCAAGATCCACAGTCACTCACAAAGATATCCAAAAGAGAGAAAGTCTTAGACAATTCCCTGAGAGCTGGCAATAGTTGGTAGGACCCTAGCCAAAAGAGAGTGCAACTCTCATTTCCGTCAAGCCTTATCTTTGAGCCCACAACCTGACAGCTGGGCTGCCTGCATGCCCCAGGCAGGGAGAAAGCCAAACCAAGTTCTCAGGACACAAAATGAGACAAAAAGAAGGCAACAGCTGTTCCTGAGAGAGAAAGGATTGACAGCCAGTGGGAACCCCAAAACCAAATTCACAAGAGTCGGGATTTGAAAAAGAAGGTACAACACGAAATGTTATCTTCCTTTCTCGATCAGGCACTGCAGAGATCCCAGAGAGCTGACTCTGGTTAAAATTCTCTTAATCATTTACAGTCTTGTAGTCTTTTTTGGCATGGAAAGGCACTTCAGGTAGAGGATTAATAGACTGTGAGTACTCAGGCAAAGGAGGACAGAGGGGAGTAGTAGGAGTCACGTCAGTCTTATGGTCTTTTGTTTTAGGTACCTCTTGTGTCTTTAATTTTTCACTAGTCTTTTGGAATGACTCTTTCAATGAAGTTATTTTGGAATCTTAAAATTAAAATAGGTATCCCATTCTGTTTGCTGATTTGGGAACCCTTGCTTTCAAATGCACTTCTTAAATGAACAATCTTGTCTAGCTGAAGTGTTCCCCAGAATGGCCATTGTAATTCTAGGTTGTCTTAGTAATATTTTACCATATTTATAGATATTACAGCTTCTGGGACACAAAATAAGCAATTAGACATAAAATAAGCAATTGTGCCAGTAGGTGGCACACTCAATGCTTTGAAACTTGAGAATCCTGTGTTTTTTTAGCTAAGCTTTGAGTCTCTTGGGGCCAAATTATGCCTAAAAGGGATGCGCCATTAGATTGAGGATTTTGTGGTGTTTTACAGTGTACCTCCTCGCATGGAAATTTTCTTCAGGTTGGCAGGTGACCTAACGTAAGTCTAACCTACTCCACGACTAACTTAACTTACCATAGGAGTAACAGCTTTTAAGTGCTTGATTCATGCCCACCAATTTTGCAGCTTTGACTTCCAAGATTCCCATTAGCAATAGATCTAGTCCTTCTTTCATGAGATGATTTCTTTAAAGTGGCAGATGCCCTGATGACTTCTATAGTCTGACTTATGCCTACTTAGATTTTTATTTTGATGGTCAAAAAAGTCCTATTTCTTGTCAATTTATTTTCCCAAGTCCCCCAGTGGTTTATGCCATGAACTTACCTTGAGGCTTTGTGAGTCCCCTAAGAACTGTCACCTGTTGTAGACTCCTAATACAACTACCCTGGAACCTTTCTGGGACCCCAGGAACTTTCTGGGAACAATAATAAGTATAATAATACATAATAATAATAAATTTTAATGAAGATTTTTTTGGATCGGAGAGCTGCACACAAGCAAGCGGAGCTCAAATCCGAGAGTGACTTACCCATGGCACTCCAAAACGAACAGTGAACTGAAAGGATTCAGTGGACACATGGCCTGTGAATCTCCTTGTCCCATAGGCCATTAGCAGTCAGCTTCAGATCTCATTCCTCTTCACCAAAACCTGTTAAAAATTTAATAAAGAAAACAATTCAGGTGGTACAAACAAACTTTTTAGAAAAAATTTTATTGGAGTATAGTTGATACAAACAAACTTTATTTAACACTTCATAAAGTAGACAGTCTTCTTTCAGAGAACTGCAAAACTGAGTGGAAGACAAGAAGATTTTATAGGTAAAGAATAATGGAAAAGGAAGAGAAAAATAGAAATATTTGACTGGTTGGATCCCCACAGTCAACCTTCTTTGGTATGAAAAGGAGCGAGGAAGTAGATATAGAGCCCAGAGTTGCTTTGGGATGTTTGGGGATTGGCCGACTGGATACACTGCATTTCTGGTCAAGCAGAGCATTTATAGGGACATGAAAGTTACCTAAGTTGTAGTTTGCTGTGTAAGATAATGAAAGAATAGCAGTCTAGACAGATGATGGTTTTAGCTGCAGCAATTCCATACACTGGATACATTCTCCCTGTTTCAAAATAATTCAATTCAGTAGATGTCTATTGAGACTATTTTGTGTGCAAGGCACACACTCCAGTGAAAGAATTCCTTTTGAATCGCAATATTTAAGATGAGATGTTATTTAATCTAGCCTGTCTTTTATAGATGAGGGAACAGAAACAAAAGAATTTAGTGATCTTTTGCAGGAGGTCTGCCTAATTTACAAAAGCTTGGTGGCAGGCAACACCAAAAAGAAAACTAGGCCAGTGTTCTCATCATTACACGTGCCTGCCAATATTTTTCGCGCTTTCTGGGAAACCTCCCGTGACCGTTGGAGTAAATCTAATCATTTATCCTTTCTGCTGCAGTTGGGCCGAGTATAGAGATCTATCATTGTAATTAATCATAGTATTACAATTATTTACACCCATTCCCACTTATCTGCTGCAGAAGTTAAGAGTATGGGCACTGAAGCTCCAATTCCAGCTACTGAAAAGCTGTATATTACCTGGGGGAAGTATATTTGCCTCTCTGTGCTTCTGTTTCCTTAAATAGGGGGAGAATACCGGTACCCAACTCAGAGGGCTATTTAATGATATTTAAATGATAAAATCCATACAAAGTGTTTAGCACAGTGCCTGTCACATAGTAACTGCTGAAAAAAAGGTATCAGCTGTTATTATTTTTACTGTTATTATTATTTTTTTAAAGAATTTCTTTTTTTTTTTTGCAGAACGCGGGCCTCTCACTGTTGTGGCCTCTCCCGTTGCAGAGCACAGGCTCCGGACGCGCAGGCTCAGCGGCCATGGCTCACGGGCCCAACCGCTCTGCGGCATCTGGGATCTTCCCGGACCGGGGCACGAACCTGTGTCCCCTGCATCGGCAGGTGGACTCTCAACCACGGCGCCACTAGGGAAGCCCTAAAAAGAATTTCTTGAGTGCCAATAATATTTCTAGTGCCAGAGGTAACGAGGTTTTTCAATTTAAAAAAAAAGTTATTGAGTACCTAATATATCCCAAGTGCTATTTCCAAGCACTGAAACTTCAAACATTAGTAAAATAAGAAAAATTAGTAAAATACAGTAATCGGTATGATAATTATAATTGAAATTGATTGAAGTCACAATGGTAAACACAAATGAAAGATTAGTTAATGCAGCCATGGGCAGTGGAAGATGAAGACAAGCTTCATAGGGAAGGAGAAACTTCCTGTAATACCTTGACTTTCTTCTTCATTTCTTTTTATTGTGTCGGGGAAAACTAACATTTTCCCTATACCTCTATAAAGCCTGGAGAGAAATATGGGCAAGAAAAAGTCATTTGGGCATAGTAGTACGTGCTGTCAGCTAATGTATTAATATATGAGTTTGGTAACATAATACAGAACAAGAAGGGGCAAAGTCACTGTTAACATAAGGTCAGGAACATTGTTTATAAAGAAAAGGGCCTAGGTCAGGTAAATAGAAGAACGTAAACTACGTAGATGAGAGAAAATAATTTTCCTTATTTAGTTTCAGGACTAAATAAAACCCACTGTAAAGACCCACCATTTTCCTTCCTTCCACACATACCTACTTCCAACTACAGATCAGAGAGATTCCTTCTCTTGTGCCCCAAGTACTCCATCGCCCAGAGCCATTAGACACTGCTACCATAAGTATACATTTCCCCAGCCACCTGAGGTAATATTTACTATGATTTTGTTAGACTTGTAGTCCCTTAACATGCCCAAAGTACAATAATGGCACTGAAAACAATAGTGGAAGCTATTCCAAATAACTGCCTGACAATAGGAACATCACACTAATCATCAATGAACACGTCCAAACGTTAAGTCACACAGAATTTTTATCCAAGATACTTGAACCTTGAACACTAGGGGGAAAAAAAAAAAAAAACCTTGCTGGATTTTATATGTGTATCTGCTCAGCTGAAGGTGAGAAAATGCAATTAACTCCTTTTTATAGACCACTGTATTATTCCCATGATCATTACTTAGCTAAGCTACTTAAGGATAACTGTCCTTTAGAGAAAGGACTCTCTGAGTCTCATTAACTAGATTTCTGACCCATAGAGGAGTCTTAGCATTTATTTTCAGGTGCTTTAATTTTTTCTGAATTAAGTACTTCATCAAAATTATAAGTAGTAGTGAGATTTAATATTGTTTTGTCAAAGGTCTTTATTTAATAAATTTAATCAGACCATTAGCTTAAGTCCAAAAAATAAAGATCAAGCTTCTTGACAAACTGTTCTTGAAATTTTTATATATATAAACAATATAAGATGAGATACTCTCTAAAGTAGGTTTGCTTTGAGAGAAGGTTCACTTTGAAATTTAGAAAACCAAAATAACCAATAATAATTCTAGTCTCTGATAAGCAAAAAAAAAAACAAAACACAAAAAATCAGTTGAAGTTATATGCATGTCATAGAGATGGTTAATAATCCAATGTGAAGGAGAACTATGATACAATGCAAATCAATTATCCTAGAAAATGGAAACAAGGATACTGTATTTGAGATAACCAAAGAGTGGGTTATTAAGGAATGACTTGCATTTACATACTCTGCTCCTTCAGAGAGAATGTACTGATCGCAGTTTTGCTGAAACCCTCAATGGAGTGGCTTTAGAATTTATTAGCACAGTATTTTCAAAATAAAAAATACAAATTTGAAGCATGCCTCATATTTTTCCTATAACTTAAAAGAATTTAATAAACTAAAATTCCGTATTTTTGTAGCTTGTCCATATTTACCTTAAAATTTATTATCAGTTGTAAACTTCGAATGCTACTACTTCAGGTAATTGGATCCCCACACCCACACCAAAAGGAAGGGTGTGTGGCAGGGAAAGCATGAGGAGGAAAATGGTCTCCCATGTATGCTCTTCAGAAAGGAGAATGCTGAGGAAACTTGCACAAGTCTCTTGGACAGCCTCATCCACCAGATGTCAGACAGCAGAAACAAGAAGAACTACGATCCTGCAGCCTGTGGAACAAAAACCACATTCACAGAAAGACAGACAAGATGAAAAGGCAGAGGGCTATGTACCAGATGAAGGAACAAGGTAAAACCCCAGAAAGACAACTAAATGAACTGGATGGAGATAGGCAAACTTCCAGAAAAGGAATTCAGAATAATGACAGTGAAGATGATCCAGGACCTTGGAAAAAGAATGGAGGCGAACATCGAGAAGATGCAACAAATGTTTAAAAAATACCTAGAATTAAAGAACAAACAAACAGAGATGAACAATAAAATAAATGAAATGAAAACTACACTAGAAGGAATCAATAGGAGAAGAACAGATAAGTGATCTGGAAGACAGAATGGTGGATTCACTGCTGCAGAACAGAATAAAGAAAAAAGAATGAAAAGAAATGAAGACAGCCTAAGAGACCTCTGGGACAACATTAAACGCAACAATATTCACATTATAGGGGTCCCAGAAGGAGAAGAGAGAGAGAAAAGACCCGAGAAAATATCTGAAGAGACTAGAGTCGAAGACTTCCCTAATATGGGAAACGAAAAAGCCACCCAATTCCAGGAAGCACAGAGAGTCCCATACAGGAAAAACACAAGGAGAAACATGCCAAGACACAGAGTAATCAAATTGGCAAAAATTAAAAACAAAGAAAAATTATTGAAAACACAAGGGAAAAATGACAAATAACATACAAGGGAACTCCCATAAGGTTAACAGGTGATTACTCAGCAGAAACTCTACAAGCCAGAAGGGAGTAGCATGATTTACTTAAAGTGATGAAAGGGAAGATTCTACAACCAAGATTACTCTGCCTGGCAAGGATTTCATTCAGGTTCGACGGAGAAATCAAAAGCTTACAGACAAGCAAAAGCTAAGAGAATTCAGCACCACCAAACCAGCTCTACAACAAATGCTAAAGGAACTTCTCTAAGTGGGAAACACAAGAGAAGGAAAGTACCTAAAAAAAGAAACCCAAAACAATTAAGAAAATGTTAATAGGAACATACATATTGAGACTTACCTTAAATGTGAATGGATTAAATGCTCCAACCAAAAGACACAGGCTTCCTGAATGAGTACAGAAAAAAGACACATATATATACTGTCTACAAGAGACCCACTTCAGACCTAGGGACACATACAGACTGAAAGTGAGGGGATGGAAAAAGATATTCCAAGCAAATGGAAATCAAAAGAAAGGTGCAGTAGCAATACTCATATCAGATAAAATAGACTTTAAAATAAAGAATGTTACAAGAGACAAGGAAGGACACTACATAATGATCAAGTGATCAACCCAAGAAGAAGATATAACAATTATAAATATATACGCACCCAACATAGGAGCACCTCAATACATAAGGCAACTGCTAACACCTATAAAAGAGGAAATAGACAGTAACACAGTTGGGAACTTCAACACCTCACTTACACCAATGAACAGATCATCCAAACAGAATATTAAGAAGGAAACACAAGCTTTAAATGACACAATAGACCAGATAGATTTAATTGATATTTATAGGACATTACATCCAAAAACAGCAGATTACACTTTCTTCTCAAGTGCGCACAGAACATTCTCCAGGATGGATCACATCTTGGGTCACAAATCAAGCCTCAGCAAATTTAATAAAATTGAAATCATATCAAGCACCTTTTCTAACCACAATGCTATGAGATTAGAAATCAATTACAGGGGAAAAAACATAAAAAACACAAACACATGGAGGCTAAAAAATACGTTACCAAATAACCAAGAGATCACTGAAGAAATCAAAGATGAAATCAAAAAATACCTGGAGACAAATGACAATGAAAACACGATGATCCAAAACCTATGGAATGCAGCAAAAGCAGTTCTAAGAGGGAAGTTTATAGCAATACAAGCCTACCTCAAAGAACAAGAAAAATCTCAAATAAACAATATAACCTTACGCCTAAAGGAACTAGAGAAAGAAGAACAAACAAAACTCAAAGTTAGCAGAAGGAAAGAAATCAGAAAGATCAGAGCAGAAATAAATGAAATAGAAACAAAGAAAACAGTAGCAAAGATCAATAAAAGTAAGAGCTGGTTCTTTGAGAAGATAAACAAAATTGATAAACCTTTAGCCAGACTCATCAAGAAAAAGAGGGAGAGGGCTCAAATCAATAAAATTACAAATGAAAAAGGAGAAGTTACAATAGACACTGCAGAAATATAAAGCATCCTAAGAGACTACTACAAGCAACTCTACGCCAACAAAATGGACAACCTGGAAGAAACGGAAAAATTCTTAGAAAGGTATAACCTTCCAAGACTGAACCAGGAAGAAATAGAAAATATGAACACACCAATCACAAGTAATGAAATTGAAACTGTGATTAAAAATCTTCCAACAAACAAAAGTCCAGGACCAGATGGCTTGACAAGTGAATTCTATCAAACATTTACAGAAGAGCTAACAGCCATCCTCCTGAAACTGTTCCAAAAAATTGCAGAGCAAAGAACACTCCCAAACGCATTCTATGAGGTCATCATCACCCTGATACCAAAACCAGACAAAGTTACTCCAAAAAAAAAAAAAATTACAGACCAATATCATTGATGAATATAGATGCAAAATCCTCAAGAAAATACTAGCAAACAGAATCCAACAACACGTTAAAAGGATCATACACCGTGATCAAGTGGGATTTACCCCAGGGAGGCAAGGATTCTTCAATATATGCAAATCAATCAATGTGATACACCATATTAACAAATTGAAGAATAAAAACCATATGATCATCTCAATAGATGCAGAAAAAGCTTTTGACAAAATTCAACACCTATTTATGATAAAAACTCTCCAAAAAGTGGGCATAGAGGGAACCTACCTCAACATAATAAAGGCCATATACGACAAAACCAAGCAAACATCATTCTCAATGGTGAAAAACTGAAAGCATTTCCTTAAGATCAGGAACAAGACAAGGATGTCCACTCTCTCACCACTATTATTCAACATAGTTTTGGAAGTCCTAGCCATGGCAATCAGAGAAGAAAAAGAGATAAAAGGAATACAAACTGGAATAGAAGAAGTAAAATTGTCACTGTTTGCAGATGATATGATACTATACATAGAGAATCCTAAAGATGCCACCATAAAACTAGAGCTAATCAATGACTTTGGTAAAGTTGCAGGGGACAAAATTAATGCACAGAAATCTCGTGCATTCCTATATACTAATGATGAAAAATCTGAAAGAGAAATTAAGGAAACACTCCCACTTACCACTTCAACAAAAAGAATAAAATAGCTAGGGATATACCTACCTAAGGAGACAAAAGACCTGTATGCAGAAAACTGTAATACACTGATGAAAGAAGTTAAAGATGATACCAACAGATGGAGAGAGATACCATGTTCTTGGATTGGAAGAATCAATATTGTGAAAATGACTATACTACCAAAAACAATCTATAGATTCAATTCAATTCAATCAAATTACCAATGGCATTTTTTACAGAACTAGAACAAAAAATCTTAAAATTTGTATGGAAACACAAAAGACCCCCAATAGCCAAGCAGTCTTGAGGGAAAAAAGCGGAGCTGGAGGAATCAGACTCCCTGACTTCAGACTATACTACAAAGCTACAGTAATCAAGACAATATGGTACTGGCACAAAAACAGAAATATAGAACAACAGAACAAGATAGAAAGCCCAGAGATAAACCCACACATCTATGGCCAACTAATCTATGACAAAGGAGGCAAGGATATACAATGGAGAAAAGACAGTCTCTTCAATAAGTGGTGCTGGGAAAACTGGACAGCTACATGTGAAAGATTGAAATTAGAACACTCCCTTAAAGGATACACAAAAATAAACTCAAAATGGATTAGAGACCTAAATGTAAGGCCAGACACTATAAAACTCTTAGAGGAAAACATAGGAAGAACACTCTTTGACGTAAATCACAGCAACATCTTTTTTGATCTACCTCCTAGAGTAATGGAAATAAAAACAAAACTAACCAAATGGGACCTAATGAAACTTCAAAGCTTTTGCACAGCAAAGGAAAACATAAACAAGACGAAAAGACACCCCTCAGAATGGGAGAAAATATTGGCAAATGAATCAATGGACAAAGGATTAATCTCCAAAACATATAAATAGCTCATGCAGCTCAGTATTAAAAAAAACAAACAATCTGATCCAAAATTAGGTAGAAGACCTAAATACATATTTCTCTAAAAAAAACATACAGATGGCCAAGAAGCACATGAAAAGCTGCTCAACATCACTAATTATTAGAGAAATGCAAATCAAAACTATAATGAGGTATCACCTCACACCAGTCAGAATGGGCATCATCAGAAAATCTACAAACAACAAATGCTGGAGAGGGTGTGAAGAAAAGGGAACCCTCTTGCACTGGTGGTGGGAATGTAAATTGATACAGCCACTACGGAGAACTGTATGGAGGTTCCTTAAAAAACTAAAAATAAAATTACCATGTGACCCAGCAATCCCACTACTGGGCATATACCCAGAGAAAACCATAATTCAAAAAGACACATGCACCCCAATGTTCACTGCAGCACTATTTACAATAGCAGGTCATGGAAGCAACCTAAATGCCCATTGACAGACAAATGGATAAAGAAATGTGGTACATATATACAACAGAATATTACTCAGCCATAAAAAGGAACAAAATTGGGTCATTTGTAGAGACATGCATGAATCTAGAGACTGTCATACAGAGTGAAGTAATGAGAAAGAGAAAAACAAATATTGTATATTAAGGCATATATGTGGAACCTAGAAAAATAGTACAGATGAACCAGTTTGCAGGTCAGAAATTGAGACACAGATGTAGAGAACAAACGTATGGACACCAAGGGGGAAAGTGGCGGGGGGTGTAGCTGGTTGTGTGATGATTTGGGAGATTGGGTTTCACATGTATACACAGATGTGTATAAAATGGATGACTAATAAAAAAACAAAAAAAGAAATGAGAATGCTATGGGGTGAATTTTTGCATTTTTCCTGTTTCCCCAGGTTTCCACGTCTTAAGTAAGGAAGTTGCCATTAAGTCTCTGTCAAAGAAAGAAGAAAAAGGTCAGAGGCACATTTTCAAAGGCTAGGGGTGAGAGAAGGAGTGCCTTGTTCATGGACTGCCACGCTGTTCAGAATGAAGAAAATGTCTGTTGAAAAAAGGGCCACAAGAAGAGATAGACTGAGAAGCCATCTGGTCCTGGGCTTTTGTTTGTTGGAAGATGTTTAATTACAGATTCAATTTCAGTGCTTGTGATTAGTCTGTTCATATTTTCTATTTCTTCCTGGTTCAGTCTCGGAAGGTTGTGCTTTTCTATGAATTTGTCCATTTCTTCCAGGAGGTCCATTTTATTAGCATACAGTTGCTTGTAGTAATCTCTCATGATCCTTTGTATTTCTGCACTGTCAGTTGCTACTTCTTTTTCATTTCTAATTCTGTTGATTTGAGTTTTCTCCTTTTTATTCTTGATGAATCTGGCTAATGGTTTATCAATTTTATTTATCTTCTCAAAGAACTAGCTTTTACTTTTATTGATCTTTGCTATCGTTTCCTTCATTTATTTTTCATTTATTTCTGACCTGATCTCTATGATTTTTTTCCTTCTGCTAACTTTTGGGGAGGTTTTGTTCTTCTTTCTCTAATTGCTTTAGGTGTAAGGTTAGGTTGTTTATTTGAGATGTTTCTTGTTTCATGAGGTAGGCCTGTATTGCTATAAACTTCCCTCATAGAACTGCTTTTGGAGCATCCCTTAGGTTTTGGGTCATGGTGTTTTCATTGTCATTTGTTTCTAGGAATTTTTTTATTTCATCTTTGATTTCTTCAGTGATCTCTTGGTTATTTAGTAGTGTATTGTTTAGCCTCCACGTGTTTGTATTTTTTACAGATTTTTTCCTTTAATTGATATCTAGTCTCATAGGATTGTGGTCAGAAAAGATACTTGATACGATTTCAATTTTCTTAAATTTACCAAGGCTTGGTTTGTTACCCAAGATATGATCTATCCTGGAGAATGTTCCATGAGCACTTGAGAAAAATGTGTATTCTGTTGTTTTGGGATGGAATGTCCTATAAATATAAATTAAGTCCATCTTGTTTAATGTATCATTTAAAGCTTGTGTTTCCTTATTTATTTTCATTTTGGATGATCTGTGCATTGCTGAAAGCGGGGTGTTAAAGTCCCCTACTATGATTATGTTACTGTCAATTTCCCCTTTTATGGCTGTTAGCATTTGCCTAGTGCATTGAGGTGCTCCTATGGTGGGTGCATAAATAAATGTTATATCTTCCTCTTGGATTGATCCCTTGATCATTATGTAGTGTTCTTCTTTGTCTCTTGTAATAGTCTTTATTTTAAAGTCTATTTTGTCTGATATGAGAATTGCTACTCCACGTTTCTTTTGATTTCCATCTGCATGGAATATCCTTTTCCATTTCCTCACTTTCAGTCTGTATGGGTCCGTGGGTCTCTTGTAGACAGCATATACATGGGTCTTGTTTTTGTATCCATTCAGCCAGTCTATGTCTTTTGGTGGGAGCATTTAATCCATTTACATTTAAGGTAATTATCAATATGTATGTTCCCATTACCATTTTCTTAATTGTTTTGGGTTTGTTTTTGTAGGTCTTTTCCTTCTCTCGTGTTTCCCGCCTAGAGAAGTTCCTTTAGCATTTGTTGGAAAGCTAGTTTGGTGGTGCTGAATTCTTTTGCTTGTCTGTAAAGGTTTTAATTTCTGTGTCGAATCTGAATGAGATCCTTGCTGGGTAGAGTAATCTTGGTTGTAGGTTTTTCCCTTTCATCACTTCAAATATGTTTTGCCACTCCCTTCTGGCTTGCCGAGTTTCTGCTGAGAGATCAGCTGTTAACCTTAAGGGGATTCCCTTATATGTTATGTGTTGTTTTTCCCATGCTGCTTTTAATATTTTTTCTTTGTAGTTAACTTTTGATAGTTTGAGTGATATGTGTCTTGGCATGTTTCTCCTTGGATTTATCCTGTATGAGACTCTCTGCGTTTCCTGGAGTTGATTGCCTATTTCCTTCCCCATATTAGGGAAGTTTTCAACTATAATCTCTTCAAATATTTTCTCAGTCCCTTTCTTTTTCTCTTCTTCTTCTGGTATCCCTATAATTCGAATGTTGGTGTGTTTAATGTTGTCCCAGAGGTCTCTGAGACTGTCCTCAATTCTTTTCATTCTTTTTTCTATATTCTGCTCTGTGGTAGTTATTTCCACTATTTTATCTTCCAGGTCACTTATCTGTTCTGCCTCAGTTAATCTGCTATTGATTCCTTCTAGAGAATTTTTAATTTCATTTATTGTGTTGTTCATCTTTGTTTGTTTGCTCTTTAGTTCTTCTAGGTCCTTGTTAAACGTTTCTTGTATTTTCTCCATTCTATTTCCAAGATGTTGGATCATCTTTACTATCATTACTCTGAATTCTTTTTCAGGTAGACTGCCTATTTCCTCTTCATTTGTTTGGTCTGGTGGGTTTTTACCTTGCTCCTTCATCTGCTGTGTGTTTCTCTGTTTTCTCATTTTGCTTAACTTACTGTGTTTGGGGTCTCCTTTTCGCAGGCTGCAGGTTCATAGTTCCCGTTGTTTTTGGTATCTGCCCCCAGTGGGTAAGGTTGGTTCAGTGGGTTGTGTAGGCTTCCTGGTGGAGGGGACTGGTGTCTGTGTTCTGGTGGATGAGGCTGGATCTTTTCTTTCTGGTGGGCAGGACCGCATCCAGTGGTAGGTTTTGGGGTGTCTGTGAACTTATGATGATTTTAGGCAGCCTCTCTGCTATTGGGTGGGGTTGTGTTCCTGTGTCACTAGTTGTTTGGCATAGGCTGTCCAGCACTGAATCTTGCTGGTCGTTGAGTGGAGCTGGGTCTTAGCCTTGGGATGTAGATCTCTGGGAGAGCTTTGGGCATTTGATATTACATGGGGCTGGGAGGTTTCTGGTGGACCAATGTCCTGAACTTGGCTCTCCCACCTCAGAGGCTCAGGCCTGACACCTGGCTGAAGCACCAAGACCATGTCAGCCACACGGCTCAGAAGAAAGGGGAGAAAATGAATGAAAATAAATAAATAAAAATAAAATAAAGCTATTAAAATAAAAAACTATTAAAAATAAAAAAATTAAAAAGTAATTAAAGAAAGAAAGAAGAGAACAACCAAACCAAAAAACAAGTGCACCAATGATAACAGGCACCAAAAACTACCTAAAAAAAAAAACCCGACAGACAGAACCCTAGGACAAATGGTGAAAGCAAAGCTATACAGACAAAATCACACAAAGAACAAAACACATACACACTCACAAAAAGAGAAAAAGTAAATGTATATATATATATATATATATAAAGAAAGAGAGCAACCAAATTAATAAACAAATGTATCAATGATAATAAGCTCTAAATGCTAAACTAAGATAAACATAAAACCAGAAACAAATTAGATGCAGAAAGTAAACCCCAAGTCTACAGCTGCTCGCAAAGTCCACTACCTCAATTTTGGGATGATTCTTTGTCTATTCAGGTATTCCACAGATACAGGGTACATCAAGTTGACTGTGGAGATTTAATCCGCTGCTCCTGAGGCTGCTGGGAGAAATATCTCTTTCTCTTCTTTGTTCGCACAGCTCCTGGATTTGGCCCCACCTTGGTGCGTAGGTCACCTGAGGGCATCTGTTCCCCACCCAGACAGGATAGGGTTAAAGGAGCAGCTGATTAGGAGGCTCTGGCTCACTCAGGCCAGGGGGAGGGAAGGGGTACGGAATGCGGGGCAAGCCTGCAGTGGCAGAGGTTGGCGTGACGTTGCAACAGCCTGAGGCACACTGTGTGTTCTCCCGGGGAAGTTGTCCCTGGGTCACGGGACCCTGGTAGTGGTGGGCTGCACAGGCTCCCGGGAAGGGAGGTGTGGATAGTGACCTGTGCTCGCACACAGGCTTCTTGGTGGCCGCAGCAGCAGACTTAGTGTTTCACGGCAGTCTCTGGTGTCTGCGCTGTTAGCTGCGGCTTGCGCCCGTGTCTGGAGCTCATTTAGGTGATGCTCTGAATCCCCTCTCCTCGCGCACCTCAAAGCCATTGTCTCTTGCCTCTTCAGCAAGTCCAGACGTTTTCCCAGACTCCCTCCCTGCTAGATGTGGCGTACTAGCCCGCTTCAGGCTGTGTTCACGCAGCCAACCCCCGTCCTCTCCCTGGGATCCGAACTCCAAAGCCCGAGCTTCAGCTCTCAGCCCCAGCCCACCCTGGCGGGTGAGCAGACAAGCCTCTCGGGCTGGTGAGTGCCGGTTGGCATCAATCCTCTGTGCGGGAATCTCTCCGCTTTGCCCTCCGCACCCCCGTTGCTGCACTCTCCTCTGTGGCTCCGAAGCTTCCCCCATGCCCACCAGCCGTCTCCACCAGTGAAGGGTCTTCCTAGTGTGTGGAAACTTCTCCTCCTTCACAGCTCCCTCCCACTGGTGCGGGTTCCGTCCCTATTCTTTTGTCTCTGTTTCTTCTTTTTTCTTTTGCCCTGCCCAGGTACATGGGGAGTTTCTTGACTTTTGGGACGTCTGAGGTCTTCTGCCAGCATTCAGTAGGTGTTCTGTAGGAGTTGTTCTACGTGTAGATGTATTTTGGATGTATTTGTGGGGAGGAAGGTGATCTCCACATCTTACTGCTCCGCCATCTTGAAGGTCCCCGGCACTGTTTTTATACCACTAAATTTTTTAGTCCTCCCAACATCCCAATGAAGTAGTAATATTATTTTTATCCCCATATTACAGAAGAAGAAACTGAGGCTGAGAGTCAGTCAGTAAATTTACCAAAGTCCTGTTGCTAGTAAAACAGACACTGAACATAGATTATTACTTTAGGCACATAATAGGCTCTTAATATCTGTTTATTTAAATAAATTGACCTGAGGACTGTATGGAAAATGTGTTATGTAAAGACATGGATGAGAGTGGATAGGGAGCACTGTCAGTGCATGAAAGTCCCTGAAAGAGAAGAAAGGAGGCGACAGGGAAAGACGTTGGGTAAAACAGACATTCTATTGGTCTCTAACATGAAGTCGGTCAGGACAGCTAGGTTGCTTGGAGTGACTCACTTGCCCCACATAAATTAGCTAGTACCTGCAGGTTAAAGGGAACAAGTACTAGTTAGAGCTTCTCCACTCACTCCTGTGGGTAAGAGAGGTTTTGCCCACTTAATTTACCTATAACACCGAGAGCCCTGTCCAGTGCCCCCTGTTACTGGGAGGCTCTTACTCACTTGCCTACATGTGTCAGCCCCTTCCCCAGCTTCTAGTTTTCTTTCAGTCACCTCAAATGGATTGCCTCATCTGTGGGTGAAATACCAGGGACTTGCACTATCAGCCATTCCTAAAAAGGACCAATCCTTCATTTCCTGGTTATTTCTCCTCCCGCTACCCCAAACCTTTATCTCCTAGGTAATCAAAGCCATCTTTCTAAAATACAAATATAATCATATCATTCCTTTAAATCCTTTAGTGGCTCATTATTAGTCTTGGAACAAGGATCAAAATCTTCAAAAAGGCCTACAAAACTCTGCATTATCTGGACCCTACCTGCCTCTTCCATCAACGACCTTGTCCTGGTTTTAGATTCTTCAGCAGCACTGACTTGCCTCCACTTCTCCAAATGCAGTGGCCCCTCCAGCTCCAGTGCCTTTGCACATGCTGTTCCCTCTACCGAAGTGGCTCTCCAAGTCTTTCTTACTGAGTTAGCTACAACTCATCCTTTAGGTACCAGTTAAAATACTACCATTGTTAAAATCTTCTCTAGCCCACTTGACTAAGTCAAATTCCTTTCATAAGCCCCCCAATATTTTCCCTTATAGCAGTTCATAATTTTATGTTTATTTTTAGGACTTTTTATTTTTCTTTCTTTCTTCCACTGCTTTCTCCATATGTTCCATGAAGACAAGAAAAGTAATTTTCTCATCCTTGTAACTCTAGTGTCTAGTAGAGGGTCTGGTACCTGGAAGGTCCTCAAAAATAAATGGTGTATGACTTCTGCTCCATCTTCTTTCTTGGTTATGCTTCTGGAATTTCATAGGGCCAAGCTACACCAGTTTTATCTTACAGCAAGATTTCTCAAACTTGGCACTACAGACATTTTGTAGACTGGATAATTCTTTGTTGTTGGGAGCTGTCTTTGTGCACTGTGGAACGTCTTGCAGCATTGCTGGCCTCTACCCACTGTATGCCAGTAGCACTGATCCCCCAAGTCATGACAATCAAAAATATCTCTAGTCATTGCCAGATGTCTCTTGGAGTGGGGTAGGGGACCAAATTATGCCAGGAGGACAACTGTCTCAGGGTCTGAAGTGAGACAGAGGGCAGAGAAAGGGAAGATTAAAATTCTAGCCCTCCTAAGGGACTCCTGCTGTCCAGGCCATTCACAAATTGGTGATTGATTGGTTATGTTCCTTGACCTCAAGTCCTCTTGAATCTTTTTTTCTATATGCACTCATGTTTCCGTTTCTCATGTGCCAAGCCTTTGACTTTCCTCAATGTCTTCACCTTAACCTCAAAACAACTGTGTTCTCTTGCACTGAATTATGTATTGATCCAATGTCAATCTCTGTGTGTGTGTGTGTCTGTCTGTCTGTCTCTGTCTCCCTCTCCCTCTCTTTCTCCCTCTATCTCTCTCACTCTCAATCTCACTTTCACTCTCCCTCTCTTTTCCTCTCTTGTTACCCTCCAGGGTACTGATTACTAACATTAGCAAGGGGCTTTTTGTTGAGCCTGCAATTCCCCATATTAGTTAGCTAATGTGACATCACTGCTACCTGATAAACCACACAAAAACTTAGTGGCTGAAAACAGCAATCATTTTTTCTCATGGATCTGATGGTCAGCAGAGGGTTCGCTGCTCTAGGCTGGGGTTCTCAGGAGTTGGCTCCACTCCACCTATCTCAGTAATTCCCCCCAGGATTACAGAATTAAGGCAAGGGTAGAGTAAAGCAAACCCAACCGAGCAAAAATTTTTCAGGTCTTCATTCATGCCACACCCGCTAACATGCCATTGACCAAAAGCAAATCATTTGGGCAAACTCACACAAAGACAAGAAGAAACTGCAGTCACAAGGCAAAGGGTGTGGTTACAAAGAGAGAAAGAACTGGGGCCCTTGTAATCTACAACATGCCTCATTTGAATTGTCATTATTTCCAATCTTTTTATCGATCCCTTGAATCTTATAGATGTGTTTTTAAGAGTAGGCCTGCTTGTGCTAGCAAATGTGGTAATAAAATATGGCCCAATGCTCAGACAGTAAGCCTTACTTATTAATATTCAATACAGGTGCTAAAGGCCTACCTATCAACTTTTGATTTATAAATGGGACATATTTGTCCCCTGATACTGCTGTGTAATTGCACTCAGTTTTCAGAATGGATAGTGCTTTACTCCTATACAAGAGGAGTAATTATCACCATTTTTAAGTTCTGATTGCACGTTTTGCCTTCTCAAATTAGTCACCTTATACAAATGGGAAGATTAAGAATGGCAAGAATATATAATACTAACCAAATATATAAGGACCACTGTGTTTCATCTACAATGTTCTTTTATAACATACAGGAAGTCTGCAATATATATGGCAATAAAAGGGAGCAGAAAATGACAAGAAATCTCTTTTAAAGGATTGATAAGACATAGTTATGTCATATAATCACGTGTGTGACACAAAAGTCCTATAAATAAACATAGACCGTTAAGATGAAATGGCTTATATGTTACCAGATTAGGCTCTTGTGCTATTGGGATTCTGGATTATCCAAGTTAAAATTCTCATTGGTTGTCCTGATTCTGAAGTTGGAAAAAAACAGCTAGTTAAGCCCATTCCCAGTCTAGTGGTCTCTGTGAGCCATCAGGGATGCACCTGGTAACACAGCCACCCATCTGCCCAAGGAAGAGCAATGAAAGAATTGAAATCAGCAACCTACAGGGCTCTGGCCCTCCTTGTGGATACCTGGTTCTTCTTCTTAGGCATCATCAAATTCATCAAGCTGTCCCGAGTAATAGCACTGCTGTATGGAAACTCAGAATATTATAGAGTTAATCCAGACACTTAAATCCTGCTTCCTTAGCATCTTCAATTTCATGCATCCCAGACACATAAAATTGATCCTGTTTGAACCAAACTCATCATCTTCTGAGTAAACTTGCTCTTCCTTCTGTGTTGTTTATTCCTACCATCCAGTGCTCAAGAGTAATACTTTTAAACGACTCCTTCTCCCTTAACACCCATCTATATCCAAGCTATTCCCCAATACATTTGATTACATTTTCTAAATATTTCTTGATTACCCTTTTCTCTCCATTCTACTGCCATTACCTTAGTCCAAATCACTATAAAATTCCACTGGGGACCTGCAGTACCTTCTGTCTTGTCCCCTGCATTAAATCTTGTCCATTCTCCATTCTGCAGGCTGAGGGGTCTTGTTCAAAGGTAAATGTGGGTATTTTTCTCCCTGGCTTAAAATTCTACAAAGCCTATCCATTGTTCATAGGATACATACAGTTCAAAACCTTTCCTTTAAAATTTTGGCTTATTTCACAATGTAGTTGTGGTGATAATGAAACAAAACAGTTTATTAAAGAAATTTATGGTGGCATAAATGGCTTTACTGGTCCCCCATATCAATCAAAAGCTCACTATCCCAAGTTGTCCACCCTTCCTCAGAGGAAAGAGCTACTTTTTATGGCTATCTTCCCAATAGGTGCTGATTGGCAGAAAAGGATTTTGGAGTTCCCCGGGAGACTGTAAGAGACAGGTACTCAAATTCACCTCCCATTACAGAGCCTGACACAGAATTAATATCCAATAAATATTTGTTTAATTAATTGAAAGTTCTGTAACAAAGATAATATTATCCTTACATTGCAGAAAAGGAAATTAAGGTCATTTAAGAGACTTGCCAAAGACTAGAGAGCTTTCAAATGGCTGAGCTAGGCTTGCATCTTGCTCTATCTGCAGGTCTCAGAAGCAGCATCTGCAAGATTCAGTGAGTCCATACAACTTTACATCCTCCAGCTCCCTTGTTTTTGCTGCCGAAGTTGGAAGGTAAAATTGGCAAGAGGAATATATCCAGAGGTCACAGAGCTAATAGCATTTGAAGTTAAGGAATATTGGGAGATTTAAAAAGTAACTTCAAGGAAACAAATTTGATGATTTTCCAATTAAATTCAACAAACATCTACTTGAACCTGGGAATATCAACTTGAAGAAGACAATGGTCTGGGCCTTCAAGAGCTCATACTCTAGTAGAGAAGACAAGCATGTAAACACATGACTATGATAAAATATCATGAGGCATTAAGTAATATAATGAACAAATATACAACCCACACCTCCAGATCTTCCTACTGAGCTACACACCGATATATCCACCTATATGTCCCATGGACAAGAAAACTACATACAAAGTGAAAATTTCATACAAAGTGAAACACTTCATACAAAGTGAAAATTACAATCTTCCCTCCCAGGCCTGCTTCTCTTCCTGTGTTTAGTACCTTGGTGTAAGGCAGCACATCCACCCTGTGAAACAGTCTTGACATGACCCATACTAAAACTAGATTGAATTTTTCTAAAATTCAAACTGATCACATCACTCATAAGGAAAAAGAAATCCTTCACTGATTACCTTTTACTTCAGTGTGTATTCCACACTCCTTAGAATCCTTTGGCTCTCCTTTTACCACCACCTGCCATTGGAGTTAGTTCCCTCCAATCATTCCCATGCCTCCTTTGCATAGGCCTATCCAAGCCACACCACCTGGTTCTGTGGCCATCTACTTATTCATCATCTTCTTCAGTGCCAGGAATACTGCTCGGCACACATTTAGTCACAATAATTATTTATTAGTTGAATGAACCAGTGAACAAAAAAAAAGTCGAAGCTTTAAGATCATTGTTTACTGACTATAAAGTCTTGAACAAGGTAGTCATTTAACCACTCTTTGTCTTTAGTTCTTCATCTCTAAAATGACAATTACACTCAGCCCTCTAAGGCATTATGAGGATTAAAGGAGGTCATATGTGTGAATGGACTTTATAACAAATACAGTATAGCATCACTTATTTTAATTCTGCTACTTTATAAGCTTATTCTAACATTTTAAGACTGGTAAAAAGAAATTTTCCCAGAATCTGTTTAACTCCCTTGAAAATATCTTATTGGACACAATTTCCTGACATAAAGTTGTAAATGGCAGTGTCATCAGTATCCTTAATTATGGAGGTGTAAGAAGTGGCTGAACTGTCAAGGTTATAAGAGCCAATTTCTATCCACTCCACCATTCTATTTACACAGTAGAGCACTCATATACTTGCAGTTTGGTCGGGGGAGAGAAGTGGAAAATGATACAAGGCATTATAACAAAGTCCACTTTTAAATAATTGTAACTTAAATTAATTACACTGACATTTCTCAGCAAGGATTAAGTAAGTCAGAAGGGAAAAAAAGACATATGAGAAAATAAAAAGCAAGGGTTGGACTACAAGAGCATCTCTTTTGTCTTTCATTCAGGAGTTTAATTAAATTAAGTAGGATTGATTGAGTGTCAAACATCTGTGGGAGTCATTTCCTAACTTCATTAATGCTATTGTGCCTGAAGAAGCCCCAGTGGTAATTTCTCTCACAAGTATCTAATGAGAGTCTAGTGATGTGATATGAAAGCATTACACCAAGCCGCTGTCCCCTACACCACTGCCTGTCTGTATGTGAGGAATTTATTAGAAATGCTGGCATGGCAACAGCAAAGCCACATTATCCACCTCAGCACTAGGAGTGGGACAGCAGGCAGCAGTGAGCTGGGGTAATGGAGTCATAAAGTTGAGAGTTTAGACAGCAAGAATAACAGAATAAAAACAGAACTGCTAAGGTGAACTAAATGGTCATAAAATAGACCATATACAATGAGGTACAGCAGATAATAAGGTGCATTTATATGGAAAACTAAATAAAAATTATGACCATTTCCTCTTTAACCCCATAACCATCAGAGCTTCTCCCAGCAGTGGATTTGCAAGGTAAACTAGGGAGAATGAATCAATTAAAAGGAAAATATATATATATTAGCCAGCTTAGTTCATTATTATAGGCATCGCTGATTGTACAGAGGGCCCCAGTAGAATACAAGGCACTGGGCAAAACATTATAAAAGATCTATAATTCCTTCCTTTTGTAGAATTACGAGTTTAAAAAGTTATAATACGGTTATAGTTATAAAGTAATTAAATGGGGATAAATGTAAAGTTAGTTCTGTTTTATCCATTTTATCATTGTGATTAGAAGTTGCCTGCTCCCAAGCTTTGCTAATTCATTCATCGGTTAATGAGCATTTACTATGTATTGGGAGTTCTGATCAGCTCTAAAGATGCCAAGTTGCATAAGAACAGTCTATGTCTTTGAGGAGCTTTTAGTCTAACGCAGAAAACTTACAAGCAGTCAAATCATCAAAATAAAACTTTAAGTGGAAAAATACCTAAGTGATGAGTCCCGTGGAAACAGAGGACACAGCACTTGGCAGGGGTCAGGGTATTGAAAAATGAATAGGAATTGAGTTGATTTGGGGTGCCAGTGTAGATGAAGGAGAGGATGATAAAGTTTCAATTTGAGCAAACCACATTTACAAGGATACCCAGGTATGAGATGACAAGACAAACTTAAGGAAGGACTAGGAAAAGACCAATGCGAGGAAGCCCTGAGCTCTGAGTGTGGAGAGCCCAGGCTTTGGGCTGTGATGTGGGGCTAAGATTTTATCCTGCACGTGGGATTTAGGAGCCATAGAGGGCAGCTGTGTACAGGTGTGCTCGTGCATTACTGCCACAAGCACAACATTTAAATATAACTCTCCACTGCTGAGTTCTGTGTTCTCTATGATTCAGTGGAGTCTTGTTGAGAAAACTAAGTCTGGAAGAGACAAGATATAATTTAGACAGCTAATCTCTCATGCACATGATGCCCATCTCTCAAAATATCACATGCCCCTGTTGCAAGGTGGTCCATACAGACAGGACTAAGTCTGGAAACATCGATTTCACCAAATCCTCAGTATTCTATAGGCACTAAATTCCATTTGAAAGTTTCTTTGTACTGTAATGATACATGGTGCTAAAATGAACAAAACTGGTTTGAAGTTTTATGAAATTATCCTCATATAACATTTTACCCTACTTATATATGGGAGGTTTCATTCAGTCAAGAGGGATATTGTAATTCGAAATTAATTTATCATCATAAAAATTAACTGAAAAGAATTTAATAATCATATTAATATTGTAAAAAGCACCTTGGGAATTTAGTGGCATTATACTACTTATGTTGGAGGACAATGTTTATATCTCTGGTAATTGCTTTATGTCAAGCTTTCACTGTAAGTAGCTGCCAGCATCTGGGGACTTGATATGAGCTATGATATAACCAACACTGGTGATTAATAATCCATTTTGTAACAGAGAGCTACTGGAAGTATTTGTCCTGGCGTAATTGCTCAGCAAAATTTACCATCTTAGAAAACTAACATATGGGCAACTTAACCAGACTGTGAGCAGGTTGAGGATAGAAATCACCACATCTGTCTTTGTCTGGCTTGATAAAGGCTCAGCAAATATGTCACAGGGTTGTCAATTTGATGTCACTGTCACCTCTATTTTTATCCTCTGTATTGAGGGGCAAGGTTAGGGAGATTGGAACTACATTTCCCAGAATTCCTTTCCTCATATTGTTCTAGCTACAATCTGCCAGTGAGAGGAATTTGCATATATCTTGGTAAACTAAGAAGGAGAAGTGAAGGAACCTGCTTGAGAATCTTCTACTTTGGTGTAGATCCCAGAGGCAGTGGCTTCCCTGACTTCTATGCCACCAGCCCATCCAACAATTATGAAAGCCTCTATTTTCCCATATTAAAATCTTTCCCACTTGGAAGACTTAAAACGGCTTCTATTTCCCTCATTTCAGCTTGACTAGAATGAGTATTTTAGTGGAAAGAAGAAAGGAAGACAGGAAGTAAAAGAAGGAAGGAGGAAGGAGAGAAAGAGGAAGAAAGGAAGAGAGGTACAAAATTGCCTTCTTGGTTTTAGACAGCTAAACAGAGCCAGGGGCATGCCTCATTCTTAATTCTACATGCACTCTACCTCCTCAGGAGAGCAGTGTGAGTTCTTCCATACTTTGGAAATATTAAAATGTCAGGAACTGTGACTCAAAGCCAGTCTTCCTCGGCATCCATGGGCACCAATAATGCAAATCACTGAAGATGGGCATCACAAGAAATTGTTACTAATTCTCTATATTAGAAAATGTGAACATGTTGGCAGATTAATAATCAGAGTTGACAGAATAATTGAACCACTCAGAGGAAAGACTGATAGAACAGTGACAACATGTAGGTAATCACACAAGGAACTTAGGGGAAATGGAATGGATCAGTCAAAAGCAAAAAGAAACTGTTTGTGCTTTTGAAGACTTTCTATTGAAAAAGACCAGGTGCCACAAGTCAGCAAACTAAAGCAATGAGGCCTCTGTGAATCAAATCCCTAACTTCTTTGTTTTACTATTCATAAACCAAACGTAAGGGGAATAAAAAGCAGAATATGTTTGAGGCATACTTTAAAGGTGTTAAACATATGGATTTTGACATATTTAAATCAGAACTAAAACAATTACTGCTTACAATACCTCCAATTCCTGGAACTACTGAATTCAGTGTGACAGTTTCTATGTGTTTGTATTCATTTTCCATAATGTCTTAAAATTTTTTAGCTATTGAAACATTTTTACTATCCACAAAATGTAACCAATCGTTCCCATACCCACTGTTGTCAGTGAAGTGACAAAGCACAATCTAAGCAACTGTTAATAATTTAAGGCATATAGTAGCACGTTTTAAAGTCATTTTGGGGCAGTGTTTACTAAAAAAGCGATGAATTTTCAGCTGAATCTCTTGGAACTTGAGTCTGTTGGCCTGCACTAATTTACTTGGCTTAGTACATGTCTCCCAGCCCAACCGTCTTTCCAAAAACCAACTCCTCTCGACTCCCTAATACCATTCTTTCAGTCAGCTGTGCTTGGAACCCTTGAATTCTCTTTGATTCTTTCCTTTATTTTCCACATTCAATCTGAAGCAAAAGAATGTTAAGATTTTTCTAGCACCTTTCCCTTCTCATCACATTCCTGCCATACTTTACAAACTGGCCTTCGCTTTCATTGTACTAAATGGAGAAATTATTTAATAAACCTCTAGAAAGTTTCTGACATATGATAGAAGTCCAATAGTGTTAGTTCCCTTACCCTGCTTTCTTTTCATCTTTCTGGTCTAAACACTAAACCACCTGAAACACAATTCTGAACAGATTATTCCCCTGCTCAAAAACCTCCAAGGCACACTTTCCTGAAGCATGGCCCACTCAGCCCAGCATTCAAAGGTTTCTGCTTCCCATTCACAATTTCAGTTTTCTCTCACTGCTGTCTTATATACAATCCTTATGCCTTACACAGTAAACCATCACCCAATGGCATACACAAATACCTCTGAGCTCTAACCCTAACCAGGCAAGCTTCCATTGGAAATAATTAACCAACTAGTTGACTACAAAACACTGGAGACTAAACCTAATTATCTCAAAATCGAGCATATAGCCTTATATATTTGACTTATCTCTTAGAGTTAAGTCATTGACAATGAATATGTCACATCCTCTTACCCCAATAAGCCACAGCACTTATCATCCACATCGTGGATCAGCAGATTACAGCCCACAGACCAAATGTGGCCCGTGCTGTTTTTGTACAGCATGAAAGCCAAGAATGGGTTTTATATTTTAACTTGTTGAAAAGAATCAAATGAAGATTAATATGTCATGGCACGTGAACATTATATGAATTTCAAATTCCAGTGTCCATAAATAAAGTTTTATTGGAACACAGCACACTCATTTACATAGCTGTTTTTATGCTACAACAACAGAGTTAAATAATTACAACAGAGACCATATGGTCCACAAAGCCTAAAATATTTACTATCTTATCCTTCAAAAAAATTGTTGACATTTTTTAAATTTTAATTTTTTTTATTGAAGTATAGTTGATTTACAAAGTTGTGCTAATTTCTGCTATACATCAAAGTGACTCAGTTTACACATATATACATTTTTTTTATATTCTTTTCCATTATGGTTTATCCCAGGAGATTGGATATAGTTCCCTGTGCTATACAATAGGACCTTGTTGTTTATCCATTATATATAATAGTTTGCATCTACTAACTCCAATCTATACTGTGAATTAACTCATACTGCTTAGTATTAATATTTATGCTGTTTAAATAGTTCCTATTTCCCTAACTTCTTTTTTTTTTTTTGGCGGTACGCGGGCCTCTCACTGTTGTGGCCTCTCCCGTTGCGGAGCACAGGCTCCGGACGCGCAGGCTCAGCGGCCATGGCTCACGGGCCCAGCCGCTCCGCGGCATGTGGGATCTTCCCGGACTGGGGCACGAACCTGTGTCCCCTGAATTGGCAGGCGGACTCTCAACCACTGCGCCACCAGGGAAGCCCCCTAACTTCTTTTAAAGACCCTCAAGAATAGAAATATTTGTGACTTTCTAATATTCTGGCCTAGCACATGTATTTTACATAGCTGATACTCAGTAGATGCTTGTTAGTGATCCTGATCCTAGTTTTACAAATAAGTATAGATGAGAACATGGATTCTCCAACTGGGGAAACAAACAGCAGGATATATTAACTATAGTCTTAACTGTAGAAGATGTTGTTTGTTCTCTCATTTTAAAAAATAAAATAAATTGGCCATCTGTGAATATCTATTTGAATATTTCCTAGAAATGCTTTCCTATCTCCCTTGTACCCTTGCACTTAGAAGTACCACAGTGCCATCATGACATCTTGGTTTCTATTGCCATCACTCTTTACTAAATTTCTATTTTGGCCCAACTACTCTTAACCAAAAACTGTAAACCTGGGACACAGTTTTTTGAATGGTGAAATTATCAAACCCAAATTATTTCATGGAAAAGAACATGACGTCCTTCAAGGACACCAAAATAACTGGCCAATTAGGTTGGTTCAGTCCAATAGCACAATAATTTGGTGGGGTAAAAAATAAAACTGATCATCTGGCTAAATCAACTTAATCCTATCCAAATACTTTACCTGGTAGCACTGTGGAGAAAGTATATATCCTGATTATTCAAATATTAAGGCCCCTCAATCAAGTACAATACATGTGTACATTTGTATGCATGTGTATCCTACTCAAAATGACCAAATACAGAGCAACATTTAATCCAAAATATCACCCTGAAATAAACTGCACACTTTTGGATACATGTAGATTTTGCCAATGTTTTTCTATTCTTTCTTCCCTTGAATCTCTAAGACCTGTCAGAGCTGTCAAAAATGCTATGCCAATTGTTTACAAAACAGATCTCATTCACAGGGGAGATAGAAGCCTGAACCAGTACTCAGAGAAGCTAAGAAAGAAAAAAACAAAAGAAGACTGAAGCACTGACAGTTGCAGATTTTTATTTGAAGTAGTAAAATCTTAAGAATAAATAGGATGTCAGCAGAATCTATGATTTCTTTTTTTGGCTATAGGCTTGTATTAAGAAATAATGTCACAATATACTTTAGACATGAGAAACATTTTTAATAACAGAATTATTAGGATAAGACAAAATTGATATATAATGGATTATATAACTTCAGCATCTATTGTAATTTCCCTTTGTTCCCTTCACTGAATTTTCTTGTCCTTTCTGCATTTCTCAAAATTTTGCTAGCAATTTTAATGTGTTAAAACCACGTATAGTCACTCAAAGTATTTCAAAAGTTTCAAATGATCTGTGTTGGTCTTTTCATGTTAGTTGTAAAAAGAGCTATAAATACACAATTCCAACAGTTATTTGGAATACATCATATACATAATGTTTGTTAGTTGCATCGTCATCAATAAATCTAATATAGAGTTAAGCTGTGCAGTGC
This sequence comes from Grampus griseus, assembly GCF_964374135.1. Classification (NCBI taxonomy): domain Eukaryota; kingdom Metazoa; phylum Chordata; class Mammalia; order Artiodactyla; family Delphinidae; genus Grampus; species Grampus griseus. The sequence continues at coordinate 67,583,294 of NC_138997.1, forward strand.
AATATATTACAATTAAAAAGAAAAAACTTTTCAAACGAGGAGGAAGTTGATAGAAATTATTCTTCATTATATAACTTCATTACTCAGGTACCTCAGTCTTGTGAAATACATATTAAGTCTCTCTGTAAACATACTTTCAGGAGAAAGAACTGCAGGGTTAAAGTAGACAACTACTGCTTCTGAATATACAGAATCCATTCATCCTTCTAGGCTAGCAGCACATCAGCCTTCATACAGGGACTCAGCCATCCTTCATTTGTAGACCACATGGTTTCTGTGGAGCTAAGTTTGCTTCCAGTTTCTACAGCAATATGATCTCAGCCTGGTCAATCCGATTATCTCTTTCCCCAGGTGTCAGGCATTGGTTCAGTTATGAGCAATGGTTCAAGTTGAGTCAGTTAGGACCAAACAGAGTTAGTCTTAGAACATTAGCCTAAGTGTGGCATACTAGAATTCACTCTTGACTCTAGTAAGGTGTAAGGCTGATGCTGCCCCACAAAGGCAGAGCCTGTCACTGAATGGAGCCAATACCAAAGTGTTTGTGTGAAGAAATGAAGAGAGAAAATTTGGTCCTGGTGAAAATCATTTCAGCCCTGACTTTCCAAAACAAACTCATTCCCAGACTTTTCATTTTTATGACTTAATAAATACCCTTTAAGTCAGTTTGAGTTGGGCATTCTATCACTTGCTATTAAAAAAGTCCTGATACAAAAATTGGTGAGCCTTGCTTTCCTCTGTATTCCTAACAGGCACAAAGAGGGTAAAAACTCTCATGCTTTCTTACACTTCCATCCAGGAATCTCAAGTCCCCATTCCCATAATGAAGGAAGGTTCCAAAATCATAGGTTAAAGCAGAGATCTCCATTTCTGATATATCTCTGACCAGTTTTCTTCCACCACTCTCTCAGGTTCATCAACCTTCAGGAAGATATAAGGAACACTGCTGGTTCTCTCAAAAGACTTATATTCTCCAAGGTCAGCCATCGTGTGGGAGGAGTGGGAAGACACAAAAATGAAGGACAATTTGGGAATTAATTACTGTTCAGACATTCCTCACATGTGAATATTCAGCCCTGAGGGTCAGTCTGGGAGGAGCAACACCTTTGGTGCTTGATTCTAAAGGAGATGCTGAACTTCCATGCATAAGGTGACCAGTGGAGATGCCGAATTTCCATGCATGAGGTGACCAGTGGAGATGCTGAACTTCCATGCATGAGGTGACCAGTGGAGATGCTGAATTTCCATGCATAAGGTGACTTGACCCACTTACTCCAGTAAGTGGAGCTATAAGACAGAAGCAGTGGACTGGCCTGGGTTTGGGGAGCAGACTTTGAAAAATAAAAGAAACTAGTCTTTTAAAAACAGCTCAGGAGTTGAATTTCCTTGAGATGAACAAGTCTAAAATGTTTTCATTTCTGCTTTAAAATTAAAAATATCTAAGATCAGATTTGGAGATCATAATTCAGAAATGAGGTCCATGGGTCAACAGTGCTAAGTCCCAGCTCCACAGTTTTCCTAATAGTCTTAGGTTTATTCTGTATTCAACTTCTCCACCAGCCACCCTTACCCAAATTTTGGAAAAATTTAACTCTACTAAAAGGTTTTCTTCCTTCCTGTACTCCTCTAACCCCAGCTTCTAAATGTGAGGTCCAGAATCTTAATTTTGTATATTCTCCAAGAAAAAACTCTTTTCTGAAAAGCTTACCCTAAAGAATTTGGAGGTGGAGTTTGGGAATGTGTGTGCCTAAAGCAAACTTCCTGAGCTGAGTAGTGAAGGGCTGGTGGCTGACCTCTCTCCATTCACAGAGTCTCAGCAAAGCTTCCAGAGAACAGAGCAGCTAGTGCTGAGGAATGGCTGTGACAACCAGCTAGAGTGGAAGGACAGCCAGTGCCCCTGTACCTTGCATAGGCTCCACTGAAGCTATGAGACCACTTAAGTGAGAAGCCATCCTCACTCTCCTTTCAACACAAGCATGAAAGTCTTATAAAGTGATTTGAAGAAGTATATTTCCAATTCATGCTTAAGAAGTTCTCACCCTAGAAGCCTGTCTGTCAAAATCACACTTAATTTCAAAGAGCTGCTACATTCAAAGATGCTTCAAAAAACTGTGGAATCCAATTGAAAAACACTTTCCAGCCCATGTGGCCATTAAGTGAACAGAGAATATGGAATGCCCTTTCTGGTGATTCAGTATGGTCAAAGATAAAGACTTTTCTTTTGCCCACACATTGGTTGTGCACTCCAGTCCTTGCCTAATCCATAAGCAGCTGGTCAAATACGTGAAACACTTTATTATTTAAAATACTTTGACTTGTTCACTTTTAAACCAGTTTTTCCTCAGCTATGTATATTAATATTTTTACACCGTTGGGTTAATTTTTTTAAAGGAGCATTCTTTACAAATTCAACTTCAAAATAGATTAACTCCTTTTCACACATTATGCCTAACTATATAATATCTTTATTAAGCTATGAATATGAAGTGTAAAAGTTATTTCCAAAGAAAGTAAAATATTTTCACTATCGATAGAAATTTCAAGCATGCAATTAAACACCAACATAACATGGGCATTTAATTTAAATCTTCAGGCCATCTGAAAGCAGTTTTAGAAATGGAGTAAAATAACCACAATTTACCATATTTTGAGTAAGAATAAGTTAGCATATTAAAAGATATTACAACCAAAAAAAAAAAGATATTACAACCCACTAAATTGGGAGATTAAACTTGGAAAAGATGCAAACATTATAAAGATATATATATCTCTATAATGGGCAAAGGTATACAGGATGCATAATATATAATAAATTATATATGAAGGGCTTCCCTGGTGGCGCAGTGGTTGAGAGTCCTCCTGCCGATGCAGGGGACAAGGGTTCGTGCCCCAGTCCGGGAGGATCCCACATGCCGCCGAGCGGCTGGGCCTGTGAGCCATGGCCGCTGGGCCTGCGCGTCCGGAGCCTGTGCTCCGCAGCAGGAGAGGCCACGGCGGTGAGAGGCCCACGTACCACAAAAAAAAAAAAAAATTATATATGAAAACAGGATATGCATATTCTATATGAAATCAGATGCGATTCTTTAAGATAGGACTTGCATTTTACATTCACTATGTATTCCTCGTCTTTTTAAAGTTTTGTCAGCACTATTAAAAACACAGAACCCTTACAAGCCAAAAACAAAAACCAGCTGGATGTCAACTGTTAAAACTTCCCCATCTCAGCCAAGAAACCAAACATGTTTTTCCTGAGAATTTACACTTTACTTCACAGTTAAAGGTACCTTAAAAGTGTTAAAGATAACAGTAATTCTGTGATCTGATCAAACTTGAAAGGGCACTGCCTTTCCTCTCTTTATGCACAGAAAAATTTGAGAAAGACATTTCAAACTAAGATATTCACAGGAGCTTTTCATAAGAAAAAGATTTTACTTCTAACACTCACTGCACTATTTGCATAGATTGCAAAGAGAGCCATGTTTAAGTGATGACTATGAAATACATCTTCAAAGGACCAAGCACAGTGCCTGGCATGCTAAGTGCTCATCATGTGTCAGTCATTAGAGACTTCAGTCCCATGGCATCAGTGGCACCTAAGACAACTCCTCAACAAATTCCAGCTCACAAAAATCTTGTACTCCCAAGCTGCAGAGAGGTTGTTCGAAGCTCTGAGGTGTTTCACTGAGTACCACATCTCATGGCAAACTCCCTTCTCATATTCCCAGTCCTGAAATGCCAGTGTTCAAGGCTGATGCAGCAGAAGGAAGACTGAGGATTAGAAACATGGACCCGAGGAATACGTAACTTAACTCACCATCTCTCTTTTGCTCTCTTTTGTTTTATATCCATAGGCAAAATCAAACAAAAACGTTATGTGGCCTGAGATTGCCCAAACAGTCCTAGTTTTTCATTACTGTAATTCAAATGTAAGTTTTATAGAAATATACTTTCGTCTTCTTATCTTTCTATTAAAACATTCTGCTTTTCTTCTCCCATTGCCCCCACTTCACTGCCCCTCCAAACACTGCCAACTCCAAGCTTCCTCAGGACTCTAAGTTTTCACATTTTTAGTTATTTTCAGTTGCTCTCTTAGCTCTTCTTCACACAACTTCCCACAAACACTGGAATTGTTTCATTTTAATCTACCCTTTCCTCTCCACTCCCGCAGTCACCCAGTCAAAGGTCCTCATCAGCTCACGTCTGAGTTGCAGGGATGGCTTCCGAGCAGGTGTCTCTGCCTCCAGTCTCTTTTTATCAGATCCCACCTACTCACAGACACTCTAATGATTTTCCTCTAACTTCATTTTCTTCAGGTTCTTTGCCTGCTCAGCAATGCCTGGTGCTTCAGTGTCACTTATTATGCACATCCTAAGCCCTCTCTGGCCTTCAGCGCTTCCCACCAATATTACACCCCCCAGGATCCCATCCCACTTTCATTTCTCATTACCTCTCACCACAGCCTCTCTGCTCCCACCAGCAATATCTGCCTGCCATCTCCCATATGTGATTTGCTCATTTTCATCTCTGTATCTTTCCTCATGCAAACACCCACCCACTGACCTACAAATTCATTTCTGCTCTCTCCATCGATATTCTGTTAGTCTTCAAAATGCTGCTCATCACTCAGCTCTTCAGAAATTCCTTCTTAATTCATTGCAAACCAATATGGCATTCCTTTTGTCCTGATCCCCTCAAAACAGGGCAATCCTCTGGTCTTGCTGAGGGTGGGGACATGGGGACATAAAGAGATTCAAGGCAATGCATGTAGTTTGGGTGCCAAACTACAAATAGTTTGACCTAACTTAATTATAAAGAAAATATTTTACAAATAAAGAAAATGGTCAAAGTTCCAAACAAAGCTCTCTTACTCATTTTATAAGGGAAATATCCATGTATAATAAAAATAGCTGCCATTTATGAGGGCTTTATTTCCACAAAGGACTTTATATATACTAACTCATTTCACTTTTATTATAAACAAGGTAAGCATTGTCGTAGTTACGTTACAGAAAAGAAAGGTGATGGTTGAAGTAAAAATTACTTGCCCCAAGTCACAGAGCTAGAAATAAAGGCAGAATTTGAACTCAGATTTGTCCTTACTCCAATATCTATGTCCTAAACCACCTAAGCTACTGTCACAAATTCCTAACAGCCTTCATAGCATTCAGTCTAGTAGTTTCTGAAAAAAAAAAATTTCACACCTGAGCTGACAGATTTCATTTTGTCAATTGGCACTAGATACTGCCAATTTTTTTCCCCTCTCACACAATTCCTCCCCTTTCCTCCACACTGTCTCCTGGCGAAACTGCCTCTTACTTACTCCAACTAGAAAACTGGAGCCATTACATATAAATTTCTCCTCCTATTCCCTCAACTCATCCTAAAAACTGATTGAACTCGACCCTTCTCCTCTTCTCTCCCATTACAATGTCCTTCTTCCTATAAAAGGTCAATTCATTCCATATGTTTTGGCACCAATCCTTTCTTTTCTTCTCAAAGCCTTTATCTATCATTTAATCTCCAATCTCCTGCATCATCAGCCTTTTTCTTTCAACTGTTGCATTTCCATTATTTTCAAATATGCTATGGTAGCTGCCATTATTTTTTAAATAAATTTTAAAATTCCCATAACCCCATATATTAGATATGGCCTCACTTCTTTGCTCCCCTCCATGGGCAAACTCCCCCAATGGGCTGTCTTCAAGTACTCCCAACTTCCTCACTTCCTGTTCGTCATGAAGTCCTCTACAAACAGGTTTACCCCTCTCATTCCACAGGAACTCTTCCAGTCAAGTCTCCAAGACCTCCATGGAGGTCAAATCCATGTTGCTAAATTCAGTGGGAATGTTCTTTCCTTGTCTTACTTGATTTCTCAGAAGCTTTCTACAAGGTTGACCACTCCTCACTGAAAATGCTATTTTCTTTTCTAAACCTCAGTGACATCACTGGTTAGCCACTCATCTCTACTACTTCCTCTCACTATCCTTGTCTGACTTATGCTCTTCCTCTGATCTCTAAATTCTGAGGTCTTTTAGTAGTGGATCTGGTGCTTATTTTCTTCTCTCTATACTTGTGATATGCCATTAAATGCCATAGGTATAAACAGAATTATCATATCTATGATTCCCAAATTTATGTCACCTGCCCAGACCTCTCTTAAATTCTGGACTCCTATATTTGACTTCTTCCTTGACATCTCAAATTCTGATGAGAAACAGAAAACTCTTTTTTTTTTCTTCCAAAACTTGTTTCCACACATCCTGACCAAACCCATTTTTTCCCATCTCAGTAAAAAGCCAAACCAACTCTCAGTTACTCAAACCAAAATCTTAGGAGTCACCCTTGGCCCTACTCTTTCCCTCAATCCTTCACATCTAAGTCAAAAGTAAGCCTTATGTATTCCACTGTTGGACTGGCCACAATCACCTCTTATCTGGGCTACAATCAATGTCTCCTAAAACAGCCCTACTTCCATTCTTGCCCCTCTCCAATACATTCTCATCTCATTTATCAGAGGGATATTCTTAAGATATAAATCAGAATAGTCTTATTTTCCTGCTTACAACTCATTGATAGTTTCTCATTGTTCTTAGATTGAAATCCAAAATATCTCCATTTTCTACATCAGATTGATAAACCTTTTTTCTGTAAGTTCCAGCAATTAAATATTATCGGTTTCATGGGCTATACAGTCTCCTTCACAACTATTCAAGTCTGCCATTGTAGCATGAAAGCAACTATAAAAATATATACAGGAATGAGCGTGGCTATGTTTCAATTAAATTTTATTTATAAGAAACTAGCAAATTTTGGCAAAATTTGATAACCGCTGTCTATATGGTCCTGCATGATCTTATACCTCTGTGCTCCTGTAACCACATTTGTACCATTCTTCCCCTCAGTCATGTAGTCTTGGCCACACTGGTCTTCAGTTCCAAGAATATGCCCATGCATAACTGCCTAGAATTCTCTTCTGACCCTTATCCTTCGCTTGACTCTTAGTTTCATCTTAGATGGCACTTCCTCAAAGAAAATTTTCCTGATCACCTGTAAATAAGTACACCACTTCACCATCATAATTCTCTATTCTCAACTCTTTACTTGTTTTTCCCATAAGAATTATCCACTAAAAGCTAACAGTCAGGGCTTCCCTTGTGGCACAGTGGTTAAGAATCTGCCTGCCAATGCAGGGGACACAGGTTCAAGCCCTGGTCCGGGAAGATCCCACATGCCGCGGAGCGACTGGGCCCGTGAGCCATGGCTGCTGAGGCTGCGCGTCCGGAGCCTGTGCTCCGCAATGGGAGAGGCCACAACAGTGAGAGGCCCGCGTACCGCAAAAAATAAAAAAACAAAAAAAAACTAACAGTCATTATGCTTATTTATCTCTTCTTATTCTTGCCTGTTTTTCCTTCTAGAATATAGGTTCTGTAAAAACAAGAGCCCACATATGTTTGGTCATCACTTTATCCTCCTTGCCTAATGCTGTGCCTGTCTGGCACATAGCAATTTTTGCTCAGTAAATACTTCTTGAAAGGAAAATGAAGAAAATCAAACATAGATGTGTCTAGTCACAAGAAAATACAAGTTGATTAAAACATTGCTCTCCAATTTTTTTATTATACACGCTTCAATGTAAGGAAAATATTTGAGTATACCTCCCACCCCAGTATATATACATTTCCTTAATAATACATATACTATAGTTCTAATATATTATGGAATAAAATATCCACCAAAATATCATTAGTTAAAGCAATACTAGTTGCTTATATAAAAGAGCAAGTGAAAGAGGGAGGGGAGGGGAGGGGAGGGGAGGGAAGGAGTGTTTATTTCTTCCTCAGATAAATCCAAATGACATATTCCTGATCTGTGGTAACTGTCTTAAGAATGGATGCATTTTCTTTAACACATAGCTTTTGAGGCTGCTTTGCTTATGTCATCCATCAAACCAGCAGAAGGAAGAGCATTTACGATTGCACATGTGAGTTTTTACAGGTAAGGCCATCACTCAGTTCACATACTATTAGCTGGAATTGAGTCACATGGATGCACCTAACTGCAAAAGAGTTTGGGAAATATAGTCTAGCTGTGTGGAAGGAAAAAAATTAATGCTTTTAATTAACAGCTAACCAATGGCTGCCATATTCCTCTATCTCTTTATCTTGTGTAGCCACTGAAAGAACCAGCCCACTTTGGAAATCACTGGGCTAGGAGATAACATGACCATGAAGCATTTCTAAATGGTCTTCTGACTGAAAGACAACGTCCACGTGTTAAGAAGAACTAAAGTTATATTTCACCAAATGACAATTCCTTAAGGTTGCCTATCAGCCAACAGAAGAACTTAGAGCAATCCTATCCTCGGGATATTCTGTCCTCAACCTGAACCCACATCATTCAATGTTATTGAGTGGCTGAATGAATTTGACACTTTCAACTATGGTTGAACTCCTTCCCATAAATTATTGCTAATATGAGTACTATTTTGCTTAGCAGTCCTGAAAACAGAAAGAAATAATGATTATGTTTGGGTCAAAGAAGTGACCACATTCTTATTGGAAATCATCTCTTAAAAATCTTTGTTTTTTTAATAAAATGAGATCCTCAGAACCACTGCATTGTCCAATTCAGTTCTTCCATATATGAAATCATTTTTTTCTTCATCTCCTGCAAACAGTGCTTCTGCTATGGACTGAAGGTTTGTGTCCCTTCAAAATTCCTATATTGAAGCCCTAACTCCCAATGTGATGGTAATTTGGAGGTGGGGGCCTTTGGGAGGTAATAAAGTCATGAGGGTGGAGACCTCGTGAATGGGATTAGTGCCCTAATAAGAAAAGACATAAGAGAGATGATCTTTCTCTCCTCCACATGAGGATGTAGCTTAAAGATGGCTCTCTGCAAAAGAACCCTCAACAGGAACTGAATCAGCTGGCACCTTGATCTTGGTACTTCCCAGCCTCAGAACTGTGAGAAATAAATGTCTGCTGTTTAAACCATCCAATCTATAATATTTATTACGGTAGCCCAAGCCAACTTAGCTTCCCTCCTCAACCTCATTCCTGGTTCCTAAAGAATATGAGTTAGACATTTTTCATTACTGTGCTGATATAATGCCTTTGTTTAATTTCACATATCTCAGATTTCAGCTCTAGGTCTAGAACCTTTCCTTGGCTTCTATTTTTGTGTACACTATTTCTGTTACACTTTATATCAACAGGTGTTGCAAAATTCAGCACTTGTTCAACTTCTACAAGAAGTACACTCACAGCAAGCATTTGTGGAAAATCACAAAGATCAACCACATCATACAACACACAGCATTCTGACAGCTTACTTGTTGTTATCTTCTACTTTCCTTCCAGAAGAAATACAAATGATTCTTTTTATTTTATTCCCAGAAGATTAGGGACCATTTTTTAATTACTTGTACATGGTTTTGGGGGGTCACCATCTACCACAATCATTTTATCTAAGTACTTCTTTTACTTAGTACTCACCCCAAGAGAAATTCTAATAATAAGTTTTCATCAAGTAATTGATCATGTGCTAATGAAAATATATTTGAGTTTTCAGTTCATCCTTATTATTTAGACTTCTCTATCACTACGGAAGATAAGAAAACTATTCCCAGTTTTGTTTATTAATGAAGCAACTTGTTTCAAAAATGTCCACATTTTGACCAGCATGAGCATGGACATGTATTAACAGTTCTATAAGAGAAATGCAGTTGTTAAGAGATTAAAAATAAATTCTTAGGAGATTTTTTTTTTTTTAAAGGAGATGTTGGGGGTCGGAGTTTATTAATTAATTAATTTATTTTTGCTGTGTTGGGTCTTCGTTTCTGTACGAGGGCTTTCTCTAGTTGTGGCAAGTGGGGGCCACTCTTCATCGCAGGGCACGGGCCTCTCGCCATCGCGGCCTCTCTTGTTGCGGAGCACAGGCTCCAGACGCACAGGCTCAGTAGTTGTGGCTCACGGGCCTAGCTGCTCCGCGGTATGTGGGATCCTCCCAGACCAGGGCTCGAACCCGTGTCCCCTGAATTAGCAGGCAGATTCTCAACCACTGCGCCACCAGGGAAGCCCTTTAGGAGATTTTTTTTTTTTTTGCGGTACGCGGGACTCTCACCACTGCAGCCTCTCCTGTTGCGGAGCACAGGCTCCGGACGCGCAGGCCCAGCGGCCATGGCCCACGGGCCCAGCCGCTCCGCGGCATGCGGGATCTTCCCGGACCCGGGCACGAACCCGTGTCGCCTGCATCGGCAGGCAGGCAGACTCTCAACCACCACGCCACCAGGGAAGCCCACTTTAGGAGATTTTTAAATGACTACCTAATGAGAGTTTGAGAAGTAACCTTTTTAACAATGGAGGTAAACTTAGCATTTCTGAAATAGCTCGTGTGATGTTTGTGGCAGAGGGAAAGAGATTCAAAGATTAAGAAATGATTCTAGGGAGCTCCCTGGCAGTCCAGAGTTAGGACTTGGCACTTTCACTGCAGTGGGCCCTCGTCCAATCCCTGGTCAGGGAACTAAGATCCCACAAGCAGTGCGGCACGGCCAAAATTTAAAAAAAAGAAAGAAATGATTCTAAAATTTACAACAACTTAGTTTCTCCAATATTCTTGAAATAGAATAGTCCAACTATTCCAGAAGAAAGTGCCTTTCAAATGTCTGGTGGAAAATTTTAGCCCACTATTAAAAAAAGGCTACACTGCTTATTTACACTCTGGTGATTATATCTTTAAATATAAAGCACTAATCAATTAGTATTAAAGATTTATGAAGGGACAAGTTAATAATTTTCCACTCAATTCCTTCCTACTAATTAAAGATTTTCACCATTAATCTTTGTCCTTTAGCATTTAATCTGAAATAATGTTTGTCCTTTAGCTTTAGAATTTTAAATAACATCTTTAATTTTGATATAAAGAACTATTTTTGCAATTGCCTTTCAGCTTAAATTAAGAAATCTCTAAAAGTCTCCTATTTAATTTTATACACAAAATGTCATTTGCATTAATCTGATGATTTTAAACTACACATTTGGCCCACAATACCTAATTAATCTGGCAAGAGAATTATGGAAATAATAAAATTACTTCCAAATTTCAAGGAACACTTCATTTTTAAGTGCCTAATTAAATATATCCTTGTAATAAAAGAAATCATTCTGAAGAAGTGTGTTTTAATTTCCAAGTAATATGTATGCTGAATGTTAATTTGTCCTATATTTAGCACCCACAAGAAACAAAAGCATTATCTTCTCAATGCCCAAAATAATCTGGATATTCATACAACCTTAAAAAGAAAAGAAAATAAAAATTGTTTGGCAAAGAATACAAAGAAATGAGTTGAAAACCTAAGTGATTCATTATTTAAAAACCTAACTGGCATAGGATGATAATTTTAAGTTTCTTGCATTTCTGCCAAGAGACCAGTAAAGAGCAGTGATATTTAAGAAGATCACCATTTTAGTTATTTGTTTCTTCATTTATTCATTTTGTGATGCTCCTTCTTTGTGATGGGTGCTGCTTCTGATGGATCTCAAGAACAGCACCAAAATGTCCTCTTTTGTGTTAGCAGTGAAGTTGGATAAAGAAGGAAAGCCATTCCACTTCCTTTCAAAAGTCTTTGCAGCTCTCCTGCCTGTTATTTTTCCCCTCTTAATTCAAACATGAAAATCAATTTATACTTTAATTTCTCCAGGGAACAGTCCATGATCATCCCATTTTCTTCTTTCTCTTATCATGAAATTTTGTACTTCACACTTTTCTATTAAAGTCAGTTCAAAATCATCACACTTCCCTTTTTTCTAATTTTCAAGCTCAACGGAATTTAAAATGTATATCAACAATATATCCCACCCAACAAGAATAAGACAAAATTTGTGATTTTTCTAAACATTAAATAGAGCTTTAAAAAATGGAAGTGTAATTTCAATACCAATGGAGTCAAAGATAGATACTGCTACATTAAGACTCTATGACAAATCCACATATTAGTAAGCATTACAATAATTCTAAAGTATATAGAAAAAGAAAAGAAAAGAAAAATCAATATACAAGTATACTAAATAAATGCACCCATTAACGTACTAGATATTTGGAAATAACTTATCTAAAAGTCATTACTCCTTGCCATACTTTATATTCAAGTATAAGGAGCTTGTGGCTCATGTTTCAAATTTCATCCTTCTTCAGCACAGAAGGGAAGCACTACAAAACCTGAAGCAGAATCAAACCATGTCATTTAGAAACATCTTCATCTCTTTGCATTATCAGGGGACTACATTCCCCATGCCTTTCCATGCCAGAGAAGCTCTGAGTGTCATTGGCTAATATTAGGCTTCAGGCTCCTGCAGTTTTCCAAGTAAATGAGAGGTCAATAATGCATGCTACCTGCTGGCTCCAGGCTGGCAGCTTTGCCTACCAATTCAGCATCGCCCAGGGTACCACTGCTGTACTTATAGCGCTATCCCAAAGGTACTTACAGCTCGTTCCTTATTCATTCTAGCATAATCCTCTCACTTGCTGACCATTAGCAGTGTAATTAATGGGCATTCTCTGATCGATGTACCCTTTCAGATAAGTGTTATAATGAAAGGTAATTACAGTGAAGAATAATATAGTTGAAAATCAGTACCTAGTCGTCACCGCTCATTGGCAGTGCCATAACAGAATCAGATAGTGAGACCAGACTGCACAGAATTATATCAAATAAAGTAATTCTTTCAATTTATTGCACTTTTAATTATGCCATCTTTAATTTAAAGAACTACCTTGCCCCATACAATGTAGTCTCATAGCTAAAGGGAATTAATCTAAGGCTAACTAATATTCACTCCCTCAGCACATTTGAAATCAATTTTACCTTAAGCAAAATGTTTTATGAGTCTTTAGTTTACCCTAGGCATTATGCATCTTCATAATTTTCTAATGAGCTTAAGATATCTATGAGCAAAAGCCATGAATCATATTTTTGGTAGCCCTTAAAAACAATTTTTTCCAATCTGCTGTAAATTAAAAGAGATGTGAGAAAATGAGAATAAAATCTCATTACCACTGACAACCTCACAGCTCAATAAACCTGTTTTAAATCTTATTAAAGAGGCAGTTATTTGTCATTTTTAGTAACCTTCATAATCACAGCCAGTACCGCACCATCCGACCTTTCTTTACAATATCAGGGTATAGAGGTCACACAAAGAGTTTGGGTTGTGAAAATCATCCCTGAGAGTGAGTAGAAGGAATTGGAGCTCTTTCCAGAGGCTTCAATCTAAATATTGACATGCACTGAGCTGTGGTATTACACAGAAGGTCAGGGACAAAGGTCTAATGAAAAAAAAAAAAAAAAGGGAAGACCCTGCCACTCACTGGGGCTTTCTGAGGGGACATGATGGTTATCACAGGTAAGTCACAAGGAACGTATAACCAAGATGAGGCTTAATTTTGCTTATTGGATAAAGATAAAAAAGAAAAATCAGTTCTCAAGCAGCTACAGGCTTTATGTACAACCAATTTTCTACATATAAATCAAACTCATTCTGGATCCTCTTAGGTTGAATTTTAATAATACATCAACTTTTATTATTGAACATCCTGGGTATGTTCATGGAGAAATAGAGAATTTTAATATAATCTAAACAAACTAGCTGAAAGAGATGTATACGCTGCCAAAAACAAAGATAGAAAACAACTATTCCAGTAATTCAAGCAAAATACAAATGCTTTTTCAAAATTCTATGCACAACCATTTTGTAAGTAACAGAGGTGATCATAGACAGAGGAGAGCCTCCTGCTTTAAAATCTAGTAGATTTTTCTTGATTTTTGTTTATGATAAGATAGTTTGTGTGCTGCTGGCAGGGATTAAATGCAGAGATTTAAATGAAGAGATTGCTGTGCTCTGGAAGGAATGTCAGGGGGGTACTCTTTGGTTTGTAACTGGGCAGACAGGACTCCCCACAAAACGGCTATACAAGCACCACTTACCCCCACTGTTCTTCGGTTTTGCTCCCTTGTCAGCATATCTGATATAACCTGCCTTATCTCTCAACCAAAATTCACAGGTTCTAAATAAGAGGGAGGAGGTTAATAATAAAATCAAAGGCACTGAACACTTAGAATTTTACTTACAGTCCATTAGATGTAGTTATCAACTCTTCTAGCAGCCTTGTTACTCTGATTTCATTCATTTTGCGAATGCTGATCATAGCTTGAGTTTTATCCTTAATTATTTCAAATGAAATAATTTGAAATAGGTAGTGAAAGTTATCCTGCCATAGCCTACCCCTGTGGACATTCTGATGTCAACAAAGTTCACTATAGATCTGTCTGCATTGATTTTCCTGAGGCTTTATATATTAGTTTGCTCCAGCTACCATAACAAAATACCACAGACTGGGTGTCTTAATAGAAATTTATTTTTTCACGGTTCTGGAGGCTGATCTAGAAATCACAGTGCCGGAGAACTCTCTTCCTGGCTTGCAGATGGCCACCTTCTTGCTATGAACTCACACGCAGAGAAAAAGAGAGAGAGAGAGAGAGAGAGAGAGAGGGAGAGAGAGAGAGAGAGAGAGAGAGAGAGCGCTCGCAGCTCTGGCATGATCAGATTAGGTCCCCACCCTATGATCTCATGTAACCTTTATCACCTCCTCACAAGCACTATCTCCAAATACAGTCACATTGGAGATGTGACTTCAACACGGAGGGACACGATTCAGTCCATAGCACTTTACATGATAGAAATGTCAAACCTCTTTTCTTACATCATTTAAGACTGTCTTCATAGGACACCAAAGCGATCAGCTGATGCAAAGAAGAAAAGAGTTAAAATGAATGTTTTGAATAATGTATGCAGTGGACATGCAACTCAAGCTATAATTTTATTTTCCTCTATTAACATTCATTTCCATTTCTATCTAGTGGCACAATGCAAAATACAGTCACTCAGGGATTTCTCCATCCCCTCCATTTCCATGGAGCAGCATGAACATTCTGCCAAATTTAGGCAGGATCAAGACACCAGGGAATCTGGGTGGGAACATCTGATTCTTGGTCAGCCTTTATCCACACAAGCTCCTCATTCTCTCATGTACTCAGCCCTGATGCAAACCTCTCTTGGACCCAGGCTTGAAAAGAAAATGGGGGAAAAAAGGAAATATGGGAGAAAACACAATTTAATATCTCAAATATTACCTAACCACACATGAAGCAGCAGCGATGTTGACCCTTTTTATCCATCAAATATCAGAGCTGGAAAGGCTCATGGTGCTTTTCTACTTGTCATAATTTCGCAGATGAAGACATTTGGGACCCAGAGAGGTGATGTAACTCATGCCAGGTCCCAAAACAATTTAATGGTGGGTCACAAACTAGAAGACAGGTATTTTCATGACACCATGCTACCTCTTAGGAACACATTTCAATTCAACCAACCCCACATAGGTGCCTACTAAGTGCAAGAAACTATGCTAAGCCCATCAAGCCATCTAAGAAGAGTTTTTTTAAAAAAAAGCATCTAAAAGAAAAGAAGCCTCCTGATGTTGCTGTTGCTTATTGCTGCCCTGTTTTCAGAGATGCCTCTTGAGGAACAAAATAGAAAGAGGATTTTGGTAGCCCAAGGATCCCTAAAAGCTTATTTGAAGCATTTTGATTAATAGAAAAATATACATTTTTTTCTTTCCTGTTTCAAGACACCTAGGGTAAAACAGCACTTCTGGACACTGTGATGAAATCTTGTTAAACACTCTGTTCTGTCAGCTCTGCTAAGATTGGGCAAGCTAAGAATCAAAGACACTCTGAAGTGAGAGGGATCTCTTAAGTCACTTTAAAGGGAAATTCTTGTCAAACACTCCGTGAAGATAAGGGTTTCCTTTCTTTGATGTTTTTTAATTAAAGAAAATAACTCAAAAACATAAACATACAGTATAGATTGTTTTATAATAAAAATCATACTAATCCTCCCAGACAATTCCTTTTTACAAAAAACAGTGATATCTCACTCTAGTACAGTGGGAAATGTCATATTTTTTCTCTCATCTAGTAGAAGATAGCTAGTAACTTGCAAATTACGTGATCCCATAAAAAGTCAAATTACTTTGACAAAAGAAAACTTTTATTACGGTAATTTTAAAACATAAATATATGAAGTGAATATAAAAATAAACCCCATCATCGTATTTCAACTAACAGCTAATTTCTTTTTTCTATACACTCACCTACTAGCCCTCCACATAAAAATTATTTTTGGAGCAAATTACAGACTTTACTTATCATATACAATTTCAGTATGTATCTCTATAAGACTTTTTTTTTTAGAATATAAATCAAATAAATAGCATATCACATTTAGAACATTAACAATTATTCTACAATTGTATCAATATTTCCAAATCTGTCATAACAGTTTTGTTTTACTTTTTATAGTTTTTGTTCCTGCTACTGTTGTTGTTCAGTTAACAATCCAAAGAAGACCCATTAATTGCACTTGTTTTATGCCTCTGAAGTTCCGAATTTATAGGTTCTTCCTCTACCTCTTTTATTTTTATAATTTATTAATTGGAAAATCTTGATCATTTTTCCTGTAGTTTTTCACACTCCAGGTTTTGCTGACTTTATGCTTGTAGTTTCCTTTAACATCTTCCTTGGTCCCTGGATTTTCTATAAATTAGTAATTAGATCAGATTCATTCATTATTAGATTTTTTTCAGATAATACTTCATAGGTGGTATCACTTCAATCAAGAAGCACATGTTTGTTTTTCCTTTTTTGACATTAGCAGACATCAGTAAATATTGTTTATATCCATTACATCACTAGGGGTTGTAAAAGATGATATTTTAATTCTATGCTATCCTTTTTCATATATTAGCTGAGAGTATTCTATAAAAAGAAGCTTTCCTTCATTTGGTTGTCCTTAGGTACCATTAAAGGAAATCTTTGATTTTCCTGTTGTTCTTTCCTTGTGGCTTGTTTCTTATAAGATGTTCTCTCCATGGGTCTGCTTTAGCGATGCACTTGCATCCCAATACTACCTGATGTGCTTCTTATTCCCTGAGTCCCCTCTACCCCACGTTTTTTCTGATTACCCCCATCAAGGCAGTCAAACTCATGAATTTAAGAGGTGCATTATAGAAAAGTGGTACAGTTCTGAAGTCTGGAATTACAAATAACTTTTCAACCTGGAGACTCCAACTTCCTGAAGTACAGTTTTTTCATCTGTAGCAAGGGAATAATAAAAGTACTTGTCTGTGCCAGTTATCTTTTTATTGCTCCAAATCCACCTTTCTTTGCCATGCTTTGTGACACTGGAACTGGACCACATAAACATTTCTCCTCTACCAAACTGACAGTGTTAGGCTTCTCAATAGAGGGCATTAGAGGGACATAGCAAGGGAAAGGAGCTTCCATTCCTGACTCCAGTCTGGGCTTCTTCTCCCTCCCCTGTTACACTTGCCAGTAGTCTTTGGAAGGCGCCAGTGGCACTCACTCTCCATCAGGTTGTACCGCAGAAGCAACTCCCTGCAAATCATCTCTGGCATACTGAAACCCCAGCCAACATCTGCAGGCATTTCCTATAGATAAATTCCAACCTACTCACACCTTTTACAGGTGTCTTGACCATTCAGTGGGCTTCTCCTACAGACCAACTCTGGCTCACACCCTCTGCCAAGTTTGTTTGCCTCCCGTAGCCTGCGTGTTCCTGTGACAGCCATGCCGATAGTCAAGGGCACCTTGTGGTGCCTGTGTAGTCACACAGGGACTTACCCTCAGAAGGGCTCTGCACTTGGTTTAATGCATTGATGCTGACATCTTGAAATTCTCAATAATGTTGTAATAAGGAGCGCTGCATTTTCATTTTGCATGGGGTCCCACAAATTGTGTAATCAGTCCTGGTCTGAGTTTTAGCCTCAGTGGGGGGCCCTCTTCCACATTCTTAGTTTCTTCCTGCTCACATTCCCTCAGCCCTAGAGGTGGTAGCTATTTTCTGTATTTCCTTTACCCTATATTTTTAGATGCCTCTTTTACTCTCTTTAGTAGACACCTTTTACTAGCTTAATAATTCTTTATATTAAATTATTGGTGTGAGTACTGTCTTCTGATTGGACCCTGGTTGATACACTGCTTCAGAGAGTTTCTATAAAATTTAATTGATATACTTCAAGTAATAATGCAAATAATACTAATGCCTGGCACTTGGTAAGTGTTAATTAATCCAGTAGTCATGCATTATGATTATTTCTCTACATCGCCACAAGTGAAAGCCCCTAGTTGGTTCTCCTATAAGGTATGTCACAGTAAGAAAAATTAAGAAAAAATATGGATTTCTCTCAATCTACCACCCACCCTAGAAATGAACTCAAAAATGTCACTTTTGAACAGGAAGGTCAGCAGAATGCCATAGTGAAAGGAGAACTGTATTTGGGGCTGCAAGACCCAGGTTTGAAAAGAGGTTACCATTTCTATGGAGCCATGACCAAAAGCACTTTACCCATCTCATCCTGTTTTTTTTTTTCTTCTGCAAAGTAGTAATAAACATACCTATCTCAGGAGTTTCTAAGGCTTAAAGGACAAGACATATGAAAAGACCTTATAAATCATGAATCATTTTACAAATGCTATTTATTATCAAAGATATGTGTTGTTATCTTTAGGACTACAGGGTTGTCAATATCTTATACAATGCAAGTAACTATTATTATTCTATAACTGTCATTCAACAGCCTACTATATACCAGCTCTTTATAATTTATTTCATTAATCACCACAGGCCCACCATACAAAAAGTATTACCTCCTTTGGTGTCACCCTTGACTCCCATTAATCTCACACCCCATATTCAATCCAACAGTGAATCACCTAGATTTTACTTCCAAAATATAAAGAGACTCTGACCACTTCTCAGCATGTCCACTCCATCCCCCTAGCCTAAGAAACCATTTCATCTGCCCTGGATTACTGCAACTGCTTCCTAACTGGCTTTCCAGCCTCTGCCATTCCTCTAACCTGCACTAGCATGTACCCCACGCAGCCTATATTCAAAAAAATAACCATACGATCCTTTAAAAATATAGGTCAGGTCATCTCATTTCTCTGCCCATAATCCCCCAATGGTCTCCCCTCTAATTTAGAGTAAAGCCAAAATCCTTACAATGACTTCAAGACCCTTTGTAATCTGCCTACCTCAAATTATTTTTCTGAACTTATCTCCTACTTTCCAACTGTTCCCACAGTCTAGTCATGCTAGCCTCCTTCCTGTTTTTAGAACATGCCAGGCAGAGCCCTGCCTCAGGGGCTTTGCATTTGCTCTTACTTCTGCCTTATGACTTGCTCCCTTGCCTCCTTCAGGTCTCTGCTTGAAGGCTGATTTCTCAGTAAGTCTGCCTAACTTCAGCTGTAGTTATGCAGCATCCCCATTGCAATACTTTCTCTCCTCTTTTCTGTATTTTCTTCCGTATTACTTGTCACTATCTGACAGATATGTTAGATATGATATATTTATAATACACTTATGAATTAGGATTCCTTATTTTGAAAGAATAAAAACACAGTTCAATTTGGATTAAACAAAAGGGAACCTGTTAACCCAGAAACTAGAAATTCCAGAGGTAGGGCAAGCTTTAAAAGGATACGGTCCTGTCATTCGCTTTGCCCTTTCAACTCTGTATACTAGCTTCATCTGCAGACTGCCATCTTCTACAGCAGTAAAAAAGTTATTACAGATTCCCAGACTTTTCACCTGCACATCACATCATTCAGAGCAAGGGACGGTGTGTATCTTGTACAAATGACTTCTATTTCATTCTCATTGGACCAATGAAAGAGGCCAGTGCAATGCCATGCACTGATTGGCCTAGTCTTCGCTCATCACTGAACCAATCTCTGTGGCAAGGACTATGATTGCCTTATGTCCAATACGGCCTATGCATAGAGCTGGGGGTGATGTCAAGCCTACTCCCATGGAATAGATGCTGGAATAAATGCCCATTACAGCCACTGTGCTATACAGTGTCTGAATATGATTATAGAAAACTACCTCTCAGCGATCAAGGTGACACAACCAGTAAGTGGTAGAGCTTATGCTCAAAACAAGGTCTGCCTAAATCCAAAGCCCACACTGCTGGCCATACTACATTTCAGCTTCCACATGTCACCATGAACTCCTCTTAATCCCTTGCTTTTCTCTCTATTAAAGAGCACTCCAAAGTCAATTTGTCTCGTACATACACTATTCTGATAAAAATTGAAAAATTTAAATCTGCTAGGTGAGAGCTACCTCTGCCTTCCCCGGATAATCTTAAACTGAAGCCTTGTGTTTTAAGCGAGCTTGGACCCAGAGGTGAAATCACAGAAGGAGAAAACAGCAGAGGCAACCAAAGTGAAGTGAATACCTGGTGCATCCTGAGACTGCTTCTGTGTGAAATAATGAGCATCTCTGTGCATCATCCCTGAATTCTATTTGTGTTCCTGACCCACTAGTAGTAATTCTGTTTTCCTTCTGGTACCTGCACTCCCTCCCAGCAACACAAAGGCATTATGGGCCAATGCTTGCTGTTCAGCCACCTAGAATTCTTTATGACACAGCGTCATAAACAAGGTATATTTGTTAATCTGAATTTTTTTTCTCTTACATCTTTCTTGAAGTTGAACAACCAGAACCACAAGCAGTTTTACACACGAAGTATAGTCCTTCTAGATTCATTTTTAGAGGCTAATTGGTTTTAGAGGCAACGAATTCTGCCAGTTGAGATACTCAAGGTAGATGGTAATAACAGTCATTGTCCAAAGGCAAAACTGATATCTCAGAACCCATTAGGCTATAGCTATAATTTTTTATTTTATTTTTCTAATAATAGTACCATATTCAGACACAAACATCAGGATTATCTGTTACTTCTATGTTGACTCACACGGCCTTAAAAGAACTTTCTTTAGTTTACTCCAATAATCTTAGCATTTGGCTACCTAATGAACCTAACGTAAGAGGAAAACCCAGAGATCTTCCTCTGTACTCCGTTTCCCGGAACCATATGATTTTCACCTCTACATTAAAAGGGGACCATTTATTATCATTGTTTTTAAGCAGAGTATTTATTGAACAGGGAATGCGTTTTGTGTTTGGTATTTGAAAATGTAGTCAAAAGAAATGCATGTTTATTCATATGAGTTTAGGTCCAGAGTATCTTTCTAGATTAATTTTTGAAGGAAGAATTCATAAAGGAAGTGCAATTTTAAATGCTTCTTGAAAAAAATGAGGGAAAACAAAGACTAAAAGGTAGGTAACTAAAATTTATGCCAAGCATTGTGTTATTTGCTTTAGATGCATTAACTCATTTAATCTAACAACAATATTGTGAGGTAAATATTCCCCAAAAGAGGAATCACTGGCTCATGAAGGACAAATGTGCTACTCAAATAGTAGAGCTAAAATTCTAACCCAGGTTCAATTGGACTTAAAAGCCAATGGGTGGGGCTTCCCTGGTGGCGCAGTGGTTGAGAGTCCACCTGCCGATGCAGGGGACACGGGTTCGTGCCCCGGTCCGGGAGGATCCCACGTGTCGTGGAGTGGCTGGGCCCGTGAGCCATGGCCACTGAGCCTGCGCGTCCGGAGCCTGTTTTCCGCAACGGGAGGGGCCACAACAGTGAGAGGCCCGCGTACCGCCAAAAAAAAAAAAAAAGCCAATGGGTACTGATAAGTATTTCCCAAAATGTATTTCAAGAAACAACAGCGCCACAGAAAGCAGAGAACTAATATTTTTAAACTTGGACAAATAAGTTTAGAAAATTCTGGTTTAAAAAATGTTATTCTTTTAAATGCAAGATGGTTAGAGATGTTCATATACTAATTATAGTGAATCTTTAAGACAAGATAAATTGTCTTAAAGATAGCATTTCCACAACTCATTTGACCACGGAAGCCCTTTGCACAAGCATCCTGGCAGTCCTGATGTGTGTTCCATGGAACACTCTGAGAAACAGTCTGACTCCCTGCACCCATAAATAGAATCAATATTAAGATGAGAAGCTCAGATGAGCTTTATGTTTACAAGTCTGCATTAAGCTTTGTGTATGTAGATCAATGAGGTTTAAATGCATCAATAGAACATATGTTAAGCCGTGTTCTTACTGTCTGTCACACAGTACAGTGGACCACTTTAAGCCACACAGACAAAATGGTTCACTTGCCAAAATAAACGAGAATATGTACCAGAGGTTCACAGCGTAGCAAAGTGAAATAACATTCTTGCCAAGTCAACCTTTGCAAAGTAGAAAAGAGGAAGGAAAATGTGATGATGGTAAATAGCTCTATCAATGAGTTTTTAAGAAAGGAATTTAAAATTTTTTCTATTATAAATAATGTACAATAAAGCAGGCTATCTGACCTTCCCAACAATTTTAGTTGAAGAACTGTAATCCTAGGGGACAATGTTCAAGACAAATTGTCCATCGAAATGTTGGTGTTCATTACATTCACCACTGTGTGCTTGGGGCCTGACTAGATCATGACCTACACAGAGTAAATCCTACAGCATTCTTTCCTGAAACAAAAGATGGCTGGTTTTAAAACTGATCTGACAGAAAATACAATGATAATAACTTCAATTTTGAGATACGAGGATAAGTTTACCATTCAGTCTTCTCAAGAAAGCTGCTATAGATATAAAATATATGTGTTTAAATACACACACACACACAGACACTCTTCTCTCTTTCTTTCCTTTCCTCCTTTTGCCCTTAAGTTCTTGAAGACCTCAAGCTGGTGCTTACTGATGGAAGCTGCTCTTTTCAATTGTTCATAAATTTCTCATCTTGAATGAGGTTATTCTGAATGATTCCTCATAGGTTGTGCACTGTAGCAGTTAAAGGCACTTTATAGCTTTATAGACCTGGATTTGACTCCAAGTTACAACAAAAATAGTTATGAGAGCTTATTCAAGTTACTTAACTT
Source organism: Grampus griseus (assembly GCF_964374135.1). Lineage (NCBI taxonomy): Eukaryota > Metazoa > Chordata > Mammalia > Artiodactyla > Delphinidae > Grampus > Grampus griseus. The sequence goes on from NC_138997.1 coordinate 67,606,234, forward strand.
TTTAAGATTCAGTTTCCTCTTCTGTAAAATAGACTTGCCATGAATACCAAATTATGTGTTATTATAAAGTGTGTAGCAGAGTTTTGGGCATATAAGTGTGCTCCAAACTGGTAGCTATTGTTAAGTTCTGACTGTTGTGAACATAAACCCCATCCAACACTGGCAAAGGAAATATGCAGTACTATCATCTTCTCAAATGTTTTCACAAAGGTATCTTTAACAACAAAGAACAGTAACTTATGTCCCACCAATTATACCCCAGAGCATGTGAGTCCACAGGCCTAATACCCAAAGAAATGAAGACATTTCTTTAGAATGTGTTTTCATTTCCTAAAACCACATAAATTTTTATTTCGATTTAAAAATATATCCCTTTTTACTTTAATATTAAAATTAATTACCACTAAGGAAAATTAATGGTTAAGGAAAACATCAGGCAGCAAATAATCAAGTTTGAGAAGCACAAGTTTGACAAGCCTGTATCAGGTCATACAATCAGTGTTGTAGTTAACAACTCTCCTTCACTATGAGCTTAGAATGTTACTGCTTGGGATATGTTCTGTAATTTCTTAACCATAAATATTTATTGAATGCTGCCCTGACTCTCCTCACAGGACTTGGGTAAACCTAGGAAGAGCCTTTCTCAATAAGGGTTTCGTGAAGGAGTGGTGGGTTGAAATAGTATCACAAGAGGTAGAATAAAAATCATAGCCAAGAAGGGGAAAAGGACAGCCAGACAAGAGCCTTCAGAAAAATACAAAATAACAAGGTCAAAAGAAAAGTTAAATGCACCAAGAAATAGATCAAGACAAGCAAGTCAGGAAGGAGGCTGTGAATGACAGGTCTTCATATTGGCTGTGTGGTATGGGAACAGGTAAACCAGAGAAATGTTCACCATGGATACGAGATTATGCTAGGTGTCATAATGTGTGCAAGCCATGCAAGCTAAGAAGGCAAGGTTTTTATCCTTCAAAAGGTAACAATTTTAAATTAGGCAATACAGACAAACACAAGCATTCTGAATTTTTCTTTTTTAGGAGACAATATTACAATAGCTAACACCTACTGAACCACTACCATGTGTCAGGTCTTTTTCTAAACTCTTTACATGCATTAACTCATTCAATCCTCACAAAAAGTGGGTAAAGTAATTATCTCATTTTTCTGATACAGAAATAAGCTCAGAGAGGTTAAATAACTTGCCCAAGATTATATCGCTAATGATTAGAAGAGCCAAGATTCAAGTTCAGGTAGTCTGGTTCATTATCCCTATGCTTAACCACCGAACATGCAATTAGGAAGTGGAATAGGGCCCAGGAAACAGAATGAGGCCTGGGGAATGGTGGCCAAAACACCCTAAACAAGAGTGGTGTATTTGTCAGAACACTTTCAGGTGCAAGGGGGAAAAACACAACTAAAAATAGCCTAACCAAAGAAATGATGAATTAATTCATGTAACTGATAAGTTCAGAGGTTGCTAGATTCAACACAATTGGATCAAGTAATGCAAATTATATTATTACCCCCCCACCTGCCCCATTTCTCAGCTTTGATTTTCTCTGTGTATTATTCTAATTGTATATTATTACAAAATTACCCATGGATTTCATCAATGCAGACAAGGAAGTTAACCAGAAGCAACTCAAAAAGCCCACCAAATGTCTACAATGCCCCAGCTCAAAAACCAATAGAAGAGAAAGTGTCTCTCTCCAACACCCATACATATATCCCAAAGAAGGATTAAGATTGCTTCTGCTTCGATCCCTCAAAACAAATTATTCTGCAAGAGAATAAAGAATCAAGTTTGGCCAGGTCTCAGTTACACTCATGGCCAAAGTTGGACTCTGTTTAAAACAGAAGGTATGGAGGGCAGAGGGATAAGAGAAAAAGCAACCCACTAACTAGAAACAATAGCTACTAGAGTCCATTACAAATGGCAGATGGAATTTGCTTGTCTTGAATCATGGGACAATGCCCCAAGTTACTAGCCAAACCTAGTAATTTGGCTGAGCTGAGCTGAGACAGGCAATTGACTTTCAAACTGGCCTTAATAACATAGTGATTTCAAGAGTAAACAATTGTACACCACTTCACAGTTGAAAAAGCATTTTCCACACATTACTTCCTTTATAAAATGATTCACTTTCCTTTCACTCTTGCCAGAACACAGCCTCTAATTTGCTGTCATCTCTTCAGAGATCTACTCTAAGAAATATTGATTAGAATGCCTAATGTTTCACTTCATCAAAACCAGCATTATAGGCTGTGGATGGTATTAGCACTCCAGAAGCTACACAGTTTAGCCTTGATCTCAGCAACTGCTCTATAACACGATACTCTGGATCTCCCACATCTGAAGCTACTCTCACCCAGTCATTGATCAATGTTTGAGAATCCACTGAGGCAATGCCCTACTGATAAAGCTTAGGCACAATTTTTTAATGTCATAAATGGGACCTATTAGTCTCAGCATATAAACTCATGCATGCAATAAATGTAAGGTTGAGACTATAAAAAGAGTGCTGATGCCAAAACTGTTTCAAATTTATGTTTATGTTAAGTATTTCAACAGAAAATTAAAATAAACTATGGGCATAGATACCAGGAAAATGTTCAGGATGTTTTAGGTAGTTAACACAACTAACAACACGAGTAAAATGATATATTTAGTTAGTTTAATAACAAATATTTCTTGAGTGCCTGCCAGGGACCAGATATTGTGCTCACTGAGCATAAAAATATAAATGATATAATCTCTGCACTTGAGGTTCTTAATATTTAGAGGAAAAAAACAACATATATACATGGAGGGGATATAATAGGGTATATGCTGAGCTAAAGGTATACTCAGGGTACCAAGGGAGACTCAGGGTACTAAGGGAGTACAGAGAAAGGGAAACTAATCCAGTCTGGAGGTTAAACATAGGTTTCCTAGAAATTATAATACCTGAGCTGAGTTCTAAAAGAGGAGTAAGAATATCCATGTGAAGGAAAGCAGGACAGGCATTCAAAGCAGATGGAAAATGAACAAATGTGAAGAAGTGGTGAACAGCATGAGGCATGTTAAGATAAACACATTTTCAAATTTCCTAAGTGTAAATTATACGGCATGATAAGGCAAGAAGCTGGGGGAGATGAAGCTAAAGAGGTAACATTATGAATTGAATTCGTCACCCCAAAACTCGTATGTTGAAGCCCTGACCCTCAATGTGATACTAGTAGGAGGTGAAGCCTTTTGGAGGTAATTAGGTTTAGATGAAGTCATGAAGGTGAAGCCCTCGTGACGGGATTAGTGTCCCTATAAGAAGAAGAAGAGACATCAGAGTTTCCTCTCTCCACCACCTAAGGACACAGCAAGAAGGAGCCATCTGCAAGCCAGGAAGAGGGCTCTCACCAGGAACAAAATCTGCTTGCACCCTGATCTTAGAATCTCCAGCCTCCAGAACTGTAAGAAATACCTGTTTGTTGTTTAAGCCACCCAGTCTATGTTATTTTGTTACAGTAGCCCAAGCAAACTGAGATAGGTAGATAGGACTAAGTTCATGGAAGGCCCTAAATGCCTTATTGAGGAGCTTCCATTTTACTTTGTAAGCAATGGGAAGTCACAAAAGTTGTAAGCAGAGGCCAAGGTCAGAGTTATATCTAGATTAATAACTCTGGCAAATTTGCTGAGAATGAATACAAGTCATATGGCAGAGTCACAGATGATGAGGCTGTTGTAGTTAGTCAAGGAGAGAGGTGCTTACAAGTTGTAGTGGTATAAACAGGAAGAGATAAAAATTGAACAAATTTGTAGGAAGATTTCAAGATAATTAGATTTTGGTGATTATTGTGTATGCAACGAAGGAGAGAGGAGTCAAGAGCGAAACCTGAGTAACAGCCCTAGAGCAAATGGGTAGATGGCAGTAAAAATAAAGAGTACCAGGAATACGGGAAGAGGAGCAGGAAGGGGAGCAATGAAGGGAGGAAGAATGTCTTTGACACGTAGTGTTTAACCTGCCTGCAAAACATCTATATATTGCGACAAAAATAGTTGCTTTTGAGCATCATTCTCAGTGGAGAATCAGAAATGCAAATCTGTATAACACAAGTTAAAAAGAGATTTCATAAACTTCTAGAGAAGAAAGAAGAAAACTCATATGCAAATAATCAGGAATCACAATGGCTTTAAAACTCTTAAAAGCAACACTGAAAGTCTGAAGACAATGAACCTTAAAGCTGTGGTCTCACACAAGCCTGATAAGCCAGTACCTACAATTAAGTCTAGAGAGAGAGAGAGAGAGGCACATCTTGAAAATAATAGCAGGTGCAGTTTTTGTTATACGGACTAAAATGGAATCAAACACATGACTATTCAATTGAGTTATTTGTGAGAGCTGAATTGGCAAGAGAGCCATAGCCTAGACTAAAAAGGAGTGAGACTGTTCAAGATGTAGAAACACCTCATGTTCCCTAACTTTCTAGAGGCAGGTAGCAAACTGAGAAGGCTGCTCAGGCACCAAAAAAACCCGGCATTTCCAATGCTCTCTTCAGAAACAGCCAAGGACAGAGATGCAAAAAGAAGAATGACTCAGAAGGCAGAGAAAGTCTTACAGAAGTAGAGTAAAAGAAAAAAAAAGAGGAAGAAAAATTTTTTAAATTAGAAAACAGGTATATTGTAATAAGAGTTCAAAAAAAGGAAACTGGAGGAAAAAAAAAGGAGGAAATTATTGACTAAATAGTTCAAGAATATTTCTCAGAACTCGAGGACATGATTTTCCAGATATAAAGGGCCGACCACATGTACAGACTCTCACTGAATCACATCATCACAGTTTTAGAACATGGGGTGAAAGAGAAGATTCTACAAGCTTTCTGAGAGGAAATAAAAGTTTATATGAAAAAGATAGAAATCAGAATGTCTTCAAATATCTCACAGCAACACTGGAAACTGGAAGATAGTGGGAAAATGTCTTTAAGATTATGAAAGAAAATTATTTCCAATCTATATTTCTATACCTAGGCACACTATCAATCAAAGGTGAGAGTAGAATAAGATAATTTTTAGATATTCAAGGTATGAAAAATATTTACTTCCCATGCATCATTCTTAGGAAGCTACTAGAGGACACCCCACCAAAATGAGGGAATAATCCAAGAAACAGAAAGCGGATAGAAAGCAGAAAACTGAACACACGAGAGGCAAAGGGATCCCAGGATAATGGTGAATGAAGACCCCAGGACGATGGCTGCCATACTAACTGTACAGAGGGCAACCCACCCAGGTTTGAGGAATATACTCCAAAGTTAAACTTGCTGAGTTTTGTGCTATCATTACCTAGATGGCTTGAATAAGCCATGTGCTGAGGACACTCATTACACCTCAAAGAAGTTCTGCTTTTGCAAACTTCTGAGAACTGGAGGCTGGCTAAAGTGAACATAGAATCAGAAAACACAGAGCAGCCCACCCACCACCCCTGACCATATTCCTACTAAATAACCAGGAATCAGTACAACCCTGCTAACAACCCACTGTGGTGAGCCCTACATCTCCTAAGATTAATTCGTGGTCTTGTCCACTTACCCTCCCAGGAGTACCTATAATTCTCAGAGAAGCAGAAGCCAGACTATGAACTGGAAACTCACTTCAGCTTTTCTTTTTCTGAAAGTCTACATCTGTCAGTGGCAGTACTGCCCTCTCCTTCACAGCTAGGTTTGTACATGCTACTCTCTTTCTATATTATCACCTTTCATATTCTTTTTATATGGAAATAATCATTGATCAAAATTATAAAATATTAAGTTGGGAATAAAATGGAAAAGAAAAACATCTGTAGGGATATAGATCAATCTGACCATGGTGGTATATCTTTCACAGAAAAATAGAAAACTAGTCAGCCAAATAGAAAACCAACTTACTATATTGCAGAGAAGTTATTTAACACACAAGTTACAAGCCTAAGAAGGGGCTTCCCTGGTGGCGCAGTGGTTGAGAGTCTGCCTGCCAATGAAGGGGACACGGGTTCGTGCCCTGGTCCGGGAAGATCCCACATGCCGCGGAGCGGCTGGGCCCGTGAGCCATGGCCGCTGAGCTTGCGCGTCCAGAGCCTGTGCTCTGCAACGGGAGAGCCCACAACAGTGAGGGGCCCGCGTACCTCAAAAATAAATTAATTAATTAAAAAAAATAATAATAAAAGGCTAAAAAATAAGAGAATACAGAGGAAACACTAAGGGAAATCAGAGATCGTAACTGCAGGAAAGAGCTAGCACCCTCACTCTGGGAAAACAAGCAAACAAAAAAAAAGAGACAGGGTTATAAGAATCCGGGCACATAAAGGCGGGGCCTGGAGGAGTACACTCAGACATTCGTGGGGAGCCCCAACTGTCTCAGCTGTACTTCTGAGGAGTCCGTGGGGATGGTTCTGGGATTGTCAAAAGAACATGGAGACTGCGGCAAATTGCCACTGGCGGGCCTAATACTGAAAGGAATGGGAAAAACCTGATAAGTCCCTTCTACCTCCTCCTACCCCCTGCTGATAAACCTTCCGGGGAGCCGTGTGGTAAAGCGGCCTGGGGAATACTGCTGGCAGAGGCACAGCCCCAGCTGCGGCCTCACAGAGTAAGGGAAGGCAACTTTGTTGCTGGGGAATCCAGAAAATAACTAACTCAGGTGGCTACATCTGCAGATGCAACTGAAGACGGGGAGGACTGCGCTTTTTCTGTGGTGTTTGAATCTTTTATAATATATCCACATTGTATTTGAAATTGAAAATAAAAATTATTTTAAGGAAACCTCCAGGCTGATTATCCAATGGAGTATATTTCTATTTGCCCAGTACATTCATGAAAGAAATAAAATTGTTTCTTAAGAAAAATACCATTTTGTTTCATACTATGCAGTGTTTAGCAGAGTGTTGTACAGCATGAAGAAGTTTTTGCATAATTCTAACTTAAAACAGAAACTTTTATGCTCAAATATATTTTATGGTGAACAACTAAAAATAGAAAATGTGAAGTCTTCTTATGGAGAAATTTGTCAAAGGAGTGGAAGTTTGCTATACATTGGTCATGAGGAGATGAGGCCAAGAAACTTTGCCAAAATTTAGACCTGGCCTTGAATTTCTGCTCCACCACTTACTAGTAGGGAAGTTCTTCAGCAAGTCTCTTTGTATTTCAAAGACTCAGTTTCTTCATGTATAAAATGAGGAAAAGATTTCCAGATGAAAATATGGCAGCATCTTAAGGGAGAACAGATTAAATGGTTGCCATTAAAGAGAGCACAAAATATCAGAAATCATTAATTGGAAAAGGTTGAAATTATTCAAACATAAAATTTTCACCTAGGATGTATACTTCTCTAAATCTGGGTTGATGTTACAGCTTTTCCTAAATTGAATACACAAGTAGTGGCAAAAGAGGATTTGTTCATTAGAGACTTGATGCTATTATTTGAATTTGTCTAATCTGTGGAAAGTATAAAATGCTGGATGCTGTGCTAATGTCTGCCTGAGAAAAGCCTTGCTGGTTGGCTAACACTGTCATAAACCCAAAACACCAACCACACACACACAAGCAAAGTGTATTCTTGGCTTTGGGGCTGCCATTGCTATTTACAGAGACTAGGGATGTTTGCCTAATTCCAAGACAACAGGAATTACTTCAGTCCTTGTTCAAATTTCATTTTGGATTGCTGTATGTAAAGTTTTTTGGTTTGCTGACATTGTTTTCCAGCCCTGCACAACTCTGTCACATTGTTTGAGGCTGGGTTTCCATTTGTCCTCCCATTTTCTCTTCCACTTTGTAGCTACTCACTGCATCCTCCAATACATCACTTAGCCAGGGTATGTATTCCTAAATATTACTAGAAATATTGATAAACCTAGGTATGGGTGTTGGTCATTCACACATTCATTCATTAATTTGAACATTTATCATTTTCTGTATATCAAGTCCCATGCTTGATGCTGTAGATATAAAAATAAATAAGGCAAGATACTTGCTCTCAAAGACGTCTAAAAAAGGAAACAAATACAAAAGCAGGAAGTTAAAATACAGTGAAAAATCTTTTTTAAAAAACCCTTTAAGAGATAAGGAGGAGGGATAGATTCCTAGAGGAGATCAATTTTATATTCAGAACAAATTCAGAAATTTTAGCAGTATAAATGTTATATGCTATATACTCCAGAACCTAACTTCACATTCTCTCTAAAAGACTTATCAAGCCTCACTGGCTTTTGTGTGGCTATGTGTTTATGTTTAAGTATAGATGTCTGTCTGTGAGGTGTTGTTATTGATGTTGTGTTGTTTTGTTAATATTGTTCTTTGCTACATAAATATGTGAATTTGGTAACTGCTCTTCACCCTGTACTGCCAAAGAAATCCTGGGTTATATGAAAAGTTTCCTTTGGGAACCCTCCTACACTGTTGGTGGGAATGTAAGTTGGTGCAGCCACTATGGAAAACAGTATGGTGGTTCCTCAGAAAACTAAGAATTTCCATATGATCCAGCAATCCCACTCCTGGGAATATACCCAAACAAAACTATAATTCAAAAAGATACATGCACCCTTATGTTCATGGCAGCACTATTCACAATAGCCAAAACATGGAAACACCCTAAATGTCCATCAACAGATGAATGGATAAAGAAAATGTGGTACATACATGCAATGGAATACTACTCAGCCATAAAAAAGAATGAACTCATGCCATTTGCAGCAATATGGATGCAACTAGAGATTATCATACTAAGTGAAGTCAAAAAGAGAAAGAAAAATACCATATGATATCACTTATATGTGGCATCTAAAATATGGCACAAATGAACCTATCTACAGGACAGAAACAGACTCATAGACATAGAGAACAGACCTGTGGTTGCCAAGGGGAAGACAGGGAGGGAGAGGGATGGACTGGGAGTTTGGGTTGGTAGATACAAACTATTACATTTAAAATGGGTAAACAACAAGGTCCTAATGTATAGCACAGGGAACTATATTCAACATCCTGTGATAAACCATAATGGAAAAGAATATAAAAAAAGAATGTATATATGTTTATAACTGAGTCACTTAACTGTACAGCAGAGATTGGCACAACACTGTAAATCAACTATACTTCAATAAAAAAAAAGTTTCCTTTGAATCAGATTGATGACCTTGGTCACCAAATTACAATCAACATTCAGTTACTAACTCAGTGAACAGTATAATTCACAATACTTTTTTGAGACAAATGGTTTTAAAATAAATTGAATTTGAAATATGAAGAGGTTTAAATAACCTAATTCAAGGTTTCTCAACCTCAGCACCATTTAAATTTTGAGCCAGGTAATTCTTTGCTGTGGGAGGCTATCCTATGTAGGATGTTTAACAGCATCTCTGGCTTCTACCCAGATGCCAGTAGCACCTTGCCCCTCAAGTTGTGACTATCAAAAATATCTCCAGACATTGCCAATGTCCCTTTGAAGGCAAAAATGCTCCTAATTGAGACAACTGCCCTGGTCAAAGTAAATATGTCAGTGACCTTCAAATCAACTGTGACTTGCAGATTGTAGAGATATTTGAATAGTTCTGGCACTATTTGCTAGGACTTTTCAGTTCTTGATATGGTTCCCAATCATGAATGGATCTGAGATGAGAATACATACAAATAACCATAATTATAGATTAAAATGATAAATTATTGAGTATCTGAAATTTGGCAGGAAGTGCAGCAGCTGATTTACATGTTAGTAGTGTACACTGACTAATTAGTATGTGTCCAGTAAATAAGTGCTTTATATTCATTATCTCATTTACTCCTCACCACAACCCTACAATGTAGTTGCTATCTTTATTCCAATGTTGCAGATAAAGAAACTGAGGTTTAGAAAGGTTAAGTTGGAACTTCTAGTCAAAATGGCAGGCTGAACTGACAAAGGAAACCAATACCTTCTACTACAGAAACATAGAAATTCTGGATTCAGAAAAAAATAATTTTTAATTTAAATAAATAGTAAAGATTCAAAGCAAGAAATGTAATTCTGCAGGTGCCAGAAATGAAAAGGGAATGCACAGTGGTAACAGGATATTGAAATCAGATGAGTGTAATGGAATCCTTGGTGTTTGAGGTATTAACACTCCAATAGGAAACTGAAATCAGAATCTCTGAATAAAGTTGGAAGTCAGGAAAATTCCCTTGGCAAAGTTCCACCTACTAAGAACGTGACATGAATATGAGCTATGTATCCTGAGGCTTGAATGGGAAAAGTTTACCTCAAGAAATAAGATTCCCCAGCCTACATCTATCAAATGTGTGCGATCCAAATTCTTTCATTGTTTCCATAGAGACCCTGTGCTAAAAATCTAACATAAAAACATGCCCAGAATGAGTGAACATATAGGACTACATCAGACACAACCATGAAATTATCAATAGGGTCACTTCTATAAATCAAAGATGAAACCCCAACAAGAAGCAGTTCCATCAAAAATGAGCTGACATTTCTAAGAATTTCATTAGGTGGATATCCAATTTAATGCGTCAAGTAGATGTTGAATTTTGGCATTTGAGATTATCTTGGTAATGGTGTATATGATCATGAGATAATGGTATAGCTTTTCCCCTTATTACAGTTAATGTAGCAAATTATTGTCATAAACTTCTTCATGTCAATCCATTCTTGCATTCATAGAATAAACCCTACTTTGTCAAGGTTTAAAAAATACATCGGTACATTTGTTTTGCTAATATTTTTATTACAGTTTTAATATCTCTATTAGTAAATGAGATTGTTTTAGAAAAAAACGTGAGCTGACAAATCTTATAAAGCATGTAAGAAAATACATAACTACACTGCCATGAGTAGTCAGCAGAAGATGAAGAATCATCAGTAACAGAGCAATCAAAAAGAGTCTTTTATATAATAATTATCATTTTCTAATATCCAATGCAGGGGAAAAAACACAAAACCACAAAAAAGAAAGAGTGTTATTAAGGCAGATATGGAAAACAGATTAAAAAAATTTTAATGAAAATTGCATTCATTATAGTCATTAAATTTTTTTTAAAAACACAGTAGCTAAGATTAAACAAAAGATTCCTCTGAGAAGAGAATGCTCAAATGGAAGATAGCTCCATAGTAATCATCTAGAACATAGTATGGGAAAACAGAAAGAAAAATATGAGAGGTTAAGGGACATGGAAGATAGAATAAGAAATTTTAACATAATTCAGTAGGTATACTAGAGGGAGAAAAATGAGAGAACAGAAGAGAGTGAATATTTGAAATGATGTTGTCTGAGAAATCTTCAGAACTGAAAAAAGGCATGGGAAAGCATGGGTCATGAGGCAAATTAAGTGGCGAAACCTATACCTAACCACTATACTATATACTACTTCCTCACAAAAAGTTTTAATATTTAACTACCATTTATTCATCATCTACCATCAGCAGGTCACTTTACATCAGTGCTTCTCGACAGGGGACAGTTTTGACCACCAGAAGACACTTGGCAATGTCAGAGACAGTTACTGATTGCCACAACTTGGGAGTGAGGACTGGGGGGAGAAGGACTTGCTGCTAGTGTCTAACGGGTAGAAGCCAGAGATACTGCTAATCATCCTGTCATGCATAGGACAGCCTTCACAGTGATGATTATCTGGCCCAAAAATTCAATAGTGCTGAGGCTGAGAAACCCTGCTTTACATATATTGACGCTAACACTCATAATCCAACAGTAGATACTATTTCTGATGAAGAAACTGAGGTCAAAGAGTTTAAGTAACTTGCCCAAGACAATGCAGCTAGTAAAGAGTAGAGCTGGGATCCAAATCCATGTAGGTGTTAACTCTACAACCCATGGCCTCCAAACTGTATTTTTTATGAGTCCAAGTCAACAGAGACTGCTATTGTGAATGTGTAAAGGAGGTGCAGCAGCACAGAATGCACAGGAAGTGACCACTGGTGAAAGGACTGCCCTCTGACATTGTAGCTGTACAGATTAGCCCAGCAGTCTTGTTTCTCTTATCCCTCATCCTGCTCTCCAACTTTGTGTGTAATTGCATCCCACGCACGACTGGAGAGAGGTGGAGGTAGTGTTCTGCTCCTCTAAAACATCAATACCTATGATAAATGCTCACTACCCCAACAGTGGCCCTGCTAATAAGTTTCCTGCTGGTGGCCTAAAATTTGGAACTTACTGTGCTTCTAAGGACTCTCTGGGCCACCTACACTTAAATCCACTTCTCAGTGAGACTACACTGGATAGTGAATATTTTTTACTCATATTCTTACATCAAAGTGGCCCTCCAGATGGTCTATTTCTTGTTGCCTCAGCCCAAACACACATGCATAAATCAGCACCAAATTTGGTAGTAGGATACAACATTTGGAATCAAAATGATCCACTGACACAAGCATGCTGTGTTTCCCAGCCACGTTTTGATCTCTTTATTTTTTTTTAACACCTTTATTAGAGTATAATTGCTTTACAATGGTGTGTTAGTTTCTGCTTTATAACAAAGGAAATCAGCTATACATATACATATATCCCCATATCTCCTCCGTCTTGGGTCTCCCTCCCACCCTCCCAATCCCACCGCTCTAGGTGGTCACAAAGCATCGAGCTGATCTCCCTGTGCTATGCGGCTGGTTCCCACTAGCTATCTATTTTACACTTGGTAGTATATATAAGTCCATGCCACTCTCTCACTTCGACCCAGCTCACCCTTCCCCCTCCCCGTGTCCTCAAGTCCATTCTCTATGTCTGCGTCTTTATTCCTGTCCTGTCCCTAGGTTCTTCAGAACCATTTTTTTGTTTTTTGGGGGTTTTTTTTAGATTCCATATATATGTGTTAGCATATAGTATTTGTTTTTCTCTTTCTGACTGATCTCTTAAATCATAGTGAAACTGACTTCAAAATAAAAACATGTCTAAATGTGCCATTCCAATCATATTCTAAAACTTAGATTCATGAACACCCTTCAATCAAACAAGTATTTTATTATTCTGTGTAGAGAGTCCATGTGTTATTGCCATTATGGATACAGCTCATGATTCTCAAAAGAACTGAGTTCATCCAAATGTGATTCTTTTAAAATTAGAAATGTTCTTCTTAATTGATGGGGCTGCTATAATCTTTTCAAAATCTTTTTCAAATGTAGTTTATCTTATTCCATAACTTTTCTTATTACAGTTTTTAGACATGGGCTTCCTTGGAAACTGGACTTCTAATGGACTTCAGCCACAAATAGCCTAAAAAATTGCCTTATTCATTTATCATTTCATTATAATTAAATCTTCTATATGATGTGGTCTGTTCTCATGTATGGTATCCTGTTTCCATGGTAACTGAGATTTTCTGCTATAGTTTGAAATGCCTTCACAGTATTTCTTGATCAACTCATGAGCCCGAAATTACATTTTGTAAACTTACATGTAGTGGAACTTATAAAGAAAAGGCTACAAAAAAAATTATCTTGTTTTCTATTTCTTTGAGATTTGCTTTTGTTTTTATGATTCTTTTTCCTGATATGCTGCTCTCCTAGAGCAACATAATTTTGTGCAGCTAGGAAAAGCAAATCCATGACTAAATTTAGCAAACCAGATCATTTTTGTGGTTGGATTGCCATCTACAGTTCTTAAGACCCAGTAGCTGAGAGAAAAGAAGATCAACTAGGACATTTACATAAAAATGGAGAAAGCAAACAGGATTTGAATAGCAATTTTCATTCTTTGCTAAGGTTTTCAATAACTTATTGATATTGCTAATCTACCAACAAAGGAAATATCATGCCTGCAGTTTTTGCTGTCAACACAGGCCTTTGTTTATTCCAAGAGTTTCAGAACAATTCAGAAGGGCTGTAGTTACTGATCATATCCAGAATATTAAAACTCAGAATCTATAAATTCCACTGTTGTGTTAATAGCATTATAAAATTAACAAAACTCTTACTCTTGTCATAGAGTAATAACAAATAATAATGAACTATATTTAGAACTATTCAATTGTTCAATAAATATTTATCAGTCACTCACCATAGCCAACACTATCTTAAATCCAGGCTTTGGCTAGTCTTAAATCCGAATAGCATCCAATTTGACATGTTCATGTTTTTAAAGATTCTCTTAGCCTGGGATGCTGAAAGAGCTAAGTTCAAGAAATATCTACATGGAAAAGTTATTTATGAAACCACAGACTGAGGTATTTCAAACTAATGATATAAAAAATGAGCAGATGAGAACCTTGTCCAGGATAAGACTGTCCTACTAAATCCCATTTTATTAGTATTATATTAGAATTTCAAGCCATAGAAGGATCATGTGCACGTTTTGCATGACTTCCTTATTCTCTGAATATATGGATATAACTAATACGTGCTTCAGAGTCATTAATAAACTTAGAAATTCCCTAGGGTTCTAACTGTGGAGCCAGATTGTAAGGAACCAAACTACTTAAGAAAGACTCTTAATCTCTTTAAATTCCAGTTTCATAACAGTAAAAAAAAAAAAGGGATAACAGGCTTATAACGCTTACTATACAAAGCTGTCATTATAAATAATGAGATAAAATGGGAAGATGGATTTTATAAACTATAAAAGTATGATACAAACATTCAGCATTAATGCTGTCAAGGTGATACATGGAACAATTGAATCTTCCTGAGGTTTAATATGGGGAGCCAGCAGCTCTGCATTGAGGACTGAGGGAAGTTGGAATTCGGCAGCAAATAAGCCTTGGCTCTGGTCTCTGTAACCCCACTGCTCCTGCTATCAGTGTACCTCATTCTTTGGTAGAACCCCAGGGAGATGCTGGAATAATCTCTGTGAAGGCCCAGTAATGTAATACAATATAGCTCTCTCACTCCATTCCTCTGTGTCTGAGTGGACCTTAAAAGTTTAAATGTTGGGCTTCCCTGGTGGCGCAGTGATTGAGCGTCCCCCTGCCAATGCAGGGGACACGGGTTCGTGCCCCGGTCCGGGAAGATCCCACATGCCGCGGAGCGGCTGGGCCCGTGAGCCATGGCCGCTGAGCCTGCGCGTCCGGAGCCTGTGCTCCGCAATGGGAGAGGCCACAACAGTGAGAGGCCCGCGTACCAAAAAAAAAAAAAAAAAAAAAAGTTTAAATGTTGCTGACTGCAAACAAAATGAAGATACAAAGGAAAATTTGGTGGAGTTGGGTCCCTCTCCAGAGACTGAACAATAAAAAAATAAAAATAAAAAATGCATGGGTGAGAAAAATCTCCATTGATTGGCAAATGGAAAACTATGCTATCCTTTCATATATTTAGGCAATCTTTCAGGAATCTTTAAAAAAAGAAAAAAAAAAAAGTAAAAATCTTCTACCTCTCTGTTAATAACCTAATAAGGTACGGGAAGAAATATTCAAGCCTGGAAATACATCCAGCAAGAACTAAGTAACAAAACTCACAAGACTCAGTGGCTAATTTCTACCCTATCCTTCAGGGGAAAAATCTGAAAGAGGATTTTTAAAGATAGAGCAGTTCTGCAATGACAAAAAATAGGAGGGAAAAAGAGATAATAAAAATTTTAAACATTCAATCGTTATTCATGTAATAATTTCTGTTACCCTTCTGCAGAGGTGGAGATGGGCCTGCATACTGTGAGAGGGGATGAGGGATCCTTCCAGGAAGTGAAAAATAGTCTATATTTTGATTAGGGTAAGAGGGAGGTTATAAAAATTTATCAAGCTGTATGTCTGAGATTATATTTTACCTAAGTTATATCTCAATTTTTCAAAAATTTTCCTATTCAGAAACACAGGACCTACAACTGATCATGATGAATCCATAGTTTATCTCAATGATTTGTTTAAAAAAGTAATTAAATATCTTACATTTCCAAGAAAAAAAAAAGTGCTAAAAATCTACAACATAGCCTTTGATTTCCCACAGCACAACTGAGGGACCTATTCAATTCATTTGATCAAATCCATACAGAGATGTTTCACTACTGAGCTGATCTTTCACTATAACAATCAGTTGAAATATTGGGGTCTTCTCCAAAGACAAATTTTTTCAAAAAAAAAATAAGTGTATGAGTATCTGTATCTACAACTGGAACCAGAAAGCAACTACGGAGCCAAAAAGACCTAGACTTTGCAGCAGTGACAATGAGGGTTGGAGTAGGAGAAATGAACCTCAATAGAGAGGTTCAGTAATTGAAGAACATAGGTGGGAAATAAAGCCAGGGGGAAGAAGGAGGGGAGGAGTTTACTAAATAGGATGCATGATTCTAAGGAAAACCACTAAGTTTAAACGTTGTTGATCGTAATACCAACGTGGGTTAAAGAAAGTTTATGGTCTTTTCTGAGCATGACTTGACCCTAAAACATTTGTATTGGCATAAACTGGCTTAATAATAGACTGCTTTTAATAGCAATAATCCATGCCTTAGTCCTTAAAACAAAGAAAGAAAAAACACAGCAATGTGTGCAAGAGAAAATATGTGTAAAGGCAAGCAGATTCCCAGAAAATGTCAGCACCTTGTATGATGAGCTCTGGCAGCCATCTCAGTGTTGACAATATGCTAGAGAGGCTCAGAACATAAATCAATCTACATTTGTTCTCACAGGGACTGGGAGCTGGAATTACTGTTTCTAAAACTTGAGCCAATATTGTCACAGCAATATAAATGATGGAAACTTTGCTGCTGTAGTTTGCTTCACCCATTGCATGAACCTCCTGGCAAACAGCACCCTGGAATTTCATTAATTAGTGCTAACTATGATTGGCACTGCCAAAGAGAACAATAAAACCACCACAGTGTTTTTATGAACATATGCGTGGCAGAGTCTCTAGCTGGGTAATACAAAATTGGTTTCCAATTTATTAAAGCTTATTTATACCGCAAATAATTTACCTAATTTTGCCTTTTTAAGCTAATTTATTTTTTTTTTATTTTTGCAGATTGAATTATTGAAGTATAAACTGCCACTGGAAGTATAAATTTCAGATTATTGAAGAATAAAGTGAATTACTGAAGTATAAATTATAATAACTAGTAGAAGTTATAATCTTCATTTCAATGAAAAACATGAAATTCTAGACTGGGAAGGAATCTTTGAAATCATGTAATTCAGTACCTTTATTTTACAAATGAAGAAACTCAATCCTAGAAACTTAAGTGACTTTCCCAACCTCACAAAGTCAGTAGTAGAATTAAGGCTAAAACCTAAGTATTCCAAATCCAGGGTTTATCCCTATATAGCACCTTGTCTCTTAATTGATAACTGTTTTCACTTGATTGACATTGAGTTGACATGTAACAGTTTTTGGTTGACATTTTGCTCCTTCCTCTATGCCTTCTAACTAAACAAACTACAAGAAGTTTTCCATTTCCATACAACATTATTCCAAATAAGTTATTAATATAGGTTTCTTCATAGGTTCAGGTAAAGCATCCATTAGACTTGCTCCAATCTGCCATGTTTGTCACATTTGGTATTTTGGAATTTTTTTTATTTAATTCATCTTTCAACTGGGGAAATCATTACAGGGAAAAGCTATATTTTTCCTCTCTTCACGTCAGTAAGCAAATGGAGTTTAGTGAACTTTTCTGGACAGGGTTCATAAGAGTTTCCTCACAGATACTTGTCTATGCTACTTGAGAAAACTAAAAATAAATCATAAATTTCCAGACTTATAGAATCAGGAGCCTAGGAGAAGTCAGACGGACATTCAAATCATGCCAGCTCTTTATATATTTCACTAGAAAGGAAAAAAATATTAAAAATAGAATCACCAGAGCCTTTCTCTAGAATTTCATGTTTTTCTTGCCTTCAAATATTCCTTTATTAGCTGCTACATCAGTTATTTCAACCCTTCTTATTAATAAGAAAAATAAATCCCTTTACTTGTTTAAGCCTCTGACTTCTGATGAGTCTCACCCCTCCCCCATCCCCACTTCCCTTGTGCATACAGATGTGTGAGTTTTGGTATTATTTTTGGACAGAGAGTAAACCTATGGGAGGACATTTCAGGTGTTATTTTAATTTTGGAGAATACAGAAAAAAAGAAAGAAAAGAAAAGTGCTATTTCTGAGTTACATTTGTTTAAGACACTTCTTGATTCCATTACATGGAGGATGCTACACCCAACAGAATCTCCCAAATTGACCTCTAGCTTAATTGAAACCAGGAACTTAAGGGCATTTATATGGTAATGCCAAGCAACTGGTAAAACAATACATGTTCCAGGCATTCAGAGCAATATAGATCCAGATAGGTAACAGAGAACTAGGCATTCAGTTCAAGCAACTAGTAGGGAGTTACAAATTCAGAACACATTGTTTTTATTCCACCTTAAAATTTCTTTTAATGAACAATACTTTATAACATCAAACTACATTAAGGGATGCTATAAGAACAGTTCTACAATATAGTCACTGTAGGTATGCCCTGGAAACCATGTCTGCTATCTCACACAGTATCCCTTTATGAAGATTGATCACACACATTTCTCCAGGTCTCAGCTCAGGAAAATCCGTTGCCCAGAAGCAACAGGTTTTGTTTTACTTGCAGGCACTGTGAAGCTATAGAAAGGTGTACCCTTAAGAGGAGTTTGTTTGTTTATCTATTTAAGGTGGGATGGACTTGCTCCAGGTCACATGCTGAAGGAAGAAAAATTAGATATAGGAGAAAGAAAGGGAGATGGTACAAATAATCCATGCTGGGGATGGGATAGGGGAGTGTTAAGCACTGAAGTTGTTTACCTACTTTCTCCATCCAGCCTTTTCACTCTTGAGAGGTAATTTAGCATATAGTTTGGGGCTTGGACTTTGGAGCCAGACCATCGGAGCCAGATCAGATCTATCACTTATAAGATAAATGGCATTAGGCAGGTTAATTAGCCTCAGGTTCCCCATCTGTAAAATGGAGGAAACAGTAACCTACTTTATAGGATTTTTGCTCAAATAAGCCAGTATGTATACACTTGGAACAGCACCTATAGCATAGCAAACACTCAACAGTTTATCATTATCATCATTATCTCTGCCTCAGCTCCATCTTCTCAAGGAATGGGGCAAAATTACTAAATACCTATTGGTCCCAAGCACAATCATAGATGGTGAAGGATGAAGATAAATCAATGTCTGCTCTCAAGGTTCTCTCAGTTTAGAAAATAATAACTGTGCTGCATGGGTTAATATCAAAAACAACCATACATACATCCAGGTCTCCAAGCTGTACAGGAAAGGCAACAGAATCTGAGATGAAGAACTCTTGGAAAATGCCTTGTATGTTTTTAGACCCTCAGGGTCTCTCCCTAGAGGCTCCAAGAGTCAGACCTGAAGGCAACTTCCTCTCATCACAGTCTGGCCATAGAAAATGATCACCCCTCTCTGCCCCTGAGGAGCTGTGGTTTGTGACTGAGGAGATGAGGGGGAGGGGGAAGAGAGAGTGTTATAACTCTAAGACCCAGGATGTCTAATTTGCATATGTGGAAAATAAGCAACCAGGTGAATGGTGGTAGCAGAACCAGCACATGCATTAACCATATCTAGGAACAACACATGAAGGTTCACCAAAAATAAGACCCTAAGCTTCTATGGCTGTCTCTCCGCTCTCCAAATGCTAATGAAGTTCAAGTCTGTTGACAGAGGTTCTGAACCTCACTTTGACTAGAGCCTCTTATGAGATCTCCTTCATTTTGATGGCCAAAGCAACCATATTTACAGGGCAACTAACGGATGACTGCAAAACACCCAATTGGACAGGTGGTATCTTACACTTAAACTGTCTTAATCCCAAGAAACATGTAAGTATATATAAGTGTGCAGTGTGTGCATGAACAGGAGGGTTTGGCTCAACTAGATTTCATAGTAGTTATCATAAAATTTTTCATTATGTTAACTAGTTCTATAATAAATATAAGTAGTTTAGAAAGGCTACCTCTAAGTCCATTTTTAATTAGTAAGTCAAAGCCAACAGAATGAAAGCAATGCAGTTCAGAGTAGGCCTTAGGATGCTTCCTGATCAGCTCAGCTTTGAAAGACATTGTGTTCCTTTAAAGGCTTTCTTCCAGCTCTCTCTCCCCAACTCCAGTTGGCCCCTTGCTCTCCAAAGTGCTGGCTTTTGACCACCCAATGATGGCCCACACCTTACTTAGCCAAATGCTTTCATTTCCTCCACTGCAACGACAAAAGAGATGAACTTTTTGTTGTGAACAGAGGTATACAATAATGGAGAACCACAAGTTTTTTATCAGAATCATTTTTACTAGTTATGCCACTGAGTATTAAAGAACACAAATAAGGGAATAATTGAGGTCTTTGACACGTCTGTTGTTTCTTTCTTTGGCACTTTCACTCTTAAGACTCTTAAGAAGCAGAGAGGAACAAAGTATTTGATTGTAAAAATATGTTTGTATTCCTCTTTTCTTCTCATATCAATACATCGTTCAGGTGTGTGTCTTCTTGAAAGACAAGGTTAAGCTCAAGGTTTTCATCTCTCCCAAATAAAGATCCAGATTAAGATCTTAATCAAGGAGGAATTAAAAACTGGGATTCAAAGTTCTTAAGCATTGAGCCAATGAATTAGAACACAATATTGATGGAATAACAAATCTTCCCAGCAACAAACTTCAGAATTATTTCAGGTTTTCTTATAGTTGGGACAGTTAGGTCAAAAAGTCTAGCAGAGCTGAAATACCCTCCAAAGTGAAATACACAGGATTCTCACTCTCAGTTTTGCCACCTAAGGAGATACTATTAAAAGGTGTGTATCTTTGGACTGGTTATTCTTCTTTTATAGTAATAAAATTTTTAATATCTCCTGAAACCACCCACTTTTTCTGGATGTAATTTTTAAACCTATGGTTTCCCCTACTATTGCCTTTCCCTGTTCTACTGTGTTTTACTCATCATAGCCAAACAAAACAGCCAGAGTAAGAATTTTTAGTTACCCAAAGAGTTGTTAAGTTATAAACTGAACTAGTCATGCAGAAAAAAGTGCTTTTTCCCCTTTTTCTGTTTTAGCCACCAGCTGAGGTCTATGACATCAAGTTATACTACCCTCTTTCCAACCTCATTATCACTTACTGAACCCCACCTCCCATCATTCCCTCCCATTCCTTAAGAATCACAGCTGTCTTTTCTACTTAATTGCCTGCTGTCACCCCAAGTGATTTCAACATATATTCTGATAAAACCACCCAACACCTTGGCCCCATCATTTCATGACATCCTTCACTTTAAACCCTTACTTCTGCTCCAGAATCCATTCCCATTGATTTTGTAATCAATTCTTTCACACCTACCAATCTTTAGAAACTCTGCTCTTTGGTCTCATCAGGATCTCTACTGACTTCCTAACTCATTTCCTCAAGTTGGCCAGTCCCTTCTTCTCTTCACATCATTCCCCATCCTTCTTGCCCAAGAGCAACCATTTAAAATAAATATTCAGCATCACCTCAATTCCTTTATCTCCTTCTCCTAGACCCCTGTGCTGATCCACAATTATTAATTTACTGCCCCTGCCCCCAGTCAGCCAGAGCCACATATGGTTTTGTAGCATGCTCTGCACAAATTGTGCCCTACATGAGACTGTTCGGGCAAGGAGGTGAAAGAAGCGTTGTTTGCCAAGCTCTAAGTGCTGCCTTCAACTGGAAGGAGGGGCTCATTTGTCTAATGTACACATAGGTCACCTTTGCTCCCCAAGCCCTTTTTCTATTTCATAGACATGAACAGTATGAACTATCCATGGCCCACTAGGTAGCTAAGCACTGTTGGAAAAAAATAGAAGCTTTTATCCAATATGATTTCTTTGCAATATCTGTCATTATTGACTACTCTCTGTTTCTTGAAACGTTTTTCTATATTACTCTCCAAAACACTACTTTATTCTGGTTCTCTTACTGCCTTTCTGTCCTCTTCTAAATCTTCTTCCCTGGCCCCTCTTCCTTAGACTACCCAGCAAATGTCAGCTGGTCATCAGGGTGCCTCCCTGATGTACTTCTGTTTCCTCTCTACACCTTCTCTCTGGGTGGTTTCATTACCTCTCAGTGTCTCAACTGCCTATTATTTAAGTGACATCTAAATCTATTTCTCCACTTCTGATTTCCTCTGGGTTCTAAATTCACCTCCAAATTGCCTACTGAACATTTTCACCTAACCATCCCATAAGCATCAAAAATTCATCATGTCCAAAACTGAATTTGATATTCCCCTAAATCCCTGTTTCCCTCCACATATGTTCCCTATCTTTACTAATGACATGTCCACCCACCCAGTCTCCCAAGATAGAAACCTCAAGGTCATTTTGAATTCATCTCTTTAACTCACTTTCCACATTAAGCCAACTACCAAGCCTAACTGATAAACCTAATAAAATATTCTTCAAATCCATCTCCTCTTCCTACTTCACTATGCCTTCATATTCTCTTATCTCGGCTATAGCAATACCTTCTTAATCCATTCCTTTTTCTCCAGATTTCTCCATCATGGGTGTCTCCTGTACTCTGCATAGACTAAACATAGCACTGCCCTGCTTTAAAACCCTTTGAGTGTTTAATGAAATCTAAAACCAAGAGCATGACTGACTTACAAGCACCTTTTACAATATAACTCCAACTTGCCTTCCAACTAGATATCACTAGCCCCTTCTCCTACTCATGTACTCTATTCTAGTCACATCGACGTACTTATTTCTCCCTGAACACACCATGGATGTTCAAAACATATTGTCCCTACTTAACTGATCCTCTCCTAGAAGGTCTATCACTTCTTTTCTAACAAACAGAATCACATTCATTCTTAATTGTCCAGCTCTAATGTCCTCTCCTCTGTGGAGTTTTCCCTGTTGTCCTTCCTACAGCTAAAAATAAACTACTTTATCCTCTTTTCCTCTGTAGCATTCTGGCTTTTTTCCAGCATTTATTGTCTTAGTTATAAATTTCATGCTCCATAAGATGTGAGACTGTGAGTTATTCAGAATCAATTTTACCTGGTCTATAGTGAACAAATTAGCCATTTCCACCTCCACTGTATGGTTTTCAGAATCCTTGTAAGCTGTGTCTTTTACTAAAAGCGGGGCGGGGGGGGGCTGTTTTGGTGAGAGGAAAAGAAATTTTTATCCACCTTGTTAACTTTGATTTTTAACTTTTGTTTTTATGAATATTGCACAGATTGGCCCAGGTCTCTGGGTAACAGAAAGAATCCATGGAGAAAACATAATCCACATTATATGAGAAGGCTCAGTGTAGAATAGAACCCTAGAGTTCCAATGTCAATTGCCTAAGGTGAAAACAGGCACCCCCATCTCAGCAGGCAGGAAACAGACTCTCAAACTCAATGTTTTTCATTCCAAAGGCCCTCTTTCCCTCTTGGATTCACCTCTTAACAGCTTTTCAGACATCACCATCCTAAATCAAACTCTCCTTGCCATGTATTGGGATATATCATATTTCTTACGTACAATACATCCCGGTCCCACAGAGCTGATCTCTTAAATGCAGAGAATACCTATACGTACTTTTACTTATGTTGTATCCACTTCCTTTTCCCTCCATCTTCACAATGTAACATTGTAACTGCTATTTCATCTTTTACATTCCATACCCACCTTACATTCCTCTATTAACTTAGGAGTTAATATGCATTAGTTAAGAAACAAAAGAGCTATAACACAGGAAAAGTCTCAGTCCTGACTATAATGTATCAGCGATCTAAGAAGAGACACCAGCTTGCTGGTTCTGTGAACACAAGTGATTTTTTTTCCAGTTAAGACTCTGGATATAAAATGATCACATGACCCCAGAAACATGTCAGCAGGTTCCTGGTTTCATACTAAAAGCTTTGATTCCCTCCAGGCTTCATTCTTGAAAACTCAAGGAATCAGAGGTCACCTGTGGGTAACTGTAGTTAGTTAAAAAGACTACAAGGGTTTGTATTGAGTACGTAATTATACTCTTCTCTCCAAGAGGAATTTTCACAGCAGGTAGCTACATGTCAGAAGTTACTCATCATATTTCAAGCAGCATTTCTAAAGTTACCTCTTTTTATTTCAGGTGAGCTTTGAGTTGGGAGTGGTATCTGAACTATACTGATTCCCAGGCCCTCTACAAAGAATGAACTCCCACTTCTTACTTCAACCAGTGAGTCAGAACTGTGGAGTGCTGTACAACTTCACTCTTCACTAGTGCCAAAGAAATTGCTAGCTTTGTCATGCTATGGCATTCCCCAGAATTATGCAAATGAGGGGGCTCTAATATTCACAATGTTAATTCAATCTTTTCAGAAATCATATCTCTAAGCTCATAATTTTATGTTATGACTATGTTGCATACAAATGAGAGCTGTGTTTTGCTTCTTGCCATTCCTGCAAATATTCGGCATTTCTTCAACAAATAGAAACATTACCAAATTACACTGCAGCTACCCAGTTTAGCTACACAAGCTGTTTTGTTCACTCAAAAAAGAATGCATAGAAATTTTGTTTTAAATCATATTCTTTGGTCCTTAGGTGGTTGATTTTGGAAAGAATAACTCAACATGCTAAATTCCGTGTCTGCTCTTATTCTTTGTTGGATAGAAAACACCATTTTGTGCCTATATTTCATTAAACTTTTGTATAACCAGAAGGTAGCTTTTATATTAGCAAAGATTCTGTTATATGGAAAATTACAGTTGCCACTCAACCATCAACCTCATGCTGGTTCTTATTCCTCTTCCTGATGTTCTTAAACCACAATAAGCTGAAACTAAAAGATATATTTAAGAACCTAGGTGCAGTATAACATTATAACCATGAAGAAAATTCCTGCTGCTGTAATTTCAACAATTGTATTGGCCTTATCTTTGAGGAAACAATGTGGTATTTTTTTCCAAGGGCGTACAAAGATTCTGCTGATGAACCAACTGGATATACTTCCCTGAATTAACAAACTTGATGAAAACCATTTGAATCTCTGTAGCCACTGACAATCGCACCTAACATTTCTGGGTGACAGTAATATGCTAAGTACTTCATATATGCTGCTTCTTTTGATCCTGACATCCCTGCCAGGGTGAGGGGCATTTTCACAATCTGTATTTTATAGATAAGAAAACTGAAGCTAAGAGAAGTGAAGTAATTGTCTTGAGATGATGCAACTAGAAAGTGATGGAGCTGGAAAATGGAGTTCTGGTTATTTGCACCACCATGCCAAAGAATCCCCTTGACAGTTTTTTATGGGGTGTTTCTGCTCCTTCCCACTTTCCAATTACGATAATAAATGACTAATCTTTCTCATCCAATTTAATATACCGACCCTCACAGAGCCAGGGTCATAATCACCATCAAGGCAGTCCTACAATGAATGAGAAGCACTTTCTGAAAGTAAAGGAGCCTCTGGGTCAGCTAAAGATCTGTACTTTGTCTTCAACAAAGAGGGAGAAGACATTTGGTGAAATGTCTGTCAAGAATTTCAATTTAAGTCACTAGCAGTTACATTTTTTTTTACTAAAAGTTAGAAGAATGTGCCAGCTGAAAATTCCATAAAAGAGGCCAGCTTATCCCATTAAGTCTCTTTTCAGAGCTTACTAGAACCATTAAAAATTCTTGTATGAGAAAAAGACCCAGTTCAGTATTTCTGCACAAGATATTTCTTCTTCCATTTTTTTTTTCTAATAGAGTTCATTCGTACTACAGAGTGTCTCATTTCTGAAAGTCTTAGGTAACCCATCATATTACAGTGGCACTTTGTCAAATTGCCCATTTGTTCAATTCCACAGGAAGACATCTTTTTACCTAACAAGGCTAATTTCTTACTTCTTGTCTGTGGGTAAAACTTGGGGATAATAAGTTATGTTAAGTTCAATTTCACCATCCTAAAAAGAACTCCTCTACCAATTCCAGTTTCTTATTTCTTGATGGTGGGAAGAAATTGGAAAACGTTCTCAGTCTCTCAATACCTGTATTGTAAGTGGCTTCAATGTGCTTTCTCTAAAAGCAAAGCTGTGTACCATTTATGGTCTTGAACTGTGGCTGTACAAACAAAATCAGCAAAGTCCTCCCTATATGTGCTTTCACAAATACACACACACAGTAAGTTCACACATGTCAGTATCAGCAGAATTTAAGAATAAAGCTCTAAACTAACTACTCCTAAAAGAACTAGGGAAAAAGTAAGAAAACTGTTGTGCTAGAGGCAGATCATTGCAGAAAACTCCTTGAATGGTGAAACAAACATTGTAAACAATACTTTCCATTACTAACACCAAGACTTCAGGGCTGTTACAATGTACTCACATTTGCAAGTAAAACTATAATTCAGTTAACTTCAACAGAAAATTATTATCATTAAACCTGCTAATAAGCTATGGGTAAGGCAGGTTCTACTTCAGCTTGATAGGGAACATAAGTTATACATGCCAGAAAACCAGTTGGAAGAGCCTCAAACTGTAAATTTGATACTACTGGGCTGTGTTTGCTTACAAAGAGTATAAAGTATACGTTCCTCTGACAGTATTACATATTACGTAGGTACGTCAAACAAACTCTCAGTTTGGTGTCAACATTGGAGGGCAATACAAATAGGCAAAACTGGCAAACACATATAGATATATAATTGGTATTTACAATTATAGGAATTTTGAATTTGAAGGAGACATTAAAGATTATATGGTTCAGAGTTCCTGAAAATAATTTCATAAATCACTAGTTCTCTGGTGTGTTAAAATATGTTTTCCCTTCCATTCTTCTCCAAAAGTTTAGGAGTTCCTAAACTCCAAGCTCTCCCTTGGTCAAAATTTAGGAAGAACTCAGTGAAACAAAGTTAAATAGGCATCTTTACTGCAAGACTTTTTGGAACATTGCAGCTTTCCAAGAGATCAATTGCAGTATTTCTTAAGCTTATTTAACTACTAAGTCCTTTTTTATAGAACATGCCTAGGGTCATATTTTATGGAATATCAGTATAACTCAATCCCTCAATTTTGTCATGTAAACCAAGGCAAAAGGCATGTTGATAGAGTTGGTATTAAAACTCAGGTCATTTAATTTCTAAAACTGTCCTCTTCTCTCAACACCAGACCACTGTTCTGTGTTATACGGCTGTGAAAGAGTACAGAACGTAGTGTTTACAAATGTGTACATCAGAGCCCGGGTTTGAATCTCCCAGTTCAGTCACTTACTAGCTGTGGCCCTCAATACCTCATCTATGTAATGGAGCTAATGATAGAGTTGCTGTGAGGGTTAATGAGTTAGTACGTGTAAAACACTTGTAACTTA
This sequence comes from Grampus griseus, assembly GCF_964374135.1. Classification (NCBI taxonomy): domain Eukaryota; kingdom Metazoa; phylum Chordata; class Mammalia; order Artiodactyla; family Delphinidae; genus Grampus; species Grampus griseus. The sequence continues at coordinate 67,633,426 of NC_138997.1, forward strand.
GTACTATGGGAATGTTAGCTATTTATCACTATCACTATTGTTGTTATTATTATTAACCATCATCATCCCTGCTTAGGTATAAGTAATCAGAGGTAACAACAAATTCTGGAAACCCATCCACACTCTGATAGTCACCAACCTCCCACCTCTCTAGTGATCATGATGGGAGGGAGTATGAGAACATCCCTCAAATGCATATGCCAAAACCCCCCAGAATCTTAGGGTAACCTAATAAAATAAAAATTTTAAATCTTAGGGTAATCTAATAAAATAAAAACTGTGTAACCTAATAAAAATTGTGAGTTATAGAATTTTTTTAAAGAAATTCAAGTTTACTACACACAATACATAAAGCTAACCAGTGTTGTCTTAAAAGAAGACACTGTTTTTAATTAGTAGTGTCAAAGCACCAATCTAATGATACTAGGGCATGATTATATCATCTACTTATCATTTTACAATTCTTGGATGCTACTGAATACTTACCTAGTCATTTAGTAAGTTCATTGGCATTTACATTAAAGAAAAGAACTGATGAGGTTTATATTAATAAAAAAGTTATTATAGAATTACTAATGCATTTTCACTAGGTAAAAGTTCTATTAGTTCCTGGCATGTGCTCCCAAAGTCCCCTCCTTTTTTCTTGTTTTTCTCCCATGTGAGACCATAAGCTGCATGAGGATAAGCAAGGATAAGCACTATGTCTCTGTTGTTCAGAAATATATTCCCAATATCTTGCTCAGAACCTATCACTTAAGTAAACACTCCAGAATGGTTTGTGGAAGAAAGGAAGGGAGGGAGAAGGGAAGGAGGGACAGTAAAAAGGAGGAAGGAAGGCAGGCAGGTGGGCAAAAAGGAAGGAAGGAAAGAAGGAAGGAAGGAAGGAAAGAAAGAAGGAAAGGAAAAAGAAAGAGACGGAGGAAGGAAGGGAGTGAGGAAAGGAAGGAGGGAGGGAGACAGGGAGACAAGTGCAAAGTCAAGAAGAAAAAGCTGATGACTAGTAAACTAAATGAGGCCACGGTAAGCCTCTCAGTCCTGACTGGACTGAAGATGAAGTCAATGAGCACACACCATACTCAACAGATTTTCAATTTTGACCCTTTGATAAATTTACTAATGTACACTTTGTACTCATTATAAAGTTCTCCCATCATAAATTTCTCCTGCCATAAGGCTCTTGTACCTTTACCCCCTACTTCATTACTTCCCCTTATATTAATTATCCACATACTGACGGCAGCATATTTCTAGGCAGACAAGTGCTGAACTCCCAATGGCGGTGTTACAGGAACGCTCTAACCTTGATACTTATAAACAGACGTTGGCGGGATGTCATCCAGCAGTGGAGGATGTATGAGTGTTAAACTAATGTACTGCATTACTTTGCAGATTGAGTGAGACCTGTAATGAGTAACCTCAATCTAACTGAGGGAACTTCTACATTCTGGATTAACCTCTATAAAATTTTAAGAAAAAATGAAGAGCAAATTGGAGAGGATGGAGATATTTAAATGAGAAAAAACAAAAAAGAATATCACTATTTCAGACACAGGTAACACACCCATTTTCAAAATAATCCAAATGCCATTATAATACAGAGGAAGAAAATGAAACAAGCCATATGGAAAATGGTCAGAAGCAAGAAAACAGCAATGCAAATAACACAACAAAATGACAGCTTGAAATATCCATGGCCCAAGAAGGACCAACAGCCAAGTACAAGACATAACCTAAGGTACAAAGGTCATTTTGATGCCTGCGAAATCTCTGCTATAAGTTCATAAGGACGCTGAACTAGGGTTGTAATGGTATAACCCTGCTTGTATAGACAAACCATGTCATATAGGGCTATCCCAAAGAGATCTGAAAGGCCATGCAGATAATGAACAGACAGATTATTTGCTCTGTCAGACACCCTAGTAAGAGGTAGGAACCACTCAGAAAACTGGATCTCAGAGGGCAAATCCTATGCATATTTGCTCCAAAAGGATGGAGATTTTGCAATGTCTTGATCACCACTGTATCCCCAACGCTTAAACAGTGGGTTGACACACTTTTTCCATTAAGGGCCACACAGTAAATATTTTAGACTTCAAGAACTTACTATTTCGGTCATAACTACTCAACTCTGCTATTGTAGCACAAAAGCAGCCACAGACAATCTGCAAACAAATGGATGTGACTACATTCCAATAAACGTTCTTTTATAAAAGCAGACAGCAGGTCATATTTATCCCTGGTCTATAATATTGCCTGGCACACGGGTGCTTAATAAATATGTGTTAATAAATGAATGTTATCCTTACCTAGAACTCTACCCTCCTCTTTAGCCACAGCCTCCTAGGGCAATGTACCAGGGCCAAAAAAAATTGAGTTTACTTGTTGGAAATGATACTGATCTTGATGCTGAGGAAGTGTAAACACAGAGCCATTGATAACCATATCTCCTGCTCTGTATCCTGTAGTAGAACAGAATGAAGCCCATCGTTAGAGACAAGGAGAGATAAGTGCCATAGATAAAATCTTGACCTTGTTCAAGGGTTAGTCCTGTGGGGAAGACTGCAATTTGTTCCTGCTATCCTTTCTCCCATTCTTCCTTTTGGTAATAGAGCTCTCAAGTTTTAGTGGGGCACATGGCTTACCAGCTGGGGACTATATTTCCCAGCCTCTCTTGCAGCAACATCACCAAGTTCAGACAAAGACATGTGAGCAGAAGTGACATCAGCAACTTCTGTGTCATGTTCTTATAAGGAAACAGCTTGCTCCCCCATTTTTTCTCAATCCCAGCGGCTGGAGCTTAGACCTAACAGGAAGTGATCCAGAATAAATCATGCAGAAAATATAACATGCTTAGGTATGGTGGAACAATCAGATAGAAAGAACCCGGGACTTTGGATAACATAGATCAGATGACCTCCTCCCCCTAGACTGTCTGCTCACTCATGCTTTTACATAAGAGATAAATAAATCTGTCTTCTTTAAGCCCTGCTATTAAAACAGCTAAACTGATTTCCTAACTAATAAAATCCCTGAGGAACTTTCCCAAATTCCTGCCTTCCAAACCTTGATTGTTCTTCAATTCCAATGATCCTCAGAATTGTATCAGGATCTTTTCAATAAGTCATCCTTTTGCTTAATTTAGTTCCACTTCGGTTTGTGTCATTTGCAACCAAAATATTCCTGAATAACACAAGACATAATGCTAGTAGTATCCAGTTGTTCCTCCCATGAAGAGCTTCTTTTTTTCCTTCATTGTCAGTCTTACAAGTTTAAGTTTGTATTAAATCAATAAATATGGTAATTTCCTCACAAATATATTTAGCAAACTGAGAGTAACTGTCCCAATTCTAATGGAAGACCGTGTCAAAGCCAATGATCTCTTGAGAACAGAGGAGGAAACAATTCTAGACGATTCTTAAAAGAGTGCATTTCCTAAAGCACCAATTTTCAAATTATTCATGGAAATTCTTATAAGTATCTTCAACGACTGTCTTCAAATAAAAGAAAACCATGATGGATGTATTTAATTTATATGTGCTGCAGGACTTTTAGGAAACATCTATCACAAGATCATTTTGGTAAATTGAGGGTGTAAGTTGCATGCACAAACACACATACACACAGAGAAATGATGGCAGATTACATGGACTCTCACTCAGCTCCAAAAACATTCAACCAGTGTTTATTCATGTACCTTGACAATAAAAAAAAAAAAACAGGGGCTTCCCTGGTGGCGCAGTGGTTGAGAGTCCGCCTGCCGATGCAGGGGACACGGGTTCGTGCCCCGGTCCGGGAAGATCCCACATGCCGCGGAGCGGCTGGGCCCGTGAGCCGTGGCCGCTGAGCCTGCGCGTCCGAAGCCTGTGCTCCGCAACGGGAGAGGCCACAACAGTGAGAGGCCCGCGTACCGCAAAAAAAAAAAAAAAAAAAAAAAAACAATATGTAATTGTTTCCTGAAGGAATCATTAGGTATTGAGTGGAAACTAAACTTCTCCACAGAAAACAAAAACTAAAGACAGAGGAAATACATAATTTGTGATAGGGAGAAAATAAAGTCAATAACAAGACAGTCTGAGCCAAAGGTATCAAAGTCAATCAAAGAAAATTAAAGAGTATGTCCAAAACACAAAAGGGACAAGCTAAGATACTAAAGAGAAAAAGGAGCAGTACTCAAAAAATAATAAAGTTGGTATCATTATTAGCAATGAGGTAGAGTATGGACAAGTCACAGAAATCAAGACATTAACTGGATATTGACCCATTATTTAAATTAAGCAACCGCAACTCTCCCCTCACCAACAAAATAAACAAATGGACTTGAACAATTTAGGAAACTATTAAAATTTAGGGGCACTCACAAAATTATATGAGGAAAATAATAATTATAAGCTGATGGTTTAGCTAATCCTGATGATGTGTATGTTGTCATAAGACAAGAATTTATATTATTTATCATTGCATCCACATCATGTAGTACAATGCCCAGCACATTCTAGGTGCTGAATTCACTTGAATAAATAAGTGATCAATAAATAATATAATTCCAGAAAGCAATACTGCACGTAAGATTTTTTATTAGTATCTTATTACAACTTTTAAAGTTCTTTCTTTTTTTTTTTTTTTTGAGGATTTTTACATCTATATTCATCAGTGATATTGGTCTGTAATTTTCTTTTTTTGTAGTATCTTTGTCTGGTTTTCGTATCAGGGTGATGGTTGCCTCGTAGAATGAGTTTGGGAGTGTTCCTTCCTCTGCAATTTTTTGGAAGAGTTTGAGAAGGATGGGTGTTAGCTCTTCTCTAAATGTTTGATAGAATTCACCTGTGAAGCCATCTGGTCCTGCACTTTTGTTTGTTGGAAGATTTTTTAATCACAGTTTCAATTTCATTACTTGTGATTGGTCTGTTCATATTATCGATTTCTTCCTGGTTCAGTCTTGGGAGGTTATACCTTTCTAAGAATTTGTCCATTTCTTCCAGGTTGTCCATTTTCTTGGCATAAAGTTGCTTGTAGTAGTCTCTTAGCTTGCTTTGTATTTCTGCGGTGTCTGTTGTAACTTCTCCCTTTTTATTTCTAATTTTATTGATTTGAGTCCTCTCCCTCTTTTTCTTGATGAGTCTGGCTAATGGTTTATCAATTTTGTTTATCTTCTCAAAGAACCAGCTTTTAGTTTTATTGATATTTAGTTTTATTGATCTTTGCTATTGTTTTCTTTGTTTCTATTTCATTTATTTCTGCTCTGATCTTTATGATTTCTTTCCTCCTGCTAACTTTGGGTTTTCTTTGTTCTTCTTTCTCTGGTTCCTTTTGGTGTAAGGTTAGATTGTTTATTTGAGATTTTTCTTGTTTCTTGAGGTAGGCTTGTATAGCTATAAACTTCCCTATTAGAACTGCTTTTGCCGCATCCCATAGGTTTTGGATGGTCGTGTTTTCATTGTCATTTGTCTCTAGGTATTTTTTGATTTCTTTGATTTCTTCAGTGGTCTCTTTGTTATTTAGTAACGTATTGTTTAGCCTCCATATCTTTGTGTTTTTTACGTTTTTTTCCCCTGTAATTGATTTCTAATCTCAGTGTTGTGGTCAGAAAAGATGCTTGATATGATTTCAGTTTTCTTAAATTTACTGAGGCTTGATTTGTGACCCAAGATGTGATCTATCCTGGAGAATGTTCCGTGCGCACTTGAGAAGAAAGTGTGATCTGCTGTTTTTCAATGGAATGTCCTATAAATCTATCTGGTCTGTTGTGTCATTTAAAGCTTGTGTTTCCTTATTAATTTTCTGTTTGGATGATCTGTCCGTTGGTGAAAGTGAGGTGTTAAAGTCCCCCACTATTATTGTGTTACTGTTGATTTCCTCTTTTATAGCTGTTAGCAGTTTCCTTATGTATTGAGGTGCTCCTATGTTGGGTGCATATATATTTATAATTGTTATATCTTTTCTTGGATTGATCCCTTGATCCTTATGTAGTGTCCTTCCTTGTCTCTTGTAACATTCTTTATTTTAAAGTCTGTTTTATCTGATATGAGTATTGCTACTCCAGCTTTCTTTTGATTTCCATTTGCATGGAATATCTTTTTCCTTCCCCTCACTTTCAGTCTGTATGCATCACTAGGTCTGAAATGGGTCTCTTGTAGATAGCATATATATGGGTCTTGTTTTTGTGTGCATTTAGCGAGCCTGTGTCTTTTGGTTGGAGCATTTAATCCATTCACGTTTAAGGTAATTATCAATATGTATGTTCCTGTGACCATTTTGTTAATTGTTTTGGGTTTGTTTTTATAGGTTCCTTTCTTTTCTTGTGTTTCCCACTTAGAGAAGCTCCTTTAGCATTTGTTGTAGAGCTGGTTTGGTGGTTCTGAATTCTCTTAGCTTTTGCTTGTCTGTAAAGCTTTTGATTTCTCCATCGAATCTGAATGAGATCCTTGCTGGGTAGAGTAATCTTGGTTGTAGTTTCTTCCCTTTCATCACTTTAAGTATATCATGCCACTCCCTTATGGCTTGCAGAGTTTCAGCTGAGAAATCAGCTTTTAACCTTATGGGAGTTCCCTTGTATGTTATTTGTCGTTTTTCCCTTGCTGCTTTCAATAATTTTTCTTTGTTTTTAATCTTTGTCAATTTGTTTACTCTATGTCTCGGCTTGTTTCTCCTTGGGTTTATCCTGTATGGGACTCTCTGTGCCTCCTGGACTTGGGTGGCTATTTCCTTTCCCATGTTAGGGAAGTTTTCCACTATAATCTCTTCAGATATTTTCTTGGGCCCTTTCTCTCTCTCTTCTCCTTCTGGGACACCTATAATGCGAATGTTGTTGCGTTTAATGTTGTCCCAGAGGTCTCTTAGGCTGTCTTCATTTCTTTTCATTCTTTTTTCCTTATTCTGTTCTCCAGCAGTGAATTCCACCATTCTGTCTTCCAGGTCATTTATCCGTTCTTCTGCCTCAGTTATTCTGCTATTGATTCCTTCTAGTGTAGTTTTCATTTCAGTTATTGTATTGTTCATCTCTGTTTGTTTGTTCTTTAATTCTTCTAGGTCTTTGTTAAAGATTTCTTGCATCTTCTCGATCTTTGCCTCCATTCTTTTTCCGAGGTCCTGGATCATCTTCACTATCATTATTCTGAATTCTTTTTCTGGAAGGTTGCCTATCTCCACCTCATTTAGTTGTTTTTCTGTGGTTTTATCTTGTTCCTTCATCTGGTACATAGCCCTCTGCCTTTTCATCTTGTCTATCTTTCTGTGAATGTGGTTTTTGATCCACAGGCTACAGGATTGTAGGTCTTCTTGCTTCTGCTCTAAAGTTCTTTCTTTTGTACTCAATATCCCATGTTTTACATATGAGTTGTATAGACTAGTGAGATGTATAGACCAAAAATTATTATTGCCAATGACTTTTAAAAAAGAGAAAAAGCAAGTCAGTAACAGGCAGAGCCAGAAATAAAAATCCAGGTTTCCTGACTCATGGCCTATCACCATGAATTAATAAGATAATATGAAGAATTCCGTTTGTTTATAGATGCTATCCTACCTGTATTCTGCCACCCACAAAGTTGAGAAACAGAACAAATCTTAGAGCAAACCGTGTTTGAAATATAAATAGGCTTCCTTGTTTAAAAAACTTCTCACAGGAGTAAATAAAAAAGACAAAGCATGAGAGGAAAGTAGTCTGACAAACAATATCTATGGACAAGAAATACTAAGGGAGTTAGGAAAAATTAGAGGGGTTTGTCGATGACAACCATAACATGTTGCCAGTAAAGTTAGCAAATGTTCTTCCAAGCAGCACATAAAGAGAAAATAGTGTAGAAACTTTCTCTTTCTACATAACTATACTGAGAAAATATATGAAATAATGTTTTTACCATTGTCAGTTCTTTTCTTGTAAAATGAAATGAGGGACCAGCACCTGTTTCTTAGATTTTATGTGTACAGCCTACTGATTCTCTAATCCTGTACTCTCTCTCCCAGCTTCTCTACTTAAGTTGTAGTACAAGTCTTATATCAATGAACAGCACAGTTCAAGAAAGAAATAAAGATTGGAGGGAGGGGGAGGGGAAGGAAAGAAAAAGAGAGACAGAAAAGGAAAACAAGAATTTATTGGTTTTCTAGACCTCAATACTTATTTTCATAGAAATACTAAAATATACTTAATTTTAATATATTTTTTATGGGAGAATCAAGAGTCAGCCCACCTTCTTCTTGTGAACATGCTATTGCCATTGTATAAGACAACCAGGACAGGCAATTTAATTATTTGAGCATTCTTGTCACCATCTCTCTGGAGAAAAAATAAAAAGTGCTGAATTACAGAACCCATGAATACTCCCACCAGAAAAAACACTGACTTTTAACCAACTCACTGCCACTAGGATAGAACTGAGTTATAGAAAGTTCAGGAGATAACAGAATTGATTATACTATTGATTTAAAAGAATAAAGAAGCAAAACCGACTCTTTATGTATAGATTCCTAGAGTAGTTTTCCCTCCTACAGCACAAATAGATTTCAAATAGCAGAATATAAACCTTAATAAGCAATTGCTCCCACAACCATCCAATGCTCATGATGTGTTGAGAAAGATTCCCGAGTGAGGAAAAAAAAACGAAGCTAGAAGGAAAGGGATTTATTTCTTTTAAGGTTTGGGAAATTTAGCAATAATGTAAGGGCCATGATTAAGAACTATTTAGTGATGCCTATGAAAGTAGAATGGGTTGTAAAAGCATGATAAGGCCCAGAAAAGCATGAAGTTTTGACTGAGACGTGTGAAAAGCCAGTTGTCCATCAGGAATTTTTATCAGTGGTTTTTCTCATGTATAAGACCACACTAATCCAATTCAGTTATTCTTATTTTTTCATATTTACATTTTCCTCCTTTGGGGGAAGATGGAAACTTACGAAGAGTGATAATTATAAGCTTGGGGGGACTTCCCTGGTGGTCGAGTGGTAAAGAATCCACCTTCCAATGCAGGGGACGCGGGTTCAATCCCTGGTCAGGGAACTAAGATCCCACATGCCACAGGGCAACTAAGCCCACGTGCCACAACTACTGAGCTCACGTGCCTCAAGGAGAGAGCCCACATGCAGCAAACTACAGAGCCCACACGCCCTGAAGCTTGAGTGCCACAACTAGAGAGAAGCAACGAAAGACCCCGCACCACAACGAAAGATCCCGTGGGCTGCAACTAAGACCCAACACAGCCAAAACAATAAGGAAAATAAATAAACATTAAAAAAAAAAAAAGGAATAAGCTTGGGGAGGGGAAGGAAAGAAAGCTGCATTCCCAAAGTATCTTCTGTGAGACATCAGCTCTGTAAATATACCATGGATGGGGGAAAGTAATTAAAGTCAAATAAGTTTAGGAAACACTGCATACCATATGGCCCTATGGAGATCTATAGTCCACAAGAGTAAATCAAAGGCTCTGAGAAGTCCTGCACTGAAAATCTTATTTAAGTATGTTTGATCTAACACTTGTCAAATTTTCTGACACAGAACCTCATTTGTATGTTAAAACTAACATACCCTACCAATCTAGTATACCACACGCACAGTTTGAGAAATACTGAGCTAAAGAGTTTTTGAGATATAGAACTTGCCAATGTCTGTGGAGAAGAATTTGTCTAGCTTTTCACTCTTTCCAGTAGCTAACTTCCATGTGATTTTCATGGTGTGATAGACTTAGAAGAGTGAATGTCAATTTAATCAATTATAAGTCATGTTAGAAATAAACTGTAGCCTTTTAAATGTCCCTGGATAATATTAACTTGATTATAAAGCAATATAACATTATAATAGGAGAAAATATAAGTTTATTTTATTATGTTTGAAACAAACTACAGGGAATTTAGAGTTTTACATGAACTATGTTTGTTAATACAGAAATTTCATCAGAAGAAAGTTAGGTAACGGCACTTATCATTTGCTAGCTCTGAGGGAATAGCATTAGAGTCCTCATTTATTAATGAGAAACTGGTGACAATGAATTCACCACTACATTTCTAGACTCTCAATTGCTCACTAACTTCCTTTGATTGTATGATAGAACCTAGAGAAATCTAGAAGGTCCATGAAACCTAACCAAGGTGTAGGCTGTTATCCAAGAATGCCTGGGAATCTGTATGGCAAGGTGGAAATTCTGTTAGGAGGAAGTAGGGGATTGTAATAGCTGACACTGGCATAATTAGCTATCAATCTGGAAAAAAACAAAGCTGAAACCCAACCCCACACCATGTACATAAACAAAACCTTAATATACCAAGTATCTAAGTCTAAAAAAGAAATAATTTAAAAATTAGAAGAATTTTATGATAATATCTGAATAATCTTGGGATAGGGAAGAACTTCTTAAGCAAGGGAGGAAACTTAGAAATCAAAGAGTAAATGTTAAACACATTTGACCACATAAAGAATTTAGAATTTTGGGCTTCCCTGGTGGCACAGTGGTTGAGAGTCTGCTTGCCAATGCAGGGGACACGGGTTCGTGCCCCGGTCCGGGAAGATCCCACATGCCGCAGAGCGGCTGGGCCCGTGAGCCATGGCCGCTGGGCCTGCGCGTCCAGAGCCTGTGCTCCGCAACGGGAGAGGCCACAACAGTGAGAGGCCCGCGTACCGCAAATAAAAATCAAAACAACAACAACAACAACAACAACAAAAAACCAGAACAAAACAAAAAAGAATTTAGAATTTTACATGGAAAAATATGCCAAAAAGCAAAATGTAAAGATAAATGATGAACTTGGGGAAATATCTGCAACAACACACAGAATATATATAGGGCTAATACCCTTATAGAAAGAAACAAAGGGAAAAAAAAGAAACTGAGAGAAAAAAAATCCAGCAAAAGTCTAGAGGAATGCAAATGGCTAATAAACATGAAATGTGCTCCATCTCACTAGTAACTAGGAAAATGTGAATTATACTCATAATAGCACTTTATTTTTCACAAATGGCAATTTGTGAATGGTAAAAGAGGGGTACTAACTGGAATGAAAGGAAACAACACTCTTCTACATTTTTGATGGATATGTGGATGGTGAAGCATTGTACCTAAGGATGCTCTAGCCTTTTTGAAAGTTATTTACAATGTTTATTCAAATGAAAAATATGTTTTTATTTTCTCCCGATATTCCAGTTTTGAAAAATATACCCTATTAAAGACAAAAGCACTGGTAGGTAAGAATAGCTATACGTGGGTGTTTAATATACCATTGTTGGCAATAACAATAAAAGTGAGAAACATATAAAAGCCTATCAGTAGGAAAGGAAATTTACAAGATTATGAAGCCATTTGTTAAATCATCTGGTTCTATGTCTATTGATCTGAGCGGTATCCACAACTCGCTAACGTGTAAGTTTTAGGAAGGGAGTAAGTTATCCATCTTGCTAATCATCACATTCCCAGTGTCTAGAACACTGCTTGGCACATAGAGATATGCAATGCCTAGTTCTGAATGGATAAAGTTTTAAACAAAAAATAACTGTGAAGAACATATATTATTACAGTTTTGTAAAAATATAACCACAGGGGTATACATACATACATGTATACATATATACATATTTTATGTATATACACACATATGTACATACATGGATACATATGTACCCATGGAAATGGGGATACAAACATATATCCTTGGCTGTTAGCATTAGCATTCTATTTAAAGAGATGGAAAGCAACTTTCCCGTTACAAAGGCTTTTATTTTTTTTACTTGTTATAGAAAGAGTGAATTTACATTAGTAAGTTTTTACTAATATAATTAACAAAAAACTCTAAAGGAAAAAGTTGAGAAAGTTTATTAAAGACAACTGATAAGAGATAATATAAAAAGGAAAATTCAAATTATATTCTTCATGGATCTTTTTTTGCTAGCCCCCATTGGATCCCACAGCCTTGCAAAGACTAATTTAAACAAAGAATGATCTAAACCGCAGAGCTGAGGAGTAAATGTCTGGTTGCTACTATATATTTATCAGGACACCTATTAAGGTAAGCAAATGTGCAGGAAAATAAAAATATAGATAATCCATCGTAGATAACACACAAAGAGAGCCACCAAGGCTGTGCAAATGGATCTTTGTTCTATCCGTTCATCTTTGCTGTTAATTACGTGGCTGAAGATTGAAAATGAGTTGTTGGTGTCTCACTTGCTGGCAGTGCTCTAGCCACTGTGGAGAAAGGAAACACAACACGCTGAGACTACCTTAGCACAGAGAAAAGGGGTAAGATGGGGGAGACAGTCTTGGCTGATTATCTGTTGCTCACTGCAGAGATGAAAGACATGTTTGGAAGAAAGTCAAAGAGAGCAGGAATAAACAGGCAACTCAGACATTTGGAACCTCTTTAAAAAAAAAGAACTTGGTGACACAGCTCTTGGATAAAATAGCTATTAAACAGGGAAATGTTACTTGTCCCATACAATACTGAATCATTTTAAGAAAAACTGAAAGCAGTACAATGACTCCATCTCAGAAAGAATATAGGCAGATTTTCAAACATTTTAGAGACAATATATTTGGGAGTCCAATTTTTTGTCTTAGTGCCAAAGGGATGGAATTAATTTGTTCTAATTAAAGATCTCAAAAAGATCACTGACACTTTACTCCAGTAAAAAATTTGTCATAAAAATACAAATTAGGAGTAAAAGTTGAAGTGTATCATTTCTTTATAATTTTTTTATTTTATCAATAAGTTAATATTATTGTCATTCATTTTTTCCAAGAAGATGACATGAGGATTTATGCTGCACTTTGAAACATTCTGCTTTCATCTTAGGAGGAACCCAGTTTAAGCTTTGATACACGTATGCTTGATCGTGGGCTTCTAGCCAAGGTGCACCTAATTAATCAGAAGATCAAATGTGTGTTCAGTGGGAGACACAACTATGAAACCACAGGTGATAGCCAACGGCTCCATTTAATAAAGGGTTCACAAACAGAGTGCTGTGCTGGGACTCCTGTCACCTGTGTTTGGCTCTTCTGCCATTCTGTCATTGACATGAGAACAGTTACTGTGTCATAAAGAGATCCCAAGCTTCTCGTTACACTGCAGTTTAACTCTATGCTTTAGAGCAATTCCATAACATGCTGCATGATGTAAAATCTGTTTGCTTAGTTTTTTGTTGTGGTTGCTATTGCTGAATTTATTACTGGTTTGTCCCGAGAACATAAAAACCTATGATTCTGTTAGGTAGATAGGCACTGTTGATCGTTACGGGCACAGATTTTAAAATGAGAATGGAACTGGAGTCGATAATAATAAATTAGCCCTGCTAATTATAGTTGTGTGATATTAGAGAAATTATTCTCTCTAAACTTCTTTTTATTCATCTATAAAATGGGAAGAATAAGATCTACCTTATAGGTTGCTCTCCTTATAGGATAGTATATAAAATAATATATAGAAAGTAATTGTGTATACAGAAAGCATTCAACAAATGGTAATAAAAAATTGGAAATGGGGCAGTAAAGAGGAGAAGAGTCATGAATTTTCTCTAAATGAAGGTTTAAGAAAGTCCAAGCATTGTAAACACATTTTTTTTTACCATGGATTAATTTCCCAAAGTCATAATCCCCTAACAGTCCCAAAAGATCTATTTCTCAATCCTAAATCTTAAATGCATGGAAAGGTTTGACAGATCTGGAAAAATAAGCAGGTGCTTTTAAGTGATTACTCTTTCAAGTGTTTGATTTGGTGTACAGTTATTTTGATATCTATTTTCATTCAATTAGGAAAAGTTATAGTAATAGAAGAAACAGAAATGAGAGAATGTGAATTGTCATCCCCTATTGAAAACTGGTAAAGGTCTAACTGATATCAAAAAGACAACAATAAATTCTAAGAAAAACGGTACTAAAACTAAACTTGTCCTTAGCTGCTTGTCACAGGGCATGGTACTCTGCTTTGTTGCTGTATGCATTATGGATAAGAAATACCTGGGATTGAAATCTGACTCCATCAGGACTACAGCTAAGTCATTTAGCCTTCCTGTGCCTCAGTTTCCACATAGTGGAAGCAAAGCTATAAGCATACCTGCTTCATTTGAGTGGGCCATAGAATCTGCATGTTTAGTCATCTCCTTGACAATTTTTATGCACACTTAAGTTTAAAAACCACTGCTGTAAAGTAATGCTTCTAAGAATAGCAATAAAACAGCAAATAAAATATTTCTAACACCCAAAGTAAGTGAGTTTATGTGGCTTCACTGAATCATTATCTTGGGTACACTTAGTAGCTAGATCCTTTATCACAAATAGGCAAGTTTGGCATATACAATATGCTTCATGGTGTGTGTGTGTGTGTGTGTGTGTGTGTGTGTGTGTGTGTGTGTGTGTGTGTGTGTGTGTGTGTGTGTGTGTGTGTGTGTGTGTGTGTGTGTGTGTGTGTGTGTGTGTGTGTGTGTGTGTGTGTGTGTGTGTGTGTGTGTGTCCAGCAAGATGAAAGAAGGAAATAGGGAGGAAAGAAAGAAAACACCCACATGATTCAAAGCAGATTTTTCCATTAAGTGTCTGTTGGCTGTAACTGCATGATAACACTTGTGAATATGATACTAATGATGCAGTTGCCTAATAGGCTCAACACAAATAATGCAGAAAATTACAAATAATGCAGACTCAATTACCACTGAAAGCAGGCAAAAGGCAATCGAAGATACAACACGCTTCATTCCACGTTATCCCTATTCCTTCTACTCAGTTAAGATAGGCCTAGACGCAAAAAAAAAAAAAGAAAAAAAAAAATGGTACTTAGGGCTTCCCTGGTGGCGCAGTGGTTGAGAGTCCGCCTGCCGATGCAGGCGACACAGGTTCGTGCCCCAGTCCGGGAAGATCCCACATGCCGCGGAGCGGCTGGGCCCGTGAGCCATGGCCGCTGAGCCTGCACGTCTGGAGCCTGTGCTCCGCAATGGGAGAGGCCACAACAGTGAGAGGCCCACGTACCGCAAAAAAAAAAAAGAAAAAAAAAAAAGATAGAGCTAGAGAAATTCCCTTTTCCAGTTATTGTCTATGTCCTCTCAAAGGCATACTCCTCCCCCAGGTTCTTTGACTTATCTCAATATCAGAGCCAACAGTTATTTGTATAATGTTTATATAGCCCAATCCCTATCATGGAGGAGACAAAGACAGCCACCCTGGGTTTGGGGAAGGAAATTAAGCTGTCCTGCATGCTTTCTAGAGGTGAGGTTTGATATTAGGAGTTTTTCATACATATTATCTCCTTTTATCTTTATGACTACCCTATAAGGTACATATTATTATCTCCATATAAGGACAGGAAACTGGAAGTTCAAAGAGTTCAAGAAACTTGAACAAGTTACTTAGGCTCATAAATGACACAGTGGGATTCAAGACAAATTTATCTGATTTCTATAATTCATACATTTTTGACTACCAGGAATGAAGCCAGGCCTATTAAAATAGACAGAGTTCTTAGTTCCAAGCAACAAAACCAGACTTGGGAGACATAGTAGATAAGGAATTTACTAAAAGACTATTGGGCAGTTCACAGCATCAATGAGAGAGCCGGAGAACCACAATGGAATTTTCCAGATGGGCAGTATTTCATCACATCACAGAACTCGTCCAGTAAGGAAACAGCCACCATAGAGTTGACATGGAGTCTAGATGCTAAGGATGACAACTGCCATGGATGCCCTGGGAACTCAGGCTCACTGTTGTCACCATTAATGCCAAAGAGCATTCCCCACAATCCCTCCTTCTCTGCATGACTAAGCTTCCAATTATTTAGGTCTTGCTTTACACATTGTCTCATTTAATGTATTTTGTATGCATTATTGCATTTATTCCCCACAAGGGCTCTATGGGGGTACACTTTCATTATCCTCAATTTCCAGACAAAGAACTAAGCTTCAGATAGTTTAAGTGATTTGCCCAAGATCACAAAGCCAGTAGGTGGTAGTGCCACTTAACTCCCATTTGTTGGTGACACTCTTTAGTTAAAGGTTCACCATGTTTTTGGAATTACAAAAACCTGAGTTCAAATCCTAGCTGTTCAAATCCCTACTCTGAGGGGAAAAAAAAAGTCTGGCACTATGCATCTAACTGGTGGAGACTAGGTCATATGGTCATGTCCTAGGTTTGAGAGAGGCTGGGAGAGCTAGTACCTGGCATTTTCATCTTCTTTGGTAGGAGACTGGCTCTGCCTCTCAGCTATGCTCATGGAAATCACAAACATGGAAAGTGGGTTGAAATGTGGACAACTGGAAAAAATGGCAAATGTCTACCACAATCTATCTTTTGGTTGCCCAACACCAATAGATAGTCTTCTTTCCATACTTACACACCCACTTCCTAAATTTTTTCCCTCAAACATACTGTGATTGTTATACAACCAAAAAATATACTCATCAGCTATTTACACCAAAATTATCAATTACTGTATCCAGAGTCAAGTCCAGAATCACTGGGTAGTATCCACTCCTCATCTTGGTTTATTTGGTCTCATTATTCTATAACCCATGGGCTTGACTGCATAGTTAACCACTACCAACACACACTTTATAGAAGATTGGGAGAAAAGGAGTGAGAATGATAGGAAATTTTGTTCAAGAAAAACATGCTGTATAAGCCAGGAGAGACTGGGTTATACTACAGTGATAAACCCCAAACCTCAGTGGTTCCAATAACATTTATTTCTTACCTGCACTACATGTCTACTGTGAGTTAGCTACAACTCTCTCCCCATGGTCTGTACTTTGAAACCCACGTTGGTAGATCTAACTATAATACTGCTGATCTAATGGCAAAAGGAAAAGAGGATACAGAGAACGATTCACTGACTTAAATTTCTACTAATAGTAATTCATACCACCTCTGCTCACTTTCCACTCACTACAGATATTAAATAGTTAAGACTGAAGTTATTGGAGTGGAAAAATATAATATATATTCTCTCCTTAGAGAGAAGTAGCAAGTATTGGGGAACAATAACACGATCCACCAATACCTACAATTTTAAATTCTGGTCACAGCAAGGAACATGAGATGGATGTTCCTGCTCATGGTCACAAGGCCATAGATTGTTTTTATAACTTCTTTTACTCATCCCCCATTCTGTCATTGCTTTGCCTACAACCAGCACTTCAGATTGTTGGGATTCTTTAACTAGTAGACTTTAAATGACAATAATGAGAGGAACCACACGGGAAAGTATGGGTTCTCTCCATTCTTCCCTTACTCCCATTGGGCAGCTTCAACCTTGACAATCAGAATCAATCATTATGGCCAACACTATGCCCCTTTTCTGTTTATTCATCACCAGTGACTAATGTCTTAGCTTCCAAATTGTTGGAACCACAGTAGGAACCTCAAGTGGAAAGATTACCTGTGTGAGTAAAACTTCTCTAAACCAACCAAGTCCAGAGTCACAGGGACCCCAATTAAGAAATTTTTAATAAGTGGACCAATTAGTCATGGTACATTGATACACCCCCTCCATCTTTTCCTCCTTGGGTCTAGTTCTGGGTATTCCGGCTACTGAAGAAACAACTCCATGTATTGGTCACTGATTTAGTGGACAAAATACAATTATAGAACAGTACCTTAAACTTATAAGATGTCATCTCCTAGATAGTCCTATAACTGTATCTCCAATAGTCTAGTTAATGGTTCTGGATGATGGGGGAACATACTAAAACTATGAATATCATAGAAGTTAGCCTACTGTTTTACATCTTTCACTGTGAATAATTACTTACTGAAAAGAGCGTGGCTTTGTTCTTTCACTATAATGCAGCTCCCCAGTGAGAAGCAGTTTTTATTGTAGTAATACTGTACAAAGTATTAAGGAAGTCTATGGATGTTGGAAGAACATGTCAGAATAGGAAGAAAAATAAAAAACCACAACATGTAGCAAAGAGACCTAGCACTTCCCCTTAATGATAACAGGACCACCTAGGACATATCAGGGACTCAGAATTTCATTCTGACACTAACAGTAAAAATAGTCAAGTCATATTTTATGAAGGGCAATCAATCTTGCTGATTTTATGCATAGACACCATCTTCTTCACTCATGGGAACTTTTTCCAAAACCTATTAAAAAAGTATATCAAAGTGGCCAGCAAAGAAGTCTTCAAACAGGCACAGGGTAAATCATCTTGTCCTGATTATTAAGAACCTTACATTCAGTGAAGTGCTTTTTATGAGCTTTCACATAGGATATAGATAGGTAGGTAGGCAGATAGATAGATAGATATTAATAAATAAATATTATGAACTAATTCTAAGAGGCTCATCTACATACTCCTTCAAATCTCCTTGTCACAAATCCTCCAAATCCATTCTTTCCAAACCTCTGATCATCTAGCCAAATCATTTGCCACTGTTTATAAAGAGATATATATACTCATCTCAGGCCATCTTCCCTTCCAGATTAATTAGATAATGGTGTACATTATTAAACTCTGTTCCCTGAGAAATATTTTTCATTGTCTTTCAAGGCCACCAGTGCATGATAATATCACAACAGTACACATAACTGGTGCCAGCATATTGATTAAAATCATCTATAAAATAGGCACAGATATTTTCTTTCTCAACTGATTGATATAGGGAACTCAACAATGATGCTATAAATATGGATGGAGAAAAAGCAAGCTAAGTGACCTAACAAACAAACCCACTGGAAGTGTAATCCCCCTGATCATGCATCTTGGTTTATCTTCACTACCTACTCAGGCCCAGTTCCACACATCTCACTTCAATTGATGAAAAAGTATTGCTGGGCATCCTAAATGAATGGCTTTTGATGCAGATAACACATAGTTCAAACTGGGCAGCTTGGGTGGCTTGGTTATCTCCTGTCTTTGATCAGACTTTAGTCTCTATCAGGGTCCATTAACAAGGCAAAATCTGTTTTTCAAAGAAAGAATAATTACTTCCTGAAAGGAGCATGCCTTCGCTCCAAAGCCGTCTTAGGTATTTTCACTCTGATTTCCCTACCTGCCACAGGCTCCAATAAACGTTTCAATTTGTTTCAGACACTTTGACCACTACTAAGTGGATACACCAACTAGTAAGAGTTGAAAGAGTTGCTTATACTGCAGTTTAGATCAGCTACAGAAGCGTCTTTTACTCTAGACACCACAAAAAGCTAGCAGCTTTTGTAAACGAGTCATATATGGCATATATTGATCCCAAAATGCAAAGAAGCCCTTCAAGCATCATCTCTATCTTACTGATAGAGAAGAAAAGTCTAGCAATGTTTCTTTCCAATTTGAAGACATTTCCAGATATTTCATAGACTTCTGGAGCTTCAGAAATTTCACTGAAGTTGCAGACCCCTCTATTTTGAGAGATTTATTTCCCACCCTCTAGCAATTATGCATCATCTCAAGGCACCTGCTCTCCATGTCCTAACAGCATCATGCCATCAATATAGTACACCAACATGATTTCCTGTGGGATGGTGGGTTAATGAAAGTTCCTGCAAACTAAATTGTAGCACAGAGCTGGAGAGTTGATATAACTCTAAAGTAAAGGTGATGAGGGCATATAGTTATCTTTATCAAATAAAAGCAAACCTCTTCTGGGTACTGACTATGTATTGAGATAGAGAAAAGAGTCCTGTTAAAAACTTTCAACTCTCACCATCCCTTCATGCAGACTAGACCCCTGATGTAAGGCACCTAAAGTGGGAGAGAAATGTCTGCTCTCTCGCTTCTGTAACTCTAGCATGCCTGAGAGGACAGATGGAAACACAACTACTTCTAAAATTCCTCCTCCTAGGTCTAATCCAGCACATGGCTTTAGGCAAAGAGAAAGGATGAATGTAAAAAGCAAGGGCTCCCTTACTTAATTCCCATAGTTATAGTTCTTTTCTTGCTGTCACAGCTCCCCTTAGACAAGACGTCCATGTGGTAGGCATCCAGACGCAGGCTTACTTGTGGGACACATATATACCGTCTTCAGAGAGTCAAACAGGGCTGCCTCACTGCACCGTTCCCTAGTGTGAGAGCCCAGGGTACAACGCAATCTCTCCCACTCGATCTCAGCATCCTCCACTCATGGTACACCCCAGTCTCGCTGCTGGGCTCCCTCAAATATGGTTCAAGTGGCTCAAGCTCAGCTATTTCCCATGCCATTTACTTGATACATGGGAAACTAGAAGATCTCTGCACCACCAAATTTGGGGAAGGCAGTCCTCAAAGGACCTATGCCGAGTTCCTTAATGTTGGTGTCCTCAGATTGCAAGTGATTCTTTTCAAGACTCCCTTCACTTGGTTTTGGGCAGAGGTAAGCACCCCATCCTATTCCCACATTGCAAACACTGTTCCAAGGCTGACCATGAAGACTCTTTCTCCCCTCTCCAATCTTTTCAAATGGGCTGAGAAGGCGGTGATTGGTTGGTAGCTCACGGTAATTCTATTAAGTCCTTATTAAGCCCTGTAGACATAAGTCTGGCCCCAAATGTGGTGGGTTTTTTTTTTTTAATGTGGAATATTTAATACCTGTAATTTTCATCTGTAGACCCTAATGCAAATTCCTAGGCAAACAGGAAATACCCTTCTATAGAGAAAGACAAACAGACAAAGAACTGTAAAGGTTTTGTTGCAAAATAGTGGATAACTCCAACACAATACCTAGATGAAAGTTAAAATGTAATCATTTAGATTTTAATTGTAATATTTTTAGCACTACTAATAACCAACATTTAATTTGTTCCAGACAATATTCCAAGCTCTTTAGATATATCACTTCACTCCATCCAATTAAAAGCCATTAATTTTAATATCTCCATTTTATAGATGAGTAAACTGAAACTTAGCAGAATTAAAGTAACTTGCCAAGGGCAGACAGCTCTTCTTAACACCAAATCACTACACAGTGTCCAAATCACTCCATTTTACTGCCTGTCAATTATCTTTTTTTGTTAACAGTTCTCTTACTTGTCTACTAATATTTTTAACTTTAAAATGCCACAGAAGCACTAGGGGGCAGGAGTCCCAGCAATTGCCAAATATTTTACATACATGTTACATTGTTCTACAGTTTGGATAAGTTTCTTTTTTTTCTTCTCTATTCCTAAACAAAAACAAAAACGTGCATAATAAGAAAGAATTGCAAAGTTTTGTTACACAGGCTTATTGTGGACAAATTTTCTTCCCCTGTATTTTCACGTGTTAATAAATCTGACTGCGCTGATTCAAGTGCCTCTCTCTACTCAGTGGAGAGAAGGGAGAGAAGAGGAATGAGAGTCTTTGTATCCGGAACTCCCATTGTCTTCTTAACTAATAGCCTGAGACTGAGCACTGAATAAACTTGACTTGATTTCCCTGGAGTCATCATCTTCCTCCACAGCCTTCCTGGGTGAGAGAAGATGATGGCAGGGCAAACTCAATGACATGACACTTGGCACACATTCTGAAACTCTTTGATTGCCCAAGGGCATACAACTCGGCCTTGAATAAATGCAGATTGAACTAAGGACTGTACTTTCTTAGCTTCTTGCCAAAATTTGCTGTCTTTTGAAAAAGATTGGAAATGTAGGAACCTGCAATCCCTATTACCATTATATCTTCCACAAAGAGCACCTTTAACTGAAAGGCTTGTTGAGGATTTCATTTTAATAGTCCAGTTGCCAATTCTGAAGGAGGAGAAAGGAAACGTAGAATTGGAAATTGATGAAGCAATTCTGACTGGGGAATGAAGAGGAGGAGGGGGAGGAGAACCTTGATGAGTAATGACATAATTAATACACTTCAGTCTTTGTTTTCTCTAGTGAAGATTCTATGTTCTCCATTGTTTATCTTTGGGTATAATTTTAATTAAATGAAGCATAGTCTAACTATTGTAAGGGCTGCAATAAGCATAATTCTGTCCCCAAAGTTCACACAGTGTAGGCAGCTGGGTACTACTTTGAAAGTCATCAAAAATGTGGAAAATAAAATACTTAAAACCATCTATTTTGTTGATTCAAGCTTAGTCAACCTTTTGCTAGTGGGAGCTTTTACTGTACACTTGAGTTGCTCACTTGATAGTATTTGCCTCCAGTGAAATCCTGTTTAGGAACTCATATTCTTTTACATGCTGAGATGCAAACTGTTTTGAACAGGGCTAGCTTCATTAAAATGATTTCTTACCATCACATGGTGACCTAAATGACAATTGACTTTTGCCTTCCATTAGCAGAATGCATTCAGATTTCATTTTCATGTATGAATGAAATTCGTGCTTCACATCATGTTATTTTAAACAATACCACAATGTGGATTTATGAACAGTGCTTTAAAATCTATTTCCAAAGTTGGTATCTTTTAAAGGATAACCTATGAGGAGTTCTATGCCCTTATACGTTCTACTTCCCTGAAAATGCATCACAGCATTTAAAGATGATTAGCCTTATACTCTTAGTACACCATAAGCTTCTATTGGAATGTGTTATATAATCAGAAACAAAGGATTTCTCCCTCTCTCCTACTACCAGGCATTGTAAAACACACAGAAGCAAAAATTGAACTGGCATAAAAATGGCTTGTAAACACTGATTAAATAGCACCAAATCCTTACAAATTATTTCCCACTCTTGTTACACATTTTGGTTTATCCTATATCCTGCATGAATTAATAACAACAAACTGCTCATATCAGCAAGATATGAACAGATTAGTAATCGAAGTAAAATTTCAGATTAGTCTGAAATTTTACTTCAATTACAGAAAGAGAAAATGGATTTTGGAAAAAAATAAGAAACACTCCTTGATTATCCAGGTCTATCATTTCTCCCCTTATTTTTCAGTTCAGATTTTATTTTTTCACAATTTTGGAACAGAACATGTTACTGCTTCTGAACTCTTGATAAACACAAAAAGCCCACAATTGGTGTTTATTTGATCAAACACATGGTTAACGTGGTGAATTGCATGTAGTCCCAACCTTTTAAATCTCTCTGAAGAATTACATTTCTGTCCACAGGCATGTCACTGTTAAAAAATGAGCCACCTAGGGGCTTCCCTGGTGGCGCAGTGGTTGAGAGTCCGCCTGCCGATGCAGGGGACACGGGTTCGTGCCCCCGTCTGGGAAGATCCAACATGCCACTCCTGCGGCTGAGCCCATGAGCCATGGCTGCTAAGCCTGTGCGTCCGGAGCCTGTGCTCCGCAATGGGAGAGGCCACAACAGTGAGAGGCCCGCGTAATACAAAAAAAAGAAGAAAAATGAGCCACCTAATAAAAGAACACAGAGTATATTAATATGTAATTTCTTTCCCAGTATGAACACTAATTACTGACAGTGCAGACCTTATGCTTGCTCCTTGATATGGATCTACTTTCGAGCTCTCTTGGTTTGTGTCATCACTCTTTCTACTCTCATTCACACATATTTTCATTTTAAAGCCTCCTGAAGATAGGCAGGGGGGCTATTTAGTATTTTAGTACATCTAACACAATTTAGCTTGAAAATTTGTAAAAGAGGGAGGGATGGAGAAGAACTACAATTCTGCAGCCTGTAGAAGGAAAACCACATTCACAGAAAGATAGATAAAGTGAAAAGGCAGAGGACTTTGTAACAGATGAAGGAACAAGATAAAACCCCAGAAGAAAAAACTAAATGAAGTGGAGATAGGCAACCTTCCAGAAGAAGAATTCAGAATAATGATAGTGATGATACAGGACCTCAGAAGAAGAATGGAGGCAAGGATGGAGAAGATGCAAGAAATGTTTAACAAAGACCTAGAAGAATTAAAGAACGAACACCTAGAAGAATTAAAGAACAAACAAACAGAGATGAACAATACAATAACGGAAATGAAAAACACACTAGAAAGAATCAATAGCAGAATAACTGAGGTAAAAGAACGAATAAGTGACCTGGAAGACAGAATGGTGGAATTCACTGCCATAGAACAGAATAAAGAGAAAAGAATGAAAAGAAATGAAGACAGCCTAAGAGACCTTTGTAACAACATTGAAAGCAACAACATTCGCACTATAGGGGTCCCCAAAGGAGAAGAGAGGGAGAAAGGACCCGAGAAAATATTTGAAGAGATTATAGTCAAAAACTTCCCCAATGTGGGAAAGGAAATAGCCACCCAAGTCGAGGAAGCACAGAGAGTCCCCCACTATTATTATTAAAGTCCCCCACTATTATTGTGCTATTGTCAATTTCCTCTTTTATAGCTGTTAGCAGTTGCCTTATGTATTGAGGTGCTCCTATGTTGGGTGCATGTATATATAGAATTGTTATATCTTTTTCTTAATTGATCCCTTGATCATTATGTAGTGTCCTTCCTTGTCTCTTGTAACATTCTTTATTTTAAAGTCTATTTTATCTGATATGAGTACTGCTACTCCAGCTGTCTTTTGATTTCCATTTGCATGGAATATTTTTTCACATCCCCGCACTTTCAGTCTGTATGTGTCCCTAGGTCTGAAGTGGGTCTCTTGTAGACAGCATATATATGGGTCTTGTTTTTGTATCCATTCAGAGAGCCTGTGTCTTTTTGTTGGAGTATTCAATCCATTCATGTTTAAGGTAATTATCGATATGTATGTTCGTATTACCATTTTCTTAATTGCTATGGGTTTGTTTCTGTAGGTCCTTTTCTTCTCTTCTGTTTCCCACTTAGAGAAGTTCCTTTAGCATTTGTTGTAGAGCTGGTTTGGTGGTGCTGAATTCACTTAGCTTTTGCTTGTGTGTAAAGCTTTTGATTTCTCTGTCAAATCTGAAGGAGATCATTGCCAGGTAGAGTAATCTTTGTTGTAGATTCTTCCCTTTCATCACTTTAAATATATTGTGCCACTCCCTTCTGGCTTCTAGAGTTTCTGCTGAGAAATCAGCTGTTAACCTTATGGGAGTTCCCTTGTATGTTATTTGTCGTTTTTCCCTTGCTGCTTTCAATAATTTTTCTTTGTCTTTAATTTTTGTCAATTTGATTACCATGTGTTTCTGTGTGTTTCTCCTTGGGTTTATCTTGCCAATGGACAGATCATCCAGACAGAAAATTAATAAGGAAACACAAGCTTTAAGTGACACAACAGACCAGATAGATTTAATTGATATTTATACGACATTCCATCCAAAAACAGCAGATTACACTTTCTTCTCAAGGGCACATGGAACATTCTCCAGGATTGATCACATCTTGGGTCACAAATCAAGCCTCAGTAAATTTAAGAAAATTGAAATCATATCAAGCGTATTTTCTGACCACACTGCTATGATACTAGAAATCAATTACAGGGAAAAAAACATAAAAAACACAAACACGTGGATGCTAAACAATACGTTACTAAATAACCAAGAGATCACTGAAGAAATCAAAGAGGAAATCAAAAAATACCTAGAGACAAATTACAATGAAAACATCAGGATCCAAAACCTATGCGATGCAACAAAAGCAGTTCTAAGAGGGAAGTTTATAGCAATACAAGCCAACCTCAAGAAACAAGAAAAATCTCAAATAAACAATCTAACCATACATGTAAAGGAACTACAGAAGAAAGAACAAACAAAACCCAAAGTTAGCAGAAGGAAAAAAATCAGAAAGATCAGAGCAGAAATAAATGAAATAGAAACAAAGAAAACAAGAGCAAAGATCAATAAAACTAAAAGCTGGTTCTTTGAGAAGATAAACGAAATTGATAAACCTTTAGCCAGACTCATCAAGAAAAAGAGGGAGAGGACTCAAATCAATGAAATCAGAAATGTAAAAGGAAAAGTTACAACAGACACTGCAGAAGTACAAAGCATCCTAAGAGACTACTACAAGTAACCTTATGCCACTAAAATGGACAACCTGGAAGAAATGGACAAATACTTAGAAAGGTATAACATTTCAAGACGGAACCAGGAAGAAATAGAAAATATGAACAGACCAATCACAAGTAATGAAACTGTGATTAAAAATCTTCCAACAAACAAAAGTCCAGGACCAGATGGCTTCACAGGTGAATTCTCTCAAACATTTAAAGAAGAGCTAACCCATCCTTCCCAAAGTCTTCCAAAAAATTGCAGAGGAAGGAACATTCCCAAACTCACTCTATATGGCCACCATCACCCTGATACCAAGACCAGACAAAGATACTACAAAAAAAGAGAATTACAGACCAATATCACTGATGAATATAGATGCAAAAATCCTCAACAAAATACTAGCAAACAGAATCCAACAACACATTAAAAGGATCATACACCATGATCAAGTGGGATTTATCCCAGGGATGCAAGGATTCTTCAACATACTCAAATCAATCAGTGATACACCATATTAAAAAATTGAAGAATAAAAACCATACAGTCATCTCAATAGATGCAGAAAAATCTTTTGACAAAATTCAACACCCATTTATGATAAAAACTCTCCTGAAAGTGGGCATAGTGGGAACCTACCTCAACATAATAAAGGTCATATATGACAAACCCACAGCAAACATCATTCTCAATGGTGAAAAACTGAAAGCATTTCCTCTAAGATCAGGAACAAGACAAGGATGTCCACTGTCACCACTATTATTCAACATACTTTTGGATGCTGGCAAAACATCCATGGCAATCGGAGAGGAAAAAGAAATAAAAGGAATACAAATTGGAAAAGAAGAAGTAAAACTGTCATGGTTGCAGATGACATGATACTATACATAGAGAATCCTAAAGATGCCACCAGAAAACTACTAGAGTTAATCAATGAATTTGGTAAAATAGCAGGATACAAAATTAATGCACAGAGATCTCTTTCATTCTATACACTAACAACGAAAGATCAGAAAGAGAAATTAAGGAAACAATCCCATTCACCATTGCAACAAAAAGAATAAAATACCTAGGAATAAACCTACCTAAGGAGGTAAAAGACCTGTACTCAGAAAACCATAAGACACTGATGAAAGAAATCAAAGATGACACAAACAGACGGAGAGATATACCATGTTCTGGATTGGAAGAATCAATATTGTGAAAATGACTATACTACCCAAAGCAATCTGCAGGTTTAATGCAACCCCTATCAAATTACCAGTGGCATTTTTTACAAAACTAGAACAAAAAATCTAAAAGTTTGTATGGAGACACAAAAGACCCCGAATAGCCAAAGCAGTCTTGAGGGAAAAAAACGGAGCTGGAGGAATCAGACTCCCTGACTTCAGACTATACTACAAAGCTACAGTAATCAAGACAATATAGTACTGGCACAAAATCAGAAACAGAGATCAATGGGACAGGATAGAAAGCCCAGAGATAAACCCATGCACATATGGTCAACTCATCTATGACAAAGGAGGCAAGGATATACAATGGAGAAAAGACAGCCTCTTCAATAAGTGGTGCTGGGACAAGTGGACAGCTACATGTAAAAGAATGAAATTAGAACACTCCCTAACACCATACACAAAAATAAACTCAAAATGGATTAGAGACCTAAATGTAAGACCAGACACTATAAAACTCTTAGAGGAAAACATAGGAAGAACATTCTCTGACATAAATCACAGCAAGATCTTTTTTGACCCACTTCCTAGAGTAATGGAAATAAAAACAAAAATAAACAAATGGGATCTAATGAAACTTAAAAGCTTTTGCAAAGCAAACTACAAACATGAGTAAAAGACAACCCTCAGGGTGGGAGAAAATATTTGCAAATGAATCAACAAAGATGAATTAATCTCCAAAATATATAAACAGCTCATGCAGCTCAACATTAAAAAACAAACAACCCAATCCAAAAATGGGCAGAAGACCTACATAGACATTTCTCCAAAGAAGACATACAGATGGCCAAGAAGCACATGAAAAGCTGCTCAACATCAGGAATCATTAGAGAAATGCAAATCAAAACTACAATGAGTTATCACCTCACACCAGTCAGAATGGGCATCATCAGAAAATCTACAAACAACAAATACTGGAGAGGGTGTACAGAAAAGGGAACTCTCTTGCACTGTTGGTAGGAATGTAAATTGATACAGCCACTATGAAGAACATATGGAGGTTCCTTAAAAAACTAAAAATAGAATTACCGTATGAACCAGCCATCCCACTACTGGGCATATACCCCGAGAAAATCATAATTCAAAAAGACACATGCACCCAAATGTTCACTGCAGCACTATTTACAATAGTCAGGTTACGGAAACAACCTAAATGCCCATCGACAGACGAATGGATAAAGAAATGTGGTACATATATACAATGGAATATTACTCAGCCATAAAAAGGAACAAAATTGGGTCATTTGTAGAAACGTGGATGGATCTAGAGACTGTCATACAGAGTGAAGTAAGTCAGAAAGAGAAAAACAAATAAATATCGTATAGTAATGCATATATGTGGAACCTAGTAAATGGTACAGATGAACCAGTTTTCAGGGCAGTAATAAAAACACAGATGTAGAGAACAAACGTATGGACACCCAGGGGGGAAAGTGGGAGGGGTGGGTTGTGGTGTTGGGATGAATTGGGAGATTGGGATTGACATATATACACTAATATGTATAAAATAGATAACTAATAAGAACCTGCTGTATAAAAAAATAAATTAAATAAAATTTTAAAAAGGGGAGGGATGAGTGTATTCTAATGTACTTTCAGAAATTAATTTGGTTTGCATGAAAAGAAATGTCATTATGTTAAATTATTCCCCTCTTGAAAGTACTTTCTCAGTTGCTTTCTGGCAGTCTTATTAACCTGTAAAAATAATTCAGTTGCCTAACATTTGTTTTCTTCTTAGCTTCCAGTTGAGCATTATGTAAATGTGGGGTTTCTACAAACTATAGGAGCTTCAAATGTTCATTTCAATAGTAGTTTTTTTGTTTTTTGTTTTAAATACTAGAGTCTGGTAAGAGGGAATGATTCTCACAAGAGAAATACACAGTGTTTATCATTTGATCTACCCTTACATCTCTCTTTCTTCATCAAGCCCTTATGTTTATTCCACAGGCCACTTCCCACAAATTCTCATTTCTCACTAAGAAGAGCTTTTCATAACATAACAAACCTGAAGAGGCAAATTCCTGTCCACTCATTAGTCCTTAAAACTATTTGATATCAAAAA
Organism: Grampus griseus; assembly: GCF_964374135.1. Lineage (NCBI taxonomy): Eukaryota > Metazoa > Chordata > Mammalia > Artiodactyla > Delphinidae > Grampus > Grampus griseus. The sequence goes on from NC_138997.1 coordinate 67,662,421, forward strand.
TATATCCAAAGCTCTTTGAGAACTTACATTTTTAGAATTGTGATAATATTCATCTTTACTCCTCCAATGCCTGGCATAGTGTCTGAGACATATAGAAAACTCTAGTTATCTTGGCTTCCATCTCTCCCAGCACTGAACTTTGAACACTCAGAAATACTTAAGATCAAGTATATGACCATCAATTTAATGAATACTCAAGTTAAACCAGTTGTCTATTGTAAGTGGCTTAAAAATCAAACTTTATACTGCTTTGACTAACATGTACCTTTGAGGGCAGAGAATGAAGCTGACCTCATCTATTTCTAAGATTGAGAAAAGTGGCGACTATAACACCTTGACCTTTCATAGCTAAAATTTTAAGTTAATGGGATCATTATATCAGGGTTTTCTTTAAAGATCAGAAAAAGAAGAAGACCCATTATGAGGATGCCCACAATTTAAAGCAATACCAGTGAAGAATAAAAAGACACAACATGATGCCTGGAAGCAGAGAAGCCATCCACGGTGCCTGTGTCAGGATGCTCAAGAACAATACTTGACAAACATTGAGAGTGGAAGAAAAACAAAGTGTAGAAACTAAAGAAACTTGCTTTTGAGTAGTTTCACTTTTCAAATAAGGAATTAAGCCCCAGAAAATGGCCAAAGCAAGAGATAACAAAAGTCAGGAATTAATAGAAGTACTTTTTGTAATTTGTTTAGCTCTGTCCAAAGTCCTCCACCCAAGGTGCAAAGGTTACATGCCCAGGATGCAGGGCAGTGTCTGACACATAGTAAACACATGTAAAGATTTGTTGTTCAATGAATGTGTCTGTCCTTATGTAACTAAACTTGCACTTTTATCTGATAGCTTAGATAATATACAAATTGCAGCCCTTAAAAATATTAAAGGCCTAGCCTTGTCTTACCTTGATTACAACCTGTGACAGGGAAGAACTCAAATGTAAAAATAACCTATCAGAAGTTGATAGGCTGGTTTCGGAGTTGGTTATTTATTATTTGTTAACATTCTCAGACAGTAGTTCAACTTCCAAGGGATCTCTTAGCCTACAAGCTTTCCTGCTCGCTGTGTTCTTGTTTTTCGTGTGAGGACTGGTTGTGAGGATTTCCTGGGACCCTGTAAGGCCCTACTGCATGGCCAAAACCCTGACCAGCCTTATTTCCATTGGTCCTATAATAACCACTCCTTCCCTCCCATTCTTGGAAGTTACCTGAGTGACTCTTTTCCTTGAAACTCAAAGTTCCCAACAAATATATATGTAGGGAAATCTTTATTTTTTTTAATTCAAATATACTTTTTTAAAATGGTGTATTATATCAATTATTAGTATTCTGCCTTCCCTTATAAAATCTGAATATCTTTTGATAAAGATTGTCATCCAAAAATATCTGATTCCTAAGCTTCAGTGGTTCACCAGATAACAGGCAGTTACTTAGTTACATGATCCATTTTACAGTATTATCACAGGCATAATATAACAAATTCCTGCCCCACAATTAATCTCTTAATCTCTTTGTATAATGTCCCAGTAATTAACCTTGTAAACTCCCCTTGAACAATACATTTTAAAGAGCCAAATCACCCTTCCCTACCCAACACTGACCTGGTTTGACCTCCTAATCAGCCCAATTCCCTTATTCCCCTTTCTTTAGACTCACCCAACAAAGGAATGTTCTATAAAGCATTATCTATTGATCTCTAACTATGCTTCATAAATCAAGAGAAAGTGGGACAAAAGGGGACAATTTTGAAAATGAAATGGGGAAAGGAATGCATCTGAGCCAGAAATGGACATTTTGTAATAGCTGGTTCCATTTCATCATTTTGTCGTTTTATCTCTTTTTCCTCAACACCAGGCTTCACATTCTCTTACAATTTTTAGAAAGCATGCATGATTACCTTCGCATCTGGAAAGAAAATATTCTACCTGTAAGGGTGGCCAAGTTGTCTCCAAAGACCCACAGAGTTTTGTTTGTTTATTCTGTCAGCAGCAAAAAAGATAATGTAGAACATCAATGAGGCACTGGTCTCTAACACTTCTTTTTTTTCTTGGTTTGTGCCTGAAACATTTGCCTTTACCACAGGGTATAGTGTTAAAGTATGTGACTTTTATAATAGCTTTTGTGTGTGTGTGTCTGGTACGTGGGCCTCTCACTGTCGTGGCCTCTCCCGTTGCGGAGCATGGGCTCCGGACGTGCAGGCTCAGCAGCCACGGCTCACGGGCCCAGCCACTCCGCGGCATGTGGGATCTTCCCGGACCGGGGCACGAACTCGTGTCCCCTGCATCGGCAGGCAGACTCTCAACCACTGCGCCACCAAGGAAGCTCCTATAATAGCTTTTTAATTTATTTTTTTAATTTGCTGACTGATTGCTTAATGTCTAGTGGTCCTGACCTAGAAGTGCTTCTCATACTTTATTTCATTTTTTTACCTTGCTAAATCTAAATGTCTGTACACCTTGCCTGCTTTGAGTTGACATTCTAGATATATAGATACAGATATAGATATAGACAAAGATCTGATTTCATCCGTTTGACTTGTGGTCCTCTCTCTTAAATTCTGCCCATTTTATAGGTCTCTCCATGTAACATTATTTCAGATAATTAAAGTCAAGGTTTTTTTTAAAGGCCATAGTACCCTTAAGTCTTAATTATTTAGCAATAGGTTCTGCTTATCTTTTAGGATGTGGTGATGCTCAAAACGGAAGGAAATCCAAACGCTCAGCCTAAATGTTTTCCATTTGAAACCATTAAAAGATCACTCCATTCCTCCAGCCAAGAGAATAGGGATAATCACCGCAGGGCGATGTCATTGGCAGTGCACTTGCGTGCTGGGAGGCATTCCCACTGATGGTATTATGCACTGCCCTTTCTGAGTGGAATGCTTTAGTCATGGCCGGACTCCAGGTGCAAAGGGACCTAGTGCAGTGACTGTTTTCAGCCAACCTCCTGTCCACAGACTATGGCCATCCACCCTGGAGCATTTGCCCCCTGGCCCTGGGCTCTGCCTGGTGACTGACTGACCACAGCACATGGCAATACTCTGGATGTCATCTGAACACCTTTTAGAAAGGGAGGGACATTCAGGTTGCTTGATTCTCTTTGGCTCTCCTAAGTGTGTTCTCTCTTAATGTTATTTAATGACTCAGTTCAGCTCCCTGAACCATTCTGATTCTCTAAAAATTAAAAATATCCAGCCTTTTTATGCTATCTAATCTCTTAAAAACATTAATGGGAAGCTCTTCCTTTTAATGGTGTTTACTTCCCTGTTCAGAGCCCCAGGTACCCAACTGATGACAATTCAACATTTCAAAGAAAGAGATAAAGCTAGTTTTTTTTAATTTGTTTGTAGCACTAGCACCAACACCCTTCAGCACTTTATACATAAAGTAACACATTTTTTAACACAGAATATCTATAACTATGAAAGGAAACTTACCTATTGGAGTAGGAAGTAATTAGTTAAGATTTCATAGTAGAACAGAGCTTTTTGCTTCCTTTCAGCAGTTTCTTTGTTTCCATTATATAGAGAATCATATCAAGTGTTTCTCTTTTGTTCAGCTGCTAGAAATCTCAGAGCCAAATTTTCGAATAATTTAGATTTCAGACCATTTATTATATATACTCTTTTTCCAGGGCTCTAACTTATTGTTCTACTTTATTTTTCCTTCATTCTGATTTTATTTTTATTCACTCTTTATTTTGTGATCCTATATGCTCATACATTTTAAATTTGGGTTTAACAAGATAAGTTATGCACATAGAATCAAAACATATATACATGCATATACATAATGGGAAAATTTGCTCAGAATATAATGAAACTCTACTTTTAATGTCCCTCTATAATACGATGACACTCGAGTACAGGCAGACTCAGAAACTAAGACAAGATTGTGTATTCATGTCTGTCGATACTTTTATAAGGTGAGATAACATCAGAGGCTACAACAAGCTCACTACAGCACTAGATCCAACCTGCAGAGATATAAATCACTGCCTACTGTTGGGTTATCTCTGTTCACTTGTTCACTACAATCACAAAGAGATTTCAGATGTTCCCAAACAATCAGCACTCCTAATAAAAATAAAAAGTATTGAAAAGGAGAGAGAAATGGGGAGGGGTACTGAGGCTAATAAATAATAAATTGGTAAGTACCAATACCCAATTATTGACTTCCTATTGATAAACATCATGATGAGTGAATTTTTCACTTCTTTGGTGTCTCTGCACTAGAGTTCCCCAAGGTGTGTGTTTACTGTGCTTTTTCTTTTAAAAGGGCTAAAAGAGTATCTTGTTTCTTTAGCTTTAAGCTTTATTTTGTTTTCTTCTGGCTGGCATAATATGGGAATGCTTCTGAATACACTTTCTTCCTCCTCCCTCGAGTGACAGTGACTAATTCATCTGGCCCTCAAACCATTATTAAAACAAATCACCCAGCATCTCCAGTTCAGGAAGCATATTCCAGCCACCTTCCTAGGGGGGTTAAATGCAGCTGGAAGCAGGTCTGCTACACTGAAGTGATTGTCCCTGGAAAACACTGAAGGACTGAACAGAGCCACTGCCATTAGTATCACGTCTCTGACAGTAATAATTTTTCCTTTGATTCTGCATGTCAGCTAGTGTGCTCAGCAACCACACAACAATGAAATAATGAGACGGCAACTGCACCTCTGCCCAACCTGCGGCCCCAGCCCTGTCTCTGGGAATCCTTCCAGCTACCTTTGCTTGGCAGCTGCCTGCTTCATGCCAAGGAAGAGCGAGAAGTATTCATCTTTCCACTACAAGATGCATTATTTTGTCTTTGCAGCACTGGTCGGGAAGGCATTGCTGGGAATTATGTAATATCCCATGAGGTTTGCCCCATGACTTGAGTGAAACTTCAGATGAGGGGCTTCCTCATATGCATTCTTCATGGTAAGAAAATAAATGTTTTCAAGAGTTTCTACTCTAATGTTTTGAATATGTGCTCTGGGCAAAGCAGGAGAAACGATGGTGAATTGTGTTGATAAGTCAATAACTTAAAAGCAATTTACAAATTGGCAAACGTTTCTCCTCCCAGATTTTCACTGACTCCAAAACTGTGACACCAAAACTTGTTTAAATACTGAAAGCAGTACCTCCTTTTTTCTATAAATTGCGTCCACTAACCCTTCAGTTAAAATGTATTTAGAATGACATTTCAGCGATCTGGAGAAAGTTACCCATCAAGAACCTCAGCTATCCTTCTGAGAAGTAAACAGAGGGAGAATGCAATCCTGCACATTGTTCTAAGAGGCAGGTAGGAATTAGTGGACAAGGAAAAGTTAGGACTGGCCCTGAAATACTCAAAAGAACATCAGCTCCTGTCTTTGGGTGTAGAATCATGTTTACCTATCTGGAGTATTACAATTCCTTGGTAATTATGACTGAACTTGTAGCTTGGCTCACTTGGTACATTTTCCCTCGCCTGTCTCTTCTTGGATGCCTGTAGAAACTAAATATTTACTTCCCCAGTTGACTAACGGATAAGAGTGGTTATCTGACACAGCTCTGGCCAATGAAGCATAAGCAAATGGGAAAAATAAAAGCATAAGCAAAAGAAAAAAAAAAGACCTTGAGAGGAAGGTGGCTGGTGGGGGGTAGGTGACTTTTAAGGGGAAATTGTTTCTTTTCTGATAAAAGAAAGAAGATGCTACTGGCCTGGTCCATTTTCCCCATTCCCTCTTCCTGCATCGAATGAAGTTTCCATGTATGAAGTTACGGCAACCGTCTTGCAACCATGAAGCATGAGGATGAAAGCCAGCACACTAGTGATATTGGAGTGGAAAAACAGAAAAGAAGACCTGGGTTTCTTGTGGCATTACTGAGCAGCTGAACCAATGCCAGAAACTGTACAATTCTAGGGGTTTTGTTATGGTATAAAAATTAATACTTATTTATTTAAGCCACCCTTAGTTGAGTATGCTGATACCTGCAGCCAAATACATTCCTAGTTGATCCCATAAGCACAGCCAAACGTTTCCACATTTGCAAAGACCAATCTCATTGTAGATGAATTAGTGCAAGAAAATGCTTATGAAATTCTGGAGTCTGGAACTTGAGGAATGAGTAATTTCTGTTCTGCCCACTTCTTTCAGGTCAAAGACCTTAAATTAGGAGGGCAGAGCAAAATGTGAATGGCTAGCTCCTTCCATCATTCCCATCCTTCCTTCAACTGAAGCATCACTGGTTCTGGAGATGTGAGACAGAAAGCCAAAAAATTCTTAGAAAATAGCCCTCTTAGACTGATAAATTCTCTACATCCAGATGTCTTTGAGGCTAGAATGTCTTTCTTTAACTTGAGGTCCTAATAAAGATGTGCCTAAAGTTCCACCAGATACCCCCAATACTTACCCATTCTTGGAAGGGCCGTAGACTGTGAGCTATCATGTTATACAACAGAAATAAGTTCCTTGCTTTGGACTACATAAAACAACTGAAATTTTCTATTGGTCAAAGGGAAATGGTGTATATGAGAAAGAGAAAATCTGGCACTTAGAAGCAAGATTCATTGGTGACATTTTCATTTGGTTGTTATGGCAAGAAAATTCACAGCCAGTGACTGTCAAATCCCAACACAGAGAAGTTAACACGCTCCAGTAGTTGACAGATGCACTCATTTTTACCTTCATGAAAGAGAACAAAACAGGGTAGGGGGTACAGAGAGTACAGTAATGACCAAATCTAATTCCTCTTGACACTCATGGTTGTGAAGTCTGGGGCAAATATTAGCTACTAAAAAATTACAGACTTCAAAGAATGGGGATACATCAAAAAGTGCTGAAAGGAGTCCTAGGCCTATACATTCACCCCTCTTTTCACTCCACTTCAACTTATGCCTTCCACCTTTGCCAAGTTTTATCAAATGAGTTCTATAAGGAATGTAATTTATGTAAAAAGAATCCATTATGCAAATGCTTCCAACTTGCTTGCTACTTAGAAATTTTGTTCTTTTATGTTTAAGAAACATAGACTTTATCCCCTAGAATAGACAGATTGGTTATGTTTATGTTCTTAAAGCCTTCTGCTACTGTTCTTAGGCTTTGAGGAAAAGTCATTTTTTATTTTAAAAAACTGTTTTGCCTTGCCTCCCATCCCCTTCTGTAAAAATAGCCTCTTTGTTTAATTTGGTGGTTTGCTCACTAGCTTAATGATTGCAGTGGTTTAATAGAACCTTAGTGAGAAGGGTAGTACACAGAGATGAATGCGCAGATTATACCCTCTACCCCACAGGGGATCTGTTGTTTCCGTCGGTTAGTATGAAACTGAATAATTCAATTAATTCAGAGATCTCTGTGAACTTTATTCCCTGATCTGTTTTAGCCATATTTCCAAACATGAACTCGATGAAGTTCTTTTTTTTTTTAATTAATTAATTTATTTTTTATTTTTGGCTGCGTTGAGTCTTCATTGTTGCACGCGGGCTTTCTCTAGCTGTGGCGAGCTACTCTTTGTTGCGGTATGCAGGCTTATCGTGGTGGCTTCTCTTGTTGCGGAGCACGGGCTCTAGGCATGCGGGCTTCAGTAGTTGTGGCACGTGGGCTCAGCAGTTGTGGCTCGCAGGCTCTAGAGCACAGACTCACTAGTGTGGCTCACGGGCTTAGTTGCTCCGTGGCATGTGGGATCTTCCTGGACCAGGGCATGAACCCGAGTCCCCTGCATCGGCAGGTGGATTCTTAACCATTGCGTCACCAGGGAAGCCCATTGATGGAAGTTCTTGTTGGAGCCATAAATAGGGAGAGAAAAAAAAGTATATGCTCTTTGTGTTCATATTCTCTCCACATTTTAAATTGCAAACCAAATTATAATGAAATATAAGAAGTCATGCTCCACTCTATACATACAAATACTCAAAATGCTTTTTCTACTAACATAAACTATATTTCACAATTTCTTATTTATATGTATGCACATACATACACGCATAAAGTATGATAAAAAGAAAAAAGGCATAATATCCCAAAAGGAAAGAATGTAAGAGAATATGGCTGGCTTTAACAAATGATCTTTGCAACAAATGATGAACTTAAAACTCTCCTCCCACCCTGAAGAAACACATTTTTCAACTTGACGAGTTACTGCAACAGAACTGCAAGTTTCAAGTCATTTAAAAATACTGCTGTTACAGGGCTTCCCTGTTGGTGCAGTGGTTGAGAGTCTGCCTGCCGATGCAGGGGACACGGGTTCGTGCCCCAGTCTGGGAAGATCCCACATGCCGCAGAGCGGCTAGGCCCGTGAGCCATGGCCGCTGAGCCTGCGCGTCCGGAGCCTGTGCTCTGCAACAGGAGAGGCCACAATAGTGAGAGGCCCGTGTATGGCTAAAAAAAAAAAAGAAACACAACTGCTGTTTTAATAAAAGAGAACACAACATCCTAAAACCTCCAATTTGACTGATGTTTATTTTGCTACTTGCTGACCAGCCCAATGCAACCAGCCATGATTTAAGCCCATTCACTCTTGGATTGTTCCAAATAAATCCCCCTTGTTTCAACTGGACTAATCATTTCATCAAAACATTTTGCTTTCAGACACTGCTCTGTGTTTTGCTCATTGTTTATAAATGATATCTGATGTCTTAATACTTTGTGGCGTGACAATGAAGTTGATATGTTTCTGGTACTTTTCTTCAAATTCAACAAATATTTATTGAGCAGTGACTAAGTGTCAGGCAATGTTCTAGGCTCTGGGATTGCAGCAGTAATCAAGAAAGTCAAGGTCCCTGCTTTTATGAAGACTATGGTCTGGTGAGAAAAGACAAAGAATAAACACATAAATAAATAGGTTAACGAGATAATTCCAGACAGGGATAATGCTCTGAAAAATAAAGTGTACAATGAGCTAGACTGAGCAGGGGATGGGGGAAATTTGAGTCAGAGAAAACCTGTCTGAGAGGGGGACATTGAGCTGAAACATAAATCCTAAGAAGGGGCTAATCACATGAAGATCTGAGGGAAGATTAATCCAGGCAGGGTAGACAACTGGAACAAAGGCCATGGGCTAGGAATAAACGTTTCCTGCTTAGATACAAGGAAGAAAAGCCATGGTGGCCAAAATCCAAAGGATAAGGTGAGGGGATAGCAAAAGGTGTGATCAGCATGGAACAAACCACTTGGGGCCTCATGGGTCTTGGAAAGGACTTTAGATTTCATCTTAATTGAATTGAGAAGCCATTGAGGGTTTTAAGCAAGGAGTGATGTGATCTGAATTATCCTTTGAGTCCATTACACTGGCCACTGAATGAAGAAATGGAGTAAGGGTATGGAGGACACAAATGTGGAAGAAGGGAGCATAATTAGGGAGACTTCTGTATTAGTCCAGGTGAGAAATTATGTTGTCTTCAGTTAATGTATGAACTATGGATTTGGTAAGGAGTGGTGAAATGCAGAATATATTTTAGAAGTAGAGCTTACAGATTTGATGATTGATAAGATGTAGGTTACAAGGGAAAGAAACATCTTCCATTGAGACATTTCTTTTCTACTTAATGGCATTTCCTCTCATCCAACCATATCAGTCCTTACAAATAAACCAAGTCAACATAAAACTACATACCCCAACCTCAGTTTCTGTTTGTGATTAAAATTATATCAACCCATAAGATCATTAGTGGGGAGACAACTTAATAAACTTGTTTTAATGAGAAGTCTTTAAAATATATAGATGACAAATAGGGGAGTCTTAATAAGAGCAGTGATTTGTGGTGAATAGTTTTAGAATCACTGAACAAACACATGTGAAATTTCTGCAGTTAGACACCCCCTGCCTGGCTTGCTTTCAAGCCTACTGCAAGCACATCTGAAAGGGGCTGGTCACAGTTCAAAACTTATTGGCAATTTACCTTAGAGTTACTGAGTTTATCAAATCTTTTTCTGTGAGCATGGTTTTTAAGAAGAGAGAGAAGGGAGAGGATGAAGCCAGAGCTCCTAAGCGTAAGATATGAAATGACTACCATGATGAAAAGTGTAAAAACTAGAGGAGAGCCTGAAATTCCAAAAGTGAGACTCGCCTGTAATGTTGCCCACTCCAGGCCTAAGTAGAGCAGAGAGAAAGGGAGGGGGTGAGCTCAATGTTAAAATCAGCCTTTAGGGATAGATGGGATTTTTCACTCGCCATTTTTCTTTCACTCCCCCAGGAGCCAGGCATGGAGTTTGGAAGGAGCAGCACTGCCCAGGATCAAGTCCAGATTCCAAGTAGAGGTACCAGGGGTCTGGCTTGGGCTACAGGTGCTGCTGTGAATGTTCAAAGCTAGCAACGGCAGCAGTTCAGGATCAGAACACAGGCTGGGTCTCCAGCACATAGGTCCCCAAAGTGAGCCATCCCCTTCCATTGGCACCAATCAGGGAAATGAAGAAAAATGGTCTCAAGTGCTCTCATTATGCTGAGACATTATGGTGGCCTCCTGTGTACCTCAGCTTAAAAGAGATGTGGGGAGAATAAGCCTCTGAAACATTATTCCTTTTTAATGTCTTGCTGGTAGGATCTTGTCTCTTGCCCAAACTCTTCTGATTTTACACTTAAAAGCAATTGTCTCCACATTCCTCTTCAGTGAGCACTTAGTTTCCGATTTATATGACATTCCTATTTGTGTATCAGGTCATTGTGCAGCTTTTTGTTCAGCTAATTTGGCTTCTTCTCACCCTTCCTATTTTTCTTATATAAAAAGGTTATATTCCCCTTTCTTAGGCTAATTTTCAACTATAATATTGTTCTTCCTTTATGCTGAATTATTAAAACCCTTGCTGGAATTTCCATGCTGTATAAGAAATATTAACATGGAAAAACAAATGCAGAAAACAAATCTATGGCAGTTTCTAAAACACAAAACAGAGGCATGAGGAAAGGCTCTGGGGGTCGATACAGTCTGCGATTATTATTTTTAAAGCAAACAACTGCTGATTGTTTTATTTCTTGATCTTTCTTTCTGAATTTTAAATATGAAAGGAGTCTAACCATATTATAGTAGTTGTGGGGAAAACAGAAAAGAGAGAATCACCCTTAATCTCATGACCTAAAATAACCATTACTTTTGAGTATTATGTTCTTTTACCTCTTTATGTTTCAGCTCTTGTTCTTGTTATTTTGAAAATAATATGGTTAGGAGTGAATTCAACCATTTGGGTTTTACTGAGGAGGGTTTATGTGTAAAGTCTCAGAAAATATTTCCTATAGCAGTGGTAAATTATTTAACCATTATTAGATGCCAGGACGTGGTGATGACACAAAAAACATTTAAGGTAGATGGAACCATCTTTATTCAGTCAGCGTTTAGCTTAAATTAAACTAACAAATCAGAAAGTAAAAATTATGAGGAAAGGAAGCCCTGCATACACTGGATAGGAGGAAAGCATATGTCATAGTCAACCACTTCCAGAGGGTCCAAAACCAATACAAAAATATTTTCCAGGGGTAAAAATGGTTTGAAAATAAGCACAAAAGCCAACAAGAGAAAGATAACCTGACAAGTTCACCCAAGAGACAGATACAAAGATACATTATTCATGCACAATGTAAATACTTCATTTTCTCAATACTTGTACAGTTGTCTGCATGTCTTTTCTTTTTTTTTTTTTTTATATAACTGTCTGTGTCACATGTCATCTATCTTAGATGGTTAGTTCTTAAAGCAGTGATCCCAACCTTTGAGAATTGAAAATCCCTATGACAGCTGCCCTACCCCAACCTATCCCCCAACCAAAAAAAAAACAAGAAAAGCGGGGGCAGGGAGAGGAGGATTGCAGAACTTGAAATTAAGAGAACTTTGATTTTATGTAAATTAAAACTCTTCTGATTTAGAAGAATTTTACAATTCCAGCTGGGATAACCAAGGATTTCATTCTGCCTTCTTTCCACGATGTGTTATAAAACCACAGTTGCAAGCCATGGTGTAAGGGGAAAAGTTGTATCTAATAAAACCTTTCTTTCTGAATTTTACATATGAAAAGAATCTAACCACATTATAGTAGTCGTGAGGGGAAAAAAGGAAAAAACTGCCCATAATCTCATGACCTAAAATAACAAGTATTGTTTTTGAATATTTTACTCTTCTACTTCTTTATGTTTTAGCTTTTGTTCTTGCATTATTTTTAACATTATACAAGAAATACATTATTATAAGCTCATTGTTTTCAAAAATTAATTATTAAAAATTAATCCATTATTCCCCTCCCTCATTCCCACTGCCCCCCTTCCCTGAGGTCAGAACTGTTTAACATCTCAGTATGTGTTATTCTCAAATTTATTCTTCCAGTTTATATATTAGCCATATATTTGAACTATACATACACAGTTTGTTTTGTTTTAATAAAATTAGGTCATATTGTATTCATTATTTAGCAACTTGTGTTTTTTTTAACAATATATTTTGAAATATAGGCTGGCACATCAGTTTTTTGATTGACTATATTATATTTCATCACACGAAAATCAAAAATTAATTTAACCATCCCCCTATGTTAGACATTTGGGTCATTTCCCACTTTTTGCTTTAAAATCAATATTCATACAAATAGCACATATATTGTACAGACATCTTCACAGACACGCTCTATAGAACAGACACCTGGAAGTAAAAGTAACAGGCCAGAGGATATATTAAATTACAATAAATGATACCACATCACCTTCCAAAGCTAAAATTTTTTAATATTATGCTGCTTATAATAATGTTTCCCATCCTTTTCATAGTTGCAGAAGATTGGGTACACAAATGAAGAATACTTTATTTAACCACTTCTCTGCTGTTAAATGTTAAGAGGCTTCTAGTTTTCCATCAATATGTAAAAATGCTGTGCTGAAATTCTTTGGGAATATGAGTTTTCAATGTCTTAAATGATGATTTTGTAGCATGGTTTATCATTCATGTATACTTTCGAATTTCTTTCCAATTTTACTAGAGTATTATCAGTTGCATTTTAACTTGTCCTACTTAGTAAACTTAACAGGTGAATCTAAGGAGGGTGAATATTTTTTCTACATGTACGTTTTCTAGATTTTCTTCTTTTGTACATTATATCTATAGGGTCTTTCGCCCATTTGTTAACAATATGAACTCTTCAATAATTAAACTATTAACTTCATATTTTGTCATATTTTCTGCTTAAAAAAAAGTTTAGGTTGCTCTTTTTGTTTTTATTTTGGCTACATCCTTTTTCATTGCTACAATACAATAATAAAACAATAGTAATTAACATTTTGGTAGATTTATGCCAGCCATACTAGAATCTTGCTGATAAGGGAACTAAGAATTTTATCAAATTAAATTTATATGTCTGTTTCTCATAGTTTCTTCTCTCACTTCAAATCAGAGAAAGCCAATCTCTTTTTTAGAGTTTTAACAACTACCCGATTCTACTTCCCTTTATCTTTAAATATTTTTCTTTCTAAACTCTCTGGATTTATCTTGGTTGGTAACATCAAGCATCACGTGGATTTTTCCCCCCCAAAAAATTGTTAGCTTCTTTTCAAATCACCTATCACAACAATGTACTAATAGAACCAGAATAAATGAAAGAAATTAATGATGATGATAAGAACAAGAAAGGGGGACTTCCCTGGTGGTGCAGTGGTTAAGTATCCACCTGCCAGTGCAGGGTACATGGGTTTAAGCCCTGGTCCAGGAAGATCCCACATGCTACGGAGCAACTAAGCCCGGGCACCACAACTACTGAGCCTGCGCTCTAGAGCCTACGAGCCACAACTACTGAGCCCACACACCAAAACTACTGAAGCCCACGTGTCTACAGCCCATATTCTGCAACAAGAGAAGACACCGCAATGAGAAGTCCACGCACCGCAACGAAGACTAGCCCCTGCTCACCGCAACTACAGAAAGCCTGTGTGCAGAAACAAAGACCCAACGCAGCCAAAAATAAATAAATAAATTTATTTTTTAAAAAAAAAGAACAAGAAAGGAAGAACATATAGCTGTGCTCAAAAGGTCCAAAAAGTGGACAGAATATGACAAAATAAATGTAAAGCAACAGACTGTAGAAATTTGCCTACATACCTGATACAAATTCTGTTATTGATTATTGCACTTCTATTACTTAGTATTAATATTACCCTATTAATACTTATGATTTTTGAAGGAGTGAGTGTGGTTAGAAAATCAATATACTTTTAAAAATCGCTAGATAGCTCTCCTGATGAACTAGTTTTCCCATCTAATTGTAAGCTCTTTGGGAACTTGATCTGTGCTTCTGCTTCTTTTAAATTCCCTACATGGCCCAGAACTCAACACAAGGTTAGCTGTTAAGCATTAAGTAAATACTGGTTAATAAGTGTAATGCAGCATTTCAAGCATTTCACTGTCTCCTTCCATAAAAATTTCTGGAGCCTACAATGTGGCAGACACTGCTGTAGATGCTGAGTTGTCGGTGGCCACAAAACCGGAGCAGTCTCTGCTCTTGTGGAACCTGCATTCTTATGGGGGAGACGGTATTTCTCAAATAAACTGTAATTACTAGTTATAAATAGTCTGAAGGGAAAATATGAGGTGGGGCAGAAGAGGTGTCAAAGAAGGCTTCCCTGAAGAAATGATATTTGAAATGAGATCCAAAGGACGAATAAGAGTTGACTAGTGAAGGGGAGATGGGGTGAGCAGAGAGAGGGAAGAGTTTATACAAAAGCCTTGATCACTCTAGAAGCACATCTTTCAAATGATCATCACAGTGCCTCAAAAAAAAAGAAAAAGTCAGGAAAAAAGAAATGGAGAAAGTGTAGGAGAGATGGGGAATGAGAAGGAATAAAACAACTCTATGATATCAAAGAAGTTAGCTAAAAAAGAAAGAGTTTTTGACTAGCTGTTCTATCCAAAAGATACTAAGTAACTGCCTCATCTGTGTTCTTACTCTAAAGGGGCTGCCCCAGCCCCTGTCTCTGGTCACTTTAGCCACTCTGGAATCACAGACTACCTATGTGGCTTGCCAATGATTAGCATTCCTTACTGCCCCCATGGTGTGGGTAATGCAATGTCTTAAGCTCAGCAACATAGAATACATTCTGACATGCAGGCAACAGAGTACGTTCTGAGTTGCAGAGAGTTAAAACTCTTTCCCAAATCTTTTCAATCTTGCCCATTCGGCACTTCTTACCTCTGTCACCACGACAACACATTATCAAAAAAATTAAAAAAAGGAAAGTATTTTTGCTTTTTACACAGGAAAGAGGGGAGAATAAACTAAAAAAAAGTTACTTTCACCGCTCATGGAGGATTCTTTAGAGGTGATACTTATATCCCTATCATTGTCTCACAGGCTCGGGGCATGGTTTGACACATGATACCTGCCCAGGAGCACCGAAAAAAGTCTCAGTGGATTCAGGAGCTCCTGTGAAGTTGGTATCCTTGGATTCCAAGTGTTCTTCCCCATGTCCAATATCAATCAACAAAAAATTGTAAATTATTTATTATATATTTACCATCCTGTGGCTCTCTTTGTAGATGAGAAAAGAGGGGATATTAGAACTTACAGCATTAATCAGGGAGAAAAAAGGTAAAGGAAATACAGGCCATGGAAGGCTGAAGCCGTATCTCTGCTCTTCTCAAATATCCTGCTTTTCGGACCTACCCTCAGTAGTGCTTGGGGCGAGCGGTAGTAGTTTTCACTGAATTAAAATATCAGTTGCTTTGGTTTGTCGAAGTCCCAAATGAAATGATCTCTCAAAGTTTCTTATGTATGTAACACTCAAGGTGCATCTCTTGTTGTGGAAATCAAGGCAACTTTCCCCTGCCCTTTTATCAGCTGTAATAAAAGCCATTTTTCAGTGGGAAGATGCATGGAAATTCCTTCTCACAGAGGCGGCGTACTATCAGGCAGGTGCACTCTCATTGGAGTGGCATCTTAGTCCCTGGCGGGGTATTCAGTGTCAGAGGCTCCAGGCTTGATCAACATCCTACACATTTTCTTGACAGATGGCTGTCTTTGGCACCTCAGCTAGTAAACAGCACCAATACCCATGATTTCTTCCTCATCTCTCCTGCCAAGCCATAAGAAAGATGCTTCTTTTGCCTTAAAAAAAAATGTAAACATTGTTCCCTATTTAAATTTTTTTCTCGTTCTAAAATAGAGCCCAAAGACACCACATTCAAGTTTTGATTCTTAATGCATTTGCTTTGGTAAACACTGTGTAGAAAACATCCATAAAAGACTTGAAATCCATTAAGAAGAAAACAGTGTTGTTTCAGATTTGCAAGTTGTTCTAAGGATCACTGAGTTGATGCCTACTCCTCGCCAGGCTGGGAAGCAGAGCCAGAAAAATGTCAGCATCTCTGCCTCCACGACATTCAAGGATCCCAGGTCAAGATTCTCACCTAGAGAAGGTCCTATCATAATTATTGGGGGAACTTTTTCATGCCACACCCATCTGCTCCCCCAGATGATCCAGATGTACTCCACTCCCTAATTAAGAACCACACAAGTAGACAGGTGGTTTAATAGTAATAGCCAGCGTGGTCTGAGTAACAATTGATGCCACTCACTATCTGTGTGATTTCAGACAAGTTAACAGCCTTTACCTCAGTCTCTAAACTGTAAAATGGGAACACTGATATTTTATGGAGGTTATCATTAAATTAAATGTATACCATTCCTGGTACATCGGTACATCATAAGTACTCCACAAATGCTATTTCTCTCTACTTATCCCAGAAAATAAGAAAGCCTGGGTGTCAGACAATACTGATGGTCATTCTTGCTAGGATACTAAGGTAACATTATCATTCTTATAAAACCTTATGTCATTTGATACAACAAATATCTCCATTTTCACATATTCAAGTCAGATTTTTTTTTTTAAAGAAGAAATAAACTGTGAAAAAAAAAAGAGAAAGGAAGAGGTCAGGGGATGAAGAAAAGCAAGAAGACAAAGAGAACTAAATTTTCTTGGGCTGAGCAGTGCTGGGTACCTTCCAGATATCTGCACCACTTAATTGTTCCCAGTCTCATGAGAGATAGGTCTTGTTGCCCCTGGTTTAGAGATGAAGAAATTGAGACTCAGAGAGGTTAAACGACTGACTGTGTTCAGAACTGAAGCATATCAGAACTCACCTTCCCTCTGTACCCTTTCAGTACCTTCTGCACACTGCCTTGTCCCCGTCCCCTGTTTAACTTTTCCCTTCACTGTTGGTGGTTGTTGTTTGTTTCCTACCTGCATTCAACTGGTATCAACAATCTATTTCTGAAAATAACCTGAGAAAAATTTGCATTACTTGAAAGGAAAAAAAAAAAATCCATCTAAGCCAAAAGCAAGGCTTCACCAGTGTCCAACAGATAATGAACATTACAATTCTGTTATTACTAATATTGTTGCTAAGGACTCAAGATACCTAGGGTACAGAGAGTTAAAGGAAATAAATCAACGAAGAATGTAACAAATATTGTTTTGCCTGTCAACTATTAATAAGGTATATGGAAATGTATCCTAATAAAGTTGCTTTCCTTGAGCAGATTATTGATGTGATCCAAATATTGAAAATCAATGTTACACATGCCCATACTTTCAAAATATCTGATTCTCTAGCTCATTAGCACATTTAGTACAAGATGTTTGACAGAATGATTGATCACTTGCAATACACAGGAATATACAAAATTATAGTAAAAAAATAAGCCTTGAGACTGATTGATAAATTTACTTTTTGGGGAATTCTTAAAATATTCTTGTCATAGTCTCTAAGAAAAAACCTATAGCAAAAAATGATCTGACCTCTGACGTGTAAATATCTTTTTGCTATACAAAGAACTTCAAGAAGTTTCTAGAATAAGGCTGTAGCATCATAAAAAGGGCAGAGAAAATTTCAGGGATAGAGAATTTCATGGACAAAGTCTACATGCCACCAAGACACCCAGAAAATACCTGGAAGCTCAGTCCCCACTCTCTCAGCCTCGTTCCTTGGTGGGACTATTATGTTGAAGAGGTACCAACCCCAGGGAAGGAGTTCCCCCAAGGCCTCTTGAGCACATCCAATTAACTAGGGTACAGAGAAAATGAGGAAATACTTGAAAGAATAAAACCCAATCCCCAAAAGCATTAGGCAGCTCTAAGAATTATTCCCTATCAGCACTATAGCAAACGACATAAGTAATTCACAAGTGTTCCCCTTGCTTAGTATTCACTTCCTAATCAAACAAGTGGATGGAGGAAAGACTTATTACAATGGGGTACAACCCCACCTCTACAGCTTCATCTCCTTTGAGGAATGCAGGCTTATTCCTAAACATTCTAACGTACTGGGATAGGAACAACTTGAAAAGTATGGACACAGTACATTGAGCTGCAATATTTGAACCATGTCAAACCATATTCAAATAAAGTTATGGGATAAAAATGGAATTCCATATTCCAAACCAGTCTAATTAGTTTCATCATAACTTCATTCAAACTGTTCCCCACCTAAAATGCCCTCCATAGGGATCTCCACATAGGGAAATCCTATTCACTCCCATCAAAGTCCAACTAAAAATGTCATTTTCTCCACCATTTCTTTACTATTTA
The DNA here is from genome assembly GCF_964374135.1 of Grampus griseus. Taxonomy (NCBI): domain Eukaryota; kingdom Metazoa; phylum Chordata; class Mammalia; order Artiodactyla; family Delphinidae; genus Grampus; species Grampus griseus. The sequence continues at coordinate 67,680,932 of NC_138997.1, forward strand.
ATGAAGGTATTCAACTATTAAACAAGTAAGAATTGAGTTTCTACTGTGTTTTGGAATGATCAATTACTCTTATAGGCTTCAGTTTGTTATTGGTTTAGTCAGCAAACATTTAATTCACAACTACCATGTACAGCCACTGCAGTAAACATAGGAGGTATAAATATGTTATATGTCATGAACTCAAGGTTTTAAGTTTTAAGAGGATCAAGTAGATTCTTAACCCTTTATACCATATGAGCTGAATGAATTTACAGAAAGATATATGTACTTCTAGAGCACATTATATAACTCATTGGTGGGGCACTAATTTGGCCTCAAGTTGTAGGGTCTAGAGAATCTTATTTAATTGATGGGCTGCCTCACTTTGCATTTACATGGTAATTTAAACTGCTAGTTCTGTTTTCATACATGGTTTCCTATTTCTCAACCAGCTGAAAGTTTAATGTGGGCCAAAACATGCCATTGATTTCTACAGGTTCTCCTAAGTATCCTGAATAATATTTCACACACACACACAAACAAATTACCCCAAAATTATTGCTGGTGCATTGATTAGTTTGTATATCTAGTAACTAAAAGTAAGTATCTGGAATTTTTGAAGCCAGAAGTTGCAAACTACCAGGACTTCTGGCAGTCTGCAGGAGTGTTTTGCCTGTTTGCATATTTGCTGCACAAAGTTGTCCATTTTTAAAGCTATGACCATTGTGAAGATTTGATATATTTCACATAAAAATCCAGACTTCTGCACTGCCTTGGAGAATCAGACAACCTGGTAGAATTCATAAAATTCTCTCATGGCAACAAATACTGGAGTTGAGAAAGAGCTGTCGTGTCAGCTCTTATTCATTGTCTAAGTCACTAGACTCTACCAAGCCACCATTATTCATTTGTATTACCTGCAAGGCCTCTGTACGTATGAAGTTTGCAACTGGTTTTAAGCATCAAGATCTTAGTAAAGGATTTGTCATCTCCAAATTCCCATGTGCCCCTGATTGGACAGATAATTTGTATTCTGCATGGCCTCCAACCTTCAACCCAAATTTGAAGGCACGGGATAGGCTTTACCATTACTTATGGGAGAAGAGGAAAGAGAAGGGATGGCCTGTAAAGACAGGGGTGTGTACTTAGGGCACCCATGATTTAGGAAGAAGAAATAATTTCTTATTTTATTCTCCAGCTGAGAACTGGTCAGTTGAACCCATGCTCTGTTCTCAGGAAAAACAAACAAACAAAAACATACCTAATTTAGTTAGCAGCTGCTATTACATTGAATGCATGACCTAATCTTGAGGCTCAAACATTTTATAGAATTTTCTGGTCTTTCTCATGGCCCTGGCCTTTTGTTATTAAAGAAAGGGGGCATTAATAAACAACACTCATCCTTTAATCCTCAAAGAATCATGTCACCCATTAAACAACAATAATAGGAGCATGTTTATCTAACAAAGCCATAGCTATCTAATTGATCATCATTGACCACAAAAATACTCATCTTGTTGGATAACTGAAAGAATAATAAACTGGCAGTGAGAGATCTAGGAAGGCGCCCATTTCTCTGGGCCTCAAGTTCTTCATCCATCAAATGAAAAGGTTTGGATGGTCCCTGAGGTTCCTTCCAGCTCTAAGAGTATAATTTTTTCAAGGCACTGTCTTAGATGCTACAGATTTAAAGAAATATGGATATTTCCCTATCCTTCAAGAGTTTTGTAGGGGAAAGGAGATTCACAGAGAAAAGAAATAAATATACAAGCTGGATGTATTCTATACCCAACGAGAGAACAAACAAGAAGTATAGAATTTTAAAGGAAGACAAAATTTCTGGGAATGATGAGGAGAGGGTCCACAAAGGAGGTGGGATTTGGGCTGGGCATTAAAATACGGTTTTATATCAATAAGCACAAATGGGAGGAGGCTCACGGGCAGGCCTTCCACCAGGGAAAATCAGGTATGGATCTCTTCCTTGCTATCACTGCCACCACAGAAGAGATAATGCATCTAATGAAAGTCCTGCTCTCTTTTCCATTCCCTGATATCCATTTACCACATTGTTGATCCTTCTAAAAGATAAGTGCACTTGATTTACCAGTTTAAATCCTCAATGACTTTTGCCTAGAGGACATAGGCCAAACTCCCAAAAACAACACATGAGAGCCTCTGGAATCAGAACCCTGCTAAGTCCTCCAGCATGTCTTGCACCTCCCTCACTTGTTCTCACACACCAGTGACATTTAAACACCAAATTCCCCAAAAGGATCACACACGTTTGCTGAATAAATTCACTTGCTAAAGATGCCTCCACCCCTTCAAATGCTTCCTCCACCCTCTTTGCCTGGCTAATTTCCACTTCGCCTGGCTAATTTCCACTTCACCTGGCTAATTTCCACTCATTCATTAAGGCTCAACTCACCCGCTCTTGCTTCCCAAACTCTTCATTTACTGTACTGTACTTGTAATTACTTGCTCAGTGTTACCTCCACTAGATGGTAAAGATAGGGAATAAATCTTATCCTATTTGCCCCTATATCTCCAGCACCTATTAAAATGCCTACACATGTCTGTATCACAAGAAATATTTGTTTAGTGAATGAATGAATGAGCTAGGAAATAGCAAAAGAAATAAAGTAAAAAAACAAAAACAAAAAAACAGTACAAAGAGCACAAATGGCACTCAGCCTCAGAGGTCAGGATAAACATGAGCATCTTAAATTGTTATTACTTTAGACCTGCCTGGGGAGACAGAAGACCTGTGGGCAGAGGGTTGTAGGACACTGATGGGGGAGACTGAGGATGGTGCAGGTGGATGGAGGGGTGTGTCGTGTTCTTGGATTGGAGGAATCAACATTGTGAGGGTGACTCTGCTGCCCGGGGCAGTCTGCAGGTTCGGTGTGGTCCCTGTTGGGCTGCCACTGGCATTTTTTGCAGAACTGGAGCAGGGGGTTTCATGGTTTGTATGGAGGCACGGGGGACCCCGGGTGGCCAGGGCAATCTTGAGAGTGAGGGGCGGGGCTGGAGCAATCAGGCTCCCTGACTTCAGACTGTGCTGCAGGGCTGCAGTGGTCGGGACGGTGTGGTGCTGGCACGGAGACAGAGCTGTGGATCGGTAGGGCCGGGTGGAGGGCCCAGGGATGGACCCACACACGTGTGGTCGCCTTGTCTTTGGTGGGGGAGGTGGCAGTGTGCAGTGGAGAGAGGACGGTCTCTTCGGTGGGTGGTGCTGGGAGGACTGGACAGGTACATGTAGAAGTATGAGATTAGATCACTCCCTAACACCATACACAAAAATAAGCTCAAAATGGATTTAAGACCTAAATGTAAGGCCAGAAACTACCAAACTCTTAGAGGAAAACATAGGCAGAACACTCTATGACATAAATCACAGCAAGATCCTTTTTGACCCACCTCCTAGAGAAATGGAAATAAAAACAAAAATAAACAAATGGGACCTAATGAAACTTCAAAGCTTTTGCACAGCAAAGGAAACCATAAACAAGACCAAAAGACAACCCTCAGAATGGGAGAAAATATTTGCAAATGAAGCCACTGACAAAGGATTAATCTACAAAATTTACAAGCAGCTCATGAAGCTCAATAACAAAAAAACAAACAACCCAATCCAAAAATGGGCAGAAGACCTAAATAGACATTTCTCCAAAGAAGATATACAGACTGCCAACAAACACATGAAAGAATGCTCAACATCATTAATCATCAGAGAAATGCAAATCAAAACTACAATGAGATATCATCTCACACCAGTCAGAATGGCCATCATCAAAAAATCTAGAAACAATAAATGCTGGAGAGGGTGTGGAGAAAAGGGAACACTCTTGCACTGCTGGTGGGAATGTGAATTGGTACAGCCACTATGGAGAACAGTATGGAGGTTCCTTAAAAAACTACAAATAGAACTACCATATGACCCAGCAATCCCACTACTGGGCATAAACCCTGTGAAAACCATAATTCAAAAAGAGTCATGTACCAAAATGTTCATTGCAGCTCTATTTACAATAGCCAGGAGATGGAAACAACCTAAGTGTCCATCATCGGATGAATGGATAAAGAAGATGTGGCACATATATACAGTGGAATATTACTCAGCCATAAAAAGAAACGAAATTGAGCTATTTGTAATGAGGTGGATAGACCTAGAGTCAGTCATACAGAGTGAAGTAAGCCAGAAAGAGAAAAACAAATACCGTATGCTAACGCATATATATGGAATTTAAGAAAAAAAAGGTTCTGAAGAACCTAGGGGCAGGACAGGAATAAAGACACAGACGTAGAGAATGGACTTGAGGACACGGGGAGGGGGAAGGGTAAGCTGGGACGAAGTGAGAGAGTGGCATGGACTTAGATATATTACCAAATGTAAAACAGATAGCTAGTGGGAAGCAGCTGCATAGCACAGGGAGATCAGCCTGGTGCTTTGTGACCACCTAGAGGGGTGGGATAGGGAGGGTGGGAGGGAGGGAGACACAAGAGGGAAGAGATATTGGGATATATGTATAACTGATTCACTTTGTTATAAAGCAGAAACTAACACACCACTGTAAAGCAATTATACTCCAATAAAGATGTAAAAAAAAAATTAAACTTACACAGTAAAAGAAAAAAAATTTGTTATTACTTAACTTTAAAGAGTACACTGGCATAAGGCAACTATGCATACCTCCTTTGATAGTCCAAGGCATAGAAGTCAGGCAGGATCAAATGCTGCATAATTTCACACAGCATGCTCACTCTTCCACGGTATTAGAGTTACAGTGGTTGGGCATTTGAACATGAATGCCTTTAGGTTCAGATTTCACTGTAAAGCCCAAGCATGTTGCTATGGAAAAACAAGATCCGCTTTTGCTCCCACCATGTAAAACCTGAATCTCTCATTATGATGGTTTTAGCTATAATGTAAAAATCAGGTTTAGACAAACAACTCTTAATTATGGCAAGGGCACTGACAATGAACTAAGAATTCAGTATTTTAAATGCCAATGTATCTTTTATCCTATCATAAATCATTGTCAGTTCTCTTTTTAAAGGAAAGTGAAAGCACATTCCAGGTGATGGCTACATATAGAGAGAATGCAGATGACCTTAACTATTTTAGACTGGTTGGCTTAAAATGTTTTTGACTTCTGTTTGCTCCTTCCCTTGGTGGAACTGGAATAAAGGCTTAAAATTCCCTTTAATGCCAAACAGCTGCTACTTTGCTTTGTTTCAATTAAAACTGAATGTAGCTGCCCCAGATGCCCTGCCCATGTGGAGCTGTATAAGATGTCACTGAACATCACCACCAAGCCCTGGAAAAGGGTGTTATGCATGTGTATTAATGAGCCATGGGATATTTGGGGAGGAAGAGGGAGAAGAGAGGGAGGGGATTCTGACATTTTTTATACTGCAGCACCAATGCAAACCTATCAGCACATTAAATTCTTTCCAGTATGTCTTGGAATCAAATATTTAAAGTTAAGATATTCAATACCTTAGAAAACATCTAGTCAGACCTCCTTTTATGATTAGAAAACTGGGACCCAGAGAATCTTAGTGACTTGACAAAGTCACACATCTGATCTGTGTCAAGGCCTCACTCTTCTCCCTTGACAATGCACACAGTCCGCAGTATCATGAAAGCCCTTTTTTAACACTTTAACTTTTATTCAGTTGCCACTACCTTAGCATGTAGTCAATATCCAGTGAACTCCCACTTGCTCTTTCTCGCTCCCTTTCTCTGCATTGCTTTTAACCCTCAGCCAGAGATTCTGCTTTGATCTTGGTAACTGTCCATTATGTCCTAAAAAACAGGCAGAAGCAACCACAGTGATAATTTTCACTCATGTGAATAATTTGGTTAGTTTCATGCCAGGCACAAAGGGAACAATCTCCATGAACCTGAAAATAAATTTTAACACTAACATTAACATTCAGCGGAGGAAACATGGTTATGAAATACCTTAAATATCCTTTTACTACCTCTTTTTGCCTTTCCTCCATTTTGATTTATTCATGAAACCCAGTGGGTATTGTTACTAACAAAGGCATAATATTTGGATAGATAAAACTTAGAGACATTCCCATGAAAATTCCAGTCCATGGTAATAGAATATGTGTAATAATTAGAGTAGGCTAGCTGTTGTAAAAAATATGACCCAAAATATATAATGGCTCTACTACAACAGAAGTTTATTTCTTACTTAATAGTACTGGGCAATTAAATAAATTAGTAAGCTGGACTTCTAAATAGTTATTCAAAGAGCAGGCTGATGGAGGCAACAGAGAGGCCTTGCCATCTTCAACATGAGCTGCATGTAGATTCGGCCTGAATATTGAGAGATTCTGAAAATGAGCTCAAAAGTGTTTGCCCAGACTTAAATAGCACTGTCGTGACCTGACAGGATGCATGACCTCCCTCTATGCCCACCCACAACTTTGCAACAAGAGGAACGACTAAGGCACAGGGGGAAATCTTACTTAATGTGTTACTCCTAGCAGTCCACTTTTTCACCGAGTTTTAGGCCTCTCCAGCCTCTGCTTTGGGGAAATGCAGACCAGGAAGGCAGGATCAATCCTATTCAGAAATACAAGTCGAGCTATTATCCTAGAAACTCCCTAAAGCAACTGTAAACATTGTCTGCCTGAGCCTTAAGTGCTGCTGCCTGGCAGTGAACAACGCAAGGTTCAAAGGCTTGCTCCTTACCATAACGGGATATAAGACTTTGCTGTTGGCTGTGGAATAAGGAAGATAGTTCTTGTGGATTGTTCCTTCAATCTGTGTTTATTTAGGTTAAATAAGTTTGTTGTGTAGCTGCTTTCTTTTTCTTTCTTTCTTTTTTAATTTCTCTGGAAAACCTGTCCTTTTCATAATCAGTTCTAAGACAATATTCAACAAGATCCTTCATAAAGGGCAGAAGATTATAAATTGAGTTTTGTCCCCCACAAAACACCTTATCCTTTTACTTTTCATGGTCAATAAATAACACATTACTTTAGTATTTCTGTATTTGCCAATGAGAGACTTAGCCTGACAAAGGCAGATTTAATGAAAACATACACACACACACACACACACACACACAAATAAATGTGTTCACAATATTGCAAAAAATTTGGCAGGAAACAAATGAGAACAAATTGAAAAAACAGAACATCTCTTTCTCCTACATGATAACTTTAGCTGCAACCATGATATCAAACACACAAAGCAAAATAAAATAAGGATTTTTCCATCAGCACATTTTTAAGGTTAACTTTTGAACATAAATTAGCTTCCTCTGCTTGACATGCTCCTATACACTCAAAGCCAGACTCAAAACTTACAAAGCATTTAATATTTTTAATTATTCGTGCCACACACTCATTCCAGAGACTCACATTCCATAAGGGGCAAGGCCTCTGCTTTGGAAACACTTACCTAAAGAGAAATTGGGGAATTTAATTACATTATCCCTTGTGCTTTTGAATATCTGGGGCCACTGCCAGGTAATAGCCCTCATACGCTAACAGCAAGGACTTGGTCCAGAACTGCTTTGAGTCTACAATGAAATAAACTTGAGCTATTATCTAATAGAACTTCTCCTAGGAATTCCCAGATTTGGGGGCTGGGGAATGGGGTGCGTGGAATAAGAGCAGGGCGAGAGAGTGTGGATGCAGTCTGTCCTTCAGCCCTGCTCCTCCTGACTTCCAACAAAATGACTGGCAAGCATTACCGTGGTGACACCTTGCTGAGCCTCTCACACCCCACCTACTCACATTCACCTGACTCTGATACTGATACTGTGGAGATACACAGTATCCGTACCTAATGGTCAAGGAACTCTCCAAAGTGCAAGACGGTCTGAGAGGACCATCTTTCCTTTGTCTTAGCTTTCCTTTGTGCCTCGAGAAACAGGGCTTTCAGTCTCTGACTTCTGAAGAAAGACTGTAGTACACGGATGTTCACCATCTCAACCTCTTCTTCCTTCCTCCAAATAATGCCTCCCTTCATCAAACCAACATGTTGATCTTGTTCCTTCCCTTGGGAGACTCCACCACCTCTCTGGAAAAAGGAGAAATCTTGGTAGTTTCCTGTGTGGCTTAAACACTAGGGTCCTCTGGCTTTAGCTAGGTATTTAATGAGGTGCTCAGTTGCAAACTCCAGAAGGGAGGAGAAAGGGAAATGGTGAGATTAAGCACCATGAGTAAAAGCCAAGATTGTTGCTCCAATTGTTTCCTTCATTGTATCAGGGAGGGCTATGTCATGCTTTTCTCACTGTTTATTTAAGACACAAGCACCTGACAAGGTAAGCACTAATTTTTCCCTGAGGACAATCAAGTCAATCATTTGTGAAGAAAAGACATCCTTCCTATCAACATGACTTGGGATGCTGCCACCCTTCGTGAAGCAAGAATCCTGCTATTTCAGGACTAGGTGTTTTTGGCTCTTTCCTGAGCCAAGCTTCCCTTACAGGAGCCACCATAGTAAATGGGTCAAGCTCTTTCTTTGCAATCCAGGAAGAGTGGTACCAATTCCAGTAAGACCTTTTTTATTCCAAATCCTCCTCACTAGTACCATAGACCCGAGAGAGGGCATATCTTCCTGCCCTGATACAAAACATCTTGCTTGATGCTGCAGATGAAAGACAAAGAAGAAAGAGACTTGGTCTCCAAGCAATTTACAGTCTAGTAGGACCACACTGGTTACAATGATGTTTAATCAATTTCTCCAAAACATAGTGGCATACAACAACAAGTATTTATTGTATCACCATTTCTTTGTGTCAGGATCAGGATACAGCTACCTGGCTACCTCTGCCTCAAGATCTTTAGTAAGGTTGCAGTCAAGCTGTCAGCTGGGGCTGCAGTCTCATCTGAAAGCTCAGCTGAAGGGAATTCACTTCCACACTCACTCATATGGACCTTGATCCCTTGCCACATGGACCTCTCTACATGGCAGCTTGTTTTCTCCAGAGCAAGAGATCCAGGAGGGAGTAAAAGACAGTGTTTAGGACAAAAGCCAAAATGTTTTTTATCAGCTAGTATCAGAGTGACATCCCAGCACTTCTGCCATATTCTATTCGTTAGAAGAGAATCAATAAATCCAGAGATTATACAAAGGTATGAATACTAGGGGGTGGAGGTAACTGGGGACTGTCTTAAAGGCTGCCTATCACAAAGACACTAAGACAAGCACAGAAACTAGATAGTTTACCTTAAGTGAGGAGTACAGTTTCAAAGAGGGAGAAATCACTCATTAGAAAAATGAGTTAAGGTTTCATCCTCACAAAAGAGATGGCATTTAAGCTGGCCCTTAAAAATGGGTAGTGCTGTAATAAATGGAGATAATTGGAGGGTGTTTTACGCTAAAATAAAGGCATGAGCAGAGGTAGAGAAGTAAGAGAGTGTGGAATGCTCAGGGTGACAGCCTGGTTTTACTAACAAGTACATCTAAGGAGATGAGTAATGGACTTGGTTTGTTAGTTTTATTATTATAGGTATAAGATTAGCTCCTTGCAACCAAAAGTCAGCATGATGTAGAAGATGGACTTTGACCCCATGAAATCTGAGTTCAAATCCCAGCTCCTCCATTTAACTTCAGCACATTATACAAATTCTCTGAGCTTCCTTATCTGAGAAATTATGAGAATCTTGCCTTGCAAGGTGTGTGTGGGAATTAAATGCACAGGACACATCTAGCATGGCCCTTGGCACATGGTGGGCATTCAATTGTCAGGTACTTCTTAAAGGAAAGAGCTGTCTTTTATTCTCTGTATCCCTTCTGGCACCTCTCACACAATAAGGCCTCGATAAACATTTAATAAAATCATTAATGCAAGCATGCCTTAATGAATAAACCCACCTCTCAGCCACATGGTGAGTTTCATCATTATAGTGCTATTCCTTGGACATCCATCCCCTACTGCAATAACAATGCATATTTTATTTACCTGACCAAAAAAGAGTGGGGACTAATTAGATAAATGATGATCTTCAAATAGTAATCTGTACATATCAGTATTAGTATTAGTATTTGCTAAAAATATCTAATACTGAAAAATGGCAAGTAGTAATTAACTAGATTCCTAGGGCAAGTCTATTTTATTTAAATATCAATACTCTCACTTCAGACTTCAGAGGATTACAAAAATAAAAATAATACTTCAAGACTGCTCAAAAGATAAATAAATCAGAACTAAGCACAAACAGGTGTCAACGAAGGCAAGGTGAAAGAGTATACAGAACCACAGGTCATAGGATCCTGTGTTATTAGGATGGTGTTCCATGACATTAAAATGTCTTGCATTGTACATCATCTTTACCCTTTCTCCTTTCTCCTCTCTCATCACCTTTTCTGTCCATCCATTTTCTGACTTTTCTCCTTCTTCTTCTCACTTACCATTAATTTCTTCTTTCTCAAAGCCCCTCCCCTTCCACACAAAAATCTATTGCTTCTATTCTGTATCTTCTCACCCTAATCGTACCCTTGCCATCAGCAAGAGGGACAAAAAGCCATAATCTTCTCAGATCAATGAAAGACAGTAAGGACAGTGGTTAACCTGGATTGAAAGTTTACTGCTTGGCCAGTCTGAATCAGACCTGCTATGCTTAGTGCCTCCCAATAAGAGAACTAGAGGTGCCAGAGTCAGTATGTCTGGGATACTATCCTAAAATATCCTCCATTCTCCTGACTCCTGGGACCACTTTGGATGAGGAAATGTGTGAAACCTTGTCTTATTCCCAGAAAAAGTCCACTTTGTCAAAGTAGACAGGAACCCTGTAAAAATAACGGGAGGCACTGAGTGTTTGAAGCAGGAGACACCACTATCCATGATTAGCAAGGTTTTAAAAATTGTCTCGAGTCCCAGGAAAGACAGTCAGTTCATCAATCATTAGAATTTTGCACTGGCACTACCACTTGAAGAGTATTACTGCAAATGTGCTTGGTTATAAACAGAAGAGATATGGTAGGGATTCTAGCTGCTCACCAAAATCCTTTGTCTCTCCTACCTGAGTACAACTGGAAGACACTTCCCAGCTTCTGCTGTAAACATCATCTTTAAGTGAATGAGCTCAACTGAATGTGAGGGCAAATAATATGTACCATTTTCTGGTCCAGTCCTTAAAAGCCTCCTTCATGCACCGGCACTCTTCCCTTCCTGGCTGACTGTGATGTTCACCCCTAAGGGTGACACTGAAAGCCTTACACTGAGGATGTCAGAGACACAGAAGTCCTGGTCCCTCAAAGACTGCCACTCACTAGGGACTGCCTTGGATATTTATTTGAGCAAGAGATAAACTTCTATTATATATGACATTTACTGGACCCGACATACCTTTTAAAGATCCATTTGTTACAGTAACTGGTGCTATCCTAACACAGGAAATAGTTGTCTGGTGAGGGACCTGGAAATTTTATGGAGTTTTGATCATAGCAGTTGAAAAGCTTTAGCCAAATAGTGGCTCAGTGGTTTAGGGGCCACTTAGGCTCTTTGAAAAATCTGACAAAAGCAAAAATCCCTCTTGCCTAAAAAATTCACATGAGCCCCAAACCCTCCCATCCCCCCGCCACACACACACACACACACACACACACACACACACACACACACCCCAAACACAACTGAAAATTCTTCCATGGATGGTAAGATCCTCGACTGAAAGTGATTGAAATATCTCTGTCAATCACTTACCATATATGTCTGACTAGATACTATGCGGCAGGGTCACAACAGTGACCTAGGCCAGCAGTACTTGCCCTCATGGAGCTCAGAGTCTACTGGATCTAGACAATGAGATATCTTTGTTGACACTCTGTCCAAGGCACTTTATTTAAGAACTACAAGGAACTTAACCGCAAGTCCCCATCAAGCCCCACCATCCTCCAAAATCACCACGGAGATCCCCCTTCTCCCACAGATCTCGTCTTTCCACTTTCAACCCTGGCACACTCCTCCCACTATGACCACTGCCCTCCCTTTCCCCACCCCCATTCCATTCTTCTTTCCTGAATTACTGCCCCAGGACCCTGAGGAGGAAGACATTGAGGTTGGTCCTCTACTGCCATCTGGTGGTCACACATGGTATCGGCCTGAAAAGCACACCATCCTGGAGGCCCTACAACCTCCACACCTGCATCACATTAATCCTTGGGAGTCCTGTACTGCTCTGAAAGAAGACGGGAGGGGAATATGAGCAATGTTGCAGAGTATGGACAGACCAGGAAACACTGTGCCATGTTCCTGCTCTGCACAGTTCTGCATCCTTTGCTCATACCCGTTCCTACATATTTTCCTCCTTCCTACTCCTTCTTTAATCATTTCCATTTCCGCATACCCCTGTCTATGTCTTGGGCCTACCCCTGAGGTTTCTATCAGCATTGTTTAAAGACACATATTCAGTTTTATCTGTAAGTAGAGTGACCCACTGACTAAGGTGTGTGATTTCAGGGGTTCTGGGGAACACCACACCACTGTTCTGCATTCCTCCACCCCCAAAATTTCTCCCAAACTGTCTTTGATGACTGACATTGCTTTAATCTATTCAGTAAAGACATACTGATTATCTACTATGTAACAGGCACAGTTCTAGGCACTGGGGATAGAGCAATGAACAAAACATAAAAATATGAGACAAATATTTTTATTTCACAATTAGGCCTCCCTTTTAATGCAAATATTGCTGAGAAGTAATGCATAGATTTACATAAACACTGAATTATTCATGCATGTTACCAAAATTCTCTGTGAAAGTTATGTATCACTGGTAGAGGTTGGTAACTATTTTAAATGGGCAATGGCCCCTTTTTGGTTTTCCTATGATCAAATCACAAAAGCTATCATGACTACGTAATTTTGTAGAAATAATACATACTTTAAGGTTGGATAGACATGGATTTAAATCTTGGCTCCATTACTTGGAAGCTGTGTGTTCTTTAGCCAGATAATTAACCTCTCTGAATCTCTGTGCTTTCATCTACAGAAATAGAGAAATTGATGTCAATTTATCATGGTTGTGGTGTAAGATCATATGTGTAATCCCCAGAGCAAGATCTGGCACTGAATGGACATCATAAACATTAGCTTCCTTGCCATTCCCAAAATAGCTTGGTTTATAGTCAGAGACTAGGGAGCTAGTGTGACTCTAATGACAAAGACACATAATGACTGAAATTGCTTTAATAAGGGATCAAGATTTTGATTTCACAGTTAGAAGTGTTTCCATAATTAGCAAAATTGCTACTCCTAGTTTGCAGCCTGACAGAACCTACTCCTTTTTTGGGCATAGCCTGCCCTGGCAACTCATGATGCCAAATCCAGAAGCTGAAGCTCTCCAGAAGCCCTGCAACCTGTTCAAGGTATTGGTCCTTGCTTTTTTTCTTCTTTTTTTTTAAATAGATCTTCATTGGAGTATAATTGTTTCACAATACTGTGTTAGTTTCTGTTGCACAACAAAGTGAATCAGCCATATGCATACATATGTCCCCATTTGCCCTCCCTCTTGAGCCTCCCTCCCACCCTCCCTATCCCACCCCTCTAGATCATCCCAAAGCACTGAGCCAATCTCCGTGTGCTATTCTGCTGCTTCCCACCAGCCAACTATTTTACATTCGGTACTGTATATATGTTGATGCTACTCTCACTTGGCCCCAGCTCCCCCCTCCCAACCCATGTCCTCAAGCCCATTTTCTGTGTCTACCTCTTTATTCCTGCCCTGCAAGTAGGTTCATCAGTATCTTTTTTTTTTTTTTAGATTCCATATTTATGTGTTAACATACAGCTTTTTCTCTTTCTGACTTACTTCACTCTGTATGACAGACTCTAGGTCCATCCACCTCACTACAAATAACTCAGTTTCATTTCTTTTTATGGGTGAGTAATATTCCATTGCATATATGTGCCATATCTTCTTTATCCATTCATCTGTCAATGGACATTTGGGTTGGTTCCATGTCCTGGCTATGGTAAATAGTGCTGCAATGAACGTTGGGGTACATGTCTCTTTTTGAATTATGGTTTTCTCAGAGTGTATGCCCAATAGTGGGATTGCTGGGTCATATGGTAGTTCTATGTTTAGTCTTTTAAGGAAACTCCATACTGTTTTCCATAGTGGTTGTATCAATTTACATTCCCACCAACAGTGCAGGAAGGCTCCCTTTTTACCACACTCTTTCCAGCATTTATTGTTTCTAGATTTTTTGATAATGGCCATTCTGACTGGCGTGAGGTGATACCTCACTGTAGTTTAGATTTGCATTTCTCTAATAATTAGTGATGTTGAAAATCTTTTCATGTGCCTCTTGGGCCATCTGTATGTCTTCTTGGTGAAATGTCTATTTAGGTCTTCCACCATTTTTTAATTGGATTGCTTGTTTTTTTGATATTGAGCTCTATGAGCTGTTTGTATATTTTGGAGATTAATCCTTTGTCTGTTTTTTTTTTGTTTTTTTTTTTTTTTGCGGTACGCGGGCCTCTCACTGTTGTGGCCTCTCCCGTTGCGGAGCACAGGCTCCAGACGCGCAGGCTCAGCAGTCATGGCTCACGGGCCCAGCCGCTCCGCGGCATGTGGGATCTTCCCGGACCGGGGCACGAACCTGTGTCCCTTGCATTGGCAGGCAGACTCTCAACCACTGCGCCACCAGGGAAGCCCTGTCTGCTGTTTTATTTGCAAATATTTTCTCCCATTGTGAGGGCTGTCGTTTTGTCTTATGGTTTCCTTTGCTGTGCAAAAGCTTTTAAGTTTAATTACATTTGTTTATTTTTGTTTTTACTTCCATTACTCTAGAAGATGGGTCAAAAAAGATATTGCTGTGGTTTACGTCAAAGAGTGTTTTTCCTATGTTTCCCTCTAAGACTTGTATAGTGTCTGGTCTTACACTTAAGTCTTTAATCCATTTGGAGTTTATTTCTGTGTATGGTGTTAGGGAGTGTTCTAATTTCCTTCTTTTACATGTAGCTGTCCAGTTTTCCCAGCACCACTCATTGAAGAGGTTGTCTTTTCTCCATTGTATGTTCTTGCCTCTTTTGTCATAAATTATTTGCCCATATGTGCGTGGGTT
The DNA here is from genome assembly GCF_964374135.1 of Grampus griseus. Classification (NCBI taxonomy): domain Eukaryota; kingdom Metazoa; phylum Chordata; class Mammalia; order Artiodactyla; family Delphinidae; genus Grampus; species Grampus griseus. The sequence goes on from NC_138997.1 coordinate 67,695,960, forward strand.
TATCTCTGGTCATTCTAACCTGTAATTGATCTATATTTCTGTTTTTGCGCCAGTACCATACTGTCTTGATTACTGTAGCTTTGTGGTTCAGTTTGAAGTCGGGGAGCCTGATTCCTCCAACTCTGTTTTTCTTTCTTAAGATTGCTTTGGCTATTTGGGGTCTTTTGTGTTTCCATATGAATTGTAAAATTTTTTGTTCTAATTCTGTGAAGAGTGCCATTGGTAGTTTGATAGGGATTGCACTGAATCTGTAGATTGCTTTGTGTAGTACAGTCATTTTCACAACATTGATTCTTCCCATACAAGAACATGGTATATTTCTCCATCTGTTTATGTCATCTTTGATTTCTTTCATCAGTGTTTTATAGTTTTCTGAGTAAAAGTCTTTTGCCTCCTTAGGCAAGTTTATTCCTAGGTATTTTATTCTTTGTGTTGCAGTGGTAAATGGGAGTGTTTCCTTAATTTCTCTTTCTGATTTTTCATTGTTGGTGTATAGCAATGCCAGAGATTTCTGTACATTAATTTTGTATCCGGCAACCTTACCAAATTCACTGATTAGCTCTAGTAGTTTTCTGGTGGCATCTTTAGGATTTTCTATGTATACTATCATGTCATCAGCAACAGTGACAGTTTTACTTCTTCTTTTCCAATTTGTATTCCTTTTATTTCTTTTTCTTCTCTGATTGCTGTGGCTAGGACTTCCAAAACTATGTTGAATAAGAGTGGCGAGGGTGGACATCCTTGTCTTGTTCCTGATCCTAGTGGAAATGCCTTCAGTTTTTCACCATTGAGTATGATGCTTGCTGTGGCTTTGTCAGATATGGCCTTTATTATGTTGAGGTAGTTTCCCTCTATGCCCATTTTCTGGCAAGTTTTCATCATAAATGGTGTTGAATTTTGTCAAAAGCTTTTTCTGCATCTATTGAGATGATCACATGGTTTTTATTCCTTAATTTGTTAATATGGTGCATCACATTGATTGATTTGCATATACTGAAGAATCCTTGCATCCCAGGGATAAATCTCACTTGATCATGGTGTATGATCCTTTTCATGTGCTGTTCAATTCTGTTTGCTAGTATTTTGTTCAGGATTTTTGCATCTATGTTCATCAGTGATATTGGTGTATAATTTTTTTTGTGATATCTTTTTTGGGTTTTGGTATCAGGGTAATGGTGGCTTCGTAGAATGAATTTGGGAGTGTTTCTCCCTCTGCAAATTTTTGGAAGAGTTTGAGAAGGACTGGTGTTAATTCTTCTGTAAATGTTTGATAGAATTCTCCTGTGAAGCCATCTGGTCCTGGGCTTTTGTTTGCTGGAAGATTTTTAATTATGGTTTCAATTTCATAACTTGTGATAGGTCTGTTTATATTTTCTAATTCTTCCTGGTTCAGTCTTGGAAAATTGTACCTTTTGAAGAATTTGTTCATTTCTTCATGGCTGTCCATTTTATTGGAATAGAGTTGTTTGTAGTAGTCTCTTATAATGCTTTGTATTTCTGCAGTGTCAGTTGTGATTTCTCCCTTTTCATTTCTAATTTATTGATTTGCATCCTCTACCATTTTTTCCTGAGGAGTCTGGCTAAAGGTTTATCCATTTTGTTTATCTTCTCAAAAAATCAGCTTTTAGTTTTATTAATCTTTGCTAGTTTCCTTTGTTTCCATTTCATTTATTTCTGCTCTGATCTTTATGATTTCTTTCCTTCTACTGACTTTGGATTTTCTTTGTTCTTCTTTCTCTAGTTGTTTTAAATGTAGGGTTAGATTGTTTGAGATTTTTCTTGTTTCTTGTGGTGAGATTGTATTGATATAAACTTATCTCTTAGAACAGCTTTTGCTGCATCCCATAGGTTTTGGGTCGTCGCGTTTTCATTGTCATTTGTTTCTATGTATATTTTTATTTCTTTGATTTCTTCAGTGATCTCTTGGTTATTTAGTAGTGCACTGTTTAGCCTTCATGTATTTGTGTTTTCTACAGTTTTTCTTCCTGTAATTGATTTCCAATCTCATAGCGTTGTGGTCAGAAAAGATGCTTGATACGATTTCAATTTTCATACATTTTCCGAGGCTTGATTTGTGACCCAGGATGTGATCTACACTGGAGAATGTTCCATGTGCACTTGAGAAGAAAGTGTATTCTGCCACTTTTGGGTGGAATGTTCTATAAATATCAATTAAATCTATCTGGTCTATTGTGTCATTTAAAGTTTGTGTTTCCTTATTTATTTTCTGTTTGGATGATCTGTCCATTAGTGTAAGTGGGGTGTTAAAGTCCCCTACTATTATTGTGTTAATGTCGATTTCCCCTTTTATGGCTGTTAGCATTTGCCTTATGTACTGAGGTGCTACTGTGTTGGGTGCATAAATATTTACAATTGTTATATCTTCTTCTTGGATTGATCCCTTGATCATTATGTAGTGTCCTTCTTTGTCTCTTGTAATAGTCTTTGTTTTAAAGTCTATTTTGTCTGATGTGAGAATTGCTACTTCAGCTTTCTTTTGTTTTCCATTTGCATGGAGTATCTTTTTCCATTCCTACACTTTCAGTCTGTATGTGTCCCTAGGTCTGAAGTGGGTCTCTTGTAGACAGCAAATATATGGGTCTTGATTTTGTATCCATTCTGTGAGCCTGTGTCTTTTGGCTGGGGCATTTAATCCATTTACATTCAGGGTAATTATCAATATGTATGTTCCTATTACCATTTTCTTAATTGTTTTGGGTTTGTTTGTTTGTTTTGAAGTACCCACAGTGCCTTTAATAAGTCAGCACAATAAAGAGTGAATAGAAAAATAACAAAAAAGAAAATTGCATAAAATTGTCTCAAATTCTCACTTCAAAAGAATTCTGCATATTGACAATTCTTATTGTCAAGGCACTGACTTTCTAGGGCATTCAATCTGAAAACCATGTGTCCTTCTGCATAATGACTCCACCCAACCTCTGCCTCGTGTTGCTGGGGTTACAGTCATGGAAGACTTTAATTCTCTGTTTCTTCCTCTGTCCTGGGGCTTTTTTTTTTTTTTTTTTAACATCTTTACTGGAGTATAATTGCTTTACAATGGTGTGTTAGTTTCTGCTTTATAACAAAGTGAATCAGTTATACATATATCCCCATATCTCTTCCCTCTGCGTCTCCCTCCCTCCCACCCTCCCTATCCCACCCCTGTAGGTGGTCACAAAGCACAGAGCTGATCTCCCCTGTGCTATGCGGCTGCTTCCCACTAGCTATCTATTTTACATTTGATATTTGGGTTTGTTTTTGTGGGTCTTTTTCTTCTCTTGTGTTTCCCTCTTAGAGAAGTTTCTTTAGCATTTGTTGTAAAGCTGGTTTGGTGATGCTGAATTCTCTTAGCTTTTGCTTGTCTGAAAAGCTTTTGACCTCTCCATCAAATCTGAATGAGACCCTTACTGGGTAGAGTAATCTTGGTTGCAGGTTTTCCTCTTTCATCACTTTAAGTATATCCTGCCACTCTCTTCTGGCCTGCAGAGTTTCCACTGAAAAAGCAGCTGATAACCTTATGGGGATTCCTTTGTATGTTATTTTTTGTTTTTCCCTTGCTGCTTTTAATATTTTTTCTTTGAATTTAATTTTTGATAGTTTGATTAATATGTGTCTTTGTGTGTTTTTCTTAGGGTTTATCCTGTATGGGACTCTCTGTGCTTCCTGGACTTGGGTGACTTTTTCCTTTCCCATGTTAGGGAAGTTTTCCACTATAATCTCTTCAAATATTTTCTCAGACCCTTTTTCTCCTCTTCTTCTGGGACCCCTATAATTTGAATATTGGTGCATTTAGTGTTGTCCCAGAGGTCTGTGAGATCGTCTTCTTCTCATTCTTTTTTCTTTACTCTGCACATTGGCAGTTATTTCCACCATTTTGTCTTCCAGCTCACTTACTCATTGTTCTGCCTCCATTATTCTGTTATTGATTCCTTCTAGTGTATTTTTCATTTCAGTTATTGTGTTGTTCATCTCTGTTTGTTTGTTCTTTACTTCTTCTAGATCTTTGTTAAACATTTCTTGTATTTTCCCAATCCATGCCTCCATTCTATTTCCAAGATTCAAGATCATCTTTACTATCATTACTCTGAATTCTTTTTCAGGTAGATGGCCTATTTAGTCTTCATTTATTTGGTCTTGTAGGTTTTTACCTTGCTCCGTCATCTGTGATATATTTTTTTGCCATCTCATTTTTTCTTTTTCTTTTATGAGTGGGATTGTGTTCCTGTCTTACTGGTTGTTTGGCCTGAAGCTTCCACCACTGGAGTTTGTAGGCCGGGTAGAGCTGGGTCTTGGTGCTGAAGTGAGGAACTCTGTGAGACCTCACTCTGATGAATATTCCCTGAGGTCTGAGGTTCTCTGTTAGTCCAGTGGTTCGGACTCAGAGCTCCCACTGCAGGAGCTTCAGCCCGACCCCAGGCTCATGAACCAAGATCCCGCAAGCCACCTGGGGTGGCAAAAAAAAGAATAACAAAGTAAAAAATAAAATTAGACTAGGAAACTAACAGATATGTTAGGAAGAATATTAAAAATATATATATAGATGAATCAACAACCAGACGGTACAATGAGTACCACAATAGTAAAAAAGAGAGGAGGAAGGAAAAGAAGAAAAAAAAAAAGTGGGGGGGGGAAAGGCCTTGGCTGTGGAGGGCAGGGCCTAAGCAAAGATGAGGTTTGGGCAGTGGGGGGGCCAATGCTCAGACCCACAGGGCTGGAAAGGGCTCTGGGGCTCTGGAGGGTGGGGCTTAGGCTCAAGGAACACAAGCGGCCCAGGTGTGCCCCCCTCACCTGGTCTCAGAGGGCAGGGGACCTCACCTGGGAGCCCAGCAGGCTTCCTGGGCTCAAGTGGGCAGGGCAAACGCCCTACTCTCCTGGTCTGGGAGGACCCCTCCCGCCTGCCTCTCCTGTTCTCCCCAGCCTCCCTCCTATGCCCCCAAGGACCCACACAACCTGGATGGGGCTTTGGAGGTGGGGTACTGGCTTGGGAGCTCGGCAGGCTCCCCGGCCCGAAAGGACCAGGTAATCGCCCTGTGTTTCTCTCCCACTCTTCCCGGAGAGTCCCTCCCGCCTGCCTCTCCTGATCTCCCCGGCCTCAGGGGTGCTGATCCTGTCTGGCCTCCACTTCTCCTCCCCCCTCAGTCCCCCTATGTCCTACCAGTTCACTCTGGGGTTCCTCCCAACTCCTTGGGCGTGAGAGTCCCCCACCAGCAGCTGGCAGGTGCCCTAGCTGTGGGGAGACGCTAACGTGGTGTTTTCCCACACTGCCATCTTGACTCTGCCTCTGTATTGGTCTTTTCTTGAATGGGTTGGAACAAATGGCCTGTTACAGGGGAAAGTGTTGTCAGACTTCAGGGGATGCAGGGATGGGAAGAAGAAAAACACCTACCAAGTGTCATTTCCCCCTTTTAATGTCACTTCATGTCATTTTATTTACTGCCTCTAGGGAATCAATTAAAACAGCACTAATTTATGGCTCTTAATGAACAAGGTATTATGCAAACTGTTTGTAAGCATGGCAGGCTTCTTGAATGGAGAACACTCAAAAGCACGATTACCTGACAAGACATTTCCTTACGGCCAACCTTTCCAGATTCCAAAATGGCACAGGAATAAACATAAGTGTGTGTGTGTTTGTGTGTGTGTGTGTGTGTGTGTTTGTAGGATGCATATCGCATATAGTCTACGCCTCCTCCTGCCCCACTTCTCTCTCCAAGAACAGCAGGAGAGAATATTTACCCAAAAATATGAGATTATCTTTGTAATCCACATGGTGCTATGCTTTACTTAATCACTTCTTGGACTAACCAGCGAACCTATTCCTTAATCGTTAATTCAAGTAATAAACATTTTGAAGTCCCTAATGCTAGACAGACACCATCCCAGGCTCTGGAAATGTTAAGGTGAATAAAATACAGTTACCTGCTTTAGAATTCACAGGCTAGCTGAGGAGACAGACACCTAGACAAACAACTACGGTATCTATTGTACCACAGAGGACAGATACTTACTCTGAGGAGTCGGGAGTATAATAAAGTCAGAATGAGCTTCCCTGGATCACTGGGAGAAAAAAGTGCCCTCCATCATCATCTACGCTGATCAGCTTGCGGTTTCTGGTTTCCTTAGAGCCCAGCTCTTTGGGCCAGCACTGTGTGCCTCTACAAGCAATGAGCTCTCCTTTTCTAAATCCCATTTAGAGAGACTCCTGGCAGGATCTGTCACAAGCCTGTTTTGTCATGGAATCCTCTGGCCTGGAACTAGAAAACTGTCCCTGACTGACATGCTTGATGCCAGTAAACCTGGTCACAGCTGAGTCCCATACCCTTAGGATCAAAAAATAGCTGCCTGCTTCCCAAACAGCTGGCTGCGAGGCACTTAGTCGAATTTGAAGTTGAACATTGAAACAACAGACTAAATTATTATTTGCTGCCTACAGAGAAAGAAACAGGCCCTACTGAGTAGAATATTTCATGGCACTGTACAGAGTAATTTTTTCCCTTGGGTGGTGTGTGATTAGGACCCCAGACTCTGCAGCAGCACTTTGGGTTCAAAGTGCTAGATCTGCTACTTGCTTATTATGTGTCTCAGGAAAAATTACTTAGCTGCTCTGTGCCTCAGTTTGCTCATCTATGAAGTGAGGATAATAAGAGTCCCTCCCTTCCATGCTTGCTGTGAATGGTAGAACATGAGGCCATCAGAGCAGTGTCAGGACCAGAGTCAGAACCACGTGAGTGTTTCCCATCATGGTTTCAACTGGCCTTGCCCACCCTTCCTTCTGGCATTTTTCCTTTGGTGGCTCCTCCTTCCCTTCCCTCTTCCTCATTTCCACCTCCAGGTTCAAATCCAGCCTTATTGTCTTCTCTTCTTCTCTTCCTTCTTGGCGGCATATGTGAGCTATGATAGGTCAATGAGGTGCACATGCCTCAAAATGTCAAAATTCCAAACCATGCAACCAACTGCTATTTACAAGACTGACCTAACGAAGCCTTGGTGTAGCAGAAATGTTCTGTGGAGATATATACTTTCCAGGTGGTGTTGATAAATGTGCAGGGGATTATGCTTTAAATTAAAGCTTCCCTTGTCCACCCCATATGTGGGTCATAAGTCACTCTCCCTGCTCCGTCAGGAGTTTACAGAAAGGTGTAGTTTGCTATGTCCCAGGACAGCTTCCTTAACAGAGGTGGTAGTTCCTCCAGTCCAGGACTTACAGTCCTATTTACTAATATTCTGGGCCACACCCATTTACAAGAACCCTGCAGAGGGGCTTTGCATCCACCTCCAGGAGTGCGGCCGTGGAGTGCAGAGGCAGGCTTTCTGGCACTGCTGACTTATCTGTCCCCTCCTCCAGACAACAGGGTGCTAGATAGCAAGATTGTGTCTTATGAATCTCCATATCCCCAGAACTGAGCTTAGTGCTGGCATGTAGTAGACAGTCTCTGTTTACTTAATTAACTTAAAGGTAAGGACTTTGCTCTTTGAAGCACTTTAGCAGCCTCTAGGGATAGCTGAGGATGGGATTTTTTGTTTCTGAGGATGAACCAATGATACAATGTACGCTGTGATCCACAGCACACACTGAGACTGTCCTGGCAAGTCAAGTCGGGATGACCCTGCTGGAAGAAGCAGCCTATAACTCTGGTGCTTATGGCCATCAGTAACAATCCATCCATTTTGCCTCCCAAGACAGACCACCTTGGAGAAACTGAGGCAGCACAACATTCTCATACTTTCGTAAAGGTAAACTTTCCTCTGTGCTCAGAGAAAGTGAGATCACTGCTGTCTCTGGAAATAACAGAGCATGGTGCTGAGAGGCAGGGAGGGGAGCCACTCTGCCTAGGATGGAAGCTTAGCCTGGCCCTACCAATCACTAGGTATATGCCTTTGAGTGGGGTATTTAACCTCTCTCGTGTCACCATTTCCTGATCTGAAAAGCAGGTTTGTAATAGTATCTCCCTCAAAGGAGTGTTGGGAGATGAGGAGTAAATGAAGTAATACGTGTACAGCACGGAGGAAACACACGGCGCTTAGGACATGTTAGCTGAGTGCTTGATAACAGTATTATCCAGGTGTGATGTTGGATGGGAAGAAAAACCAGCTGTGAACACCACTCCTGCTGATGAAGAAAGTTCCTCGTGCCTCTGGCCACTGTGGGTGAGGCCTGGCCAGGAGCAACAATGATTGTAATTAAAAGGAGAGACACAGGTAGAGCGGACCACTTGTCAGTTTGCACCTTGAGAGAAAGCAGCGCTGCAATAGGCCATAAAATTGCTCTTCCTAGACTTTCACATGTCACCGGATGCCTTCCTGGCACCTGCCACTACTGGTCATTTGGGAGCACATTCACCAGCACCTCTTGGCAGCTGCATCTGTGCCAAGAACACCTCGAGGGGCTGATAAAGAGACCTAAGTGCCAGAGCACACAACCAGGGCAGAAAAGAGGGCAAGGGACAGGGATGAGGAAGTGGTGGGCCAGGGGCAAAGCTGAGTGAGATGGAAGAAAGGAAAGTCAGTCTGGCCGGGAGAGTGCCAATCTTGTCTGAATATCCCTCTAACCCAGGGAAGAGAAGTAACAGTGGAGAGCTTGTTAATAGCAACAGGACACAAAGCCAATCCTTTCTTTTCTCTACTTTCCGCAAGACCCAGGTGACACAGAAACCTAATTTGTGTTCTCTGTGCTCCCTGGTATTTGGCTTACAGGTCTCAGCATTTTCTTTTCAACCTTTTAAAGCATAATAACTGCCCGTGCCTTCCTGCAGCATGTGTTGGAGACAAAGAACACAGGAATGTGTCATTTCCTATAAAGGCCAGAAAGAGTGTTGTGACCAGCGAAGTGCTAAAATGACATTTGCACTTAGGTAACAAACAAGCCCATTCCATTCCAGGTAAAGGCCAGGACTTTTTCCGGTGACAGTAAAGCACGGGAAAGTAAAGGCTGCCCTCTGCAGGCCACTCTTGGCATGACAATTGGTGCTTCAGAAGGCAGCAAATGCACACACAGGTTGGTGAAGAGTAAGAGCTAGAAAATCACATCTGCTTTCAGGTAGACACCACCTGAGAGCTTGTCCTTGACCAATATTCTCCCAGGCACCAGCACACTAGGAAAGAAGCAGCCAACTAGGAGAGAACATCCTTGTTTATGCTGGTCAACTCAGCTGCCTTCTCATGTAAACAGGCTTTTTAAAAATACGATTTCAAACAAATTGAGCTTGAGGGACAAACTTTTTAACACTAAAGTAATTTTTAAATAGATGCAGTAGGTTGATGCACAAACTGTGGCTGCTTCCAATGCATTACAGCACTAGAGAGACAAGCGGCTGTTCTTCATACTGCTAGAGAAAATATGAGACAGCCAAGAGGCATGAACACTCCTAACTCCATCACAAAATTACTGCCTGAAACTGGGAAGGACACTTCCCACTATTGGACTCAGTTTCTCCATCTGTAAAATGAGCTGTCTTGGCTAAAGGATGCCTGAGATTCCTTCCAGCTGAGACATGTTATGATCCATGACCTTTATTTTGTACTCTCAGACAGCAGTGTAAGTGCTCCAGAAGAAATAAATGGAGCAAAAGAAAAAATAAAATATAATAAGAATGACACACCAGCCCATCCATTTCCTACAGCCCTTGGGCTCACTGCACTTGAGGGCCCTGGGAGTAAGGGCAAAAGAGTCTGCAGTCCTACCTTATGCATCTCCACACCACTGTTTTTAATTGCTGGTATTATTATCTTTAATCCTTTACCAACATACTGAAGTAATGATACCATCTTGTATTTCATAATCAACAGATACCAGAAATGTGACAGTTACCAGGTAAAGGATGAAGGAAAGTTTTGGTTTTAAAAAAATCCTCAACTAAAAAAATTTGGAATCTCTGTTCTATAGTTCAAGGACTAATCCCAAAATTCCCTACAAATAAAGGTCTCAGATGAAAGCATTTCTCACACACACACACTCACACACAAACACACAAACATACACACACACAACTCTCTCTGGAATTCAGTACAAAAGGCAATTAGCAAATAAATGTAGAGCAAAGAACCTCTACAATGGACTGCAGTGACAAGGCAGCTGAATCTTTGGAACATTTCTAATTGCTGAGGAGGGAAATCTATAACCATGATAAGCCAGTATCAGTGGATAAGCTCCTGAGACAATGAAGTATGACTTAGAAGCTGTTGTTGTAGAGTCTGTGTCTTTGCCTAAACACCACGTAATGCCCTTCCCTCCCTCACACACTCCTCAAATGTGTGTGAAGTATATATTTAAAACAAAAGGAAAGCTCTCCTACTTTTCTCAGCCCATAGTATAATACGTTCAGTCTACTCCAAAGCTCTTGTCTTGGCTTTTTCTCTGAGAGTGGTTGGGGAAAAGAATCATAGCTTCAGACTAGTTCTTGCTTTAAGAAAGTGTTGGGGCAGCAGCCCTCACTCTGGGCAACTACAACACGGGGTCAAAACATCGTTAGGCGTGACTTGTCAGTTGTGTAAAATTATCCCTCTCCTGCAAGCAGGAAAGATTCACCAAGCAGCATGCTCCTGGGGCCCAGCTCTGCTTCAGTGTTTTTTGCTTCCCTGCTCACCCCTACTGCAGGAGGGACAGGTAGGGATGGTCCTGCACAACCCCACCTCGCCACTCCGGGAGGTGCATTCATGAAGAACTCAGAGCTGCAGCCTGAAGACCCTCACAACTGTTGGTCATATGTCTTTGCCAATTCTTCCCTTCACCCTTCCCATGGAGACATGAAGATATCTTGTCGGTGAGTGATAACAACTAAAAGTATACTAATCTGAAATGCTGGGTGTTAGTTTCCCTGTTCTAGTCACATCAGTACTGGATCTACTCAAATAACCAAGGTGCATTTGAAGACTCCTACCTTTTCCCAGAGTTCATTGCGCTCAGCTCCCCAAAACTGAAGCTCAAGCCAGTATCTCCTTGGTTGTACTAAAAAGTTCACAATATAAAAAAGTTCCTTAAGTGGTATGCCAGAAAGCAATTAGAGCCAAAACCAATGCTTTTTCTGTCAGAATCAATCAATCAACCACTCAGAAGAGGAAGGGAAGAGAAAGAGAGAGAGGGAGGAAGAGGAAGAGAGAAGCTGGTGAGTGTAAGGAAAAGTTGTACCATCCAGGGAAGTTCATGTTTGGAGGCACAGAGGCATTGTAGACTGAGGACAACAGACTAGCACACTTACTGAATTGTGAGAGTTCTTTATGTATTCTAGATATAAGTCCTTTATTGGATACATACTTTGCAAATATTTTTTCCCTGTGGTTTGTCTTTTCATTTTCTTAATAGTGTCTTTTTTTTTTTTTTTTTTTTTTTGCGGTACGCGGGCCTCTCACTGTTGTGGCCTCTCCCGTTGCGGAGCACCGGCTCCGGACGTGCAGGCTCAGCGGCCATGGCTCACGGGCCCAGCCGCTCCGCAGCATGTGGGATCTTCCCGGACCGGGGCACGAACCTGTGTCCCCTGCATCGGCAGGCAGACTCTCAACCACTGCGCCACCAGGGAAGGCCAATAGTGTCTTTTGAAGAAGAGAAGATTTTAAGTTTGTGGAGTCTGATTTAGGATTTTTTTTCTTTTACAGTACATGCTTTTTGTGTCCTATCTAAGAATACTTTGTTTAACCCACAATCACAAACATGTTCTCCTATGTTTTCTTCTTGCATCTGTATAGTTTCGGTTTCACATTTAGGTCTGAGAACCATCTTAAACTAATTTTTGTATGTGGTGTTAGATATCAGTCTAAGTTCATTCTTTTGCATATTGATATCCAATTGCCTCAGCACCACTTGTTGAAAAAACTATTCTTTCTCCATTGAATTACCTTGGCACCTCTGTAGAAAATCAACTGACCATATAATTATGGGCTATTTCTTGACTGGCTCTTCTGTTCCAGTAATTTATATGCCTATTCTTTCACCAATGCCAGTCACTTCTCCAAAGAAAAAGTATGGATGGAAAATAGGCACATGGAAATATTCTCAACATCATTACTCACTAGGGAAACACAAATTAAATCCACAATGTGATACTACTACACACCTATAAGAATGACTAACATAAAAAATGTTGGAGAAAAAAGTGCTGGTGAGAACGTGCAGCAGCTGGAAATCTCATACATTGCTGATGGGAATGCCAAAGGGGACTACCACTTTCAAAAAGAGTTTGGAAGTTTCTTTTAGAGTTTAACATACACTTACCATATGACCCAGCAAACCTACTTCTAGGTCATCAAGAGAAATGGATGCATAAGTCCACACAAAAACCTGTCGGTGAATTTCTAGATCAACTTTGATCATAACCGCCAGATACTGGAAACAACCCAAATGTTCATTAAATGGTAACTGAATAAACAAATTCAAGCACATCCACACAATGGAAAACTACTGAGCAATAACAAGGAACAAAATGATACATTCAATACCATGGATGAGTCTGGAAAACAGATTATGGTCAGTGAAGAAGCCACTCAAAAGACATTTAGGAAAAGGCAAAACTGTGGTAACAGGAATCAGTAGTTGCCAGAGGCTGGAGTGAGGGGAGAGGATTGGCTGTAAAGGGACACAGGGAATTTGGGGGCAGTGGAAATACTCTCCATCTTAACTGTGGTAATTACACAACTGTATACATTTGTCCAAAAAATCACAGAACAGTACCCCTAAAAAGGGGAGATTTTACTATACGTAAATTATACCTCAACAAACCTGACTCTAAAAAAACTCACTAGCTGGCAGACACTCACAAGATTGGCAATTTGGTAGTATGAGAGAAGGAAAAGCTCTTCAGCCTCAGAGCCAGCCATTGGATTAATGTGGTTTTATGTTAATTAAATTTATTAATATAACTCTGTGATAAGAGTATCTGTCTTCTAGTTTCGATATTCCCAAGAGCGATGAGAGCAAGGGAAATACGCCAACCTAGCAATATTCTATGAAACTAATTACCTCAGGAATTTGAGTAAGAATGAACCAACACAGGTGTTACACTCAATAACAAATTAAAAATACCAGCCTACAGAGAGATTTTACAATATAACCACAAGAGTTTGTAGCTTTGCTTGAACCTCATAGATAAATTAGGGTTTGGGGTTATTTTGAGGCTTTGCCATCTCTATTCATTACCCAATATGGAAATTGGAGCTCTTATTATTGGCTGCATTTCCCTTTTACTGAGCCTTCCTGTGTGTCTTTTGATCCTCTGGCCAACAGCTGCTGCTGCCCATGGTGTCTGAGTGGTGACTTGTGTATCTCCTCAGCGGAACTGACAACGTCCAAGAGATGCAGTCAGTCTAATCCAATGGAGCCCATCAAAACAGTCACTAGAGCAGCACAGACCTGAAGATCCTAGTTTGACATGGCAGGTGCCAGAATCACAAGCTCTGAATCTTTTAATTATGTCCCAGTCACAGAGACAATGACATCTACCAAATCTAGACAACGTCAGAGCAGGTAGGCCGTGCTGGCCTTATTTTCAAATCTCCCTCACTCGCAGGCTCCAGCCTTCCTAACATTATCTCCTGATTGCCCCCTCCCCCATTCCATCTCACTCACCCCACCCTGTGGCCATTCTTCCTTCTCCACTAGAGATCACCTAGTAGCCTGTCTCTAGCTAGGCACATCAGACTACTGCACTGGCCATAGACCCACTGGGCATTTCCTCATTTTTGCTCCTTTATCCACATTTCTTCAGCTCAAATGCCTTTCCCATGAAAAATCACCACCTATGGAAGTCTTTCTTCAAAGCCCAGCACAAAGACCCTCTCCTCTATGAAGCCCTCCCGGCTCCCCCAACCAAAACTATTCTCTGCGTCTTCTATCTCCTCATGGCATTCCTCCTCCCTTGATGCCCCTTCTCACCCTCAATGCCTGTCATGTGCCCTCCACAGAATAAGGGAGCAGTCAACCTTTGCTGAATTGTACTGGTCTTACCCCATCACATGGCATCCCTTGCTTAAACATTCCCTCAAATATTTCCAGATAGAATAATGCCTTAAATCTGGCTCATTATAAGACTATGGAAAGTCTCTGTGAGAAAATTTTCACTCTCATATTGAGATGATAAACATAGACTCCCAAATAAAGGGCAAAAAAATTCACTCAATCCAAATATTTTCTTATTGAGCAATAAAATAATTGCCTTGCTGAATTCAACTGCTTAAAAAAAAGAAAACTATATTCAGTACATGTTGATCTATGTATGTAGACATAGACTAACGTTGCCATTCGGCATTCCAGAACATGTTTTCCCATCTTTAATCCATCACGTCAATTTTGAGATTATTTCTTACACAGGATTTCTACGTTTCCTGGAAAACCAACAGGATATGAAAATGTTGAGACTTTTTTATCAGAGAAAATGTAGTGCCTTTATTTTGTCTATAATCTTGTCTTCCTCCAAACTTCCACCTGCTGGTTAGAGAAAAATAAATTAACTAAATGTCTAACCTGGTTTAAATTTAGTTTGATCCAATAATTTAAACAGCCGCTTTAGGGAATACCCAGTCTCTCCTGAATAAAATTGCTCCATCTTTCAAACAGCCTTCCCCTCCCGCTGCTTCTCTCCATTGGTGGCAACAAGTGTGGTGGGAGAGTAAGGCAGCTTAAGTGTCCTACAGCTGGCGCATCAGCCCTATTGGCTAAAGACTCAGCACCCTCATTAATGGGAAACAAGAGACCCCGAAGTATGCCAACTAGATCTGTCCCTGCTCTTAATTATAGCTATCCCATGTTGGTGCTGGCTCCTCCCAGGGTCTCAAAACAAAACCCCAGTATTCTTATCGGGTGTCCTATATGCCTTCCTATTCCCAAGCCAAAGAGGGAGAGAGAGAAGTACCTGACTGACCACCTCACTTCTTTCTCTCTTCTGTCCTACTTCTTCCTACTCTCTCTAGGAACAGAAAGCCTAAGTGAATTGCTATACCAGCTCCCAACTTTAACCCCTTCCCCAGACTACCATGCCTTTATTAACTTTGATTCCTCATCCTATTAATATATAAGCCATGTAATGATACTGTGAAAATCTGGGACTTCATGACCGCTGTAAGCCTGTTGCCCACAATTCAGATCTCTGATTAGAAGCAGCTCTTCCTTGAAAAAACTTATGCCAGCCTTGTTTTAGTTTGCTGTTGGTTCAGGCTGATGATGGGCAAACACCTCAGCCACGTCTACTGAATATGAATGAATCGTGCCACAACAGAATTGCAATGTCTATTGATAAGCTGTCAATTTTCCTAAGACAAGCATCAGAGTTCTATGGACAGCTTGTTAAAAGACATTTGAGTCAAAATGCACATCTGACCTTTCCACATCTGTCTATCCCAAGTTGTAGCAGAACTCTCCCCAGTTTGGGCTTTCTCACCACTGCCTGGCTTCATCTGAGCATGATCCTTTTTGACTTTCACCTCTACCCTCTGCACTATTGCACTATAGCTCTTATAGCACTATCTTTTTAAAACATTCCTCTCTTACAATTCTTTTTTCTCCCAAACTGACAAATCTCTTAGACGACTTTGAGGCGGCTCTAACATGAACACACATTCCAAACTCAGAAATTCATCTCAACCTTCCCTTCTCTTTGTGTCCCTTCTCAAATCAGCTGGAAGACCTCCCCCAGGACCATTTACTCTCCTGGAACCTGGAGGGCCCATTTAGATAGCACCTTGCACCTCCTTCTGACATTAACTCTTGTAACCCAGAAAGAGGACTCTGAGCCAGCCTCCACTTTCTTAGGTCTCAGCGTGAGCCCTTCCATCTACTGCAACCAATATTCAAGTTCTTGAAATGGGAATTCGTCACTTTTCTTTCAACTTTTAAAATTTGTACCTTACTCATTCATCTCTGACACACTCATGGGGACTATTCCCTAGCCTGATAGTCAGGAAATCTGGAAATTTCTTCTGCCTGAGTACAAACTAGCCACATGACTGTGAATGGGTCTTATGACCTTGCACGGGTCTTCTCACCCTCAGAAGCCTCAGTAGATTCATCTGTAAACTAAGAAGGGTTGGAGTGAGTGATTGCCAAGGCTCATTTTTACTCTGTGGTGCCATTAATTTCAATAAATTTCTACCTTCTTTAAGTATGATTCTTCTCATTCAATTGTGGCAAATAACAATGTGAACTTCCCTCTGCACACCTGCTGCACCTTTAAATTAGGACAAATAAAAGCAAAGCTTCCTACAATATAACTTTCCTTTTTTTCTTTCCAAATATTAATTGACTCTTTAATAGGTGTGTTTTACCCTGCTCTCCACTCCAACATTTTAAAGAATAACATTTTTCACCACATTAGCCAGAGCCTGCCAGCATTATTAAAAATGAAGCAATCAAAGTTAACAGAGGTAAATGAATACAAGAAACTATTTTTATTCAATGTTCAATTATATTAGGACAGTGTATAATCTGTATAGCCAAGAGCACACAATTTTTTCTTGCATTTCCTTTTTTCTTATCTCCACACCTGTTTACCAAATTCAACACTGACCATTCTAGCTCTCAGAACATGCTTCCAAATTCCTAATCTGCTCACTAGTTGCACTGTCTTCTGAAGCTTCCTTTGGTCTTTGTGCGATTTATGTTGTTATTTTTTTGTTGTCACTATTGTCGTCAATTTTTCTCTCTTTTTCTTTATGACATGTACACTGTGGTCATCTTATTCTGGTTGACTTCAGATCCCTTTGTGTCTGTGAATTTTTCAAAAATAAGATGTCCTTTGCATTACTTGTCATTATCTTAAAAGAACTACCTACATTTCAATACAATTAAATATTTTGTTCAAGATAGCCAAAGTATAGAATAATTCTAATTTTTTACACCGGTACTATAAGTTGAATCCTTGCTTATATGTCTTTTTAGGGAGAGAAGAAAGGTTGATATAGAAATGTTTTACAACATTCACATAAGGAGTTGGTCCACACTCTGGTTATACCAAACAACTGGTTAATTCAATGAAGTTGCCAAAAAAAAGCAATCAATTCAGTGAAAAGAAAATCAATCACAGAGGTTGTTTGGTTGTTTTGTACACGAAACAGTCAGTGGAGTGATTGAATTTTTCACTTTTCAATGAGTTGTTTTGGCCTTGTGTGGATGCAGCCATTAACTCATTAATCACCCAGAACTCCTGAGTGGCTGAGAGAGGAAATCATTACTTTCCAAGCATAGACTGCATATTAACAATATGCAAAAAGTCTGGCAGGGTGAATGTGCTCAATGACCCCATTTGAGAAAAATGAGTTTCACGAGTATTTTATAGCATATGGAGGTAAACTGTACCTGATTTATCATTTCACTTTCCAATTGCAAAACTCTGTGTCCTTTAGTGTAAGTTTACAGAGAATTTAATGCATTTGAAATATATTCATTTAATCCTTAAGTTAAAGTGAATTTTAATTCACAGAGACCTAAAAAATAATCCTTACAACATATTGGGTTTCCCCACAAAGATTTTATGCCACACCAAAATGGAGGAATTTTGCACACATCATGACTAGCTCCCATCCATGCAGTATACATATATATGCCATTTGGATAAATATGTATATTTTCCCATATGGTGTTGAGTGTTAGCTTCTAATTTACCTCTTAATTTTTAATTAATTTTAAATTACATTCTAAATGAAGCCGACAGAAGTCTAATTTGCATGCTTATTTGCATATCTGTAAACACACTGCTTGCATTGTTTATCTAGTCCCTGTTCCCGTGACATACAGCAGTTTTTCTCACCCCATGTGGTGAACTGGGGCCACAGAAACATCAAGGTGCCCTCTAAGACTTACAGAGAAGACTCTGATCCAGAATGGATGATACTGGCTCTCTTTTCTCCACAGTGGCCACAGAGGATTCTCAGAGGCCAAGGTCAATGATCATAGTTAAGCCCTCTGCTTTCTCAGAGGGCTAGCAGTACACGGGCTACATGTTGAGAAAATAAAGCTATATACTTTTTGCACACTTTGGATTTTTAAAACATATATTGCCCAGAACTTCTGAATTATTAACACCAAGTCAGAAAAAAAAAGTCACATTCTATCTATTTCTCTGGATTGATGGGTTCCTAACCCAATACAACTAGAAGAAGGCAGCACAGAGAGAAGGCAGTTTCCTCTGTGACAAAGGATGGATAATGATTTATTTTGTCTGAAAAGGCTGTCCTCTGGCAGCACTAAGGGCAGCTGTGGTCTGTTGTGATCACAAAACACCACGCATGCAACTCCAGTCAATCAATATACAAGCCACCTCAATGGACCTAGAGTCTGTCATACAAAGTGAAGTAAGTCAAAAAGAGAATAACAAATACCGTATGCTAACACATATATATGGAATCTAAGAAAAAAAAATGTCATGAAGAACCTAGGAGTAAGACGGGAATAAAGACACAGACCTACTAGAGAATGGACTTGAGGATATGGGGAGGGGGAAGGGTAAGCTGTGACAAAGCAAGAGAGAGACATGGACATATATACACTACCAAACGTAAGGTAGATAGCTAGTGGGAAGCAGCTGCATAGCACAGGGAGATCAGCTCGATGCTTTGTGATCACCTAGAGGGGTGCTATAGGGAGGGTGGGAGGGAGACACAAGAGGGAGGGGATATGGGGATATAATATAGCTGATTCACTTTGTTATACAGCAGAAACTAACACAACAATGTAAAGCAGTTATACTCCAATAAAGATGTTTTATACATATATATACACACATATACACAAGCCACCTCAAAGACCCTTCGCAGCCTGACAAACAGTTTGGGATTCAGAGAGATTTGTTGCCTTCCTACACACAAACTACACCACCAGACAGGACTGCAGAGGTACTTCTACCCCCAGGAAGTACTGTGATTTCCCTCTTTATTAGTGCCTTCAGTAAGCTAAGGTATCGCAGTTAAATCTTGTCCTGTGATTAGAAAAGTAAGCACCCAACTGCATGCTGAAAGAGTTTGGTGATCATGTTTAGGGTCAAACCTGACCAATTCCTAATCCTTGCCTTTTTACAGTCGAACTGTGTGACCTTGTGTAAGGTTCTGAACCTCGCTAAAGCTGTATTATCTCCATACAACAGATAAACATTTTAGAAATGATTATCTTTTAGGGTTGTTGTAAAGACTAAACAAGATGGAAATCTCCTGGAACATTTTTCCTTATTTTCCTTTCCTCTCCAATAGATACAGATACCAAGTCCCACCCCTGGCAAATGTTAAGTGTGGTACCTCATGGCACAAAAAGGGAACAGACTAGACCTATGGGAACTATGTGCAGTTCTCTTGATCTTTACTCCACTAAGACCACCTGCTTTCCTGTTTCCATAAACTTCCACAGCTGCCCTATCAAGAAACAGACTTTCCGTTTCAACTAAGTGTTTATCAAAATCAAGCCAGCCCTCAGTGGATCAAATGTAATATTAAATATGTCAAGACAATGGTCTTTACAGCTGGACTGTCATCATACAATCAATCAATCAATCAGCCATAAGAACAGCAACACTTCTCCTGCAAAGAACAGAAAAAATATTCTTCCTTCTGAAACAGCCAGGAGTCATACATCAAACATTGACTGGGGCTCAAGTTACTGTGCTTGGTCATTCTATACAGTGAACAGGGACTGCATAGGGGGGCCTGCTTGATGCCCCTTTAAGGGGGAATAACTCCACATTCACTGACTCTACCCCATGACAAAAGATTGGAATCAACCAGCAAGAGTGCATGCAATTAGATGTAAAAATGTACATATTTAAAAGAAATCACAGGAAAGATAAAAGAAAGGAGGTACATGAGATCAGATGGAAAACTAGCTCACTGAAACACACACCATAAGATCACACACAATTATCAAAATTGGAACCCCAGTCCAGTTCTAAGTTTCTAAATATCCAAAACAAAAAGATAACTTTATCTACTAAAGAGATATATTCTGCATAAAATAAAGCAATACCTGTTGCCCAGAAAAGTAATATTTCCAGGTACTAAAGTCTTAGAGACATATCTCCCATTAGTCCCCATGAAGGGCAATCTATGAGCTTGAAACTATTTACCTACAAATTTATCTGATAGCTCTATGACTTTTAAATAGATAAAAGACTCAAAATTAATCTCAGTCCTCTTTGCTTCTTTGGCATTGTTTGCCCTCTATAATGGCACTTTCATAGACTGCCTTGTTTCAGGAAAAGTATCACATCTTGGGTACCCTAGGGCTGCAATGTATAGCTGTCCAGGCTGTGCACCGCATTTACCTAGATTATGGCGAGTGACGCCCCCTGAGGCTGTACAATGCAGCCTGCGGCACCCAGCACAATGCCTTGTCCACTCAATCAATTATTTCTTTTTTTTTTTTTTTTTCCGGTAAGCGGGCCTCTCACTGTTGTGGCCTCTCCCGTTGCAAAGCACAGGCTCTGGACGCGCAGGCTCAGCGGCCATGGCTCACGGACCCAGCCGCTCTGCGGCATATGGGATCTTCCCAGACCAGGGCACAAACCCGTGTCCCCTGCATCGGCAGGCGGACTCTCAACCACTGTGCCACCAGGGAAGCCCCTCTTTTTTTTTTTTTAATAAATTTATTTATTTGTTTTTATTTTTGGCTGTGTTGGGTCTTCATTGTTGTGAGCGGGCTTTCTCTGGTTGCGGCGAGCAGGGGCTACTCTTGGTTGTGGTGCGTCGGCTTCTCATTGTCATGGCTTCTCTTGTTGCCAAGCACGGGCTCTAGGCACACGGGCTTCAGTAGTTGTGGCACCTGGGTTCTAGAGCGCAGGCTCAGTAGTTGCGGCACACGGGCTTAGTTGCTCCGCAGCATGTAGGATCTTCTTGGGCCAGGGATCAAACCCGTGTCCCCTGCATTGGCAGGCAGATTCTTAAACACTGTACCACCAGGGAAGCCCAATCAATGCTTTCTTTATTACCTGAACATACCTGATACAAAGAAGCAGTAAATATATTGGTTAAGCACACGGTCACTGCTCAGATGTGAATTCTGACTTCCACTTGCTAACTGTGTGACCTTGCGTGAGTTACCTAACCTCCTGGCACCTCTGTTCCTCTTCTATAAAATGGAGATAGTGAAAGTAAATATCTAATAAGATTAAATACATTTACACATATAAAGAAATTAGAACAGTCTCAGTACAAATATTCGGTACTGGTATTTTATTTTAATGCTCTTAATAGGATATTCAAATTATTACACTCTTCCTAAAAAGTGCCTTTAAATAGGAACAGTGAAATGACACAGTGCCTTTGGCAGTCTAAGGGAATACAATAAGGGCAGGGGAGGAGATTGACCACGTTGATCACCTACTCTATGCCAGGCACTGAGCAGGTATTTCACACGTGTGGTCTCATTCAGTCCTCATGATTGTCCTGTAAGACAGAAGTATTCTTTCTTTTTTTTTAACATTTTTATTGGAGTATAATTGCTTTACAATGGTGTTAGTTTCTGCTTTATAACAAAGTGAATCAGTTATACATATACATATATCCCCATATCCCCTCCCTCTTGCGTCTCCCTCCCTCCCACCCTCCCTATCCCACCCCTCTAGGTGGTCACAAAGCACAGAGCTGATCTCCCTGTGCTATGCGACTGCTTCCCACTAGCTATCTATTTTACATTTGGTAGTGTATATATGCCCATGCCACTGTCTCACTTTGTCCCAGCTTACCCATCCCCCTCCCCGTGTCCTCAAATCCATTCTCTAGTAGGTCTGAGTCTTTATTCCCATCTTGCCCCTTCATGACCTTTTTTTTTTTTTTTAGATTCCATATATATGTGTTAGCATACGGTATTTGTTTTTCTCTTTCTGACGTACTTCACCCTGTATGACAGACTTTAGGTCCATCCACCTCACTACAAATAACTCAACTTCGTTTCTTTTTACGGCTGAGTAATATTCCATTGTATATATGTGCCACATCTTCTTTATCCATTCATCTGTCGATGGGCACTTAGGTTGTTTCCATGTCCTGGCTATTTTAAACAGAGCTGCAGGGAACATTGTGGTACATGACTCTTTCTGAATTATGGTTTTCTCAGGTTATATGCCCAGTAATGGGATTGCTGGGTCATAGGGTAGCTCTATTTTTAGTTTTTTAAGGGACCTCCATATTGTTCTCCATAGTGGCTGTATCAATTTACATTCCCACCAACTGTTAGACAGGAGTATTCTTCATGTCTTAAAACAAGCTGTGTCACATCATCAGTAATCATCTGGCTGCCATCAGTTAATACAGGATACAGTCCCCGTAAAATTCCTCCACGTATCTCTGTCTCCAAGGGTGTCATACATGGTTCATGCACAAAACTAGTTGGTCAGATACCTCTTGGCATCTGCCAGATATCACTCATCCTTCTGCCTGGCATGGATCACTGAGGAATGGCTGCTGGTTCTGCCCAGCACTGCCACCTTTGCTGAGCAAAGGCCTTTCTGCTGTGTGCCAATATACACATCAGGCACCACCACCACTGGCAGGCTCCCTTGGCATCTCCCCCTGGGCACCAGTTGCCCACCAACTAGCAGTGCTGCTCCCCCTGCGTTGTTGCATTGCTGAAGTTCTAGTAGGAGAACGTAGGAGGAATGTCTCTCTCCATTTGGGGTCATTACCCTCCTTCAGAAGAACAGCCAAACAGGAATGCTTGTGCCTTAATGTCTCCCATTTCTTAAGAAAACACATTTTTAGATTCTTTACATTCAGCCTTCTCTGTTTCCATAACTCAGATAAACGGGAGCTAGGTCAGGGATGGATGTGCCTGAAGTTGTGGGCTATACAAAGAACTGTCCCTCCCACTGGTCTAGAGTACAAGGTACTTTACAGTTTGAAAAATCTTTGAGGGCATCATGGATGCTTTATTAATTAAAAAAAATTATCTCCCTAATATATCTGTGTCTTAGGGTAGAAAATATGCAACTACATGCTACATTTACCTGTGTGTCACTCTACCCCCATGTTGTAAAGAATAATACCATCTTCAGGATCAGGAGAAATGTAAAGATTGCATGATAAAGACAAAGTCTGGAATAATAGATTAAGTATCAACTCTGAAACCAAATATATGTGGGTTTTATTTCAGCTCTGTGTGCTTTTGGGTCTATCACTTCACCTCACCTTCATCACCTATAAAACTGAAATAACACTATCAACCTTGCAAAGTCCAAGATATAGAATTATTGTGCCTGAAATGCCTGGCATATAATAGGTGCTCAATAAATGGTCATTTTTTTCCATTGTGACCCCTTTGTAATTTTCTCTGGCTGTGGACATTACTTTGGCTGTGTTAACTCATGGAGATACAATGGAGAAGAAGATCAATAAGATTCCTGTTCACAGAGCCTCCATTCTATGTGGGAAGATGTAAAATAAACAATTAAACTAATGGGTGATATTATTACAAATTGTTATTAGTGCTCTGAAGACAATGAATAAAGATGTTAGGAAGAGAGAACAGGAAGTCTATGAAGAGTTTTAACCACAGGCGTGAGATTACCTAATTGATATTTCTAACAGATCATTGTGACAGTTTGGGGCGCAGTGGATTGGAAGACTGCACCTGTGAAAATGGGCAAATACAAGTCACTCTGCTCTGCTACAAGACGGCAACACATGACAGTCTTGATTGACTTCAAAATAGTTTTCAAAATGATAAGTTAACTATTTTTGTAAGGGCTGTGCCCTTCAGATTCTTTAGGGGTAAAAGAAGTTTTTTCTTATGGGAAATGGCAAGTTAATGAAACAGTTTCCGTCTCCAGCCTGAGTCATAGAGTGATATGTCACAAGACGCCAAAGTCACAGATGAAGGAAGGCTGTACCAAATCTGGAACAGAGGTTTAGAAAGCTGCCAGCAGGCTCAGGGCACAGATTTCAGGGGGCACAGGAGGGGAAGACAGCCAGCCACACCAGCTAGGCCTTCCTCTCGGGAAGAAGCCAAGGCCAGCTCTTACCAGGAAGCTGAGCTTGACCATTTGATTTCCATTAGCACCATGTTAGTCTCTCCAACTCAGGAGCAATTTGACACAATCGGAGAAGTCTCTTGCTGTCTAAGAGTTGGGCTTTTGTGGGAGAGATGCGGCAGAGAGAAAAAGGATGTTACACCTGTGGATATGCATACACACACACACACGTATGATATATATGTGATATATATATAGGATCAACTTAGTTTAGTTCATTAGTTTTATTGCTCCCCAGTTTTAATGAGATATAACTGTCATTAACATTGTGTAAGTTTCAAGTGTACAACATAATGATTCAATATGCACGTGTATTGTGAAATGATCACCACAATAAGCTTAGTTAACATCCATCACCTCACAAAGCTACAAATTTCTTTTTCTTGTGATGAGAATTTCTAAGATCTACTCTCAGCAATTTTCAAATAAGTTCATTAGTTCTATAAACAATTTTTCTATAATACAAACTTCTTACAAAAATAATATCATGGCCCATTAGGAAAAGTTAACAGAGTCTGCACAGAGAGCCCCGTTTCTCAGTTTCTGGGATTATCAGCTTTGAATACAAATTAAATGTGTTTCTTTATGAGGAAAGCATCTCCGCACAATAATCCACTAGGAGACTGTATTTCAGTAAATTGGAAGGGCCCTGAGGGTTGAAACCTCAGAAGAATTAAGCTTTCATGAGGGACAAGTAAGGAGCAGGGCAGGGTGGGTATGAATGAGGTATGAGCATCATTGAGGTCCAGGCAGCACAGACCTAGGGGTGCCTAAGGTCATGGAGAAGAGGCTGTGACCGTTGAGGGAAGGGGCAGGGGCACAAAATTCACCTCCATAACATTGTGTTCAGATAGAGTCTCACCAATACTCTACCTCCAGTAAATAAACAGCCTCTTGTTTTCTGTGGGTCTGTTTGTTAATTGTCTGTTTTCCATAGTCGATCTAGAGAGGCAGGAGACAGACTCTATCTCACTTTTCTCACTCTGCCACCATCCTCAGATGTAATAAGGAGCCATAGACAAAATGTGTTCTTGAAAGGTCAAATTTAGACTGGAATAAAATACTGGGAACAAAAAGCTAAAGTGGCTTTTGCTTTTATGTAGTTCCTATGAAATCAAAAGCAAGAACTAGCGACATGTACTTGACAGAACATGGAGTCCTCTGCTCTGTGTTCTCTGCAGGGAGAGATGAGGTGATTCTTTGGATGCTAATCAAAATTGCCTGCCTCTCTTTGGGTAGCTGAATGTTGGAATGGCAGGAGTGCTGCACCATTGTGGGAAGATACGTGGCATCAGCATTCATTTTCAGAGGCTTTTTTTTTCTTTACACACACACACACACACACACTTGCTTTTTTTCAAGGAAGATTTGAGAACAAAACCCAAAGTTGAGTTGACAACTATAAAAGTACCGTCAATAAATGATATTCTTTAGAATGTTTCCCAACAAATTTATAAGTGAAAAAGACTAAAATACATCTTTAAATGCTTAATTTTTCAGAAAGAAGTATAATAATAATATCTGATAGTTACTGAACGTGTACTATGTGCCAGATAAGTGCTGATCCAGGTATTTTACATGTATTAATATATACCATCCTCACAACCACCCTATGAGATATGCCTGTTATCATCCCATTTTACAGATGAAGAAATTGAAACAGAGATTCAATAACCTGCCCAAAGTCACACAGCCGGTAGGTGGCAGAGCAGGAATATAACCATTATCTTGAGCTCTTAAGCACTATGTTAGGCTGCTTCTCTGATATATACAATGTAGCACAGTGAGATTGGATGTACTTAAGCCATTAAGCAGGGTCAGAGAACATAAGAATTTGAAAAGCATGTTTCTAGAGCATAAGACTCTGATTTTAAATTACTTCCTTAAGTAGAAAAATATAACGCTCTGAGCTTCCTATGATGCAGAACGTTTACAAAAACTTCTTGAAAATCGCTTTTTATAAAGTTCCCTTTCCAGGATGCTCAATATCACTAATCATTAGAGAAATACAAATCAAAACTACAATCAGGTATCACCTCACACCAGTCAGAATGGCCATCATCAAAAAATCTACAAACAGTAAATGCTGGAGAGGGTGTGGAGAAAAGGGAACCCTCTTACACTGTTGGTGGGAATGTGAATTGATACAGCCACTATGGAGAACAGTATGGAAGTTCCTTAAAAAACTAAAAATAGAACTACCATATGACCCAGCAATCCCACTACTGGGCATATACCCAGAGAAAACCATAATTCAAAAAGAGACACGTACCACAATGTTCATTGCAGCACTATTTACAATAGCCAGGACATGGAAGCAACCTAAGTGTCTATCGACAGATGAATGGATAAAGATGTGGCACATATATACAATGGAATATTACTCAGCCATTAAAAGAAACGAAATTGAGTTATTTGTAGTGAGGTGGATGGACCTAGAGTCTGTCATACAGGGTGAAGTAAGTCAGAAAGAGAAAAACAAATACTGTATGCTAACACATATATATGGAATCTAAAAAAAAAAAAAAAAAAAAAGGTCATGAAGAACCTAGGGGCAAGACAGGAATAAAGACACAGACGTAGAGAATGGACTTGAGGACACAGGGAGGGGGAAGGGTAAGCTGGGACGAAGTGAGAGAGTAGCATGGACATATATATACTTCCAAGTGTAAAATAGATAGCTAGTGGGAAGCAGCCTCATAGCACAGGGAGATCAGCTCGGTGCTTTGTGACCACCTAGAGGGGTGGGATAGGGAGGGTGGGAGGGAGACGCAAGAGGGAGGGGATATGGGGATATATATATACACACACATATAGCTGGTTCACTTTGTTATACAGCAGAAACTAATACAACATTGTAAAGCAATTATACTCTAATAAAGATGTTAAAAAATAAAATAAAGTTCCCTTTCCAGAATCAGAATTTGGAGCCAAGGGGAAAGATCCCTTGATAATCATGATCATTATATCATCATCATCAACATCACCATTGTTGCCATTGTCAAAATCATCATCATCATCACTAGCACTTATTGAGTGTTTACTGTGTGTCAAGCACTGTGTTCAGTGACTTGAGCTTATGTGGATATAGATTCTTATAGATTAGTAAACTGAGGCCCAGTGAACTTGGGAGCCTTGCCTAAGACTCCACTAATAGTCAGTGGTACAGCTGATTCTTAATCATCTGATTAGTCAGCTGATTCTTAATCATGTGATTAATCAGCTGACTCTTCATCACAGCCCAGTGCACTTCCCTCTATACCAAGTCACATCCCCCACTAGATAGAACAGTCATCAATAACCAACATTGGGAGAATAGTGGCATGTTTTTTCATCTCTAACCATCCTATTAACACTAATTTTCTCCAAAAATGCTTTGTTATTCCTTTGAAAAACCATTATCTTCTTTCTTTTCCAGGCTGACACTGTCATTTCAGCTTGGTTACTTTTGATGCAATTTAATCTGATTTTGCTTGAAACCAGCTATTCTTCTTATATCTGTTTGATCATTCAGCAACTAATAGGCATTTTCCACAACTGCTGATATGAGAAAGACAAGAAAAAGTACAGCTCACCTTATATACCCTGATTCATCCGAGCTGCACATGAGTCACGTATCTTGAATTTGGAAAATGTGTATGTCTCCAGACTTTTTCCCTCTCTTTATGGGAGAGAGGCTGGAGACTCAGGCACCACAGGATAAGCCTGTACACAAAGCTGCTCGTGGTAGTGCCCAGATGGAACTGGTTGCACAGCACATGCCCTCCACACAACTTCCAAGGAAAAAAACGGACTCTAACTCTCAGTAAGCCAACTGTTCTATTAAGATACATGAAACACCTTAAATTGTGAAATTCAAGTCATGGTTTTCTTTGAATAGAAGTCAAAATCTTTTTATCCAGAGAGAAAATGAAAACCTTTCAAGATATATCTAGGTAATCTGTGTCCTTCCCACCACTGAACCCCGACATGTTAATCAGACTTGCGGTTCCAGCATCAGGACTATTTGGTCTGTGGTGAGGTCACCTTGGACAGACTCCCTTGAAGAGATAAGCTATCTGGAATGAGAAGAGAACTTGCTGGAAATGGCCAAATAAATAAAAGTAGATTGTAGCCTATCTGCCAGGAACCATACTTTTCCCCCAGTCATTTGCAGAAAGAGGTGGAGAAGTAGGTTGTGATGCCATTACAGGTCATTTTCTCTCCTGAGCTGCGCCACCCCATGCTCCTTTTTCATTGCAATTGCTGCATTTCTAGAGGATCATATTGTCATTTTTCTCCTCCCTGTCTAAAACCAATCACACTTCTGGGCCATTATTCTCACCGTTGATGGTGTTAATCTCCATAGGAACCAATGTGACTCAGAGGGTCAATGTGTGCTTGGCAAGTCTTGTTACAACCATTGCCAGCATGTTACCAGCAATGGCAGCATAATCCACGGTGATCACATTTTTGTTTTGTGAATTTGCAGGAGAGTCATGCAGCTTAAAAGTAACAAGCTCAAAGGAAAACTTAGCTTAGCACTTTGGAGTAAAACTTGTCACAGTGACCTTCTACACAAGCTGCATTCCAGCATCCCTCATTTCAGAAGTCATGGAGTCCACTACTTGCTAAGGAATGAGGCTTTCTTGGATTTTTCTGTATATCCATTAACCTGGTTTGGGGTCATACATTCTACCCATAGATATTAAGAGTTATTTAATGGCGATAGCAATGGTGATGGAAATAATGGCTCTCCTTTTCATCAAAACAATCTCATTTTTCTACTGTTGTTGTTGCTATTGTTGTTTTCATTTGATAACACAAAATCTGCCCTGTGGTTTCCTACAAGATGATTCCAATGAAAGAAAGCTGTTTGGACAGTTGAGAGGGGTCTCACAAAGTCTGAGGAGCTAAAGGCAAGTTAGAGACCCCCCCAACCCCCAACCTGGTGCAGGCATCCAATAGATGTGTCCAGAATCTTTTTGATTAGTACAAAGCAGAGTCTTCCTCTCCTTCCGGGGGTGCACCATCTGCTGGTAGACTGCTTTAATTATTAGAAAGCCCTTACTTATATTGAGCAAAATTGGCCCTCTGTAACTTTTACCCACATGTTATTATTCTGCTTTCTGGAGAAACACTAAAACATACTCTTCCCTTTGTACTTCCATTTTTTCTCTACCAGGGTCCTTTAATATCCAGCCCTTCCTGCCTCTGCATTAGGACTCATCACGTGTTTTTCATGCATCTGTCTCCTCTACCAAGTGACTTTCTGGAGGACAAAAATCATGTTTCCTTCTTTATGAAGTTAGTACCTAACATTTGATGACACCCATTCAAATACTTCACACTGGCTTTTATTTCTCCCAAGGCTATGCTAGTCCAGGCTAAACATTTCTGATGCCTTCAACTATTCCTCAAGTCAGCAAGCAGATACTGGCTTCTCCTTGCTTCCTCCCTCCAACAGGAGCACTAATGGGGTGAAAGAAGGCAGACTGGATTATATAATGTCACTGTGACAAAAACTATACTTTCAAATATCATGCCGTGTGGTGAGGGTAATGAAGTAGCTCAAAACTTCTATAAAGGATGCTCTGGGTCCTTCAAACAGCCTTGAAATTCTACAATAAATGCAAATTTTATAACAGGAGGAGACTGTAGACATCACCTCATCCAATCAGTACCAAGGAAGATATGGGGACCCAAGAAGCAAACTGAATTGCCCAAGATCACAGAGCTTGTTACTGGCAGAGCTAAGACTGGAAACTGTCTTCTTTTTCTCTAAATTATGTTCTTTACAACACATCACAATAACTCAAAGCGAGTATTATGCCAAGTACTTTGTACGCTCCTGAATAGTTAACTGGTCATTTTAAACATGGAGAGTGCCTTCTTAAATCTTGGAGCCTAAATTTTAGTACTCTCTCTCCTCCTGATAGCATTTACATGGAGATTGCTACTTCCTGTAGCATTTAAATATTCCAGCAGGGTTTTAAGGCTTACAGCTACTGTCCCTGGCAATCTTAGTTTTGATCTCAGAAGACAGAGATCATGCCAATATAGAATCTCCAGAACGTGATGGAGTCTTTCTTCTTCATACTTATCATATGCCAGCACTTAGCACAGTGCCTGGTAAATGCTAGACATTTAAACAATATTTGCTGACTGATTAATAACTTTGTAATTATTCATTGATGAATTCATGATAAAAGTTCAAACCCAGGTTAAACTCCCCTACCATTTGACCTGTTCCCTATTTCTAGGCCACATGCCCAATAATCAATCGATTTATGTTCAGGGAACTTAAATATTAATGTTTATCCAAACAAAATATAACCTGAAACTTAAATATGCTAAAAAGTATACATACAAGACTATCCCAACTTGCAAATGTGTGGTGTTCTGAAAGATCATATGTAAAGTAGGGATCAGAACCTGAAACATATTCTCAAGAAGTAAAAGGAGAGAGAAAGCAGAAAAGAAAAAAATAAAATATTGTTTTCACTAAAAAGTGTCTGCAATAATATTATCTTTGTGTTTGTGAGGCATATTATAAAGAATATGATATAGAGTAAAAGAAGAACCTGTTTCCATTTCTGGCTCTATCAGTAATGGCATTGTGACCTTGAGTTAAACAGATTCCCAGGGCTGAGAAATAAGACACCACTTATGATATTGTTTAGTGAACATCATTCCCGCTTGAGAATGCAGGGCATCACCAGGAACCCCAATCCCATTTCCTAAAACAGCCACTTGCCAGGTGAGAAGGAAATTTGCTCCCTACTCATTGTGATTGAAAGAAAGTTTTCATTAACCCTGAAACCAGCACCTGCTAACATTCCTACCCAGTCACTTTACCAATGTACAACAGATACTTTCTCATTCAGTGCAATCAGGAAAATTAAGTATAAAAGTTGTTTCCAACAGAAAACCATACAAAAAACTACTTAAGTATTTTACTTAAACTTCAAACATGCAAGTATACATTAATGTGTCAAACTCTGGTATATAACCAAGCAGCCACTGCCTGAATTTCCTCATAGTTCTTTTTGTATAAATCATTCCCAAAATGCTTCCTTTACAATTGGTAGTGTTGGTGTCTTTAACACACAGAACATTAAGACTCTTGAAAAGCAATCTAACTACATAGCCTTCTTGATTATTACAATACTTTTTTTTGGCCACACCACACGGCTTGTGGGATCTTAGTTCCCTGACCAGGGATCAAACCCGGGTCTGAGCAGTGAAAGCACCGAGCCCTAAGCACTGGACAGCCAGGGAATTCCCTTGAATCATACTCCATTCTTTCCTAAACATATAATTATTTTTCAAAGACACAACTCTCATAATTTATCATAACATATATATTATAATAATATTGCATAATTAAAAGTACAGTGGACAGAAATGGATTTGGTAAGCATACACCTCAACTCTTGAGATCAAAAGGACCTGGGAAAACTATAGAGTAACCTACTAACCAAAATTATCCAACTAAGCATCCTGTACAAAGGGCATAGAGAGTTCTGGTTCATCTAGTAAATCAGTTTTCAAAAGTTCCTACTGTATTTATATCAGTGATACCTTCATAGGCTGTATAGGATAGCATTACTGATTGCTAATCCCTTCTTCCCAACTCTCCATTCACTGTACTTTGATAAGACTACCTGTGTTAGTTTCCTAGGGCTGCCATAACAAATTATCACAAACTAGGCTACTTGAGCCAACAGAAACTTATCCTCTCACAGTTCTGGAGGCCAGAAGTCCAAAATCAAGGTGTCGACAGGGTCATGCTCTCTCGGAAGGCTCTAGAAAAGGATCCCTCCTTGCCTCTTCTAATTTCTTGACTCCCAACAACCCTTGGAGTTCCTTAGCTTATGGCACCATAACTCCAAACTCTGCCTCTGTCTTCATATGGCTGTCTTCCCTCCATGTTTGTCTGTGTATCCTCACATGGCCTTTTTATTAGGACATCAGTCAGTGAATTCAGGCTTCATTTTAACTTAACCCAATTACATCTGCAAAGAAACTATTTTCAAGAAAGTTAATGTTCTTAGGTTCCTGGCAGACATGAATTTTTGGTGGACACTATTCAATCTGTTACACCATACTTTGACAAGTCCTCTCACCTCTAGGCCTCACACATGCCATTTTGTCCTCTAGAAATCCCCTTCCCCCATTCTTTTTCTTTTTAAAATTTTTTTATACAGCAGGTTCTTACTAGTTGTCCATTTTATACACATCAGTGTATACATGTCAATCCCAATCTCCCAGCTCATCCCACCAACAACAACAACCCCCGCCACTTGCCCCCCTTGATGTCCATACGTTTGTTCTCTACATTTGTGTCTCAATTTCTGCCCTGCAAACCACTTCATCTGTATCATTTTTCTAGGTTCCACATATGTGTGTTAATATACGATATTTGTTTTTCTCTTTCTGACTTACTTCACTCTATATGACACTCTCTAGATCCATCCACGTCACTACAAATGCCCCAATTTCATTCTTTTTTATAGCTGAGTAACACTCCATTGTATATATGTGCCACATCTTCTTTATCCATTCATCTGTCAATGGGCATTTAGGCTGCTTCCATGACCTGGCTATTGTAAACAGTGCTGCAACGAATATTGGGGTGCATGTGTCTTTTTGAATTATGGTTTTCTCTGGGTATATGCCCTGTACTGGGATTGCTGGGTCATATGGTAGTTCTATTTTTAGTTCTTTAAGGAACCTCCATACTGTTCTCCATAGTGGCTATATCAATTTACATTCCCACCAGCAGTGCAAGAGGGTTCCCTTTTCTCCATTCCCTCTCCAGCATTTGTTGTTTGTAGATTTTCTGATGATGCTCTTTCTGATTGGCGTGAGGTGATACCTCATTGTAGTTTTGATTTGCATTTCTCTAATAATTAGTGATGTTGAGCAGCTTTTCATGTGCTTCTTGGCCATCTGTATGCCTTCTTTGGAGAAATGTCTATTTAGGTCTTCTGCCCATTTTTGGATTGGGTTGTTTGCTTTTTTAATATTGAATTGCATGAGCTGTTTATATATTTTGGAGATTAATCCTTTGTCTGTTGATTCATTTGCAAATATTTTCTCCCATTCTGAGGGTTGTCTTTTTGTCTTGTTTACGGTTTCCTTTGCTCTGCAAAAGCCTTGAAGTTTCTTTAGGTCCCATTTGTTTATTTTTGTTTTTATTTCCATTACTCTAGGAGGTGTGTCAAAAAAGATCTTGCTGTGATTTATGTCAAAGAGTGTTTTTCCTATGTTTTCCTCTAAGAGTTTTATAGTGTCCAGTCTCACACGTAGGTCTCAAATCCATTCTGAGTTTATTTTTGTGTATGGTGTTAGGGAATGTTCTAATTTCATTCTTTTACATGTAGCTGTCCACTTGTCCCAGCACCACTTATTGAAGAGGCTGTCTTTTCTCCATTGTATATCCTTGCCTCCTTTGTCATAGATTAGTTGACCAAAGGTGCGTGGGTTTATCTCTGGGCTTTCTATCCTGTCCCATTGATCTATATTTCTATTTTTGTGCCAGTACCATATTGTCTTGATTACTGTAGCTTTGTAGTATAGTCTGAAGTCAGGGACTCTGATTCCTCCAGCTCCATTTTTTTTCCCTCGAGACTGCTTTGGCTATTCGGGGTCTTTTGTGTCTCCATACAAATTTTAAGATTGCTTTGTTCTAGTTCTGTAAAAAATGCCACTGGTAATTTGATAGGGATTGCATTAAATCGGTAGATTGCTTTGGGTAGTATAGTCATTTACACAATATTGATTCTTCCAATCCAGAACATGGTATATCTCTCCATCTGCTGGTATCAACTTTAATTTCTTCATCAGTGTCTTATGCTTTTCTGCATACAGGTCTTTTGTCTCCCTAGGTAGGTTTCTTCCTAGGTATTTTATTCTTTTTATTGCAATGGTAAATGGGCGTGTTTCCTTAATTTCTCCTTCAGCTTTTTCATCATTAGTGCATTGGAAGGCAAGAGATTTCTGTGCATTAATTTTGTATCCTGCTACTTTAACAATAGCTCTAGTAGTTTTCTGGTGGCATCTTTAGGATTCTCTATGTGTAGTATTGTGTCATCTGCAAACAATGACAGTTTTACTTCTTCTTTACAATTCGGATACCATTTATTTCCTTTTCTTCTCTGATTGCTGTGGCTAAGACTTCCAAAACTATGTTGAATAGTAGTGGTGAGAGTGGACATCCTTGTCTTTTTCCTGATCTTAGAGGAAATGCTTCCAGTTTTTCATCATTGAGAATGATGTTTGCTGTGGGTTTGTCGTATATGGCCTTTATTATGTTGAGGTAGGTTCCCTCTATGGCCACTTTCTGGAGAGTTTTTATCATAAATGGGTGTTGAATTTTGTTCAAAAGCTTTTTCTGCATCTATTGAGATGATCATATGGTTTTTATTCTTCAGTTTGTTAATACGGTGTATCACATTGATTGATTTGATTATACTGAAGAATCCTTGCATCCCTGGGATAAATCCCACTTGATCATGGTGTATGATCCTTTTAATGTGTTGTTGGATTCTGTTTGTTAGTATTCTGTTGAGGATTTTTGCATCATATTCATCAGTGATATTGGTCTGTAATTTTCTTTTTTTGTAGTATCTTTGTCAGGTTTTGGTATCAGGGTGATGGTGGCCTCATAGAATGAGTTTGGAAGTATTCCTCCCTCTGCAATTTTTTGGAAGAGTTTGAGAAGTATGGGTGTTAGCTCATCTCTAAATGTTTGATAGAATTCACCTGTGAAGCCTTCTGGTCCTGGACTTTTGTTTGTTGGAAGATTTTTAATCACAGTTTCAATTTCATTGCTTGTGATTGGTCTGTTCATATTTTCTATTTCTTCCTGGTTCAGTCTTGGAAGGTTATAACCTCTCCAAGAATTTGTCCATTTCTTCCAGGTTGTCCATTTTACTGGCATACAGTTGCTTATAGTAGTCTCTTAGGATGCTTTGTATTTCTGCAGTGTCTGTTCTAACTTCTCCTTTTTCGTTACTAATTTTATTGATTTGAGTCCCCTCCCTCTTTTTCTTGATGAGTCTGGCTAATGGTTTATCAATTTTGTTTATCTTCTCAAAGAACCAGCTTTTAGTTTTACTGTTCTTTGCTATTGTTTTCTTTGCTTCTATTTCATTTATTTCTACTCTGATCTTTATGATTTCTTTCCTTCTGCTAACTTTGGGTTTTGTTTGTTCTTCTTTCTCTAGTTCCTTTAGGTGTAATGTTAGATTGTTTATTTGAGATTTTTTTTGTTTCTTGAGGTAGGCTTGTATAGCTACAAACTTCCCTCTTAGAATTGCTTTTGCTGCATCCCTTAGGTTTTGGATTGTCATGTGTTCATCGTCAGTTGTCTCTAGGTATGTTTTGATTTCCTCTTTGATTTCTTCGGTGATCTCTTGGTTATTTAGTAACGTATTGTTTAGCCTTCATGTGTTGTGTTTTTTACGTTTTTTTCCCTATAATTGATTTCTAATAGCATAGCATTGTGGTCAGAAAAGATGCTTGATATGATTTCAGTTTTCTTAAATTTACTGAGGCTTGATTTGTGACCCAAGATGTGATCTATCCTGGAGAATCTTCTGTGCACACTTCAGAAGAAAGTGTAATCTGCTGTTTTTGGATGGAATGTCCTATAAATATAAATTAAATCTATCTGGTCTATTGTGTCATTTAAAGCCTGTTTTTCCTTAATAATTTTGTTTGGATGATCTGTCCATTGGTGTAAGTGAGGTGTTAAAGTCCCCCACTATTACTGTGTTACTGTCAATGTCCTCTTTTATAGCTGTTAGCAGATGCTTATGTATTGAGGTGCTCCTATGTTGGGTGCGTATATATTTATAATTGTTATATCTTCTTCTTGGATTGATCCCTCGATCGTTATGTAGTGTCCTTCCTTGTGTCTTATAACATTCTTTATTTTAAAGTATATTTCATCTGATACGAGTATTACTACTCCACCTTTCTTTTGATCTCCATTTGTATGGAATATCTTTTTCCATTCCCTCACTTTCAGTCTGTCTGTGTCCCTAGGTATGAAATGGGTCTCTTGTAGACAGCATATATATGGGTCTTGTTTTTGTATCCATTCAGCCAGTGTGTGTCTTCTGGCTGGAGCATTTAATCCATTCACGTTTAAGGTAATTATCAATATGTATGTTCCTATTACCATTTTCTTAATTGTTTTGGGTTGGTTTTTGTAGGTCCTTTTCTTCTCTTGTGTTTCCCACTTAGAGAAGTTCCTTTAGCATTTGTTGTAGAGCTGGTTTGGTGGTGCTGAATTCTCTTAGCTTTGGCTTGTCTGTAAAGCTTTTGATTTCTCCATCGAATCTGAATGAGATCCTTGCCGGGTAGAGTAATCTTGGTTGTAGGTTCTTCCCTTTCATCACTTTAAGTATATCATGCCACTCCTTTCTGGCTTGTAGAGTTTCTGCTGAGAAATCAGCTGTTAACCTTATGAGAGTTCCCTTGTATGTTATTTGTTGTTTTTCCCTTGCTGCTTTCAATAATTTTTCTTTGTCTTTAATTTTTGCCAATTTGATTACTATGTGTCTCGGCGTTGTTCTCCTTGGGTTTATCCTGTATGGGACTCTCTGCGTTTCCTGGACTTGGGTGACTATTTCCTTTCCCATGTTAGCAAAGTTTTCAACTATAATCTCTTCAAATATTTTCTCAGGTCCTTTCTCTTTCTCTTCTCCTTCTGGGACCCTTATAATGTGAATGTTGTTGCGTTTAATTTGCCCCAGAGGTCTCTTAGGCTTTCTTCATTTCTTTTCATTCTTTTTTCTTTATTCTCTTCCGCAGCAGTGAATTCCACCATTCTGTCTTCCAGGTCACTTATCCATTCTTCTGCCTCAGTTGTTCTGCTATTAATTCCTTCTAGTATCTTTTTCATTTCAATTATTGTATTGTTCATCTCTGTTTGTTCTTTAATTCTGCTAGATCTTTGTTAAACATTTCTTGCATCTTCTCGATCTTTGCCTCCATTCTATTTCTGAGGTCCTGTATCATATTCACTATCATTATTCTGAATTCTTTTTCTGGAAGGTTGTCTATCTCCACTTCATTTAGTTGTTTTTCTGGGGTTTTATCTTGTTCCTTCATCTGGTACATAACCCTCTGCCTTTTCATCTTGTCTGTCTTTCTGTGAATGTGGTTTCTGTTCCACAGGCTGCAGGATTGTAGTTCTTCTTGCTTCTGCTGTCTGCTCTCTGGTGGATCTTCCCCCTTTCTTTAACATGTTAAATTCTCACATCCTTCAGTACGCAGCTCAGATGTCACCTCCTCCTCACTACATTCCACAGCTGGGTTGGGCGCCCTTCCCAACCACTTTATCAGAGACCAGTCATTGATTCCTAATACCACTCAGTTCACTATACTGGCACCACCTGTTTCCCTTCTGTCTCCACTATCATAGCCACTTATTCTAAAACTACTGACTGTTCCTGCACTATGCTAGGGTCTGCGGAAAAAATAAGGGCTAAGAAGTCCCTACTTTTTGAATAGTAGAATGTTTCAAATCTTTAAAGGCAAGGAGCATACATTTGATTTTGAATATCCAGAACCCAGCACACTATCAGCTGCTCTCAATGATCCATCTGTTCAATGAACTAATGAGTAAAAACTTCAGAGGGCAAAGCAAATACTAATGCATAGGATGGGAGAGTTGGAGGATATAAATTTTTGCCTGGAATAAAAATTTTCAGGTAGCTCAAGATACAATAAGGAAATGTACTGCCTCCTTTTTTTCTTTAAGCATTAAAGCAAAAATCCATTCATAGGAGGTTGGTCTACATGGTTTCTAAGGTACCTTCCAACTCTTAAGATTTCTTTTATTCTCCAATAGATTAAATGATGGAAAGATGATTTATTTCTTAATTTTTTCTCTTTTCCTAATGGGATTCAAAAAACCTTAAATGCTTACGATGTACTAGACATGACATTAAGCACTTTAACTCTATTAAGCATTAATTAAATCTTCACAACAATTCATACAAAGCAAATAAAATAATAGAAAAGAACACTAGTTTATTCACCAAATATCTGCTTTTCTTTTTCCTGGACATATAGCTAGATTACATTTCCCAGTGTCCCTGTGGTTAGGAGTGACCATGTGACTGAGTTCTAGCCAGTGGACTATAAATGGAAATGATGTGTGACACTTCCAGGCCTGATCCATTAAGATCTCCCAGGTTTGTTCCTACATTCTCCTTTCCCCTTCTAGCATGCTAGAATGGAGGTACTTCTAACACATGCATTCTCAATGGGAGTAATATTGGTCCCAAAAAGTGGAAATATTTGCTTGAGGGAGCAAAAAAAATCTTAGATATTAAAATAGCTGGTGGCTCTTCAAAGCTCAACCTGCCTGATAAAATCTTATTTCTTAATTTTAATTTCTCTCATTAGAGAGAATTTAAATTTGATTAAGTTACTTAATTTTAATTAATTGGGTTTAATTAATTTAATTTTTCTCCTTAAGGGGGAAAAAATGAAAAAACATTTGAGAAACATTTGCTCTAAAGTAACCATGGAACCTGCATACTGGAGATGGTAAAACTTCTGTCAGCCTGGGTCTCTGAATAACTAAATGGAGGAGAGGCTCCTTGGTCATTACCAAGTACCATTAGTGAATAAAAATCAAATTTCTATTGTATTTGAACCATTATAAATTTGGGAGTCTGACACAGCAGTTAGTTCATCCTAAGTATTATAAATACTATCTTACCCATTTTACACATGAGCAAAACTGAGCTCAAAGAGCACAAACTTAAGGTCAGGACTACTGGTAAATGTTAGAACATAAATTTGAAACTTGTCTGATTCCAAAGTCTGAGCTATTGATCCTTTCACTCTGTTGCTTCCCCAGCTGTCAAAAGCTATATATTTCCACTGAATGAGGTGATTTCCAGTCTGACCTACTGGAGAATACTGAATGCAACTTCTAGTTTGAGGATTAAAGTTATACTGCTTTTAGTTATACTCAGTTTGGTTTTTATGCATCCAAAGTTGATAAACACTTTCAGAAATCATAAGTTTAATTCAGGGTGCCAAAGTTGTACTGCAGCAAGTTCCTTGAAATCAAATGTGCGTAGTCATGAGATATGAAAAGTAGCATGGAAATAAATTAATATCTCTTTTGACAGACACAAAAACAAGTTGCATCAGTTCTGGGCGAAACCCATAAAAAATTCAAGTACAGATGAGCAATTGTCAAAGGGCTGCAGAATGTGGTTTCACATGCACTAGAAAAAAATCAGAGTTTCCCAACTGAAAATGCAAAGTCAGTTTGAAGATTTCATGAGAAATCTTATCAGAAATTATTTCAGAGATTTTGCTTTTCTAAGCATCTTAAAATGTAAGATCATATTTCATACAATGATGGGCTTTGTCCTAAATTTGCGACTCTATGGTTTTCCCATAGAAACTGCGTATGATGTGTCCATGTGGAAACTATTTAATTTGCACTGTCTGCAAAAAAGTATTATCAATTCATATAGAGGGCTTAAGGAGACTTTCATTACCTGTGTAAGTTCACGCATCTTTAATGTAGTGTAAGTCTTAGAATTGCTAAATTTTCAAAAAGACAGTAATAAAAAAATGTTGGCTAACAAAGCCTACTGTGGTGATAAATGGGAAGACCATTGCTCAAATCTTTTAAATCCTCTATATGAGCTTTATTGTGTGCCCATTTCTGATGGTCTTTAGATACACAATTGAACAGTGCTCTTCAGTGAATTGTCCTCTTTTTTGCTTCATTTTATTCCACTGCTTCCTAAATAAGTTAAATTACTGCTCTGAGACTTATATGCATTACATTCCAACCTGAAATGCAGTAAATGTGAAAAAATAGAACTATTGAATAGTAGATGAAGATTATAGGTTCTTTTAGATGAAGGTTGGGAAAGGAATTGTCTTGTATTCTTACATATTTAAAAGGGTGCTACAGCTTTGGAACACATTTCCAGATGCAAAATTAACATCATAGAGAAACACCAGGTTCACACATTTTCTATTTAATGCCAACTCTTCTGTATGCTCTGAGTAGCCCTACCTTTTAGCATTTAAGAGATAAAGCTCTGTGTTAAATTTTCCAATTATTACCTGTCTGGTACAGTTGCAACAGGACCATATCAAGTATTTGAGTTTTACTAGGGAAACGTAATTACAGTTTGAAAAATAGTAGAAAATGCATTCCTATCACATCCTTAGTGGCAGTTGATATGCTAAAAAGAAAAACGCTTAGGGCCTAATTCATAAGAGCTTTATGCTTCATTTACATTTTTCTGTGCAGTTTACTTGGAAAAGAGCATAATGCATGTTTTTCAAGTAAAATATGCCATTTTGGGATTCATTCAACTTGCTTTTCATTGTCCTCATTGAGGGCCAACTGTTCTTTTCTACAATCCTAAAGGGCACCAGTAAATGGAGTGGGTGGAAAGCCCTCAATATTAACTAGAAGAAATGCCTAAAACTGTTGTACAGATTATTTAGAAATTTTACAGCAGTCTCCAGCAGTCAAATCTTGGAAAGCCTATTGTGCTCTTACTATGCAGACTGTTTTCCAAGCCCTTTGTATAGGATATTGAACAAATTACATGACAATACAGATATTTTTGAGGGCTGCTTAGAATTCACAAAAAGACTGACCATTTCCTAGCTAATGTAGGTTCTTTTACTTACTTCAGTGTTTCTCAAAACATGGCCTGTAGGTTAGCAAGTATGAGAATCAGCTGAGACTCTTGTTAAAAATATGATTTCTTAGCGATTCTAAATTTTTGAGGGTGGAGGCTTGGAATTTGAATTTTACAAGTTATTCAGGTGATTCTTACACAAATCTCATGATAAGCACCAGATTTAAAACCCCATCACTGTGTTTTGGACTAAGGCAATCACAACAGAGTTTTCTTTTAGGTAGGGCCACACACTCTCATTTAGTGATCAATGATTTGTTAAACCAAATGTATTAGCTGGTGTAAGATCAACAAACATGCAGAAGGCCGAAATCACATTTGCAAGAGACAACCATTTGGTACCAAGGACAAAGGCATAACCCATGAGGGTCTAATCTGTGATCCTCAGTCTTTCTTGCTTCTATGTTTTCTAGGCTCTCCAAAACTGCACAAAGAAAAGGCCAGGCAAAAGGCATTTATCACATTGTTGACTGATGCACTAGAAAATGAATATTGCAGACAATCAACCAGTTATTTATTCTACACACTATCAAAACTGCCAGGCCAATTTTCTTTCCCCACTGAATTCACTGAACTTACTGG
Source organism: Grampus griseus (assembly GCF_964374135.1). NCBI lineage: Eukaryota > Metazoa > Chordata > Mammalia > Artiodactyla > Delphinidae > Grampus > Grampus griseus. Next base: position 67,737,163 of record NC_138997.1, read on the forward strand.
GTGGTTTTGGCATCATATTGAAACCACCATAGCCTGACAGCAGAGAAACTTTGGGACCCAACACAGTTGTTCTAAAAAGGAGTTGTCTCTGCCATTTTAGAGTAACAATTTTAACATATTTAGTGGAAAAAAGCCACAGACCTTGATACATTTAGCTAAGTCTACTCCAAGTTAAAGCTGCGCACTTGACACTTCCTCATTGATTGATAAAAGAAAAACCTTACGTAGTAGGAATTCCTAAGTGTCACCCACATCTGATTTTCCTCTCCTTCCTGGCACATAGGAAGATGCTACTTCCATGCCCAAGTAAGCAGAAATGATATGTGTCACTTCCTGGACAAAACATTTAATTGTATGAACTTCCCAGCACAGTCCCTCCCTGCTGCAATAACCAAGCAGGTACATGTTCCCAAGGGTACAGTCACAGGATAGTGAGCATTCATCATCCTGGACCACTGAGTTACCCCAGAGAGTCACCTGGATTTGCAGTCATCTTTGTAAGCAAGAAGCAAACCTTTCTTCTGGTAAGCCACTGGGATATGGGGGTTGTTTGTTACCACAGCATAACTTATCCTACCCTGGTTAACATAACACAGTGTGGTATATTAAGGCTAATATAGCTACATATTAGCCTTAGCAAAAAGAACACTCTAGACTGATACTTGGCAGAAAAGTCATGATGACCAAATAGCTCCTTCTCAAAGAACATTTCATCTTCATGTTCATTGGAGTAGTATCAGTCTCTGGGTGGCAATGAAATACTTTGAAACATTTTCTGGCTCTGAGAAGGCTTTTGGGATTCAACTCAGAAGAGATTATTTTGAGGATCAAATGAGATAATGTATGCCAAAGTGTTCTGTTTACTGCACAGAGCCATACAAAGAGGAGTCAGCTTGACAAAGAGCCCATTTAGATTGTTCTGAAGTTCACACATTCTAAAGTGAGTACTCCATCATTTTGCTTTCCATTGGAGGGTTTTTTGTTTTGATATTTAAAAGAGAATAAAATTTGTTGGATAAAAGGGGATCCACATGTTATGAAATCAGAGTTACATTTCCTGTCTTGCCACTATTATCTACATTTATAGTCATGCCTTTTTTTCAAGATAAGTCTATTAAGCACTTGCTGGGAGCATAATGGGAAATGCTGTGAGAGGTAGAAAAGCAGAGGAAGTATCCTTTACAGGCCTCCAATTTCATTGTTAATTGCAATACAATTAACAGCTTCTAATCTCCCTCATGTTTCCACCCAAAAATACTCTAAGTAAAAGTGCTATCATTTCTGTTAAGTGCTATCTTTAGAAAAAGGTCTCATAACAATGGGGTTTGGTCAGTACCTTTAAAATTCAATTTTTATCCATGTAAATTTTTTTGAATGATGTTATTTTTCTTTTAAAAAGTGGTAGGGATTAGTTAAGCATAGATATCTGGATAAGAAAAGGTTAATAGAAATATTAAAATCCTTAATGCACTACTAAAGCTCTAAAAAAAGAAAAGACCTTTTTAGGCTATTCTAAGAGAGAGAGAACATTATACTGTTTTCCTCTGTGTCAATTTGCCCTAAAGGTATGCTGTTTCCTGAGCTCAATAAAGGCCCTGTTTCTTCTTAGCCCTTACAGTCTATTAGTTACTGTGGTGGGTGCTTTGAGACATCGCAGCAATCATTTGTAAGATGATAGGAGCTCTCTTCATTCTGAGATGTGGGTTTTAGCCATCTAAAATTACCCAAATGATACAGATGTTGCAAATGTGAGTCTTTCTTTATTAGAATGTTTTCTTTTCATTACCCAGCAGAAAGCTGTGTTCCTCACATTCCAGCCAAACATAGAAGGGCTGCCTTAAAAAGCTTGGGCTGAGCCTGTTGCCTCTGTCTCTTTCCATAGAACCTCTGGGCATCCAAAGACATCTGGTTTGCATCACTGACACAATACAAAAAGCCAGACCGGAAGAAGCCAACCAAGACCCAAGAACAGAATTGCCAGGTCCACTCAGTACCCAGCCCCAGCTCCTACACAGTTACTCAAAGCAAATTTGCAACCTTTGCAACCAGGAGGCTAGTGACACACAAAGCTGTTTAACGAAAAACTGGGGGAAATTGACCCTTTAGCATCCTGTTAGCACTATATGACTGGTGTAGTGGAACTTTCTTCTGTCTGTGGTGAGTAGATATCTTTATAATACAAAAAAAAAGGGAAAAGGAAAAAAAAAAGCTATCTGGAGAAGATCCTGATAAACAATCCATACTATTTCCTTTCCTCCTATCTCTATTCCCCTGGCATGTATGCTTCATATTCCAGAATTAATTCACTCAATAAATACTGAATGCTTTCTGTGTGCCAGACATTTTTCTGGTTACTGAAGAAACAGCAATGGAAAAGACAAAGTCCCAGTTCCCACTGCACTAATATTGTAATTGGAGACAGAAAATTGTAAAAACAGATACATAATATAATGTTGGGGATACACATGCTTAGAAGAAAATAAAGCAGGATAAAGGGAAAGAGGATAAAAGTGGCTCCAATTATCAATAGGATAATCAGGAAAAGCCTCACTAAAGAGAGGATCTGAAAGATGACGTGAGGGAATGAGCCATGGGAAAAGCTGGGACAAAAGTTCCAGGCAGCAGGAAGAGCAGGTATAAGGATCTGAGTGTGGGAGCAAGCTTGGTGTGTTTGAGGGACAGCACAGGTATGAAGGCTGCTGGAGAAGAAGGATGAGGAGAGTTACAGGACATGAAGCCAGAGAGGCCTTTCCACATTGGCTTACAGGCCACTAGGAGGACTTTGAATTTTGTTCTACATGTGATGGGAAACTCCTGGAAGGTATGAGCAGGTGAATATATGATCTGAATATATGATCTGGGAATAGTCTGATGGGGCAGAGCTAAGGAGTCTAACTGGGAAAGAGGAAAGAAATCAGAGTTCTGTTATGCACAGCATATGGGATCACATATCTTGCACATCTTCTCCAATTCCCATGATTGCCTATTTCTTTCTTTCTATAGGTTGGTACCCACCTGTGCCAGCTTGCCCCTCCACTTTAGAACTTAGAGAAATTGAGGAAGTGTGTTTGCCTAGGTCCTTCACGACTTATACTCCAAGCCTGGATTAAACATGTAAAGATTTTATTAGGGGTAATGCCTATGTGAAAGGAGACAGAGAGGGAGCTAGAGCTGGTGGGGAGAGCTGTCAGACAACAATGCAAGTCTGACACTGAATGAAGGAGAGAGAAGAGAGAGTTGAGTGAAAGGCTCCTACGTAGCCATGCAGTCCACCAAAAGTTCAACAAAGCCATCAGTTCTTGAGCCAGAAGTGGCCAGCAAAGAAGTCCTGTGTCTACCAGGAAGGGATCTGTATTAGCATCCCTGCCAAACTCAGTCATTGGCGGGGAGCAGTCTACAGGAAGCACTGACTCACTGCAAAGGTAGAATAGATTCCAAAGCTCAGCAGTTGGGGCCCTCAGTCAAGAACATTCCCTTTAGTAGGACTTCTGCCAGCACATTCTAAGGCTGCCACAAAAGGTTAATGGAGAAAATGAAGGGTCATGGGAGAACTTATTTTTTAGGATGGCAGATGACCCAGTAGAGAAGATCATAATCAAGAAGAGGAGAGAAGGGCAAATGGCAGAAGTAAATCCTTGAAAAGAGGTAAGGCAGGATCAGCTACATGAGTGGGAGTATGACCTGAGCTGGACTGTGCCACAGGAAGGGAAACAGAGTCTACAGCAGAGATTCAGTGGATTGGTAAGAGAGAATGAGGATGTCCTTTCTTGATCCCTTATACTTTCTTGGGGAAGTAGGGAGCAAGGCCATCAGCTAAGAGTGAGGAGTAGGGAGGGAGTAATGAAAGTATGAGGATAAAAGAAATGTGAAGTACCCATCAGGAGCTGTGGAGAGTGACTCAACTAGGGGAATGTGGTAGAACTGTGTGGTTCACTGCCTGTACATGAGTAAGAAAACACAAAAGGGTTTACTGCAGTGTAAAAAAAAAGTGTTACCAAACAATAAAATAATTGTAAACTTATGAGTTACAGTTAGTGAACCACAGGACCACTGTAGCAAGAGATTTCCAACTAATCTGCATAGGCTCTGCAGCAGGATTGCTCAGGCTTGATTTTCCACAAACATGTCATATATGTCTACCCATAGTTTCATGTACCTCACAGATCATGACATAAGCACGTTCACCTGACTGGTACAGCAGTGGCAGGTAGGGGCAGCTGCATCAAAGATTTCTCTCACCTCCACTATTGAGCTGTACCCCACAGGCCTACAAGACCTGTACTTGCCCAGCTTCAAGACCAAAGAAATATCCCGGAGTCAGCAAGAGAGACATCAATGGTTTAATGAATAGGGGTACCTTACATGTCTGAAGCAAGGTCCTGGAGTGACACTCCACCGCGTGTGGCAGACAGCAGACAGGACCTGGCAGCAGTCTTCAGTCCCAGGGGCAAGGGGAGGTTACCAGTTATGGGGGGAATTTTGTCAGGTTGGCTCATTGGTTACCAGGGATACCAGCTGAGGGGCACGCCCCTCACTGCTCCCTGGATAAGAACAATCACTAGCTGAGGCCTGGGGCAAGTACGTAGAAAGGTCAATCATGTGAGTAGGGTACAGGGGAGGCAGACACTGGTCATGCAGGGGATGTACAGACAGCAAGAGAACAGCCACCTTGAGTGCCCTGACCATACAACCACTTGACCCAAGGGAGTGAGCTGCCCCCATTCACTCACATCCAAACTCACTTTGATATATCAGCAGGTACCTTCATGTTGCCCTTGAAAGGAGATACTACCCAATCCTGTCTAGAAAGGATTGGGTAAAGAGTAAAATGTAATTGCTGGTCATTGTTCAGATTTAAAGTGAGAATTTGGTGCACAGAAATGTAGGTAAGGAGGTTTGACTCAAGCATCAGTATTTTTTTTTTAATCCTCCAGTAGATCCTAATGTATAGCCATGATCAAGAACCAGTGTGCTAAAAGAGTGAAGGAAAGAAAAAAATTCATTCCAAGTAGAGAAGTGAATCATATTTTTTTGTGATACACTTGAGTTGGATCCTAAAGTAGGATTTCAGCATAGAAAATGGAGTAAAAGCGGGTTCTAAGGCTGAAGGGAAAACATGAAGATTAAAAAAAAAAAACACTCCAAGAGAGGAACGTGAATGGTAAGCTTAGCAAATGCTGAGTGTTCCTTGAGGTTATGATGCCAAGCACAAGAAGGAATTTGCAGCAATATGGGTGGAATTAGTATTAACATACTAAGTGAGGTAAGCCAGACAGAGAAAGACAAATATCATATGATATCACTTATATGAGGAATCTAAACAAATGATACAAATGAACTTATTTACAAAACAGAAACAGACTCACAGACTTCAAAGACAAACTTATGGTTACCAAAGGGGAAACATGGGGGGCAGGGATAAATTAGGAGTTTGGGATTAACATATACATACTACTATATATAAAATAATAAACAAGGACCTGCTGTATAGCGTAGGGAACTCTACTCAATATTCTGTAATAACCTATATGGAAAAAGAATCTGAAAAAGAATGGATTTATGTATATGCATAACTGAATTACTTTGTTATACACCTAAAACAAACACAGCATTGTAAATCAACTATACTCCAATATAAAATAAATATTAAATTTAAAAAAGGAGTATGATAGGTAAGTCAGAGAGACGTCAGATTACCAGTGAGAGTTTCAACCTATTCCAGGCAATAGGGAGCTATTGCAAGTATTTGAGGATAGGAATGACGAGGTGATAAGGCCAAGTGATCTTTCGTAAAGTCACAAAATTAAACACCAACTAGAATTCTGATCCTATAAAATCATGGGAAGTCTTGTCTAGATAATCTTTCATTTAATAAAAACACATGTTGTCTCACTGTCCCTATAATTCAGCACGTGAAGAGATTTTTTATTAGCTCTTCACTTTGAATCATTTTCCTAAATATTCCTAATTGAATTGAATTGGAGAAACACATTGGGAGTAAATGGGGTCAATAATCCTGTAGGTAAAGTGTCTGTAGGTGCAACAGACTTTATTAACTACTGCTAAAATGTGCACTTCTAGCCTATCAATACGGACTCTCTTTAGGTCATCAAGGAAAAAACATGAAATAATCAATTTTAAAATATACATATTTCTGTGTCTTCATATGCTTTACAGCTCCAATGAAGAGTAATCATGGTTCAGGTAATACCAACCTTGGAAAATCTACAATTTATATACATACTTCTAGAATGATTTTCAGTGTTTGCATAGAATTTATGTTCTTGTTTATAATTTTTCTTCAATTAATATTAAAGTCAGTTTGCATTTTTCTTGAATATATATCATAAATGGTACAGAGAATGTAGACTGGCAACACCCCTATGGCAAATGAAGGGCAATCTTTTCTTTTCTTTTTTCCATACAAATAACTCAAAGAAAGTTTAGTATTAGTGGTTTTGTTTAATTTTTGAATTTTATTTTATTTTTTTTTTATACAGCAGGTTCTTATTAGTCATCAATTTTATACACATCAGTGTATACATGTCAATCCCAATCGCCCAATTCATCACACCACAATCCCCACCCCCCCCCACCCCGCGGCTTTCCCCTCTTGCTATTCCCACTTCGCCAGTGAATCCACAAAGTGATATATCACAGGTGGATAAAATAGGAGTTGATCATATGTGATGGATCACAAGGACTGTGTTCTATCTTCATCTTCCAGAATAAGAAGAAAAAGAAAGGGTTCAGATTTCTTTGCAAAAGATGTAGATTTAAGAGAAGCAACAGAATTTTTTTAACATGCAGTACTGAGTATAGAAGGTACTTTACATCTCCACATCAGAGCTCTGGGTAGAATAAAAAAGAGTTTCACTCTGAGCTCAGTTATTCATGGATATTATGAAAACACGAGCTCAACTAATGAAGCCTACCTATTGTTAGTATCCTACTTTCATGATATATCTAAAAGCATTGTTATTGTTTTTAATACTATTCATCAACCAGGAGCACATGAAAAGTAGTAATGCAAAGGCCTGTCTTGGAAATGGACATGCTATCTGGAAGGGAATGGAAGCACACTCAGAAGAGACACTGACAGCTCAGGATTTGGTGGGAAGCAATAACGCCTGAAGGAAGAAAATCAGCTCCAGCTTTCGTGCTTTATTTTTGTCAAACAGGTTTCTGGTTGATGCTCCTGGCCACTGACAGACCTCTCCTTCCTGTGCTTCCCACTTTTATCCCCAAGTATGTTCTGCCTCCTTCCCCTGGCTCTGAATCTGGCCTGCCTAGCTGAGACCAGGGCCACTGTACAGGGAATGGAACTAATTCTACCTCAATGTGTACCCAGAATGGCATTGACATCTCCAAATGGGACAAAGCATCAGAATTCCCAGAGAAAGAAGGCCAAGGAGGGCAGACGTGTGCAAGCAACTCTGAGAAAACCATTTCTTTCTCTTTCCCTAACCTTTACACAACAGAGCCATTTATTCTGCAAAATCTGGAGCTATGTCTTATATTTTCCGTTGCTTGCGTTTCTCAAAAGGTGAATTTAGGCCTTTGTCTCTGGTTCCTTTCTACTCTCCTCTCCCAGATAAGATGAAGAGCAAGATCTTTCTTTCTTTCTCCCTCTCTCTTTTTTCTTTTTTAAACACAGAAAGATGAACCCAACAGGGCTTAGAGGTCCATTAAAATCCCCAGTAGCCCATTGAGTCAATAACATACTAAGCAACTTTGATTTATGTATGGCCCAAGATGTTGCATTGGGAAAACAATGTGTGTTTTCAAAATAAACACATGGGGCTTCCCTGGTGGCGCAGTGGTTGAGAGTCCTCCTGCCAATGCAGGGGACGCGGGTTCGTGCCCCGGTCCGGGAAGATCCCACATGCCGCAGAGCGGCTGGGCCTGTGAGCCATGGCCGCTGAGCCTGCGCGTCCGGAGCCTGTGCTCCACAACGAGAGAGGCCACAGCAGTGAGAGGCCCGCGTACCGCAAAAAAAAAAATAAATAAACACATGTACAAAAATATATACTGGCCAATATACGTTAACCATTTTTATTGAGGTCTGTAAACAACATACATGCCAAAAGAGACAATTTGTAAAGATCAACCAATTGGGAAGAGGTGCTTTGCAATTCTGGTATGGATGCAGGATTTAGCAACCAAACACTGTAATTTAGGCTTTATCACCAGTCCCTTGATTAGAATCTTTTCATATCAGATAAATGTTTTGTCTCATATGAATCTTTTTATTTTTATTAATTTGAAACCATGTTTCAAAATCTTTGAATCCTGTAAATTTATCTTAGAAATTATCAGCCCTTTCACTAACCCTGAGCAAACTATTTTTTATATATATTAGGTCATATGAGATGGCCCATTAGTTGTTCTGGGTCCCTTGGAACAAAAGACGGTGGAAAGATGGGGACCCTGGGAGGGCATGCATTAAGTGCATTGGAACATCAACTCACAGCACCCAGGTGACCCTAAAGAATACATTTGCCTACCAGAGATCCTACAGAATAATGCCCAAAGAATAGCTTACATGCCCCAGGATTTATTTTTGAAGAATCCTACAACCAAGTGCCTCTTCTCAAGGACTCCTCGGAATCCATGGATATGTTTTTGGGAAATCTTCAGGTATTATGATTATGCAGTGCATGTTTTCATTTCAATGTCAATGATCTTTTTTTAAATTAATTAACTTATTTATTTATTTATTTTTGGGCGCGTTGGGTCTTCTTTGCTGCACGCAGGCTTTCTCTAGTTGCGGCGACCGGGGGCTACTCTTCATTGCGGTGCAAGGGCTTCTCATTGCAGTGGCTTCTCTTGTTGTGGAGCATGGGTTCTAGACGCACAGGCTCCAGCAGTTGTGGCATGCAGGCTCAGTAGTTGTGGCTCACACGCTTTAGAGCGCAGGCTCAGTAGTTGTGGCGCCCGGGCTTAGTTGCTCCACAGCATGTGGGATCTTCCCCTACCAGGGATTGAACCCATGTCCCCTGAATTGGCAGGTGGATTCTTAACCACTGTGCCACCAGGGAAGTCCCTCAATGATCTTTCAAAAACAATGTAAGCACATTCTGGATTATCTGGGTGCCCCCTTACAACTGAGTATTTCCAACTGGGGAGAACCTAAAGTGGCAGAAGTTAAGTTTTAACGCAGGGCTTCTCAAACCTGGGGTCCACATGTGGATGGAACTAAGCGAGCTCAGGTATGGGTGCCACTGCTGTGGTCAAAGGCTAAGGACTGATGGACAGCATTTATCTTCTTATTCTTCAATTTTGGTACGTTCCAAACTAACAGGGTTCCTCTTCAAAACATTCTTTCAAGGCCAGTGAGAGTATCTCTTGTAGTCCATAATCAAAAGTCAAGGGAAATGTTCCTTAATCTGCTTCCATACTGCACATTAAGCTCAGAACAAGATACAGTGGCATTTCGTTCCTGGTTTTTCATTTTATCCCGTTCCAGATTTGCTCTGTCACCTGAACTGACTAGATCATAGCTCCCAAACTGGCATAACCATATCCTGTGACTCAGGAGGTACTGAGAAATCCTTGCTAGCACCTAGAACAAGCTCAGAAGTGCCTTGAGCTAACAGATAACATCCCAGCAACACTTACTGGTCATCAGTATTCAGAGACTGTGGAATGGAATTCCAGTCAGAGCAAATTCATCCTGACTTATGAATTTTCTGGAGTTTATTAGGATGAACCAAACTGGGAAGATGTGATTGAAAAAAGCTTCTAATATCCCCCCACCAGAATAAAATGTGTAAGCCGGCTGAAAACAGGGAGTTGATTTCCCAGACGATTTCTTGAATTGATTTAAATGCAGCCATCTCAAATCTCATACAGTTCTGATTAATACCCACTTTATCTCCCTCTGTTGCTCACTTTCTCACAGATGAATTAAATAATGCCTACCTGTGCCACCCCAAGTCCTGCAGGAACACAACCTGATTGCTCAGAAGTGGTCTATTATGGTGAGCATGAAAAGCAATCATAATAAATTATCACTTTTAACACACACACACTCTCTTTCTCTCTCTCTCTCTCTCTCTCACACACACACACACACACACACACACCACGCATCCTCCCCCCCAACCCCACTGCTGCCTCACTGCAGCCCTCATGCTTCAATAGGCCAATTAAGTAACATGATATACACATGCATCTCTCTTCAGAGTTGCCTGCAAATCGAACAGAGCTTATTTCATTTGGTGTCAGGGGCAATTAACCCAGGTACTGTTGATATCTGACACTTTTGCGACCTTCACACACTGCAGGTAAAACCACTGTTTCCTGACCCTTCTTGTTCCCTTTCTCCCCTCTGCCACCTCTTCCTGTCTTAGCTGTTGCACACTCCCGCTAGGTATTTCTCTTTAACCAAATCCACTCTTTGATGCATGTCTCTCTCTCATTGCTTTCTTTGTTTCTGACTTTCACGAGACATTCAGAAGAAGGAGAGCTGAGGCAATGCTGATTCCAAGAAAGTAAGAAAGAGAAAAGGAGGTGCTGCATTGTCTTCTAATCACCAGCTCAATTAGAAATTGGGCAGCCTGCAAATGTCATGCATAATATATGGAGCAAGCACTTTAAAACTGGATTATCGGGACTTTTTTCTGATATAAAGCCAGGCAATTTTTTGCAGATGCTGCTAAATGAAATAATCCTTTCTTTGGTCCTTCCCTGAGGGACATTTTCATATTATATGTTTTTTGTCTTCTTCATGAGTTTCTTTCTCCCATATTTAGTTAAAAGATACACACCCTCAAAACTTTTTTTGTAATCTTTTGTACATTTTCTTGCCATTTTCATGAATACAATGAACATTCATTCATTTTCTTTCACCAGCTTCTGTTTTGGTGGACTAATAATGTTGCTATTAAAAATCACCCTGGATCAAAGAAGATATTCTGAGCCTTAGATACGGAAAGAATAAAGTTTAACTGCAGCTGATAAAATAGTTGAGTGCTGTTATATCTCAGGGAGCATGTAATAAATGTGATTAAAATCACTGTGTTGGAGAAATAGACCTTAGATACCACTCAGTCCAACCCACTCTTTTGCACACGAATCTGCTAAGTTTTAAGATCTTTGTACAATGGTCTAATATTCACCACACAGAGAATCCATCAACAAGACTCCTCATGCTATCTTCAAAATATAACCCAAATCCAAATAATTCTCACCACCTCCACTGCTACCCACCCTGCCCAAGTCATCGCTGCAATAGCTTCATAATTAGTCTTCCTGCTTCCACATTTGCTCCCAAGTAACTATTCTCTTAGAGCAGCCATAGGGATCCCTTAAAGTGTGAGCCATATCATGTTATTCTCCTACTCAAAACCCTCCAATGTCTTCCCATCACAAAATCCAAAGTCTTTTCCATTAACCAAAAGACCATACATCACCTGGCCCTGGCTGCCCCTCTGGTTTCATTACCTTCCTCTCTGTACCTTGCTCACTTCACTCCAAGCATGCTATTCCTTAAGCACTCAAAGCATACTCCGACTCAGGCTTTGACTTACACAGTTGTCATGTAGAAGGTTCTTTCCACAGATGGTCTCGTGCCTCACTCCCTCTTTTCATTCAAATCTCTGCTCAAATGTCACCTGCTCCAGAGAGGCCTTCTCTGATTCTCTTATGTTAATAGTCACCTCACTCACATCTTCCATCTCTCTTCCTCTTCCCAGTTCAATTGGTGTCACAGAACTTTTATCTCTAACCCACATTCAATTATATACTATTATGTTTACTTACTTCTGTATTGACTGCATCCCTCACTGTAAAGTAGGTGAGTAGGGTCTTTGCCTCTTTCATGCAGTATTTTACTTCCAGAAGAGCAGGATCAGGCAGGAAGTCCCAGCCCTCAGACCTGTGGCACGGTTACAGTTCTCTGTGCATAAGGATCTAGGAAAGAAAGGTAAAGAATGTCTGTTTTTCCTTTTGTGGTTTATGAAACATCCAATCTAGAATGTTTGAGGTTTGGTATGAGGCAACCAAGGATCTAGTTTTGGTCAATTTGAAATATTAAAGGACAAAATAATATGTCCTAGGAATAAGGTCAAATATTCTAGTAGCAAACTCTCACTCTTTGTAAGATCCCCCTAGCATCATGACATGTTGTTTGTGGGAAGAGGTTAGGTATTTGTAATTTTAAAAATTATAAAATCTTTGTTAAAGTCTGAACGGGGGCATTGCTTGACTTTCATGTTGAGTAGGTGACAGAAAGGATCTCTAAGGCCTTAGAGAGGTTAAAAGTAAAGGCCAAAGGTATGTGCTCTGGAGCCAAACTGCCTGGACCCAAATCCCGGCTCAGTCACTTACATGCTATGATGGTTAATTTTATGTGTCAACCTGACTGGGCCATGGGATACCCAGATATTTGGTCAAACATTATACTGGGTGTGTCTGTGAAGGTGTTTTTGCATGAAATTGCCATTAGAATCAGTAGACCAAGTAAAGCAGATTGCTCTCCCTACTGTGGTGGGCCTCATTCAATCAGTTGAAGGCCTGAATAGACAAAAAGGCTGGCCCTCCCATGAGTAACAGTAACATCTCCTGCCTGATGTTCTTCAAACTGGGAGAGTGTTTTTTTCCAGACTATGGACTTGAACTGAAACATAAGCTCCTCCTCGGTCTTGGGCCTGCCAGCCTTCAGACTGGAGCTTAACACCACTAGTTCCTCTGAGTCTCCAGCTTGCCAACTGAAGATCTTGAGACTTTTCAGCCTCCATAATCACGAGAGGCAACTCCTTACAATAAATCTCTTTATACATATATCCTATTGATTCTGTTTCTCTGAAGAACACTGACTAATACACATGCTGTTGGGATCCTTGATCATATTACTTAACTTTGCTATCTTTGTCTATAATTTGGCAATAATTAACAGCATCTATCACAGAAAATTGTTGTGAGGCATAAATAAGTTACTCTATATTAATTGTTTAAGTAGTCTCTAGCACATAGTAAGCATTATGTCAATGTTAGCTATTACAATAATTCTTCCAGCCAGAACATTTTTTTAAGAATAGTAATTTGCATAAGCACTTTGCTCTAAGTTTATGGAAGGGGTATAGTAACTTCCGTCTTAATGCACTTTAATTTACTTTACTCCAGGACCCAAGAAGATATGATGGAACATGGGATACCAATTAACAAAACAATCTCTTTCATCTTTACCTAATTATCTACAACAACAGAAATATCCCCCATATAGTTATTTAGACTTTGTAAACCAAAGAAAAAAGTATTAGGGATCAAAGTTTAAAAAGTTGTTTTCTAGGGACTTCCCTGGCAATCCAGTGGTTAAGACTCTGCGCTTCCACTGCAGGGGACGCGGGTTCGATCCCTGTTCAGGGAGCTAAGATCCCACATGCCGTATGGCATAGCCAAAAAATAAAAAATAAATTAAAAAAATAAAAAGTTGTTTTCTAAGCAACAACAGAGTTTAAGGTTGGTATTCAAAGTCCACTTCACAGATAATGAAGCAGGAAGAAAGGACACTGCCATAACCAAGGTCACTCAAAAGGGAGGACTGCTAACTCTGCAGCCCACTGTTTAACTCACTGAATTCATACAAGCAGCGACAAGCCAAATCTCTCATTTAATACACTTGGTCTCTGACACCTTGAGGCCACTAGAATCCCATGTTCACTCTGAACAAAGATTCATCTCGCACTGCTTCAGCCTCCCCAGGCCAGAATGGGACTTAAGGTTTAATTAAATCCTGTGGAGCTGCATTTCTGAAGGGGGTATTATCTTTAAGTGATTCTGGTTTATGAGTGTCTAGGAAAAGAGGAAGGAGAGGGAAAGAAGACAGAGAGCAAGATGTGACACAGATGAGAAAGGAAGAGTACAAATCAAGTATCTTTGATCTAAGTTGATTAGTTATGCATTTTTCCCAGCAGTAATTGAAAGACACAAGGAGAATGTGAATTACCCAAGGAAAGCAATAGTGTGTGGTAGATAGCCTCTCTCTATTACCTATGTCAATGGTAGAACCAAAGTGCTGACACTGCATCACGGTTTTCAAAAGGCAATTTTGGACATCACATAAAACAGTTCTTCATCCTTACAATTTACACTTAGATGCTGCAGAAATAAGTTATGGAAGCAAATCTAAGTTGAGTTTACAGTTTCAATCAAAATTTCTCTTTTCTGGTGATGTTTATTATTCATCGTATACAATGCCACTACACAATGAGGAGATTTTCAAGAACAGTGTTTTTGCTTTGCCCAGTTTGCCCTAGGCATGGTAAAACAGAGGTATAGCTCCTTCTGCAAAGTAAAAATTAACTATTCTTTAGCTTTTAAAGAGTGATTCTGGATGAACAAATATCTAAGGGGTTCCAAAAATGGTCAAAGCTAGAAAATGTCTTCTCCTTCCCAAACATTTTTATTCCTGAAGCATAAAAGCAAGGAAATAGCACCTTTACATGCAAATAGAATGGCCCTAGGCTTTTCTTTGCAATATTTATGATCAAATTATATTTTTTAATGTCTTTGGAACAGGAGAAACTATTGGAACCACATGATTAGCTGACAGTGCTATGTTTTTAGTATACACAATAAACCTAGGTGTAAATTTCATTTCAAAATTATATCCTCTGAGGTTGTTAGCCATTTGATCTTTAAATTTCCACATCTGGGGACTTCCCTGGCAGTCCAGTGGTTAAGACTTCGCCTTCGGGCTTCCCTGGTGGCACAGTGGTTGAGAGTCCGCCTGCCGATGCAGGGGACGCGGGTTCATGCCCCGGTCCGGGAAGATCCCACATGCCGCAGAGTGGCTGGGCCCGTGAGCCATGGCCGCTGGGCCTGTGCGTCCAGAGCCTGTGCTCCGCAGTGGGAGAGGCCACAACAGTGAGAGGCCCGCGTACCGCAAAAAAAAAAAAAAAAAAAAAAAAAAGACTTCACCTTCCAATGCAGGGAGTGCAGGTTCGATCCCTGCTCGGGGAGCTAAGATCCCACGTCTCGCGGCCATAAAACCAAAATATAAAACAGAAGCAACACTGTAACAAATTCAATAAAGACTTTAAAAATGGTCCACATCAAAAAAAAATCTTTTAAAAAAAATTCTACATTTGCTGCAATCTTATTCAACAAATGGTAATCGCCTGCTATAGATTGGGCACTGTGGTGGTTAAAAATGAAAACACAGGTTCCTGTGCCTAATGAACTCACAGTTTAGTGAAGAGATGGGGCTTCTAAAAGAGACAGAAAAAAGGCACAGACTAAATCAAAATGTAGAATAAGATAGCATCATGAAGATATATTCAAGGTGTTATGTGAGGTTCAGATGCTTCTCCCTCAATGCCATAAATCCCAACTCCTTCAAAGTCATGCCACCATTCTTCTATCATCTTGCTCATCCTCCCTGTTGTATTTACCTGCAGATCCACAGGTTAATTCTCTTCATCTCTTAAATATGCAGCACCTGACTCACAGTGACTCTCCACCACTGCTCTTGGTGAGTTCAGTGTCCGCTTGGAATTCCTTCCAATATCTTGGCTTTTTAGTTTCATTGCCTTCTCAGCTACAACGATCTGGTCTTCCACCCCACTTCAGCTTCCTTCTTTTCTATACATACTGTCATTTCAAATGATTGCACTGCTTCCATTGGCTCAATTTCGAGTATCTCGTTCTCTGAGCTCCATCTGCTAAACTTCTGGCTTACTCCCTCTAGCACCCCAACTCCAACAATCTATTTGAACCCATCCATGTTTTCACTTGCCCTCCTCACCCTAGCCTAGACTCCACAACCTATCATTATTATCATTATATTGCACATGCCCTAACCTCCCTTACCCCAACCCTGATAATTGCAAACACCACTCTGAACCTGCACCTGAATCACAGGTACCAAAGCCACTGGGTAAGTGAACACATAATTATGCTGATTCATCTTGCTTCAAATTTATGACTACAGTCTCTACTGCTTCTTGACATGCATATTGTATTTCCCCAACCCATTCTCAGTCTCCCACTCACCAGAGGAATATTCCATATCCTCTCTTCTCTCTCAACTTCCAACACCTCTTCTGCTATACTTTCTCTCAGCTATGACCTGACTTCTATTCACTGAGAAAATGGAGGTAGTCAGTAGAGATCCACGTCTTCCTACAGCCATAAACCAGCCTGCATCTATACCCGTATACTCCTCCTTCCCTCCTGTTAAAACGGATGAACCATATACACCCCTTTCAGAGGCCAACCCCTTGATTTGTACTTTGGATTTCTTCTGCTCTTGCTTAACCAAGGATTTTGTACCCCCTCTCTCCTACATCATTGAATTTTTCCCTCTGGATTACTTCCATCAGTAAACAAACATACGATAATATCACCTATCTTTCATAAAATCCCTTCCAGATTTGAAATTCCTCTCTAAGTACCATTCCTTTGCTCTCCTTTATAGCAAATCTCAATTTTTTTAAAGTTATTTATACCTGCAGTGTCAAATTCCTCTCTGTCAATGCTCTCTTGACCCAGACTTTTGTCTCCACCATTTCACTGTACCTGCTCTTAATCTCCATCCTAACAATGGTCATATCTCAACTCTCACCTAACCTCATATAGTAGCAGCATATAACAGGACTTATTATTCCTTAGTCATTGAAATACTTTCTTCATTTGGCCCCCAGGATGAGGATCCAGCTATAAACTGGCAACTTCACAGTCAACATTTCCAGCTATGACCTTTCCTCAAGTTCTACCTGTGTCTCCAACTGCCAAGTAGACACTGCCACTTGCATAGCTAACAGGCATCTCAAATTTAACATATACAGAAGTTACACTAAATTTTTCCCCTCTTAACTGTTTCTCCTACAGTTAACCCTCTCTCCAAAAAAAAAAAAAAACAATATATATATATATATGTATAGCTCAATTCCATCTGTCCAGTTGCTCATGCCAAAAAGTTTGAAATTATCTGACTCTCTTGTTCTTTCCTCCTACATCCAGCAAATTTGTTGGTGCCACCTTCAAAATATAGCCAAATCCAGCCACTTCCTATCACCTCCACTGTTAACCTAGTCTAAGCATCGAAATTTTTGCAATCATCTTCTAATCAGACTGCCCATTTTTACCCTTAACCCCTGTATTTCCCTCCTCACAGAACCACCAGAGTAATTTTTTTAATGTTAGTCATTTCAGGTCATTTCTCTACTCAAAACATTCCAGAAGATTCATCTTTCATTCAGAATAAAAACCACACTTTTTTCAAGACCCAGCAGGTCCACATGAACTGGTATTCACAGTCTCTCTGAGATCACCTCCTACAACCCCTCCCCGGCTCGCTCTGCTCCCGCCACACTGTCTTCCTTGCTATACCCCAAACATCTTCCCAAGCATAACCTTGCTTCAGGGCCTTTGCCACTGCTGTTTTTTGGCTTGGAACACTCTTTCCCCAAGTGCACTCTCTACCACATCTGAAGTCTCTGCTCGAATAGTCAGTGTCATATTTCCTTGAATACCTTATGTTATCTCTTGTCATACTCTGTCACTTGACTGTGTTTAACTTCCGAAGTTAGTACTTACCATCACCTGAAATGCTGTATATGTATTTGTTTGTCTGTAATGATGAGGAGTACCTAGAGAACAAGGATTTTATTTTACTCCCTGCTATATGCCCCATGTCTACAAGAATGCCTGGTACATTATAGGTACTGAATAAATATGTATTAAAGGAATGAGGAAACTTCTGCAATACTTCCTTCATAATGTGTCCCACACCTAGCAGTAGCAACAAGAGAAATGGGAGCGAGAGATAAGTTCTTCCCCATGAGTTTCATCAATTCCCTCAACTTTGATTGACATACAAGGTCAAGGAAAACACTGTTTTCTCTGCAGATGCAATCAAGGTAAGACCACCAGGCTCTCTTCCAACCGTATTGCAGCCCCTAAGCCTTGCTTATTCAGGAACTTGAGAGCAACCACTGTTTGTACTGTCCCTCCCTTTCCACCTCTCCAAACTCATACCTCTCTATCTAATACTCCTGTTATGTCTCTGGCCACTCCATTTTTGTATGTGTGGGTTTCTCTTCCTCTTCTCCTCCCCTTAAATTTTGTTTTTCCTGGTATTTTGTCCTCAGCCTTCACTAGTCATTCGTCTGTTTGATCTCATTGATTCCCATCAAATACCATATACCTGTGAAAGGCTCACAACTCTATATCCTCATTCCAGACCTTTACTATATGCCAGCCCTATATATCTACCTAAAGAGCACCTCCACCTGGTGATCCCACAGCCACATTAAACTCCAGATGCTTTTATTAGCGAAAACAGGCTAGTTTATTTCTTTATTATTTGTAACATCTTTATTGGAGTACAATTTCTTAACAATGTTGCGTTAGTTTCTGCTGTATAACAAAGTGAATCAGCTATACATATACATATATCCCCACATCTCCTCTCTCTTGCGTCTCCCTCCAACCCTCCCTATCCCACCCCTCTACGTGGTCACAAAGCACCAAGCTGATCTCCCTGTGCTATGCGGCTGCTTCCCATTAGCTATCTATCTTACATTTGGTAGTGTATATATATCCATGCCACTCTCTCACTTCGCCCCAGCTTACCCTTCCCCCTCCCCGTGTCCTCAAGTCCATTCTCTACATCTGCATCTTTATTCCCGTCCTGCCCCTTGGTTCATCAGAACCATTTTTTTTTTTAGATTCCATATATATATATATGTTAGCATACAGTATTTCTTTTTCTCTTTCTGACTTACTTCACTCTGTATGACAGACTCTAGGTCCATCCACCTCACTACAAATAACTCAATTTTGTTTCTTTTTATGGCTGAGTAATATTCCATTGTATATATGTGCCACATCTTCCTTATGCATTCATCTGTCAATGGACACTTAGGTTGCTTCCATGTCCTTCCTGGCTATTGTAAACAGAGCTGCAATGAACACTGTGGTACATGACTCCCTTTGAATTATGATTTTTTCAGGGTGTATGCCCAATAGTGGGACTGCTGGGTCATATGGTAGTTCTATTTTTGGTTTTTTAAGGAACCTCCATACTGCTCTCCATACTGCCTGTATCAATTTACATTCCCACCAACAGTGTAAGAGGGTTCCCTTTTCTCCACACCCTCTCCAGCATTTATTGTTTGTAGACTTTTTGATGATGGCCATTCTGACCAGTGTGAGGTGATACCTCACTGTAGTTTTGATTTGCATTTCTCTGATGATTAGTGATGTTGAACATCCTTTCATGTTTTGTTGGCAATCTGTGTATCTTCTTTGGAGAAATGTCTATTTAGGTCTTCTGCCCATTTTTGTATTGGGTTGTTAGTTTTTCGATATTAAGCTGCATGGGCTCATTGTATACTGTGGAGATTAATCCTTTGTCAATTGCTTCATTTACAAATATTTTCTCCCATTCTGAGGACTGTCTTTTTGTCTTGTTTATAGTTTCCTTTGTTGTGCAAAAGCTTTTAAGTTTCATTAGGTCCCATTTGTTTATTTTTAATTTTATTTCCATTTCTCTAGGAGGTGGGTCAAAAAGGATCCTGTTGTGATTTATGTCAAAGAGTGTTCTATGTTTCCCTCTAACAGCTTTACAGTGTCTGGCCTTACATTTAGGTCTATAATCCATTTTGAGTTCATTTTTGTGTATGGCGTTAGGGTGTGTTCTGATTTCGTTCTTTTACATGTAGCTGTCCAGTTTTCCCAAGTCCACATATTGAAGAGGCTTTCCTTTCTTCATTGTATATTCTTGCCTCCTTTATCAAAGATAAGGTGACCATATGTGTGTGGGTTTATCTCTGGGCTTTCTATCCTGTTTCACTGATCTATATTTCTATTTTTTGCCAGTATCATACTGTCTTGATTACTGTAGCTTTGTAGTATAGTCTGAAGTCAAGGAGCCTGATTCTTCCATCTCCGTTTTTCTTTCTCCAGATTGTTTTGGCTACTTGAGGTCTTTTGTGTTTCCATACAAATTGTGAAAATTTTTGTTCTAGTTCTGTGAAAAATGCCATTGGTAATTTGATAAGGATTGCATTGAATCTGTAGATTGTTTTGGGTAATATAGTCATTTTCACAATGTTGATTCTTCCATTCCAAGAACATGGTATATCTCTCCATCTCTTTGTACTGTCTTTAATTTCTTTCATCAGTGCCTTATAGTTTTCTGCATACAGGTCTTTTGTCTACTTAGGTAGGTTTATTCCTAGGTATTTTATTCTTTTTGTTGCAATGGTAAATGGGAGTGATTTCTTAATTTCTCTTTCAGATTTTTCATCATTAGTGTATAGGAATGCAAGAGGTTTCTGTGCATTAATTTTGTATCCTGCTACTTTACCAAATTCACTGATTAGCTCTAGTAGTTTTCTGGTAGCATGTTTAGGATTCTCTATGTATAGTATCATGTCATCTGCAGACAGTGACAGCTTTACTTCTTCTTTTCTGATTTGGATTCCTCTGATTGCCATGGCTAAAAATTCCAAAACTGTGTTGAATAACAGCAGTGAGAGTAGGCAACCTTGTCTTGTTCCTGATCTTAGAGGAAATGGTTTCAGTTTTTCACCATTGAAAATGATGTTGGCTGTGGGTTTGTCATATATGGCCTTTATTATGTTGAGGTAAGTTCCCTCTATACCTACTTTCTGGAGGCTTTTTACCATAAATGTGTATTGAATTTTGTTGTAAGCTTTTTCTGCATCTATGGAGATTATCATACGGTTTTTCTCCTTCAATTTCTTAATATGGTGTAACACATTGATTGATTTGGATATAGTGAAGAATCCTTGCATTCCTGGGATAAACCCCACTTGATCATGGTGTGTGATCCTTTTAATGTGCTGTTGGATTCTGTTTGCTAGTATTTTGCTAAGGATTTTTGCATCTATGTTCATCAGTCATATTGGCCAAAACCTTTCTCTGGTTTTGGTATCAGGGAGATGGTGGCCTCAGTAGTTGTGGTACATGGGCTCAGTAGTGGTGGCTCGTGGGCTCTAGAGCACAGGCTCTGTAGTTGTGGCGCACAGGCTTAGTTGCTCTGCGGCATGTGGGATCTTCCTGGACCAGGGCCCAAACCTGTGTCCCCTGCATTGGTAGGCAGATTCTTAACCACTGCACCACCAGGGAAGTCCCTGGTGGTATGTTTTGGGGTGTCTGTGAACTTATTATGATCTTAGGCAGCCTCTCTGCTAATGGGTGGGGTTGTGTTCCTGTCTTGCTAGTTGACTGGCATGGGGCATCCAGCACTGGAGCTTGCTGGCTCTTTGGTGGAGCTGGGTCTTAGCATTGAGACAGAGATCTCTGGGAGAGCTCTCACTGATTGATATTACAAGGGGCCAGGAGGTCTCTGGTGTTCCAGTGTCCTGAACTCATCTCTTCCACCTAAGAGGCTTAGGCCTGACACCAGGCCAGAGCACCAAGACCCTGTCAGCCACACGGCTCAGAAGAAAAGGGAGGAAGAAAAGAAAGAAAAAATAATAATAATAAATTTTTTTAATTATTAAAATTAAAAAAATTTTTTTAATAATAATAAAAAAGGAAGAGAGCAACCAAACCAATAAACAAATCTACCAATGATAACAAGAGCTAAAAACTATACTAAGATACACATAAAAATCAGAAACAACTCAGTTGCAGACAGCAAACCCCAAGTCTACAGTTACTCCCAAAGTCCACCGCCTCAATTTTGGGATGATTCATGGTCTATTCAGGTATTCCACAGATGCAGGGTACATCAAGTTGATTGTGGGGATTTAATCCGTTGCTCCTGAGGCTGCTGGGATTTCCCTTTCTCTTCTTTGTTCGCACAGCTCCTGGGGTTCAGCTTTGGTTTTGGCCCCGCCTCTGCATGTAGGTCGCCCTCAGGCATCTGTTCCCACCCAGACAGTACCGGGTTAAAACAGCTGCTGATTAGGGGGCTCTGGCTCACTCAGGCCGGGGGGGGGGGGGGGGGAGGGAGGGGTACGGTAGTTATAATTGGAATGCAGGGCGAGCCTGCGGTGGCAGAGGCCAGCATGACATTACAACAGCCTGAGGCGCACCATGTGTTCTCCTGGGGAACTTGTCCCTGGATCACAGGACACCGGCAGTGGCTTGTTGCACAGGCTCCCAGGGGTGTGTGGTTAGTGACCTGTGCTTACACACAGGATTCTTGGTGGCTGAAGCAGCAGTGTTAGCATTTCATGCCTATCTCTGGGGTCTGAGCTAATAGCTGTGGCTCGTGACTGTCTCTGGTGCTCGTTTAGGCAGTGCTCTGCCTTCTGTGGGCAGACAGGGAATCCCCTCTCCTCACGCACCCGAAACAATGGTCTCTTGCCTCTTAGGCAGGTCCAGACATTTTCCCGGACTCCCTCCCGGCTAGCTGTGGCGCACTAGCCCCCTTCAGGCTGTGTTCACGCAGCCAACCCCGGTCCTCTCCCTAGGATCTAACCTCCGAAGCTGGAGCCTCAGCTCCCAGCCCCCACCCATCCCGGCAGGTGAGCAGATAAGCCTCTCAGGCTGATGAGTGCTAGTCAGCACCCATCGCTGTGCGGGAATCTGTCCGCTTTGCACTCTGCACCCCTGTTGCTGCGCTCTCCTCCATGGCTCCGAAGCTTCCCTCCCCCGCCCACCCCCTTTCTCCACCAGCGAAGGGGCTTCCTAGTGTGTGGAATCTTTTCCTCCTTCACAGCTCCCTCCCAGAGGTGCAGGTTCCGTTCCTATTCTTTTTTTTTTTCCCCCGTATGCGGGCCTCTCACTGTTGTGGTCCCTCCCGTTGCGGAGCACAGGCTCCAGACGCACAGGCTCAGCGGCCATGTCTCATGGGCCCAGCCACTCCGTGGTACGTGGGATCTTCCCGGACCGGGGCATGAACCTGTGTCCCCTGCATCGGCAGGCGGACTCTCAACCACTGTGCCACCAGGGAAGCCCCCTCGTTCCTATTCTTGTGTCTCTGTTTTTTCTTTTTTCTTTTGCCCTACCCAGGTACGTGGGGAGTTTCTTGCCTTTTGGGAATTCTGAGGTCTTCTGCCAGCATTCAGTAGGTGTTCTCTAGTAGTTGTTACACGTGCATATGTATTTTTGATGTATTTGTGGGGAGGAAGGTTATTTCCATGTCTTACTCCTCCGCTATCTTGAAGGCCCCCACTCAGCTAGTTTATATTGCAGTAACAAGCCACCCCAAAATCTCAGTGGTTTAATATCCAGAAGTTTATTTCTTGCTCACACAAAGTCCCCTCAGACTTAGGGATCTCTCCGGGTAACTACTTCTATACCCAGAGACCCAGGTGCTTGAATCTCTTAGCTCAGCCATCTTAACACAAAGCCTATGGTCCATACAGCAGGGTAAGAGACTGAATGAAAGATCTCACCATAATAACTAAGTGCTTTAGCCAAAAACTACATGTGTCACTTGCACTCACAGCCCATTGGCTTGAATGGGCTGTGACTCCATGCAACCGTAAGAGGGCTATAAAATTCAATCTTCCAAGTTCCAAGAAAGAAAAGTGAACTATCCCTAGTCACCACCATGCTTTCCAAAATGTCCAAGATTAATAGGCCACCATGGGGCACCAGATCATTAAGCAGAACATGACCAAGGACCAGGAGGCAAGGCTCGGTCCAGAGGCAGCTGCTGCTGCTACCATCATCATCACCACCTCCTTAACCTCCACCTCTCACATGTAATTATTCTTCAAGTCTTACAGGTTCTACCTCCTTAAATACTGCTGTATTGGGCAGTAATGGGCCCCTTTTCTCCATTACTGCTACCACTACCTTACTTTAGCCTCTCGCCACCTTCATTTGCAAATCTGTAGTCTTCTACCTGGTCTTCCCACTCTCAGTCTTCCAATATATGTCCTGTCTCAAAGAGTCCCATCCCATTTCCTGATCATCCAACCCCAAAACTCCCTTTACCCCAGCCACTTTCTACTGCCTTATTCTATGTTTTTTTCAGATCCCTTGTCACTATCTGAAACTGTAAGCATGTCTATCTAGTTGTCCCCACCTCCCCTGCTGCCACGATACACATAAACATGCACTGGAATGTGAGCTCCCTCAGATTTGGGAATTGACTAATCAGAGCTTTATCTCCACCTCGTAGAAGAATGCCTAGTGCAAGGCAGATCCTCAATGTGTATTTGTGGAATGAATAAATTTTCCATCATGAAGCCCACGTGATCTTTATAAAACAACTCTGACCATGTAATTTCTCAACTTAAATGCTCCAGTGACTCCTTATTGTATTTCCAGATAAAGTTTCTGCTCCTTAGCAAATTTCTGAGAACCTCCATGAAATATCTCTGCTTATTCCTCTGGTGTCACAGACTACAGTCCCCTCATTCTCAAGGGGTTTTCTCTCTCAGTGGAGTTTGTAATTCATTTTCCCTCAGAGTAACATATTTTTCAAAGACAACCACTCCCTTTACGTGGTTAATTCCAATTTGTTTTTCAGGATTCAAGTCAGACAGTGCGTCCTCTGAAGGTTAGAACCCCTCCTCTGTACTGTGATAGTCACCAGGTTACAACTAGAAACTGTGGTAGACACCAGGTTAAAACCAGGCCCTGGGCTAGATACTAGGTTACAACTGTAAACATGACCTATCCGTGTTATGGTGGCACAACTAGTTCTAAAATCTAACTCTCAAACCTAGCTTAAAGCATTGTTCATGTAGAATATTATCATCGTTATTACTTTTATTGTTACTCCTACTAGTTATACTTCTTTTGACCAATGGCTTTAATCATCCAGAATGGCCTGAAAACTCAAAAGTAAGCAAGCAAGGTCTTTGGAGCAGCCAAACTGATGTCACAAAGCTGATACACTTTATTTATAATCTGGCCCCCAGGTCCTCCCTCAGAGCCTCATTACAGTACAGTGTACTCTCATTTAAAACAGATTTCAAACAACCTTCACTATTTGGTTTGCCAACCCACTAGATGATAGAATCCACCAATCACCAACTATTTTATTAAGTGCTTACTACACACAACACATTGTGCTAAGTTGTGGGAACTAGAAGAAAGTATAAAAATGTCCACACTCCAGGGGTACATGGGCACACTCTATACTTTCTACTCAATTATCCTGTGAACGTAAAACTGTTCTAATAAGTAAAGTTTATTAGTTAAAAAAAATTTTAAGTCTACACTCCTGTCCTTATGACCACCCACTTTATTGAAGAGGTACCCCAAATAAGAAGACAGAATAAGAGGTAAATACCTCAAGAAACCGAGAAATGAAATATGACTTTTTCAGCTAGAGAAGATACAGGGGTTGGGGGTTGGGGAATAGGAAAATCAGGAATAAGAACTTAATAAACATAGTAGTTTTAGAGCTATGTATTGAAGAGATGAAAAACCCTGCATACCTAAAGAACCTCTGATCTAGGACAATGGGAAGGGCACTCAGCTAAGAGCTGAGGGCTGAATTTTCATCTAGGTCTCTATTTGCCCTGCTGGGCAGCTTTCAGAAAGTCATGCCAGCTCTCTGGGCCTCACTCTCGTCTTGTCTACTGTGAGGGAGCTGAACCAGATGGTCTTCATCAAGGCCCACCATGCTTTAAAATCCTATGATTCTATGTTGAAACTTCTGACCATGAGCCATCAAAATAAAGGTAAAATATATTCAGTATACTGTTTAAAAGACAGCATGTTTATAGAATTTTTTAAGTTTGCAATTTAGCAGGATAAGTTTCAGTTATCCGAAAAATCTACTTAAGTGGAACACTGCTATCCCCCCCTAGTGCTAGAAAAGTGAAAATTTCACAGTGTTATTTAAACAGCCCAGCATCGGCTGACCAAAATAATTTTAGGCCAAAGAAATAGAGGAACCTGCAGGGGATTCTCCTTTCCCTGCAGTTTCTATAAAAAACAACTGGCCAAAGGGGGTAAACCTGTCATTCCCAAAAAGCACCCCATTAGGAAAGCAAGTGTTGCAAGGGTGGAGAA
Organism: Grampus griseus; assembly: GCF_964374135.1. NCBI lineage: Eukaryota > Metazoa > Chordata > Mammalia > Artiodactyla > Delphinidae > Grampus > Grampus griseus. The sequence goes on from NC_138997.1 coordinate 67,763,071, forward strand.
GTCAGCTACTATAGAAGATGGACAGGTACCAATGCTCTCTACCTACCCACCTCCCACCATAGGTCATACCACCTGAGCAAGGTATAGACGTGTGCTGCTGAATACTGGGACTGTGCTACCTTGTACTAAAAAGTTATCAGTAGCCAGTACAGGGTAACCAGATGGGCACCTGTCCAAATGGCAATAGTTTCAATGTTTTTTTTTGTTTTTTGTTTTTTTTTTGCGGTATGCGGACTTCTCACTGTTGTGGCCTCTCCCGCTGCGGAGCACAGGCTCCGGACCCGGCTCACGGGCCCAGCCGCTCCGCGGCAGGCGGGATCCTCCCGGACCGGGGCACAATCCTGCGTCCCCTGCATTGGCAGGCGGACTCTCAACCACTGCGCCACCAGGGAAGCCCAGTTTCAATGTTTTAAAACGTAAATACCCGTTTCCCTTTATACAGATACATCACATATGAGGACAACTTCATGCCCTAAAGATGACAAATAAACGAGTTACCAATTGTACTGGATCTGGACAGAGGGAGAGTGCCAAGCCCAGAGATGCTGCTCACATCCACGCCCAGCTGAGGCAGAGGAGAGCTGACTCTGAAGAAAGCTCATGCATTCCCTTATTCATTCACTTGACAGTTTCAGGCCCCTACTATGTGTCAAGCACTGTATTAAACCCAGGAATTTAGCAGTGGAGAAAAACTAGACATGATCTTTGCCTTCATGTTATGTACTTTTTGTAAAATTACAAAAGCTTTATGAGCTACTGAAGATTAGTAATATTTCAGAAAAACTGGTGTCTAGGAAGGGGGGATATGGAAGATCGACTGACCTACTTGTGGGGTTAAGGAGAAGCAAGGAAGCCTTTCTCTTGAAGAGACGGCATTTGAACCGAGAACTCAAGGTTGAGCTGGTATTAACTTCTAGCTCTTTATATAAGGCAGCCAATCAATTATTTGCCCTCATGCATCAATGTTTGCCAGCTTAGTGTGCACAAACTCCCACACCTAGGTATACTAGGAAAATACAGTCACTAGATTACTTGGAACAGCTTTCATTCTGTCAACTTTACTCAAAATCTATTAGGGGAAAATTTAATTATATTAAAACCAACATAGATTTATTATTACAGAAAAAAAATATTTGAGTGTTTTTTACAGAAAAAAATCCCAAAACATCGAGATAGTTCTAGTCTTCTGTAGGATTGGAAATCAGAAAGGAGGAAGTAGTATCATCACTATTTGGTGATGATATAATCTTATATGCAGAAAATCCCAAAGAGTCAGTCAAAAAACTGTTGGAATTAATCTATGATTTCAGTAAAGTGGTAGGATACAAAATCAATATACAGGAATCAATTGCATTTCTTTATTAATGATGAAGTATCTGAAAAATAAAGAAAACTATCCCATTCACAATAGCATCAAAAATAAAAACATACTTAGGAATAAATTCAACCAAGGAAGTAAAATATCTGTACAATGAAAGCTGCAAGACTTTGCTGGAAGAAGCTGAAGAAGACACAAACAAATGGAAAGACATCATGTGTTCATGGACCAGAAGAATTAATATTTTTCAAATGATCATACCACCCAAAGCCATGTACAGATTCAATGCAATCCATATCAAAATACCAAAGATATTCTTCACAGAAATAGAAGAAACAGTCCTAAAGTTTATCTAAAACCACAAAAGACCCAAAATAGCCAAAACGATCCTGAGAGAAAAAATAAACAAAGCTGGCAGTATCACCACTTCTGAATTTCAAACTATACTATAAAGCCATAGTAATAAAAACAATACAAAAACAGACACATCAAACCAATGGAACAAAATAGAGAGCCCAGAATTAAATCCTGGCATATTCAGTCAACTAATATTCAACAAGGGAGCCAAGAATACCCAATAGGGAAAAGATGGTCTCTTCAATAAATGGTGCTGGGAAAACTGGAGAAACATATGCAGAACAATGAAATTAGACCCCTATCTCATACCACTGGCAAAAATAAACTAGAAATGGATCAAAGACTTAAATATAAGACCTGATACCATAAAACTCCTAGAAGAAAAAATAGGGAAGAAGCTCATCAATACTGGTCTTGGAGATGACATTTTGAACATGATGCCAAAAGCACAAACAACAAAAGCAAATATCAACAAATGGGATTATATCAAACTCACCTTCTACACAGCAAAAGAAATAACAAAATGAAAAGATAAAACTACTTAATAAGAGAAAAATTTTACAAACTACATATTGCATAAAGGGTTAATATCCAAAATATATAAAGAACTCAGTCGACTTAATAAAAAAAAATAATTTGATTAAAAATAGTCAGAAGGACTAAGTAACTAAATAGACATTTTTCCAAAGAGGACATCAAAATGACCAACAGACACATGAAAAGATATTCAACATCACTAATCACCGGGAAAATGCAAATCAAAACCACAATGGGATATCACCTCATACCTGTTAGAATGGCTATTATCAAGAAGACAAGAGACAGATGCAGGTGAAGATGTGGTGAAAAGGGAACCTTTATACATCGTTGGTGGGAACGTAAATTGGTCCAACCACCATGGAAAACAATAAGGAAGTTCCTCAAAAAATTAAAACTAGATTTGACATACAATCCAGCAATTCCATTCTGGGTACATACCCAAAGGAAATGAAAACAGGATTTCAGTGAGGTACATACACTCCCATGTTTCTCACAGCATTATTCACAGTAGTCAAGATATGGAAACCCAAATATGGAAACAACTCAAAAGCCCACCTAAGGATGAATGGATAAAAAAAGATGTAATTCATATACACAATGGAATATTGTTCAGCCACGAGAAAGGATATCCTTTCATTTGCAACAACATGGACAGACTTTGAGCACACTACGCTAATCAAGATAAGTCAGACAGAGAAAGACTAGTACTGTATGAGATCCCTTATATGTGGAAACTAAAAAAGTTAAACCTATAAAAAAGAGAGTAAAAATTTATTCAATTTTTTTAAAAAGGGGAAAAAAGAAAAAATATATCAAATCTCAGACGGGGAATGGGGTACTTGGTGTTTCCAAGGAGGTAGGCCTAGCATGACTTTTTTGTTTATAGTTACCTACTTCTGGCTTCTTTCACCTCTCTGGAGTAGATTGCCAGAGAGGTAATTACTCCTGGTTTTCTATAAGCCATTTTTTTAAAGAAAAGCAAATCTTCCTTAGCCATTTAATTCTCACTGCAGAAACCAACATGCCAAAGTAAGCCTTAGAGCTTCTATCCCTTATTGTTTTCTATATCCTTCCTAAGAGTCTTTCCTCTTCAAAGACTAGTTAGAACCTCATGTTCTGAAGTCTCAGGTAGCTGGACACTTAATCATCTTAGCCAGGAGCACAAGAGCTTGCTTGCAGACGTGGTATGAAATAATAAAAACATTTTGCCTTAAAGACAAACTTAGCATTTAGTCTGACTGCACGCAAATAATTTAATCCTTTATTTTTCTTACCTGCTCAAAAGCAGGCACATTCTCTTTAGAGATTAGCCAGAATGTGATGACTTAATTCACATTTACTACTTACATGCCTGGCTTAACATTCTTGTGAATGTGCTTCTGAACATTCTTCCTAAAAGCACTGCTGTCATTTTTGCTGAGAAAAGTGCCTGCAAATCCATTCATTACAGCAAGGGCCCAGAGTACTGAAAAATGTGCAGGTAAATGGCTGGGTTTCCAGGTTCAAACCCTACTCAAGGAGGCAGCAACAGAGGCCATTACCAGCACCAGCTCTGATGGACACTGTGAATCACAGTCCAGTGGCTTGTCGGCATTTTCCTGATGGAGGGTAATAAATTCTAGCAGAGAGTAGGGGCAGAAGAGGTTCAGTATTCAGCTACATTAAGGTTACTGATTATAAGTTTGCGCAGAGAAGTTAGTTCTTCTGCTCTTTCTAGTCATCAAGGCCTGCCCTGAAAACAGAATTCAGTATAGTTTGTATTCCTTTCTTTATCTTTCCTTAATTTTTTAAACTCTTTTATTGAGCACTTATTTGGTAAGTGCCTACTTACTTACCAAGCACTTTGCATGCATTAATAATAATGTCCAACATTTATTGAGTGCTACTATGTGCCAGGCACTATTTTAAATGTTTTGAACAGATCATGCTCATAACGGCCCAGTGCAATAGGGATTGTTATTATCCCCATTTACAGATGAAACTCAGGCCCACAGGGATTAAGTAACTTGTACAGGATCACAGAGCTAGGAAGTGCAATCTGAAGTTGGGGGAAATGCTATCTTGGAGTGTCTATGGAATTTAGTTGAACATTGGCTGTGAACTGGGGGGACAAGCAAAACCTTCTAGGTCATTATTATCTCCTTAAATTCTCCAGAGGCTCTGAATGACAAAGAGTATAAGCATCATCCAAAAGTTCATAGTAGAATAAGAGCTACCATTATCAGGGGGAGGGGAGAATGCTATTTTGGGACAAGTGGGCCTATCAGTGACCCTGCCCCTGAAATCTTATCCGATAGGTAGTCACAAATATGCAGGTACAGTCCTTTAGTTTTCAGAAGATCTGAGTTTGGACTCAAAAAACCTTAATTCTATATCCAACTATGTAACCTTGGACAAGTCACTTATACTTTCTAAGTCTCCATTTTTTCACCAGTTACTGGGGCTATCATATTAACAACCATCATACCCACCTAACAGAACTGCTGTCAAGCTCAGAGACTCTACAAGAAAATGTTTCATAAACTGAAGAGTGTTATGCAAATGTGTTATAATTGTATTGCACTGAATGTGCTTATTCTATGGGAATATTTTCTATACACATACAGGATTTATTGCTGTCATCTCCTAAGAGAAGGGAGCTTTACTTTTGCATGTTGCCCCTGCTATACTCTAAGACACTGTAGCTTGATTAAAGTGTGAGCTATTTTACCCAGTCCTTGACCAGAAACCTCTAGCAATTTTTATTTCTGACCTTCTAAAGGAATCTTTAGTCTGACTATCTAAACCAGGCCTTGGATAACTCTGTATAGTCAAGATGGTTTGAAAGGTCCCACCTATCACAGAAAAGTAAACAAGCTTCCAGTGATTGAAATGACTAAGCTAAATGAACCGGGGAAGACAAAAGAAAAACGGTTCCTCGAAACTTCACGTGATTCAAAAATACATAACCAATGCAAATCACAGATATTCAGAAAATGAAATCTGATTCAAAATGTGAGGTATTATACATGGTTTTGTAAAGTAAAAGACCACCCAAAAGGGATTTACAGAAAGCAAGGCAAATCTGAAGTTGCCCTTGGGATCACTGGAAAGCAAAATAATAGACACCCAACCAAGTTTTTTCCTCAGATCAAAATTACTATACATCTATAGCCTTAAGGCACCTATGTCAAAAGTAAAAAGCTTTGAAGGTCCATGGAAAATGATAGAAAATGAGATTATCCCCGCCATGTCCTCAAGTCCATTCTCTATGTCTGCATCTTTATTCCTGCCCTGCCACTAGGTTCATCAGTACCATTTTCTTAGATTCCATACATGGGCATTAGCATACGGTATTTATCTTTCTCTTTCTGACTTACTTCACTCTGTATGACAGACTCTAGGTCCATCCACCTCACTACAAATAACTCAATTTCATTCCTTTTTATGGCTGGGTAATATTCCATTGTATATATGTGCCACATCTTCTTTAACCATTCATCTGTCAATGGACACTTAGGTTGCTTCCATGTCCTGGCAGTTGTAAACAGTGCTGCAAAGAACATTGTGGTACATGCATCTTTTTGAATTATGGTTTTCTTGGGGTATATGCCCAGTAGCGGGGTTTCTGGGTCATATGGTAGTTCTATTTTTAGTTTTTTAAGGAACCTCCATACTGTTCTCCATAGTGCCTGTATCAATTCATATTCCCACCAACAGTGTAAGAGGGTTTTTTCCCACACCCTTTCCAGCATTTATTGTTTGTATATTTCTTGATGATGGGCATCCTGACCAGTGTGAGGTGATACCTCATTGTGGTTTTGATTTGCATTTCTCTAATGATTAGTGATGTTGAGAATCCTTTCATGTGTTTGCAATCTGTGTGTCTTCTTTGGAGAAATGTCTATTTAGGTCTTCTGCCCATTTTTGGATTGGGTTGTTTGTTTTTTGATATTGAGCTGCATGAGCTTCTTGTATGTTTTGGAGATTAATCCTTTGTCAGTTCCTTCGTTTGAAAATATTTTCTCTTGTCTTTTTGTCTTGTTTCTGGTTTCCTTTGCTGTCCAAAGCCTTTAAGTTTCATTAGGTTCCATTTGTTTATTTTATTTCCATTACTCTAGGAGGTGGGTCAAAAAGGATCTTGTTGTGATTTATGTCAAAGAGTGTTCTGCCTATGTTTTCCTCTAAGAGTTTTACAGTGTCTGGCCTTACATTTAGGTCTTTAATCTATTTTGAGTTCATTTTTGTGTATGGTGTTAGGAAGTGTTCTAATTTCATTCTTTTACATGTAGCTGTCCAGTTTTCCCAGCTCCACTTATTGAAGAGGCTGTCTTTTCTCCAGTGTATATTCTTGCCTCCTTTGTCAAAGATAAGGTGACTATATGTGCATGGGTTTATCTCTGGCCTTTCTATCCTGTTCCACTGATCTATATTTGTTTTGGGGCCAGTACCATACAGTCTTGATTACTGTAGCTTTGTAGTATAGTCTGAAGTCCAGGAGCCTGATTCCTCCAGCTCTGTGTTTCTTTCTCAAGATTGCTTTGGCTATTTGGGGTACTTTGTGTTTCCATACAAATTGCAAAATTTTTTGTTCTAGTTCTGTGAAAAATGCCATTGGTAATTTGATAGGGATTGCACTGAATCTGTAGATTGCTTTGGGTAGTACAGTCATGTTCACAATGTTGATTCTTCCATTCCAAGAACATGGTATATCTTTCCATCTGTTTGTATTATCTTTGATTTCTTTCATCAGTGTCTTATAGTTTTCTGCATACAGATTTTTGCCTCCTTAGGAAGGTTTATTCCTAGGTATTTTATTCTTTTTGTTGCAGCGGTAAATGGGAGTGTTTCCTTACATTCTCTTCCTGATTTTCAGTTGTTAGTATGTAGAAAAGCAAGAGACTTCTGTGCATTAATCTTGTATTCTGCTACTTTCCCAAATTCATTGACTAGCTCTAGTAGTTTTCTGGTAGCATCTTTAGGATTTTCTATACATAGTGTCATGTCATCTGCAAACAGTGACAGTTTTACTTCTTCTTTTCCAACTTGGATTCCTTTTATTTCTTCTTCTTCTTCTCTGACTGCCATGGCTAAAACTTACAAAACTATGTTGAATAAGAGTGGTGAGAGTGGACAACCTTGTCTTGTTCCTGATCTTAGAGGAAATGGTTTCAGTTTTTCACCATTGAAAATGATGTTGGCTGTGGGCTTTCATATATGGCTCTTATTATGTTGAGGTAGGTTTACTCTATGCCCACTTTCTGGAGAGTTTTTGTCATAAATCAGTGTTGAATTTTGTCAAAAGATTTTTGTGCATCTATTGAGATGATCATATGTTTTTTATCCTTCAATTTCTTAATATGGTGTATCACATTGATTGATTTGTGTATATTGAAGAATCCTTGCATTCCTGGGATAAACCCCACTTGATCATGGTGTATGATCCTTTTAATGTGCTGTTGGATTCTGTTTGCTAGTATTTTGCTGAGGATTTTTGCATCTATGTTCATCAGTCATATTGGCTGTAGTTTTCTTTTTTGTGACATCTTTGTCTGGTTTTGCTATCAGGGTGCTGATGGCCTTGTAGAATGAGTTTGGGAGAGTTCCTCCCTCTGCTATACTTTGGAAGAGTTTGAGAAGTATAGGTGTTAGCTCTTCTCTAAATGTTTGATAGAATTCACCTGTGAAGCCACCTGGCTCTGGGTTTTTGCTGGAAGATTTTTAATCATAGTTTCAATTTCAGTGCTTGCGATTGGTCTGTTCATGTTTTCTATTTCTTCCTGATTCAGTCTTGAGGGGTTGTACTTTTCTAAGAATTTGTCCATTTCTTCCAGGTTGTCCATTTTATTGGCACAGTTGCTTGTAGTAGTCTCTCATGATGCTTTGTATTTCTGTAGTGTCAGTTGTTACTTCTCCTTTTTCATTTCTAATTCTGTTGATTTGAGTCTTCTCCTTTTTTTTCCTGATGAGTCTGGCTAATGGTTTATCAATTTTGTTTATCTGTTCAAAAAACCAGCTTTTAGTTTTATTGATCTTTGCTATTGTCTCCTTCATTTGCAATAGTGAATCTTAAGCCAAATTATCAACCCCTGTCAAATTTTCTTCTCACTGAATCTCCTCCCACAGAGTCAAGGGCAACTGGATATTCCAACCTAAGAGCAGTAACTCTGGAATAGTCATTACTCTTACTTCCAGTTTCCAATAACATTTCACATGGTAGATTTGTACTTCATGAGCGAATGAGGCCCTGTGACTCTCTTTGGACTTTAAGTTACAGTGGAAGTTACATGTGCCAATTCTAGGCTGCACATTTAATTGCCAGTGTGATGAGAAATACTTGGGTAGTCTTTCCCTCAGCACAGTAAACAGCAGCTTCTGAGATGGCAGAAGCTCTGTCACCCTGGGTCATTGTGTGACTCCATAACTCTGATGTGTATAAGCTCTTTGCCAACCCAGTGATGCTTATCATATTCTTGTTTGAACCCTAATTTTTTTAGTCTCCCATTCTAAACTCTAAGCTCTCTGAGGACAATCACCAAATCTAATTCACTTTTTTTTTTTTTTTTTTTTTTGCGGTACGTGGGCCTCTCACTGTTGTGTCCTCTCCCGTTGCGGAGCACAGGCTCCGGACGCGCAGGCTCAGTGGCCATGGCTCACGGGCCCAGCCGCTCCGCGGCATGTAGGATCTTCCCGGACAGGGGCACGAACCCATGTCCCCTGCATCGGCAGGTGGACTCTCAACCACTGCACCACCAGGGAAGCCCCTAATTCACTTTTATATCCTTCATAAGATATAGCTCTTATAGACAGCAGACGCTCAGTACTATCTGTTGAAAAACTAAATGTATTTACAAGAGATTCCAACATTATAAAGTAATTAGATATATTTTCATAATCTACAAATTACTAGTCTGCTATTATTAAACTGTTATCTGTATGTAAGATAATCACTGAACTTGGCATTCCGTACAAACAAAATATTTTCATCTTGGGCAGAAAGTATGTGGGTTTTCCAATTATAATAGGATAAAGCTAAGAAAAAAAACAAATCTTTATCATGTAGGTAAGGAGATTTCCCCTGGTAGAGCAGACACACTGACTCCCTATCATGCAAATTATATTCCAATATTAGTGAAAGGCCTAAACCCAATCCAGCTTCTTGTGATTATGGTAATGTACACTCATTCTGACACAGAATAAGCTGGCTAGCCAAAATGAGAACAATATCAAATGATGACCTGGATTAAAACAATTCTTTCACATTTATTGGTTCATTTTTCTCTAGTGGCTTTTTTTGTTTTGACTAATAGTATCTCTTCACATTGTGAAATGAAACTTCTAAACATGAATGTAGCTTACAGATAAACACAGCGTCTCTATTCCCTAGTCTGCTTGTGTTTATTGTTTTATAATGTTGCTATATCCCAAAACTCCTTGGGGTTATATCTCTTCTAAACAGTTGGCTCTTTAAAATGTATTCCTTGTATTTTTACTTGATCATTAGACTAAAATATCATTAGTTAAGATACTGTTTCCAAGCAATTTGTTAAAGTGTTTGATTAGCTGTCTCCCCCTCCTCCCACAGAATTCCTATGATAACAAGCACAGATGTAGGAGTCATTTTATATACCCAAACATTTTGTAATAATTCCAGTATAGTTTGTCAACATTTAGAAACAAAAGCTTCTAAAACATTCTTTTTTTTTTTTTTTTTTTTTCCGGTATGCGGGCCTCTCACTGTTGTGGCCTCTCCCGTTGCAGAGCACAGGCTCCGGACGCGCAGGCTCAGCGGCCATGGCTCACGGGCCCAGCCGCTCTGCGGCATGTGGGATCCTCCAGGACCGGGGCACGAACCCGTGTCCCCTGCATCAGCAGGCGGACTCTCAACCACTGGGCCACCAGGGAAGCCCAAAACATTCTTGTGCTTTTATTTCTTATATCATCTTAATTATTCATGATTAATAATATTTATAACTATTATTTTGTTATGTTTAGTTTATACTAATTTATATAATAAAAACCAGGCAAAACTATTTTCAATCTTATGATTCCTCAAAGTTATCTTAAATATTGCCTACAATGATAGTTAAAACAACTGACTGCAGCATATCCTAGGCCCGTGTTCTTTTTGTATATCTATTCATAATAAGCAAATTCTACTTCATAATCCACTTTTCCTTCTCTTCCTCAGAAAAAACAGAAACTTATCTCCTTCTTTAATAATAAATTTTGATTTTAACTTGGTTACATAAAATAAGAGTGTTAAAAAACTTTTCCTCTCCCTACATGTTGAAACTTTAAAATGTCTCAGCTGATCTATCTGCTAATGATTATTTGGACAATGATGCAGAGAATCCTTTTTCTCAAAAGAATGAACACCTTCTAAGCCAAGAACAGCTTTGGGTCCAGATGTTACTGTTGTTCATTCTCACCATTAATCACCAAACATTGCAGTAGGACCCACCATGGATATTATTCAAACAGTGACTCAATTAAATTCAGAGGCAGTCCATTTAATCTTCATCAGCTCAAACAATGGCAACTTCATTTTTGTCAAACAAATGTTGAGTCAGAGAAGAGAAACTTCAGAGATTTTCATTTCATTCAATATTGTTATAAAGTAACTGGATTTACACTTTGACTTTGGACAAAAGAGAGCCATAGCACTTTGCCAGAAGGCAATGCTACAGGGAAGATAAAACATCTTGCACCAGAAGGCACAAGTGGTAATTTTGTGATTAAAAAGTAAAAGATTCATTTGTTCCCTTAAAAGATGTGATAACTGAAGAAAGAAATAAAATATTCTGTTTGGACTCTGCAATATGAAGATGGATGTGGGGCAGGGAACTACAATGGAAGGAGGAAAGGGGGACATGTCTAACTCTTACATTATTCACTTCATCTAGACCAAGGGGGAAAATAGCTCCTCAGAGGGGTTCAGTTAGAAAGCAGCCTATGGGCATGATGAATGAGGCATCTATAATTAAGTGCAGCATCAAACTGCTAGAGACCTTTCTTAGTAGGGTCATGACATCGACTTTTTTTTTTAAGTGGGGTAAATGCAGAGGGAGTGCTAACTGGATATCTTTAGCCATTAGTTTGGATCACAGCTGCTTACTCCAAGGGCCTCCACTGGGATAATAAAACCTCATTTGGGGACCTTTTCTTCATCATCTCTGAATTAGTCTGGTTTCTAGAAGAAACAAAAAACATGAGCAAGATCCGTGAGGCAAAAAAAGGTGTGGCACAAATAAGGAGTGATGAATAACGCAAGACAGTATGTCAGAACTAGAACTAGAATGATGCAGAGATAGGACTAAAAATAGTGCTTATGGACAGATCATAAAGGGCTAGAAATTCTAAGTTAAGGACTACAAGCCTTCAATTCTACAGGCAATGGGGAGCCTTAGAAATTGAAAATTTTCTAAGCAAGAGAAAAAAGAATTAGATATGATCAAAGATTCCAGACATGACTACACACTGGATTCACTTAGGAAGTTGTACAAAATGAGGATGCCAGGATCCAACCACAAGGGATTCTAATTTAATTGGTATGGTGTATGGTCTGAACATCAGTTTAAAAAGCTCCCGGATGATTCAGATGTGTAGCAAAGTTTGAGAACCACCACTGAAGAAAAATCATTCTGGAATCTGTGTTTTTGTTAAATTGGAGAGGGCCATGTTGATGGCAGAGCAACTAGTTACTAAGATCTCCTAATACAAGTAGCTCATGATGATAATCTGATCTAGGGCAGATCTCAATAATGGAAGGGATGGTCTCTTCTGAAACAAATTGTTGCAAAGGTCAAATGTGAGGCTGAGATGGCTAACTGGACATGGGAAATAAGGAAAAAGAACTGGAAAATGATTCCAGGGTTCCCAGCTGAGGCAACAGCATAGATGGTGCTCGGGCAAATTAACCAATTTAACAAAGAAAGGGAACACAACGTGAGGAGCAGGGGTGGGAAAGAGGAAAAGAAGAAAGGACACTCAGCCCATCCTCTAGTTAATTTGGCTTTTACCTTCCTCCCCTCGCCCAGGAGTCATCACCACTAAATTAAGCCAACATTAGTGCTCGACAGCTCTGCCAGGGGCCAGTTAAAGTCGACAGATTTAGGCTGCTTCAGGGTAACAGGACATCTATTCTACCTCTGATGGCCCTCTCCTAGGACCTCCCTGCCTGAAGATTCCCAATATAGAATTCTTCCCAAGAGGACTTCAGCATTTCAGCTGTCACCAGCCCCTGCCAAGAAAGAGAGGGGCACAGTTTAGGAGTGAGGATCCAATCATCATGAGCCCATAGATCTCAATCTCCACCTTGACTCCTTGAATTGCGTCCCCAAGCAGATGGGAAGCCAGCGCAGAATCCAGAGCACAGATGCCGCATGCTCACACAGAGCAAGAGTGAACTGTGCAGTTCTTCTCTTTAATTTCTTATCTGATAACAAGCTTCCAGTCCCCAGATCAATATTGCCAGCAAACTGCTGTGCACCCCACCGGGCATACTTTGTTTTCTCTATTACTCTTTTTAAGGAAATAATTATCTGTGCACAAACCCATGTAAAAATTATAGTTTATTCTTTTTCTCCCAAAACGAAACAATTAAAAAGCATATTTTTAAAGAGTTTTGTCTCTGCCTTTCACAGTAAAATCTTGTTAAAAAAAGTTGCAGTTTTGTAAAAGTAAAGTTTGATCCCCTAGGATCTGTATACAGAGGCCGTGAAAGTGGAAAAGATGTGGCAGAGAGGGTGTAAGTTAGTAATTCCCATCCACAACATAATGACCTGAGGACAAAATGCATCATCACATGTCTGAACAACCTTCAGAATGGCCAGCTTTAGCAAAAGTGCAGCCTGATCTGCCTCTCAGCTACCAGGAGAGGCAGAAACAAGGGGAGCGCCAGAGCACTTTACAATCCTCTCCGAGTGTAAGCTGGAAAGGGGCTCCTTGACACATTTTCCCATGTGGATGGGGGATTTACTATTCTAATGCTAACCACAGGTAACTCAGGGACTGTCTCCCCATCTATGCATTATTGGTGGTATCTCTTAGGGGTGTGTGTGAGCGACTCTTTGCAGTATCCTTCTTTTCAGCATCTCTTCTTTTCTTTCCACAAGGTTTAGCAATGTCCCCCTAGAAGCACAGAATTGAATCTACTTTCCCATTGCCAGTCTTGTCACCTAAATATTCTTCCTCAAGCAAGTTAGAGAACTGGGGTGATTCTTTTACAAAGTACTGGGCACTGGTTCTGCCACTTACTAACCTAGCAGCCTTAGGCAAGTATTTAACCTCTCTGTACTTTGGTTTCATCATCTATAAAATGGATTAATAATGGTCCCTAGTTAACATAGGCAAGCGTTATGCTTGGCATATAGCGATCGTCCCAAATATGTTAGTTGCTGTCACTATTCTTCTAAGATGCAATATAGCTTAGTGACTAAGAACATGAACTCCACAGCCAGCCTGCTTGGGTTCAAATTCTGACTCCATCACTTTTCAGTTGTGTGATTTAAGACAAGTTATTAACTCCCCTGTGCCTTTATGTTATTTAACCTATAGAAGAGGAATAAAATAATATAGTATCTATCATAAGTGGTTATTGTGAGGATTAAAATAATATATATCTATATGGCTATAGACTGAATATGTGTCCCCCCAATATTCTCATGTTGAAACCTGTTCCCATGCTGACACTGTCTAGGGGCCCACTATAGTTACTTCATTAGCATAAACTCAGGTGTGATCCCTGGAGCCCACAGTGAATAATAAAGACACTCCTATCACCTGGAAAATTCCAAGGGTTTAGAAACTCCCTCTCAAGAACCCAGGACAAAGACCAGATGAATTCTTTATTATACAATGGATGGGAAGCTTATAAAATTGGATTTCATTCATCTACCCCTTTTGATTAGACAAACTCAAAAAGGAACTAAACTGAAACCCTTTTTCCTAGTTGTAATCATATTAAACCAAAAATATATACCATTGCAGACATACAGGTCTCCACTTTCTAATGTTAATAATAATTATAATAACAACTACAATTTATTGAACACAATATATGCAAAGCACTTTGTCTCACTGAAACAGACACCAAACCAACTCACAGGAAAAGGAGCTGAGAGTTAGAGAGATGAAGTATTGACCTAAGGTGAGAACTGGCAAACTATGGCCCACAGGCCAAATCTAGCTCATCACCTGTTTTTGTCTGGCCTGCAAGCTAAGAATGATTTCTATATTTTTAAATGATTGAAAAAAGTGAAAAGAATAATATTTTGTGACATGTAAAAATTATATGCAATTCAAATTTCAAGTCTATAAATAGTTTTATTAGAACACAATCATGCCCATTTGTTTCCACATAGACTATAGCTGCTTTCACTACAGCGACAGAGTCAAATAGTTGCAACAGCGTCTAGGTCCTGCAAGGCCTAAAATATTGACTATCTGGTCCTTTACAGAAAACTTGCTGACCCTAACAGAAGGTCAAATGGCTAGTGAGTGGCAGAGGTGGAATATAAAACTAGGTTTCTCTGTTTCCAAAATGCGTAATCATAGTGGCAATATCTCCTAATTATTTTGAGCCTACTGTACACTCCAAACAGTCAGAGCCATGTTCAAACATCCCAATTCAGCCTCAGAAATTATTGACATTCTACAGATAAGAGAACTGAGCTCAGAGACCTGAGTCACTTACCCAAGGCTACCGAGCCAGCTCTGTACAACTCTGTGCTCTTGCTCCTATGATGCCCACGCCTGAACCCCACTCTACTCCAGAACAGAACAGAGATTTCTAAATTTAATGTTTTCATGCTGCGCAAGAAAAAACAAAAACTTACTTCCCTTTCTTTAGGTGCCACAGCTTTGCTATTTCTGGAATGGGAAGAACAGGAAAACCTGAACTGAGGTTCAGACCCAGAGAAGTGACACAGGGTTGGATTTAGCCAGGAGGACACCATTATTGCCTATTGCTGCAAGCCCCAAAGCCATGTACCCAAAGGCTTTTTTTTTTTTTTTTTTTTGCGGTACACGGGGCTCTCACTGCCGTGGCCTCTCCTGCTGCGGAGCACAGGCTCCGGATGTGCAGGCTCAGCAGCCATGGCTCAGCAGCCATGGCTCACAGGCCCAGCCACTCCGCAGCATGTGGTATCCTCCCAAACCGGGGCACGAACCCGCATCCCCTGCATCGGCAGGCGGACTCTCAACCACTGCGCCACGAGGGAAGCCCTACCCAAAGGCTTTTACTTTCTTATTCTACTCTGGGAACCAGACTCTAGAAACATCCAGCTGTCATACATTTAGGAAAGAACTCAGAATAGCAAAACCAATGTGATTGAGGGATTAAAGATAAATACCCCAGGTTCACAGCCAAAAAAGGCAGGTAAAACATCTATGAATATTTGAAAGATCATACATCAAAGGAGGAAGGAAATGAGAAATTGCTTGCTGTTACCCGAGGAAAATTATAAGCTGATAAAATGGAGCATCAAGAAGTGTAACCTATTCAGAAGCATAGAGAATGTGTAGCACACCCAGCCCAAAGCAAGTTTTGCTGAGCCCCTTCTGGAAGAGGTGGGGACCTGTCAAACTGGTCTTCCAGCTTCAGGAAGCAGAACGTTCCTTTTAATTTCTAGTTGGGGTTTACTGTTTGTTCCATTACAATGCAGATTCTTATTTTGAAAAATTTATGACAATGAAACTGACAGTGGAGTGAAGGACCCCTCTCTAAGAGTTAACTTAAGCAGGCTTAGACTTAGGTAGGTCAGCATCTGGGCTGCAGATGACACCCCTGCTCACATGCAGTATCATAAGTCTCCTGCAGGGCCACTTTGGGATGACATGGGGGGAGGGGAATGGTTATACTTAGGAGAGAAGAGAGGACATTTTGATGAGGTGAGGAAACTATAAAGGAATACATAGAAGACACACTGATCAGAGCTGGGCTATTGTCCATTGGGGTCCTTTGGACAAGTTTTGGGTTCACTGGTCACAAGCAAATCTACTTCAGGAACCTGAAAGTGTATAGCTGAGATGAGGAGGCCCTTTGTCCAGCCTCTACTGGGATCCAGCTCAGTTCTGGTGCCCCAGAGATGTCACCTTCCATGTGGACACTGGATTCTCATGATGTCAGTGCCAGCAAAAAAAGTGTCTCTCCAAAGGGTCTGCAGGCAGCAGGTGTGGACAGGTGGGAGCCAGTACTAGACAGGAAGAAGCTGATGCATAGATGTTAATGCTACTGACTTCAGTCAACTGACTACCATTCAGCAAAAACTCCCATAAATAAAAGAGAAGATGGATTTTGGATGAGGAGGTCCTAAAGTCTTATTATTTCTCAGGTAGGATAATACTGAGCTAGTAGATATGGGGGCTACACATATACAAACTAAACTATAAGCATTTTGGTGTACTGTTAATTCCAATTGTTCATCACTGCACAAGTAGAAAAACTCTTCCTGGCAGAGGCTGCCTGTTGCTTTTCTGACTTGGTCTTGCCTGAAGCTCCTTGTTCTGTGCTCCAAGCTCTTCCACTACCACACACATAGGCTGTTTATTGGTATCAGACCCTTTGCCTCAGTCTCTCTATCCTCAATTGCCCAGTGTTCACATTTTAAGTGCAGCAGCTTCATCAAATGCAGTTCTCTAACTCTAGAGAGGCTCATTCTTGACTTGCTACTGCAGATATCTATGTAATAGATTGGGTTCTCCTCCTGTGTGTATCTACAAAATTCCCCCTAGGGGACTAGGCCTGTTACCCAGGAAACAGATTTTGTCTTTTTGTATGATGCCTCTTTCTGTCTCCTGCTTAGTCTGTCTCACTGTTCTTTATGAATTTTATGTTTCATGCTGCAAAATCCAGTATAGATTTTTGGTGGGGAAAAAACAAAGTTCCACGATGCCTATTACCTAAAAAAAAAAAAAAATGATCCCTGCTATACAGAAGCAAGTGACATCCAGAGTCACACCGTCAAATGTCTCATAGCACAAAGCAGCCTAGGATTTACTGATGGGCCAGTTCCTGCCCCACATTACTACCTGACACATACTCTGAATGGTCGAGTCTTTTGCATTACAAAATACAAACTTTGAAATTTTGTGTTTGAAACTATAGAAAATAGTCTACAAACAACAGCATATCAACCATTTATTAAGCAGCTACCTTTTTCTAGAAGCATTACTAGTTTCACTGCCTCTTCACAATAACTCTGCAAATTAGGCATTATCCCCATCTTACAGAAGAGAAATTGGAAGCTCAGAAATTTTAAGAAACTGGCAGCCTCTTTACCGCCAAACTGTAGATAGGAGTGCTGGGAATCTAACCTGCCGTGCCTGATTTCAAAGCTTTGTCTCATTGCCCATTGCTGCATAGCCCAGGATGAAAATGGTAGCATGTTACAACGGTATACATTCTAAAATCTCAGGGCCACCCTGAAGGTACAAGGGCAGCCATTTATACTGAATAAATGATAAAGGACTAAATATCATCTTTTTAAATCTTTGCCAATTTGATCAAGAGGAATGGTGTGTGATTTTTACCTCTTATCTTTTGATTACTGATGAAATTTGAGGGGTTTTTTCATTCCAATTGGCAATTAATTTTCTTCTTTTAATGAACTGCCTATTCATATCTTTTGCTCTTTTCCTATTGTGATCTGAAAGTTTTTCTTATTGATTTATAAGACCTCTGTATCTTTAAGGCCATTAATCATTTAACCACTGTATTCGCCATAAACATTTTATCCCAATTTATCATTTTCCTTTTAATTTTGATTTTGGTGATCATTTAGGTACAAATTTCAGAATACTTGTACAATTAACTCTAAATCTTTACAAAAATGATTCCTTGTCCCCTCTTCTTGCTGGAAGTACATGGAGATATTTTCTCCAATATTTACTGTGAGAACCTGGTGGAGCTCCTGTAGGTAAATCTCACAGATTTGTACGGCCGCCATGACTGGGTCCCCCTGAAGATTTTAACTCTCAGAGTTGTCTGCACAGAGCTTCCAGCACTTGGTCAATTACAGTGCAGGTTTTCCTGGCCCAGGTCTGGTTCTGCCAGTGATTCCCATTACGGAGTCTCTGCTCTGATTTAAGAAAACTCTTCCTCTCAAGCTAATTATGACTCACAGCAATTTGCCGTGTGGAGGACAGGCTCTTGGTGCTCCAGCCAGGTGTCAGGGCTGTGCCTCTGAGGTGGGAGAGCCAAGTTCAGAACACTGGCCCACAAGAGACCTCCCACCTCTACGTAATATCAAACGGCAAAAATCTCCCAAAGATCTCCATCTCAACAGCAAGACCCAGCTCCACTCAACGACCAGCAAGCAACAGTGCTGGACATCCTATGCCAAACAACTAGCAAGACAGGAACACAACCCTACCCATTAGCAGAGAAACTGCCTAAAATCATAATAAGGTCACAGACACCCCAAAACACACCACCAGACACCCCAAAACACACCACCAGAAAGACAAGATCCAGCCTCATCCACCAGAACACAGGCACTAGTCCCCTCCACCAGGAAGCCTACACAACCCACTGAACCAATCTTAGCCACTGGGGGCAGACACCAAAACCAACAGGAACTACGAATCTGCAGCCTGTGAAAAGGAGCCCCAAACACAGTAAGATAAGCAAAATGAGAAGACAGAGAAACACATAGCAGATGAAGCAGCAAGGTAAAAACCCACCAGACTTAACAAATAAAGAGGAAATAGGCAGTCTACCTGAAAAAGTATGCAGAATAATGATAGTAAAGATGATCCGAAGTCTTGGAAATAGAATGGAGAAAATACAAGAAACGTTTAATAAAGACCCAGAAGAACTAAAGATCAAACAAACAAAGATGAACAACACAATAAATGAAATTAAAAATTCTTTAGAAGGAATCAATAGCAGAATAACTGAGGCAGAAGAACGGATAAGTGACCTGGAAGATAAAATAATGGAAATAACTACTGCAGAGCAGAATAAAGAAAAAAGACTGAAAAGAATTGAGGACAGTCTCAGAGACCTCTGGGACAACATTAAACGCACCAACATTCGAATTACAGGAGTCCCAGAAGAAGAAGAGAAAAAGAAAGGGACTGAGAAAATATTTGAAGAGATTATAGTTGAAAATTTCCCTAATATGGGAAAGGAAATAGTTAATCAAGTCCAGGAAGCACAAAGAGTCCCATACAGGATAAATCCAAGGAGAAACACGCCAAGACACGTATTAATCAAACTATCAAAAATTAAATACAAAGAAAAAATACTAAAAGCAGCAAGGGAAAAACAAAAGATAACATACAAGGGAATTCCCATAAGGTTGACAGCTGATCTTTCAGCAGAAACTCTGCAAGCCAGAAAGGAGTGGCAGGACATATTTAAAGTGATGAAAGGGAAAAACATACAACCAAGATTACTCTACCCAGCAAGGATCTCATTCAGATTCGATGGAGAAATTAAAACCTTTACAGACAAGCAAAAGCTAAGAGAATTCAGCACCACCAAAACAGCTTTACAACAAATGCTAAAGGAACTTCTCTAGGCAGGAAACACAAGAGAAGGAAAAGACCTACAATAACAAACCCAAAACAATTAAGAAAATGGTAATAGGAATCCACATATCGATAATTACTTTAAATGTAAATGGATTAAATGCTCCAACCAAAACACATAGACTGGCTGAATGGATACAAAAATAAGACCTGTATATATGCTGGCTACAAGAGACCCACTTCAGACCTACAGACACATACAGACTGAAAGTGAGGGGATGGAAAAAGATATTCCATGCAAATGGAAATCAAAAGAAAGCTGGAGTAGCAATTCTCACATCAGACAAAATAGACATTAAAACAAAGACTATTAGAAGAGACAAAGAAGGACACTACATAATGATCAAGGGATCAATCCAAGAAGAAGAAATAACAATTGTAAATATTTATGCACCCAACATAGGAGCACCTCAATACATAAGGCAAATTTTAACAGTCATAAAAGGGGAAATGGACAGTAACACAATCACAGTAGGGGACTTTCACACCTCACTTTCACCAATGGACAGATCATCCAAAATGAAAATAAATAAGGAAACACAAGCTTTAAATGATACATTAAACAAGATGGACTTAATTGATATTTATAGGACATTCCATCCAAAAACAATAGAATACACTTTCTTCTCAAGTGCTCATGGAACATTCTCCAGGATAGATCATACCTTGGGTCACAAATCAAGCCTTGGTAAATTTAAGAAAATTGAAATCATATCAAGTATCTTTTCCGACCACAACACTATGAGACTAGATATCAATTACAGGAAAAACTTTGTAAAAAAATATAAACACATGGAGGCTAAACAATACCCTACTAAATAACCAAGAGATATCTGAAGAAATCAAAGAGGAAATCAGAAAATACCTAGAAACAAATGACAATGAAAACCCGACAACCCAAAACCTATGAATGCATCAAAAGAAGTTCTAAGAGGGCAGTTTATAGCCATACAATCCTACCTCAAGACACAAGAACAATCTCAAATAAACAACCTGGACTTACACCTAAAGCAATTAGGGAAAGAAGGAGAAAAAAGAAACCCAAAGTTAGCAGAAGGAAAGAAATCATAAACATCAGATCAGAAATAAATGAAAAAGAAATGATGGAAACAATAGCAGAGATCAATAAAACTAAAAGCTGGTTCTTTGAGAAGATAAACAAAATTGATAAAGCATTAGCCAGTCTCAACAAGAAAAAAAGGGAGAAGACTCAAATCAATAGAATTAGAAATGAAAAAGGAGAAGTAACAACTGACACTGCAGAAATACAAAGGATCATGAGAGATTATTACAAGCAACTATATGCCAATAAAATGGACAACCTGGAAGAAATGGACACATTCTTAGAAAAGCACAACCTTCTGAGACTGAACCAGGAAAAAATAGAAAATATAAACAGACCAATCACAAGCACTGAAGTTGAGACTGTGATTAATAATCTTCCAACACACAAAAGCCGAGGAACAGATGGCATCACAGGTGAATTCTATCAAACATTTAGACAATAGCTAACACCTATCCTTCTCAAACTGTTCCAGAATATAGGAGAGGGAGGAATACTCCCAAACTCATTCTATGAGGCCACCATCATCCTGATACCAAAACCAGACAAAGATGTCACAAAGAAAAAAAACTACAGGCCAATATCACTGATGAACATAGATGCAGAAATCCTCAACAAAATACTAGCAAACAGAATCCAACAGCACATTAGAAGGATCACACACCATAATCAAGTGGGGTTTATCCCAGGAATGCAAGGATTCTTCAGTATACGTAAATCTATGTGATACACCATATTAACAAACTGAAGGAGAAAAACCATATGATCATCTCATAATATGCAGAGAAAGCTTTAGACAAAATTCAACACCCATTTATGATAAAAAACTATCCAGAAAGTAGGCACAGAGGGAACTTCACTAAAAATAATAAAGGCCATATATGACAAACCCACAGTCACCATCGTCTTCAAAGGTGAAGAACTGAAACCATTTCCAGTAAGATCAGGAACAAGACAAGGCTGCCCACTCTCACCACAATTATTCAACATAGTTTTGGAAGTTTTAGCCATGGCAATCAGAGAAGAAAAAGAAATAAAAGGAATCCAAATCAGAAAAGAAGAAGTAAAGTTGTCACCTTCTGCAGATGACATGATACTATACATAGAGAACCCTAAAGATGCTACCAGAAAACTACTAGAGCTTATCAATGAATTTGGTAAAGTAGCAGGATACAAAATTAATGCACAGAAATCTCTTGCATTCCTATACACTAATAATGAAAAATCCGAAAGTGAAATTAAGAAAACACTCTCATTTACCATTGCAACAAAAAGAATAAAATACCTAGGAATACACCTACCTAAGGAGACAAAAGACCTATATGCAGAAAATTATAAGACACTGATGAAAGAAATTAAAGATGATACAAATAAATGGAGAGATACACCATGTTCTTGGATTGGAAGAATCAACATTGTGAAAATGAATCTACTGCCCAAAGCAATCTACAGATTCAATGCAATTCCTATCAAACAACCAGTGGCATTTTTCACAGAACTAGAACAAAAAATTTCACAATTTGTATGTAAATACAAAAGACCCTGAATAGCCAAAGCAATCTTGAGAAAGAAAAACAGAGATGGAGGAATCAGGCTCCCGGACTTCAGACTATAATACAAAGCTACAGTAACCAATACAGTAGGGTACTGGCCCAATAACAGAAATACAGATCAATGGAACAGGATAGAAAGCCCAGAGATAAATCCACGCACATATGGTCACCTTATCTTTGATAAAGGAGGCAAGAATATACAGTGGAGAAAAGACAGCCTCTTCAATAAGTGGAGCTGGGAAAACTGGACAGCTACATGTAAAAGGATGAAATCAGAACACTCCCTAACACCATACTCAAAAATAAACTCAAAATCAATTAAAAACCTAAATGTAAGGCCAGACACTATCAAACTCTTAGAGGAAAACACAGGCAGAACACTCTATGACATAAATCACAGCAAAATCCTTTTTGACCCACCTCCTAGAGAAATGGAAATAAAAACAAAAATAAACAAATGGGACCTAATGAAACTTCAAAGCTTTTGCACAGCAAAGGAAACCATAAACAAGACGAAAAGACAGCCCTCAGAATGGGAGAAAATATTTGCAAATGAAGCAACTGACAAAGGATTAATCTCCAAAATTTACAAGCAGCTCATGCAGCTCAATATCAAAAAAACAAACAACCCAATCCAAAAATGGGCAGAAGACCTAAATAGACATTTCTCCAAAAAACGATATACAGGTTGCCAACAAACACATGAAACAATGCTCAACATCATTAATCATTAGAGAAATGCAAATCAAAACTATAATGAGATATCATCTCACACTGGTCAAATGGCCATCATCAAAAAATCTGCAAACAATAAATGCTGGAGAGGGTGTGGAGAAAAGGGAACCCTCTAGCACTGCTGGTGAGAATGTAAGTTGATACAGCCACTATGGAGAACAGTACAGAGGTTCCTTAAAAAACTAAAAATAGAACTACCATATGACCCAGCAATCCCACTACTGGGCATATACCCTGAGAAAAAACATAATTCAAAAAGAGTCATGTACCACAATGTTCATTGCAGCTCTATTTACAATAGCCAGGACATGGAAGCAACCTAAGTGTTCATCAACAGATGAATGGATAAAGAGGATGTGGCAATATATACAATGGAATATTACTCAGCCATAAAAAGAAACGAAATTGAGTTATCTGTAGTGAGGTGGATGGACCTAGAGTCTGTCATACAGAGTGAAGTAAGTCAGAAAGAGAAAAACAAATACCGTATGCTAACACATATATATGGATTATAAAAAAAAAAATGGTCATGAAGAACCTAGGGACAAGACGGGAAGAAAGACGCAGACCTACTAGAGAATGGACTTGAGGACACGGGGAGGAGGAAGGGTAAGCTGGGACAAAGTGAGAGAGTGGCATTGACATACATACACTACCAAATGTAAAACAGAAAGCTAGTGGGAAGCAGCCGCATAGCACAGGGAGATCAGCCTGGTGCTTTGTGACCACGTAGAGGGGTGGGATAGGAAGGGTGGGAGGGAGGGAGATGTGAGAGGGAAGCGATATGGGGATATATGTATATGTATAGCTTATTCACTTTGTTATAAATCAGAAACTAACACACCATTGTAAAGCAATTATACTCCAATAAAGATGTTAAAAAAAAATCTAAATCTTTAGATTTAGCTTTACATACAGTGTTCCTTTATCTTTGTACCAAATTTTCTCAAGAGTGGTCAGGTCTAAGTGGGATTATGTTGCATTTACCAAAGTTTCATAAATGTATTGATAAATTAAAATACCAACATATTAATTTACAATGAGGACTACACCCCAGCAGTAACCCAAATACCACACAATGTACAAATCAAATCACTTTGCCCCATTCTCCTAGTTCTTGGAGTCTACATTATAACCAGACCTGCAGAACTTAGTATTATTATGGCTTTATAACACAGAAAGAGACTCACAATGACTCACTTCTTTAATAGCATAACTAGAATAAGCATCCAAGTCTCTTCTTATTTGGTTTAAAAAAAAATGTGAAATATATGTTTTGATAAGAACATGGTCCTTAATTGCACCAAGCATGAAAAAGCAACACAAACATTTTACTTTGCCAAATATATAGATCATTTAAAACGTTAAAAAATGAGGAAAACAGATGTAAAATTGTCTAGGAAAACGGACAACTTTATGATTTGTTTGTCATCTTCTCCCTCCTCACCTTAACGTAATATGTAGTATATCCCATGACAGCTCATAAAGTGCACCACTACCACCAAATCACTAGCTTTTATGGAGACAGTAATGAGCGTAAGATACCTCAGTGAGAGTTATAAAAATGTAGACACTTCTAACATTAAAAAAGCAAGCGGAAGTATTTTGTAAACCAAAAATATTCAAATGCCTTGAGAAACGGGGATGTTTGGAACCAAAGGTACTGCATAAATATCTGTAGTTTTACCTATATGCTATTTGTCTGGGATTTACAGCTCTTCACCATTTTTAATGCTCCAGCTCTGACCTGTTTAAAAATAGTCTGCAAGTTCTTGTAAGTCCCAACTGATTTTGAAGGGAATAAGTGTTGGGGGCACTGAAGAAACATGTACAGGCAAATAGACAAGACTGCCCCCACCCAGCAAACTGTCTGCCAGCTCAGCTCCTTCTGCTCTGTTTCTAAGACTGCATGCCCTTGGACAGACAAGTTTTGCTTATGTAAAAGTGAAAATGATCTCTCCTTCTTCCTCTTCCACATTTGAAGGATTAAGACATTTTAGTCACCTCTGAGTTCCATAACTGTTAAAGCTCCTTGGCATCTCAGATATTAATATGGCTTGCACTGATGCAACCTAAATAGTCTTTTTAAACTCTAATCTATAATATTATGCTTATTTACTGTTCCTTGACAGGTACCAGATCTGACTGAAAAAGAGTTTCTCCAAAGATTAAGTATTCGAAACAGTCTGGTAAAGATAAGAAAGTA
Source organism: Grampus griseus (assembly GCF_964374135.1). Classification (NCBI taxonomy): domain Eukaryota; kingdom Metazoa; phylum Chordata; class Mammalia; order Artiodactyla; family Delphinidae; genus Grampus; species Grampus griseus. Next base: position 67,788,360 of record NC_138997.1, read on the forward strand.
TTAAAGGACTAAGGGCAAACAGAAAATGAAGATGAGGGCAGGCCTGAGAAAACTAAAATAGCAATGAAGTGAGATTTTGAAAAATGGCATTTATGAGGACGAATGAAATTATAGAGCACACTGTTGGCAGTGTTTAAAATATGTTCTCCTGCTTTGCAATAACAAGCTTTGCCCAAATGTTTCTCATCCTGGGTGCTGCTAGTTAGCACTTTTATTTCTATGCTATTTGCCAGTGTTCTTTGTTGCTGTCCAGGACAGCCATGAAAATGTGTATACATCCTCCTCCTAAGGAAGGAACAGGGCAAGTAATGTTGGACCATGTTCCACAGCAAGAAATATAGAATCAAAATGACAAACAGTACTTTATATTTCAATTCCTCACTCCCTGTTCACCACGAATGGAAACATCTTCAAAAGGTACTTACTTCCAAAAGCCTCTTTCCTTCTCCTTCAAAAGAAAATGTATTTTCATATTCTTGTAAAGGCTTTACAGAGAACCCTGTGACTTCCTCAGTTAAAGGGTCCATTCAGCCCACATGGCAGCCATTGGCAGTTCCTGGACTTGAGACACAAGGCTCTAATTCTGCCTCTCTGTGAGATCAGCAGGGAAATAGCAGGCATATTGTCAGATAGAATATTACACCATTTTGGCCCCCAAGAGAGATGTTAAGAGCTGTTGATCTGTGACATGCTGCTCAAGAAAGAAGTCAGCTTTAGTAACACTACCAAAAATGCAAAAAAAAACTTATTTTTCTTTCAACAAAGTCCAAAGTAGAGACCATTACCACTATCTATTCAAGGACATTACCCACTTCCTGAAAATCAAAGCTTCTCCAATAACCTGCCTACTAAATACTTACAGAGCTTATCTATACTTTATGCCAATGATTCTCAAAATGTGGACTCGAGACCAGTAGCAGCAGCAGCACCTGGGAACTTATTAGAAACGCAGATTTGTACCTCAAACCTACTGAATTAAAAATCCTGGTGGTGGGGCCCAGAAATCTAACAAGTCTTCCAGGTGATTGTGATGCATACTAAAGATGGAGAACCACTACTGCATGCAGTGTTATTTTTAACCCTCACCTGGGCACAGAAAACATTATTGTAATTTAGGGTTATCACACCTGGCCAGAGTAAACAATTTCAACTTTGTCTGTTATTATTGCTTTTCAGCAATGTTGTCACAAAACCCTTTGAGAATCTGAAGACAAACCTTTGAGAATCTAGAGAGAAAATGCAGAAATGCATAAAGGCAAATCTTCATTCAATTTCAGGAGGTTCCTAAATACACATGAAGCCTGTCCATGGACCCCAGTAAAGGAGCAATATTTTATCTTTCTCCAACCATTTTCACCTGCTCTTCACAGTGATCTGCAAAATCAACAAAATGGGTATGATTATAATTTATAGCAGAGGACTTTGAAGCTCAGAAACATAAGGGTCTTGCCCCAAATCACAGAGCTGGTGACAAAAAGAGGGAGCTCATATCTGCGGCTCTGTCCCATCTGCAAACTCTTTGCTTTACATTTCACTCCTCTCCCTTCTCTCTACCATTTAGGGTGTTGTAAATAATCATAATAGAAATAGCAGTGATTGACCTGCTTTGCTAGAATAAAATAGAAATATTCTGTTACTTAGTAGTAAAAGTGCATTATTTCCACTGAAACAAAGAAGCTGGGAAGACAGCCTCCAAATATTCTTTGGTAAATGGTTGGGAAACCTGGAAGAGGTCATTCAATGCACAGCTGTCCATGAAGTCTCATCTCCATCTCTAGATAAACTAGTCAATATAGTCAAATTTAGTTAATTGAGAAGTAATCAGTCATATAGGTTTTTGATGACTGAGAGGCTCAATTTTCCACGTTTCAATTTGTTACTTTGGCCCAATATAAATACTTTTAGTACTGAGGAGTATCTTCAATTCAATTTTATATTTATTTGGCAGCCACTGTGTACAAGGCACTGTAGGAGCTAAAGGAGGATATAAAGAGATATAAGGTATTGTCCCTGCTCTCAGTAAGCTTACAAATAGGTAATGAACTCTAAGACTGAAAAACGATGCCACCTGACCAGGAGGGTGTTGCTGCATTATCATTATGGCAGCAATAATCCAGAAAGCGCCTAACTTCTTGCCCATGGATTTCTGATTATAATCAAATATTCCATGTGGCCTTGTCTCGTGGACCTCCCAATTTGCTGTATGCCATACAAGCTTCTGCATCAAAGGCAGAAAGCTGCCCCAGCTACTGTAGTCTCTTGATTCTGGCTCTGTAGTTGTGTCCCTATCTTTACTCGCATGACTTTTAATAGATCCCTGATTTCTGCAATCTGATTAGCTACCTAAGCTGCCTGTGTGCATATCTCAGGCCATCCCCCTTTCACCTAGTCAGGGACATCATGCAGTTGTTTCTCTCTCTCTCTCCCTCTCAGCGGCACCAATTTTTCACGCTCAATCCTATCATTCCATCACCGTACAACAGACTGTAACATCTCCTGTGTTTAAATATCTTCTTGTGATATCGTATGTCCCCCCTCCAACTACCCTGCCCCCAATGTCTATTCCTTGTAACAACAAAACTATTCAAAAAACTTTCAAACATTCTGTTTTCTGTCATTCTTTCTTGAATATGCTCCAGGCAGGATTTAAACCCTAACACTCCACTGCAGCCAAAGTTATCAACCACTGGGATATAAAATCCAGAGGTCACTTCCCAATCCTCATGTTATTCAATACATCTTCTCCTTCCTGAAACACTTTCTTTGCTTAGCTTCCAAGTCACCCTCTCTCAGGTCTCCTCCTACTTTACTGGTTGCTCCTTCTCAGTCTCCTCTGTCTGTTCCTTCTCATCTTCCCAACATCCAAACATTGGCAAGTCCCAGGGCTCAGTCTCCGAACTTCCCTATTGACACTCACTTCCTGGGTGATCTCATTCAGTTCCTTTTCTCTAACTACCATCTATATGCTGATGTCTCCCAAATTTTTATCTCTACACCATCTTTTCCCCCCGAACTTTAGATCATTTATTCCACTTCTTACTGGTGTCTCCCTTTGGATTACCTAATCAGTTTCTCAAGCTTACCATATTCAAAACTGAGTTACTGATTTTTAACTCACCACCACCACCAAAATTACTCCTCCCATTGTGTTCTCCTTCTCAATAAATATCAGTTCCATCCTTCTAGTTGCTCAGCCCAAAAACCTTAGTGTCATCCTTGACCCCTCATCCTCTCTCATGTACTGCTACTAATTTATCAGCCAATCATCTCGGCTGCATCATGGAAATGTATCCAAGCTCCAACAACTTCTTAGCACTTCCGCTGCTACTATCTTGTTAAAACCATCTGGATTATTACAGCATTATTGTAAACTTATCACATTCATTTCTATAGTCCCCTAACTTGTCTCCTTGCTTCCACTCTTGCCTACCTACTGTCTATTCACAACACTTCTGCCAAAGTAATCTTTTTATATATGTCAGAGTATGTCACTTCTCTGCTTAAATCTTTCTGATGGCTTCTGACCTCACTCAGAGGAAAAGCCAAGAAACTTTATAATAGCATATATGACCCAATATGATAGACTCTTGCTATCTTTCTGACATCACCTCTTCTTGCTCTTCTCAGGCTCACTCTGCTCCAGATACATTGGCTTCCTTGCTCTTCTTTAAGCACTGAAGCACATTTCCACCTCAGAGTCTTAGCACATGCTGTTCCCTTCGCCTGGAATGTTCCTCAGATGTCCACATTGTTCCTTCACTCCTTTTGGTCTTTTTTAAAATGTCATCACTGAGAGCATTCACTCCAACCACTGTATAAATAAAAAAGTTTCTTCCACAGAAACTCACACTCTCTCCACTTACCCTGCTCTATACTTCATCATTGCCCTAATCTCTACTGACATAATTTATGTTTATTTCTGTCATTCCCAATAAAATGTTATTCTGTGACCACAGGAACTTTGTTTTGTTTATTGTTAAATCCATGGTTTAAAATAGTAACATAGCTATGAGTAGGTGTTCAATTAATATTTATTGCATGAATGAGTAAATATTATTATATTCAACTACTTATGGTCTATCCACTCAGGTCTAACCCATTGCTTTTTTTTTCACTTATAAGATTTTTTTAATTAATCTTCACTTCTCCAATATAGATCTTTTGATCTTTTTTATTTTTTTAACATTTTTATTGAAGTATAACTGCTTTACAATGGTGTGTTAGTTTCTGCTTTATAACAAAGTGAAGCAGCTATACATATACATATATCCCCATATCTCCTCCCTCTTGTGTCTCCCTCCCACCCTCCCTATCCCACCCCTGTAGGTGGTCACAAAGCACCGAGCTGATCTCCCTGTGCTACGTGGCTGCTTCCCACTAGCTATCTATTTTACATTTGGTAGTGTATATATGTCCATGCCACTCTCTCACTTTGTCCCAGTTTACCCTTCCTCCTCCCCGTGTCCTCAAGTCCATTCTTTACATCTGCATCTTTATTCCTGTCCTGTCCCTAGGTTCTTTAGAACCACTGTTTTTTTTTTTTTTTAGGTTCCATATATATGTGTTAGCAGCCGGTATTGTTTTTCTCTTTCTGACTTACTTCACTCTGTATGACAGACTCTAGGTCCATCCACCTCACTACAAATAATTCAATTTCATTTCTTTTTATTAATCCATTGTTTTGAGTGTGAATCAATTCTCTGATTCAGACCATTTTTTTAAGTAGATATCAAAGGAAACCACAGCAAGTTTCCATTTTTCTATCATTAATGTTGTGGGTTCTGATAATGACAGTGATGTGTAATCACACTGTCAATGATAATGATATTAATGATAATATTTACTTGTATCAAGGAAAATCTAAAACTTAAACATTATCTCTAAATTTCATGCAACTCTGCAAGTTGTATATCATCATCCCAGTTTTCCAGATAAACAAACTGGAGCTCAGAAATGTTATGCGACCCATCTAGTGAGTGTCAGAGCTAGGACTGGCATCCAGCTACCTCAGGCTCCAAGGTCTGCACTTTTTGAAATCCTTATCCTTATCATTCACTATTTGCCTATCCAAAAACTTTGATTCCTTTTTTCTTCCTATAAAGAAAATGCAGTATAAACCAAGAATCACATAATGACTTTATCAAATAATTCTATTGCTCACAACTGGCCATGTCTAAGAGGAAGACGACTTACAGAATGCCCAAGCTAGAAAGTTTAGAGATAATTTAGTCTAACTTCTTTACCTAGTCCAATTTCTATATTTTATAGAAAACTGAGATCCACAGAGGTTAATTTGTCTAAAGTTGGCTTGCTGAAGTGGGAGGGGTTGAGTGACATGGTTAGAAGCAGCATATTACAATTCAGATAAGCTGGTCCAAAGCCAGGTTTTACCTCTTGTGTGTGACCTGGGGCAAGATTCTTAACCTCTCTAGCCCGTGGTTTCCTCACTTTGGAATGGGGGAGAAAAAGACTTCATAGAGTTGTTTTGCAAATTATGATATACATATATATATATATGCATATGTATATATAAAACCTAGCACAATAAATTACAGCTATTATTATGTAACGCTATTATAAGAGCTCAAGTCCTCTAACAGTCAAATATATCTTATAAATCAGTCTTTTCCTCAAACAGAACAAAATATTAATCTCCACAGGAAGGTACCTACTGTTGAGTCAGTATTCAATCCCAAAATCCAATTTTTCAATCTTCTTCAAGACTCTAGTTTAAAACAGTGTGAACCCAAATGATAATACTGAGAATATTTCTGCTGCTTTCTAATTTTGGTACAGCACTGACTTTAATTGCTGATTTCTAAGGAGATGAGAGAATGAAAGGAGGAGAAAATACAGCCTGCTATGATGATGGAATGAACACCCTCAAACACATGAACGTGGATGCACTAAGTTCCTGAAATACACGTTTGAAAATATGAATATATATTTTTCAAGACTCATCAAATTCTTCCAGTAATGATAAAAACTGTGCTCAGAAGAAAAGGAAAGAATTACTTTGGTTATATCTGTTAATATGCTTCAGGGTTGAGTATAAAATGCCCTCCCATATAGTAAACAGCCTGTTTCTCATGAAATTTATATGACAAGAAGTTTAAAAAGAAAATGACATTTGAAATATAATCAATGGAACTAAGTAAATTTGCCCATACCCTGCTTAAAGCCTTTCACGGCTCCTATCATCCTAAGGAGAAAGCTCACACCCCCTTGCATGGCATCAATGCCCCCCAGATCAGGCCTCACTACGTGCTGTTCAATCTTTGTCTTATGTCACTCTGTCCTTCACTCTCTAAGTACCAACCTCCAGGCATTCGTGTATGCTGTTCATTCTGCCTGGGACATGGCTTCTTAGAAAAGCTTTCTTGAAAAAAATGAAAATGAAGATGCAACTGCTTCAAGCTCTGGCAGAAACAAGATGAATTTTTTTAGGTAAGTAGAAATTGTACTAACAGTTTTGAGTGAGAAAACCTGCGTTTGACAAATTGAACCATTTAGCAAATTGCGGCATGTAGAGTTAATTAACAATGCACAAAGGTAGAAACTGATTACCACTATGCAAAATATAGGGTGATTCAAAATGAAGTCTTTTAAAATTACATTACTCATCAACCAGATTATAGAAACATGTGGTTTGCATGTAAGTTATGTCAAGAACCTCACTTTGTAGTCTTCTTCCTCATTAGCCATGAGGAAATAAAGACTGCACTGAAGCTGTCATTTTACCCTTTAACTGTGATATATTAGAGTATTTGGAATGAGCTAGACTACAGGATTAATGTATGCCTTCTGACATGAGGGGTACATCTTGAATATTTGTAAATTATAGAAATGAACATCACAGTTCCTTTATAAATTGGTTTTGACCAAATGTTAATGTACCACTTAGTTACTGAGTAATACATTTTTGAAAGAGTTCAATTCTTTTTGAACCAATACACATACACTCATGCTCGCATGCAAACACAAATACACATACAAGGACTGAAAGGAAGTTATGCAAAAATAATATTTTTGAAGTGGCAGTAGTTTATTTAAATCCCCTAGTTTTCTTTGTAAAGTAAAATTATCTTTGCAATATAAGACATGGACCTAAGTCTTGCCACACACTGGCTATATAATTTGGGGCAAGTCACTTAAGCTTTCTTAGCTTCATTTAGAAAATTGAGATCATAATTCTGATCTCACAAGATTGATATGAGGACTAAATGATATATTTTATTTGAAAGTGCCCTGTAAATGCTAAAGCATGATACAACAATAAGTTATTAGTATAATGGCACTAATATGCAAGTATTCTCTTCTCAAATGCCCCCTCCTTAGAGACAGGCGTCCCCTGATGTCCCTATTTAACATAGCACAACTCCCAGCAAAAACAAACAAGTCACCCCAATACCCTTATCAGCTTTGTTTTCTCACAGCACTTCTCATTCTCTGAAATTATCATTATAACTGGTTTAGATGTTTTTTTGCTTCCCACTAGAATATAAGCTTCATGAGAGCAGAAGTTTTGTCTGTTAATTGTGGGATTCCTAGTTCCTAAGAAAGTATCCAGCTCAAAATGGGCACTCAGTAAATATCTATGGAAGGATCTGCAAATGTAATTTCCTTGTCTCTTCAAGAAGAGTTCAACACAAATGGCCAAAGGAAAGCAGAAATACAGTAGGTAAACTAGCAAGAATCAACTAACTGGGCAGTGCTTTATTTATCCCCAAACCTCAGAATTCAGTACTGAATCCAAGAGAATATAGTCTATTTAAGAGAAATAATTTTTAGTGCTATCTCCTATAGCACAAATCTATTCTCATATCAAAATAAGGTGAACTGTAAACTCTACTCTTAAGATGTTGCTTTGTACAACCATCTGATCCTGATATTCTCTTCTATTGGTCTAAGTGACTGTGTTTGTGCATTCCTCTCCAGCAGATTTTAAAATCCAAATCACTGCAGTAATTCATTTTTTATTGTTCTCTAGCTCAGCTTCAACACATGTACAGTAGTACTGTTCACTCTTCAGGGGGATAATGGCATTTTTGGAGATTTTACTGTAGTCATTACTCTTGCTTCTTTATTAAGGACTTGATTTTAATCTTCTGCTTTACCTATGTGGTTTATCTTATGAATATTAATATACAACCCAAAGGGATCTATCCAGTGAATATGAATTAGAGAGGACTTTTTTATACTGAAGAAAGAGAAAGCCTTTTTCTGGTATGCACATCTTTCTGGGGTGTACAAGCTCTAATTTAATCAGCATGTAGTCATCATGTATGCCTCCAGCACTCCAGCCCACAAAGTAATTGAAATGATTCAACTTGTTTAATAAAGTAATTTCAATTATAGCAGGAGTTGAGTCAGAAAATGTCAGCTGCACAAAGTTTATGCTGCTTGGAATCAGCGACAGGACACCAAATGCTCATAGAGAAAGTGCTGTTGTGGAAATGAGCTGTACTTTTTTAGGCTCTGAAATAGCTTTCTTCACATAAGACCAGCTTCTCTTATGTGATCTGTTGGTCAAGGAAGCCACATTTAATTTTGTCCTAAAATTAGTGTAAAGAAATTTACTTATAGCCAAAAACTTAGAGCTGAAGGGGTCAGGAAGTTCATCTTCTTTCCTCTGAACATAACTGGCAGCTGACACTTCACCATAGTCTCCACCACTCCCTAACACCTCAAGTCAAGTCATCATTTATATTTGGAGCCACTGATGACAGAAAAGCACTCTACATTCTCTCCTTCAAAATATTAGAAAGGAGATTCCACAACTTTCTATTATAAAATGTGACAGCATAAAATACATATTTAAAGTCATTTTTCCATCACCAAATAACACAAAGATATTACAGAAGCTCACAATATGGTGCTCTCAGTATTTCATAAATGATAAACTCCAACATGTTTTCCATTATCTTCCACTTCCTCTTTTCCATAATTTTCTTTATCCTTCTAAGCTAGTACTTCTAATATATTTTACCCATTTAAAGGGCTGATTAGTTCTACTACCATCAAGATCTTTAATTCCTGAATTATGATGCTATTGTTGTTCTTCTTTTATTTATCCTCTTCTTTGATTAAGGGACTTCTTTGTATATAGAAATTTTTTACTTACCATATCCCAGTTTCTAGCACTGTTCCTTACCCATAAATGCTAAGTAGATAGACAGTTGGACCATCTGTTTGCAATTCACCATTACATAAGCCAGAAGGCCTTATTAAATTCTTTTTACTTAGGTTTATGTGTTCTCCAAACAACAATTCTTCTCAACTTGATTACATTTGGTTTAAGTTCATTTTGCTAACGTAAACAATGATCTATTTTAGATTTGAAGTCACAGTTGCCTCCAAAGATAACAGGACTCCTGCGGGGTTCATCAACACTGCCATTGTAGAATATTCTTTTGGTCTAGTTCTGGGAATCAAGATCCATAGAGGTTTGTTATTATGCTAAATGAAGACAATTAACATCTGTTCTGAAAATACAACTCCCTAAGCTTCCTGCTACTAAAGACGTCTACTAATCAACTACAGCTATCTCACAGCCCAGACAGTCCAACTTCAGTTGAGACAGTGAGGACATGCAGTGAGATAATAATTAGTGTCCCATATATTTTTAAATTTTATGCCTGGTCATACGGAATGGCCATCTAACATCCTACCAGAGTGAGTAGGAAAATTAAATATAATCAAACTATATTTTTGACAAAGGCTAAACATTCCCTGAAGTAGAGTATGAGGATTCTCAAGTGAAATTTCTCCTTGAGTTGGAGCTATTTGGTTTTTCCTATAGAAACATTTCCAAACATATATTGGAAGCCAATGGGATTACATAAGTTAATATATAAATATTTGCTCTCTGCACAACTTTTAGTTTAACCTTTCTTTAAAAATCCTACTTCCTAGCTCCTCATTGATCTGTTCTGAACCCTACGTAAGTAATACTCTCAGTTGAAAACTATAAAGAATAAAAAGTTCCTGGTTTATATAGTACCTTCCCTTTATAATCCTCAAAGGAGTGTGTAAATGCAAGATCATTATGAGTCCAACTTTACAGATGGGTAACTTGAGGCTCAGAGAGGGAAAACAGCATTACCAAGGTCAGGTAGCAGTTGAGTTTGAAAGAACCCAGTCCATCTAAATTTTAATTTGCCTCACTTACCCAGAAGACCATGCTACTGCTTTAGTAAGGAAAATGTGCTTTTATAAGTATTGACACTAAACTTCCCCTGCTTAGCACTTCAGAAAAGAGAAGTGAGAAATTGAAGGTTAGAATTCTTTTAGGAAGTGAAATGCTTATGACAATGGTATTCTTTGCTAAATACTCTAATTTTTGTATCATTTTAGAAGAAATCCTTCTATATTCAGAGGATTTCTGATGTACTGAGCTAATGATACCCACTCCTTACTGAATAGCAATATCTACTTCTGCTCTTTTTATGGCTGTAAAAAGAAGATTTTACAGAACATGACATGAAAATCTTCAAAAGGGTAACAGTTGAATTCAGAATAGAAATGCAGACAAATTGCTAAAATTGTGAACAGATAAGCTATGTACAAAGAGTTCTTTCAATGTAAATCTTTCCAAGAGAGAAAATGCAACAAAATTAAAAAGTTAAAAAAAAAGTTTCATTCTGATGCAATCACCCCTAAAGTTCTAAGAAGTGGGTAGAAATAGGTGCCCTGCCCAATTCTTACGGGGCAATTGGAAACAGAAGAGTGATGTGTGACACTCACAGAGGTACAGTAGGAGGTGTCAACCTCTCCTGTCTTCCATCTGACTTCTGAGTTAATGAGAATTTACTAAAACTCAGGAGGTCTTTGTCCACAACTTTCCAACTGCAGGTAATATTAGAGCCCATGTATCCCAGTGCTACATTAAAGGTTGCTTTCAAAATGACATCCCAATTCAGCCAGTTCTCCGACATTCTATAAGCATATATGCCGTCTGATGAAATCACAGACCTAGAGGATTTATAATGATGGAGAAAAAAATTAAGTTCTGTAATTTGCTGAAATTTACAATTGTAATTTGAAGACACATCTGATAACCTACAGACCAGTCTGAGTAATATAACCACACTCTTTAAGCCTCCTCTTTCGTTCACTCTCAGTAGAAAACTTCAACTTCTATTTTAGAGATAATAATGTCAATGTCATTTAGCTAAAGTTATTTTCTATTTGCCATCTCCCACACACGCCTTACATGCAACCATGACAAATGTACCCATATCCGCACCCAGTCATACCTCCTACTGTCACTTTTGGTGGAAAAATTTCCCTTCCTCTGATCAGAGGAACTGATGGTCATCAAAACCTGTCTTTCTGAGAGAAGTGCTAAACATGGATGATTATCAAGCAATCATTTTGATATAGTTCTACACTGAATTTGTACGACAGACGCTGTTCTTGCCTCTCCCACATGGTGATGACAAAAGTCACAGGCATACCCCCTGTGTCAGAACCGCAATTTTTGTAACTATTATTATTATGCAGAATGGGTAACCTAAAGAAGTTTGTGGATGATGATGGCAAGTACTCTCCTAGAGCAAAAACTGGGCTAGCTTCTCTGTTTTGGAGTATTCACTCCTGAAAATTAGGAGAGGGTAGGTCTTTGGGGAACACTGGGCAAGAAACTATATACTTTTATAGAAGTAAAATGAGATTTGACTGAATAGCAAGAGAACCTTTGTACAGAAAACTGAGTAACCAGAAGCAAAAAATGGGTATGAGAAGAGAAACTCAGCCTTGGCCTTTTCATTAGCTATAGAGAGGAGAGAAGGGCACGTTTTAGACTAGATGTTTGAAACACTTCAGAGAATAGTTAGCACCACCAGGTGGAGTAATTTGCCTACCCTCCAGCTGTCTCCCTGAGCCTCTCCCCAAACTCTCCCAAATGAAGGTGACTGTCCCACCTCAGGAAGCAATTGCTCTGACCACCAAATCCTTCCTCAGAATTGAAGACATGTTCATTTGTTAAATCCATTCCTGATATAAATACCAAAGGCTATCAAACCCACAAAAAACAAGAATGAAGCCCTCCCTTCTCCCAGAGAATGAATGTGACAATAAATGACATACCCAACATTAGGAACTCTAGATAAGAGTAACCCTCTGCAGTTACTCTGCCCCATCTCAGAACAGACTTCCATGCGGAGGTGCCTCTCACACTCTCCATCTAGCAGCATATGGGATTTGCCCATTTATTAGACTTGTAATTACCAGGCCCATATTGGTGCAGCTAAAGGTATTTTTCTAGCATTTGTCACTTTAAGAAAAGGGACCTTTATAAAAATTGTTCATTCTTATACAATCCACTCCAAAATCCACTAATTTCCTCTTTCCATTCATCTTCCAGAAATCATACACCTAAGACAAAAGGGATTAATATAGCATGCTTTCAATGATACCACAATGGGCAAGACTATTTTAAGAACTCTATTCATCAGTTCCCAATAAATATTATGATTCTAGCACTTAGGCATTCTAAAGTGACTTTCCTGAGCAGATCTCAAGCTCTTTAGCAACACAAATTCATTAAACCTCCTAATTCCCTTGAAAAACAAGCCAGGAAGCCTGAGCTAAAACATGAAATAATGCAACTTCGTGGCAGGTTACCCGGAAATGACCCCTCTCTTAAAAGAAAAAAGGTAGGGTCTTCCCTGGTGGCGCAGAGGTTAAGAATCCGCCTGCCAATGCAGGGGACAGAAGTTCGAGCCCTGGTCCGGGAAGATCCCGCATGTTGTGGAGCAACTAAGCCCATGCGCCACAACTACTCAGACTGCACTCTAGAGCCCACGAGCCACAACTACTGAAGCCAGAGTGCCTAGAGCCCGTGATCCGCAACAAGAGAAGCCACCGCAATAAGCCCACGCACCGCAACAAAGAGTAGACCCCGCTCACCGCAATTAGAGAAAGCCGGAGTGCAGCAACGAAGACCCAACACAGCCAAAAATAAAATATAAATAAATAAATGAATTTTTTTTAAAAAAAGGTAGTGGGGAAGGGATTATGGTAACAGCAAAATGATTAGAGTACTAGCCCTGTCTCATCCATTTCCAAGTCCAGTTTACCAGGAAATGTTGGGTAACAGTGAAGGATTCACTTGCTTATCATTCAGTTACTTAAGAACTATTTATTAAGTGGCTATAGTGTGCTGGGCATTGGATTAGACCCTGGGGATATAATGAAGAAAAGCCCTTTCCTTGTAAAGTATACAATATGTAGAGCAGAAACAGTTGTTTAAAAAACAATAATAAAAGACCATGTATTAAGTAAAATAATGGAAGTGTGTCTGGAATGTAGAGATAGCATGTAGGCAACTGTGGATAACTTTCTTTGTGTAAGAGAATGGAAAGATATTCCAGAAAAGATTGCCCTAAGATGCAATATCCAACATGGAATTTTGAGTAGGAGTTCTCTTTCTAAAGAAAAAGGTATCCTTTTGATAGCAATGAATGTGTTGCAACAAATTTTTGTGCTTCTCTGAAGATAGACTGAAAGATCTATGTGTGAGTTGGAAGATAATGGACCTTCCTGCCTCCATCTGCTACTTCAGTGTAGTCTTGTGAGGGCCTAACCAGTAAATCACAGAAAAGTATCTATTTTTATAAAGATAGAACGTCTTTATAGTCTCTGTTTCTTCTCCTCTCACAGCTGTTACAAAACAAAGATGGAATTAAAGCAGGAAAAACAGCCAGCCCTCTCATTTTACAAATGAGGAAATTACATCCCTAGGAAGCTGTGTTTTCCCTCAAACTTGCAGATTGTTCAAGTCCAAAACCCAGAGAAACCAATCATATTGAACTCTTATTCTGCTGAGAACCTCAAAGTCCACAGGTCACTTTATTTAACAGCCACGTACACAAAAGTGAATCACACCTGTCCTTACTTTGCCTAGACTATGAGATGCTTAAGGTTAGTGTCTCAAGATAGAATAAGTTTTGCTGTAGAAACAAGTAAACCTGAAAATTGTAATAGTTTAAGGCAACAAAAGTTTATTTTTCACTCACAGTGTCTAGTGTACATGGTGGGGACTTCCATCTCACTTCCACTGACCGAGGGATTAAGTATTTGACTTCCAAGTTTGCCGTAACAGGGTAAGAGAGAGATGGTGACGGCACATCAACTCAAAGTGTCTCAGCCCAGTTAAATGTTCACAGTCTGTTGGTCAGAACTAGTCATATGGTCCCAATCCAACTGCAAGTGAAGCTGGAAAATATAGGGAATTATGAATATTCAATGAACCTTCAGAACTAGCACAGTGTATGGTACAGAATGTGTGCCTCTTTATACACTGGACAAATAAACAAATGAAGAATCCAATGAAGAATGCACATTGGACAAATAAACAAATGAAGAACCCACTGGTCAAGGTACTTTTTTAGCACCATCTGGGGATACAAAGATATGAAAGGAATGCTTCTTGTGTTCACGGAGCTGAGAACCTAATTGTGAAATTAAACACAAATACACACCTTAACCAAATAAAATTAGTCATCCATAGCAATGGGGACTAAATAACAAGGAGTGATCTTCAACATAAAAGGAAAGAGAAGTCAAGATTTAAAGTGGTCTAGAAATCCAGTCCTATATTTATTTATATACTGAACTGAAAACATTTCTCTCAAAAGATCCAAAAGCCGTGTGCCTCAGGATATTATTTTAATCTGAAGAACAAGAAAAATTATGAAGTAATAAAATATAGCTTGAAAAGTTTTACAATCCAGTTGCAAACATGGAGACAGTTTTGTTGGGGAATCATTCCTAACGTTGTTTTTCTCAAGAGAAACAGCATATTTCCAGAACTGTGAATTTTCTATTTCATATTCATTTACAATAGACCCATACCAAGGCAAGTGACCTGACCCCACTAAGATATATCCAGATTTCCTTATTGTTGTAGCAATAGGAAGGTGACTGCCAAGGGACAACAGAGGACATTCTTCATAGAAATTCCATGGAATTTTGAGTACTCAATGAATCACTGGAAAAGTGTTTACCATTTTCTGGCCAAATTCTGGCCCTTTTTTACAAGTTATTATTAACCTTAACTATAGGAAATTATTTTGAACCAAACATAACATTTTATAGCAACATTTTAGCCTGATCTCAACTCCAAAGTTTTGCAGATACCAGGTGTGTAAACTGATACAACATTTCATAAAAGGTCATGCAGCTCTTTTTTCTTTTCTGGAACATTTACACTTGGAGGCTTGAACTGCCAAGTATGAAGTCTGACTACTCTGAGGCCACCATGTTGTGAAGAGGTCCAAACCACGTAGCTAACAGGTACATAGACCAGTCAACCATCCCGGGTGAGCCAAGCCTTCCATTTATCTCAGCCCAATCCATTTATCCAGTGCCAGACATGTAAGTGAGGAAGCCTCCACATGATTCAAATCCCCAGACAGTTGAGTCTTCCCAAGTGAGACCCCAGACATTGTGGAGCCAAGACAATACAGTCTGTGCTCCGTCCAAATTCCTGACCCACAGAAACCATGTACAGGTAAAATAGTATTGTTTTATTCCTATATATTTTGGAGTGATTTTTATGCAGCAATAGATAAGTGAAACATACCTTCTCCTGGTGTACAAACATATACATGATCTTTTAATAAACAGTCAATCTACAGATTCAATGCAATCAATCCCTCAAAAAACTAGTGGCATATTTCACAGAACTAGAACAAATAATTTTAAAATTTGTATGGAACACAAAAGACCCCAAATAGCCAAAACAATCTTAAGATTAAAGAACAAAACTGGAGTTATCATGTGCCCTGATTTCAAACTATACTAGAAAGCAACAGTAATCAAAACAGTATGGTACTGGCACAAAAACGTATAGATCAATGGAACAGAATAGAGAGCCCAAATGAACCCACGTTTATATGGGCAATTAATCTACAACAAAGGAGGCAAAAATATACAGTGGGGAAAAGGCAGCCTCTTCAATAAATGATACTAGGAAAACTGGACAGCTACATACAAAAGAATCAAACTGGACTACTTTCTCAAACCATATACCAAAAGAACCTCAAAATGGATTAAAAAGTTAAATGTAAGACCTGAAACCATAAAACTTCTAGAAGAAAACACAGGCAGTATGCTCTTTGACATCAGTCTTAGCAATATGTTTTTTTGGATGTCTCCGCAGGCAAGGAAAATAAAAGCAAAAATTAACACTGCTCTTTGCTATACATGAAAGTTGGTTGGTAAGAGAGGAAATCCTGAGTTCTCATCACAGGGAAAAAAAAAGTTTTCTATTTCTTTAATGTTTTACCCATATGAGATGATGGATGTTCACTAATCATTTCATGATATATATAAGTTTAAGCTGTACACCTTGACATACATCAGTGCTGTATGTCAATCATACGTCAATAAAACTGGAAGAAAGAAAACAGTCGATAAGATTTTTCTTAATATAGAAAGAAACTTTTCAAGAGTGTTGCACTTGCTTCTAGTACCTTTGAAATTATATAGTTCTTTATTCACTGTCTGAATGAGTCAATGAATGACTGGATCATTTTAACATTTGTTTCTAAGTTAGGCATTTTGATGATCCATGAAAATATTAATCTTCCTCTTCCAGCTACTTCAATATAATTCCCACTTAATAATAAAAGCTAGCATATATAGAATACTTTCAAGAGTTTTCCATCTCTGCTTGAGTTTTAAACCTCCCAATATTTTGATTCATTAGGTACCATTAGTATCTTCTCATTTTAAAGTAATTAAGTTGACCAAGAGAAATTAAGTAATTTACCTAACTGGTAAATGGCAAATCCAGGATTCAACCCAGGCAGTGTGCAGCCAGAACCTCTGCTTTAAGCTACTGAACTAAATTCCCTCTCTTCCCCTCTTTCTGCTTGACATAAAGAAAGGCTAACCTGCCAGGAAATACACATATCAGAGCTAGCTGTGGACACAGGCCAATAATCTCACAGTTCTACTTCATGAAGGCTAGATCATGTTGCTATTTTACTACTATTTTTTGTGAAAAAGACAAAAAATCCAGGGTCTAAATCCGAGGCCTAAAGCCATATAAATTAAAGAAGAACAAAGATAATCATAGAATCAAAAGGTGGAGATGGAGCCCTTGTGCACGGACCCACATGAATGACCAAGAATTTCCAAAATGAGGGAATCTACTGGTAATTCAGTTTCAAAATATTTATTTAAATAAACTTAAAAAATAAGAAGAAGTAAGGAAAGAAGGAGAGAAAGAGGGAAGAAGGGGGTAAGGAGGGAAAAAGGAAGGAACACGGAAGGCAACGACTTTAGTAATAATGGAATAGTTGAAGAGATTTGAGGCCACTGCGTATGAAGGAGGAAGGAAAAATGAAAAAATAAATAGCTGAAAATATGAAATAAATTATAAATCCAGTTTGGGGGCTTAAAAAAAGACTTCAAAGAGGGAATACAAATAAGAGATAGCTGCCATTATATAAATTCAGATCATGAACAAATTTCCATTCAGTTAGTTTTAGTGGGGAGAAATACTCTGCAGTGGTGGCCAGAAAAGGAAATGTGTGTGTGCATCTGGAAATTTTACAGGACTAAGTTGAAAAGCTGGTTATTTAATAATCTGTGACCCAATTATACCTAAATGTACTTCTGATACTCTGTGCAGTGAAGGAAAATGCACTAGCAAGGCAAATAAGATGGAAGGGAGTGGAATGTGTTAACATTTAAGAAAATATAATTTCAACATGTATAATATTGATTTATTTAGGAAGGAGAAAGTTAATCTTTTAAAGTAACATGAAAAGTAAGTCAAACAAATTTTAGAAAACTAATAAGAGGCAGAATGCAGAATTCTACAGAACAAAATATTAAGTCCTTAAGGAAGCTATATTTAAAAAAAATAATGCAAGAGTCATCATACATAAATGTCCATTTTTTAAATTGTTCATGTGTGTAAGAAAATACCACTTTTAAATATTCTTTAGGACCCCAAATAGCCAAAGCAATCTTGAGAAAGAAAAACAGAGACGGAGGAATCAGGCTCCTGGACTTCTGACTATACTACAAAGCTACAGTAATCAAGACTGTATGGTACTGGCCCAATAACAGAAATACAGATCAATGGAACAGGTTAGAAAGCCCAGAGATAAACCCACGCACATATGGTCACCTTATTTTGATAAAGGAGGCAAGACTATACAAGGAGAAAAGACAGCCTCTTCAATAAGTGGTGCTGGGAAAATTGGACAGCTACATGTAAAAGAATGAAATTAGAACACTCCCTAAAACCATACACAAAAATAAACTCAAATTGGATTATAGACCTAAATGTAAGGCCAGACACTATAAAACTCTTAGAGGAAAACATAGGCAGAACACTCTGTGACATCGATCACAGCCAGATCCTTTTTGACCCACATCCTAGAGAAATGGAAATAAAAACAAAAATAAACAAATGGGACCTAATGAAACTTCAAAGCTTTTGCACAGCAAAGGAAACCATAAATAAGATGAAAAGACAACCTCAGAATGGGAGAAAATATTTGCAAATGAAGCAACTGACAAAGGATTAATCTCCAAAATTTACAAGCAGCTCATGCAGCTCAGTATCAAAAAAACAAACAACCCAATCCAAAAATGGCCAGAAGACCTAAATAGACATTTCTCCAAAGAAGACATACAGATGGCCAAGAAGCACATGAAAAGCTGCTCAACATCACTAATTATTAGAGAAATGCAAATCAAAACTACAATGAGATATCATCTCACACCAGTCAGAATAGCCATCATCAAAAAATCCACAAACAATATAAATGCTGGAGAGTGTGTGGAGAAAAGGGAACACTCTTGCACTGTTGGTGAGAATGTAAATTGATACAGCCACTATGGAGAACAGTATGGAGGTTCCTTTAAAAACTAAAAATAGGGGCTTCCCTGGTGGCGCAGTGGCTGAGAGTTCACCTGCCGATGCAGGGGACACGGGTTCGTGCCCTGGTCCAGGAAGATCCCACATGCCGCGGAGTGGCTAGGCCCATGAGCCATGGCCACTGAGCCTGCGTGTCCAGAGCCCGTGCTCTGCAACGGGAGAGTCCACAATAGTGAGAGGCCCGCGTACCGCAAAAAAACAAACAAACAAACTAAAAATAGAACTACCATACAACCCAGCAATCCCACTACTGGGCATATACCCTGAGAAAAGCATAATTCAGAAAGAGTCATGTACCACAATGTTCATTGCAGCACTATTTACAACAGCCAGGACATGGAAGCAACCTAAGTGTCCACTGACAGATGAATTGGTAAAGATGTGGCACATATATATAATGGAATATTACTCAGCCATAAAAAGAAACAAAATTGAGTTATGTGTAGTGAGGTGGATGGACCTAGAGTCTGTCATACAGAGTGGAATAAGTCAGAAAGAGAAATACAAATACCGTATGCTAACACATATATATGGAATCTTAAAAAAAAAAGGTTATGAAGAAGCTAGGGGCAGGACAGGAATGAAGACACAGACATAGAGAACAGACTTGAGGACATGGGGAGGGGGAAGGGTAAGCTGGGACAAAGTGAGAGAGTGGCATGGACTTAGATATACTACCAAATGTAAAATAGATAGCTAGTGGGAAGCAGCTGCATAGCACAGGGATATCAGCTCAGTGCTTTGTGACCACCTGCAGGGGTGGGATAGGGAGGTTGGGAGGGAGAAACAAGAGGTAGGAGATATGCAGATATATGAGTATGTATAGCTGATTCACTTTGTTATAGAGCAGAAACTAACACACCATTGTAAAGCAATTATACTCCAATAAAGATGTTAAAAAAATTATTGAAAATAAATTAATAAATATGTTTTAGAAATAACACAAGGAATAGACTTCTGGAAATCTCCTTCTTTTGGAAGTGTTATTGAATTAAAATGAAATACTTTGTAATATAAGCAGAAATAACACCAAATAATCAACAATTTAAACACCAAATAATCACCAAATAAACACCAAATAATCAAATTTTAAATATTTATTAAGTATTCATTATGTACCAGATACACTACTAAGGCACTGGGGATCTAATAAATAACTTACTTAAATCCTTCTCAAACATTTCTCAAAGAATCTAATAGGAGAGAAAAGTCTCTAATGCACCAATCTTTGGTTTAATGTATAAAAAATGTGGGTCAGTTTTCCAATGCCCCCTCACATCTAATACTAAATATTTTTCTCTCATAGGAGAAACATTCATTCATGGTCCATAATCAATACCATTTTATCCATGTGAATTTCCAAACATGGTGGAGAATGTCAATCCAATAAGATAAAAGACTACTAGTCTCAGAAAAATATCTTGTGAACAGAGCCCTGAAATGAGAACATTGGTCAGCTGCCCACTGC
This sequence comes from Grampus griseus, assembly GCF_964374135.1. Taxonomy (NCBI): domain Eukaryota; kingdom Metazoa; phylum Chordata; class Mammalia; order Artiodactyla; family Delphinidae; genus Grampus; species Grampus griseus. Next base: position 67,808,735 of record NC_138997.1, read on the forward strand.
AGGACTATGCTAGTAACTAGCTGCATGGCATGCAATCTGTAGATTCTCAATAAAATAAATAACATTTATAAAACTTCAGTTTCATTTTACAGGTGAAGAAGAAGGCCCAGAAATGTTCAATGATTGAACTGAGGTTAATAACCTGGGCCTGCGTATTTTCTACTTGCAATTTCATGCTACCTCTATTTTTCTTATCTGCTGTCAGCAATTTTTTTGAGTAAGAATTTCTTCAATTGTAACAAAAATCCAACGCAAGCTTCAGTAAAAAGAGATTTATTGTCTAAAGTAAAGTAAAAAGTCCAGGGGCAACAGGGATTCAGGCATGGCTAAATCCAGGGACTTGATTTATACTGTTTACTTGGTTATTACTCTTCAATTTCTGTAGCTCCATTCTCAGGCTGGTAATCCCCTCATAGTCACACATCAGACTCCAGCTGTTCTATCAAAATTCCTGGGATTTTATTTTAATGGATCAATATGGGTCATGTGGCAATTCTCAATATCTAAAAAGTAGAGTCATCCTAACCCAAACCACATAGAATGAAGGTGGAGGAGGAATGGTTCTACCCAAGGAAGTTCAGGATGCTGATATCAGAAGACTGGAAAGTGGATGCTGCGTAGGCAAAAAAATCAACATCCATGCCACTCTTAAACAGCACTAACTACATATGTCTGCCATTTGTATCAAGATTTCATTAACTTTCATTAGATACCTTTATTCTTGGGTCTAATCTTTGCTTTGATTTATAAGGATTCACTCTGGAAAAGTTCCAGTAAAGACAAGTCTGCACAACATATATATAGCTGAGCAACTACTTTCAAGTATAATTTCTCTGAATTACAGAGGAAGTATACTTAAAATAAGCTTTCACATCTTTCATGTTCTCCAGATAGGAAAGTGGAGCTTCATCTTACACTTAGCTAGGCTAGTCAGACCTGAAAAGCGATATGAGCTGGTTGAGGATTGGGAAGGTGAAGAAAAGGATGACTTTGCATTGATGATTCTTCTATCCACATGTCTACTCCTCTGGAAAGAAATAACTATTATCACTTTAAGAGGACCATGATGACTACCCATCCAGGACTACTTTCTGTGAGCATACTTACACCCAGGTGGCAAGAGCTATGATGAGGTCCACTTAGCATCCTGGGCACTTACCAGAGAACATGCAGTCCATGTGGTCCAAAAATAAAGAAACTGAAACAAGCTGGTGGCAGAGTCAGTAGCAAGTCTGTTCTGGCTCCCAATCATATGCTACTTCCATGGTCTGCTTTATCTGAGCCAACTCAGATGACTATGAACACTATAGGTTGCTCTTCACTGCGGTTACTGCTCAACTCTTTGTCATTTGCCTTCTCAAGTTTATTTTTGACATTTGGAGTTCAGCCATTTACGTACACAAAAATAAATCATTTTATAGGACATGAAACCAGCCCAGTAAGATGAGACTAGAGCTAAGAGTTCCAGATAACAATTCTCCACTCTAAGCTTTATTCTTTTTCTCACTTAAAAATAATGTTGGGGGTGGGTGGTGGTGGTGGGATGAATTGGGAGATGGGGACTGACATGTATACATTGACATGTATAATATGTATAAAATAGATAACGAATAAGAACCTGCTGCATAAAAAAAAATTAAAAACAAAAAAAATCTTCAACTAGGAAAAATAAATAAAAATAATGTTGGAAAGTTTGAGGTTGCCAATTACATACCTTCATACTGTGGATCTGGAATCAGTTGAGAAACAGAGTGGGTGACTGGATATCAAAGTACCACTTAATTGCTGGGAATGCCAGATTTGAAACTACACCTGGACCTGACCCTGTATGGTTTTCCTAACACTTTCCTTACAGAGCAAACCCATCTATCCTTTATAACACTGAGTTTCACTAGGAACAAACTTAACACATACAGGTAAAGAAGGAAAACACAAATGTATGAAGCACAGGCCAAGAGAATGAAGAAGGGCAACACTCATCACCAGGACCTCATCCAGAAGAATGCAAACTGTGGGTGTCCAATTCCTGCCACCTCAGTGAAACGGTAAACCAGTTCTGGAAAACTAAGTAAAAGATGGAGAATGAAGATTGAAAAGGGGATCTGGCTTTAGATGGCTGACAAACACACACGGAGTCATAACGTAGGTCCTTCTTGGGCAATGAAATGGAAATTGCCTCATGAAAAATAAAGTCAGAAAAAAATGGGTTGTCTCCTAAAAAAAAAAAGAAAGATAAGGGCTGCCATTTATTAAGCATCAAAGGCGTCAAGTACTTGAATTCTATTATTCACGAAAAGCCTTATGTTATTTTTATCCCTCTGTTAGAGATGAGGAAACTAAGTTTCAGAACATTTAACAAATCCTTTCTCTTACCACGGTATCACAATGCCCCTTGGAAGATTTTTATTATTGTTTTTTGCTGCCCAGCATTAAAATCCCTTTGAATTGAGGGAGTCCTGCCATTGTGTGAGATTTGGCTGTAGGCAGGGGCCCCCCACTCCCAGTATGAAAACTGAAAGGACCAGACAATTGCTCTCCCTGAATGCATAACCTAGACTTGGCCAATAAAATGATTGTACCTGGGACACTGACTCTAGATCAAATGATTAAAAAAAGAATCAGGAGGCAGTTTAGAGTTCATTAAGTGGTAATGGCAGCATCCTGTGCCTAGTGGCCAGAAGAAACACTTGATTTCTAGTAACTAGTACCAGCTGTTCCTGTTGTGTGTGGATCATCTGTGGTTCAGGCCCACAGATTCACTTGATCCCTGCCTGTGATGGTCTGGATTATAGCTCAGCAAATATTTACTCCACCCACCTCCTGTCTTCCCAGTGGAGGTCAAGAATACCTACCTCCCCACCTCACTGTTGTTTTCCTTGGCCATGTGACTTGCTTTGGTTACAAAGGAACATTAGCCAAAGACAAACATGTGCTTGTATAGTTTGGCTTGAGGCTTATGCTCCAGGGCATAAGCTTCACAAAAAGATTATGCCCCAGGAAGCCTCTTCCCTTTCCCTGAGCCTGGGGAAAGACATACATGTTGTATACAGTATCCACCTCAGAGCCTGGAGCTAAGGAGCCCAGCCAACCTGCACTTCAAAGCGGAACTACCCAGTTGTACTAGTTTCCCGTGGCTGCTCTAGCACAAAGTTGGTATCTTAAAACAACAAAAATTTATTCTCAGGCTTCCCTGGTGGCGCAGTGGTTGAGAGTCCGCCTGTCAATGCAGGGGACACGGGTTCGTACCCCGGTCCGGGAAGATCCCACATGCTATGGAGCGGCTGGGCACGTGAGCCATGGCCGCTGAGCCTCTGCGTCCGGAGTCCGCAACGGGAGAGGCCCGCGTACCGCAAAAAAAAAAAAAAAAATTTATTCTCTTACTGTTCTGGAGGCCCTAGTAAGTTTCACTGGGCCAAAATCAAGGTATCAGCAGGGCCATGCTCTATTCAGAAGCCTTAGGGGAGAATATATTCCCACGATTTCCAGCTTCTAGAGCTGCATTCCTTGGCTCCCAGGCCCTACTCTCATCCTCAAAGCCAGTTGCACAGCATCTTCAAATCTTCTCTGTTGCCACCACACACCACCTTCTGCCTTCTGTGTCAAAGTCCCCTCTGCCTCCCTCTTATAAGGACATTTATGATTGCATTAAGGGCCCACTAGGATAATTCAGAATGATCTCCCATATCAAGAGCCTTAACTTAATCACATCTGCAAAGTCTCTTTTTCCACATAAGGTAACATTCACAGGCTACAAGGATTAGGACCTGGATATCTTGAGAGGGCCATGACTCAGCCTGTCACACCAGCTGAGTCCATCGTGGACCCACCAAACCACAGTCAATCTGTAGACCCATAAGAGTGGGAATAAATGCTCATTGTTTTAAGCCCCTGAGCTTTGGGGTGGTTTATTATGCAACATTATTGTGGAAATAGCTGATTAACTCATGGCTCATTTTCTGAAGCCTTCCCTTGATTTTCTGAGCCACTAGGCATCTCCAATAAATTCCTATTGTGCTTAAATGAATTAGAATCAGTTTTTATTAATTGCAATCCAAACAGCCTATCTGATATTTACTAACCATACAACTTTGAGAAACTCAGAGTAGAATACCAAATAATAATACTGGAACATAAAACTTAAACTGGATTTTTTCTTAGTACTTATACCATAAAGATCTGTTTGGAGAAAACTGACAAAATAGAGAAAGTAGAGGAGGGATATTTAGATGACTTCAAGCACTTTAAGTGGATAACACTTCTTTTCTAATCAAAGGAGAAACTAAATCAAAACCCTAACCTTCAGGTAAAAGAGATAAGTAATTAAGATGGGTGTTTTAACACAGAGAGCAGTTGTTTAAATGATTAAAATAGTGCATGCTGTCCCAAAGAGGCAATGACAAGAACTCTGACAAGACTACTGAATCAAACTGGCATTTTTTTTTTAACTTTAACTCCTAGTCATTTCTATCCAGAAGAGATTCCACAGGTCAGAGAAGTGGCAATGAATTACTGTCATAAAAAAGGTATAGAGACAGCAGGAAATTGCGGACCATTAGTTAAGGCCAGTGATTCTTTGCCCTCATTTTACATCTTAAACAAAGTAAAAAAGGACAATAGATGGAAGGTAACTTTAAAATGTGCTGCTCTGTAAAGGCCAGCCAACAGAGCTTCAGGACATTTATTTGAAGTCAGGACATTAGTGCCAGGGTGAATAAAGGGAATACAATAGGTTCACATTTTGACAAAGGGGCCTGACAGATCTATATCAAAAGAAGAAGGTCCAAGAGACAGAGTGATGGGAAAATAGGAAGTGGAATTAAAACTTGGCTTCCCGGAAGATAAAAAGCAATGATAACTTGGAGCACTTCCAAGGTAACTTGGGAGTAATGTGTCGGGTGAGGAGCAAGCTAGAGCAAAGGCAGCTCCCATATTGGGTGGATATAATCAACAGAGATTCCCCCAGTAGAAGACCTGTGTCTGCCTTCTTGAAAACAAAGATCTGCAACATTTCACTGGAAGAATCTCAGCTCTTCTTTCTTAAACAAATTACTTAAAATAGAAAGGTCTTCTAAAGGACTTTTTTTTTGAATTTTTGAATTTTATTTATTTTTTTATAAAGCAGGTTCTTATTAGTCATCACTTTTATACACATCAGTGTATACGTGTCAATCCCAATCACTCAATTCATCACACCACCATCCCCACCCCCCCGCGGCTTTGGTGTCCGTACGTTTGTTCTCTACATCTGTGTCTCAACTTCTGCCCTGCAAACCAGTTCATCTGTACCATTCTTCTAGGTCCCACATACATGTGTCAATATACGATATTTGTTTTTCTCTTTCTAACTTACTTCACTTCTGACAAATGAACTAAGCTGATGTGGACGGGTCCCTTCCTCTAAAAAAAGGTAGAAATTCTGGATAAAATATGACCCAAAGAATGATGCATAACTGAGTTTGAAATATAGGAATAAAAATATCCAGGTGATCAAAAACAAAAGGAGATTTCACAGAGCACGAAGTGTGAGCTAATCTCAGAACCCTCCAGCAGAGCTGTGCTCCTGGGTGTGGGTCTTAGGTCCAGGGGTAGGATGTGGCAAGGGTCCCAAAAGGCAGAGAAGCTGGAACTGGGCCCCTGCATTAGTCCACAAGCTTCAAAGCACATCGATAGGAAAAAATATATATTAAAAATTATCTCTTAAATGGCCACCACTTAACCATCTGGCCAGATAAACCAAAGTTCTTCATTACCTTTGCAAACCTACTGACTAATGCCCCTGTCTTGGCTAGTAAGTAATTCCCGGCTACACCCATATGCTTCTGCTTTCATTGGTTGCTATACCTACAAAGGGTAAATAGCACTGGTTCCTAAGCCTGTCACTGCCCAGAGTACTTGTAACTTTAACTCCATAATTTAATTAAATATTAAGGTAACTGATGTAATGTGACTAAATAAGAGAAGGACTTATTGTTTCTATAGAAACAGCTTGAATTCTTTGGAAATTTCAACAAAGGTGAGTTGCTAAAAATATTGCTATCAAATTAGCTATAATTACAAAACTGTAAGACCATCAGGGAGTCTTAAAAATTTAGAAGAATTCTGCTATAAGATTGCTAAACCACTATTTTTAAGCTTCACTCTACTACAAGTCCTTTAAAGAAAGTAGAATCAAAGATGATACATTATGGATGTCAGAGAAATCAATACCTGGCAAATTAAAGTATATTTGCCACGTTTTAAGGTAAAATAAATATTTAAATGTTTATTTTTTTTAATTCTCTACTTTAACACATGATGGAAATCCTTATTTTAAAAGTATTTTTTTTTAAGTACTCATAGCCAGAGGATCTAAACAGACATCTTTCCAAAGAAGACATACAGATGGCCAACAGGCACATGAAAAGATGCTCAACATCACTAATCATCAGGTAAATGCAAATCAAAACAATGAGATATACTTCACATCTGTCAGAATGGCTACTATCAAGAAGACAACAAAGAACAAGTGTTGGTGAGGATGTAGAGAAAAGGGAGCCCTCATGCACTGTTTGTGAGATTGTAAATTGATGCAGTCACTATGGAAAAGAGTATGGAGATTCCTCAAAAAATTAAAAATAGAACTGCTATATGATCCAGCAATTCCACTCCTGGGTATTTATCCAAAGAAGACAAAAACGCTAATTCAGAAAGATATATTCACCCTTATGTTCACCATTGCATTATTTACAATATCCAAGATATGGAAGCAACCCAAGTGCCCATCAATAGATGCATAGATAAAGAAGATGCAGTATATATATACACAACAGAATATACCCCAGCCATAAAAAAGAATGAACTCTTGGGCTTCCCTGGTGGCGTAGTGGTTGAGAGTCCGCCTGCTGATGCAGGGGACGCGGGTTCGTGCCCCGGTCCGGGAAGATCCCACATGCCGCAGAGCGGCTGGGCCCGTGAGCCATGGCCGCTGAGCCTGCACGTCCAGAGCCTGTGCTCCGCAACGGGAGAGGCCACAACAGTGAGAGGCCCGCGTACCGCAAAAAGAAAAAAAGAATGAACTCTTGCCATTTGTAACAACACAGATGGACCTAGAGAATATTAGGCTAAGTGAAATAAGTCAGAGAAAGACAAACAGTGTATGATTTTACTTACAGTGGAATCTAAAAAACAAATGAACAAACATAACAAGACAGAAACAGAGTTAGAGATACAGAGAACAAAAACAGGCAGTTACCAGAAGAGAGGGACATGGGGGGAGGAAAGAAATAGGCAAGGGAGATGAAAAGGCACAAATTTCCACTTGCAAAACAAATGAGTCACGTATATGAAATACACAGTGTGGGGAATATAGTCATAACTAAGTAATATCTTTGTGGAGACATACTGTAACCAGACATTGGTAATCATTTTGAAATATATAGAAAAAAACACTAGGTTTTGAACAGGAACTAACATAGAATTGTAGGTCAATTATACTTCAAAACAAATAAACAAACATACAAACAAACTCATAGAAAGAGATCAGACTTGTGGTTACCAGAGGCGGGGAGTAGGGAGAGGGGGAATTGGATGAAGGCAGCCAAAATGTACTACAAACTTCCAGTTATAAGATAAATAAGTAATAGGGATACACAACATGATAAATGTAATCAACACTGCTGTGCATTATACATGAAAGCTGGTTGTTAAGAGAGTAAATCCTAAGAGTTCACATCACAAAAATTTTTTCCTATTTCTTTCATGTTATAGCTATATGAGATGTCGGATGTTTACTACACTTACTGTGGTGATCATTTCATGATGTATATAAGTCAAATCATTATGCTGTACACCTTAAACTTATATAGTGCTGTATGTCAATTATATCTCAATAAAACCAGAAGAAAAAATATTTTAATAAAATAAAATAAAAATACCCATGGCTGAATCTATTTTTAAATGGAAGTCATAAGACTATATTGTACTAAACTGATTTCTGACTAGGAAAAGTCATTCAAATATTTTGGGCAATTTTTAAAATCCACAAAGTGAGGGGAGTAGAAAAGATAATTTCTAAGGATGCCTCCAATTGGTATATTCTATGGTGTTATTATTCCCCTTTGTGAGCCAGCCTATTTGGAAAACAACTGAGATTGGGGTTAAATTTAAGTAAAGAACCTGATCTTCCTGGCAAAGGAACTTCCCTTTGGCTGTCAGTACAACCCGGCAAATAACAGAGAGGTCAACTGGAAATAAAACATATTCAAGTAAATGAAAGAACTAACTTAAACACACTAATCCAGGAAATGCAGAGTAAAGACTGAAAACCTGCCCTGGTACCCAGCATTAAGTAAAGCTTTTTGTCTTTTTTTCCCCACTACAACAGTGCCAATTAAGAATAGAGTGTCAGATTCCATATATATGTGTTAGCATAAGGTATTTGTTTTTCTCTTTCTGACTTACTTCACTCTGTATGACAGGTATGTATAGCTGATTCACTTTGTCATAAAGCAGAAACTAACACAGCATTGTAAGGCAATTATACTCCAATAAAGATGTTAAAAAAATAAATAAAAATAAATTTAAAAATTAAAAAAAATAAAAAAGAATAGAGTGTCAGCTGAGAGAGGTGTATAATGGAAGATGCTGACAGATTCTTAACTCTAACAGCCAGAAGAGAGTAGATTTAATAAGGTGTCTGGAAGCAAAGGAATTTTTTAAGGAATGGGGAGAACGGGGAAATTACTAAGCAAAATGAGATGAGCTGGAAGTAGGGATGGGAAACCTGATAAGGGAGTCCTGAGACTGACAGAAAGCCTAATCAAATCATGCTATAAGCAAGATCCCCTGCCTCATTTTGGACCCTACTACATCCCCCCCTGGCTCATTTCTGGCTGAACTCTGTCCTACCCCAGAAGCCAGTGACCTAGCTGTGAGTCTACCCCTGGCCCCCTCCCTAGGGCTTTGCCATGTGTGCACACAGAGGAAATGCCCATGTGATAAAGACATTTAAAAATAAAGTCATATATAATGTAGTGCCTTCTAAAGTCTCTTCAGCATGAGTCAGGTCAAATTAAGTAAAGAAGGCATCTCAAGTGGAACATCAAACGAAAAGAAACTTTGACTGGTATTACGCAATATGATCACCCTGAAATATAGTGCGATTCCTCCCTGATCCTACTTTGGGGATTTGTCTTTTACTTTTTATTATGGAAAATTTTAAGCAAGCCAAAAGTACAAAGAATAGGAAAACGAGCCTTCATGTAACCATCATCCTACTTCCATAATTATCAATATATATCCAATCCTGTTTTATCTGCATACCTCCCCATATCCCCCTTTCCTCTACTGGATTATTTTAAATCAAATCCACACAGCAAATTGTTTCAACCCAGGGTATTTTGGCATGTATCTCTAAAAGACTTCTATATTTCTTAATATAACCACAATATCACTATCATACCTCAAAACATAACATTTAACTCCTTAATCATAAAATTCAGTCAGTGTTCAAACTTCTTTGGGGCATGTTTTAGAAAAATAAGGTCAGGCAATAGACACAGGACAAGCTGAGAGCACTACCAATTAATGCTAAAGAATAATAATAGTAATAGTAAAATAAAACAACCAACCTTGAGACTCGGAGACGATCACATCATAAACGCTCTCTAAGCCAACAAACAGCCTACAGTCAGCAGCCAGGCAACACCACCTCCTGCCTCCTTCTGCACATGCCCTCAACCCCTCAACTGAAGTTTATTCTGCCATGGCTTATCTTCTCCTTTGAGGCCACTGCATATGATACTTATTTCACAAGCAATCTGACCTGTATAAAAAACTGAGGGGAAGACCCCATATTAATTCCCGCAGCACTATAGCAAGGCTTAGATTTTGTCACCCAGAAAGACTGGTGTTAAACAGGTCCAATCACAGAGCACTAAATAGGACTGCTTGAAAGGGCCCAATTGCATAAACCATGATGAACCTGAGAAGCAATGAAGATGAAAGAATGACTCTTGGTGAATGAGTAATGATGAAGAAAAAGGGCTCTTGAGTTGGACCATCTGGGTTCTAATCCCAGCTCTCAGCTTACATTCTGAGTAACCTTAAGCAAACTGCTTATTATTATATTTGTACCTTGATTTCCTCAAATTTTATTAAGTGAGGTCAATAACAGGATCTATCTCATAGACCAATTTTGAGAATTAAAAGGGATAATGCTAAAACTGGGACAGTACAGGGCAAACTGGTTGGTTGATTACCCTATAAAAGAGTATCTAGTACAAAGAAAGTGCTCAATAAATATTAACACTAACCAGTGGTAGCAGTAATTGAGGTAGAAGTAGTGTTTTAGTTCCTAATCAAAGGAGACAGTAATAGCTAATTTCTCAAACAACTCCAAAATATAATTTACTTTTTCTGTAAGTGGTGATTTACCCAAATCTAGAAGTATTCAAACACACTGAGAAAGGATATGTGTCCAATTTAGTGGACTTGTTCCATGGTTCCCAAACCTAACTGAGCATCAGACTTTTCCATGGAGTTTCCTTAGAATGCCAATGCTTGAGTCCCTTGAATTAACATATTTCATTTGGGATATGGGGATCTATATTCTTGTTAAAGTTCCTTGGTTGATTCTAATCACTAGTCAGATCTTGACTACTTCCAAAATTTTCTCTAATCCTCAAGTTTTATGATTCCAAGATTTCCCAAATTCTCTCATTTCAAAGCCAAATATATATATATATATACACATAAATATACACATATATATACACATATATATATATGTGTGTGTGTGTGTGTGTGTATATATATATGTATGTATATATTCCCAGGAGGACCAAACAGATTAAGTCTTAAAGCTTCCCAAAACTGAAACAGAACTTTACATGAGCATTTTGAGGATGTTTTGTAGGTTTTGAGGTGGGGGTTTTTTTCCTTTTTTTTTTCATTGGGTAAAGTGAAAAATCACACCATCTGCTTCTGGCTCTCTGGTGAATTTATCCAAGGCAATGAAATCATATTAGAAAAAATGAATAACTGACTGCCTGATTCTTCTGACAAGTGACACAACTCTGTCCTGTTCTCAAGCCTGTAGCAAGAGACTGGCTGTGACACTGGAGACAGTGGTGAATGTTTCAGCAGCTGTCTTGCCTTCAGGGAAACGGAGAGGTGTTAAGTGATTTATACCAGGTCACACAGCAAGCCAGGGGGCAGTGACAGAAATAGGATCTGCATCTCCTGCTTGGCAGTCTGTGGTCCATGTATTACACCCTGAGGATATGGAAGCAAGGCCCCTCGTCTGAGCAAAGGAGCAGAGAGAGAGACTTCCATTTAGAGGTTCATAAATGCCACTCTGAAAGGAGGAAGAAAATTCCCCTTTCATGCTCAATCAAGCCTAAACCAAGGTGAGGGAATGAGGAAATGTTATTTATTTTTATAAGATGAAAAACTGCGGTATTTACTCCCTTCCTGTCAGTACCACAGAGGGGCTTCTTTTCCCAATCATTTTTCATGCCTGGTCTCACACAGTGCTGCTTCGAAGGCAGAATGGGGCAAAAAGATAGTGGTTTTTCCTATAGCTGGCCTAGGAAAAAGAGGGTTTTTTTGTTTTCTTTATAAAGCCATATAGTATTTGAGTTGATTATATTTCTGAGTGCATGGCTCAATGCAGTAACTTCAAAGATATAACAGGTAAAGTACTAAATGTCACTGAAGGGCCCAAAAAAAAAAACTTCTTTTCCCCAAAATCTTATCCTATTCCTAAGAAATAATTCAATCTGTTTAGGCTGAAGCTGTGTGTAGTTACATATTTCTATTTAAAATATTTTCATCTTTTTCACATCTGTCTTTCTGACATGCAGTTAATTGATTCCTCAAAGGTAAGAATCAAGCTTACTTTTATACACATGCATGCGCGCACACACACTCACATACACACACACACAGCTTCATAGAACCCACTACAGCGTTCCACCCTCAGGGTACTCAATTAATATTTTCCAATTATTCGATTATAGAAATAAATATATTAAATAATTTATATATTTAACTATATTAAAAGAAATATAGGTTGGATAGCAATAAGTAGGTGTTATGGACTGAGGGCATGATGGAGGAGGGAAACTGCCACTTACTTACCTTTTACACTTCAAAAATTGGGTAAAATAATGGTAGAACTATCGATGGGGTTTTCTATGTTTTTCTATATTCTTAACATGTATATAACAGACATCTGTTAGCTTCATAATGCAAAAAAGAAATAAATGTTTACAAAGCTGGCAAGTATGAATCATAGTACACAAACATAAATATACAAGAAATATTTATTTAATATTTATTTTCTATAACTCAACTTACATTCTGACTCTATGGTCCCTTTTCACTGGACAGGTAGAAATTTTAACCTCAACCCTTCCCCTGGTGCCAGGGAAATGAAGGAAGTGAGGGGACACCAGTCCACACCAGCTGGACCTATGTTTATTTCTTACAGCACAGTAGTGATCTCCCTCCAACAAGTCAGGGTTGAGCCTTGAAGATGCGGTTGAGATTCTAGGGATGGGGAGGGGAATGAAAAAAACAAGGCAGGGACATGGGTATGGTGGAGGGAGGGGAAAGAAGAGGAAAGAACACCAGAGAGACTCCCAGGCTCCCATCTAAAGCACAGTCCACAAAAACAATCTCGTCTTTAGATGACCATGAACACACAAAATCCTGAAGATGGTACAAAGGATCTGTACCATCCTTTTTACCATCTTCTACTATTTGATCTTTCCTCTCAGTGATCCTTCCCTCCATGTGGGGATCTCATCCGAAGGAATTCCAGAAAATCATGCTCTCCCTAGATTCCTTCCGTTTCCCTCAACTCTTCAAGGTCCACTTTCATCTCACGTTCATTTGGATATACTCTGCAATGTCCTTGAAATCATGAATATCAATCAAGGCTCTGTCCTTGTTGAGAAGAAGAAGAACTCGACAGTTCACCAAAGGAAAAACCTTAGATCTTTAACATTTTTTTACAGTTGAACAAGACAAATATTTATCATGCTAGTTTTGACTGCCTCTTGTCCTGGCTCGACTTGGATGCATGTTATGCAGTCACTCTTTCTTTACTGTTATTAACAAAGACCTTCTTTCCACCAAGAAGAAGGGGTAGAAAAATTCCATCCTGCCTCAAACAGATAGAAAAGAAATGGAAGATAAGGAAGTTAGTTGCCTACTTTTTACCCAGTGCTTTATGAAACAGAGGTGATTAACACATTAGCATGTTCTCAAGGAGCTCATCATCTAGTAGAAAAGATAGACACAAATACCTAGCTGTAATATAAAAAGAATTTATAAATTGAAAACGAATTTTTAAATTGCAGTGGAATCACAGATTAGTTATTTCTGCCTGAAAGCATACGAAAAGACTTTATAGAGGAGTGACATCTCAACCAAACCTTCAAGCGTAACTTGGAGACGGGCAAGTAAAGACAACAAATCATATGTGCAAAGCATAAAAGGATGAAACAATATGACATGTTTATAGACGCTCAGGCAGAACAGTGTGTCTAAAATACAGAGGTGATCAGAGAGAGAAAGACAGATTTTGACCAGATTTAATGTAAGTGATCCCTGTACAACTGGGCAGTTCTGAAGTCTCATAAAATAGTTCATCATAAAAGCCTTGCCTAATCCCAAAGTAGGGACATCTAGAGCTAAGATGTGAACTGGAATTATATCCCAAAGTCAAAGAGCAAAGAAATAATTATGAATATGTGCATAAATGGCTGACCTGCCTCCTGTCTGTTCAGGAACACACTACCTCTTATTTGCTCCTCATTTTTCCCTCTCCCTGAACTGAAGAATGTCTTTCCAACTCACTCTCCATACCCTCTCAAGCCAACTATCCCTCCTCCAAAGGATGAATTTAAGTTCAACATCCACATCCTTATTAGAGAAAGTAGGAATGGTCTTTCACTTTTATTTTTCCCTTCAATTTGGTAATGGTGAGATTGAAGAAACTGCTCCTGCAATAGGTATTGATGTCTCCTCTTCCTTTATATTCAGTTTCTAACAATTACAGTCAAAGCCCAATAGCCAGAGAATTAGGACTAGAAGAGCCAAGCATCTAGCTGTATGAAGGTTCATGCCAGTTCAATATCTGATATTCTTTTTTTCTGAAATACTGGAATGTTTGCTAAAAAATCAATAAGCTTTTGTGAAGGGAAAAAGCTAAAAACATTACAGAGTTAAGTACTAATTGGAGGGAGCAAACTGATGTTGATGGCAAGGTTCTCTCAAGAAACAGGGTGTTCCTCGTATAAGATCCAACCACTGCTGGTTTCTCACATACATTTGTGTTTGTGTGCCATAAGCATGGATGTTTTAAATTTAGAGTTAGAGAAACTATTTTTCCATTATTTTGTATATTTGTTTTTTATGAATTTATTACTTTACTGCCATGTCCTAATCTCTACTTGAACCTCTCTTGGAGAAATTAGGGAGTGGCCCCTGGGAGAATATGGAGAAAGCTACGTGTTGCTTGGTAATTCAACCTTCCTGATTTTTCCACAATTGATTTATCCTTGGACCAACAGCATTTTCAGCTGATTCCTGTTGTAAGCAGAATTAACTTACCCAAGTTTGAAAGCATTCTCATTTTCCCATAATAATTAAAATAATTTTTATCAAGGAAACTAAGACTTTAGAAAAGGTAAAAAGAACATTATTTAAAACTAAGAAAAGATTTTAAGGGCTGCTGATTGAAGGTTTGTAAGTAACTGCTAACCACCTCTTATTAAGCAAAGTGTTGGAAAAAAAATTTGGAGAGAGTAGCAGCAAAAATCTTAAAAACAGGAAAGTCTTTACTCACCACAAAAATTGTTGAACACAGAAATATCCTCCCTAATGTAGCCAGCTCAGTTGAGTACATTTCCATTTTATCTAAGAATGTGCCTCAAATGGGTAAACAAAATCCTGAACATAAAGCATTTCTGATTTCCTCTTTCTTCTTGGTAATTTGTTTTTATATGAAATACCTCTATGATTGTACAAATACAAAATAACAATTGCAACAATAGAAGAAACTGGTCATCTCAACATTCCATGTCTCTGATATAGTACAGACACAACAAACTGTCCAGCCAGCTCTGGAGAGCAGCTGACAACTGCCAACAATCCTAAAATAGGCCAGACACTGCTACCATTATAGAACAAAGCAATAATTCAGAAAGCATTGGAGTGATGTAAAATAAAATCTTTGAAATGCAGAAAGCAGTATATTTAATCATGAGTGATTCCTGTTCAACTGCACATGAATTTTTATAGTAACTTTATTCATAATTTCCAAAACTTGGAAGCAACCAAGATGTCCTTCAGTAGATGAATGGATAAACTGTGATACATCTGGACAATGGAATATTATTCAAAGCTAAAAAGAAATTAACTGTTAAGCCACAAAAAGACATGGAGGAATCTTAAATGTATATTACTAAATAAAAGAAGCCAACATGAACCTGAAACGTCTACGGTCTCTATGGTTTCACTATATGATATCCTGAAAAAGGCAAAACTTTGGAGACAGTAAAAAAAAAACAAAAAATCAGTCATTTTCAGGAGTTAGGGGAAAGGGAAGGATAAATAAGCGGAGCACAGGGGATATGGGAGGCAGTAAAACTATTCTGTATAATACTATAATGGTAGATACATGTCATTATACATTTGTCAAAACCTATAGAATGTACAATACAAAGAATGAACCCTAATGTAAACTATGGATTTGGGGTGATAATGATGTGTCAGTGTAGGTTGATCCATTATAACAAATGTACCACTCTAGGTACATGATGATGGGAGAGGTTGTGCATGTGTAGGGAAAGAAGATATAGAGAACTCTCTATACTTTCTGCTCGATTTTGCTATGAACCTAACAGTGCTCTAAAAAACTGTGTATTAATTTTTTTATTAACTTTGGAGTATAGTAGCTTTACAATGTTGTGTTAGTTTCTGCTGTAGAGCAAAGTGAATCAGGTATACATATGTCCACCCTTTTTTAGATTTCCTTTCCATTTAGGTCACCACAGATCACTGAGTAGTGTTTCCTGGGCAATACAGTAGGTTCTCATTAGTTATCTACTTTATACATAGCAGTGTATATATGTCAATCCCAATCTCCCAATTCATCCCACCCTACCCTTCCCCCCGGGTAACCATGAAGTTGATCTCTACATCTGTGACTATATTTCTGCTTTGCCAATAAGTTCATCTGTACCATTTTTCTAGATTCCACATATAAGTGATATTATACGGTATTTGTTTTTCTCCTGATTTACTTCACTTTAAATGACAATCTCTAGGTCCATCCACATCTCTGCAAATGGCACTGTTTTGTTCCTTTTTCTGGGTGAGTAATATTGCATTGTATATATGTACCACATCTTCTTTATCCATTCCTCTGTTGATGGACATTTAGGTTGCTTCCATATCCTGGCTATTGTAAATAGTGCTGCAATGAACATCAGCGTGCACACAAACTTTCAAATTATGGTTTTCTCCAGATATATGCCTAGGAGTAGAATTGTTGGCTCATATGGTAGCTCTATTTTTAGTTTTTTAAGGAACGTCCATACTGTTCTCTATAGTGGCTGTACCAGTTTACATTCCCACCAACAGTGTAGGAGGGTTCCCTTTTCTCTACACCCTCTCCAGCATTTACTGTTTGTAGATTTTTTGATCATGGCCATTCTGACCAGTGTGAGGTGATACCTCATTGTAGTTTTGATTTGCATTTCTCTAATAATTAGTGATGCTGAACATCTTTTCATGTGTTTGCTGACCATCTGTATGTCTTCTTTGGAGAAATGTCTATCTAGATCTTACCCCCATTTTTTGATTGGGTTATTCGTTTCTTTGATAATTTATTTTTTTTTAACTTTTAATTTTATATTGGAGTATAGCCAATTAACAATGTTGTGATAGCTTCAGGTGCACAGCAAACGGACTCAGCCATACATATACATGTATCCATTCTCCCCCAAAGTCCCCTCCCATCCAGGCTGCCACATAACATTGAGCAGAGGTCCCTGTGCTATACAGTAGGTCCTTGTTGGTTATCCATTTTAAACATAGCAGTGTGTACATGTCGATCCCAAACTCCCTGACTATCCCTTCCCCCCATCCTTTCCCCCGGTAACCATAAGTTCGTTCTCTAAGTCTGTGAGTCTGTTTCTGTTTTGTAAATAAGTTCATTTGTATCTTTTTTTTTAGATTCCACCCATAAGAGATATAATATGCTATTTGTCTTTCTCTGATTTTTTAATTTTTTAAACCTCCAGGAGTAAAACTGGCTTTAGGAATAGCTGATTACAAAATTTCAACCAATGTCCTACGACCAGGTTTCTCTCACTCTCCAACTCCTTGTTCTACTGCCTCTGTGCTGACTCCATTCTCAGACCACACTTGTTACGATGATGGCTGCCTCAGACTCTCCATCCCTACCAATGGAACTGAAGATCTGCTTCTAGGCCAGTATAAAAAGCACGATGAGATGACATCACCCATCCTGAATCAATGTGGCCAGGTCTGGAACATGTATTGGGAATGGAGGCAGTTCTGGAAACTTGTGGACTGAGATGGGAAGGGATGAGTCCAAACAAAATCTGGGGGCTGTTACCAAAACAGGGCCAATACATTCTGGAGAGGTAAAAATAACAAAAACCCACTACACCTTGCTCACCTTCAACTTTGGAAACCCAAAGTGGAACTGAAGAGAAAGGTTCAACAAGAACATTGTGAAAGAAGAGAACCCAAATATGCAGCCAGTCCATAACACACATGGCAAGAGATGGGTGATAGTCAAATCTTTAACAACCAGTATGGTACAGGGACTGACAACTCAGAATGAATGCCAGCTGTTATGTCTATCACTGGGAACTGGCACATATCAATCCTGCCTAACTGACACTGTGCAATTTGTCAGGCTGGGGTTGATGGATTTGATACTTAGGAGTCTCCAAACCAAACAAAAAGGAACATTTTAAAAGCTTAAAGAAAGAAAGGAGAAAGCAAAGGGGGGAAGGACACAGATAATCTTATACAACTAATTCTTTTTAAAATACTTAAAATAATTCAAATTCAAGATTAGTATTTTTCACAGTCATTTATTCCTACCATCCACTGGTAAGCAATTCAATTCTCTTATCCTTTCCTTCATTTTCCTTTCAAATCTGGAAATCATAAAGGCCAGACGCATCTAATTAAATAAGAAATTTAACATTAGAGTTGACAAGGGATGATGGTGCCTTACATAGTTCCAGTTTCCCAAGCAAATATTCACAAGGAGCATAGAGCACGTTTTCTATAATTTTTTACATGAGCAAATGATTCCCTAAGGTGATTACTCCAGATACCACCCCTGCTGAATGTGTACACATGAAATTACATCAAAATTGAATTTTGTTAAATCTAGCCATGTTTCAAAAGTAGTCCAAACACAAATCGTTCCTGGTAAAAAGCAAAATGTAATTTTATAAAGCAAACTGGAATCCTGTGTTTTGGTCACCTAATTTACAAAGGGTCATCATAAGGGATCAGAGAGTAATAACCATTTATTGGGGGTTGGCCTACTTGCCTAGCATTGTGCTGATAAAGAGAGAGGATACCAAAAGAAATAGAAAAACATGTTTCCTGCTGTTAAAGAGCTCACAACTTTATTAGGGACTCAAGTCCTTTACACAAATGGGCATTTAAAGGAGAAAATAGAAACATATAAGAGCAATATATGTGCTAAGTGGTGTAATACATCCTGTAAGGGCCAGAGAGACCAGAGAGAAAGATTTCTGCTCATGAAATGCTTCAGCAACCTCCGATAAAAGCGTGTGATGAACACATAGCCAGCATCCACTCACAGAGGCAGGAGACTCCAAATTACCCCCCTGGGACTGTGGGCTTTAATCTCAGGCCTGTCACCATCTCCCTCTTCCACCTTTGGAAAATTACCTCACATCTCACTGCCTTCCCTGCAAAATGGGGTAGCAATCCAACCCTATTCTTCAGGGCTGGTAAAGAATGAATAATAAAGAAATGGTAAACTCAGTAAAAACTGAGGGTCTAATGCATCCTGATTAGTTAGTGTCCAGCCCCAAATGGTATACCACATGGAGCATATGGTACCTCGGTTTGTAGACGGTTATGTATCACCAATTTGGTTGCATTTGTCAGAGAGGTGAAAGGGTCTGCTTACACAGTCTGTTACTAATTACCGTGAAGGATATTTGCAATGTTGAAATGCAGATAATTTCTCGGATTAAGTGCAGACATCTGCCCCCATTGTAATATGAGAGCATAACTGTCATCAGCAAAACCATGTTTTTCTTACGATGAAATGGAAGAATGAAGTACCATAATTAAATATTTTTACCAACACAGTGATTAAAGGGATATTTATGCTGCAGGGGTGGTTTCTAAATCAATTTTGTGTGCTTTCATCTTATTATGCAAGTCATATGGGGGAAGTGCAGTATTTTTTTTATATACAAACTTACTTTTTTACAAAAACTTTATTAAAAAAAGTGTTTTTTGGAAGCCATGTTCATAATAGCTTTGAGGTTGTCTTTCCTTTATCTTTGCTGTTGTTGTCATTGTTGTTAATATTAAATATATACAAATGAATACTTATAATGTTCAAGGAATAAAGGATAACAAGGAAATGACCAACCATGTAACCACCACCCAGCTTAAAGAAATACAGCAACAGCTTCATGCTTCCTGTGTACTTCTCCTTAAACTCAACCCCCGAACCACTATTCTACATTATGTATTAATCAATTTCTTGTCATTATAGCTTCATATATATGTGTGTATCCCTAAGAAATGTTATATAATTTTCCATGTTTTTGGACCTTATACAAAAGGAATACAAAGCATGTATTCCTCTGCAATCTGTTGGTTGTTCGTGTTTTTTTTCCATTTGACATTAAGTCCATAAGATGCATCCCGTTGACACAAAGCAGTGGTTCATTCATTTTCACTGCTATATAGTACTGCTGTATCGAAGTGTGAGTATTTGGTATTATGGATTTTGCTGGTATGAACATTCTTTTCTGTGTCTCCCAGAGAACAGGTATGAGAGGTTCTCCAGAAAAGAGCTTTCTAGATAAGACTCCACCCATCAGTGGGTAAGTTTAATGAGTCTCAACTAGCAGTTTAGATTAGAATAAAAAATATCATAAACTCAAAATGGCTTAAAGACTTAAATATAAAACAAGACACTATAAAACTCCTAGAAGAGAACATAGGCAAAACGTTCTCTGACATAAATTATCCTGAAACAGAGCAGGACCCTATGGTCCTTGCCCCACCATGTCCTTCGCCTGCCTTCTGTCTGTGGAAAAACTTTAGCCAAAGAATAAGTTGAATCAGAGAAGTGAGAAAACTGCAGAAGCAAAGAAAAGCAGTCCAACAAGACTAAATAACTGGTTTAGTCATTAAGCAAAGTCAAGGACCTTCTGTTCTGATGCCGAAAGCTCAGCTTCTCTGTAAATCAGTGCCGAATCAAATCTCGGAGACAGCACTTTGGATGAAGCAGAAAAGGATAGCTTTATTACTTTGCCAGGCAAAGGGAGACACAGCAGGCTCCTGCCTCGAAAAACTATGTCCGCCTTGGAGAGGATAGTGAGAGGTTTCATAGTACGGTTCAAAGAGGGCATGATCAGCTCGTGGACATTCTGCTGATGGGTTGGTGGTGAGGTAAGCAGAAGTCAGCACCATCGACCTTCAGGTTCTAACTGGTCTGGGGTCTACATGCTTGTGGGCAGCATACCATCGTTAATCATTAACTTCTCCCACCTGGAGGGGGTTTCAGTATCTGCAAAACAGCTCAAAGATATTGTTGTGTTTATCTGTTGATGGGGAACCAGGACCTTGCCCCAAGCCTGCAACTCTTGTTTCTCTTGGCTGTATGTTTCTCCCTGTTCTGGCATCCCCTCCCTTCCCTAATTAACAACTGCTTGAATCTGCCTGTTGGAACTCAGGGAAGGTCATGGAGGCTGAATGAAGGCGTTTTCCCTCTAATCAAAGAAATGAGGGATACAGAAAGGCTTTGTGCCCAGGAGCCCCATAGGGCCCTGCTCAGTATCAGTTCCTCCTCAAGGGCTATAGATAATACTCTGAGCCGTATCCTGTGAGCTGTCTTATATATACTGAAACCCCCACCAGGTGGAAGAAGTTAACTACATGATGACCAGCCTGTAGCCATGACATAAGCTGCCACAATTCTGAAAACTGGCCTCAAGGAAATGGGAAAAAACCAACCCTGGAACTGAAGATTAACTGTACTTAAAACAATCAAGATGACGCTGGTCAGACCACCGCATAACCAATTTCAAGATGACTGTCAGAGCTGACTGGGCTGTTTCTGCATGTAGACCCCTCTCTCCATCTATAAAAGCTCTAGCCCACTGATTCTTTGGACAGGAGTCCACCCTCGCCCCCTCTCCCCCCTCTCCCCTCTCTCAGTTGCCGGCATCCAAAATAAAGCAAACTTTCCTTTCCACCAACCTTGCCTCTTTATTAGCTTTTGAGCAGCAAGCAGCCAGACCTCACTTGTGGTTACAGTATCAATGTTTCCTTAGGTCAGTCTCCCAAGGCAACAGAAATAAAAAATATCAGAGTGCAATGCAAGTGATCTGGTAAGAACTGCTTTAGGAAATTTTGTTTCCGTGTGTGTGTGTGTGTGTGTGTGTGTGTGTGTGTGTGTGTGTGTGTGTGTGTGTGTGTGTGTGTGTGTGTGTGTGTGTGTGTGTGTGTGTGTGTGTGTGTGTGTGCGCGCGCGCGCGCATACACTGTGGTACCCTGTAAAATGTATTTCTTACTCTTAAGACTTTCTTAGCAGAAGTCTATGTCAAAAATGTCTAAGAAACAGTGCCCTAGAGCAAAGCTTCTCAACTTGTAATGTGAACACCAATCACCTGTGAATTCTGATTCCATGGTCTGGGATGGGGCCTGAAATACTGCATTTTTAACAAACATCCAGGTATCCAACTCCAGATGCTGCTGGTTGAGGAACTACCCTTTGAGCCATAAGGCATGAGGCTCAGAGATGTATGCTTGTTTGTAGGGCGTACGTATCTTTATGAGATAAAGCCAAGTTGTTTCCCAAAGTTTCTGGACCAATTTTCAAGTTCCCACTGATCCATATTTTCACCAAAAATTGGTATTAATAAACTTAAACTTGTCAATCTGACAAATACAAAAGGGTATCTCTTCGTAGTCCTAATTTGCATTTTCCTAATTACTCATGGGATAGAGCATATTTTCATAAGATTGTTGGCTATTCGTAATTTCTCTTGAGTGAAATGCTTAATCAGGTCTTTACCTATTTTCTATTGGGTTGTCTTTTTCTTATTGATTTATGGGAGCTCTGTATATATTCTGGACAATTACCCTGTGACAGTTATGTGTATTAAAAATATATTTTTTCTCACTCTTTGTCATATTCTTAA
Organism: Grampus griseus; assembly: GCF_964374135.1. Taxonomy (NCBI): domain Eukaryota; kingdom Metazoa; phylum Chordata; class Mammalia; order Artiodactyla; family Delphinidae; genus Grampus; species Grampus griseus. The sequence continues at coordinate 67,831,198 of NC_138997.1, forward strand.
AACCAAAAAGGCCATTGAATTCCAATTCTTTCCTTTTGTCCATAGTCTTACCTGTTCACCAAGATGCCATGAGGCAGAGAGACAGGATCTGACTGAAAGGGGCAGCCTGCCTTCTGAGAGAAGGAACAGGGTCCTCTCAGGGTCATTCAGCACTATATCCCTGGACAATGAGGGAAACTGAGAAAGCCCTAAAGATGAACCCCCTAGTGAGCAAATTAAGCATTTTGGAGACACAAATACCATATATTTAGGGATCAACAGAGGTACACACACCAGACAATGCCTGCTGAAACTACTGAGCTAAGGGTTGGACAGGGCCACCACCAGGGCCTACTTCACAGCTGTATGATCTAGGCAGTCACAGCGTTCCACACTCAGAAGAGCCCTAAGCTTGGTTTAATTCTCTGCTGTCACCATCTTGAAATCCTTCCTGATTTCTGAACAGGGGGCTCCCATTTTCATATTGCCCTGGGCCCCACAGATTATGTATTCAGCACTGTTTATGGTGGCTCTGGATTGGGGGCTGCAAACCCCAGGATAATAGAAAAGGAAAGCAAGGAAACCCCAAGAGAGGTCTGAGAGAGTTAGGATACTTTTATACCACCAGATTTGACATAAATGTATATTTTTAAATACCTTATGGTATCTGTAGGGAGTAATTCATTAGCAAACCACCAAAAAATGGCTCCCATTCTTACCAAGAATAAGTATATTCTACAGCTACTCTTGTTTTATTATTGATAGAAAGTATTTACTAATAGCTGTAAAAATAGATTTGAGAGATGTTAAATTTTACATTGATCCAAGACTTTCTCATACTCCAGGAAAATGCTTTTCACTCTAAATAACTGATTGGATGTGGCACAAATAGAGGTAACGATGCATGATGATATAGACTCCAGAAATAATTACCTGGATTCATATCCCTCTCTGTGTCTTACTAGTTATAGGATCTTGGGTGAGTCACTTAATTTTTCTGTGCCTCAGTTTTTTCTTCTGTAAAATGAGGCACACCTGACCATCTGACCTTGCCTCCAAGACTCCCCATTTTCTGGCCCCTCAGGAAGAGGTTCCTGTACCCCCTGACTGGCTCACCTCTTACTGATCCTGCTGCCCAATCCCTCCTCCTCCCCCTCACCCACATAACCCATCCAGCTTTTTGTATCTTTGATAATGTGTAACAGTACCTCTTATGGGGAGACTGTATACATACACTAGGGGTTAATTTACACCCTCTGGAGCCAGACTGCAGAGGCTGTCTTGGTGCCATTGATTACTAGCCTTTAATATACACAATCAGTGCCTCAGTTTCTCATCTGTAAAATGGGGATAATAACAGTACCTCTTTCACATGGCTGTGAAAACAAATGAGTGCTATGATAAGTGATAGTCATTTGCTATCATTTTATATTCCCTGTGTAATAAGAAATAAAACAAGATATTTTAAAATTTGGCCATCCTGGACTATTTTAAAAGCCTCTTAACTGATCTTTCAGCCACTCTAATCCATCTTTCATGCAGCTACCAGCAGAATGTAGTTAAAATGTAAATTTGATTATTTAAATCCCCTAATTGAAACTTTTCTAAGGCTTCCATCACTTAGAATAAGTGCTGAGCTCCTTAGCACTGCATAAAATGCCTTCCATGACCCGGCCTCATCTACCTCTACAGCTAGTCTCTCCTGACTCCAAGCCTGGAACTTGACCCATGGCATCAAACTACTTACAGATCCTGGAATACGCTAAGATATCTGTCACTGTTCTACCCTTATCCACCCTATTTCCTCTGTTGGAATTCTTCCTGCCCCAAAACTGGACAAACTCCAACTCGGCCATTATACCTAAATTCAGGGATCGCCTGCTGCAGAATCCCACAACCAGCTGGGTCTCCTTTGTAGTCCACTAACACCCTGTGCATCTCTTCATCATTGTAGTATAATGTAATGATTCAGTGTTCAACCTTTGGAAATAGACTACCTAGGTTTGAATCCTGACTCAGCCACTTATTTGTAGTGTGACCCTGGGCAAATTTCTTAAACTATTGTGCTTCAGTTTCCTTATCTATGAAATGAGGATAACAAAAGTACCTACCTTATGGGACTGTTGTAAAGAATACATTAATTAAAAGCCACTATATTAAGGGCTTAATCTAATGCATGGAGGAAGGTATACACTCAATAACTGTTAATAACATATTACATTAATTTTCTATTTATGTGTGCCTGGCCCCCTGGACTATGAGTTCCTAATACTAAGCATTGTTCCTTATTCATGTTTTAAAGTTCCCAATACTAAGCAAAATGTCCAGCACTGTGTTCATCAATTATCTTCTCCTTCCTGCATACGCAATTAAAGTACATTTCCCATACCATCTTGCATCTACCCACTGCCAGCCTGGAACATGTAAACATGTGACTGAGTCCTATCCAATGGAACATGAGTGCATGTAATATACAGCACTACCAAACCTAGCCATAATACATCCCAAGCAATTTTGCAAAGGTTCTTTCTCTATTCATGAGGCTGGAGGCAAAGAACTCTTATATCCCTTCATGTGGCAGTGCTGCAAGATAAAAGAGATCAAATCTCTGGATTACCATTACAAGGTGAGCTATCTCGGCAGGAACATTCACACTGGACCTTAGGTGAGCAAGAAATAAAGCACTGTGCTAAGCTATGGAGATTTTTGTTACAATAGTTAGCATTACATACCCTGACTAATATAGCTTGTGTTCAATAAAGTTTTGTTGAAATAAATGACTGAATGAATGACTCAAAAATTAACTGAGAAATATTTAAATAAATGATAGAATCTAAAAGCAGGAAAGGCTAAACTAAGAATACATGGCTTTGAGAGTTAAAGAAGCCTAGAGACAAGACAGAGGATAGAAAAACACAAATTGTGTGAAGCACCCCTACTACTTCTGCCCCTGCCCAAGTCAGAAACATAATTCACTTTGCCTGTTGTTCTCTAGCCTCCTTTTGTCAAACAGCTGTAAAACAAAAATAGTAAACAGAGAAGAGTCTGAGATGAAGTTTTTGCTTCTGCTGGACAACTTTCTGACCCCTGGGATGAGACAATATAGCACTGGGGATTTCAAAGTGAAATGACTGAGGTTCTTTAATAAGAGTATAGAGGCAGCTTCTCAAGGGGGAAGAAAATGTGGCCCTAGAATTTAATTTCTTCTATTTTCAGATGCTACTGAAGATCAGATAACTGGTAATAGACCATGACTACCTACTGTTCTCAAGAGATCATATTAACTTACGTATTTGCTATGAGGCATCAGAGAGAACAGAGAGAGAGTCTAGACAGAGAGGACAGTAAAAACAAAGCTGGAAAGAAAAGAAATTACAGGCTCATTTCAGGGAATATCAATAATCTGGCATGTCTAGAATTTGAGGTGCATTAGGAGAAGTGAATAGAGAAAAGATTAAAAAGTTAAGCTGAGCCAGTTTGTAGAGAGCCTTGAATTCATGTCAAAATTTTATATTTTATTCTGAAGGTGATGGAGATCCAGAACAGGTTTTCAGGTAGCAAGATCACTCAAGCATCAACTAGATATGAGGATGGATTGGAAAGGTGCCAGATGAGAGAGGCAGGGAGCTGAGTTAATGGACTACTGCCTAAATTAGGGACGTGGTAATGAAAATGAGGAGGAAAGACATACAAAAAATATTTTTTTCAATAGAATTTTATGTTTTTGGTATCATATGGGAGGGGTGATTCCTAAGCTTGGACAACTGGGTGGATTTTAAAATAGTACAGTTTTCTTTACTATTTTCCTACCATATTATCATGCAACATTTGGACACCAGTTATGGGACCCATACATCGGTTTTCTGTTCTCTCCCTGATGGAAAGATAATCACATCTGTGTTCTTTTCTATAAGAAAGGTGAATGGATACTGCATTTATACAAAGTCTGGCTGCAACTATTTTATCATGAATTGTGTGAACCAAGGGGTTAAAAAAAAAAGCAAAGAAACTCAACAACAAAATTTTGGTTTTTAAAACTCTGGGATTCATTCGAATCAACTGTTACCATGGTTTCAAGAGTCCGAAATCAACATTTCAAGGTAACCCAAAGATCTAAATATTGCCACAGTGTTCAGGTTTCAAGGAACAATCAAAGTGTCATATCCCATTAGTGACTGAACTCTGTCAAGGCTGTGTAAATGCCTCATAGTGGTATTCAGCTTAATCACCAATGCTGTATTACTAATTATAGCATGACACCATGCAAAAGAGGGACTTTTCTAAAGGCTGCAAAGTGGCACTATTTTAATGTCACTAATATTTCCTAATTTTCATTAGGAAACTGCTTTCTGAAAATGTAATGAAAGTACAAGTTACCTAATTAGGGGAATTTTGTGGAATTGATGAGATATTTGAGCATGTGTGATGTGCAGCTAGCAATCCATTTGAAGAAGACCATGCCACTAGGAGGGCTGGCAAATGAGAAAGAGGATGATCTGATTCATGTATGAGAAAAATGATAATGGAGGCTATAAACGGAGGGCATTGAAAGACTGTTTATCTCCCAACTACATCCACCAAAGTCTTATTGGCCCCTCATCTTGTGTTTAGAGCTGAAATAAAGAAGTCAAGATGGACCCTAATCTTTGAGAGAATTAGCCAACGCTGTCTAACAATACTTGTGGGCAAGAAAAATATATGATTACTAGTTAGTTGGACAACCCCAAAATATTGATGTTCTATTGGAAGCTTATTTGTAAACTGGGCAAAAGTTATTTGAGATAGGAAGCAAGATGAGAGAAGATGACATGTGTGAGAATAAAAGATCTTAGAGTTCTTTCAATGGCCAGATAAAATAGTTTTGTTCTGAAACTCTAATCCAGGGAAATTCATACCTAAGCTTTAAAGAGCATTACATGTACATGTGTAACTTTGTGGGAGGCGGGGAGAGAGGTAAGAGGGAAAATATATTTTCTTCTTGCCAGTTCAGCAAAGAGTATTCTTGTTTCATCTCAGATTACCGTTTACAGCATTTGGAAAGGCTCCGGAATGTCTTCTTTAACCATTCTTGATAGGTCCTCTGAGATACTGCCTTTTTTCGAAGGCTCCAGTTATTGACCATTCTCAGAAATGGGTTTCTGTATTTAATAAGCCAACACATTCCTCTAGTATTAAATGTTTCACCTGGAAACTGGTAGCCCTGCTTGAATTCCTCAAGGCTCAATAAGCCCATTGTTTGCAATGATTATCACTCTCAGCAGAGCTGGAAATGCTTGCACAACTCTAATGTCCAAACACTTCTACAAAATCTTTTTTTAAGATCTACACTTTTGGCTTCATAAAAGAACTTGGATTTAATAAATGTGCTCCAAAGTTCCCCAATTTGTCATCTGGAGCAAGATTATTTGAAGTGAAGCAGGAACAATAGTCATTAACAAACTGGGACCTGATGAACAACTCTTAGAGAGGAGAGAGTTTTATATATACATATAAATGTATATACGCACATATATAGTGTAATTTTGAAAATAACTTAAAAGGAAGATATCTGGTGAAATTAACAGGAAAGCATAAATGGATCAGGGCATGTAGACTAAACTTTTACTCTCTAAACTTCAGGACAATTTTTGAGTTACCAAAGACCCAGAGTTCAACTCTGTTTTATTAGGAATTAAACTAAAAAATAAGATTCTTAAAAATAAAAAGACATTAAAGATGTCTAACCATTTTGTTAGATGTCTGGCATAATACGTAGTCTGAAGATACTGCACCTTTGGTCTTAGAGCAAAATTCATGGAATGACTTGGTTGTTCTCAGCATGAAGGAGAACAGACACATTTTTCAAAAGAAGCAATTGTCTTGTTAAAGGTTTGAGATATCACAAATGTTTTGATTTTGTGATCAGACTGGATGGTGATTTACTTATCCTCTGACTTTACTGTCAGGTAATTTATAAGTTTACTTCTCAGCCAAGAACTGTGGAAAATCTTAGGAGGCACTGGTAGGGCAAACAGGAGAGAAACACAAAGATATAATAAAGCTATAGTGGTGGCTAAAATGACAAGAAAAACAAATGAAAACCATTTGATTTCTACTGCACCTGTGAGAGAAGAAATTATGGCCCCTTTTTGCATCTGAATCTCACAGTTCTATTTTGAGAGTTGAGATCAGTGTGAGGTACCTCATTCAATCTTCTAAAACAGCCTTTACTTTAAGAGAACTCAGCTGTGAAATTTATACAAATTCTTTCTGAAGCTAAAAAAAAGTTCAAATTCTTTAGCTTTTGACTATTTCACTAAACTCCTCTAGAATCTAGAGAAACAGTGTGGTGTGGGATGATTAAGATATGCCAATTCATAGGTTGCTGTAACAATTAGAACCTTGGTCATACAGCACCTGTGTCCAAGGAAAAGGATCCCTTTATCAATCTCATTTCATTAATCTTCCCAAGGAGTGGGGCAATCTGTTATTGCTCTTGCTTGCTAGATGTTTCTAAGATTTCAGACAGTAAGCAGCCAAGTGCTTGGCTGAGGGATGCAGTTAGGACGATGGCAGAGGGACTAGTACTAATAGCTCTTGGTCATGCCTGTTGAGGTCTCACCAGAAGCCATCTGCTTCACTTAAGGTGAGGCATTATTAGCTTATACCTGTTAAAGTGTTTAAACAAGGAGACTATTAGATTGAGGTGGCTCTAATGTCTTAGTAGACTATGTAAGCAAACCACAACCGAAGCAAACCAAAACCTAACTTCACTGATCAATGCACTTAAACCAAGAAACTGAAACTTAAGAACAACCAATCACAAACAGCCAACTAGACTTTCCCAAATAAGGCAACCACATAAAATATAACCAATTAAATAATTTATTTGCATTGCTGCAGCATCTTCTCTATATAAAACCTCTCCACTAGCTCCTGCGAGCAGAGTACTCCTAACCACTTTATATCTGGCACTGCTGAGTAGTTAGGACCATCTGGATGGTTACATGTGATTGAACCCCGTTAAGGCCTCTCTATAAACTATGGAGATTGGGGCTGGCATGTTAAGAGAATTACATGTCTCGTGGCTGCTCAAGACAAGCCTCCAAGGAAGTCATATCACTTCTGCTCATCTGACCTGGTGAGGACTCCATGGTGGGGTCCCCACCAGCTAAGAGGAGGGCTGACAAATGCAGCTTGGTGCTTGCAAAGAATCAGAATGAATTAGAACAGCTACCATAACTGGCCAAAGCGTCTTGGTGCTCCAGCCGGATTTCACGCCTGTGCCTCCGAGGTGGGAGAGCCAAGTTCAGGACACTGGTCCACCAGAGACATCCCAGCTCCATGTAATATCAAACAGTGAAAGCTCTCCCACAGAGCTCCATCTCAACGCTAAGACACAGCTCCACTCAACGATCAGCAAGCTACAATTCTGGACACCTTATGCCAAACAACTAGCAACACAGGAACACAACCCCACCCATTAGCAGAGAGGCTGCCTAAAATCATAATAAGGTCACAGACACCCAAAAACATAAAACTGGACGCAGTCCCGCCCACCAGAAATACAAGAGCCAGCCCCATCCACCAGAACACAGGCACCAGTCCCCTCCACCAGGAAGCCTACATAACCCACTGAACCAACCTTAGCCACTGGGGGCAGACACCAAAACCAACAGGAACTACGAACCTGCAGCCTGCGAAAAGGAGACCCCAAACACAGTTAGTTAAGCAAAATAAGAAGACAGAGGAACACAGGGCAGATGAAGGAGCAAGGCAAAAACCCACCAGACCTAACAAATTAAGAGGAAACAGGCAGTATACGGGAAAAATAATTCAGAATAATGATAGTAAAGATGATCCAAAATCTTGGAAATAGAATGAAGAAAATATAAGAAACATTTAACACAGACCTAGAAGAACTAAAAAGCAAACAAACAATGATGAACAACACGATAAATGAAATTAAAAATTCTCTAGAAGGAATCAATAGCAGAATAACTGAGGCAGAAGAACGGATAAGTGACCTGGAAGATAAAATAATGGAAATAACTACTGCAGAACAGAGGACAGTCTCAGAGACCTCTGGATCAACATTAAACGCACCAACATTCGAATTATAGGGATCCCAGAAGAAGAAGAGAAAAAGAAAGGTACTGAGAAAATATTTGAAGAGATTATAGTTGAAAACTTCCCTAATATGGCAAAGGAAATAGTCAACCAAGTGCAGGAAGCACAGAGAATCCCAAACAGGATAAATCCAAGGAGAAACACGCCAAGACACATGTTAATCAAACTATCAAAAATCAAATACAAAGAAAAAATATTAAAAGCAGCAAGGGAAAAACAACAAATAACATACAAGGGAATCCCCATAAGGTTAACAGCAGATCTTTCAGCAGAACCTCTGCAAGCCAGAAGAGAGGCAGGACATATTTAAAGTGATGAAAGGGAAAAAACTACAACCAAGATTACTCTACCCAGCAAGCATCTCATTCAGACTCGGCAGAGAAATTAAAAACTTTACAGACAAGCAAAAGCTAAGAGAATTCAGCACCACCAAACCAGCTTTACAACAAATGCTAAAGGAACTACTCTAAGCAGGAAAACACAGAGAAAGAAGAGACCTACAATAACAAAACCAAAACAATTAGGAAAATGGTAATAGGAACATACATATCAATAACTACCTTAAATGTAAAGGAATTAAATGCTCCAACCAAAAGACACAGACTGGCTGAATAGATACAGAAACAAGACCTGTATATACGCTGTCTACAAGAGACCCACTTCAGATCTAGGGACACATACAGACTGAAACTGAGGGGATCGAAAAAGATACTCAATGCAAATGGAAATCAAAAGAAAGCTGGAGTAGCAATTCTCACATCAGACAAATAAAGACTATTACAAGAGACAAGGAGGACACTACATAAAGATCAAGGGATCAATCCAGAAACAAGATGTAACAATTGTAAATATTTATGCACCCAATAAAGGAGCACCTCAATACATAAGGCAAATGCTAACATCCATAAAAGGGGGAATCGACAGTAACACAATCACAGTAGGGGACTTTAACACCCCACTTTCACCAATGGACAGATCATCCAAAATGAAAATAAATAAGGAAACACAAGCTTTAAATGATACATTAAACAACATAGACTTAAATGAAATTTATAGGACATTCCATCCAGAAACAACAGAATACAGTTTCTTCTCAACTGCTCATGGAACACTCTCCAGGATAGGTCATCTCTTGGGTCACAAATCAAGTCTTGGTAAATTTAAGAAAATTGAAATCATATAAGCATCTTTTCTGACCACAACACTATGAGACTGGAAATCAATTACAGGAAAAAAAGGTGTAAAACACAAATACATGAAGGCTAAACAGTGTGCTACTAAATAACCAAGAGATCACTGAAGAAATCAAAGAGGAAGTCAAAAAATACCTAGAAACAAATGACAATGAAAACACGACAACCCAAAACCTAAGGGATGCAGCAAAAGCAGTTCTAAGAGGGAAGTTGATAGCAATACAATCCTACCTCAAGAAACAAGAACAATCTCAAATAAACAACCTGAACTTACACCTAAAGCAATTAGAGAAAGAAGAAAAAAAACCCAAAGTTAGCAGAAGGAAAGAAATCATAAACACCAGATCAGAAATAAATGAAAAAGAAATGACGGAAACAATAGCAGAGATCAATAAAACTAAAAGCTGGTTCTTTGAGAAGATAAACAAAATTGATAAACCATTAGCCAGACTCAACAAGAAAAAAAGGGAGAAGACTCAAATCAATAGAATTAGAAATGAAAAAGGAGAAGTAACAACTGACACTGCAGAAATACAAAGGATCATGAGAGAGTACTACAAGCAACCATATGCCAATAAAATGGACAACCTGGAAGAAATGGACACATTCTTAGAGAAGCACAACCTTCTGAGACTGAACCAGGAAGAAACAGAAAATATAAACAGACCAATCACAAGCACTGAAGTTGAGACTGTGATTAATAATCTTCCAACACACAAAAGCCCAGGACCAGACGGCTTCACAGGCGAATTCTATCACACATTTAGAGAAGAGCTCACACCCATCCTTCTCAAACTCTTCCAAAATATAGCAGAGGGAGGAACACTCCCAAACTCATTCTAGGAGGCCACCATCACCCTGATACCAAAACCAGACAAAGATGTCACAAAGAAAGAAAACTACAGGCCAATATCACTGATGAACATACATGCAGAAATCCTCAACAAAGTACTAGCAAACAAAATCCAACAGCACATTAAAAGGATCATACACCATGATCAAGTGGGGTGTATCCCAGGAATGCAAGGATTCTTCAGTATACACAAATCAATCAATGTGACACACCATATTAACAAATTGAAGAATAAAAACCATATAATCATCACAATAGAAGCAGAGAAATCTTTTGACAAAGCTCAGCACCCATTTATGATAAAAACTCTCCAGAGAGTGGGCATAGAGGGAACTTACCTAAAAATAATAACGGCCATATATGACAAACTGACAGTCACCATTGTCCTCAACGTTGAAAAACTGAAACCATTTCCACTAAGATCAGGAACAAGACAAGGTTGCCCACCCTCACCACTATTATTCAACATAGTTTTGGAAGTTTTAGCCACAGCAATCAGAGAAGAAAAAGAAATAAAAGGAATCCAAATTAGAAAAGAAGAAGTAAAGTTGTCACTGTCTGCAGATGACATCATACTATACATAGAGAATCCTGAAGATGCTGCCAGAAAACTACTAGAGTTAATCAATGAATCTGGTAAAGTAGCAGGATACAAAATTAATGCACAGAAATCTCTTGCATTCCTATACACTAATAATGAAAAATCTGAAAGTGAAATTAAGAAAACACTCTCATTTACCATTGCAACAAAAAGAATAAAATACCTAGGAATACACCTACCTAAGGAGACAAAAGACCTATATGCAGAAAATTATAAGACACTGATGAAAGAAATTAAAGATGATACAAAGAGATGGAGAGATATACCATGTTCTTGTATTGGAAGAATCAACATTGTGAAAATGACTCTACTACCCAAAGCAATCTACAGATTCAATGCAATCCCTATCAAACAACCACTGGCATTTTTCACAGAACTAGAACAAAAACTTTCACAATTTGTATGTAAATACAAAAGACCCCAAATAGCCAAAGCAATCTTGAGAAAGAAAAACGGAGATGGAGGAATCAGGCTCCCGGACTTCAGACTATAATACAAAGCTACAGTAATCAATACAGTAGGGTACTGGCCCAATAACAGAAATATAGATCAATGGAACAGGATAGAAAGCTCAGAGATAAACCCACGCACATCTGGTTACCTTATTTTTGATAAAGGAAGCAAGAATATACAGTGGAGAAAAGACAGCCTCTTCAATAAGTGGTGCTGGGGAAACTGGACAGCTACATGCAAAAGAATGAAATTAGAACACTCCCTAACATCATACACAAAAAGAAACTCAAAACAGATTAAAGACCTAAATATAAGGGCAGATATTATAAAACTCTTATAGGAAAACATAGGCAGAATGCTCTATGACATAAATCACTGCCATATCCTTTTTGACCCACCTCCTAGAGAAATGGAATTAAAAACAAAAATAAACAAACGAGACCTAATGAAACTTAAAAGCTTTTGCACAGCAAAGAAAACCATAAACAGGGGCTCCCCTGGTGGCACAGTGGTTGAGACTCCGCCTGCCGATGCAGGGGACATGGGTTTGTGCCCCAGTCTGGGAAGCTCCCACATGCCACGGAGCGGCTGGGCCCGTGAGCCATGCCCACTGGGCCTGCGCGTCCAGAGCATGTGCTCCACAACGGGAGAGACCACAACAGTGAGAGGCCTGCGTACCACAAAAATAAATAAATAAATAAAAGGAAAACCATAAACAAGACGAAAAGACAACCCTCAGAATGGGAGAAAATATTTGTAAATGAAGCAACTGACAAAGGATTAATCTCCAAAATACACAAGCAGCTCATGAAGCTCAATATCAAAAAATAAACAACCCAATCCAAAAATGGGCAGTTGACCTACATAGTAGACATTTCTCCAAAGAAGATATACAAATTGCCAACAAACATATGAAAGGATGCTCAACATCACTAATCATTAGAGAAATGCAAATCAAAACCACAATGAGGAACCTCCTCACACCAGTCAGAATGGCCATCATCAAAAAATCTACAAACAAGAAATGCCCGAGAGGGTGTGGAGAAAAGGGAACCCTCTCACACTGCTGGTGGGAATGTAAATTGATACAGCCACTGTGGAGAACAGTATAGAGGTTCCTTAAAAAACTACAAATAGAACTACCATATGACCCTGCAATCCCAATACTGGGCATATACCCTGAGAAAACCATAATTCAAAGACAGTCATGTACCACAATGTTCATTGCAGCTCTATTTACAATATCAAGGACATGGAAGCAACCTAAGTGTCCACTGACACATGAATGGATAAAGAAAATGTGGCACATATATACAGTGGAATATTACTCAGCCATAAAAAGAAACAAAATTGAGTTATTTGTAGTGAGGTGGATGGATCTAGAGACTGTCACACAGAGTGAAGTAAGTTAGAAAGAGAAAAGTAAATACCATTTGTAACACATATATATGGAATATAAAAAAAATGTTTTTGAAGAACCTAGGGGCAGGACAGGAAGCAAGATGCAGACGTAGAGAATGGACTTGAGGACATGGGGAGGGGGATGGGCAAGCTGGGACGAAGTGAGAGAGTGGCATGGACATATATACACTACCAAGTGTAAAATAGATAGCTAGTGGGAAGCAGGCGCATAGCACAGGGAGATCAGCTCGATGCTTTGTGACCACCTAGAGGGGTGGGATAGGGAGGGTAGGAGGGAGACGCAAGAGGGAGGAGGTATGGGGATATATGTATATGTATAGCTGATTCACTTTGTTATAAAGCAGAAACTAACACACCACTGTAAAGCAATTATACTCCAATAAAGATGTTTAAAAAAAAAAGATTTGGCAGTGTCCAATTCAAATGAAAGTTATACTCATAAAAACTCTTGAAAATTTTAATGTGCCTCAGCTCATCTTTTAACATACCAGAGCATCAAGTTGGTTATTCCAGTTTTAGCCTATAAAATAACAGTGATCATTCATCTGATATTTAATGTTCTGCTCCTCAATAATAGTAACATTAAGTTCATTCACTTAACAAGTATTTCTTAAATACCAACTGTGTGCCAATCACCATATTAAGCACAAGGAACCCAAAACTGCTTAAGACATGGTGCCTGCCGCAGAGCTGAATCTCATGAAGGAGACTAACATGAAAGTTAATAAACACAACTTGAAAGGGCAGAGAGAGAAACACAGTAGTGTAGGAACCCAGTGAAGGTACAATTAATGTCAGTTAACTATGATTTTGTTTTTATGGCTTGCTAAACCCCATTTCCTAGCATGGTACTAGGCACATACAGACAACTGATAAAAGGTGTTTAGATGGATAGATGGCTGGGTGGATTGGAAGAGTGAGTGAGTGAGTGAGAGAGAGTGAGTGAAAAATAAATTGACAACTTAGGGGAAAAGATCTGTTGATAGGTCATGTGTTCTCATTTTCCCATGTGACCAGGGAAAGCTGTCAAGTAGTTGGAAAGTATGAGAGAAAATCATTGCCATACCTGAATACTCAGAAAGGCTGGATAGACTACTACACATGGTGAAATATAAAATTAGAGGGTCAGTTAATTGTTTCTCTGTGGGTATACAGACTCAGTTAACTTCACCTTAATTGTTTATTTATTTGTGCTCAGCTTTACCTCAAGCATCATTTCTTCAGAGATAAACTTTCCAGATCCCAAATCCCACAAACAGTCCAGGTCAGGGTGTCTGTTAAACACTTTCACAGAATTGTGGACTGTTACTTCAGGTTGTTCTTATAGATACAACAATTTGTATGATTTATTTTTAGATTCATGCCTATCTCCCCAAGTAGAATATAAGATCAACAGGAAGAGTAGGAGGCATATCTATTTTTGCTTTCCAGCAATAGCTCCAACACCTAAGACAGAGCTTGGCATGTAGAAGGTGCTAAATAAATATTTGTTGAATAAGTAAAGAGAAACACACCTGTCTCACTAGCAGAGATACTGTGGGTATGCAAGAAAAAATTCTTTTTAAGAATTCTGTAACTGTTTGCTTTTAAAAAGAAAAGCTTTTACTGCTCATACATAGACACTAAAGAAATATATATTTCTTTCAAGAAAAATTGGATATGAGTTCATTTCCATCAGATCAGTCTCAATCATACAGACAACCCCAGCTAACTTGCAGTTGGAAAATGTCACTGTTGGGGTTTTAGGGAACCAATAAACAACATCCATTTCTTCCTTCTCCTAGTTTAGGGCCAATGGATAAATAAAGGAGATGCACTGATAATTACATGTAACCCAAATAATTTATGAATGTTTCTTCTCCCTCACCCATACTTGTCCTTGGGAAATCCCATCTAAAGGAATGGTTGGCTCTGCGGGACACATATACATACAGCAAGTGTTTCCTCATTGTATCTAGGGTAATGCAAAAAGAACATATCCCCAGAATTGGGGGCCTTGAGAATCATGGACCAATGGATATTATTCAGGTAACTCAGGAAACTCACAAGAAATAATGGGTGGGACAAGAGGCCAAAACGGTTACTCTAAGTCCCTACACATGGAAACAATGAGGCTGGAGGAAAGGAAAAACCACACTGCCACCCATGAAAGGTAAACCCTTGGTAAGTATTTCTTTTCCAACCACTAGGTCACAGCACATATGTGACAAATGAATGTGGGAGATGGGAGTAAATGAAATAAATAAGTTTGCTTTTCCAGGTGGTGTAATTCATGCAAATTACCACCCTTCATTTTTTATAAGTATGTGATAGCTATACTTTTCCTTTGCAGGAGCTGTGGAATAACTTAAAAGAACAGACCACAAAGACCACAGGTTCACACAATTCAAGACTTTCTGATATCATAATGTCCAGGTGGAGACCATGGGAACTAGACATTTGTGTTCCTGGCCTCCTTCCACTCACTGCTTTCCAGTCCCCTCCCAGTTCCAGCCCCCTTTCAACACCAAAACAACCCTCTTCACCTGACTCTGTGACAGAAGGTATAAAATGTGGCATAAGTATAAGAAGAAGAAACAGGAGATCTATTTGGTACAGTGACATTTACTCTTAAAGATGTTTGGCTTAAGAGATCTCCTCCTATCTTATTGTAAACTCTCAGCATCCTGTGACTTTATGCTCAATTCCTTGGTGCTTAGGTTCTCCTATATACCCATTATTACATAATAACAGTACCTACAACTTCCTGAGTACTCACTTCCAGGCACTCGGGTAAACTCTTCATGAAGTATCTCAATTTTCACGATCTAAGCAGTAGAAAGAATACCCCATTATAAAGATGAGAAAACTGAGGCTTGCAAGTACCAATCTCTTGCCCAGATTCACACAGCTAGGCACACAGTAACTGAAGGAGCTAAACTGAAAAACTTGACTCCTAAGCCTGCACTCCGCCATCACAACCATAGCAGATTGGAGAAAGGAGAAATATCTGGAAAAACCTTCTCAGACAAAAGGAGTGCAGGTTTTCACCTGCTGACTCTATTTAATAAGCAAGAAAATTTAGGAGAGTGGTAGTATTACTTCATCTTGAAACAGCTTTTAACTCAAAACTATTCCTCTTACAAAAAGAGACCTAAATACCCACTCCTGACTCCAACTGAAGTCACCAATGAATAATAACAAATGATAACCATGAAGTAATAACCAGTGAAGACGGTCATAGAGAAAGGGCAAGACACAGCTTTTTTAAGAACACTTCAATGAAACATTGCCTTTGTTTCCACTCTAGATGTTTGTGATATCTAGTCTCCAAAGATGGTCCTACTGACCATACCTTACTTATTAGCATAACCACAATGAACCTGGACTGACCCTGTAAACCACTCTAATAGAATGTGACAGGTGTGACACTGTAATTTCAAGGCTGGGCCTTGAGAGACTTGCACCTTCCTCTCTCTTCTCTTGGAACATTTTCTCTTGCAGCCCAACCACCATGCTTTAAGAAGTCCACATGGAGAAAACTGAGGTGCTCCTGTCAACTTCTCAACTCCCAGCAGATAGCTAGCACCTCCTGCCAGCCATGTAAGTGCACCAACTTGGATGTTCCAGCCCAGCTGAGTTCCCAGATGACTGCAGCCCAGATAACATCATGTGAAACAGAAGAATAGCCCTAGCTGAGCCCTGCCAACCCACAAAGTTGCTACTGATAATAAAATGCTTGCTATTTTGCACCGTTAGATTTTAGAATGGTTTGTTGCACAGTGGTGGCTGGAACACAGCCCCTCTCTGGCCCCTGGGTGTCTGGAATAGAATTGTCATTATTCTTATCATCTATTAGGGAAGGCTACACTTGCAACATCATTTGTTTAAGTGAGAAATGTTTCCTTTGTTTATTTTCCTTGCTGAAAATGTAAAACTAAAAAATTCTAAAGCAAAACGTAATTACTATGTTGACTGACCATTCCACAAAAAGCTTATGTATGAATATTATGTTTCAGATGAAAGCTATTTGGAATTAGCCTCAATCCTTTAATGAACAAAAACCTCCAAAGACTAGTTGATGGCGAAACTGGGAAGCCGGTAGGTAATCAGTAATTTCGAGAAAGAAAATGTTTATCTTGTGGCCCTGTCACAGCTTAAAACCCAATCAGGGCTAACGTCAGCAAATGGAGTATAGCTATTAGCAAATCAATTAATCAGGGTCTTGTTGGCTTTAATAGTGTCAACTCTAATTATTTGTTTGTCTGATCTGAGGTATCCTCAGATTATTTACAATCAGTCCTGCCAACCAACAAAAGATAAGCTTGAATCGCACCAAGTATGTGGGGAATTCGAGGATAGCTTTTTTCCTAGATGCTCAGTCTGAGGCAATATTTTCAGAACCTGAGCCTTTTCTTCAAGACAAAGTCTCCCTCTGAAGTTAATGAATGAATAACTTTCACAATATATTTTCAAAGAAGGCAATAATTAATTTGCCTGGAGAAAAAAAAACTCCCTAGAGCGAGGAACATTTGTTCAAAATCATGAGATAGGAGTATTTCCTTGTGTTCTTTTTTTTTTTTTTCCAGCACTTACTTTCTTGCACAGGGTCCCACTTCTGGAAGGAAACTGAGGCAGGGAACAATCACTCTGTTCAAATTCATGACTACTCACTGGCAGTATTCACAATCTGAGAAACTAATTCTGTCTTCATTTCTCAAAAGCCCACTTGTGTCTTATCAATACATAAGTCAAGCTTATTTTTCTTCATTCTACAGCTCAATCTCAGCCTAATTCTATAACTGACCATTTTTATTCCACTTTGTTCTAAAAGAAAAGAATCCAGGTTCCATTTTTAGCTTGAGAAAAATGGAAAATTCACTCTCTCTAGCAAGCTGAAAAGCAGTTCTTATAACAAAATAATTACCTAATTAAAGTGCTCAATTGAATCAGTTACCACAAGTCCAATTAAATCAAGCTGTCAACAGGAATATATTATACCTGATAAGAAGGAGAGTTAGTGAATAGATCAACACAAAGCATGAAGATCATGCTCTCCATTAAAGTTAGGGAAGAAGTTATTCCTTCTTTCCTTTAAAAGATGGTATATCTTCCCAATGAAATATTGTTTCTTAATATTTCAATGAAGCTACATATCTGGCAATAAGAATGCTAAGTATCTACATACAAATTCAGGAGCTCAAGTTTAGATATTTACTTTGTCAATGAACCTCTAGCCATATGTTCCTGAAAATAAAAGGCATTAATGACTAGTTTATCATAAAACCACCTTGGTCCTTTTCCCTCACAGTGGGGTGGTGGTAGCAGTGATCACTTAGTGTGAATGATTATATAAACAATAAAGAGAATGCCAAACTTGCAGCAGAACAGAAATGATAGACCTCTATGAGCAAAGAAAGATACCTGTTTACTTCCTAATCAGAGAATCCTATTTCTTTCTTTCTTTGAGTTCTGTCATGTCTCTTTATCATCCTCACAGCATTCTTTCTATAGCCTGGAATTCTGGGCTTTTCTCTTTATTTCTACTTTCAATCTCATCTGTTGTGTTTGTCTCTGCATTGAGAGGAATGTCCAGGACACCCATCATTTCTGCCCTGTTCTGCCAGAGGAGCTGCTCCAGTGGAGGAAACAGAAAATTCTGGAAAACAGGAAAAAAAGACTATTGAACTAGACATGTAAGGCACAGTATCTACAATTGGCCAGTTGGAAGGGAAAGTACAATGGAGAAAACACACAAAAAACATGATTGCAAAGAGTCCCCAGAGCATCACTGACCCTATTTCCGGTTCCTGTCTGCATAGACCCTTATATCTTACAATAAGTTTCCTTTTTTCTGAAGGTGCCTGAATGAGTCTCATATAGATCTCCAATCTGTGAAACAACATTATAAACACAACTAGTCACTGTCTAGATCCTACATGAAATTTAAAACAATTGTTTCTGAGAAATCTGGAAAGCTTAGGGAAATTAAGAAAGTATCTTCTTTAAATTGTATATACCATATATCTTTTTCAAATAGTTCATAATTTTTACACTCATATTATGAAAATAATGTAGTAGATATTTGACATCTATAAAGTAGGAATCTGATTTAAAGGATTCCATCTTTATGCTTTTTAAACCACAACAGAACCAAAATTTCTCCCCAGAAGGATGAGTGCATTTACCAAGTATTATGAATTTACAAGAGCTTTTTTCCTACTATCAAAGGAGAATTTTTGTGACTTTGTCTAGCTGGTACTCATAATATCCATTCATTTTCCAGGACAAATATTCATATTTTAAAATATTACCACTGCTTTTTTATATATCCAAAATATCTTTGGGAAATTTCTGTAAGACTATTTCTCACTTTACCTCAGAAGACTTTGAAGTCAGTGGGAGCTCTGTGCTTGAATCAGCCCCATGGAGTGAGAAGCCAGAGAAGAAATAGGGTCAACACAAAAATATCCAAACATACAGAGTGGGGATTTCCTATCTATGATGTGTCCCAAAGGGCTGAGCTCAGAAACAGTTCTAATGAGAGCATTCTTCAAGGAAAAGAAAAATAGTTCCAAAAAGTGGCCAAGAGCTAGTCAAATAGGAAGAAGAAAATCAACAACTTAAAATGAATTTTAATGAACACTGATTCCAGGTTCCAGGAGTTAGTTATAAAGTTTGTTGGAAAGAGGAAGACTTATTAGCCTTGATTGTAGTTAAATATAAGGCTGTCCAGAAAGCATCATTTGAAGCTTAATAGATCCTTTCACTTCACCTCCCAAATCTCTATTTCCAACCTCATCCCACAAATCTCTTTCCTACTGATTGCTAAAACATCACCATTAGTAATCAATTCCTTTAAGTTATTCCTCCTTTGGTGGTCTTTTTTTATAGCAAATTCTCTAGGAACAAGGTACTGGACTCTTGGGGGGGTTGGGTGGTATTGAAACCAGGGCATGTTACAGATTGAATGGTGTGCCTCCACAAAATTCATATGTTGAAGCCCTAACTCCTAATATGATTGGATTTGGAGCTAGTGACTATAAGGAGGTGATTAAAGTTAAATGATGTCATAAGGGTGGGTCCCTGATCCCATAGGATTAGTGCCCTTATAAGAAAAGACACCAGAGACTGCAGGCACTCTCCCCCCTCCCTCCCTTTCTCTTTCTTTCTCTCCCTCTCTCTCTCTCCCCCAAATTTCTCTTTCCTCACAAGCACAACGAAGAGATCATGTGAGCAGACAGCAAGATGGCAGACGCCTACATGTGAAGAGAAGAGGCCTCACAATGAAATCCACCCTGCTGGCACCCTGATCTTGGACTTCTCAACCTCCAGGACTAAAAGGAATAAATTTCTGTTAAGCCATAGTTTGTGGTATTTTGTTATGACAGCCTGAGTTAATTAAGACAGGAGATAAAAAGGCAAGGAGAAGCATCCTGTAGAACAGTTTGAGGGAAGCACTCCCTCAGCAATACACAAACAGATAAAAGAGATATGTTTGAAGATAGAGTCATCCTTCCAGTGAATAAGTTCCTTCATTCTCCTCTGCTGTCATCCTGAGGTCATATAGAAATGACTATTGGAATGTATATTCAGGCCATATCATACCCACTCTTTGAGAACTTCTTAAGTCCACGCACATTACGGGCCTGTGGTATAATAACAAAATAAATATTTGGTCTTTGTCCCCAGTTTCTGGCACAGAGTTCATAAAAACTTTGGAATCTCCTGAGTGTCTTTTGTATGCTTACAAGACAATACTTGGTGGAAGAGCCCCTAGATAGCTTTAGGATAGGAGCTGGTGACCAAAAAAAGCCAATCCTACGATTAAAGGGTTAGAACATTCAGTTCCGCTCCCTATGCTATTGAACAACAAATAAGTTAATAAATCCAAAAGAAATCAAAAGGGAAATCAAAAAATATCTTGAACAATATCACACCTGTTAGAATGGCTATCATCAAAAAGACAGTAGATAACAAACATTGGGGAGGATGTGGAGAAAAAGGAACCCTCCTGCAATGCTGGTGGGAACGTAAATTGGTGTAGCCCCTGTGGAAGACGTATGGAGGTTCCTCACAAAATTAAAAATAAAACTACCATGTGATCCAGCAATTCCACTTCTGGGTATATGCAAAGGAAATTAGAATATGCAAAGGAAAACAGAATATTGAAGATATATCTGAACTCCCAAGTTCACTGAAGCATTATTCACAATAGCCCAGATATGGAAACAACCTAAGTGTACAATAACAGATGAATGGATAAAGAAGCTATGAGGTGGGCTTCCCTGGTGGCGCAGTGGCTGAGAATCTGCCTACTAATGCAGGGGACACGGGTTCGAGCCCTGGTCTGGGAGAATCCCACATGCCACGGTGCAACTGGGCCCGTGAGCCACAACTACTGAGCCTGCGCGTCTGGAGCCTGTGCTCCACAACAAGAGAAGCCATGATAGTGAGAGATCCGCGCACCATGATGAAGAGTGGCCCCCGCTTGCCACAACTAGAGAATGCCCTCTCACAGAAACGAAGACCCAACACAGCAAAAATAAATTAATTAATAAACTCCTACCTCCAACATCTGAAAAAAAAAAAGCTATGAGGTGAATATATCTACATCTATCCATATCTATACACACACACATATATACACATACACACACACAGTGGAATTCAGCCATGAGAAAGAAGGAAATCCTGCCATTTGCAACAAGATGGATGGAGCTTGATGGTATTATACTAAGTAAAATAAGCTAGACAGAGGAAGATAAATACTGCATGGTATAACATATATGAAATCTAAAAAAAGTCAAACTCATAGAAACAAAGCAAAGAAAAGTGGTTGCCAGGGGGTGGGGAGTGGGGGAAATAGGAAAAGGTTGGTAAAAGAGTACAAACTCTCAGCTAATAGGATGAACACGGTGTGAGGATCTAATGTATAACATGGTAACTATAGTTGATAACACTGTATCATATAATTAAAATTTGCTAAGACAGTAAGACTTAAATGTTCTCACAAAAAAGAAAGATAAATATGAGGTGATGGATGGATAGATGGGAGGAATCTTCTCACAATGCATACATGTATCAAATCACGATACTGTACACTTTATTAAATGTCATTGGTTATTTATACCTTGAAAAAGCCGGAAAAAAAACCCTTGAGACAAGCAAAGATGGAAATACAACAACATACCAAAACTTATGGGATGCAGGAAAAGCAGTTCCGAGAGCGAAGTTTGTAACAATAAATGCCTACATCAAGAAAAAGGAAAGATTTCAAATAAACACCTAACTTTATATCTCAAGAAACTAGAAAAAGAACTAAGCTCAAAATTAGCAGAAGGAAGAAAATAACAAAGATAAGAGTGAAAATAAATAGATACTATAAAGACAATAGAAAAAAATCAATGAAAGTAAGAGTTGCTTTTTCGAAAACATAAACAAAATTGACAAACTTTTAGCTAGACTACAAAAAAAAGAGAGAGAAGACTTGAACAAATATAATTAGAAATGAAAGAGGAAACATTACAACTTCTAATTCAGAAATACGACGGGTCATAAGAGACCACTGTGAATATTTATATGCCAACAAATTAACATAGAAGAAATGGATAAATTCCTAGAAACATACAACCTACCAAGACTGAATAATAAAGAAATAGAAAATCTGAACAGATCTATTACTAGTAAGGAGATTGAACCAGAAATCAAAAACTCCCCAACAAAGAAAAGTCCAGGCCAGATGGCTTCACTGATGAATTTCATTAAACATTTAAAGAATACCAATCCTTCTCAAATTTATCCCAAAAACTGAAGAGAAGGGAATACTTCCAAACACATTTTTATGAGATGAGTATTACCCTGATAGCAAAGCCAAACAAAGACACTACAAGAAAAGAAAATTACAGACCAATATCTCCGATGAACACTTTTGTTGATGCCAAAATCCTCAGCAAAATATTAGCAAATTGAATTCAACAGTAGGTTAAAAAGATTATACACTGTGATCAAGTGGGATTTATTCCTGGGATGCAAAAATGGTTCAATATACACAAATCAAGAAATGTGATACACCACATTAACAAACTGAAGGATAAAAATCATATGATCATCTCAACTGATGCAGAAAAAGCATTTGAAAAAATTCAACATCCTTTCATGATAAAAACTCTCAACAAATCAGGTATAAAAGGAACACACCTAAACATAATAAAAGCCATGTAGGCAAAGCCCACGGTTAACCTCATACTCAATGGTGAAAGCTGAAAGCTTTCCCTCTAAGATAGGAACACAGATGCCCACTCTTGCCACTGCTATTTGACATAGTATTGGAAGTCCTAGCCATTAGCAATTAACAAGAAAAAGAAATAAAAGGCATACAAATTGGAAAGCAAGAAATAAAACTGTCACTATTTGCAGATGACATGACATTATATATAGAAAACCGAAAAGATTCCACCAAAAAACTGTTAGAAGTAATAAACGAATTCAGTAAAGTTTCAGGATACAAAATCAATATACAAAAATCAGTTGCATCTCTATACACTAACAATGAGCTATCAGAAAGAGAAATTAGGAAAATAATCCAATCTACAATAGCATCAAAAAGAATAAAATTCTTAGGAATAAATTTGACCAAAGAGCAGAAAGATCTGTCACTAAAAGCTATAAAACATAGATGAAAACATCGAAGACACGAATAAATGAAAAGATATTTTGTGTTCGTGCATTAGAATTAATATTGTTTGAATGTACATACTACCCAAAGAAATCTCCAAATCAATGCAATTCCTATCAAAATTCCAATGGCATTCATAGAAATAGAAAAAGCAATCCTAAAATTTGTATGGAACACAAAAGACCCTGAATCACCAAAGCAATCTCGAGAAAGAAGAACAAAGCTGGAGGCATTGCATTTCCTGATTTCAAACTATAATACAAAGATATAGTAATCAAAACATTATGGTGTAGGCATAAAAACAGATAACTTTAGAACAGAATAGATCAATGGAATAGAGAGGCCAGGATTAACCCATGCTGTCAATTAGGTTTCAACACAGGAGCCAGGAATATACAATGGGGAAAAGACGGTCTCTTCAACAATTGTGTTGGGAAAACTGAACAGCCAAATGCAAAAGAATGAAACTGGACCACTGTCTTACATCATAGATGAAAATCAACTCAAAATAAATTAAAGACTTAAATGTAAGATCTGAAATTATAAAACTGCTAGAAGAAAACATAGGGGTAAGCTCCTTGACATTGGTCTTGGTGATGATTTTTCATGGTGACACCAAAGTAAAAGCAACAAAAGCAAAAATAAACATGTAGGACTACATCATACTAAAAAGCTTATGAACAACAAAGGAAACCATCAACGAAATGAAAACAACCTACTGAATGGGAGAAAATACGTGCAAACCACATGTCTGATCAGAGATTAATAACCAAAATACATAAGGAACGTACACCACTCAATAGCAAAAAGCAAATATCCCAATTAAAAAATGAACAAAGGACCCAGCTAGACAGTTTTCCAAAGGAGATATACAGATGACCAACAAGTACATGAAAAGGTGTTCAGCATCACTAATCATCAGGGAAATGCAAAACAAAACCACAATGAGGTATCATCTCACACCTGATAGGATGTCTATTACCAAAAAGACAAGAGATAACAAATGCTGGCAAGGATGTGGAGATGGGGGAACGCTTGTACACTGTTGGTGGAAATGTAAACTAATATAATGTATTACATTTAATATAATGTAAATGTAAACTAATAAAACTAAATGTAAACTAATACAGAAATGTAAACTAATACAGACACCAGAGAAAACAGTATGGAGGCTCCTCACGAGATTAAAAATAGAACTACCATATAATCCAGCAATCCCACTTCTGAGTATATACCCAAAGGAAAATAAATCACTATCTCAAAGAGATATCTGTACCTATGTTCACAGCAGCATTTTTCACAATAGCCAACATATGGAAACAACCTAAGTGTCCGTCAATGGAAGAATGGATAAAGAAAATGTGGCATATATATAAAATAGAATATTATCCAGACTTAGATGGAAATTCTGCCATTTGTGACAACAGATGAAACTAGAGGGTATTATGTTAAAGTGAATGAAATAAGTCAAAGTCAAATACTGCATGGTATCCTTATATGTGGAATTAAAAAAAAAAAATTAAACACATAGAGAGAGTAGAATGGTGGTTACCAGGGACCTGCGGGGTAGGGGGAAGGCTGGTAAAAGGGTACAAACTTTCAGTTATAAGATGAATAAGGTTGGGAGGATCTAATACATATCATGGTAACTATGACTGATAATACTGTAAGTATACAATTAAAATCTGCTAAGAAAGTAGAACTTAAGTGTTCTCCCCAGAAAAAAAAAAAAAAGTTAATATGTGGGGGATGGATATGTTACCTAACTCAACGGTGGGAATCCTTTCATAGTGTATATGTATATCATAACATCATGTTGTACACTTTAAATATATAATTTTATTTGTTAATTATACCTCAATAAAGTTGAAAAAGTAATTTCAAAAATAGTAAAACTTTTATTGCTCTTTAATTTTGTTTTCAATCTAAGATCTCATCAAGAAATTATACATTGCATTTGGTTGTCATTTCTCTTCATTCTCCTTTAATACAAACTAGTTCCCCCTGCCTTTTTTAATCATTCAATGTACATAATACCTTCATTTTTAAAATCAAAAAAAAGTTCTGCCATTTGTAATTGCAAAATGACATGAATTATTAGTCTTGCTAAATGCTGAAATTTGATATGTTTAAAATGTGAGAGAAAAAGTGCCTCTTAGAATTGGTGAAATATGACATTTCTGTCTGGACTTGATATAAAGAGAAAGTTGCAGATAATAATCAGAAGTTTGGAAAACATGCCCAGTAAGAAAGGGATGAAGAAACCTGGAAGTACTTAGCTGGAAGAATAGGATAAAAGGCAATTTAACAAGCTTAAATTTATGAAGCTTAAATGAAATAACAAGCTTAAATGAAAGAGGGTAACTAGCTTTTTTTTATCATATTCTAAGAATACAAAAGAAAAAAAATGAAAGCACATGGACTTAAACCATAAAGTAAGGGCTTTGATTCAGACAAATCAAAGGAATTTTTTCTACCCAGAGATAATTATTATGAATGGTTGGTCAGTCTCCTTCTCCAGAGATGTGATCAGAATATGCTAGGCTGGGAAGCAGGCTTTTAGACAAAGATATGTGGTGGAATGGGGGACAAAAAAACACTTTGAAGGTGAAATGTCAAGGGCTGAGGCACAGAAGTCATTTTTTAGCAAGTCTGAGACATGATAATAATTTGTTCAGTTGAAGAATAAAGTCCAGAAGGATCATGAGAAATGTGTTTGTTAGGGTTAAAAATGGAAGAACCAGAATTTTGTTAACAGAGTGAAGGAGAATTCAACAGTCAGTAAAAGATTATGGAAGCCAGAGAGATGTGTCTCTGATGGTGACAGTATATAATAGGCAATCACTTGTGACAAAAACCACATTTAATGAAACTTTTTTTTCCCTAGCACTTATGTGCAGGTTGGCTTGGAATAAGTAAAGAGCAGGAGACCAGCTAGAGTCACTGCAATGAGCCAGCCTTACCATGAACTCAGTATATAACCATCTACCTCCCAGACCCCCCCACATAGATGGCAGAAGCCTGAAAATCCACCATTTAGAACATTTTTCTCTGGCTTCATATAAACCCACTAAGCTACTGTCCATGTTTTAACACTGAGGATGCTTCTGTTTCCTTCCTAAAAAATGATTAAGATAGAGTAGGTGCTTTCTCTTCTTTGCACCTACTCTATCTTAATCATTTTTTAGGAAGGAAACAGAAGCATCCTCAGTGGCAATGACATATGTACACTACCAAATGTAAAATAGATAGCTAGTGGGAAGCAGCCACATAGCACAGGGAGATCAGCTCGGTGCTTTGTGACCACCTAGAGGTGTCGGATAGGGAGGGTGGGAGGGAGAAGCAAGAGGGAGGGGAAATGGGGATATAAGTATACGTATAGCTGATTCACTTTGTTATACAGCAGAAACTATCACAACAATGTAAAGCAATTACACTCCAATAAAGAAGTTAAAAAAAAAAGAGAGAGAGAGAGTAAGTGGTTAAGATCTTTCAGACATGGAGAGCCCAAGGAGAGTCAAGGCTGTAGATTCCAAAGCCAGGCTTTACCCACCTAACAATTTTGCCTACTTCGGGGCACCATGATGGAAGTAAAAACAAAGGAGTTTTTCCTTGCTTTTCTCATACTTGTGGAAACAAGGTATTATAACTGAGATTCTGTGCCTACTGGAAACCTTTATTAGTTGTAAGGTCAGGTCAATCTTAACAATATGAAGCATGTTCCAAAATCTATTATCTGAAATATAATTCAAATCTCAGCTCCACGCTTCTTTTGTTTTTGATAATGAGCATTTGGTGTTCAAGGGTATGTAGCGTTGTAAATTGAGGCAGCTAATAACCCTAAGAATTAGCTCCTTTGAAATCAGTGACAAGAGTGCCCTCTTGGGCTTTTTTTTTTTTTTCTCCTGACCTTGACGTTCCACAACTGCAAATATTGCTGATGCCTTTAATTTTCTAGATTATAGTTCTCCTTTAAGTGATTCCAAAGAACAGATGTCTCTCTCCAGAAACAGCCTCTGATTAAATATATCACTTTCATCAACTCACCAAAATCTTTGAATCATTCTGCCCTTAACCCTGGAGCCTAGATTTGCCCACAGGTAGATAATGAAAGAGGGAGAGGAGAGGAGGATTCAACACTTACAGTTAAAGATGCCCTAACAGTATGACCGCCATCAGAAGCTCATTAGAAAATCCTCTAATGAGCATGAGAACGCATCAAGGAGTTTTAAGATGTATTCCAAAACACGGTCAGTGCCAAGAGTCCCTTTTTACTGATGGGAACTCCTAAGAAATTGCTACCAGCCCCCTCAAAGGTACCCCACTCAGGTATGGATAGAACCTGCTGCCATCACTGTGTGACTGTTGCCTTGAACACTATCTGCTCAGGTCCTTGGAATCCTTCTCCAGGGCAAGGCACATCATCCACTGACAGAAAGAATACTTTCTTCATTACAAATCTGAAAATGAAATGCATCCTCCCCGTTCACTCTTCAGGGCCTTCCTCATGCCCCCAAAGTAATTTTGAGGCATTCTATCTCATTTCCATGATAGCACATTTATGAATATTTACCAGCAGCAAGCAAGGGCTGTAGGAAAGCCTCAGAAGAGGACTCAACTTCACTGCATTAGTTTTAATAATAATGAAAGTTTCAAAGGAGCCAATGTGCCTTCCTTACCTCGTTACAAATAACATGCCACAGCTTAAAGATCTCAAAGTAAATGACTGAAACAATACAAGATAATAAAGTAAAGAAAGGGGGAAAAGTCATCTCCCACTAGGAAAAAAAAATTTTAAGTCCCAGAGGTTAGAAAAAATGCTATAGGTCAGAAAGTGATTTAGGATGGAAACTAAGATTGCAAACCAGTTGCTTTCTCTTCCTGGGCCTCCTTTAGTCCTGTGATTTGGGTCTTTAATGTGTTTTTCATTTGTATGTAGATTTCTTTTAGCATGTAGATTTCTAATACTTCCAGTTGGTTTTACCACAACCCCTGTATTTTGAGTTATTTGGAATTCCAGATAGACTTTTGCTGCTCTCTGGGCATTTTGAATACTGGCTTTTCAACAGCCTGGATTGAAAAGTGTCTGAGAACCTCTACGTTTCTATACAACAGTAACATATTGTTGTTGTTGTATCTAAACACCAAGAGTGAAATTTAACAAACTAAATAATTCATCCACAATCATACTTGAATTCAACATGTATCTACTAAGTGCTTACTACCTGCCAGGCAGCTTTCCAGGCCCTGGGGATTCAGCAGCGAACAAGACAGGGAAGAATTCTCGCCCAACGAGCTTACATTGTGCTGGAGAGAGATATAATGAACGATTAAACAAAAAGTAAGTAGTATGTGAGATGAGCACAAGGGCTAAGAATTAAAATAAAGTCAGGAAAGGAGTTAATGAATGCCAGTAAAGGGCAGAAAGAGTAAGAGAGTAGAGGCTGCATCATTGATAAACTTACCTGAAAGCAGAGACCTGAAGGAGGTGACCCTATGCTGGAAGCATCCTCAACATGACTGAGCCTAGCAATAGTGGAAAAGCTAATGTGACTGGACCCAAGTGGGTGAGGAGAGCCTGCTAGGAAATGAAGTAAGAGAAGAGGCCAGATAGGACTGGGCTTTGCAAACCACAGTCTGGCTCTGTCTGGATGAAACTCAGAGTGAGATGGAAGCCACTGGAGGCTACTGATCCAGAGAGAGAGAGGGAACACTATTTCCTGCTAATAACTTAAATCATCTTCAAGTAGTTACTATTCCTAACCCTTAGGCTCTGTAGATTTAAAAAAAAGTAATTTTAAAAAGCCTTATTCTAAAAACAGGATTATTTCAAGACTCATTCTTTACTCTTTTATGAACTCATTGGAAAAAGAGAAATTAGCTTCCATTCTGTCTCAGAGCATATACCATGGAAGCACAAATTCTACGTATTGATTTTCAAACAGAATTAACTGCTTTGGGAAAGACGATAGCTCAGACCTACTGGATACAAACACTTCTATTAGGCAGAAGGGTAGATGGATGAGATGGTCCATAAACGCTGATAGAAAACCTATTAGCTGAATCACATTAGATTAGCCAAGTAGTGTTACTGAGGGCATCTGAAAAACCTCAAATGCTTACGTCAGTGGACTATGCATTAAATAGAGGTGAGATATTAATACCTAGAAGGATAAATGGAAATTCCCTCATTATTTAAAATAAATTTATCCATACTTCTAAGCAACTACCTGTTCATTTGATCATACAGGAGGAAAACTTCTTATCTGTCAGAAGGCAGTTACTAAAGTAAAGAGGCAGGCAGGTATTTGATGGTTTGATGTGCAAGTCCCTTGCTGAAATGACCTCCATTTGAGTCTGCCATTGTGCCCAGAATTAGGTATTCCTTTGGGCTAAGTCATTATCTTGCTAAAAGGCCTTTGCAAAGGATAATAGCTTAGTTTAGTACATTAACTTCCCAGGCCTTGGTGATGCACTCTAGCTAGCTGAAACCTTGGCAAGCAAAGCCTTAAGGGAGAGTAATATAAGCAGGCACTGGCCCCAAAACAGCACTTTTTTCCTTTTATTAATACTATTTACTGAACTCTTACTATGTGCTAGCTTCTAATCTTAGAACAGCTCAGAGGTAACTATTATTATTCTCATTAAAGAGGTTGAATAAATTTCCCAAGGTCCATAGCTATAAGTAGTGAATCTGGAATTCAAATCTAGCATTTAACACAGTGCTTGGCACATAGTAGGGGGTCAGTAAAAAATCCACAAATGAATGAATGAACGAAACCCAGATCTCTCTGATTCCAAAACTCAGACTTTTTATTTATTCAGTGCTTTACGGTTTTTAAGTACTTTTAAGTATGCTGTGGTGACTTTGGGGTAGAAACAGCACAGAGTACTACTTCTCTCAATAAAGCACTTCTTGTAGGATACTTCCTCTTCCCCCAGCTTATTCTATATGACCCCAAGACAACCTGGAGAAAATCTGGAACATGAGGAGTACATAAGGCAGGGTGTTGCCTTGTGGGGAGCAGAAAGGCGAAGGAAGAGGGGCCACTAGGCCATCACAGTAAGTTGTACGGGAGCTTTGCAAAGGGCTAAGAGGACACACGAAGATAAAGGGGTGCTGTGGTGGTTAAAGGAGAGGCTCCAAAGTCATTCAAGCTTGGGTTGAGAGCCAGCCTCATTTCCTAATAGCTGTGTGACTTGACCCTTCTGCACCTCAGTGTCTGCATCTGTGAAATGGAAGTAATTGTATCTACCTTACTAGTTATGAAATTATGTGAGAAACTATGTGTAAAGCACAGTGTCTGGCACATAGTAAGTGTTCGATAAAAGTTAGCTATCTTCATTACTAAAGAGTAAGATGGTAGTTCCCATGGACAAATGTCACAATTGGACATATGCTCCTCATTGGAGCCATAATCCACCATAGTTCCCACCCTTAAAGATCTTCATAAAATAAGAAATATCTGACCCAAAGGATTTGAAAATTGTCACCTTCCTGAAAGCAGCAACCAAATTGGACTTCTTATTTCACCCTCCAATGCTAAGATGTCCCAGTTTCCAAACCCCTGTCTGGGGGAGGTTGAAGCGAGTCTTCTTCCAGTAGAGTTTCCCCTTTTAGAAATTTTGTTTCATGCCAGTGTTAATTTCACAGTCCTTAGTGTTCTTTCTATTATTCATGAGTTCGCTGCAGTTCAATTTTACAAAGCAAAGGAGGGCAAACACAGATGTGTTTTCCCCTTTAAAAACAAAACAGTTTTAGCCCCTGTGGAACGGAATGCCTGCTGATCAGATGAGTCTCGTATAGCCCTAGCAATTGGATTTAAGTCCGTTTCTTGAAGACAGCCCAAAGACAAACTCCACGCTTTGCATTTACATTTGGGGGACATTTTTTGTAGCATTTCTTTTTGTGAGAGTATATCAATTCCCCGAAATTTACTGTGCTTTTCTTTGTAACTCAGCTTCCCTGCCTTTACTAGACAACCATGAGAGCAGCGTACAAAAGAAAAGGGGAAAGTAAAGAGTCCCCCATCCTACCTCTACTTGTCCTGCTTCCAGTAAGCTTCCCATAACATGATTACAATCCATCATAATCTGGGAGTGTCAGACTTTAATGTTAAGGGAATAACTTGACCAAATGGATTGTCATTAGATTCTCCTTCAGCCCCTATGCTGGCTGTGCAATGTGCAATGAGACTCGTGGCATCTGGATGCATAAGGGTCACAGTATATATAGGATCTTTGTGCAGAAAAGAAGGTCACTCCTCTGATGGTGAAGAGTTTGGCAAGCAGTGTCTTCTTACATATTTTTTTAAAAAGCCCCTCTTCATCAAGACTGACAGTGTCCTGAAGCACAGGCTGGATTTCAGTCCACACTCTTCCCTATGGTTCTGTTCTCAAGCACAGAAGATAACAACCCTCTGCCATCCTTCACCCAGTGTCTTCTCACCTACACCTGCTCAAGAGCTTTGTTGAGGGGATTGAGGGAGCAGCTGTCAAGCTTAGGGACTGGTCTGTAAATCCCTCATTTCATTCTGAAAATGAAAATAACTACCCAGACTACTTTGCTGGAAGAGGGGTTGATTAGCTCAGACTAAAGCATAATAGACCCGGTATGATATAAGCCCGGGCATCCCTCCACTCTGGAACATGTTTGGTGTCACAGACTAATGTATAAACATCTAGTACCTCAGTTCCTATTTCTGGGGACACAGGACACAAGGATATGCTGAGATTTTAACTGCCATAATCAAATACCTATATGGGCAAGAGTATTTGATTGGGGGACTCAGAAGCTATCATATCCAGTTTATCACGTCTCACCCCAGACAAGCCACTATGGCTACACCTTCACAGAGATATTGGTAATGATAGAGCCATAGACTATTACAGAGAAGGGAGCATTTGCTATTTGTGTCTTCACCACAGTAGACAGCATTAAATCTAAAGGAAGATATCAGAAATGAAAACCTCTAGTTAGAAGTAACAGGCTCAGAAAAGAATTATCAGGAAAATAAGACCTGTAGAAATCACTTTAAGTACTATCCTTATATGAATCAGAGATCTTCTCTTCACATGCCAAGAGCTGGACCTCCTCATATCACTTTCATGTCTGAGGCTACCTGGACCAGGCTTCCTGGGACACATATCTCAGGAAAGGCTAGATTGGGCATTTGAGGCAGCCATCAGTAAGCAGGTAATGTTTTGCTATGGGGGCAAGTAGTGATGGGAACACTCTCTATTCAGAGGTCTCCACTGTTCCAAAGGGACACATCCCCCCAAGTGCCAAGTCCTCACTAACCAGGAATAGCTTTTACACTGTTGCTAGAGCTCATGAACTATTGTCCATGCTATGCTGATGGCAAACAGCAGTCTCCATCCTTCTCATTGAAAACATCCCTCAGTCTAGAGGTCACTGTAACATTGTCCAGGGCTTTCTAGCCCCAAGACAAAACAGGCCAACTATCTTCCCCTTGCCTGCCTGGGCCTAGCCTCTCTCTCTTAGATTTGTGGCTGTCCTGTTAATTCTGTTTAAACCATTGAGTTAATAAATGACTCAACAGAACTCTCAGCAAAGACTGAAAGCAGTGCCGAGTGTAATCTTGATTAGATTAAATGTTCAGCATTCAGCTAAGTCCGGCAAGATAGAAATTAAAATTAAGTTGAATATTTTTTTTTTAAGAATTGAAATTTAGCATTCAGAGTCAAGTATTAGGCCCCGGTGATAAAGACAGAGAGCAGATGGCCCCCTTGTCACCCCCCATCTTTGTCATCACTCTCCCACCATGTGCCCATTTCTCTTTCCTAACACCTACTGCTCAGATTTGGCACCAAGGAAAAGACACAGGAACAAAAGCCAAGTGACTGAGAGTATATGTATGTTCCTACCTATTTCTCACAGTCCTCCTGCATAGCCCTCTCCCATCCCTCCCTGCCCTCACACCACATGTGAGTGCATGCGCGCGCAGACACACACACACACACACACACACACACACACACACAATTAACCACTGAGCACAAAAGTGGTATTCAAGTCCCTTATCCCTCAGTCAGGGGGAAATGGGGTTGCTAAACCAAAATGCATTTTCAAATCTAGTCTTGTTCTATAGAAACAAATGCTCCTGCCAGAAAAACACCCTGTAATGCACTCGGCATTATTACTAGTGGATAAATGAGAGGTTGTGATTTCAGCTTCTCCTTCTGATTGCCCTATAAGGTTGCATCCCCACTGATGATCTGGATACTCTGTTATTCTTGGAATGTTCAAACCACCCTCCTCGCCCCTATTTTGAATTTGGCCATTGAGATGCAAACAAAATGACTTTAAAACGTGACACTCCAAAATATGCTTGTTGTGCTTTGTGGAAATTAATTGCCTCCTCGTGTAGGGAAAAAAAACAAGACAAACAAAACAGAAAAAAGCATATGTAATTAAGACACCGATTTCCAGTTGGATCTAAAAGGCTTCCACAAATAGGAGACTCTCAGCCTCCCTCGTTATCTTGTCTCCCCTCATGAGCTCTCTCAGCAGCACCCTTCAAGGTCAGCTGTGCCAAAGCACTGACACTGGTATTCAGACACCTCCTAAAGAGGAAGGAAATGAGCCACTGAAACCCGATTTCCTCTACCTTTTGCAAGAATCTTCTGATTGGCAGTAAAGCAGACTGTTAATAAAGCTAAAATCATTAAATTGGAGTTATTAATTGGCCTAGAGCCAAGAGACAGTTATGAAAGGAAAAAAATAAAAAGCTATTTTTCCCAGGACTAACTTAAGAATTAAAACACAACTTTAATATGTAGTCATTAACGTCAAACTAAAAAGCTTCCGCACAGCAAAGGAAAAAAAATCAACAAAATCTAAAGGCAACCTAAGGAATGGGAGAAAATATATACAATCCATACAGCTGATAAGGGAATAATATCCAAAACATACATGAACTTAACAAAATTCAATAGCAAAAAACTCACAAATAATGTAATTTTAAAATGGGCAAAGGACCTGAATAGACATTTTCCCAAAGACATCCAAATTGCCAACAGTTACATGAAAAGGAACTCAACATCACTAATCACCATGGAAATGCAAATCAAAACCAGAATGAGATATCACCTCTTACCAGTTAGAATGACTTTTATCAAAACAACTAGAGATAATGAGTGCTGGTGAGGCTGTAGAGAAAAGGAATTCCTTGTGCACTGTTGATACAAATGCAAATTGTTACAGCCATTATGGAAAGCAGTATGGAGGTTTCTCAAAAAATTTTAAAAGAAATACCATATGATCCAGCATTTACACCTATGGGAATATATCAGAAAGAATCAAAAATGCCATGCTGAAGACATATTTGCACCCCCATGTTCACTGCAGCATTATTCACAATAGCCAAGATATGGAAATAAACCAAATGTCCATCAACAGATGAATGGATAAAGAAAATGTAGGGACTTCCCTGGTGGCACAATGGTTAAGAATACGCCTGCCAATGCAGGTGACACAGGTTCGATCCCTGGTCCAGGAAGATTCCACATGCCACAGAGTAACTAAGCCCATGCACCGCAACTACTGAGCCCACACGCCGCAACTACTGAAGCCCGTGTGCTCTGGGGCCCACATGCCACAACTACTGAGCCCACATGCTACAACTACTGAAGCCCACGTGCCTGGAGCCTGTGCTCCGCAACAAGAGAAGCCACCACAATGAGAAGCCTGTGCACCACAATGAAGAGTAGCCCCCACTCGCCACAACTAGAGAAAGCACGCACGCAACAATGAAGACCCAACGCACAGAGAGAAAGAAAGAAGGGGGGGTGGTGGAGAGAAAGAAAGAAAAAGAAGGAAAAGAAAGAAGGGAGGGAGGGAAGGAGGAAGGGAAGGAGAAAGGAAGGAAGAAAGAGAGAGAATGTGGTATATACATATAATGGAATATTATTCATCCTTTCAAAAGAAGGAAATCCTATAATATGCAACAACATGGATAAACCTGGAGGACATTATGCTAAGTGAAATAAGCCAGTTACAAATACTGCATGATTCCACTTATATGAAGTACCTATAATAGTCACACTCATGGAAACAGAAAGTAGCATGATGCTACTTTCTACTCCAAGAACTGGGAGTAGAGGGAAAATGGGGAGTTGCTATTCAACACGTATAAAATTTCAATTTATAGTGAGTAAGATGAATGCAAGATGAATACTTTATAGAGATCTGTCTACAACATAGTGCCTAGAATTAACAATACCATACTATACAGTTAAAAATTTGTTAAGAAGGTAGATCTCATGCTGTGTTCTTATCACAAAAAAAAAAAAAATTAATAATTTAAAAGGAAATAAAAACCTGCCAAGATGGGCCACATTTCTAGAAACTGGGTCATTTCTCTCCATACCAGCCTGGCACACATTAGACCCTCTTTGTTACAAAGCAGCCGAGAGAAGATAAGAAATTCAAAAATGTCTCCTAGGAGCAGACAACTCAGAGTTCCTGGAATCAGGCTTAAAAAACATCTAGATTGAAAAGCAATGGCTCTGAAATCTCTGCAGTTTTGCTTCAACCTGTGCTAACATCCAGCAGTTCTCCCCCTTGAAGTGGCAGATTCCTAGTGAACTGAGCTCTGGACCTAAGGAGACCTGCTAGTAGTTATGTATCAACTATTATAAATCTGGTGTACTCTGTGATTTGCCATTTCAAAGTCTGAAGAAGTAAAACAAATGAACAAAAAGGAACCTTTTATTCTCCAACCAATACCTGATCAGCATGGGAGTTCTGAACTGCTCCATTTCTGACCTGGGCCAGTTCATCCCTCGTTAGGCAAATTGGTGGTCCCTGGCCCCTCGGAGGTCGCCGTATTCTTGCTGAACTTAGTGCAGACACCAGGTCATCAGCAGACTGTTAAGAGCTTAAGACCCAGAAGCTCGAGCCCTAGAAAAAAGCTACCCTCCAATCCATTCAGGAGGGACTTTTTGGCACTTCCATTTGCAGGGAGCATTTAAAGCTGGAAAAATGGGGCTTCCCTGGCGGCGCAGTGGTTGAGAGTCCGCCTGCCGATGCAGGGGACACAGGTTCACGCCCCAGTCCGGGAAGATCCCACGTGCCGCGGAGCAGCTGGGCCCGTGAGCCATGGCCACTGAGCCTGCGCGTCTGGAGCCTTTGCTCCGCAACGGGAGAGGCCACAACAGTGAGAGGCCCGTGTACCGCAAAAAAAAAAAAAAAAAAAAAAGCTGGAAAAATGTGTTGGGTCAGGATTCCCCTTGCCCTCCACTCCTCCTGGGCCATGACCATAGTGGTCAGCTGAAGAAGGCATATGCCATCCCATCTATGGTACTGGTGCCTGTTCACCGCAACCAAGCCTTGAGTTCAGCCAGGATCTCCTGGAGAGGATGGTGAACTCAACTCCTATTCCCCCTCTCTCCTCCACCTACTGTACATTGAATTGAATGGTGACAAAGTAAGTTATCAAACATCATCTGACTATCCTCAGAAAACACATATGAGGCAAACAGATGACAAGTTACATTCTTCTCATGTTCTGACAGGAAGAGAAAAAGAGTCTGGAGCCTTTGCCTAAGTCCCGAACATTCTGAACCCCCGACCCGACATGGTTCACAAAACCTTGGGCTAAGAGGAGTTTCCGTGACTCAAGGTATTTTTCAAATAGCTTATGAATCCCAGGAAGAAATTAAAGTACACAGGATGGGGATTAAGCCCAGATTCCCCAGCACTGTCCCCTATAAAATCAAAAAGTAGAAACTACGCGTAAGAAACGAGAGAGAGAGAGAGAGAGAGAGAGCGAGCGCACTGAGAAGGGAAAGATGTAGATAATTGAGCTGTTTTTCTGACAAGATAAGAAATCGTTCTAAGTTGTCCCTAGCTTAGGTTTAAACTGTACAGTTTGCTTGAATATGTGCTCAAACCCCATCACCTTCATTCAAGCCCTCGCTAAAACTTTAAATGAGTTATTATACACATTAAATTGTCATTTAATCGTACCCAAGCACTGTCATAAAAGCAAATGAAGCAAGCCAAGCAGCACCAGAATAAAAAATACTACACTAGTTACATTCTGAAAGCACAAGCTGAAAAATGCTTACTGTCACCTCATTTAAGGGGGAGGGGGAGGCCTGCCATCACAGGTAACAAATGGCTCAGAAGGCTCTGGCTCTTCACTTTTTTGCCTGTAGCTTGGGAGCTGATGGCTGCCAACCAGCAAGACTCACTTTCACCTAACTGTCCGCAGTTGCACTACCTTTATGTGAGGTTTTTCGGTCCAAAGACCCAGTTCAGAAAGAGGCTCTCAGGCACTAATCCCAAAGTACATTCTCATGTGTTCTTTTTCAGTTAGGAAGTGATGGCAATTCCCTGTCTCAGAAATCCTTAGCAAAAACACTCATTGGGTGGGTGTAAATGTTATGGAACATGGAAATGTTCTGTAAGGGAGGGAGGGGTTACTGATAAACTCCCCAACTCACATCCACCCACAAGTATCATGGTTTGCTCAGCCCCATCAACCCTTGTGAGCCTGCTAGGGTCAAGGAGAGGGGAGAACTGGCAAAACTCGGGGAGACTAGTTGGATTTATATTGGCAAGAGCATAGAAAAACTAGGGAGCCTGGAGTGCTTACTAAAGCTGCGGGTGGGAGAGTGAGGGTGCTGCTGTGGGTGGGGGTGAAAGCCTTCAGGACATTGTTAAAGAGGAAGATGGGAAAAGATGATTTTAAGAAGTTATGCTATACTCTGTAAAGGTAAATCATTTTTGTTTAGTTTTGTGTTTGCTCTTCGTTAGTTTTTGTTGTATTTTTGCGAGATTGCTTGTTTAAAGATTAAAATTGCTTTTTCAAGTATTTTTGGAATTTCAGACAGGGGTCTTTTTTTTTTAAAGACTGTATTGAGACTGGTCCATATAGCGACTTCATCTTACACGGTTATGTTTAGATATTTATATGTGTTTGGCATTTTCTGAGAGTAATGTATTCAATGTATTTTGTATTTGGTGAGTGCAAAACACTCAAACTGGCCTGTAGAAATTTCAAAGATATCAGACAAGGGCCCTGTTTCCAAGGAGCTTAACCTGGTATAATTACCACTGAATGACTATGATAATTATATTCTATTTAAAAGCAGATATTCACGGAAAGAGAAGGCTCTGTAGAAGCTCAAAACAGGGAGAGAGGACTTCCAGCTGGGGAAGAAGTCGTGGGAAAAGGAGAACCATCATGAATTACAGAATGCTTCATGGTGGAGGTAGCATCGTAGATGGGCCTCAAATGATAGTTAGGCTTTGGGCATGCAGAGATAGGAGGGAAGGGTGGGTCTTCTAAGTAGAGGGAAGGGATTCCAAACTGAGAGAAAAGCCTAAGCAAAGAACAGGAGGAAGAAAATATAGGGATGATGAAGCAAATACTGAGAGGTTCTGTTTAACCAAAGCAAAGACAGAGCAACTCATGGGAGATGAAGGTAGAAAGTTAGCCTATGAACAAACCATGGAGAGCTGGGATGCCATGCTAAAGAGCTTAGATTTGATTGAACAATCAACTGTGGAGGATGCAGGTGGCGGCTGACGACTTTGAACACTGTGTTCCTGAAATGCGACATGTTTCATGACTTTGTGTGTTCAGGCCCAGGCTGCCCCTCAGCCATATTATTCCCTATCCACACTCATTTCAGATTTTCCTTAATACCAACTCCAAAAAGATAAATTTTCAACCAGCTATTCGCTGAGACTTTAGAGAAAGGATTGAATGGCCTCTGTCTGAAGAGAAAACTCTCCACGAGACTGAGCTATAAGGCAGTGTTTCCTAACATGACTGTCACTACTGCTTTTCCTGCCCAGCCAGGAAAAGAGAAAAGAGTAGACTAGAGTTTCTTTTCCTGCCCCCACTCCCAGGACCAAGCATGAGCCCAGTTATTCTGAAGGTGAATGTGGCCATTGGCACAGGCAAGTTCCCACATGATGGTGGTTTAAGAGATGTTAAATGGTGGCTGAAACTGAGCCCAAGGTGAAGGCTGGGTGACAGATAGATGGCATAAATGCAGACAACCTCAGAAATACTGGAGCTCCTAGAGCAATGTGCTGGGACACATGGAGAAAGTCTCAGAGAGACCTGAGGATGGTATCATCAGAGAAGGAGTTTCATTTCCAAAGTAAGGTTGTTAGGGCTGAGAATTGGTCATTGGTGGAGTAGAGAGCTTTCACACATAGTTTATCCCAGTCAGTAATCATGCTCCAGTTGAAATGGCAGGCTTCCTGGTACAGGGACTATATCCATTTGATTCACTACTGTATCCTAGAATCTTCCTGTACATAAGAGACACTCAATACATATTCATGGAATGAATGACTGGACAAACTAGGGAATGAAAGAGAGCCCTTGTCCTCAAGGAGCTCATGATCTAGCTGACATGACAGTCAGTGGCTTGGCAACACCCTCCTCAAAGGGATCAGAGAGGCTCAAGACCTCCGAATTATCCATTTAGTTCTTTCTAGAGATCTTCTAAGTGTTAATGTGCATATTTACTAATAACTACCTCTAGATTATAGCTTTAAGGCCTTATTTCCATAATCCAAAAAGATGTAATGAAATACGTGTCTTGCTTTAATTCTCTGAAGGAAATTTATAGAGGCTGCTCAATGTAATGGAAAAAATACTGGAGTGGATCCATGACATAAGGGTTCTAGGCTGAGCTCTACTAGTAATTGTTTGGGTGCTTTCAAACTTCAGCCCTCTGGGTCTTAGCTCTCTAGTTGAAAGAGACGGCACTGAACTAGAATCAGGAGTAGCAAGCTCAAGCACCTCACAGGATCAGGACGGTTACTTAAATATGTATAAAGCAGGCCAAATACAAGGTTACAAGGCAGAGGTGGGGAGCTGGAGAGTTCATGTTCCTTTTAAAGGCATTCAAATCCAAATTAAAAAAAATAAAATTGTGTAGACTCCAGAAGACAGGTCTGTGGGTCAAATATAGCCCACAGTCAGGCAATTTAAAACCTCTGAACTGCAAGCTTAAGTCCCTTCCTTACATAATCTCTTAGGTATGAAAATAAAATAGTTATCAAAAGTCAGTGTTTTGATCAGCGTCTAATATATTATTACTATCTTCAAATAAATCATTTATTTTAATGCTTCCATGATCCAGAAATACCTAATCATTTTTCTCTAGCTTGCTGTGCAGCTTTCAATAGTTTGTATAGTTTCTTTGTGACACAGATTGTCATTAACTAAAAGAAAAATAAAATTGCGGACCATTCTTATGGGATATGGTATAAATTCATTAGTTAATGTTTTGGCATAAATGCTACAGATGTTCATTAATGAAATGTATCTTGTGCACATATATTCTTCGTGATCATTTGCCTTGATAGTTCTTTGGTTGGCATCAACTTTTATTGACTATTCTACATAATTAAAACCCCAATAAATTGACTTAAAAAGACCAGGAAGGATGTGTAATACAGGACTGCCAACACTAATGAAATAATTTAAGTTGGAATTAGACAAAAGGACAAATTAAGCTCAGCAAATTACTGAAGGACTAAGAAAGGCTGATTGTTCAAGCGTAATTAAAACATACAGCTGGAGTAGTAACTGCTATCAGAGTGATCTAATCAATGAACAGAGTAGCTATAAAAATTTAATGCAGTGCGAGCAGCCTATTTTTTTAAATGCAAATAATCAACCCAAAATGCAGCAGCCTGTTATGAGGCCAACACGCAAAAACTAACAAGCTCAGGGAAATTGTACTGATGACTGAGAAGCAGCAGGCTGGTATAAGATATTAAGAACATTGCTCTTGATATCAACACCACCACTTAATCATAAAGATTAATTTTTCTAAAAGGGGGGCGGGGTGGAGTTCGTAGTCAGAGCTATAAGAGTTTATTTCCTCAGGCCGATTCTTTACCTGATGCCTGGGCTGAGCAGTGATGTATGCCACATCTCCTCACTCGCGCTGTCCAGGTTACACCTCTTTCATTACCACCTAGACCACTTTTCCCACACAGTGTTTAGACTTTTAGATCTAAGTCCTCAAATTAGCATAAAAACAAGATAAAACTGGACTTTATAAAATTTACAGATATATCTGAGAAAGACCAGAAGGGAGCAAGTGACTAGAGGGAGTGGTGGAGTTTTAGGTCATTTTTTTTCATTATTTCGATCATTTTTATTATAAAAGTGCTCAATGAACATATGTAACTTGAATGTCCCAGGTCTCACCACGTCATGGGTATGCACGAGGTCACATTAATATGAATTGCACATATTTCATCAGCTTCAAAGCCCTACTTGCTAATACAGCAACACCAGTCCCTGGCAGAGCTCCCACCCCTCCTCCTCCAGGATCTCTGAGAATCCCCTTCTCTGGCTGTATGAACTCTGGTGGACACAGAGATGCACCATCCAGATTCCCCTTCAGGGGAGGGTTTGTCCCAGCAAACGTCTCCCTTGGCCTCAGCTGCAAAGAGCCATATCACCCAAGGGCACACCCTTCCCAGGGCAGCCCACACCCAGTGGCAGATGGAGAAGGGAGGTAAAGGCTCAACCATGTCAGCACACTCAGGACAACTCTGATAGGCCACGTGTGACCCAGAGCTCCCAATGGGGCTGACCAAGGCTTTGTTTGGCCTGCAACAATTTAACTTCTCTATCTGCCCAATCCTGCTTCCTGTCCCTTCCCTCCACAGGTGCTGGTTCCTAATAAATATCCTGCATACCAAATTCCACCTCAGCATCGGCTTCCAGAGAACCCAACCTGTGACATGAAGTCATCCTGGCTGCCTACAGCACCTGACTTGGCCCAGGGCGTCTGAACTGCTTAGCATGATTTTCTTCCTCTACCCCTGCTGAGATCCACATCTCTTGTGGTCAACCCAGAAATCACTCCCTCAGTCCTCAATGCCCTGTGAGTGCTCCACAGTCCCCTGTGATAAAGAAAGGACCTCTCTTCCTCTGCATTATGCTCCATTAAGGGTTGATGTGACTCTCAGGTTTCAGACACAGTTTGTTTCTCCCAAAGGCAAGAAGACACTGCCACAATAGTTAGGCAGGATATGTTTGGTTGCCAGCTACCATCCAGTACGTGGAATCTACTCCTCTCTAAACCTCAGAAATCTGTCTTCCTAGACAAGCCAGACTTTTTCTTTATGGTAAATTCTCTCTCAACTTTCTACCCCATTCCCACAATACCCTTCTTGAGATGTGGCTTTAGTTTATACACACATAAGTACATTTAACGTACCAAATGGGTCTGAACCAAACTCTGGTAATGATAAAGGGTTTGGAGCCTCCTCATCTACAGTAAGTATAATAAATACTGCTGTGGAGCCTGGTGAGGAATGAAGGAAAGTGGTTTTCCAGCTCTATACATATATGAATATTCATTTAACACTTACATGGAAATTACCATTGGCACTATTCTTAGGCTTTTATGTACATTAACTCATGCAATCCTAAAAGAGCTCTATTAGGTAATTAGGCCCAC
The DNA here is from genome assembly GCF_964374135.1 of Grampus griseus. Classification (NCBI taxonomy): domain Eukaryota; kingdom Metazoa; phylum Chordata; class Mammalia; order Artiodactyla; family Delphinidae; genus Grampus; species Grampus griseus. The sequence continues at coordinate 67,873,944 of NC_138997.1, forward strand.
CTTACACATGAGAAAACTGACGCACGTAGAGATTTGGTGACTTGAAGTTACACAGCAAGTAAGTTCTGAGGATGCTCTGGCTCCAAGGCCTTGTTTTTTGGGTTTCTTTTAATACATCTTTATTGGAGTATAATTGCTTCACAACAGTGTGGTAGTTTCTGTTGCACAACAAAGCAAATAAGCCATATGCAATACACATGTCCACATATCCCCTCCCTCTTGAGCCTCCCTCCCATCCTCCCTACGCCACCCCTCTAGGTCATGGCAAAGCACCGAGCCAATCTCCCTGTGCTACGCTGCTGCTTCTCACCAGCCAACTAGTTTACATTCAGTAGTGTATATACTTCTATGCTACTCTCACGTTGCCCGAGCTTTGCCCTCCAGCCCCATGTCATCAACTCCATTCTCTATGTCTACCTCTTTATTCCTGCACTGCAACTAGGTTCATCAGTACCTTTTTTTTTTTTTAGATTCAATATATATGCATTAGCATACAGTGTTTGTTTTTCTCTTTCTGACTTACTTCACTCTGTATGACAGACTATAAGTCCATCCACCTCACTACAAATAACTCAATTTCGTTTCTTTTTATGGCTGAGTAATATTCCATTGTATATATGTGCCACATCTTCTTTATCCATTCATCTGGTGATGGCCACTTAGGTTGCTTCCATGTCCAGGCTATTGTAAATAGAGCTACAATGAACATTGCCATGCATGTCTCTTTTTGAATTATGGTTTTCTCAGGGTATATGCCCAGTAGTGGGATTGCTGGGTCATATGGTAGTTCTATTTTTCATTTTTTAAGGAACCTCCATACTGTTTTCCATAGTGGTTGTATCAATTTACATTCCCACCAACAGTGTAGGAGGGTTCTTGCAGGAGTTCACACTATTAACTTGAACTTCTATTACTGTAATGCTGTGAAGACTTACAGTTCAATTCAGCAAATTTTTTTTTAATTGACTAAGGGAATATCACTGTGGAAGAGACAAAAGGCAGCAGCATAAACATTTATTGAGCATCTATTATATACAAGGTCCTGACAGGAAATTTTAAATATGTTATCTCAGTTAACCTTATAACATTGTGCAGTATTACCACTGTTTTTAAGGTAAGGAAATGAGGAGAAGAGAGGAAAGTGACATAATTAAGGTCTCACATAGGAAAAAACCTAGATGACCTTGGGTATGGAAGAAGGCTTTTAGATACAAAGGCCCTTTTAGGCAACAAAGGCCCAATCCGTGAAGGAAATAATTGATAAGCTGGGCTTCATGAAAATTAAAACTTCTGCTCTGTGAAAGATAGTATCAAGAGAATGAGACCAAGAAGAGTCCTGGGGGAAGTATAAGTGTAGAAGCCCTAGAAATGAGTGAGCCCAGTGTGCCTAGAAGACAACCAGAAGACCAGTAGCTAGAGTACAGTGAGAGAGAGGGAGAGCAATGCATATGAGTCAGGGAAATAATCATGATCAATTCAGGTAAGGCCTTACAGAGCACAGCAGTATCCAGGTGCATTATATAAAGGAAGAACTTCTGTGTCATGTTTAGCATAGGATTTATATATATTTTTCCACCTAAGTCTGTCCATTTTTATATCCATCATAGGTAATAAACATGAATATCAAAAGAGAGAGAGAGAGAAATGAGAACACAAGTCACAGAGTGAGAAAAAATATTTACAAAAGACACATCTAATAAAGGGCTCTTATCCAAAATATACAAAGAACTCTTAAAACTCAACCGTAAGAAAATAAACATCCTGAGTTTAAAAATGGGAGAAAGACCTTAACAGACACCTCACTAAAGAAGATATACAGATAGTAAATAAGCATATGAAAAGATACTCCACGTCATTTCCCATGGGGAAAAGCAAATTAAAACAACAGTGGGATACCATTACACACCTATTAGAATGGCCAAAATCCAGAACACTGACAACACCAAATGCTGGCGAGGATATGGAGCAACAGGAGCTCTCATTCATTGCTAGTGGGAATGCAAAATGGTACAGCCACTTTGGAAGACAGTTTGGCAGTTTCTTACAAAATTAAACACACTGTTACAAAAAAAAAAAAATGCCATAGCGGAAACTGGGTATAGAATATGCTAGAACACTCTGCATATCTTTGCAACTTTCTATAAATCTAAAACTATTCTAAAATTAAAAGTTAAAATAAGAAAATTTAAATATAAATATACTCTTACCCTATGATCCAGCAGTTGTGCTTCTTGATATTTACCCAAAGGAGTTGAAAACTTATGTCCACATAAAAACCTGTACACAGACATTTATAGCAGCTTTATTCATAGTTGCCAAAACTTGGAAGCAACCAAGATGGTCTTCAGTAGGTGAATGGATAAATAAGCTGTGGTATATCCAGACAATAGAATATTATTCAGCACTAAGAATAAATGAGTTATCAAGCCATGAAAAGACATAGAGGAAACTCAAATGTATATTACTAAGTGAAAGAAGCCAATCTGAAAAGGCTACACACTGCATGATTCCAATTATATGACATTCTGGAAAAGGCAACACCATGGTGACAATAAAAGATTAATCATTCCTCGGGGTGGGATGGTGGGGGAGGGATGAATAGGTGGACCAGCAGTGAAATTATTCTGTATGATGTTAAAATGATGGATACCTTTTATTATACAGTTCAAAACTATGAATGGCCTCATGGAGGAGAGCCCTCCTGCTCACCAGGAGCACCCACCTTGGACAGTTCAGTGAATGAGAAACATAAACTTCTATTGTGTTTGAACTCATTACGCATTTTGGGTCTACTTATTACAGGAGCTTGCATTACTTGAATATAGGTAGCAAAGATAAATAGAGAAGCATTCAGGCTGGGAGTTAACTGGAAACTTAAATGGTGGCTAGATTGAGGTAGGTCACATTAAAGAGCTGAGGTTTCTTCTGCTAGCCACAAGTCAAAGTAAATGCACACTCTGACAAAGCTAAACTGTATGCAGGTAAAATATATTTTGAAGACTACCTATATGAGCATTGGACATTCAAAACTGAACTTTGAGCATTAATGTGAGTATCTTCTTACACCACCACTCTTTTATTTTGCAAAGAAGTAAGCCTCTTGAAATGATCTCCATGCTTCAAGTTTTGCACTTGCCATTCCATTAATGAGCACTCACTGATTTGTTAATGTGTTTTAGTTTCAGTTCCACTGACAAATGCTATAATTAGCCCAAGACAATGGAAGAGGACACCCAAGTTAGAAATACAGAAATGCTCCTACTCTAAGGAAAACTGAAGAACAAACAGAAAAACAAAGATTGCAGCTGGCATTATGCTCTCAGAGAAAATGGAATGTTATAAAAGGTATTTCTATGCTCTTTCAGGCATACTTTTCCCCAGGCCAGAAATGTGGCACACAGCCCAAGACAGTCTGGAAATAAGAAGTATATAAAAGCAATACTGCAGGAAGGAACAATAAAGAAATTAATCTGAAGCAGAAAGCAAGCACTTAGTGCGACCTTACTTTTCTGAATCAACAGTTTCCCTCTATATGCAACCTATAAGATAAATGTTGGACATGGTCGGAAATTGTGAGAGGATAAGAAGAAGCAAGGGAAAAAGTGTTTCTCAATTCAGAGGAAGCATGAGGTAGACTTTGAGAACACAGATTTTATTAGATTCCAAGGGAAGTTAGATGAGTAGGGAAACAGAAAACAGGAATACAAGTTAGAGTGGCAAACAATGTGAAGGCATATAAGGAGATTCAAAGACAGAATGAGCTAACAGAACAATAAAGAATTCAGTCATGTGACCACGCCTAACTCCTGGGAAAGCTAAGAGATGCCAGCCAACTGTGTGCTCAGAAGAAGAGAATATGGATTTTCACGAACAAATGTCATCCTCAGCCACTATGTTCCTCTGTGATTCCATCACTTTGCTAATGCAGTTGTCTCAGAATGAAACTGTCTATCCCCTTTTTTCTATTTTAGAGTGTGGAAAGACTGGCATTCATCAACATATAGCTATGGAGTAAATAGGTGTAGCCAGCATTACCAGACTTTCAGAATTAGAAAGAATGCATAAGACTTGATCCCAGTTCAAAAGGACCTCACTGTGGAAAGACTGTGCTGTGCCATGGATAATAAACAAAGGAAATGAGATCCAGGGAAGCTAGTATTATAACTTATATTTTTATCACTTATAATTTAGATTTTTAACAGCCTTGTTGCACTAGTGAGTTGCTGTAACAAAGAACAAAAATACAGGGGCTTAAACAAGATAGAGCTTTACTTCTCTGTCACATAATAGTCTGTATCAGAGTTGGTATGGTTGCTCTCCAGCAGGAAGGGAAAAAAGAAAGGGTAGGACAAACTTCTTTCCTTCTAAAGGCATGATCCTAATTTATACAATTACTTCCTCTCACATCCCACTGGCCAGACCAATTCACATGGCCAAACCTAGCTATAAAAAAGGCTGGAAATTGTGATCTTTTGCCAAGCAGCTGTGTGAAGCAGCAGAAATTTCTATTATGATGAAAAAGAGGAGGAAAATGAAATAGATAATGGAAGTCAGCACACTAACTTCCGAAAAAAAAGCCAATATAAGTTCCCATTTATAAATTCAAACTTTTCATACTAATAATTTACCAGCCTGGGAGAAAATCATAGGAATGTTTATAATGATATGACACTTCATTAAGAATAAGAGCCTCAAATTCAGCTCTGTGAGAAATGGACTCTAGAAATACTGTCAAGGAAGAAAAGTATACTATCCAGAGCAGTTGTTCCCAGCATCACTGAATGTCACAGAATCACCTGTGATCGAGGTCACTGAATGTCAGGATCATCTGTGCAAATTATTTTTAAATATCAGTGCCCAAGTCCTAGACATTTTGAATCTGGATAGGGGCCTGGGCATCTAAATTTTTTAAGTCCACAGGAGTGAATAGGATGCACTCTTAGGGCTAAGACGAATGATAAAGAGAAATTCAAAGTTAAATGTTAAAGTCATCTAAAAGATTAAATTGAAAAGATTTTTTTTTATCGAGGTATAGTTGATTTACAATGTTTCAGGTGTACAGCAAAATGATTCAGTTATATATATATCTTTTCAGATTCTTTCCCATTATAGGTTATTACAAGATATTGAATGTACTTCCCTGTGCTATACAGTAGGTCCTTGTTGTTTATCTATTTTATATATTATTGTGTGTATCTGTTAATTCTAAATTTATACCCCTCTTTCCCCTTTGGTAATCTAAGTTTGTTTTCTATGTCTGTGAGTCTATTTCTGTCTCATAAATAAGTTCATTTGTATCATTTTTTTAGATTCCACATATAAGTGATATCACAGGGTATTTGTCTTTCTCTTACTTCACTTAGTATGATGATCTCCAGGTCAATCCATGTTGCTGCAAATGGCATTATTTCATTCTTTTTAATGGTTGTGTAATATTTCATTGTATTTTCTTTATCCATTCATCTATCGATGGACACTTAGGTTGCTTCCATGTCTTGGCTATTGTAAATAGCGCTGCAATAAACGTTGGGGTGAATGTACCTTTTCTTTTTCTTTTTTAAATTTAATCAGACGTGATTTTAGTTTTTTTTTAATTTCTATTTCATATTGGAGTATAGCTGATTAACAATGTTGTGTTAGTTTCAGGTGTACAGCAAAGTGATTCAGTTATACGTATACATGTATCTATTCTTTTTCAAATTCTTTTCCCATTTAGGTTATTACAGAATATTGAGCAGAGTTCCCTGTGCTATACTGTAGGTCCTTGTTGGTTATCCATTTTAAATATAGCAGTGTGTACATGTCAATCCCAAACTCCCAATCTATCCCTCCCCCTACACCCTTCCCCCCTGGTCACCATAAATGCATTCTCTAAGTCTGTGAGTGAGTCTGTTTCTGTTTTGTAAATAAGTTCATTTGTATCATTTTTTTTTAGATTCCACATATAAGAGCTATCATGATATTTGTCTTTCTCTGATTTACTTCACTTAGTATGATAATCTCCAGATCCATATACGTTGCTGCCAATGATATTATTTCATTCTTTTTTATGGCTGAGTAATATTTCATTGTATGTATGTATATATTGATATATATGTGTATATATACACATGTATATATATATCATATATATATATATATATATATACATCCTTATCAATTCATCTGTTGATGGACATTTAGGTTGCTTCCATGTCCTGGCTATTGCAAATAGTGCTGCAGTGAACACTGGGGTGCATGTGTCTTTTCGAATTAGAGTTTTCTCTGGATATATGCCCCGGAGTAGAATTGCTGGATCACATGGTAACTCTATTTTTCGTTTTTTAAGGAACCTCCATACCGTTCTCCACAGTGGCTGCACCAATTTACATTCCCACCAACAGTGTAGGAGGGTTCCCTTTTCTCCACCCTCTCTCCAGCATAAATTATTTGTAGACTTTTTGATGATGGCCATTCTGACAGGTGTGAGAAAACCTCATTGTGGTTTTCCTTTGCATTTCTCTAATAATTAGCGATGTAGGGTGTCTTTTCGTGTGTCTGGTGGCCAACTGTATGTCTTCTTTGGAGAAATGTCTATTTAGGTCTTCTGTCCATTTTCTGATTGGGTAGTTTGTTTTTTTTGATATTGAGCTGTATGAGCTATCTGTGTGCTTTGGAAATTAATCCCTTGTTGGTCACATCGTTCACAAATATTTTCTCCCATTCCGTGGGTTGTCTTTTCATTTTGTTTATGGTAAAAAGATTGATTTTTAAATAAACATTTCTGGACTTCTCTGAGCAACCTCAGTCGAAAGGATTTTAGATTATAAAAGATTAATTATGAAAGTACAGGACTAGGTTGTCTTCTAGTTCTGCCACTGACAGACCTTGGGCAAGTTCCTAAAGTGTTCTGAGCTTGATGTCCCTCATGTGTAAAATGAGAAGTTTAGCCAAAACGAGTGCTTGCAGCACTCTATGATCCCATATGTTTTCACTTCCTCCTAGCCAGTTATCTTCATTCACCAACATATTTTGAGTAACATAAGAATAAAGTTAAAATCATTAACATTCAACAAATATTTACAGAGGTTCTACTTTGTGCTAGGCTCTGCTAGGAATAAAAAGAGAACAAAGATAAATGCAAGCTGGCCTTCTTCCTTATTCATGGATCTTACAAGCAGCAACTGCAAAACACTGTACTGAGTTTTATATAATGTTGATCAGAAGCCTATTGATGGCCACCTTTGAGTGGTAGGAATATACACAGGTATTTCTGTCTCTATCTTTCTCTCTGCCTCTGTCTGTCTTCTCTCTCTCTTCCCTTTTCCATTTTCCCCTTTCTCCTTTCCACTCTCTTTTGTTTAAATTCAAATTTTCCTAGGATAAGTACATAATATTCTCATAATGGAAGAAAGTGATTCCTATAGAAAGCGTTCTTTTTAAAAAAATTTTTTGAAATATATTTTCAAATTCCTGCTCTCTTTTGTAACAGATATCAAAAGTAAGCAAAATGTAGGCAAAGAGATATTTGATAAGTTAGCGCTCATCCCAAGCTGAGAGAACTTGTACAAAGCTCAGTCCCCCTTCCATTTTGATAGCTTTCAGGAAAGGAAACACAGGTCCAGCAGAAATGTCATTGTGTGTGCATATGTCTGTGTGTGTATGCCTATGTGTATGTGGACACACATGCATGTACATGTTCCATAGAGCAAAGGGGCAAGAAAAACTGAGTGCAAATAAAAGACAATGAAGAAGGAAAAATGAAAGAAAGAAAAATAGCTCTGCTCAAAAAACAATTAGCTCCTTTTTCTGTAAACCAAACAGCCTTGATAATTGAGGTTCCACAGGCAATTCCTACAGTATTTTCTCAGCTTTCTCTGGTAACCTTCACCTCGCTGTGGATATTAAATGCTGCAAGGCTAACTACTGTTTGTTTCTTGGATACAAAAGACATTCCATTCTCTCTGAGTGATTCTGGGCTTCTCCTAAGGCGGGCAAACACCCTCTCCCAGTCAGCCCGCAATCACTCTGCTACAGGAGAAGCACCATAGGAGGGATTATTCAAAAGACCAGAGAACCCAAAAGGTTGGGAATGTGTTGTGTGATTATTATTATTTTCCCAGTTGCTTCCCTTTCCTTCCTTATGTTTTGTTTAGGTTCAAGTATTTTTCATTTCCTAGCACACACAGTTTGAGAGGAAGAAAGAGAGAGCTAGCCAAGAACAGGACAAGCAGTGGGGCAAGCTAACACTAAATTGACAGTGTGGCCTGAATGATACCACGTGAACTTTTCTGTAATTCATTTCTGAAAAGGGCTCACTGTGAACTCATTATAAACCTTGGAAACTCCTAAGACTTCTTAATACATTTTATTGATGCTTATTTATTATTAAGTTATAGAGTTAACCACGGGACTTACTGTTGACACATTGCTCTTTAATCAATATCTAGTAAAACCTCCATTTTTCATTACCTAATAAGTTTTTCTAATCGCAGTCTCCCTGGTGACCCTACAGATCAAAGAAAGGGAGGGGGGAATAGTTATGCTTACTACTATACTGAGTAGTAGTCTAAAGCATTTTTAATGGCCACTATAAAAATATGTTGAACATCTATATATGAAAATGTAATATCCACATATGTCAAAAATAAGTAGGAATACTATTAAATGTTATTGTGTTCAGGGTAGAAGTGTTTTCACCCTTGTACAAAAAAAAATTAACATGATATGAGTACAGGAAAGCATTAATGACGTTTAGGGTTCATCTAAAGCAGTGATTCTCAACTAAGGATGATTTTGGCCCCCAGGGAATATTTGGCAATGTCTGGAGACAGTTTTGATTGTCACAACTTGGAGGCAGGGGTATGAGCAAGTGGTATCTGGTGGATAGAGGCCAGGGATGATATTAAACATCCTACAATCCACAGGACAGGCCCCCACACACAGGAAGAATTATCTAGCCCACAGTGTCAGTAGTACAGGGTTGACATACATATTTTCAAGGTACCTTCCCAAAGCACTTAAATTGGAGGGAGAAAATGGGGAAAATTTTCCAAAACCCCAGTTTTGCTTACGAACTTTGACCACCCCCCTACATCTGGTCCCCACAGTTTTTCCCATTCCACACCATATGTACATTCTCTGGCCAGAACAACCTGGTTGCAGAGTGGAAGAAGTCTCCTTCCTACTTCAAATAGTGTTATATTGCTTACAACAAGGCTTCTCTCATCAGTGGGGCACAAGCCAGAGATACCCATTAAGCTTTTTCAAAACACCCCCTCCCACCAGTTCTGATGTGTGTCTCAGTTTTCTGAGAGTTAGGGATATGCGGTCATCAACACACATCTCTAGCACCATGCAAAGTAAATACAAAGTAGGATTTGTAGGAAGAAGACTGATAGGTAGAGAAAAAGCAGTGTGGATAAGATCACCAAGCTCTCATAATCCTATTGAGTTGACGAGACTGGATGCGTACACAAGCGAATCAGTTGAGAGGGACCCACATACTTATCCTGAGGCAACAGGTAACTGCAGGGACTTTCTGCTTCCAGAAGTGACAGGGAGACTCCAGAGCACTGCCCTGTTCTTCCTGTGAGTGACTCAGAGCTAATGAGCCAGCTCTCTACTAACCCAAAAAGAAAGAAAATGAGCCTCCAGAGACATTTAGATTGGTCCCTCCTTGTAAAGAGAATGGAATGGAATGAAGTGGGCAGTAAAGAAATCACAGTGCATTGTACATAGTAAAAGCACAGATTAGTTTCTGAAACATATTTTGATTGTGTATGTGCATGTGCCTGGAAAATGTTTTTGCTGCTAAAGTTGCTGTCATTGTTACTTTGGGCTTTACACCCTCATTAACCAGTCTCTTTCATTTGTAAAAGTGCTTTGATGTTAGATACCAATGGACATAGATTACAGAAATGCCCAAATCTCCGTGCAGGATTTTGGCCCAATTTTACTTTAGTCCTACAACTGCTGCTGCCACTTCACTTCACTCACTACCACTGAGAGTGTGATTCCTTCAGGGAAGCTTTGAGAGACTTCTTTATGAATACCTGAAGCACTACTGGGCTCACTCCAAGACAGAAGTTTAAATAATTCATCAGAGCTGTGCCTGCAATTGACAAAGACAAGCAAATTGCACAAGAGCAGCTTATTCCTTACATGCCTTTACATGGTCTTTGATAACACAAGCAGCTAGCACGGAATTCAGTTATGCTAAAAAAATAAATACATAAAATTTTAAAAATTTAAGTGCTCCAAAGGCAAGACAAATATTTAAAGAATAGTTATATCCAAAAGCAATGTGAATGTGATAGCCACCAGGTGATAAAAATAAAAGAAGTACATTTTTTAGACAGGTTTGGAAATGGTCCCTTCAAGAACCAGACTATTTTCATGTTCAAGAGGACACACTAAATAGAGAGTGGTTTTCTCCACATAGAAGCCTTAAAGATTTTTTCAAGCTCCTGACAAAATGAATGTTGGATGGTGCTTGAGGTTGTTGAATAATGAAGATGTTAGCTATTTCTCTAATGATGTTAGAAAGCACTGCATTACACAGATAAATGTTGTGTAACTACACTAGGTCAGTGCAAAAGACAGGATATTGCTGGAATGACATTCGTATCCTTAAAATGCATTCTACTGGCATAAAGATAAAAATGAGTCTGTCGCAGAAGGCCAGCATGCTGCATAAGCCAGAATGCCCAATCACGTAACCCATCTAGGCTTTCATAATTTTGTTGTTGATTAAGTCATGAGCCCATTGCCTACTCTTTCAACACAACTGCCCACTGGCCAACAAAATGGACTGTTCAATTTTAGCCCCAAAGCCCACATCTTCCTTTCTCCAAACTGTAGTTTATGCATCTCCCTCTACCCAGAGCTTCCTTCCCTCCATTTTTATCAGGCAAACTCCTCTCCACCCTTTAAGGTCCATTGCAAATGTCATCTTTCAATGAAAGCTTTTATGGGCCCACCCCCTCCAAACTAGACATGACACCTGGTCTATTTCTTGTGACATTACTTATACCTTGCCTTGCCTTCACTTATTTTATTTACTTATCAGCATTTAGTTTTCCTCTGTCTTGTAAGCATTTTAAAGCAGTGACTATGACTTAATCTTCTATGTACCCTCTGCAATATCTGGCACTGTGCTATGTACTTGAAAATGCTCAATACATGTGGCCGAACTGATCAATAACACTTTCCCTTTGACAGTTTGGGACTCGCTTTTCATCCTTTTATCACCTTTGTACTTCCTCTCTCACTCCTGCTCATAGGAGTCAGCACAAAGTGACCTCTGCTATGCCTTGAAAATACTGGACGATCAGAGGTTAGAAGTTTAACACTCTCTTTGTAAAGGGTTGCTGCCACTCTGTCTCTTTAGGAGTTGTGGGATTCTAGATCTCAAAAGCCCTTTATATAATATCCAAGTTTTGGGTTAAGTAAACTGCCCAATGTCACAGATACGGCAGACCTTAGTCTAGAATCTAATGTGAGGATGAGATCTTTTGTTGTTCAGTACTGTTGTCATAATTACGGTTAGTTTTTCTTTTTTGGGATCTTGAGCTGATTCATTCCAGGAATGTGATTTTTAAGTATGAGCCTAAGATTATTAATTTGCCAAAATAATAATATTTATAAGAAACCTTGAATTTACTTATACAGCCAGCATGCTCTACCTTGACCCAAAGTTTCAATGATGAGTATATCAGATTTTAGTACATACATATACTGGCCTGTGACAAAACCACTCCATGTCCTACTGTTACTATCAAAAACATCCAAAGAAAAATGAACTTCAAGTAGAAACATTCTGCTGATTTTATTCTCAGCAGACCTCAACCAGAAACCAGTCATTGATGAATAATGATTCAAATGAAGTGAAAATAATGAATCAATAACGTGACTGGAAAATTCTGGGAAATGGATCAGAGTTTTGAAAAATCTTCCAGAAGATTTTCTTCCAGGGAGCAATCGCAGCATCCAAATGTGTTTACTATTGGCTTGCTGTGATTTCTGTGGAGCAGAAACTAACCAAGGCCCTTCCTGCTCACTTCCATTTTTCATGTGGTTGGCTGTAAACTCATATTCCCTTGTTCGAGCACAACCTAAAATCTGTCTTCATCACACTAAATTAAGAGACTTTTATACCCTATGATTTGTTGATTTTATAGCTTCCTTATACCGGAAAGTTAAGATGACCTTTTGCCCCAACAGTGTTTTCAGAAAGGTATTTACTAAGTCTCAGTTTCTTTATGATGCTTGTGTGTGATTCTCCCTTAAGGTGATTACCACATAGATGAGTATGACATAGTTCTACACAATGCTTCTCCCATGTCGTGACGTTCAATAATAAAATCCTGATGATAGTATCTAATTATAATAAAGACCGTTGGAGCTATTGAACACAAACTCCCACAGGCCTATACAGCCAAACAGAAGCCACAACTTGTGCCGTTATGTGCTAAATTCTGAGTCCTGAACACATAAAATCAAGAAAATTTTGATAAAGGCAGATTTATATTTTTAGACCTCCGTAGGTAATAACAGGTCATATCTAAGATTTGCTGCGTAATAAAAGTAACTTCAGTCAACCTATCTGTCAGTCTGGACAGGTCTTTAGAGGAAAGTCCATGCAAAGTAGAATACCAAAGGGTTATATAAAGTATACGAAAAAATGCAGGTTATAAGGAAAATCCTTTTAGTTTTGGAACTGATGAAGTTTGACCATGAAATAATATAACCGGCTTCTAACAGCATAACCAGATGTAAATTCTGGTTGAAATAGGTATTGTCCTTTCAAAATGATCATCTTGGGAGACTATACATATTCCAACCATACTGCTTTTGTTCCCAAAATGTCATCTTTTAATATTGTGTTTCAGGGGCACTTTCTCAAGATCTTCATCCTTTTAAGTTGGGCCTGATTTTTGGAAACAATCTGCAACAGGCAGATTCTAGGGTGCCCCATGACCTCTGCCTCCTGGTGTTCATGCCCTAGTGTGATCCCATCCTCTCAACGTGGGCAGGGTCTGTGACTCGTCCCTAGCAATAGAATATGGCAAAGGGAGCAGGATATACCTAACTACATGTCCATGGGAATATTACCTAAGATTGTAACCCATCTGCGAGGAGACACGCTCTCCCTTGCTGGCTTTGAGGAAGCAAGTCATCACGTTGAGAAAGTCCATATAACAAGGAGCTGAGAGTGGCCTAAAACCGACAGACAGCCAGAAATTGAAGGCCTGAGCCAACATCCTGGAAGGAACTGAATGCTGCCAACCACCATGTGAGCTTGGAAGCAAACCCTTCCCAGCCAAGCATTCAGATGAGATCCCAACGCTGGCTAACAGTCTGCAGCCTTACAGAGGAGCCAACTAAGCCGTGCCCAGACTCCTGACACACAGAAATTTTAAGATAATAAGTGTGGGCTGTTTTAAGCTGCTAAGCTTGTGACAATATTATTACACAACAAGAGATAACTAATACACAAACTGTGGTCATTCTGAGCCAGGACTAGTCAATATAATACGTAATTTTTTTCTTACCCAAGCTATCATTCTCAAATCTTATCCTCTAATTATCTTTTCCTTACCTTGCTTTCCCACCAATTCACTCCTAACAAAATCAAGAGTTCCCCTGAAAAGGAAGCACTTTCAAATCTACCTAATTCTTTACAGTTTAGATTAATAGCATCTAGCATTTATAGGACATTTATTATGTGTCAGGCACTGAACTAAGTACTATACATATATTACTTTATTAGTCCCCACAACCCTATAAGGTAGAAATTCTTAAATAATTAAAATAATTTTCCCAAGACCAAAAAGCTAGTAAACAGTAGAGCTGAGAATCTAACTCAAGCAGTCAACTTCCAGAGCCTACACAATTAATATTTACCCTATAAAGAATCTCTGCAAGCATTATCTCATTTAATCCTGACAAGGTCCCCATGAGGTAGCTATTCTAGTGACCAGATTTACAGATGAAGAAACCAGGCTCTGAGAGTTTAAGAGATAATGTTATTCAACATGTTAATGGTCAAGTGGAGACTAAAGGAACCAAAATTTCGTTGATGCCTTAATCCAGTGCTCTTTCCACCACAAGAATACCAGTCAGTTGTTGCTCTGCAGTCCTGAGGCTGATCGCCTTGTGAGCAGGTCTGGTAACATGAGTGCAGCAATATCCAAAAGAGAAGCTCTGAAACTGTTTCGAATGAAGCCACCATCATCAAGACACTCAAGGGTAAACACACTCAAGGGTTCTATTTGGAAGATAACACTCATCTCCAAGCAATATTTCTATGATCACAAAATTATAATCACATTACTTTATAGTCACACCTCATAAGCAGACACAAAACTAAGACATTAAATATAAGGTACATAACTGTGAAACGTGATTTCTTGAACTATGAAATGAGGAGGGCTAGAGAAGATCAATATTTCTCAAAGTATGTTCCTCGGGACACTAACCCCACAAGATGTTAAAAATTGTTCAGGGGAAAAAAATACATATGGGGGTGCAGTTTGCATGGTCAAATAATTTTATGCTATTTGCAGCCCTCTGAGAGGCTTAACAGTCCATATTAGCACTTAGAGGCTCTAAGTCCTGCACTAAAGAAATCTATGAACATCTGCTGAACCCAGTGGCTTCAAAACTTTTTAACTACATAACCTTTTTTCCTGAGAACATTTATTAATGTCTGCTAGGACTCTCATTTCTACTTAGGAAATTCTACGAATTTACCTCAAGGTTAATTTTCATTTCACAGGAGGTTAAAAATGAAGTTTGACCTATAAAGTGAGTTAGAGATAGTTTGTTTAAATTATACAGAACTTAGGAGGTAATTGCAAATGTCCCCAAGAGTGCACATTTTCTCCAGGCTTCCAATCCATCAATTTTAGCTGCCCATTACCTACTCATTCTTTTCAAGGTACCTTGAGTTGATTTTTGATGAATCTGAGAACGTAAAATAACATTTACAGATAATCAACCCATTTCCAGAGCACAATTTCTAGGTGTAACCATTTATTCTACCAACTTGCTTCAAGTAATCACACATTTCGCTGCAAAGGAAGAGAAAAAGGGCAAATACATTACATTTCTATTACATGAGTAGTCCCATGCTGTTCCCTCATGCTGTTCTCACCTTTTTTATTTTTCTTTTTTTTTTCCATATTAAAGTGTTTGGTAGAATTTCCTCACCCAAATCATTTTGATAGTCTGTAAAGTCGAGACAGTAACTTGGAGGCTCAATGACTCAGTTCATGTTCCTTTATCAAGTCACTGCCCACACAGCCAAGTGATTAGTATCAGATATAACAAAGATGCCTTCAAGAAAATTGTGGGTGCTGCTCTATCTAGAGCCATTCTTTTGATCTATGAGTCATCCTGGCTCCGGTCTCAACTTTAGGTAAATTATTTAACTTTTCTTAGGCTTTGTGATTTTAAGCCTCTGTTTCCTCATCTACAAAATGGGCTTATAACAGCTCCTACATTATAGAGTTGTTGAGGGGAGTAAATGAGATAGAGCATGGGAAATATCACTCAGTTCATTTATTCAAAAAAGTATTCGTATGCCTAAAACTCTTGCTTTTAGGGGTGTTACCACACTTAATGCTTATAATAATAAAACTTACATGGTAGCTCCTGTCATTCCAATTCTTATAAAAGACAAAACAGGAAATTTAAGAATTTTGCCCACAGTCACCAAGCTGATATAAGTGGAGAACCACAGACTTGAACTTTTTTCTATTTTGACTCTTTGTTCTTTCCATTGCACCATACTGATGCTCAACAAACAAAATGTGTTATGTCCCCCTAGCATGTATTTGCCAAGATGCTGGAAAAAACAAAACAAAACAAAACAAAACTTAAGTCAAACCTGATGCTTAGGCAAAGCTGTGAAGTAATAAGCAAAACTGATCTCCTCTATCCTTGCTGTCCACCTCCAGAGAACAGAATCTTCATGTTGCCCCTGTAAGCCCTGGGATTTTCTCACAATGCTTCACTAGGGCTACCTACTCAGACAGTAGCCCATCTCCTAGATCAGTGCTACTCAATATAGCTGGTCCATCAGCTTGTTAGCAGACAATGACAAAATAAGAGGTTTGCACTTGAATGTGAATTAATTTCTTGCTTCCTTCAATCAGAAAAGTCTTGATACCAAAAAAAAAAAAAAAAAAAAAAAGACAAAGAAAAAAATCAGCTTAACTAAAAAAGAGTGCTTAGTGATCCTGCAAGCTACTAATCTCATGGTGGTAGACCAGGAGCAGTCCCCAGACTACACTTTGAGTAGCAGTGTTCTAGAATATACCCAGCCCCCTCTTCTCTTTCCTCAATAGAACATAACTATTTATGCTCATTTCCCATTGGTTCTGCTCTTCTCAATAACTAACCTAAGAAAGTAATTCACGTTAAGGTATTGGTATTGCTAATGGTTAATGTTTGGTGTCTCTTGATAAAATTTTTATCATTTAAAATAATGGGTCTATTATAGATGTTCCTTAACCAAGAGAATCGTTCAATAGTGGGGATTTTAGGTACCATGCAAGGGTGTGAGAAACATAATTAGGGAGATACGTGATAATTTAGGTGCTACTTAAATCACATCAAACTGACCCACAAGTGTGTGTGCATGCAGACACGTGTGTGACCTGTGGTAGTGTGGTAAGGTAGGGAGTGACATGCTGTCATGATGTGAGGGTCAGAAAGAAGCTGCTTGCTCTTTAATCAAAAGATTTCCTCTGAGTTTGCCAAGGACAAAAAGAATGAATTTAAACCTTGCTTCTCTATCAGAGACAGATAGTTTTCTCTCTCCTCTGCCCTACTCTTGGTACCAAGGGAGGCTATACATCCAGTGTGCCAAGAAGAGTGCCTAGCACATAGTAGGTACTCAATAAATTTACTAGTCCCTCAGCAAACATCCACTTGGTACTTATTTTGTACCAGGCACTATTCATACAACAGGGAATGAAACAGATAAAGACCCTGTTCCTCATAATGCTCACATTCCAGTGGGAGAGACATTAAATACAGGAGGGAAGAAAGTCAGGAAGAGCCTTTGAGAAGCCTGAGCTGGGGGCAAAAGGAGGAAAAAGCATACTAAATGTGTATTGCCTACAATGTGTTTTTTCTCTTGACCATATCCAAATGTAATGGTATCATGATAGTTCTATAGCAGGCCTGAGTTTGGATATTTAAATTGCTCCAAAAGGCAGTTGGACTGTGTTTAAGGAAAAACTTTCTTACTGGGACAATTACCATGGGAAGGTACAAATTCCATTCCCTGAGTGTTCAAGACAAAATAACCCTCAAAACGAGTGATTTAAATCCAACCCTTATGAGGAACCATGAGTAGAAGAAAGAATACTGGACAGGAAAACTGAGCCCCTGCGGTGCCATGTATAAGCTGGGTGAGCTTGACCAAGTCACCCCACCTCTATAATCCTCAGTGTCACCTGTGGAAAGAGAAGGGAATATTTGATGATCTCTGGACTGCCTTCTCATCTTGTGATTTCAGTGATACTTAACCCTTTGTGTCTTCAAATTCTCTTCTGTATTTTCATTATTATAGGTTTTCACCGGGAAAAAAATAGGGTACATCACTTCTGAAAGTATAGTGTTATCCTCAAGATTTTTTAAAAAGTATATCCCACTGCTGGTTCTACAATTGTACAGAGTCTGAGAGACAGACAGACAGGCAGACAGAGAAAGAGAGAACCCACAATAACATCATCATGTCTGCATTTGCCAGGAAACATTCAACTCGGCTCTTACTGTCATGTAGTACATCTCCCTCACTATCATCATACAGGTAAACCAACCTTTATACAGTCTATACTGCTGTAAAGCAATATGTAAACCCAATTTTGGTCACTTAAAGCACATCACAAGTGCGCTAGAGAAATTGCTATTAAAGAGAATTCTTTTATTATCTTTTGTAATATAAATGAACACCCATATTTCAATTTCTGTGATAATGTGGGTTTGTATGAATTTATGCTTAAAATTATAGCCAATATTTACCAAGGACCTACTCTGTGTCAGGCTTTATACCAAAAGGTATATAGAGTATTATATCTAATACTAATAACATCCTTTTGAAATTAGTGTTATGATTATCACCATTTTATAGATGGGGGAAAGTGCAGCTCAGAATGGCTAAGCAATCAATTCAACATCACACAACCAGTAGGAGGAAGAACTAAAGGCAAACCTACATATACATGATCCAAGAGCCTAAGTTCTTAACCGCTACCCTACTGTGCCCATGAAAACTGAGGCAAGGGTCTGCCCTGGGCGCATGTGGAATCTGGGGGCTCACTTTGTCCTGTGGCTTCTATTTTCTTAGCCCCAAAGTCCTTACACCCATTTCTCAGCTACAAAACCTCGTTTCCACATCTGACAAACAGCATGGAGTTTCCAGGCATAGATGCTGCTCTCAGAAGCCCAGGTCTGTGAGCAGAGATAAATCATGGGAGACTCAGAGAAGAGTGGCCAAGCCATGAGAAGCTCAAAGCCATGTTATCTGGGGACAGTTGGAAGAAGTGGGCAGGTTTGGAATGGAGTGGAAAAAACTCAGGGAACTGTGCTATTAATTTAACATAGTCTTCTCACAGTTCAGTTGTCTCATTTGAAGAAGTCACTTCAGCCAGAAGCAGCAAACTCTTGGTACATTGAGCAACACAGATATATCTTTAAAATATAGCAAGAAACAAAATGTGATCTGTACCACAATGCCATCTATTTAAATTAAAACTCTATAACAAAAGAACAATGGCTGATTTGTAAGAACTCATACAAGCAGAAGGATACACATCACACATATTAGAATGCTTGCCTATGGGGAGCGTCAAAGAAAAGATTTGTCCTATTTTATTTTAGTCTGAATATATGAACGAGGATGACATGTGTTAAATAAGCTCCAGGGATCAGGACAATGCTAGGATCAGCAGGTGAGACTTGAAGAGCACTATTCAAAATATATCCAGAACCCAATCACTTTCACACCTCCCCTCACCCAAAACACCATCATCTCTGGTCTGAACTATGGCAACAGCCTCCTAACTGCTCTCCCTAAGTCCATCATTTTCTCTGTATAGTCTATTTGCAGAGCAAATCTTTTAAAACATAAGTCAGATCATATTAGTCCCTAGCTCAACCCTCTCCAATGACTCCCCATCTTATTTAGAGTAAAATCCAGTGTCCTTACAATGGCTCACAAGGCCCCACATGACCTGGCTCTCATTCTTTTGCTCTCATATTCCACCACTCTCCCCTTTGTATTCCCCATTCCAACCACACTGGTCTCCTTACTGCTCCATGAACACACCAAGCACACTTCTACCTCAGGGCCTTTGCACTTATGTTTCTATTGCCTGAAATATTCTTCCCCCAGATACTCACATGGCTCACTCACGAATTCAACTGAAAGTCACTTGTCAGTAAGACCATTCCTAACCAACCTAGTTAAAACTACAAGTGCCTAGGGACTTCCCTGGTGGCTCAGTGGTTAAGAATCTGCCTGCCAATCCAGGGGAGACGGGTTTGAGCCCTCGTCCAGGAAGATCCCATATGCCGTGGAGCAACTAAGCCCATGTGCCACAACTACTGAGCCTACGCTCTAGAGTCTGTGAGCCACAACTACTGAGCCCACATGCAACGACTACTGAAGCTGTGCTCCGCAACAAGAGAAGCCACCGCAATGAGAAGCCCACACACCGCAGTGAAGAGTAGCCCCCGCTCGCCGCAACTAGAAAAAGCCCGTGCACAGCAATGAAACCCAACACAGCTGAAAAAAGAAAAAAAAATTGCAAGTGCCCACTGTTGCCCTATCTTCCTTTCTTACTTATCTCCTGTCATACTCTTCGTTCTACATGCTTTTATTTGCTCTCACCCTCCCACAGAAAGGAAGCTTCAAGAGCACAGGGGTTTGTCTATTTTGTTCACTGCTGTATCCACAGAACATAAACAATATCTAGTATCTGGAACATGGTATGCACTCAATAAATATATTTGAATTGATTTTTTGGCTGCGTTGGGTCTTCGTTGCTGTGCACAGACTTTCTCTAGTTGCGGCAAGCAGGAGTTACTCTTCGCTGCAGTGCACGGGCTTCCCATTGTGGTGGCTTCTCTTGTTGCGGAGCACAGGCTCTAGTCGCACAGGCTTCAGCAGTTGTGGCACATGGGCTCAGCAGTTGTGGCGCACGGGGTTGGTTGCTCCACCACATGTGGGATCTTCCCGGACCAGGGCTTAAACCATGTCCCCTGCACTGGCAGGCAGATTCTTAACCACTGCGCCACCAGGGAAGTCCTGAATTGATTTTTGTTCAACACAAACAACTTCCTACATGGGAATTCTTTGGCGGTCCAGTAGTTAGGACTCCATGCTTTCACTGCCGATGGCCCAGGTTCAATCCCTGGTCGGGGAACTAAGACCCACAAGCTGCATGGCTCAACCAAAAAAAAGAAAGAAAAAAAGAAACACTTCCCACAGATCTGTTCGTAGATGAAGTGATATACCTCAGGAGGTAATGAGCTGTGAATCCCCACAAAGATGCTTAATAAACCAGGGTCATATTTCCAGTCCCCTATGCCTAGTGAATTAAACACCAGTAGTTTGGGGTTTTTTGTTTTCTTTCGTTTTGTTTCATTTTTAATGTAAATCTTTTAAACCCCATGAGTCTGTTTGGTAACATTTTCTCCTGAATACAAAAAAAAAGCGGCATACATCTAACTGCAAATGAGAAATATCAGGACAAGATAGTGTTATCAAATAACTGTATTATCTGAAAAAAATTAATCATTTCACATAATTTAAATTCTTGCCCTTTGCGCCTTTATGTATATTTTTGCATTAAAAAAATCTGCTTAAAATCAGTTCAATTCTTCCCTTTGGGGTATTTTTTTTGGGGGGGGGCTGTGTTGGGTCTTTGTTGCTGTGCGCAGGCTTTCTCTAGTTGCGGAGAGTGGGGGCTACTCTTTGTTGTGGTGTGTGGGCTTCTCATTGCAGTGGCTTCTCTTGCTGCAGAGCATGGGCTCTAGGGCATGCTTCAATAGTTGTGGCTCAGGGCTCTAGAGCGCAGGCTCAGTACTTGTGGCGCATGGGCTTAGTTGCTCTGCAGCACGTGGGATCTTCCCAGACCAGGGCTCAAACCCATGTCCCATGCATTGGCAGGCAAGATTCTTAACCACTGTGCCACCGGGAAAGCCCCTGGCGTAGATTTTTAAACAAAAACATGGGAGGATTAAAAAGAGGAAGCAAATAGTTGACTGATAGTTGAGATTTTTTTCTATAGTCTCTTGATTTCTGTATGATAAGAAGGTTGAAATCATGTGTGGGAAGACCAAAAAAAAAAAAAGAATGCCTGTTCTAGGGTCCACACAATTTAGTGATGTCTTCCCTCCAGGGAAGAAAATACTTTGATTATATATATATATATATATATATATTTTTTTTTTTTTTTTTTTTTTTTTTTTGCGGTACGCAGGCCTCTCACTGCTGTGGCCTCTCCCATTGCGAAGCAACAGGCTCCGGGCGCGCAGGCTCAGCGGCCATGGCCCACGGGCACAGCCGCTCTGCGGCACGTGGGATCCTCCCAGACCGGGGCACGAACCCGTGTCCCCTGCATCAGCAGACCAACTCTCAACCACTGCGCCACCAGGGAAGCCCTGATTATATTTTTTACAGAGATGAGAAAATTGCAGGATCCAAGAGATAGAGACCCATGCTTTAGACTCCTTTAAATGTGGGCTAAAGTAAGATCCAGATATTTCCTGCACTACCTCTGCCCTCTGCTAGAAGATGTGATTCTTCAGTTGTGTGAATAGTCCAGGGGTCCTACAGGTAACTGGGTGATCGCAACAAGAGTGGTCCTCTGCTCCATGAAGAGAAAATTCTGAAGCTGACCTGGAAACTCTTCAGAGCAGAGGTGTTTCATCCCTGCTTACACTTTCCGCAGCACAGAGATTGGGGACCCATGGGAATATCCAATCACAACATTTTATTTCATTCAAGATGGAGGGGCAGATCGATCCCACTCCTTTTATAGAAATACCTCCTTTATAAACAAAGAAGTTTTGAGTTTGTGATTTTTCAGTAATACACATTCTCCTCCCTGTTGCCAATATGTAGTCTATTTTGGAAAGGAGCTCCCAGATGGACCACAACTAAGAACAGGCATCAATAATTACCACCGTTTGGCACTCCCTGCCAGGGCAGGGATATCTCAAGGGATTTTTTAAGGGAATTCCCCAACACTGGGCTGAATAGTGGTCTATAGCATCACTGTTTCTTTTCCTGACATTTTACCTTTCAGGCTGCCCACACCAACTCGCACCCTTATAATGGAGTGGTTCTTCATTCTACAGAACATATGCTTTATTACAGAAACTGACACTCTAAAAGAAAAATTGTTTAGTAGTCATTCAATAGTAGATTCTGAGTGCTTTCTACATGCCTGGCATTATGATCAGTGCAGAGGTGAAGACTGGGGGCCAGGGGAATGAGGGAAGGCAGGACAGTAAAGAGAGATCCCTTCATACTCACATGAAGCTCACAATCTATTGGGCAGACAAGACTATTACTATAAAATAATTAAAGAGTAACGTGATATGGTTTTTCGTACCATAAAAACAATGAGCAGCTTTAGCACTGGAGGAGACGATATTCTGTGTGGCTTAACTGGACTGGGCCCTGAATAATAGGAGAAAGAAATGGAGAAGCTAGTGGGGTCAGGCTCTAGATAAGCCTGGCCAAAATCAACTGGACAACAGTTCTGTCCCTCTGTCGGCATCCCGTCCACAATGCAGCCATAGGGTATGGTGGGGGCCACAAATAACCTCAGAGGGAACCAGGCCACAGGTCTCAGTCCCACTTTAATGTTCCCTCTTTAGATTGTTTAGCATGTAGAATCCAATTCTCAGAAAACACAAAATTAAAACACTGCAGTTAAGTCAACAAATTCTTCCTCTTTTACAGAACTAGATGATTCTATGCATGTATTTGTGATTAGCTTTTCTCCAAAGGGAGAATTTTAAACTGGAAACAATTAGCAAGAAATTCTGAAAGCAGGTACATGATCAGGGCAAAAAGCGTGGGTCCCAGAAAAGCAGGGAAGGAGTTAGTGTTTAAATCCCAGGTAGAAGGAATCAATTCTGCAAGCACGGTGCAGCCCCATCCTGGGAGTGACAATCTCCTATTAAAGGTCTTTAGACCCTCCCTCAGTATGACTGTCAGGCCCCAGGAGACAGGCCCTGGCTGTATGACCACAGGCACATGACTTAACACTCTATAGGGAACAGAGGCAATCCCACCTACCTCCAAGAACTTGGATGTTAGAGACAATACAGACAAGGGCATAGTACAGGGCCAAGGACAGACATTACTCAAGTGACATTATTATATTATTACCACTGTTAATAACAATTTTATTATCACTCCTTCTCTCCATCAAAGCTTCTTATTATTTTCTTTCTGACTTTTTTTGCTATACTCGAATAACTAAAAAGTTATATGCTCAGGTCCCCACAGGGTTTTCTTCTCCTGTTAGTGCTGTGGGTCATCCTGGTTTAATCAGTCCTTTTAAAGAATCACCAGCCATTCTTCTGGCTGACATTTTAATCAGGTTTTCCCAAGAATCCCAAAGGAGGGGGAAAATGGAATTGCAACAAGAAAATCCACTTTTCTCTACATGCCAGTAAATTATAACTTCCCAGCCGCTTCAGAAAAAGAACAAAAGACACATGGCAGAACATTTTTCTGGCTGAAAAAATTGACAAAGGAGAAGAACCAAATTCCTTGCAGTATTAACAGTGAAGCAGGGAGAGGGCCCAGGCAGTGGCAGGGAACAAGTGCAGTTCTGCAGAATCATGTCCTCAGTTACTCTAACTCCATACTGAAAGTGTTCATAGGACACCTTTGGGATAGAAGCAAAATCCTCTCCATGGATCCTTACAAACATTAAAAAGGAGAACACCTTTAAGTACCCAAAATAAAACATAATATTCAAATAATCCATACAGGACTTTGTGCTCTGGTGCCGATTAATACTCTGTCGCTCAGTGTTTCTCTTTGAGAGACTCTTTCCATCCCTGTACGTCAGGTCTCCCCTGCAACAACTTTGGTCCCTAAGATGGCTCTAAAACAGATGTCTGTTCTTTGGACATGAGTCAGTCTGGCTGCTGCAACAGTAGAGGGTGGCATAGCAGGAGTCAGACAACCTGAGTTTGCATCCTGGCTCAACAATGACCTACTTTGTGGCCTTAGGCAAGTTACTTAACCTCTCTGAACCTACAGCCACCTTGTCTGTAAAACAGAGATACCGATATTACCTTCTGGTTCAGGCTGTGTGGAGATTAAATGGAGCAATGCATGTAAAGAGCTCAGCACACTTAATAAATGTCTGGGGGTTGAGAAGGAGGAGAAGTGGGAAGAGACCAGCAAGGACTATAACATCCTGACAGTGCTTGCTAGCTCCCATCCTCCTCTTCCCTCTCTCCCTACACCATCCATGCTCATTGCACCCACGGATTGGGGCTGGAAATCATAACCAACAAGTAACAACTGGCACATATTATTTTGCAAGGGCCGCCCTATCAAAGTACCACAAACCAGGTGCCTTAAACAACAGAAATTTATTGTCTCATAGTTCTGGAAGCTGCAGGTCTGAGCAAGATGTGGGCAAGATTAGATCCTTCTGAGGGCTGTGAGAGAGAATCTGTTCCATGCCTCTCACCCAGGCTCTGGTGTTCTGCTGGCGACCTTTGGCATTCCTTGGCTTGTAGAAGCACCGCCCTGATCTCTGCCGCCTTCTTCACTTGGCACTCTCCCTGTATGCATACTTCTGTGTCCAAATTTCCCCTTCTCAAAAGGACAACAGTCATATTGGATTAAGTCCCACTCTAATGACCTCATCTTAACTGATTACATGTGCAATGACTCTATTTTCAAATAAGGTCACAGTCTGCAGTACTGGGGGTTAGTTCTTCATCATATGAATTGGAGTGGCAGAGGTGGGGACACAATTCAACCCATAACACAACTAAGCCATGAGACCCTGGGCAAGTCACTTATCCTCTGTACCTCTGATTCCTCAGGGTTGGTGCAAGGACTACAGCAGAGCTATCAGTGCACTCCCCACATGCTCTTGGGCCTTGCCAGTGTGCCAGTGTGCCAGTGTGGGGCAGGCAGCCAGAACTTCAACCGCCTAAGGGCTTTCCCTAGCAGTCAAAGTCATTCTGCCTCTGCCACACGAAGGCAGAAGTTCCAGAGAATTAATATTCCCCGGGAGAGGTCCTTAACCAATCCAAGACACACACGAGTTGGTGTGTGAGTACCCCAGACCCTTTGCCCTCTGGTGAGGTAATTCTTAGGCACATATTTCTGCCAGTTCACAGAGCCCCCAGGGGCATGAAGCTCCAGTTGTCCACCTTTTATTATATGCCTGCCCTTTCCCATCTCACTTCCCATTTCCCTACTGGGGTTTCTTCACCTCTCAAATAAACTACTGATACTAAAATACTAGTCTCAGTGTAGTCTTCTGTTACTGTGATGATTAAATAAATTAATATTCAGAATAGAGTCTAGTTAGTACCAAATAATTACTGGCTGTTATTATTCTTACCATCAACATTCTGTTTTACATAGCGCAGCTGGGCCATGAAGCACCAGTCCCAAGCAGCAAAGTCATCGGATGGCGCTGTTTTACTCACAAGCCTCTGGCAAGTACATAAAAGAGGCAGCAGGAGCTTATTCTTCTGCATCTGATGTGGCTGTCCTCTCACTAGGGAGACATAGGAACTAGCAAGACCTCCCAGCAGCTCATTTTCCCTTAGGGATGAGAACAGAGGTCATTGATTTTGAGGCCTCGGCTCCACTGGAGAGGCAGCAAAGTGTAGTGTTTAAGATCACTCGCTCTGATCTGAACAGGCCGGGATTTCAATGGTGGTTCTGCCGCTTTCTAGTAGCATGATCTTGACTAAGTTGCTTGATCTCTCAAGTCTCAGCTTCCACCTCTAGAAAGTGGGCATAATGATAGTTGTTCTCAAGGACTAAATAAGGTAAAGCATGCACAGGCAATATTAAGAGCTCAATAAAGGTTAATTACCATTATTATTCATTTTTCATTCTTTTTTATACTGTAGATATGGGTCTGGGCATTTCTATGACATCTCGCTCTTCCCCCAGGCCTTCTCATTTTCACCTCTATTTCCCTCCCACATGCCTGGCATATAGTAGGCACTCAACAAACGTTTCAAACTGTGAATGAATAAATGAATGATGCGAGGATGATTTAAGGCTATTATTCATTTTTTACATTCTGCCGCTTCCAGAAAGGACCTGAGGAAGTTGAGAAATTAATTATATGAGTTAGAGTTTATAGGTGCCGACAGCCACCACCAAATGTAAAACATACGAAGTTTCCAAATAGGCTAAGATTGGAAGCGTTAATTAATTAATGCTAACTCTTCCTGCCTGAGCAAAGGCCTCAAGCTAATAACATTCTGAAACTGTTGAAAAGCAGTTATAGTCACAAAACCAGGGTACACCAGGAGTCCACTGGGAGCTTTAATAACATTACACCTGAACTCTTCATGTCAGGAGGGAACTCAAGAGACCATTCACAAACTGAGGCAAGATGCGGGAAAAAGCCTCACTCAGCAAATAACATGCCATTAACTTGGCCTGTGTGGATAGTACTCAGGGAAGTACTAATTGAGTCAATAAAAAATCAGACTGGACAAACAAGCCAAAATGGGGGAGGGGTGAAAACTGCCAGTTCATGAGGAAATACTGAGTGAGACAAGTTGGAATATGTGGGTCACTATATCATTGTATCTTAAGTACAATGCACGTTGAAAAAAATGGTAGTAGTGACAGTATAATGACGCAATGCGGATAGTAATCATGTAACGAAAACAATGGCTAAAGAGTATTGTGTTCTTACTACATCCAAAGCATTGTCCTAAGCACCTTATCCATATCTAATCCTCATTTAATCTTCAAAACACCCCCACAAGCTAAATTCCATGAAAATCCTCACTTTGGATTTAAGGGAACTGAGGCCCAGAGAGTTTCTGTGACTTATTTTTCATGTATTATCTCATTTAATCCTCACCACAATGCTTTGAGGGGATCACCATTTGTCAGATAAGAAAACTGAAGCACAAAAAGGTTAATAATTTGGCAAAGATCACACATCTAGTAAGTACTAAACCAGGGTTCAGAGCCATCCAACTGACCCCAGAGCCAGTACTAACATGCTGGTTGCTACATGAAATATATTTAAATTCACCACAAGGAATATCATGAAAAGTTTAGTTGTATATTTATAGTAATAATAACAGCAAACCCTTATATAGAACCCACTGTGTGAGCCCGGAACCGCTTTCAATAATTATCCTTACAATAGCCCTCTGGGGCAGAGAGTACATTATGCCCATTTTACAGGTAAGAAAAGTGAAGCAGAGCGGAAAAGGGCACAGAGTCACACAGTAAGTAGTGGAGCCAGAGTGTCTAGAGTGTGTGTTTGTAACCACTCTGCTCTCCTGCCTAAGAATGATGTTCTGAAGCCATGTTGAACAGTGTGGTGACGAATAATGGTAAAAAAGAAATCAGCAACAGCAGTGAATTTCCTTCCAAAGCCTCATCTTATCACAGAGGGGTATTCACATCATCATTATGTTTCAATGCCAATAATTCCTTTTAAAATTGTTGGTCTAATCTAGGAGAAAATTTTCTTGCTCCCAAAAAAGAGAAAACATACAAATAGAAGCATGGTGTTGTATTGCAGACCATGATGAGACGCAGAGGAGAACACGCTGCATCCCAAACACCTGTCATTTCTGTTCTAAACAACAAAGCCCTCTGCTGTCTACCGGGTGGTAGCAGTGCTCACGACTGTAGATGCTGCCCATGAGGAACTGGAACTGCAGTTCTACTGTGTCCTCCCTGCCTTTGGAGAACAAGCCCTAACTTTCATTTTTTATATACCCTGCCGCTTCTTTTCTGTAAACACTATTGTGAGAAGAGACCCATACAGAGATAAGCTGGGAGACACAGGCCTGTTAAAAATACCTTTTGTACCCACAAAATGTGAATGTGCTTGCCACTGCTAACTGTGCTGATAGGAGGCCCTTCTGAGCTGTAAGCATTGCTTGCTCTCCCCACCGCTAAAACATCTCCATCTGCAGTGCATGTTATAGAGAGGCAGTCACAAAAGATCAAACAAAATGGCTGGAAAGGGTTAGTCTCCATTTTTATTAATGTTCTAAGCTCCAGGAAGGCCAATGTGCCGCAGTAGTGGTGTCTGTCCCACAATGCAAAGCTCCGACCCACGGGGTGACCCATACTTCCAATTCTCATCAGTGATTCCTATCTGCTAAACTTGCTAGGAAGGAGGCCTTGTACAGAGTGTGCCTGGGGTCTACAAATCAAAGGAGTAGCATCAGGGTCCGGATCTGGGGAGCCTTTAGATGCCTCATTCTGGATTCCCATACCACCCTGTGTTTACCCCATCTCAATGCACATCAATCACACTGTACTGACATTGCCCAGGAACACGATGGCAGGTCTCACTCAATAGGCAATAATAGCTCTGTGATCAGAAAACAGGTTCACTTTTGCTTCTGTAGAACTTGGCACCGTATCTAGCTGATATAAGCACTCAACGATGACTCAGGAGGCAGCTTGTAGAGTTAGTACCAGTCTCAGCTAGTGTTAAAAACAAAACAAAACCAAAAAAAAAAAAAAAAAACCCACCAAATGGGGCTTGTTTTCATCATCCTTCACTGAGTGATTGCTTCACTGTACTAGACATTTTGGGGCTGGACTGTCTCATTTTACACTTACAAGCAACCTTATTATGTAAGTAACATAATTATCCTTATTTTACTAATGAGGAAATGGAGGCTCAGAAGGGTTAAGTAACTTGCCCAAGATCACACAGTTAGTGGTATGAGCTAGGATTTGAAACCAGGAAATTTGATTCCAGCTTGCATGAAATTAACCACACCCTTCCATACATCCCCTTAGGATACAAGTTCCATTTTTCACGTTTCTTCACACACCCCCCAACAACTGCCTTCCGCCACCGTCACCCCACCTCAGCCCATCCACCCGCGTTCTTTATCGTTAACTTTACCGAGGTAAAAAGGCTGGAAGGCAGAGTACACAGCACCCTTATTACTGACCCTAAACCTGGACCCAGATCTTATATTCCAGATCAGACCAGACAGGCCTAGGTTAGAACACCTCTGTCCTGCGTGGTGGAGGGAAAGGCCCCTCTGGTAGAAGTATATGCTCCGGCCACCAGCGCACTGCCTGGATGACCTCAGGCAAATTTCCAACCTCTCTGAGATCTACCTATTTAAAGCATGAGGAGAATAATTCTTGCCCTACATTTTTCCTGGATTAGTTTCTGTGAAAATTACCTAAGGCCAGGGCAGACAAGAGTGCTTTGAACATTATGGAGTAGTCTTGTCACCAGCAAAGCCCACTGGGGTCCCCAGGATAAAATAAGAGGGAATCTAGGTGATAAGGTCTAACCTCTTCTTTTGTGCTTAGTCTAGTTTCACTAGCCTATAGGGGGCCGTGTGCAGAGGCCTCGCCCTTAACATGTCAGATTCTGCACAAGACACCTCAGTGCGGTGGGCTGTGTGCAGCGCACCTCCCTTCAAGATGGCAGCAGCGGGCTGCGTGCAGAACCACTGCACCTGGCACTGTGATCTGGAGCCACGTAAGCAGCACAGCTGCACCTGCCCCTTGAGAGCTCCACCCCCTCCCACAGCCCGCTGAAGAGATACCTATAAAACAGCCCTTTCAGGGAAAGCGTGTTCACATCCCTCCATTCTTTAACCAAAGAATAAAATTTTCTTTCACTTCTGAACCAAGCTCAGTCTTGTTCTACTGGTTGGGGCTGGACTTGAAAGGATTGGTTACTTTCTCCGCCAATGAGAAGAAGGTGGCGTCAAGATCCAACAACTCTTATTTAGACAATGGAGATAAATTGCCTTTATTTACTTATTTTTTTGCATCTAATAACAAAGAGCGAAAAAGAAAACCTCCTTTCTCTCCAACAGAGAGACACAAAGAGACTGAAGGACAGAAAAAGAGAAAGGCAGCAGAGAGATGGGACACAGGCAGTAAGACAGGGAGGGGGGGAACACAGACTGAGAGAGAATCAGAGACAAAGAGACAGAGGGCTCGAGAGAGAGACAAAGTCAGAGAGAGGAGCCAGAGAGAAAATGGTTTACGTCTATTCCATTAGATGCCACAAGTAAACCAAGATTGGGCATAAACCTAATTTTAATAACTTAAATTCTCTCTTCCCCCAACTAGTTGACCTTTAACTCCCTCCTTCCTAGCAGTCCCTCTACTGCATCACAGCACACCCACGTCAACTACGTAATCACTCAGAAGCGTACGGGGTGGGAGGGGGTCCTGTTTAGAAGAACCATGCTGCCAAGTGAAGAAGCCATTTTGGTTGCACACCAACACCTGCCCTTGCACCTGGTTTGTGACTTGGCATTTTCCCATCTGGGTCTCCTGCAGTGTTCACTGCTCAGCATCTTACCCTCACTGCTGTTACCAGCAGTGAGGCCCACACTTGTGGTGGAAACATTTAGTCCTTCAGCCCAAGTCCTGACAGCCCGATGACTGACTCTTCCAGCGACCTAGCTCCTGGCTGTTGTTGATCACCTCAAAGACTGCTCATTCAGGCACCCTCTTCATATCCATAACTGACACCCTTCTTACTTGCTAGATGGAAGTGAATAGCCACCTGCCTTATACTTGTCCCTTGCATGGCAGTTCCCTAGTCACAGACATCTGATACAGCCTCCTGATGTGATGATAAAGACAGGAAAGGTAAGGCTCAGGGGAGCATGTAGACTGCTACTTAATACTCATGGAGCACCTACTATATGCCAGGTACTGTCTGAGGCCACTACACAAGCCACCTCACGTAAGCCTCTGATCCTAGCTGCAAGGAAGTTATCACTTTCCCCCAGCTGAGAGATATGGAAACTGAGACTCAACAAGTCTTTTAGCGGCTCGAGTACGGGCATGTAGCAGTCAGAGAGTCATGGCTGGGATGGAAATCTTAGACCCCACATTCAGGCACATCAACAGATCTCCCTACAATCACCCTGACAGGACTTCAGAAGCAGATTTACTTTTGAAGGGAAAAAAATCTCACAGAGGGTAGATCAGGTTTGTGCTGGCCAATTAGAGCTTGGAAAACAAAGTTCTGGAGCCCTCCATTTGTCCACCATGAACGATCCCTTTGATTTGCCACTTCCCATCTCTGTGCACTCGATAAAATGGAAGTGCTCATATATACAATGGAATATTACTCAGCCATAAAAAGAAATGAAATTGAGTTATTTGTAGTGAAGTGGATGGACCTAGAGTCTGTCATACAGAGTGAAATAAGTCAGAAAGAGAAAAACAAATATCGTATGCTAACACATATATATGGAATCTAAAAAAAAAAAAAAAATGGTTCTGAAGAACCTAGGGGCAGGACAGGAATAAGGACGCAAATGTAGAGAATGGACTTGAGGACACAGGGAAGGGGAAGGGTAAGCTAGAACGAAGTGAGAGAGTGGCATGGACATATATATATATACACTACCAAATGTAAAATAGATAGCTAGTGGGAAGCAGCTGCATAGCACAGGGAGATCAGCTCAATGCTTTGTGACCACCTAGAGGGGTGGGATAGGGAGGGTGGGAGGGAGTGAGACGCAAGAAGGAAGAGGTATGGGGATATATGTATATGCATAACTGATTCACTTTGTTATAAAGCAGAAACTAACACACCATTGTAAAGCAATTATACTCCAATAAAGATGTTTAAATAAATAAATAAAAATAAATTTTAAAATTTTAAAAATAAATAAATTTATGGGGTGGGGGAATGGAAGTGCTGGCTACTTACAGAAGAGGTTTCTAAGAAATCCAAAACCTTACTTGTAGTATCCTTACTACAACTGTCTTGAACAATGAAAACTGCTTTCCTAAGTGAAACTAGACTCGAGTGGTTTGTTCTGCCCCATTATAAGTCATCCAGTCAGTAGAAGTGTTTGTGTGATTTTTTTTCAAAGTTCGGAAAACAACCTGAGGAGATAATAAAATACCATCCTCTTTATTGAAATCTGAGATTCCCTAAAGCTGAATACTGCACATTGTGGTGTTTGATTGCCCTAAATGAAAATGTTGGAAGATAAAGAATCCCCTCGGCTCTAACCTTCAAGGAGCAAACCATGTCCAGAGGCAAGGAAACACAACCAGTCTAATACATTCTCCCCCTGCTAAATTCCACATTCTGCAAAAATTCTCTCTTCTAACTACATTAGTGCAGAAGGCAATCAATACAAAAATGCCAGGTTCATCCTAAGGGATCCCAATTGCAAAACAAAAACTCTAAGCTGCTCAGTACCAAAACTTAAATGGTTGACCCCTTATTCTGTGTGGCAACCTCTTCGAGATACTCATACATCTTGGTTTTCAAAGTGAAAGCTTGTTCTAATGAACCATGAATTGTGTTGTTATAGTCTGATGTAAGGCAAGGTTTTTGTAACCAAATGGGGGGCCTTTGCTACAGGAACCTTTAGGAAGGACTGGTTAGGTTTATAGCACCCTCTGATAAGACCATCACCTCCTTACAACACCTAAAATACAATGATGACCCTACACGTACACTTCCGCCTCTTACGTGATTCATTATTTATGCTTCAGGTTGATGTTAAGAAAGTGCTCCATACTTTCTCCAGAGCTCACCAGAGGAAAGCCACTGTGTAACAATCATAATAAATCAAATTCCTCATCAGTCCCATTCCCTTCCTGTCACTGCTACAGGACGTCCTGAGAAAACAGGAAAATGAGAAAAAGCCAATTAATGTGACTTCACTTAACAGGGAGGACAAATCTGAAGAGTAAAGTCATGGTGGGCAGGGAAGGTTTGATTATAACTTTGTTTAGAAAAATGAAAGTATGTATTAAGAGAATATGTGTATTATGTCTTATATTTAACAGAATGTAGACTCTAAACATCTTTAAACACTGCCTTAATGTGGAGGGGGCGGGGTCCGTTTTTTTCCCCCAAAATAATTGAATGACTATTCAATTTCAGATCCATCACTTCCCATTTGAGTTTTAAAGAACGATCATAAAAAGTGCTATTTTTGCAAAAACATTAAAGGTTTCTTCAGTTTTTTCATGGGTCTCTATTTTCTTTTGATCTTCATATCATTCTCTTTTGAGGCATTGTTCTAGTTATTATGGCTACATTAATTACCCCCAAAACTTAGTGCCTTGAAATAACAATACCTAGCTTGCTCACAAATGGGCAGTATGTGCAGGGTACAGTGGGGACAGCTTGTCACTCTCCACTTGTCATCAGCTGGGGCAGTCTGGGGGCTTGGGATCATCTGCCAGCCTGCTCTTTCTTATGTCTGGCACATGGGCTGGAAAGACTCAGCTGAAGGCCAAAACAGCAAGGGTTCCTTCGGCTTTTTTCTCTCTCTCCCTGATCAAACCACGTGGTCTTTCTAGCATAGTGGCCTCAGATGGCTGGATTTTATACATGGCACTTCAAGGCCCCTGAGAGAGAAGGCAGAAGCCATATCACTTTTTATGACCTAGGCTGGGAAGTCACACAGCATCATTTCTGCCACATTCTATGCCTTAGAAGCAAATCTCTAAAGCCAGCCCATTTTCAAGGGGAGAATTAGGCTCTACCTTCTTTAAGAGGAGTGTCAAAGAATATGTGAACGTGTTTTTAAATTACCAAAACCATCTATCATGTCTTCTTTGTTGATTTTCTATTCTGATTGTTGACTGGTTCAACTCTGCCAGATCCATTTGTCATTGGTTCTCTGTAAATCTGTCATGTCAGATCCATGACAGCTGGGATTTTTATCTGACTTATTCAGGGATAGTCTCCAATACCTAGTACCTGCTACATGGAAGGTGCCCAATAAATATCTGCTGATTCGACAGTTCTCCAATATCACTTTCATTACCTTCATGAAATCGTGCATCCTTTATAAGATTTGTAATTTTACTCTGCAACCAGTTTTCCTTTTCTTTTTATGTACTGTCTGAAGTTAACAACTTAAGGCAATCAACAAGAGACTAGTTTAAAACGATGTAATAAGATGAACAGAGATAGAAGCTATTATTACCCAAGGATATTGAAATGGGGTTAATATTATAATTGGTCACTTCATTTTGCGGCGGGGGGGGGGGCACATAAGGAGCTCTGTTTCCTGCATGAAAGCTCATAACTGCAAGGGCCCAGATAATGAAGACTTAA
Source organism: Grampus griseus (assembly GCF_964374135.1). Lineage (NCBI taxonomy): Eukaryota > Metazoa > Chordata > Mammalia > Artiodactyla > Delphinidae > Grampus > Grampus griseus. The sequence goes on from NC_138997.1 coordinate 67,908,257, forward strand.
ATAACAAGGACTCACAGATTACCTTTGAGCAAATCAAAATCTCTCCTAGCTTCAGGTTTTTCAGTCATAAAAGGGCATTATCCCTCAAGTTCTAACATCTTGATGATTTCAGAACTTGGAATTTTAGATCAGGGTCATAGATATAGACATTTAGCATCCATGATGACAAACATAATTAATAATACTAGACAGCACATTCTCTGATTTCAAACTATATAACAAAGCTATAATAATCAAAATAATATGGTATTGGCAGACATAGATCAGTGAAACCAAACAGAGAGCCCAGAAATAAACCCATGCATGTACATGGTCAAGTAATTTATGACAAAGGGGCCAAGAACATACAATGGGAGAAGAACATCTCTTCAATAAATGGTGTTGGGAAAACTGGACAGCCACATGCAAAAGAATGAAACTAGACCACTATCTTACACCACACACAAAAATTAACTCAAAATGGGATTGACATATATATACTAATATGTATAAAATGGATAACTAATAAGAACCTGCTGTATAAAAAAATAAATTAAATTGAAAAATTCAAAAAAACAACAAAAAAATTAAAACAGCCTGAGCTTGCATTCAGGAAAAAAAAAACGTTTTAAAGATTTGAATGTAAGATCTGAAACCATTAAACTCTTAGAGGAAAACAGAGGCAATAAGCTCCTTGACATCAGTCTTGGCAATGACTTTTTGGATCTGACACCAAAAGCAAAGACACCAAGAGCAAAAATAAACAAGTGGGACTAGATAAAATTAAGTTTCTGCACAGCAAAGTAAACTGTCAACAAAATGAAAAGGCAGTTTGCTGAATGGGAGAAAATATATGCAAATCATATAAGGGATTAGTATCCAAAATATATAAATAACTCATACAACTCAACAGCAAAAAACCAAACAAATCCAATCTAAAAATGGGCAGAGATTCAGATGGCCAACAGGTACATGGCAAGATACCCAACATCACTAATTATCGGGAAAATGCAAATAAAAACCACAATGAGCAAAACTACAATGACGTATCACCTCACAGCAGTCAGAATGGCCATCATCAAAAAGTCTACAAACAGTAAGTGCTGGAGAGGGTGTGGAGAAAAGGGAACCCTCCTACACTGTTGGGAATGTAAATTGGTACAGCCACTATGGAGAACAGTATGGAGGTTCCTTAAAAAACTAAAATAGAGCTACCATATGATCCAGCAATCCCACTCCTGGGCAATCCCTCTGGGATTAACATATACACAGTACTATGTATAAAACAGATAATCAACAAGGACCTACTGTATAGCACAGGGAACTCTACTCAATATGCTATGATAAGCAAAAAAATCTGAAAAAGAATAGATATATGTATATGTGTAACTAAATTATCTTCCTGAAACTAACACAACATTGTAAATCAACCATATGCCAATATAAAATAAGAATTAAAAAAATAAAGTCAGTATATTAATCACACACAAAAACAAAACCCACAATGCAATATCACCTCATACCTGTTAGAATGGCTATTACCAAAAAGGCAAGCAATAACAAACACTGATGAGGATGTGGTGAAAAGGGAACCCTTGTGCACTGTTGGTGAGAATGTAAATTGATGCAACTAATATGGAAAACAGTATGGAGGTTCCTCAAAAAAATTAGAATAGAACTATCCTATGACCAGAAACTCCACTTCTGGATATTTACCCAAAGAAAATGAAAACACTAATTTGAAAAGATATATACACCTCCATGCTCACTGTAGCATTATTTACAATACCAAGACATGGAAAACCTAAATGTCCATTGATGGATGAATGGATAAGGAAAATGTGGTATATTAGTATATATGTGTAAATGTGTGTGTGTGTATTTGTGTGTCTGTGTGTGTATATATATTATGGAATATTATCCAGCCATAAAAAATAATGAAATCGGGCCATTTCTGACAACATGGATGGACTTGGAAGGCTAAGTGAAATAAGTCAGACAGAAAAAGATAAATACCATATAATCTCACTTGTATGTGGAATCAAAAAAAAAATCTCATTGATACAGAGAACAGATTGATGGTTACCTGGGAGTGGGGGTGGAAGGCGGGGTTGTGGGTGAAATGGGTGAAAGGGTTCAAAAAGTACAAATTTCCAGTTATAAAATGTGTAAGTCATGGGAACGTAGTATACAGCACAATGACTATAGTAACTATACTATATTTCATATTTGAAAGTAGCTAGCTAGAGGATCTTGAAAGTTCTCCACACAAGAAAAAAAATTGTAACTATGTATGGCAATGGATGTTAACTGGACTTATTGTGGTGATCATTTTGCAATATATAGAAATATCGAATCATTACACTGTACACATGAAACTAATATGTTATGTCAATTATAACTTGATTTTTAGAAATTTTAGTAACAATAATAAATACTGATGTCTAACATATTTATTATTTACTATGCTATCACGCATTATGCTTTCCATGTATTACCTCATATAACCTTTATAGAAAACCTTTGATATAGGCATTATTATTTCTATTCTTCCAATGCTCAAATAAACTACAGACTTTCCTCTGATAATGTGATGGAAACAGGACCAAACTCAAGACTAACAGCAGAGTGCATGCTGATAACCAGCCATGCCTTCTCACTTCCCATTACTGCAACACAAAATGATTATATCAGGCCTGGCTGTGAAACTAGTCATACTGGAAGAGAGAGCCTATAGTAAGGGTCTGTCTCAGGCCTCAGCAAAGAACATTAAATTACAAGAAAGACCAGATTATAACCCAGCTTCATAGACAGCTTTCTGTATATGCTGACACATATCTTTCTCTGGTCTCCCAACAGATTTTCTGAATAACTCTAATTCAAAAATCTCTCTTCTCAATTAACCAGAGAACATTTTTTCCTAGATGGTTGTCACTGCTTCCATTCTACCCTAAAATTACACAGAAGTAAGCGTTTGACCCATTTTTAAGTAGTGTGTTTAGAATACCATATTTAAAAACCAAGCTAGAAATTAGAGATAGCAAGGGTCTTTGTCTCTAAAGCTGATCCCCAAAAGCTCAAAATACTTTGCAGACATTATCTAATTCACTGTCACAACAAAGCTGGCGTTATCTTCTCCATTTTGCTCATGGAGAAACTGAAATAAGAAAATTATAGCCTGACTTTGACATTGTAAGAGGTGCTTCTGTTAACCCTATCACAGAAGCTAGTTGAGGGAAGGTTGGAAAAGAGCCAGACTGGCAGTGTTGTAGACTAGTTTTCATTCCGACTTCATCAAACATGCCTCAGTACCCTAGAGATAAAAGAGTGGTTAGATGAGCCAGACACTCTTCAACTAGAAGAGCTCAGCTTTGCATAGATTTTTTTTTTTTAATCTATCTATCTGTCTATCTTTGGCTGCACTGGGTCCTCATTGCTGTGTCCGGGATTTCTCTAGTTGCGGCGAGCAGGAGCTACTCGTTGTGGTGGCTTCTCTTGTGGAGGAGCACAGGATCTAGGCACGCGGGCTTCTGGAGTCGTGGCGCTCAGGCTTACTTGCTCCGTGTCCCCTGCACTGGCAGGCGGATTCTTAACCACTGCGCCACCAGGGAAGTCCCTGAATAGATTTTTATCTGCTTTTATAGATTTGTATTTTGTGAAGGATTTCCTTAAAGGATCGACTTCTGAAAATCTGATAAAAAACACTGACCTGGCAATATTTTGGTTGTGTCACCTTAAAAAAATAAACATTTGGTAACATTCAATGGCTATTCAAAAGCCCAAAAGTAATCATTAATGGCAAACCCTGAGTTTCTCCCATGTGCCCAGGGCTATGCTAAGCACATTACAAGCATTAACTTATTGCATCATGGTAAGCAACCATTTTACTGATGAGTAAACTGAAGCTTAGAAAAGTTAAGCAACTTGCCCAAGATCATCAAGCTGATGAGTGGTGGAACCAAGATAGAACCAAGATAAAACCAAGCAGCCTACCTGTCCCTTTTTTTCTTAGAGGCTATGCGCAGGCTCCTGGGGTGTCAATCCCACGTCTGCCAAGGTACAAGGCCGCAGCAACGCAAAACACGCCGTTTCTTTGTCGCAGGGGTCAGCTGTCCCTCCCGGCAGCAGCCAGGGCCCAGAAGTCTTCCCAGCAGACCGTCACTACCAGTACCTGGCGCCTCTCCACGGAAGAACAGCCTCAAGAGCATTGTTCTCTCTTTCTGACCCAGCCCAAGTGCCAGCACGCTGTGGTGGGGCAGGTGGCTTCTTCACCAAGTCCCTCATTCAGGAAATGCTTTCTTCTTGTGAACACCACGGGAGACGCTCCAGGGGCCTGGTCTGAGTAGGCGAAATATGGGGCTTCCCACAAAGAGAAGCAAGGCACGCTGGAGCCTTCAGGGCGCACTTTGTGGCGATGAATGGGAGAGGACAAGGAAAGTAAGGCTCAGTCCAGATACTGGGGCAGGCAGAGAACGGCAGCGAACGCGGCAAACATACCGCAACCCGGCAGAAGACGCCGCCGCCTCCTCTTCCCAGAGGAAGCCCGATCTCGCGGGATCTCGCGGGAGTTCTGCAGAGGTGGACTGGAAAGCCCCGGAATGAAAAACACCTGGTAAGGATTCTGGCTTTTGCTACCTTTCAAGGAAACCTCGACCCTCACGGAATCTCGCGGGAGTTCTGCAGAGGCGGACTGGAAAGCCCCGGAATGAGAAACACCCGGTAAGGATTCTGGCTTTTGCTACCTTTCAAGGAAACCTCGATCCTCACGGACACTTTCCCATTCTGCGCCCCCTTCTCCCCACCGCGTGCTCCCTAGTCAGTTACAGCGCTGCGGCTGGCTCGCCCCAAGGGCTAATTTGGGTGTGGGAGACCAACCATCCTCTTGCCCTATGGAGCTTCAGGGGCAGGACCGCCTGAGGCCTGGTTGGGGCAGTGAACTGCGCATGCGCCACCGCAAGTTTCTAGGCCTGCAGGAGGCCCAGGGCAGGGGCTCTGGGTTGGGGCTTCGATAGGGCCGATCTAATGCATGCCAAGGTCCAAAGCAGGAGCAACCCAACACAGTCCTTGCTGTTAACCATGCTGCTACCCGGTCTCTAACCTAATGAAGTCCCTGTTAAAGACAGAACTAGAATCTGTACTCCTTACAAAGACTACAGAACAGACAAAAGCAAAGGCAAGGTGTTATAAAGAATTTGGGTAGTTTTTGTCCTGAGTTCCTGGAAGGAAGCCTCTGAATCCTTGGAATTTCCATAGTAATAGGAGTGTCTTTGTTATTCTTAGTGGACCCTGATAGTTTATGCTAACAAGATCATTCAAGATGAACCCTCTGTAGTTTAAGCTAATGACAGCACTCAGGATGGGGGCCAGCCACACCTGAAACACCACCATTTGACTAGGTGGTTGAGGCTTTGAACCGTAGTGATATCAGCCCGATCTCTGGGGAAGACTAGAGATTGATTTCAACGTTTTGGCCAGTAATTCAGTGAATTGTGCCTGCATAATGAAGCCCCAATAAAACTCCAGACACAGAAGTTCTAATGAGCTTTCCTGGTTGGCAGTACTGTGCCTGTATTGTTACACACTGATGAGTCTGACTCCAGGGTAGGAGGAAACCTCATGCTATGCATCTCTTCTGTCTGGTTCTGATTTTTATCCTCCTTGCTGTAATAAAATGGTAGTCATAAGTATAGCACTTTCCTGAGTTCTGTGAGTCATTCTAGCAAATTATTCCAAAGTGGTGGGCACCCCCAAATTTGTACTGATTGGTCATAAATGAGCATAGCTTGGGAACCCCCGCGTCTGTGGCTGCTGTCTGAAGTAGGGAAATCTTGTGGAGGACCGTGCCCTTAACCTGTAAAGTTTGGCCTAAATCTGGGTAGTTAGTGTCAGAAGTCATTGCTCAAAGCTATGTGGAAACTCCTAAATTCATCTCAACTTGGCTAAACACTATTTTCAGGATTCAGAACCCACCATCACACGGCTTTCATGAGCAACATTATTCTCAGGGCTGTTGCTTCTGTGTCCGTGCTTCATTATCCCACTTAAGCAGGTGATCTTAATTTAACCCACCAGACCCAGGGCTCATTCAGGATAATGAGGAACTACCACAGCTGCCTCAAGATCCCCACGGGGTGGGGGGGGAAATCTCTGCTCATTGGCTCTATGAGTTATCCTCCCTTACACTTTTATTCTTTTTGCACCTCCACTGTGAAACAATCTAAGATTTTGTTGCTCATTAAAATAAAAAGGGAATCTTTTGCACTGTTCTTCAGATCTCTAACTGGCTACAAGTCTGGACACAGGCTTTAAGAACACTAAGTATATTTATTAGATGAGAAAATGCATAGAATAGATCAGTGATTTAAGATAAGATTTGAATTAAGCTTAGGAAAGGGGATAGAATCTCAGAATTATAGGATTAATGTTGCTCTTATAAAGAACTAAGTAGCAAATTTGGAAGCTATAAAAGTCCTCAAAGATTATCTAGTTCAAGACCTTCATTTTGGTTGTTAGCTAGACTCACTGTGGTGATCATTTTGCAATATATAGAAATATCGAATCATTATGTTGTACACCTAAAGCTCATATAACATTATATGTTAATTATATCTCAATTTTTAAGAAATTTATTTTGCAGGTGAGGAAACTAAGTCCCAAAAAGGTCACAGTGAAATGTCTTCCCCTAAATTACAAAGGAACCTGAAGACAGTATTTTCTTGGAGTGTATTTTATTTTTAGATGTCAAACCTCCTAAAATTCTTTTTTCCAAGGCAGAAAATTCAAACCATCAACGTGCTATCTTATTCTCATCATTTGAAAATGTCACTGGTAATAGAATGATCTCATGATTATATCATGACAATGTGGGAATCTTCCAGGTTTTTGGAAAGAAGGGTCTCAGTTTTTATTTCCATGGAAGCTATTCTCTTTCTAGGAGAGTAAGGGAGTGAAAAATCAGGTATCCTAGATCCTCTTTCTAGAGCTACAGAGAGTTTCTATGCCTCTTTTCTGAATTGTTCCCAGTTCTTCAGTTATAAAATTGGATGACATAAAACATGGCTCGTTTTCATAGTAGATGTATTTCTGATAGTGCTTCAGTCATATTCTTAATCCAGCAAGGGACTTTGCAATTTAAAAAAATCCTAATGTGAATTCTTTTATAAAACCAAAAAGAAAATTTTCTGTAATGTAAATAACCTACCCACAATTTTCTGTTTTATAAATTCTGATTTCTGTATGTAGAAGGTTTTTTTAATGAGGCTCCCCTGTATCTTAATATTATTCTTCACTTATTCTGAGATGACATGAGAAAAAGGCAGATGAGTGAGGCAAAGTGCTTGGACATCCTCACAAAAAGCCACCTGATTCAGGCAGAGCAGGCAAAAACACAAAGGCTTTATTTCCTTTATCCTGAACTAGCAAAGCTGTTTTTCAAGATCCAATCGGAATGTACAGCAGCAAATAGCTTGCAAATGTTTAATACATGATCGAGTGCACCTCACAGTTTCACCCAAACACCTAATGTATTGTTCCAGTAGGCTGTGAGAGGCAAGCATCAATCAGCATTCAGGCTACCTCATCCTTTCCCAAGGTGAAAGAACTAAAACAACTGTATTATCTGTATGACTATCACTCCTGTTTTATTTGGAGCTGCATTCCACTCTGACCATCAGAGAAGCAATGACATAGTTTTACTGCTGCTCTTATTAAATATTATTACTGTGGTGCAAGCTTGACGGTCGAGAGAGGCGAAAAAGGAGGCAGCTTCATTGCCCAAAGGAGATCCAGTAATCAGATGGTCTGCAGCCTGAAGAGGACATCAATCTTCTGAATCCAATTCTGACTACACACTTTAGCAAGTTACTGTATGGTCTCAGTATAAAATGTTGACAGTACTAAGGCAATTGCTAACCTAAAAAGTATGTGTTTAAGAAAGAGAACAAAAGGGAGGGCTATAGAAATTGAGAACAGTGTTAAGAATACTAACTGATATTTTTAAAAAGCAGTGCTGAAAATATATTGGACTCACCATCAGATTTTTTTTCTCCCATTTTTTCTCCCATTATAGTCCTTTGTCTTCTTTGTCTTTTGTTTTTTTTCTTTGATGGCAGTATAGCATCCAACCTTCCCCCTTCCTGGTTTTGAGGTGTACCTACCTCCTACCTCCTTGAGCATTCTCTTAGAGGTTTCCCAGAAGCTCCCACCCCTTGGTAGGCAATGCCAGCACACAGTCAAGGCTCAGCCTATCAGATGTTCTCAACTATCTGAATTCTGAGCAAGTGAAGCAAAGATAAAGGGTTGGTTAAACGTCCTCATGGCAGCAACATGACCGCAACAATGACGTGGCCAGATTCCCTTGCAACTCGACTCTCTAGTTCATGTTCATTTTCCAGACATGATCTCCCAACCTCCACTATGCTTTCCATATGTCCCTTCTTTGCTTTAGAGTCAGAGTTGATCTCTGTTAATTGCAACCCAAAACATCATAACCGGTATCCATCATTATGGGATTTCCGTGAATGTGAGAGTGAGGCCAGAATGGGGAGACAGCCCAAGGGAAAAAAGTATGCTTTCCAAAAAGCTCATTATTATTCTAGGTTCCTATTTTATGTTTTTTAATAATATGAGAAACACATACAGAAAATGAATACTCTTTCTCTCATATGTTTATTATTGCTACACTATGTATGAGGTACTTTTGTACTGTTACCCATCTCTCTGGTTAGGTGAATTCCCAAGAGTAACTAGGGAAGTGAAATGATTGATAACATGGTAGAGTTCTTTCAATAATCCTGTCCCTGCAAATGAGCTCAAGAGATACCCCTTAGGACTGAAGTAGAAACACAGTAAGAAATCCAACAAGGGATGCAAAGTTCTGAAACTGGAAAAAAAGTAGGTTTTTTACCTTGACAGGAATCTGAACTGGAGTGAAGACATTTTCAGGAAGGATCCTTCAACCATAGAGATCCAGAAACTTAAGAGAAAACAAGCCCAGCCACTCTTTGCCCTAACCCCCAAAGAGTAAAGAAGTTTAAGTGTCGCTGAAAACTGCAAATGGAGGGTATATGGACGAGAGAAGGTGAGATCAAAGCACCAGATAGCCTATATTCCAGGAAGAGATTGTGTAATCACAGAGAGAATAGCCTTCTGCATTCAGGAAAGACTTGCCTGAGTGACTATACAGATGAAGGAGAGCTTAACCCCAAAGGGGATGACAATAGGGCTCATATGCAGAATTAAAGGCTCAGAAGTAAGTCTCGGCAATGCCAACAAGAAACTGTCAGTCCAGCTTGCTTTAGATAATCAATCTGTGCTCTGAAAATGCATCTCCATCTATGTGGCATATATTTTTGGTTGCATGTATATAGTTATTTGGGTGTTGGTGTTGATTGTTTTTCCCTTTTTTTCCTTCTAAAATATTCCACTTGTCTTTGCTGAATTAAGAGGAAAGGATCTGGGAGAACTACCATACTCAACTTGACCTTGGAATAAAGGCACACTAAGAACTCTGATCATCACTAATTGCTGACTCTCCAAGCCAGAGAAAACACACACACACACACACACACACACATATACACACACGCAAACCAGAAGGTCTGGGACCAGATCAATACTCACTGAAGCCAAATTGGCACATGAAAATTGAGCTCACAGAAAGCTTGAGTCATTACCACCAGTCCCTAGGAAATATACAAAAATGAAGTGTCAATGGGTCATTAAGAACACATCTTCATGGTGTGCATCTACAAGGACATCTGAAGGGGTTCAACTCTGCAAGACTATAAAGTCCCCAGCTGGGGTACTCCTTAATTAGGAGTACTCTAATTAAGAACATAGGCCCTGGAGTCAGCCAGACCTGAGTATGCCACCCAGCTGGGTGACCTCAGCAAGTCACTTAAACATGGTAAACTAAGGATAATAACATATACTTTGTAGGACTGTTTTGAGATTAAATGAGATATATGTGTTATAGACTGCACATTTGTGTCTCAAAACAATTCATGTCAAAACCCTAATCCTCAATGTGGTGGTATTAGGAGGTGGGGCCTTTGGGAGGTAATTAGGTTTAGAAGAGGTCATGAAAGTAGAGCTGCCATGATGAGATTAGTGTTCTTATAAGGAAAGAAAGAGGGACTTCCCTGGTGGCGCGATGTTTAAGAATTGGCCTGCCAATGCAAGGGACACAGGTTCAATCCCTGGTCCAGGAATATCCCACATGCCGCAGAGCAACTAAGCCCGTAAGCCACAACTACTGAGCCTGTGTGCCACAACTACTGAAGCCCGCGCGCCTAGAGCCTGTGCTCCGCAACAAGAAAAGTCACCGCAACAAAGGGCAGCCTCCGCTCACCACAAATAGAGAAAGCCAGTACACAGCAATGAAGACCCAAAGCAGCCAAAAATAAAAAGATAAATAAATAAATAGATAGATAGATAAATAAAAGACTAGAACTCAGTCTCTCCACCACATGAGGATGTAATGAGAAGATAGCTATTTGAAAACCAGGAAGAGAGCCCTTACCAGACACTGAATCTGCTGGTACCCTGATCTTGGACCTCCCATCTTCCAGAACTGTGAAAAATAAATTTCCATTGTTTAAGCCACCCAATCTATGGTATCTGATTATAGCAGCCTGAACTAAGTATATAAAGCTTTTTGCACAGTGCCTTATCATAAAAATAAGAAAAATATATAAATAAGAATATAGGTAAATAAAAATAAATGAAGCCACTGACTAAGCGAGTCTGGCTTTCAATCAGGCTCAGAAAAGGTTTCACTTACACCACTAATCTAATTCCAGAAAAACAGCTGGAAAGATGAACTAGGATGGACACACTTTTTGAATATATTTATCTGCGGTTTTTATTGGAAAAATCGGAAGCAGCAGCTGCCACCATCCCCATGACAAGCCAGGGAGTTGACAAGTTCTGTGGATGCTCTGTCATGGGAACAGTGACTCTCCAGCCAGCTTCATGTGGGAAATCAGGAGGACAGATTTTCTTAGGCGATTTTCTCATTCATTGTGATTTCTGCTTGGCTAGAAAGTGTACATAAGCTGTTTGTCTCAAATGAACGCTCCAGTAGGTAAAACACCAAAAGGGGTTTTGGGAAACATAACAAAATAAGAATTGCCATACTGGCTTAAACCAACTGTCTGACAATAGCACTGAGAGGTACTTTGTAGGAAAGAGTGGTAATTTCCTCCATAATCATGATCTCACAAGCTTAGCAGCAACTCCTAAATGTCCTTAAATCCCTATTAAGGCTCTATCATCCACAACTTTACTTAAACCCTACTTGAGTTTTATACTAGCATTTTCAGCTAATACTGTGCATGGGGCAATGACTTTCTTTATTTAACTCACTTCTATTCCTATGTTTTATTCCTCTTGATTGCAACCTTGATTCACTATATAACCTGAAGCAAGTCCCCAAGCTGATTCTGTCTTAATATCTCCATCTATAAAATGGAAAAGTAACAGTGGCTCCTTGGCGAGGTCACAAATAAAACGAAAAGATTCCTGGAGCTACATTTTCCTCTGCTGTGAGCTCTACAAAGGAAGAAAGGTGCTTCAAACCAGACACTTGAGTTCCATTTTGTGTGCTAATTCATATTAATCCCACAAGACTCAAATAATGGAATAATGGAAGAGAGAAATAAAAGAGGGAAGGGAACTAGGGAATATCTTGGGTTCAGGTTGAAGTGTACATCATTGAACCAAGAAAAATGTGTGCCCATCCATAGCTGAAAGGTATTAGGGTTAGATTACTCACCTGAATTATAATACTGCAGAATATATGTGACTACTACCAGATGGTCGCTTATAAATAAAAATGTTTGGTGAGAGGATAAAAATGGAATTTTTTTTTTCCTTTTGAGCTAGAGAAAATCCAAAGACAAGTAATGCTGGATTATCAAAGCAGGGAAAATCAATAACAGGCTATGTGTATACACCTAAATCACCCAGATCACATTGGAATTTGACAAGAAATTTTTATTATCATATATCAAATTGGTTCTAGACATGAGTTACTTTAATCACCCTTTTATGTCATGTAGGAGAAATAATTAGGAGATTTAGTATTTTCTATTCAGGAAGAAGAACTATGGAAAAGCACAATTATAGAGAAGTTAACATGCTAAGCAGGACAGAGTGAGCAATTAAATGACACAGTGGTCTCTCCCTTATTAAAGACAAAAGAAACTTTTAATAAAATAATGTAGTCACTTCCAGAAAGCCAAAATGAGTCCTGTGTGAAACATTTGTATGTAACTAAGTCATCTTAGTTTCTTTGGAATTGAATTTTGGAATTTATGGAGGAAATAATAATTAAAAGTAAATACCCTCTAAATAATTTATTACAGTCTTATGATAGTCATATTTGTTAACTAGGTAAAGAGGCAAAATTTTGCTGCTGGAAGAACATATAGCAAAGGTAGTTGCTCTATGTGTTATAATGCTGAAAAATGTTTTAAATTAAGTGATATTAATATAAGTGCAAATAGAATTCTTTGGGGCCACTTCCTCTTACAAAGAGGTTTTAAATATTAAATGAAAGCAAATGCTAACTACCGTAGTTTGTCCATCTTAAAGATGAAAGTTGAATGACCTTGTGTCAAGGGAATGCAATATAGATTAATTAGCTAATTAGGTCTTTGTTGTATCCAGTGCCATGGAAGGCAAAGAGTACCTGAGGCCCTGGCTCAAGCCAACCATTTTATCTGAAACACCAAGGCGTTCAGATCAGCACAAGGGACTGTCACCAGATCAGAGCAGACAAACGAATAAACCATAATTAAAGGTGTGGTTTAGTGCCTGGAAAATCAGGGGAACTCGCTCCTTGCTAGTGTTGTGGCTTCATCAAGTCACTTGATGCCTTTGGGACTCAGGTGCCTAATGAGGAAAATGAGAGGGGTTGACTTTCAAGGAGTTTTTCAACACAAATTCTATGGCACACAATTTTCATACCTAAGAGAAGCAAACAAATCACTCTCCACGTGAGAGAAAGGTGCCGACTTGTAGAGGATGGAATCATATCGTGTACCATACTTTGTGAGTCCAAGCCAAGGTCGACTGACCAGAAGTCCTTCCACCACTGAACTGCCTTCCACTTGCAGCCACCAGCAGACCCAGGAAGCCCAGGAAAATCCTTACAGGCTGAGAACCTAGTGACAAATTCCCTAGATCACTGGCAAGGTAGATCTCAAGGTAGTACCTCCTCATCAATTTCTTCTTGACCTCTGTGACTCCCTTTCCAATTTGTTCCTGCAGATAACTGAGTTGCCCCTTTGGTTTAGAACACTCATAATGCCTCCTCCGTTCTTCACTCACACAAATGACATGTTAGGTTACTTTCATTCTTCCTCTCATTGTTTATTCATTCATTCACTGGTCTAGCACTTATTGAGTACCTACTATGGGCAGCTGTCTTTACCAGGTCTTGATTGCCTTTGACTAGAATGCTGTGTATGTAAAGCCAGTGTGTTGGTTTGCTGGGGCCAGCAGCTGTCTTCTCTGGAGTTAAACTGCCTGAGTTCAAATCCCAGCTCTCCCACTTACTGTGTTATCTTGGACAAGTGCTTCAACTTCCCTGTGTCTCAGTGCTCTCATTTGTTCTTATTTGTGATTAATAGCAGGAACTACCTCATAAAGTTTTGTGGAGGGCTAAATAAGTCAGTCTATGTTTAGTGCCTCAAAAAGCACTTGATAAAATCTGATAAGCGCTCAATATAGTTTAGTTCTTATTATTATCTGCAAACTATCTGAATGAGTCTGAGATCAGCAGCCCTCTGGCTGAGCTGCTGATGACATTTGACACAGTGCCTTCTATTTAAAACATGATATTTCATGGCTGTGGAGTTGTTTGTCCACTTCAAAGGGCCATTGGGAATGGATTTGAGGAGCATTTGTCACTGACAAGGATTAGTGAAGCAAGCAGGGTTGCTACCTCAGAGAGCTCAGGGCAATGACAGCCACTTTGTCCAAGCCTGAACAGTAGCAAAAGGATGACAACAGCCCCCAAAAATGAACCAGACAAGGAAGTATTGGCAGGCAAAGCCAGGATGACCTGAGGATTTTCTCTAGCCGCCCGTTTTTGAAGGTATGGAAGTCTGTGTTGCATATTTATCATGATGGAAGCATTTACCATGCCTGGATGTTGACAATAGTGGTAGTGATAGTGGTAGTAATAATTATTGTAGTAATAGTAGTATTTGAAATAATAGTAATGGTAGCAGGGGTATTCAATGGTAATAGAAATAAAAGTAACTGTGACAGTGGTAGTAATAGTAGCAATGGTGTAGTAATCATAGTGGCGGTAGTAGCAATGGGGTCGTAGTCATTGTAGCAGTGGCGATAACCATGGCAGTATTGGTAGCAGCAGGAGTGAGTGCCATAGAGTAACAGCTACATTTTTACAGGACTATTCAAAGCACTTTACATTTATTAATTCAATTCACACAACTACCCTATGAAGTAGGGATTATTATAAGTGTCCATTTTACAATAGCGCCTATAACATTTTGAAGTATTCAGTTCTAACTGATACCAAACTTGATTACGCTAGTTCCAGCGGGATCTCAGTAAGACTGTGGTCCCTTTTACTCAACTCCTCCTGACCCCGCGCACTGAAACCCCCTCGCCACTTATGTAAGCTGAAGTCCCAGGACCTCGGCACTCTTGTAGTTGCTTCTAGTAGAAAAGACATTCACTATGCAATGCAAAATTGCTTGCTTGCTTTCAATAGAGGTGTCTCTTGGCAAAAAAGAGTGGGGGAAAGGTGTTGCCCTCTGATGGTGGGTACTCTATAAAGTGGTTGGCTAGAGTGCCAGAAAGACAAGAAGGAAAGGAGAAGTTGTCCCTCACCTCCTCTTGGAGAAGCAGAGTCATCACACCTCCTCGGAGCCACAGAGAGCCCTGTCCTCGGTTATCTGTCACAGCCTGCCTTCACACAGGACTCGTTCTTTCCCTTCAGCGAGTTAAGGAGTCTCTAGAAAAGCTAGTTCAAGTAGTGGTTAAGAGTCAGATATACTGGTGTGCAAATGCCAACTCCCCCACCACCTGAATGTCTCTCTCAGACTCAGTTTCCTCCTCTGTAAAATGAGCATAATTCTTACCACATAGAGCTGTTGTAAGATATGAGACAGAAGGCAGGCACATCAAGAGGCTGACCCAGCACTTGGCACATAGTAAGCCTCAGTAACTATTACTCATTACTATCACTGTGGTTACTGCCATTATTCGTTTCCTTCAAACCATTAAATTCGTTATTGTCATGAATAAATACCCAAGTAATCCTCGCCCCCCTCCCCAAATCTTATTTAATTGTGCTACCCAAATAACACAGAAAATACAATTTTAGGTTTGTAGTGTCAGAGAACCACCCAGATCTCCACTGCTCAAAGATGCTGTATTGGTCTCCTATTGCTATAATGACCACAAACGTAATGGCTTAGAAAAACACAAAGTTATTATCTTTCAGTTCTAGAAGTCAGAAGACTAAAATGGGTTGTCAGGAGGCTCTAGAGGTAAATGTGTTTCTTGCCCTTTCCAGATTCTAGAGGCTGCCCACATTCCTTGACTCATGGCCTCACATCACTCCAGTCTCTGCTTCCATCTCCTTCCTGACTCTCCTACCTTCCTCTTTCCCTTACAAAGACCTTTGAGATTACATTGGGCCCACCCAGATAATTCAGGATAATCTCCCCAACTCAAGATCCTTAACTTAATCACAAAACCCCCTTTGCCATACAAGTTAACATATACACAGTTTCCAGGGATTAGGATTTGGATACCTTTGAAGGACCATTATTCTACTTACCACAGATGCCATGAAGGACTAACCATAGAAAACACTGAGTTGTCTCCGCAGAGTTCCCCACTCCTTAGTCAAAGTTTATACATTCATTTCTGATCCTCTATCATGCCCTGATCCTCAATATGTTACCCAAACTTCCCTGAGGGTTGGTTTCTACATATGCCAAACAGGAATGGTCACCCTGTATGTTAACAGGTTATTTGGGGAATAACAAATTTACTTGGGTTGTAAAATGTTTAGCAAATTTTAGAATAAAATGCTGCACTAAATGAATGAATAATAATTTAAATGCCTCACAAGTCAATTAATAGACTCAAACTGCTTTGAGATCTTTGGATAAAAGGCATTCTTCTGATGCCAAGTATACGTTGGTGCTTTGCCTTTGTCCTTACTTTCAGCTATATATCAAAAGCACACTTAAGTTCATTTCTTCTCTTTCAGATAAACTATCTAATTTTCTACCCCTGTGGTTTTTCTTAATATCTCCCTCCCCGCAACCCTTCTAGTGGGAGAAGTGTAGGTCAATTTCTTCACTGGGTGTTCTGTGGCTGGATGGATGTGACCTCTTTGACTAGTCATTTTCTCTCCCTCTGTTCTTTTGCTACCTCTGACGTGGTATTTTGCTGTGTAGTTGTGAGTTTGCCACCTCTCTCTTGAGCCTCATCAAGGGCTGCTCTGGCCTGATACATAGATTTCTTTCTAGTTTCACAGTCTCCAGGGGAAATGGAGTCGATATGGTTGTTCACCTGCTGAGTTAAGAGTTTGCCCTCAATACATGCCCTATTATTTTATTCTAGTTACAGGGAGCATGCAGTGATTGTATTTCCATGTACTCCCACATGAAAATGGAGAGGAAGCCACTGTGTGGGCTTCAGAATCCCTTATGCATTGCCTTTGCTGCCTGCAGGTGGGCAGAGATATATACCTACTATACTCAGGAAAGAAGGTACAGATGACTCCACCTTTTGAAGTTGACCTTCCCCGGAAGCCAAGACCTGCAGAAAAGCAAACCTCTATTTGCTTTTTAAAAAGCAAACCAAAAGTTGCATCACATTTTTTAACATGTCTAAAGAGACATGACTGCATTTAGAATAATGTGATGCTCCCCTTCATCTCCTTCCCAGGAAAAACAGTTATGTAGATTTATCAGTCACCACTTAGATAGTTCAGACAGGGGGAATTTAGTACAAAAAAAAAAGTGACAACAGTAATAGAAATGCTGGCTAAGGGGAAGGCGGCATTACCTAGAGACTGGCAACTGCAGAAAGTCGTCAGTCCTCCCATAGCTGGAGAAGTGAAGGGGAGAATGCAATGTTACCCAGAGTCCACTGGCACATACTCCCTGCTGAGGTTGCAACTGATGGCTCTGCCATTATATTAGTTCTCTGTTGCTATTGTGTAGCAAGTTACCTCAAAACGTAATGGCCTGAAACAACACACATTTACTACCTCACAGTTTCTGTGGGTCAGGAATCTGGCATGGCTTAACTGAGTCCTTTCTCTGCTCCAGGGTCTCTTCAGGAAGCTGTCAGTTAGGCTATACTCATCTGAAGGCTCAAATGGGGAAGGATACACATTCAGGCTCATGTGGATGTTGGCAGGATTCAGTTCCTTGTAGGCCGGTGGACCTCAGTTCCTTTCTGGCTGTTGGCCAGAGTTCACCCTCAGTTCCTTGCCATGAGGGTCTCATGAAGAGGGTGCCTTGCTTCATCAAAGCATGCAAGATGAGGGACTTCCCTGGTGGTCCAGTGGTTAGGAATCCACGCTTCCACTAAAGGGGGCACAGGTTCAATGCCTGGTCATCGGGGAACTAAAATTCCTCATGCTGTGTGGTGTGGCAAAAAAAACCAAAAAATCATGCAAGCTGAGAAGGCAACAGAGAGAGTCTTCTAGCAAGACAGTAGTCAAAATCTTTTGTAACAAATCACAGAAGTGGTATCCCTCAACAATGCAATATTTTATTTGTCAGCAGCAAGTTACTTTAGAGGAGAAGATTATACAAGGCCATGAATATCAAGAAGCAAGGATCATCGAAGGCCATTTTGGAGGCTATTGTTCCCGGCTGCTTAGGAGGAACCCAGGAGCCCCAGCTCCTACTGATGATGCTGGAACCACCCCCCAATGCTATTGGAGCTCCAGTCTCCCATGCCACCATCCTCTGCTACCACCTTCACAGCCAAATGAATGGTCTTCCGTTCCTACCACTTTCCAATCTCCCACAAGTGCTTCCATTGACAAACCCTACCTAGAGTCCAGCTACCAAGGGAGTCTAGAAAAGTTTCCAGCAGCTTGCAACTCAGAGGAGAGGAAATAAGGATGGGAATAGGACCAACAACAGACAATAGCTGGCACAATAGGAAAAGGTTGGTTCCAGTCATGTCTTGCCTCCTTTGCCTTTTCCCTGTCTTCAAAGCTTAGCTATCCTATGTTCCCTGTCCTTGTCTCCTCAGAACTCTCATTTTTGCCATGTAGCACTGGATGATAGTGGGAAGTTTTAAGGTGATTCAATTCAACAAAGTCTATTATAGAGATGCTATGTTTCAAGCATGCTAGGGGCTAGAGATGCAGAGACAAAAAAGAAATAGTTCCTGCCCTTGAAGAGTATGCAGTTAAGCCAGGGACACAGATGTCTATAAAACAAAGTGATAAGTGCTACACTACAGGTACATTCTGACAGATTGATTGACAGACCATACAGATCTGTCCTCGACTGGCTGCAGGTTATGTGCACTCTTGGTTCTTGCTGGGGAAAAAAAATGCAACCTTGAACTCTCAGTCATAAAATCCTTATCAAATATATTTACAATAAATAATTTATGGAGGTTTACCTAAAAGACAAACAGCCCACCTATCACTTCAGATATCCTAAAATTTACTATTTATGTACATAGAAGCATAATTCAGGTTGAAAAAAAATCTATGAAGAACTAAAACAACATGAGCCACAGCCTTGTTTTCACACCTCAGTAGAACTGCTTTTGCTTTGGCTGTACTTTGATGTCTCATCGTCTGCCTAGAATGAATAACATTTTTAAACTGCTGAATGGAATAAAATATGCACCCAATGTAGGAATGTTGAGATTGTCCTCCCCTACATCACACTGTGCTCATTTTCTAAGGACCCCATGGGGGAGTTCTTCTTAGATCTCAGATTCAGGAAGAGTTTTTTCAGAACATCTCATCTGTTTTTGTCTTACAGATGCAGCAAAATCTTATAATTCATTGTGTTTCCATTTTTGCTTTAGCTGCCAGAAGCTTAGGTCCAAATCTGTAGTCCTCTCGAGCAACTGTACCAGAGTGGGTGGCAGGTATTTATTTTGCTGCTCTTGCTTACCCTTGACCCCAAATTCTCCTTTATCCTTTTGTAGGTATGTTGGTAAGCTATCTCAAATTATCTGCAGACCGAGGAGGTTTATGTTACTTACAAATGAATTGTACAGGTTTATGTATGGTACTATTTTTACTTAGGAAGAAGGATCAAGAAAACCATAGAAGAAGTGATACTTGATCTGAGCCTTGGAAAATTATGACAGTTATCCAGTCTGAGAAGATCTTTCTAGGCCAAGAGAAAAGCCTTACAGGCATAAAGATGCACATAGGTTTATAAGACCAGATATAAGGGAAGGGAGGATATAACACTTACATGTTTATTTTCCTAGGAATGCATTATCCCTCCCAGTTAGAAGAGCACTTAGCCTATTAAAATGCACCTTTAAACTCATGAGCCTTTAAGGAATGACTCTACTGATAGTAGTTTCTATCAGGAGAAAAAAAGTATTTTTTGATCAAGTAAGCATTATTTTTGTTTATTCAAATTATGAGGGCTTCCCATGCTGTCCACAGGTTGGCTAACCTAGATACTGTCACAGGTCTCTCCCAGCATGGGCATAGTCATGATAAAACCAGAAAGCCTATCCCCCAAAGCCTAGATCACAGTTTTCTGCTTCTGCAAAGTCATCTCCCAGCCCACCTAAGCCTGTAGTAAGGGCAAACACGGAGCGGGGGTTGGGGGGAGATGCTGCTGTATTGTTTGGTACCCACAAAACTTTGAGCAAGTTATTTCCCTAGTCCTCATTTTCTCCTTACAATTTGGGTGTCTGAGATCCAATGTTTTTAGCTGATCTCATTATTCTATAATTACACTGCCTATCTTGACAATCTGTGATATTCAATGATTTTCCCAATCTATAAACCATCTATATACATCACCATAGACTCCCAGTAGCTAGAGATGACTTTAAAAATGAGTCATTCACCATGCTTCAGGCAGGAAATTAAGGCTTGTAATGTTGAGATATGAATAATTTTAGTATATTTCATTACTTTGATTTCTTTTTTTCTGGTAAATATTACAATTATTTAGGCAGCTAAAAATGTCATGTTAAAATGTCAGTAAATACAGTAACAAATCAAGCTCTTAAGTGCGTCCCCACGGCATCATGCAAACAGCAATTTGCTGGAATCACACTTGAAAAACATTGGGCTATTTGAAGATTTGGGGTGATTTCTAGTCTGCAAAGTGGCCTATTTGAGAAGAAAGAACCATCTCCCACATTAATAGAATTAATTAAGGAATTAAAGAAGGATTTAATAGAGCAATGGGTTTTTTTTTTTTTGTTAGTTAAGTAAATTTCAAGGTTTTTAAGTGCTGCTTTTTATAAATACCAAAGAAGGAAAATTGGGTTAACTCTAATTGTGGTTTTTCCACTAGCTTTCGTGGAGAGATTTGGGCCAGCCTGGGACCCAAAATGAGGGAAAGTGTCATGTGGGAACCACACAAAATACTCAAAAGAAAATATGTCTATTATCCCCAAGATAGGCTGGTGCTGGCCTAAACAAGCATCCTGCTGAGTGCGAGCAAAGTCCTAGCCTGGAAAGGCATTTGACAGCAAAAAAGGATCCACAGGAAACTAAATGTCCTCCATGCACAAGTAAGAAACAGTGAGGCAAAATGGCTCTCCTTGAATACGAATGAAAAGCACCTCTGCCATGAGACTCCTAGCTCTGAGATGCTCACATACACATCATTCTTATTAATCCCACCTCAGACCTAGCCCTGACTTCCCCTCCCACCACGCATTCATCCCGGCACCTCCAACCATCACCTGTACCCACGACATTGAACTAAGTACTCAGTAAACTGTCTCCAGATGGTCTTAAGACTTTGTCTTCCTTTATAGATTTGCATGTGCAGGTTAAGTCTTTCTAGGTTATCCACTCTGAGATCATGCAATTTTCGCTGGGCAATTAGCTAGGTGTAGCCATTGTCTAGACTTTCCCCAGGTGTCTTAGGCTGAGAATATAAATACTTAGAACTTTTTTTTTTTAACCTACCTAAAAGGCTAAATTGCTTAACATATAAAGAGCTTTTATAGTTCATAAAAAAATCCCAACAATTTTTGGAAAAGCAAACATATGAAGAGGTATTCAACTGAAAAAGGAATGCAAGTATCTTTAAAACATGAAAGGGTGTTCGAACTCTCTCATAATGAAGGAAAAATAAGTTAGAACAATGAAACACTTTTTTTCATACCAGATAGGACAATATTAGAAATTTTATAATATATAGTAAGGCAGAGGGGAAGCCAGCAGTTCGTGAACTATTGATGGAAATATAATTGTTATAATCCCATTGTAGGGCAATTAGGTAATAACTATTGAAATTTCAAATCCATATATACTTTAACCCTTTATTTTCACATTTAAGAATTTATCCTTGGGCTTCCCTGGTGGCGCAGTAGTTGAGAGTCCGCCTGCCGATGCAGGGAACACAGGTTCGTGCCCCGGTCCGGGAAGATCCCACATGCCGCGGACCGGCTGGGCTGGTGAGCCATGGCCGCTGAGCCTGCGAGTCCGGAGCCTGTGCTCCCCAACGGGAGGGGCCACAGCAGTGAGAGGCCCGCGTACCAAAAAAAAAAAAAAAAAAAAAAGCTATATTATATGAAAGCAAAAATGGGTTGCTAGGATACTTATTACAATATTATCATAATAAAAAAAAACAGAATACACCACAAATGACAACCAATATTTGGAGACCTCCAAATGTCCAAGATTCTACACAGCTATTAAAAGGGATGAGGCAGATCTCTACCAAAAGATGTCCAAAGTAGGTTGTTAAGTGAAAAAGAGGCTTGATTATGTCACAGGCAACACCCTGTTATTTGCCCCCAGTACAAAGTTAGACTACCTCTTGGGCCTAGAACTCTTTCATACAATCAAAGAATCCTACCTTCAGGCAGCATGTCAAGGCAGTACAGGTAATATCTGGATATTTGATAAGGATCAAAGAGCAAGTAAAACTCCTCAGGCAAGTATCTGTCTCTTGCTGTCCTAAAGTTTCCATCTTATTGTGTTGAAAATATACCGAAGTCTGATTTTGCCCAGAGAGAAGAGACTGCCTAAGTTTGGCATGCCCTAGAACAATGCCTTATTTCCATAATTAAAAATAAAGATAAGCATCAGTTAAATGAAATAAAATATAAAAGCCTTTATTAATTTGTTAGTATAAATAAACAGCAAAACGCTAATTACCAATAGTTTTCCAATATATTTTAGTTAAGATAGTTTAAAACAACTGACTCTCTTTCACAAAACTTCAACTCTTCTCTCATTGCATAGTAGAAGTTTTTTCCCCTGCTTTAAGAAAAAGCTTTAACTTTCCTTCACTAAAATTCAGGTATCAAACAGCTTGTCCATAGTTCCCTGGATGCCAGCTTAGGGCAGCAGCTCTTGGAGTTCATTGATTTGCTGCTAGCAAATTGGAAGATTTAAGGTGTGACTTCCCTACGTTGCTAGTTGGTGATCAGGTCTCCCAGGGGTCTCTGCAAAGAATTGCTTCCTGATAATCTCAGGCAACCACACTGCGTCCACATCCATTTCCTCACTGATCTTAAACGGAAAGAATACAGAGAAAGATTATGTTTCATTCTCCCACTGAGTCTACATAAAACCTAATCACCGCCCCTTTCTGATCAGCAAGATGTTACCTTGGCAACTACTTTGTACAGCTCTTATTCCTCCCTCTTTTGAAGCTTATCATGTATGTAAGAGTTATTTTGCCTCCTAATGACTAAGAGGAGACATTAGCCAGCCTGACTGGTTCCCTGGTTCTTCCAGATAAAGGTTATAAAACTGGCAGCCCAGGGGCCAAATTCAACATTACAGCATGTTTGCCCACACAAAGTTTTTTGGCTTTGTTTTTGTTGTTGTTGTTTAGTTTTGGGTTTTTTGTTGTTGTTGTTGTTTTAATGTAAGCCAAGATGTACAAACCAGAAAATTTGATGTGAAAATCCAAATTTCCAGTTCCCTTCAAAAACACTTAGACTTGAAAACACTGGGCCCACATTCTCAACCGTCAGCTGTAGCTGAGTACAGGTTGCTTCCCTCCACTCAGCTCACTTCCCTTGATTAGACTACCTGGTAGGCGTTAGGGTTGTGACCCCTGTTCTGGGATATAAGCCCTTTAAACAATGAAAATATTTAGAACTAAACAAAAGTTGTTTCTAAGAGAATGTGTTTGTCCTCAAAATTCAACGGAACTTCAAACTCACCAAATGTCTTTCCAACTGCACCAGTTTTTCTAAATTTATTCTTAACATTCAGTCACCATTCCTAACTAAAGCCAGCAATTTACGATGCTTAGAGCATTTAACTAAGAAAAAACTGAGGAAACAACTCACGTCTACTGATCAGTTAGGGTGACAGTGAAGTTGATAAAGAAGGCAGTGATCCTCAAACTTGAGCATGAATTAGAATCACCTGGAAAGCCTGTTAAAACAGATTTATGGATCTGAGTTTCTGATTCAGTATGTCTAGGATGGTGTGTGAGAATCTGCATTTCTAATAAGTCCCAGTGATGCAGATGCTCCTGGTCTGGTGACCATACTTGGAGCATCACCGAGTTCTCACTGTATCAAATATATCTGTAAATGTATAGTGGCCAAACACAATAGAAGTTTATTTACCTTTCATAAAACGATCCAAAGCAAGTTTTCCTTCATTCAGTGATTCAGGGACCCAAGCTACGTTGAGCTTACATCTCTACTAACCACTAGGACCATATATGCAGATAGAAGGGGGAAGATATCCA
Organism: Grampus griseus; assembly: GCF_964374135.1. NCBI lineage: Eukaryota > Metazoa > Chordata > Mammalia > Artiodactyla > Delphinidae > Grampus > Grampus griseus. The sequence goes on from NC_138997.1 coordinate 67,932,145, forward strand.
GAAATCGAACCACTTTTTAAAAGCTTTGGCATAGAAGTGTTGCATATCACTTCCACTCACATCTCATTGGTGAAAACTAATCACATGGCCATATCTAGATGCAAAGGGTGCTGGGAAATATAGTCCCTGGCAGGACAACCACTTCCTAATTCTACAAACTGGAAGGAAGACCACACTTTTTTGTGGACATCTCCACTGCAGCAGCCATGAATACGGCTTGCTCTTCTTCTGATAACCTCCTTCCCCATTATCAGAAGGCTCTTCCCCCTTCTTGTCGTCCATCCAAACCTCAACACCCTTCTGGTTATATTTCACCTCCATCAGAATTCCCAGTAAAAAAAATTCCAGTCCTTTATCTTGGTAAGTAGATAAAGTAACTTTCCCCAAAGAGTTTGTTTTTTCCTTGAGGATATTTATTATGATCATTATAAATTTAAAGAACAGTGTTCATTCTTCTCCAGTTAATCAGAAGGAAAATGTAAGCTGTTTGCATTTTGAATGTTTTTGATTAAAGACTTGAGTCAAGTATCACATCAAATTATCTTTCTAAAAGGGCTTCCCTGGTGGTGCAGTGGTTGAAATTCCGCCTGTCGATGCAGGGGACACGGGTTCGTGCCCCGGTCCGGGAAGATCCCACATGCCGCGGAGCGGCTGGGCCCATGAGCCATGGCCGCTGAGCCTGCGCGTCTGGAGCCTGTGCTCCACAACGGGAGAGGCCACAACAGTGAGAGGCCCGTGTAGCGCAAAAAAAAAAAAAAAATTATCTTTCCAAAAAATAACAAATGAATAGACAAAGGAAAAAAAGCAATGAAAAGTGCCTAAAACAATTAATATTGCAACACTGTAACCTAACTATACTCCTTGTGGTGAACTAATAATTTCTGAAGTCATCTCTACTCCTGGAATCTAGAGTGAGTTAGAGAGGTGATCTGTGAGCTTCTAAAATCAATTAAAACTAAATAAAAACTGTGAAAATAAAATCAAGAGTGGCTCATTTACCACTGCAAGTAGCATAAAATTGAACCTAAACTAACTTAAGCAAAAAGAGAATTTACTGTTTCCCTTAGGATGAAAAGTCCAGAAGCATACTTAGCTTCAGTCACAATTGAATCCTGAGCTCAACCAATATCATCAGGACTGTTTCTCTCCATCTCTCAGCTTCATGTTGGAACGGAATGGCAGCAATGGTTGCAACCCTTATACCCTCTTTAGGTCCAGCAGATAAGATCATGAGTTCCTCAACAAGGAAAACATCGCTGTGGCTCATTGGATCTGATTGGGTCATATGTTCACCCTTAAACTAATCATTGTAGCCAGGGGAAACTAATTGTGGGTCTCATGTATGGAATCAGTTTCACTTAATCCAAACTATGGGTTGGAGAAGGGGGCTGTATAGAGGGGAATTGGGGTATAGATACTATTGGAGGAGGCTCAATGCCCCACTCTTGGAACAAGTTGAAGGACCCGGGAGCCAGGTAGACAGATACAAAAATGTCACCTTTACGACATGTCTTTAGGTCTGTTAACCGAGGGGGCTTACTAACTCCTGAATTCGATGGACCTGCCCCACCACAGACATGCAGTCTCCCACCGAGGCCTGCCCCTGTCAGCTTTATGGCACAGAGAAGCAGAGAACACTCTGCAAACTGTGGATGATGAAGAAAAATAGAGAAAAAGGGGCTGAGTTTAATCTGTTTCGTCACTGCACCAAAATTCACCGATCAGGCAAGTCACTCTTCCTCCTTCGGGGCAAAGGGAGAAGGGGGGTACAGGGGGTAGAGAAGCTTGGATTGTTACTATGAAGAAGTCGCTACACACAACAATGGAGGAATGGGGAGCAAATGTCTCCTCCCAATATTTAACAAGAGAGTGAATGAATGGTGATAGCAACAAGAGATGTCCACTGCCAAAAGAAACACTCTTAAATATGGAGAGGAAAATATATGCATCCAAATGGTTAGATTCCTTAACCATTTTAGTTATGAAAGAATATTAATCCCACCTGCTATGGAGGCACCATAATACCCTTTGGATACTGTTCTTCACAATTGTTATCTCTTATCTGATTTAGTGCTTTTCTGTAGATGAAAGATAATCAAGTATAGATGTGGACTTTATGTTGATGCCCTGGGACAAAGCAGGAATGAGTAACCAGAAGAATATGGTTGAAAGCTTAGGAAAGTGATTCAGACAAGACCAGTATGAGATTCATATTAATCTGTACCTGATTCTAGAATATAAATTCCATGGGAACAGGCTCCTTGTCTGCCCTGCTCACCATTGTATCTTTTCCTAATGACTAGAATGGGGTTTCTGGCAATTAATAGGTGCTCAGTAAACATTTTTAGAATGGGTGAATTGGCAGGGGGGATGAACCGGGGGATGACTGTGTTTTGAATAGGAGGAAAATAGAATCTTGTTTGGGATTATAGTGGCCACAAAAGAGCACTGTCAATTTGGATCTAACATTGTACCTAACTAAAAGGATCCTACTTCATGCTACCTAAGAAGTATTGAGCTGAACTAGAACAGTTCAAGAATTATGGGAACCAAAAAACATGTGAAATGATATGATATCTTAGAGCTAATCCTAATATATTAATTCCAGCCGTGGCTGCACATTTGAATCACCTGGGGGACTCTTTAAAAATTCTAACACCCAGACCCCACTTCCAAAGATTCCGATCCAGGCATCCATAATTTGAAATATTTCTCAAATGACTCCGACATGCAGCCAGGGCTGAGAACCACTGTCCTATTACAACCTCATCATCTTACTGAGGAGGCTGAGCTTAAAAGGTAAACGGTTCAGAATGTAACTTGATTATCAATGTCAATATTTAGATATATTTTAAAATCATAAGTCATGAAGAGGAGATCACCAGTCCTTAATATCAATCCTAGTCAATTCCTGAAATGAATAGGTCTGAATCTCTCAAAATATTACCAGAACCAACCATTTTTATAGGTAGAAAAGGACCTTCATTCCAGCCCAGTCCTCTGTCCTAGAAGCCCTGGGGAGCCATTGAAAAATTTTGCAAAAGTGCGAGTGATGATGAAAAGGTGGTTTCCAGAGATGGCCCTGGCTAGGGTGGAAGGATGGGTTAGAAGGAACAAATATAAAGAAAGGGAGGTCATGCAATTATCCAGGAATGAGCCCTTGATCATCTAACATGAGATGGAGATGGTGAACATGAGCAATACTATGAAAAGCTATCAACAGGGCTACAGGACTAATGGCCTAGGAAAATCAAGAGTGAGCTGGAGCCCAAAGCAACTACAAGTTCAAGCTGTTGACTTAGTCCAGCTTTGCATCCTAAATGGCTGCCAGTTATCACCCAAAGCCCCTTTGAAGGAAGGGAATGAGGGAAGAGAGTGCAAAACCCTGGTGGGGCCCAAATCTAATTCATTTTGTCTCCCTAGGGTGCCAAACACACTGCTGTTTTGTGAACAGAACCAAGGAAAGAGAGGACAGTGATGGTTATCTCAGGAGAAGCCACTTCCTGGTTACTTGGGTGACCTTCAAAGTCCCCCAGGACACTGGGGCCATCGGGGAGAGGGGGTAGAGGAGTGACATTTCTATTTGGCAGACTCTAACCTGATTCATCACTAGGTTTTAAAAACTAAGCATGCTTGGGCCTCCCTGGTGGCGCAGTGGTTGAGAGTCCGCCTGCCGATGCAGGGTACGTGGGTTCGTGCCCTGGTCCGGGAAGATCCCACATGCCGCGGAGCGGCTGGGCCCATGAGCCATGGCCGCTGAGCCTGCGCTTCCGGAGCCTGTGCTCCGCAATGGGAGAAGCCAGACAGTGAGAGGCCCGCGTACCGCAAAAAAAAAAAGAAAAATTAAAAAAACAAACAAACAAACTAAGCATGCTTGATGAGTAAACCTTATCCAGCTCTGAAAAGACTCCCTCAAAATTATTTTGCAAACCATCACCCAACCAGTGAAAATTTTGTTTTCAAAATTTCTCTTATGGCACCTAATGGTCCCTCCCACCCCTGAGGGGCTGTGGAGTGGAGTGTGCTGCCTGTATTTATAGACGGGCCTATGTAGCACCTCCCTTTTGCAGGGGCAGAAATCACTCCAAAGGGAAATAATCCTGCTGGAGGAACGTGTTAAGTGGCCCTTCCAACAGCACTGCAGGGGCAGGTGTCCAAGCAATTGGCCTCAAGCCGGTGCTGGTAGCACTGGTTGCTGAGAAGCAGCAATGCAATTCCCAGCAGGCCCCTACCCCACCCACCCCCGCCCCAGATGTTACCAGGGCCCCCTTAAAGCCTCCAGTAATGGGTCTTTCGAAACTTCCCTGAGGAGAGCATGCCATCGGCTCATAGACATCGCTGTCAGGAAGGTTTTTATGGTGCGCAGCTTACATTTTCTTTTCCGCAGTTTCAGCTCGTTGCTCCTAATTACCTCCCCTTAGACTGCCCAGCATGCAGGATCACAGCCTGGCCTGCCTCGGCACCTCTCCGCCAGAGTGGTTCTTCATTCAGAATGGCTCACTTAGAATGCAGCCCCACGCAACCCAGCTCCAGCTCAGGGACAGGTCTCGGGAGTTGGCCCACTTTCCCGCGACCCTCGGCCTTGCTAGGGGCCTCCTAGTGACTAACAGGGAGTCCCTGCAGGTGAGGAAACACGACCATCTCCTTCCTCCTCTCTGCCCGCCTGGGCTTCCTCGTAGAGGGTATGTTCCTACCCCATCTGGGGCACGGCTGACAGAGACGGGGCTCTGGGTACCACACCAAGGAGACACAGCATTAATTATTCTCTCTTCTACAGGCAAAGGGGTGAGGGCTGTGCCCTGCAATGAACATGGACTTGATGTACAGTCAGACTTACATCTCCAGGCTGAAAACCAGGGGGGTTCTCATTCAATTCCCTCACTCCTCCTGTGCCTTTTAACTAACTTTGAATTTCCTCTCACTGCTGCAGGTGCCTCCGCGCTGTTTCCAAGGGCTAGAGCCCCACACAGATTTATCTGGTAACCACTGCAGGAATTTCAAAAAATGAGAACCAGAGGAGGAAGCCAGACCTGAAGCAATTAAGATGATTTGTTTCACATGGTTCAGGTAGGCACCAAAGGGTACGTGAACACAGAGAATAGAAGATCAAAAGGACAGCAATCTGAAAGTGCGAGCCGAGCTCATGTGGAAAACAGGCGGTGAGAAGGCACCCAGATCACTGCTGAATGAAAACCCCTCTCTGTATTTTTAGCTTCTGCCAGAGATAAGACAGAGGGAGATCATTTTTTTTAACTTACTTTCAGTAGTTAGCTTCCAGAATAAAAAATTCAAATATACGTGCCATATTTACAAGGTCACGAGATCTCCCTACCCAAAACCATTTGTTGGTGAAAAGCAGCAAGCTATTCAAGCTTCAGGAATCGCACTGCAAGAGTGAATATTCCTTAGAAAGTACATGTGCTTTGCAAGCTTGTTGATGGCTCTAGAAAATCCTCTCTGTGCTGGGACCTCCTCCTGCCCACTGGCACCCTGGCAGCCATGAGGAGTGGAGACGGGCAAGCAGGAGAGGTGCAGAGCCCACAGGGGCGCTTGTGAGCTCGTCTGAAGGAGCACCTTTTAAGCCCACGATGTGGTATTTGGCTGTGTCTTTCTCCTTCGCGGCAATATCGATCATCAGGAATAAAACATTGTGTTCTTTTCCAACATTATTTTTTTTTTTTTTTTTTTTTTTTTGCAGTACGCGGGCCTCTCACTGTTGTGGCCTCCCCCCATTGCGGAGCACAGGCTCCGGACGCACAGGCTCAGCGTCCATAGCTCACAGGCCCAGCCGCTCCGCAGCATGTGGGATCTTCCCGGACCGGGCCACGAACCCGTGTCCCCTGCATCGGCAGGTGGACTCTCAACCACTGCGCCACCAGGGAAGCCCTTTCCAACACTATTGATACCTCAGATCTTCTGATATTTTGCCACGACAAATAGATTCATCTAGCTTCCCCGTTAACTAGCTTGATGGCCTCCAGCTGACCTGCAACAGCCCCACTTCTGCTCCTAGCTCATATTTTGCCCAGAGTTCCTCATAGGCACTGAGAGGCTATGTTTGTTTGGATCTCAGTAACACAAAGACAGACCTAGAGTTGGAACCCAGGGCTCTGGAAAATGAAAACAGAAGCCTTTTTCATCTTTGTGGTTATCCTTTCTCATCCCTTTTCTATCAGGTGACTTCAAGATTCCTTCCACTACTGAAATAAAATTCTTACCTCTCGTAGAGATGACTTTAAGTCAGAGTAACACAGAGTGAGTGTTATACAGGATGAGGACTAAGCTTAGTATTTGAACACATCCATAAGATGAGTACCATTCTGATCAGCAATTTTAAAATGGGGAAACTAGGGACTTCCCTGGTGGCACAGTAGTTAAGAATCCGCCTGCCAATGCAGGGGACATGGGTTCGATCCCTGGTCCAGGGAAATCCCCCATGCCACAGAGCAACTAAGCCCACGTGCCACAACTACTGAGCCCGCATGCCTAGAGCCCATGCTCTGCAACAAGAGAAGCCACCGCAATGAGAAGCCCGCGCAGCACAACGAAGAGTAGCCCCCCCCTTGCCGCAACTAGAGAAAGCCCGTGCACAGCAACAAAGACCCAACACAGCCAAAAATAATTAATTAATTTTTAAAAAATAATAAAATGGAGAAACTAAAGGTTGGGGAGGTTAAACACTTGCATCCAGTCACAAGTGGAGGGTAGGGTGTCTCTACTGCCTCTATGAATAAATACCTGAATTCCTTCAATACCTTAAGCCTGCATTTATCAGTGGCTTCCAGGTTGCTGTGGAGACTCAACTTGACTAAGCAGTTGGACACCCACGAGGTATTGTTTTCATCGCATGGGCTTTTGACAGAATTGATTGAACTAAATGAGTGTTCCATTGCCTGGGGGGCTTTCCAGTGCTTTGAGTAGGGCTTTCTCCTCAGAGGCTGCTGCCTTGGTACCCATCTTGCTCCAGGCCCCCTGGGGACCAGCACACCATTGGTCACATGCTGTGGAGGTACTGACCATGCTTATGGAAATAAACAAATTAACTTGTGCAGTGGTCTCCTGCCCATGATGTGCTATCTTATCCCCTTGCTCTGAGCAGAAGGTCCTTAACATTGCTTCTTCCTTCAAAGAGTCTCAGAAATCCAAGAGTCCCCAGTCATTCTGACATAATCCAGCAAAAACCCACAGAGGCCACGTTGACGCCTCAGCTTCAAGGGACAGGGACATCAGAGAACTTTCTTCCCTGAGCCAGGCTTAAACGGAGTTGTTTCCTGGGGTGGGGTGGGGGGTTGGGAGGGAGGGAGATGGTGTGGGCAGAATAGCCCTCTTAGTGCTGTATCTGTGCTTCTCAGGCTTCCGCAAACACACGAATCACTGGAGAGTTTGTTAAAATATGGATCCTCTTTCAGCAGGCCCGGGGGCCTGAGATGCTGCATTTCTAACAAGCCCCCAGGGGATGCTCATGCTGCTGGTCCCGAACGTGCAGGTGGCCAGAATTATTTACACTTCCCTCTTTTCCAGTGCAAAGCCCCTGATGTTACACTTTGACAAAGAAGTTCTGTAGACACTAGAGGCCATGCCTCGCCTTACCTCTGTGAGTAGGAGGAGGGCTTTCCTCAGAAGTGAAAACCATCACCCAAGTCAGTCTCCTGGGAATGAGCCCTTCAGACCATCCAGAGAAGAACTTCCTCACCCTCTGCTGGATCAGGACACGTCTGTAGCTGGGGCCCGAGCAGTCCCTCAGGGATCAAGGTCTTGCCCACTCCCCACTGCAGGCCGGCATATAGGACCATAAGTGGAAGAAAAGTAAACTCTGCCTTGTAACCCCACCTGCATGCGGTTGCTTCTGTGGCCAGCCTGATTCAACTGTGAATCCTAGGAATTGGAGGGTCAAATGTCCCCTTTAGAACTAGAACATTAATAATGAATCAGCACCCTGAAACCAGCTTGGTGGTACCTACAGAAATTAGCTAGAGACCTCCAAGGGAAAGATAAATCTCAAGGAATAAGAGTTGGATCTTTAAGTCTCAGCTGCAATTCTTACATGGAGATTTCCCCTCCATGGAGATTTCCCCCTCCATGGCCACATATGGAAAATCTAGGTTTGCTCATTAAGGGAGAGAGAATAAGGAGCATGAAGCTTTAAAAAAAAAAAGTTTTAAGTCTCAAAAACTCTGTTCTTCAATGCTACTGATGGAGATGAGGTTGCCAGTATTGTGGCTAAGACTAGAATGACACAATTCAAGAAAGGGTGACTGTGAGTGAACTCAAGCAGCCTGGTTTAACAGGCCCTAATGCAGGAAAGAGCAACATTTATGGTCCGTGCTTCTGATTAGCTGACCATTGGGATTCCTTGAAAGGTTATTTATCTAAACAGCAATCAACGCAAGCTCTAGTTGGTGCACATTTGCCATTAAATAATGCTATTGTTTATTAAATAATGCTGGTTCCAAAGGGAGAGAGGCCATGGCCAGACCAGGGCTTTAGCAAGCATCCCAGGGCCTGGGCAGACTTTGAAGGAATGAGCATATTGAGATATTACTTGAAGCTCAGAAACAATAGGTGCCTGCGCCCTGTAAGTGGCTCATGTGTTACAGATCTGACAAGTCTCATTGATTTAAATGGCTGGAGCACTGCTTGGATTTTAATCTCCTTCACCCTTAAACCAAGGAGGTCACTGTTTAAATGTTTTTACTTAATAATGTAAACACCTGTCACATGCCGGGGGCAAAGCTATTAAGGAGAAGGATTATTTAAAGCAATGCTCCTGAATACCACATTGCTATTATTGTCTTACCCTTAACTGCCAGGGTCTGAGCAGGGCTTCTCTCTTAAGCTGAGAGGCAATAGCCAAGTAACATAGTGCTCTGTTCCCCAGAGAGGTCTGCAGACGTTCCTCTAACCTACACACAGAATTGGCATTTGTTCACATGCTGTCATCGAAAGGACCCCAAGTATTCGAGCTACCAAGACTCTTGCACGCAAAGCATGTGTCTACCAAAGTTCCTTGTTAAAATGGAAAGCTGTTTTCATAAAGGAGTAGGCCATTACCCTGTAGCTACAAGGCACAGGAACTAAACTTCTTACAAGTATCATCTCTTTTATACCAGCAACAACCCTAAGATTTAGTGCTATCATTATCCCCATAATCTGATGTACAGAATGGTTAAGTAACTTTCTCAAGGACACACAGTATTTAGCAGGAGTAAGACTAGAATCTACGGCTGACTTCAAAGTGTGGTCTTTTAAGCACTATGTCATATCGTCTTTCTCAAGGACCCATTAGCTTACTACATAACCTAGATGAATGGTACAGAAGATGAAATCCTAGAAGGATGATACAGAAGAGAGTAGATGAAAAAGAGCTAGAACTTGGAGGGCTGCTGGGAAGAAAGTCCTAATGGTGTGCTGTAAGGCCTGAACTGAGGGCTTTGGAACAAAATATTGGCAGCAGGAGGCCAAGAGTTAAGACCAGAAGGCAAAGGATGCTAAGACATTTATTTAAGAAGATGCCAAAAGATGTAAGAGCAATACCTATAGCCTGCTCCTGACTCTGTTTCTTTACCCAAGCTGCCTCATCAAGGAAGCACACCTGAGGCCAAAGCACAAGCCCCTCCTCCCCATACCTGACCATGTCTTCTGCAAGCTCACTGTAGCTGCTGGTCCTAGTAAAACCCAGGTCAGCCTGTGCCCTGCGACATGGTCAGGCCACTCAAGATGGCTGTTCTCTTGCTCTCTGTACATCCTCTGCTTGACCAGTGCCTGCTTCTCTTACATCCTACTCACATGTCTGACCTTCCTGCGTACTTGCTTCAGATCCCAGCTAGTGATTGCTCTTATCAAAGGGGCAGTGAGGGGCGTTCCCCTCCGCTGGTTTCCCTGGTAACCAGTGAGCCAACCTGACATCAGTTCCCCCATAAGTGGCAACCTCCCCCTCCACCTGGGAGTGAAGGCTGCTGCCAGGTCCTGCCTGCTTTCTGCCGCAGACGGTGGGGTGTCGCTCCAGGACCTTGCTTCAGAAACGTAAGCTCCCCCGTCCATTAAACCATTGATGTCTCTGTCACTGACTCAGAACTCTTGGGACTCTTTCTTTGGTCTTGAAGCTGAGCAAGTACAAGCCTTGCAGGCCTGCGAGGTGCAGCCCAACACCTGCCAACAGTACCCAAAGCCCTGAGGACATCTAACTGTAGGCTAGACACGCTGGCCCCAAGGAGGAGGGCACACTCATGGGACAGCACAGGCCCCAACAATCACAGGTCTTTATCCAAGTTATTGAACAGATATTGGTGTGGTTTATCAAGACCTCTCCTTCCCAAACTCATTTTAGTGATGAAAGCCAATCTCTCTGGCTTAGTCTCAGCACCTGAATTCAACAGTGCTTTGGTGAACAAACCCTTTATACCAATGCAGAACAAGAAGAGAGAAAATGGTTCATTCATTCATTCAATAAATACTTATTGAACATCTTTTATAAACCAGGCACTGCCCTTGCTACTGTGGAGCTACAAGGCAGAGAAGACAGGCATCGTTGTCCCTCCCCACGTAGAATTTTCAGTTGTATAGGGGACAGAAAGCAAATTCGTAAAGGGGAAAAGAAGATAATGTTAAGTTTTGAGAGAAAATAATCAGAGTATTTTTTCTCCACGAGTGGTGCCCAAACCAGCAGCACCACCATCATCCAAGAACTTGTTAAAACACAGATCCTCACACCCCTCCCCAGACCTACTGATTCAAAAACTTTGTCATGAGCCCCAGCAATCCATGTTTTAACAAGCTTGCCAGGGGATTCTGATCTGTGCTTAATGGTTTAAGAACCACTGGGATTGAAAGTAAAGTGGGAAGGGGAGCATCTTTAGATAAGACGATCTGGAGAGGCCTTTCTGACATTCAAACTGAGACCTGAGACATTAAAAAAAAAAAAAAAGAAAGAAAAACCATGCAAAAGCCAAGAGACAAAAATGTTCCAGGCACAGGGAATAGCAAAGTCCCTGAAGCAAGGGAGAACTTGTTATGGTCGAAGAACAGAAAGGAGAAAAGTATTACCAAAGCATAATTATCGAAGGGAAGCTGGTGAGAAGAGGGGCTTGACTGGGCAAGGAATTAGAGACCTCAGTAAGGGCAGGAATTATAAACTGACATAAATGCTCTAGTGAAAGAAATATGCTCCTTTGAGAGCAGATAACACATGAATCTAACAGATTAAGGGTCAGAGAGGGATCCCCAGGGGTAATGATATTTGAGAGAAGATATCAACAGTAAGTACAAAATAACTGAGGAGGTGGGGGAACCATCATATGCAAAGGCCCTGAGATGGGAGCAAGCATGACACTCCCAGGAGAAATTATAAAAGACTTGAAAATAGGCAAAAATGATTACTGGACGTTCTGTCTAGCACACCCTTCCTGGTTATCTGTGCCTTTCATTATTGTTGGTCTCTTTTACAACTATTGCAAGTTGTAGAAAACTGATAGTAATATCCATAGAAATGCAAACTAATTTTGCCCAAGGGAATGCAATTAATTATTGCTCTACAAATACGGCTAGTTTTGCATCTATTAAAAATTTCATTTTAGCATTTCCTGATTGTGTGTGTGTGTGTGTGTGTGTGTGTGTGTGTGTGTGTGTACTGAATTCTCTTTTGAGCCAGTTGTGACCTCTTACTGGTTTTCTCAGTAATCAATGAATAAAAAAATTTTTGACATATGTTCATTTTTTGTTTGTATAAGAGTTACGACTTTACCTTTTTTTTAAAAAAAAAGATGTTGGGGGTAGGAGTTTATTAATTTATTTTATTTATTTTTGCTGTGTTGAGTCTTCGTTTCTGTGCAAGGGCCTTCTCCAGTTGTGGCAAGTGGGGGCCACTCTTCATCGCGGTGCGCGGGCCCCTCACCATCGCGGCCTCTCTTGTTGCAGAGCACAGGCTCCAGACGCACAGGCTCAGCAGTTGTGGCTCACGGGCCCAGCCGCTCCGCGGCATGTGGGATCCTCCCAGACCAGGGCTCGAACCCGTGTCCCCTGCATCAGCAGGCAGACTCTCAACCACTGCGCCACCAGGGAAGCCCATGACTTTACCATTTTAAAAATTATTTTTTAACAACAAATACAAGGAATCATAAAAAGTTAGTGTGGTAGTGGGTTGCCAGATAACATACATGACACACAGGTAAATTTGAATTCAGATAAACAAGAATTTTTTTTTAAGTATGTCCCAAATATCACACGGGACATATTCCTAGTAAAAGAAAAAAATTCAATGTGTCGACTTAAAAAAAATGCACAACGTGAGAGTTGCAGTTAAGTTTTATTTGGGGCAAAATGAGGACTGCAGCCCAGGAGGCAGCATTTCAGATTGCTCTGAGAAACTGCCCTAAAGGGGTAGGGGGGAAGGTTAGTATATATGTGACTTTGGTGAAGGGGGACTACATGCCATCAAGCACATACATATATATTTTTTACATCTTTATTGGAGTATAATTGCTTTACAATGGTGTGTTAGTTTCTGCTTTATAACAAAGTGAATCAGTTATACATATACATATGTTCCCATATCTCTTCCCTCTTGCATCTCCCTCCCTCCCACCCTCCCTATCCCACCCCTCTAGGTGGTCACAAAGCACCGAGCTGATCTCCCTGTGCTATGCGGCTGCTTCCCACTAGCTATCTACCCTATGTTTGGTAGTGTATATATGTCCATGCCTCTCTCTCGCTTTGTCACAGCTTACCCTTCCCGCTCCCCATATCCTCAAGTCCATTCTCTAGTAGGTCTGTGTCTTTATTCCCATCTTACCCCTAGGTTCTTCATGACTTTTTTTTTCTTAAATTCCATATATATGTGTTAGCATATGGTATTTGTCTTTCTCTTTCTCTTTTCACTCTGTATGACAGACTCTAGGTCTATCCACCTCATTACAAATAGCTCAATTTCATTTCTTTTTATGGCTGAGTAATATTCCATTGTATATATGTGCCACATCTTCTTTATCCATTCATCCGATGATGGACACTTAGGTTGCTTCCATGTCCTTCCTGGCTATTGTAAATAGAGCTGCAATGAACATTTTGGTACATGACTCTTTTTGAATTATGGTTTTCTCAGGGTATATGCCCAGTAGTGGGATTGCTGGGTCATATGGTAGTTCTATTTGTAGTTTTTTAAGGGACCTCCATACTATTCTCAATAGTGGCTGTACCAATTCACATTGAGCACATATTTTTTTGCAGAAGTTTTCTGCTGGTCACAAGGAGCAGTTGTCACCATGAAGGATTTTAGTGGTTTTCTAGGTATGAGGAGATACAAGAACTGGGCTCATAAAATTGGCTCCTGAAAATATCTAACTATCTGAAGGCCTGTTCTGCCAGTTTTCTCCCAGAGCACAGAGTGCCTTGTTTCTGCTCTCCACCCTGAACTCCTTTCAGGGGGTGTTGAAAATCAGCAGCTGCAGCAGCGCATGATTTAATCCTTGTACAGGTAGACGGCAAGTGCCAATGGCAAGCGCCAATTTGTAGCTGACAAATGTTTATTGGAAATTCAAACTTAACTGGGCATCTGTATTTTTATTTGCTAAATCCTGCAGTCCACGGGTGGGAGGTTGGGGAGGGCGCTGACTGTGATGCCACCTCAGCCCCTGTCTACTCCCAGGGTCAGGAACAGAAAGAAGCACCTTTCACTCAGTCTTTGACTTCTGCTCAGTTACATCAGTGCATCTCCCCCTCAAATTCCAGAGCAAAATTTTACTTAGTGCTTTTAAAAAATATAGCTTAAATTGCTCCCTTATATAGGAGCAGGTGCCGGGGGCTTTCCCCAATAATACTGCTTCCACCCTGGGACTTACTGAGTTCCAGTACTCTTGGAAAAGTTGCTGCCTTATTTCCCACCTGCTTGTAAAAGGCTTCCTTTCTGCCCCACAAGAATGTGTGAAGTGCTGTATACTCTGAGGTTTGGAGATAAAAGAAGAATAGAAGAAGGGCTAGTTCCTTCTTATCAATCCTGTAGGATTTGATAATGTCTCAGATCTCACATACCCTTGTCCCCATCCAAAAGTGCCTGTCTCTTCCCTCACGAGGCTTCACAGCTTAAGGCTGAAGCTTTTCCATATTCAAGCCACCTATTAAAATGCAAATATCCTCCGTTGAGAATATCCTAACATCTTAACATCCGCTAACATTTTAGCAGGAATCAGCTGACAGGACGTGTTACACAAACGAAGCACTTGACAGGAGGTAGAATACCAGCTTGGTAAGGGGTGCGGGGGACAGGCAGGAAGGAGACCCCAGGACAGGACATATTCCTAGTATGCTGGAGACCGAGAGAGTCACATTTTAGCCCTCAGGCTTGCAGGGCTAATCTTGCAGGCAAAGTCGATAATATAAAATCTAGGAAAAGTCATTTTAAAGTTGGGGCCAAATGCTCTTGTATTTTATCTGCCTTTCCCTGCAATGTGACATAAGATACCCTCAAAAGGAATATCTTCATGGTAATATATTTTTGACTCAGTGGGCATGCCCGCAGGCTTGCAACAAAAAGACACCTGCAGGGCTCCCCTGGTGGCGCAGTTTTTGAGAATCCGCCTGCCAATGCAGGGACACGGGTTCAAGCCCTGGTCCTGGAAGATCCCACATGCCACGGAGCAGCTAAGCCCATGCGCCACAACTACTGAGCCCGCGTGCCTAGAGCCCGTGCTCCGCAACAAGAGAAGCCACCACAGTGAGAAGCCTGCGCACCGCAACGAAGAGTAGCCAGCCCCAGCTCGCCACAACTAGAGAAAGCCCGCACGCAGCAATGAAGACCCAAAGCAGCCAAAAATAAATTGATTAATTAAAAAAAAAAAGACACCTGCAAAATGTATAAATTGCGCGCCAAAGGCAGTTCCCATCACCAGCAGGACTTTGATCACATCTTCCCGAGCCCTATGACATCTCAGAGAAATTATTATCACTTTCCAAATACAGAGGACAATGAATGGGCCTGGCTCTTCCTGGAATGTAGGAGTGGGAGCCTGGCAGACAGATTCTCTCCAGATTGAATAAATGCTGGGGAGTCCGGTGGGAGGATCACTGTCCCCAGGAAGCATCCATCCCTTTTTTTTTCTTTTTACATCTTTATTGGAGTATAATTGCTTTACAATGGTGTGTTAGTTTCTACTTTATAACAAAGTGAATCAGCTATACATATACATATATTGCCATATCTCCTCCCTCTTGCATCTCCCTCCCACCCTCCCTATCCCACCCCTCTAGGTGGTCACAAAGCACCGAGCTGATCTCCCTGTGCTATGCGGCTGCTTCCCACTAGCTATCTATTTTACATTTGGTAGTGTATATATGTCCATGCCACTCTCTCACTTCGTCCCAGCTTACCCTTCCCCCTCCCCATATCCTCAAGTCCATTCTCTAGTAGGTCTGTGTCTTTATTCCCGTCTTGCCCCTAGGTTCTTCATGACCAATTGTTTTTCTTAGATTCCATATATATGTGTTAGCATATGGTATTTGTTTTTCTCTTTCTGACTTAACTTCATTCTGTATGACTTAACTTCACTCACTACAAATAACTCAATTTCGTTTCTTTTTATGGCTGAGTAATATTCCATTGTATGTATGTGCCACATCTTCTTTATCCATTCATCTGATGATGGACACTTAGGTTGTTTCCACCTCCAGGCTATTGTAAATAGTGCTGCAATGAACATTTCGGTACATGACTCTTTTTGAATTATGGTTTTCTCAGGGTATATGCCCAGTAGTGGGATTGCTGGGTCATATGGTGGTTCTATTTGTAGTTTTTTAAGGAACCTCCCACCTCTGTAATATTTCTCCCTTATAAGTTGGACAGCACAACATGCGGTCAAGGAGCCATTGCAAGCCCTCTCAAACGAGATTTTTTTTTTCCTAGGGACTTAATTTCTTAAAATGTTGGAACGATCATTCTCTTGGAAAGTAGGACAGTCTCTCTTTGAGCCTGCCAGAAGAAAACAAAACTAAGGAAAACAAAAAAGCAAAGTCTCCGAAAAACTAACTGGCAAGCAGGCTTCCTTCTGGGCACCTGGGGGCCCCTCCCTCCCAAGCTGAGGCTGCTAGATCACTCTAATGAGAACAGATGGCGCCCGTCGGGAGATGGGCTCCAGGTATATGCCTCCTGTGTCCTCCTTCTGAAACCAGATTTTAGAAGATCTTCTTTTTTACCGAGAATAGGAGCCAGTTGGTTAAGTGGTAGCCCAGATGTGTGCCAGGGAAGTGGGATGTTAAATCACACTAATACATTTGCTGCTGACTTTTGGAGAGTTCAAACCACTTCCTAATGGAGGGGGTGAAGTCTTCAGAAGACCCTGCTCCCAGGATGGAGGAAAAGGTTGCCATGAGCCGCCCACAGGAGGCGCCTCCTCTAGGCATTAGCAGAGAAGAAATCGCACCCTCCCTAGCCCCGACACTGCGATTTCAGCTACCTAATGCCACCCCAGGGCTGGAGCGTGGGACAGTCCCAGGGCAGGGTGCAGGGTAGGAGGGCAGAGATTCCACGTGGGGGTTAGGAAGGTCATTCCAGATAGAAGAGGCCGGGCTGAACCTGATCATTTTGACTGACTCCGCTCCCACCTCACCCCTCCAGGTGGTAGAAGTCACCTGTGTGTGGTCACTGTTTCTCATCCTGTAGGGCTGGACAACCAGGCCTGGAGTGAACTCAGAGGCACCCCCCCTCCAGTGTCATCCACAGAAGGAAGGCAAACAGAGAGTTAGTTTTCAACAGCAGGAAACTCCTGAATTTTCAACTCTGCTTTTCACAAAATGTTTCACTGTCGTCATAATTGCCAAATTTAAATTACCTCTATTTTCAGGTTTTGGGAAGCCATAAAGAGAGAAAGGAGAGATTTTCACAGTGAGAAACGAGAAACGATGAGGGGAACAGGGCAGTGTGTGGAGCAGACTTAAAAGACGGAAAATGTTTCTGGAGTCAGCTGCGGCTGAGGTGTCTGAAAAAGGAAGGAGAAACAGCGCTAGGTGAGTGGACTGGGAAACGGGAAGGGCAGCGAGTTTGGATGGTGAGCTTTGAATCAGCTCAGAGGTAAGGCCCGAATGAAGTTCTAAGAAGGAATTTTTCAATGGTGGTCTTTAAATACTAAAACGAATGTAGACACTGAAATCATGTTGCTTTGTGTGCCTGTAAGCAGTGTTTGCAAAGGATGGGGATTCAACACTCAAAATTCTAGATTTTTTTCCCATCTTTAAAAAAAATCATAATCATAATAAAAGCAAAAAACAGGAGTCCCGGAGAAACAACAATGATAATCGACCAGTGAGCCCTCGCCACCTCCCCGGGGTACATTCATCAACAAAGGCTGAAATCCCTGTGCCCTTTATTGTTCCTGTATCAGCTAAGAGTGTGTGAGTGTGCATTTCTCAATAATTTTTAAAGGCGTTGTTTGTGCAGGGGTGGACATATACCTACTATAAATGTGATCGAACATAAACACACTGTTAACAATGGCTGTCTCTAGATGAAAGGTATGGGTGATCTTTAACTTCCTTTAGATTTTTCTTCATGTCTATACAACTGTATCTTTTCTAATCAAAGAGAAAGAAAATAGAATGTAATTTTAAATTTATAATATTTGTACAGGAAAGCCTCCCCACTAATCATTTCTACGCTAAGGGACCCCAAAACACCCATTCACACCCACCCCCAAGCCTCAGATCTGTGTTAGAACTCTGGCCTCATAGGAATTATCATCATCATCACTCCCATTGCCCCTGAAAATTTAAGTCTTTTCAAGGACTCTTAAAATGTCTGTGGTGTCTTCAAAGGGTGGAATTATGTCTTAGTCATTTCCATACCCCCAGCAAATCACAAGCATAGTGCCGAACACAAAGTATCTGCTCAATCAGTGTTCATTAAATGGATAAACAAATCACCAACCTTTTATTCCCCAAGTCAGATTATCACAGTTATTCCTTAGCCCATGTTGTATTAATTAGATTAAGAGAAATACCATAGCAGCAATGCATAGCACCGCCTTGTTTCTCTTCCTATTTTTCTGGAAGTGCCCTTGGTCCCTGTGTCCTGTGAATCATCACATCCATACCTGCCACATTCATTCCCCCCATGTCACTCAGCAAAGACATGAGGGCAAAAAAAAGTCCCATGTCATCAAGCCCTTAGTGAAGCTGGACAGATTCAGGCGTGAAACCACACGTCCATTCTCTTGACCACCTGGACAATCTCAGCCTCAGTCTAACAATGGGCATGTGGGATCTGATCAAGGTTCTTGGCCAGGGTCATCTGTCCTCTGTGCACCACACTTAACATAAAGTGGCAATTCAGCATCCCCGCCAGGATCACCAGGAAGCCATCCAGTCTAATGTGTGTTCACAAAGGGCCAGGCCCTGGGAAGACAAAGGGGACTGCTTGCTGCCATGTAACTCTGCCAACCATTGGCCTTGTGGAGGCCAAGATGATGGAACAAAGCCCAGTAGCTGCTACTGGGTGAGCTGATGCGAGGGAACCAAGAGAAGCATGGTCAGGCGAAGCGCACCAGCTTATATCACTACTGGAAATGCCCATACCCTTTGACTCACTAATGCTATTCCAAGAAATTTATTCTAATTTATTCTACAAAAATACTTCCTCATGTGCACAAAAGTATTTGTAAAAGCATATTGATCACAACAGCATTTCCTTTAGCAAAAAAAAAGAAATCACAATTTAAATGTCAAGTAATAGGAAATTGGACATAATATGAAATGCTATCCAAGTATAAACAGACGAGCTAGAGGGTGTGGAGGAAAGGGAACCCTTTTGCACTGTTGGTGGAAATGTAAATTGATACTGCCACTATGGAGAACAGTATGGAGGTTCCTTAGAAAACTAAAAATAGAACTACCATACGACCCAACAATCCCACTTCTGGGCATATACCCTGAGAAAACCATAATTCAAAAAGGGTCATGTACCACAGTGTTCACTGCAGCTCTATTTACAATAGCCAGGATATGGAAGAAACCTAAGTGTCCATTGACAGATGAATGGATAAAGAAGATGTGGCACATATATACAATGGAATATTACTCAGCCATAAAAAGAAACAAAATTGAGTTATTTGTAGTGAGGTGGAAGGACCTAGAGTCTGTCATACAGAGTGAAGTAAGTCAGAAAGAGAAAAACAAATACCATATGCTAACACATATATATGGAATCTAAAAAAAAAAAATGGTTCTGAAGAACCTAGGGGCAGGACAGGAATAAAGACACAGATGTAGAGAATGGACTTGAGGACACAGGGAGGGGGAAGGGTAAGCTGGGACGAAGTGAGAGAGTGGCATGGACATATATACACTACCAAACGTAAAATAGATAGCTAGTGGGAAGCAGCTGCATAGCACAGGGAGATCAGCTCGGTGCTTTGTGACCACCTAGAGGGGTGGCATAGGGAGGGTGAGAGGGAGACGCAAGAGGGAGGAGATATGGTGATATATGTATATGTATAGCTGATTCACTTTGTTGTAAAGCGGAAGCTAACACACCATTGTAAAGCAATTGTACTCCAATAAAGATGCTAAAAATAAGACAAAATAGAATAAAATAAAAACAGACCAGCTAATCCTCACGTGGCACTCATATGACATATATGCCAGGATCTAGGTATGTTACATGTGTTAATTCATTTAGTCCTCCAAGTATGCTATGAGGAAGGTTACTCTTATTAACCCCACTTTACAGGCAAAGAAACTGAGGCACAGAGCAGTTAAGTCTCCCAGGATTGCTCAGCTAATATGTGATGGATCCGGGATTCAGAAGGGAAATGGTATGGATCTAAAGTCCACACTATTAACAACATATCTGATAATACCAAAATGTGAGCAGGATCCAAAGTCGGCTACGTGGCCAGTCCAACAGCTGACCATCAGTAACAAAGAGTCCAATTTTAATGTCCCAGGATAGAAAGATAAATGCAATGTATTGTTAAGTGAAAAAAGCAAATTGCAGAACAATCTACACATTCCCATTTTTACTTTTTAAAAATCTAGCCAAAAAATAAATGCATAGACAAAAACATCTGCATGTGCTTACCAGATTGCCAGCAGTGGTTGCCTCCGGGAAAAGGAACTGGAAGGGAAGGTGGGGAGGCTGGGGAAACTGTCACAATCTATCTTAGACCCTCCCGTGTTATTTGAATTTCGTGAGCATGTATTCCTTTGGTAATTTGGAAAAGAGAAGAAAATTAATAGAGGAAAAAGGGTTGCCCAGGGAGAGCCCATCAAGCAGACTGTCTGTGTGAGGAAGGCTGGTTTAGGGGATCTGCCCTCCAGTATAGGGGCTTCTTTCACAAAAAGTCAGAGTCACAAGGGCATCACCTAACTCCATGGGCCCTGAGATGCACTATTGGTTGTGCACGCAATAGTTCACAGATTTGACTTCAGATCCGGTTCGCCCAGCAGTTGCCTGCCATATAGGACTGTGTGCGTTAGCAGGAAGAACTCTGGCCTTGGGGTCAGAGAGCCTGGGTTGGAATCCCAGCTCAGCTCTTTGGGCCTCGGTGATGTATTCTGTAAAATGTAGATAATAATATCCCCTTCACAATGTTGTTCTGAGGTTGCATGAAAAGACGTGCTGGTATCAGGCTCAGTGACAATGATTTCCTAGGCAGGCCGTTGATGCCAGTTAAAGATGACTACATGGGTCACGGAACAAGAACCAGAGCCCAGTCTCCTGACCTCTGATTCAATGTTCTTTCCATTAAGCCCCATTGTCCTATTTGCCCAGATCTTTGCTTGGATTAGAAGAGTCACGATGAGACACGGTCAGCCCAGACATGGGGGCCATATTCAAAATGCCCTTGGACTTGTGTTCCTCGGGCTTCTAACTCAGGTTTACCTTGAAGATTTTTCTAGAAAGGCACTACATCGCTGGGAACACTATTCCCAGGCTGAGGAATATGTTTTAGAAAACATAGTGATTAATAGTGTGCCCTACCAGGGCACCTCGTGACCAAGGTTTTTGTGGCTGTCCTGCTATGCCATGTGGCATATATTGACCAAGTCTCTTAGTCTTTCTGTCTCATTTTCCTCGTCTACAAACAGAAAGATAAATAATCTCTGCCTCCTTTCTAAAAAGGCTGTTGAGAGGTTCAAACGACATGATGGAGATTAACATCTGTGGCAGAGACTGCCAATTACCCACCGCTATCAATTCCTGCCTCTTTCCTCAGCAATAACACCTCAAATTCTAGCTAAACACACGCTGCCCAGCCAGAGACAACAGTTCCCAGGCTTCACTGCAGCTAGATGTGACCAAGCAACCTACTGCTTGCCAAGGCAAGAAAAAGGATACCATATCTGCAATTCTCAGGCCACACCTTTAAAAAGGAGCTGTTTGCCCTACTTTCCTCTTTCCTTCTTCCTGCACATTGAAAGTTGGACATGGTGGTGGTGGGTCATCTTTGACCTTAGAGGATAGTGGATGAGCAAAATAGAAGATGTCTGGGTCCTGCATAACCTCATGAAGCAGAGCTGCCTACCACCCCTGGGCCACATAACAGCTCAGATTTCTATGGGAGAAAGAAATGGTCCTTTTATTTTATTAAATCCACTGTTATTTTGTTCTCTGATATAGCAATTGAACCAATATGTTAATTATTGCAAAATCCTTTGAATATATAAACTGTTATGCCAAGACTTGATATGGTTCTTATTGTTAATTACACCTACTGCCTTCATTTGACAACCCAAATTGTCACAAAACAGTCACCATCTTATGCACAGGACTACAGTTTCTGTTCCTGCAGGTCTCAAAGGCTGCACAACTAGACATTCAGATGTCTTGTGTTCACATGTGAAAGTTGCTCCTAACATCCCTCTGGCACATTTCCTTCTGTTACTATACCAAGCATAACTTTTTTTCTTAAAAACTGAACTTTCAGTTGAATATTTGCAAGGTTAGCAAATAGCCAAGTCACAGCCCTTGTGATAACTAGCCTCACATGTGGTGTTTTTCCCAACATGACTTGGAGCAAGCAGAGCCCATCACTTTACTTCTAAGTAGCCTTCAACCAAGCAATTGAAAATGTTACTCAAGGGTTGGGTTTTGTTTTGTTTTGTTTTGGGGGGGGGGGTTTGTTTTGTTTAATTCACACACGCAGAGGTATACCTGCCATGTCTGCTTTGGGGAAGGAGTGAAGGGAAAAACAACCTGAATGCAATTTAATCCAGGACATCTACTTCTCCCATCTCATTTCTCATCATACCATCTTGTATTCTATGACCAGCCATCCTAAGATATATGTAGTTTCCAAACTGACATGCTGTCCTACACCTTGGGACTTATACACTTCACCATTCCCTCAAACTGACTTGCTATATCCTATACACCCCCTGGTCTCAGTTTGAACTTCCAGCAAGCCTTTTCCGGTCCTCTAAGACTGGGTCAAAGCAGTCAGCATCACTCTGACTGCTCTGTATTAGAATTGCCTCTTTACTTGTCGGTATCTCCACTTAGACTATAAGCATCTGTAAGGTAGGGACTGTGTCTCACCCACGTCTGTATCTCTGCATCTAGTGTGGTCTCTGGAACAAAGCAGACACTCAGTAAATGTTGGCGGAATGGAGGTCTGCTTGCCCTGCTGGATATGATGTTCAGCATCAGAAAAACTTGCCCAACTAGACTGAGGGACCCTGGATCCACATTTGCCTGTTAGCATAGTTTAAAAGGAGTTTCTCCCTTTAACACGAAGTGCATCCCACCTACTACTATGGTAGTAGTGGAATAGCAGGGTAGTGGCCCTCTTAGAGATTTACTCTGACATGTTTAAGTATCATGCTGTAGTTCTTGCTGACTGCACTGCAACTAGATGCCGGATGGTTAGGCATTTTTAACAAGAGCTGTTTCAGTGGGTGGTGGGTTTGCAAATGTGCTACTTTAATGGCTATTCATATTAGCTCTGTGTTAAAGGTCCCAGGTTATGTCTCCATCTAGTCTGGTGTTTATTTAGTGCTCAGTATTAGAATGAGTAATATGCCCCTTAGCTTTGTGACAGATCGTTCTTTAAACGCCAGACCCATTGGCACGCTGCCCTTGAGTTTCCACTAAGCAGAGAATATTCCCAGGGAGTAACTCCTCAGCCCCACAGGAGTTTGTGAAATGTGAAATTGGAGGTCGATGACAGCATAAACAAACCTGAAAATAGCTCTTGTGAAAAATCTTCTGCTCTGCAGTGTAGAACCCATTTCTGCTAAAGCTGGTTGAGACTTTCCATGGGTCCTGGATCCCTCTCCCTGAGACTAGCAGAAGGTAGGAAGAGATGTGGATTTAGCACCTGCAGCTGACTTAGAAACACCAAATTTGGATACTAGTAATTTGTCATGGGCTTTTTTTTTTTTTTAAATCTCAGGGTATGTTTTTCTACACCTCTGAGATGACAGAAATAGATAAGACACTCTCACCTTTGTTTTATTAATGGAGAAAGCAAAGCATAGAAAAATTGACAAGCTGAGCCATGTGGGAGGTGCTCCCTGGTAAGTCAGTAACATCACTTAGGATTGTGGAGCCAAGAACATGTCTGAACACTTGCTCACGGGCCTGACACAGTGCCCAGCACATGACGTGTAGACATACAATAAATGCTTATAGAGTGAGTGAGTGAATGAATGAATGAATGAATGAAATCAACTAAACCAACATATCTCAAATTTGAGCAATATGAGGGACCTCTTCTGGAGAAATAATAATCTCTTGACCCCAGAGATTGTCTATAAAACCCTAATTTAAATAACATATTTCACTCTTATTGTTTGAAAATGTCTCTCGGTAGCAAATTATCGTTGCAAAAAAATGTAATTTCAATCCTTATAACTGATAAAAATATTTTTTATTATTGAAAGAAAAACAATTTTTTAAAGTTCTCACAGAATTCATGTACCTGAGATAATCCCAGCAAACCTCATTTGGAGAAAGACTGGACTAGACTGTGAGCCCTTGACAGAAGGCAGGCCTGAGTGCTGTCCTTTATGAGTCCTTGACCTGGTAGGCCTTCTCCCACCATTTGAAAGTGATGATGGCGATATGACTGTGGCCAGCCTCCCACCCTAAACAGGAAGGACAGCTCGAGAGGCCAGCCAATGAGGGTAAGCACCACAGGAGAGCTCTAGAGAATGATGGTTGAATGCACTGCAGCTAAGCAGAGCTCAAGTCCAGCTGGGGTTCAGAGAAGGTGTCACAGGGAAGGCGGAATGCAAGCTGGGCCTGGGAACACCAAGACGACTTGGTGTCACAGAGAGGAAGGAGGAGGGCTCTAGCCACGAAGAAAGGGGAGTCTTTTCCTTTCCTGTTGATTTGCTGCCTCCTCTTAAATTGGATTTGCTACCAAAGACAGGCCCTGAGGACATGCATCAGAGGTCTGCCCAAACCTCAAAGAACTGGATGGGTTTTAGTGATACTCAACCAAGCAGGACAAACTAGAAAGATCATTAAAATCGAAAGAAATTCTATTCTTCAATGAAAATAGCATCCCAGAGAGCTGGAAGAAAATTATTCTTTTCTACCACTTTCTGTCTCCTTTCTCCCCACTTCTGAGTATGAAAACTACTTTAGGCTTCCCAGATCTTTTTCTTCTCAGAATATGAAGTTTGTCTTCTAGGCTCTGAAACTTCCCTGTCTGTGTTTTCTTACATGTCTTAACCCACATCCCTACACTCCTGCACGCCAGGTCCTTGAGGTCAACTATTGTGTCTTTTTCATGTTTGTTTCCATATCCTACTACCAAATCATAACCAGGTATTCAATACATGTTGGCTTAAAGAATATTGTTTGCTCAAATAAATGACCAGAGTTCTCCTATTGCCCTAGCTCTTCTCCCTCATCAAAATTTACTCCTAGCAAAGAAGCTGATACGTTCAGGTACATTCAGATCTAATACCACTTAGTATGTTGCCCTGCCCAGTGGCATTTGAAATCCCATATAAGTAGGATTTTTTTGTATATTCACAACAGGTCTGGGAGACAGTTCAAGGCTAAAGAGGAGGTATTTTTTGTTTCTGAGCAAACAGGTATATCTTCATAAGACTGGCTTTGAAGCCAGCTCTTATAGAAAAGATGAAGTGAGATTTTGGCATATTTAGAGGAGTGTAAAGTTGGTCCTGTGATAACAGATATGAGCTACAAAGAGCAGCCTTTAAAAAAAAAAGAAGAAGAAGGAACTACAGTCTACAGCCTAGCTACACTTATTAAGATGAGATTTAACCAAAGACTATAAAAATCTTAAATGGTAGATAATAAGGTCAAACCAAGTTACTATTTTCAGCTCAGAACAGATGACAAGACAGGAGGACATAAATGGCAATTAAAAGAAAAGGGATTCAGAACAGATCAGAAGGTTACCAAAAATAATCAATGGCTGAAATGACTTTCTGGACTCATTCACTTGTGCTGAAAATATTGGGTCATTGAAAAAGTAATGAGATGATATTCTTGGGAAATGGAATAGTTAAAATGAATGAGTCCAGATGGGCCTTAAGACTTTAATCATTCTGAAGAGAAACACTTGCTGGGACACTCTCTCCTAAACCAAGTTGAAATTTCATTCTAGGGAGACAACTAGGTAGAGGAGAAGAGGACTTCACTTTTCACATTCCGTGGGTGTTTGCGGCTCCGTCACAGTTATAACGGTATTTGGTACCAAGGCGTCTTTATGAGTAGTGCCTCCTATAGAATCTTAATAAGAGAAACAGGCAAGACAGCCACTAAAGACATGGAGACTTGGATTGATTCTCAGCCAGGCTCCCATCCTAAATTGAAATCTCCATGTTTCCACCTGTCACATATCTTCCAATGCATGATTCCAGGACCGGGACAATTCAGGGGCAGTCTAATCTAATATTGGGCATCTCTAATTGTTAGACAGCTGGAATTGTTTCTGACAGGGTCTGGCCTCCCTAGAGTTTCCCCATTGGGTCTAATTTGTCCTTTGGAGCTACACCACCATGTGTCTACATGGTAACCCAGCAAATATTTAAAGACAGAGTGCCCCAAATTGAACGTGTCCCCAGATGAAGCTAAGAGTGTGTTAACTACCTCTTATGATCTAGAAACACCTACTCTGTTAATACAGCCAAATAATAGTAGTAGTAACTACAATTCATTGCAGCCCACCACATGTCATACATTTTTTCTAATCAGAACTACAGCCAATTTTAAGATTCGCATTTTAAAAAATATTTATTTATTTTTGGCTGCGTTGGGTCTTAGTTGCAGTGCACGGGCTTCTCTCTAGTTGTGGTGCATGGGCCCCAGAGCACGTAGGCCCTGTAGTTGCAGCACGCAGGCTTTCTAGTTGTGGCGGGCGGGCTTAGTTGCCCTGCAGCATGTAAGATCTTAGTTCCCCAACCAGCGATCGATCCCACGTCCCTGCATTGGAAGGCAGATTCTTAACCACTGGACCACCAGGGAAGTCCCAGGATTCCCATTTTTTTTGAATTTTATTTATTTTTTGGCTGCGTTGGGTCTTCATTGTTGCCCGTGGGCTTTCTCTAGTTGCAGCAAGTGGGGGCTACTCTTCGTTACGTTGCATGGGCTTCTTATTGCAGTGGCTTCTCTTGTTGCAGAGCACGGGCTCTAGGCAAGCGGGCTTCAGTAGTTGTAGCACACAGTCTCAGTAGTTGTGGCTCGTGGGCTCAGTAGTTATGGTGCACGGGCTTAGTTGCTCCAAGGCATGTGGTATCTACCTGGACCAGGGCTCGAACCTGTGTCCGCTGCATTGGCAGGCGGATTCTTAACTACTGCACCACCTGGGAAGTCCCAGGATTCCCATTTTAAAGATGAAAAAAATTGAAACTCAGAGAACAAATAACTCTCTCAAGTTCACAGAACTAGAAAATAGCTAAGCAACGACTCAAATTCAGCTCTGTTTGACTCCAATGCTGTTTGCTGTCCACTCTCTCTGTCACTGCCTAATATTTTCTTAATGACCACCTCCCTGTTCTTTTATTGGAATTTATAGTCAACTACAATCTCCAGACCTCTTTCACCTTCACCTGTTCTAAGGATTTTCACCTAGCAGGGAGTAAGTTACTTTGCAAGGTAGTGGCATTCATTGCAAGGCATGCTGGGAGAAAGAGGCTGGGCCCAGCCTGGGAGGTGTACAGGGCAGTGTGGGCAGAGCTGTGACCTCAGACTAGGTCATCAATTGTCCAAACCCTAATCCAAGCAGATATATAGCCAACGCAGCCCATTTCCAGGGGTCTCAGAAAGACCTGTGGGGAGACCAGAGCAGGGACACAACTTCAGGGGTATAAAATATTATGAGAACATCAAGCCAACCCAAGGTCCTACACAGAATTCTGCCTCCAGCAGGGCCTCGGAAAACAGTGTATAAAGCCACAAGGAGAATAAAGCAGGGCTTTGCCTGCCTGACTCAGGCCCCATGACCTAGAAAGGGGTGAAAAACAGGAAAACCCCAAGATCCAAACAGAAGGGAGCTAGGCCCAAGCTTGTAGAGCCTGACTTCTGTGCAGGAAAGGCTTAATTCAGCAGGCATGGGGGCCCAAACTCTGCATCTTCCAAAGGAAGAACTGGCCCTTGACCGGCTCCTGGGAGATCACCTACAAGCTATCGGAATATCCTGCCTGAGAAGAATATTGTATACCTGGGGCCCAGAGCCAGGGCAAATAGTTTCTAATAATAATGTGATATATGGCAAATGCCTATGTTTGTTTGCCTGGGGCACTGGGCCAGACTCTTATCGTTTTGACCTCTGGGGAGGCTGGAGACTGAGTAGCTAAGGCCAGTCACACAAACACTGCATGCCTACACGACTGACTGCTCATACAAACCCTGCACACCAAGGCTCAAGTTAGCAATCCTGCATGCGTGTTGTCAGGCATCATTGCTGGGGGAATTACACGCTGTCCGTGCAACTCCACTGGGTGAAGCCACCTGAAAGCTCGTGCCTGGTTTCTCCTGGACTCCACTCCTTTTTCTTTTGCTAATTTTAATCTGCATCCTTTCACTATAACAAACCATAACTGTGTAAACAGAAAACAGCTTCTCTGAGGTCTGTGAGTCCATCTAGCAAATCGGCAAGCCTGAGGGTAATCTTGGGGAACCGACGCAGATACCCCGATAGCAGAATCCGTGAGGAGGTGGCTATGACCAGTAGCCTTGTTGGAAGGCTTAGAACTCAGATGTAGAACCCAATACAAAGACAAATTCCAGACCTCCCTCTTTGTGATGTTATGGGACTCATATAAGAGTCCCACTGGCCTCTCACTGGTAGTGGGGGAATATGCCAGATATGCCTGCGGAAAACAGGGTTGTCATTTGGAATAACTGGGGTGAATCTAGGACAGGGGCAAAAATTCATACAGATATCACCATCTGGTATTCATCTATGTGACTGGGTTTTTTAATAAGTTTATTAGCAGGATCTATGGTTCTAATTGTGAAAGTAATGTATATTCATTGTTGAAAATCTGGAAAACATAACAAAATATATATTAAAAAAAATAGTCCATTGGAATCCCACCACCCAGAGATAAGCATGGCTAATACTATGGTATAGTTCTTTCCAGTCAATTTCTTTTTCATGAATATGCAGCAGCGTCCCTGATGAGACAGAATCTTTAAAATTTTTTGTTAGCAAGAAAACCTGCAAGTTAAAAGTTGCCAGCCACTTCCATGTCTAACAAGTCATCTTGGGACACATCGGTGTCTGGAAGCAATCAAATGGGCAGTTCCAGTTTTGCAGACATAAGGCTGAGGCACCTACCATCCAGAGGCAAGAATGTCAGTCACAGGACAGTGTTTTCCTTGACAAAGGCTGTCCATCTCGTCCTCCGTTACTAAGGCCAAATGTCACTGGGAAGTAGGTGAGCCAGTTTGAGAGAGCCCAGAAGCTTCCTAGGAGGAAAGGAATCAAGACCCCAACTACTTCCCCTGAGGTTCACTTGTTTTCAAACATCTCTGATGAGTTCAGTTGGTCTTAGGCAGGAGCCTGGACTACTGAATCGTTGGTGTTGAAGGGAAGTGGTTTCCACAGAGCATGAGGCCAACACAGGAGCCTTCTACTGCAGCAACCCCTGAGGCACCAAGGGAAAGTTTGAGGAAAATGTGTTCAAGGGCCAACTAAGAAGCTGAAACTTTGGGAGCCCACGCCATTGTTCATAGAGAACAATAAGACATATCCTATTCTCAGAACCACGAGAACAATGCCCTGACCAGCAGTGATGGTACAGGCAGGCAGGCATGGCCCAAGGTGGTGGTCAACTGCTTCCACCAGACACCAGTGCTGGAAGCAGCAAACGCAGCCTGCAGTGGGCCAGATTCTCCAAGACTCTCTCCACAAGGCACGTGAGCGTATCACTGAACCTTAATAAACTGGGACAGAGGAGCCTTAAACGTATCACAAGATGGGGACCACTGGGAAAGAGAAGGGAATTTTCATGCTAGGTGAGATGGGGCCTCTCCTCAGTTCACTGGAGACATGTGACCACATCTTCATTCATCTTATACCCCAAGGTGACAAAGCAGAAGATCTAAACTACAGACGAACACAAATTCACATAATGTGTAACAAAATGAGATTAAGCTGCATAATGTAGACTCTTTTTCCCCACTTAACATCATATACTGAGCATTTTCTAATGACATTAAACATATTTGGAAATGTAATATTAATAGGTAATCATATAATGTAGTGCTTATGTAGCATTTACCATGTGAGATAGTATTAGTAACCCTATACTCTAAATAAGGAAATGGAGGTACAAAGAGGCTTTGTAACTTGTTAATAATGGCTAGTAAATGAAGAAGCTAGCATCTGAACCCAATTTTTTTTTTTTTTTTTTTTGCGGTACGCGGGCCTCTCACCGCTGTGGCCTCTCCCGTTGCGGAGCACAGGCTCCGGACGCTCAGGCTCAGCAGCCATGGCTCACGGGCCCAGCCGCTCCGTGGCATGTGGGATCTTCCGGACCGGGGCACGAACCCGTGTCCCCTGCATCGGCAGGCGGACTCTCAACCACTGCGCCACCAGGGAAGCCCTGAACCCAATTTTGAATATACAGGGTATCTGATCATTTTCCGGTAGTTGGATATTTCATTTTTCCTATTTTTTCACTATTACATATGTGCAGTGATAAACATCCTTGTACATAAATCTTTGAAAGTGTATTTAAAATGTTAACCTAAATGTAGAACTTCACATTTACTGAATTCCATCACTTTTAATTTAGACCTGTGAGATTTTCTTGGATCTTATTTCTGCAATTCAAATTTTCCACTTTGCCCGAACTTTGTGTCATTCAGATGTAACCGACCTGTTCTCCTCAAACGAATACTTTATCTAAAGCTTGACCTGGACAAGACAGAGTCACATGGCTTGGTTCCTGCCTCTCTCACTGGCTCATCTCACACTCAGCCTTCCAGTTGGTCGGCCACACCCTGCTCTCTTGGCCACAGGACCTCACCACCACATTCTGCTCCCTCACCTGAAACCCCCTCCCTTCCCCTGGTGAACCCCCTGTAGTCCCTCAACATCTCAATTCCAGCTGAGCCAGGGTGAGTTCTTTGCTATATACCCATGGAACCCCATTCTTTTCCTTCCACGTGGGAAATTCACACACTCACAAAATTAGCTGATTCATAGCAGGCTCCCCCACTCAACAAAAGATTCTGTGACAGCACTGGCCACGCCTGCTTTCTCATCATGGTACCTAATGCTGTACTTGGCCTAAAGTGATATTCCATAAACATAGGCTGAATGAAGGAAGGGAGGAAGGAATGAAAATAGCAACCGCAGCACAGCCACAGAACCCCTGCCCCTTGCGTGGATGGCAGCATGCATGGATTCATCAGCCCTCCTTGAGTACAGTGCTTCAATCAGTTACAATTTATTTTTTATTTTATTTTATTTTTTTTCAGTACGCGGGCCTCTCACTGCTGTGGCCTCTCCCGCTGCGGAGCACAGGCTCCGGACGCGCAGGCTCAGCGGCCATGGCTCATGGGCCCAGCCGCTCTGCGGCATGTGGGATCTTCCTGGACCAGGGCACGAACCCGTGTCCCCTGCATCGGCAGGCGGACTCTCAACCACTGCGCCACCAGGGAAGCCCCAATCAGTTACAATTTATGACCTGCCCACATTCTATCTTAGCCCCAGGATATTGCTAGAGAGTTTGTCAGATACAGCTGAGATCCGGCTGTGCTGTGACTGACCTCCTCTACCCTCTTCTGCCTCAAGGCATCCTCTATTCAGCCTCCAACTGTCCTTCCAAAGGCAGCTCTGATTACACGACTCCCTGATTAATAACCTCTGTGGCTGCACAGTGTCCTCAGGCTGAAGTCCAAGCTCCTAATAGTGACATTCAAGGTCCATCGTGTTCTGGTCCTTGTCTGCTTTTCCTTGTCATCTGCTGCTCCCGACACCCTCCCCCAACACACTGCAATACTACAGGTCTTCCCACAGAACATGTGCTCATGTATCTTTGAGGCTTTGCTCTGTCTCCCTAGAATGCAAACTCCCACTCTGCCTGGCAAACTCCTACTCATCCTTCAAGGTCCAGGTCAAAAGTCACCTCCCCTTGGAAGGTCTCCTTGTCTCCTTCCTACTCCCATCAAAGGCAGATTCCTTCGCTTATATTCCTGTAGCATTCTGTACATACTTCTACTTTAGAATTTTCGCCCTGTATTACATGTAGGTATTTGTGTTCTCTGAAGGAATCTGAACTCCTTGAGGGCAGGGACCATATCTTACCTCTGTTTCCCCAGAAAGCACCTCAGTTCCTGACACAGAATAGATAGTTAACAAATGCTCCATGTCACTTTGTCTTTGAGTATTGTCCTGTTCCACAGGTATCGTGACACTTTCAAAAAGCAGTAAAGGGCTTCCCTGGTGGCGCAGTGGTTGAGAGTCCGCCTGCCGATGCAGGGGACATGGGTTCGTGCCCTGGTCCAGGAAGATCCCACATGCCGCAGAGCGGCTGGGCCCATGAGCCATGGCCGCTGAGCCTGCGCGTCCGGAGCCTGTGCTCCGCAGCGGGAGAGGCCACAGCAGTGAGAGGCCCACATATCGCAAAAAAAAAAAAAAAAAAGCAGTAGACTTTTGGAGCCACGGCTGACCAACTCCAAACTAAGGTCCAGCGATAGATGAAGTGTGGAGATTCTCAGTAACAGAGGTGGCAGATTCCATGTGAGGGCCCTTGAGTCTCTGCTTGTCCTCCTTCATCACCAGCCACTAACCTCCCCAGCTTCTGTCAGTCCAGCAGGGTGTCTGCTCAATGCTGCTAGTCCTTTCTACTGCCTGTCTTTTCTTTCTTTGCTTTCACTGTCCTCCCCTTCTTCATGAAATAGCTATAATTCTGGACTGGCTCAAAATGAAAAGGCTACTGAAAGGATAGAAAAAACCGTCAGCCACCAAGGACAGAGAGGACTGTTGGGTCTCTTGAGAAACTCGCAATGAAGACCTTCTGGGCTACCTAACCCTCCTCTCTTTCTTCTTCCTTCGACTCAGCTAGCTGCCTCACTTTACTCATCTTTCACATGTCCACCCCCAATTTACGTGACTTTTCAGCTCAGCTCTCCCTAGTCTGACTAGACCGTTCTTTTCAGTGTCCCAGTCCCAAAATCTCACAAGGAGACTCTGATCATCCCATTGCCACCCCAGTTTTGTAGCTTTGGGTCAGGCATCCTGCCCAGGTCCAATCATGCAGGGCTGGGACGGAGGTTCGGATCGTGTGGCCCGATGTGCTTCCCTCAACAGGGGGTGGAGGAAGAAGGGATGGTTAGGTTCAGCGACTGCATCTCTAGTTAAGCTCGGGTAAGGACATTTTTCAATCTTGGACAAGCCTTGAAAGAGAAGCACCAGCTGTTTGGAGGTAAAAACATTGTTAATTTAAAGCATTGCTATACAGGAGACAAAGGTTGCCCACCACGCTCAGTGTAATAGCCCGGAGACTACTTTCTAAACATTATTTCCATGCAGGCCCTGCTAGCCTGGCAAAAGTGAACAAATGGGTCTATAGCTCAAAAGAGAAATTTGGACTGGAGATAAAAAATGGTTGTCATCAGCATTAGTGATCAACAAATGCTGGTGGTTGTTGAGAAGGTGGTGGTAGGTTGGCTCCAGGCACATATACAGGTTCTCAGGGAAGGTGAAGAGAGTGAGAAGGGGGCCAAAGACAGAACTCAGGGACCATGGATATTTAAAGGGTTGGCGAGGGAGCACATTTCTGAATAGAGAAAGGAACAGCCAGAGCGGTGGAAATCTCAAAACCAAAATCTAGCCAAGGTGGCATAGATCTTGGAGGAAAGGACAAAGTGCCAATTCCAGAGAGATGGAAAAAAAGTAAGAATGCGCTTCTGAGAAGTGGAGGGGAGGGGCTGGAAGAGTGGTGAAGGGGATTGAGGAAGTTGGCCAGCTTGGTGGTGGGGGAGGGCGCCTTGAGAGACGCGGGTAGACAGCAGAGAGGAACTCAGTGTCACGGAGATCCACCCCTCTCACCCCCATGAGTTTTACCTGAAGGTGTTTAAAAGCTGATGGGAACGAGCCAATCTATTCAGAGAGATTGAGAAACAAGCAAGAAGGGGGAGGATGGGTGGAATGAGGTTTCTGAGAATAAGGGACCCAGCACCCCTGAAGGAGCCCACGGGAAGAGGGAATGCCCCCCCCCCAGGCAGTTGCAGGTCCCAAGGTCAACCTAGGACGCGGACCGTGGGACCAGACCGCCGCCTTCCCAGCCGGGCTCCTGAGCAGCACGTGACGTCGGTGCCCTCTAGTGGCGGTAGTCGGAATCGTACGGCACGTGGAGTCTCCGTTGGCGGGAGAACCCGAGCGAGAGGCAGTGACTCGGGACCCTGAGCGGCTGGGGACACAGGGGTCGCTAAGGATAAAGCTCATGGCACAAAAGGAGTGGGGAAAGAAACCATTTGGATGGGGTACGTTTTTCAACCTTTCCTGCACTTCTCGGCGGGGGGGAGGGGGGGCGGGGAGGGAGGGTACCGATCTGGGCCAATTAGCCAAAGCAAAGGTTATGCCCGGAGCCACAAAAACACCCGAGCCTGAGTCAGATCCATGCTGTGGATTCCGACCTGTTGTGACCCGCCAGGCACAGACCGTCTGTAGATGGTGCAGCACGGCGGACGTCGGGGAGTCAGGAGATGCTGCTACCTTTGCCTCGTGGTCAAGCACAGGGAAGACGGGGAGGGGAGAAGTGGGGCTGGCGCAGGGAGAAGAGGCATCGGCTGTGCAATGCTGCCATCTACCGGCCTGCCCGGTGCTCGCCCCGGGGTTGGGGGGGCGGCACTTCAATGCAGAGGGAGCTGCGTCCCGCTCAACGGTGGCACCGGATCTGGTCTTAGCGAGCGGTTTTCAGGCTTAGCCACACAAACTCACCGGCTCACATAGCAACTCGGGAAAATATACAGGTGTTTTGTGTTTGGAGGTCATTGGTTTTGGATTTTCCATCTTAAAACATCCACAAAGAAGCTTCTAGGCACAGAATCGCTCCCATGGCCAAATGAGATAAAATCTCCAATAAGTGTATAAAACAAAGAGCAGATCAGTCTCTGGGGTTTGGAATTGTGCGGGTGGCAGTCTTAGGGTCCAAGGTCATTCTCAGCCTTACAAATCTGTGAGGCGCCTGGAAAGAGGGTTTGGGTCTTAAGTCTGTTTGTTTCTCTGGGCTCAGTTTCTTCATCTGTAACATGGCAATAAAGTTGCCCTCACAGGAATGTTTGGGGGATCAGATATGCTGATCCTTGGGAACAGTGTGGAAAGTATAAAACTACATGTCATCACTAGCTGTGATCAAATGCAAACTTTTCTTCCAAATCAGAGGTGACTGAAGATGTCGCACATACAGCAGTTGCTGGTAGGGAGGAGAGGATTTGAGTATCTCTGTTCCATTTTCCCAGATATTGTTTTCTATAAAACCTGACTTTCCTGAATGGTTCTCCCATACCATCCCTAGGGATTTTGTAAGGAAAAATTAAATCACTTTAACAGAAAGCTTGTCTCTGTTCCTGGAGAGATAATGATGAGGTCATTAGGTTTTTGGAGTTGTATTTGTTAAGTCCAAATGTATGTCGGTCTTATTTTTTGTAGCTAAACAGAACAAATGCTAGACGTTTTTGCAGTGAGAATGATTTTCTCCATATTGCATAAGACAAACTGAGGTTCATAGAAGTTAATTTACCCAAGGACATAAAGCAAGTAAGTGATGGGTATAAAATTCACAGTTGGGGGAGAATTAATCAATAAACTTTGAACAAAGCCTTGGGCATAGGCAGGATACAGGGCCATCCATAACATCTTTCCAAATGTAATATGAGGACTTCCCTGCCTAAAAAAAGCACTTTCCATACCTGCTTATAGAGAAAATGTTACCATTAGCCAATAATTCCTCAGGTTTAAGACATTTTTTTCCTTTTTTGAAAAGCAAATTCTCCTGAGGATGGTAATAACTTTAAGCTTTTTTAGTTATCTATACCTACGTAAGAAAAAGTTTATTATATTCTCCCCCAGCGAGCAGCTTTTGATAAAAGGATGGATGGAAAGCATGTAGAGAGTCTGAGTGCTCACAGGGAATAAAAAGAAAAGGGATACAGAAAGGGAGGCAGGTTGCCCAAAATTGTCTATTTCACTGTTTTACCTAGAGTTTTGGCTTTGTTGATGGGATGTGGTTTTGGTGCCAAAACATCACATACTGAAAAAGAACAAAGTTGGAGGGCTCACATTTCCTGATTTCAAAACTTATTGCAAAGCTGCAATATTCATGGTATAAGTTTGGTATGGGCAAAAGGATTAACATATAGATAAATGGAATAAAATTGAAGTCAGAAATAAACCTGAACATTATGGTCAACTGATTTTTTTTTTTTTTTGCGGTACGCGGGCCTCTCACTGTTGTGGCCTCTCCCGTTGCGGAGCACAGGCTCCGGACGCGCAGGATCAGCGGCCATGGCTCACGGGCCCAGCCGCTCCGCGGCATGTGGGATCTTCCCGGACCGGGGCACGAACCCGTGTCCCCTGCATCGGCAGGCGGAGTCTCAACCACTGCGCCACCAGGGAAGCCCTGGTCAACTGATTTTTGACCAAGATGCCAGGAAAATTAAATGGGGGGGGGATAGTCTTTTCCATAAATGGTACTGGGAAAACTGGATATATACATGTAAAAGACTGAAGTTGGACCCTTTACTCCATTATATACAAAAATTAACCCAATATGGATTATAGACCTAAGTCAGAGCAAAAACATAAAACTCTTAGAAGAAAATATAGGAGTAAATCTTCACGAACTCAGATTAGGCAAAGACTGCTTAGGTACGACATCAAAAGCACAAGCAACGAAAGTAAAAATAGATAAATTGGACTTAAAATTTAAAACTTGTACTTCAAAGGACACTTCAAGAAAGTGAAAAGATGCCCTACAGAATGGGAGAAACTATTTGCAAATCGAATATCTGATAAGGAAATTGTATCCAGAATATATAAAGAATTCATATATGTCAATAATTTTAAAAGATAACCCATGTTAAAATGGGCAAAGAGGACTTCCCTGGTGGCACAGTGGTTGAGAGTCCGCCTGCCGAGGCAGGGGACATGGGTTCGTGCCCCGGTC
The DNA here is from genome assembly GCF_964374135.1 of Grampus griseus. Classification (NCBI taxonomy): domain Eukaryota; kingdom Metazoa; phylum Chordata; class Mammalia; order Artiodactyla; family Delphinidae; genus Grampus; species Grampus griseus. Next base: position 67,968,730 of record NC_138997.1, read on the forward strand.
CGGGAAGATCCCACATGCCGCGGAGGGACTGGGCCCGTGAGCCATGGCCACTGAACCTGTGCCTCCGGAGCCTGTGCTCTGCCACGGGAGAGGCCACAACAGTGAGAGGCCCGCCTACCGAAAAAAAAAAAAAATAGGCAAAGAATTTGACTAGACATTTCTCCAAAGAAGGTATACAAATGGCAATAAGCATATGAAAAGATCCTCAGCATCGTTAGCCATCAGAGAACCCACCTCACACCTAGCCAGACGTGTGTAAAGAAGCCTGTAGATGATTCCAACCCCCAGCCATTCAAATCTTCCCACTCAGACACGGTGGAGCAGACAAGTTATTCCTTCATGTGCCCTCCAAATCCCTAACCCACTACCCCTAACCCACGCGCATAACAACACAACTGCTGTTTTATACCCTAAGTTAGGGGTAGTGTGTAATGCTGTCATAGATAACCAGAACATCGTTCCAACGTTAAGTGTTCAGACTCTCCCTCTGTCAACCTGACCAACTAGGACAAAGGAATAAGAGAGGAACATGGAAGCCTCCCTATGAAAATTACCACCATGGCAATAGAAACCATTAATTGGGCATCTATTGTATGCTAGAGTGGTGCTAGGTGCTTTCTGTACTATATCACTAATCCTTCTGCAAACCCACCTAGTATGTGGTGTGAGCCCCATCATACAGACAAGGAAGCTGAGGTCTGGCAACTCTGAATGACTTGCTCAGGGTCACATAGACAGTAGACAGCCGGGATTGACATCCATGCTAATCTGACCACACCACATCCAAAACCCACATGCTTCCACCCACAGTGTAGTACCCACCGCCTGCCCACCCCTAGGCTCTGCACCAGGAATGCAAAACTATTTCTAAAGCTGCAATCATGGTATTGAGGTATATAAAGAAGGATGACATTTTTTGTTTCACTGTCAAAACATCATAGAACATGCAGAACGCCAGGTGGCAGAAGTGTTCAAGGTGTTCATTTTCATTAATTCATCTTATCAAAAGAACTTTAAATCATAAAAAGGAAATGAGGGCAACAGAAAAACAGAGCAGATTTCCCCTGCCTGGAGTAGAGACTGGTAAAGTCACAGGAAGAGCCTTTCCACTCTGGACCAGACTTAAGGTAGAGACCTGGCTGGTCATGTCCTGCCCTGTGGGCGCAAGGAGGTGGTCAAATTGTGGGAGGTGAGCCAGTGGACCAGGGTGCTTTGGAAAAAGGCCAGAGACTAGGATAACCCTGAAGATGGTAGAATACATTCAGCCCCTAGATATTTCCATATCAGCTCACCACATACCACCTCCCCAAGCAGTTATATAATTATTTAGTATGTCAATTGTTTGTTTAATGTCTGTATTAGTCAGGATTCTCCAGGGAGAGAGAGAGAGAGACAAAGAAACTTATTATAAGGAGTTGGCTCATGTGACTATGGAAGCTGAAAAATCTCAAAATCCACAGTCAGCAAGCTGAAGACGCAGGAGAGCTGCTGGTGTAAATGCCAGTACAAGCCCGAAGGCAGAACAGACTGCTGTCCATCTCAAGGGGTTGCCTCTGAAGTTCCTTCTTACTCGGCCTTTTGGTTCTATTCAGATCTTCCACTGATTGGATGAGGCCCACCCACATTGGGGAGGGCAATCTGCTTTACTCAGCCTACCGATTAGAATGTGACCCTCATCCTAAAATACCCAGAATAAAGTTAGACTAAATATCTGGGCACCCCATGGACCAGTCAAGGTGACACAGAAAGTGAACCATCATAATGTCCCTTGCCCCTACCAGACTGTAAGCTCCCTGAGCCCAGTGACTATTTTTTCTTGTTCTCAGACATAATCCCGGAACCTGGCATAATAGTTCATCATCACGAAGATGTTACATAAATATTTGTTGAGTGAATGACCCCAGGAGGCTTCCTCATTGATATTAAACTACCAAGACCCTGATGAACACCCGATTATAACTCACACCTGAGTATAAGATAACACCATGCTGTGAACTACCTCTTAAGTTTTAAGGTCCAAAGCAGAAGACCTACTTGGTCTCCACTAGCAACAGTGATGTCAAATGAAGAAGCAGAAGCTAAAAATAGAGTAAAGGCATTCAGGGATGTGGGTGAATATAGAGTAATCCAACAGAAATGTAAGGTGAACCACTTGGGTATTTTAAATTTTCTAGTAGCCACAATTTTAAAAAGCAAGAAGCAGCAAGTGAAATTAATTGTAATAATATATTTTATATTCTTATAAATACAAAGTATAATTTTTAAATGTAATTATTGCACCCAATATATCCAAAATATCATTTCAGCGTGTAATCCATCTGGTAATTATGAATGAGGTAGTTTACCTTCTTCTTTGATACTAAGCTTTTAAAATTCACACAGCACGTCTCAATTTGGATGAGCCACATTTCAAGGGCTCAGCCGCCTCATGTGCTGGTGGCCAGCACAGTCCAGGGGCTGGCAGAAGATGTCTGACTGCTTATAAATGAGGGTGAGAGCATCCTCTGAAGCCCTGGTTATATAGTCAGCCTGATTTGAGTGTCCATGGGATTAAATGTCTGTGTCCCCATGTCTTCTCCGATTTGAGAAAAATCAGAAGCAGGGTCACCACGGACCTGAAGTCCACGGAGCCAGATGGGGCCACAACTCGGGACCTGTTCACAATCAGTGAGACCTGGGGCAAGTCACTCAGCCCCTCTGGGTGCCGGTGTCCTCACAAGTGAAATGGAGCATTGCTGTGACAGTCAAGTGTCAACACCGCCAAACCTGATACTTCTCTTTTCCTGCACAAGGCACTCCAGGGTTCCAGGCTTACCTCCCCAAACATGGAACTAAACCAGGGTCCTGCTATTGGCCTCTCCCGTGGAATATCTGAGGCTTGACTTAAAACAGAAGAAAATTCTGCAATAAGCGACAGTATGCCTAGACCTTGAGGACATTATGCTAAATGACGTAAGCCCAGACACAGAAAGGCAAGCACGGCATGTTTCCACTTATATGAGGTATCCAAAATAGTCACGTTCATAGACTCCAAGACTGGAACAGTGGTTGCCAGGGGCAGGGGGCCAGGGATGGATGGAGAGTTATTAATCAACTGACATAAAGTTTCAGTTAACTATTGGCTTAGCCAAAAAGTTCATTCAGGTTTCTCCATAACATCTTGTGGAAAAACCCGAACGAACTTTTTGGCCAGCCCAATAAGATGCATAAGCTCTAGAGACCTGCTGAACAACATTGTACCTGTAGTCAGCAATAATAAGTGCACTTCAAATTTGTTAAGGAGAGAGGTCTCATGTTAAGTATTTTGTAGCAAAGTAAAATTAAAAAAATAAAAAAGAATGGCTGAGGCCTGAAATAGTGTCTGAAAGGGAGTTTCCACTTCCCTAGGACTCCCCTTTGTGGGACTCCTGAAGGAAGCTAGTGCACGAGGGGCCCCCGTAGGGTGGACTTCATGGTTGCCGTCCGTGGAGGGAGCTGGTGGTCTCTTCCAGCCCCTGGCGTGGGCTTCTAGCCCAGACGTAGGAGATTTCACATAGAGCAAACCAACGGCCAGAACACAGAATCAGTGGCCCTCTCTACAATGTGGCCAAATGATGCACATGCTCTCACTCTCTCTGCCATTTTTGGAACTATCCCAGGAGCTCAGAGAGATGTGGACCACAGGACTGCAGCTGCATGAAGTGACCCCAGGCAAAACCAACACAGGAACCACCCACCGGAGCCCAGCCTAATTTGCTGACGCGTAGAATCACAAGTAATTAAAACGGTGGTTGTTGTAAAAAAACAAAAAACCAAAAAACGAAAAACGCCAGCATCTCCAGGGAGTGATGCCAGGATCAGTCATATTAGGAAGACAATCACAAACCCATTGGGGGCCCTCACAGCTGTTTCCAACCCTCTGCCCATGATCTGGTTTCCCATGGCCCACGCACCTTCAAATTTCCCACAAGAGCAGCTTCTGAATGTCAAAGGCATTAGAAATGTATCATCTTCTCCTATTTTCTATTTTGTACATTGGCTTCCCAGCACCCTTGACATTAACCTCCTCCCAAATGTTATCAAATCCATGTTGCCATTCAGGATCTGTCAGCCTCTTTATCTTTTAGAAAGGTAACAGAGGGAAAAGAAACCAGCCCAAATGGCTTTTTTGGCTGCCCATGGTGTTCTTGGAAATCTGTAAGCAAGGCATCCAAGCCTTCTCCCCTATTGTTAGTACCAGCTGGCAGGCCATGGACCGACAGTGCATTCACCAGCATCTGTGTTGTTCTATCCAGCAGAATAAAGCCTGGCTGTTTTTTCTCTCTACCAAAGTAAAAGAGGAGTCCTGAGTAACTGACAGATTATCTGAATGAGACAACAAATTTTTAAGAAACTTCCTGCTTTCGTAGAACTGTACGGAAGACAGCTGAAGTGCACACACTTCTAGGCCCCCTGCAGGGGAGCCGCAAGCTCTCAGGACTATGGGAAGGATGGGAGCTCCTGAAGGAGCAGGCGCAAGAGAAGCAGACAGATGGAGAATGGAAAGAAGATGGAGGAAAGCCATAAAAGAGGATGGCTCTGGTGGCCGGGAGGAGGCATGTTTGTTGCATTCCTACCTGGTAGACCAGCCGACCCAGTCTCCAGGGAAGCCTTGCTGCTTTGCTGTAGGACTGTGGCCAGCAGGCAGCCTCCCGATGTCAGCTCAGGGTTTGCCTCTGATGCAGGAGCTGCCTAACCAAAGAGCACGCCTTTCTCCGAGGCAGCCACATCTGGTGGTTGAGTGAGGCAGGGATGGAGAGGGCCGGCCATCTCAGCCCCTCGTGGGACCATGCAGATGGGCAGTGGGGGGCCTGGGGGCCTGCACTGCAGCCCAGCTCTCCCTCTGCCCAGGCATGCCTCCCCGCCTTGCTACTCACAGAGGCAGGTCCCTAGAAAGGGCTTGCACCCCAAACTCCATCTCAGCATCTGCTTCTGAAAAATCCAGCCTGCAGTGGCCTAGGTTTCATAACACGTTGCCCCTCTTCATCTGCACTATTATGAGTTGGATATAGATAGATATAGATATAGATGATATAGATGTAGATACAGATGATACACATATAGATACAGATATAGATATAGATGATATATAGATATAGATGATATATAGATACAGATGATATAGACAGATATAGATATAGATGATATAGATAGATATAGATATAGAATTTCCCTTTTACAACTGAGGACACCAAGGCTCTAGGAGGTTTAGTAACTTGCCCTTGGGTCACAGGGTGGCAGAACTGGGGTTGAACTCAGCCAGTCCAGCACCAGTGTATGCTCCCACCAGGAGCTTGCTGATTAGAAGACCCTCCAAATGAATCGCTGATGACCTAAAGTGCACCAGAAATTCTGGAATGAGTGAGCCCCTTTAAGGGAAGAGCAGAGGTGGGAGAAAAACTGCAGACTCACCATTTGATGAGATTTCAAGGCTTCTCGGAAGGTCCCCTGCTCCCAAAATACTCCTCCCACCTGACCAGTTTTGAGGCTGACTACAGTCCCAAAGTTGGAAGAAAAATTAATACATAATCCTGAGAGGAGTATCGAATTCACTTAATGTATCTGTAGGGTTAGGTCCGCAGGCCCCCAGGCACCCCTTTCTGTGCTCCTTTCTATCATCCTCTGCTTTGCCTCCTGTTCCTATCCTATCATCAAGAAAGTGATCTGGGGCTTCCCTGGTGGTGCAGTGGTTGGGAGCCCACCTGCCGATGCAGGGGACACGGGTCCGTGCCCCAGTCCGGGAGGATCCCACATGCCGCGGAGCAGCTGGGCCCGTGAGCCATGGCCGCTGAGCCTGCGGGTCCGGAGCCTGTGCTCCGCAACGGGAGAGGTCACAGCAGTGAGTGGCCCGCGTACTGCAAAAAAAAAAAAAAAAAAAAAAGCCAACTCACAGGATGGAACACAATCTAAGCTCCTAAATCCAGATGAAAGTGTCTGTCTCCACAGTAGGACTCCATCCACATTTATCGATTTCACACTCTATCCATTGACCTTACTTCCAGAAATAGCTGCCTACTCTAACTGTTGAGCCACCCTGCCCCACTCTCAGACCAGGAAGTTCTAGTGCAGCTGAGTCCACACCCAGCTCCAGGTTTGGCCAATAAAAGCCTTCATGACCCTGGGTACTCTGATTCAGAGATGGGCACATGACCCTTCAAGGCCAAAGAGACATTGATGAAAGCTTCTGGGATATAAACATGTGAAATTTCTCACTAGAGTGGACTCTGAAATGATGAAGCCTAGAACTCCATAGCTGTTTTAATTGCTTGAAGGGAAACTTGTCTGAGATGGAGCCACCAAAGAGGAAGAGGAGCTGAGAGGCCAGGAGAGAGAAACTGGAGCCAGATGACATCATTTCCGAGCCTGTATCGAACCATGCCTCAGAGTGGTTTGGTAGAAGGTCCATTAAATGTTCCTTCTCCACTTTGGGTTGACTTTTCTATCACCTGACACAAAAACCATTTTAATGGGTACAGAGTATAAATCATTTCAGCTTTTGTTAGGCAACTTGTCAATATCTATAAAAAAATTTTTTGCATGTGCAATAACTCTTGTCCTAGCAATTCTACTTCCAGAAAAATAATCTTCAGACATGCTCTCACAAGTATGGAAATATATATATGTACAATCATGAAGTTCATTGAAGCATTGTTCGTCACAGCAAAGAGTTGGAAACAACCTACTGTCATTCACTAGAAACCTGCCTCATTTTAGGCATTTATGATGTTAATGAAGAGTAAAACATCACCCCAATTACAGGGTCAAGGACTCTCAGAGCTAGAAGGCATCTTAAGTCAAGCATTCTACATCTGTCTCCTGATAGATGCAAAATCTGAAGCCCACAGAGGTAAAGTGACTTGGCTAGTGTCATTCAAGCTAATTCTTCAAAGAGCCAGGACAAGACCCTTTATCTTCGGGCCGCCATTCATCCTCTATGTCATGCTGGGTTTGAAGTTCTAGTAGTGATGCTCATTGTTAGACAACGGCAGGTGTCTGACTTTTCACCATAAAATCAATACCCCCAAATGCAAAAGTTAAATCAACATTACACTCAGTGTCAATGATAACAAGTTAAGCTGCTTCAAGCTAACAACAATAGCTTTTTCCCTAAGGACAACTTTTTCTTTCTCTTTCTTCCCCTTCTCTTCCCCAAAAACTCACACTTATCCTGGACAACCTAATACAAATGGCAGTTCAGAAGACTGCGGCAACTTAATGCCAGTCAGAGCAAAGCTCTATTCTCGGTCACAGTAATAAAAGCTGTTGAAAATGCTGTGCATTCAAGTCACAAAAGATATGATTTCTGCCTGAGATTGTCCGATAACAGAAATAAATGATGGTTCTTTGCCTGAAAATACATAATGGTTGTCGGCTGTGTATTTCACCACAGATAATGCGGAAGTCACCATCCTTCAAATGTGTGTGGATTGAACTTGCTGTTGCCTATTCCTTGCAAGATGATTTGCAGCGAGAGACAAGACAGGGCAGGAGACATGTCTACATCCAGGTCAGGCTGGACGCTCTCCAGCCAATTTTCCACCCTGAATTGTTTGATCTTCCCTTCTAAGGTCCCGGTTTATTGCATGCAAAGGGCAGATTGATTGCCTGCATTCGACTAAGATGAAGGCACCCTCATATACTTTAAACTTTTGCAGAACTGAATTCCTCAGAAGTCACTCCATATTCCCAGGCCTGGCCACCATTTAACAACTTAAATCTCTGATGGCCTGACCTACTCTAATTTGTAAACACTTTCTGCTTGACTGAGAATGGGACCAAATGGAAACCAGCACATATACCGGGTGTCATCACCTCCCCCCAGGCCAGACCAAACTTCATTCCTGCTGCTCAAATGCACCAATCGTTGTTTTTATCACTTTCTGGTGAATTAAGAATTACTGGCGGCCTTCCCTGGTGGCGCAGTGGTTGAGAGTCCGCCTGCCGATGCAGGGGACACGGGTTCGTGCCGCGGTCCGGGAAGATCTCACATGTCACAGAGCGGCTGGGCCCGTGAGCCATGGCCGCTGAGCCTGCACGTCCGGAGCCTGTGCTCCGCCACGGGAGAGGCCACAACAGTGAGGCCCACGTACCGGGGAAAAAAAAAAAAAAAAAGGCTAATTTGGCTACCAGAATACTATTAAAACCTGTGGAAGGTAGTTGGTTGGTCATTGTTGGCCGACAGTGGAAGACAACAGTTTCTCTGAGCATCAACCTCATGCTATTCACAACCCCAGGACATCAGAGTCCAGTGAGCTCAGGAATTTTAAGTATGAAGTTTCTCACAGGGTAGAATTCAAGGGCTCCTAAGGTTTTCCCTAACCCCAAGCCCTTCCCTGGGAGCCTATTATACCTAAAATTTCACCATTAAAAATGTGGTTCATTAGAGTTCAGTCAAAGTGAGGGTCTCTCAGTGGTCCCTGTGAAATTCTAGTACCACTGAGAGGGCTAAATATTATCTCCTCCTTAGCAGAGATGTCCTCTAAATTGGCAGGCACTGAGCACAAGGTTTTATGACAATTTGAAGCATCCTGATGGGGGAGAGACAGGAGGAACAGGAAGAGAGTCACAGAAAGGAAATGCAAAAAGACACCACAGATACCTACTTTCGAATTTAGCCCAGGATCAGCTCAAGTAAAATACCAATCCAATTTATAAGAGAAATCAGTCCCAGTGAGATGCTCTATGGACAGAAGGAAAATTCCACAGGATGTTCCTGGAAACTCAGTTAAGTCCCAGAAGAGGTTTTTCATGCCTTTCCAGCTCTGTAACTCATTTCATTGGCTGTTTCCAGGTGCCTAATGAGGGAAACAGGACCGGGGGGCAGACAGACTTGAGGCATGGAGGATGTGAAGAGAAGAAACATACTATTCAATATCATCGGGTGTCAGTAAAAAAGTTTTTAATGCTTTATATAGCAAGACAAATTAGTTGACTTCACCTTTTTTTTAATTAATTTATTTATTTTTGGCTGCGTTGGGTCTTCATTGCTGCACGGGCTTTTCTCTGGTTGTGGCGAGCAGGGGCCACTCTTTGCTGCAGTGTGCGGGCCTCTCATTGCGGTGGCCTCTTCCATTGCAGAGCACGGGATCCAGGCATGTGGGCTTCGGTAGTTGTGGCACACAGGCTCAGCAGTCGTGGCCCACCAGCTCCAGAGCTCAGGCCCAGCAGTTGTGGCGCACAGGCTTAGTTGCTCCGCGGCACGTGGGATCCTCCCAGACCAGGGCCCAAACCGTGTCCCCTGCATTGGCAGGCGGATTCTTAACCCCTGCGCCACCAGGGAAGTCCCCACCCGCTTTTTTAAAAGTGTAAAATATTTGTTAGAGCTTCACAAAAAATTGTCTTTAGCTATATCAATGCTTTATTATCGTTGTCAGCTCTTGATTTGTCTAACTAATGACTTAATCATGTTTCTCCCTCTGACTTAATCATCTTTCTCTTTCCCCCAAGTAAGAACGGAGTCGGTTCCCCCCACTCAGTTGAGACTTAGACTGTGTGCGTATTCAAGACCTCTTTACCATCTCTTTTCAGCAAGGTCTCTACTGACTGAAACTCTTCTACTCTAAATGGATCCAAAAAAATTTAAAAACAAAACAAAAATGGATCCTAAAATTGCCCCGAGCTCCAAAATTCACTAAGTTTCTTTTCTGGCTTGTTTTGTGTGACCATTATAAATAGATAGAGGTGGTTCCTACACAGACACTCCCATCCCACCTACTTCACGTGTATCTATTTTACTTCTCCAGTTTCTATTACTAATTGAAGCAGTTTACCTCTTGTGTTTTAGGACAACTAGACCAGTCTGAGATTATCCAATGCAACCTTCATCATAGGACCCACTGGCTTCTGAGAAAACCCGCCTGGGGATAAATCCTCCAAACTCTCTCCTCTCAACCTTTGAATGTACTTATAATCCATTGTCCCTCCTTCAAACTCATCCCAGGATAAATGCACTTCCATTCCCAAAAAAACACCTCAACTTTCTCTTAGTTTTGCCCATTTTTGCCTCCTGCTGTATCTTGAAATATTCATTTCTACCCCATCCAGCACCTCACCACAAATGCTCCCATCTCTCCACCTTCTCACTCCCAACCTCTAAATATGCACCTATCTCCTCCAATTCAAAGACATCTCAATCCTCTCTCCATGGAGAAAGTGCAAAGACTAGACTTATGTTCAATGACTAAACTTTATGTCCTTCAAACTCTATTTCTAGAGTGCCAGTCACATCGTGGATGCTCAAATGTGGTTCTCTTTCCCCCAACTGGGGATTTGCTCCTCAGCCTTCCAGGCAAGCCCAGGGTGGTGCAGCATATTGGAAAGAGCACAGACAGATCTTTATTTTTATTGAAGTATAGTTGATGATTTACAATGCTGTGTTAATTTCTGCTGTACAGCAAAGCGATTCAGATATATACAATATATATATTCTTTTCCATATTCTTTTCCATTATAGTTTATTACAGGATATTGAATATAGTTCCCTGTGCTGTACACTAGGACCTTGTTGTTTATCTATATTATTTATATTATGTTGTATCTGCTAATCCCAAACTGAAAATCCCTTTCCCCACCCCTTCCCCTTTGGTAATCATAAGTTTGTTTTCTATCAGACAGATCTTTAGAGTCAGGCAGATATAGGTGTCCTTCCCAGCTCTCCCACTTGCCATCACATCTATGTAATGGTGGGGATTGTGCATAGAGATCAATGTGGAGGTTTTCCCTCTCCCACCATCAAGGGCAAGGACCACGATCTCAGTGATCTTTGTCTTTATCTCCAGTCCCAAGAGGCACACCTGGCAGATAGAAGCTGTTTACTGGATGTTTGTTAAACTAACATGCAACAGAGATAACTGAAGATGGTATTAAATGTATTAAATATCAGACACCATAGAGAAATGGTGGGGGGGAGGGGAGAGGGAACCCAAGGTTTTCAGAAGTGCCAAGAAATCCCTGGATAGCCCCTAAATCATCGGTCACAAGTTCCAGCAGCCTTTATCAAAAAGAAACATTATAGGGCTTCCCTGGTGGCGCAGTGGTTGAGAGTCTGCCTGCCGATGCAGGGTACGCGGGTTCGTGCCGCGGTCCGGGAAGATCCCACATGCCGCGGAGCGGCTGGGCCCGTGAGCCATGGCCGCTGAGCCTGCGCGTCTGGGGCCTGTGCTCCGCAACGGGAGAGGCCACAACAGTGAGAGGCCTGCATACCGCAAAAAAAAAAAAAAAAAGAAACATTACAGCAGAGACCAAGTTAATGATGACACTAGCGTCCCGTTATCAAAAGAAGACAGTGGCTAGTCCGTTTCTACCTACTTGAAAACAGCATGACTTATTTTCTGATGTGTTTGCTCTCCTCAGAGGAATGAAAGGTAATAAATGTGAAATGCTATCTTTACCATGTTTTCAAAAAATCTAATAGATGCTAAAAGTGGAATTATGCATTTTAAAAACGTTCTTACTTGTTTTTCCCTTTGTAACCCAAATAAAACTGGGTATTCCGTGGTTAGCTTCAACACAGTGTTGCATGCAAAAGAATCCAAAATCCAAAAGAAAAAAAAAAAAGCACATTGAAAAGCAATTAAAATTTTTATGAAATTCTTTTGAAGAGTGTGGGAAAGGGGTATTAGATGGCATGACACTTGGGAAAATGTCTTTGTCTTTTTTTTTAATATTTCTCCTTCGCAGCTCCACGCAAAACTTCATCCTTCTTCCTCTTCCTCCCACCCCAGCCACTTGCTCTGAGACCCTTTCTGCTCTCCCAGTAGCTCTGGGCTCTTCCCACTAAAAATCAGTCTAGTCTCTCTCTTCTTTCCAGTTCTGCAGCCTCACGTTTCCTCAGTTAGCACAGCAAGATGTTCGAGCCGAGCCTTCTCAGAAAAGGAGGGAGTGGGGAAAGCTGAGATTACTTACATGTTAATACTTTTTGTGTCACCAGTTCTATCATATCTTTATTTTCTAAATTTTCTAATAAACATGTGTAACACTGTAATCAGAAAGAAAGACCTATTTCCTTTTTTTCCAATAAAATATAGAGCATCTTTAAAATGCACCTTAAGACAGTGGTGCCCAGATTTTAGAATTTTACAGACAAGTACAACTTTAATAAAAATTCTGAGAACTAACACAGGGCTAATAATTTTATATTTAGCCTCCCAAATGATTATTTATTTAATCTGCTATCCTCATTATTTCATAAAAGAAAAAACTTTTTTTTTTCCGGTACGCGGGCCTCTCACTGTTGCGGCCTCTCCCGTTCCGGAGCACAGGCTCCGGACGTGCAGGCTCAGCGGCTCATGGCTCATGGCTCACGGGCCCAGCCGCTCCGCGGCATGGGGGATCTTCTTGGACCGGGGCACGAACCCGTGTCCCCTGCATCGGCAGGTGGACTCTCAACCACTGCGCCACCAGGGAAGCCCAAAGAAAGAACTTTTTAACAGACATACAGGTATGGCAGACATTATCCCATGATGAAAGAAAATGTTTTATATTGATTAACTTGGTTTTGCAAAAACTCCCTACAGGGTGCTTATGTTTTCTTTCACCACTCGCCGTGTATAGTATGAACTTTGTCAGAGGCCAGGGCTGCTCTGAGCACTGGCATTTGGGGACTACCAGCTGAGAGGTGGCGGAAAATACAAGAATGGAGTCAGTATGGACTAGTGAATGTAGAGAAAGAGATGAAGATTAGGAACCATCAAACAATGATTGAACAGAGTAGCTGCAGGGAAGGAGGAGAAGGTCGGCTGTGGGTCTCCTGGCTCCCACTTCAACCAGAGAGGCCTTACCCTCATTCAACATATATTAGGATTCCACCTAATCAGGCTAGTCGGGAGCACATGGGTTCTCTGGCCTGGCTAATGGTTCGTGCCAAGTCTTTAAATATCGAGTGAGCCTATATGGTGAGAAGAGAAAGAAATGAACTGACTTTTGTTGATAAAAATTATATACGTTTCTGTGTTCAGAACAACAGGCGATTCCATATACTTATCATCAACATAATACTTGCACTTATTTGCAGTTGTCTTTCATTTCACGGATTTTCCCATTATTCTTAACCGCTAAGCACTGTGCACTCATACCCGGCTCTTCAGACTCACTGGGATAGAAGGAGCCTACGTGGCTTTTTTCCATGTGCTTTTATCCTGTTTCGTTTTGTTGTTCTTGTTAACAGAACGTTCTGTTTCCTGAAATGTTTGATCTTATTTAGGCTGTAAACCTGGGTGTAGCCAAACCAGATATATTTTAGGGGACATTAAAGGGCTTAAAATTTATGTGATAAAATAAATCATTTGTTCTCAGTAAGTGGGACGAAGCGAGTGCTGTTGAGTTTCAGAATTTTGGCTGGTTGCTGGCTGGCTGGCTAGGCTTGATTGGGGCCGACTGAACTTCACGGAGTCACCAAAACATTCAGACAAAATTGGCTGCCACCTTCAAAGAGCGTTTCGTGTTTTTGCTTTTGTTTCCGCATGAAGGCTTCTGCTTCACTAGGATTAGGAACAATGTACATTTTGACGCTTTTGAAGGTAATAATAGCAGGTGGAAACCTGAGTTTAAAAGTACCATATTTCTGATTTATTCCAGAATCCCTTATAGTTGCCTCCCTAGGAAGTAGCTCAGCTGACCTGCTTCCTAATCCAGCTTTATAAAATTCACATGAATAAAGGGTTTGACTTTTAAGTAAAGTTTAAAAACCACAAAAGCATAGGCGTGCACATCCGGTACACCAGAGGGTGACAATACACAGTGGTAAAATGAAGAGTATTTTTAAAGTCTCACATGGTTATTGACTACCCACCTATGTTTCCCTGATGAGAACCTCATCCAGCGCAAACTCATAACAATTGCTTTCCCTCTGAGGTCAGCTTTGATAGCTGCCAGATATGGAAAGGAAAGAGGAAATGAAGGGAAGACGACACCAGGTGATGGCTGACAGTGTATCCTCTTTCTTTTCCGAGGAAGTGAAGAGAAACGAGACTCTTCCGCCTACCTCCACCTTTCCCCACTTGTAATTGGCCAAAGTAGCCCCTGTGGAAAAGATGTGCAAAAACAACAGTCACTTCCCCTTCCCTCGCAAAACTGCACCCATTTTTTGTGCTGAGGCAGACAGTTCATTTGATGTGCAGAGAGGACCCCAAACAGGAGAAAAGAATCCAGCCCAAATTCTTCTCCAACATCCTGAGGAGCAGCCTGGTTCCATTGCTCCCACCTCCCCACTGGCAGCATATCCACGTGGATGGGAGATATAGGTGGGTAGGACTTGGCACTCGTTGGAGCTGCCCTCTGAAGCTCATCCAATAATCCACCCACTGGAATCAGGAGGTGTGGAGATAATGACTATTTCCTGAATATCGTGCTGTTTAAGCAGCCCCGCTGTGGTGTTTGGAGAAATTCAGGATGTTTTTGCAGCCCAGGTGCTGTTGGAGCTGCCTAGCTAAGCTAAACACAACACACAGACATTGAGAACATGTGTTAGCTGGGCAGACTGCTGGCAGTCAGGACGGTGGTGGTGGTTTTTCTTGTTCCAGCAGTTGGCAGAGGAATGCATGCTTCAGTATAATCAGAAGCTTTCCTCTTTTGAAAAAGGAATGTTTTCCCTGACACCAAAGCATGAAGACAACTCTCTTCACTGCTCAAAAGCCCTTTCAGAGACAAAGTCCAAAACTGCAGACGGCCACTCAGAATCTTCCTCCATTTATCCCTGTTCTTAGTTGAAGCACTTTGGCTTGCAAGATGGGAGACCCATTCAAGCTAGCTCAAAAGAGGGTGTGTGTGTGTGTGTGTGTGTGTGTGTGTGTATAGATATTATTGAAGGAATGCAGAGAGGCTCAAAACAACCAGGGGTCCACCAGGAATCACCTGTGACCTCCCTAAATCCCTCAGGGACCTCATCATCCCTCCCATCTCTGGTTCCTTCATGGACTTCTCCACCTGTCAACTATTTTCCTGTTTGTGGCCATGGCCTCCCGGCCCAACAACGTCGTCACCTTCTTGGAAAGGCCTTCCTTGACCCCCTCTATATGGTGCTATCTGTCTCACCCAGTTATACTCTATCAGATGACCCTGTTTTATCATTCCATTGCCTTTATCACTGCAATGTATCAAATGTTTGTGTCGCACTCACAATTCGTTTGTTGAAACTGAACCCCCCCATGTGATGTTATTTAGAAGTGGGGCCTTTGGTAGGTAATTAGGCCATGAGGGTGGAGCCCTCATGAGTGGGATTAGTGCCCTTATAAGAGGAGGCCAAAGAGCTACCTAGCCCTCTTTCCACCATGTGAGAATACAACTAAAAGACAGCTGTCTGCAAACCAAGAAGCAGGTCCTCACCAGAATGTGACCACTCTGGCACTCTAATCTCAGACTTCCAGCCTCTAGAACTGAGAAAAATAAATTTCTGTTGTTTATAAGCCACTCAATCTATGGTACTTTTTTATAGCAGCCCAAACTGACTAGGACAAGGAACACTAAAATTTCCTTTGGCCGTTTCCCCACTTTGACATGAGCTCGATGAGAAGAGGACTTTCTCATGTGCACCACTGTTGTCTTGGGCCCTAAAACAGCATGAGGCGGGTAACACTCTGTAAATGCATGATCATTCACACCCAGTGCCCTCTGCTGTGAAAATCTCTGTGAGCATTGGTTCAAATTCCCAAGAGAGATCATCCGGTTGGTGCTCTGGCCAACT
This sequence comes from Grampus griseus, assembly GCF_964374135.1. Lineage (NCBI taxonomy): Eukaryota > Metazoa > Chordata > Mammalia > Artiodactyla > Delphinidae > Grampus > Grampus griseus. Next base: position 67,984,427 of record NC_138997.1, read on the forward strand.
AATGGACTTGTGCCTTTAGTTATGGCATCTGTCCTTGGTCCAATCAGCCAGGTCACAGGGGAGGAGTCATAGACAGCCCTTTCCAAGAGAATGGGAGGTGCTGGGTCTCTAGAGGACTCTATGGATGAAGAAGATACTGAAACCTGTCTCAGAGAGAGCTGGCCACTTTGCAGAGTTACCTCTCATTACACACATGTGTGAACAAGTGTGTGTGCAACCCATTCTCTATCCCATTCCCATGGGCCACTCACCATGCAGACACCTGGCTCAAATTAGCCACTCCAAAATTTTTGTTAGGTCACCCTGTATCCCCTGCTTCCAGATCTTGCCTCAAGCTCTTCCCTCTCTGCCAGAAAAGCCTGCCCCAACTAGCCCAGCCCCACTACCAGTCTATAGATGTTATAGCCTCACTTCAGAATTCAACTCAGATTTTACTCCTTTTCCAGATTCTGTAATTCTAAATTAGTCACTCCTTTCTCCCAAGGGGCCACCTTGTTTTTTTTTTGGTTTTTTTTGCGGTACACAGGCTTCTCACCATTGTGGCCTCTCCCGTTGCGGAGCACAGGCTCGGGACACGCAGGCCCAGTGGCCATGGCTCACGGGCCTAGCTGCTCCGCGGCATGTGGGATTCTCCCGGACCGGGGCACGAACCCGTGTCCCCTGCATCGGCAGGCGGACTCTCAACCACTACGCCACCAGGGAGGCCCTGGGGCCACCTTGTTTTCACTTCTATTAGGAACTTATTCCAGGCTTCTTTCTAAGAGAAAGGCAAGAATCAGGTAATAAAATGCCACACAAAGAACCCAAGCAGTGGTAACCCAAAGACTTATTCACAGTAAGATGGAGATAAAGCGTGACATCCATGCCAGGTGGCCTCCTTCCTGTAGGAGGCCACTGGAGAATGCTGTGGCAGCACAAACTGACATGGAAAGAGGCAGCCAGGGATAACATTGTGCCCATTTAACAACCAGGATAAGCCCAGCCTTTACCCAAATACAGGTGTCTCTAGATTGCACCCCTGGACCAATGATTAACATCACCTGGAGTACTTTTGAAAACTACCGAAGTCCAGACCCCAATCTAGTGACTTAACTGCTCTGAGGTAGGGTGTGGTCATGGAAAACTACTGGCCTGAAGCTGTATCAAAACACCTATCATAAGAGAGAGACAAGGGCTTTGGTTCCAAAGCAGGCTGAGCATGAATTCCAACTCCACCATTTACCAGTTTTGCCATCTTCCACGAGTCACTTAAAATCTCTGAGCCTCCATGCAGGTGAGATGGTGCTAATAATTCCTACCTCGTATGATGATTGTAAGTATTAGAGAAAACATGTTCACAATTCCTAGAGCATAGTGGACCCTCAATGAAATGGTGGGTATAAGTATTATTAATGCCTTCCCCCAACCTGTTGCAGATTGATGTTTAACACTGTATGGTTTAAACATGTAAGACAATGTTACCTGCATGAAAAAATATTAGTGCTTTACGGGTTGCTTTGTTTCTGTGTAGGCTACCTCAGTCCAGTCATACAGGAAAGTTGTTTGTCAGGCCAGATGCATGCTTCTCTGAAAATTAACATCGTCCAGAATCTGACTTTTCATTGAGGCAATATGCCCTTATTAAATAACATTTGTTTCAGCAACTACAGACCAGGAGGCAGCTATTCTGCCACAAAGCAATTGACATAGAAGTCAGTAGCTGCTCTTGAATAAGAATGCTGTGCCCACAGAAAGCAACGGGCAGCAAAAGCACTACTTTGTTTTGTTTTGTTGCGGTACGCGGGCCTCTCACTGTTATGGCCTCTCCGGTTGCAGAGCACAGGCTCCTGCAGAGCACAGGCTCCGGACGCGCAAGCTCAGCGGCCATGGCTCACAGGCCCCGCCGCTCCACGGCATGTGGGATCTTCCCAGACTGGGGCAAGAACCCGTGTCACCTATATCAGCAGGCAGACTCTCAACCACTGCACCACCAGGGAAGCCCAGCAAAAGCACTATGGGAACATCACATGAGCATGGGCCAGGCACCTATCACGTTTTACAGGCACATTTGTATGTGAGGGGAACTCCATCATCACGAACAAGAGGCAAGGAGAAATATCTTTCCTGTTTGTTATTAGCAAAATAACAGTATCCAGTTCCCAAATTCCATTCAAGAAATGCTTCCTGGCTTCTTCTCTCTGCTTGACCCTCTTCCCACCCAAAACTGGCACTAAATCTAAAATCTACAATCTACAATCATATGAACTGAGACTTGCAAAGTCTGGCCTGACTTAAGCCAAGTTTGTGTGTAAAATAAATGTGCTGTCATTATAGTCTGAACCAACAGAGAAGAGAAATTTTTAATCAGGATAATTATTCATTGACTTAATTTAGACTTGTGGAAATGTCGATGAGCCTAGGTTCCCACTTTAAATACAAGATGTGGGTGGGGGGGAATTCCAACGTGGGAATCAACAGATTAAATTAAGACAAACTATTGCAAGACAAGCAAAAAAAATCTATGATAACAAAAATTTGGACCCTAATCAGGACCCTAATCCATGAATTGACCTATCGATTATTCTCAGCTGTTTACATTAGCCAATGCTTGGTCATTATCCTCGATAGTCAGGGGCAGCAAACAATAGCCCATGGGTCAAAGCCGGGGCCCACCACCTGTTTTTGTCAATAAAGTTTTATTGGAACACAGCCACATTCATTTGTTTAACTATCATCTCTGGCTGCTTTCATGCTACAACAGCAGAGTTATATAGTTTCGAGATCATATTGCCCGTAAAGTTGAAAATATTTCCTATGTGGCCCTTAACCAAAAAAATCTTGCCAAGGCTGCTCTTCTGAAACATGGCGTAATGTTATTTCCCCACCAAAAATACTTAAGCTAGACATGATATCTTAAGTAAAACTATATTAAAATATGTGCTTGAAGATTTATGCTTTATATGGAGTACATGGAAGAGCAATAATGTATTTGTTGTTTGTTACATATCATCTGGGAAAAATTACTAAGTAAAATTACCTTATACCACTAAATATTTTTACATAGGTAAGAGTATGCTAACAGTAAAGATTTCATTTCAGTCTTTATTAGTAACTACTAAGCAGTTAGTTATTTTCACCTATCAGTGCAACTTGGAGAAGAAATACAGTTCATATTATTTCTGTCTTGGCTTTTCCACAGAGTAAATGTAAAAGGAAATGGAACTGATGTGTTTAATTCAACTCAGCACTTTCTAACAAGGATGAAATAGTGTCAATTATAGGCACTGCAGTTGTTTCAAAGCAAACGGAAACATAAAATATACTCAATTTAATTAAAGCATAAAAATAAAATGAGGTACCAATAGTAAAAGAGTGAGAACAGCAGTATTGGTATGGTAATCTTATTTATGCATCTAGATTTACTGCATCCAAAATTGCGTGGGTTTTAAACAGTCATTAATAGGAATCCGGATAAAATAGAGCAACAAAGGGCGGGGGAGGGAACAATTTAAATAAGTGACATTTTTCTTTTTTGCATTTAGCCATCTTCTAAAGAAGGGGCTATTAAAATTTTAAATCAGTTTTTAATCAAAGTTTAGTGGTACAATATTTAATTGAAAACAACACCAGATGTTCTTTACCAAAACATCTTTCATAATGGCTAAATCAAGGTCTGAGAAGTTATTTAATGAGATAATTGTTGGTCTGTGAATACAGCAGAAATTTCTTATTTCCTTGTAAAACTAAAAACACCCAGGTTTGGAGGCTGGCCCTGGTTTTGTTGACTGCTATCTGCTTCTCATAGCTCTCCTTGGGTGGTCCAAGCAAAGATGGGTGCTTGGAACACCAAACCTCAAAGTCCAAAACCAACAGAGAGCCCCAGGAATCAGTGCCCTGGAAGGTTGGCACCCTCTTTGAACCACATCGATAAGACAGGGAACAGGCAACAAACTGCAAGGTTCACAGACACATAAAAGAAAGAAAGGAAAGTCACAGAAGCTTGGCTTCAGTGAAGAGCTAATTTCAGAAAACAACACTTGACAACTGTGATAGACAGAATTCCAAACTGACCATCCAAGATTTCCCACCCTAATCTCCAGGACTGTAAATATGATGAGATATCATGTCCCTGATTACGTTATATTACCTGGCAAAAGAGATTTTGAAAATATAATTAAATTATTACTGATCAATTGACTTTGAGTTAATCAAAAGAGAGATTGTCCAGATGAGCCTAGTCCAATCACATGAGCCCTTTAAAGGCAGAGAGTGTTCTGTGGCAGAAGAGGAAGTCAGAGAGACTTGAATCACTAGAAGGATCTGACTATGCTATTACTGGCTTTGAAGATGGAGGGGGCCACAGGCAAGGACCAGAGAGCTGACCAGCCAACAACCAGCAAGGAAGTGGGGACTTCAGTCCTACAACCACAGGAACTGGGTTTTGCCAACAACCTGAATGATCTTGGAAGTGGATTCTTCCCCCAGACCCTCTTATGGATTCCATACGAACCCAAACCAACGCACACTTTCATTTCAGCCTAGACAGAGGACCCAGTAAGTCCTACAAGCTGCTAAACTTGTGTTAATTTGTTAAGCAGCAATAGAAAACTAATACAGCCACCACCCTCTCCATTATTCAAGCCAGAATGACAGGACATTTCCAAAGCATCTACTGGCTTTTCTTATGGAGGCTCTGCTTCATCAAATATGTAAGACACCACCCCCTAACACTCACCATAAAATTAATAATATTTCCTCTCTCTGGAAAAGAGGATGGAATTGAGAATCTATGAATATTAAACAAGTTACACTGAGATCTGCAAGCACGTTTTCCAAAAAGACAAATACTGCAACAGGTGGAACATGTAATGCTTGTGCAATTCCTGGGAGACACCTGTCCCTAAAAGTTGTGCCAGTTCACTGTTCAATGCTGCTGCTACGGAGCAGAGGTGGACTTAACTATGAACCTCCTTCAAATGGGGTGATTAAATTCAGATTGGATATTGACACTGATCATCATTTCTGCTACATGGGAGATAATAAAAACAGCCCTACCCCAACCCCTCTGAATCAGCCCCTGTTTGTGAGCTGAACCCTCTGTGTTCACTTTGCCCTTAAAAGTGAAGGACTAGAGGGGCGTCCCTGGTGGCGCAGTGGTTGAGAGTCTGCCTGCCGATGCAGGGGACACGGGTTCGTGCCCCGGTCCGGGAAGATCCCACATGCCGCGGAGCGGCTGGGCCCGTGAGCCATGGCCGCTGAGCCTGCGCGTCTGGAGCCTATGCTCTGCAATGGGAGAGGCCACAACAGTGAGAGGCCCCCATACCGCAAAAAAAAAAAAAAAAAAAAAAAAAAAAAGTGAAGGACTAGAAATATTTAGCCTTCGGAAAAAAGTGTATCTGACCAGCAGGGGGCTGAAACCAGTGTGGGGAATATTTAAATGTCATTTCCAATTCTTTGAGATATTGAATTAAAGAGCAATAGGAAAACCCTTTGATGCCTTGGAACCTCTGCCTTATTGCTTATTTGAAAAGAATGAGGAAGGAGAATCCACACACTTCTGAAGGTCCTAAGGCAACAGCCATGAGACTGAAGAACTCCACGGGTGCAGAGGAGGAGGTGCTTTTCAAGAAGTATGGACTGTTCTCCTAGAGACCTTCCCATCAGCACATGGCTCAGAGATCCAGCTTGTAAGTCTTGCAAGTTAGGCTAGAAAGACTAGCCCTACACAAACAAGTTTTCATTTTGTCCCAGGCACCATTTTAACTTTATCAGTGTTCACATAGGGCTTTTTTTTTTTTTTTTTAATACGGATGTCCTTGTAAAACTGTTGAAACATCTTCAAACTTAAGTCTCAAACCTTAGGTATCACTAATATCCTAAGTGTGGCCTGCAAAATCATTTAGTCCCAAGGGCCACCAACAGAGCTACCCACCCCCCGCCCTTCAGTACCCTGAGTCTCTCCAAAAAAGACAGGAGGAGTCAAATGCAGAAGCAAAGTGAAGGGAAAATAAAACTGTTACATAACTCCCGCCAACCTAGTGAGAGGAAAATGTCCAACAATATTTTATTCTATCAATTTTGACAAAACTGTTGGTTTAGTAATCCTGTGAAAACACCAAAGAATGCACAGGAAATGATAGAAAAATAAGATTTATTGAGGGTTAATTAGGTCCCAAGCACTATTCTAAGTGCTCAATGTGTATTAGCTCATTTGATGCTCCTACAACATTGTGAGGTAGGTACTACTCTTTTCCTCACATTATAGATGAGAAAGCTGAGGCACAGAGAGGTTAAGTTACTTACTCAAGGTCACACAGCTAGAAACTGCTGGAAACTGGAATAAGAGAAGAAAGGGACCTCCCCACAAAAAAAGAGTCTGAAGAATGTATGGTAACTGAGATGTCTTAGACAACAGAGAGCTAACTCGTGGAAGATATAGAGAGAAGACATTCATTCATGCATTCATTCATGCATGCATGCTCCTACTGGGCTGAGTGCTAGAGATACAACATTAGTAGTCAATCAGTTTCTAAAGCCATTCATCATCCTTGAGATTGCACATTCTGTTGGTTGGATAGAGTGCAATGACGCTAAGAGGGAGAACGTGCCCAGGAGGGGCCCCTCCGCCAGACCTGAGGGTTAGAGAATGATCTTCCCATGGAGATCAATGTCTGAGCCGAGACATGAAGGAGGATCCAGGATGCGTACCGCAAAAAAAAATAATAATAATAAAATAAAATAATAAAATAAAAAGAAGAGGGGGCTTCCCTGGTGGCGCAGTGGTTGGGGGTCCGCCTGCCGATGCAGGGGACATGGGTTCGTGCCCCGGTTCGGGAAGATCCCACATGCCATGGAGCGGCTGGGCCCGTGAGCCACGGCTGCTGAGCCTGCGCATCCAGAGCCTGTGCTCCGCAACAGGAGAGGCCACATCAGTGAGAGGCCCGCATACCGAAAAAAAAAAAAAAAAAAAAAAAGAAGAGGGACTTACACTTTTCCGGTATTCCCTCAGTTCTGGCACATCACCATCTATCTTAAAAAGCAAGCATTAAAAAAAAAAAAGCAAGCATTTTTTATTAAACATGAATGATATGAGGAGGCACTAATGAGGGAAGTGGCTTGGCATGAAGGGATTTGAATTTGAAGCTTGATAAGATATGGATTTTGACAATACTGGAATTAGCTTGTTACTCCCCTAAGAGGCTGACATCCCAGCTAGGTAGCTCCATTGCAGGAATAAAGGAACAATCATGTCCTTCAGGTATCAGCTTTTTAAAAAGTGAATTTTTAGCAGCATTGAAAGGAATGTTATTCTAATAACATTATTATTAGTGTTATTCTAATCCCTTAACAAGCTTAAAATGAATAAATAAAACAGCATCAGTGAAAGAAAATTTGTTCCTCAACTTCTTAACATTGTAGCTGATCATCCGTTCAGAAGGGAAGGAATCGAGGCTCTCGGGATAAACATCCTCACAAACTGTCAAAGACAGAGGTCCCCAACCCCCTTAGTGGTCCGTGGTCTGTTAGGAACCGGGCTGCCCATTAGGAGGTGAGAGGCGGGCGAGTGAGCGAAGCGTCATCTGCTGCTCCCCATTGCTCCCCATCGCTCGCATTACCGCCCGGACTATTCCCCAACCCGCACCCCCACACCCCCATCAGAGGAAAAATTGTCTTCCACGAAACTGGTCCCTGGTGCCAAAAAGGTTGGGGACCGCTGATCAAAGACACCCATGTAACCTCTTCATGAGCACAAAGTTTCACTCAGTTAAGTTTGTGACTGAACCGCTTATTCCCTGAAAATATTCTTTTCCCTCCTGGTTTGATGTTCTCCCAGGCTTCTTACGATGAGGAGCCATTTTTAATTTTTTTATTTTTCTACTTTGCCAAGGTGAATTATGGAATCAGGCAACTGGAAGATTAATATAGGGGCACTGCATCATTTACCACCAAATGATCATATCATTTCCCCCATAACAAAAAAGGATGAAGCCTAATTATGGAATAACCCAAAGAGATTTCTTCCTACTTTTTGTCATAAGAAGCAATGCTCTCTAATTTATTTTATAGAGGAATGTAAATGTAAAAGTCTATGTTAATTCAAAGTTAAGGTATAAAATAATGAATTTTAAGTCAGGAAGTGAAGCTCCTAGAGGTTTAAAAGCCTCTCATGACATATCTGCTATGGTAAGGATTAGAGCTGAAACCTACATTTTCTTTGCAGCTGTATATATTTGGAAGTTGGCTAATTATTCAGTGACTTTCTGAAGTCTTGAAAGACTGTCAAATAATAGAGCAGAATACAAACAAGACCATCTTCCTCGATGATCTCTAAGAGTTCTCAGTTATCTCTGTGCCCCTGATGACTTACAATCAGGGCTAATGGCACACTCCAGTGTCAGCTAGCTTTAAATGACCTCTAGAGAGTCCTTCAAGTTCTGTTTCTAATATTGAATTTTATAGGCTATTAATGCCTTTTCAATTATATCATTAGCTATTTCCCTGGATAGCCGTAGCTCTTTTAAGAGATCAGATACAGAATGCTGATAAGAAATCAGTTTCTGTCCTTTATTAAACAATAAGATTTAATCACTGAGGGACTTCACATATAGAGAGAACAAACATCAAGGGCTTACTCTAAGTCAGAGCCCTGCAGTGTCTCTACAGCAATGTCATATGATTACTAGTTTCCCCTGTTTCCCTTTCTAGAACTGTCCAAAAAGGATAGACCTGGTTTTGTAAAGAATCAGCATGTCCAAAATCAAGCTGGTTTCCTTCCCCCAACACAAACCTGCAGCAGTTTTCACCCCGTCTCCCATGTAAGAAATGTCAAGGTTTTTCTTGACTTCCTCTCACAAGTCAGTTGCTTCCTGAGGCCTGATATATTCTACCTCTTAAAGATCTCTCAACCATCCCTTCCCCTCTATTTAGGGTGACCACATGTCCCTGTTGTCCAAGGCAATCTTGATTTATGCCTATTGTCCAGTGTAATTATGAACAGTGCCCCCTTTTGCTCACAAACTTATCCAGGAAGGACCAGAAATGATACAGTCCATTCCCTCCAGCCACGTGGCCACGACTTACTCCAAGCTCTCATTGATTCCTGCCTGGATGGTAGTAGTAGTTGACAGTAGTGGGTGGTAGTAGCTGCCCAACTGATCTTCCCTTTCATCCATCTACCTTTCAAACTTTTTAATTGAGTGCTAATTCTGAACCACACACAGTGTTGGCACCAGATTGGGTTTCCCTGTAAGTCTGTGCAGTTTGCACACTGTGCAAGGGTGCCCAGCCCAGGGAGCAAGTGAGGCCAAAGTTCAGCCCTTCCTCCACCTGCCAAGCCATGCACCTCGGTGGGGTGCAGGTCCTCTTCTCAGGAGAAAGAGGTTCCTTCTTCTTGGCACAAAGGCGCCAGCTTCTTGCCAAGTCTTGTACCCTCAGTGCCGCATCTGCCTACAGTGCTTTTTTTCTTTTTCTTTTTTTTTCAACTCTGTCATATTCTGCATGCTCTTGTAAGTCAGCAAAATATTCCATATATCATTTAAGTTGTCACTTTTTTTTTAACATCTTTATTGGCATATAATTGCTTTACAATGGTGTGTTAGTTTCTGCTTTATAACAAAGTGAATCAGTTATACATATACATATGTTCCCACATCACTTCCCTCTTGCGTCTCCCTCCCTCCCCCCATCCCTATCCCACCCCTCTAGGTGGTCACAAAGCACCGAGCTGATCTCCTTGTGCTATGCGGCTGCTTCCCCCTAGCTATCTATTTCATGTTTGGTAGGGTATTTATGTCCATGCCACTCTCTCACTTTGTCACAACTTACCCTTCCCCCTCCCCATATCCTCAAGTCCATTCTCTAGTAGGTCTGTGTCTTTATTCCCGTCTTACCCCTAGGTTCTTCATGACCTTTTTTTTTTTTCTTAGATTCCATATATATGTGTTAGCATACAGTATTTGTTTTTCTCTTTCTGACTTACTTCACTCTGTATGATAGACTCTAGGTCCACCCACCTCACTACAAATAACTCAATTTTGTTTCTTTTTATGGCTGAGTAAAATTCCATTGTATATATGTGCCACATCTTCTTTATCCATTCATCCAATGATGGACACTTAGGTTGTTTCCATCTCCTGGCTATTGTAAATAGAGCTGCAATGAACATTGTGGTGCATGACTCTTTTTGAATTATGGTTTTCTCAGGGTATATGCCCAGTAGTGGGATTGCTGGGTCGTATGGTAGTTCTATTTGTAGTTTTTTAAGGAACCTCCATACTGTTCTCCATAGTGACTGTATCAATTTACATTCCCATCGGCAGTGCAAGAGTGTTCCTTTTCTCCACACCCTCTCCAGCATTTATTGTTTCTAGATTTTTTGATGATGGCCATTCTGACTGGTGTGAGATGATATCTCATTGTAGTTTTGATTTGCATTTCTCTAATGATTAGTGATGTTGAGCATCCTTTCATGTGTTTGTTGGCAATCTGTATATCTTCTTTGGAGAAATGTCTATTTAGGTCCTCTGCCGATTTTTGGATTGGGTTTGTTTGTTTGTTTGTTTGTTATTGAGCTGCATGAGCTGTTTGTAAATTTTGGAGATTAATCCTTTGTCTGTTGTTTCATTTGCAAATATTTTCTCCCATTCTGAGGGTTGTCTTTTGGTCTTATTTATGGTTTCCTTTGTTGTGCAAAAGCTTTTTAAGTTTCATTAGGTCCCATTTGTTTATTTTTGTTTTTATTTCCATTTCTCTAGGAGGTGGGTCAAAAAGGATCTTGCTGTGATTTATGTCATAGAGTGTTCTGCCTATGTTTTCCTCTAAGAGTTTGATAGTTTCTCATATGAAGGCGCTGCATAGGCTTCAGGTCGCCTCTGCACTGTGAAAATTACATTACTTCTTAAGTCCGTTTCCATCTGAATGCATTTCTCTCCTCTGTATTGACCTTCCTACATTGAAAACCTGATCTTCCTTTTCCCCAGCATCCTTCAACAGCTCACTGTCACCTATATGTTCCAGTCCAAAGTCCTGGGCATGATCTGCAAAGCCCTTGGTTATCTGACATCTGCCCTCTCTCCAGACTCATTTCCCCCCATATCCCCAACACACCTTGCTTCAGCTGTGCTGGACTTTTTCTGGTTGCTGGAATGTGCCCAAATGATTTCCACTGGCTTCATTCCTTTTTACATGCTGTTTATCTAGGCTGGGAGGGTCATCCACATCCCATCCCACCACCTGACAATCTACCTACTGGTGATGATGAAGGAGGAGGGAGAGGGGAAAACATGAGATGATGATAAAGATGATAGATAATTACTGTAATGGACTATTGAATAGAACAACTTTTCCCTTGCCTGAAAACGGCACTAGCATCCATAACCCAAAAGTACAGGTGCTATGTGTCCCCACATTCTGAAAAAGAGCCACCAAGAACTGGAGCAGAATGTTCCTCAAATTTTCCTAAATGGCCCTACCTCAATCAACCCCACCAGGCACACTAACCCCCTCTCTATATAAGGAGGTTGGGGATAAGAGCCTAGTGGAGGATGCATGGGGTTTCTCCTCCCCTTCCATGCCTGTCCCCCCTACCCAAAGAAGCCAAGTAAAGGGGGAGAAGCCAACGTATTTGTGACGATTGCAATAAAGGGAGACAAACATTCCATTTTCCAGGTAGCCATCTAACTGCTGGGAAGGATGGGCACAGAGGGACACAGCAGTGTAGACTGCACGGCACCATGGGTTTCCTACAAATGCCACTGAAGTTTGCTTGCCAGAGAAGTCTTAAAGATGCCCCACAAAGAAAGATGCTTGCCAGGTACAAGGACCCATCAGCGAAGGTTATTGGAGTGTACTATGGGTTCGGGCAGGAGAATTTTGAGCTGAAGTAGGATAGAAGAGAAGGAGCTGAAAGGAAATCTCTCATGTGTCATTGCCCTTCATGTAAAGACCTCCAGGAACATACCCGTAGTCAAATAAGTTGGGTTTATTACCCATCTTAGCAAGAGAGAATGGACTCCATATGGAACTGTTGGGGGTCTCAGTAAGAGGAAGTTATGAAATTATCATGGGATTTGGGCTTTGGTTGAGTAATTTTGGCAAAAGTCTAAGGAAGCAGGAGCTTGCTCTAGATGGGGAGAATTCTGTGACTGAGTATCTCAATAAATCTTATCTATAAGAAAGGCAGACTTGAGCAATGTAAAGCTACAACTGGTAAAGCAGCAGGTCTTATTTAGTGAAGGGAGGAGGATTCTTGGTATTTTGTGGGTGGCACCTTGTGGGGAAGATCTTGCCCTTATGACTCTCAGAGGAAAACAACCCTGCTGGCACCTTGATCTTGGACTTCCAGCCTCCAGAACTGTGAGAAAATAAATTTCTGTTGTTTAAACCACACAGTCTGTGGTATTTTGTTATGGTAGCCCTAGCAAACTAATACAGACCTATAATAGGTAAAGAGATTGAGTTAATAGCCAAACACTTCCCATGAAGAAAAACCCAGGTCCAGATGGCTTCACTGAATTTACTAAACATTTAAAGAAGAATTATACCAATTCTTCACAAACTCTTCCAAAAAAGCAGGAGATAAGAAAACACTTCTAACTCATCCTATGAATCCACTATTACCCTGATATCAAAATCAAAGACATCACAAGAAAATTACAATCCAATATCTCTTATGAATATAGATGCAAAAATCCTCAGCAAAATATTAGCAAATCACATACAGAAACATATTTAAAAGGATTATACATCACTATATAACAAGTGGGATTTAATCCAGGAATGCTAGCTTGGTTTAACATTCAAAAATCAATAAAATAAAATACAACTTTATTGATCATCTCAGTAGATGCAAAAAAAGACATTTGACAAAATGCAATACCTCTTCATGATGAAAGCACTCAACAAACTGGAAATAGAAAGCAATTTCCTCAGTGTAATAAGACCATCTATGGAAAACCCACAGCTAACATCTTAATGGTGAAAGACTGAAAGCTTTCCCTCTAAGGTCAGTAATAAGGCAAGGAAGCTCACTCTCACCAATCTATTCCACGTTATACTAGAGGTTCTAACCAGGGCAATTAGGCAAGAAAAAGAAATATAGGTCATCTAGCTTAAACAGGAAGAAGTAAAATGCTCTCTATTTGCAGATAACATATCCTGTCTCCAGATCTAGGCTCTTCGTCTCACCAGAACTGAAGCTGAATGGGTGACAATATCTTCTTTCTTGGAAGGCAGGGGTTGTCAAGTTTCTTTGTAAAGGCCCCATTTTCCTGCCTTTTCTCCTTCTTCTGAATAAGCACATCTCTTCTTATTTTCAAGTCCTCCAGATTGGTGTCATCACACAAAGCCCAGGCACCCCCTCCAGTGATTAAAAACCCTACTTGCTCTTCTGCTTGCTGGGCAATAGGGTCTCCCCATGCCGCCAAAGGGATTCTACTGTGCCTCGTATTTGCCTTCTTACTGCTGGCTCCAACGCAGGGTTTGAAAAACACGGTGGTATATAGCCCTTGGTGGTGCAGTGCCTGCCCCCTACTCCCCCAACCCCCCCATACACAAAACTTTGCAGAGCCTGAGGGGGCTTCATGTGGCTACAGAGCCCATCCTGCCCAGAGCTGACTTGATAAGCATCTTTATTGGCTGTCTTCCCCTCCGGCTCACTCCCTACCGCCTCTGCCCCCCCCCCCCCACCGAGTTGGTATGTCCTGACATGGCCTCTCAGGTAAACTACTTGCACTGGAATCCTTGTCTCAGGTTCTGGAGATCCTAAAACTACAACAGTTATAACAGGTCATGAAACCAACTTAGTGGACCTTGACCAGTGAATTAATAAAATTGAGATAGAACAGGCAATATCAGAGTGCCCTCTCTGCATTTGTTTTAGTTTGGGACTGTAGACTGGGTCATGTAAACTCTATTACTGAGGGACAAAGGCAAGAATACTTAGAAAAAGTCTGCTCCAAAGACTTTTCATTGTTTTATAAACAATTGTCATGACAACACATGACCTTTAAAAAAAAAGTGCCACTTTTCTAGAATATGCTAAGGAGAGGCCAAAGAATAGGTACTAGGTTTTCTGGTTAGGAGGGTGCTTGGTTTTTTATTCTCTGAGTTTTGTGACTATCTAATTTTCAGAAAAGTTTACAATGATTATCCCAGGAAGACTGGTGAGAGTGACATCTATACATTGCTGGTGGCATAGTGAACCGCACACTTTGAGTTAGCAATCCTATACATCCTTGGATTTGTGCTAAGAAAAAAGAACTCAGATGTGACGTGCAGAATGACGCACACTGCAGTGTTGTGTATCTAATAAACATGGAAACAAAAGTCTGGGTAAGAGGGATTTGAAGAGCCCTTTTTCTTGGAAAAAAAGCTTTGAAGTTGAGCTTGCAGAGCACTTTTGAGAAAGACTGAGGAGGAATTGTCAGTCGTTTATATCAAAAACCTCACGGAATGACTGGTGAAAACTGGGGTGCTTTAGGGGCCTCAGTGGCACCCCCAGCTGTGCTCAGTTCTCCGGACAGGTTTGATGGAGGTCCAGCACCACATATTATAAACTGAAGACATGACTTGTTCTCGCATGGGTTCCAGAACTCAGACTTAAAACTTGGCATAAGGAAGCAGTTATGAGGTGCTGAGAACAGGAGTGGTTGGCAACGGTTTGTCCTTTTAGCTTGGCACCCAAGACCACACCGGGCCTGTGGCCAACGGGGACACAAAATCCCCAAGCGGGGTTTGAAAAACTAATTGTTCTTAAAAGAGCTTCCCAAACCGCAGAGCAATCAACACTCAGGTCTCCCAGACTCACGGAGAATATAATGGATTACACATGGGGTCATCTCAAAGCTGTTGTTAATAAGTATGAATGCCCGGACTGCGAGAGTAGAGGGACCAGAGGGGAGGGAACTGTCTTCACTGCGGGAGAGCCCCAAAGGACGGGGTGCAGCCCTCGGGAGCAGGGGGCTCAGCAGCAGCCGGCGGGGTGCGCTCAGAGCCAAAACCAAAAGCGAAGAGGCGTGAGACGGAGCGTTCCCGGGCCCAGCGGATGCCCCGCCAGCAGGGGCGCGCTCGAGCCCCGCGGTCCCGGGAGGGGCGGTGCGGACGAGGCGGCCAAGCTCTAGCCGCCCGGGGGGTGTGGTTCCCGCGGCCCGGGCGGGCGGGGCGCCGGATTTAAAGCGCTGGCCGGCGGGACGCGCCTCACTCACGCTCCCGCCGCCGCCCACGCTTCACGCCATGGAGCGGCCGCCGCTGTCCGCCTTGCTCCTCGGTGCAGCCGGGCTGCTGCTCCTGCTTCTGCCCCTCTCCTCTTCCTCCTCTTCGGACGCCTGCGGCCCCTGCGAGCCGGCCGCCTGCCCGCCCCTGCCCCCGCGGGGCTGCCAGCTGGGCGAGACCCGCGACGCGTGCGGCTGCTGCCCGGTGTGCGCCCGCGGCGAGGGCGAGCCGTGCGGGGGCAGCGGCGCCGGCAGGGGGCACTGCGCGCCGGGGATGGAGTGCGTGAAGAGCCGCAAGAGGCGGAAGGGTAAAGCCGGGGCAGCAGCCGGCGGCCCGGAGGTGAGCGGCGTGTGCGTGTGCAAGAGCCGCTACCCGGTGTGCGGCAGCAACGGCATCACCTACCCCAGCGGCTGCCAGCTGCGCGCCGCCAGCCTGAAGGCCGAGAGCCGCGGGGAGAAGGCTATCACCCAGGTCAGCAAGGGCACCTGCGAGCAAGGTGGGCATGTGCGCTTTCCCCTCCGACTCCGACCCCGCCCCGCCGGGCGGGGAGAACCAGGCGCTGCCTTGCGGGGAAGAGCCGACAGGGCGTCCGCGGCCGGCGCACCTGGCTGGTTCCCGCGGCTTCTCCCGTGGGCATCCGGGCAGACTCGGGGAGGGGGGAGTTGGCAGCCGCGTGATGCCGGGAGGGATGGGCGACGCCTCCCCTTCTCTTTTTTTGGTGGTTTTGAGAGATTGATGCGTGCGCCAAGAAAGTGAGGACTTGCAGGGCGAGTGTATGTATAAAAAAGATTTCCAGATACCACAGATTCTCCCGTCCCCAAAGCTCACCCAGCTCATGCTAACAGCCGGCAAGTTGATTCGCAAAAGCTGCCCCCACTCTTCTAGGAACCCAAAAATGTCATTTTCTCTCCATTCTTTCTTGGCTTGAGTGTATAGAGATGAAGTCAAGAGATAGGAGAAAGGCGTTTGACGATGAAATACAGTATAAGGACTTTCAGAGAGAAGTTGTTTGTCCCATGTTTGATTGGTTAGATTGTAAGAATTTTAAAAATTGGATTTCATGGTTTCTTAATATTAAGGAAAATAATTCACTTACTGGAAGTTACAGATTCTCAAACAGTAATCTAACTAGCTAATTATTTGTGGGCGAAAAAATACAAACTCTTTGAAGGATGTTTTTATGATGTCGTTTGTGTTGTGAACCTTATGACCATTTTGTTTTTCTTTTTCCTTTCTTGTGTAATTTGTCCCCAGGATGCACTGTTCAGCAGGAATGCCTTTGAGGTTATGTTTGATCGTTTATTTTATTCCAAACAAGTCCAGGCTTGCCATAAATGAAAGGGGAAAATAGAGTCTGGACTTGCAAAAAAGAAAAAAAAAAGAGCTTTTAATTCTAATGTCTGCTTAGGCAGTAGTTTCAAGGGAAGGTTAGAAATGCAACCTTGGCAGTCTCTCTCCTGGTCCCAGCCAAGGTAGGAAAAAGGGAGAGAAGAGGCAGTTCTCCTGAAATGACAGAAGCAGTTGCTTCTTTAACACAGTTCAGACTTTCTCCAAGCTTTCCAAGTAATTCTTTTTTTTTTTTAGTTTTTCCCAGAAGTCCACATGGCTAATAGGTCATCTGCCACTGATTTCAGAGTTCACTATTGAAAGCCTTAAATAGTGTAACCAGCTTACTGTTAACTATATTATCATCACCTTAAACTTAAATCACAATCCAAAATAATCACACACTTTCCCCACAGAAACAGTCCTTTGGGTCTAATTTATCAGTCACACCATGAAAAGAGAAATGAGCATAGCTTAAGAATTCACTCCAAATATTGACATTTTTCTTACACATTCCAAGGGGAATTTTTCCCCAGTCTTTCCAAATCACTGGAACTTGCCTTATCAGAGCAGAAGGATAGCTTGGTGATTATTTAAGTATTATTGTCAATTCTAGCCTGTAGCTAGTTTTATCCATCTTCTCTCGTGCTATTTACATCTCTAAACCCTCACACAGTGCAATTATAAAATATTGAGACTGATAGTCATATAGAACTAGTCATATAACCTCATTATCATGAAAAGCAGATCCTCAGCATCTCTAGAGTGCAAACCTCAGGAGGGTACAGACCTAGTTTTTCTTTATGTTTGGGGAAAATGTTAAGAGAAATAGCATCTAAAACTGGAAACCTTGTCATAGATTAACCTTTCTTCCCAACCTAAATTTAGAGATAAGGGGTCTAGTGCCTCGGGCCATTTATAGAAGAATGCCAGGGAGAGCAGAAAAGAATGTGAGGTCCACCAGAGTACTTTTCCACAGCAGAGATAAATGGGGCTAAAGCCAGATCTCCTAATATATTTCTGCTGACTCCTGGAAGTGTTTTAACAATTATAGAAGCAAACCCATCAGAGTGCCATTAACTTCTGTGCCATTTAGAATTGGGGCTTTGCAAAGAATAGGAAATGCATTTTCTAGGTTCTTCCAGCCTAGAAAGGGTTCTTCTTCTACCCGCGGAAGAAACTTTATGCTTCCTCAAGTATTGAGAGGGAGGGGGCATCATTCCTTCTGGTGATTGGTCTCATTTAACCCGCATTTATTGAGCATCTGTCAGGTGTCAGCACTGTGCTAAGATGCTTTACAGCTGAGGATGCACAAAACAGTTCTGGACTTGTTGATTAACAAAGTATCCGTGCAAGTTACAAACCTACCTCCCAGAGTGCTTGCCCTGGAGCCACTCTGAATCTTTTCCCAGTCCCTTCTTTTCTGAGGTCAACACTTACCCACCTTCTGTGGAGAGACCTTGGTCTGCTTGTTTTCTGTGCCTCTGTGATAAGAGGCAAAGCCATCTTTCTTAAAAAAAAATCTATCTAAAAGGTAGTGACGTAATAATCTCAAATCTAAAACTGTTATTATTAATTTAGTGCCATTAGATCTTATTCAGTCCCTGAAGTCATGCGAAACTGGAAGAGGAGATTTGAAAATTCAGTTTAATAAAAAGTTAACAGAGACACCAAGATGTGTAATAAAATCTCACAGTTAGAAGAGAACATGGTGCTCCTTTATTCCGGTTCTTGGTTACTCCTTTTGTTCATGGTCCGTTATAGCTGAGCTTGGCAATCCCTTGTTTCCTTTGGGTCCCATCCCCTCTTCTTCCTTAGAATTAATTTTTATTTGTGGAATCAGAATTCACTCTTAAGGGTCTTCCTTGCTAGTACCTTTAGTAGCAAGTTAAAAAACTACCTAGCAATAACTCTTATTTTGGCCTCTTCTGTCCAACCCCCTTTGTGGTCCGGCCACCGTAATTGTTTGCTCTTTGCTGTTGTTTATAATCACACCCTCACTTATCTTTCCACCCTTTGAACTCTTAGCCTTGAAGGATCAGCTGGTGTCACTTTCTTTGTGAAACCCCTTGTCTTTCCCCTCTCCACCCCCCATAATGATGTCTTTGTTCTTTTGCAGCTCTGTGTAGGCTTCCAGACTTTTTTTTTTTTTTTTTTTTTTTTTTGCGGTACTCGGGCCTCTCGCTGTTGTGGCCTCTCCCGTTGCGGAGCACAGGCTCCGGACGCGCAGGCTCAGCGGCCATGGCTCACGGGCCCAGCCGCTCCGTGGCATGTGGGATCTTCCCGGACCGGTGCACAAACCCGTGTCCCCTGCATCGGCAGGCGGACTCTCAACCACTGCGCCACCAGGGAAGACCCCAGACTTTTTTTTATGTTCTGATTCTGTTTATACATTTTGTGGGGGGGGGTGGAGGGTGTTACTTTTTAAAATTTTTTATTGGCGTAACATTAATTTATAACATTAGATAAGTTTCACGTATACAATATTATGTTTCTACTTCTGTATACCCAACAGGGTGCTCACCACCAAAAATTTCGTTTCCATCTGTCACCATACAGTTGACCCCCTTTACCCATTTTGCCATCTCCCCCACCCTACCCCCTCTGGTAACCACTGCTATGTTCTCTGTATCTACATGTTTATTTTTGTTTGCTTTGTTTATTTATTTTAGGGTTTTATTTTTTCTAGATTCCACATATGAGTGAAATCATACAATATTTATCCTTCTCCGTCTGACTTACTTTACTTAGCACAATACCCTCAAGGTCCATCCATGTTGTTGCCAATGACAAGATTTCACCTTTTTTATGGCTGAGTGGTATTCCATTGTGTATATGTACCACATCTTTATCCATTCATGCATGGATGGGCGCTTAACATTGTTTCCGTATCTTGGCTGTTGTAAATAATGCTGTGATGAACATAAGGTGTGTATTTCTTTTCAAATTAGTGTTTTCTTATTCTTTAGGTAAATAGCCAGAAGTGGGATAGTAGAATTGTATGGTAGTTCTATTCTTAATTTTTTGAGGAATATCCATACTGTTTTCCATAGTGGTTGCACCAATATACATT
Organism: Grampus griseus; assembly: GCF_964374135.1. Lineage (NCBI taxonomy): Eukaryota > Metazoa > Chordata > Mammalia > Artiodactyla > Delphinidae > Grampus > Grampus griseus. Next base: position 68,004,015 of record NC_138997.1, read on the forward strand.
CCCACCAACAGTGTACAAAGGTTGCCTTTTCTCCACATCCTCTTCTGATAATAGCCATTCTGACACAGGTTTGAGGTGATAGCTCATTGTGGTTTTGATTTGCATTTCCCTAATAATTAGTGATGTTGAACATCTTTTTATGTGCCTATTGGCCATCTGTATGTCTTCTTTGGAAAAATACCTATTCAGCTCCTCTGCCCTCTAGCAATTTTTTAAACAATATTCATTGCACATGTACTGTGTATATGTGAACAAGAGACATTCTAGCAGAATAGTTAAGATGCAGAACTCTAGAACCAGACTCCCTGAGTGTAAATCTTAACCCTGCCACTTACTGAGCTTTGAGCATGTTCCTTGACCTCTCTGGGCCTTGGTTACTCACCTATAATATAACGATTATAATCATACCTATCTCATAGAATTGTTGTGAGGATTCAATAAGATAATCCATAGAAAGCACTCAATGAATGTTTACTGTTGTCGTTATTCAACTTGAAAGTAAGCTCCAGGAGGGAAGGGAATTCTTGCTCCCTGTTCTATCCTCAAGGGCCGAGATCAGTGCCTGGCACTAGTAGATGCTTTGAATATATGTTGAATGAATGAATGAATATATGAATTTGCCAGGCACTCTTCTGTTGTCGGGGTAAGCAGACTTGAATGAGATAGACAAGATCCCTCTCTTGTGGCATTTACCATAAGCTTTAGACAGAAACAAGTAAACAGATACTTTCATGTAGTAGTATGTGCTGTAAAGAATGTACACCAGGGCAAAGGATAGAGACTTAGGGATGGTTGAGCAGTATTAAGTGAGGTGGGCCAAGCCATGCCGAGGACCCTCGTGAGGATTTCAGGAAAGGGAACAGAGCTCCTGAGGAGAGAAAGAACTCTTCTAGTTGGTACAGCATCTTCCACTGACTCCAAAGAGCTCTTTGAATGTCTGTCTTCCCCACTAGACTGGGAGCATCCTAGAAGAGGGACTCCATCTTGATTATTCTTCATAAACACAGTGGCTGGCTAATGGTTGGACACTCCCTAAATATTTGTTGATTAAACACAGGACTCCTCTCAAAATGCCTTCTCATTGGAAATGCAGGCAATGGGCTCTGCTGCATGTCTGCCCTCTTCTCTCCTTGCATCTTCTGCCTGTCTGATGTGTAGACCAGGGAATACATCTGACATTGACTCACCTCGCTTTTAGATCAGAATCAGAAAAAGTCACATCTCAAAGAGTCTACCCCAGCCCAATAGAAATGCTTTAAAATATTCTTCTGGCTTCAGTTGCCCTTTTTCAGACAGAAAGTTCCAGAAAGTTGAGTGAGTTGTTGGTTCGTTCTTATCCCTTTACCCAGTTTTAATCACTGCATCTTAGGAAAGAATTGAAAACCTGAAGAAGCTTTAGAAAATAAAATAGGCAGCCTTGAAGAAGGTCTTAAAGGACTTAAGATTCTTTTTTTAAATTATTTTTTTATTGAAGTACAGTTGATCTACAATGTGTTAATTTCTGCTGTATGGCAAAGTGACTCAGTTATACATATATATACATTCTTTTTTGTATTCTTTTCCATTATGGTTTATGTCATGATGTTGAATATAGTTCCCTGTGCTATGCAGTAGGACCTTGTTGTTTATCCATTCTATACGTAATAGTTTGCATCAACTAACCCCAAACTCCCGGTCCATCCCTCCCCTCCCCCCACCTGGGCAACCACAAGTCTGTTCTCTATGTCTGTGAGTCTGTTTTGTAGATAGGTTCATTTGTGTCATATTTTAGATACCATATATAAGTGGATATCATAGGGTATTTGTCTTTCTGTTTCTGACTTCACTTAGTATGATAATCTCTAGTTGCATCCATGTTGCTGCAAATGGCATTATTTTGTTCTTTTTTATGGCCAAGTAGTATTCCATTGTATATATGTACCACATCTTCTTCATCCATTCATTTGTTGATGGACATTTAGGTTGTTTCCATGTCTTGGCTATCGTGAATGGTGCTGCTATGAACATAGTGGTGCTTGTATCTTTTTGGATTAGAGTTTTGTCTGGATGAATGGCCAGGAGTGGGATTGCTGGGTCATATGGTAATTCTATTTTTAGTTTTCTGAGGAACCTCTGTACTGTTCTCCATAGTGGCTGTATCAATTTACATTCCCACCAACAGTGCAAGAGGGTTTCCTTTTCTCCACACCCTCTCCAGCATTTTTTATTTATAGACTTTTTAACGATGGCCATTCTGACTGGTGTGAGGTGATACCTCATTGTAGTTTTGATTTGCATTTCTCTAATAATTAGTGATGTTGAGCATCTTTTCATGTGCCTCTTGGCCATCTGTATGGCTTCTTTGGAGAAATGTCTATTTAGGTCTTCTGCCCATTTTTCGACTGAGTTGTTTGGGTTTTTGTGTTTGAGTTGTGTAAGGTGTTTGTATATTTTGGAAATTAAGCCCTTGTTGGTTGCATCATTTGCAAATATTTTCTCCTATTCCATAGGTTGCCTTAAGATTCTTTTAAAAGTCTAGAGAATGGACTTGAGGATACGGGGAGGGGGAAGGGTAAGCTGGGACAAAGTGAGACAGTGGCATGGACATATACACACTACCAAACGTAAAATAGATAGCTAGTGGGAAGCAGCCGCATAGCACAGGGAGATCAGCTTGGGTGCTTTGTGACCACCTAGAGCGGTGGGATGGGGAGGGTAGGAGGGAGGGAGATGCAAGAAGGAAGAGATACGGGGATATATGTATATGTATAGCTGATTCACTTTGTTATACAGCAGAAACTAACACACCATTGTGAAGCAATTATACTCCAATAAAGATGTTAAAAAAATAAAATACAAGAGTTTCAAACACACACACACACACACACACACGCACACAAGATTCTTTTAAAGGAATGTAATCGAAAGAACAAGTTAATGTTTCTTTGTGGTTTGGGAATTAAATGGAAGGTGCCTGACCTACTGTTCTACAGCTCTTTGGGAGAGGAATTAACAGGCTGGAATTAAATAGCCACAAGGCACATTTAAATTGCACACCAGGAAGAACTTGCAATAAAAGCTGTTGGATACTGTAAGTGCTATGTGGGAGTCAGGAGAATTCTGTTTCCAAGATTCCCTTTTAGGTTATCTCTCAGCTTGGTAAGGGAGGAGGGGAAGTGTCTGGGAGAGGATGTTATAACTTTTAAGATCTTTTGCACTCTAGACCTACGCTACGGAGTGATTGAGCTGAGAAGGCATTTATTTGATGCCCTTAGATACGATTTCCATCTTTCTCTAGAGCCTGCCCTCAGGGTTTATTACAGACTTGCCTTCTAGAAGAAACTGCCTTATAAGGCTCTCTTTTGGGTAGTTTAGTGACAGAACTCCCTTGGATAGGGTCCAAGGCCAGCCAGCCTTCCCTCATTCTAAATTCCTCCCCACAGTGGATAAGATTATGGTGCTTCCTTTACCTCAAGCTACCCCACAAATGATCTCACCTCATCTGTGTTTTTAATTGTAAGATAAATAACATCTTGTTTTTAGCAACTGTTTGAAAAAAAAACAAAAAAAAGGTGAATTATTGTCAAAAGAATTTTTAAGCCAGGGAACATATGACTAACGTTTTTTGTAGTTTAGATCCGGGAGTGGCACCGTTAAAAAGCTTTGAGATGGAAGCAGACTTAGGAATATGTAAATGAATGAGTCTAGTTACTTTAGGAAATTTTAAAGATTTCCCAGTGAGTCCTTTACTCTTTATGAGGGGGGTAGGAGAGTGGGAGGGACTATAGAAATCTCTAAGGAAAGCTTTGCCAAGCCTGACTTGTGTGGATTTTTCAGGTTGATCATAGACCATCACCCCACCAGTATCCCACTACCCCCATGAAGTCTCCAAGAGAAAGTGAGGAGGTCAGGAGAAAAAAAAACAAAAAACAGGTTGATAATGGAGGGAGGGGTGTTTTATTCTTGGCTGAAAATTAATGTGTAAAATGGTTGAATTCTGTTTTATCCCAAGCTGGTTTAATGGCAAGTGATCCGGTGCCTTTGAAAATGCTTATCTGTTGAATTGACTTAACCATCCTAGGAGGAAAGCAGGGTGAGGTTAATTAGAAAGAGCTGGAGCTAGCAAGAGCCCCACCCGCTCAGGGCCTCCACCAAGCAGTGGGTTCCCAGAGAGAGGAGGCATCCATGAAATTGCCTGGGCCCCAAAGCAGGTCCAGGTTGCAAAGTTTGGTGTCTGAAAAGTAAGAAAGGTTCAGACCAGGTTAGACAGACCTAGTAACCCACTGTTGACAAAGCCCCGTTCACATGATCTGAAGTTACTTACAGTAAGAGTGTTGGCAAGGCCAAGGACAAGCCAACGTGCTCAAAGTAGAGTTTACCACTATGAGAAAGGAACCCCCTCCAAACCTCAGGGTAACATATATAATAAATGAAGGCACAGTATAGTCTACCTACTTCACAGGATCAATGCGCAGGTCAGATTATAGAATGGATATGAAGTCCCTGTAAAACTGTGCGGCACCAAATAAATGCAAAGAACCGTTATTGACTGGACTGTAAACTCCTTTGGGACCAGAACCCTACATAGTGCCTTGTAGGGTGTGTTAATGATAACTGATGTTTGTGCAGCACTTAGGGTTTCTGTGGATGTTTCCTCCAAAACCTCACAACAGCCTTGGAAGATAAGGGGAATGATTATCCCAGTTTCCAAATAAGGAACTGAAGGTCAGCCATCACACAGCCAGTAACTAGCAGTTCTGGTACATAAATCTAGGAATTCTGCTACAGCCTTGCTGTTCACAGTGTGGCATGCAGACCCAGTGGCATCGGCTCTGTGTGCACAGTGTCTTTCTCTTCTGTAAACCTAAAATTATTTCCAAATTAACAGCTTAAAACAAAAGGGATTCACAAAGTCAAACTCTTGGGTGTGAAAAAGCATTAGGAAGAGCTTAATGAATTTATCTTGCTTCTGTTTGCCTTTTGATGAATCGACAAGGGGGATATGTGATACATTCCCGTCTAAACTGCTCTAAAAGAGCTCTTTCAATAGCATAAAAGAGAAATTCTATATGATAACAGAGTTGATATCATAGTTTAATTAGCTTTTTGTGGTAATGTGGTACACCTTGTAATAAATGTCATAATATATTCAGCAAAAGATGGTATGTCTTCAATGAATGAGTGTCTCTGGGGCGCCTTTGTACAGATCCCTGAGCCCAGTCTAGAGTCAGCCCTTCCAGGGCCAGATTGGAAGTCAGAGAGCCAGTGTCTTTAATTGCAACCAAGAGGCTCTTAAAGATCCAGTATGCTGGGGGCAGCTGGCCTGGATATTTTCCCAAGCAGGACCTCTTGGGGTATAACGTTTGTGTGTGGTGTTTGATCACTGGCCAGGCCTTTCTGGTAACTCCAAGCAGGATATAGGAGAAAATCACTAAGATAACTGTCAACACGCTCAAGTGTGTGCTTTCACCTGAGGTTTTAGCCCCGAGTGCTGACTGAGGCCTGCCCCCAGCATGGAGCCATCAATATTCCTAGCTGGGATAATAACATTTACTCCACGTCTCAGCTGTAGTTCATTGTAGGTCAGTACTCTCTTCAGGGAATTTGCATTTTTAGGGACTGAAGCATATTTTTTGTCAGTCAAGTGACAACTGGCAGAAGAAGGAAAAATCCATGTAGGAGTTTGAGAACTCAAGGTAATCCATTGTGACTTTATGAGAAAGAGGAAGACACGCACACTTTAATATTCTAACAGGCAGAAATGCAGCTGACTCCAATCACCCTGTTCTTTCATGTTGTTTTTCTTGAAGAAGGGATGTCTCTCGCTTTTTTGGAATCTTGTCTTTTTCTCTGAGTGAGAAAAGCTCAAAGACATTTCATTTACATTCGGGCAGATTAGCAGGCCGGTGGTCAACTGGTTGAATTGGGAAAGCTTCAGATCTGACATCTGTTCAGCTCTCTTCTGGCCCGACCTCAAGCAAGGGAGAAAAAGTTATCAAGAAATAGATCTCCTGGGACCTTCAGAAGGTTTTGAAAGAGACCACACAGAAATGAGGCTTTAGGAATTTTCAGGATAGCCCAAGCCTGCAGGATGCAAAGCCTGCTCCCTTCTCCCTGGGAGCTTTCAGAACTTTCTGCTCAGGGAACGGAAATCCAAAAGTGAATTTCAATAGCAGCTGCAGCAATTACACCGCAGCCCTGGCTTCCGGGGGACACCCCTCAGGAAGCCGTAGAGCGCGTGATCCAGAATGAAGTGCCCAGGCGGCGGTGCAGCTCTGAGTTAGAGGAGGTGAGGCCAGGGATCCGTGCAGCGAGGCCGCTTATTAGAGATGCTCAGCCCAGCTGGAGAGGGCAGGCTGGGGCAGAGATGAAGATGCTGCCTGAGTTTTGACAGGTCAGGACTGTGGAGCCAGAGGCCGCTCTCTGCTCAGGTGTGTCTCAGATCAGAGCTGCAGAGCAGAAGACAGAAGCTGATCCAGCTTGGCTGTTTCTACACCGCCGAGCCTTTGATGCACTAGAAGATAACTGTCAGGGCCAGGGCAGGCCTGTTCAGGACCCAGTCGTGATGTGGGCAGGTTGTCAGCCCCGCCTCACCTGAAGCCTCTTTCTTTTCACCCGCTCTGCCTGGCCTGTCATTACACGCTGCCCCTTTTTCCTGTCTGACTGAGTGCAAAGAAATGTGGTGTTCTTTCTCCACCTCCCACCCCTTTCTTAGCTACAGAGCCTGGCCGGCAACTTTATAAATGGTGAGCTCTGCTCAATCTGCTTCCTCAACTCCATCCCCAGACTCATGAGCCATCTCCTGGCTTCCTCCACAAGACAATGAAGACGCGGACACTTGGTGTGCCACCCCTATAACGCAGCCAGCTCGGTCCACGTCAGCCAGGAGTTGGCTGTCCCTTCTCTTCTTGATACTCCTTTGGGATGCAGTTTTTCAGATGTCTTAGGAGCCTAATCCATTCCGTGTAATCAGCCCCAAACCCTGTGACCCCTCTCAGGTCCAGTCCAGAGGGTTGGGGAGATGGCCACATCCCATGGTGACCATGGGCTTAACAGGTCCCCAAGGCTGACCCCAGGCCTGACTCTTGTCTTCAACTCTTGTGACTATGCTGGTCACCAGAAACCAAAATGTGCCTGGTATGCATGGGAAAATACAGCAGAGGGGTGAGTGGGTGAACTTTGGACTCGGACCACCTGAGTCAAATTCCTCTCCGCCACTTAACTGTTTGTGTGACTCTAACCTCCTTGATTCATAGTTTTCTTACTTGCAAATCAAGTATAATAATACTGTCTGCCACTTAGGGTTGTTGGGAGCTTAAGTGAGATACGTGAAAAGCACTGGTACCTGGCATATAGTAAAGTCTCATTAAATGCTGTTTTCATTTCAGTTTTTATTGTTATTAGCATCATAAACCCTGGTATGAGTTAGTTTATAAGTGCCTTGACTGTGACGTCTTGATGTCTTAACTTTGACCAATCCAAACTATCTCCAGGTTAGATCTGAAACCTGTGTTTAGATCTATGCAAACAAAATAGCAGTGTAATGTTCTTATAAACAAATCCCTGGAAACTTCCATCTAGCTCTTGTTCTTGCGCTTCAAGGATTCCGGGACAGGGAGTCCTACTCCATCGGGGAGAGATCCCAGAGTCCAAATGCACAATCACATGGGAACCCCGCAGGATACCTGCCGGAGGATTCACTTTGCTTTTACAGCATGGAATATTTCCATCTTCGAGCGCAGGTCACACACAGTATTTTCTAATAACACCTTTTAGGTATAGAGGACATTTTGGATTTTCAGGACACTCAAATTCAGTAATTACTGGTCTATTTCTTCCCTACATGTATAGGAAATGTTGTGGGGTTTTGCTGGTTGGTTCATTTAAAAAAAAAAAAAAATGGAGTTATTGTCTCCAAAGAGGAATGTGAACCAAAAACACAGAGATTGGCAGAGGAAGAGTATGATTAGTATCCATTAAGTCCATATTGGGTATTACCCTTGACTTTTAGAGACTTATTGATGGAAATAATAAAGTCTTTTGTTTGCAATTCACGTGTCCCTTCTTTGGCTTTCATATGTAGCCTTAGCTTAGCGGGAACTCATTTTAAAAACTCAAATGTTTAACTATAAACGGGCATATTTAGACTCAGGAAGGTACCCACTTAGGTTGGTTCTTTGCATCCATCTGAAAAGTGATAGCATCCACTTCCCAGTATAAGGGGGGAAAGCAGAAGAAATGAGGTTGTGGAGAAGAGATTTAAGAAGCTGGATAACTTTGCAGATTCCCCAGCGTCGGTAATTTTGAGTGAAGTTGACAGAACATTGGGACTACTGCCTCTCCATGCACTATATACCCTATCACCTTCTAAAGCAGTAGTTCTTGACCTTGGCTGGACACCAGATCACCTAGGAAGTTTTATAAAATTGTTGATGCCTGAGTGCCGCTCCAGGATGCTGGTTTAATTAGTTTGCTTGTGATCTGGGCAGCAGGACTTTTAAAAGCTCCCCAGATGATTTAATGTCCAGGCGAGGTTCGGAACCATTGTTCTTAAAAGACTTCGTGTGACCTAGGCGGTGCATCGTTTCCTCGGGATAATTATAGTAATGATGGGCCAATTTTTGCTCAGTTCATCCAGCTTCTCGTGTTTTACAGCAGGATGACTTTTCAGGCTATCTAGTACACCGCAGGAAGCGGAAACCCTAGAAGACATGATCACTCGATACAACACAAGCAGCGTGGTGGCTTAACTGCTTCCTTGACTGTTTCAGTGCTGTAATCTGAATCGGACACAATGAAAATATTTCTACATCCATCGGTCTTGTTGGTATTAATAAAAGTTTGAGTACCGCAGTACTTTAAGTATTCACCTAAACGCGCACAATCCAACCTTTCAGTCGCGTCACTAGAACATAAGTCCCGTGAGCCCAGTGCTTTTTATCCTTTTTGTTCACTGTTGAATTCTCAGTGGCACTAAATAGACCGCAAGGTTACAGTGTGAGACCAGGAACGAGAAGGGGGGTGTCGCCTTGTTCGACCTCAGCTGGGCCTCACGTTTTTTGCCACTCTGTGCATGTCCAAGGATGATTTGATTTGGGGGTTACCAATCAATTTTAGCAAGTAGGTGGATTCGCAGATACGGAACCCACAAATAATGATGATCAACACTGTTAGAAAGGGTCAGATCAGTGACAAGCAATAGGGAACTACCAGGGTTTCTGAAAGCAGAGCACACGTATGGGTTATGCCTCCTTTGCATAGTTCTGGTGCTTGGAGGTGCGTGCTAAGCAGGTGCTTAGAAGATTATTCTTGGACCCGTGACCTAGTTTAACAAACACATGTGCTATCCCTGTGTTGACTGTCCCCGTGATCAGTCTTTATTTTTGCCCTGCACCCACCTGCAAGCAGGACTCCCATCCCAAAGGCGTTCATGAGAAGTGTAGATTTTACTAAGTCTTTGTAGGGTGGCAGGAAGGTCCTCCCGTTTCTCTCTCCAGCCTTACCACCAGCTGGTCTCCTGGGTGCCCTTCCTTCCCTCACGCAGAGCCAGGCTCATGGTGCCATCCCTCACCTTGCCCGCAGCCGGGCCTCTCATCCCTCTCCAGGTTTACGCTTAGCAGTCGGGCTCTCTCCTGGCTCCTATGAGTTCACGCATCACGTAACTTGGGAAACAACGGTTACCTGGTCCTCGCTGTCATTAGAAGTGGAAAATGATAATGACTTCCCTGTCAGTCAAGTGCCTGCTTTCTGTAAATGCTGTGCAAGGTGCCATAATAAGGAAATTTGCAGTGGTGAGGACGATAATGTCCCTTCTCTAAGAAGCCTACAAACCTGTGGTCCATCTGGTGGTTGGTAAAGTGTGGGAAGGCAGAAGTGGCATTTACACTAAAATAAAAGAGCCCTTTGTAAGTCAGGTTAATAAGAATGCATAGGAGCAAAGAATACACACACATATGTACTCAACTCTTTATCATTGGAAGCATTTATTTTCTGTGCAGTTTATACTGGAAGGGAAAAGATGAACAAAAGTACATTCATGTTTGTGGCCTATGAATACATCATAATTTAATTATAGACTTAAGAGCTTATAAAGAATGTAACTATGGCTAGGTGTGTAGTAGATAAATGAATTAGCTATTACTTTGCCCAAAGTGCCATTCCGGAGAGGAGACGAGTGAATTTTATTTTTGTTTGCTCAGAATTGAACTAAGTATAGAATATTGATCCAAAAGAATCTTTAAGATTGTGTTTAAATACTTTGGTAACACTAAGAAAAAAACTCAGTAAATTCACTTTGCTCTACCTAATTCCCTGGCAATGTGTAAAAGCAAAATTTTAAACAGAGGCAGTGACCTACTGAGACCAGGAGGATATATTTTGCAGCTGCTAAACAGCCATCAGATGTTTAGCTTGTCGGACAAACCACAGTGGGTTTTAAATTCTGGACTTACATATCCTTGTTCATTTAATTTCAGCTGTGTGTTCTGGGAATGTTAATTCCCAGAATTAATTTCATTTTCAATAAAGATCTTTGTTATTGAAGAAAAATGTTAAAGAAATCTGTAGAATACATTGAAATCAATCATTAATATTTTTATTCTACGCAGTTCATATTTTATTATATTTTATTCTAGTGTTTTTCTAGGCATGTATTATACAGCCATTTTTGATAGTGCTATCCATATATTTTTTACATCTTGTTTTTCATTTGTAACTATTTTCCATGTGTTTAAAATATTTTATAAATATTTACAATGTTGCATAGGCATTTGAATGAGCCATAGTTTACCCCAGTTTTCCTCTGTCAAAAACAAGCTTTAAATTCACATCTTTGGACATATAGATCTTCTTTCTTCTGCATTATTTCTTTAGAATAGATTGCAAATTAGAATTACTGATTCAAAGGTGTGAACATTTAAACATTTTTTGATACATGTTGACATTGGTAGATTCCAGGTTAAAAATTAGCCTCTCCAAAATAATTTAAACAAAAGGCCAAAAGCAAAGCATTTCAATATGCCATTGGAATTACTTTTTAATTATCTTCAGACTTGGGTTATTCTCGTGACTGCCCCACTCTGATGGCATAGAGACCATTGAGAGTTGTTCCTTCAGCCCAGTTCCCATTTATGAAATTTGTAACAACTGGCCAAAAAACCGAAGGCCCTGCCACTCATCTAGTTTGCGTCCAAGACTGCCAGGCATCGGGAATAGTTCAGATCAGCTAGAACTCTGCTTACATCATTGAATTGGGGTTTATACAAAGCACGTGCATCCCTGCTAGAGTAGCTTGAAAATGTCTGTTGCAGTGGCAGCCACCTATATGAGACGTAAACAGTAAAAACTTTGTGAAATTTGGAAGGTTTGTCTTTGGTATTTTTTTCACAGAAGAAAATAAATAGCCTTCACAGCTTTATTTGACTACAGCCAAATATACGTACAATTGATTCTCAGCATCTCTTTAAATATGAGTTGTGTGCATAATACCAAGACCATGGTTTGACCCCTGTTTCATCTCAGTTTGTGAGATGCACTGTTACTCTCCACTTTTCAGTGAGAGCCTGTGGCCTGCTCCACTTCATAAAACTGGAAAAGAATCTACTTACAACATTTTACTGCACGTGTCCTTGGGGCTTTCCTTGGGTCCTTAAAGAGACTGGCAAAGCCTTGTTTCTTTTTTCCTTAAGTCCTTTAATCTCCAGCACATTCAGCAACAAAAGTCTTTTGTAAGGCAGTTATTCCAGCTAAGACAGTAACTAAACAGTGCTGAGAATATATTTATAAAATGGAGACTCTGTATGTGATTGTTCGGGTGGAATTTTTCCCATATTTGCGAGAGAGGAATACTAACAAGACCTTAAATCAACATAGCACAGTACAGTTTATAAGCATTTTCACCTACATGCACACATATATCACCTTTTTAATCCCCACCAGAACCCTGTGGTGTGTTATCCCTACGTTATAAATTAGGCAACCATGATTCAGTTTGAATGCCCAAACAGAGCCCTAATTAAGGGGGAATCCAGTGAAGCTGGAGCAAGGATTTTGGGTGAGCTGTTGTGTAGATGGGCGCACACACACATACCCGTGTGCCCACATTTAAAGCCACAGGAAGCTAAAATTGAGTTGCAGAGCCAGTTAAACATAAATGCTTCATTCCAGTTCTTGATCTGTGCATTTCAGTTGCCATTCCTAAACTTGTGTCTCCATTAAATTGCCTGTATTGTGTTTTGTTTTGTTTTGTTTTGGGCGGGGGGCTGCGTTGGGTCTTGGTTGCTGCGCGCAGTCTCTCTAGTTGTGGCGAGCGGAGGCTACTCTTTGTTGCAGTGTGGTGGCTTCTCTTGCGGAGCACCGGCTCTAGGCATGCGGGCTTCAGTAGTTGTGGCACGTGGGCTTCAGCAGTTGTGGCTCACGGGCTCTGGAGCACAAGCTGAGTAGTTGTGGCACATGGGCTTAGTTGCACCGTGGCATGTGGGATCTTCCTGGACCAGGGCTCGAACCTGTGTCCCCTGCATTGGCAGGCGGATTCTTAACCACTGCACCACCAGGGAAGTCCCGCCTGTATTGTTAAGTTACTCTGATTATTACTAAAGTATGGAAATGCATATACTTGTGCTTGTTTTGTTAAACCATGTATGTATTTTTGAAGAAAGATGGAAAATCCTTCTTCAAAGAAAGAGAATCCGAAGCTGTTGTTTCAGCAAATAACCTAAATTCAAGGTTTTGGCAGTGGCAGTTGTCTAATATAGCATGAAATAATAATTCCCCAAGTGCTTGTGATTAACTTGGTTAATTAAGGTAGTCCAACTCCCAAAGCAAGCACACTGCCAGGATCTGTAAGCTTTGCTCGGTGAAATAACCAGTGTGCCATTCAGTGTTCTGAGGGAAGTGCAAAATAAGTTAGAAAAGGTAATGAGATAAATCGCTGCTTTCACATGTTTTCTAACAAATAAAACCTATATCATTGAGGAGCCTAAGGAGAACTTTGTGAAGAACAAATTAAATTTTTAATCAATTTGAATAAAATTGAGTCTCAGGGAGATTTCGGGATTTTTTTTTCCTTGTGTCACATGAATTCATGTGCGTGTGCTTCATCTTTGTGGAATGAGAATGTGACCCACTGAGAGGTCCTTAAAACTAACAGTGTATCATAAGAACTAGAAGGCCTTGACCTCAGATACTGCCAAAGAAAGCAGGAAATAGTAGGTTTCTCATGAAATTGTGACATTTATCTCAGACTGAAGAAATTCTTAGAGGTGAAGGAACATTTCTCAGCAATTTTCTGAATCAGTCGTGTAATTTAGTGTGCATTATATTTTAGTTTACAAATACTTTTTAGGTTATGTGAGCTTGTACCTGATGTGAAAGTGCCATTCTTATACCAGTTCCTTCAACATATAAGGGGATGTTTAGATTTGGGGAAGGGGAAAAGAAGAATGATCACCCAAAAGCACAAGAGCTGGTCTCTCAGTAAGGAACATGTTCAGCTGCAAGTAATAGAAAACCTGGCTACAGTGGCTCCCTTAGAAGGGGGTTGGTTGCTTGCAGAACAGAGTCCAGGTGTAGACAGCTATTGGTGTGGGTTTAACAGTTCAACAGTAACAGCTTGGAGGACCCAGGTTTGTTCTTTGTGCTCTGCTGTCCCTTGTGTGTTGGCTTTTGACTTCATGCCTAATGGTCACAAGGAGGCTGCAGTACTTCAGATCACTGAGTCCTAATTTCAAGGCAATTAGAAGGAACAAGGAAAAGGGCAGTGCCTGTCCCATGTCCCATTTTATCAGGTGAGCAAAAGTTTCCCGTACACTCTCAGCAAACATCTATGTCATTGGCCAAAAATGGGTCACTTGGCTACCTCTAGCTGCAAGAAAGACTGAGAAGGAGGGTGGAGATTAGGGCAGAGTCTGCCTACGTACAATGTCTGCTATAGCTGGGCAGCAGTTATTAGTTTTACACTTCAGAAACAGTTGCTGGAGGCAAATTTAAAGGATGACTGGAAGCTCAGTGTTTGAGAGTCCACAGACCCCCTCAGATTTCACTGAACAGTAATCAGTTACTTTTGAGAAGCAGGTGATGACATAGATCATGGCTGGGGAAAAAAAAAAAAAAAGAGCTTTCTAGAAAAATATGTCATTCCCAAAATTCAGTGGGAAGAGGGAAGAAGTCCTATGTAAAAGGTGCCAAAGATCTTCATAGAGACCACTTTGAAAGAAACGATATTTCACTCCTTAACAGTTTCCTTAACAGAAATGATGGCTAACAGATTTGAGGGTTCATGCCTTATTTGCTTTAAATACGTGGAAAGGGATCATTTGAAATTAACTCAAACAAGGAAAGTGGGGTTTTTAATTGTTTGTGGGTAAGAGCTGTAAAAATGCTTAGAAAACAAGCATACTTTGATTTTTCATAAATTGTATAAAGATGAACTTCAGTTCATCCTCCGGTCTAAGTATGGTGAATTTCTAATTGCTGTAATGTTTTTATGCTTATTTAAATCATATGTATTGCAGAGATAAATGCTTGAGAGCATGAGGTTCAAGTTCCCACTCCCCCACTTACTAAATGCATGATCTTGGGCAAGTTACTTCTCTGAGCCTCAGTTTTGTCATCTGTAAAGTGGGGACGATATTGCCTACTTTTCATGGTTGTCTTCAAGCGTGGTACTCAGCACACACAGTAGGGGCTCACAGTCTGGTCATTACCCTCATATTAGTTGTAGTGCCAATGCTTCTGGAACAGCCCCCAAATGTCATCCTGGTACTTTTACCCTTCTTCCCTCTTTTTCTGTCTTTTTCTGCAAGGATGCCTAGAGATGTGGTAATCAAGGATGGAGGCGGCAACTGAATGGTAGGAGTAATTTGGGGGGATTGTATGGAGAAAATGAAGGCTATTCTCGCCCAAACTAGTCCAGAACCTCTTTGTCTTTATATATGTATAATTGGTACCCTGCCTGCTTCCAAAATGGAATATGAGGTAGTCTATATCATCACACTCTTCAGGTATAACAATAGTGTTCTAAAAATACTAATCTTGTATCAAATCACTGTGTTGTATACCTGGAATTAACATGGTGTTGTAGGTCAATTAGACTGCAGTTAAAAATAATAATAAAATAAAAATTAAAATAAAGGGTATGAACATTTGGTATTAGGAATGAAAAGGGTGGCTATAACCTATAAATACAATAAAATTTTATAAAATTATAAAAAAATTTTAAAACCACTAATCTTAGAAGAGTCAGAGTCCTGATTATACATTGACCAAATGTGTGATTGTGAGCACATTACTTAATCTCCCAGTCCTGTCTATTTCCTCACCTGTAAAATGGAACTACCAAGACCTGTATTAAAGGGTTAAGGTTATGGGAAAGAAATGAGGTAATGGATTTGAAGGCTCTTTGTAACTGTAAAGCCCTGTATGAATGCAAGATTTGATTCCCTTTGATTTCACCCGTCGTTATAGCAACAACTCTCAAATATGCCCAATTAGTTAACTACCTTGTGTACACCTGTGTCAAATGTTTACTTTTTAATATGCCACCCCATGTACGCCTTCCCTTCAAATCACTACCAGCAAAGAGTGCCCAGGAACTGCTTATGTTATAATGTTAGCCTGAACCAAACATAATTAGTGAGGAAATCTGCCCCAACAAATTCATACACGGCAAAAATATAAAGTAGTTTAAAATCAGCATCCATTTGAGTTAGTCTTTTCTTCTCCTGCCCTCCATTTGTTGAGTAATCAAGAGTTGGCAGTGCTCTCCCATCTAGAAGCTCGTGTTGCATATTGACCCGGAAAGGTATCAGTCCAGGTAACGATGGCCACTTTTATGTTAACCATCAATCACTTTAATGAGTACAAGAAAGCATCCTTATCACCCTGCCATAAGCAACAGGAATTAAGAATGACTCCTTCGTCAGTTAACTATGTGCATGTTTTCTATGTGTCAGGTGCTACACTGGCACTGTGGCCATGGAACAGGCTCCAGTCTCCAGGAGTTACAGTTTAATAATGGGACCGTGGCAACAACAGAGTTTGTTGATCTCCCTGAATTCAATCCCCTCATAAAAACAGAGCCACTGGAAGGATGGTTGCCAGGACCTGGGGGAAAGGAAGAGTAGGGAGTTTTTGAGTGGCTATAGAGTTTCAGTTTTGCAAGATGAAAAGAGTTCTGGAGCTCTGTTGCCCAACAATGTGAATATGCTTAACACTACTGAACTATACACTTAAAAATTGCTAAGATGGTAAATTTTATGTTGCATATTTTACTACAGTTTTTTAAAAAGTAAAAAATAAAGCCACTAGATACCAAAATCAAAACCCCATGGACAGCATTTACCACACAAAAGTGACAAGCTAGCCCTGTGAATCCCAAAATATAAGTGGCTTTAAACAAGCCCCCTGTGCTGGGAGGCCTGCATGATGTCAGCAGCTCTGTGGAAGGAAGCAGAGGGAAGTAATGAGGTGAAGACAGATCTGATAATAGGAAAATTCCAACATAGCCAACAGGTGTTCACTCACTGGAAAGTGTCGTGCACCCAGTCCATTAGTGGGTGAGTGCAAGCACCCATGGGAGGGTCTATGGAGCTGGAGCATCCTGAGCCCTGTGAATTCTCACAGCTGACTAGGACTCCCTTCCAGGACAGGGTCCTTCACCAAGGAGAAACTTCTAGAAGTAGAATCAAAATTGAGCAGGAGAGAGACAACAGAGATGAAGGAAAGACAAAAGCAGTTGGGGAGGGATTTAGGTCCTTGTGATTGCGAGACAGCTCAACAACAACCGGAGAAAAGAGGATCCTATCTTCTCATGCATTCCACATTGCTATCAGAGAAAACCTTTCCAAGAAATGCTCCTGTAGATTTATTCGTGAGTCTCATCAGCCAGAATTGGAGCACACACCCTTGCCTGCACCAATCACTGCCAAGGGGAATGAGACACCATGATGGGCTGACACCAGTCGTAATTCACCACTTAAGAATTAAGCTGCTTCTGTCGCATGAGAGACTGAAGACCCAAACAAAAGCCTGGTTTGCCATCAAGGAAGAAGGGGCCTGCCTACTGGGTGTATAATCAACAGTATTTGCAACAATGTGCTATCTTCTATCTTGCCATCATGCCCAATTATGCCTCTGATCTTCCAATAGTGCAGTCACACCAAGTCTATGGGAATTCTTCTGTTAATTGCAGTTGGTAGATATGTTATCACACATGCAAAATGAGTCTTCAAGGGTGACATATGCAGTTGTTTGAGCCTTTTTCAAAATATCCTCAATTCTCTTGGGTAAGTTAAATACATGCTCTACTACCACAGTATTAATTTAAATAAGTATTATTGACTACCTAATATATCAAAATAATCTTTGAATTATGGCAGGATGTAGAATGAATAAGGTATGATT
Source organism: Grampus griseus (assembly GCF_964374135.1). Lineage (NCBI taxonomy): Eukaryota > Metazoa > Chordata > Mammalia > Artiodactyla > Delphinidae > Grampus > Grampus griseus. Next base: position 68,021,394 of record NC_138997.1, read on the forward strand.
TCTATCTTTAAGGTTCCTAGACTATAATATAAGGTATAATCAACCACATTCAAGCCTGTGACATAATTTTATTGTCTAAGCAGGATAAGTCTCAAGCAGCACCTGGGTCTCTTATCAAGTAATTCTCCTAGGGAGCAGCTCAGCACCAATTACATAAAAATTTTAAAAATTTTCCAGTGGGGAGGTAAAAAAAACAAAAAACTGGGGAGGGAAACAGAACAAGGAAATCTCAAAGAGCAAGTTACCATCTTTATTTTTGAATAATTAATTTTAGATATTTTAATAGCACATAAAATGGTTGGTAGGGTGTACTTCTATTTTAATGTATAGAACACATAAAATGCAAGTTCTTTTTAGAACTTACTTTAATATAATGCCTTTTATACAAAGTAGTGGCCAAAGCAGGGTCAAACAGTTTACCCCGCTTCCTACTGCATGCAAAACAAATTCAAGATGGATTAGCACTCCAAATAGGAAAAAAAAAATTTTTTAACAAAAAATTCAAGATGGATTAAAGGATTAAATGCAGAAAAGTAAAAGTAATAAAATAGAGCTATTCTGATAACCCAGAAATCATAAAGGAAAAGGTTAACAGCTACATACAAGTTTTAAGCTTGTATTCAGTTAGTCAGGCATTATTTTTATTGGGAGCGAAGTATGTGCCAGGCACTGTTCTTTTTTTTGCGGTACGCGGGCCTCTCACTGTTGTGGCCTCTCCCGTTGTGGAGCACAGGCTCAGCGGCCATGGCTCACGGGCCCAGCCGCTGCGCGGCATGTGAACTCTTCCCGGACCGGGGCACGAACCCACGTCTCCTGCATCGGCAGGTGGACTCTCAACCACTGCGCCACCAGGGAAGCCCCAGGCACTGTTCTTGATGCTGAAGATACAGCAGTGTGCTAAAGAGCCAGCATCGCTGCTCTCAAGGAGCTTACATGCTATATGGCAACCAGTACCACAAATAAATGTCTGTAAAAAAAACAAAAACAAACGAACTTGAAAGACAGTCATAGCATGGAGAAATTATTCGCAAAATATAAAGAGTAAATATCTGTAATGAACAAGAGCTCATATAAATTGATAAATGACCCAAAGGCAAATAAACAGAAATTATAGTGAATTAAAGTGAGAACAAATGCAAATGGCCAATAAACATGTGAAGAGTTGCTCTGAAAAGTTGCTCAACCACACAAGCAGTCCTGAAAATGCAATTAGAACAGCAATGACATACAGCGTTTCCCCCTTCAACTGGGGCTAATTTTTTAAAATTCCTAACTCCCATTGCTGGGAAATGTGTGAGGAAATGAGCACCCTCATACACTATCACTAGGTGCAAGAATTCCTAACTTTTTGAAAGTGATCTAAGAATGTCTATTAAAATTACACATTCTCATACCCTTGACCCAGAAAGCACATTTCTTGGAACCTATCCCACAGAAACAAAAGCACTAAGAATATGTGTAAGAATATTTGTTGTATCATAGTTTGCATATAGAAAAAAGTTGAAACACCCTGAATATTATTAAAGAGGTACACCCGTGTTATGGAACATTTTGCTGTTATTGAAAAGAATGAAGTTGATTTATGTGTATTGACTTAATAAATCAATATATGATATATTGATCACTGATAACAGGCAATTTGTAGGGTGATAGGTATAAACTTTCTAATTTAAAAAATAAAATGAAAAAGTATATGGATGTATAAACTGTTAACAGGTTATTGGGAGGTTAGGATTATCATGAGATTAAAAGTAGACAATTTACTGTCTATATACTTGTATATTGTTTTAATTGTTACAATGAGCATGTACTTTTTTTTTAATCATCTTGAAAAACAATTTAACTTATTCAATGATGTTTTGGAGGGTGGAACTATAATCAAAGGTGGAAGTTGCAGGAAGGCTGATTTTAGTTCACCTAAGGAAGAACCTTATGACAACAACAGTGATTCAGCAATGGATTTGGGAACCTTGGTTGAGGGTTTCTGGAAGTATTCAGACAGAGAACCATAAGCTGTTGGAGAGCAGACTTTTGTGTCCAGTTTGAGGGTTGGACTAGATGACTCTTAAGGTTCTTTCCAACCCCAATAGTTTTATAATAGCTTAATGTTATACAGTGAGACTTGTGATTATTTTTTATTAAAGGTTTTTTCATTGAGATATAATGGACATACAACATTATATTCGTTTCAGGTGTGCAACATAATGATTCAATATTTGTATACTTTATTGTGAAATGGCTACCACAATAAGTCTAGTTAACATGCATCATCACACATAGTTATAATTTTTTAAGGTATACTCTCTTAGCAACTTTCAAATATAGTATTATTAACTGTAGTCACCATGCTGTACATTACATCCCTATGACTTATTTTATAACTAGAAATTTGTACCTTTTGCCCCCTTCGCCAATCCCCTACCTCTGGCAACCACGGTATCTATAAGTATAGTTCTCTGTATCTATGAGTTCCATTGTTGGTTTGTTTTAGATTCTACATACGAGATCATAATGGTATTTGTCTTTCTTTGTCTGACTTATTTCACTTTTCATAATGCCTTCAAGGTCCATCCATGTTGTTGCAAATGACAAGATTTCCTTTTTTATGGCTGAATATTATTCCATTGTATATATATACAGCACATCTTTATCTATTCATCCATCAATGGACACTTAGGTTACTTGCATGTCTTGGTTAGTAAAAATAATGCTGCAGTGTACACAGGGGTGCATATATTTTCGGGTTAGTGTTTTTGTTTCCTTCAGATAAATACCCAAAAGTGGAATTGCTGAATCATAATGGTAGTTCTATTTTTAATTTTTTGAGGAGCCTTCATACTTTTTTCCATAGTGGCTGCACCAATTTACATTCCCACCAGCAGTGCACAAGGGTTTCCCTTTTCTCCACATCCTCCCCATCACTTGTTATTCCTTCTCTTTTGATAGTAGTCATTCTAACAGATGTGAAGTGTTATTGCGATTTTGATTTGCACTTCCCTGATGATTAGTGACATTGAGCACCTTTTCATGTACCTGTTGGCCATCAGTATGTCTTCTCTGGAAAAAGTGTCCATCCAGATCCTCTGCCTATTTTTCAATCAGATTGTTTGGTTTTTGGCTGTTGAATTGTATGAATTCTTTATATGTTTTGGATATTAACCCCTTATCAGATAATATGATTTGCAAATATTTTCTCCCACTGGTTGGTTACCTTTTCATTTTGTTGATGGTTTCCTTTGCTGTGCAGAAGCTTTTTGATTTGAGGTGGTTCCACTTGTTTATTTTTCATTTTGGTGTCAGATTTGAAAAAGTATTGCCAAGACCAATGTCAAGGAGCTTACCCCCTATGTTTTGTTCTAGGAGTTTTATGGTTTCAGGTCTTACATTCAAGTCTTTAATTCATTTTGAGTTAATTTTTGTTTATGGTGTAAGATGGTGGTCCAGATTCATTCATTCTTTTGCATGTGGCTGTCCAGTTTTACAAACACAGCTGTTGAAGCGACTATTCTCCTCCCATTGTATGTTCTTGGCTCCTTTGTTGTAAATTAATTGGTCATAAATGTGTGAGTTTATTTCTGGACTCTCTATTCTGTTCCATTGATCTATGTGTCTGTTTTTATGCCAAAACCATCCCATTTGGATTACTACAGCTTTGTAATATAGTTTGAAATCAGGACATATCATGCCTCCAGCTTTCTTCTTCTTTGTCAAGATTGCTTTGGCTATCCAGGCTCTTTTTTGGTTCCATACAACTTTTAGGATTGTTTTCTCTATTTCTATGAGAAACACTATTTTGATAGGGATTACATTGAATCTGTACATTGTTTCAGGTAGTATGGACATTTTAACAATATTCTTCCAATCCATGAGCAAGGGATATCTTTCTATTTATTTGTATTTTCTTCAGTTCCTTTCATCAGTGTCTTATAGTTTTTTTTGTTTGTTTTTTTAAAAGAAGATGTTGGGGGTAGGAGTTTATTAATTTACTTATTTATTTTTGCTGTGTTGGGTCTTCGTTTCTGTACGAGGGCTTTCTCTCGTTGTGGCAAGCGGGGGCCACTCTTCATCGCGGTGCGCGGGCCTCACTATCGCGGCCTCTCTTGTTGCGGAGCACAGGCTCCAGACACGCAGGCTCAGTAGTTGTGGCTCACGGGCCTAGTTGCTCTGCAGCATGTGGGATCCTCCCAGACCAGGACTCGAACCCGTGTCCCCTGCATTAGCAGGCAGATTCTCAACCACTACGCCACCAGGGAAGCCCAGTGTCTTATAGTTTTTAGTGTACAGATCTTTCACCTCCTTGGTTAAATATATTCCCAAGAATTTTGTTCTTTTCGATGCTGTTGTAAATGGGACTGCTTTTCTTAGTTTCTCTTTCTGATAGTTCACTGTTGGTATATAGAAATGCAACTGATTTGGGTATATTTATTTTGTATCCTGCAACTTTACTGAATTTGTCTATTAGTTCTAACAGTTTTTCGGTGGAGTCTTTAGGTTTTCTATATATAACATTATGTCACCTGCAAATAATGACAGCTTTCCTTCCTCCTTTCTGATTTGGATGCTTGCCTAATTGCTCTGGCTAGGACTACGAATACTATGTTGAGTAAAAGTGGCAAGAGTGGGCATTTTCATCTGGTTTATCATCTTAGAGGAAAAGCTTTCAGCTTTTCACTGTTGAGTATGTTAGCTGTGGGCTTATCATATATGGCCTTTATTATGTTGAGGTATGTTCCCTCTATACCCACTTTGTTGAGGGTTTTTATCATAAATGATGTTGATGAGCATGCACTTTTGTATTTTTTTTAAATACCAACAAAATTTAAAAAAAAAATACTGTACCATTACAGCATTGGTGATCCCTGTGTAACATGATAAAAGCTGCTAAATTTGTGAAGGGAAATTTTCTTTCCCTTCTTTTAATTACCAAAAAACTTAATTAGATTTTGAGTGTAGACTCATAGATCTAGAATGATTCTCAAGTGATATTTTAGTTCACCATAACCATCCAATGCCCACATCCTGTATCATCCCAGTCTATGAGATTTCAAATTTGACAGCTCCAAAACACCAGTCCTGGAAGAGTTTTCTTGGACCGCAGTTTAAGACCCACACTGGTCTAGAACGGAAAGTTCCAGAGTGTCCTTTGCAAACTCAGGGTTACTCTCAGGAAAGTCTTTCTTATTGTGACTCATGTCCTTTGGGCTGAAGCTTATGCCTATTGCCTCAGCTTCAGATATTAGAGACAAAAATATCAGAAATTATTGTTGGCACCCAAAGGACCTCCTAGATGATTGCTTCAAACTTCCCATTTTAAAGATGAAAAAGCTGAGGACGAGTGGAATGTGTAACCTGCCTGTGGTGAGAGTGGTACCAAAACCCACTTATCCTACCTGCCAGACCACACACTTTCTATTGCCTTAGTCATACCTTCCTCTCAGACACACACCTGCATCACCTAGTTGAGTCTACATACAGTGCCTTTCACGCATTGATACAAGGTCTGTTAGATATGTACTACTTACAGAACTTCTGAAGCATAAACTAATTTATCAATATCAAAGGCCCAAGAAGGCAAAGCGATTTTTCCTACTCCAAAGTAGGAGTGTTTCGGAGCAAGGATAAAACTCTGAATGACCCTCATTTTGTGCTGAGGACCTAGAACCTCCACTGGTTCCAGGCTCCATGCTAGAGCTTTGTTTTAAAATCAAGACCCCACAGGACTCACAGAGCTAAGAGGATTTTTTTTTTTTTTGTACCTATTCAAAACTGAAGCCCTACAGCCATCAGGAAGCTCAAGTTTTTTGCTCAGCTTCTGCCTGTGTCTGGGCTTAGTGAAAATCCCTGGGTGGTAGTGGATGCTTCTAGCACCGAATGGTTTCTGTACAAAGTCCAGGCATTCCTCCTGGCCTGATAGGAGGGTTACACCACACACACAGAAGGATGTGACTAATACTGAATGTGACTTCAGACTCTGCACGTCCAGACAACTTCTGATAAACATTTAAACAGAGGTCAAGAATGTTTTCCTTTCTGAGGGGAAACTATGCAGTCTATGGTGTGAGTGGGAGGGAGTAGAGGGGAATAAATCTAAACATCAGCTTCCTCCTTCCATAATTCTTAAGCATTTTAGCAGCAACCATTTTTAATACTCTGACAGGCTTTCCTACTTAGGACCCATAGATGGGTGCTTGCCAGAAGAGGAGAGAGATGGAAAAGGTGAAGATCCAGCAATTCCAAAGTGATTACCAAGCAAGTTTGGAGCTACGCAGGGCAATTAGGGCCGGTTTCCCTGTTTCCCACCCTCAGACCACGAGTGCCCTGAAACGTATGCCCTCAAGGCACAATTTAAGTACCCGGTTGGGATGCTCCCTTCCTTTGCTGACAAAAGGGGGAAGCTCTGTAGAGGAAATGGGCGTTGACTTCTGGGGGAGGAAAGGTGAGTTGGTCCAGATGGGACTTCTCAGCATCCTCAGCCCACCCGAGGAATTCTGGGGCGTTGGCCCAGGACAGGGAGCAGAGATTGAAGAGCAGAGAGCCAGCATAGATGTCCCCTTCACAGGGGAAAAGAAAGCAGCATAGTTTCTGTGACCCAAAGGGCTTTCACTGGTAGTGCAGATACAGTGTCTTGAGCACTTCCCTGCCCATGGGCTGTTTGGTTTGTCTCCTTACATTTCCTGGATGCGTGTGTGTTGAGGGAAGGAGATGTAGGTAAAGACTGGCATTCTGTCTCCCCTGTACTAAATAAAAAGCAAGAAGAATAAATGTCAGTCAGCAAGCTCCCTCTCAATGGGAGGACGGAATTCAGTATTGGAAGAAGAGACGTTGATGTCAACTTTAGTGAAACCCTTCATGTATCTGAAATCAAAGTTCTTTTGAATATGTCAGCTTCAGTTATTTCAGCCATTACCTCTGTGGCCGGGAGCACTGAGGACCAATGTAGGTAGAATGCAATTGTGTCAGTTACTCACTGTTGAGTTTGTTTGTTTGTTTTTGCGGTACTCGGGCCTCTCGCTGTTGTGGCCTCTCCCGTTGCGGAGCACAGGCTCCGGACACGCAGGCTCAGTGGCCATGGCTCAGGAGCCCAGCCGCTCCGCGGCATGTGGGATCTTCCTGGATCGGAGCACGAACCCGCGTCCCCTGCATCGGCAGGTGGACTCTCAACCACTGCGCCACCGGGGAAGCCCACTTACTGTTGAGTTTTAAGCAGGTGGAGATCTCATTTTGAAGTCATGACTGTGGACTCATGGAGTATTCCCATACTCCATTTTAGACATGAGAGAGAACTTTACTTTAAAAAGCTAGTCTTCAGAAAGCACATCCACTTGTTTGTTGATTTGTTTCTTCATGTAGTCATTCATTAATTCATACATTCAAGTGCCCTCCAAGCCCTATGGTGGGCTCTGGGGGGATGGAATGGGCCATGTCAATGGGCCATTACTCAGGATGAAAGTTCTAGAGTTAAACGTACCATAGAATCCTGGCCCTGCTACGGATACGCTCTGTGCAAGGTATTTAACCTCTCAGAGCCTCTGATTTCTCACCTGAAAATGGGACTAATAAGCATAAACACCTCATTGGATTCCTGTGAGAGTTACCTGAAATAACATGAGAGAACCTGCGCCGTTCCTGGAATATAATAAGCTCAGTACGTGGTGGTAGAGGCAGTATTAGAGGTTATGGTAAGGATAGTAGTAATTTCTGTTATTAGCGATTACTACTATTAATGAGACCAAGAGCACAAGAGTGAGAGAGCAAAGCAAAAGTGATAGGTTTCAGCAGGTGAGAGATTGCTGGACAGGAGAGGACTTGTGGGCTTTCTTTCCCTTGAGCTCTATTAGTTTTTTCAATGACATCTTAGTGGAGAAATTTGGAAATTCCTTTCCCTTTGCCTTCCATTTTCTATTACATTCCTGAAAACCGAAGCTTTGGTACAGCATTCAGCTGGAAGCTACATCCCAGCATTTGCATTGACCTTAGAGTGCTTAAGGTAATTATTCTGTCAATTATTTGACTTTTTAAAGTGTGCTTACCTTGAAGAACCTCTGCAAAGGAGGACCATGTTAATGTGTAACATGGAGATAAGCAGGGTGCTCCTACATTTTATTTCTTTTTTCTTTTTTCCTGGCTGTTCAACTGGAAAACTGAAATGGTTCTATTTGCATCTCATAGGGCAGTGTTGAAAGGTGGGGATGAAAGAGCTTTTACTCATGAAGTACAGCAGAATGTGAATTTTTGCAACACGAATTGCAAGGAATCACCTGCAATTTGTTTTGGTTTTAAGAGAAAAAAGGAAATTACAAGGCAATGTAATACCTTGCTTGAAAAAGTGACAAGACAGCAGAGAGGATACTCTTGAGTTGAACCGAGTAGCTGTGTGCATCTGTTGTAGATGGAATGAGTGGTCCCTACTTGCATGGAGAGCAAGGTCATTTTTCTTACCCTAAAGAGAGGGAGTTAACCATCGGTGCTAGAGGAAACGTGGAACAGGAAGGAACGAGCAACTGCAGCAGGAGGCCTGAGTTGAGCCCAGGAGGGTTGGGGACCCTGTGGGCGGGAGCCAGCTGCACCCATGTGGCAGCTCCCGGGCCAGCAGGCGATGGTGGGAACTTTCTGTTGTTAGAGAAACCACCTCCGCATCATCTAAGTGCATTTCTGAAATGCCTGACTGTGCTCAGGGCTCTGTAAGCTCAGGATTAGCCAGCCCTCCAGGGACCTGGTCTGCATCACTAGCAAAGATCAGAGGAACTTGGTAGAGCCATTTTTTGAAGGAAAAAAACAACCCTAAACCCACAAGTGAATGGAAATGCATATTTATATCACTGGGCCGTCAAAGGTCAGGGTGTTTTGTGGGGAGGGAGAGAAATTGGTGATTAGGAATGAACTCTGGAATGTAAAGCTAGAAGATCTGTGGCGAAGACGGAGGAGAGGAGACTGAAGGCAAACACTGGATCTTGTACCACGTTTTCATCAGCTGCAGCAAGTAGTTGACTGCACATGGGTTAGCTGATATGTCGAGGCAGAATTTTAGGTTGCCTGGAAGGTCATATGGGACAGTGGTTAGGAGCCTGGGCTCTAGAACCAAATTGCCTGGTTTGGAATCCCACCTCTACCATTTATAAGCCTCGCGACTCTAGGCAAATCACTCAGCTTTCCTGTGCCTCCGGTGTCTCCTCTTGTGACATGGGAGGCAGCCCCAACCTCACAGAGTGGTTGACAGGGTTAGATTAGTTACACACCTGAATGCCCACGGTGAGCAGTCAATGAATAGGCGTAGCTGTTGGTGTGAGTGGCCATTGGTGGGGAGGTGGGGGGCAGGACTGAGTTGAGGGGAAACAATTAGCATGAAATAGGATAACAGAGTATATGGTGGTTAGAAACTAGGAAAGTCACTGGGTCCAGCTTCCTCCTTAACCAGGAAAACAAATCCTAGTCCACTTTAAAATAATTAATTTGAAATCATAAATAACAGTGACCGTTTATGGAGTACTCACTGTGTGCCAGACAGCATGGGAAGCCCTGTGCACACATCCTAACAATCCCGTGGGCCCTGGTACTTATTATTACACCATTTTTATCAATGAGAAAACTGAGGCTCAAAATGTTAGGTAACTTACCCAACATCACCTAGATCTGTCTGAATCCAGAGATTATGTTCACAACACAGCAGTTCTGTTCCCTTTGCTTTCCATTTTCTATCACATTCCTGAAGACTAAAGCTTCAGGACAGATTTCAACTGTCAGGACAGATTTCAACTGAAGGCTGCATCCCAGCACATGCATTGGACCTGGAGTGCCAGGGTCATTGTTCTGTCAATTATTTGACTTTTTTTTTTAATAAATTTATTTATTACTTTATTTTTGGTTGTATTGGGTCTTCGTTGCTGCACGCTGGCTTTCTCTAGTTGTGGCGAGCGGGGGCTACTCTTGGTTGCAGTGTGCGGGCTTCTCATTGCAGTGGCTTCTCTTGTTGCGGAGCGCAGGCTCTAGGCACGCGGGCTTTCCAGTAGTTGTGGCACATAGGCTCAGTAGTTGTGGCTTGCGGGCTCTAGAGCACAGGCTCAGTAGTTGTGGCTTGCGGGCTCTAGAGCACAGGCTCAGTAGTTGTGGCGCACGGGCTTAGTTGCTCCGCAGCATGTGGGATCTTCCTGGACCAGGGCTCGAACCCGTATCCCCTGCATTGGCAGGCGGATTCTTAACCACTGCGCCACCAGGGATGTCCCTATTTGACTTTTTAAAGTGTGCTTTCCTTGGAGAACCTCTGCAAAGAGAGGACTGATTTATTGTGTTCTATGGTCCCATTGAAGCAAATATTTCATACCCATGAATACATGCCTTATTTTGTTTTGTTCTGTATAAATCCAGGCACCATATTTTGAAAAATACTTTAATTCTATTAATCTGGAGTAAATCATTTCCCAGTTCTTGGTTAGCTATTTAAAAGAAACGATAATATTAAGTAATAAAAAATTTTCCTTTGGAATCAATCCATCGTTTGATTGGATCTGATTGAAATTGTGAATAAAATGAAGAATCCATCCCTGACAACTCTCAGCCTTTGCTCATCCATGCATGGATGCATTTGAAATTGTTAGAGATCCTTAACTGCTGACAAACGCTGTGTTACCCTGACTTTAAATATGCGATGCGTCTTTGATCTTAGTGCTTCCTTTGGGAGTAAGTAACATCAAGACTCCTCATTCCCTGACATGGCATCCCTTCAGATGGTAGAAGATATTTAACAGGTAGTCCCCCACCCCAGGCATCTCTTCTTTAAGCTAAACACCCACATCACCTTCTGTGTTGGTTTTCAGACCCCACACCAGTCTTTGACGGGTGGTTAAGAGTTTGAACAAGATCCAGGGCTGCAGGACTGACCGGATCAATACAGAACACACTGCAGCCACAGGGTCACACAAATGCAGACCCAGACAGATGGCCTCCAGCCTCCTAGCCTCACTGATGTCATGGTAGACTCCATGGTTAAATAATAAAGAAAGGGTGATGAGCAGAAGCCAACTAGAAGGATTTCCCCAAACTGTTTCTGAGTGGTCCGTGATAGAGACTTCGAGTCATTGCTATCGTTTGTATTTCACGTGAGAGTTCCTCATGTGGGTTCTAACAAAAGGATCCTTGACATTCAAGATTTGTGTGGACTGTTGCTCAATTCTCAGGCACAAGTTCTAAAAGTGAAAAGCTGTTCCTTCTTTTCATAAGAGGGGGCATTTGTAGCTATGTTTATCACAGATCCATGTTACAAATAGACAGGGGTGCATGGAGAGGGAGACGTTTAAAGTCACATATTGAGATCATCAGGTGGTTCCCTTTGATCTAACTCCTACATTGCTCTGCTTTGTGTCCACCCTTTTTTCTCAGATGTGAAATTGTTGGGCTTTATTTTTCCACTTGTCAAATTCTCTTCAGCTTTTTAGCTGCTGTGTTGAACTCTTCTTTTCCTTAAAGGCATTTGGTTATTTTTTTAAATGTTTTTGCTTTACTGAAGGTTAATGTGCTTTTCATGGTTTTATAGTTACCTTGCAGAAATCTCATTAGAAAAGCACTTTAATATATTACTTGGCAACCAGACATCTGACAGTGTTCTAGTTCATTAGTTAGGAAACCTCCCCAGGCTTGGAGGAACGGACATTCCTCTGTGAATTGGGAAGCTTTGATCACTCCAGCAGGGGCCAGGGTTTATTTTAATGCATTTGAGGGGGAAGGGGAAGAGGTACTCTAAATCTGGCAAAATAAAAATAACACTGATTAAGAAAACAATGAAACATTCTCGAAAAAGAATTGCACTTTATTTAATATTATTCTGTGGTATCTCCTGAGTCCTTTGAAGACAGGACTTGCTTTAGAAAATGGGTCTCTTTCTGTGGCAAGAGCCTAGTTAAACAGACTCACTCCAGATCACAGATCACATTGAAATGATCCTAATGAGGGTAGACTTTTCAAAGCTATATTCATTTTACCATGAATAAATGGATTCAAGTCTTATTCGTGGGTTTTTAATTTTCAACTTTGAATTTGCAAACTCTCAAATTCCTTCAAAGCTATGGTGTGCAGAGAAGGATCTGACTAATAGGATTGTTTTATTTTTAAAGAAAGATGCCCTTTAGCACAGCACTGGGCTTTGAAATGTGATCAGTCAAGGGTCCAACAGGCAAGGATTTCCCACATGACACTGTTTCTTGTTGAGTTCCAACCAGATTTAATGTCTCTCATACAAAAAAGCTACCGGGAGGGCTTCTAGTGTATTCAAAGTAGATAATGCTATATTGTTTCAACACAGAGTATATATACCAAATGAAGTACAAGTTCCTGAAGCAGGGCAATACTTGGGTGCTGGTGACTTTTTTTTTTTTTTAAGGAGCTGTATCTTTTTTCTTTTAATTGAAAGACTTGAAGCAAGCTGTCTGAAAAGGTGTTTTTTTGTTTTTGTTTTTGTTTTTTTGCACGATACGCGGGCCTCTCACTGTTGTGGCCTCTCCCATTGCGGAGCACAGGCTCTGGACGCGCAGGCTCAGCGGCCATGGCTCACGGGCCCAGCCACTCCGCGGCATGTGGGATCTTCCTGGACCGGGGCACGAACCCGTGTCCCCTGCATCGGCAGGCGGACTCTCAACCACTGCGCCACCAGGGAAACCCTGAAAAGGTGTTTTTTAAAAAAAAACAAAAAAGAGGGCTCAGTTATTAGAATGGTGTAAATAGGGCAGCAAGCAAATGGTCGTATGAAAGGAGGGCCTCCTCCTTTATCAAGAGATAAAGGAAAAGGAATGGAGCATTTTGGCAAGAGTGACATTAAGCCGCTGAAGTAAGGTTGGAGAGGAAACTGGAGCATCCTGCATAGTGACAGACATAAATGAAAGAATCATGTAGTGCTTTTCGGCTTGCCTGATTGACAAGCAGAACCCAGTTGCCAATGATGGCTCACTTTCACCTTTTAACACCTTCCAAGGCAGGTAGGAGAGAGGGAGGGACGGGCAGAAACAATAAATGGTTTAGTTCTGTGTTAGAGGTGCATTTTCCAAAGAAAATGCAGTTTGGAGATCTGTGTGCTCAGACCAGGACCCGCTGTGTGAGTCGCTGGCCTCAGGCAGGTTACTGAGTACCCATACACATGCACACTGTGTTTCCTCATCTCTGTGCATTAGGGGTCACAGAGGCTCTCAACCGACTCCACAGCTCTGTGCTGCGGGTCGGGTAAGATAACACAGTTTAGAAAGTTCTCCACAAATGGGCAGTGATGGTGGGGCAAGCTGGAGGTGGTGATGATGACTCTGATGTCTTATGCTGACTGACTCCAAGCCTGGCCAGTTCCTTCGCAGACGTGCAAGCTCATGGGGCTACTCAGAAGGCCCAGCTTATTGCCCCTTCTGATCCAGAGACCCTAGTTCTCAGGCAGTTCTGGCTTTCTTTATAACCACCTCCCTTCCCGCAGCAAGGGTTCACAATCCGCAGAGAAAAGCTGTTCAAGACAAGACCTCTCAAGCAGGCTCAGAGTTTTGAAAGCCCCTGTGGACCTGCCTTCCTGAGTCCCCAGATATTCCCCCACGCCAAGTACAGTCGGCCCTCCAAATCCATGGGCTTTTCATCCTCAGTATACCCACAGCCAACTGTATTCATCGCACGGCGCCATTCTATGTAAGGAACTTGAGCATCTGTGGATTTTGGTATCCGTGAGTACTCCTGGATCCAAACCCCTGCAGGTATTGAGGGAAGACAGTATGCACAACACCAGTGTGGCTCCCTTACACCTGTCATGATATTGACCCAGCCCAGCCCCCTCTGCTGGGCTGGGAGCCAGGACTGTGGGCGGGGGGGGGGGGGGGGGATGGCCCAGCGTGTGCTGTTAGAGGATCCTGCCCACTGAGGGACCACCCAGGAAAAACCAAGGGAAGCTGTCTTACCTCGTGTGTGTTGGAACCCGCCAGCGTTGGAATCTGGAGTCGCTTAGTCTAAGCCTGAATGATCAAGAACCGGGGACAGTGCCAGACTGAAAGCGAACATTTGTTTGTCAGCACAGACAGAGGAAGGAAATAGGCCTGCTAAATGTAACAGCCCCAGTAGGCCTCCTACTGACTGGTCCTTCTCTTACCCACGCAGAACTCGCCTGATTTGATGAGACATGTATGTACTCAATAGCAGCATGGAACATAGTGTTTGACTAGAAGAGGCTTTCCAAAGGCTAGAGCAAGAAAGAGGAACATTCTTTGTAAGTTCCAAGCTAGTGTTTCGTACCCCGGAGATACAAGAAATGGTGCCTTCAGTAGGACCTAGAGTTGTGCCTTGATCAGCATCAGTTTTGGCCAAAATGTACTCCTGCTGCAGCTTGTACTGATTCACACACTTCCTCCAGCTAGGTTTCACCACTGCCACATGCACAAGGACCGAGGGGCTTCCTTAACTAGGTGAGCCTGGTGTGTTTAGAGCAGAAGAAATAGCATGTAGTGAAAAACGAACACGTGCAGGGAGAGCCCATCTGCAGAAAAATTGGCCTTTTTAATGAGCAGTTTTGTTTCAGTACATTCTTTAATACATTGTGTTGTACTGTTCAGCATGGATCTTCAAGATCGATCACATTTGTTTTTCAGGAGGAATCAATCTTAACCAAATAGAAAAATGCACTGAGGCCCCCCTGTGTTCGTTGCTCATTGCTCCTCCCCCAAATCTGTGAGCCGGCTCAAGGGGTCTGAGGCATTCAGAAGAGAAGCATTCTTATTTAAACTTTTGGTGGTTCATTTTGCATGTTTTTGAGGCCGATTATGGTCTCACAGAGGTTCAGGCCCACAGTCAGAGATTGAGAAACTTCCATCATTATAAATGTGGCCTGTGGCGCCCACCTCATTTTAACTAGAGCTTAACGCAAAGGAGTGATTGGGGCCTGACTTCTGCCTCCTACAAACTAATCTTTTTCAATGGTGTGCACTTCTTTCTGTCCCCCAAAGGGATTTGTTAAATGTGATTTTCAGCGGGAAATGCGCTTTTTTTATCTGTTAGCCATAATGGAAATGCATAGATAAACAGAATCTGTGTGAATATAGTCAGATTTGGGAGTGGGAGACAGGATAGGGGAAACAAAGATAGGAAAAGCTATGTCAAACATGAAATGAGGGGCAGGACAGGAATAAAGACGCAGACGTAGAGAATGGACTTGAAGACATGGGGAGGGGAAAGGGTCAGCTGGGACGAAGTGAGAGAGTGGCATGGACATATATACACTACCAAATGTAAGATAGATAGCTAGTGGGAAGCAGCCACATAGCACAGGGAGATCAGCTCAGTGCTTTGTGACCACCTAGAGGGGTGGGTTAGGGAGGGTGGGAGGGAGATGCAAGAGGGAAGAGATGTGGGGGCATACGTATATGTATAGCTGATTCAGTCTGTTATAAAGCAGAAACTAACACAACATTGTAAAGCAATTAACCTCCAACAAAGATGTTAAAAAACAAACATGAAATGAGTATCTACGTGATTTTCATTTTTATTTAAACCAGCCTCCTCTTTATAAAATTTATTTCTTAATAAGACAACATGGTACAGTGAGTATGATCGGCATTTTGAAGAGAAAACATCTTACTGTGGAAGGACTTCTAGAAGAAAGAAAGACTCACCTAAGATTCCTGCAGGAAATCTAAAGAGAACTCCTGGTGGCGGACCTCCCATCTGTGTTTTGTGGTGAGGGACCATAAACAACCCAGAGAGAGAGAGAGAGATCCCAGTAACTGGAAGTTCCGCCGTGGCCCCGCCTCTGCTTCCTGCCCAGCTTCCGCTCATTTGCCATCTTCATTCTTCTCTTCTGCTCCGTCCAGCCCCACAGATGGTCCAAGAGACTCAGAGGGGCCTTCAGGCTTCTACACCAATTTGAGTTTCCCTCCTGGGCAAGTCAGTGTGTCTCATGGTAATATTCTGTCCTGAAACCATACAAGGAGAGGATATAACAGTCTCTGTCACTCCTGGAGGAAAGCCTGAGAGTGGTGGCCTGGAGGAAAGCCTGAGAGTGGTGGCCTGGAGGAAGCCCCCCGCCCTGGACCCTACTGTATGTCTGGGCAAGAGGCTCAGAACATTCTCTAGTCTTGGCTAGAAAGGCTTCCTTAGAGCTTTGGCTTTTCTCTCATGTCCTTCAGATGGATTCTGCACACCAGAATGGCAAATTGAAAAGCTTCACAGAACTAGCTTTAAATGTTAAAAACAAAAGAAAAAAAGCAAGTTGAGGAATGATGGAAGCAAAAGCACATTCCAGCTGTCAGACAACTTGGAGAGCATTAGTGGATGTTCTAAATTTAAACATAATTTGGCCCTTTCTCCTTATCCATATAACACCCGAAGTTTCCTTTCACTTCCCTCCCTGCCTTCCACTAACCCCATTCCTGGTTTACTACATGGCGGTGATAATTATGTATATGCATCCTGAAAATTTAACCCTTCATGTGCCATTTCCTCTCTTTCGATATTTTTTCCTTTTTTGTGGAAAATGATATAACAGAAACTTGCCATCTGCATGTTCTTCACTTTTTTTAAAAAAATAAATTTATTGGGCTTCCCTGGTGGCACAATGGTTGAGAGTCCGCCTGCCGATGCAGGGGACACAGGTTCGTGACCCGGTACGGGAAGATCCCACATGCCGCGGAGCGGCTGGGCCCGTGAGCCATGGCCGCTGAGCCTGCGCGTCCGGAGTCTGTGTTCCGCAACGGGAGGGGCCACAACAGTGAGAGGCCCGCGTACCACAAAAAAAAAAAAAAAAAATTATTTATTTATTTTTGGCTGCGTTGGGTCTTCGTTGCTGCACACGGGCTTTCTCTAGTTGTGGTGAGCGGGGGCTACTCTTAGTTGCGTTGCGCGGGCTTCTTGTTTTGAAAGAACAGTGATAAACTTTAATCAAATTAAAGTCAGGAATATAAAGATTCTACCTCAATTTTTCTTTAATTTCCCACATATCACTTATTTTCCTACTGTCTTTGCTGAATTTTAACAGTCTGGGACAGCCTCTATGATTACAAATAAAAAAATACACATCCATAAGTCCTTCAACACCATTAAAAGAAACCAAAGTGTCAATGCCAAATTTCTGATTTTAATGAAAATTCTGAACATTAAAGGAGCATTGCTGCATTTACAATGCTGATTTTTAAAAGCTATCTGAAAATAAAATATAGTAAAATTATTGCTTCCCAAAGTTATGTTGACATAATCTATACAAGGCAGAGTTGAAACAATAGCATACTGCATGAAAACAGTTACATAACCAATCTTTATCCCTTCTTTTGGCATTTTATACACCTCTACAAAGCTATCACGTGATAGTCCTTATCTTGAAAGGGATGTCCTGCCATCTAGATACTTAAATTCTATCCATGTTAAGATATAGCCTGAGGATATTAGTGTGTTTACCAATAGGAATGACTTTAATTTTGCATGTTAAGCAGTACAGTACACGCTTGACAAATCTGTGTGAAGTTCTATAGGCATATTACATTGCCAGATAATACCAAAAAATTCACAGTGTAAAACCAAGAGTAGTTATCCTCATTATTTAAAAAGAAAAAAGCAACACTTATTTCACAATCCCTGGAACTGTAAAATAGCCATTCTTTTAATTTACAGAATTGAGGGAAGTATTTTAAATGTCAAAACACACATGCTGAATGTGATTTAGTGTATCAGCACCAAAAATCTGAAAAGTCTACAAAAATTGTTTAGATGTGTAAGGTGCATACATGAATTATATTCAGTTTGAGGGAAGAAACGGTGCCCCCAGACGCCCTGATATTTAAGAACTAGCTGAATAACTTTCGCCTTGGTTTATAACAAAATAAAAAATACCGCTTTTAATTTTTCATATATAAGTCATCTAAAATTAAATCCAAAATTGAAGTGCTGCCTTTTACTGTGAATAGCAGTTTGATTGTTAACATTTTTTATGTTCCAGTTTGACACTTCACACACAACAGATATTTAATGCCCTAAAAATATTTTAAAAACTTGAGTCATTTTGTGAACATCTGAAGTTAGATCTCTTATATTTTTATGTAGAGTTGGGTATAAAGTCATTGTGTGTCAAATTATTTTTAAATGTTATCAGTCCCAATCAGTAATTAGGACTTTTTAAAATATGTCGTCATCTTTTCAGGCAAAAATTACTATTATGAAGTTAGA
The DNA here is from genome assembly GCF_964374135.1 of Grampus griseus. NCBI lineage: Eukaryota > Metazoa > Chordata > Mammalia > Artiodactyla > Delphinidae > Grampus > Grampus griseus. Next base: position 68,039,550 of record NC_138997.1, read on the forward strand.
TGAAAGTAAATACAGAATTTCTTGGTTTACAATCCAAAATTATTATTGTGACATTAAAGCATGCCTCTTTCCAAACCATTTGGTCAATGCTGATGACACTTAAATAAGGAAAACTTAGGCCAGTATTTCTCTAACTATACTGACACGCTGTCCTGAATGACCTACCAAGGCTGGGGAAGGGACCTGGCCTGGTTCCTCAGCTCTGTGAAGTTGCCCCCTCCTGTCTTACTCTAAATAGCTTATACAAAATCAACTTATGCACACTGTTAACACAAAATCCAGCAAGCTACAGCCCTGATGCCACCTACATTTATATATTTACTTTTTACTGTGTACATTAAACAAAGAATTCTGTTGTGCTTTTCACATATTGGATATAAGTCTTCATATTTTATTTCTAGGTTTCTTGGGAAGGGAAGAGAAAGACTAAGAAAAAAGAAATAGAACAGGGGAGTCAGACTGTAAAGTAACATTACACACACAACTGGCCCAATATCTTTTTAATTTAAAAGATACTATCATCAAAAGGTTATATATATTTTAATATATATATTTATATATTTATTTATATATATATTTATAAAAGAAAAGTCTCCTCCCTAAAATCCATATTATCCCATGATAGATTTTCACAGTGACTAGTATATATATATCGATATAGTTTGTTTGTTTGTTTTTGCGGTACGCGGGCCTCTCATTGTTGTGGCCTCTCCCGTTGTGGAGCACAAGCTCCGGACCACAGGCCCAGCGGCCATGGCTCACGGGCCCAGCCGCTCCGCGGCATGTGGGATCTTCCCGGACTGGGGCACGAACCCGTGTCCCCTGCATCGGCAGGCGGACTCTCAACCACTGCGCCACCAGGGAAGCCCTATATCGACATAGTTTTCAAATCTGTTCAGTTATCCATTGGGTAATGGTTTTAGAATTAAAAGATGCCATTATCATCGCAGTCTGAACATTGTACCATTAGGGAGATGTGCTTAGAAATGGTTCAGTGATTTGCTCATTATGACTATTTACAAAGATGTCTATTTACCTTAGCAATAAATAATCCTGATACCAAAAGAGATAATGGTCACGCACACACCGAGATGGCTGCATGCTCTTAAAATATTTACATGTAGTTTTTTCCGTCAGGACTTTCCCATTAGCAAGTGAAAGTGAGCTCTCTTCAATTTTCTCCACATCAGTCTTGCTTCTGGGGAATGCATCCTTCCATTTCTACAACTTCGGGCCATCCTTCATATTTGTTTGTGTCCTTATTGCTCTTTATGTGCTGTTCAAAAGGCCTTTTTGTCTTAATGCCTTTTCCACAACAGAAGACCCAGTTGTCTCTAAAACCAAGATGAGTAGTAGATGTACTCCCCAGTTCAGCAATGAGCTGCCGGGCCTCATCATTGAGTTTGGTCGCTCCATCATCATATGTTCCCATTAAGACTATTGTTCCATCTTGTATGGCCTTCAGAAACTCAATAAATGAGGCCACATTTCCTCCCCACATGTCAAAATATCTGGTGTCTATTAGATCTCCTGTTTTTCCATTTACCTAGGCAACATTGATTCCTCTTCCAACATTATTCTTAACACCACTCATTAAAACATTCTCCTCCAGGCAGATTTTGGGTCCTACCACACTGGCTGCTCCACTTGCCATTTTAAAAGCAAAATGCTTCTCAGGGCAAGCTTTTGAGATCCCACATTTATACCTGGGAGGTTTTGTGGAATGTGCAACTGCGTCCATTGCTGACCTTGCAAATAGATTTCCTAAACTCGCATCCATTTTTATTTCAAATGCTTGAGAAATAACATAGAATGTCAGTAAAAATACTGCCAGGGCTACCACACCACCAACTTTGCAGCACCTGCTACTCTCATATTTGGTTTTTCAGTCTGTGGTACTTTTCATTAAATAAGCTCTGGCCTCCTGCCTGCCTCTCTGCCTCGTGGGCCCGCTCGCTCCTCCGGCTCCTCCCCGGAGCGCGGGCTTCTCATTGCGGTGGCTTCTCTTGTTGCGGAGCACGGACTCTAGGTGCGCGGGCTTCAGTAGTTGTGGCGTGTGGCCTCAGTAATTGTGGCACGCAGGCTCAGTAGTTGTGGCACACGGGCTTAGTTGCTGCGTGACCTGTGAGATCTTCCCAGACCAGGGCTCGAACCTACGTCCCCTGCATTGGCAGGCGGATTCTCAACCACTGCGCCACCAGGGAAGCCCTGTTCTTCACTTTTGACCCCAATCATGTATTAACGGCTAGAAAGTATTTCAGTCTCCTTATTTTTCTCTGTCATTGCTGATGCATTACTAGGCTCCTCTTATCTGGGTATTAGCTCATTTCTTATCTGAGCCTTCACTGGCTTCTGTTTTGCCTTGATCTCTTGGGCATGATGTCTATAGGTCTTGTCTCTATGGAGAATTAGATCGTAAACTGGCGACAGCAGTCCTTTGATTGGAGCTTAGCTTTTTCAAATGCTCAGATTTTTTTTATTACTTATTTGTACTTTTTTATGGCTAACATTTTTCTGATTCTTTGCCTGAAAGTTTTTTTTTTAATTATTTATTTTTGGCTGCATTGGGTCTTCATTGCTGCGCGCAGGCTTTCTCTAGTTGTGGCAAGCTGGGGCTACTCTTCGCTGAGGTGCACAGGCTTCTCATTGCGGTGGCTTCTCTTGCTGCAGAGCACGGGCTCTAGGCACATGTCAGATGTTTTTTCAAGCATACTTCTTCTGAAACCTCAACATATCTCCAGATCAATGATTCCCAAACTTCTGGGAATTGTAACAACCTATCCTTACGTTTGGTTTGTATGAGATCCTACCTCCCTTTTCACCCTATCAATCCTCCAGGAAGAAGAGAACAACATTTTTTGTTTTTTAATGTAAAAACAAGTAAAAAATTTTTTAGTTTTGAGGGGGCTTGGGGATGACATGACACTCAGTGGTGTATTGGAAAAGGCGTTGCAAAAAAGGAATCACTGCTGTGAATCTTGGAATAAGGTCATTTTAATCTCACTCACTATTTCCTTTTTTTTAAAATTGAGGTAGAAAATGCATAACGTGAAATCTACCCTGTTAACAAATTAAGTGTACATACAGTATTATTAAATATAGGCACATTGGTATACAGCAAATTTCTAGAACTTTCTCATCTTGCAGACACATTGAACAGCAACTCTGCATCTCCCCCACCTCTAGCCCCTGGCAACCACCATTCTACTTTCTGCTTTTATGAGTTTGACAACTTTAGATTCTTCGTGTGAGTGAAATCATGCAACATTTGTTTTTCTATGACTGGCTTATTTCACTTAGGTTAGTGTCCTCAAGTTTCATCCATGTTGTAGTATATGGCAGATTAATCTCACTGTTTCCTAAAGTGTGAATATAAGACCCTTAAGGAAAAAAAAAAGTCTTTTATAGTTTCTATGGGCTGTTTAAGGTTACAAATACTCACAGTTAAGGCTTATGTTTGGGGGATCCTGGGGGGATACAAGGTCCAATTATTTTTTATATAACGATGAAGTAACATAAAAGATTCTAGGAGAGCATGTACAAAGAACAGTCCTTGAAAATGCATATTATCATTATTGCAGTGATCTCCTTGAGACTTAGCCATAATGACCCCAAATCAATAAATGTCCATCCATGAGGACTGTACAAATGTGGGAGGTTTTGTTGTAACCCTTGAGGAAAGAACTGTATGACAAAAACAAAAAACCCTCCTTCTCCAAAAAGAGATTATGATTAATTAAGGGACAACTCTAGTTGACGGTAGAGAAAGCTCAAAGATGTTGTATTAGTTATTTACTGCTACACAATAAATTAGTCCAAAATTTGCAGCCTAAATAAAACAACAATGAATATCTATTATCTCATACAGTTTCCGTGGGTCAGAAATTTGGGACTGGCTTATCTAAATAGTCTTTGGCTTGGGGGTCTCTCATGAGGTTGCAGTCAAGATGTCGGTGGGGGCTAGTCATCTGAAAGTTTGAAGTTGGAGAATCTGTTTCCAAGTTGGCTCACTCACATGCCTATTGTCCTGAGGACTTAGTTCCTCATCACGTGGACATCTCCATTGCACTGCTTGAGCATCCTAACAACATGGCAACTGGCTTCTTCCAGACCAAGTGATCTGAGAAAAAGCAAGAAGGAAGCTGCAATGCCCTTAACGACGTAGTCTCAGAATTCACATATTGTCACTTCCACCACATTCTTTTCATTAGAATGGAGTCATTAAATCTAGCCCACATTCAAGGGCAGCAGAATTCGGCTCCACCTAAAAAGGGAGGATTTGATAAGGGGATGGGAGACCCATGATGCAGAAGGGATGAACAGGATCTGGACCAGATACTCTAGTGATACCTGGAGACAAAGAGAAAGAGAATGTGGACACAAACTCCAATCTGTGGCTGGCATGGGGGCTAGCTGTGGGGGAGGGAACTGGGGAAACAACTGGCCAGCCAAACCAGAGAAATGATACAGGTAAGAGTAGTGGCTTTGACCATGAGCAAGGGTCGATGCTCCAGGCCAGCCCAGGAGCTTGGCACTCCTGGAGGGGAAGTACTTTTCGCCGATATGACTTTCCTTAGCTGTTGCTGAACTTGAACAGTGCTCTCAGGCCTTCTTCACTAGAGATGCTTCTTCAGCTCAGCAAGGAGCTGGCTCAGAACCCAGACTCCACATGGGAGGAGGGCTAACATCTTGGTGCTGTTTGCCTCTGGAGCTGCCCCTTGGAACATGTCCACCTGTTGGCATGTTCAGAACTCCATGCCTTAAGAGTGAGCCCTTTTCTGTTTTCACTATGGAGTTGGATTCCAGGGATGGCCTCTGTGTTTTCTCCAAAGCCTCTTTCTGAAACTGAACTTTTGTTTACCTCAATTGCCCTTCTAGCCTCCTTAGACTGAGTTGACTTGTCTTGATGGATGAATCAGATTCTTGAACTCATCCTTTGTGGCTCCAGTTCTCTTGGCAGAGAACACAGGAAGATCGTTTTTGCTTATGTGCGTGTTTGGGGAGCATTTTTGTCTTCCTATGTTTTTCTGTCTCAGCCACAACCCGTGGGCGAGCCCAGCACCTGGGACCTTGACAAGCCTCTGTGTGTGCATAGGTTGAGGTCACCTAGGGAGTTCTTCCCAGTATCGTTTGTCATGTCCCCGAATTCCAGAGCAGACCGCAGTTTCCCAAATCCCAGGCTCATGGAAATTGGGGGAATTACTTTTCTGGAGCCAGCTTTATCTTACTTGTCCATGTTCCATTCATGCAAATTGGAAATACTCCCACAACTAAACTGTGTGCCGCCCTTCTGCCTGGGAAATGCAGCTGTTCGTGCTTAATGCTTTTGCTCCGCGCCTTTCTAATCTCTCAGCTTTACACTGTTCAGATGGCAGCCGGCTGATTGAGAACAGATAGTGTTTTTTCTGATTATTAATAAAGTACAAGGAAATGAATTCATACCGTTCTAGTTCTGCTTCTGCCAGCATCCTGGAATGAGTGTAGGCAAATGTCGAACCAGCGCCCCTCCCAAACCTCATCTATAAAATGAGAATTTGGACAAGATGGATCTTAGGGTCCTTCTACATCTAAAGGTCACTGGCTATGTGATAATTTAAGAACATGGAAGTATTAATAGGGTAGGATTTATTTACCACAAGAGGAGAATCTCAGTACTGTCTCCTGTCAACCATCCCACCGGAAAGGGCCTGTCTGTCAGCCGGTGCTTTTCCTCTGCACGTGGAATCAGCAATTCTTCTTTCACGTTTGGAAACAGACTTTAAAGTGGACCTTTTTCACTTAAAACCTCACATAAATGTTTTTAACGTGTTTTAGGGAACTGGGGTTTATGCTTTGCTGATTGTTTCTTTTAAATCCATCTTTTCTAATATAACATTATTGCTTGTCAACATAGACTTGCCCTTTTGCACTTTTAAATAGTTGCCCCAAACTTCACTCTGGTTTCTCCCACTAAAAGTCTGACCAGTGACCCCCAATTTTTAAATCTTATAAACTGACTAATAAGGCAGCATTTTGCTATAGAGTCATCCTTTATCTTTTGTCTCCTGGGTTTTATCTAAATTTTTTAATGAAATTGCTACTTTTGTATAGATTTTTAACATATGCTCTATGTTAATATAAGCATAAGAATACAGCATCAGCAACTCTGGCCACTTTATTGCTCTAGTTGAGTAGCTGGGTCAGGAACATAAACAGAGCATCCCTAAACATTGGCCTGTTTGTACGTATGAACAGCTGAGGACCAATTTTTAAAAAGCCACAGTAGGGGCTTCGCTGGTGGCGCAGTGGTTGAGAGTCCGCCTGCCGATGCAGGGCACACGGGTTCGTGCCCCGGTCCGAAAAGATCCCACATGTCGCGGAGCGGCTGGGCCCGTGAGCCATGGCCGCTGAGCCTGCGCGTCCGGAGCCTGTGCTCCGCAACGCGAGAGGCCACAACAGTGAGAGGCCTGCGTACCGCGAAAAAAAAAAAAAAAAGCCACGGTAATCAAAATTTCTGCCCAAATGGTAAAACATGCCCTTGTACAAACTCTGGAATAAAAGTAGTTATAACTAGCTAGCCCCCCCAAATCTTTTTAATAACAACAAAGGAAGCTCTTGGAATGGTTCCTAAAGTCTTGCTACTTAAACCTTTACATGAAAGCACAAAACCTGGTGTATATTTTGGTAACAGCATCAGTACACTCAGCTACTCAGGTTTGTTGATCATTTACTCAGTGCCAGGCACTGGGATACAGAATAGAACTTGAGAGAAGCTGGCCTGTCCTTACCAGCATTGAGCCCACAGTCTAACGGGGTGTGAAGACACAGTGAAAGCCCTGAGAAATTGCTGTGATGAGGGTAAATAGAGCCATACAAGAACGAGGAAGGAGGCCCTCATTCTATTTATTGAAATATAGTTGATTTACAGTGTTGGTTAATTTCTGCTGTACAGCAAAGTGACTCAGTTATACATATATATACATTCTTTTTTATATTCTTTTCCATTATGGTTTATCTCAGGATATTGATTGAATATAGTTCCCTGTGCTATAGAGTAGGACCTTGTTGTTTATCCATTCTATATGTAATAGTTTGCATCAACTAACCCCAAACTCCCGGTCCATCCCTCCCCTCCCCTAACCTTGGCAACCACAAGTCTGTTCTCTATGTCTGTGAGTCTGTTTCATAGATAGGTTCATTTGTGTCATATTTTAGATTCCACATGTAGGTGGTATCATATAGTATTTGTCTTTCTCTTTCTGACTTTGCTTAGCATGATAATCTCTGGGTCCATTCATGTAGCTGCAAATGGCATTATTTCATTCTCTTTTATGGCTGAGTAATAGTCCACTGTGTGTGTGTGTATATGTATATATTTATACACCACATCTTCTTTATCTATTCATATGTTGATGGACATTTAGATTGTTTCCATGTTGTGGCTGTGGTAAATAGTGCTGCAGTGAACATTGGGGTGCATGTATCTTTTCGAATTATAGTTTTCTCCAGATACATGCCCAGCAGTAGGATTGCTGGATCATATGGCAACTCTATTTTTAGTCTTTTGCAGAACCTCCATACTGTTCTCCATAGTGGCTGCACCAATTTACATTCCCACCAGCAGTGTAGGAGGGTTCCCTTTTCTCCACACCCTCTCCAGCATTTGTTATTTATAGACTTTTTTTAATGATGGCCCTTCTGACCAGTGTGAGGTGGTACCTTATTGTAGTTTTGATTTGCATTTCTCTAATAATTAGCAACGTTGAACATCTTTTCATGTGCCTTTTGGCCATTTGTATGTCTTCTTTGGAGAAATGTCTATTTAGGTCTTCTGCACATTTTTCAATTGGGTTATTTTTTTTAAATTTTTATTTATTTATTTATTTATTTATGGCTGTGTTGGGTCTTCATTTCTGTGCGTGGGCTTTCTCTAGTTGCGGCGAGCGGGGGCCACTCTTCATCGCGGTGCGCGGGCCTCTCACTGTCGCGGCCTCTCTTGTTGCAGAGCACAAGCTCCAGACGCGCAGGCTCAGTAGTTGTGGCTCATGGGCCTAGTTGCCCTGCATTGGCAGGCAGGTTCTCAACCACTGCGCCACCGGGGGAGCCCGGGTTATTTGTTTTTTTGTTATTGAGTTGTATGAGCTGTTCATATATTTTGGAAATTAAGCCTTTGTTAGTTGCATCATTTGCAAATATTTTCTCCCAGTTCATAGGTTGTCTTTTTGTTTTGTTTATGGTTTCCTTTGCTGTGCAAAAGCTTGTAAGTTTGATTAGGTCCCATTTGTTTACTTTTGCTTTTATTTCTATTGCCTTGGGATACTGACCTAAGAAAACATTGGTACGATTTAGATCAGAGAATGTTTTGCCTATGTTCTCTTTTAGGAGTTTTATGGTATCATGTCTTATGTTTAAGTCTTTAAGCCATTTTGAGTTTATTATTGTGTATGGTGTGAGGGTTTCTTATAACTTCATTGATTTACATGTGGCTGTCCAGCTTACCCAACACCACTTGCTGAAGAGACTGTCCTCCCCATGGTATATTCTTGAGAAGGTCTCCATTCTAAATACGGGGAAGGGGGATGAGGAAAGACGTCAAGGGAGGTGTGTCAAACAAAAAGATAACTGAGATCTAAAGGATATCTAGGGGTTAACTAGGCAAAGATGGGAAGGAATGGGAAATGGGGAGAATGTTCCAGGAAAAGGAATGGCATGCCCAAAGGCTAGGGGCCAGGGAGAGCAGGACACATTTGAGGAACACTGAAGTTCATTATGGCTGGAGCTCAGAGTTCAGGAGGGACGAGGCAAGAAAGGAGGCTGGGAACATACTCAGGGCCAGATCTTATTTATTCTGGATTTTATAGTTTAAATAAATGTAGTCATTTTGAACCCTTCTCCCCTTACTGGCAGTTAAATTTTTTCTCAAGATGAAGATGTAAATCTGAAACATATCTAAGCCCAAAGAGGAGACATTTTCACTAATAGAAGGATTGCTTGGCTCTGCCCAGGAATGTTTACTAACTGTTAACATTGACTTTTAAAGTTTTCTATTAAAAAAAAAAAAAAAGGGCTTCCGTGGTGGCACAGTGGTTAAGAATCCGCCTGCCAATGCAGGGGACACGGGTTCGAGCCCTGGTCTGGGAAGATTCCATGCGCCGTGGAACAAATAAGCCCATGCACCACAACTACTGAGCCTGCACTCTAGAGCCCGCGAGCCACAACTACTGAGCCCACACAGCACAACTACTGAAGCCCGCATGCCTAGAGCCTGTGCTCTGCAACAAGAGAAGCCACCACAATGAGAAGCCCACACACCACAATGAAGAGTAGCCCCTGCTCGCCGCAACTAGAGAAAGCCCGCGTGCAGCAACAAAGACCCAACACAGCCAAAAATAAATAAATTTATAAAATTAAAAAAATAAAGTTTTCATAGGATTCCTGCCTATATAAGGTACTTTCTAAGAAGATGGCATCTTCTTAATGACTTGCAAAGCAAAACATGAAGCCTATTTTCAAATACTGATTTTCCCATTAAACATTCATTGAAACCATTCAAATCTAATGAAAAGGACTGGCGTTCTCAGACTGTTTTATTCTAAGATGTGGTAGGACTCTACGTGGTCGCGGTAGAGTTAACATCTGCTGAGCATTCAGCATGAGCAGGATAATTCTGACCTGTTTGGGGTTACAAGTCCAAACTGCTTACCCAGAGCCGCTCAGAAAATACCCCTGAAACATTTCAGGCCGGAGTCATGTGAGCCGTGACCTCTGAGTCAGGTCATGGTGAGCCGTGACCTCTGTTTAGGATTCTCACGATTGTGTAATCTTTTCTCCAAAAGACATTAATGTTTTCATTATCTTGTTTTTCTTTTCTTCATGGTAACTTATAGACATACCTAATCTCCTTGCCTTGACACTGAAAACCGCTGCAATCTAGTCTGGCCTCCAGTTCTCAAGACTTCTTTTCCTTCTCTCCAAACCCCTCACGCTCCAACAAAACAAAGCAAGAAAGGGACACTTCAGCAATACTGGGTTGTGTAGAGAGGCACCACAGGAGCCTAGGGAAAGCTCTGGGTTTGGACTCAGAAAACGTAGATTCATGTCCTGGACACACCACTCCCAGGCTTGGGGACTTTGCACAAGACGCTCAACGTTAGTGAACCTCAATATCTTTATCTGTAAAATGACTCGCTTAGCTGATTGTTGGGAAAGTGAAAATGAAGTAATAGTTATAAAAACTCTACGTGGGCTGTAAACCCCAACGCCAATATACAGCGACATCTCACCTCTTCGAGCAGGCTGACCCCCTCGCTTGGAATTGCCTTACCAACCCCACCCACTGCCTTTAACTTTGAAAGCCCTTTTCCTGTTCCATGAATTCAGTTCTGACCTACTCAGTCAGAATGCTTTTTATATTTATATCATAGGACCAGTCATACTCCTTCCATATTATAATTGATTCTATACTTGTATTCTAGTCTACACTTTGTGGATTCTAAATCCATGTCAGATAGGAGTCCAACCCCATCATCTTTCCATTCCTCCTGTCACCCAGCACAGCACTTAGTCTGTGGAGGACCTGAATGAATTAATCCACTCCTTGTTTTTACCTGCTTAGTGCCATACAATGCTGAAATTCGATTTAGTTTCATTGTGAGTCTTTCTCAACTTTTATACCTTTTTCCATAGGGATTTTCCCTTAAGGAGTAACTTCATCTAGGCAACAGTAGAAGTTAGTGCTCTCATTACAGGAAATGAATATTAATGATGAATTGATGACATTTTTCTTTTGATAACCCCTAACTAATAGGAATTAAACCACTGGCCAGTCCAGTTTCGTTTTTTTTTCTTTTAATTATTTATTTATTTTTTTCTTTTAATTATTTATTTTTTTATTTATTTATTATTTTTATATTTTTATTTATTTATTTATTTATTTAATTATTTATTTATTTATTTTATACTTTTATTTAATTATTTATTTATTATTTTAATTATTATTTAATTATTTTAATTAATTATTTATTTATTATTTATATAATTATTATTTTATACTTTTAATTAATTATTTATTTATTTAATTATTTATTTATTTTATACTTTTATTTAATTATTATTTTTTTCTTTTATTATTTATTTATTTTTTTCTTTTAATTATTTATTTATTTTTTTCTTTTAATTATTTATTTATTTATTCGTTTGTTTGGCTGTGCATGTCGGATCTTTAGTTGTGGCATGTGGGCTCTTAGTTGTGGCATGTGGGCTCTTAGTTGCGGCATGTGGGCTCTTAGTTGCGGCGTGGGATCTAGTTCCTTGACCAGGGATGGAACCCGGGGCCCCTGCATTGGGAATGAGTGCAGAGTCTTAACCACCGGACCACCAGGGAAGTAAGTCCCTGGCCAACCCAGTTTTACATCTGTCGATCAATATGTTCCAAAAATATCTGTTCTTTAATTGTCTGAGCATGTTATGACATTGGGAAAGCTATCTAGTGCTGACACTGGAGTATGTGTGGATCTGTTATTCCTCATTATTGCTGTGTAGGTTAAAATGCTGCTTGCTTGTTTTCCAAAGCGTTATTCAGAACCGTCTGTGAGTGAGGTTAAGCTCTCTCAGCTGCAGAGATCATGACTGTGTTTTCACGGAGGCCAAGCTCCCGTGGATGTGTGGGCGGAAGCAGGTTTCGTGATTACCAGCGTCATGCTTGTCCCGGGGGTCTTGTCTCAGTTTACCTATTTGAGTCTCCTTTCTTCTCTTCAAGTGTCAGTTTAACTGATTTACAGGCTCAGAGACCATAATCCTTTCCCATGGACTAGATAAGTCTGGGCTGCTTTCCACCCCTTGTTCATAGGCAGAGCAGGCATCATCCCCTTGAAGCCCCCAGCTTGCTAAAGGGGTCACACGTTTGCTAGAGAGATCCCCTGAGAATGTACCCAAAAGGCAAGGACTAAGGAGGCATAAAGCGCAGGTTCTATGTCAATTTCGGGAAAATCGTGGACATTTTCTTCCCCAAGTTTGTAAAGAATGAGTTTCCTGCTTTTATGCATGGCTGCTCTAAAGAGGTGCCCAGTCTGAAATCCCAGCTACTGCTCTGAAAGGAAATTACTTTCCTTTACTTAAACAGAAGAATAGAATCTCCAAGGCTGGAGCTGGTGGCTGCCCTGGAAGAAACACCTGCAGAGGGAAAGGATGTTTCGATGACGGGCCCCATAGCACACTTCACATGCAGTTGCTCCAAGTCCTTGTAAAGATGCGGTATCTTAACCTTTCAAACCCAGTTTACTATTGAAACGATGAGAGCCCCCTTTTTTCCTGCATTGTAAAAGGAATTAACAACTCAAGGAAAACAAAACTCAAAAAAAAACAGGGGCGGGGACTTCCCTGGTGGCGCAGCGGTTGAGAGTCCGCCTGCCGATGCAGGGGACATGGGTTCGTGCCCCAGTTCGGGAGGATCCCACATGCCGCGGAGCGGCTGGGCCCGTGAGCCATGGCCGCTGAGCCTGCGCGTCCGGAGCCTGTGCTCCACAACGGGAGAGGCCACAACAGTGAGAGGCCTGCGTACCACAAAAAAAAAAAAAAAAAAAAAAAACTCAAAAAAAGAAGAAAAGAAAAAGAACCACTAATTATAGAAAAATAATCACTGTCTGAAAATAATCAAGATGCCAAAGTAAAGTTGTCTGGTCCTATAAATACCAGTAAGAGCAGCAAAGAGCATTTTTATGCCCCCAGAGACCCTCCTTCTGGGGTAACTACTCGCCCATGAGGTAGCATAGCTTTCCTTCACCTGGTTCCCACTTTTCTTTTTTTTTTGTTTTTAATTGATTTATTATTTACTTATTTATTTTTGGCTGCGATGGGTCTTCGTTGCTGCGCGCGGGCCTTCTCTGGTTGCGGCGAGCAGGGGCTACTCTTCGTTGCGGTGTGCAGGCTTCTCATTGCGGTGGTTTCTCTTGTTGTGGAGCACGGGCTCTAAGCGTGCAGGCTTCAGTAGTTGTGGCGCACGGGCTCTAGAGCACAGGCTCAGTAGTTGTGGCGCAGGGGCTTAGTTGCTCTGCGGCATGTGGGATCTTCCCGGACCAGGGATTGAACCCGTGTCCCCTGCATTGGCAGGCGGATTCTTAACGACTGCGTCACCAGGGAAGTCTGGTTCCCACTTTCATAGCTCACGCCCAGCTGGGTGGGCTCCAGGTCAACCTCCACCCAACAAGAGCAAGCAAGACTTGCCTCACTAATGAAAAATACAAAACCCTTATTCAAAGTCCCCCAGTCCCTCTTAGAGAGGTCTTCCTCCCCCGTGATCAGAGACCTGCCCATTTCCCTGATTTTCAGAGCAGTGTTACTTGGCACTTCTGAGCGTCTTTGAACAATCCAGCTCTTCCAAGCTCAGGTGGTCCACTGCACCCACATCTAGCACGTTCTGTAATGTGAATTTCCTCTCAGCACTCAGAAAGAATGTCTTGTTATACTGGGAACACACAGTATGTCCACAAAGCAAGTACACAGTAGCAAATGTAGTAAGTACTCAGGACGCACATGAAAAGAATTAGCCCACGGGTAAGAGGAATGTTCTGTTCCAGTTTGAGCCTGGAGGGCAGTGCTAGAGAAGTGCAGAACATGGGAGAAGGAACCTAAATCCTACTAGGAAGTGGGGAGGAAATCTGAGAACACTCAGCAAAGCAGAGATAAACAAAGGATGAGACTTGGGGTAAATAGCTGAGAGCTTTCAAGTCTGTGGAGGTCACAGAGGAGTACAGAAAATAACCAGAGGGCACAAGTGAAGGAGGGGAAAACACTGAGAGAGAACAGGGGGAGCCGTTATGCGCGGCTGATTAATGTCTGGGGTTTTGGGCCAAGGAGGCAACTGTAACCATGAGAGCTGTAGAGACTGGGGCCTGACGGGCAAAGACATCACCGGGTAAAAATGCCAGCCAGGCACAGGCACGGCATGCCCCGCACTGTGTTCATGGTGGAGGGGGACGGAGGGGGCCGTGCCTCACACAGATCCCTTGTGTTTAATGCGGCTCCAGGCCCTCGCAAAGCCGAGCTGAACACGTCTTAGCAGGGAGGCGATCTGACTCTAAATGAGCAAAGGCAAAGGGTCCGGATCTAGTGGGCTCTTAAATGAGACCCACAGACTCCAGACGGACGCAGAGCCCCATCTCTGGCACTGTCATGAAGGGTAGGAATTCTGAGGGCAGGAGAGGGGCAGGGGCGGGGCTGGGGATGTGAACCAAGTGCTTTATTTTAGGAAAATGGAAAACAGCATAGAAGGAGAACTACTGAGACTCTGAGAGCAGGCAACTCAAAGCTTGTGACAAACACGGGGAGGTCAGACATGGCCCACCGTACCCCCCATGGAGCTAGAGCGATAATAGTAACAATAAGAAGGTTATCGGGTATCTATACCCTTCACTCCAGCTCCTGGAACTTTCCTCTCTTCTCCTTAAATGCTTGCACCTCCCAGTGTCCTCGGTCTCTCCCTGAAAAGACTTGGGAGCAATGTTTCTCCAAATCTGTCCTCCTCTTCTCCTCTCTTACTTTCCACGTTGGTGTTGTCTTTGTCATCTGAGCATCTCCTGCTCTGAAGCCGTGTTTTAAGTGAGTGGTTCTACCTGGGGAGTTGAAAAAAAATAATTCCAGTGCCAGACCCCACACCCAGACCAATGCCCAGACCAACGCGAAACTCTGGGAGTGCAGCCCAGGCCTGCATAGTAGTTAACCGCTCCCAGAGGAGCCCAGTGTGCAGCCAGGATTGGCAGCCACTGCAAGACAGCATCCTTCTTAGAGGCTGGTTCCCGGGTGGTTGGAGCTTGCCCTGTTGGCTGTGTGTCTGGTGCCTGTTATTCCTGCAGATGCCCCTCTGCAAGATCTCTTCCAACCTGCATAACCTTCCAGAGACTGAACAAATCTCTTTTTGATAATTCCTAATCTAAAAGAGTGACCCGGTACTGCACTGCCCATCCCCACAGTCTGCTTCCAGAGTGGTCAGCCTGGCCTGAGGGATTTACTGGGCCTCCTACAATGTAAATCTCTTCCTTGGATGAAGTGGAATTGAGGACTTATCTAGTTCTCAGGGAGCTGAAGAACTTTAGTCTTCTACTTAAGACCCCAGGTGGGAAGCTCCCTGGAGCCCGGGCTGTCTAGTGGACAGGGAACTGCAGAAGTGGCCCCACAGTAGCATCCTCCCAGGTCCTCCTGGGAGCTCAGGCCTCAGCCTTCTTCAGCTTTCCAAAATATTCTAGGTACTGGGCTTAGCAAGTCCAACGCTCCTGAAGTTGAAGGCCACTTGGCAGTCCCTCATATCCTTCCCCCTAGGGGCAGGGTTCAAGAGCATCTCTTTCTTTGGACTACATCCCTTGTTAGTCAGCTCGGGGCCTATGGACAGAGACTAAGCTTTGAGGGTGGGTGAGCCTCCAGGTTCGGGAGGAGTTCCCCTTACAGCTCACAGCTCGGCTCAGGAAACAGTTCTGATGCCTGACGATGCCAGGCACTTGTGGGTGTGTAGGGAAGGCAAGGACTCAAAGACGAAGTGTCCTGGGGGAACTTGCACTCTGGGTTTCTAGGAAGCTCAGAATCAGGTGGCCATAAGTGCCCTCCTGTGGAAACTTCCCCACCCAGTTCTGTGCTTGCAGAATAGGAAAAAGTGACCCTAAATTTTCACGTGTTGGAATTAAGGTGAGTCACAGTCCAGATAGGACAGGCCCATGAAATGTGGGGGAAAAAAGCATTTCCAAGGCTCCATTAGCATGAACAAGATACACCCACATAACTAGGGAGTTTCCCTTCATAAAGGTACCCTGTGTGAAGTCAGTTCTTCCATGTGCTCAAACCACATAAAAATGTAGCCCGCTAACTTAACATGTGTGGATGTCAGTCATGCCGGTGTTGTGATGGTAGTTTAGCTATTCCAGCTCCGTGGGAGCTTTGCCGGATACATGAGCTCATCCCTTGGCAATGTTGCTGACACAGCCCCAGGTTAGCTCAGCCACCACACGGCCACCAGAGTGATCTCTCCACCTTACACATCTGAACTTGGCTTTAAATCCCTCATGGATTTATTTTACCTAGTGCAGCGTGGCTGCAAGGATGACCCCAGGCCACATGTACCAGAATCACCTGTGGGTGGGAACCTCAGCCTGGAGTCAGACCCTTGGTTATTATTCTATCATTTTGTGCTGGGTCCATACTTGTTAGGGGAAAAGAATAAGAAGACATCATGAAATAAGAGATTGGTTTGCAAGCAACAAATTACAAGAAACATCAACTTTCTTTTTATGTTCCATGGTCCGTTCAAACTTATGATACTTCTGAGACATTGCAAGAGTCACAGTCATAGAAAGACATCTGAATACTATGATATCTACTACAGAAAAAAAAAAAAGATTAATACACTCTAGGAAGATTTTCAGCATCAAAGATTGGAGCCAAAATAGGGTGTCTCATTAACCCAGAGATAACTAGCTGTCAGCCAAGAAATGTAATTCACAGGATCTGTGTATGCCGTTACCAGGGTTGCATCATACTGGACAGTCTACTTTCAGATGAACTGCCCCTGCACATAAGTGGCTGGTTGCTAAGCAGTGTCTTAGCTGTCTACTCCCCTGCTTTACCTGGGATGGGGTGGGGTGAGAATGCGCTGGGTGTCAGCAGCGAGCTGCTGGAATTCCCTCCAGAGAAGCTGTCCCTGGGAAAGCGAGCCAAAGCTGTCTTCCTTCCATACCCAGGAACCCACCCAGCCTGCCAGGGCTAAAGTGTAAACTTGACCGTGTTTACCTTGGTACCACTGGTCCCCCAGTCTGTTTCCTTTCTCTCTGTGGGGTTCGGCACCTCCTCATTGCCCAAATCCGCAAATCTAAGCCCAAACTCATCCTTTCCCCCTTCTCCAATCCAAGGCCTTCCTCAGACAGACACCCTGGCTTTTCTGTCCACGGTGTCTCAGCCTCCTCTTACCCAGCCCACAACTTTTGACTCATTCCCTCATCCCCACATCCAGTCAGTTCCCAGGTAGTGTTGGTTCTTCCTGAATAATCTCTCAAATCTGCCTCTTTCCTTTCTGTTCCCATTGCTACCACCTTGATTTAGGCTTCTAATCCCCACCCTGTCCCAGTCCTGCTGCAAAGGCCTCCAAAGTCATCTCCTGAAATGCCACTTGAATCACATCTCTCCAACATTCAGAGACGCAGTGGACCACAAAGTGTCCCCCCCTCCTCCTTCCACTGTGCTCCACACCCAAATCTCAGCTATGCTCTCCCCGAGCAGACTGGGGTGCTTGCTGTTCCACCAGCCAGCTGTTGTTTTCCTGCCTCCACACCTCTGCTCAGGCAGGTCTCTGAAGTTGAAAACCTTCCTTGAGAGAAAGTGTACTTCTGAACTTCAGGGCCTGCTCAGATACCAGCTCCTTTCGCCAGCCACCCCAGCTCCAAACGATGTGTCATCTCCATTCTCTGAAGAAGCAATTTGTATTAGCTCCAGTCATAAGGATTTACTTTGAAATAAAAGCAGTAACTAATACTTACTGAGTGTTTACCCCATGCCAGGTACTGTGCTAATTGCTGTATCTTGTTTGATCTTTCTGAAAATCTAATGACTTAGGTATTATCCCATTTCACAGATGAATAAACTGAGAAACATTAAATAACTTGTTCAGTGTCACATAACTCAGAAGTGGTAGAGCAGTCTATTACCTTCCTAGCATTTTAATCTGTCTATATCTGTTCAACCTCCCCATCCCACCTCAATATATTGTATCCAAAAAAGAGGAAGCATTTCTTACATACATTTCCCCCCAGCAGTGTTTGGGAGAACCCCATCATTATAAACTTTTGGGCCTTCACTCACACTAAAATGTAAATGACCAACAGGAGCAACCATAATGAGATGACTTTGCCTTAAACAAAAGCTCTGAAGTTAAATCTGGCCTATGGTGCTTAAGATTTAGTCCTTTCTTCTCCTGCCCTTACTGTCCTCAACTGATACCCATGAGACTGTGTGCCAGATTCTCATACCTAGGGTCAGCTGCTGTATCACTGCACCTCTAGAAGTTCCCGAAATGACTTGCCTTGGCAGATGGCTCTGCCCTTTAATTAGCCATACAGTTCCTGCTTCCCCTGATTTAATATCAGGAAGTTTCCACATCTTTCATCCCCTTCCCCCTCTTGGCCATAGTGCCTTCCTACTATTCTTTTCCCATTTTGTACTTTTGTTTGGTGCTTTTCCCTTCAACGTGTTATCGGAATCCAATCTGGGGATTTTTGCCAAGTTGTCTGAACTCTTTATCTCCATATGTGGTGTCTCACTTCGTTCTTAAACCCTCCTTTTTTGGTATGAATGCACATACTCTGTGAGCTATTTTAGGACCCAGCATCATTAAGAGACAAGATGAGTGTGGTTTGCAAATTACCATAACTTGGAGAAGTCTTTATACTCGACTCTCTTAGCCATGTTAATAAGTACTTAGTGAGAGCTATAATGTGAATAATATAAACCAGCATATTGCAGAAACCCTGTTTTTGATGTATGGTTGATGGATGATCGTTTCCCCACAGCAGATCTACCCTTCTCATTGGAACTTTCTTAGCTAATATATATTTAAATTATTTTACATCCCAGATTGTATACAAATTGGTTGTTGAGTGGGCAGTAGCCAAGAAACCTTGTTTGTGGCAAGAGGAAGTCAAGTGGAAGATTAAAGAAAGTCGCAGTGAATAATCTTCCAGTTGATAAATAAGAAGTGACTATAGCACCACTTTGGTTAGGTACCTTGGCAAATGTGTACACTGGTATATTTTCAAGATCGTGGCTATCTTCTTAGTTCCGTATGACTAGTCATGTTATGTTCTGAATTTACTGCTGCCCTTTTTCCACTACATAGAATCTGGTCTGTCCCTCCTCCCAGTGAACACGAAGTACATCTGATTCCAGAGTTTCTGGCTCAGTTATGACTCTATCAGGACACTGGCATCTTCAATTAGCCCTGCTAAGGAAAGCGCTAGAGAATAATGACGCACTAAGCTGTGTGGCACTAACTCTGAACTCAACAAGATTTCAGAGAAGAAATAAGTGCAAACTGGAGCTGTAAAAAAAAAAAAAAAAAAAGTCAAAAAGGAGATGAAACTTCAGCCTTAGAGCTCCAAATAAAAGGATAGGGCATAGATAATAGATGAGAGGAAGGAGGACATCCCAAGTAGGCAAGTGCATAAGCAAAGGTTCTAGAAGTGGTAATAAGCATGTAATGAGAGAGTGAGCATGAATGCTAGGAGCAGAGAATTTGGTAGAAATAAGAAAGAAGAGTGAATTTGTAGGGTAAACATGGGAGAGATCATGGGGAAAATGAAGGCAGCAATGAAAAAAAATGTGGTTGAATAGGATATCAACAAAATTGAACAAAAATTGACTGTTAAGGAGAATTTGACTTTTGACCATTTCCCAGGTTCAATCGAGTATTATATTTAGCTCCAAAACATGACCTCTCCTAACATCTTCTGTGCAGCTTTTCCAGATGAAAATATTGGCTAACTAGGTAACCACTGATACCTTTCTAATAAAGCTCTGTTTTTTCCATCACTGGGAGAATGAACTTTGTTATGAGTCATGTACAGTGCATTTAGGTAGATGAGGTGGTGCATTGGACTGATTTGTAGGGAATGAGAGCTCCCAGAACCAGGCAGGCAGTGGAGCCTCAAAACTTCATGGTTGTCAAAGATGCCATATGACTGTGCTCTAGGACACATTCATGATGGGTACATTCACTTCCAGCCCAAAAAGAAAATTCTTAGACCTGCCCTGGTTTCTTCTGTATAAATGGGTAAGTGACTTGTCCAAGGTCTCTTGGCTATAAGCAGTAGACAAGGATCCAGAGCCAAGTGTTCTCTTCCCAAAAGTGCTTTGGGTATTTTTGTTTGTTTTAATGGTAACATGGTGAGGGCATCTCAGGTCATGTCTGGGGAGTGTTTTGTGCTCTGTAAGAAACTAGGAAATTGTTCACATATTTCTTTTATATTATTCCCATGCTTTTTATAGGTAACAAATTTTAACTCTGTCCTCTCCTACAATTTTATGTAAGATCAGGTTGAATCAATTTCTTGTCAAGTTCAAAATTAATTCTATTTCAGGGTCTTTTTCTCATGACATTTGTGTGTTTTGTGAGAACTGCCCTTCTTTACCTCTTCAGAATCAAATCGAAATATTACAAATTTAAATCCATTGAAAATTCTTCCTTTTCTATATCTTTAGTGATTTTTCAGACCATAGCTAGTTTTAGGTTATAATTGAATAAGCAATCTGTGGTCTGTGGGTCATTTGTCTAGAATTTAATTAAGAGTGTCTGAGGGGGACGATGTAGATTCCATAGGAGAATCTGACTCCTTCCAGGTAGTTTTAAGGTGACACTGGTTCCTTAAATTTAATTTTAGTTTTCTTCCAAACTTAAAACTTTCTTCTTCCTTACACAGTTTCATTCAGGACCTGGTTCTCTTTATTTCACTTTCTCTTTCTTCTCCTTCTCCTTTACTTCCTCCCTCCCTCCCTTCTTTTTCTTCCTCTTTCTCTTCAAGGATTGATTAAAAGGAAGAGACCACCTAAGTTTACCAGGCAAAACTTATAAGGGAGCGGGCTTCCCTGGTGGCGCAGTGGTTGAGTCCGCCTGCCGATGCAGGGGACACGGGCTCGTGCCCCGGTCCTGGAAGATCCCACATGCCGCGGAGCGGCTGGGCCCGTGAGCCATGGCCACTGAGCCTGCGCGTCCGGAGCCTGTGCTCCGCAACGGGAGAGGCCACAGCAGTGAGAGGCCCGCGTACCGCAAAAAAAAAAAAAAAAAAAAAAGGGGGGGAGCAAGAAAACAAACTTAGAGATCTGAGAAAGATCGAATGAAATTGAATGAGAATTGAGTTGAGAAAGGTAAGAATGGAACATGGAGTAGCCTGGTTTGGGGGCATTCATGTGAAATAGAAAAATAGGGTGAGTTGGAGGTGGGGAAAGTCTTGGGATGGACTTCCCCACATCAGCCACCAGGCATCGCTGTGACAGCTTGGTTGCTGCCTGGAGTTGTCCACAGTGGGGAAGGAGAGGAGAGAGGCAGTGGGCAGTTAATCTGTACAGGATGTCTGCTAGACAGATGTTTGTGCAGCCTGAAGTCCTTACTGGAACAAAGGCAAGGATAAATAAATAATTGAACCTATTCTGGTGTTTGTTCCTATACATTTAAATATTCTGTGACTTGTTTTAAGTGGAATCCAAACACTGTGCGTGATTTAGATGGCAATGTTGTTACCCTTGGCTTGGCCTCAAGGGCTGGTTTTGAGCTTTCTGCCCAAAAATGAGCTCAGAATGAACTAAAAAGTTATTTTATCCTTAAAAACAGAAATAATTCTGGGTCTGCTTTGGCCTTCTTGGAAAAAAGGCAATGTGGAAAGATTTAGAAATTATTTTGGTAAAGAGTCATTTTTTCAACTGCTCTCCTGAGGTAGAACAGAACCTTCAGGAATTGAATTGCATGGTACACATGCAATTTGAGGTGATTTTGGCAGTGAAATTGCTTGTCAGTGGAGTATGTGGGATGGTGGTTCTTCAGAGTGGGGACGGGGTGCAGTGCTGTTGGATCTGCCATCATATCAGCCCCACATATTTTCACCATCCTTCACTTCCATACAGAACGTGTCCACTTGGTGTCTCTGTGGGTCAACATTTGTTCAGGGACATCTGAAGTAGCAAGGGGTTTTGTAAATGTTGTGCAGCAAACTGGTCCTGATGGCCCTTCCCTTTGCCTCTCCACCCCATCAACTCAACAGGGGTCCGTGAGTAATACAGATTTTTGTGGTAGGCAACTCTTGTTGAATTCTAGGCATTGCCTGGTAGCAGAATTGACAAAATTATTTATGTTCTTGGGATGGTCCAAATATTGACTCAGCCCATCCACCCAAGGTTTTATATGTATTTCAAGAGTTGGGAGAGAGAAAGAGGAACTCACAGCATGATTCGTCCTAATTTGAATGCCCTGGTGATGGCTCTCAGAGTATTCCTGGGTAGGTTCAGCTGTTTTTAAAGAATTTTTGCTCCTCCTGAAATGTTCTGCTTCATGGAATAAGGAGAGAATTGCAGGGAGATAAAACAGATCTGTTCTCCATTCAGTGCTTCAGTTTTATTACATTTAATTCTAAATCATACCATGTTTGTTGGTACAAGGATAGACACATAGACCAATGGAACAGAATAGCGAATCCAGAAGAAGACTCACACATATATGACCAATGGATCTACCACAAAGGCACCACTTTCAGTAGGAAAAGGATGGTCTTTTCAACAAATGATGCCAAAACAATTGGCTATCCTTTGGGGAGAGAGTGATGAACTTTGACCTCTACTTCATAGCATACACAAAAATTAATTCAAGATGGACCACAAACCTAAATGTGAAAGGTAAAACCATAAAGCTTGTAGAAGAAAACAGGAGATCTTTAGGGCCATGGGCTACACAAAATAAATTTAACAGGACACAAAAAGCACTAATCATAAAAGAAAATTTTGATATATCAGACTATATTAAAACTATGAATATCTTAGTTTTGGACTTCCCTGGTGGCCTAGTGGTTAGGATTCCAGGCTTTCACTGTGGTGGCCCAGGTTCAATCCCTGGTCAGGGAAGATCCTGAAAGCCACGCAGTGTGGCCAAAAATAAATAAGTAAAATAAAGAATATCTTCGTTTGGGATTTCCTTGGTGGTCCAGTGGTTAAGCATCCATCTTCCAATGCAAGGGACGCCAGTTCGATCCCTGGCTGGGGAATTAAGATCCCACATGCCGTGGGGCAACTAAGCCCGCACGCTCTGGAGCCAGTGCACCACAACTAGAGAGAAGCCCATGTGCCGCAACTAAGACCTGGCACAGCTAAATAAATAAATATAAATAAATAAAATTTAAAAAAAAAGAATATCTTAGTTTTAAAATTAGGCTGTCAGAGGAATCCATAGCGTGTCTTCAAGACGTGTGACAGAAAATTAGGCTGGAGTTCTTCCACGTGCTCTCCAGAATCTGCCCCTGGCAACGATGGATAACTCTGCTCCCTGCTCTGCCTATAGAGAGATGGCTGTGAGTTGAAATAAATGGTTTGTCACAAGGCTGAGGCACTCAGATCTCACAGGAATCTTGCATTCCTCATGTGGTTTTGCTACGTGAGAGGCAGCTTTGTTCCCGAGCCCCTCCAATCTCTGAACACTGGTGTATTCTTCTCAGAACACTCCCTTGAGAACCCCCGAGCCTTGAGGTCATCCCACCAAGTCCGTGTGTGGGAAGGAGGACAGTCTCTTGGGGCCCTCAGAGGTGAGCCAGATCCGGTTCTGTGGTGTCCAAGCTCTTGGGGTCCCAGGGCCCTGGAGGAAGGCTGGGATGCAGTGAGGCCCAGCCCTGCCCTACCCTGCCCTTTGTGGGGCCTTGTGTTGGTGAGGACAGATGAGGAAACATCAGAGACCGAGCCAGCAACACACATAAACACAGCACCGCTGTGCTAACCACGTCCATGTTTGCCACAGAAAAGCCAAGACCCCTGGCCAAGATAGATGCTTCCTTTCAGACCTAGGGTTTAGCGGGAAGGAAACACGAAATATATTTAGAGCTTTCAAAACTTTGTTTGGCACATTCTTACAAAGGGGAAAAATAAAACTACCCTGAGGGATTTTTAAAAAATCAGCTTCTAATACTTTAGAGAGTGGGAAAAATCTTACATGCTGTTATTTCCTTTCTGTTTCAAGAAGTTAATCGTGGGCTGGAAACAGCCTGTTGCAAAAGGGGAGACTTCATGCCCTTTGAATGCTGCTTATGCCAGAAAACTTTCCAGGCCCCAAGGGGAGGTTGTCCCTTTCCCAGGACTGTGATGCAAGATGACCCTAAAGTTAGATATTTTATTCAGCTGGAAGACCCAAGGCAGTGGAGAGCTGAAATTCAGAGGGAATAATTAACTCATTCTTTGAAGAAATGGCGTTGAGCTTTGGGTTCAGGCCAGGTTCGGTTCTGGAAGTAATGTGCTGTCACCCCAGGCTCCTGGCTCTCCTTCCCTCTAATGTGGACTCTCTGAAGGCCCCTGGTGCCTGAAACCAGGCACTGCGAATTAGCAGTGGATGTGCTGAGTGTCCAGCACATTAACCAAGGAGTGGTTGTTTGTTGCCCCTTCCCCCCAGACAGAAATACTGGTATATAAAAAAGAGAAACATTCACTATTTTGGGAGTAAAGTTTCACTATATTAATTGGAAAGTCGCAGATAAGCAAAACAGCTGGTAAATTAAAACTCATTTAAGCATGATTTGTGGGAGAAGAAAATTTTGTAAGCAATATGTTTTTCTTCCTAATTGTCTTTTGACTGTCAAGATGTATGCATCACCAGAGAATAGCTTAAACTCCCGCTGGTGGCTGGGGTAAGCTAGTCTGGTCTTTGAAATTGGCTTCAGGTAATCAACAGAGGGGATAGCCTCCTAAATATAATGAGGTATTTACTTCCTAGTAATACTTAACAGATTACTAGCACGCTGAGGGATGTTAAAGACTGCTTAAAAGGATGGTTTGACTTTGTGCCCTCTCTTATAGGTCCCTCCATCGTGACGCCCCCCAAGGATATCTGGAATGTCACTGGCGCCCAGGTGTACTTGAGCTGTGAGGTCATCGGAATCCCAACCCCTGTCCTCATCTGGAACAAGGTCAGTGGCCCAGATTTCAGAAGATACCCTAGATTGACCGGCTCCTCTTATGCTGCACAGGGTAGTAATAGCCTGAAGTCCTCAGCCAGTCCAGTGCCTGCGGCTCCTTAAACTCAAGGCCTTCTGACAGTCTTCCAGACACCTGTCCTGGATCTATCAAACAATTTTACTGACCTCCAGAATAGTCCCTGCCCTGCTTTTGTTAGCAGTCCCTGAGCAGGGAGCCTTAGGAGCTAGAAGAACTATGATGCTAAACACCCATCCCACCCTCTGTGTGTGTGTGTGTGTGTGTGTGTGTGTTGCAGTGTAACATTGTTACAAGTTAAGATTGTGAGCTCCTTGGGCGGGTTGGCTGGGTTGTCTCTGAGCCAGGATTTCTCAGCGTCAGCACTGTTGACATTTTGATCCAGATGGTTCTTTGTTGTGGCAGCTGCCCTGTGCACAGTAAGTAGTTTTGCAGCGTCCCTGGCTTCTACCCACCTGATGCCAGTAGCAGGTGCGCGTGTGCGCACATACACACACCACTGTGACGGTTAAAAATGCCAGCAGACATTATCAGATGTTCCCTGGGGGAAAAGCCACCCTAGATTGAAAAACAATGCTCTCTCTGTTTTTCCTCCACATGAACATGGCATAGCATTCTTGTAAAGATTACATAAAGTAACCCAGCTACATCACTTGGCCCGTTGTCAGATACATAATTAGCACTCAGGAGATGTTAGCTCTTGTTCCTGAACATGTTTCCCTTTGAGGAGCGGTTATCTTGTATAGCTATCTTTATATTTGAAAGACAACATATTCTTAGTGTGTCTGTAGAAGGGAAGAGAAAACACTCGTTTGCCAGCTCAAGTAATACTTCACAGTCATACTGTACATTATTTTACATTATTGCCCTTATACCTTTTGACTTAAGTCTCACAACAGTCTGTGGGGTAAATATCATCAAACTCATGCTAACAAAAGGGAAATGTAGTTTCCGTTAAAAGGCATGACAAGAAGCCCCTTTTCAGCTGCTTTTCTTCTCCAGCAAGCTCTAAGGTGGATGATGGGCTCTCCTGATTATCTTGTTTCCTTGGTGTCTGACCAGGGGAGCAACTTCTAGAACTCCAGGAGGGATTTTGGCTCCCATTGTCAGAACTTTTTGTGTTGCAAGTTGTAGAAACTCACTTCACACTAGTTTAGGCAAAAGAGAAAAAAAAAGGGGTGGGGGACGTTTCTAGCCTCAAGGGCAGCTGGATCCAGGTACACAGTTGGGTCAGAACCCTAACTCTTGACTCTTTGCTCTCAATGTACCCTTACATCATTTTTTCCTTCTACTTCAGAAAGATTCCTCCATGCTATAGGCCATAGTGTCACTGGCAGCTCCAAGGTCACATTATAATGTTTCAAGACCCCAGAGGAAAGAAAGCGCCTCCTCTCTCTGCTGCTTTGTAGAATTCCCACTGAAGGGCTCTGACCCAGGCTGGGTCACCTGCTAACCTCCGGGTCCCCCATGTGGCCGTCTGGCAGGAGCGGTGTCAGGGGGACTCTGGAACCTCTCTGGGGCTGGGGGGTGGGCAGAGATGACACCAGCTGTGCTATTACTGCCCTTTACAGCCAGAACGTCTGTTAAAGGGAGGGATGAAATTTTACCTCCGTAAACTATATTTTTTAAAAGGGGAGGCAGGAGCAGTGAAAAGCAAAAATGCAGCCGGTGGATGTGTTCCTCCTGGCCTTCAGCAAAAGCTGCTTATGCTCCTCATTGCTTATTTGGAGGTTGCTGGTTTGATCCAGGGGGTGGAGAGGTGAGGAACAACTTTTCCAAAGGATATCCATAAAAAGCTCTGTGCAGTTCTCTAGGGATACACAATGAGAAGCCAGGGTGACCCAGGCGTCCCAGGGCATGTGACCTTCATGACCGATCTTGACAGAGAGTAATTTCTTCAGTCCTTGCTCTGCCTATCGCTCCAGCTAACGTACGCACATACCAGGGAATAAATTAACCTCAGGAATCTTTTCCTTTAAACTTTAGGATCCTATGGGGGCAGATTCCATGGACTTCCCTGAGGGCTTGTCAACTGGGGGAGTTCCGGGGGGGGGGGTGGGAAAGGATGGAGTGGGAGTGGAGAGAGAAACAGAAAAAAGAAAATGTCTACAGACTTGCCAAAACAAACAAAAACCCAACTGCCAGGCTCTGCTGATTTTCTTCCACCTTCATAATGTACTTTGCCACATGCATGACCTAAAGCAGTGTTTTTCAAATTGCAGACCATGACCCATCAGTGAGTCTTGAATTTAATGTAGGGATCACAACAAGAATTTTCTTAAAAAATAAAATATAAAATGTCTTAGGTAAAGGTACATTTAGTAAAGGTATTTCATAAAACTTTTCCTTTGTGTATTCCAGATTGCAATGCAAAATATATTTCTTACTATGGACCATGTCAAAGCACTTGGAGAGTCACTGACCTAAAGAATTAAAACAGGCCATTTGTTTTCTGCCCCACTCTCCTTGTAACCAAACTGTTAAGAATGCAGATTTATATTTAAGATCACCTGTCAAAGCCAATTTAAGCGCAGAACTGCTTTTTGGACATAAATGAATCTTAGAATCCTGACTTGTTAAACCAAGGTTCAAAGAAGGTAGCATGTCTTTCTTGCTCAAGGCTTCTTAGCAACAGCAGAACTGACAGGATAAGCCTTCTCTCCAAGACACTTCAGGCTACAGCGACAGTTCTATGGCAGCCTAGTGAGTGGTCTGTGCTATCCTGACCAGGACTTATCATGTGACCTTAACAAGTCCCATAGTTTTTTTCAGAAAACCCCTAGCCTATAAAGATTCCAAGGGAAATATTTTGAAATGGGGAAATGAACTGAAATAGCTGAATTTACCTTAACCCTGGTAAGTCAGAGGGATGCTTACAAGGAACGTGAAACACCAGAATTCCTTCCAAACATTTAGATGTTTCTGAGATTGAGGCTTTCTATTCTTTTCCTACCTGAACATTTCTTCAGATTAGGACTTTCATGACCTCTAAGAATATTCTTTTTTGAGTAAAAAAAAATATATATATATGTATGTATATATGTATATGTGTGTGATTGATTGTGGTAAAAAGGAGAAACTATCCAAAGATGTATAAAGAAAGAGGTCATAACATCCTCCCACCTCCTTCCACTCCTTGAAATAACCAATGTGAACTTCCCAGGTTTTTATCTTTCTATACCCTTATTCATGCCCAAATGTATACAAACACATATTCCCAGTGTGCGGGGTGAGGTGGGGATGTAGTGTGCAAGTACTCTGAAATTGCGTTTCTCAAGAAATATTTCATGGGCATCCCTCCAGGTCTGCTTCTCAAGAACTACATAATATTCCAAGTGTGGATATACCATAATAAACAGTTTCTGTGTTTCCAACTTTTCATCACCTTAGATAATGCTGCCTTAAATATCTGAGTATACATATCCTACATGCAACCACCTTTTTTGCCCCTATAGGATAGATTCCCCCAAAAGATACATGACTAAGTCAAAAGATTTAATTTTAGTCTTAATAGACATTGTCAGATTACTTTTTTTAAAAATTCTTTACCACTTCATTTAATAATTATGAAAATGTTAAAAAATCTGACAAGTTGGAGGCAGTGTACCTCTTAGAGCACTCCTTAGTACCCTCAATACAGTAAACATTTATTTCTTATCTACAGTGTGTTATGCACTCTGCTAATCTCATTTGTTCCTGTTTTCAAGGAATTCTGTCTGGTTTCTTTTCTTTTTTAATTGAACTATAGTTGATTTATAATGTATTAATTTCTGCTATGCAGCAAAGTGATTCAGTTATATGTCTGAGTATAGCCCACATCTGCTAATCCCAACCTCCCACTCCATCCCTCCACCAACCCCCTCCCCCTTGGCAACCACAAGTCTGTCTTCTATGTCCGTGAGTCTGTTCCTGTTTTGTAGATAGGTTCATTTGTGTCATATTTTAGATTCCACATATAAGTGATATTATACGGTATGTGTCTTCTCTTTCTGACTTACTTCATTTAGTATGATAATCTCTAGATCCGTGTTGCTGCAAATGGCATTGTTTTGTTTTTATGGCTGAGTAGTATTCCATTGTATGTATGAACCAGATCTACTGTTTCCATTCATCTGTTGATGGACATTTAGGTTGTTTCCATGTCTTGACTATTGTGAACAGTGCTGCTATGAACACAGGGGTGCATGTATCTTTGAATTACAGTTTTCTCTGGCTATATGCCCAGTAGTGGGACTGCTGGATCATATGGTAATTCTATTTTTAAAGGAACCTCCATACTGTTTTCCATAGTGGCTGTATCAATTTACATTCCCACCAACAGTGTAGGAGGGTTCCCTTTTCTCCACACCCTCTCCAGCATGTTATTTGTAGACTTTTTAATGATGGCCATTCTGACTGGTGTGAGGTGGCACCTCATTGTAGTTTTGATTTGCATTTCTCTAATAATTAGCAACGTTGAGCATTTTTTCATGTGCTTATTGGACATTCGTATTTCTTCTTCAGAGAAATATTTATTTAGGACTTCTGACCATTTTTCGATTGAGTCATTTTTTTTGTTGCTGGGTTGTATGAGCTGTTTGTGTATTTTGGAAATTAAGCCCTTGTGGGTCACATTGTTTGCAAATATTTTCTTCCATTCTGTAGGGTGTCTTTTCAGGTTTTGTATAGTTTCCCTTGCTGTGCAAAAGCCTGTAAGTTTGACTAGGTCCCATTTGTTTATTTTTATTTCTATTGCCTTGGGAGACTGACCTAAGAAAACATTGGTACGATTTATGTCAGAGAATGTTTTGCCTACAATCTCTTCTAGGAGTTTTATGGTTTGTTTTATGCTTAAGTCTTTAAGCCATTTTGAGTTTATTTTCGTGTATGGTGAGAGGGTGTGTTCTAACTTCATTGATTTACATGCGGCTGTCCAATTTTCCCAACACCACTTGCTGAAGAGACTGTCTTTTTCCCATTGTATATTCTTGCCTTTGTTGAAAATTGACCGTAGGTGTTTGGGTCTATTTCTGGGCTCTCTATTCTGTTCCACTGATCCATATGTCTCTTTTCATGCCAGTACCACGCTGTTTTGATTACTATAGCTTTGCAGTATTGTCTGAAGTCTGGGAGGGTTATGCCTCCTGTTTTGTTGTTTTTCTTCAGGATTGCTTTGGCAATTCTGGGTCTTTTATGGTTCCATATAGACCTGAGGATTATTTTTTCTAGTTCTGTGAAAAATGTCATGGGTAATTTGATAGGGATCCCATTAAATCTGCAGATTGCTTTGGGTCATATGGCCATTTTAACAGTATTAATTCTTCCAATCCAAGAGCATGGGATATCTTTCCATTTCTTTGAATCATCTTCAGTTTCCTTTATTAATGGTTTATAGTTCTCAGCATATGTCTTCCACCTTCCTGGTCAGGTTTATATCTAAATATTTTATTTTTGGGCGTGCAATTTTGAAAGGTATTTTTTTTTTTACATTCCCTTTCTTATACTTGTTAGTGTAAAGAAATGCAACTGACTTCTGTATGGTATTCTTGTACCCTGCTGTCTTGCTGAATTTATCAGTTCTAGTAGTTTTTGTGTGGACAGTTAGGGTTTTCTATACACAGAATCATGTCATCTGAGTATAATGGCAGTTTTACCTCTTCCCTTTCAATTTGGATACCTTTTATTTCTTTTTCCTGTCTGATTGCTGTGGTGTCAGATCATTTTCTAAATGGATTGTAGCAGTTCACACTCTCCCCAGCAATGTTTGGATGTCATTTCCCTGCATCCTCACCAGCAATGAATATTACCACTCTTTTTAGTTTTTGTTAATGATGGGTACAAGTATCATCTCATTAATGCTTTAATTTCCTTGACTACATTCAGAATATTTTTATATTTGAATTTTCTTTTATATGAATTACCTATTCATAGCCTTAGTCATTTTTCTATTCGGTTGATTCTTGTTATTATCAGTTTGTGGCTTTTTGTACATTAGAGATACTGACCCTTTATCATGTATTACAAATATTTCTTCCTAGCCAACCATTCTTTTATTTGTTTACAGTGGCTGAGGAGCTTAAAATTTTAACAGTTGTGTATTCTATTTCATCATAGAATTCTGAAATTTCACCAAAAAGGCACAGCAAATATGTTCTAAGCTGCATAAATGATCCCTGCAATTCAATGAATGCTTGAGGTTTATCAACCTGTAGCAATCAGACTAATGCATCCTGTTTCTGTAGTCATTGGCACCTTTTTCTTAGTTATTGCTTGTTGCAGCTAAAACACAACCACAGAGGGCTGAGGTGAATTCCTGGGTCTCCCTCTGATTCTTCACCTAGTTGAGGCTCTATGGTGAGCAGTGACTTCTAGGCAGTTTTTTCCACCCTACAAACTTCCAGCCCATTGCACATCTGTAGAATTGTATTAGAAATCACTTTTCTCAGCTCAGCCTGCATCTTTTTTTCTCAAACCAAAAATGTATTTATCAACCCACTCCCCTTACATAAGTAAGGCAGTAGTTTGCCATATAAAAATTTGCCACGTAAAAATTCTTTGCACTTCTGTATGTTTTCTACATGATATAAAACTTTTTACAATATGTTAATTAAGATATGAGTTCTGTTGAATATAAGCATTCATTTTCCAATCAAATACTTAACAAGAACAGTTTCTTGGCACACAGTGGGTCGGGTTAATTGGTACAGAATGCTCTTTACTGAGAGCTACATGAGCTGAGGAGCAACAGCTCAGTTGCTAAGATTCACTATTTCAACACGGTAGTGTTTTTCTGCTTTGTTCACATACAAAACCCTTAAAGAATTCTGAAATTCAATATATAAAGACCAGAGATATATTACTTTAGCCACTGAATCAAATTAATACTTAAAACCATTATTTAAAAAAAAAGAGAGAAATACCAAAACCATTATTTAAAACCGTTTTTAAATAAATGTTTCAAGATCTGCACTAGTATAAACCATTTCTTCCAGTTTGCAACTTGGAAACTGAAGGAAAAAGATGCCTATTGAGTTTATCTGTTTTGTCTTTATAACATTCATATGAGAAAAACACTGAGATACCTGGTTTTCTCTCACTAATAGTGGCAATATGGGGAAGTGTCAGGGAAAAAAAGAAAAGCAAACAGGCGAAAACCAGGCATTCCAAATAAGTAATGCTAGGTATTTTTTAGAGTAGGAGTTGGCCTAGATTCCACATGGTTTGCCGAGTGCCAATCCTGGTGTCATGAAGCAGAAAAAATAAAGGGTGGGTTTGATGCTGAGACAACAGCTTAGTAACAGCATGTGGTGGCAGTGGGCTCACAAGTAGGAGAAGCAACTCTGATGTAAAGTGTCAAAAAAAAAATTAGATACTATGATCTAACTCAAGATTTGCTTAATTATAAAAGAAAATGAAAACTACCTATTTGAGACTGTAAATCCTTTTTTCTAATTACAAAGGTAATATCAATAAACATCAACCTAACTCTTGAAGGCTGGGATGGAATAAACAAACATTGCTTCATGTATTCTTCGATGTATATTTTTAAACCCATCATTATCACAAGCCTTAAAATATTTATACTGTGACTCAGCAATTCCACTTCTAGAAATTTATGCTAAATGTATATGTATGGAGGGGTTACAGGTAAATTTTATTCTTCTGTGAATTTTTATACATTTTCCAAAGTTTACATAATGAGCACAGTTTACCTTTTTAGATGAGGGGGGGAAGTAGGACAGTATTCTCTAGTGGCCTCAAGCCAAGGAAACCCAGTTTCTTCTTTCTTCATCTTTCTGAATCTCATCATGACATGCACAGGGATAGCAAGTTTTGTCATAAGAGAACAACGACAGCAGCTCGTATTGGACAGGCGTTTTTGTTCTCAGGTCTTTAGTAAATCATGTGATGAACCCTTAGCCCTCAGAATAGAGTAATGGTATTGGCTTTGGACTCAAACTGTTATTTTCCATTGATGAAGCTGTTGCAGGAAGAGTCCCAAGAGTTGAGCTCTTACACAAGGTCCCAAGTATCAAACCCAGGACTCGGTGACAGTTTATCAAAATGGCATATGGCAAACAAGACCCAACATTGAGAAGCAGAATTTACAAGGGCATGCGTTAATGATGGTAGCCAGTGGCAGGAAAGTGTGAGTCTGTATTCCCCAAACATGCAGAAAAATACATTAATTCAAAATATACAAGCTTAGAGGGAAACTGACAGGAAGAAGTAAAAAAAAGAATGTATATTTTACATAAGTATTCAGGAAAGGGTAATATGGAAATTGCTGGGTTTAATCCAGTTAGAAAGTCTGATGCATACCCTGTGCAATTCTAGGAATGTTGACCACTTCCAAGCTGATGATCCAGTGCAGAAAACTCAGACTATATCCCCCACCCCCGCCTTTTTTTTTTTGCAGGTTAAAAGGGGTCATTATGGAGTTCAAAGAACAGAACTCTTGCCTGGCGACCGAGACAACCTGGCCATTCAGACCCGGGGTGGCCCAGAAAAGCATGAAGTAACTGGCTGGGTGCTGGTGAGTACCAAGAGCTAGCAAGGATTTCACTCTTAGGAATAGACAGAGCAAACCAAAGGTGCCTGATGTACTACCAGGCTCAAAGTATTCGTCTGCCCTTCCACATCTCTTTAGAACAGCCTTACCACGAGCTGCTGTTTCTCCTTCAAAGGAAACTTAAAAAAAAAAAAAAAAAAACAGCTGGGCTTTATTAGGATGTTTTGGAAATCACCAAAAAATAAGTGAGAACCAACTTTTTTTTTCCCCTAAGAGTTCAAAGCAAAATCCTCAAAGGGAACTAATGACCCAAGCATTATTTTAATCAATTATTGATTATTTTACTTGACCTCTGATAGCCATGGACATGCATGGATAGTACTTAGATCACATACCCTACACCAACGTCTCCCTCAAATGAGGATATGTGCACCTAGCCTGTTTTTAACCTATGCAACGTGACCTAAAGTTGTCCATGACAGCTTTACCTCATAGTAGGAATCCTCCTGGCAGACCAAATTCGATAGCTATATAATTACTCCTAACACAAGACTTGCACTGTTTCTAGCAGTAGAAATACTTTGCTATGAAACGCCTGGTCATGTTAGGAAACTTATGAAATAATGACCTAATTGAAGTCACAAGAAAAAAGTTCATTGCCATAGAGAAACTAAAGATCCTTTTTCTTTCACAGGTATCTCCTCTTAGTAAGGAAGATGCCGGAGAATATGAGTGCCATGCATCCAATTCCCAAGGACAGGCTTCGGCATCAGCAAAAATTACAGTGGTTGATGCCTTACATGAAATACCAGTGAAAAAAGGTAGGTAATAAATCTCATAACCATTTAAAAATGACTAGTGCTTTTGTTTAATAAAGCACAGAACCAAGTATGAAAGTATCAGACATAGCTCTTAATGAAATTCTGTGATGTTAGGAATCCACAAGGGAAGGACATTAAGTATGTAATCAAAATGTAGAGTGCATGGCTCCAAAAGAACATTCAGTGGTTGATGGAATGCTATTATTATGACTCAGATGCTTTCACTTTATCTTACACATAAGAGTCAAACCTGATTGGAATGGTTTATGTTTCCCATAACTTTCTATCTATCGTCACAGCATTTTCCTTGGTGTTGTGACTATTATATTAAATTCCCATTTAAAAGGAAATGATTGTAGACAATTCTGGTCCTTCACTTTGAGCTTTTATAAGAAAAAACCCAGAAAGAGTATATTGGCAAGTACTCAATTCTGTTCTGCCTCTATCCACTTCACTGTCAAAAGCTTCCTCTTAAGCATCCATCCTGGCGGTATGAGAGTAATGCTACTTTACATTTATATAGATCTATTAGACTGATGTCTGACTTGGTTTTTCCTTAAGCCAAAAATAACGAAATTTACTGTCAGCATTTGTCAAAACCATTCCACTGTGTGGATCACTCAGCTGCGGTACGAAAGGAAGAAATATCAAGTAAAGATGTGTTTGGTCAGATTCTCTTCAGCCAAGATGTGTAAAGTCAAGTGATGAAACAGAGCAGTAGCTAAGAGTCATGTGTTTGAGTCTCAGCTCTGCCACTAATTATTCCATTTTAAATTCTGAATGAGAACTGGATGACAAAGGAAAGTTCCTTGGCCTCTCTGGATCTCACCTTGCTCATCTGTGAAACATGCTTCTCCCAGTTCTATAGTAAGGTCTGTCACTTATAGATAGACAAGTACAACAAAATCACCTTCCACATCTAAAACCATATGGCTCAAATTCCACCATATCATTTATAGTTAGTTACTCACACATCCTTTATCCCCACATTTTAACATCTTCATTTCTTTGGAAACAAACACTAAACTACCTCAAAATTAGAAAGTCAACCATGTCCATATATGTAACTTATTTTTATCTTTTCTTTTTAAACAGGTGAAGGTGCTGAGCTGTAAACCTGCAGAATATATTAATCTGCATAGCTAAAAGTAGTCATGGGTAACTACAACCCCTGTTCTTGCCTAATAACCAGTTTCTTTTCATCCAGTCCACTAACACTTTAGTTATATTCACTGGTTTTACACCATGAAATACAAAATAAAGATAACACATCAAGACTGTCTACAAAAATTTGTCTATTTACAGAAGAAAAGCATGCATATCATTAAACAAAACAAATAAAATGCTTTTTCTCCTAGTGCAAGTACATTTTTGTTGTTTTAAAAATTTTTTAAAAGCTATATCATAGAAACAAACAAGACACAAAGATTTTTAAAAGAGCTAAACACTCATCATTCGAGGTGCAATACTCATAGACATGAGTTCCTGAAACAACAGTTTGCATGCATAAGGCATTCGCACCAAAGAGATCTGGGGGAGAGAAAAAAAAAAGGTAATTAGCAAAGCTGTATTGAAGGGACCCCCACTTCCCTACCCCAGAAAAAGCTAAAGACTTGGTACTGGAGGTGATGAACAAATGAGGCTGATAACACTCATCCTACCTTGGCCTTTGGGGCTCTTCTCCTAAAAGGCTTTGGTATTCTGCCCTTTCTGCCAGATATAATTTATATTCACCCTTCTCAATTAAAAGGTTTAACAAAACTCATTGTTTAAAATTCCTTGTACAAGGTCTTATTTCCAAAAGATGAACAGCTTAGCTTAGAGAAATTACCACACTGAAACTTAATTAGTTTTTAGAAAAACAGAATTGTTACCTTTTTCCTCATTTAAAACTAGGACTCTTATCTTATAGAAGCATGCTATCAAAATTGTGAAAATGCCAATCTGTTCCACCACACTAAATCTGCCTGGATGATTAGGCCAACGTGGTTATATCCTAAACAGATATCAACTGTCAGTAAGGTATGTACATACCTGGGTTTTATTTCGGCAGCCCCTGCATTCATACGTATGGGTCCTAGTGTTAGCGATCGCCATTATTCCACAAAGATTGCAAACATGAACCTGATATGGATCTGATGCCTCAAACAGTCTTTCCCTTAAAAACTGGGCTGCTCCGTGGGCAATCTGACAATCTCGTTCCATTTCTCCAAAACGCAGGCCACCATCACTGTCATGGAAAAAAACAACAGACTATTTTGTACTGATTTTCTATTATCATAAAGAATATTAGAAAGAAAGAGAACTAGACTCCGATTTTTCTACTCTTGCATTCTCTCTATATGGTGGGGGGGGTGAGAAGTCTACCAACTATTTGGTGTGCATTAGAAGGTCCCCAGAGTAAACACATAAGATTCTCAAGTATAGCATATACTTTTCCAAATAAAATACAATGAAGTACAAAATAAAATCTCATCAGACTATTTAACTTACTAGAATTCACCTCTATACTAAAAAATGAATAATAAAAAAGTCAATCTAAATAAAGCAGCTTCTCCATGAATGAGACTCCCAGGCAATAAAACCTAAAATGATAAATGCATGTTGGCAAAAGTGATGGAAAGAACAGGTGACTAATCACAGGTTTCCCCAGCATGTAAGTGAAATGCATTGTTCTGATGGCCAGGCAAGTGGATGATGGCTTCCTTAACATTCTTAATGTACAAAATACATAAGATCAATGAGCTTCTAATGATATTACCAAAAACAAAACATTTGGTCAGCTTTGGAGGATTCTAGGCAACTACCGCGTCATTTTGAAAATTGGTAAATAAAAGGAAAGAATTAAGCATTTATTTTGCCTTTTAGTATATGAACCATGTCACCAGGTTAGCAGCTGAGGAAACAACATTTCTCTCTATGAAAGTATTCCAGCTAATAAATGAAGAAATGATAAATTAGAATCTCATCAGTTTGCAAACCTTTAAATAATTAAAGGGTTTTTTTTTGTTTTTTGTTTTGCAGTACGCGGGCCTCTCACTGTTGTGGCCTCTCCTGTTGCAGAGCACAGGCTCTGGATGCGCAGGCTCAGCGGCCATGGCTCACGGGCCCAGCCGCTTTGCGGCATGTGGGATCTTCCCGGACCAGGGCACGAACCCGTGTCCCCTGCATCGGCAGGCGGACTCTCAACCACTGCGTCACCAGGGAAGCCCAATAATTAAAGGTTTTACGTAATGATCATTAATAGCTGCTAAAGTCATAAAAGAGACAACCAGATATTGAAAGTATACAGCACTGCCTTTGAAGTATTACTGTGAAAGAACACAAGGCTTCACCTCATCAAGGCTTCACCTTGAGGCTCTAGATCCGATTAGCTATTTCACCTCATCAAGGCTCTAGATCCGATTAGCTATTTACAAGAAAAATAGGAACACAGAGCCCAGGAATGCAATCAACAAAAATCCAGACTGTGAGAGGGAATTCCTTGGCAGTCCAGTGGTTAGGACTCAGCGCTTTCACTGCTGAGTGAAAATATTTTCCAAATGACCAAATATGATACTATAAAATTACATAAGTATAAAAGATACAAAGTGTAAGCCCAATGGATTTTAATATAATAAACATAAAAGATTCACTTAAGTGGTTTCAAATTCTACATCACAAGTAACCTTTAAGAAAGGACAACTTGGACTTCCCTGGTGGCACAGTAGTTAAGAATCCACCTGCCAATGCAGGGGACACGAGTTCGAACCCTGGTCTGGGAAGATCCCACATGCCGCGGACCAACTAAACCTGTGCGCCACAACTACTGAGCTCGCTTGCCTAGAGCCCGTGCTACACAATAAAGAGAAGCCACCGCAACGAGAAGCCCGCACACCACAACAAAGAGTAGTCCCCGCTCGGAGCAACTAGAGAAAGCCTGCACGAAGCGACGAAGACCCAACGCAGCCAAAAGTAAATAAATTTATTTTTAAAAAAAGGACAACTTGTTTTGGTGTAGCATCAAAAAAAAAATCCACAATCACCTGAAAATTATTAAAATATTCTTCCCTTTCCAACCACAAATCTGTGTGAGGTCAGATTTTCCTCATATAGCAATACTTAATTATAAAAAATAAAATCCTGCAATGGGATGAATGCAGAAGCAGACACAATAATCCAGCTGTCTTCTCACAAACCAGTTCATTTAAAAAGATTTGCAAAAAGGTAAACCAATGTCACTCATCACTAAATTTACTTGGAAAATATTTAAACTAAGGAGCCTGCCTACTGCAACTAAGACCCAGTGCAACAACAAAAAAAGATACAACTCCCAGACAAAAGCCTTTGGGGTCCTGGAATCAAGAAATTTGAGAACCATTCCTTTATATAAAAATGATGATGATGCAGCTCTCTTACCGAGATCTACCCTCCATGGGCTGCCTATTAAGGATCTGAATAGGTCCCCGAGCACGAGAATGAATCTTATCATCCACCATGTGTTTCAAACGCTGGTAGTAAGTGGGGCCAATAAAAATTTGTGATGTGATTTTTCGACCAGTGAATCCATTGTATAGGACCTGAAACAGACAGATTTTGAAGCAGACTTAAAAGTATTAAACAAGCTCAAAGAATATATGTGCATATACTGTATAATTCCATTTCTATAAAAATCAAAACAGAAAACTATAGTGTAAAGAGAGTAGTCACGGGGGGGGTATGATGGTAGTGACTGGAAGGGGACACAAGGGGGGCATCTAAGCATAAAAGGGTTCTGGTAATTTTCAAGATCTGGGTGCCAGTCACACAGCTGTGTTCACTTTGTGAAAATTCATCAACCTGTAAATTTACGATTTTGTATGTAATTTGAAGTATGTGGTATACTTTAATGAAAAATTTAATTTTTTAAAAAATGAAATCACACACATACAAAAAAGAATACTCATAACAAATTACCAATGTAAGAGCAAACATACCTCATTTCCTCTGAGATGGTAACCATAATCAGATAAAAGATTAGAAATCTTCTGTACATTAACAGCATCATTGAATGGAGTGGCATCACCAATTTCACCCTTGTTAGCTGATACCTTTAAAAAGAAAAGTCATCTCTAAAAGCCTGCTTCCTTCTGTCACCCTTTAGAAGTCTATGTCAATATAAATATATTAAAAAAAAAATGCTTTCTGGAAAGGAAGATTTTGAACTTAAGATTAAGGATTAACTTAAATATCTATGTTATGGAAAGCTGTAATATAGTAAGGTTCATTTTATTAGCATTTTACATAAAATATAACAAACTAATTTACCTAAAAAATAAAAGCAACTCAATTATAAGCCTTCAAGTAGGAAACTCTGTGAGGCCAGATACAAAAAGAATGAGACTCCCAAGTACTTCCTACGACTCAAGGAAAATGACATTTTAATGCCCTAAAACCAAGCCATCCATGTGTTAAGCTGTAGCCTCTCTGCCTTAATAAGATACTCAAAAATAGAAAAACCTCCACTGAAAGATGCATGCATAGCTAATAGTATAGCTATAAAACCATTAGGTTCACACTGAACTAACCACCATTTATAGAAAAGAACCAGTCAAAAGAATAACCATATATACAAGTAAAGACTGGATGTAGTAAATTTTGCAAAACTTCTCAGTCATAACTTTGCAAAGTTTGGCAAAAAACAGAGACATAATCAAACCAATTTAAAAGCAGGAAAGTTAAATGTCATATTGGCTTTTTCCAAAGTACCCTGGCTCAAATGAAAGAAATGACCTAACATTTCAGAAGAAACATCAATTTGGAACCTATATTTTTAAAGAAAATCTCTTACCTTCCCTTGAAGACATTCGATCAAGTGACCAATAGTCATACGAGAGGGAATGGCATGGGGATTTATGATGATATCGGGGGTGATACCTTCGCAGGTGAAAGGCATATCCTATAAAGGAATTTTTTTTAAAGACACTTAAAAAAACTTAAATCTCTTAGCTAGAGAACTAGAACTAGCTCCCGCTCATCTAAACTTTTCTATGTCCTAAATTCTGTTCAACGTAGTGTGTTCACCTACTTATTCAACACTAAAATTAGGGCTTCCCTGGTGGCGCAGTGGTTAAGAATCCGCCTGTCAATGCAGGGGACACGGGTTCGAGCCCTGGTCCGGGAAGATCCCACATGCCGTGGAGCAACTAAGCCCATGCACCACAACTACTGAGCCTGCACTCTAGAGCCCATGAGCCACAATTACTGAGCCCACGAGCCACAACTACTGAAGCCTGTGTGCCTAGAGCCCATGCACCACAACGAAGAGCAGCCCCCGCTCACCACAACTAGAGAAAGCCCACACACAGCAATGAAGACCCAATGCAGCCATAAATAAATAAATAAATAAAATCTAAAAAAAAAAAAAAAACACTAAAATTAAAAGTCAAGCCTTTACTGCCTCTGGGCTCTCAAGTTAAAGAACATTTTGATTTAATAAAATGTTCAACAAAACTTTGGGTTAGAGGTGATAAAAGATACCTACCTCTTGTCTATACTGAATACCACAAGTACCCTTTTGACCATGTCGACTAGCAAATTTGTCTCCAATCTGTGGAATTCTAACAGAGCGTACCTGAATTCACACAAAAAATAGGTTAGTTAAGTCATTCTGATTTACTTTCTATAAATAGCAATATGACAAAGCTATACTCACCCTTATTTTACAAAATTTATATCCTTCTTGGTTGAGAGTTACCATAACCTGATCCACAATGCCCGTCTCACTAGTCCTGAGAAAAGTGCTACAGTCTCTCTTAGTATAGCGTCTATTAGTGCCCTCCAATTCATCTTCATTTTCAGGCAACGTGACTGTTTTGCCTATAATAACATCATCTCCTGATACACGAACCCCAGGAGCTATCAAACCATCGTCATCCAGCTTGTCATAAATAGCATGCCTCATACCTGAGAAGAAAGAGAATTTTCTGAAATGGTAATACCATAAAGAAAAGTATTTAAAATGTCCCATAATCCCCCTCCCCAAAAGATTAAAAACCAAATATATAAATCAGTTCCAAGTCAGAGAGAAGTTCATAGGAATCTCTAACATGTGTAGTAATGTGCCCTTATTCCAAATACTACAAACTATTCTGAACTCGGTAGAAAAGCATTGGGCTGATTCAGACTCTCCATTTGCTAAGTGACTTTGGATAAGTGTGTTGCCATCTTCTGATCTCTATATTGCATAAGGAAGAGTATCTATGTCCTCTACATATAAACTCCAACAGAAAGTTTGAATTTAATCTTCTATAATCTTAACTCCACTGAACATCAATTCACTACCACAGAGAACCACCCACAGGAAATGGAGTAATAGGAAGATACCTAAGGAAAAAAAAAACATTTTACTTCATGCAATACTATTAAAAGCCAAAACTGGGCTTCTCTGGTGGCACAGTGATTGAGAGTCCACCTGCCGATGCAGGGGACACAGGTTCGTGCCCCGGTCCGGGAAGATGCCACATGCTGCAGAGCGGCTAGGCCCGTGAGCCATGGCCGCTGAGCCTGCGCGTCCGGAGCCTGTGCTCCGCAACGGGAGAGGCCACAACAGTGAGAGGCCTGCGTACCGCAAAAAAAAAAAGCCAAAACTATAGGAGAGATAACCCTTTTCCCTGGGATATCCTATCCATCCCACTTTATACAGCTTTTAAGTGACTGTAAAAATAATAACTAGAAAATAAGTTTTGAGTTTTCCAGAAGAAACAAAGTTCTAGGCGTCCTCTCATTAGTTATTTGTTAAATACATACAAATAGTGTGGCTAGACAAACACTATGGTCACACCACAATGTGAAGAGGAGAGGAAGTTCCCATGCAAATAGATAAACTGAGGGACAGGACACAGTACAAGTGAGAATGGGGCTGAGGTGTGTCCCATGAAATTACATGACCTCTCTGATATCCTAAATCCCCTCCTCAATGCAAGACTTAGCGGAATGGAAGGACTATAGCAAGCCCACTCCTAGGTGCAAAGACTTCTGGCAAATATACCTATTTCCTTAATATAAGCTCTAAGAATAATAAGAAAACATACTCCCACATGGCAAAAAGAAAGGGGGGTGGGCAAAACCCAAAAAATTAATCAGGAAAACCATGGTAAGCTAACTTTGAATTCCATAATTTCAATGTCAGTATTGCTTACCCTGGCAAGTTTCACGTGTAGGCTTCTCAAAAACTTCTTCTTGATCAAACCCTTTTTTAGACTCCTGTTCTTTGTATGATCGATAGAAAACAGACCTAAAAACACATGGTTCTAAAGTTAACTTTTATTTTCCTTTAATAATAGGGCTTAGAACATACCAATAAATTTTACTTAATTGATATGTGGTAATTTAAACCATGGCAATTTAAACCATGAATCTGGGACAAGAGTTAACTGTATTAAGGGTCAAAGTTAAGTCATAAGAGCTGTACAGGCCACACATGTAGCATTTGACCCATAACCTTAACACAGCTGGAATTATATGTGAGACCAGGAAGGACTAATGTCACTGAGTCCAACCTCCTACCCAAAATAAGAATCCCTCCCATAATAACCCTCAGAGATGGTCACCCAGGATCTGTCCCAATATTTCTAGTGAGAAGTTTATGATATTAAGCTATAACGTCCACCTCTGGTCTTAGTGCCTATCCTCTGAAAACTATACAGAAAAAAATCCATCCTCTCTTCTTAACTCCCAGTTTTTTAACCAACTTTCGCATACCATGGATTTGAGATTAATGTTTGACAATAAAATAAACTGAAGAATAGAAGATTGAAAAAGAAAATATACTATAATTTTAATAGTAGTTATTGGGTTGGCCAAAAAGTTCATTCGGGTTTTTCCATAACATCTTACAAAAAAACCTAAACGAACTTTTTAGCTAACCCAATATTCACGGGTCCTGAAACTCTAGGTTTATTTTTACTTTAGATATTTCTATATTATCTAAACACAAACATTTATTTGCTTACAAATAAAGGGGGGCTCAAAATATTAGCAACTGAAAATCCTCAGATACAAGAAGCAGTGTCTTCAGTTGTTCGTGACCATCACCCAAGCCTTCTGCTTTCTGGAGTAGGGCACTGATTTTACTACACTAACCCCTATATAGGAAACCATATAACAACATGTGCCTGGCAGATATCCACAACGTTTCATGAATGGAGGCAGAAGATTAAATATCCTAACAGAAAAATTTCTCTGCTGTCAGATCAAAATTTCTTCCGGACTGACATTTAAAACCCCCAAAAGTTTGGAAACACACAATTCGCACCTATTTTTAAAGAACTTTTTAAAAATAAAATATTAATATTTCCACCATATATGTATTTTGACAACTTTTATAAATAGCTGACCTGAAAAAGCCTCGGTCTACAGCTGAACGATTCATGATAACAGAGTCTTCTTGATTATATCCAGTGTATGATGCAATGGCCACAATTGAGTTGATACCTGCAGTGCATTTAAGAGAAAGCATTAAAGCACCATATGAGAAACAAAGAAAAATTACCCCTTTCTTTTAAATCAATTTTATTTAATCATATTTGCCTCAAATGTTTTCACCATGGTAACTGTCAAAGTCTCCTCCTCCTGGAATAGCAATCTGTGAGACAACTACTCTGATGGCTAAATGTTTGATATAAGCAAGTTTTTAATATAAACAATCTTATTTAGTTGCTGCTGCCAAAAATATTTTTGATGAGACCATAAAGATTTAAAGTATCAAGTATTGATAAACAAAATTGATAAACCTTTAGCTACACTCATGAAGAAAAAAAGGGAGAGGGCTCAAATCAACAAAATCAGAAATGAAATAGAAGTTACAACTGACACCACAGAAATACAAAGGATCATAAGAGACTACAAACCACTATATGCCAATAAAATGGACAACCTAGAAGAAATGGACAAATTCTTGGAAAAGTACAATCTCCTAAGACTGAACCA
Source organism: Grampus griseus (assembly GCF_964374135.1). Lineage (NCBI taxonomy): Eukaryota > Metazoa > Chordata > Mammalia > Artiodactyla > Delphinidae > Grampus > Grampus griseus. The sequence continues at coordinate 68,083,491 of NC_138997.1, forward strand.
GGAAGGAATAGAAAATATGAACAGACCAATCACAAGTACTGAAATTGAAACTGTGATTTAAAAACTTCCAACAAAAGTCCAGGACCAGATGGCTTCACAGGCAAATTCTATCAAACATTGAGAGAATTAACACCTATCCTTCTAAAACTATTCCAAAAAATTGCAGAGGAAGGAACATTCCTAAACTCATTCTATGAGGCCATCATCACCCTGATACCAAAACCAGACAAAGATACCACAAAAAAAAGGATCACACACCATGATCAAATGGTATTTATCCCAGGGATACAAGGATTTTTCAGTATCTGCAAATCAGTGTGATACACCACATTAACAAACTGAAGATAAAAACCATATGGTCAACTCGATAAATGCAGAAAAAGCTTTTGACAAAATTCAACACCCATTTATGACAAAAAATCTCCAGAAAGTGGGCATAGAGGGAACCTACCTCAACATAATAAAGGTCATATATGACAAACCCACAGCTCGCATCGTACTCAACAGTAAAAAGCTGAAAGCATTTCCTCTAAGATCAGGAACAAGACAAGGATGTCCACTCTCACCACTTTCACTCAACATAGTTCTGGAAGTCCTAGCCATTGGTACTCAGAAAAGAGAAAGAAAGAAAAGGAATCCAAATCGGAAAAGAAGTAAAGCTGTCACTATTTGCAGATGACATGATACTATACACAGAAATTCCTGAAGATGCTACCAGAAAACTTACTAGAGCTCATGAATGAATTCAGTATAGCTGCAGGATACAAAATTAATACACAGAAATCTCTTGCTTTTCTATACACTAACAACAAAAGATCAGAAAGAGAAATTAAGGAAACAATCCCAATAACGATCACATCAAAAAGAATAAAATACCTAGGAATAAGCCTACCTAAGGAGGCAAAAGACCTGTAGTTTGAAAACTATATGACACTGATGAAAGAAATCAAAAATGACACAAACAGATGGAAAGATATACCAAGTTCTTAGATTGGAAGAATCAATACTGTCAAAATGACTATACCACCCAAGGCAATCTACAGATTCAATGCAATCCCTATCAAATTACCAATGGCATTTTTCACAGAACTAGAACGAAAAATTTTTAAATTTGTAATGGAAATTCAAAAGACCCCAAAGCAATCCTGAGAGAGAAAAATAGAGCTGGAAGAATCAGGCTCCCTGGCTTCAGACTATACTACAAAGCTACAGTCATAAAAACAGTATGGTACTGGCACAAAAACAGAAATATAGATTAATGGAACAGGATAGAAAGCCCAGAAATAAACCCACACACTTATGGTCAATTAATCTAGGAAGGAGGCAAGAATATACAATGGAGAAAAGACAGTCTCTTCAATAAGTGGTGCTGGGAAAACTGGACAGCTATATGTAAAACAATGAAATTAGAACATTCTCTAACACCATACACAAAAGTAAACTCAAAATGGATTAAAGACCTAAACGTAAGACTGGACACTATAAAACTCTTAGAGGAAAACATAGGCAGACACTCTGACATAAATCAAAGCAATATCTTTTTGGATCCACCTCCTAGAATAATGGAAATAAAAACAAATAAATGGGATCTAATTAAACTTAAAAGCTTTTGCACAGAAAAGGAAACCATAAGCAAAATGAAAATACAATCCACAGAATGGGAGAAAATGTTTGCAAACCAAGTGACTGACAAGGGATAAATTTCCAAAATATACAAACAGCTCATGCAGCTCAACATCAAAAAAGAAACAACCCATTCAAAAAATGGGCAGAAGATCTAAACAGACATTTCTCCAAAGAGGACATACAGATGGCCAACAAACACATGAAAAGATGCTCAATATCACTAATTATCAGAGAAATACAAATTAAAACTACAATGAGGTATCACCTCACACCGATCAGAATGGCCATCTTCAAAAAACCTACAAACAATAAATGCTGAAGAGGGCATGGAGAAAAGGGAACCCTCATGCATTGTTGGTGGGAATGTAAATTGATACAGCCACTGTGGAGAACAGTATGGAGATTCCTTAAAAAATGAAAAACAGAACTACCATAAGACCCAGCAATCCCACTACTGGGCATATACCCAGAGAAAACCATAATTCAAAAAGACACATGCACCCCAACGTTCACTGCAGCACTATTCACAATAGCCAGGCATGGAAGCAACCTAAATGTCCATCGATAGAGGAATGGATAAAGAAGATGTGGTACATATATACAATGGAATATTACTTGGCCATAAAAAAGAATGAAATAATGCCATTTGCAGCAACATGGATGGACCTAGAGATTATCATACTAAGTGAAGTAAGAAAGAGAAAGACACGTATGATATTTGGAATATATGTGGAATCTAAAAAAATGATACAAATGAACTTTTTTGCAAATCAGAAACAGATTCACAGACTTCGAAAATAAACTTATGGTTACCAAAGGGGAAGGGTGGGGGGGAGGGATAAATTAGGAGTTTGGGATCAACAAGGATCTACTGTATAGCACAGGGAACTCTACTCAATATTCTGTAATAACCTATATGGGAAAAGAATCTGAAAAAGAACGGATATGTATATATGTATAACTGAATCACTTTGCTGTACCCCCTAAAAATAACACAATATTGTAAATCAACTACAATATAAAATTAAAATTATATTTAAATAAAGTAACAAGTATTAAAGAAGAAAAAAAGCTGAAAACTCTATAAACTAGTAGATTGCAATATAAGAAATGATTGTTGAATGTGAGTGGGGTTTCTTTTTTTTTTAAGATTTATTTATTATTTTTTTATTTTATTTTTGGCTACATCAGGTCTTAGTTGCGGCATGCGGGATCTTCCGTTGCGGCGCGGGGGCTTCTCTAGTTGTGGCGTGGTTTTCTCTTCTCTAGTTGTGGTGCACAGGCTCCAGGGCACGTGGGCTCTGTAGTTGTGGCGCATGGGCTCCAGAACGCGTGGGCTCTGTAGTTTTGCAGCACGTGGGCTCTAGTTGAGGCGTGCGAGCTCAGCAGATATGGCACGCAGGCTCAGCTGCCCCGCAGCATTTGGGATCTTAGTTCCCTGACCAGGGATCGACCCCAAGTCCCCTGCATTGCAGGGTGGTTTCTTTACCACTGGGCCTCCAGGGAAGTCCCTGAGTGGGGTTTCAATGAACATAATTCATATATACGTGAATCATCAGATTTTCCAAAAACTGAAACACACTCAACTCTAAAGCTACAGTAACACAGTACCTTGACCTAAATATTTCAAATGTGGAGTAAAAACTATGACTACAGAATACAAAGGAATCAAAATCTGGATGACTGAATGTTTTGGTTATCTAAGTTCTGAATAAACTGTTTATATTTGCTTCCTTAAAGCTAAATTCAACTTTCAAAACACAACCCACCGGGCTTCCCTGGTGGCGCAGTGGTTGAGAGTCCGCCTGCCGATGCAGGGTACACGGGTTCGTGCCCCGGTCTGGGAGGATCCCACATGCCGCGGAGCGGCTGGGCCCGTGAGCCATGGCCACTGAGCCTGCGCATCCGGAGCCTGTGCTCCGCAACAGGAGAGGCCACAACGGTGAGAGGCCCGCGTACCGCAAAAAACGAAACAAAACAAAACACAACCCACCCTTCAAGAGGAGACACACCATTCATTCACACTTTTATGTGTACAGCAGGGATGCAAAAGTTTTCATAAGCAGAGTGCAGGTAAGGGGTGGCAGCACTGCTGGTCTGAGTCTGGGTCACTAAAGACACACTCCTCCAAGTCTCTGATTATCAGTAATTCCCAACCCAAGGTAGGAATAGATTTGTAGAAAGAGATACACACAGAAAGCAGGCCCTCCTCCCCAACTACCACATTTGCTCCTCCTTAACAACTACATTTCTATGGCCCACTGTGCCACAGAAAGCTTTCCACTAGCTATTTTAAATGCACTGACCATAACATTTTAAAAAATAAATTCACACTAAAGCTTAGATTTCAAGCTTTTCTTGAAAAGTCAGATCTGGCATCACTGAGTCTGCACGTACACATCACAACTACAGCTGAAGCTGAATAGGGCTAACCCCAGCAAAAAGGCAAACCTCTCTTCAACTCCACCTACTCAACCAATCTTGCCTAAGCCTGTAGGAATCTGAGACTGCAAGCTCTGTTGAACAGATAACACGAAACACTTTGTGCTAAATATAACCTTGACTGCTCTCTAAAGAAGGATCATAGTAACAAGAGGGCATCTGTTGTTCTGGGCACCCTGATGGGTTTGTGTACCTGTATTTGGAGCAGGAAAAACTAAAATGCTCTGCTGGGAGAGGAAGGGGAGTAAGAAATCCTCCAAGGGAAAGGCAGTGTCAAGGAAGCTGAGTCCTTCCTGGGAAGGACCAGAGATAAAGCACCCAATAGCAGAGAGCCAAGAAGAGTTTTCAGAGATCAGAAAAGTCAAATAGTCTCTCCTCAGGCGTGCAATGAAAACTCCTGAAATCTAAATGATTTCCTCTAAGGAATCTTTAGTAATATCCACACTAGTCACCACTCTTTTGTGTGGACTGTCTGAGAAAACTAGAAGAATTTTAATTTTCACGCACAGTCAAGCTGCATAACACAGAAAAAGTACATAAAGATGCAGGATCCTGACGGCAGGGGGGTGATCTGAAAGGAGTCGGGAATTGGCAGAAATTCCAGGGTCTTGGGAGATGTAGTATGATCCTACTACTAAGGAGCCAGGAGCAGGACATACGTGACATCTGTGATACATCGAATGGGCAAGACTTCCCTAGCACGTCCTCATGTTTTTATGCAGCGCTACCTATGCCCTCCCTCTTCTCCAGGTGACAGCCTATAGGTGCTCAACTGTCTTGGCCCTTGTGGGGCTTTCCTCCTCTCATGTGACAATCCCTGGATCGCCCACACTTGCTGTATCAACTACAGCCCAGGAGGCAACCCCCTCCATCCTACAACCTTTATCCAAGGTATCTGGGCAAGTCTGAAAGATCAGCTAAATTTAGCTAAAAACAGTAAACTTCTGAATTATATGTCTAATATTTTCTTCTTAGCTTAAAAGCCCCAAATCAAGAAACAATGTAGTGAAGAGGAAACAGCACAAGAAAGTGAAATGGGAGGAAGGTGTACATCTGGTCTAAAAGGGAAAAAAAAGGACCAGAGTTTACATTCTGGATTTTCAAATTAAGTTGTATAAACTTTGAGCAAATAACCTTTCTGATCCTGTCGCCACATCTGTAAAACAGAGATGATACAACCACCACTATCACTAATCAGCTAACATTTATTTCTCCCTTATTAACTGCTAGGCACTAAACCTTGAGTTTTAAGCGGATTTAACCATCTAATCATCAGAAAAGCTTTATGAGGCAGGTACTATTATTATTCTCACTTTTTAGGTGAAAAAACATCACAAAGCTTTTATGATGCTTAGAAATAACGTGTAAGGTGCCTTGGCTGGTGGTTCACACGAACTGCTCAATAAATATTAGTAACTTCAAAAAAGTATCTGTGATCTCAAAGACTATAAACGTGAAATCTAGGATTACAACCCACCTGTCAGCCAGGCTCAAACCCTTTCAGCCATTCTGTCCCCACCTACTTCAAACCTCAGCTCAGCAGTAAGGAGGCTCTAAGTATCCTGACTCACTTTAAGTCAAGGTGAACTTTTGTCACAAGGATCTTTGCTCCCAGAAGATGTCAACCAAAGAAACAGTACTCTATAGAAATAGGAATGATACTAATCCAAAGACATTCCTTAAGATAACCCTATTAGCCCCTTCTCCTTAGGGCTCCTAAGCCCCTTAGAATTTGGCCAATGCAGCTGGCAGGTTAGGCAGGGCCAGAGCTAATAATTCAGCCACGATGGTCAGGAGATTGGTTACATCAATAGATTGAGCAAATAACTAAATATACTGAGGACAACGGGAGCCAGGTTTGTCACTGTCAGAGAATGGAATTCTAAAATAAACACTATGGTGTTGTACTGGGATGGGAGATATGGTATTGATATGAACTCATGGTTCTTTAGTATATAGAGATAAAAAAATAGATAAAGGTGGGGAGGGGTATATGCATACATATATTTTCCTAGTTCCAACAGCCAAGAGGACCTAGAAATGATGACATTATAATAGCAAGGAGCACACCTAGCACCCAGATTTTGGTTTCTACACACTATTCTTTTATCCTAAAAGGAGAAATGACCAAGTCCAAGTTTAGGGGAAGAAAAGCACAAGATGAGGCAAAATGTAAGGAAGTGCTTGAAGAACAATGAGGACCTATCAGGAGTCATCTTGAAGATACTCCCATTGGAAAATCTGGGACAATTTCAGCATCAAACAGGGAGGAATGATAAGATTAGAAAATCACCATTTGGCAATAATCACCTGCTAAATTAATGACTGAAAGTGTGACAAGGAATAGCTATTCACATCATCTCAAAGTATCTTCTCACAAAGACTTACTACTTACCTAATAAGTACAAAATAATTATAATTAATAAAAAGTGGAGAAACCTGACAAACAATATCTTAATTACATGATAAAAGTTAAAATCACTAATAATGGGACAGAGACAGCATGTGCTTCCTGATATCATGCCCTGAGAATATAGCACTGCTTCTATGCTAGTACTGCCAAAAATTCATAACCTGAATATTGTTTCCATGGGGAAACAATAGTCAAACCCAAATTGAGAGACAATGTATAAAGTAACTTGACTGGACTCTTCAAAAATGTGGAGGTCATAGAGACAAGGAAAAACGAAAGAACTGTTCCACATTAAAGAGACTAAAGAGACATGCACTATCCTGGATTAGATCCTAGACCAATAATGGATATTATGAGGACAACTGGCAAAGTCTGAATTGGGGACTGCTGACTAGATGGGTATCAATGTTAACCCCCTGATGTTGATGGTTGTACTGTGGAGAATGTCTTTTTTAGGAAACATACACTGAAGAATTAAAGAGTGATGTGGGGGCTTCCCTGGTGGCGCAGTGGTTGAGAGTCTGTCTGCCGATGCAGGGGACACGGGTTCGTGCCCCGGTCTGGGAAGATCCCGCGTGCTGCGAAGCAGCTGGGCCCGTGAGCCATGGCCACTGAGCCTGTGCGTCTGGAGCCTGTGCTCCGCAACGGGGGAGGCCACAACAGTGAGAGGCCCGTGTACCGCAAAAAAAAAAAAAAAAAAAAAAGAGTGATGTGGGACTTCCCTGGTGGCACAGTGGTTAAGAATCCACCTGCCAATGCAGGGGTCACGGGTTCAAGCCCTGGTCCGGGAAGATCCCACATGCCACGGAGCAGCTAAGCCCGTGCGCCACAATTACTGAGCCTGCACTCTAGAGCCCACGTGCCACAACTACTGAGCCCGCGTGCCACAACTACTGAAGCCTGCGTGCCTAGAGCCCGTGCTCCGCAACAAGGGAAGCCACCGCAATGAGAAGCCCACACACCACAACTATAGAAAGCCCACGCACAGTAACAAAGACCCAACGCAGCCAAAAATTAATTAATTAATTAATTAATTAGTCATGTAGCTTCAGGTCTGTAACTTAACTTTTAAATGGTTCAAGAAGAAAGAGAAAGGGAAAGAATAAGGCAAGTGTGGTAAAATGTGAACTAGGAAATCTGGATGAATATTATATAGGAGTTCTTTGTAACAGTCTTACAACTTTTCTGTAAGCTTGAAATTATCTCAAAATAAAGTTTTTTAAAATATAGATAGATAACAAGATTAAGGCATGAAGCAATAACAGAGCTGAAAGGCTTGTAGTCCCTACCAGCCATGCCCTCACCACTTCGTATCAGTGCCAAAGGAACATTCTATTTCAAATCCAATCCTTCACCTGTTTCTTTTCTTCTCTAGCCATAAAGAAATTATCTAAATGCTGAAGAAAAACACAGCACTGCAAGTATAGCCCAAAGATACCAGCATACTGTAGACAACGTAACAGATTTTGTTTTTCTAGACAATAGTAACCCCTTGTGGAAGACTTTGAAAATAAATCATTCTAACCTGTGAGAATTTGCTATCAAAATGTCAGATCCCCTATTAAATAATTTAAAGTCACTATTTACAAGGCAAACTTTACTAAATAATGTTATCCAGGGTCAAAGCCAAAATTCCGCTAATAATACGGTAAGACAACAACTCTGCCAAAGAACTATGCTGTCTCCTTTATATTCAATACTGATACCCTTCAGTCTTCTCTGCACCATTTTACCCGTTGTCCAGTCTCCTTGAGAACCTCTTCCTGCAACTTCCTGATTCTTCTCCTTATCATCTACATCTCAAATCTCCTCTCTGGATTTCTCTTCCTGGTGCCTGACTTTATTTTTTCTGGCTTTATTCTCACTCTGAATTTTCCCTCAGCAATTTCACAGTAATCTATAATTATCATTAATATATCAAAAACTTCACAGCTCTTGATTTGACCTTCTTTCTAACCACATTTGCAACTCACTGTTGGAGGATCATTCCTGAGATGCTTTGGCAGCAACTCAAAATCAGCATGTTGAAAACTGAACTTATCATCTTACGTCTAAAACCTCTTCTTTCAATCTAAAAAGAGTGGATATATGTATAACTGACTCACTTTGCTGTACAGCAGAAACTAACACAACATTGTAAATCAACTATACTCCAATAAAAATTGATTTAAAAAAAAAATAAATAAAACCTCTTCTTTCTTCTAACATGCTCCCAATGTTATTAACAGTATCTCTCTCGATCACCCAAGCCAAGAACACCAACAATATTTCCAATTCCTTTCTCCCCTCTCTTCATCATTCTACATCCAATAAGTAATCAAGTGTTAATCTTAACAAGTGTATTCCAACAGGTGTTTCACGCCCTTACGCTTTTTCATGTCTCAATAAGGACCTTACCATTTCTCACTTAGACCACTACAAGAACCTCTAAGTTACCTCCCTACTTAATACCGTATATGACTCTAATCGATCCTTTACGTGACTGCCAGAATTATACTGTAAAATAAATTTGTAACTGTATTACTTCCTTGTTCAAAAAGGCTGGATAGGGTTTCCCTGGTGGCACAGTGGTTGAGAGTCCACCTGCCGGTGCAGGGGACACGGGTTTGTGCCCTGGTGCAGGAGGATCCCACATGCTGCGGAGTGGCTAGGCCCGTGAGCCATGGCCACTGAGCCTGCGCGTCCGGAGCCTGTGCTCCGCAACGGGAGAGGCCGCAACAGTGAGGGGCCCGCGTACCGCAAAAAAAAAAAAAAAAAAAAAAAAGGCTGGATAGTTCTTCATTCTCCAAATAAAATTCAACCTGCTGTCTCCACACTATGAGACCAAGTATCACTTCCATGCATTTCCACTCAGGCCATACTAAACTGACATAAATACTGACAGTTGCCTTCATGCACCCAGGACCTTGTTCAAACCATCTCTCAAATTCAAATACCCTTTCATCAACTTTACTCTAGTCCAAAATGCTACCTCCCCTATGAAATTGGCTCTAGACTCCAACAGGAATCAATCATTTCTTTCACTCTGTGCTTCCAAAGGAATCTATACCTCCATCATAACACTTTACATATATCTACCTTTTTATTGAATTGTGCTCATGTTTTCCCACCACATTATAAATTCTAAGAGAATAGAGACTGTGTCATATGCATTTATTAACCCTCCAAAGAACCCACAAAAGTGTCTTAAGCATGGCAGGATCTTAAAAAATGTAGAACAAAACTGAACATACCTGCTGGCAGCTCTCTAAATCGTAGGTATTCCATTGACCGTGTAGTCACAAGTGGTTTTTGAGGATAATAGAGAACATGGGCCAATGTATCCATACGAACATGAAAGTTGGTAATATAAACCCCCATAGCCTGCTTACCCATAGCAGACTGGTATGTGTTTCTAGGGGACTAAAGGTAGAAATGAAAAGCGGAATCAGTGAAAATTTAATTACTTCTAAATAAACAGACTTTACAGGGTACTTCATAAATCAGAAATATGGTTGGTAAAGTTCCTGTTCTTTCCGAAAGATAAGTGATAACCATTTGGAATAATCAATTATGGCTCTTAAGAGTCAAAACACAAGAATAAGCATATTAAATGCTGTAGTTCATCATCTTTACACTAAAAGGCTTTTCTTCCAGAAAAAAACTACAGACTAATCTCTAATTTTTATTCTGCTTCCCCCAATTCCTTACAAAGCATAGTCAAAAACTGCTACCAACCTGGTTATGATCAGGAAAAGGAATAATAGATGCACAGACACCAAGAATCATTGATGGATGAATCTCACAGTGCGTATATGTGGAACAATAAGCTACTTCTTTCTCTTGTAAATCATCTGGGGTCATTGCGAGCATCACTGTTTCTTCTTCTAGAGTATCAATATATTCTACTACCCCACTGGCCACAAGATCCTGCCAACTAAAAAAGAATTCATTTAATTTCCTTACTTCCTGAACTATTTTAATTAACTAGGCTTCCTACTTAATAAAGAGTATTCCTATATCTGTATGCATTCACATAGAAAGAGTCCCAAAATAAGCATACCATTGTTAACAGTGAAAGAAACAAGTTACTGAACAATACACATAAAGTATGGCTCTGTAACTACTGTTAGTTTGTTTTGCTCTGCTCTGATGTAAAGAACCTACTTGTGGGGCTAGGGTGAGTATATAGAAACAAAAAATAAGGTCTGGAAGAACAAATACCCCAAATGGTAACTATTTACTTCTGAAAAGGAGAGTGTGAATTGGGGGCTTTTGTATTTTTTTATTACACCTATTTTTTGAATTTTTAACAATAAAAATATACACATTCATATATCACTAATAATAAATTGTAAAAGATTCTTTTTATTAAATTTATTATTATATTGTTTATGTTATACATTATCTATATCACATCGGTTATTTTTCTTTTTTTTGGCCGCACCACATGGTATGCAGGATCCTAACTCCCCAACCAGGGATCGAACCCATTCGCCATGCAGTGAAAGCACAGAGGTTATTTCTTATTAGTAGTAGAGGTAGTCTTTACCATGTCACAAAGACTTTTACGCTTAAATAAAAACCTAAAAGTCTCTTACTTGATAACAAAAATTAAGAAAAAGCAAATGTGACTGCTAATGAGTACAGAGTTTCTTTCCGGGTCAATGAAAATATTCTGGAATTAGATAGTGGTAATGGTTGCACAATCTTGTGACTATACTAAAACCCACCGAACTACATAGTTTAAAATGCTTAATTTTAGGGCATGTGAATTATATCTAACTTTTTTTCTAACTGCATGTTCTTACCTATAGTTGTTATATTCTCTCTCTTTCAATTGATCAATGTGTCTCTTCTTCAAAAGTAGCTTTTGTTTTTCCACAATCAGAAGTGGTCTACAAATACGGCCTGCATCTGTATAGATCCGAATCTCCCTCTCTCGAATATCTCTGATCATAGAAACCTATACATAAAAAGACAAAACAGTCTCATGAACTTTTATTTTCTCTGTATCATTAAGGCTTAGCTAAAAATACAACAGGATTAATAGATTATCAAATAAAATTAATAGATCTTAGTTTATCATTGTTCAATATACTAAAAACCTAGGTATAATTTAAAATTTTATATAGGATAAATATCTAACCTTGGTAATTATAAAGCTGAACAATATCTGGTAATAATGTCATGCAAAATAAATTAAAATGAAGAAAATATATGTTTGATGTGACAAATACGAGTATATTTCTTATTTTCTTGTTTTCCCTCTTTGGTAATTACATGTACTTCACGTGTGTAACCTTTCAATACCCAGCCCTATATCACTCTGCCTTGATCAGGCTTTCCCAGTAATAAGCCTGACTTCTCACAATCACCTATAAGACAAATGGTTTATAGTCTAGCTCTCTAATACAGCAGTCACTAGCCACATGTCACTACTGAGCACTTGAAATGTGGCCATTCTGAAAGGAGATATGCTGTAAGTATAAACTACTCACTGGATTTCAAAGATAGTACAAAAAAATAAAATTTATCATTAATAATTTTCCATTGATTATATGTTAAAATTGTAATATTTTTGATGTATCCGGTCAAATAAAACATAATGAAATTATTTTCATCTATTTCTTTTTTGGGGGGGGGCCATGCCACATGGCTCACAGGATCTTAGTTCCCCAACGAGGAATTGAACCCACGTCCTCGGCAGTGAAAGCGCAGAGTCCTAACCACTGGACCACCAGGGAATTCCCTTTTTTTTACTTTTTTAACGTGACTAGTAGAAAAACATAAATTGCATATGTAACTTGCATTATATTTCTACTGGATAGTGCTAGAAAATATATTCCTGGAAAACATCAAAAATATTTTGGGAAAACTTACGATAAAGAACATAATATTAAAAGCACTACAGAATCTGAAGTGCCAATATAAAAAGAAATAAGTCAAGAAGTAAACAAATAAGAATCTTCAGTAAATTATCTAGATCTAATATATAATCTTAAAAGTCAACTAAGCAATGAATTGCCAATGAGTTGGGAAATGGAAAAACAGATTGGTATTTCTACACAAAAGTACTTTTAAAAAGTGAAATCAGCATCTGGATACTTTTATTAAAGAAAAGATTGGGTGGGGAATTCCTTGGTGGTCCAGTGGTTAGGACTCTGCGATTTCACTGCCGGGGCCCAGGTTCGATCCCTGGTGGGGGAACTAAAACCACGCAAGCAACTCAATGCAGCCAAAAAAAAGAAAGAAATTAAAGATTGGGTTTATTTAAGAAAGGAAAGGTTTGGATTACTCAGTTTTAAAATGATAGTAAATCATAAAAGCTTGATCAAAAACACCAAGTTCTCCCAAAGTAAAGAGTCAAAAGCCAAGAAGAAGATAAGTCCCACATTCCTAGCCCACTTCCTGTCCTTAGAAAACAATCTGAAACACTGTGTTTATGAGCAAAAACACCATGCGTGGCATTCTCAAATGCTTACCTTGAATCCTTAGAGAATTCCTAATAGAATATAGAATATTACAATACAGTTAATAGAATATAGCTCTTGTCTTAACAGGAAGACATAAACTGAGCTGCGTCTCCTCAAAGGCCAAACAGTATCTTGTGTTCCAAAGGAAACAGGTGTTCTTGAGAGGACTATTGACAGGAAAGCCTAACAGGTCCAACACAAGGCTAAAGTTAGAAATGGGTAAAATGAGGACCTCTGATTATCAGAAAGTATGAAGGAAAAGAAAAAATACTAGACTCCTGAAAAATATACACAATTTTCCCACTAAGAAGCTCCCAACAACACTCTCCAATAGGAGATTAAAGAGCCTAGTCCAAGGACATAGGGTCCATTCATAGTTTCAACAAACACTCACTCAGTGTCAGACACTACATGTCAGGCACCATACTCAGAACTGAAAATACAAAGTCATATTAAGACATGTTCCCTGCCTCTGAGAAGTTAATAGTTTAGAAAGTGAGGTAGGCAAATAAATCAACAGTTACTATCTGGTATAAGCATTCTGTCAGAAGTTATTTAAGGAAAATATGCCACATATAGTCACAGAGACAGATCTAAATCAGGGGCTCAGCGAACAGCCTGCAGGCCAAATCTGCCCTCACCTGCCATCTATTTTTTTTAAATAAAGTTTTACTGATTTATGTATTGTCTATGGCTACTTTTTACTACAACAGCAGCGTTGAATACACACCAGACACTGTAAGGTAAACCAAGACTAAAATATTTAATACCTGGTCCTTTAAAGAAAATGTTTGCCAACCTCTGATCTAAATCAAACTGGGTGGTCAGGTGAAATATCCTGAAGGAGACGAGAGTTAACACTAGAGTTTTGCAGAATTGGTGAGATTTACCTAAAAAAAAAGTAATAAGCACCCTTTTCCCTATTACCCATTTTTGAGGACGCATGGATGACAAGGAGCACAAGCATTCCAGGTTGAGGGAATGGGCCCATGGAAAGGTAAAGAGGCCTAAAACAGCATGAAGAATTTAATTTTATCCTAGAGAAGACAGAAAACCTAAAGGCAGCTCTCAGCAGAAACACCTGGCATTAACAAAGTTCTCAATCACAAAAAACACAACCAATTTTGGTTCTTAGGCTTTCTCTTAGCCTTGCCCGCCACACTCAAGTGAAGCATGCTGTTCCTGATTTCTTCAAGCCATGAATACGCCTGGGTCAAAATCCAGGTTTGCCTACTAGAGGAAGGCCTGGAGCAGCCAAACCTCGATTCTCTGCTTTGCTACATAGACAGGAGGTCAGCTTAAGTGTGTTACAGTTTCTCTCCAAATCCACTTTCACCGAGACAGACCCAAAGGTGTAGATTTGGGGAAATCAAAAGCCTGAGCCCAGCCCTCAATACAGTACACTAAAAGCAAAAGCCCTATTTTGGGGAGGAATAAAGCTCATACAGTATTTTGATGACTAAAAAAAAAAAAATCCATCCTAATCCCAGAGCTCTTCAACATCCACCTAAACATAAAGGAATCTAATAGAGGTGTATCACATTTCATGAATGAATCTCTGGATTCCGACAAAGGAGAAATCAGAGATATTCACTCGCTTTTTAAAAGCACTGTAGTCAGCTTTACAAAAAGATTCTCAAAAGAATTTTTTACTTCAAAATGTAATTTGAATTCCAAAATATAATTTAATAACAAATTACATGTCAAAATTTTAGATGCGTATATCTAAGGCATTAAAGCAAACAATACCTTATAATTAAATGAAGCTCAAAACATCATCTAGAATTTTGAAAATGTACTTTACAATTCAAAGGAAACCAGTTCAAGAAAGATACCAAAGCAAAGATAATTTTCACTAGTCTTTATGCCTAGTTTGGAAATCCCAGAGATCATGTCCTCTTAATTAATTAAGGACTCTTACTTCAGACACAATGATGTCCATCTGACGCCTCAATTTCCGTAGAGTGTTCATAAGTTGTTCAGGATCTTTATGTATTCCAACCCAGCAGCCATTAACAAAAATCTTCGTTGCACTAAAATGCAAAACCAAAAGCATTCTGCACTTAGTAACCCTCTAATAAGTTATAACCGAAGATTAACAAGTTTTTTTTTTAAATTGTATTTATACACACTCAGCAATAGCTGCAGGAGAAATTTCTTCTAAATTTTCCATACTCCATTCTTCTAAAAATTCCAGAATTGGAGAAGGCTGAGATCCAACTGAAATATAAGCCATCAGAGCTAAATTCTTCACAAGTCCTACAGCATGGCCCTTGGAATAAATAAAGTACGTATTACTCATACTGATTTAACATGCCTATCCAAATTCTTTTCCACAAACATTTTCCTCCAATTTGATTTCAGAATGTACTCTTACTTCCTAAGAACAAAATTATAATATCTTAGTTCTAAACTATACTACATAGTTAAATAAAATTATAAGTAATTATAAGTAACAAAAAATTTCTTATAAAAGTAATTATACCCTACATGATTACTGTTGGACTTTCTGTCTTGAACATAAATTCTAATGCATTACCTCTGGAGTCTCAGCAGGACACACCATTCCCCACAACGTATTATGCAACTGTCTTGGTTTTGCTAGCTTGCCATCTCTACCAATGGGAGAATTTAAACGACGCAGGTGAGAAAGAGTAGATGCAAAAGTTAGGCGGTTTAATACCTAGAAAACAATAGCAAATCTTTAAATTTTGGGCATTTCGGTTACTCACACTATCACATTTTTGGCAAATACTAGAATCAGGCAAAGTCATATTTTTACATATAATCCACTCAGTGTCCAACTGTCCGCATCCCTCCCTCCTTTCTCCATCCTGCCCTGGATAATCTTATTCACCCCTGTAACTTAACTGACCCTTACAGCAGCAATGGCAAATATATGACATACAGTTCTAACATACCACATAAATGTTTTGTTTACGGTCTATCTCCAACCACTAGGATGTTAGTTCCACAAGGGTGGGGAATTTTTATTTGTTTGTTTTGTTCTCTGTTGTATCCCTGTACCTAGAACAGTACACTTGGCATACATTAGGCACTCAGTAAGTCTTATACGCTACCAACTCACATTCCTTTGATCATAGCAGACATCACTAATCCATCCGAGAACTTTTCCCAGGCTGAGGCCTCTGAATCCAACACAGAGATTCAACACTTACAGAACACTAAGCAAGGTAATACTTGTAAGTAAGATAATATTTAGAGGGATATAAAGGAAGCAACACAAACTCAATGTACCTAATAACAAAATCACCACATTCCCCAGCCCTACAACAACCCATCCTCCTTCTTCTTCCTAAGTCTCCTGTCATTGTTAATGGCATCACCCTTCCCTTTATCTCCCAATCTAGAAATCTCAAGATATTTTTGTCTCTGACTTCCTCCTTTCACATATAATAAACAATAAACATATCCTGTCAACTCTATTTTCACACTTTCTCAAAAAACCATTCCCAATGTCACAGCAATAAACCAGCCCCTTACCTCTTACCTATACTATCGCCATCAGCTCATAAGTTCCTGTAATGTCCTCTCCAATCTACTCTCCTCAGTTACCAGAATTATTAAAACACAGATATAGATAAGTTCACATCACTCACTGAATTAAAAAATATTAAACAGTTCCCCGCCAACTAGAGCAGCATGACTCTGAAGCTCTTCTCAATGAAGCCCCAGATGACCTTCCCCTACCAGCAGTCTCCAGAACTCCTGTACTCCATTCACATTGCCAAACACCTTCTCACCTCCACAACTCTGACCACGCTACTGCCACAGAATGGAATGTACTACCCCATTCTGCTCTGTCTGGTGAAATGTTACCACTTCCATAGAAGACATACGACCCACCTCCAGGAAGAACTGTTCTCTTCTCTCTACTCTGTGGAGTTTTCCATCATTCAACTAATCAGTCACAAAGTCTTACAAAACTTATTTCGTAAATATTTCTCAAATTTGACTCCACTCTCCACCTCTACAAAACTGCTCTAGTGCAGGCCCTAATTATTTCTCACTAAGGCTGTTGCAACAATCTTTCTGCCACCAACTCTGCCCTTCTCAAATCTTTCTCCACACTGCCAATTACTGTGAATCTACCTAAAAAGCAAAAATGAACATGTCACTCCCCTCTATGAGGTGTTCCAGCTCTCCACTCCAACCCCATCTTCCTAACTCTCTCGCTTTGATTTGAAAACCCAAGAATGCTCTAGCTCCTTCCACATACACATGCTCTTTTCTCCCTGTCCCTTTGTTCAGGATATTAAGTTTTCTCCAGTTTTCCTGTGAGCTACTGGTTCTACCCTCCTCCAAGACTTGGGCTATTTCCCAACAACCCTTCAGGAATCAGCTCAACTGTCACCTCCTAAAGAAAACACTTCTTTTCACCCTTTCAGCCAGTGCTAAATGCCTTTCTCCAGCATTCCCACAGAGCAGGTGTGCACAGCTCTCATTTAATACTCACTGTATCATGTTGTAATATCTGTTTACATCTATGAGTATAGACTGTGAACTACTGAAGATCAAGGATCATGTTTTATTCATTTCTGTATCTCCAATGTGTGACAGAGTGCCTGGCACATCTTAAGTCCCAGTACACACACTGAACTGAATTGGCAGGATGGCGTTTATCATAATTCAGCTCAAGGCAGAATGAGCTGTACATGGACAAATGTTTCCTCTAATAGATGGTAAGCTCGAGGGCTGGAAGAGCATCTCATTCAACTCTGTGAACCCAGCATCACAAACACCAAGTAGACTCAACAAATCCTTACTAAACTAAAAGGAACTAGAAATTTAACTGGACTCTAAGCATTCTTCCAGAATTTCTTAAGGCATCTAGGTTTCTAGGAATCAGGAGCTTAAAGTTGGTGTCTGAATGCCAAATTAATAAGGTGACGCTGGTATAGGCTAGTTTAAAAAAAAAAAAAAAAAAGAGGGGGAGATCCCCTCCATAAAGCTAGACATATACACTATAAATTTTCAATCTTATATGAAAATACAAAAAATACCTAGTGAGACATTTTTGTAAAAGGTTTCCCCCATTACTCCTCCTGAGAGTAGCTATTGCAATCACTGTACATAACAACAGGCCAACATAGAGAAATCACTGTTAGAGGTATTACATTTTGCAAAAAAGGAAGCAGATGCCCATTTATTCTCTGGGTATCAGCTTCTAATACAGAGCTTTTAAGACAGAAAAACTGGGACTTCCTTGGTGGCACAGTGGTTGGGAGTCCACCTGCCAATGCAGGGGACATGGGTTCAATCCCTGGTCCGGGAGGATCCCACATGCCACGGAGCAACTAAGCCTGTGCACCACAACTACTGAGCCTGCACTCTAGAGCTTGTGAGCCACAACTACTGAGCCTGCGTGCCACAACTACTGAAGCCCACGCACCTAGAGCCTGTGCTCCGCAACAAGAGAAGCCAATGCAACGAGAAGCCCAGGCGCCGCACGAAGAGTAGCCCCCGCTCACAGCAACTATAGAGAAAAGCCCGTGCACAGCAACGAAAACCCAATGTAGCCAAAAATAAATTAATTAATTAATTAATTAAAGAAGAATATTTAAGGCATTAAAAAAAACCAAAAATTTCACAAACATGGACTGTTTCACCTCCCAAGAAGCTACTCGAATTCATTAAATATCTTGATGCAAGTCAAAACTTTTAAATCTCTTAGTAATGCTAACAGCTAATTTAAGAAAAATTTCACTTTCATAATTCAAAAGCCCCCAAGTACTTTTATATCTGACCAAGAAAAAAAAAAAGGCAAAACAATTTACATTCAGTGAATGAAAGATTCTATTAGTCCCATAACATTTTCTTATCAAACCTGTAGTCACAGTTAACATCCTTACCTGAGATACTCCAGCTCTGGCTTGATGAGCTTTCTTTTGGTCACCCCAGTTCCCAGTAGCTAAAGAATATTTTAGGCCATCAGATATAATCCTTGTTTTAATTGCCAACTCCAAGTTAAAATCCTTTCCTCGATCAATGAACTTCTGGGCATAGATCCGTACTTCTTTAAGCAAATTCTTAAACATTCTGCCCAATAAAATGTTTTAAACATGTAAAGGTCTACAATATGCATCCTTAACAAGGACAATATTGCCCACAAGGGGGCGAAAAGTGGTTGAGGTAGAGGGAGGGAAGTGTTATTACTTTTTATATAAAAAGCAAAGACGTACATATGGTACATAAACATATACAAGCAAAGCAATTAGAGAAAAATACTCAAAAGAGGCCCCTTAGTGGGGCAATAACAAAACGAGGTTGAAAAACACTAATATACAATATAATAAATAACAGAACACATACAAAACATTGCTAATATTATTTCTATATTAAATTACCTACATTATTTTTACAAATAAGTTTTTCTAATTATAGAAGTATTATATGTTCATTATAGAAAATACGAAAAATATAAAAACATATCAAGAATAAGATAAAAATCACATATAACCCCAATACTGAGACAACCACTGCTAATATCTTGATAGACTTCCTTCCAGCTTTTGTTTTTATAAACTGCAAAGCAGAACTAATAAAAATTCCAGTATCAGCACTTAGAAAATCAAGGCAATAATTCAGCTTTCTCAAATGCTTTGTAAAGGTAGAGAAAACGTAAACAAGTTATAAATTTCCTCACAATCTTGAAATTCTCAAATTTGAAGTATCAATAGAACTAAACTGGGCAAGTGGCAAAGAATGTAGCTAACTTCATGTGTACCCAATATGGATGCCAAGATAGTTTAGCATCTCAAGTGCAATAACCAATCTAAAGTGAAATCTCTCTACTTTTAACAATATCATTCTGTAATTCCTTACCCTCTAAACAAGAATGCAAGTAGTGGTCCAGCAAGGTCCAATCTTTTGTTTCCATAATGATCTCTGTCATCTAATTCTCTTCTACCCAAAGCTGCTAGCAGCAACCTATGAACCATGTACCTTTAAAAAAAGAAAAGAAAGAAGTAAAAAAGAAAGGACATGGTTTGGGATTTTTTTGAACTTATACATTAAAAACATCAATTTTGACATTTTTAGCTTTAAGAAAAATTTTATCTCAACCACAGCTTGGCAAAGAACTTAAAACAATGAAATTTGACATACCCCAAGAAATAAGCTTTCTTGGTCTCACAAAAATCACTGACGCCAACATGAGGGAGCATTTCTTTCTGTAATACTTCCTTTGCATATTTAATCCTTTTCTCTTTGGTGACACCAGGCTTTGCCCCTCTTGAACCAATGAAATTTAGTGCAACATTCTGTTCTTGGATGACAAAAGCTTCATCGAGAGAAGGTTTAACCTAGCAGTTAATTTAAATAAAAATTATTTTCAAATTCACATCTTTACTTTAAAATAAGGCAACTGTCACTTAATTTATGTTAAATATCCCTATGAACCTAACTGAATATGCAAATATTTTTAGAAATTCAAGGAATCACAAAATCTTAGAACTTGAAGACACCTTAGAGATCTAGGGACCTCTGAAAAAAATCCACTCATCAGCACAATTATACTTTCCAGAAAAATACAAATAATTCCATTATAACAGAGCACAGTGAGTCTTGGGGATGTTTTGTTTGTTTTTTACATTTTAATGAACAGTAGCTTTAAAAAGTTCCTTTCAAATATCTAAAATCAATTTAGAGAAGTTTAACACTCAAATTAAAATTTACTAAGTCTCAAATGAATAAATGTGTCATACTGTTTTCAGCCTTGGTTTAAAAGGTTATCTTTTAAGTATCTAAATACTTATTATCTTTAAGTTTAAAAAAAAAAAAAGCACATGACTATTGCCAAAAATCTAACCAGAATCCATTTTTGTCATGTAACCATATCAATAAATACTCTAATAACTAAAATATACTCCAGCTTCTTTGTGACCGATGTTTAGCCTGTATTTTACCTTATTTCTCTGTAGTCTTAAAGACTCTGGATGATTCACGACAACTTTAAGAATATCAACTACTCCTTAGCCAAGGATCATCAATGGAAAAGATTGATAAGGAAATGCATATTTCTCTAGACTCAACAATCCTTCCCACAAAAATAATAACTTTACAGTGGCGGAACCTGACAGACGGCACTGTGAAATTAACATTACCAATAATGGGACACAATAAAATCATGTGACTCCTGATGTGATGCCCTGGAAAGCACACAATATGATCTCTGTATTTGTCCTGCCAGAAAATGCATAAATTGAATCTAATCATGAGGAAATATCAGAAGAACCCAAATTGAAGGATATTCTACAAAATAAATGGCCTATCCTATCCAAAAACTTCAGTGTCATGAAACACTGAGGAAAAAGACAAGGGAAGATTAAAAGAGACTAAAGAGACATAAAAACAACATGTAATACATTATCCTAGATTGGATTTTGAACCAGGAAAAAAAAGAAATGCCATTAGGACATGATCAGGACCACTGACATAAACCTAAATAAGATCTCCAAGTTAACAGTATGTACTGCACTGAAGTACCAATTTTAAAAATTGTAATACTATGATTATGTGAGTAAATATCCTGATTCTTAGGAAATATACACTGAAGTATTTAGGAGTAAAAGGGCATGATGCCTAAAACTTACTCTCAAATGATCCCGAAAAAAACAATGTGTATATATAGATAAAGAGCATCCTAAAGCAAATGCAGCAAAGGTAACAACTGCTGAAAATAGGTGTAGAGTATACAGGAGCTGTTTGCAACTTTTCTGTAAGTTTGAAATGATTTCAAAATAAAAAGTTGTTTAAAAAAAGAAGATATCAACTACATTTTCCCTTTTTACTACACTGCATCAGACTAGTATGCTTTTACGATTTTCCTTACTACTGTTTCTTCTTGCTGCTGTCAATGAACTCTGACTGCCTCTAGTTTTCATGTCGATTTTACAGAGAATTGTCAAGAAAGAAGCCAAATGGACATATATACACTACCAAATGTAAAACACAAAGCTAGTGGGAAGCAGCCGCATACCACAGAGAAATCAGCTTGTTGCTTGGTGACCACCTAGAGGGGTGGGATAGGGAGGGTCGGAGGGAGGGAGATGCAAGAGGGAAGAGATATGGGGATGTATGTATATGTATAACTGATTCACTTTGTTATAAAGCAGAAACTAACACACCACTGTAAAGCAATTATACTCCAATAAAGGTGTTAAAAAAAAAAGGTAAAACAGAAAATTAATTCACTAAATTCTGGTATTTATATGCCTTTAAAAAAAAATAAGAAAGAAGCCAAGGCAGGGCTGAAGGCTTTCACTACACAGTAAACAGCATGGGGTTTGCAACAGCTAAACTGATCTTCAGAGCAGTTTTCTACTATGTTTTTGGATTAGCAACAGTAACTTTAAACCTCTTGAAAAATACTATGAATACATTTTGCTTGCACATTACCATTTCCATCATCTCTGGATCTTCAAAGTCATAAATAATATGCTCTAAAATATCTCTGTCAGACACAAAACCTAATGCTCTGAACACAATAATGATGGGAACTTCCTGCTTGATATATGGTAGGGTTGCCACAATGCGCTGACCAATAGCACTCTTTTTTGCACCCTAGAAAAATAAAAAATCATTAGAATATGAGAATACAGACGTTATAGCCATATATAAACATCAAAAGAACCATTTTACATACATGTTCATTGTAGGTATTTCAAAAGAGGCATGCCTTTCATATTCTAAGGAACATCCTATGGCTGCTTTTCAAAAACCACTGCAAGAGGTTTACTTATTTGATGGATAGACTGGTCATCTGAACCTGAGAGGACTTCCATTCTCTACTCTCTGTCTGCCAGGATCCTCTAGAACTGCCCCAGACTGTATTTGGAAATGACCTTTGGCTGCAGGTATGAACACAGACCCCCCCTCGTCCTTTCCCCCAACCAAAACAATTAAAAATTTTGGAAGAAAGAAATAGATGAGGGGAAAATAAGAGAGAATATAGCTAGACAAATGTGGAAAAAAGCTAAGCACAGAATGAAAAATAAATACTAACTCAGAGTTGGTCTGTGACATATCTCCAAATATGAATAACATTTCAAAATCAACAAACAGCCTCTCTCACATAAGATTCTCTTCCAATTTCTCCCTCTTTAATTGCAACACAGAAGTGAAATAAAAGTTACTACACTGGCATACAAACACCTAGTTTCTCAATTTTAATCAAATTTCTTTCCTTCAATATCAAAGTCTATCTTCTCTTGGCTTCATAACCCTACATTATCATGGTCCATCTAATAAGTTTCTGTTGTCTTCCTCCTCCTACTTCAGGCCTCCTTCCTTAGAAACCTTAACCTATCTCACGGATGTTCAGTAACAACTTTACATAAAGGACAGGTGAATCTTCATCTTGACCTTTTTCCTGTACTCTCAACCCTCCCATCCCAACTGCCATTTGGCTGTTTCAACTTAGTTTTCAATTATTCCATTTGTTTCATCATAGACCTTTTTCAGAATACACAAAACATTAAAAAAGAATGCCTACACCATGCACCACGCCACCTCCAAACCTTTTGTCTAAAAATGAACTCACTAGGTTCTTTCTAAAAATCAATTCTTGGACGTTCTCTATTTTATCTAGAACCTCAGGAGAGAACAATAGAATTTTTTTTTTTGCGGCTGCCCACATGCTGCTGATACTTATAATCACAATGTTGGCAGCTCAGGCAGACTAGTCAACTTTTTGGGTGCACACACTTTAGGAGCCTAATAAATACAGGAAATTCAGTGGCTGAGAATCCTAATTTCACTCCATTGCCAGCAAGCCTCAAGGCCCAAGGCAAGTAATTTGTAAAGTTGGAAAGGTGAGGGAAGGTTTCAGATTGTTTTAAAATAGCTACTGTGGGCACTAATGGACATGACAATGAAGCCCTTGGCAATGATTACACAAAGCCTGGTGGATACAAGGAGTTGTGAGATACCAACTGTCCCATACTTAGCCAGGGTTGACTACAAAGCACTCCGAAAGCACACAGAGTATGGGAATGGGCAGTTGGCTACATCTTTTAGCCACAACGTCCAAGTCGACAGAATCACTATGAACAACTGTTTGTGAATTAAAAAAAATTAAAAAGACTACACAGAGGGAGTTCCCTGGTGGTACAGTGGTTAGGACTCAACACTTTCACTGCCGAGGCCTGGTTTCAATCCCTGGTCGTGGAACTAAGATCCCGCAAGCCGAGTGGCAAGGTCAAAACAAAAAAACAAACAAAAAACCTACACAGAAATATACATGTATACTGAATTTCAACAAAATAAAGACCATACACCTTGATTGTTCACTTCATTCCCTTTAAAATATTATCCTTTTAATTTTATTTCCCATGATTATAAGACAAAGACCTTGTGTTTTTGCTCAGTGATTTTCAACTCTGGCTTCGCATTAGACTACTCTGGGGAATTAAAAACAACAGCAACATGGGCACCAACAGCAATTTAGGCCCGATTCCTAAATTGATTAAATGAAAATTCTGGAAAGAACCAAAGAATCTTAACTGATTCATCCTCATATCAAACTTATCACTAAATCTAGATGATTTTCCTTTCTTTTGCCCTTCATAATCCAGGCCAATGCTTATCAACAAAGAATGCACATCACAATCACCTGGGGATCTTTTCCAAACACTTGTACTTGGGCCCCATTCTACCCCCATTCACAAGTAAAAACCATTTTAATTCTTTAAAACACCTATTCCACACAGGATTTTAACTTCAGGCACTTAAACCTCTCTAATGTTCAAGTTCTTCTTTATAAAACTTATTAAAGTGACATTAGACTCTGCAGAACTGTTTATAATAGAGCACAAAACTGGAAACCTAAACATCCATCACAAGGGAGATGGCTCAATAAATTATGCTATATCTACGCATGGAATATCAACTTACAAACAATGATCAACTGCTGATCTAAATCTGTTTTTAAAAGGTATCAGCAATGTTCAAACAGTGTGCATGGTATGCTCCCATTTGGTTTTTTTATTTTAATTTTTAAATTTATTTTTGGCTGCATTGGGTCTTCGTTGCTTCAAGTGGGCTTTCTCTAGTTGTGAGCGGGGGCTACTCTGTTGCGGTGCATGGGCTTCTCATTACAGTGCCTTCTCTTGTGACAGAGCACGGGCTCTAGGCATGCAGGGTTCAGTAGTTGTAGCATGCAGGCTCAGTAGTTGCGGCGCATGGCTCAGTAGTTGTGGCATATGGGCTTAATTGCTCTGCGGCATGTGGGATCTTCCCAGGCCAGGGATCGAACCCGTGTCCCCTGCACTGGCAGGCGAAATCTTAACCACTGTAAAATCAGGAAAGCCCCCATTTGCATTTTTTAATTAAGACTATTTCTGGATGGATTCATGAGAAATTATCAAATCAGCTGCTTCTTAGAGAAGAGATCTGGGGGTCAAAGGAAGACTAATTTTTATAGTGTACGCTTTTTTGTACTTTTTTGAACTATTTAATGTGTATATGACTTATTTTTTAAAATTTTACAAATAAAAATGTACATGAAATTAAATAGTTAATTACAACAAATTTCCAGTATAGTTGCAAAGATTAAATCAAGCAATCTGAGTAACATAATTGGCACATAGCAAACAGTCAAGAAATGCTATTATTAGATTACATTATTGTAAGTAACAAGCCTATGGTAGGTGGCTTCTAAGATGGTGACTAATGATCCCTGCCTACTACTACTGCCTTGTGTAGTCCCCCCACCCCGAGTACAGACTAGATGTACTACTGACTTGTATCTAACAAAAAGAACATGGCAAAAATGATAGGATGTTGCTTCCAAGATTAAGGTGTAAAAGATGGTGATTTCCACCTTGCTCATATGCTCTACGGCTCTGCTCAATTACTCTCTCTGACAAGCAGGCTGCCATATTGTCAGGGGCTGTATGGAGGGGAGCCGTGCAGCAAGGAACTGGATCTTGCCGACAGCCATGCAAATAAGCCTTATGATGATGACTGCAGCCCAAGCACTTTGTTTGCAGCCCTGTGACCAGAGGACCCAGCTAATCCACATCCAGACACTGTGAGATGATAAATGTTGCTACTGGAGTGATTTATTACACAGTAGTAAGTAAATAATAAAATGCCTACCATACAACACTGATAATATGCTCCAGAAAAATTTTCTGACTAAACATGCAGCCTGGTAACTTACAAAACTAGACCAAAAGGAATAAACCCAAATAGCATATAATAGTCCATACCTGTCCTCCTCTTGCCAGCATGCTAACCCAGATAGTACTGGTGGGTCGAGAAGAATTCTCCAGACATGATCTACACTCTCCTGTGTAGGCATATTTAGAATCCTTTTTGGCAAACACATAGACTGTGTTTGTTGCCATTTTCTCTTGAGCAATCAGAACCTATATGGACAATAAAATTACAGCCATAAAACCAACAAGATCTTTGAATTAGAAACAACAGTCAAAGCTACATCTTTATTTAGTCTGACTGTATAGGCTCACTGAAACATCAATTCTTGAACTTTACAAACTCCATTTTGCATAAACACTTCACCAAAACATATAAGCTCAAACTGACCAATTTTCTAGTGTATATTATTGGGTTGACCAACCCAATATATATAACTAAACAAAGTTTTGGTTTAATATAAATTCGGCTGTCACCTCCTTAATAATTCAACTGCTACTTCCAGATTATACAAAAGTTTACTTTTTGATTTCAACTTTCATGATTTAAATCTTAATCATCATTTGGTAATTAAAAAAAAATAATGCTACTATACCTTTTCGGATCCATTAATAATGAAGTAGCCACCAGGATCCAAGGGGCATTCATTTAACTCACAAAGATCACGATCTGTTAAGCCATTCAATAGGCAGTAAGTTGAACGCAACATAATTGGAATTTTTCCTATAAAAGTTTTCTGATGCTGTGTCTGAAGTTGTTCTTCGCCTTCTTTAATGACTGTTTTTGTTATATCAACATAAAGTGGAGCAGAGTACCTTTGAAAATAAAAATAGATCACAAGTGAATACTAAGGTGATTACTAAAACTCTCAACTGGCTAAAATTTTATTTTCTGAATCTTATTTCAATATCAGCTGCTGGAAAAGAAATATCTTTCTTACGTGAGATTTCTTAATCTGGCCTCATTTGGCATCATCGGTGATGGAGCACCATCTCTTTCCCAATGGGTAGGCTTGGAGAGGTAAATTTGTTCGAACTTCAGCAAGTATCTTGGCTAAAATGAAAACAAAAACAATGGAAAAGGGTAAATAATTTTTTTCCATAAACGATTTAATGATTCCATTTTAATCAACATTAACATTTTGAGTAGAAACAGCTCTAGAAAATGCCAAAGTCAATCCACTTTACTAAAATGGTGACTCTCCCAGGGCAACATTCATACTCCACAAATGTCAAGTTTTATACTTCATCACTTTCTTAAGGTGGAAGACAAAAGGAGATTTAATGTATCACAAGTAAATAAAGACTAAGCTCTGAGTTCATATCAAACAACTGAAATGGATTTGCATTAATGATCTGTATAGCTGTTTCATGTGCCCTCTCCTTAGTTTAGGTCAGGTTAACAAAGTTATCAGAAAACAAAGAAAAGATAAATTCATACAATTAGAAGTGTGTTCTAAACTAATCAACAGAAGATAGAAAAAAAGAAAACCTAACTCTTCAATTAAATGTACAGAAGACATCAGTGCCAGCTATGGGGCAAGATAGATGCACTGATTTCGGACCCCTCCTTGTACACTGTCAAAGCCATTCTGACTCTGGACAATGATGGAGATAGATTTTTTGCCAAGTACTGTGATGACAGCTACCTCTGTGTCAAGGAGCAAAAGGCCTTTGAGAAGAACACTTTCAACAAGACCTGTCAGTCTGACACTGAAACTGCCCTCTTGGGAGGCCTGACAGTGGTATGCAAAAGCAGTTATCGATCTCTATTTCTATACGATTGGCAGCTCATACGAAAATGAGATGATGCTCATGGCTATTCTGAACTGCCTCTTCTTCGACTCACTGAGCCAGATGCTGAGGAAAAATGCAGAAAAGTGAGCTCTGCTGAAGAACATGGAGGGGTTCTTCTTGGTTGTGGATGAAATCGTAGATTGAGGGGTGATCCTAGAGAGCAATCCCCAGCAAGTGGTACAGCGGGTGGCACTAAGGGGAGATGTCCCCCTTACAGAGAAGACTGAGTCTCAGGTGCTGCAGTCAGCCAAAGAACAGATCAAGTGGTCACTCCTTCGGTGAAGACCTCACTGTTCCTGGCTCCATACCCCCTCAAAAAATCCACATGTCTGCTGTGACTTCTCATCCAGTCCCCCAACTAATGCTCTCAGAGTCAGCTCGGGGATCCCAGGGATCCTTAGATCTCCATCCTGTCTGTGGCTGCCTCCCCCACAAACCCATATATGCTTCCCATTCCTTCGCACTCTTTTTTGCAGTTCCGGGACTAAAGCTCTCAGCAGATTTTTGGACACAGGGCAGTGGAAGAACTCTCTTCCTTTCTCAACTGGATTATGCTCCCATGCTTTCCTATCCCCCATATTTTCTCCCCCACTTCTGTGCCCTTTGGCTGCAGCTACACTTTAGATCAAAGCAGGAGAAAGAATGTGCTGAGTGTTTTCCTCCCTTTGTCTTTACCCTGCCTTCATCCCAACAGCCCATCAAGGGGAGGGAGAGCAAATTCTTTTCTACAGAATGAGTGGGGGTGGGGAGAGGCATATCAAGTCTCAGCCGCAGCCCTACATGCTGACCTCAGTATTTTCTCCCATTCCTTCTTACTGTCCAGGACTCCAGCCTTGGAAAAAACCTTGGGAACAGCTCATAGGCAGGGGACAGAGTGGAATAAGCAGTGATTTAAATTTTACTGGAGAGGGCCTATAACATTCTGTATTTCAGCCACAGCTGCATGTTTTACCCTGATCCTGGCTTACAGTTTCAAAACTGCTGTGGTCTGTGCGTACCCACTGTGGGAGCGTCCATCTTTTTGTCCGATACCTTAACTCTCCACCTTCACTACCTGTGGGATCTCTGCCTGGCTTGTCCTCTCTGTGCCCTGGAGCAAAGCCAGTCCCTGAACTAAAACTCCACTGTAGTCTTGGGAAGAAGAGTTTCTGCTCAGAACTGGAGACAGGGTGGAATTGATGACTTGGGCCTCTGGGATCTCTCAGTCCCCTTCTCCCCCTCTCTTGCATTTCATTCTTCTGTCTTGGGTCTGAGATATCTGCTTGACCCTGTCCTCTCTCTGCCTCAGCCTTACATCCAGGCAGTAGGTCTGGTCATCTGGTCACCTCCCCTCCCTAGGTCACGGAGAGAGGTGCCTCTCTTCAGAAAACTTTTGGGATTTGGATTTCCCCAGGAAGGCAGAGGATGGCACACCCACTGTTGGGTCTCATCTCTCCCCTTGACCCAAACCTTCCCACAAAAATGTCTCAAGAAACCCTCCTGAGACTTAGTGTTTTGCCCCACCTGCCAATTCTCCAAAACTGAAGTGGGGTGGATAACTGGGCATCCTTGGGAGGCATTTTTGTGTAAGGGATGTATAGAGTCAGGATGACAGCCACCTTCATATACTGCTCTGTGCAAAGAGGAATTTAAAAACACACAGAAAATCCTAATTACTATTCTACATAAAGGAATGAGAATTTCCAACCCTGGCTGACTTTAGCTCAGTCCGTAGTTAAGAAAGAAAGAAAGGAAGAAAGGAGAAAGAAAAGTTTTCGATTAAATATGTATCTGCTACCCAATAAAACAAGATCCATGAGAACTTTCCAGAGCTAAATGGATAGTGGATTTCTCTCTAAATCAAATATCAGAAAAGGAAAAGATGGGACTAAGCAGACCACTAAAGGAAAATTATTAATACCCAAGTTTCCCAAACTGGAGTAGGTAAAGAGCAAAGAGAACTAGTGGTGATAATGAACCAAAAGGAATTCAGCCATCCAACTACTCATTTCCACTATTACCCTAATCTAGGACATTATTATCTGAAACTTCAGCTATTCCAAGATTTTAATCTGACTCCAGCCTCTTCCCACTCCAAGTAAACACCATTTCCAAAGTAACCTTTTAAAAATAATGCTTCATGTACATTCTTTGACAATCTTTCCACAATGCCCCATGACATCCAAAGCATGTGACAATCTGGTTCCATCTTATCTTCCACAAACACCTATCAAAAACAGATCAAACCAAAAACAATCTACTGACTACTGTGGTCCCTCTATTCCAGCCATAAGCCAAAAACACAAAGTATTTTTGCTGAAATGATTAAATATCTTTTCCCTACTAAGACTAACGCCCTTCACAGTCAGCTTAAGTCCCTCCCATCTTTTCCACTAAGCTCTGATAGCCAAGCTTGAGAGAGCTCTTTGGTAGTACTTATTCTGGCACTATGAAGCTGCTATGTTATATTGTTATCTCTCTTGTTTTGAAAAGACCATGAAGAGAAAACGCCGTAAGTATAGGAAAAGCATTTTACACCCATTTTTCCAACACAGTGCCAGAAGAGCCAATTATTTTTGTTCTTAACAGCAAAAGTCTGTGCAGCACCTCCAACCAGAATGAGAATAATACATTAGCCCTTACGAGATAAGCTACAGAAAAGAGGGACTGAACTGGCAGGAAATAATAATCTCTCCCTCTGTCTAATTCTACTTCTTCTCTACCTCATTTTTTTTTTTAGCTTTCCCTGTCCCTCAAGGCCCATCATGCTGCCTCTCTACTCAGAAACTAAGGACATGGGAGTTCCCTGGTGGCCTAGTGGTTAGGATTCTGGGCTTTCACTGCCGTGGTTCAGGTTCAATCCCTGGTCAGGGAACTGAGGTCCCGCAAGCCAGGCAGCGCGGCCAATAAATAAATAAATAATGTTAAAAAAAAAAAAAAAAAAACTAGGGACAGTCATTTTTTGGACTACACAGTTATTTACAATCACTCATGTAAAACTAGATTCTAAAATGATAGCCTTGCTATGATTTAACAATGCTGAAAACATGCATATGTGTAAAAAAAAGACTACAATGAACTTAGAAAAGTTAAAAGAGCTAATATATTTGGGTGCTTTTCCCTTATTAGCTCTTATATTGATATAATAATGTATTTCATGCAACAAATAATCAAGGGAAAAAGGTCCTTCACCTATTTTTCTTTTGATTCCTTACTCTGTGAAAGAAAAAAGTGGGATTTTCTGAGGCAACACGACTATTTCTGGCTTGCTTCTCTTTGTAGTTCATCATACCTCTGAGTTTCCTCTTCCTGGCTATTAAACACATACTATCTGAAAAAGAATTAGGGTTCTGCATTACTTGCAAAAATGCATCTCTCCATTAGTAAGAATAAATCAGGAGCTGACTGAAACGTTTTAAGTACACTAATAAAAACACCTCCTAACTTTTTATTTTTTTAACCTTTAAGCCAGGTGACAGAAGGACTGAAATTTCAAATCAATACCCTTATTTATATTACTTTATTGAACCATCTTACCGGTTCTTCAACTTCTCCACTAGCATGCTGAGCTTCGGCTTGTAGGTCTATAGGTGGAGCATCTTCCACAATTCTTTGAACAGACATCTGAATAAACTCATCAAAAGAATCCAGCTGTTGTCTGACCAAGCCTTTCTCATCAAAATAGGAACTGGGAAAATATTTGAGTTCATAATCAGTTACACCTAGTGATGTTTTCTAGCATATTTCCCCATTTTCATTATCATCAAATTTGACAAATACTAATCATTAAATACCAACACTCTGCACTCATCACTACATAAAATACTATGAGGTGTCCAAAAAAGAGGTAAGATTAGGAACACTTTCTTTGTAGGACTTATTGTTAAGTTTGGGGAAATGAGACATACTTGTGGGTAAAATTATTAAAGCACAACATAAGAACTATAAGGAAGTCCTAATTTATAAATGTCCTTTATAGATAAATTTCATCCAACCTCTTGAAACATTTCTCAAAACTAATGAAATGCATAGTCAAACAGAAAAATAAATGACAACATGGACAAAGAGAATATTATGCTAAGTGAAAAAAGTCAGAGAAAAACAAATACCACATGATTTCACTCATATGTGGAATCTTAAAAAAAAAAAACCAAAACCAAAACCAACCGACAAACAAAAGATAACAAAAGCTCACAAACACAGAGAACAGACTAGTGGTTACCAGAGAGGAGGGGGTTAGTGTGTGTGGGTGAAATGGGTGAAGGGGGTCAAAGGTATGGTGATGGATGGTAACTAGACTGTGGTGGTGATCCCTCTGTAGTGTATTCAGATGTTGAACTATAATGCTGTCCACCTAAAACTTATATAACAAAAAAAAGCATGGAAAAAAAGATAAAAATAAGAACTTTAATTTGAATAAGAGGGAAGAAAATGATATCAATGACTAAAATATAGCATGTGTAAGAACTTCGATTTTAGGTTAAAGATTATTCTACTTTGAATATGTTAAAGGTAAGATGGGACTAAGTCATTCAAGTGAAAATACTCAGCAAATGACTGATTAAAAATGGAGCAAGGGTGAGAGATCAAAGCTATTAGTATAGACACAGAAATCAAATACTGAAGCCCTAAAGAAGGACAGAGACTCGAGAAGAGTAGACACACCGTTTGCAAGAGGAATCTCTCCCCTCACCACCACACAGGAAAAGCTGCATAGCTGGACTTAGCTCCTTGCCCTCTCTGCCTAGTAACTAACTCCCCCCATCCTCACATCAATTTTCTGAGACAACATTCGTAGCCCAACTAATCATCAGCCTTCCATTTTGGCATCATCAGATCACCTCACACGTAACTGGCCAGCCTACAGATTGGCTGGCTTTGGGTCAAGGTTCCACCCTGATTCAATCAACCACGGCCACCAATATTAGAAGCTCTCTATGGCAGAGAACACAGTACACATTCATCCCTGTATAAGGCACAGACTCAAGAACAGTGGAGGCAACTTCCTTCAGTAGAGACTGTGAGCTGACAGGAAAGAAATTTCTCACAACCATTTAGGTCAGCCATTGGTACATAAGCACATGGAAAGCACAATCTGTAAGGTAAACAGCAATGGTTTTTATGGACAATTTACAATGAAAAATCTTTAAAAAACTATGGACAAGTTTCATCCTCCCAGGAAGCTGAACCATAGTTACTCTCCCCAAAATCATTAGGACAGTACTTCATTAGAATGCCATCCCTTAAACACCTAAACTATTTGAATAGTTCTTATTTATGGTATCTACTACCATGATTATTGTCCAAGAGACATCTTACTGAAGTCACTATATATTAAGTAATATCACATTCACAATGCTTGGGAAAGATCACTTGATATTAAATAGTGAAAAAACAAAATGTCATATCACAAAAAACTAAAGCACCTATAATCAATTAAAATATAAAGATCAAACGGCATTTTATTCTGTAACAAATGTTAAATGCAAGGACTTGTCAAATAGCATATATAATCCTTGAGCAATTTGTCACATAAGTTGAAAACAATTTGTTTTTTTTGGCTAAGATCAAAATATTCTTTCTCCCTGGCAATCACAAAATATAGGCATACTCCAAATATCTGGCTAAAAATGTCTCTTTGTGTTTAATACTCAAAATCATAGAAGATTCAAGTGTCTCAATACAAAGTGTTTATAGCCCATGTTTAATAGGAAAAAAAAACACATACTTACATCCCCAAAACTCATATTTTTAAAACAACGTTCAGCAAAGGTTCAGTTTTATTCCATACACAACTGGTAGAATGTCAGAAGCTTGTGCTCTTTGAAAAGGGAGTGTCAACTGAGAGGATGTGCATCTTGGAGATGGTGGGGCTCAAACAGGCATCAAAATGTTACTATATACAAAGCACCTGTCAGTTTGGTAAGTGAGGAGACTTGCAGCATTTTATATCCTAACATAGCAGGATGTTACTTTATTACTTAAAAGTTACTTCTCTTACCTATATGTAAGGCTTCCTGCTGAGTTTTATTACAGTTTAATTACACTTAGAATTGGATGGGAATGTGGGTCGAAATACCACCTGTTGTAACTTTATCCATTTAAAACAAGGAGAAAACCAAGAGGAATCAAATTAACAGCACCAGTAATGTAACAAATAGGCATCATGTGCCTCCTGATACAATGCACTGAGAGCAGAACATCACTGTTGCCAAAAGTAATCATCTGAAACTAATCATGAGGAAACATCAGACAAACCCAAACTGAGGGGCAGTCTAAAAAATAATTTGCCTATATTCTTCAAAAATGTCAAGGTCAAAAAAAAAAAGGTGAGGTCATGGGAAGCTGTAGAGAGATGGTGAGTTTGAGAAACAAAAAAAAAGAAAGGAAGATTGAGGAACTGTTCTAGATTATAGAAGACAAAATAAGTCATGAAAACAAGATGTAATATATGATCTTATGTTGGATCCAGGATAAGAAAATTTTTATTTTGCTATGAACATTACTGGGACACTGGCAAAATCTGCGTAAGGTCTCTAGATTAAATAAGATTACTGTATTAATTTCCTTATTTTAATAAGATTATGATTCTGTAAAAGAATATTCCTAGGTAAACAACTGACTCAAATATTTCAGAAAAAAATACGTAGACAGAGAAAGAATAAGGCAAAGAAAACACAGCATAAGGTTAACATTTAGGGAATCTGGGTGAAGTGTACATGAATTCTTTGTGTAACTTTTCTGTATATCAGAATACTTTAAAAGTTAAAAAAATAAATAAAATGACAAACCAGCTCTCATGCAGCATATTCACACAGAACATCTAATTTTCAAACACAGAATAAGCAGGAAATCCCTGTACAGTTTACAGTGCCTTTTAAAATTTATTCAGTTTGGTCTAAAAAGTTACCTAATTACAATCCAGCATGCCTCTTGCCACAAATCTGGTGTGATTTCATCATCATCCTCATCATATTGCATATCTGCAAAAACAAAAAAAATCACTCACTTGCAATAAATACTACTAGCTCACATCTTACTATGATGTGAAGTAGCAAAAACACATTTACTCTTTACTAAATAAAAAACAATCGCTTTACCCCACTTCTTTAAAATTTCAGTCATCACATTACTTGAACTGTAATGAAACAATATACATAGGTATATATGTACACATACATAGGTCTACGTCACAGTATTCTCCCAATACACAAAGAGGCCTCGTGAGAAAGTTTCAGTGCAAGTCGTGTGAATCTGTAATTGTTCCATCATCTCCAAGAAGCCCATATAATTCTCATTAATAACTACCTATAATGATAACTAGGAGCAAGCTCATAATCCTCTGATCAATAGGCTCCTCAAAGACTGCAGTCAGAGATCAGGTTAAGAGGGAGGAGTCAGCAAAGGACTCCAATAGCTGGGCAATACCTTAAGGTGAACTGTCTATAACAGCAACATTTCACACATGGACAGGGATGACAGGCTGTATTTTCCAAAGATGGACACAACTATCTTCCATTTCACATGCTCTTTTATAAAGTGATCTTGACACTCCTACCATCAAAATATAGAGGGTCTATGCTTCCTCCCCTTGAATCTGGGTGGGTTTTTGACTCTCCCATAACTAAGAGAATACAGCTAAAGCAATGCTACATGATTTTAGAAGCTAGGTCAGGAATAACAATGCAATTCCACCTTCTTTATTGAAACACTTACTTCTGGAGCCCTGAGCTGCCGTTAAGAACTCCTACTACTTAGGTGAGAAAATCTAAACGGTGGGCCCACTTACCAGATGCTGCAATCAGCAATCCTAGTCCTTGTGTTTTCCTAGGCTAGATGCCAGACACATGAGTAAACACTCCACATCACCCAGCCCCCAGCAGTCAACACTCAGCTTTTGCGTCTTCCCAGTTCAACCACTGACAGACATCAGGCAACAGACAAGTCATTCCTACTATGCCTGTCCAAATTCCTGACTCATTTAATCCATGAACATATTAAATAATTTTTAAGCAGCAAAACTTTGGGGAATTTGTGCAGCAACAGTAATTTATAAAATGGGGCATTTGAAAAATCAGTGTGCACTGGTGCTAATATTAGTCTCATCTTCTTATGGAAAAGAATAAATGTGCTCTATTTTTGTTTTTCTATTCTGACCTATATACATAGTCTGTAAAACTTAACAACTTTGATTCAAAATTTGATACATATCCAAAATAAATTATTAATAAGTGCTTCTTGAATGGTCTGGAATTACTGACTCCTACACATGGGGGGCGAGGTAAAATAGACAAAGGTATCTAAAATGGCTTGGAGATTTCTAGCTTTGATGGCACACTAGATGTTATTATCACAGCCACCCAGGAGAAGTAGGAAGGTTGGAAAAGGAGAGATAATAATGAAGTCAGTTTTAGTTATACTTGTACATCATTTATCCTTTTTAACATTTTTGTTTTCTAGCCTCTGAGAAATGAGACTATAGTACCTACTCAAAAAATTAAGCTGAAAAAACTTTTTTTGAATTTTTTTCTCAGGAGTTAAGAAAAAGAATACAATGATGCTAATAAATTTCTAGACGCAAGATAAAAATGAGACAAGTTTAAACAGTAGAGTTTAAGTTTTTGCTTCTATTTTCTCCATGAAGTAGCTGAGGGAATAAAGAGAAATGTAAGCGGTGGCCAGGAGATTGGGAGCTAGAAGAAAACGAACTTTGAAATAGCAGCTTTGGAGAACGGAAGAGGGAGCATTAAAAATATACAATGAAAATACACTACACGTGACTACGAACTCTACATGTAAAAAGAAAAAGACATACTGTCCCTGTTCGTTAAAATACATACCATCTAGAACTGTGTCATCTCGCGGATAGAGGAAATGTAAAGGTCATCTTTTAAAATAATTTACTTAGGCATATGACAGCATGAAGGAACGCCAAACTAAACCAAACCCTGCCCCCGCGCCGCACACACACAGAAACTATATTCCTTGTCCCCAGAGTTCTTCCAGAGCCTAACACAATGCCTGGCACAGGATGATGCTCAAAAATTCAACTATTCATAAATTCATTAACTCTCGCCTTAAGGGAAATCAAAAAAGGAGTCCTTTGCTTCAATGTCGGAACAACGGAACCTGTCGCATGGTTCTGCGCGCTGTTTTCAAGACGGGAAGGGAGTGTCAGACTCACCCAGGGGCAGACTGAGGAGAGAACAAGAGTCACCCTGACCGAGATGATAAAGGCTACGTTCCCTGCACCCTCCACCTCTCAAAATCCCGGATTCGTTCCCGGCCTCGGGAGTGTGGGGAAACGACGGGGGCCATGGTGCGGCGGGCCGAGGAGGAGACCGCAAATCCTCAACTCGTCCAGCTACCCACGTTTCCCCCCTTAGACGGGTCGCCACGGAGTGTTCTGGGTGGTCACCTACCCTCGTCCGCGTCATACATATTGGCAAACGGTTCCGGAGCTCCTAACTCTAGAATCACACACGGAAAGGCGCGCAACGACTCCGACGTCCGCAGCGTGAAGCGAAGTAATTTCCGCCTCCGGCGTTCCCAGGATACGCTGCGTCCCACACGAAGCTCCGCCCACAAAGACGCCAATTAAGGTCTGCGCCTGCGCGAAGGGTACGTTAAGCTGTGTTAAGGGTTAGTATTGTGCATGCGCGATTTGTGGGCTGAAGTTTCCCCGTGCCTGAGAATGAGAACTGTTCCTTACAGTTTGAGTCGGATCCAGCCAATGAAACTTTGTTTTTCAGTGTTGTTGCACAAATAATGGCACCTAAAAAAAAAAAAGTCAAAAAGATTTAATAATAAAGGGTTTAGTTGTAGCCGTGCTTTATTTTTTTCGGTTCCAAAGACTTAAAAATACGAAGATTTAAAAAATGATTTCTGTGCTCCGGAGTCTGTGCTCCGCAACGGGAGAGGCCACAACAGTGAGTCCGCGTACCGCAAAAAAAAAAAAAGATTTCTGTGTACATAAACCATAGTCAATTTTTTAAAATGTTTAAGAAATATTTTAATGTTGTTGCACAAATACTGACACCCGCAAAAAAATAATAAAGCCAGGAAGATGTATTAATAAAAGGTTTTAATTGTGGCCATAGGTCTGCGGCATTAGATTTTCTATTTTCCAATCCGAAAGACAAAACAATACGAAGCTTTAAAAAATGTGATTTCTTAACGGCAGGTAGTGCCAGCGGCGGCGCGTTGAAGAAGCCTGAAAGTTGATAAACCCTCACTCACTAGCCTATTGGGCCAACCCACCCCAGTTAAGGTGCCCGGGGCATTTATCTCCGCTTGAAGTGGGCTCTCTGACCACAGAGCCTTCATCGCGAGAACTCACGAGATTAGACGCGGGAGGAGCTGAAGTGCGACGCTGAAAAATGACAGCTCTCAGGTAGTCCCGGGCTGTCGCTACCGTTTTACGC
The DNA here is from genome assembly GCF_964374135.1 of Grampus griseus. Lineage (NCBI taxonomy): Eukaryota > Metazoa > Chordata > Mammalia > Artiodactyla > Delphinidae > Grampus > Grampus griseus. Next base: position 68,121,808 of record NC_138997.1, read on the forward strand.
ACATCTGGGGCCACAGAGCACGTGAGAAAAGGTGGCTCAGCCCCTTTGCCCACGCCCGCGTTTCTCATGCTGCCCGCGGGCCTCACTCGTAGGCTTCTGTGCAGCTTCCTGCGGGGATCCACTCCCACGATAGCGCGCCATGGCCTCCGGGAGACGCTCCTCGAGAGGAGATGTGCGACCAACTCCACCTCCCGGCACTCATCCGGCCTGGGATGTGGGCTTCCCCGTGGGGCGACAGCGACTGGGGATAACCAAGGAAGGGCTGACATGGAGGAGAGTTTTGTGTTCCCCGAGTACGTCCCGGATTCGGAGCCCTCAGTGACCCTCCAAGACCAGCTGCGGGAGCTGCAGCAGCGTCAGGAGGAGGAGCGACGGGTGCTGCAGCGGCAGGAGGAGCGGCGGCAGCAGAAACTACGCACCGGCCGGCGGGTGCACCCGGTCGTGGGGCACCCGGACGCGACGGTGCCGCCCAGCGGCCTAAACTGTTCGGGTTGCGGGGCGGAGCTGCACTGCCAGGACCCGGGACTGCCCGGTTACCTGCCCAGCGAGAAGTTCCTCAGCGCGGCGGCGCAGGAGGACGGCGGACTGACGCAGACCGTGTGCCAGCGCTGCTGGCTGCTGGTGCATCACCGGCGCGCCCTGCACGTGCAGGTGAGTCGCGAGCAGTACCTGGAGCTAGTGACTGCCGCGCTGCGGCGGCCCGAGCCCGCCCTGGTGCTGTACATGGTGGACCTGCTTGATCTGCCCGACGCCCTGCTGCCCCACCTGCCCGCGCTGGTGGGCCCCAAGCAGCTGATCGTGCTGGGAAACAAGGTGGACCTGCTGCCCCAGGATACTCCCGGCTACCGACAGCGGCTCCGGGAGCGACTGTGGGACGACTGTACCCGCGCCGGGCTCCTGCCGCCCCCTGGCTACCGAAGGCCACAACACCCCAGCGGGGACCGGCCACGGGACGGGGAGAATGCGCATCTTTCGCCCAGGTCCCGCACGGTGCTCAGAGACGTGCGGCTCATCAGCGCCAAGACTGGCTATGGAGTCGAAGAGTTGATCTCCGCGCTCCAGCGTTCCTGGCGCTACCGCGGCGACGTCTACCTGGTTGGCGCCACCAACGCTGGCAAGTCCACTCTCTTCAACACGCTCCTGGAGTCCGATTACTGCATCGCCAAGGGCGCTGAGGCTATCGACAGAGCCACCATCTCCTCTTGGCCTGGTGAGCCTTAGGATGCCCGTCCCCTTCGTATTTTTTTAAAATATTTATTTGGTTGTGCCTGGTCTTGAGGTAGGCAGGCTCCTTAGTTGCAGCACTTGGGCTCCTTAGTTGCGGCAGGCTGGCTTCTTAGTTGTGGCATGCACGTGGGATCTAGTTCCCTGACCAGGGATCGAACCCAGGCCTCCTGCATTGGGAGCGTGGAGTCTTACCCACTGCACCACCAGGGAAGTACCCTCCTTCGTTTTCTGAGAAGCTGCAAGTCTGATCGTAGTTCAGGCACCTAGTCCTATATCCCTCCTTAATGTACACCAGGGGCCGGCTGGAGGCTTCCTTTAAAAATTCTCTACCTACTTCGGTCACATTTCTCTTTTGTGTCAGTTTAATGCTTGGAAATTCAGTACATGTTTTAGTAACTTTCCAATAGAAATAATTAGAGTACTTCTAGGTACCAGTCACTGTTCTAGGCACTGTAGATGAACCAGGGGACAAAGCAGTGTCTGCTCTCTTGGAGGTTTCCCTTGTAACTTTAGTTCTTTGTATATTTCTCCAGAAAGTCCTTTTACTTTCTAAACCTCCCTCCACCCTTCAGTCTCACTCTTCATATCTTGAGTTTAGTCAGGAGAGTACTATACAGATTTAACATTTGAATAATTCACTAATGCAATATATGTGGCTTTGTTGCAAAGAAATATCAACTTTGTGACTTTAAGAAACGTCTGTAGTAATTGCAAACTGGGTCCTTCTGTGACCTGTTTGTATCTAATAGTTGGCAAAGTGAACTACTTCATTTGATTCTTTGAAACCAGTGTTGAACTTTGCTTGATAAGCTGTACTTCTCTGTCAGGGACACTGGTTGACTTATACACAGAAGTGCTTTTATACCGGTTAGGAGTATGCAGAAGATGTAAAAGATCAGGCCTGTAGATTTGGCATTCAAATCCTGGTTGAGCTTGTGGGCCAATCTCTGAACCTATTGCCTCATCTGTAAAGTAAGAATAATTTTGTGGAGGGTTGTCATGAAAGTTAAGAGAAATAATCACAGTATCCAAGACAGTGTAGATCCTCATACATGTTTTATTCCATTTTCTTGTACAACGTTTATGAGAATATATGTCTTCTTTGGTATTTCAGGTACTACATTAAACCTTCTGAAGTTTCCTATTTGTAACCCAACTCCTTACAGAATGTTTCAAAGTCAAAAAAGGCTTAAAAAAGATGCAACGGAAGCAGAAGAAGATCTTAGTCAGCAAGAACAAAATAAACTTAATCTCTTGAAAAAGCATGGTTACGTAGTAGGTAAGCATCTTCTGTAGGAAAACTCTTCCTTAGGTCTATGCTAAAATTTTCTGTAGAACAACCTGAAATAGAGCTCTCTGGAGCTAGCCAGTTTTTGTGGGGAGAGACACTTCCTCTTTCTGGAACATAGAGGCCTTTTAGAGGCAAGGCTACTGTTTGGAAACCCAGAATTCATTGTGTTGGGAAAATTGAGACAGTAGATACTTGGAGAAATCCAGGAAAGGAAATGCAAATAACTGCCTCTCTGGCCATTGTCAGCAACAAGCATTTTCACTAAGATACCAGCCCCTTGTACAAGTTGTTGACCTGCAGCAGGTTTAAACTGGATTGTCCCCCTTTCCTTGGTATCTCTTTACAACCTTTCTTTACTAAAAACAGTTTGATTCCCAAAACTCTCCCCCTTTGCCCAGTGTGCACAGCCAGCCACACATACTTGATCAATGCAAGAGTCCGACTCCCACTGCATTTAGAAATAAAGCAAAAGTATCATTGTGGTCTCACTTCCTTCCAAACACCATTGTTAGTCCTAGTAACTTCTACGAGGCAAACTTAAGAACTACCTGTCTCAAGTCAAAAGCTTTAAAGGAGTGACTACTAACTTCAGTATAACTTGTTCTAGGAAGAGTTGGAAGAACATTCTTGTATTCAGAAGAACAGAAGAATAAAGCTGCCTTTGAGTTTGATGCCGATTCACTTGCCTTTGACATGGGAAATGAACCTGTTATGGTTGCAGATAAATCCACCAAACGAGTAGAATTGACCCCGCAAGATGTGAAAGATGCCCACTGGTTTTATGACACCCCTGGAATTACAAAAGAAAATTGTGTAGGTATTTAATGTCTTTTAGAAACATTAACTTTCAATTGCAAGAGTAGTGTCTTAATTGGCAGAAAAAGAGGTATCCTTTCATTTTAGACTCAGTTCTGATTCATGCATAGAAGCGTTTCAGGGATGAATCTATATGCCATCAAGTACTGTATGCCATTTGGTAGACGTCACTGCTAACTACCTACTTCTATCCTTGTGGTTGTTACCTTAGTTAGGAAGACATTTACAGAATCCTAGATTTTGAGGTTGGAAGAAATCATAAATATCACTGCAGTCCAGCCACCTGTTCCATGCTTGAGTTCCCTCTATAACATGTTCACCAGAAGGTGCATCCACCTTGAATTGAAGTAAGGAGTGACTCACCATCAGCTGAAGCAGTGTCACCTCACCTCCCAAGGTAACCCTGCTCTTTATATTGAGCCGAGCAGTGTCCCTGTAATTTGTACCTATTGTTCCCCAAAGGTGTATAGAACAAATATAATGTCTAGTTCCCTTTGCCAGACATTGAAATGTTTTAGAGTGTAATATCCTCTCTCTTCCTCACTCTACCCTTTTCTTCTCTTTCATTAGTTCAGCCAACAAACATGGAGCACTTACTGTGCTGACATAATCCAGATGGTTTGTCTTCATTTCCTATAGCTATTCTGAGAACAGGCTATGAACAAAGGACCCTTTCCAGAACGAATTCTAATTTGTTTTTGTTCCTGAAAGTATGACACAAAGAACTAACTTTCTTATGTAAGTGCCCTCAGGTGAACCTAATTTAGAATAGGATCAACTCTACCTATCTTGCCCTTGTATATCTTTTTAGTCCAGTTTTAGGATCTCCCGGGCAACTTTTATTTTATCTTAAATTCAGCCTATATCCTACATATTTGTTATATCTCAGAACCTTTTATTCATTTGCAGTTTTTTTGGGTTTTTTTATTTTTTAAATTTATTTACTTAATTTATTTTTGGCTGGGCTGGGTCCTCATTGCTGCATGTGGGCTTTCTCTAGTTGTGGCAAGCAGGGGCTACTCTTCGTTGTGGTGTGTGGGCTTCTCATTGCGGTGGCTTCTCTTGCTGCGGAGCACGGGCTCTAGGCACGCGGGCTTCAGTAGTTGTGGCACACGGGCTTAGTTGCTCCACAGCAGGTGGGATCTTCCCGGACCAGGGCTTGAACCTGTGTCCCCTGCGTTGGCAGGTGGATTCTTAACCACTGTGCCACCAGAGAAGCCCTCATTTGCAGTTTTGATCATTATCCAAGTAACTGACTGAATCAAGTGTGTATCCAGGATACTGCCTTTCAACAGATCCACTAATCAGCTTCCTTTGAATATGGTTAGTGACCAGGTTCTAATTCACCTAGTTATCTCTGTATATCCCTATGAAACAACATTAGATTCTTAGATACTTTTCCTTCCTTTGCCTCATCAGAATCACTTGTTTCCTTCTCAGAATTTGATGTACCTTTTAACTTTTTTTTTCTCTCTCCTAGAATAATTGTGTCCAGTTTTTACTTCCTTAGCAATCCAGAACTTCAGAGTAACTGTAGTGCTTCCTAGTAATGTTCTTTAACTTTAACTTCAACTTTAACTTTAACTTTAACTGTTCTTTAACTTTAACTTCACCAACTCATTCTTCAGTTTTAGGCTCAGTTAGGTCAGAGATAGCAGTTACTTCAGTCATGTATATCCTCTTGTCAATTAGTCAGAAAGGCAAGACTTTGCTAACTCGCAAATTCAGATTTGCTAATTTGCAGTGAGACCCTCAAGTTTTTAGATATAAGAGTTCTCTCAGGCAGTTTGATTTTCTGTCCGTTTATTGATATATTTAATGCCTTGAACCAGTGTTTCCCAAACTGAACCAAGGAACTCTATTGTGAAGTATTAGGGTCTCTGCTAAAAGGGTTAAAATATTTCTTTACTGCACGTGGCTTTTAATGTGCTTTTTCAAGCACAAATACTCACAGCCCCCTTACATATTCTCTTGTGAGTCTCCCTAGATATCACATATTTTGTTATCTCCTTGTTATTTTTCTTAAGAAGCAAGTTCACAGAAGACTTCTGGCCATTTTTTTACTTTCTCAAAAATTTTTAAATCAGATTTTGATTCCCTAAGTCTTACAAGAATCTTGTACCGCCTTGCTTTTCTTTTCCATTTTCTCTAGTCTATTTAGGAACTCTTCATCCTTAGAAGCCACAGGATTCATAACTTTCTCTCATTTTTTTGCTGAGTATTTGGAGGAAATAAGGAAACCAAAGACTGGAATTTAGAAAAGCTTCTTCAAGCTCTTTGCCTGCTCCAAGAACGGGGTGATCATTTTCATTTAATGCATGCATAGCTGCCACTAGGACAGAATATAGCACGTTACCTTACCTTACCTTTATCTGAAAACTACTGCTCCCTAGAAGGCTTGACGAGAGAACATATTTTTTCTCCTGGGATTGAATCATCAGTGTTTTCAGTTCACAGCAAATTTGACAGAATTCAGAGGATGCTGCTGTTTCATATTCCTGTAAAGTTATTTTGCCATTGCTCAAGATTAAGTTGTAAAACAAGAGTAAAGCCATCTATAAATTGATTCATTTAGAAAGAATATATGAATTTTATGTGCAGAAAATTCTAAAATACATACTTTGATTTCTTGTGAAGCCTGGAATATATAATAACTTTTTATCCTACAGGTAAAGCATGATATATCAGACGTTCATTGAAAGTAATTCTCTAAAAAACCTGCCCTCTGCTTTACAGATTTTAAGTCTTCTAACAGAAAAAGAAGTAAATATTGTTTTGCCAACACATTCCATTGTTCCAAGAACTTTCGTGCTTAAACCAGGAATGGTTCTATTTTTGGGTGCCATAGGCCGCATAGATTTTCTGAAGGTAAGGAAAGTCCGTACCATTGAAAAATGACTTTAGTATTGGGATTTACTTTAAGGAAGCAGATATACAATCAAGACTAGCAAAATGTTGATAACCAGGTCATGACTATGTGGGGGTTGGTATACTATTCCTTTGTGTGTGTTTGAAAATGTCTATAGTAAAAACCTGGGATAATGAAATGGGGGGAAAAAAAGTAATAGGTCTTAAAAAACTGTATCTTCAGTAGGCAGTCGAGTGCCCCATACAGCTTGGCATTAAGCAAAGATACTTTCCCTCTCCTGTGGTATTGTCTTACATGGAAATCAGAGGTCGTACCTTTAAGTGCAGGGTTAATATGCATTAAATAAATTCCATGCTCTTTATATTCCATGATGTGTATACTTTTATAGATGTGTTTTTGGGTTTGGTATTCATTTACATAGCATCACTCAGAGATTTTAGAGCATCTATAGAATTGATCCCCGTTTTACCAAAGTGAGGAGAAAAATGGAAAATGAAACATGGATATGTCCAACAACACTAAATGCAACCTGCAAGCCATTGCCTTAGCACACTTCTTGGTTTTGTGTTTGTTCATAATTTGTTGGAAATTTAGGCTTACACACTTAAAACCTTATGTATTTCCATAGAGACCATAGAATGTTAACATTTTAAACCAAACTTTACACAGGGACGCTTAAAGCAGACAGTATTTTTTGTTTTTTATAATAGACGTTTGTTTGTTTTTTTTTTAAGTATCAACAAACCTATGGAAGGAATCATAGTTTTATGTAAATGGGTGAAATGCAGTATTCTGCCATATTTTGCCCCCCCCACCTTGTTTTTTTTGGCTGCACTGCACAGCATGCAGGGTCTTAGTTCCCCAACCAGGGATCGAACCCGTGCGCCGTGCAGTAGAAGTGCAGAGCCCTAACCAGGGGACCACCAGGGAATTCCATTTTTTTTTTTTAATCATACCTTGTTATGTGCTGGTTTTGCAAGTTTTTCATTATATAAAATAAGTTCCTTCTTCCTTTCTTAAGGGAAATCAGTCAGCTTGGTTTACAGTTGTGGCTTCCAACTTCCTTCCCGTTCACATTACTTCGTTGGACAAGGCAGACACTATATATCAGAAACACGGGGGTCATACGTTACTCAAGGTAAGACAACACGCTTTGATGGTTGCATAGTTAGGTTAACACACCCTGTGATAGTCCCAGGGCCCTGCTAAAAATGCCTTTGTTGGACAGAACCATCTTTGTTACACTCGCAGCTAGCTCTCCCCTGACCTTGTTCACCTTGAGGATTTTGACTATATTTGTGAGGTGGGCTCCTATAGAAAAGAGACGTTGGATTGGACCGATCCTAGAATAGTGACAGAGCTGGGTTTTCTCTAGGTCATACTGTCCAATACGGTAGGCCCGTGTGCCTATTTAAATAAATTAATTAAAATGAAATAAACTTTAAAATTTAGTTCTTCACTTGTACTAGCCACTTTTCAACTGCCCAGCGGTCACATTATTGCAGAAAGTTGTGCTGTATACTGTGAGTGAAGAGCTCTAAGTTACAGATTTTCTCACAACTGGGTGATGCTACTGGCATCTAGTGGGTGGAAGCCAGAGATGATGCTAAACATAATGCAATGCACAAGACAGCACCTCACAACACAGAGTTATCAGGTCCAAAACGTGCATAGTGCTGAGTTGAGAAGCCCTTGTATGAGTGGAAAAGCTCTCCTCCCAGGTTCTTAATCCCAGGCACTTAGAGGTTATTGTACCTCTTCTCTCCTGCTTTACTTGCTCCTTCCTTTGACCTGTTAAGCAGTGTGTTAAAATTTCTCTGATCTTTATTTTTTTTTAATATTTATTTATTTGGCTGTGCTGGGTCTTAGTTGTGGCACTTGGGATCTTCATTGCGGCATGCATGTGGGATCTAGTCCCCTGACCAGGGATCAAACTTGGGCCCCCTGCATTGGGAGCACAGAGTCTTAACCATTGGACCACCAGGGAAGTCCCTCTCTCTAATCTTTAAAAAACAAAACTCAGTGTCCCGCTCATTCCTCCTCTTTACAATCAAGTTTACTCCTCACGTCCCATGCTCTGCAGTCCCTGTTGTGCCCTTTCTATGCCACTGAAATTGTTCCAAGTTCACCAGAGACTGAATGGGGCCTGTTTACAGATCTTTAACCAGACATGGGTACACACTGTTGGCTGGTGTGTAATGTATGACAGTTAAGATCTCTGGAGCCAGGCTGGGTCCAAATCCTGCTCTGCTCCACCACTTAACAAAGCTGTGTGACTTTAGGTAAGTTTCCTTTACCTCTCTCTGTTGTACCTACACCACGAGGTTGTGGAGAAGATCAAGTGCAAGGGGACTGTTGTCACTGCTCCGTATTTGTGGTGATGAAGATTATGGGACATACCTACTGCAAAAATAGCGGGTACATCCAATGCAGAGGTGATTTACCATTAATTAATGCTCATACAACTGAAAATAAGTCAAAACACAAAATACACACCCGCCCTTCAACAAGGATAAAACCAACCTGACTTGGGAAGTAAATGCTTCTTTCTCTCTGGATTTCCTAAGAAAGCCAGAGTGAAATTAAAACTCCATCGAAATAACTGCCCTAAAGTTAATACTCCAGAGACATGTGGGATTTTCAGGGTAGGGCTCCACCCCCATGCATCTGTGTAGTCTTCAGAGTGGACTCACTGATAATTCACAAAACAACACTGAGGCTTCTCTCCCGGTGTAATACAAATGGTTTCTTGGGCTGCTCTGTGGCTCATCCTTGCCTTCTGGTTTTCTTACTCACCTCCCAAGTCAAAGGCAATCCTGCCTCCTAATTATCACTGAGTCCAGCCTCATAGTCCAAACTGTAATCTACTTTCTTTAGGCTGTTTTGATATCCTTAGGTATTTTCCCAGCTCCCAGTTTTACTGCCTTCTGCCCACCCTCACCCCATCACAGCTGTAGTTCTCAACCAGGGTTGACTCTTACCCCAAGGGAACATTTGACAAAGACTGGAGGCATTTTTGGTTTTCACAACTTGGTGGATGCTGAGTAGAGGCTGCTAAAAATTGTGCAATGCACAGGACAGCCTCCCGAGACAAAGAATTATTTGGCCCAAAAGGTCAATAGTGCTGAGGTTGAGAAACCCTGCACTACGCAGATTTTTCCAAAATACAAAGCAGGCCACAGTATTCTTTCTTGATTCTTTTCTCTTTCCTGCTTATAATTCCTTGGTAGTTCCACATTACTGAGAGAAGTCTAAACTGATAGCCTCATCAGTAATGCACAGACACACATAACATACTCTGCACAGTTAAACTACAGTTCTCTGAACTCATTATCCTTTTTCCAATTTCTGTGTACATGATACTAACCCAGGATACCTTCCCACTGAATAACTTTAATCTATTTTTCAAATTCTGCTCTTCATTAATGTTTTCCTTGACCAAACCACGTTCATTACTTCCTTCACAATCACAGTACTTAGTAGATGCCTCTCATCACGTTTCTTACCTTGTAATTTATTTACTTGCTGTTTCCACCTTCTGATCTCCTCGGGGGTAGGGACCATATAGAACATATTGTAATAGCTATCTTTGTGTCTTAGTGCTAAACACGGAGAGATCTGTTAATAAACAGGTAAATTATTATCCAGTTACTTCCAATTCATGGAAACACCTGTAAACATAGAAGCTGAATCTTACCCGTTATCCATGTACCCTTGAGAGGTGATGAGGCAGGGATTAATCTGTGTGTCCAGCCAGGCCTGTAAGAAATAAGGTATTTGGAAGGATGTTGCTTTAATTGCCCAAAATTATTGTGTCTAAAGCTTTATGGAGGACTGTAAAAACTGTAAGCTAATAAAGCAAGATTCTGCTGTCTGGACGTTACCACCAGTTGGATGCCCACATGGGGCCCTTGTCACTGGGATCTATAGGCTTCATCCATCACAGAGCTCCCGGGCTTTTCATTTGACCTAGAAGTGTGATTTGGGTTTTTTTCAACAGTTAAATGGTTTGAAAGGATTTTATTCTTGATACCTGTACAGTATTATCTTATCAGTGCCTTACTTAATATTAGAGTTATCAGGGGTTTAATTTGAACCTCCAAATATCTTCATCTCCTCCCAATGGAAGGTTCCAATGGGTGGAGAAGAAAGAATGGCAGGATTTCCTCCTCTTGTTGCTGAAGACATCACATTAGATGAAGGACTTGGGGAACCTGAAGCAGTGGCTGACATCAAGTTCTCCTCTGCAGGTAATTTTACACCAAGCACTTTTTTTTTCTTTTTTAATTTGGCCGCACCACGCGGCATGTGGGATCTTAGCTCCCTGACCAGGGATCGAACCCGCACCCCCTGTAATAGAAGCATGGAGTCTTATCGACTGGACCACCAGGGAGGTCCCTACACCAAGCACTTTTTAAAAGGTGAATAAAGTAGCCTTACTGACCTTTAGTATATTTTTATACAGATATGCCTTAACTGACATAAGCTGAATATTTTAAGAAATACATACTAGATTATTCATAAGATGTAACCTACTCTGAAAATAAATCTGTACCTTTTCACAAATGCATTGTATGCTTTTAAAAAATAGAGTGAAAGACAGCAGTAGCCTCCCTTGGGTTTCCATTTTGAGCTGTGTTTGGTGTTTTTAATAAGATAGTTGCTAACACCACCTGTGTTCTGCCATGTTCTTGCATAGGCTGGGTAGCAGTAACGCCACAGTTTAAGGACAAACTGCACCTCCGAGGCTACACACCTCAAGGAACAGTCCTGACGGTCCGGCGCCCACTCTTGCCACATGTAGTTAACATCAAAGGAGAGCGCATCCGGAGAAGCGTGGCCTATAAAACCAAAAAGCCTCCTGCCCTTGTGTACAATCTGCAGAAAAAGAAAAAAAGATAAATATATGAAGCTAACCTGTTCACAATGAAGATTAACGATATAGAACATACTGTATACATTGCATTGCATTAAATATTGCTATAATAAAACCTTCTGCCACCCTTTTTAAGCTACCAAGGACCGTGCCTCTTTTTAATGAATTTAGTTTGTAAACACAAGTTATTGTTTGGTAGGGTATGTATATGTGTGTATCTATGGTTCAAATATACCTAAAATGGAGTTCTGTTACACTCAGGTTTCTCCCACTACTATTTTTTGAAACCAGATGGCATTTCTAATTTGGAGTCTAGTTGAGAGAGCAGCTTAGCCGTTGGCATATGAAAAAATGGCAGAAAATCAATGTCTCCAAAATACATGGGCTGAAATGAGATAAAAGCGAGTAACTGGCTTTGCTCCACAGAGTCATCCAGGGACCCAACCGGGGGAACATGCCGCAGCTTCCATCTCTGGGTCTAAGGTGGTTGCTCAAGTTGTCATCCTTTCGCAATGGCAAAAAGAGAAGAGAGTGAAGAGCGTGCAGCTCCCCTACTGAAAAGAAGGGGGAAGTGCTGGAAGTTGCCCACATCACAGCGCCCACTGGTCAACACTTACATGGCCGCACCCGCCATGGGGAAGCTGGAGGATGTAGAGGGAAATGGGGATTTCGGACTTGTATTACTTAAGGGAAGAAAGGGAGAATGGAAACTGGAAAACAAGTAGAAGTTTCTCTTACATAATCTAAAAGGGCCTGAAAATCTTAGAAAAGAATTCATGTTATGTCTTTCTGGCATTCAGAGTTTCTTCTGCAAGGATCAGAGCACTTTAACCATTTTATCAACATTTGCCTGTAAACTGTATAACATTACATCAGTCAGAAGTCTTTACCTTTCTGTATTCCTAATTGAGTAAGTGGCACTAGAGCTGTGGACAATGCACTGGCCAGTCAAGTCCCAGATCCCAATGTTGAGATAAACGCTCGTGGAGTAAGGTGGCCGGAAACGCAGATCCATGAGCTTCCTATGGACTCAGGTTTAGCATGAACTTCTCAATAGTCCCATGGTCTCTGTCAACGTGTACACTCTAGCTCCCTTCTCACTAAGTAAGTCATTGTAGGATAAACGGTCAATGTTTTAAAATGCAACTTGTCAAAACTCTGTAGATCTCACTTTCATTGACTTTCAAAGTGAATACTATTGACATCTTGGGGAAGGTGGTTCTTTATGTGCATCCTTCCCAGATATGAAAGGCCAGGAGCAACTTCCCAGCCCCATCCCTCATCGTGATAGTTAAGAAGTACCCCTGACGTTTCCAGACCCACCCTCTAGAGGGCGGTAGCTTCCCAAATTGAGAAAATGATTGGTAGTCGATTTTTAGATGATTTTGGAGAGAATGAAATACTGTTAATTTTACAAGTTAAAATTGTGACCATTATATTTCTATGTACTGTTCATAGTTTGGAGCTTAGGCCTGAATCTTTAGATTAAATGAAGAAAATATGGTAAACTTGACATTTGTGGAAAAATACAGAACCCCAAAACTGATGCTGTATTTACCCTGAAAACTTATAATGTATTTTAGAGAGCAGAACATTTCTCCCTCCTTATCTTCTCCCTAGGCTTGTACACCTCTCTACTAGCAAAGATTCCATTTTTAAATGTTCATAACTTATATTCTCAGGTTTCTCTTACCTCTAAAATTCAATAGTTACATTTTGACCGAGGAGTATCTAAAAAATGTTCCAATGTACTTTGCAATGTACCAGTGCAATTTACTAAGTAAGTTTCAGTTTCTCTGGTTATATCAGTCTCTTTGGGTCATCATTTTCTCATCTATAAAATGAGGGAGTTACACTATATATTTCTCAGTCCTAACCTTTTATGATTCTCAGCAAAAACAGGCAGGAAAGCCAGGAAAGAGTGGTTACAATACCTCAGACAGAAAAAAGAAAAGGCCCTCTGAGCATAAAGCAGTGAACTGCTGCTAGAATCTGCTATTAATTTACATTCTGCCAACCTAATGCAGCCAAGGATCACTGCCGGTCTATCCAACTGATCCACAGCGGATTTGCTATAAGAAAGTTCTCTTACTGTGTTGGTTTCTAAGTCAGCTTACTGATACTTTATTTATTTATTTATTTTTTTGCGGTACGCAGGCCTCTCACTGTTGTGGCCTCTCCGGTTGCGGAGCACAGGCTCCGGACGCGCAGGCTCAGTGGCCATGGCACACGGGCCCAGCCGCTCCGCGGCACGTGGGATCTTCCCGGACCGGGGCACGAACCCGTGTCCCCTGCATCGGCAGGCGGACTCTCAACCACTGCGCCACCAGGGAAGCCCAGCTTACTGACACTTATTAATCCATTGATCTAAGTGCAAAGACTGCCCTTCCATCACTAATCATTTACACTGTGGCAGCATGCAAGAATTAGTAAAGAGTAGAAATTAATGGCAAGGTGTCAGGACAGCCCCCTCCTGTCCACAGGAGAGGCTGAAGTACCCCCATCTCTCTTCCCACCACCCCTGCCGTCACCTTTAAAACAGGAGCATTTTCTTCAAAGTTACAAAGTGAAGCTTAACACATTTTGTATTTTTAATTACCATAAACAGCAAGCCCTACCAATCATCAGGGCTTTACTGTGTAGTTCCCCAGAGTCTAAATGTGTTTATGATACTTGGGACACTTCCCATGACAACCAAGAAGTGGAGCACAAGATGCAATCCTGTGTGCTTGTGTTTCTTGATCACTCAGACGCTTTTTGCAAAATGGAAATCAAGGCTAGTTTCCTGCAGATGACTAACTTGGAGCTCCAGCTGTGCCAGACATGGCAGAGCTGTTAATCACTGAGTTGGAACCCAGCACTGAAGCTGAGGCGAGCTGTTTTGTCGATGGCCTCTGACCATTTACCCTGGCTTCCCTCCCACTTGGCTCTGTCTTGTGGAGCAACAGAATCATTTCCATTCTTTCTCAGAATGTTCCATTTTCTCTTGGCGGCTCTCCTCCTCCCCGGGGGATTGTTTTCTTTCAACTGTCAAAGAGTAGTGCTTAAACAATAAAAACAAAACTTCAGACTCATGTGAATCCAATAGATAGCACCTCTGCCTGCTCTTAATGTCTCTGTCATGTTGTCTGCCCCACTGATGCCCTGTAGTGGGTGGGAATGGCTAAAGATTAACATTTTAGGGGCTTCCCTGGTGGCGCAGTGGTTGGGAGTCCGCCTGCCAATGCAGGGGACGCGGGTTCGTGCCCCGGTCTGGGAGGATCCCACATGCCACAGAGTGGCTGGGCCCATGAGCCATGGCCGCTGAGCCTGCGCGTCCGGAGCCTGTGCTCCACAATGGGAGAGGCCGCAGCATGAGGGGCCCGCATACCGCAAAAAAAAAAAAAAGAAAGAAAATTAACGTTTTAACATCATATAGGAATGATGCCTCACTTTTCCCCTTCATGTCAAAGACCATCGATATTCTCTCATTTAGTACAGGAGTTTCATGATCTGAATATACCTAAGAGCATACTTAATATACCCATGGCTTGGAGCCCCAGGTTCCTGTTTTGCAGAAGCTTGCTTTTGCTTCTCAAACAATTCTCAGAATTTACCTTCTGGCTAATCAACCTAGTGGAAGAATTTGGTCATAATATTCTCACTGGTAGGTGCAACAGGTATGATGCTTAATCACAGTCAGTACATCTGGCCAGGAGTATTGGTAAATCTGAGAAAACTGAGGCCACACAGAGATACACGTGCTAGAGAACACATCATCAGGTAATTTTGGACATGAGAGACTGCCAAGGTCCTTTCTAACTTTTCAGTAATTCCCTGGAAAACAGCCAGCATTCAGTACAGGAATGAATGAATTAGAACGAGAGGACTTTTCTATTTGGGGTGTTGTTTTTTGCCTTCCCTGAAAAATAGCAATAGAGCAGACTTAAATTTACTTAGTAGCACTGACACTTTTCTAGGGTTTCTTCCCGTCCTGCCTAAATGCAATACCTTAAGATAGTTGTATTTGAGACTATTCCTAGCTGCTATGATCACATGATAGCCCATATAGCTTCTTTTAATTCCTTACATTCTTATAATAATACTAGTGGCTAGCCCTTATTTAGCACATACAATGAGCCAGGCACTGTTTTAAGCATTTTATATAGGTTAACTGTATCCTTAGAACAACCCCATGTAGGAGGTATATACTATTATTACCTGTATTTAGAGATGAAGCTGAGGTAAAAGTAATTGCCCAGGGTCACACAACTAATGAGTGACAGAGCCGTGATTCAAACACAAGCTCCAGTACCCTGTGGGTTTGTTTAATTATACAGTAAAAATGACTTTTTTTCCCCCTTTCAATGTACAGTTCTATGGATTTTTAATATACATATAGGTTCGTTTAACAACCATCATAATCAGGACAGAAAAGTTCCAACAACACCCAGGTTTTTAACCACCCAACAATACTTCCTGTATTTACTAGAATCCATTACAAATCTAAAAGCGAGAACTTTTCAACCTTAGGAGGGAAATGTGTTATCTTAGAAAAGAAAACCACTTTGAAGGCCTCCAAAGAAGGTAATGACACAATTTTCTTGTAAACTCTGTGTTGTGTTACTGACCCTTCCTAATTTCCTTTGAATCCTCCCATATACAATTCCAGCCTGAGAAGAATATTCCTAAAAACAATTCCTCAGAGCTGGTGTGTGTGTGTGTGTGCGTGTGTGTGCGTGTGTGTGCACGCGCGGTGTGCTGCACCCTTGTTGTCTTACTTCAGCAGTGCTGCCCAAACCTAAACAAGTGTCCCACTGTGATTTCCATGCTGTCTTACCATCTCAGGCAGCTTTAAAACGAAAGTGCTTTCATAGCTGGCTGGGAATCTTTTCACATTGCTAGTGAGCTTTGCCAAGTACCACGGACAGATCACAGCATGAGTGGAGATCCTAACCCACAATCCTGATTAAGAAAATAGGAGGGCTTCCCTGGTGGTGCAGTGGTTAAGAGTCCGCCTGCCGATGCAGGGGATACGAGTTCGTGCCCCGGTCCGGGAAGATCCCACATGCCGCAGAGCGGCTGGGCCCGTGAGCCATGGCCGCTGAGCCTGTGCGTCCGGAGCCTGTGCTCCGCAACGAGAGAGGCCACAACAGTGAGAGGCCCGCGTACCGCAAAAGAAAAAAAAAAAAGAAAAGAAAATAGGAAATTACATACACAGGAAATTTGGAATGCAAACATCCAAAGAATTAGATCACTAAACTATCCTAAAATAGAAACCTATTTAAAATTCTGATCCTATTAGTGACATAGGAGAACTGGTGGTCCGTATTTATTCACAAAACCAATAGCTTCAAAAACAAAATTTGGCCCTGAACTTAAGTGACCTTGTCTTTTGTACTTGTGTAGCACTCATCCTGTTTCCTGTTCCTTTTCACATCTTACTTTCACTAAAAGGGGATCCTGGTTGCCCACTTAAAGGCTTTTTATTAATCTCCAGTTTTCCTCAGCATTTAACATCTGGCCTAAAAAGATTTTTTTCCTGTCTTTGACTTTAAACTATGGTTAAATATTCAACAGGAAGGAAAATTAGAAAAATGGGGACGACTGTCCCTTAAAATATCGGATGAAAGATGTATTTTATTGAAGGACTAGCTAAAAAAATTTGTTTTTCACTGGACAACTAAGGCTATTACATAAAGTAATTCTGAGGAATGTGTTGAAGATTTGCAACACAGGGACTTGGCTAAGACTGTTCAATAAAAGAAAACAATGCTTAGCAGTCCCACTAACCCACCAACTCTACCATTCAGCGTGGCTTCAGTAACTTCTAGGTACAGTTACTCATTTGTCAATTGGAAACGCTTCTTTTTTAACCAGATTGAGGGCATAATTAGGTTTGTATCCACATATGTTGCTGAGCAGCTAATCACCCCAAAACTTAGTGACTTGAAACAGCTTCTATTTGGCTCTTTAGTTGGGCAGTTTAATCTGGGCTCTGCTCAGTGTTTCTTCTGCTCTATGGGGACATGCATTTACAGACCTCAGTCCATGTCAGAAGCTTCAGCTGCGATGGCTGTAATAGGTGAGAAACCTGGACCTTTTTCCATGGGTCCCTCTCTCTACCTAGAATATCATCCTAAAGTAGGCTAGTTCAGGCTTGTTCACAAGGTCATCATGTTCAGAAAAAGCATGAGAGTAGAAGCTGCAAGGCCTCTGGAGGCTGAAGCTCAGAAATCACGCAATGTCACTCTTCTGCATTCTATTGGTCAAAGCAAGTCGCAATGGCAGCACAGACTCAAGCTGACTGGAAGGGCTGCAAAGAATCTGTGGCCACTTTCATCCACCACAAGGTTTCAGCATGTTCATCCCCTTGAGGAAAAGGCAGTATAACATGCTATATATTCTAACCTATGTGAAGAGAATCCATTGTAAATTTATCAAATAAGAAATCTGATGCTAACTTAAATTTACCTCAGGAGTCAGATACATAGAGCAGCTACGTGACTGAGAAAAGGAGGGAACACAAGGCTGTAGGATTTTGATTTCATCATAAATCTTTTAGGAATAGTTTGTTTTTTTTTTTAACTGTGGGTGTATTACTTTCCTAAATTTAAGATGACCAAAAACTCCATTCAGATGCAAATCTAAGCTATCTCCACTCCCCTACCACATAAATGATGAATGTTAAATGAACACGTTATCCATCATTTTGTTATTATAAGCAACACTAAATTAAACATCCCGAATATATACATTTTGTGTTAAAACAAACAAAAAAAAACTTGAACATATAGAGTGCAAGACATGATTACTATTAGCAAATCTGAAAGTTCTACCTTTTTTTTGAAATTTATTTTTGGCTGTGTTGGTTCTTCGTTGCTTGCACGCAGGCTTTTTAGTTGCAGCAAGTGGGCGTTATTCTTCTTTGCAGTGCGCAGGCCTCTCATTGCAGTGGCTTCTCTTGTTGCGGAACATGGGCTCTAGGCGTGTGGGTTTCAGTAGTTGTGGCTCACGGGCTCTAGCTTGTGGCACACGGGCTTAGTTGCTCCACGGCATGTAGGATCTTGCTGGACCAGGGCTCGAACCCGTGTCCCCCGCATTGGCAGGCGGATTCTTAACCACTGCTCCACCAGGGAAGCCCTGAAAGAAGTTCTATCTTAAGAACACAAGCATAAACATAACTTGTAAGGCTGTAAGATATTATGGGTTCCCTGAATCACTCACTTCACATGGCGTCCACTCTCAAAGTACTTCCAAAGTGTCAACCAATTTTGGCAATAATTAAAGTGATAAAACCAGATATATCCATACAATAAAACATGATGCGATAGTTGTAGAGAATGAAAATAGTCCTAAATACTGACTAAAGATCTCCAAATTCTACTCATTGCAGAGTATCAATAATCTCAGTTATGTAAAATGCATAGAAATCAAGCATTTAACATGTATACACATATGGAGGTAAAGAGTTAATATTAACCATTAATAGTATTTAATTCTCAAGAAACAAATGGGAGTAAGAAGACTAGTAGGAAGAGAGCTAGTCAAGATAGATTTTAACGTGTTTGAGTTTTATAAGTATGCAGTTGTACGTGCATTATGTGATCTTTAAAAAGTAATTAGAGCACCAAAAAAAAATGAAATGAAAGGTGTGGTATTTCAAAATCAATATAAGAATTAGGATTCTGTTCTCTAAAATTGCCCCTTCTGGTGGTAGAATCTTGACCACTGGTAAATTTCCACAACTTAATCCTTAAGGCATTCCATCAGGCTTTCATAAATTTTAATAGCACTGTTACGAGATAAGCAGAGAGAAATGTGATAAATCTGAGTTTCAGTCGTTCAGTGTAATAGTCTCACGAGAGTCTCATTTAGGAAGCCTGAAAGGGCACCCTCCCCCAACCGCACAGGATGAATGGGGGTAAACAAATGACTGTGAGATAACACAGAAACAAGAACCTGGGTCTATGGGGAAAGGGGAAAGAAAGCTCTTTTTGACAGAGAATATCAGTTACCATAAAAGATATAATTGACTCAAGCAAAAAATCAATATACGCTAAAATCACTGGGTTTGTTGAAGATAATTTCGCTATATCATCCCACAGAATGTTAATTACAAAGGGAAATAAATAATAACTTAGTGGAGAAATCTGGTAGACAACACATTAACCAAATAGTAAAAATTAACACAACCAATAACGGCATCATGTGTCTTCTGACGTAATGCACCAGTACTTACTATTCCTGCCAAGATGCATAACCTGAATTGAGGCATGAAGAAGCAATCAGAATAATCCAAATTAAGGAGCATTCTTTAAACAGCTTCCAACTCTTCATGCTGTGAAGGACGAATGCTAAGGAGTTATTCCAAATTAAAGGAAACTGAAGAGATGTGACAACTAAATACAATGAGGGATTAGGAACAGGGAGATTGTTAAAGATTAGTATTAAGCGATTTGGCACAATCTGAACTACACCAATCTTTAAAGTCCTGAATTTGATTTTTACAGTATGATTGTACAAGAGAATGCCCTTATCCTTAGGAGATACAAACTGAAGTATTCAGAGATGAAGGGGTATGCCTACAACTTAATTTCTGGGGGTCCACCACATAAGACACACATAATATACAGAAGGCAAAATGTGAGTGGTGGATCCAAATAATGGGTACACAAGATTTCAGGGTACCACTGCTCCAACTTCTCTGTAAGTTTAAACATTTCTGTTTCTTAAAGTCGCTTTCTCAAGACTTGCTATTTCCTGCTACTTGAGTGAACTCTCCTCCTTGCCTTGCTAATGCATCCAGACAATACCGACGTCTATGAACCAAGATTTCTGCATTACCAGAATTTTTAAGTTACAGTAAAACGACCATTGTATATTAATTAGTTGAAATTAAGGAGAAGCACACACACAGAAAAACACCACAAACACAATCCTTGGCCTGGGCAATCAACTATTTGCCCTTCTAAGGGCCAGATATTGTTTTAGGTACTTGAGTAAAGCAGTGAATACAAAAGCATTCTGACTCTAGCGGAGATTACAATATCATCTGACACAAAAACCCACATACTACTTTAACATTAAAAGCTATTTTGCAAGACATGGAAGAGAAGCAGGTGGCTTATACAACTTAATCAATGCCAAACAGAGGAAGCACTTTATATATTTAAGGATACTTACTTGCTTTGTTATCTAGTGGAAAAGGTCTTAATACTAAAACTACATGCCAAGCACTAGGCTAAGTGCTTAATAAGCACTTAACACTCGGGAATTCCCTGGCGGTCCAGTGGTTCGCACTCGGTGCTTCCAATGCCATTGCCCAGGTTCAATCTCTGATCGGGGAACTAAGATCCCATAAGCCATGCAGCAGAGACAAAAAAAATATTTAAAAAACCAACAAAAGCATTTAACACTCAAAAGCCACTCTATGGATGGAAGTACCATATGCCCCCATTTTCTGGATGAAGAAACAGGTTCAGTAAAGTTAAAAATGATTTGCCCAACTACAGTAGTAAGAGGCCCATCGTGAACCAGCTCTAATTGCAAGGCCAACCAAGCACTTAGTACAGCAAGCATCAAAATCCTTTAAAAAGGCATTTTGTGACACTGAAACTTCCCGATTACCAGAGATCAGTACATTATCCTTAGCATCTTCACCAACCTGCCCTTATGGAGCTGAAGATGAGACCTCTGAAGTACTCTTGGAGGGGAGCTCATACTACCGTACCGTTAACTCTGCCTACAAACTAGGGTCAAGCCCTTAGTGAGACATGAGCAGAATACAAGCATGGCCAAAGGGTAAACGTAAAATGGATGACTGAGAAAGGAGTAGCAAAGGACTGGAGAAACACACTTGTAACCAAACACACTTGTAACTTGAGGGTAACAAACCAAGTCACACATCAATAACATTTATATATTCGTGATAAATTCCCCATATATCCTTAGTTAGGCAGAAATTTTCATACTTCTTATTATTGATTCCACCATGCCAATAAAATAAATGGTGGAAATTCATTTTGCTTTTCGCTGATAAAGTCTTGCAGGAGGGGAAAGAGGGTGAATCACTCATCAATTCAACAAAAAATATGCGTTCTTTCCTGACTCACAATCTTCTAGGTCACCTGCTGCATCAGGACAGAATGCAATCCAGTTGTTCTGATGTTTCTCCAACTCACTCTCCCTTTTCTCTCAAGTCCAAAAATACCTAAGCCTTCAACATAAAGCACAACTGTTTATTTCCATTAACAAAGGAAGCAGAACCTTACTACAATATGGCTTATCACTTTCCCTTGGATTTCACTTTCATCTCAGACTTCCACTAGTAGAGTAAAATCCTTAAAATACTGCCCTAGCATTCAGTGAACACTCAATGTAACTTAATCTTATTTTCCCTTCAATGCATCTTTTTCCAATTATGCGTGAAAATTTACTGATACCAGGCCTGCTACTGAGAATGGACATGTATATTACAACTGTTAAGGGGACCTGTGGTTTGGAAAATATTACCGCATAAAACTTCCTATAAAATTGTCTTCAGGTTGTTTCTCCCCTACCTCCACATCCACTTCCCAGAATGCAGATTATAGGAAGAGAGGATTTGGACTACTACCCACTGGATTGTTTACCCCAAATAAAGACTTCCACAACCTTTCTACTTCTAGGTTATCAGGGGGAAAATATTTTGAGAATTATTAATACACTTGCAGTTCTGGTCAAATAAATTTGGCTTCCTTGACATTTGATGTACCAAAAATAAACAAAGGCATAAAATGCTTTTTAAAACTTTATTTCAACATAACTATGCATACAGAAATACACTCATATGGGTTAACAGAATGCAATTTAACTTATCTTACACAATTTGGACCAAAAACCTGGTACATGGTTTGCTTCAAAAAAAAAAAAGGATTTGCAATCTGGTTTATTTTTCATCTATTACAAATGTATATATATATAAAAAAGATACTCCATCAAATGCTGCTAAAGCAAACAGCAAGATCCTTGAGAAATTAACCTTTGGTTTGTCTCTGAAAAGTAACAGGTATTGCACTGTAAAACTTTACAAAACTGGTGCAACAAAACATTGTTGTAATGTTTCAATGACAGTTCACAAAGTTCAATAACTAATGGATGTTGATGAGGGTGAGGAGAGCCTATGCATACATGTGAAAATATAAAAGGTATCCGATCTAGTTAATATTGCATGTAGATCCCGAATCAACTCAAACCAAGATTCAGATAATTTCTTAAATCTGAATTAACACTATCAGTCCAGTTCATCTTCTGAGGTCAAAAGGAAACTCTGCACAGTAGCTGTTTTCCTGATTTGTGCAAAAAAGAAAATTAAGTTTCTTCCCCAGCATTTTAGTCCAGAACTACAGCAAAGTATTTCATCCATTGTCAACATTCATGGGGTGAGAGGCAATGAGGTTACTTAGGCTTAAATCTGAATTAGCACTCAGATGCAAGAGTCCCCAAAGTTAAGGACCACACGACTTTAGAAGTGACTCTAAAAAATAAAATGGCCCTTCCTGGAAGACTAGAGCAAAACATCTAGCAATAGTTATAAGAAGTCTTATCAATAAAATGTAGCCCTTTGTGAATTACACCTCAATTTAAAAAAAAAAAAAAGAGCCCCAAAGAAGCAGCTCTGAAAAGAGGAAAAAAATATAACTTAAAATATCTTGAAAAGCAATGTGAATATAGGTGCAGAAGATAGTTAAAATAGATCTATTTTTACAAGGCTACCTAGCATTAGGCTTATAATGTATTCTAAGTATTTCAACTTTCACTCTAATACTAAACATCAATTTATAAACAAGATGTTCACTTTTTATTCTGTTATCAAAAGGGAAAAGTCTAGCTTCAATCCTATCCAGTGGAGGGGAAACTGAGAAAACAAAAAGATTCAAACAGTCTCATGCAAATAGCACATTTTTCAAATGGAAGAACTCCCAACTAGACCAGAAGTTCATATTACTAATATACTTTTCAATGAAACAATTTTTAATAAGAACAAATACATGGCATTAAGGTTCAGAACCTAATATAGGCCTGACAATCAAGTCCTTGTTTTCTGGAGGAAAGGCCTCAAGTTCATTCAATTTCCAGTAACAATGTTTTCACAGATCACTTTAATAATAAGGGGTTTTAATTTCCTTCACATTTTTGTTTTTGGAATTCTAGTTTTAAATCTAAATAAGAAAATTAGTCCAATTCCCCAGAAGTCATATTTTTTTCTTTTGAAGTGTCAAAGAATCCACAAAACCTCTTCCCCAAACTGATTCCCAATCTCCAATTTGAACTTAACACAAATATTTTCATATGTACTGTAAAAGGTAACTTTTTAACATAAAATGTATCCATGAATATTAAATCTAGTTGTTAGAAAGGTTTAACTAGCTTTATAATTTAAGTTTTAAAACATAAATATTTGCAGATTGATCTGTATGACAATGATTGTCAGAGCTGAGAATTCACCTACAATTCAACAAAACACACACCAGTAACAAACAACTTACTCATGTCTTGAGAAAATCTTCCGCTTCTTTAAATCTTTGGCCTCCCAGCCAATTCCAAGGTTCAAATGTCTTTTACCTTAAATTTCACTCTCAGGTTAATAAGTTTTCTACCCACACTTTAATACTTTTCCTAATCTTTCATGTTGCATTGCCAAACTCTGAAACCTGCCTCAGAGATCACCAGACAAAAGAAAATAAATGAAATATAAAGTGGTTACTTCAGAATAGAACATGGGAGGATCGGAATCAAAGTTCCCTACTGGGATCATATTTTATTTTACTGTAATGAATAACTTATCAGCAAGGAAAAAAACCTATGTTAGAGTCTTTCATATTCTTTGGTGACTGGCCAAAGAACCTACTAACAAATATGGGGTACATACTCTTTTCCATACAAAGTGGTCCTGTAGGAACACCAGAATAGCTTCTATTCATTTGAGGCCTCGCCTGTAGAAAAAGGCTGTCCCGGGAACAGCCAGGACATCCCTGAGAAAGTATGATTTTTTAATCTGGACTGAACTTAACTTTCACCAGGCCTTTTTCATTGAATTCACAGGAAGTAGCAGCTGGTCTACCAGCACTCATACTACCCTTTCTCATCCTAGGTTTTCCACATAATTGCTATGGCTTTGGAATCTCACAAACTGATAATCCTGTATAACTTGAAGGAGTAACTATGCCTCCTAATTCCAGATTTGCAGCTTCCAGATAAAAATTACAGTTCTTTATTCAGCGGAGTAGCCATAAATACACCAACCATCTATGAGAAGAGGTTTTCCTCTAAGATACGATTTAACACCATACATTTAGGAAGCAAATCTACTAAAACAGGCCAAAAGTTTACTTACGGTTGGTACTTGAGATAAAAATCCATTCAGTATGAAGCCTAGTGGTTTATTTATTGTAAAGTTCAAACTGAGAGCTGTGATTCACCACATCAATTTAAAATAAATAACTTATATGAAATACAGATTCTGGCATAGATATAAGATGTTAAAATCAAAATCAATGGACTGAACCGGCATCTTTCATTTGCTCACAAATTTGAACAGACTAATATTCTGCAAAAAAGACAATTGCAGCAGGGGAAAAGAAAACTGCTCTTTTGCAAACAAGACTTAAGCATCCCTCCAAAGAGGTCAAAATAAACATGCATATATAGATATAAAGTGTTACAACACAATGCTATTTCTAGAAAAAATTTAACTGCATAGGTTAAAAACAACAATGTGCAACATCTTAAGGCATTAAAGCACCGAAAAAAAAAAAAACCCACCAAAACCACTTTTTATGACGATTGACATACACAAAACACATATACTGATCAAAACTCAGGAAGTAAATCCCTGGACTGATATAACATCCATTGTTGGGAGAATTTCTCTTCAATTTAAATGTCTCTTCTCATCTCTAAAACAATTTTAAAGTGCTAACTTTATATAAAGCAGGCAAATTCTTCAAGTAATTTGCTATTTAAGTATGCTAATTTTTACAGAGCTAAACAAGGAACTAAGAATAAACTAACGTGAAACAGGAAGATAGACATGAGGAAAAAACTCACAAATTATAGCTGAACAAATCGATAGAATGCTCTAATACCACCTTGGCCTTCTGGGTTCAATTAAAAGCAAAAGCTAATAGATTTAGATGTCTGCTGGTTTATTACACTAACTCCCTTGGCTTTGCTAAAATGTGTACATCAATAGGTACACGGATTCCTAAGGAAAAGAATGCCACTTAAAAATCAAGATTGGATACTAATTAAAGCAATTTTAAAAACAAAAGGTTGTCTATTACTACAAATGAATACAAAATGTCACAGACCTTACAAACTAAGAACTGAAGCCTTGCCCAAAGTTTATTTACTCCTGCCCTTGAGCTGCCTCTTCAAGGAAGTATACATTAACCAAATGGCGATTGAGGTGTTTGCTGTAATCTTTTTCCTTTCTAAAAGAACGATCACAGAAGATACAAACAAAATCTCCCTCGGCCACTTTGACTGCCAAGGCTTCCTTTCCATTTTTTCTACTAGTCTCTTGTGGAACTGGCCGAGCCCCATTCAATCCAGAGTCATCACTATCCTCTGACATGTTGTCACTTAGGTCACTTCCATCATGACTGTGGATGCCTTCGTCTTCATCCATTTCCTGAGACTCATTTACTGCCACGGTGACAGGAGGTGATGCCACAGTAGCTGTGGACACTGCTTCACATTTTTCTAGCGGTAGAGGAAGAAGTGGTGGTGAAGCTGGTTCTTCAACCGCCGAGTCTCTGCCGGGGGGATTCTCTGTTTTCTTCTCATCAGCGTCCATCTTCATTTCACAAAGCATAGCGTCAGCCTGATGTTTACCATCTGAAGTTTCACCCTCTGGCATATTCAAGTTTTGTTCAGAGGATGAAATACTGGCAGATGCCTTGGTAACAGCAGCAAGACCAGCTAGACTCTTATCTGCCTCTTCTGCTTCCACTTTTTGAAGAGGAGCTTCTTTATGTCCTTCGCCTGCAGGGACTAATTTTTGGTCTACTGACTCTTCCTCTTTTAAGTCTTCCTTTGGCAGAGGTGGTGATGGTGGTAAGAGATCCTGTGCACCGGCACTTTCCTTTAGAACCTGCCTGTCTTTAACAGGCACTAAGCCAACTTCAATAAGGACTTGCTCCTTCTGCGCCATTTCACTCTGCACGTTGGACTTTTCCTTGCCATTATCTTTGTGAGGAGACCTTTTGGGGATCGGCTCCACGGGAGGAGGAGGCTCCGCATGAACAGGCCCCTTCTGAACAACCTCGACCTCAGCATGCCCCCCGGGGGAAAGAGGTGGAGGAGGAGATGGGGGTGGAGGGGGAGGAGGAGGCGGCCGCTCCGTCTGAACAACCTCGACCTCAGCATGCCGCTCGGGGGCAAGGGGAGGGGGAGGAGATGGGGGGGCAGCGGGAGGAGGCTCCGTCTGAACAGGCCCCCCCTCAGCAGACTCCATGGGAGGAGGAGGCTCTATCTGAGTGGGCCTCCTCTGAGCAGGCTTGCCGCTTTTTTTACATGATTTACTTCTCAGAGTTTTCTTCTTTGCACTGTTTTTCATGCAACTACTTTGCTTTTTATTCTCCTCTACTTTGCTGTCACCCTTCGGCACTTCCTGACTATTTCTGGATTTGCTTTCTGCCTTCTTTTTCTTTTTTGTCACAGGTTCCTCATCATTCACACGTTCTTGTAAGGAACGGGCTTCAGCTTCTGTCTTCCTTTTGCTTTTCTTGCTTTTACAGCTTTTTTCTGCATTATTTCCTGGGTGCACATCCGTCTCTTTAGCTTCCAGTGCCGATTTGCGAGTTCTGGTAGTCACTTGGCTTGAGGCATTACTACAAGGCTTTTTCTCTTTTGGAACATTATCTTTTTTCTCCACTTTTACAGACCTCTCGTTTTTCTTCCCAGTCACATCCCCCTTCATTTTTGTCTGCTCTGTTTCTGTTTTCTCATTGGTGATTTTGTTATCAGGCAAGTCAGCCTCTCGCTTTTTGGTTTTCTTTAGCTTCACTTTTGAGACATCCATGGTCTTATTAGGACAAGTAGGATGCTTAGATTTGAAATGATACTGCAGATTACACTTCTTGGAAGCTGCGTACTCGCATACAGGGCAGTTGAACTGCCGTGGATTAACATGTAGCTCCACGTGTTTTTTGAAGTTACTTCTATCTGCTGTTTTGTAGTCACAGTGTGGGCAGTTAAGAGGTTTAGGCCCATTATGAACCTGTCTTGCGTGACGGGTTACTTCATGTTGATTAGAGGCCACATAACTGCACTGGTCACACTTAAACGGCTTCTCACCTGAAGGTAAACGAGAGACGTTGCAGAAGGCATACATTAAGAAATGAATTCAAGATTTACTCAAGCATACTTGTAAGGAATTGGATATATGTAAAAAAGCAAACAAACAAAAAACCACCAAAACTATTTCTTGAAGACTTTATCATGCAAATTACATTTACCATATTTATTTGTATATCCTTCCTCTATCTCTTGACATTGATTCTCATAACAAATGGGAGAATAATTATATCAGTTAATCACCATCTTCAAAAAAGTTCATGAAGCTAGGGCTCTCCAGCACTAATAAAGGACACAGATTCATCAAGAAATACACAATTACTGGAAAAGTGACTTGGGCTCTTGATGTTAATTTTGGGGCAAAGGCACTCAAAGAGATAAGATAACTTTAAAGTTTTTATGTTTAGTTAAAACAAATGTATAATGGAATAGAACAGAAAAATCCCATACAGTTCAGATAAACCTTGAGACTTCAAAAGAAATATTATACACTCTAGGCTACACTCCCAGACCTTCTGTGTGAAAGTTTTAAAAGAATGCTTTGTCTTCAGGGAGCAAAAGGATTTTCCTTTAAATTTAACCCTTTTGTGCATCGTGGCAAGAGCTGAGTCAAGTTTTACTTAGCAAACTTTTTCACTGCTGGAGTTTCTATTCTGCAGCAAAAATATAACAAGTCAGAAATCTTTTCTTGATTTTCTCCCACCTTCTTCTAAAGAATGGGCAAAGAAACTAGGTAAATGAAAAGGGGCATACAAATATATATGGTATATAAAATTAGCAAAGAAAGTAATCACACGTACATACAAGACTAGAAGCCCACCCCCAACCCCCAAATTAAAGGCATTAAGATTAACTCATTCTATCTGAATACATACCCATCTAGATCACACTCTAGCAAATATTACCAAATGGTATCCATACCCCACTGGTCCAATGGAATGCATAGCAGAAAAATGGAAATTGACATTTATGAAAATTCATCTCTCAAACATTCTCAAATTCACATCAAATCTTATTTAATGTTTTCATAAAGCAAAACTACTCAGACATGAAGTAAAACCATGTAGATGGTGAGCTTTACATGATTAAAAAATGCCTGATGATAGAATACTCGATCACAAAACAAAAACTTATCTGCCCATGTCAGATTGTAAATGCAGCTAACTGGACAACTCTTTTCCATTATTAATCCACTAACAGATTCATAAATAGAGGTTTCTAACAATATGCTACATCACTCTATACTTCGCCCTATCTTGTCCTCTCCATTGAATGGCTTGAATGGAGACATTTACTTAACATATATAGATACAGAATGGGGAAAAGGTATGTGACATAACGGTTAAAAACTTGTCCTACAGTAAAAATACGTGCGGAGATCAAATATGGGCTCTGCAACTTACTGTGAAGTCTTGAGCAAGGTACTGAAAACTCTCTAAGGCTCAACTTCCTCATCTGTAAAATATTCTTAAGTGTTGTGAACTATAAATAATCTAATCCACATAGAGCTCTTAGCAAAGGATAGATAGCCAAGCAGTCAATACACATTACCTGTAATGCATCACTTTTGGAATGGCTGGTAAGTTTTAGAATAGGTAAACAAAAGGGAAGATTTCATGTGCCTATCCTGCCTTAGTACATAAATCCTACTTTTGAGTAAACAAACAGCTGATAAATGGAGTTTATCTCTTCAGGAAAATAGTTGTGCTCTTAAAAGAATTATAAAGAAAATGTCATCATTTTATAAGCCCTAATGAATGAGAGTATTTTCACAGCCAGAATCAAACAAGATGCAAGCCCCCACCTGTGAAACGGTCAGAGAATGCGAGTTCCTAGGAGTCTGTATAAAACTGTGACATCATTTATTTGATTCATTCACCCCACCCCCATTTTTGCTTTATTGCCATCAAATCCTTCTTGTATTGGAAAATCAATTCATCAAGTTTAGCTTATTAATACCTAGCTAAATGAAAATTCTTTTGCCCTGTACCAACAGTTTTAACTTAATTCCCTTTTCCAGTTCTGGTAAAATTTACCTGCTTTTCATCTTTATAAATGTCAGATGTCTGTTTAATTCTTCCCAAATGAATTTATAGATGTAAGGCAAATTCAAAAAGGGAGTTTTATAAGCTTTACACATGCTTATCAAGAAGAGCCCAGAAAGAGTAACAAGGGAAATTTTAATTAGTGAGTAACAGGGGCATACTACTCAGCAATAAATTTAGAGTTCTGAAAATGCAGCATGAAATCTATCTCAAAAATATTTTACAGAAAGATGTTACATTTCTTAATGTAAGTCAGAGTATCAGTTGAGGGGGGACTACGGGAGTACTGACTAGAAAGGGTAAGGAGGGAACTTTTCTGAAGGTGGTAAAACATTTCATGTCTCCACCTAGATGGTGTAGTCAAACAAGAGAAAACATAAAGTCACTGCCCCATATACCTAAGATGCGTGCATTTTTGTATGTGTAAATTAAACCTTAATAAAAATTATTAAAAAATTATTCTAGGGACTTCCCTGGCAGTCCAGTGGTTAAGACTCTGAGCTCCCAATGCAAGGGGCACGGGTTCGATCACTGGTGGAGGAACTAAGATCTTACATGCTGCCTGGAGTGGCCAGAAAAAAAAAATCTAAAATTCATAAAAAGACTCTCAAACCATAAAATGTGTCAAATGACCCAGCTATTAAACAGCACCTCCACAGAATTCCCTGGTGGTCCAGCAGTTAGGACTCTGCGCTTCCACTGCAGGGGGTACAGGTTCAATCCCTGGTGGGGGAACTAAGATCCTGAAGGATGTGCAGCCAAAAAAAAAAAAAGTGCCTCCATAGTAACCATCAAGTATTTGGCGAGAGGAAAATAATTTTTGCTTAAGAAAATATTTTTTTAATCTTAAAAGGAGTAGTCCTGAGAAGAAAAATGATAAACCATTAGCCAGACTCATCAAGAAAAAAAGGGAAAAGAATCAAATCAATAGAATTAGAAATGAAAAAGGAGAAGTAACAACTGACACTGCAGAAATGTGAAGTATCATGAGAGATTACTACAAGCAACTCTATGCCAATAAAATGGACCACCTGGAAGAAATGGACAAATTGTTAGAAAAGCACAACCTTCTGAGACTGAACCAGGAAGAAATAAAAAATATAAACAGACCAATCACAAGCACTGAAATTGAGACTGGGATTAAAAATCTTCCAACAAACAAGAGCCCAAGACCAGATGGCTTCACAGGCAAATTCTGTCAAACATTTAGAGAAGAGCTAACACCTATCCTTCTCAAACCCTTCCAAAATATAGCAGAGGGAAGAACACTCCCAAACTCATTCTACAAGGGCACCATCACCCTGATACCAAAACCAGACAAAGATGTCAAAAAGAAAGAAAACTACATGACAATAGCACTGATGAACAGAGTTGCAAAAATCCTCAACAAAATACTAGCAAACAGAATCCAACAGCATATTAAAAGGATCATACACCATGATCAAGTGGAGTTTATCCCAGGAATGCAAGGATTCTTCAATATACCCAAATTAATCAATGTGATACACTATATTAACAAACTGAAGGAGAAAAACCATATCATCATCTCAATAGATGCAGAAAAACCTTTCGACAAAATTCAACACCCATTTATGATAAAAACCCTCCAGAAAGTAGGCACAGGGGGAACTTACCTCAACATAATAAAGGCTATATATGACAAACCCACAGCCAACATCATTCTCAATGGTGAAAAAATGAAACCATTTCCTCTAACATCAGGAACAAGACAAGGTTCTCCACTCTCACCAGTATTATTCAACATAATTTTGGAAGTTTCAGCCACAGCAATCAGCGAAGAAAAAGAAATAAACGGAATCCAAATTGGAAAAGAAGAAGTAAAGCTGTCATTGTTTGCAGATGACATGATACTATACATAGAGAATCCTAAAGATGCTACCAGAAAACTACTAGAGCTAATCAATGAATTTAGTAAAGTAGCAGGATACAAAATTAATGCACAGAAATCTCTGGCATTCCTATACACTAATGATGAAAAATCTGAAAAAGAAATGAAGGAAACATTCCATTTACCATTACAACAACAAAAAAATAATACCTAGGAATAAACCTGCCTAAGGAGACAAAAGACCTGTATGCAGAAAACTATAAGACACTGATGAAAGAAATTAAAGAGGATACAAATAGATGGAGAGATATACCATGTTCTTGGATTGGAAGAATCAACATTGTGAAAACGACTCTACTACCCAAAGCAATCTACAGATTCAATGCAATCCCTATCAAACTACCACTGGCATTTTTCACAGAACTAGAACAAAAAATTTCACAATTTGTATGGAAACACAAAAGACCCCGAATAGCCAAAGCAATCTTGAGAAAGAAAAACACAGCTGGAGGAATCAGGCTCCCTGACTTCAGACTATACTACAAAGCTACAGTAATCAAGATAGTATGGTACTGGCACAAAAACAGAAATATAGATCAATGCAACAGGATAGAAAGCCCAGAGATAAACCCAAGAACATGTGGTTACCTTATTTTTGATAAAGGAGGCAAGAATATACAATGAAGAAAAGACAGTCTCTTCAATAAGAGGTGCTGGGAAAACTGACAGCTACATGTAAAAGAATGAAATTAGAACACTCCCTAACACCATACTCAAAAATAAACTCAAAATGGATTAAAGACCTAAATGTAAGACCAGACACTATAAAACTCTTATAGGAAAACAGGCAGAACGCCCTATGACATAAATCACAGCAAGATCCTTTTTGACCCACCTCCTAGAGAAATGGAAATAAAAACAAAAATAAACAAATGGGACCTAATGAAACTTAAAAGCTTTTGCACAGCAAAGGAAACCATAAACAAGATGAAAATACAACCCTCAGAATGGGAGAAAATATTTGCAAACAAAGCAGCTGACAAAGGATTAATCTCCAAAATTTACAAGCAGCTCATGCAGCTCAACATCAAAAAAACAAACACCCCAAACCAAAAATGGACAGAAGACCTAAACAGACATTTCTCCAAAGAAGATATACAGATCACCAACAAACATATGAAAGGATGCTCAACATCACTAATCATTAGAGAAATGCAAATCAAAACCACAATGAGGTATCACCTCACAGAATGGCCATCATCAAAAAATCTACAAACAATAAATGCTGGAGAGGGTGTGGAGAAAATGGAACCCTCTTGCACTGTTGGTGGGAATGTAAATTGATACAGCCACTACGGAGAACAGTATGGAGATTCCTTAAAAAACTAAAAATAGGGCTTCCCTGGTGGTGCAGTGGTTAAGAATCCGCCTGCCAATGCAGGGGACAAGGGTTCGAGTCCTGATCCGTGAAGAGCCCACATGCCGCAGAGCAACTAAATGTGTGCTCCAGAACTACTGAGCCTGCGCTCTAAAGCCCGCAAGCCACAACTACTGAAGCCCGTGTGCCTAGAGCCCATGCTCCACAACAAGAGAAGCCACTGCAATGAGAAGCCTGCTCACTGCAACGAAGAGTAACCCCCGCTCACCGCAACTAGAGAAAGCCCACACGCAGCAACAAAGACCCGATGCAGCCAAAAATAAATAAAACAAATAAATTTTAAAAAAAGTTAAAGAAAAAAAACTAAAAATAAAACTACCATCTGACCCAGCAATCCCACTACCATATACCATGAGAAACCATAATTCAAAAAGAGTCATGTACCACAATGTTCATTGCAGCTCTATTTACAACAGACAGAACATGGAAGCAACCTAAGTGTCTATCGACAGATGAATGGATAAAGAAGATGTGGCACATACATACAATGGAATATTACTCAGCCATAGAAAGAAATGAAATGGAGTTATTTGTAGTGAGGTGGATGGACCTACAGTCTGTTATACAGAGTGAAATAAGTCAGAAAGAGAATAACAAATACCGTATGCTAACATATATATATGGAATCTAAAAAAAAAAAAAAAGTTCTGAAGAACCTAGGGGCAGGACAGGAATAAAGACGCACACATAGAGAATGGACTTGAGGACATGGGGAGGAGGAAGGGTAAGCTGAGACAAAGTGAGAGAGTGGCATGTTCATATATAGACTACCAAATGTAAAATCAATAGCTAGTGGGAAGCAGCCACATAGCATAGGGAAATCAGCTCAGTGCTTTGTGACCACCTAGAGGGGTGGGATAGGGAGGGTGGGAGGGAGAAACAAGACGGAGGAGATATGGGGATATATGTATATGTATGGCTGACTCACTTTGTTATAAAGCAAAAACTAACACACTGTTGTAGAGCAATTACACTCCAATAAAGATGTTAAAAAAAAAAGAGTAGTCCGTGAAAAAACTTAGTAAGATGTCAATTCCCTTTAACAAACATTCACTGTGCTCACAATGGGAAACGAATTCCTATGTTAGCAGGATGGGGGAACTATCCAGTGTGATACCTGCAAATATATTACAAAGGCAAATACAAACTGGATGTATTTCCTCCAGTACGAAATATTTCATGCAAGATGAAATGGTAACATATCTACTGAGAAAAGGAAAGGAAGTTGTGGACCATGTCAATATCTCTAGGACCACCCAAGGGTCAGTGTGGCCAAAATGAAATAATTATCCATTCAAGACCACCTATGCTAATATTGGCTTTTTAACTTTGCCATCTATATACCTTCATAACGGGGACCAATTCTGGATGGTGACAATGATTATTTCAGTTCTAGAGTGGATAAATCTCTCACTTGTTATAGTCCTGTATTTTATTTATTATAGGTTAATAAACTGGGATCCTGGATTATCAATCATTCCTTAAAGTTTGGCTTTTGTTAATCAATCCTCAGAAACCTTATCAACTCTCAAGAGCACAAATCCAAATTTCAGGAAAGCAGCTAAGTAGGAATCCCTGGAACCCAGCAGCCACACACTGAAATTATTAAAAGTATATAAATATCCAAATTATATTAAAAATAAATCATAAATAATGACCCAGTTCCAGGTCTAGAAGAACTTCCTTATAATGGTAGTTTACTAAAAATGATAGAAAAATTCCGATTTCTTACCAACCTGAATGAGTACGCATATGTCTGGTTAGATGAGTTTTCTGAGAACTTGAATAAGGACAAAGCTCACATTTATACGGACGTTCTCCTACAAAAATATAATGATTAATGTTCAAATAATAAAATAAGGCAAATACAATTCTCACTAACAATACATACATTATTCAATACTGAGCAAAAATTTTTTACCAAGAATTTTTTCTCCCTATTATTGGCAAAATGGCCAGTTTTTATCATTTATTGAAACAGTAAATGACTTAATTCAGAATACACATAACTACATTATTTCTGCTTTGCTGAAGAAAAAGTATCATTGGCTTTCTGAATTACAGCCCTTTTAATTTTCACAGTAATGCTACATGTGTAATAGCAAATATTAAGAACTGAAAAATTATCTTGATCAGGTATCAATCAACTTCTGAAAATCAGAATTATCCTTAACAAAACCATGTACCCAAATTTTCTGATGCTATGGCTTGGGTAATTTTTTGGATCCTTATAAATGATAAATCTACCATTTTAAATTG
The DNA here is from genome assembly GCF_964374135.1 of Grampus griseus. NCBI lineage: Eukaryota > Metazoa > Chordata > Mammalia > Artiodactyla > Delphinidae > Grampus > Grampus griseus. The sequence goes on from NC_138997.1 coordinate 68,156,801, forward strand.
TTAGCTTAAAGCAATAACATTTTTGAGTGGGGAGGCTATTGTTTTAAGCTAAAAATTTCAAGTGATAATTAGAAGTTTTATAGAAGACTCAGGTCAGTTTTCTTTTTCTTTTTTAAATTTATGTATTTTTTGGCTGCGTTGGGTCTTCGTTGCTGCGTGCGGGCTTTCTCTAGTTGCGGCGAGCAGGAGCTACTTACTACTCTTTGTTGTGGTGCACAGGCTTCTCATTACGGTGGCTTCTCTTGTTGCGGAGCACTGGCTCTAGGCACGCGGGCTTCAGTAGTTGTGGCTCACGGGCTCTAGCACACAGGTTCAGTAGTTGTGGCGCACGGGCTTAGATGCTCTGCGGCATGTGGGATCTTCCCGGACCAGGGCTCATATTCATGTCCCTTGTATTGGCAGGTGGATTCTTAAGCACTGCGCCACCAGGGAAGTCCCAGACTCAGGTCAGTTTTAAATTATACTCATAAAGCCACAGGGACAGCGACCAGCTGACAATAACAGACCAGTGATTTACTACTAAAGAATTTAAGATTCAAAGGCAGAACATGTGTGTTTTTTGGACAGGGGTTGTCAACCACAAAATATACTGAAAAAAACACCTTGACAATTTGTTTTTGTCTATTTTTTGGCCACAAGATAATAAGTATGACTTCAGGCAAGCCTCCTCATCTATAACAGTAACACTACCTTCATTTTCTAGAATTGTGAGAATTTAAGATAATACCTGTAGAGCATTCAACCCCTGTGCCTGGCACATAAACAACAGTTATTATTTTGTCTATATTATACATTACAGTAATAGATGTATTTAATAACATGGGACAAGGAAAGGAATAGACAGAGTGAAAAATAAAAAGAGAATGTGGTGATAAGTGTGAAATGTGTTCCTAATAACTGTTCAGCTGTTATTAGCTGGTACTATAGATTAGACATAAATAGCTCATGGTAACAGAATGCCTACTTTAGCCTGGATGAATTTTAAGATAGCTTAAAAAATGTTGAATGTGGGCTTTCCCTGGTGGCGCAGTGGTTGAGAGTCCGCCTGCTGATGCAGGGGACACGGGTTCATGCCCTGATCTGGGAAGATCCCACATGCCGCGAAGCGGCTGGGCCTGTGAGCCATGGCCGCTGAGCCTGCGTGTCCGGAGCCTGTGCTCCGCAACGGGAGAGGCCCTCATACCGCAAAAAAAAAAAAAAAAATGTTGAATGTATTTTTGTAAAAAAAGATACATAATTGGCCAATAATCACATGAAAAGATGCATAGTATCATTAGCCACAAGAGAAATTAAAACAAAACCGCAGTGAGATGAAGATTTCACACGCACCAACATGGCTATAATCAAAAATAACAGATGTTAACATTTATTTGTTAGGTTGTGGAGAATTTGGAACCCTGATACAGTGCTTGTGAGACTGTAAAACAGTGCAGCCACTCTGGAAAACAGTTTGCCGGTCCCTCAAATGATTAAACATAATTACCATATGGTCTAGCAATTCCACTCCTAGGTGTATATTTACCCAAGAGAAATAAAAACGTATGTCTACACAAAAACTTGTATAAGAATGGTCACAGCAACATTACTCATAATATCCAAAAAGTGGAAATAATCCAAAAATCCATTAACTGATAAACAGATAAACAAAATGTTGCTTATCCATACAAGAGAGTATTATTTGGCAGTAAAAGGAAAACAAGTACTGTACATAGGACATGGATGAACCTTGAAGACATTATACTAAGTGAAAGAAGGTAGCCACTGAGGGCCACATATTATATGATTCCATTGATATGAAATGTTCAGAACAGGCCAATCTACAGTGAATTATATGGTACATCAATTGTGTATCAGTCAAGCTGTTACCAAAAAAAGTTAACGGAAGAAAAATTTGATACCCTTACAGATTAACGTGAAGGATCAACTAAGGATAATCTACTTTTAAATTCTTCGTAACGAAACAAGTTGCTTCTGCCTGTGCAACTCACCAAAATAGGCATAAATACTCTAGAAGTGCTAGTAATTTTTCAGTCACACATATAGGCAAAAACATCATCTTTTAAAGTAGAATTTGTGAGGACTTCCCTGGTAGCGCAGTGGTTAAGAATCCACCTGCCAATGCAGGGGACACGGGTTTGAGCCCTGGTCCAGGAAGATCCCACATGCAGCGGAGCAACTAAGCCCGTGCACAACTGCTGAGCCTGCGCTCTAGAGCCCGAGAACCACAACTACTGAGCCTGCACGCCACAACTACTGAAGCCCGCGCGACTAGAGCCCGTGCTCCACAACGAGAAGCCACCACAATGAGAAGCCCACACACCACAACAAACAGTAGCCCCCACTCGCTGCAACTAAAGAAAGCCAGCACACAGCAACGAACACCCAATGCAGCCAAAATATAAATAAATAAATACATTAAAAAAAAATGAATGCACTAAAGTAAAATTTGTGAACTGGTTAGATATCAAAACCACAAAATGAAAACTCTTTTGATTGAAGACTCAAATGGAAATCCTCAGCCCCCTACCATGATGATTACCTATAAAATGAGATTCAGAAGTTTGAATCTTAGTTGTATATGACCATGGGCACATCACTTTAGGCTATCAAGCCTGAAGTTCTCCCTCAGTAAACACCGTCTTCCTCAGTAAATTGTTCTGAAGATTAGGAGAGAGTAGAAGAAAGCACCTAACACTGAGCACTCAATACAGGAACATAAGACACCCACTAAGTGAACCTGAAAAGTAGGCTACCTAAGGGAGAAATAAGAAACAAGTGATTCCTGCTGATGATCGCTTCTTATCTCCTCTGCTCTTCAGCACTAGATGAATTAATTTTTCCATAAATACCATTTTCAGAACCATGCATTTAATACCACTGATACTCTCAGAATTTACATAATAAATACTATCCTTCTATTTATACACCAACAAACTGTTTTGAAATTTTTTTCTTTTAAAAAACCACAAATTAGGTAATACTGGGGGAAAAAGCTTTTTAAAAGTATTAAGACAGGGGCTTCCCTCCTGCTCCAGTGGTTAAGAATCCACCTTCCAATGCAGGGGACGTGGGTTCGATCCCTGGTCCAGGAACTAAGATCCCACATACCACAGGGCAACTGAGCCTGAGCTCCACCAACTAATGAGCCCGTGTACCACAACTGCAGAGCCCACGCAATCTGAGCTCCACCAACTAATGAGTCCATGTACCACAACTGCAGAGACCACACGCTCTGGAGCCCCTGCACCACAACTAGAGAGAAGCCCACACACCGCAACGAAAGATCCCACATGCCACAACTAAGACCCAACACAGCCAAAAATAAAACAAATATTTTTTTAAAAAATGTATTAAGACCAGGACTCCCCTGGTGGTGCAGTGGTTAAGAATCCAGCTGCCAATGCAGGGGATACAGGTTCGATCCCTGGTCCAGGAAGATCCCACATGCCACGGAGCAACTGAGCCCGTGTGCCACAAATACCGAGTCTGCGCTCTAGAGCCCGCGAGCCACAACTACTGAGCCCACGTGCTGCAACCACTGAAGTCCGCGCGCCTAGAGCCTGTGCTCCACAACAAGATAAGCCACCGCAATGAGAAGCCCGCGCACCGCAGTGAAGAGTAGCCCCCGCTCACCGCGACTAAAGGAAAGCCCGTGTGCAGCAACCAAGACCCAACGCAGCCAAAAAATTTAATTAATTTAAAAAACACATAAATAAAACAATTTTTTTAATAAAAAATGTATTAAGACCAAATAAGTTTAACACTAAAATGAAATGAGATATGTACAACCAATGTTAGCTATGTAAGTCATAACCTTATTGTGGAAATAGCAACTTTAATGTGGAGAAAAAGTTAAGTAATGAATGATGACGTATATAAAATACAGCCATTAAAATTAGTCACCTAGACAGTAATTAAGTGAAAAGAAACCACTGTAAAATTAAGAAATGGCAAAAAGTAGAGATCCTATTTTTAAAAAAGTATACGTAAAAAATTGAGAATATACAACAAAACTGAAATTTTCCCAGTTCTCTCCATTTTCCTTTTTTTTAATTCTAAAAATTTCTTAAATCAACTAATTTAGACTTATTGTTGAAAACATTTTTAGATTTTGGGGAAAATTTTTAAACTGTTCAGTGACTCAACAATTTTGAAAGTATCAAAATATAACTGACACCAAAAAATCAAAATTTAATAAGACAAAGACACTGGTCATATTCTTTTTTTTAATACTTTTTAAAAATATATTTATTTATTCAGTTGGCTGCGCTGGATCTTAGTTGCGGCATGCGGGAATCTTTTAGCTACGGCATGCAGGATCCAGTTCCCTGACCAGGGATCGAACTCAGGCCCCCTGCATTGGGAGCACAGAGTTTTAACCACTGAACCACCAGGGAAGTCCCAACACTGGTAATATTCCTTATGCTGACTTGCATGGTGGCTATGAGTATATATATTTGTAAAACTTCATCATTGTCAATAATACCTCAATTTAAAAAAATTCATAAAGGTGTACACATAAAAGTCATGCACTTTTACCATATGTCACAGTTACTACCTGAAAGCTCTACAGATTATGGCCAATTCTAAATTAGGCCCCAAGGTTTTCACAAAACTGTGAAAGGACATAAAGTACTTAGGGCGAAAGAATATATGGTATCTGGGATTTGTTTTATGATATTGCAGGTGAGGTTAGTTTAGTCTAACAGTTTGTTTAATTAAAACTGTTAAGTGATTAATGGTGTAGAACCCCCAAGTAACTCTCATTTCCTATGCCATGTAATTGTGAAGTGTGTGTACTTTTTTACTTTTGTAATAAAATGGTTTTGAAGCCTGGAGACAATCACAGATTATAACAAATTCCAAAGAGATTGCAAATTCTTTTACATAACTAGATTTTAAAGCTTTAAATTACACAGAAGCCATCTACTAGAGCTTAGGAATCTTGCTACACATGGTCTTTCTTATAATGGAATTTCATCTGCAAGTTTTCTTGTTTATGTCTACCACTTAAGCAAAGCAACATCAATTCCTCTCCTCAGTATGACTCACTTCAGCATGGGGTTCAGTCCTGCAGAGTGACAACTACTGCAAAAGGGATCTGATGCAAACAGCATTCCAGAGCCCCTTTTCACTTCTGATACAGAGTAGAGTACTAGGTTACCCTAACCATTTTGTTCAGACCAGTAATCAGTCCTCAAAGGTACCAATTCACATCAGGAAAATGTTAACATAACTATCAGTAGTTACAAACACTGCTTTTAAAAAATGAGACCCCTTGGGCTTCCCTGGTGGTGCAGTGGCTGGGAGTCTGCCTGCCAATGCAGGGGACGTGGGTTCGTGCCCCGGTACGGGAGGATCCCACATGCCGCGGAGCGGCTGGGCCCGTGAGCCATGGCCGCTGAGCCTGCGCGTCCAGAGCCTGTGCTCCGCAGCGGGAGAGGCCACAGCGGTGAGAGGCCCGTGGACCTCAAAAAAAAAAAAAAAAAAAAATGAGACCCCTTAATGAAAGTCAATTTAAAAGTGAATAATTAAGGGGTGTTGGGGAGAAATGGGGAGCAACCACTGAGAGGGGTTTCCTTTTGGGGTGAAGATGTCCCAAAATTGACTGTGGTGTTGGCTGCACAATTCTGTGAACACACTAAAACCTATGCATTCTAACTTTCAATGGATGAATTGTGTGGGAGTGGAGTACATCTCAATAAAGCTGTTATTTAAAAAACTGAATTGCCAAATATGACAAAATATTAATAACTCTTGAGTATAGCTGATGGGGACCCATGGGTGCAGTGGGGCATTCTCTTCTGAGATGTTTGAAATTTTTCATTTTTAAAGTGTTTCATTTGGGGGGTAGCGTACACTTATAAACAAGAAAGGTCCTCTTACCTGTATGAGTTCGAACATGCTGAACATAATTGTTTTTTCTGTCTGAAAAATAGTTGCATTTTCCACATGTGTATACTTTCCTTGGAAAATGGTTTCTCAAGTGTTTCCTCCAGTGATATTCGCTTACTGTGGTGTACGTGCAAATGATGCACTTGTAGACTCGCTCATTGTCCCCAGCTCGGGTGTGGTGTTTCAGGTGAGCAGTATAGTGATCATAGCGATTGGTATTGTAGCCGCAGCGGTCACAGCGAATGGGGCCCTTGGAGAAATCTCCCTCTTCCCCAGTGGAAGAGCCACATTCCCTGGCTTTGGCTTGCTTCTCTGCACTTTCCTCCACAAAAAATTTCTTGGCACTATGAACTCGGATGTGATGCACAAACTGTTCTTCAGATTCTGCTTCATACTGGCATGGTTTACAGCGAAAGGGCTTGGTCTTCAAGTTCTTGCATTTGTCCTCTGCTACAGGTGTTTCCCGAGGAAGATCTTTATTTGCGCTGTACGGTTCTGAGGCAGCTGACACCTCAAACACAGGCCGCGGTTGCACAACACTGAGTTCCAAACTCTCCAGTTCCATGTTTTCCAGCCCACTGGGCTCGCCTTTTACCTCAGGAGACTCCTCAAGTCCTTCTCCGTCACTATCTGAAAAGTTGTTATCCCCAACAGGCATCAATTCTGCCATCTGTCTTTCTTCGCCAACCAGGTAATCACAGCAGCCGCCGTTTACTTCCCCAGTTAAGGCCACATTTGCCAACATGATGAGCTGAGGCGCAGCCAGTTCAGCTCTGGAGAGATCAGGCAAGTCATACATGTCGTTAGGCAAGGCCATGCCCATGGTGCCACTGCCGGTGAACAGACCTCCTCCTCCGGAAGACTGCCCCATTACCTGGGTGGCCATAACGGTGTTCTGCATTCAAAACAAAACAAATAACACGAAAGCACCACTTTAAACACAACTTTTACTGGTCTAAAACCACAACATCACTGTAATTCTTCATAACTTAAAAAGATACATTTTCCAATATAATCTTTAAACTCAATCAGCTTCATTAACTACTGAAAATAAGCCTTTACAATATTTTTGTAATTCCAAATTCTCTTTACTGCAGTCATCAAAAAAATTTCTATGAGCCCCTACAAAAAATTCTATCAAGCGTTTGACACAACTCATCCATCAACTAGGTCTACCACTGGCTTGCCTTCCCTCAAGCACTTTTACTTTTTCTAGTGGAAAAATATAAATAACCTTCATTTTTAGTGCTAATTAAAATTTTATTTTAAATTCCATATATGAACAGTAAACTGCTGTCCTCTCAACTCCCCCTTCAAACGTTTACTGGTCTGAATCAGAAAGGGGAAAAATCCAAAAGCTACCTGTGCATTTATTAAGTACAAACAGCCTGAAAAGCAGAAGCCTATAGTTAGTGAATTGAAGTTCATATGAACTCAACTAGCTCCAAAAGAATAAACTACAGTTGACCCTTGAACAAGAGGGTTAGGGGCACCAATCCCCAGTGCAGTTAAAAATCTGCATGTAACTTTGGGTTCCATAAAAACTAGACTACCAATAGCCTACTGCTGACCGGAAGCCTTATGGATAACATTAACAATCAGTTAAACATATTTTGCATGTTATGTGCATTATATAATAGTGTACAAGATGAATTGTGCTTGTCAGTATCTTTATCAATATTGTATTATACGATGCAAAATACTGTAGATGTTACACGTATTACTAACATTAGGCATCAAAAGAGAAAAGATAATGTGAAAAAGAAATTCATACTTATTTACAGGTATAACGATTAATGCACTGATAAAGAAGCAGCAACAATGATTGCTTTATGGTAGTCTATTGTGATCAACAGGACTGCTTCACAGTAGCCTAGCCTATATGCAAATGAATTAATCACAAAATTTTTAAGCATATAGTATAAGACATATTCATAATATAGTATTGGAAATACTGTTTTGTTTTAAGAAACTACATACATGTGATGATAGGCTGATACGCTTTCTCAAATTGTAAGAGGCATACTGTATTTTAATGTAAGTATTTAAAAGCAAAGTTATACAGCAGTAGAAAAACTAATACATTATTAATTTCATATTAAATATCATCTTATACCTTTGTACAAGTCTTGCACACAATGAATACTTAGGTAATGACGATGATGACACAATGTCTCCCAGCTCGTTATACGATTACTAGATTTTCACAAGACACACACACACATATCCAACAGATAAGTTTATTAACTGAATGGCATGATTATTTACTATTCATTAAGTGGAAGTGGATCATCATAAAGGTCTTCATCTTTCTGTCTTCAGTTGAGTAGGGTGAGGAGGGCGGGGAAGAGGAGGGGTTGGTCTTGCTGAGTCAGGAGTGGCAGAGTGGAAAGAGGTAGAGGAAGTGGAAGGGAAGGAAGAAAGAGGTGCAGAGGCAGAAGAGGTGGAGGAAGTGGAAGGAGGGAGGCACTCTGTGTAACTTGAGGGAAATACATCTTAATTTCTGTCTGACTTTTTTGCTTTTCCACTTCTCTAAAAATGTTTCTATAGGGTACTAATCCTTCTTCAACCACTGGCTTTAGTTTTAGTGTCTGTATCACACAAGGGTCCAAGTCATAAAAGAAGTCAAAAGTAGTCTTCAACAAAAGGAACCCTGCTGCCAGACTGTCCAATGTCAATTTGTTTTCTGGTACTGCTATTTCCATGTCTTTTTCCTCATCATCTGGCACCGGCTCAGAAACACTTAACTCCAAATCGACTCCCGTTAATTCCTCTGGTATGGTGTCTATTAGCTCTTGAATATTCCCAAGATCTGTATCTTGAAGCCCTTCACCGCCCCCCCCCACCTTTTTGCCATACCCACAATCTCTTTCATGACTTCCTTGATTGGCTGTCGTAAATCCTGTGAAGTCTTGCACATCTGGACACAGTTTTCTCTAGCAGGAATTTATTGTTTTAGGCTTGCTGGCTTTCACAGCTTTTTCTATCACAATGATGTGATCCTTCCAGACTTTCATGATGTTCTATCGGGGTTGTCTTTCATAGCATTGACAATCCTTTCATAGAGTACCACAAGTAATGAGCCTTCAAGGTCCTTACAACACCTCGATACAGGCTTCATTCAAAGACGTTGTGTTGGGGGACAAGTATACCACTTTGACACCTTCAATGTTGCTCATGGTTCTAGGTGGCCAGGGGCATTGTCCAATACCAAAAAACTAAAATGCAGTCCCTTACTGCAAGGTACTTCGTGATCAGGGACAAAGCACTGATGGAACCAATCCAGAAAAGTGTTCTCATTGCCGAGGCCTTCTTGTTGTACAACCAAAAGAATAGCAACTGGTATTTATCTTTTTTCCCTTTAAGTATAGTGGGCTTCAGGAGTTCCCTGGCGGCCTAGCGGTTAGGATTCCAGGCTTCTGCCGTGGCGCAGGTTTAATCCCTAGTCAGGGAACTGAGATCACGCAAACCATATGGCGTGGCCAAAAAAAAAAAAAAAAAAAAAAGGATAGTGGGCTTAGCAGCTTTATAGATAAGAGCAGTCCTGATCAAAAAATCAATTCGCACAAAACATGTTAGTCTTCAATCAGCCTTAAATCCTGATGCTCACTTCTCTTTCTTACTAATGAATGACCTTTTTGGCAATTTTTTCCAGAGTAGGGCACATTTCTCTGTGTTAAAAACCTGGTTTAGGCAGACAGCCTTTCTCTTCAATAACTGTGTTCACGGCATCTGGGAACTCAAAGCCGGTTCTGGTATCTTGATATTTTTTTCTAAAATTACCAAACTATCCTCTGCTGGCATTAAATTCTCCAGATTTAGAAACTGCACCTTCCTTTTGCTTTAAGTCGTCATATAACTTCTCTTTTCCTCGAATCATATTAGACTCTATAGGTATGCCTTTCTTATAGTAATGCTATAACCACGTAAAAGATGCATTTTCAATGAGATAGAAAGGCATTTCGCAAGAAGTGTAAGTCTTTCATGTCTGCTGGCAAAAATGCAGAGACAGTTTCCAAACTTCCTTTTCTTTTTTTACAACAATCCTTACACTGGACTCATTGATCTTGAAATGGCGGGTAACAGGAACTACAGAACTCAGTTTATGGTACATTATCAAGCAATTCAACTTTTTCTTCTAATGTCATGACTTTACTTCTTGGGAGCATTTCCAGCATCACTAGAACACTTCATATGGGTCCCACGGTGTTATTCAAGGTTTCTGGTATCACACTAAACACGATAAAAAACGCTCAGGAACTACGAGAGGTGACTTTTTTTTTTTTTTACTGCAAACACAGTTTACTGGAGAGACCAACTGCTCACCTGGAAATGATCAGACTCACAAGACGTTTTGAGTGGATACCTGCAACACTTGCACTCACCAAAACAGCAAAAAGAGGTAGCTATGAAATTATTACAGTACTACAGTATGGACTACAGTTAATATTAGGCAGTAATGAGTTACTACTGCATCTTTACATTTGTTTACATTTCTCTGGACTGGAATGGTGCCATGGGTGGTCTGTGTTTGTGTAATTTTTGATAAATTTAAACTTTTTATTAGATTTGTATATATTTTATGGTAGCAAATGATAAAATACACTATTATCTACATATATTTTAGGCACTCATGAGGTACCTTCTAAATTTTTTCGATATTTCTAGGCTATGTGTATCATCTGTAAATTTTTTCAAAATGTTGCAAATCTCTAAGAAACTTTCCAATATATTTCTTGGAAAACAAAATCCACATATAAGTGGACCCATACAGCTCAAACTCCTGTTGTTCAAGGGTCCAATGTACTCTGAAAACGTACTTAGTACCATTAAAGTACCACTTAGTTTCTTTTTTTGATGACCTGTTTCAAAGTAAACAAAAGTTATGGACCTTTCTTCCTGTAAAAAGGGAAGTTTGGTGTATTCAAAAATACACAAATGAAAATACAGAAACTTTCAAACCCCCTAATAAAATAACTGGACAACTCATCTCCAAATCAGCAACTTTCTTGCACTGTGCTTGACTTGGCCCACTTGCCTGGCGGAGCCATAACAAGATCACCTTGAAAACATGTTGGGCTTTTTTATAAACTGTCTTAACCATGCTACTTTCCAATCTAAAAGGTGTAATTCTCAAATTAGGTGTTCTCCTGCGAATTAGAAAAAGCAAAATAGGTGGCAAAGGCTAAAAAAAAATGTTAAACCCAAAATACAAAAAGTAATCCTGTCTCACCCAAGTGCATAAACACAAACCGGTTGAGTCACAGGTACCAACAAAAGTTGGAATCAAATGCCATCACACAAAGCAAACGCTGTCCAAGGGTTTAACAGCCCAGACTACTCGGTAATTTCTAATTCTTCCCAAACTCTAACTACCATCCCCAAAGGGATTTTAACGTTGGTCGGGAAGACTGTCCAAGCACAGTCCGAAAGCCCAACGTGCTACGCGAATTCCTACGTGCTGCTGCCACCAGAGCCTGCCTCGGCGGCGGCATTCCTAACTCAAATAGGCATTCGGCCATTTTCTCAAAATACGTACCAAACACAAAGCAGCTCTTTGCAAACTCGGGAGCTCTCGCTTCCTCTCGGCTCGGCCCGCTCACTGCACCACTGACACACCAGTTGCCGCCACACTCGTCCTGAACCTTTCCCTGGGCTCCCCAACACTAAAGACTGCAAGACGGGCAAACTCGGGGTGCCGCTGGGCCAGGTCAAGTCTTCCCCAGTTCAGGCTGCCCCCTCCTGGCCCGCGCGCCGGAGTCCGGGAAGAGGGAGGAAAGTTACCGCGTCGCCGCCGTCCCGGCTGCTCGCCGGCCCCAGCCTCGCCCTCCGCAGGGGGCCGAGGAGCCGCCGCGAGCGCCCTCCCGAGGCGCCGGGCCCCGAGCGCCGGAGGGGGCACCCCGCGCCCCGGAAGTTTGCGGGTTCACTCCCCCACGGCGCCCCGCGGGACGCGCGCCCCGACCCCGCCGACGGCGGCGGCTAGGTGGCCCCACGCAGAGGGCCCCGGCGGCGGGGCGGCCGGATCGCAGAAATCGCTGTCCAGCCCCATTGGCAGAACCACCCGAGCCCCAGGCTGACTCAACCCTCCCGGCCGCACTCAACGGCGCCTTCCGGCGAAAGGGAGAGGCCGCAGAGGGAGGGGGCGGGAGGACCGCCGGCAAGCAAGGAGCTGCGGCGGGACCTGGAGCAGGAGCACGAGAGGAAGTTTCAGAACTAGGGCCCCAAGCAGCTCCGCTCCTGGCCTCAGGACAAGACTCCCAGAGACGCCCGGGCCCGCGCGGAGGCGGCGGCCCGGCCTCAACTGGGGAGGGGGTCCCGGCGCCGCGCCGCTCCCCACCAACGCCCCCGGCCCAGCCCCCGGACCGCGACGGTGTAACCCGATCCCGTTCAGCCGCCACTCCCCGCCCGACGCGGCCGCCACCGCCGGAGCCACAGTATCTGCAAATCAGCCCTGGACAGCGCCTCGCTCCGCGTCCTTCCGCGCCCTCCCCCTCCCGCGGCAACCGCCGCCACGACCGCCCGGCCGGCCCGCCGCCCCCACCCAACCGTCTCCCAGACCGCGCCACGCTTACCGTCCTTCCTGGGCGAGGAGGGGCGAAGACCCGCGTCGCCGCTCCTTCTCGGACTACTTTTCTTTGTTGCTGGAGTTTCGGGGGAGGGGAGGGAGAGGGCGGAAAAGTTGGACGCTGGGGCAGTCGAGGCCCGCGAAGACCCAGGAGAGGGGCTGCAGAGAGTATTCAGGCCTCCGGCTCTCGCCCTACCGTCCCGGCCGCCGCCGCCGCCGCCGCCGCCGCCACCTGGGGCCCCGGACCTCGGCGGCGCTTGCTCTGCTCCTGCGCCGTGAGCTCTCGGGAGCCGCACATTCCAGCACAGAAGGCTGCGCCGCGCACCCGGCCCGCGGCGCCACCGCCGCCGCAGCCGCCGCCGCCACTCCCGGGACACGCCCCCTCCGCCTCCCGCGCGCGCCCGCGGGACACGCCCTCTCCACCGCCCCCGCGCGTGGCCGCCTGGCGCGCCCCGCCCCTGGATGAAGGAGGTTGCTCTGGGCCCCAGCCGTGCTAGGGGCGCCCCGACGGATAGCTGACCCTGACCTCCTCAGATCCCCAACTCTGACCCTTAGGTCTAAAGAGAAGCGAGGCCGCCTCGCTTTCTTGATTTCCATCATAAACAGAAAAGTTAACTCCCAGCCCTGGCGTGCATGCATGAGAACAGCACTGTTAAAAGAAAAATGTATAAGCTTTGTCACCCTCCCTTTCAAGTCTAAAGTGCTTGAAAATACCTTTAATAATCTCTTCAAGTCGCCACCCTTAACTAATTAAGCTTCATTTTAAGCTTCTACGTAAAAAATGCCTTCCAAATTTTAAAATGTAAGCCAAAAAAACGCAATTAGTGAGTTGTGAAAAGAAAATGTTACAGGAAGGTTGTGGATTCAAAATTGTGAGAATGAGGACAGAGGGGACAAGTCCCTAGACGTGGAAGGTCATTGCTGAGCCTTCAAAGCACTATTTCAGTGTAGCAATTACCCTCAGATTACAGAGGGTATAGAGGGTGGTGAGGACGTGGAGGCTGCTTCCTGAGCAAGTTTTGGAGAGTAACCTGCTTCCACGTTTATAAAGTGGGGTAACCCATGCATGCTACCTGGTACACAGTAATATGCTAGAGAGAGAGAGAGGGAGAGAGAGAGAGAGAGAGAGAGTAGTTTCATGCCCCCTTCCCTTCTTTTTGTACCAGAAATGCCTTAGATGTCTTAAATAACAGCTGTCCTCAGAAATTGAATGGCTCCCTTAAACCCCTTAGTGTGGCATTCGAGATCCTGACTACCCAGATCTAGATAAGTTGGACTATCAGTTTTATAAAAGAGGTAGCAGCAAGTGCTTTGGGGGTTTAGAGGAGGGAGATAGTTTCTAACTAAGAGGATCTAGAAACGTCACAGTAGATGATTATCTGATCTGGCCTTGAGCACTGGGAGAATTTCAACAGGTAGAAAATAAGGGAAGGAACATTATACACAGTGAAAACAGCAAGCTCAAAAACCTACCTGAGACTTCCCTACCTCCTTCTCAGGCTCCCCCAGTTCCTTCTCTTTAAAGTTCCTTCACTTTTTTCTCTTATGAGAGAGCTTTCAGACTCTCTGGTCTACTCCTCAGTAGACTTCTTTTCCTAACTGTTGACAATGTTATTAATTAATGCAATGTCAGATGCAAAATGGAATGAAGGTCCTATGGTGCTTAACCACAAAAGGTTTTGATACTTAATATCAAATTCAAACTCTCCCCATGAATCAAGAAGTATTCACCTTCATTGATCCCAAAAGAAAAAGAAAAATGCAGAAGGGAACGGTAAAAAAAAAAAAAAGAGAGAATGGGGGGTGGGGGGAGTGTAGAAGGAATGAAAGGAAGGAAGAAAGGAAAGAAGGAAGAAAACCTTTGTAGGCCTGGTAACAAACTTTTTTGTTTTTTTGGCCACACCACATGGCTTGCATGAATCAAGAGTTCCCTGACCAGGGATGGAACCTGGGCCCCTGGCAGTGAAAACGCCAGGTCCTAAACACTGCACCACCAGGGAATCCCCCAAATGTTTCTACATTTATTCAGTTAAAAAAAATTTTTTTTAACTAAAATCTAATTTGAGGTTGCATGGGTTTTTTAGATGCTGTAGCCCAGGGAACAATTCTGTCCTCTACAAAGCCCTCAAAAATGTTAACATTCTTTCCCTTTTTCATGTCCAAAAAGGCAACATCTCTTTTTAAACTTACTAGATAAATGTCCTTCATTCCTCAGTCTGACTGCTTACTGGAAATGTTTTATTAATTGGGAATTTATTCCCACATATTGTGATGCAAATAGATGAATGGCAAATCAGCAGCTGCATTCATTTAAAATTAGCGGAGGCCCTTGTTCAAGAGATGGCATATTCAGAGTGACCCAAATTATCATGACATGAAGGCCACAGGTCAAATTCAAAGCCAAGTTACAAATCAATAGAAACTTTCCATGGAAAAGCTGGTTCTATAAACTAATTATTAATTGTTTTCAAGAAGCTCTGTGTTACTTTGCTGCACCCAAAATTTAATATCTTCTACAAAATAAAGACTTTAAACTGTCACTGATTTCTGGTTTTTAAAATCTAAGCCCATGGATTCTTTCCCAGAAATTTAATTCATCATTTAAAAATTTTTAATTGTCATATGTTCTTAGTAATATTTTTCTCTAGAGATTCACTTCATAAGTTTGGTTAAATATTGTTTTTGAGCTTCTATGCTTTTTATTCCTGACCATGATTCGCTTTTTCTTCAGGAAAAGCTCAATTTGACTGAGCTCTTTTTAAGAAGTTCAATAATCCACTTTAAATGTTACATCTTGGTCTTCCCTGGTGGCGCAGTGGTTGAGAGTCCGCCTGCCGATGCAAGGGACATGGGTTCGTGCCCCTGTCCAGGAAGATCCCACATGCCGTGGAGTGGCTGGGCCCGTGAGCCATGGCCGCTGAGCCTGCGCGTCCGGAGCCTGTGCTCCACAATGGGAGACGCCACGGCAGCGAGAGGCCCGCGTACCGCAAAAAAAAAAAAATTAGGGTACAACATCTCCATCCTGATGTTGAAACGTTATGGTTCCACTATCACCAGCCAAAGAGGTAACATTGGACGAACACCTGGGGCCTTTCTGCCATTTTCCCTACATTTCCACTTTGCACCTCCAGGAGTCTCCTCCAGAGATAACTGATCCTGTAAGGATTAAAATCTGGCTCTGAAATTTGTGTTCTCTGAGTCAGCACAATTTCCATTTCTCATTTAGTTCACAGTGACTTACAATAACTTAACAATAACTTTTAATAACTTATAATAATAACTTACAGTAACTTAAAATATTGCTTTGTGCTCTCTACAATCTTATTCTGAAACTTCTGGTGGTGGTAACAAAAGTTGTGATAGATTTGAGACAGAAAAGGAAGGGTTCAGGGCACAACAAATAAAAGAATGATATAACCATTAAGAAGATCAGGACATGACAGAAACGGGTTAGAACCTACTAGGCCAAAGATGGCAGAAGATTAGATTTCCAGTAGACTTTGAGCCTCATTATATGCTCATTGTAATACATTAGCATGCTAAATGAAACACACACAGGTGCCATCACAGTTCCAAGGCTGACCATAAAAGGCCCAAAAGTGGGTGGTGCCCCAATTCCTGGAAATCCCTGCCCCTTCTCCAAGGTAGTTGGAATATTCCTCCCACTTGTTAGCCTTTGAAATTACCCAGTCCATAAAAAGTAAACACCTGCACACCCCAGGGCCTCTAGCCTTCTGAGACAGCCCCCAATCCGTCTATGGAATGTGTATCTCTCTAAACAAATTTGCTTTCACTTTACTAGCTCTTGAATTCTTTCCTGAGAGAAGCCAAGGACCCTCACTTGGCGCCCATCCCAGGAACTCACCGGAGACCTGAGACATGACCATCCTCTCCTGCCCCATTTTTCCGGCAACAGATTAGACAGTGCACTGGCCAGATAGGCTAGAGAATGGTTTCTCCTTCCCTATGTTGCTTTGAGAAATCACTGCTCTTGACTTTCTTCTGTAAAATGAAGAGGTTGTACTATTGATGGCTAAAATTCTCAGCAGCTTAGTAGTCTAAGGTGCTTTTTTTTTCAATTAGTTTTTATTGGAATATAGTTGATTTACAGTGTTGTGTTAGTTTCTTCTGTACAGCAATAAGGTGCTTTTTATTCTGTTAAAATTTGAATCTTGGGCTTCCCTGGTGGCACAGTGGTTAAGAATCCGCCTGCCAATGTAGGGGACACGGGT
Source organism: Grampus griseus (assembly GCF_964374135.1). Lineage (NCBI taxonomy): Eukaryota > Metazoa > Chordata > Mammalia > Artiodactyla > Delphinidae > Grampus > Grampus griseus. Next base: position 68,173,493 of record NC_138997.1, read on the forward strand.
TCAAGCCCTGGTCCGGGAAGATCCCACATGCCGCGGAGCAACTAAGCCCAGGCACCACAACTCCTGCGCCTGTGCTCTAGAGCCCGCGAGCCACAACGACTGAGCCCACGCACCACAACTACTGAAGCCCACCCGCCTACAGCCTGTGCTCCGCAACAACAGAAGCCACCGCAACGAGAAGCCGGCACACCGCAAGGAAGAACAGCCCCGCTCGCTGCAGCTAGAGAAAGCCCGCACGCAGCAACGAAGACCCAACGCAGCCATAAATAAATAAATGAATTTATTTTTAAAAAATTGAATATTGTGCAGGTATTTCCTAGAACATATATATTATATATAATATATATATACTAATATATATACTATATATAGTATATATATTACTAATATATATACTATATATATACTATATATACTATATGTATATATATATAGTATATATATATATATTAGTTCAGTATACCTGGCAGTCCTAGTTTCTTCTCTGTAGCTTCTTTTGCCCTCTGTGGGGAGACCCACCAGTAGGTCTTGAGCCACACTGGCTTCAAGAATGATGGTGTCTGAAGACAGGGATTTACGGCCTGATCTAGTGCTGTTGATAGCAGCTTCATCTCCCCTCGCTGCCAGTTGGGCCCCGACCTTCTGTTCTGGTTCTGGTAACTGGAACACAATGTCTTATCCATGACAGTATCTGCAGCTTGAGCCACAGAGATGTTCCCTAAATGCTGAGGGACGGGAAGGAGGTGAGCAAGGGAGCTCCAGAATGAGCCGGGATCCTTCCTGCCTCCTCATGGAACCCAGACCACATTTTGAACTACTCTCCCCTCGTTCCTCTTCCCTTCACCTCACTGGCCTTGTTGAACCCTGGCTACTCTCCCGACTTGCTGTTCTTTTTCTGAAAGACTATCCAGTACCTCTGTGTCCATCCCGCTCACTCCCTCCCCTCCTGGGTCCGATGTTATCTTCTCAGTGGCCACACTCTTTAGAATTACAGCCCCATTCCCTTTACACCCAATCCTACTGTCCTTCCCTGCTTTGTTTTTCTTATTAGCATTTATCACTAACAAACATGCCATGTATTTTATTTATTCATTTTATTTACCATTTTATTGTTTATCTTTCCTTACTAGAACCAAGGTGCAGAAGGGCAGAGAAATTAGTCTTTATCTCCAGTGCCTATAACATGGTAGTTGCTCAACAAGTGTTTGTTAAATTTACAGGATCCTAGTTTGGTGTCACAGTCTCAAAATGGGGCCCCTCATATCCCCATTGGTACCCCCAGCTCAATACCCATCACAGACTTCCCTCATGCTAAATGCTGGCCTGCCTCTTTGAATGGCCCCTAAAATATCCCCTTTTCAATAGCTGTTTGTTGAATGGACAAATAAATGCTCTCAGATCACCGGTCCCTGTGCGCTGCCTTCCTGTCGAAAATCTCCCTTCCGGCTCTTCTGCATATTGTATTCCTAGCACACTCCTAGTTCCACACACCAGTCTTTCCTTGGATTATCCTTGGTGAAATTTAAGAGTCCGTTTGGGCCTCAACGGTCCTTCCATTTGCCCCTGTTTTTTTGGTTTTTGCCTCTATTTTTTTTGGCCATACCACATGGCATGTGGGACTTTCCCTGACCAGGGATCGAACCCGTGCCCCCTGCAGGGCAAGGGCAGAGTCTTACTCACTGGACCGCCAGGGAAGCCCCTTGTTTTTTGTTTTTGGCCACGCCACCACTATCATGCAGCTTGTGGGACCTTAGTTCCCCGACAAGGGATTGAACCCAGGCCCTCCACAGTGAAAGCAAGGAGTCTTAACCACTGGACTGCCAGGGAATTGCCTGCCCCTGTTTAAATACAAGCCACACCCCTCTCCCTGCACAGCCCTGCACCTCCCCTGCATTCCATCTCTTTGTTGTGGCCTCCTCTATTGTCCTTCTTCCCAGAATCCTTCCTCCATGTCATATGCTGACCACAAAATGTTGCAACTGGAAGAGATCTTAGGAGTCCAAGCTCTTGTTTTATAGATGAAAAGAGACAGGCCTGCAAGCATTTGTCTTGTCCAGATTTGCACAACTAGTTAGGCCACGGCCAGAACTTGGATCCAGGGACACAGATTCCCAACCGGTCCAGTGCCCTTCCCACGTGCCTTAAATTCTCTTCACTGGCAGCAGTCTGCCCTTACCTAAAATATCTTTTACTCCTTTGGGCCTGGTGAATTATTTTGTTCAATGGCTATACAGATAGCATATATCTGAGGTAAGAAGTCTCTTCAGATCCACATTTCCTTAACTCTTAAGCCTATTTTAAGGTTAAGATTACCTTCTCGCAAGGGAAACCCTTATTGTCCTGCATTGCTTTTAAAACACTCATGCCCCAGCATTGACCTTTTAACCTACAAAGCTCATTGTCAATTTAGGGGAAATGGGACTTGATTCAAAAGACGACTTCTGGCTGTCTTTCCCTTCCTTCCGAAAAGAGGCAAAATCTTCCAGAGTACCATGAGAGGTATACTATTGTACATAGTTTTTATACCCTTTCTGACCTGACCATGAGGACCTGAAGAGATAAAGAATTGTGTTGTGTGTTCTCCACATGATTTTATTTCTGACACAGTCAATAAAATCAAACAAAGTATTTATATCAACCCAGCCAAAGCTAAAACCAGGTGGTGGTTTTATAAATAAATGTTTCTTCAATGGACATTTCCTTATTTGTCTTCAAATAATCACTTAACCTACCAGAATGGCTAAAAGTAACATAGCTATCCATATAAGGTGCTGATGGGGAAGCTGAGCAACTAGAGCTCTCATCTATTGATAATGGAAATGAAAACTGGTACAACTGATAGGGTAGGGGGTCCCCAGAGAAAGAGAACCAGGCATGGCTTTCCCGACATATAAGAGAAACTAATTTGGCCTAAGTTTTCTGCATCTAAGACTGGCACCATGCTTGCCTCAGTAATTAAAGATCTTAAGGGAAATTAGGAAAGAAAGGAACAAAGGAAAAACAGTCAGGAAACAATAGTTCAGAGATAAGACGAGTTGAGTTTCTCCTCAAGGGATATAAATAACAATCTGTTACATATCTTTGAGTTCTGCAGGAACCAAGGCCCCTACCCAGGTGGAGGATGCAATGATGATATTGACCTTTTCTGACTTCTATCAACTAAAGCTTGGACTCTGTCAACCTATGTCCCAGTTCTGTGTTGAATTCTCTGCTCTAGCTCCTTCAAGAATATGTATGTACCCTTAGCTTAAAAGTTCCCCAATTTTGCTGTTTGGGAGACACTGCTTTGGGAAACGTCCCAAGTGTTCTCCTTATTTGCTGCAAGTAATAAATCCTCACTTCTCCCAATCTTCGGCTTGCTTCTGTCTTTTGGTTCAACATCCCCCAAAAGAACCATTCTGGAAAATAGTCTTAAAGTTTCTTATAGAGACACGTAGAACACAATCTAGATATGCCATTCCAGGTATCAACTGAGGAGAATTGAAAACTTACGCCATGCAAAAAACCCTATAGATTAGTGTCCAAGAACAGAAACAATCCTAAAGTCCAGCTAGCGAATGAATAAAATTTTAATATACTCATACAAAAGTGTCTAGGAGTTAAAACTTTTCCCATAGAACTCTCCTACACTATTGGTGAGCATGTTAGTTGGTGCAAACACTATGGAAAACTGTATAGAGGTTCCTCAGAAAACTAAGAATAAAATTACCATATGATCCAGCAATCCCACTCCTGGGCATATATACCAACAAAACTATAACTCAAAAAGATACATGCACCCCTATGTTCATAGCAGCACTATTCACAATAGCCAAGACAGGGAAGCAACCTAAATGTCCGCTGACAGATGAATGGATAAAGAAGATATGGTACAGGGGTTTCCCTGGTGGCGCAGTGGTTGAAAGTCCTCCTGCCGATGCAGGGGACGCAGGTTCGTGCCCTGGTCCGGGAGGATCCCACATGCCGCGGAGCGGCTGGGCCCATGAGTCTTGGCCGCTGAGCCTGCGCGTCCGGAGCCTGTGCTCCACAAGGGGAGAGGCCATGGCAGTGAGAGGCCCATGTACCGCAAAAAAAAAAAAAAAAAAAAGAAAAGAAGATATGGTACATATATACAATGGAATACCACTCAGCCCTAAAAAAGAATGAAATAATGCCATTGCAGCAATTTGGATGGAGACAGAGATTATCATAGTAAATGAAGTAAGTCAGAAAGAAAAATATCATATGATATCCCTTATATGTGGAATCTAAAATATGACACAGGGACTTCCCTGGTGGCACAGTGGTTAAGAATCTACCTGCCAATGCAGGGGACATGGGTTCGATCCCTGGTCCAGGAAGATCCCACATGCCATGGAGCAACTAAGTCCATGCACCACAACTACTGAGCCTGCACTCTAGAGCCCGCGAGCCACAACTACTGAAGTCCACGCACCTAGAGCCCTTGCTCCACAATGAGAAGCCCTCACACCAAAATGAAGAGTAGTCCCCGCTCGCTGCAACCAGAGAAAGCCCGCATGCAGCAACGAAGACCCAACACAGCCAAAAATAAATAAATAAATTTCTTTAAAAAAGTAACATAAAATATGACACAAATGAACCTATTTAAGAAAGAGTAACAGACTCATGGACATAGAGAAAAGACTTGTGGTTGCCAAGGGTGGGCGGGGGTTGGGGGAGGGATGGAGTGGGAGGTTGGAGTTAGCAGATGTAAGTTATTATATATAGAATTGATAGACAACAAATTTCTACTGTATAGCACAGGGAACTTTATTCAATATCCTAAGATAAACCATAACGGAAAAGAATATTAAAAAAAGAATGTAGGGCTTCCCTGGTGGGGCAGTGGTTGAGAGTCCGCCTGCCGATGCAGGGGACGCGGGTTCGTGCCCAGTCCGGGAAGATCCCACATGCTGCGGAGCGGCTGGGCCCGTGAGCCATGGCCGCTGAGCCTGCGCGTCCGGAGCCTGTGCTCCGCAACGGGAGAGGCCACAACAGTGAGAGGCCCGCGTACCGCAAAAAAAAAAAAAAAAGAATGTATATATAAGTGAATCATTTTGCTGTACAACAAAAATTAACACAACATTGTATATCAACTATACTTTAATAAAAAAGAAAAAAAGAACAACAACAAAAACTTTTCCTGTACTCATTCTTTCTTGATTCAGGTCTTTTGAATTCAACTGACAAAAGACAGATTAACAAAAGATAACATTCAATCACCATATTTTCCTTAAGGTATGTAGAGGGTACACAGAAAAATGTAACTCAAGGGGCAGTTAGAATTTAGGGCTTATTATATACCACCTTAATGGGGAAGGGGAGGGAGAGAAAGACACTTATGGGGAAACAAATGAGTTCTCAATAAGGGAAAGGGAGGGAGAAAGGGCATTCATGGGGAAACAAATGACTTTCTGGAAAGATAAATTGGCCTCAGGAGAACAGATGGGAGATAGGATAGTTTTGTAACAATGTCTGTTTACATGTGGTGTGGAGACTTCTCATGGCTCCTGATAAGAGTCAATCATCCCTGGTGGATCCCAGGGATGGCCTCTAGGGTAGGGGATTTATGACAATTGAGTTCTTAATTCTACTTTTAGGAAGATAAGAGATTTCACAAACTCAAATGCCTTCTGATAAAATAATTTCTATGCCACAGTGAGTGGGTATTACTGACCCTTTCAATAGTGAAACCAAGCAGGACCCTGTGGGGCTTCTGGGCACGGAAGCCTTTCCGTGTCCCTTGATTCTTGTTTGTAGGGAATAGGTTTCAGCCTCCATGACTTTCGCTGAGTTCCAAAGGGCAGGTTCAAACAGTTGCTAATCAGGGAGGGGATGGGATGCAGAGACAAAGGAGGAGCAACCAAGAAACAGTAGTGCAGCCTTGGAGCAGGGTCCTGGTTCCCTCTCAAGGAATACACATAACAATGTCTTTAAGCTCTTTATAGAATTAAAAACCCCAAAATGGATTATGTCAGCATTCCTCATACCACAGAAGACTACCTGAAGTCAGATTAAAGGAAGCAGAGAGGCTCATCAAGATTACCTGAGGGGCCTCCCTGGTGGCACAGTTTTAAAGAATCCACCTGCCAATGCTAGGGGACATGGGTTCAAGCCCTGGTCCGGGAAGATCCCACACACCGTGGAGCAACTAAGCCCATGTGCCACAACAACTGAGCCTGCACTTTAGAGCCCATACTCACAACTGCAGTCACAACTGCAGCCCACGCTCCTAGAGCCCATACTCCATAACAAGAGAAGGCATCATGGTGAGAAGCCAGCGCACCAAAACAAAGAGTAGCTCCTGCTCGCCCCAACTAGAGAAAGCCTGCACGGAGCAACATAGACCCAATGCAGCCAAAATAAATAAATAAAATAAATAAATTAGGGCTTCCCTGGTGGTGCTGTGGTTAAGAATCCACCTGCCAATGCAGGGGACACGGGTTCGAGCCCTGGTCTGGGAAGATCCCACATGCTGTGGAGCAACTAAGCCCGTGCACCACAACTACTGAGCCTGCACTCTAGAGCCCGCGAGCCATAACTACTGAGCCCGCGTGCCACAACTATGGAAGCCCGTGTGCCTAGAGCCCGTGCTCTGCAACAGGAGAAGCCACCGCAATCAGAAGCCCGCATTCCACAACTAAGAGAAAGCCGGTGTGCAGCAACGAAGACCCAACACAGACAAAAATAATAAATAAAAATAAATATTTTTAAATTAATTATTTATTTAATTATTTTTAAAAAAAGAAGATTACCTGAGACCAGATTAGAGGAGTGCAGGCCCTGCACACACCCTAATTTTGTCAGCACAACTCCACCCTTGAACTACTGCTATAAAACATCTCACTAAATCCTCCTGGGTTGGGACACATAGTTTTCTTTTTTTTTTTAATATATTTATTATTTATTTATTTTGACTGCATTGGGTCTTCGTTACTGTGCACAGGCTTTCTCTAGTTGCGGTGAGTGGGGGCTACTGTTCATTGCGGTGCACGGGCTTCTCATTGCGATGGTTTCTCTTGTTGCGGAGCACAAGCTCTAGGCACGTGGGCTTCAGTAGTTGTGGCACGTGGGCTCAGCGGTTGTGGCTCATGGGCTGTAGAGTGCAGGCTCAGTAGTTGTGGCACACGGGCTTAGTTGCTCCACGGCATGTGGGATCTTCCCAGAGCAGGGCTCGAACCCATGTCCCCTGCATTGGCAGGCGGATTCTTAAACACTGCGCCACCAGGGAAGCCCAGGGGGCACATAGTTTTCAAGGGCAGAATCCTGCTGTGTCCCCCTTTGCCTGGCAAAGCAATAAAGCTCTTCTTTTCTACTTTACCCAAAACTCTGTCTCCAAGATTCAATTCAGCACCGGTGCACAGCGGCGGAGCTTTCGGCATCAACACCGTGAAACCTTAACTGAATCAAGTGTATCGATTTGGATGAAAATGAAATCTAAATTCCGATGTTGTGCTCAGAAGATAGAATGTTTCCATAAGAAGATAGTCTGCATGTAATCTAGAAAAGAGGAAAATGAAGGGGGAAATATTGGCACTGTTTACCTAACACTGTCCGCAGAGCACTGAGACACTGAATCTGACAGAGATGCATAATCTAGGTTTAGGACAAGCATAGTTCACTTGGATTTTTTGGCTCAGAATAGATGTGAAGATTATCTCTCCTGATATTAAGTCCATGCTCACAAAGTCAGTTAATAGCTAATAACATATACCGTCCATACTTTGATTTCAAGCAACAATTAAGTCATTAAACAACTAGTATTCTAATTTTTGCATCTCCTCCTGCTATTCTCTCCCTAACATCTCCTACTATATTTCTTTCCTTTTTTTCACTCTCACTCACTGGGCTCCAGCTACACATGCCTAGCATAGTGCTGTCATAAAACCTTTGCACATGTACTTAAATGAAGGATCTTGAAATAAGGAGATCATCCCGGATTATCTGGGTGTGTCCTAAATCCAAAGACAGGTGTCCTTATAAGAGATACACAGAGAAGAAAACAGAGAAGGCAGTGTGAAGACTGAAGCAGAGATTGGAGTGATGTGGCCACAAGCCAAGGAAGCTGGCAGCCATCAGAATTTAGAAGAGGCATGGAATGGATCCTACCCTAGAGGCCATTCAGAGGCAGCATGCCTCTGCTGACCTTGATTTTGGACTTCCAGCCTCCAGAACTGTGAGAGAATAAATTTCTCTTTTTAAAGCCCCAGTTTGTGGCAATTTGTTACAGCAGCCCTAGGAAACAAATACAGTGCATGATACCGTCTATGTAATGGTCTCAAACTGACAAAATTATAGATATGCAGAATAGATTAGATGTGACCAGGTATTAAGAATGGAGAGGGGGGTGTGTTTGTGGGGTTGGGGGGATGGGGTGGTGGCTTGTGATTGATTATACAGGGACACCACAAAGGAGATTGTTGTGGTGATGGAATAGCTCTATATGCATGTAAATGTGATAAATCCGAATAGGGTCTGTGGATTGTACCTATATCAATTTTCCTGTTTTGATATTATACCATAATCATATAAGATGTTATAATTGGAGGAAAGTGGACGAAGGAGGACATCAAATCCCTCTGTACTATTTTTGCAACTTCTGTGAATCTATAATTACTTTAAATTGAAAAATTTAAAGAATTAATTTCACTTGTTTCTTTTCACTATTTTCAGTTATGACTGCTGGAAAATTTTCAATTACATATGTGGCTTGCATTATATTTCAATTTCATCAGTGCTGCCCTAGAATGTGATGTTCTCCTTTGGGGTTCTTATATAAGGAGCTGAGTGGCCTCCTGCCCTGAAATCTCAGGCTGACCTTCCACAATTGCAGTGAAAACTCTACAAGCCTGGGAAGTAAAGTAGTAATAGGAGGGAAAGTACAAGCTGAGTCAGAGAGAGCTGGATGGAATCCTGGCTTTGCTACTTAGACCTCAGGCAAATCCTTTAACCTCTCTCAGTCTCCATCTCTTAGTCTGGAAAATCAGAATAATAATGACATCTTGCCAAGTCTAATGTGAGAACAAAGTGAGGTCATAAATGGAGAACTCCTACCAGAGTGCCTGGCACAGTGTTGTGTCAAGTGCTCAGTAAATGTCAGTTCTTTGCCATGCTCTTCTAAGTTTCTTAGGCCACATTAGGCCTGCACAGTTCAAGAAAGAGGAAGAGGAGGGAAGTGATAATTGGGCACCATCTTAGGCACTGTCTGCTGTGCAATGGAAAGTACATTACTGTTTAGAGATGCTTTCAGGACTTGATTTCATTCACTGCTCATGACAATCCTGTGATGTAGATTATTGCTGTCAATCATTAACCTCCCATAAAACCACCAAAAAACTTGTTGACTAAGCAAAGCTAAGTTTAATACTGCAGAAAGAAGGAACAGCACCTTGACAGACTCTTAATAATAAGAGGAGGATATTTATAGGGTTTCAGGCCCAGGTCAGATGACTTTAAGCTGCTCTGGTAAGGCAGGGAACTGGTCGGGAATGGGCAGACTTTATAATATAATAGTATAGCATTGGTGAGCATAGCAAGGTGACGGTCTTGAAACAAGTATTAATGAGCAACTTGTTAATTTTGATAAGTAATTTTGGTAAGTCCACTTCCCTGGTGTTCCAGTGGTTAAGAATACGCCTGCGGATACAGGGGACACAGGTTCGATCCCTGGTCCAGGAGTATCCCACATGCTGTGGAGCAACTAAGCCTGTGCACCACAGCTACTGAGCCCGCGCTCTGGAGCCTGCATGCCACAACTACTGAGCCCACATGCCGCAACTACTGAGCCCACGTGCCGCAAATACTGAAGCCCGCATGCCTAGAGCCCGTGGTCCACAACAAAAGAAGCCACTGCAAGAAGCCCATGCACGTTAATGAAGAGTAGCCCCTGCTTGCTGCAACTAAAGAAAGCCCGCGCACAGCAATGAAGACCCAGTGCAGCCAAAAATAAATAAATAAATAAATTTAAAATAAATAACATATTTATTTGCTGGTGTTTACATTGCTTTTTCAGTTCCAGTGGGGTAAAAATGTAAAGTAAATAAATTAGTAACCCTCATAAAGAAATCTCTAAGCAGGCTCATACATGGTTAAGTTGCCATGTAAACTGGTATCACCTCTTGGGAGGGTAATTCGGCTTGGGAGGGTAGACTCTTGAAGACTTCATTGTGCACACACTTTGTCCTAGCAACTCCATTTCTAAGAATTTACCCTACAGAAATATTTGGGGGAAAAATATATATATACATATATATGTGTGTATGTGTGTATATATATATATATATATATATATACACACACACACACACACACAGAGAGAGAGAGAGAGAGAGAGATGGTTATTGTGGCACTATTTGCAATCGCAAAAAACTGGAAACAGTCCAAATGCTCATCAGCAGGAGTTGGTTTTGGATGTAATCATAGACATATAGTTTCTAAAAGGGAAAAAATGGGGGGAGGGATAAATTGGGAGATTGGGATTGACATATACACACCACTATATATAAAATAACTAATAAGGACCTACTATATAGCACAGGGAACTCCACTCAATACTCTGTAATAACCTATATGGTAAATGAATTTTAAAAAGAATGGATATATGTGTATGTACAACTGATTCACTGCGCTGTACAGCAGAAAGTAACACAACACTGTAAATCAACTATACTCCAATAAAAACTTTTTTAAAAATAAATGTTTCATATAGATAAATATGGCTTAAATAGTACTGTATATTGGTATAAAAAGATATCTAACATTGTACAATTTTTAAAAAGCAGATTTCAGAACAGATCATATAGTATGCACCAGTTTTTAATTTTTTAAAAAGAGTATATGGGAATTCCCTGGCAGTCCAGTGGTTAGGACTCTGCACTTTCACTGCCATGGGCCTGGGTTCAATCTCTAGTCAGGGAACTAGGATCCTGCAAGCTGCACGGTGTGGCCAAAAAATAAAAAGGGTATACATTGGTCTGAAAAAATATCTGGAATAATGTTTCAAACTATTTGTGGTGATTTGGGAAGTAGGATGACAGGAGATTTCTGCTTTCAAATAATAATTTTCTTGCTATTTGAATTTTTTATTATAACAAGAATTATTCTTTCGAAAACTGAAATGTAAATATATGGCCAATCCAGCAAATGCCTTATGTACCAGTTAGCCTAGGTCAGAGTTTCTCAACTTCAGCACTGACATCTTGGGCTGGATAATTCTTCATTTAGGGTCACTGTCCTTGCAGTCTAGGATGTTACCAGCATTCTGGCCTCTACATTCTGGGTGCCAGTAGCACACCTTCCTGCCCAGTTGTGACTCCAGACATTGGAAATGTCTCCTAGTGACATGGTTGCCTTACATAGCAACCCAGTTAAATTTGAATTTCATATAAATAGCAAATAATTTTTATAAGGTTGTCACATGTAATATTTCTCTGTTGCATCCTATAATTTTATTTGCTAAATCTGGCAACTTACCTGGGGCACTAGTTGTTCTGGTTGAGACCCACTGTCCTTAGGTGTTACACTGCTTTGTTGCCTTGACTTTTCTGAAGATCAATCTGGGTACAGAAAACTCCGCTTCTTTGTCCCTCTCTGCACCATGATATAGCCATGGGCTGTAGGCTGATTGGAAGCCTGCAAAAAGCCAAGTCATTTTCCTGTTACATCTTTTGCACTGTCTGCCACCAAACAATCAATAGTATCCTCCAGAAAATTCCCTCATTCAGACTAAGCTCCACAGTATTTTTCTGAAGAATTGCTGGGCCAGATAGTTTTGTGTAGAAAGAATAAATCCTGTCCATCTGCTCTGGTATGATTCTTTCTAAGCTAGATCAGCCACCTCTACAAGGTCTATGCTCTAAGCTTTGAAAAAGGAATTGTAAGACAAGTTGACAAAGGTTTAATGAAAGATTACAAATACATTATGTCAACTTAATTCATAAATTTAGCATTTACTAAATGTCATTATATATTTTTAAAAACTTACAGACTATATTTTCTCACTTCTCAAGAAATCCTGAGTATGCAGAACAGTTATTGAGAAATCATAACTGACAAATTAAATAAGTTACTTACACCCAAGTATTTTTAAGAGAAAAATATTCAATTATTACCATTTTGTATGGGTATATATATATGTATAATATTTGATGTGGCTGCATTTGAAGTTGATTGGTAGGATGTAAGGTAGGGCCTTGAAAAGCAAGAGTGCCTGAGGTCTCGGAGGCCTAGGCAGGTCTCTCCCAGAATTTCTTAGGAGTGACACAGGTTGTTTACATATGCTGGGGGGAAAAAGAAAAAAATAATAAACTAAAATTGATTTTGAGAGGTTAATATATTGACCATATCATCGTCTAATTCTAAAATAACCCCCAAAATTGGATGGAGGGTAGGAAATACTATGATTTTCTAATTTGTATGTTCCCAAATTGTTCTAATTTTTCTCAAAAGGATGTGTACTTTTATAATATAGAAAATAAGAATTTTTAAAGTAAAATAAAATAATCTTGGAACATCTTATAAGAGTATGTTTGGGGGAGTGAAAAATGTTACAACTTTTTTGGAGAATAACTTGGCACTGCCAAAATAAACACACACACACACATAAACACACAAGGCTTTTGACCCAACAAAATCTTCTAGTGTATATAGATATACAAGTATATTCAGTCCAGTGTTTTCAATAAAACTAGTGGTTAAAATATTAACCAGGTTTATTTTGTGGAATGGGCTTATGGGAGGGTACTTTCACTTTCTACAATATGCATTTCTATATTATGCAGCTTATAATGTTATATTTAAATTATAGGCCTCAAATTTGCTTATAAATTGTTTCATTCATTCAACAATCATTCAGTACTTACAATGTGTCAGGTTTACTCTTTTGAATCTTCCCTCACCAATGCAAATAAGGAGATGACTAATTGAATTTTTTCTGGGTACCAAGGAATCTACACGGTGCAGAAAGACCGGGTAGAAGATAAAATAGAGGGTGCTGGGGCTTCCCTGGTGATGCAGTGGTTAGGAATCCGCCTGCCAATGCAGGGTACATGGGTTCAGGCCCTGGTCCGGGAGGATCTCACATGCCGCAGAGCAACTGGGCCCTTGTGCCACAACTGTTGAGCCTGTGCTCTGGAGTCTGCGAGCCACAGCTACTGAGCCCGCGTGCCTAGAGTCCATGCTCCGCAACAAGAGAGGCCACCGCGGTAAGAAGTCCACGCACTGCAACGAGGGGTGGCCCCTGCTCGCCGCAACTAGAGAAAACCCATGAGCAGCAACGAAGACCCAATGCAGCCAAAAATAAACAAATTTTTTTAAATTAAAAAAAAATAGAGGGTGCTATTTGAAGAGTTCCTTGATCACAATCCTAAGGAACACCTGCCACACCAGCCACTTTGGAAAAGAAATTAATAGCTAAAGCTAATTCCTTTAACTGTCAACCACCACCCTCCAAGATCCAGAGGTTTCAGACTGAAAGTCAATCGAATTACCTCACCACTCACTCACCTTCCATATAATTGTTTTAGTGAATATAAACTGTTATCTTTGCTTTCTATATTCGGAAGCTATTAAATGAGTAACAGTCCCCAGCTTAAAACAAACCCGGAACTTCTTCAAGTTTATTTTTAACATGTAATATAACTCAAAAAGAGACAACTATGTGGTCACTCTTGGTGGTTTATGCAGACAGCTGTGGTGACATTGATTACTCAACGTCAAGGAACAGTTAAGAAAAAATGACGTTCAGTGATTAGGGAATGTGGGACCAACACAGACTCACTTTGTTCTCACAATATCCCCTGTATAGAAAGTATGGATAAAGATAATTCATGTATGGGGACCCAGAAAATGGAGGCCGCCCCAGCAGCCCGGCCCAGGTCACAAATCTAAACCTGAGTCAGCCTGCACTTCCAGGGAACGCCGCACTCTCAAGGAAACCTAACACACACAGATCACAGTCCTCTAGCTGAGCTTTAGCTAGCTCACCTTACCCTGGAAAATAGGACCTACTAGGCTTATAAGGAAATCACGCCCTGTTTCCTGTTGCCTCTTCTAAGTGCTATAAAACTCAATCTGGCCTAAAACCCCTCGGAAAGAGGGATCCACTCTCTGTGAGCAGCATCCCCAATTCATGAATGGTTTTCCCTTCAATACAGTTCATTGAACGCGTTACTAAATTGTATTATCTTTGTCATTTGATAGTATGGACTCCCATTTTACAGAAGATTCAAAGAGAGGTTCCATGTCTTGCCCCAGGGAAGTGCCATGGAGTCCAGCAATCTGGCATTATCTATGACTATGGCAATCAGTCCAAATACTACCCAGCTGAGTCTACCAGGCTGGGGCCCAGAGGGTACCATGTGAGTATGGGAGCCCCAGGAAACTCTGGAATTGTTTCCATTGCTAAACTGACTCAAAGGCCTTGAATTTGTACCTATGCCCCAACAGTTTTAAAGCACTGCTTTATATAGAACTGCTTATTATAACATTTTCAAACATAAAGTAGAGAGACTAGTGTAATGAAGTTCATATATCCATCATTTAGTAAAGCACTGTATTTTTTAAAATTCAAAAACTTGCTGAGTCATATGAGGAGGTCCATAAAAAAAGGTAGCAAGAGAAAAATGCAATTGGTTTGTAGTCTATCTCTACTATGAATTGGTTTGTAGTCTATCTCTACTATGAATAAGCTATGTAGCATTGGATAATTCATGGTGCCTTGTTAACTGAGACATAAAACCTGGAACCTGGCAGGGATTTGTGGGGACTTTTCAGACCTTATATCCTATACTTTTATTCAAAAGTTCTGTCATTCACTCTATCTACAAGCATTAAGCCACCATTATCTCTTGCCTTAATTAATGTCCCTTTGCCCATTCCTGCTCCTCTACATTCCATTCTTCATCTAGAGGCCTTAAAAAGTCAACTTTTAAAAATGCAAATCAGATCATCTGATCACATCATTCCTGGGATAAAATCCCCTCAGTGCCTTCACATTTCTTTTAGGGCAATGTTTGAACTGCTTAACAAGTCCAATAAGAAGCTGCCTGACCTGGGCTGCTACCTCTCCTTTCACCAGCTCCACCACATTGGCCATTTCCAGTCTCAGACTATCTCCACGTGCTGTTCCAACTACCTAAATGGTTCTTCTGGGCCTCAGTACTTACCCCCATTGCAACACAGACCCATTCTGCTTGGGCAGCTTGTTCTCATTTCAGGAATCTGCTTAAATGTCACATCTTCCAGGAAGCCTCCACCTGAACTACATCAAGTCCTGCTAAGCCTCTATGTGCTCTGTTAGTACCTGGTACTTGGATGTCGTGGCCCTAAACACGATTTATTTAATTATGCATGGCAGCCAATCCATGCACCTAACCCAGTCTCGGCCAGGACAGGTTTACTGGAGGAGACACTGACTTCGTAAGCAGGTAGGGTAGGGGGTCCCCAGAGAAAGAGAACCAGGCATGGCTTTCTTGACATAAGAGACGCCATTTTTGGCCTAAGCCATTTTGTGATCTAAGCCTGGCCACAATGATTTGCCCTTGAATGGGTCTCAGTAATTAATGATCTTAAGGGAAGTGAGGGAATGGAGGAACAAAAGAAAAGCAGTCAGGAAGCAATAGTTCAGCAATAAAACAGAGTCCTAGTTCCCCCTCAAGGGGTATACATCACAATCTGATATTCTGAGTTGTGCAGGAACTGAGGGCCCCACTCAGGTGGAGGACTGAATGATGATGTTGACATTTTCTGACTTCCATCAACTAAAGCTTGGACTCTGTCGACTTTTGCACCAATTCTAGCCTGAATTCTCCCTTGCTCAAGCCCCTTCATGAATATGCATATACCACCCAAGCCCCTTCATAAATATGCATGTACCCTTAGCTTAAAAATTCCACATTTTGCTGTTTGGAGAGACACTGCTTTGGGAAAGATCTCTGGTGTTCTCCTTACTTGCTGCAAGTAATAAATCTGTTGATGAAAAATTAATCAGTCGATCTAAGAAAGAAATGGAAAATTTTATTCGAGACAAATTTGAGGATTATAACCCAGGAAGAGCATGTCAGAAAGCTCTGAGAACTGTTCCACCCTTTAGAAGTCAAGGCACTGTTATATAAGCTTTTTTGAGACAGAGGGCTGGACCTCAAATGAGTCATTGTGGTAGGTCATGTGACCTCTTACAAGATCAAGAAGTAATGCTATCTTTTAAGGAGTTGTCTTGTTGATGCTAGAAGTTCCTCTTTAAGGTTGAGCAGGTATTCCTCCCCCTCCCAGGGGAAGGTTGGTGATGCATAATGCAGATATACAATGCACAGTGTGGGGAGAGAGGAGTCCAAAGGGCTGAGAAGATTTTTTGTTTAAACTTCTCTTGTCTTGACATAAAGATATGACTTTTATTTCACAAATCATTACTTCTTCCAATCTTTGGCTTGGTTGTATCTTTTGCCCTGACACCCACCAAGAAGCAAACCCAGTTTTCGGGTAACAACTTTGTGGAGGAAATCCATCCAACAAGGCTCCAATAGTCTTATTCTTATATGTGGTGAGTGGTTCACTGAGGGAGGGAAACTCTTTCAGTGATCTTTCAGGAATATTCAGTTACTGACATTCCTGCTTGATATTCTGCCAAACTAACTTAGCCTGTGGTCAGGTACCATCCATCTTTTCCCATTCACAGTGAGCAGAGCAACTATTGGTCAGTACCAAGATGGGCTGGTTAGTAAATCAGCAGGAACTGGGTAAGCCCCCCCCCTTTTTTTTAAAGACGGAAGTGGGAATTATAGTAAGGAGGTAGACTTTTCCTTAATATAGCCGCAAAACTGAAGCATAACTTTTTTTTTTTTAGAATAATCACTGATAATTTGTCAGCAAGTATAGATCATCTTAATCTGGAAGTCCAAATAAAATGGGTCATTTACACCTAGAGAGAGGTTTTAGTCCAATCATTGACTATCATTATTTTACAATAGTCATAATTTAGTTCTATTTTGTTAGTTTCTATAAATATGAATTTAAACACTGAAGTACTATATACTTTATAAGTATTAGATTCTGGAATTTTTTGTGATTCACAACTAATTAGAAACAAACTTGTAAAAAATATCAAACATTCCAGAAGTGTACGATTTGAAAACTAAAATTTTATATATCACTCGTACTCAAGAATAAGTAGTGTCAATAGTTACATGGTTAAGGCTTTTTTCTAACCATATATGACATACATATAAAATACATATTCAAACTAAAATTATTACATACTGTCCAGAACTTTTTTCCTTTTATAATAGATCTTGAACCTGTCATTATATGTAGATTTGTCTAGTTCTTTTTAATAAATTCCCAGAATCCCATGTATTAAAATTTTAAAGCATTCCAAAAACAAAATTAAATATTTGTATACTGAAATTTTCTTTATGTTGCACAAATGAAATTCATTTATTCATCGTTTTTACTGGGTGTGTCTCCTAGAAATATTCCAGTAAAGTGTGCTCAGACCTAAAACCCACCAAATCCAGTTATATATAAAAAGATCAAATTGAATTTCTTGGAGGAATCTCCCCAAAGTAGAGTTGTAGGAGGATAGATAAAGTCAGTATGGAAGAAATAAAGAGGATGTTTCACATACATGTTTATTTGGTGCATTTGTGACATGCAGTTTCAGGAATACAAAGAAAATTATTTTCCCATTTACAGGAGTGAGGTCTTTAACTGAAGACAAGGTTTTGATAGAATAGATAAACTAAAGGACATTGGTTTGCATATGCAGATCACTTCAGAGTGACCTCCAACATTCCTCTGGAATTGGTTTAGTCTGGAGAGGAACTCTACCCCGACCCCTGCTTTAAATACTATAGAATAGTATTAAATACTGTAAAAACCTGTTAGAAAATAATCAGATTTTCTTTTCAGATTGACATATTTTGCTGAAATTTTTTTAGAGTTTAGTTTCTTTAAGTATTTTAGGAGTTTGGATTCTTGTCTCTCTGCAAGGAGAAACAACAGGGGAGGAGAATGACCAGGTCTGTTTGCAAAAGGTCACTTTGGCTAATGCGAGGGAATGGATTATAGGGAAAAGTAGCAGCCTGACTGAGGTTTTATAAATAACGCACGAAGTTTAAGTCATTCCTTGGCTCAAAAGCCTTCATCTCATAGTAAAACCAAAGGCCCTTCAGTGCTCAATCTCTCCAGCACCCGCCACCAATTTTGGGGGTGTTGGGCTGCACCCAGCCGGCCTACAAAGCCTATACTTGCCCAGCTTCAAGATGTTAAGAAAGAGCCTGGAGTCAGCAACAGAGACATCAATGGTTTAATGGATGGGGGTGAATTTAACATGTCTGAAGCAATGTCCTGAAGCGACACCCCACTGTTTGCTGCAGACAGCGGGTGGGATGTGGGAGCAGTCTTTTCTCCTGGGGGGAGGGGAAGATTGCCAGTTACAGGGGGAATTGACATCATGTTGGTTCATGGACTACCAGGGAAACTAGCAGAGGGGCCCGCCCCTCACCCAATCACTAGCTTGGGCCTGGGGCAAGTAGGTAGGAAGGTCAGTCATGTGAGTAGGGTATGTACAGAGAGCAAGAGAACAGCCATCTTGAATGGCCTGACCAAGCAAGGAGCTTCCTAGGGCAGGAGTTTTATTGTTTTGTTCACTGCTATAGGGCCAGTGCTTAGCAGAGCTTCACATAGGCATGCTGATAATACTGGTTCATGAGTAAATGGTTCTTTCATTTGGGGATAAATTTAAAAATTCTTAACCTGGTATCCAAGGCCTATCTGGGGCAGTCACAGCCTCATCTTATCATCTTTGCCCACGGCTCTTGCTGGGGTCACACTCACTTGCTTTAACTTTCTCAGGCTTAGAATTCCCTGCCTAGAAGGATCTTAATGTCCTCTTTTCTTGTCCAACTCCTTTTCAAACTTCAAGTTTCAGCTTTTATGCGATTTCCCAGGAAGCCTTTTCTTGCCACTTTTAGAGACTCTTAACAACAAACACCAGTTTTTTGCCTTCTTAGTGTTTATCATAAATAATTTTTCTTTTTATCTATAGAAAAAGCATTTTGAAAATTTCTAGACTATTTTTTTAGAATAGTTTTAGATTTATAGAAGAATACAGCAGATAGTACAGAATTCCCATACACTTCCACTCCCAACATAGTTTGCCCTATTATCTTACTTTTAAAATGGCACGTTTGTTATAGTTAATGAACCAGTATGTGTTCATTTCTTTCAACACATTATTAGTATTAAGTAAAGTCCACAGTTATTCAGATTTCCTTAGTTTTTACCTAATGTCCTTTTTCTGTTCCAGAATCCCATCCAGGATACCATATTATGTTTATTCATTGTCATGTCTCCATAGGCTATGACAGTTTCTCAGACTTTCCTTATTTGTGTGTGTGTGTGTGTGTGTGTTTAATATTTATTTATTTATTTGGCTGCACTGGGTCTTAGTTGTGGCATGTGGGCTCTTAGTTGCAGCATGTGGGATCTAGTTCCCTGACCAGGGATCGAATCCAGCCCCCCTGCATTGGAAGCACGGAGTCTTAACCACTGGACCACCAGGGAAGTCCCAGACTTTCTTTACTTTTGATGACCTTCAAGTTTGAGGAGTACTGGTCAGGTACATTGTCGGATGTTATTTTTTTAAGGAAACTGTTTATTTAAGAATAATTTCTTAATAGTAATTTAATTCTCTTTGAAAAATTAGTACTAGTTTTTCCCAGTACACTATAATCTCCATGAAGTTGGGCCATGTCTGACTTACTCACAGCTGTATCCCAGTGGCTAATACATAGCAGACACTCAATATAAATTGCTAAATGAATAAATTATTGCTCATGAAACAACATTCCTCCAGGAGGTATCATTGGAAATTCCTACTCTTAGGAATTCTCCTCAGGGCTAAGTATGGCCTTCTTAGTATATCATTACAAATCTTTCTTAGTATATCAGTACAAATCCATTCTCTCTTCTAGTTTAAATTCAGATTCCTTCTGTCCATTGCGTTTTTCATATTATTTTACTTTACAATATGTCTCCTTTAACTCAACTTCTTTAGCGTTCATTTTCATGTATATATGGGTTCATTATAGCTAATCCTTACTGAATGTTGTAGAGCATATCCAAGGAGCTCTAATTACAGCAATGTATTTAGAAGGAAAAATTCCTTCTGAGAGGCTTACAGTCTCCTTGAGAAGACTAGATATGTACATAGAAATAAATATCAAAAAATGAAACATTGGGTAACCTTGGAAATGAATGATATAAACCTGAAATACTTACTAGGTCTCTGGGAACAGAAAACTCAATGGGACCCAAGAGAGTAGGCTTGAAAAAAATCCATAAACAATGCTCAGCTTTCTGAGAGCACTTGGTTCTGGTAATGGATATTCAGTTGTCAGCCCTAGAACCTGAAAATCTTTATAGCATCTAAATAAAAGGTATGTGTCAAAGGAATATGGTAGAAGGAATACAAGCTTTAGAATCAAAATTCCAGCTCTGTCCATTATAAACTGTGTGCTTAAGAAATAGTGTGTAAAGATTCTGATACATCTTTAAAAAAATCATCCAAAACATGGAAATAAGGCAAAAAGAAGCATGTGTACCTTTTCAATGTCATGTCTGAGTTCTATCTTAACAGGTCTGCTCAAGGATGATTTAAATCTCTAGGGAAATGACCACTTTTGCTATGCTATTTACTATCAATCAGGCACAGACTTTGTGAAGTTAATGTTAACTTGTAGATTTTTGTCTGATAGAGAGGAAAATGATTTCTCTCCATCAGAAAAGATATCCCCAAAGGCTATAGTTTTATTGCCCTATAGGACATTAACTAGTTGTGTCTCTCATCTAGCAAATATTTTTTAGCATGTCTTTCCTGGCAGACTTTGTAAGTCTCTGTTTTCAAATGGTGAGCTTTACCATCTGTCTGTTCCCTTACTGATAAGTTAAACAAATCTTTCACACACACACACACACACACACACACACACACACACATTTCTCTGAGAGCCATATTTTAACTTTGGACAAGTAACTAATAAATATCCTCTTTGTGTTCAGTGTTGTATGGGAAAAGACCTTTTCTTTGGCAAAAGATCTGCCCAGTCTCCACAGGTTACAGGGCTTAGTTTTCCTGCTTATACCTTACAAGCAAATTTAGTTTTGAACATGAGAGGTTTAAGATGCCCATAAAATATGCCGGTGGAGACGTCAAGGAAGTTCTAAACTTAGAGTTCAGGGAAGAGGCCTGGGCTGACAATGTAAGTTTGAGAGTCATTTACATCATCAAGAAGGTATTTACAGTCATGAGTATAAACAGAGAGGGATGAAGGAGTGGGGAAAAGAATGAGAGAAGAAATAAAGACTGACACAGAATTGTTAACATGATACAATACCAAATTGGAACTACAACATTTAGAGACCCACAGAGGATGAAGCGGTAGCAAAGGAGACTGGAGAGGGAACAGACACACCAGAGAATAAAACAGTATAGTGTTAGAAAAACTAGAGGGCTGGGTCAAATGCTGCTGAGAGGCTGTGTCAGATAAGGAGTAGAACGCATATATTAGATATGGCAACAATGAAGACAGCCAGGACTTTAAAAAGGTCACTTAGTGTGGAGTGATGAGGACAGATGCCCAGCTGGATGTGAATGGGTTGAAGGGTAAATGGAAGCTGAAGATGTGGAGAAAGGGCTTCCCTGGTGGCACAGTGGTTAAGAATCCACCTGCCGATGCAGGGGACACAGGTTCGAGCCCTGGTCCAGGAAGATCCCATATGCCGCAGAGCAACTAAACCTGTGCACCACAACTACTGAGCCTGTGCTCTAGAGCCCACGAGCCACAACTACTGAGCCTGCATGCCACAACTACTGCAGCCCACGCGCCTAGAGCCCACGCACTGCAACGAAGAGTAGCCCCTGCTCACCACAACTAGAGAAAGCACACGCACAGCAACAAAGACCCAATGCAGCCAAAAATAAATAAATAAAATAAATAAATTTATTTAAAAAAAAAAGATGTGGAGACAGTACAAGTAGAAAACTTATACTACAGATGTACCTGAGACTTCTGGAAGAGATTTAGACTCTACAAACAATAATTACGTTCCTAGCAGGATCCTGATGATCGCACCAAAGTGAAATCCAACAAGATTAGATGCCTGGTACACACCACACTGTGCTGTGTTATAGAATTCTTGAGAGCAATACTTGAGGAAGCTTCTGCTGAAGTGGAATGTTGGATCTAGACCCTGACTGCCTGGGCTCAAATCCCAGCTGTCTCATTAACTAGCTCAATGACCTTGGCAATTACTACAACTCTGAATCTCAGTTTCTTCCTCTGTAAAATAGGGATAGTTAGTAGCACCTGCTTCATAAGTCGGCTGTAGAGATAATATCTCAAATAAAGACTGTGTTTGTGGGACTTCCCTGGTGGTCCAGTGGTAGAAAATCTGTCTTCCAGTGCAGGGGATGTGGGTTTGATCCCTGGTCAGGGAACTAAGATCCCACATGCCGCAGGGCAACTAAGCCCGCATGCCACAACTACTGAGCTTGCCCGCCACAACTAGAGAGCCCGCGTGCCGCAAACTACAGAGCCCACATGCTCTGGAGCCCGCACACCACAACTAGAGTGAGAAAACCCACACACCACAACTAGAGAGAAGCCCCCATGCCACAGCGAAGAGCCTGTGTGCCGCAACAAGACCTAACACAGCCAAAAAAAAAAGACTGTGTCTGTCATCTATGCTTGAAATTTCTCAGCTTGCACTTAACTGCCATGAGGGAGAGAGGGAGGTCGAGACAGAGACAAAGACTTGGCTAGGGCCCTGGTGGTCCAGGGGTTAAGACTCTGCGCCTCCACTTCAGGGGGCACCGGTTGGAGAACTAAGATCCCCTATGCCTCATGGCCAAAAAAAAAGAAAAAAAGACTTGGCTAGGGAATTGTTGTAGCTATCTAGGCACTTTCGCCAGTGGTGCCTTGTGTGTTGTTCTTAGCAAGAAAGGAGTGATAGTAAACCAATCTGACCAACTTCCTCCTTGTTTTAAACCTGTCAGTGTTTCTCCACAGTAAAGCCCTCAAGTCCTGGTTTAAGATAGTTTTTATTCATATTCTTTTTATTCTTAAATGTCCCCTTATAAAAAGTTTTCCTCTATTAATCCATTTAGTCCCTGCTTTTGAGATCTCATTCCACTGAGTTTTAAGAATTCTGTAATCTAAAGTCTTGCTTCACAGAGTGTAAGTCCATCAATCAGCAGCACTGTCATCACCTGAGAGCTTAGTAAAACTGCAGAATCTGAGGCCCGACCCAAATCTACTAATCAGAAATTGCATTTTGACAAGCTGTTCATGCATATTAAAATTTAAGAGTCACTGTTACAAAAGAGGTAAAAGGAACTTGGGAAGACTTCAGGGATCCAAGAATTTTTGCACTGAAGTAGGACAAATTAAAACTAAATGTACCATGGAAATGTTTTCCAAAATCAGATGTACAAGTTCAAAATAAAATTTGTGACATTTTGTATACTCATTAAAGTGACTTGCTACAGCTGAATATTTAAACTGTTTTTTAAGTATTCAACTTTTTCAGAGAGCTGGCCTTTCATACTGATAAGTAGGACTTAAATAATGACAATGGAAAGGACACATTCTTTATTTTTAGACTCAGCCCTGGGACAAAGTCATCTCCAAGAACATGTGTCAGATAGAAGAGGTCAAATGGTTTCTTCTGCCATATTTTCTTTTTTTCCTTCCAGAATCAATGGTAGCCACTTTTTAAAATCTTCTTTTCCTATTTCTAAAGAACTCATGTTCCACTGCTTGTAGACAACTTAGCATTCTCTATGACAATTTGTTCTTGTATTGTTCCACACAAGAATTTGATAATTTTTAAATGCCCTTTCTGTGAACTTCTTGGTTTCAAGGAATTTTTTGTAACAACATCTACCTGCAACTCTATTCATCAGGTTTGCATGTACATTTTATATCATTTATCGGAAACAGTTTGTCAGTTTTAAATAGTTAGGAGTGGGCGCAAAAAGATATTAATAAGTTCATTATGATGAGCA
Source organism: Grampus griseus (assembly GCF_964374135.1). Taxonomy (NCBI): domain Eukaryota; kingdom Metazoa; phylum Chordata; class Mammalia; order Artiodactyla; family Delphinidae; genus Grampus; species Grampus griseus. The sequence continues at coordinate 68,197,557 of NC_138997.1, forward strand.
TAGCATATACTACTTGGACCTATTTGAAATGTGATTAATTATGGAAGGCATTGGGAGCTCAAAGTACAGCTTTATCCAGTATGGCTGGCATCTTCCTTTATCTTACAGGAAATGGCCAAGAGTGGAAACATGGAGAGTTAGGATCTGAACAAGAAGCCCCTGGTCCTTGACTGATTGTTGAGGTGTGATGGGCTGGGGGTCAGGACACCTGTTAAACTGTTAAAAATTTTATAATTAGGTACTTTCAATAGTCTTAAAATTTCAGTTATTTCCCCCAAATGAGGATGTATTAAAAGTGATCGTTTTGTTCCAATGTAACTAAAGTAATATATTGGATTAGACTATTTTATGCCCATCCCTGTGAATACCACTGTCCTGGTATCATTTACTGAGCATACTGCCCCAAATAAGCCAGTAATCTTGAATGCCATTTCCCCATTCTCTCAAAGCTCCTTGTAGTAGAAAGAACATGATTTTAGAGTCTAGAGATCTGAGTTTAGATCCCAAGAGAGCTTCACTTTTTTTCTCATCTATAAACTGGGACTCTTAAATGTTCTAGGATTAAGATGGATTTGTACAACTTGTGCCCCGTAATCATGAACCAATAAATGTTAGTTCCTTTCTCTGGCACTGTCTAAAATGTCTTAATCCTTCAAGAAATATTGCTGGGTGTAGAAGGCAGAAATGGTTTATGGAAGACAGCCCCTAGGGCACTGTTATCACCCTAGCAAGGATCTCCTCTTTTCTCTACCTGCCCTTGGAATTCCCCAGCTACAGCCTTGCAATGTTAAGAATCACTTTGCCCACAGCAGAGGCAGCTTGTGAATCCAGTGGAGATCTGAGATGAAAATGCTGCCCCAAGCCATGTGACGATGGTCATACATTTTAGAAAGGAACATTATATAAGCAAACCCTTGGAAGTTCCCTTTGCTCTCAGTATAGCCTTCAGCAGTGCCTGCAGCCTCTGGCACCATGGATACCGCCTTTACTGAGGCAATAGTCTCCATTGTTGTGGGCAGCCTCCCAGAGTAATTGGCAGTGGCAGGGGTTAGGAGAAGGAGGAAGGCCACAGAACAAACATCAAAGGCAATTATCGCAAAACCCAGCTTGTTGTGAATGGAAGCAGTCACCAAGAATGTCATTTTGGAAATAAATTCCTTGGATAGATTAAAAATTTGATAGTCACCAAAGTAAAAATGTTACCCCAGAGTTTTGACAAAAAGCACACTAGCATCTGCTTCCTGGGGTTGAGTGTTTCCTGATTTGCAAATACACTCCTTCCTGGTACCTAAAAAGCTGTTTTATTATATTTCCAAAGTACTGACATCTGTTTTCCATTCCACAGTAAGTTCATACATTCCTTCCTGCCAGCTTGCAGTAAATAGTCCTGCAGTACCTACTACGAGCAAAGCTTTGCTTCAAGGTAATTTGAAAATTTGATAGAGGTGGGCAGGGGAGCACATTAATTCAAACCAGGGATCTTACACAAATCATCACCCTGTCAATTATTTTTGTCAGTAATGGCTCCAGGCCACTAGGAAAAATTCTTCTTCAGGTAGACATAAAATCTGATAGATCTGATGTTTTGAAGGTCCCAGAGAATTCAGCTCCCCTTATTTTCCTTGCTCTTAATATTGGGAAATAGATCCGAAATTCAAATGGTCTTGTTTTTAGTATTTTATATGCTTATATTTTAGTGTATATACTTCTCAACTTCCTTTTTTTAGTAGTACTCCTACATATGCTGAAAATTGAGACCCCTACACCTTATTCTTTTGCAACTCCCATTTTTTATTTAACAACATATTCTAAATATCTTTTCATATCAATAAAATTTGTATTTTTTCTTTATATCACGTCACTAGCTAAAATTAAGCTTACTGTTATATTTATATCTATCCTCTCCTTATTTCTATTGATTGTCATGTTCTCCCACCATAATTTAAGCTCTGGAATGCAGAGAATTTGTTTTCTGTGTTCTCCATGTCTGAAACGATGCCTGGCACATAGTCTGAACTTCACAGTTGTTGCTAAATGAATGATTGAATAAATAACAAAAATATCTTACTTTAAGATATAACTACTATTTTGGGACTTCCCTGGTGGTGCAGTGGTTAAGAATCTGCCTGCCAATGCAGGAGACACGGGTTCGAGGCCTGGTCCAGGAAGATCCCACATGCTGTGGAGCAACTAAGCCCGTGCACCACAACTAAGGCTCACAACTGAGGCTGCACTCTAGAGCCTGCCAAGCCACAACTACTAAGCCTGTGTGCCACAACTAATGAATCCTGTGTGCCTAGAGCCCGTGTTCTTCAACAAGAGAAGCCCTCACTCACTGCAACTAGAGAAAGCCCATGCACAGAAACAAAGACCCAGTGTGGCCAAAAATAAATAAATAAATATATTTATTTATTTTTTTAAAAAACACATAAGTACTATTTTACTTTCCTGAACCTGTGGTTTACTCAATTTTAAAATAAATGTAGGGACTTCCCTGGTGGTCCAGTGGTTAAGACTCCACACTCCCAATTCAGGGGGCCCAGGTTCGATTCCTGGTTGGGGAACTCAGATCCCAAATACTGCAGCTGAGCCTGCACACCACAGCTAGAGAGCCCTCGCGCTGCAACTACTGAGCCCACGTGCTCTAGAGCCCACATGCCACAACTAGAGAAGCCTGCGCGCCGCAACAGAGACCCTGCAAAGCCAAAAAAAAAAAAAACCAAACAAAACAACCCCTTAAAAAAATAATAACCGTAGAAGAGAAACCATTGAAAACAATGAAAAGACAACCTACTGAATGAGAGAAATATTTGCAAATGACATGACCAATAAGAGATTAATATCCAAAATATATAAACAGCTCATATAACTTAATTTAAAAAAAAAAACCTGATCAAAAATGGGCAGAAGACCTAAATAGATATTTTTCCAAAGAAGATATACACAGGGCCTTCCCTGGTGGTGCAGTGGTTAAGAATCCACCTGCCAATGCAGGCGATACAGGTTCGAGCCCTGGTCTGGGAAGATCCCACATGCCACGGAGCAACTAAGCCCATGCGCCACAACTACTGAAACTGTGCTCTAGAGTCCTCATGCCACAACTACTGAAGCCCGTATGCCTACAGCCCATGCTGCAACAAGAGAAGCCACCAAAACGAGAAGCCCGTGCACCGCAAGAAAGAGTAGCCCCCGCTCACCGCAACTAGAGGAAGCCCGTGTGCAGCAACAAAAACCAACACAACCAAAAATAAATAAATAAAATAAATAAATTAAAAAAAAGAAGATATACACAAACATGATAATAATCACAACTGCAGAAGTTCTCCACAAGTAGTAAAGGGTCTGATTTCCACACTGGGCTCCCAATGTGGGGATCAGACCAGGGTCCTGTGTTACAGGACCCCAGTCTAAGTGTCCTATACCAGAAGATGAGCCCCCAGAATACCTGGCTTTGAAGCCCTCACAGCTAGCCATACATATTCAAAGTAGTGAAAGGAAAAAAACCCACAACCAAGAATATTCAACTCACAAAGGCTATAATTCAGATCTGAAGGAGCTATAAAGAATTATAGATGGAGAGATAAGATGGCGGAAGAGTAAGACGCAGAGATCACCTTCCTCACCACAGATACTCCAGAAATACATCTACATGTGGAACAACTCCTACAGAACACCTACTGAACGCTGGCAGAAGACCTCAGACCTCCCAAAAGGCAAGAAACTCCCCCACGTACCTGGGTAGGGCAAAAGAAAAAAGAACAAACAGAGACAAAAGAATAGGGATGGGACCTGCACCAGTGAGAGGGAGCTGTCAAGGAGGAAAGGTTTCCACACACTAGGAAGCCCCTTTCTGGGCGGAGACTGCAGGTGGCGGAGGGGGAAAGCTTCGGAGCCGCGGACGAAAGCGCAGCCACAGGGGTGCGGAGGGCAAAGCGGAGAGATTCCCGCACAGAGGATTGGTGCCAACCGGCACTCACCAGTCACCGGGCACGAACTTGCGTCCCCGCATCGGCAGGCGGACTCCCAACCATTGCGCCACCAGGGAAGCCCTCTTTCTTTCTTTTTTTCCTCCCTCCCTCCCTCCCTCCCTCCTTGCTTTCTTTCTTTCTTTCTTTCTTTCCTCTTCTACTAATTCTTTCTTTCTACTTTTTCTCCCTTTTATTCTGAGCCGTGTGGATGAAAGACTCTTGGTGCTGCAGCCAGGAGTCAGTGCTGTGCCTCTGACGTGGGAGAGCCAACTTCAGGACACTGGTCCACAAAAGACCTCCCAGCTCCACATAATATCAAACAGCGAAAATCTCCCAGAGATCTCCATCTCAACACCAGCACCCAGCTTCACTCAACGACCAGCAAGCTACAGTGCCGGACATCCTATGCCAAACAACTAGCAAGACAGGAACACAACCCCACTCATTAGCAGAGAGGCTGCCTAAAATCATAATAAGTCCACAGACACCCCAAAACACACCACCAGACGTGGACCTGCCCACCAGAAAGACAAGATCCAGCCTCATCCACCAGAACACAGGCACTAGTCCCCTCCACCAGGAAGCCTACACAACCCACTGAACCAACATTAGCCACTGGTGAAAGACACCAAAAACAACGGGAACTATGAACCTGCAGCCTGCAAAAAGGAGACCCCAAACACAGTAAGATAAAAAAAAATGAGAAGACAGAAAAACACACAGCAGATGAAAGAGCAAGATAAAAACCCACCAGACCTAACAAATGAAGAGGAAATAGGCAGTCTGCCTGAAAAAGAATTCAGAATAATGATAGTAAAGATGATCCAAAATCTTGGAAATAGAATAGACAAAATGCAAGAAACATTTAACAAGGACCTAGAAGAAATAAAGATGAAACAATACACTACTTAATAATGAAGTGATCACTGAAGAAATCAAAGAGGAAGTAAAAAAATACCTAGAAACAAATGACAATGGAGACACCACCACCCAAAACCTATGGGATGCAGCAAAAGCAGTTCTAAGAGGGAAGTTGATAGCAATACAATCCTACCTTAAGAAACAGGAAACATCTCGAATAAACAACCTAACCTTGCACCTAAAGCAATTAGAGAAAGAAGAACAAAAAAACCCCAAAGTTAGCAGAAGGAAAGAAATCATACAAATCAGATCAGAAATAAATGAAGGACACAATAGCAAAGATCAATAAAACTAAAAGCTGGTTTTTTGAGAAGATAAACAAAATTGATAAACCAGACTCATCAAGAAAAAAGGGAGAAGACTCAAATCAATAGAATTAGAAATGAAAAAGGAGAAGTAACAACTGACACTGCAGAAATACAAAAGATCATGAGAGATTACTACAAGCAACTCTATGCCAATAAAATGGACAACCTGGAAGAAATGGACAAATTCTTAGAAATGCACAACCTGTCAAGACTGAATCAGGAAGAAACAGAAAATATGAACAGACCAATCACAAGCACTGAAATTGAAACTGTGATTAAAAATCTTCCAACAAACAAAAGCTCAGGACCAGATGGCTTCACAGGTGAATTCTATCAAACATTTAGAGAAGAGCTAACACCTATCCTTCTCAAACTCTTCCAAAATATAGCAGAGGGAGGAACACTCTCAGACTCATTCTACGAGGCCACCATCACCTTGATACCAAAACCAGACATGGATGTCACAAAGAAAGAAAACTACAGGCAAATATCACTGATGAACATAGATGCAAAAATCCTCAACAAAATACTAGCAAACAGAATCCAACAGCACATTAAAAGGATCATACACCATGATCAAGTGGGGTTTATCCCAGGAATGCAAGGATTCTTCAATATACCCAAATCAATCAATGTGATAAACCATATTAACAAACTGAAGGAGAAAAACCATATGATCATCTCAATAGATGCAGAGAAAGCTTACGACAAAATTCAACATCCATTTATGATAAAAACCCTGCAGAAAGTAGGCATAGAGGGAACTTTCCTCAACATAATAAAGGCCATATATGACAAACCCACAGCCAACATCGTCCTCAATGGTGAAAAACTGAAAGCATTTCCACTAAGAACAGGAACAAGATAAGGTTGCGCACTCTCACCACTCTTTTTTTTTTTTTTTGCGGTACGCGGGCCTCTCACTGTTGCGGCCTCTCCCATCCCGGAGCACAGGCTCCAGACGGGCAGGCTCAGCAGCCATGGCTCACAGGCCCAGTTGCTCCGTGGCATGTGGGATCTTCCCGGACCGGGCACGAACCCGTGTCCCCTGCATCGGCAGGTGGACTCTCAACCACTGCGCCACCAGGGAAGCCCTCACCACTCTTATTCAACATAGTTTTGGAAGTTTTAGCCACAGCAATCAGAGAAGAAAAGGAAATAAAAGGAATCCAAATCGGAAAAGAAGAAGTAAAGATGTCACTGTTTGCAGATGACATGATACTATACATAGAGAATCCTAAAGATGCTACCAGAAAACTACTAGAGCTAATCAATGAATTTGGTAAAGTAGCAGGATACAAAATTAATGCACAGAAATCTCTGGCATTCCTATACACTAATGATGAAAAATCTGAAAGTGAAATCAAGAAAACACTCCCATTTACCATTGCAGCAAAAAGAATGAAATATCTAGGAATAAACCTACCTAAGGAGACAAAAGACCTGTATGCAGAAAATTATAAGACACTGGTGAAAGAAATTAAAGATGATACAAATAGATGGGAGAGATATACCATGTTCTTGGATTGGAAGAATCAACATTGTGAAAACGACTCTACTACCCAAAGCAATCTACAGATTCAATGCAATCCCTATCAAACTACCACTGGCATTTTTCACAGAACTAGAACAAAGAATTTCACAATTTGTATGGAAACAAAAAAGACCCCGAATAGCCAAAGCAATCTTGAGAAAGAAAAACACAGCTGGAGGAATCAGGCTCCCTGACTTCAGACTATACTACAAAGGCTACTCTAATCAAGACAGTATGGTACTGGCATAAAAACAGAAAGATAGATCAATGCAACAGGATAGAAAGCCCAGAGATAAACCCCCGCACATATGGTCACTTTATCTTTGAAAAGGAGGCAGGAATGTACAGTGGAGAAAGGACAGCCTCTTCAATAAGTGGTGCTGGGAAAACTGGACAGGTACATGTAAAAGTATGAGATTAGAACACTCCCTAACACCATACACAAAAATAAGCTCAAAATGGATTAAAGACCTAAATGTAAGGCCAGAAACTATCAAATTCTTAGAGGAAAACATAGGCAGAACACTCTATGACATAAATCACAGCAAGATCCTTTTTGACCCACCTCCTAGGGAAATGGAAATAAAAACAAAAATAAACAAATGGGACCTAATGAAACTTCAAAGCTTTTGCACAGCAAAGGAAACCATAAACAAGACCAAAAGACAACCCTCAGAATGGGAGAAAATATTTGCAAATGAAGCCACTGACAAAGGATTAATCTCCAAAATTTATAAGCAGCTCATGCAGCTCAATAACAAAAAAACAAACAACGCAATCCAAAAATGGGCAGAAGACCTAAATAGACATTTCTCCAAAGAAGATATACAGACTGACAACAAACACATGAAAGAATGCTCAACATCATTAATCATTAGAGAAATGCAAATCAGAACTACAATGAGATATCATCTCACACCAGTCAGAATGGCCATCATCAAAAAATTTAGAAACAATAAATGCTGGAGAGGGTGTGGAGAAAAGGGAACACTCATGCACTGCTGATGGGAATGTGAATTAGTACAGCCACTATGCAGAACAGTGTGGAGGTTCCTTAAAAAACTACAAATAGAACTACCATATGACCCAGCAATCCCACTACTGGGCCTATACCCTGAGAAAACCATAATTCAAAAAGAGTCGTGTACCAAAATGTTCATTGCAGCTCTATTTACAATAGCCCAGAGATGGAAACAACCTAAGTGTCCATCATCGGATGAATGGATAAAGAAGATGTGGCACATATATACAATGGAATATTACTCAGCCATAAAAAGAAACGAAATTGAGCTATTTGTAATGAGGTGGATAGACCTAGCGTCTGTCATACAGAGTGAAGTAAGTCAGAAAGAGAAAGACAAATACCGTATGCTAACACATATATATGGAATTTAAGGGAAAAAAATGTCATGAAGAACCTAGGGGTAAGACAGGAATAAAGACACAGACCTACTAGAGAATGGACTTGAGGATATGGGGAGGGGGAAGGGTAAGCTGTGACAAAGCGAGAGAGAGGCATGGACATATATACACTACCAAACGTAAGGTAGATAGCTAGTGGGAAGCAGCTGCGTAGCACAGGGAGATCAGCTCGGTGCTTTGTGACCGCCTGGAGGGGTGGGATAGGGAGGGAGACGCAAGAGGGAAGAAATATGGGAACATATGTATATATATAACTGATTCACTTTGTTATAAAGCAGAAACTAACACACCATTGTGAAGCAATTATACTCTAATAAAGATTAAAAAAAGTAATTATAGACAAGCAAAAGCTAAAAGAGTTCAGCGCCACTAAACGGGCCTTACATGAAATGTTAAAGGGACTTTTCTAAGTGGAAAAGAAAAGACCACAGCTATAAAAATTAAAACTATGAAAGGGAAAAGGCAAATACACAGTAAAGGTAGTAGATCAACCACCTACAAAGATAGTAGGAAGGTTAAAAGACAAAAATAGGAAAGTCATCCATATCCCCAATAACTAGTTAAGGGATACACAAAACAAAAAGAGGTAAAATACGAAGGCAAAACTATCAAATGTGTGTTGTGGGGGGAGTAAAAATGCAGCATTCTTAGAATGCATCTGAACATAAGAGATCATCAATTTTTATTTATTTATTTATTTTTTGCCCACCATGCAGCTTGCGGGATCTTATTTCTTATTTCCCCAACCGGGGATCAAACCCAGGGCCCTGGCAGTGAGAGCACCAAGTCCTAACCACTGGACTGCCAGGGAATTCCGGAGATCATCAACTTTAAATATATGTATATTTAAAATATAATATTACCACAAACCAAAAATTTATAATAGATACACACAAAAAAATAAAGGAATCCAAAATAACACTAAAGATAGTCGTCAAAACATAAGAGAAGAGAGCAAAAGAAGAGGGATAAAACAGGAAGATTGGTTCAAGATGGCAGAGTAGAAGGACACGCTCTCACTCCCTCTTTCGAGAACACCGGAACCACAACTAACTGCTGAACAATCATCGACAGGAAGACACTGGAACTCACCAAGAAAGATAACCCCACATTCAAAGACAAAGGTGAAGCTGCAATGAGATGGTAGGAGGGGCTCTATCACAATAAAATCAAACCCCATAACCGCTGGGTGGGTGACTCACAAACTGAAAAACACTTATACCACAGAAGTCCACCCACTGGAGTGAAGGTTCTGAGCTACACATCAGGCTTCACAACCTGGGGATCTGGCAACGGGAGGAGGAATTCCTAGAGAATCAGACGTTGAAGGCTAGCAGGATTTGATAGCAGGACTTCAGCAGCACTGGGGGAAACAGAGACTCCACTCTTGGAGGGCACACACAAAGTAGTGTGCGCATCGGAACACAGAGGAAGGAGCAGTGACCCCATAGGAGACGGAACCAGACCTACCTGCTAGTGTTGGAGGGTCTCCTGCAGAGGTGGGGGGCAGCTGTGGCTCACCAAGGGACAAGGACACTGGCAGCCGAAGTTCTGGGAAGTACTCCTTGGTGTGAGCCCTCCCAGAGTCTGCCATTAGCCCCACCAAAGAGCCCGGGTAGGGTCCAGTGTTGGGTTGCCTCAGGCCAACCAACCAACAGGGAGGGAACCCAGCCCCACCCATCAGCAGAAAAGCACATTAAAGTTTTACTGAGCTCTGCCCACCAGAGCAACAGCCAGCTCTACTCACCACCAGTCCCTCCCATCAGGAAACTTGCACAAGCCTCTTAGATAGCCTCATCCACCAGAGGGCAGACAGCAGAAGCAAGAATAACTACAATCTTGCAGGCTGTGGAATGAAACCACATTCACAGAAAGAAAGACAAGATGAAAAGGCAGAGGGCTATGTACCAGATGAAGGAACAAGATAAAACCCCACAAAAACAACTAAATGAAATGGAGATAGGCAATCTTCCAGAAAAAGAATTCAGAATAATGACAGTGAAGATGATCCAGGACCTCAGAAAAAGAATGGAGGCAAAGATCTAGAAGATGAAAGAAATGTTTAAGAAAGATCTAGAAGAATTAAAGAACAAACAGAGATGAATGATACAATAACTGAAATGAATAATATGCTAGAAGGAATCAATAGCAGAATAACTGAGGCAGAAGAACGGATAAGTGACCTGGAAGACAGAATGGTGGAATTCACTGCCGTGGAACAGAATAAAGAAAAAAGAATGAAAAGAAATGAAGACAGCCTAAGAGACCTCTGGGACAGCATTAAATACAACAACATTCGCATTATAGGGGTCCCAGAAGGAGAAGAGAGAGAGAAAGGATCCAAGAAAATATTTGAAGAGATTATAATCAAAAACTTCCCTAACATGGGAAAGGAAATAGCCACCCAAGTCCAGGAAGTGCAGAGAGTCCCATACAGGATAAACCCAAGGAGAAACATGCCGAGACACACAGTAATCAAACTGGCAAAAATTAAAGACAAAGAAAAATTATGGAAAGCAGCAAGGGAAAAATGACAAATAACATACAAGGGAACTCCCATAAGGTTAACAGCTGATTTCTCAGCAGAAACTCTACAAGCCAGAAGGGAGTGGCATGATATACTTAAAGTGATGAAAGGGAAGAACCTACACCCAAGATTACTCTACCCGGCAAGGATCTCATTCAGCTTCGATAGAGAAATCAAAAGCTTTACACACAAGCAAAAGCTAAGAGAATTCAGCACCACCAAACCAGCTCTACAACAAATGCTAAAGGAACTTCTCTAAGTAGGAAACGAAAGAGAAGAAAAGGACCTACAAAAACAAACCCAAAACAATTAAGAAAATGGGAATAGGAACATACATATCAATAAGTACCTTAAGAGTCAATGGATTAAATGCTCCAACCAAAAGACACAGGCTCGCTGAATGGATACAAAAACAAGACCCATATATGCGCTGTCTACAAGAGATCCATCTGAGACCTAGGGACACATACAGACTGAAAGTGAGGGGATGGAAAAAGATATTCCATGCAAATGAAAATCAAAAGAAAGCTGGAGTAGCAATACTCATACCAGATAAAATAGACTTTAAAATAAAGAATGTTACAAGAGACAAGGAAGGACACGACATAATGATCAAGGGATCAATCCAAGAAGAAGATATAACAAATATAAATATATATGCACCCAACACAGGAGCACCTCAATACATAAGGCAAATGCTAACAGCTATAAAAGAGGAAATTGACAGTAACACAATAATAGTGGGGGACTTTAACACCTCACTTACACCAATGGACAGATCAGCCAAATAGAAAATTAATAAGGAAACACAATCTTCAAATGACACAACAGACCAGATAGATTTAATTGATATTTATAGGACATTCCATCCCAAAACAGCAGATTACACTTTCTTCTCAAGTGTGCATGGAACATTCTCCAGGATAGATCACATCTTGGGTCACAAATCAAGCCTCAGTAAACTTAAGAAAATTGAAATCATATCAAGCATCATTTCTGACCACAACACTATGAGATTAGAAATCAATTACAGGGAAAAAAACGTAAAATACACAAACACATGGAAGCTAAACAATACATTACTAAATAACCAAGAGATCACTGAAGAAATCAAAGAGGAAATCAAAAAATATCTAGACACAAATGACAATGAAAACACGACGATCCAAAACTATGGGATGCAGCAAAAGCAGTTGTAAGAGGGAAGTTTACAGCTATACAAGCCTACCTCAAGAAACAAGAAAAATCTCAAATAAACAATGTAACCTTACACCTACAGGCACTAGAGAAAGAAGAACAAACAAAACCCAAAGTTAGTAAAAGGAAAGAAATCAGAAAGATCAGAGCAGAAATAAATGAAATAGAAACAAAGAAAACAATAGCAAAGATCAATAAAACTAAAAGCTGGTTCTTTGAGAAGATAAACAAAACTGATAAACCATTAGCCAGACTCATCAAGAAAAAGAGGGAGAGGACTCAAATCAATAAAATTAGAAATGAAAAAGGAAAAGTTACAACAGACACCACAGAAATACAAAGCATCCTAAGATACTACTACAAGCAACTCTATGCCAGTAAAATGGACAACCTGGAAGAAATGGACAAATTCTTAGAAAGGTATAACCTTACAAGACTGAACCAGGAAGAAATTGAAAACATGAACAGACCAATCACAACTAATGAAATTGAAACTGTGATTAAAAATGTTCCAACAGGGCTTTCCTGGTGGTGCAGTGGTTGGGAGTCCGCCTGCCGGTGCAGGGGACGCAGGTCTGTGCCCTGGTCTGGGAGGATCCCACGTGCCGCGGAGTGGCTGGGCCCATGGGCCATGGCCGTTGGGGCTGCGCATCCGGAGCCTGTGCTCCACGACAGGGGAGGCCATGGCAGTGAGAAGCCTGTGTACCGCAAAAGAAAGAAAAAATCTTCCAACAAACAAAAGTCCAGGTCCAGATGGCTTCACAGGTGAATTCTATCAAACATTTAGAGAAGAGCTAACACCTATCCTTCTCAAACTCTTCCAAAAAGTTGTAGAGGAAGGAACACTCCCAAACTCATTCTATGAGGTCACCATCACCCTGACAGCAAAATCAGACAAACATACTACAAAAAAAGAAAATTACAGACCAATATCACTGATGAATATACATGCAAAAATCCTCAACAAAATACTAGCAAACAGAATCCAACAACACATTAAAAGGATCATACACATGATCAAGTGGGATTTATCCAAGAGATGCAAGGATTCTTCAATATACGGAAATCAATCAATGTGATACACCATATTAACAAATTGAAGGAGAAAAACCATATGATTATCTCAATAGATGCAGAAAAAGTGTTTGACAAAATTCAACACCCATTTATGATAAAAACTCTCCAGAAGGTGGTCATAGAGGGAAACTACTTCAACATAAGAAAAAACCCACAGCAAACACCATTCTCAATGGCAAAAAACTGAAAGCATTTCCTTTAAGATCAGGAACAAGACAAGGATGTCCACTCTTACCACTATTATTCAACATAGTTTTTGAAGTCCTAGCCACGGCAATCAGAGAAGAAAAAGAAACAAAGGAATACAAATTGGAAAAGAAGAAGTAAAGCTGTCACTGTTTGCAGATGATATGATACTAAACATAGAGAATCCTACAGATGCCACTAGCAAACTACTAGAGCTAATCAATGAATTTGATATTCTTGCAGGATACAAAATTAATGTACAGAAATCCCTTGCATTCCTATGCACTAATGATGAAAAATCTGAAAGAGAAATTAAGGAAACACTCCCATTTACCATTGCAACAAAAAGAATAAAATACCTAGGAATAAACCTAACTAGGGAGACAAAAGACCTGTATGCAGAAAACTATAAGACACTGATGAAAGAAATTAAGATGATACCAACAGATGGAGAGATATACCATGTTCTTGGATTGGAAGAATCAATACTGTGAAAATGACTATACTACCCAAAGCAATCTACAGATTCAATGCAATCCCTATCAAATTACCAATGGCATTTTTTACAGAACTAGAACAAAAAGTCTTAAAATTTGTATGGAGGCACCATGACCCCAAATAGCCAAAGCAGTCTTGAGGGAAAAAAACAGAGCTGGAAGGATCAGACTCTCTGACTTCAGACTATACTACAAAGCTACAATAATCAAGACAATATGGTACTGGCACAAAAACAGAAATATAGACCAATGGAACAGGATAGAAAGGCCAGAGATAAACCCACGCACCTTTGGTCAACTAATCTATGACAAAGGAGGCAAGGATACACATTTGAGAAAAGACAGCCTCTTCAATAAGTGGTGCTGGGAAAACCGGACAGCTACATGTAAAAGAATGAAATTAGAACACTCCCTAACACCATACACAAAAATAAACCCAAAATGGATTCGAGACCTAAATGTAAGACCGGTCACTATAATACTCTTAGAGGAAAACATAGGAAGAACACTCTTTGACATAAATCACAGCAAGATCTTTTTTGATCCACCTCCTAGAGTAATGGAAATAAAAACAAAAATAAACAAATGGGACCTAATGAAACTTAAAAGCTTCTGAACAGCAAAGGAAACCATAAACAAGATGAAAAGACAACCCTCCAAAGGGAGAAAATATTTGCAATGAATCATTGGACAAAGGATTAATCTCCAAAATATATAAACAGCTCATGCAGCTGAATATTAAAAAAACAAACAACCCAATCCCAAAATGGGCAGAAGACCTAAATAGACATTTCTCCAAAGAAGACATACAGATGGCCAAGCAGCACATGAAAAGCAGCTCAACATCATTAATTATTAGAGAAATGCAAATCAAAACTACAATGCAGTATCTCCTTACACCAGTCAGAATGGGCATCATCAGAAAATCTACAAACAACAAATCCTGGAGAGGGTGTGGAGAAAAGGGAACCCTCTTGCATTGTTGGTGGGTATGTAAATTGATACAGCCACTATGGAGAACAGTATGGAGGTTCCTTAAAGAGCTAAAAATAGAATTACCATATGACCCAGCAATCCCAGTACTGGGCATATACCCAGAGAAAACCATAATTCAAAAAGACACATGCACCCCAATGTTCACTGCAGCACTATTTACAATAGCCAGGTCATGGAAACAACTTAAATGCCCATCGACAGACGAATGGATAAAGAAGATGTGGTACGTATATACAATGGAATATTACTCAGCCATAAAAAGGAACGAAATTGGGTCATTTGTAGAGACGTGGATGGATCCAGAGAACACAAAAAAAGAAAATTACCGGCTAATATCACCAATGAATATAAATGCAAAAATCCTCAACAAAATATTAGCAAACTGAATTCAATAATACATGAAAAGGATCACAGAACATGTTTTTTTAAATTATAGTTGATTTACAATGTTGTGTTAGTTTCTGGTGTACAGCAAAGCAATTCAGTTATATACATATATATATACACATACATATATATATATACACATATATATATAGACACACACACACACACACACATATATATATATACACACACACACACACACATTCTTTTTCATATTCTTTTCCATTATGGTTTATTACAGGGTATTGAATATAGTTCCCTGTGCTATAGAGTAGGACCTTGTTTATCTATTTTATATATAGTAGTTTGTATCTGCTAATCCCAAACTCCTCATTTATCCCTCCATCACCTCCTTTCCCATTTGGTTACCATAAGTTTGTTTTCAATGTCTGTGAGCCTGGTTCTGTTTTGTAAATAATTTCATTTGTGTCATATTTTAGATTCCACATATAAGTGACAGCATATGGTATTTGTCTTTCTCATTCCTACATTGGTACGATTTATCGCAGAGAGTGTTTTGCCTATATTCTCTTCTAGGAGTCTTATGATGTCATGGCTTATATTTAAGTGTTTAAGCCATTTTGAGTTTATTTTTTGTACAGTTTGAGGATTTCTTCTAACTTCATTGATTTACATGCAGCTGTTCAGCTTTCCCAACACCACTTGCTGACAAGACCATCTTTTCTCCATTGTATATGCTTGCTCCTTTGTCGAAGAGCAATTGACCATAGGTGTGTGGGTTTATTTCTGGGCTCTGTATTCTCTTCCATTGATCCATATGTCTGTTTTGGGGCCAATACCACACTGTTACGATTACTGTAGCTTTGTAGTATTGTCTGAAGTCTGGGAGGGTTATGCCTCCAGGTTTTTCTGTTTCCTCAGGATTTCTTTGGCAATTCTGGGTCTTTTATGGTCTGATATAAATTTTAGGATTATCACCTTTTTTTAAAATACAAAAAAGTAAACATATCATTTGAATTGTCAAAAAACTATCAGAATTCATCAATGAATTCAGTAAAGCTGCAGAATACAAAATTAATATATAGAAACTTGTTGCATCTCTATATACTAACAACAAGCTATCAGAAATAGAAATTAAGAAAACAATCCCATTTACTATTGCATCATAAGGAAAAAAGTACCTAGGAATAAATCTACCCAAGCAGGTAAAGACCTATATTTGGAAAACTATAAAACATTGATGTAAGAAACTGAAGGACTCTCACCTTCTGATATGGCCTACACTCTGTCTGTGAAGTGTGTTTCTCCCAGTGCCACTCTTGCCTCTTGAGATGGACTGTATTCTGTCTATGAAATATGTGCCTCTCTAAATAAATCACTTCTTACCTATCACTTTGCCCCTCACTGACTTCCTTCTGTACTGAGACATAAAGAAGCTGAGCTTCATTAGTCCCTGAGACCAGCTGGTGAGCCACAAAGGGACAGCAATAAGCTAGACCAACTCCTGCTCATCGTTAACACTGTGGGAGACACCTTCTGCAGTATTTCTTTGTGACAACGTTTTGGGCACTAACACCTGGCTGGGAGACTACCTTGGAAGGGATAGCACCT
The DNA here is from genome assembly GCF_964374135.1 of Grampus griseus. Taxonomy (NCBI): domain Eukaryota; kingdom Metazoa; phylum Chordata; class Mammalia; order Artiodactyla; family Delphinidae; genus Grampus; species Grampus griseus. The sequence continues at coordinate 68,214,149 of NC_138997.1, forward strand.
AAAATCGAACTAAGGCCCCCACCCAGGTGGAGGATGGTAACTTCAGGCTGAGCACAAGATTCCTGGAACACTGCCCTTTTACCTCACCACCAACCAATCAGACGAAAGTCATACACTCTGAAGCTCTCATCCCAAATTTTGCCTATTAAAAACTTCTCCCTGAAAACCATTGGGGAGTTCAGGGTTTTTGAGCATGAGCCACCCATTCTCCTTGCTTGGCCCTGCAATAAGCCTTTCTCTCCTCCAAAATAAAAATAAAAAAAAGGAAACTGAAGATGACACAAACAAATGAAAAGATATACCATCCTCATGGATTGGAAGAATTAATATTGTTAAAATGACCGTACTACCCAAGGCAATCTACAGATTCAATGCAATCCCGATGAAAATACTAATGGCATTTTTCCAGAGCTAGATAGAACAACTAATTCTAAAATTTGTATGGAAATACCAAAGACTCCAAATAGTGAAAACAATCTTGAGAAAAAAGAACAAAGCTGGAAGTATTACACTCCCTGAATTCGAACTATACTACAAAGCTTAGCAATCAAAAAGTATGGTACTAGCATGAAAACAGACACATAGATAAATGGAAGAGAATACAGAGCCCAGAAATGAACCCACACTTATATGGTCAATTAACCTATGACAAAGGAGCCAAGAATATACAATGGGGAAAAGACAGCCTCCTCAATAAATGGTGGTGTGAAAACTAGACAGCTACATTCAAAAGAATCACAGTGGACTACTTTCTCATACCAAATACAAAAATAAACTCAAAATGGATTAAAGACTTAAATGTAAGACCCCAAACCATAAAACTCCTAGAAGAAAACACAGGCAGTTCACTCTTTGACATTGGTCTCAGCAATAATTTTTTGCTGTGTCTCCTCAGGCAAGGGAATCAAAAGCAAAAACAAACAAACGGAACTACATTCATCTAAAAAGCTTTACATAGCAAAGGAAACGATCAACAAAACAGAAAGGCTGTCTACTGAATGGGAGACGATATTTCCAAACAATATACCTGATAAGGGGTTAATATGCAAAATATACGAAGAACCCATAAAACTCAACATCAAAAAAGCAAACAACCTGATTAAAAATTGGCAGAGGACCTGACTAGATATTTCTCCAAAGACATACAGATTGCCAACAGATACATGAAAACATGCTCAACATCACTAATCATCAGAGAAATGCACACCAAAACCACAATGAGATATCACCTCATACCTGTCAGAATGTCTATTATCAAAAAGACAACAAATAAGTGTTTACTAGGATGAGGAGGAAAGGGAACCCTGGTCCACTGCTGGTAGGATAGTAAATCGGTACAGCCACTATGGAAAATGGTATGGGGAATTCCTAAAAGAAAATTAAAAATAGATCTACCCCACAACCCAGCAATTCTACTTTTGTGTATGTTTCCAAGTAAAACAAAAACACTAATTCAAAAAGATATATGTACCCTTATGGTCATTGCAGCACTACTTGCAATAGCCAAGACATGGAAGTAACCTAAGTTTCCATCAATAGATGAACTGATAAAGAAGATGTGATATAACAAAATGTAAATTACTCAACAATAAAAAAGCATGAAATTCTGCCATTTGTAACAACGTGGATGGACCTAGAGGGTATTATGCTTAGTGAAATAAATCAGACAAAGACATATTCTATGTTATCACTTATACTGGAATCTATAAAACAAAACAAATGAATAAAAATAACAAAACAGAAACAGATTCATAGATACAGAGAACAAACCGGTAGTTTCCAGGGGCATGTATGTAGGTGGTTCAATGAAATGGGTGAGAGAGATTAAGCGGTACAAACTTCCAATTACAAAATAAATGAGTTATGGGGATGAAATGAAAAGCATGAGGAATATAGTCAATAATATTAAAACAACTTTGTATGGTGACAGATGCTAACCAGACTTGTCATGTTATTCATTTTGCAGTGTGTAGAAATGTCAAATCACTATGTTGTACACTGGAACTTACAGTGTTGTAGGTCAATTATACTTCAATAAAAAATAACAAAATTTTTATAAAATCCACGTCTTTATTGACATTTATGTTAAGTTTTGAGAAGAATAGATGATATACGTATGATCACTTAGCTATGTTTAACCTTTTTGCTTTTATTATGAGGATAGTTCAATCAACTGAAAATTAAGTACAAGCGTAAGGTTTATAAATTGTATTCAAAATTCGAATCTTTTAGAATATTCTGTTCAATAAAACATAATTAAAATCAAAATAGTAAAAATTTTAAATTTTTTAAATTAAAAAAGAAGTCATGGTAAATCTTCCCATGACTGAAATTCAAGGAATCTTCCTGTTCGGGCAGTTTTCTTCCAAGTAGTGATTCAGGGATCCAGGCTCCTCCCGTATTAAAAATGTGGCTCCCAAGGTTGCCCTGGGAGAGTCATCTCCCTTCCCGTCAGCTGGGAGGGTTCAAGGGCATAGAGGATAATGCAAGGAAGTTTTAATGGGCCAGGCCTGGAGGTGCTACATATCACTTTTGACCACATGCCACTTGGCATACCTAAGTGTAAGGGAGGTGTGGAAATATAGTTCAGGTGTGTGTCTAGGAGGAGAAGAAAGCGGGTTTGGTAAACAACTAGCCAATCTCTGCCACTGTAGTTAAATAAGTCGGTCCCTGTTAGATATCTATAAATAAAGAGTTCAGAGTAAAATCATTCACTCCTGTATATTTGTGTTTATAAAATCTGGAAACTATTTGTTTCAGAGAATTTCCGAAGTCTCCAACTATGACAAAACCATTCCCTATTCTTGTGAGCTGCCTTTTATTTCTGCAAGAAAGGAAAAACTTAAACTTGATTTTTATAAAAATCCATTTGTATTTAAACTGCTTTGCAATTTTACCAAACCCACTTCCTTCTTCTCCTAGACACACAACTAATAAAATGTTTGCATAAAAGCTGTAGTTTTGACTTGATTACAAAACCTGCCAGAGTTGCCCCCAAAGGTGTGGATTTCCAAACAGCATGGCTGTCAACACTGCAAAATGCATTTCTGAGGTACTGAAATCTTACCACGTAGAAAGGAATGAATTTTTCAAAATTTCCAAATTCTAAGATAGGCCTAGATGAAGCCTGGTGTTTCCACTCAGATTGTCTTACCATAATGTTTGTTTTCTAATTTAATACTGGTTAAGACTATGAGCTCCAGAAGAATGAGTTTTAATCCATTGGTGAGAGGGGTAGAAAGGTGATACTAGGAAAAAACTAACATTTACTGAGGCTAATTTTTCAGGACTGAGCTAGGCACTGTGCCCATACACTTGACTTCCTTTAATCCTCACATCAACACTGCAAGGAAGGTAGTGTGATCCCAGTTTTATCGGTGAGGACCCTTTGTCTCTGGGAGGCTAACTAGCTCACCTGTGGTCCCAAGCCAGCAAAGGACAAAGCTTGGATGTGAGCTGAGGTGTATCTGTTAGACCTGTGCGGTCTCCTAGGAGTTTCGACTCGCCCAGGAAACAACAAGAGTCGGAAGTCGATGCAAAACGCAAGAGGTTTATTGAAGGCCGGTGCACCGGGGTTCCTTGGTCCTCACGCAGGAGGTCGAAGAAGGAACCCTTTTGGGCGTGAATATGTCAGTTTTATAGGTTCCCACTTCCCCGTATGTAAATTATAGATTTGGTTGTGTTCTCCTGCTGATTGGTCCCGGCTTAGGCTCGGACCAGAGAGGGAACTTGTCCCCAGCTGCCTGATTGGTCTTTGACAGACACCTTTTTTACATTTTGTTATCTCCCTCCTTCTCCCCAGCTGTCTGATTGGTCTTTGACAGACACCTTTTTTACATTTTGTTATCTCCCTCCTTCTCGGAAGGGGGCCGGACATCCTGGAAATTCACCCATTGTCTAAGAAGCCCCTATTGTCTGGAGAGTTCTTAATCATTAGCTGGAACAATGTCCCTCGAGTCCCACATATCCACCACCAAAGCCCACACTCTTGACTAGAGCAGAGTGGGAAAAAGAATGAAAATGAAGAACTTGGGAAATGGGCTAGAGACCAACACTAAGGAGCTGTGGAATTTGATTCCTCAGTCTTTACTTTCCTAAGAAATCCCTGGAGGTGATTAATTCCTTTGTATTTCTGTTAGCCACTAGCTCTGTAGAAAGACTGAAGGCACATGCAAGGTTAGAACTTCAGATCCTAGTACCAGCTCTCTGATATTTCTGGTCACTCACTGAAATCACCTTGCAGGGAGTTTTTCCAAACCAGTTGTCTGCGGAAGCAATCAAGTTCTAACCCAGATTCTGACTGGGAAGGTTTGGCCACCCTGATCACACCTCCATGGGAAAAATGAAACTGACAGATTAAGGGAGCAATTCCAAGAATAATTTTGGCACTCAAGACTGAAAAACAATTTTCCTTTTTATTTGGGCAGGGAAAATGCCTCAAGGACAGTAAAAGCCTGCAGGAGAAGCCAGCTGAGAGCTCTTTTTTCTCTTCCCCTCTGCCAAGGCTCATGTCTGTAAAACAGATGAACTATTTGCTACCTTCCTGGGTTTTTACTCAGTTGTTTATAGCAGACCTGGCAATATGTGCATCATCAAAGTAAAAAATGAAGCCAAATAGCAAGATTTCAGAGTGGGAGAAATAGTAGTCTTTACAAACACATGAATTAAACTAAAATTCCAACTTCAACTATAAGGTAAGTTTTTTGAACCCTAAGAATTACATTTTACAATATTGAATGTATCATTTTTGCAAAAGCACACTTTTCGAATCTACTTGGGTTAACACTATTTTCAAATTACCTTTTTCACAGCCATTGCATAGAGTACAAAGGAGATAAAGGAACAACTATGCTAAAATATATTCCCTGTAAATTGATACAGTCTCTGTGGAATCTTGGTGAAGGATACATTGACAACATTTATCAAAATTACAAACTTTTTGACTCAGAAATTTCACATCCAGGAATTTATATTGTAGAAATACTTGCATAGGTACTGATATATGAACATGGTTATTCTGCATCATAGTTTATATAAAGGCAAAAGAATGGAAACAACCTAAGTTTCAGTAGAGGACTAACTAAATAAATCACAGTACATGTATACAATGGAATAGTAAGCAGCCACTGGAATGAATAAGGAAACTAACATTTAATGTGCTGATATTTAATGAGATCCAGGATATATTATTAAACAAAAAAAGCCAAATGCAGAACAGTGTGGTAAGTATAGACAAAAGTCAACTTGTATGGGGATAGGGGAATATATACGTTTTTGCTTTATATGGAGGAACTATCTCTAGAAAGATAAAGAGAAATCTGTAAAAGTTACTTCAGAGAACTGGTAGCTGGTGAGGAGACTTCTCACTGTATGCTCTTTGTACCTTTGCGTTTTGAACTATATTAGCAATTTAACGGGATAATTTTTTGTTTTGTTTTGTTTTGCGGTACGCGGGCCTCTCACCGCTGCGGTGAGAGGCCCGCGTACCGCAAAACAAAAAACAAAAAACAAAACCACCATAACAAAATAAGCATAACCAACAGTTTCTTTAACAGTATGGTTTTTTTTCCTTTAAAGAAAAAATAAAAAGATTTGTGAAGTTATACATCACACCCTAACATCTGGACATTTTAAAGCTCTCTTTATAATAACTTAGAATCAAAGAAAAATCCAAGCCCAAACTTCAAAATGTACAGAAGATAAATATAATAAAATTTCTAGATATTTACATGGTGTCAAAGTGACTCTCCCCAGATTTCTTGTTTGATTCCAAGGAGCAAAAGTGTAACTATTCAGTGGAGAAACTAGATAACACCTTGACTGCGTGATCAAAATTAATATCACCAATCAGAGGCAGACAGACCTTGTGACACCATGAAAAAGACACAGGTCACTTATGGGAATGTAAAACCAGAATCTAATCATGAGGCAACCCAAACTGAAGAACATTCTAATAACTGACCTGTATTCTTCAAAAAATGTCAAAGTGGGAATTCCCTGGTGGTCCAGTGATTAGGACTCCATGCTTTCACTGCCAGGGGCCCAGGTTCAGTCTTTGGTTGGGGAACTAAAATCCCACAAGGCCCATGGCACGGCCAAAAAAAAAGGCAATGTTATGAAAGACAAAGAAAAGCTAAGGACTGTTCCACATTAAAAGAGACTAAACAGACATAACTAAATTCAATGTGTCATACTAGACCAGGACCTGCACTAATGGGAAAAATAATATTGTAAAGGATATTATTGGGACATTTCACAAAATTGGTATATGGATTATAGACTGGATAAAAGTAATGTACCGGGCTTCCCTGGTGGCGCAGTGGCTGAGAGTCCGCCTGCCGGTGCAGGGGACACGGGTTCATGCCCCGATCCGGGAAGATCCCACATGCCGCGGAGCGGCTAGGCCCGTGAGCCATGGCTGCTGAGCCTACGCGTCCGGAGCCTGTGCTCCACAACGGAAGAGGCCACAACAGTGAGAGGCCCGCGTACCGCCAAAAAAAAAAAAAAAAAAAAAAAAAAAGTAATGTACCAATGGTTATATAGAAGTATATTCTAAAGAAGTACCTGTAATTATAGTAAAAGAGTGTGGTGTGTGCAACTTATGAATGGTTCATAAAAATATTATGCATAATTATGTGTGTATAGCTATAAATAGTGAATTATAAAGCAAATATGGCAAAATGTTAAAAGTTGATGGATTCATTGTGAATGTACTGATTGCCACTGATTTGTTCACATTAAGATGGTTAATTTTTTAAAAATATTTTATTTATTTATTTATTTGGCTGTACCGCGTCTTAGTTGCGACATGTGGGATGTAGTTCCCTGACCAGGGATTGAACCCAGGCCTCCTGCATTGGGAGCGCAGAGTCTTAGCCACTGGACCACCAGGGCAGTCCCAAGATGGTTAATTTTGTATTTTGTGAATTTCACCTCAATGAAAAAACTGATGGATTGAGTAAAGGATATAAAAGTGTATCCAAGATTTCTCTGTACTATTCTTGCAACTTTTCTATATGTTTGAAGTTATTTCAAAGAAAGAGTTAAATGAAACCTCTATGCAATTAGTCTTAGGAAAATGGAAACCATAGTCGTGGTTCAATGTAGAGAATTTAATTTGGAAATTAAATCGGTTAAAGAGATATTAAAGGACTGAAAAAAGCAAAGGGACACTGAGGTAATTCCAAGGTAAAGTCTGCAGGTAGCATCTGCCATGTTCTAGGAAGGGCTCCACAGAGCTGAGACTCAGGCCTCTGAGGGGTAGAGTGGGGCTGCTTCAGGGAGCCTGGAAAAGAACCTGGAGGCTGAAACCCATCTGCTGCTGCTGCTGCTGCTGCTGCCACCAGGGTGATGAGGCATGCTTGCCTAAGCTGAGCTTGAGGTCTTCTAAACTTTTCTGGTCCATATGCAGAATAATGGTCCAAACCAGTGCTGTGGTCCCCACTGGGAAGTGGCCCAGTTTCTCTTTATTCATCTTCATAGTGGGTCAGAAGTGGATTCACATGAGAGTAATGGAATACAGTATGGATACCATTTCCCCCAGGAAAGGGCTTGGACCTGATACGGACTTGGGTATAGGCAACAAACTTGGGTCTTCCATGATCTCCATGGTGTGGCTTCAGGAAGGCCGTCAACATGCTCACTCCCACCTCAGAGAGCCCTCCCAGTCATGGGTACCACTTGACATAGGCCACCTCAGCTGTGGCCCAGAAACCCAGGCCTCAGCTGCCTGCTATTTTCTACCAGGATCCAGCAAGTGCTATTTTAGTGTTGACTTTTATTATTTTATTCATGAGAAAACGATGAGCCAGAGAAGTAATTTGCCAGCATTGGAACTCTTATTGAAAACTGGGAAAGGGGTATATGCAAAAGGGGACTCATTTTCACCTTTGCCCTTAGGAAACTTGAAGAAAGATAATCAGAAATGGGGAGATGGTGATATTGAAGACAGAGATTCAATGGAGGGGTTCTGAGTAGCAACATCTTGCTTTGCCACCTCTAAGTCATTCAATCTCCCCTACACTGGAGAGGCTTCAGATGCCCAGAGTAGTTCACTTCTTCAGGGTTGAGCCACTGACACACCTCATGGTGAGAAGTGGGATCAGGGCATCCCCAGGTCTTCCCTGTGGGCTATCCCAAGAAGCCAACACTCCCTGAGGGCTTATTATGTCACTGGCACTTATCTACCCACACATTTTTTATGCATTAGCTCATCCCAGAAACCCTTTGGGGTGGCTATTATTATCTCTGTTTTACAGATAAGGAAACTGAGGCACAGAGAGGTCAAGTAATTTACCCAAGGTCACACAGCTAATGAGTAGCAGAGCTTTGAATCTGGGCAGTCTGGCTCCAGGCTGTGCTCCTAAACACTCTCAGGTGAAGAGGTTCAGTCCTACCAACCTCAACGGGGGCTCAACTCAAGCACCCAGTAACCACCTCACGTGCTGGTCACTGTCATAGGCTGATATAATGGCCCCCAATGATATCCACGTCCTAATGTCCAGAACCTGTGAATGTCACCTTATATGGCAAAAGGGACTTTGCAGATGTGACTAAATAGAAGACTTTGAAAGGCAGACACTATCCTGCATTATCCAGATGGGTCTGAACATAGTCAGGTGTCTCTATAAGAGGCAGGCAGAAGGGGATTTGAGTACAAAATAGCAAGTAAGAGACCTGAGGATGGAAACAAGGGGTTGGATTGATTTGAGGAGGGAGCCAGGAGTCAAGGAATGCAGGCAGCCTCCAGAAATTAGAAAAGTTAGATTCTCCCCTACATCCCTAGAAAGAGCCAGACCTGCTAATACCTTGTGTTGGCTCAGTCAAATTGATTTTGGACATTTGACTTCCAGAAGTGGAAGAGAACAAATGTGTGTTGTTTTAAGCACGTGGTCATTTGTTACAGTAGCAATAGGAAACTAAAAATCACCAACTCTGAGGGGGCCTCATTTCAGGGGTCATGGCATTGGGGCAGGGACCGCAGGCAGTCCTGCCTCCCTCTACCTCTCCCCCAACCCCAATCAGTCACCTGTCAAATCAACTGTCAGCTGCTCTCATTCCTTCATTCACCTATTTACTGAGGGGCTCTTAGGGTCGAGGCGCCACTGTAAGTCCTGGGCTTATAATAAGCAGTAAACAAGACAGAAATGCCATCTCAGGGCTTCCATTCCAATGAAGGAGAAACATACACACACGCATACACAAGTGAAGAAACAAATACTCTGAAGACAGTCATCTGTTGAGCTTAGGCGTCAGTCATCTCTCATCTGGGTAACCTCACAGGCTTCTAGCTGCCTCCTCGTGGAAGAAATACTCGCCTGGTTCCTATTTGTGTCAGATCCCATGTGATGCACCTTCATTCTTGCAGTCCCCTCACCCCAACCAATGCATTCAGCCCACCACAGAGGAATTTTCTTAAATGGCCCACATGCCTGAGGGATCAAGACCAAACTCCTGAACGTGGCTGAAAAGATCCTTCACCCTTTGGACCCTGAGTTCCACTCCAGCCTCATCCCACCCTCCCCTTGCCCTCCAGCCTAGCTGACCCAATGGTGTTCTTAGCTAGGCTAAGACCCCTCTCTAGGCCTTTGCCTGTCTACTTCCTGCCTGGGATGCCCTTCCCCATTCCCTTTCCAGAAAGCCTTTTTAGGGCCCCCAAGTCTGGGATGGTTTTTTTTTGTTTTTTAAATTTTAGGTGTTTATTAGATATTTAAGTATGGAGCTCAAGTAGATAGATAAGTAATCCTTGAAGTCAGAAGAAATGTTTAGACTCTGAAAATATAAATTTGGAAACCACTGGCTTATTTTTAAAATATATAGATTCTTACATTACGTATAGGTGAGAGGAAAAAAATTTTAAGAGTGGATTGAAAAATTCAACAAGAGTGCACTAGAATGAATTCCAACAGACCAATACTTGAATAAAGTACTCTAAAATGACACTTGAGTTCAATATATCAACAATCATAATCAAAAAATCATCTTGTTTCACCTGTAAGCTTTCAGGTGGGCAAAATATTTTTATTCATTTTTTTAATATAAGGTAATAAAAATCTACATAGGTGCCTGGGATGGTTTTTCATGGTACTTGGGGAATATCCCAAACATAACACCTACCATACAGTAATATGTTTACATGTCATTTTCCCTCAGTGATCTTCAAGGTCTGTGGGAATAGGACTGACCACTTTATACATCTTGGAATTGTTAGTGCACCGTAAAAATCTCCAGGCACGCAGTAAGCCTTCATAAATATTTTCTGAATTAGCCACTGTGAGTGTGGACATTTTACAAAATAACCATAGGAATGAAGAGAAAGAAGTCATTCATGAGGGCTAGGTGTGCCTTTTGGAGAATGTTGAAATTTCAGACACGCTTCAGGGAAGGGCCAGGGCTTGGCAGGGCTTTTACACGCTGGCAAACTGGAGCCTGGTTTTTGGAGATGAAGGTGCACTTAGGAGGCTGGGGAGGAGGCTGAGGGGAGGAAGCTTAACCAGGGTGAGACAGTGGCTTTAAGCAGGAAAGTTTCAAGGAAACAGAAAGGTTTTTTAAAACCACCTTGTTGAGGTGCATGGGCCTTAATTATTAAGGTGTCAGAAGACTGTTGAAGGTACGTAACTGGCTGGGCTTCTTTGGTGTACTGGACAGGTTATTACAGAAGTAGAAGATCATTCTCCAGAGACGTGTTAAAAGAGACACTTCTAAATACAATGGCTCTTCCTTTATTTGAACCAAATTGCTTTAAAATGGCTCAGGCTGCCCAGGGGAGGAAGAAGGACCCAGAGAGCTGGCAGAGAAGGGTTGGCCTAGGGCTAGGAGGCAGTTGAGCCCCCAGAAAGCCAAGATGCTGGAGGTGGATAAACAAAGAGCTCCAGGATTCTGTGCTCTTGTAGGCCCTCTTAAATTCTGAAGGGGGATGAGCATCTTCATTGTGTGCCTAAAGCTTGTTTACTCCCTGGGGCTGGTTCTTTGATTGCTGTGCTTCAGAATATTTGCTTAAAAATGAGATACAATGGGACAGTATTTACACAGAACCCCAGGTGGGCTGGTGTAAATTCTGGACCAAAACTGGAGGAGGACTGACCTTCAACTCTTCTGGGAATCTCTACAGCAATTTAATGGACTACAGAGCTTATTCAGAAGAGAGACTGGGTGAGACCTGAATATTAGTATTCTCTTTTAACTATTTTTGGGCTGAGAGGGGATAGGGGAGGATGCCGTTTCTCTTTCTCACTACTAAAGGAAAATAAAAATGGAGTTCTAAGGGAGTTCTCTGAAATGGAGCTGGGAGGCCAGTGAGGAAGTGTGACCTATGCATGTCTCAGCATGGATGGAATCTTAATGCAGGCATCTGAAACATCTGCTCAATATTCTAGAATCTCAAGATAGTTATTAAACGCTTACCCTAAAACAACTCATGACAGCCTATTCCTTAAGAACAAATATTTCCTTTCCTGCATCAGAGTCAATACTAATTCTTGACAGACAACTTTAACAACCTTGTGGATTTTGCCTTATAAGTTCCCAACTCTCTCTTCCCTGAATCACTTATTCAGTTTTCCCCGAATCTGTATCTCCTTAATTACAATTCCTAAGACCCCAAATAAAGTTCTCTGTTCTTTGCAGCCTTGATATTGATTATTGTTTGACATTACATGGTGTCAGAAGTGGGATCCAAAGTGACTCACCTCTACCTCCAGCACTGCTGTGAAGGTGAGTAAGGTGTTAATGGGACTCCCTTGTACTCCGATGTTCTCCTTGGTGGCCTTGGGTCATGGGGGTAACTCCTCCTGATTCCAAACCTACCGGTTTGTTAGAGGTTCTGAGCCTTTATTTGTGTGTCCTCTGTTGCTGTCTTCATCTAGGAAGGGAATCCTTCATCTTGGTGAGTATTCAGTTATGGGGAGTTTGGTTTCTAAGGGCAGTGCTGACAGGCAGCTGCCATTGGACCTCGGCTCATGTTTAAAACTGATGGGCCCTCCTCTTGAAAATTTCTGTTGTGTTGGACTAAAATCAACCATGACTACTTGAAACTCTGTTGGCCCACATGGGGCTTATTTGAGAGTCCTAAATTAGTTTATTTGCACACTCAATTGGAGAAAAGCTATAGAATAAGACAACAGGAATAGGAAGCACATTTCGATTGTCATTTTCAGCCTCCAAATATACTACTAAATCCATAATTGCTTTCCTCAGAGAAACTAACACAATTATCTCAAAGGATTTCCAAGTTGGAAAAATCTTCCAAGTCTTCTGAGAACTCTCTCCCTCTGGCTCTCTCTGCTCCTCCCCATTCTTCTGAATGTCTACTGCAGTGCTCTCTTCCTTTATATCTCTGAACTCTTTTTTTCATAACAATAAGATTGATGCCCCACAGATGGCTAGCCATACTGAACACACACACACCCCACTCTGTAGTGACAGCTCCTTTTAAAACCAGGTATAATGTAGTTGGATGGGTGGATCAACCTATCATTTAAGTTAAATCTTAAAAATCTTGGCAAAACTGGAAATGCAGTCCTATAGACAGTTCAAATTCCACCCATTCCTTATCATCAACCCCTAAACCCCCCCTATTTATCTCAAAAGGCTTGTAATCTCTCTGGGAACTCCTAATGGAACTCTAGACCATCTCCAATTCCTAAGACTGAGAAAAGAAAAGAGAAAAGAGGCCCTTTTAAACACAAACTGTTAAAAGGACAATTTTGCCCAAACAGCTTCCTTAAAATTTCTTGTCAAGGGCAAATACAGATCATAAAAATCTTTTTCACAAATAATAAAAAACTTTAGCCAACTGAGTGAGTAGATTTAATTTATTCTGTTATTTATAAACTAGTGAGTTTTGTATTGTAGCTAATTTATGACTAAAGTAAAGTGAAAATTATGAGCTCTCTGTGTCTATCTAAGTATGCTATAGTAATGCTATTTTTCTACCTTTGGATGATATTGTCAAAATTAATTTGTAAAAGAGCTCTATTTAATTGGCATAAACAACAACTACTTATATAAGAGTCTCAGAAATATAACAGAAACTAACCCAAAGAATTTCAGGTTCACGTGATCCAGGAAAATATTTGGTATTAAAGCTAGCTTGTTTGTTGTTTTAATTAATATGGACATATCTTTAGAGTTATCAACATTAAGTATGATACTTTTATTGTACCTAGCTTTACTAAAAGCCAAATAAATTTATTTTATCTGTTACAAAATTTTTCAGCAAGAAAAATAACTTGTTAGGATGAAATTTCCATAAGTAAGTTAAATGTAAATGAGATGAGTTTTCAGATAAACTCTTTAAGAATAATTATGTTTTATGGTATGTCTACTTAAAATTAGTTTCTTAAATATTTCTGCTAACATGATTCTTTAGAGCTTTGCTAAGTTAAGTTAAATGATGGGAATTCATTGAATGCATAAATCATTTCCAAATAAGATAAAATACTGAAACATTAATTGCTAAACAGGTCTAAGTTTACCTAGTTTTGTCTTATTATAGAAAAACTAAAGATGTTTGGGTTTATTAGAAGCATGTCTTGTACCACATTAAGAAAAAGAATGCTATGAGGAAATGTATGTTTCTAAAAATTATGAAATGTATTCATAAGTTTGCCAATCCAAAAAAAAAAAATACTGGTATAACGAACAGTTCACAATTGCTTACTTCTTAGTTTTCACTAGAAATTAAGGTTTCTCAGGGTTAAGAATTCAAATTAATACATGTAATTAAAACTACTAAAATTAATACGGAAAACATCTTTGTACACAAGAAAATTTTTAAAAAGGCATAAGGAATGGACATACATTTAAGGAAAAAGAAAGTGATTTTGTTCTAAAGTTGGTTATTTCTAAATGGGAAAGAAAACAAGGGACAAGTAGAATGGACACAGAAAGTTGTAAAAGGTTTGTGAAAAAAGGAATCTTTAGAAAGGAAGTTTATTTGTGGCCAGGACTAAGATTAGAATGAATTAAGTAAATGAGTTTTAATATCAAAAATAAACTGGTGCAAAATTAAAATTTGGTTTATCTCTCTGCTAAACGGACAAAATTTTCTTAGATTATTGTAAACAATGGTTACAATTTCTTTACCTTTAATATAATCTACCTACAAAAACAAAGATTCTATATTTTGTAGCTAAGGGTTTTTACAACTATTTAACTTTCTGTATTCACCCATGTAGTCTTTGTCACTTTGATTAAAATACTGTTTCACAATGACCTATGATCCAATTAGATCAAATGCTTTAACAACTTTTGATATTTTTGACCAACTTCACCCAAATCAAATTCTAAATGAAGCCTTATTGCCCTGGAAATAACTTTGGGGTTCCCAAAGGGCCCCTCTAACACCTCAAAAGATTTATTTTTTCTCCTTATGAAAGAGAGATATTAAAGTAATTAAGCTTATTTGGTAAATTAAATTACATGGGAAGCACTGTCAAATAAGCAGTAATAAACCTTTTAAAGTTATATTGTATGGGTAAATGTTATTAATATAAATATATTAGAAAATATATGAAATTCCTAAAATTTAGATATATATGTCCTAGTATAATGTTATCACCATAATTCTAGTGATCTTAAAATGATGTGTGTCACAGAGATAACCAAATTTTCTTGTCAATTCCATTATAATGAATCAGATTTTAATACAAGAATAGTCTTGAATTACATACATGAATTAACTCATTGAATTACTGATGGCTTCCTAAGTTCAGAGATAGCAAATCTGTCTTAAACATAACCCAGGAAAACCTATTCATGCATCTTTGGGACATTTTCCTCTCCCCTGGGGACCCTTTGAGATATGGCAAATGGACTTCATCCAATTGTCTCCCTCTCAAGGGTAAAAATATGTACTGGTAATGATTTTCATGTTTTCTCACTGGGTAGAAGCATTTCCTTGTCATAGAGCTATAGCCACAGCAGCCCACCTTGGGGAATTCCTTCTGAAATACATAGTGACAGAGGCTCCTACTTTCAGGACAAATTTTACAGTCTGTCTGTAATATTTGGCCAGTAATGCAATATTTTCACTGTGCTAAGCATCCTCAGGCTTCTGCATGGGTAGAACATGCTGTTGGAATAATTAGAACTCAGCAAAATTAGTTGAATCATTTAAGCTTCCTCGGCTCAAAGCATTGGCTTTGGTTTTGCTTAATCTCATATCCACTTCCTCAGGAAAAATATACTTTTACCATTTGAAATTGTTACTGGCAGGCCCATGCAACTAGATGAAGGAATATATGAACCTACTCTGATTAAAGAAGACCTTCTCACCTACTGCCGAGAATTAACTAAAGCCCTTGAAATACATGCAAAGCTCATAGAGCAGTCTTTTCACAGTGCATTCCCAGGAGATGAAGACCTACAACATCATGACCTTCAACTTAGTGACTATATCTACTGGAAATGATATCTTCACAAAGATGCCCTCCAACCTCACTGGAAGTGACCTTGCCAGGCATTGTTAACTAACCTTTGTGCCACTAAACTTAAGGACATTGACTCATGGATTCATGTTTCTCATTTAAAGAAGACACCTAGACTTAACTGGCTAGAGAACTGAAACTAAAACTAACCAGAAAAAGGCGGGGATAATGAAACAGATGACATCTGTTGTGGACAGCTTTCCCAAGATTCAGGACCAGGCCTCTATAATCTTCCTTTTTATATGCCTTTTTCCACATATCAATGCTTTTGATTCAAACGTTTTTTCTCCTATGGGTACAATTCTATGCTAATTTAAAAAGTGAATCCAGGAGTCAAGATGGCAGTGTGGGAAGACACCGAGTTAGCGTCTTCCCACAACTAGGGCTCTTGCTGGCTGCTGGTGGGGGATGGTGATGCCCAAGGAGACAGGAGGAACCCCCAAGTGAACCAGTAGAACATGGGGGTACAGAGGGGGGAGGAGAAGTGGAGGCCAGACAGGATCGGCACCCCTGAGTCTGGGGAGATCAGGAGAGGTAGGCAGGAGGGGCCCTCCGGGAGGAGCAACAGAGGAACAGAGGGAGATCTCCGGGTCCACTCGGCCCCGGGGAGCCTGCTGAGCTCCCAGGCCAGTACCTCACCTCCAAAGACCCCTCCAGGCCATGTGGGTCCTGGGGGCATAGGAGGGAGGTCAGGGATATCAGGAGAGGCAGGCAGGAGGGGCCCTCCTGGAGAAGTGGAGGGTGTTTACTCACTGGCTCAGGCCAGGGAGACTGCTGAGCACCCAGGCCAGTCCTCTGCTCTCCAAGGCCCACCCCACCAGCCACACTGGCCCTGGGGGCATAGGAAGGAGGCCAAGGGGAGAACAGGAGAGGCAGGTGGGAGGGGCCCTCCGGGACAGGAGGAGCAGGAGAGGAGAGGAGGGCATTTGCCCCACCCACTAAAGCCCAGGAAGCCTGCTGGGCTCCCAGGTGAGGTCCCCTGCCCTCTGAGACCAGGGATGGGGGACATGCCTGGGCCCCTTCTGTTCCTTTAACCTAAGCCCCACCCCACACAGACCCCTGGGCCTTTTCCAGCCCTGGGGGTCCTGAGCATAGGCCCCGCCCACCTCCCAAACCTCACCCTTGCTTAGGCCTTGCCCTCCAGAGGCAAGGGCTTTTCCTTTTTTTCCCCTCTTTTCTCTCCTCTTTTTTTACTGTGGTGGTACTGTTGTACCTTCCAGTTGTTTCACCTATATTTTTATTTTTATATTCTTTCTAACATATCTGTTAGCTTCCTAGTCTAATTTTATTTTTTACTTTGTTATTGTTCTCTCTCTCTCTTTCTCTTTTTTTTTTTTTTCACCACCCCACACAGCTTGTGGGATCTTGGTTCATGACCCAGGGGGTCGGGCCGAAGCTCCTGCAGTGGGAGCTCCGTGAGAGCTGAGAAACTCAGATTCCAGGGATTCATCAGAGTGAGGTCTCATGGAGGTCCTCGTCTCAGCACCAAGACCCAGATCTACCTAAAAGTCTACTAACTCCAGTGCTGGAAGCCTCAGGCCAAACAACCAGTAAGACAGGAACACAATCCCACTCATTAAAAAAAAAAGAAAAAAAAATGAGACAGCAAAAAAAATATGTCACAGATGAAGGAGCAAGGTAAAAACCTACAAGACTAAATAAATGAAGAGGAAATAGGCAACTTAACTGAAAAAGAATTCAGAGTAATGATAGTAAAGATGATCCAGAATCTGGGAAATAGAATGGAGGCATGGATTGAGAAAATACAAGAAATGTTTAACAAAGATCTAGAAGAACTAAAGAACAAACAAACAGAGGTGAACACCACAATAACTGAAATGAAAAATACACTAGAAGGAATCAATAACAGAATAACTGAGGCAGAAGAACGAATAAGTGAGCTGGAAGACAAAATGGTGGAAATAACTGCTGAGGAGCAGAATAAAGAAAAAAGAATGAAAAGAATTGAAGACAACCTCAGAGACCTCTGGAATAACACTAAACGCAACAACATTCGAATTACAGGGGTCCCAGAAGAAGAGGAAAAGAAAGGGTCTGAGAAAATATTTGAAGAGATTATAGTTGAAAACTTCCCTAACATGGGAAAGGAAACAGTCACCCAAGTCCAGGAAGCACAGAGAGTCCCATACAGGATAAACCCTAGGAAAAACACACCAAGACACATATTAATCAAACTAACAAAAATTATATTCAAAGAAAAAATATTAAAAGCAGCAAGGGAAAAACAAAAAATAACATATAAAGGAATCCCCATAAGGTAATCAGCTGATTTTTCAGCAGAAACTCTGCAGGCCAGAAGGGAGTGGCATGATATACTTAAAGTGATGAAAGAGAAAAACCTGCAACCAAGATTACTCTACCCAGCAAGGATCTCATTCAGATTCAACAAAGAAATCAAAAGCTTTCCAGATAAGCAAAAGCTAAGAGAATTCAGCATCACCAAACCAGCTTTACAACAAACGCTAAAGAAACTTCTCTAGGTGGGAAACACAAGAAAAGAAAAAGACCCACAAAAACAAAGCCAAAACAATTAAGAAAATGGGACTAGGAACATACATATCAATAATAACCTTGAATGTAAATGGATTAAATGCCCCAACCAAAACACACAGGCTGGCTGAATGGATACAAAAATAAGACCCATATATACTGTGTCTACAAGAGACCCACTTTAGACCTAGGGACACATACAGACTGAAGGTGAAGGGATGGAAAAAGGTATTGCATGCAAATGGAAATCAAAAGAAAGCTGGAGTAGCAATACTCGTATCAGATAAAATAGACTTTAAAATAAAGACTATTACAAGAGACAAAGAAGGACACTACATAATGATCAAAGGATCAATCCAAGAAGAAGATATAACAATTATAAATGTTTATGCACCCAACATAGGAGCACCTCAATACATAAGGCAAATGCTAACAACCATGACAGGAGAAATCGACAGTAACACAATAATAGTAGAGGACTTTAACACGCCACTTACACCAAAGGACAGATCATCCAAACAGAAAATTAATAAGGAAACACAAGCTTTAAATGACACACTAGACCAGATAGATTTAATTGATATTTACAGAACATTCCACCCAAAAGTGGCAGAATGCACTTTCTTCTCAAGTGCACACGGAACATTCTCCAGGATAGATCACATCTTGGGTCACAAATCAAGCCTCAGAAAATTTAAATCATACAAAGCATCTTTTCTGACCACAACACTATGAGATGGGAAATCAATTATAGGAAAAAAACTGTAAAAAACAGAAATACATGGAGGCTAAACAGTGCACTACTAAATAACCCAGAAATCACTGAAGATCACAGAAGAAATTTTAAAAAATACATAGAAACAAATGACAACGAAAACATGATGATACAAAACCTATGGATGCAGCAAAAGCAGTTCTAAGAGGGAAGTTTAGAGCAATTCAATCTCATCTCAAGAAACAAGAAAAATCTCAAATAAACAATCTAACCTTATAGTTAAAACAACTAGAGAAAGAAGAACAAAGAAAACCCAAAGTCAGTAGAAGGAAAGAAATCATAAAGATCAGAGCAGAAATAAATGAAATAGAAAACAAGCGCAAAGTTCAATAAAACTAAAACCTGGTTCTTTGAGAAGATAAACAAAATTGATAAGCCCTTAGCCAGACTCATCAACAAAAAAGGGAGAGGATGCAAATCAATAAAATTAGAAATTAAAAAGGAAAAATCACAACTGACACCACAGAAATACAAAGGATTATAAGAGACTGCTACAAACAACTGTATGACAATAAAATGGACAACCACAAAGAAATGGACAAATTTTTGGAAAGGTACAATTTTCCAAGACTGAACCAGGAAGAATTAGAAAATATAAACAGACCTATCACAAGTAATGAAATTAAAACCATAATTAAAAATCTTCCAACAAACAAAAGCCCAGGACCAGATGGCTTCACAGGCGAATTCTATCAAACATTTAGAGAAGAGCTAACACTGATCTCTCTCAAACTCTTCCAAAAATTGCAGAGGGAGAAACACTCCCAAATTCATTCTACGAGGTCACCATCACCCTGATACCAAAACCAGAAAAAGATATCACACACACACACACACACACACACACACACAATTATAGACCAATATCACTGATGAACATAGATGCAAAAATCCTGAACAAAATACTAGCAAACAGAATCCAACAACACATTAAAAGGATCATATACCATGATCAAGTGGGAATTATCCCAAGTATGCAAGAATTCTTCAATATAAGCAAATCAATCAATGTGATACACCACCTTAACAAATTAAGGAATAAAAACCATATGATCATCTCAATAGATGCAAAAAAAGCTTTTGACAAAAACTCTCCAGAAAATGGGCATAGAGAGAACATACCTCAACATAATAAAGCCATATATGACAAACCCACAGCAAGCATCATACTCAATGGTGAAAAACTGAAAGCATTTCCACTAAGGTCAGGAACAAGACAAGGATGTCCACTCTTGCCACTCTTATTCAACATAGTTTTGGAAGTCCTAGCCACAGCCATCAGAGAAGAAAAAGAAATAAAAGCAATACAAACTGGAAAAGAAGAAGTAAAACTGTCACTGTATGCAGATGAGATGATAGTATACATAGAAAATCCTAAAGATGCCACCAGAAAACTATTAGAACTAATCAATGAATTTGGTAAGGTTGCAGGATACAAAATTAATGCACAGAAATCTCTGGCATTCCTATACACCAACAACGAAAAATCAGAAAGAGAAATTAAGGAAACAATCCCATTTACCATCACAACAAAAAGAATAAAATACCAAGGAATAAACCTGCCTAAGGAGGCAAAAGACTTGTACTCAGAAAACTATAAAACACTGATGAAAGAAATCAAAGATGACATAAACAGGTGGAGAAATATACCACGTTCTTGGATGGGAAGAATCAATATTGTGAAAAATGACTATACTACCTAAAGCAATCTACAGATTCAATACAATCCCTATCAAACTACGAATGGCATTCTTCACAGAATTGAAACAAAAAATTTTACAATTCGTATGGAAACACAAAAGACCCCGAATAGCCAAACCAATCTTGAGAAAGAAAAATGGAGCTGGAGGAATCAGGTGCCCCAACTTCAAACTATACCACAAAGCTACAGTAATCAAGACAGTATGGTACTGGCTCAAAAACAGAAATATAGATCAATGGTACAGGATAGAAAGCCCAGAGATAAACCCATGCACATGTGGTCACCTAATTTATGACAAGGGAGGCAAGAACATACAATGGAGAAAGGACAGCCTCTCCAATAAGTGGTGCTGGGAAACTGGACAGCTACATGTAAAAGAATGAAATTAGAACACTACCTAACACCATACTCAAAAATGAGCTCCAAATGGATTAAAGACCTAAATGTAAGACCAGACACTATAAAACTGTTAGAGGAAAACATAGGAAAAACACTCTCTGACATAAACTACAGCAAGTAGTTTTTGACCCACCTCCTAGAGTAACAGAAATAAAAACAAAAATAAACAAATGGGACTTAATTAAACTTAAAAGCTTTTGCACAGCAAAGGAAACCATAAACAAGACAAAAAGACATCCCTCAGAATGGGAGAAAATATTTGCAAATGAAACAACAAAGGATTAATCTCCAAAATATACAAACAGCTCATGGAGCTCAATATCAAAAAGACAAACAATCCAATTAAAAAATGGGCGGAAGACCTAAATAGTTCACCAAGGAAGACATACAGATGGCCAAGAGGCACATGAAAAGATGCTCAACATCACTAATTATTAGGAAAATGCAAATCAAGACTACAATGAGGTATCTCCTCATGCCAGTCAGAATGGCTATTATCAAAAAATCTAGAAACAATAAATGCTGGAAAGGGTGTGGTGAAAAGGGAACCCTCCTGCACTGCTGGTGGGAATGTAAATTGATACAACCACTATGGCAAACAGTATGGAGGTTCCTTAAAAAACTAAAAATAGAACTACCATATGACCCAATCTCACTACTGGGCACATACCCTGAGAAAACAATATTTCAAAAAGAGTCATGTATCACAGTGTTCACTGCAGCTCTATTTACAATAGCCAGGACATGGAAGCAACCTAAGTGCCCATCAACAGATGAATGCATAAAGAAGATGTGGCACATATATACAATGGAATATTACTCAGCCATAAAAAGAAATGAAATTGAGTTATTTGTAGTGAGGTGGATGGACCTAGAGTCTGTCATATAGAGTGAAATAAGTCAGAAAGAGAAAACCAAATACCGTATTCTAATGCATATATATGGAATCTAAAAAAAAAATGGTACTGATGAACCTAGTTGCAGGGTAGGAATAAAAATGTAGACATAGAGAATGGACTTAAGGACACGGGGTTGGGGAGGAAGCTGGGGCAAAGTGAGAGAAGCATCGACATATATACACTACCACATGTAAAACAGATAGCTTGTGGGAAGCAGCCGCATAGCACAGGGAGATCAGCTCAGTGCTTTGTGATGACCTAGAGCGGTGGGATAGGGAGGGTGGGAGGGAGGCTCAAGAGGGAGGGGATATGGGGACAGATGTATGCATATGGCTGATTCACTTTGGTGTACAACGGAAACTAACACAGTATTGTGAAGCAATTATACTCCAATAAAGATCTATTTAAAAAAAAGTGAAGCCAATTGTTGGATTTGTGGACACCTGCCCTCATCCAGCACTGCTGGGTTAACTGGCAAATATTAGTTAATTGACTACAAGGTTCTGACTTGTTGGCTTTAATGAGTTTCATTTTAAAAGACAGAAACACCAGTAGTACTCTAGAAACCACAGATATCACTAATTGGAACACACATGAATGGCCATCAATGAAACCTTAAATGACTCTAGGCATAGGAATTTGTTTTCTCTTAATGCTACCAAGGCCCAAACATGGGAAAGAACTAGACCAGAATTGAAGAATGTCACCTTTCATTTTTTAGGGGGTACTGTTCCTCAATTATGGGACAGATTTATATGCTTAACACAGGATTATGAACATCTAGGTACCAAAGCCCCTGTATGTGGGGAATAGCTTAACCATACAAAGATGAACTTACCTAATAATACCCAACACCTATTATGGGCACCACATGATTCTTGTACCGTGACTATCACTTAAAAAGCTAGTGATTGGTATTGGAACTGACTGGAATAGACTGTCCAATATTTATTGGGTAGCCCCAAATGGAACCCAATGGCTTTGTGGAACTAAACCCTGGCCTTGGCTCCCTCCCAAGTGGACATTGTACTTTAGAATTTCCTTGGTCTCAAGGGCATATTTGCATAACCCTCAACACGGCCCCTGCAAACTACTCCTTATTAAAAGCAAGATGGGCTAGGTCAGTCTTTCACTGGTATGATCATGTGGCAGCTAATTTTGTTCCCTCACTGAGACTTGAAGATGTCATTACTGATATAGAAGTTTTAACCAAATTTACCCAACAAGCCCTAAATGACAGCCAACAAGATATCAATCTTTTAAATTTTGAAGTATATTTCATAGGAAAGGCAATCTTATAAAACTGGATGACTCTTGACATTACTATAGCCTCTCAAGGCAGTACCTGTGCTATAATACAAACTGAATGTTGTGTTTTATATCAGATAAATCATCTAATGTCACCCACTTAATAAGTTACATGAAAAAAGCAAATGCTGTGAATGACCCAATACCAGTCTTGGAGTAATACTAAAAAGAATAATGATAGCTTGATGTCTGGAGATAATTAATCACTCCTATGCGATTCCTCCTAATGAAGGTCTGTGAATTTCTCCTGTTTTGATCACTGCCTAAGACTCACTTCCCAGATGGCCCCTTGTTGCTCAAAGGTGGCCATAAACTCTCTAAAAGCACACCTCTCACACAACTACCTCTTTCTCTCCTCTGTGGGACATGACTCTCTGGGAATGAGTCTTCCCAGTGAGAAGGAATAGACGCTGATGCCAAATGACCAAATGTTTGAATACTGATGCTTTCCAAAAGGAATATCTTCATCAAAAGGGGGGAAATATGAAAGGAAAAAAAAATGGAGTGGGTACTGCTAAGAGAGTTCTCTAAAACGTAGCCAGGAGGGACTTCACTGGTGGTCCAGTGGCTAAGATTCCACACTCCCAATGCAGGGGGCCCAGGTTTGATCCCTGGTCAGGGAATTAGATCCCACATGCCACAACTAAAGATCCCGCATGCCGCAACGAAGATCCCACACATGGCAACAAGATTTGCACGTGGCAAGGAAGATCCCACGTGCCACAACAAAGACCAGGTGCAGCCAAATAAATAAATAAATATTTTAAAAATTAAAATTAAAAATGGAGCCAGGAAACCATTCAGAAAGTAAGACTTATGCACATTTCAGCTCAGATGGAATATTAATGCAGGCATCCAGAACATCTGCCCAATATTCCAGAAACTCAAGATACTTATTGTACCCTTACCCTAAAATAACGCATGTCAGCCTATCCCTAAGGACAAATATTTCCTTCACGCATCAAAGTCAATCATAATTTCTGCCAGACAACTTTAAAAACGTAGTGGTTTTTCACTTTATAAGCCCCTCTTTCTCTTCCTTGCAACACTCTTTTGTTTTTACCCAAATATGTGCCTCCTGAATCGCAATTCCTAAAACCCCAAATAAAGCTCTTTGTTTTATGAAGCCTTGATATTGATTATTGTTCAACAGCATCGGCCTCTCTCTTCCCCTCACTCTGGCCCTGCACATTGCCACGTTAGTCCACAACTCCCACCTGCTTCCACTGAAACGGCAGCCTGCCTCCTCTAGCTGCCACCAAGTGTACAATTTTCCAAGGAGCCAGAGTTTTTGTGGTTGTCCCTGGTCTGTGACTGTATTCTGTTGCCAAATCTCTTCCCTGCCTCTGTGTCTTAATCTATTCACCAACCCCATATGGTGTCACCTCACTCAACATTTGTTCAAAGACTTGATATTGTCACCAAATACAATACAAATACAAGTTACCAAGGTCACTGCAGTGGGTGCTACTAGTGATGTTTGTGAAATTTTAGCCTGAAAATGAAACCCTCCAGTGATGGAGAAATAAGAAATGCTTAAATGTTAAGTGTAAGGAAAATTGGGGACCATATTTTTTTTTTGAATTGGGCTTCATTTAGAAAACATAGCTCATCACTAATCCATGCCAGCTTTACTGCCTTCTCAGGGCTTCACGGAAGGGGCACACAGGTCTCTTAGTACTCAAGACTGTGAGATCCTCGAAGCTAGAGGCTGTGTCATATTTATTCCTGGCACGGCCTCACAGCTGACATTCAGTGAGGCCGTTCCTTTACTTAGGAGAGAAGTTGCCCATGTTCTCTGGGCCAACTTCTCCCTCACACCGTTCCCTTTCTGCATGAGTCATAGACTCAGGTCTCCCCCCTGCAAAATCAAACCAAACAAGTGTCCCCATAATCCATTACACTCCTCATCCCACTTTCTCTCACTTGCCCCTGACATCAGCCTTAGCTACTGTTTTTTCCCTGTCGTTCTAGGAAAAAAGAGAGCGACCAGGTCCACTTGTCCTATTCCCCAACATTCTGACATCTGCTTCCCGTTTTCATTACTCACGGAAACTGTCCTCGCTGCATTCATCAGTAGCGTCTTCGTCGACAAACCAGCAAGGCCCCGATTAGTCTCTCCACAGGCGTTGCTGTTGATTATTTCGCCTTGACATGCTGCCACCCTGGCCTCCCCAACAACACACCGTCCTGGCTCTGCAAGGACCTTCTCAGGCCACCTCTCCCCTTCCGCGCGTCGGAGCCTCCCTTCAGTCCCCCAAACACAGGTGTTGCTAAGGGTTCTAATGCTGATCTCCCCCGCCTCCCTCCCATCTAGAGCCTTGCTCCTCAACGTGTTCCACCTGGACCAGCAGCATTGGTTTCATTGAGAGTGTGTTAGAAACGCAGAATCTACCCTGGACTTCCTGCATCAGAATCTGTATTTTTTGAGCAGAAGACCTAAATACACATTTCTCCAAAGAAGACATACAGATGGCCAAAGGCACATGAAAAGATTCTCAACATCACTAATTATTAGAGAAATGCAAATCAAAACTGCAATGAGGTACCACCTTACACCAGTCAGAATGGCCATCATTAAAAAGTCTGCAGATTAACAAATGCTGGAAAGGGTGTGGAGAAAAGGGAACCCTCCTACACTGTTGGTGGGAATGTAAATTTGTTCAGCCACTACGGAAAACAGTATGAGGTTCCACGAAAAACTAGAAACAGAATTGCCATATGATCCTGCAAACCCACTCCTGGGCATATATCCGGAGAAAACCATAATTTGAAAAGGTCCATGCACCCTCTTCATTACAGCACTATTTACAATAGGCAAGACATGGAAACAACCTAAATGTCCATCAAAAGATGAATGGATAAAGAAAATGCAGTACCTATATACAATGGAATACTACCACTCAGCCATAAAAAAGAACAAAATAATGTCATTTGCAGCAACATGGATGGACCTAGAGATTAGCATACTAAGTGAAGTAAGTCAGAAAGAGAAATACAAATACCATACCGTATAAATGTGGAATCTAAAATATGACAAAAATGAACTTAACTATGAAACAGAAACAGGCTCACAGACATAGAGAACAGACTTGTGGTTGCCAAGTGGGGATGGATTGGGAGTTTGGGATTAGCAGATGCAAACTATTATATATAATGGCTAAACAATAAGGTCCTACTGTATAGCATAGGGAACTATATTCAATATCCTGTGATAAATCATAATGAAAAAGGATACGAAAAAGAATGTATGTATAGGTACAACTGATTCACTTTGCTGTACAGTAGAAATTAACGCAACATTGTAAATCAACTAAACTTCAATAAAATAAATTTCAAAAAAAGAATCTGCATTTTAATTCAGATTCCCAAGTGACTCATCTGCACACTAAAGTTTAAGAGGTGCTGGTCTATAGCAGCACTAAGCAACAGAAATATAATGTGTACCACAAGTGTAATTTGAAATTTCTAGCAGCCACATTTTAAAAAGTGAAGAGAAACAAGTGAAATTCATTGTCATCGTATCATTCAACTCAATATATCCAAAGTGTTATAATTTCAACGTGTAACCCATATAAAAATTACTGAAATGTTTTACACTCCTTTTTTTGTAGTAAATTTTTGAAATTCAGTGTGTATTTTACCCTTGCAGCACATCTCACTTCACACCAGCCACATTTCAAGTGTTTAATAGCTACATGGCTAGTGGCTACAGTATTGGACAATGCAGCTCTAGAGTTTAGCATGCAGGTGAGAACTTAAGGAATTTTTTTAAAGTGAAAAAAATCACTGTATGAACCTCAATTCAGCAAGTATTAGATTTGTGATCTTCAGCAAATTACCCCTCTCTGGCTTCCTTTCCTCATCACGTGAACAGGGAACAATATTAACTATTTCTCAGGGTCGCAGTGAAGATTAAAGTATGTAAAAGTATACAGCTTTCACTTGCTAAATGGTGACTATTAGTACTCTCCTCTATTTTCTGGGCTTTATCTAATTGTATGAAAAATTTGTCTGTTTAATAAGCAACACATTAATTATCATCATTATTAGTATTTTTTTGCATAAAGGTTTCTTATAACTTAATGGTTAAAGACCGTCTTAGTGCTTCTCCATGTGGTATTCAGTAACTGATTAAAAATATAGACAATTTAGGGACTTCCCTGGCGGCACAGTGGTTAAGACTCTGAGCTTCCAATGCAGGGGGCCCGGGTTCGATCCCTGGTCAGAGAACTAGATCCCACATGCATGCTGCAACTAAGAGTTCGCATGCCACAACTAAGGAGCTGGTGAGCCACAACTAAGACCTGGCACAACCCAATAAATAAATAAATAAATAAAATATTTAAATATATATATATATGTAAACAATTTAAATCCTTGCTTCCACAGTTAGATGATGGCATACACGCTGTGGAGGTTCATATCCGAGCTGTCACTTACCAGCTGTGCCTCTGTTTCCTCATCTAAAATAGGGCTAAAAATACTCTCTATCCTATGGGGTTTGTTGTAAAGATTAAAGGAGTAAATACACAGAAATTCCTTGCACCAGTACCTGACCCACAGAAGGCATTACACAAGTTATAATGTTAATAAAGGACCTATTCACGGTAACAATTATGAAGAGTTTGGGGATATTGGAAATGCCTAAGTTAAAATGTTAAATAAAAGAAGCAGAACACAAAATGGTTTTTATAGTATGATTACAACTATATTAAAATCAAAGTAGCTTAGAATTATGGCTAGGAGTAAGACACCAAATATTAATTTTGATTGTGTTTGGGAGACAGAACTTTGAGTGATTTTTTTCTTTCTGCTTTTCTAAATATGTATTAATTTTGTAAGTGGGAGGAGCAAATTAACTTTATTTCTTAAATCGATTACTGGTTGAGAGTATGGGGCTCTGGAATAATACTCCCTGGGGTTCCCTTGAGGGCATTATGGTAAGTGAAATAAGTCAGTCAAAGAAAGACAAGTACTGTATGATCTCACTTACATGTGGAATCTAAAAAGAAGTCAAACTCAAAGAAACAGAGAATAGAATGGTGATTTACAGGTGCTGTATGGGTAGTGATAATGGGGAGATGTTGGCCAAAGGGTACAAACTTCCAGTTATAAGATGAACAAGTTCTGGGGAACAGCATGGTGACTGCAGAATTAATAATGTTGTATTATATACTTGAAAGTTGCTGAGAGTAGATTTTTAAATGTTCTCATCACACATACATAAAATTTGTGATTGAGGTGATGGATATGTTAATTAACTTTTTTGTGGTAATCATTTCACATACATTACGTGTATCAAATCATCATATTGTATACTTAAACTTGCACAATGCTATATGTCAATGATATCTCAATAAATCTGGAAAACAAGAAATGAGGAAGAAAAGATTCATTTCATAGACTTCAGAGAATCAAATTTTAATTTTATTTAAATTTTTTAAAATATTAAAACAAAACCCAAGATTCTCTGGGTTCCAATTCTGGCCATGCTTTTCCTAGCTGGTGACCTTGGATAACTTGCTTAACTCCTCTGTGCCTTGATTTCCTCATCTATGAAGTGGGAATAATAATTATACTCAACTCATAAGAGTGGTTGTGAGAATTAAATTATATAATACCTGTAAAGGGCTTAGGAAAATGCCTGGCACATAATCACAACGGTTTGTGATAATGAAGATGATGAAGATGCAGATGAGGGAGGAGGGGGGGTGGGGAGGAAGAGAAGGAGGAGAAGGTTTATGTTAGTGATGTGTGCCTCCCCTGGGTTTGAATCCTGATTAGCTGTTGGAGTTTGGGCATGTTTCTTAAATTCTCTGTCTTAGCTTTCTCATCTGTAAATGGAATAACAACCCAGGCAATGTCCATGGATCGCACGAAATTGATACAGGGAATAAGTAAGATCATTCATGTACAGGGCCTGGGTCACAGTAAGCTCATTAATATTAACTAGTTCTAAAAAGTTAAAACAAACTGGAAAACAATGTCTACTTCACAGGTTACCGTTAAGATAAAATGAGCACTTTGAAAACTAAAGTACCATAGAAATCAAGCACTAGTTAAAATGTCAATTCATTTCCACTAGATGGCAGTAGGCATCACCAAATACAGCTGAGCTCAACTAAACAAAGAGCTGAGGGAGAACACGAATACAGGACTAATGGGAATTCCTTGGCGGGCCAATGGCTAGGATGCTTTCACTGCCGTGGGCCCAGGTTTGATCCCTGGTCGGGGAACTAAGACCCCATAAGCCATGGGGCAAAAACAAAAACAAAAAAACCAGGCCAGTTTTCATGCAGTTACTTACTAGGCCTAGTCCCACTTCCGTAATT
The DNA here is from genome assembly GCF_964374135.1 of Grampus griseus. Classification (NCBI taxonomy): domain Eukaryota; kingdom Metazoa; phylum Chordata; class Mammalia; order Artiodactyla; family Delphinidae; genus Grampus; species Grampus griseus. The sequence continues at coordinate 68,243,506 of NC_138997.1, forward strand.
ATACTGAAATGGGGCCGGAGGGATATATTATTTCAAATGAATGAACTACCGGCTTGGGCTTAGTTAGGAATCTTTTGTTTGATGCAGATGGTCAGTTTCCCTCTTCAGCTCTGGACATTCTCACATACACCTATGCTCTGGTCTAGCCCCTTGTTACTTAAAGTGTGGTTCATGGCATCAGCTTCACCTGGGAACTTGTAGAAATACAGAACCTTGGGCCTTATCCCAGACTTATTGAATCTAAGTGATTCACATGCATATCAAAGTCTGAGAAGCACAGTTTTAGCCACATTGAACCTCTTGGAATTCTCTAAAGGAGTCATGAAGCTTTTGCACATGCTGGTCTTCCCAAATTGGAAACACTCCCTTCCCCATATGCTAGGCAAACTGGCCTCTTATTTACTCCTCTTATTTAACTCATTAGTGAGGGAACCAGCAGGATGGTAAACCCAGTTCAAGGAGAAGAGAGGAGACTGGTAAATATACAGTCTATGGAAAAAAGAATGTTGGAATAAGAATGAAAATTAAATGGAACACTGCTTTTTGTCGAGAGATCAATAAAACAGTAACCTTTGGCATAATCTTTTCTACCTGACAAAGTCATTTATAACAGCTACAAATTAAGATCTAACTTTATAGACTCTAGACCCTATCAGTAGTAAATAATAAGCCATATAAGATCATAGCTCCTAGAATCTCACGATCTCCTTGCAGGATTCTTAGACAATGCTCTAGTATGACTTTACAAAAGCACATAGTAATATTTTGCTTTATTTCCACATTTTGGATAATTTTTCTTAAAAATTTAAATTTGATGACAGAGGCAATAGAAGTACGCATGTCAGGTTGCCAAAGCTGACTTAATATAGTAGAATTCTACTTATGTTAGTTTCAGAGGATGAAGTGAATATCTCCATCACAGAGCTGAATAGAAAGGAAAACAAGATTGAATTAGCCTTGTCTTTTACATCTTCCTGATCTTTTTGGGCCTATTTACTCTAACTATAAAATGGGGATAGCATTTATTTCATTTGGCAATTGATCTCTAATATTTTGGTCTCCAAAATCAAATTTTTATATTTTTAAAAATTATTGAAGATCCTGAAGAGTGTTTCCTGTTGTGTCTATCAATATTTAATACTATTAGAAATTAAAACTAAGAAATTTAGAAAATATTAAGTCATTTAAAATAATAAACAATTCATTACTTGTTAACATAAATAACAAAATTTTTGTGAAAAGTAATTGTATATTCCAAAACCCCACAAAGGTTTGGATTTGATTCAGCGGAGCCAGTTAAAGTTTTCCACAGTGACTTTGGTGCTTCCATAACTTCTGTTTAGGTGAGATTTGATAACATGCTGGTCCAAGATGGGCTTAGGAGCGACAACATACATTTTTTGGTATTTATACGGCCTGATTTACTACACTGATTAAATTTTAAAAAAAATTCTCTGATCCATAGCTCTTGTATAATCAATTAGGAGTAGGTTATACATTGATTGTGACTATATTTGAAGAGTCTTTTGTTGTTGTTTTAACTGGGTTTTTTATCACAGTAATATCACTAGAATGTAAGCTCCTAGAGGGCAGAGATTTTGATTCTGATGTATGTTTTATTCACTGCTAAATCTGATTCTTAGGACTGCATATATAAATAATTTGTAAATATTTGTGGAATGGATGAATGTATGAAATGAGTGTGACGTTTCTAGGATCATTTATCCTTCTGGATAGTAGAGATGGTTTCATTCAAAAGTAATTACTTATCTTAAAAAAATTCTTTTTCTGTAATTTGCAAATTGTGATCATGCAGAGTGCCCACTTTAAAAAAAAGTTGGAGGGGCTTCCCTGGTGGTGTGTTGGTTAAGAATCTGCCTGCCAATGCAGGGACACAGCTTCAATCCCTGGTCCAGGAAGAACCCACATGCCGCAGAGCAACTAAGCCCCTGCACCACAACTACTGAGCCTGCGCTCCAGAGCCTGCGGGCCACAACTACTGAGCCCACGCACCACAACTACTGAAGCCTGTGCACCTAGAGCCTGTGCTCAGCAACAAGAGAAGCCACCGCAATGAGAAGCCTCCTCACTACAACGAGGAATAGCCCCTACTCGCCGCAACTAGAGAAAGCTTGCATGCAGAAATGAAGACCCAACACAGCCAAAAATAAAATACATTTATTTTTTTTTAAAGTGGGGGAAGGGACTCTCAAAAGTCATAAAAAAAAGTCATGGTAAAAGTCATAAATATTTGAGAATTCTTTCCAAAGATATACAATTTAACTTTACTGATGATTAGTTTTTTTGTTGTTTTTTGTTTTTTTCTTTTTTTGGCTGCTTTGGGTCTTTGTTGCGGCACACAGGCTTTCTCTAGCTGCAGCGATCAGGGGTTACTCCTCGTCGCGGTGCACGGGCTTCTCATTGCAGTGGCGTCTCTTGTTGGGGAGCACGGGCTCTAGGCGCATAGGCTTCAGTAGCCGTGGCACGTGGGCTCAGTAGCTGTGGCACACAGGCTTAGTTGCTCTGCGGCATGTGGGATCTTTCGGGACCAGAGCTCAAACCTGTGTCCCCTGCATTGGCAGGCAGATTCTTAACCACTGCACCACCAGGGAAGTCCCTGATGATCAGTTTTTTAAAAATTCTGAGAACCATGTATGTAATAAGCTAGCAAAAATGTTTTTGATAAATTCTCAGTTTTTACCGCTACATTTCTCTGTTTTCCAGCTAACTAGAAGCATATATAGCTAACCAGAAACTAACTTAAAAACATCAGAACACATAATGTCACAATACTCTGTGTAAAGCGGGGAAAAAGTTAAGGTATTTTAGCATTATTTATTTCTAAGTCACACAGTCATTTTGTTTGTGGTGATTGTGTTCTGTAAAATAATCAGGATACACTTTGACAAAAGATTGTTTTCATATGCATTTATGAATCTGTTTAGTTGAAAGTCTTAGAAAAGTCTAAATATTAAGTCACATTAAACATTATATCATATTACTTTATGCTTAACAAACTGCCCTTCCTTATGGAGAATAATAAAATTACATATCCTCAACACAGAGTTAAAGCCACCACAATTTGCTAGATCAACATTAATTATTCAGGTTAATTTAACTAATGATGATGTTCCTTTACTATTCAGATTCCTCAGACAATTTTTAGAGCTTCACTTCTTTTTATGCTTTATAACTTAAGATAATTATAGATGTGTATGCAGTTGTAAAAAATAATACAGAGAGCTCTCATATACCTTTTGTGCAGGTTGCCCCAGTGGTAACATCTTGCATGATTTTGGTACAACTTCAAAACCTGAAACTGACACTAATACAATCCACCAACTTTATTCAGATTTCACCAGTTTTATCCATACCCATTTGCATGTGTGCATTGAATTCTATGCAATTGTATAACATCTTTAGATTCCTGTGACCCACTGAATCTACAGAACAATTCCATCACATGGATCTCTCATGCTACTTTTGAAAGAGCCACAGCCATTTTTCCTACCCCTACCCCCAACCTCAGCTCTTGCCAATCACTAATCTGTTTATCATCTCTTTAGTTTCATCATTTCAAGAATGTTATATATAGTTGACCCTTTGATAACATGGGTTTGAACTACATCAGTCCGCTTATACACAAATTTTTTTCAAACAAGTACTACAGTACTACACAATCTGTGGTTGGTTGAATCTATGGATGCAGAACCATGGATACAAAGGTGGGTAAAGTTATATTTCAACTGTATGGGATGTCAGCACCCCTGAGCTGTTCAAGGGTCAAATGTAAATATTCTACAGTAAGTAACTTTTTGAAGCTGGATTTTTAAAATTCAGCATAAAGCCCTTGAGATCCATCCAAATTGTTACCTATATCAGTTGTCAATTCCTTTTGTTGAGTAGTATTCCATGGTATGAATGTACCACAGTTTGTTTAACTATTAACCTGCTGAAGGATATTTAGGTTGTTTCCAGTTTTTGGCTATTAGCAATAAAGCTGCTATAAACATTCATGTATAGATTTTTGTGTAAAAATAAGTTTTCACTTCTGTGGGATAAATGCCAAAGAGCGCTATTGCTGGATTGTATTGTACTTGTATGCTTCATTTTTTTAAAAACTGCCAAACTATATTTCAGAGTAGCTGTACCAGTTTACTTTCCCACCAACGAGTGATCTGGCTTCTCCACATCCTTGACAGCATTTCATGTGACTAATATTTTTTATTTTAGCTATTCTGATAGATATATAATGACAACTCACTGTGATTTTAAGTTGCATTCTCCTAATGATTAATGATGTTGGACCTCTTTTCATGTGTTTATTTGCCATCTGTATATCCTTTCCAGTGAAATGTCTGTTCATATCTTTTGCCCATTTTCTAATCAGATTGTTGTTTTGCTCTGGAGTTTTGAGATCTCTTTACATATTCTAGATATAAGTCCATTGTTGGATATGTGGTTTGCAAATATTTTCTCCCAATCTGTAGTTTGTCTTTTCATTCTCTTTACAGGGTTTTTTTGCAGAACAGAAGTTTTTAATTTTGATGAAGTCCAATTTATCAATTTGTCTTTTTATGAACCATGCTTTTATGTCAAGTCTAAGAACTCCTTGCCTAGGTTCTGAAATTTTTCTCCTATGTTTTTCTCTAAAATCTTATTTATTTATTTTTGGCTGCATTGGGTCTTCGTTACCGTGCGCGGGCTGTCTCTAGTTGCGGTGAGCGGGAGCTACTCTTCGTTGTGGTGTGCAGGCTTCTCATTGCGATGGCTTCTCTTGTTGCAGAGCACGGGCTCTAGGCGCGCTGGCTTCAGTAGTTGTGGCTCAAGGGCTGTAGAACGCAGGCTCAGTAGTTGTGGCACATGGGCTTAGGTGCTCCGTGGCACGTGGAATCTTCCCGGACCAGGGCTCGAACCCATGTCCCCTGCATTGGCAGGTGGATTCTCAACCACTGCACCACCAGGGAAGCCCTTCTCTAAAATTTTAAAGTTTCACGTTTTACATTTAAATCCACATTCCATTTTGAGTTAATTTTAGTGTAACAAGACTTCCTTTTTATGCTTATGGATGCCTTTTAAAAGCCTAGTATCAATAATTAAATATGGACTGGATGATATCCTATGGTGGGGTTTGTATGTAAGATTTCTTATTTGGTTGTAGCATTAGAAACAGTAAAAGCACCTTCAGATTGCATAATTTCAGAAGATTCACCAGCACCTGTAATCAGAGGCAGAAGAGCAGCAAGTGACAGACACTAAAGTTAAATGTCACACTTCCTAGAGGCACAATCGACCAGATGATTCAGGATAGAAGAAAAATGATTTTGAATGAAGGGACCATATATAGGGCTGAAAAAAATTTTTATTTTGCCAACATTGCCTAGGTAATTTATCGAATGTTCATTCATTTGGAGCTGTGGAGACCTAAGCAGTAGTGAATACCTAAAGAAGGACTAAAAACAAAGCAACAAGCATTAACCACAGAACTGCAGAACAAATCTCCTACCTTGCTCTTTGTGTTACTAACATGACAATGGTTGCATTGGCCATTTTTGTTCAGCATATTTGTTCAGGGGTCAGTAAACTATGGTCCACAGTCTAAATATGGCCTGATGCCTGTTCCTGCAAAGTTTTGCTGGAATGCAGCCACGTCCATTTGCTGACTCATACATAATCTGCCTGCTTTTGCACTAGAATGGCAGAAGTGATGAGTTGTGACAGACTGCATGATCCAGAAAGTCTAAAGTACTTACTCTCAGGCCCTTTACAGAAAATTTTTTGTCAACTCTTATTCTTAGCTGACAAATGCTGACACAACTAGGTGAAAAGCACCCTCGTATAAAATATTTCTAAGGTGTGATATCAACTGTTTGGAACAAAATAACATAAAGGCAGCAGCGTCCACCCACATCAATTTATAAGAAATCTACCTTGATGGGTACATGGCTTTCTTTTTGAAGCTGAAATTCCTGCTAACACAACTCTAAGTGCTGTTCCTGAGTCTGTGCTCAGATTTCAGTTTGTGTTCCTGAACATCAAATGTGAAGGTGTTTATAAGCAAGTGTCTATGTTATTTGGTAATAGAAATCCCACAAATTTAAGAAAATATTTTTGTATGAAAGTCAGCAAAATAAGTCATCTCCATTTTATGACCATTGTTCAAAGAATTTACATTACGTATCTCAGAAAAGTATTAACATCCATTTCAAATTTACGCTCTGACCTCAATAGGACACTAGCCAGAACTTTAGCTATGCACAGTTCCAGGTAGAGTTTAAAACTGCACATTGTCAGGCTTCCCTGGTGGCGCAGTGGTTGAGAGTCCGCCTGCTGATGCAGGGGACACGGGTTCGTGCCCCAGTCCGGGAAGATCCCACATGCTGCAGAGCGGCTAGGCCCGGGAGCCATGGCCGCTGAGCCTGCACGCCCGGAGCCTGTGCTCCGCAACGGGAGAGGCCACAACAGTGAGAGGCCCGTGTACCGCAAAAACAAAAACAAAAACAAAAACAAAACTGCACATTGTCTTCTTGTCCCTGTACCTGAGGTTGCTAAAGTCAAGGGGTAGGGCATGTGACAGTGCCAGTCATTAGGTTGTAGTATGTCAGCTCTAAAACCAGCCTTCCAGACTCTGTGATGATAGATTTCTGCAGACCTCCCATCTGCTTTGCTAGCTGGCTTCTTCTGCCAATAGGGATGTGTCAGGGGGTGACTGCAAGTCAAGGGGATGGAGGAGGGACTTGCTGTTTCTTTCAGTGGTGCCCCAGCTATGGCCATTGGCAATAGCAGCTGGTTCCAGTCTCCAGCTTTGTCACACATTCTCAAAACTGCCTCACTGGACATCCCTGGTGGAGCAGTGGTTAAGAATCCACCTGCCAATGCAGGGGACACAGGTTCAAGCCCTGGTCCGGGAAGCTCCCACATGCTGTGGAGCAACTAAGCCCGTGCGCTGCAACTACTGAGCCCGTGCACCACAACTACTGAAGCCCACATGCCTAGAACCCATGCTCTACAACAAGAGAAGCCACCACAATGAGAAGCCCGCACACCACAACAAAGAGTAGCCCCTGCTCGCCGCCACAAAGGCCCAATGTAGCCAAAAATAAAGAAATTTAAAAAAACAAACAAAATGTCTCATCATGGCCCTTACACCCACCAGCACCAGCCAGGTAGCACCCCCGCTCAGAGGTCTGAGTTCCAGGTTTCCAGGGCCTCTCCTCCAAATTGCTAGGTTCTGCAAATCCCAAATTTCTTCCCTTTGTTCCCCCAGACTTAGGGATGATGCCCATATTCTGAAGTTACTATCTCTGTGTGTTACCTCATGGTTCCCTTTCTGCTTTTTGCAGTTCTCCAATTCTAGCCTGGCCAAGTTCTCATATTAAATTCTCTCTGGTGAAATACCTAGTGAGGCTTGTGTTTTCCAGACTAGACCCTGACTGAACCAGGAAGTATGTCACAGGTCAACATTGACACATATGCATAAGGGTTGGAAAAGAAACAGATCTATGCACTAACTTGTTGTGCCTCTTTGGCCAAATTATTTCTCTTCCCTAAACTTATTAATATTCGCTGAATAACTACCAAAGTCTGTATTTAGAATAAGTAAATATGTCAATGGGACCTTCTCAAGGGAAAAAGATCGGTAAATAAATATTCTGAAATACTATATGAGGTCCTGTTGGAGGGCATTGATGTATGTGTCTCAGAATAACCTTTCATTATTTGTTAAATTTCTTTTTTTTTAAACTTAATTAATTAATTTGGTTGTGCTGGGTCTTAGTTGTGGCAGGTGGGCTCCTTAGTTGTGGCTCACAGGCTCCTTAGTCATGGCAAGTAGGCTCTTTAGTTGCAGCATGCGGGCTCCTTAGTTGTGGCATGTGAACTCTTAGTTGTGGCATGCATGTGGGATCTAGTTCCCTGACCAGGGATTGAACCTGGGTGCCCTGCATTGGGAGCACAGAGTCTTATCCACTGCGCCACTAGGGAAGTCCCCTGTTAAATTTCTTAAATTTTAATTATTTTAATAAAAAATGATACATGCCAGAAGGGCTATCATCAAAAACACTACAAATAACAAATGCTGGGGAGGTTGTGGAGAAAAGGAAACCTTCATACACCATTGGTGGGAATGTATATTGGTGCAACCACTGTGGAAAATAGTATGGAGGTTTCCAAAAAACTAAAAACAGAACTACCATATGATCCAGCAATTCCACTCCTAGGTATTTATACAAAAAAAATGAAAACACTAATTCAAAAAGGTACATGCACCCCAATGTTCATAGCAGCATTATTATTTCTTTTTTAATTTACTTACTTTATTCATTTATTTTTGGCTGTGTTGGGTCTTCGTTGCTGCCTGAGGGCTTTCTCTAGTTGTGGCGAACAGGGGCTACTCTTCATTGCGGTGCACGGGCTTCTCACTGCGGTGGCTTCTCTTGCTGCAGAGCATGGGCTCTAGGTGCACAGGCTTCAGTAGTTGTGGTTCGTGGGCTCAGTAGTTGTGGCTCATGGCTCTAGAGCGCAGGCTCAGTAGTTGTGGTGCATGGGCTTAGTTGCTCCACGGCATATGGGATATTCCCGGACCAGGGCTCGAACCTGTGTCCCCTGCATCGGCAGGTGGATTCTTAACCACTGCACCACCAGGGAAGCCCCTTAGCAGCATTATTTGCAATTGCCAAGATATGGAAGCAACTTAAATGTCCATCAACAGATGAATGGATAAAGAAGAAGTGGTACATATATAAAATGGAATACTACTCAGCGATAAAAAAGAATAAAAATTTGCCATTTGCGAAAACATGAATGGACTTGTAGGATATTATGCTAAGTGAAATAAGTCAGAGAAAGATGAATACTGTATGATATCACTTAAATGTGGAATCTAAAAGATAAAACAAACTAGTAAATATAACAAAAAAGAAACAGACTCACAGATATGGAGAACAAACTAGTGGTTACCAGTGGAGAGAAGGAGGAGGGAAGAGGCAAGACAGGGTTAGGGGATTAAGAGGTACAAACTACTACATATAAAATGAATAAGTGGGACTTCCCTGGTAGCACAGTGGTTAAGAATCCGCCTGCCAATGCAGGGGACACAGGTTCAAGCCCTGGTCCGGGAAGATCCCACATGTCGTGGAGCAACTAAGCCCGTGTGCCACAACTACTGAGCCTGCACTCTAGAGCCTGTGAGCCACAATTACTGAGCCTGTGTGCCACAACTACTGAAGCCTGTGCTCCTAGAGCCCATGCTCCGCAACAAGAGGAGCCACTGCAGTGAGAAGCCACTCACCGCAACGAAGAGTAGCCCCTGCTTGCCACTAGAGAAAGCCTGCATGCAGCGACAAAGACACAACACAGCCAAAAAAAATATTTTTAATAAATAAATAAATAAGCTATAAGGATATATCACACCACACAAGTAATATAGCCAATATTTTATAATAACTATAAATGGAGTATAACCTTTAAAAACTGTGAATCACTATGCTGTATACCTGAAACTTATATAACATTGTACATCAACTATACCTCAATTAAAATATTTTTAATGATACATGCATATAATTTAATTTTTTTATTGAGGTATATATCCAGCTCCAAATTTGTGATTCCAACTTGGAGGTCTAATAGCATCCTCTCCAAATGTTCTTCATCACAGAAATGGCATCACCACACATCCACCGGCTCAGGACAAAATCCCAGGAAGCATCCTTGGTTCTTCTCACTCCAGTTGGTTCCACCTCCAAAAGACATCCTGAATCTATTTCTCACCAGTCCCCTATTATCCATTAATTCCAGCTGCCATCATCCCTTACTGTAAAAGCCACCTAATTTGTCCCCCTGCCTCCGCTCTTACCTATCTCCTCCATTCTTCATCCAATCTCTTAAGATGTAAGTCATATCAGGGCCATGCCCCTGCTTAAAATCCTCCACTGGCTTCCCACTGCAACAGGAACAAATCCAAACCCCTTATCATGCCCTACATGACCACACATGTTCATGACCTTGTCCAGATCTCTGCACTTGCTTTTTCTTGAGCCTGGAATATCTGTCCTCAAGGTCTTCACCAGGCTTCCTTCTCATCCTTTAGCTTTCAGCTTAAATGCCACCTCTGAAAGGCCTTTCCTGACCTCCCAATGGAAAGTCTTCTCCTCCCCGCTCCCAACTCTCTAGCACTTAATTTTAGAAATTATTGTATTCACTTGTTTTGGAGTTCCCTCTGTTACCTCTCCCCCAACACCTACACTGGAAAGCTTCCAGACAGCAGGGACACCTTTGTTAAGTTCATCCCCAAAACAGTTCCTGGGATAGAGAAGATGCTGAATAAACTGGGGTTGATTGACAGAGTCCACAAGCTTATCCAGGGCTCTTACAAGGTTTTTGTCTGCTGCAGGGGACATGGTCCCCTTAATTGCTTGCTCCCATTCTCAGTGGAGTAGGGGTGGGACTGGGGCAAGGGTAGGGAGGTTGGAGGCTAGTAACCACCCTCCTCTACCTTTTTCTCCCCACTTCCTCCATACCCCCTCCTCGCACCCTTTCCTGCCCCTCCTACCTGCTCCGTTCTTCCTCCTTTTAACCGCCTCTCCTTCACCCCACCCTGTCGCGTGTCCGACCCGAGGGCACTCTCCGTGTCGCACGGGCGCTGGAGCGCAGGGACCCGACCGCCGGCCGCGGAGGGAGGATGGCGCTCGAGGCACTGCGCTTGGGGCTGTTGCTCCTGGTCTGCTGGGACTCGGCAGGTAACGCTCACCTGTGGGCCTGCTCCGCGGAGGTCCAGCCGAGGAGTTACCGAGAGGGGGTCTCGCTGGCGACTGCCCCTGCCCGGGTCCGGGCGGCCTTGGCGTCCTTCCGCGCAGCCGTTACTGGCGGTTCCAGGCCCGCCCCGCGGTTGTCTAGGGACACGAACTTGGGGGTGTGCGGGGCTGGCGTTGTGAAGCCAGCAACCCTCTTTAGTTCTTGCTTGGGCTTCGTTCCCAGCATCTTCTTAGTGACCCTGCTGTCTGCTCTTTCTCCCTTAAAGCAGATTTCCTGGAGCCCAAGATCGGGAGTTCGGTTTTTATGTACCAGGGGCCCTACAGAGCCTCAGCAGGAGATGTACAGGAATCAGGAATTGTGAATGACAAGGGCGTCGGGCACTCTGGGGCTCATGAGAAAGGGGCCTTAGTCCAGCCAGACTTGATGCCCATTTAAAATGGAGTTAAAATGGTAACCGCTAGTGTTAAGTTTTGTGTTTATTACCGTGAGCCACAGAGGAAAACAATACCGTGAGTTACTGAATTACTTCTCTGACTTTTGGGGTTTTTTAGCCAGGAAAATCTGACTTTTTATTTCTTAAATACTGTGAAGGAAGAGGGGCAAAATGGTCCCCTGATGATGGAGGGCCATGGAGCAAAGAGTAGGGATCATCAGCAGAGGTCCTGTGGGCATTAGGGAAGCGCGGGGTGCCGTAGTTAGGGTCTTCCTGCAGCGGCTTTTGTATATCAGCCCGGAGCTTGCATCTCTTGGCAAGACTATCACTGAGGTAGATGTCGCTCAGTGGGGGCTGTGGGTTCACTTTCCGCTGGCTCTGAATGTCCTGCTGGATAATAGGGACCCATTCTGGGGGGACTGCAGCTGCCCAAAGTTCTGTCTCAGCTGAAGCTCCATCATGCTTGTCTCGGGAGCCCCCCTCAAGGAGCAGCAGGTGGACCTTGGGACACGGCCTCTTCTGCTGTTGTTCCAAGGGCTGGGTAAGCATTCTCCAGCTGAGGCTCAGGGGAAGTTCTTTCTGATCTCTGAACTTCCACTGGCTCCTCAGGAATCAGCTGGGGCAAGGGGCGGGGTGGGTATGACCAACCCTGCAAACATATCTGAGGACAGAATCAGGGCCTCTTCTCTCATTTTTGTTATGTAGCTCCAAATTCCTTTGTCAAGCAAACTTATTAGGGTGGTCAGTTACAGAGCTGGTACCAAATGTACTCTGTGTGCCTGCTAGGAGAGGTGCCAGAACACAAATGAACATACTTCTTAGGAGTTCTTCAACAGCTGGACGTGGGAGAGAAAAGGAGAAGGTGTGGCCTGTATAAATCACAAGCTGGGGCTTCCCTGGTGGCGCAGGGGTTGAGAGTCCGCCTGCCGATGCAGGAGACACGGTACAGGTTTGTGCCCCGGTCCAGGAGGATCCCACATGCCGCAGAGCGGCTGGGCCCGTGAGCCATGGCCACTGAGCCTGCGCGTCCGGAGCTTGTGCTCCGCAACGGGAGAGGCTGAGTCAGTGAGAGGCCCGCGTACCGCAAAAAAAAAAAAAAAAAAAAAAAAAATCACAAGCTGGATTTAAAAAACCCCTTATGAAGAAGAACTGACCTTAATTACATCCTTTAAAATGTCTGTTTTCTTCTTGCAGTCTCTTTGAATGCTCAATTTGGTCAACATTCAGAATATAGAACAGTAAGTAAGAAACCACTTGTATCATTTCTACTGATATGTGAAGCTGACAACAGTTTGGGTTGGGGGCTGGTTTTCAGGTCTGACCTGCCACTTTCGAAACAGTGGACTGCTTCTTTAGAAACCAGATTCTCAGGCAGGCTTTTTGATACGGATCACAATGTACAGGTTGGTTGAAAATAGCTCAGGCCTTGGATACCTCAGGGCTTTGTTTCCTTTAATGTTCCCTTTGATGATTTAGAAGATCCTAAGCCTAATAGTTACACCTTATACTAGGCATTTTATGTACATTAAATTAAATTCTGTGGAAGTAAGGAAGACCAACCAAATAACTAGCAAAAGCTAGTTATTCAACATGCACCCCAGTACTCATAGCAGCACTATTTACAGTAGCCAAGACATGGAAGCAGCCTAAGTGTCCATCGACAGACAAATGGATAAAGAAGATGTGGTACTTATATACAGTGGAATACTGCTACTCAGCTATAAAAAAGAACAAAATAATGCCATTTGCAGCAACATGGACGGACCTAGAGATTATCATACCAACTGAAGTAAGACAGAGAAAGACAAATAATCATATATAACTTAAATGTGGAACCTAAAATATGACACAAATGAACCTACCTATGAAACAGAAACAGACTCAGACAGAGGACAGACTTATGGTTGCCAAGAGGGAGGGGGAGGGAAGGAAAAATTAGGAGTTTGGGATTAACATATGCACAATACTATATATAAAATAGATAAACAACAAGGACCTGCTGTGTAGCATGCGGAACTATATTCAATGTCTTGTAGTGACCTATAATGGAAAAGAATCTGAAAAAGAATATATATATATATATATATGTATGTATGTATATAGCTGAATCACTTTGCTGTACACCTGAAACTAACACAACATTGTAAATAACTATACTTCAATTTTTTTAAAAGGTTAATAATAATAAAAAGCTAGTTATTCAGAGCTTGATGTAGCGAGTGAGTTAGCCATGTCACTTGCGTCATTTTGGCTGAGACTAAAAGGCAGAGAGTGGGAAGGCTTTAAAGTGGGAAAATGGGAAAGCATCAGGTATGCCCTGATTGAGGCTATTGGCATGGCGAAGCTGTAGGTGGGTAACTAGAAGCAGGCATCCTATGTGAATTGTTAGAAGGACATATTTGGCTTTCTCTGACTGGGCCTAAGTTGGAAGCAGGGACAAAATTTAGGAAACTATCAGCTTCCCTAATCAAGTCCTGGCCATTTGGGGCCAATTGTTACAGAGCTTACTGTTTGGCTCCCTGGATGTCACTACAGATAGCTATCTGATTTTTTACCAGTCTGACTCTAGCAGACTGACTTCCTGGACTGGTTATTCTAAATAATGTGTTGGTTTCCTGGGCAGCTTGCTAAGGTTGTGGGTCAGAGTTCTTAATATCTGGTCTGACACTGTCCATTTGTATACGCAGTCTCTCATTTCTCACAATGACCTTGTAAGATAGATAGATATTATTATTTACATATGGGGATACTGACCTCAGTGGGTTAGGTAACTTTGAGTATTCAATTTAGTACAGACCTTTTCCCGGAAACTTTCCCACCCTGTTTTCTTCCTCCAAAGCAGACATACATGTACTTTCTCTGTGCCTCCATTCAAACTACATTGCATTATCATCACCGCCATGCTAGTGTAGGGAGGAAAAAAATCTTTCCTCTACCCTTCTAAGTTCTCAGCTGGGGCCCCTATAACAAAGGACAGGTTAACAAGAGAAAAATAAACAAACATTTATTAACAAGTGCATTGTGCATACACATGGGAGCACTCAGAGATGAGTAATTCAAAGAGGTGGCTTAGAAATCTGCCTTATATAGCATCTTTACCAGAGAGCAATAAGTTTGTAGATAAATGACAGGACAAAGGAAAATGGTTTTAGGCTTCCAAGGGTGGCAAACAGTGGGAAGAAAAATAGTGGGAGGAAACTAATAGGGTACGGTTTGTTTGCAGATTCCTCAGGTCCCACCTCTGGACTGATAAGAATCCAGAGTCATCTCCAGTAAAGGAGAATTTATATCCTGCCCTTAGGCAGAAAAGGGGAAGAGAGAGAGAGAGCTGCATATTAAATGCCTTTAGCTCAAAGTAATTTTTATATCAAAGAGCCATATTTTGGGGGTGACATAGCCTGGTTTCCTTCAACAGTGAATGCTTAGATACCAGACAGTGTTCTAAATTCTTTGTATAGAATAACTCACTTAATCCTTTATAGCAGTAAAAGTAGGTACCAATATTATCCCCCTGGTCAAGTTCACATGGAAATGGTGGAACTGTGGTTCCAACCCAGGCATTCTGACTCCAGATCCAGTGCTCTTCACTAGCCCATCAGAGCACTGAATTGTAATTGTCTGTCTCCCTCCAGTAAACTGTATATTCTGTGGTCAAGGATGATGTCTTGTTATTTGGTGCCCAGTCTTCAGCACTTAATGGGTGCCCAATAATACTTTTACTCAGATGACTCAGTTTTCTTGGGTTTGATTTTCTTTCAGAAAAATGGGGATAATAACAGCAAAAACTCACTCTGGCATCTTCCATTTAAGCAACTCACATACGACCCTCTCCTTTCTCTCTGAACAGTTTCCACAGCAGATCACTCACTCACTGGTTGTAGACAGACCACTGTCTTGTATGACTACTCTCTTGTAAAGTCAAATATTTCCATCAGTGGAGTTGTATTCTCACCAAGACTCAAGTATGTGTGTTCGCAGGCCTGTTATGTGAGTCTCCAGTCTTATTTTAATTAAAAATGTAAAAACAGCATAAACATGAGTGTAAAGAGATAAGCCATTTATATGAGAACTGTGTCAAATGCTTTTGAAAGACTTGCTAAAAGACAAAACGCTAAAAACAAAAAAATTGCTCTTGAATTAGGTGTAGGTAAAACAATGGTAAATAATTGGGGAATTATGTATTAATTGTATATTACCTTGTTGTAACAGTGTCTTTAAATGCTCACAATATTTAAAATGGGTAGTTTTACCTGCCAGGAGACATTTAGACAGTAATTTTGATTGTCTAACTGGGGAGTTGTTACTGGCATCTAGTGGATAGAGAACAGAGATGCTACTAAACTTCCTACAATGCACAGGGCAGCCTCACACAACAAAGAATTATCTGGTCCAAAATATGAATGGGGTTAAGAAATCCCATTTTTAAAGAAACCAAAACAGGAAATCATAGGTGATTTATTATGTGTATGATTTTTGCAGTGATAGTGCACAGAACTCTAATTAGTTGAAACATTCATAGGACAAGTCTTATGTCTTATGTCAGGTAGGATTAGATTCAGCTGCAAGAAACAATGACTCAAAATAACAGCTCGCAGAGCTGCCATCTTAGGACGTGGCCTTTGGCCTCCCGGTCTGTAAGATAAAAAGTAGCGCTCCATGCACCCAGGAGCAGGATGGAGGAATGGACAAAGGAGAATAAGAATTGGGGGAAGCAGCAAGGGAGGTTATCTTAGTGTAGGGAGCATTACAGCTGGCCATGTGCCCTGTCATTGCCTTACATCAAAAGATTGGCATCTGTTTTCTTTTATGTTTTAAGAGATTCTGTTATTGTTTCCCTGTTAATTGACTTTTTCAATTAAGTGAGCAATTACCACTTGTCCCAATCTCATTGGATAAGAGGGCATCTACTCTCCTGTGGAAGCCCTGGAAGGCAACATCTTAATGAAGCTGGGGCAGCAAGAACACATCAGGCTCCTAAATGGAGATAGAGGGCTGAATGGAGGATGAAAAGGGTCAAAAAAGTTCTTTACTTTAGAGTTTGGCCCATGGCCAGCCCTGCTTAGCACCTTATAAATCCAGATATCAGTAGAAGTGTGTAGTTCATTTATTAAGAGTGCTAAACAGGGTGACTTACTCTGAAGTGAGGAATGGTAATCACTACTAAAACATACACACACGAACAGAAATACAGCAGGCCATATATTTAACCTGTTATTAAAGTGGGACTCTGCACGTCATAGTGTGACCATTGTGACCATTTCTAGTCCTGGCCCTGCTAGAGACTAGTGGCTATGCATAAGACATGTTATGTCTCTGGCCTCGATTCCATTGAATCTGAGGGTTGAGTTCCATGACCCCATATCGGTTTCTTAGGGCTGCCGTAATAAAGCCACAAACTGGATATCTTACACGATGGAAATGCACTGTCTCACAGTTCTCAAGGCTAGAAGTCCAAACTCAAGGTGTTGGCAGGGTTGCTTCCTTCAGAGGGAGAATCTGTTCTATTCCTCTGCCCTAGTACCTGGTAGCCTCAGGCATTCCTTGGCTAGTTAATGGCATTCTCTTGGTGTCTTCACATGATCTTCCCTCTGTGTGTGACTCTGTGTCCATATTTCCCTTTTGATAAGGACACCAGTCATATTGGATTAGGGCCAATTCTACTAACCTTAAGTTGATTACCTATATAAAGACCCTATTTCCATATATGGTCACATTCTGAGGTACTGGGGGTTAGGACTTTAACCTATCTTTCTGGGTGGACACAATTAAACCCATAACAACCCCTGAGATCTAATTCTGAACCTACTGCTTTCTTTAATGCTGTTGCTTAAATGCCAGTATCTTAAAAGTCCAGACAGGATTCCCGAGTGTATCTGGGCATTATGCCCAGGGATTAGGTGGAATATAACAGGACATTCTCATGGAGGTGGGAGTGAAGAGCAAATTATGAAGCTGGAGGATAGTAAAGTAGGTTCGGTGACATATCTTGGACTTTCATTTAAAAATCAGCCAGACAGAACCTTCCTCTGAGGTCCTTTTCTTACATAGCAGGTACTGACCCATTGCTTCAACACGGCATCTGATTTTTGCATTAGAAAAAACTTTTTTTTTTTTTTGTGGAAAATAGAAATCTTTCTGTAGGCTGTTTCTAGGAAATCTAGGAAAATGTGGGTGTTTGGCCTCCTCTCAGCTGTTCTGTGATGAGAAAGTCTCACGGTATTCTCCAATTGCTGTCTTCCTTTCTCTTTTCCAGCCAGATTGCAATCAGTATGAATTACCAGGATGTCCCAGGGACTTTAGCCCTGTGTGTGGAAGCGACATGTCCACTTATCCCAATGAGTGTACTCTGTGTGTGAAAATCAGGTAACAATTTTACAGTATAAACTAGCCAAGTTTTCTTTAGTTCTTCTCATGAATTTTGATTACTTAGGAAGTTGTGACTCTTTTCTTGGACACAAGAATCAAATGTGACATAAGTAGTTCTGTTTTAAGACTGACATTTTAAAAAACACAGAATCCTCCAGTGCATTTTCCAGGCCAAAGTTAGACAATAAGGTGTGTGATTAATCAATTATAGACCGGATAATTAAGTGATGTACTATCAGGGATGGGTAGTTTCCAAAAATTAAGAATATATTTAGGATTGTAGCTGCAGTGTACTTTGCAGCCCCGTTGGTCGAGCCTGTGCTGGGCACTGAGAAAGAAGACCTGGGTCTGCCACCCAGTGTCTAGGGACAGTTCCAGAGTAATGAATCAGTGTGTCTTCAGAGGAATGAAAGAAAACAAGGAAGGGAATGGTAGATATTTCTGGGTTTTGAGGCAGGTCATGGAGATGAGGCCCTGCCATGTAGACCCCAGCCCATAAACAACCCTACCCATCCTGGCACAACTTGAAGGGGAACAGGGATGTCCCAGAGCATCAAGTTCCCTCAGAATGCATTGTCCCTCAGGAGACAAGATGGGGGAGTAGAAGGACTTGAGCTCACCTCCTCTCACGAAAACACCAAAATCACAACCAACTGCTGAACAACCATCGACAAAAAAGATGGGAACCTACCAAAAAAGATATTCTATATTGAAAGACAAAGAGGAAGCCAAAACCAGATGGTAGGAGGGGTGCTTTTGCGATATAATCAAATGCTATACCTGCTGGTTGGGCAACCCTCAAACTGGAAAATAATTATATCACAGAGGTTCTCCCACAGGAGTGAGAGTTCTGAGCCCCATGTCAGGCTCCCCAGCCTGGGGTTCTGGCACTGGGAGAAGTCCCCAGAGCATTTGGCTTTGAAGGCCAGCAGGGCTTGAGTGCTGGAGCTCCACAGGACTGAGGGAAATAGAGACTCCACTCTTGGAGGGAGCACACAAGGTTTCATGTGCACTGGGTCCCAGGCAAAGCAGTGACTCCACGGGAGCCTGAGCCAGATGTAACTACAGGTCTTGGAAGGACTCCTGGGGAGGCAGGGGTCGGCTGTGGTTCACTGTGGGGGGCAAGGACACTGGTGGCGGAGGCCCCAGGGAATATTCATCGGGCGTGTGCTCTCCTGGAGGTCGCCATCTCAGCACCAAAACCTGGCCCCACCCAACAGCTTGCAGGCTCCAGTGCTGGGACGACTCAGGCCAAACAACCAACGGGGTGGGAACACAGCCCCACCCATCAGCAAAGTTGTCTAAAGTTGTCCTGAGCCAACGGCTGCCTATAAACAGACCCCTTGACATGGCCCTGCCCACCAGAAGGACAAGACCCAGCTCCATACACCAGTGGGCAGGCACCAGTCCCTCCCACCAGGAAGCCTGCACAAGCCCCTGAACCAACCTCACCGACCAGGGGACAGACACCAGAACCAAGGACTACAATTCTGCAGCCTGAGGAACGGAGACCACAAACACAGAAAGTCAGGCAAAATGAGATGGCAGAGAAATATGTTCCAGACAAAGGAACCAGACAAAACCCCAGAAGAACAGCTAAGTGAAGTGGAGATAGGCAATCTGCCTGAAAAAGAATTCAGAATAATGATAGTAAAGATGATCCAAGATCTCAGAAAAAGAATGGAGGCACAGACCAAAAGATATAAGAAATGTTTAACGAAGAGTTGGAAGATTTAAAGAACAAACAGAGGAACTTCCTTCATGGCAAAGTGGTTAAGAATCTGCCTGCCAATGCAGGCAACATGGGTTCAATCCCTGGCCTGGGAAGATCCCACATGCTTCAGAGCAACTAAGCCTGCGTGCCACAACTACTGAGCCTGCACTCTAGAGCTTGTGAGCCACAAATACTGAGCCTGTGTACCACAACTACTGAAGCCTGCGAGCCATAGAGTCTGTGCACCGCAACTACTGAGCCCATGCACTGCAACTACTGAAGCCCGTACACACTAGGGCCTGCATGCTGTAACTACTGAGAACACGTGCTGCAACTACTGAAGCCTGCATGCCTAGAGTCCATGCTCTGCCACAAGAGAAGCCACAATGAGAAGCTGGTGCACTGCAACAAAGAATAGACCCCACTCACTGCAACTAGAGAAAGCCCACACGCAGCAACAAAGACCCAACGCAGCCAATAAATAAATAAAA
This sequence comes from Grampus griseus, assembly GCF_964374135.1. NCBI lineage: Eukaryota > Metazoa > Chordata > Mammalia > Artiodactyla > Delphinidae > Grampus > Grampus griseus. Next base: position 68,263,265 of record NC_138997.1, read on the forward strand.
TTTTAAAATAAGTCAATAAAGAACAAACAGAGGTGAACAATACAATAACTGAAATTAAGAATACACTAGAAGGAATCAATAGCAGAATAAATGAGGCAGAAGAAAAAATAAGTGAGCTGGAACACAGAATGGTAGAAAACACTGCTAGAGAACAGAATAAAGAAAGAAGAATGAAAAGAAATGAGGATAGTCTAAGAGACATCTGGGACAATATTAAGTGCACCAACATTCACATTAGGGGTCCCAGAAGGAGAAGAGAGAGACAAAAGGCCTGAGAAAATATTTGAAGAGATAATAATTGAAAATTTCCCTAACGTGGGAAAGGAAAAACTCACTCAAGTCCAGGAAGCCCTGAGAGTTACATACAGGATAAACCCAAGGAGGAACACTCTGAGATACATATTAATCAAACTGACAAAAATTAAAGACAAAGAGAAAATGTTAAAAGCAACAAGGGAAAAGCAACAAATAACATACAAGGGAATCCCCATAAGGTTATCAGCTGTTTTTTTCACCAGAAATTCTGCAGGCCAGAAGGGAGTGGCATGATACATTTAAAGTGATGAAAGGGAAAAACCTACAACCAAGAATGCTCTACCCAGCAAGGCTCTTGTTCAGATTTGACAGAGAAATCAAAAGCTCTACACGGCTAGAGAGACCGTGTGCTGCAACCACTGAGCCTGTGCACTCTAGAGCCCATGTGCGACAACTAGAGAGAAGCCCACACACCACAATGAAGAGCCCACATGCTGCAACGAAAGATCCCGCATGCCGCAACCAAGATCCCGCACGCCACAATTAAGACCCAACACAGCCAAATTAAAAAAAAAAAAAAAGCTTTACAGACAAGCAAAAGCTAAGAGAATCCAGCACCACCAAACCAGCTTTACAACAAATGCTAAAGGAACTTCTCTAGATGAAAAAGAAAAGGCCACAACCAGAACCAAGAAAATTACCAATGACAAAGCTCACCAGTAAAGACAAACATATAGTAAAGGTAGGAAATCATCCATACACAAATATGAAGTCAAAACCAGGAATCATGAGGAGAGAAGAGTACGAATGCAGGATATTGGAAATGCATTTGCAATTAAGAGACCAGCAACTTAAAGCAATCGTATATATAAATACATATATAGACTGCTATATAAAAACCTCAAGATAACCACAGACCAAAAATCTACAATAGATACACATACAAAAAAGAAAAAGCAATCCAAACACAACTCTAAACATAGTCATCAAATCACAAGAGAAAAGAACAAAAGAGAGGGGAAAAAAAAGACCTACAAAAACAAATCCAAAACAATTAACAAAATGGTAATAAGAACATACATATCAATAATTACCTTAAATGTAAATGGATTAAATGCTCCAACCAAAAGACACTGACTGGCTGAATGGATACAAAAACAAGACCCATATATACCCTGCCTACAAGAGACCCACTTCAGATCTAGGGACACATACAGACTGAAAGTGAGGGGATGGAAAAAAGTATTCCATACAAATGGAAAGCAAAAGAAAGCTGGAGTAGCAATACTCATGTCAGAGAAAATAGACTTTAAAATAAAGACTGTTACAAGAGACAGAAGGGCACTACATAATGATCAAGGAATCAATCCAAGAAGAAGATATAACAATTGTAAATATATATGCACCCAACATAGGAGCACCTCAATATATAAAGCAAATGCTAACAGCCATAAAAGGAGAAATTGACAGTAACACAATAATAGTGGAGACTTTAACATCCCACTTACATCAATGGGCAGATCATCCAGACAAAAAATCAATAAGGAAACACAGGCCTTAAATGACACATTAGACCAGATGGACTTAATTAAAATTTATAGAGCATTCCATCTGAAAGCAGCAGAATACACATTCTTCTCAAGTGCACATGGAACATTCCCCAGGATAGAGCACATGCTGGTCCACAAAGGAAGCCTAAGTAAATTTAAGAAAACTGAAATCATATCAAGCGTCTTTTCTGAACACAGTGCTATGAGATCAGAAATCAACTACAATAAAAAGAAACTGTAAAAAACACAAACTCAGGGAAGCTAAACCATATATTACTAAACAATCAATGGATCACTGAAGAAATCAGAGGAAATCAAAAAATACCTACAGATAAAACAAAAACACAAAGATCCAAAACCTGTGGGGCGCAGCAAAAGAAGTTCTAAGAGGGAAATTTATACCAACACAATGTTACCTCAGGAAACAAAAAAATCTCAAACAACCTAAACTTACACCTAAAGCAACTAAAGAAAGAACAAACAAAACCCAAAGATAGTAGAAGGAAAGAAATCATAAAGATCAGAGCAGAAATAAATGAAATAGAGACGAAGAAAACAATAGCAAAGATCAATAAAACTAAAAGTTGTTTCTTTGAAAAGATAAACAAAATTGATAAGCCTTTAGCCAGACTCATCAAGAAAAAAAGGGAGAGGGCTCAATAAAATTAGAAATGAAAAAGGAGAAGTTACAACTAACACCACATAAATACAAAGGATCATAAGAGACTACTACAAGCAACTACAAGCCAATAAAATTGGCAACCTAGAAGACATGGACAATTTCTTAGAAAGGTATAATCTTCCAAGACTGAACCAGGAAGAAATAGAAAATATGAACAGACCAATCACAAGTACTGAAATTGAAACTGATTTAAAAACTTCCAACAAACAAAAGTCCAGGGACCTCCCTGGTGGTGCAGCGGTTAAGAATCCGCCTGCCAATGTAGGAGACACAGGTTCAATCCCTGGTCTGGGAAGATCCCACATGCCGTGGAGCAACTAAGCCCGTGTGACATAACTACTGAAGCCCACGTGCCCTAGAGGCTGTGAACCACAACTACTGAGCCCATGCACCACAACTACTGAAGCCCACGTACTCTAGGGCCTGTGTGCTGCAACTACTGAGCCTGCGTGCTGCAACTACTGAGCCTGCATGCTCCAACTACTGAAGCCCACATGCCTAGAGCCCGTGTTGTGCAACAAGAGAAGCCACTGCAATGAGAAGCCCACACACTGCAACAAAGAGCAGCCCAAATCTCTAGCTGCAACTAGGGAAAGGCTGTGTGCAGCAACAAAGACCCAATGCAGCACCCCCCCCAAAAAAAAGTCCAGGACTATATGGCTCCACAGACAAATTCTCTCAAACATTCAGAGGAGAGTTAACACCTATCCTTCTGAAACTACAGTAAGTCCCCTACATATAAACCTTCAAGTTGCAAACTTTCAAAGATGTGAACATGCGTTCGCATGTCCAATCACATGAGTTAGTTCACGTATCTGGCGTACATTGTCACATGTGTGCATCCTCTACAAGTGGTGTGCTTTTGTGTACTTTACTGTACAGTACTGTATAGAGTACAGTAGTACAGTATCTTTATTTCAAGCCCAGGATGTCCAGAAGCAAGCGTAAAAGCAGCAATGATGTAGCTGGTATTGTACTGTACTTTTTGAGGTACTGTACTGTAAGATTAAAATTGTTTTCTTGGGACTTCCCTTCCTCTGCGGAGATGCAGTGGTTAAGAATATGCCTGCCAATGCAGGGGACATGGATTTGATCCCTGGTCTGGGAAGAACCCACATGCCATGGAGCAACTAAGCCTGTGCGCCACAACTACTGAGCCTGCGCACCACAACTACTGAGCCCATGCTCCGCAACTACTGAAGCCCGCACGCTCTAGGGTCTGAGGGCCACAACTACCGAGCCCATGTGCTGCAACCACTGAAGCCTGCGCACCTAGAGCCTGTGCTCTGCAACAAGAGAAGCCACCGCAATGAGAAGCCCATGCACTGCTACGAAGACTAGCCCCCACTCACCGCAACTAGAGAAAGCCTGCGTGCAGCAACAAAGACCCAACACAGCCAAAAAAAAATGTATTCTTTATTTTTTGTTTGTTTGTCTTTTATGCATTATTTGTGTGAAAAGTATTATAAACCTATTACAGTACAGTACTATATAGCCAATTGTGTTAATTGGGTACCTAGTCTAACTTTGTTGGACTTATGAATGAATTGGACTTATGAATGCACTCTCAGAACAGAACTCATTCATATGTAGGGGACTTACTGTATTCCAAAAAATTGAAGAGGAAGGAGTACTCCCAAACTCATTCTATGAGTCCACCATCACCCTGATACCAAACCCAGAGAAAAATACCACAAAAAAAGAAAATTACAGACCAATATCACTGATGAACATAGAAGCACAAATTCTCAACAAAATACTAGAAAACCAAATCCAAGAATACATTAAAAGGATAATACACCAAAAAAAAAAAACAAACAAACGAAAAGGATCATACACCATGATCAAGTGGGATTTATCTCAGGAATGCAAGGATTTTTCAATATCTGCAAATCAGTGTGATATACCACATTAACAAATTGAAGAATAAAAACCATATGATCATCTCAATAGATACAGAAAAAGCTTTTGACAAAATTCAACACATATTTATGATAAAAACTCTCTAGAAAGTGGGCATAGAGGGAACCTACCTCAACATAATACAGGCCATATATGCTAAACCCACAGCTCACATCATACTCAATAGTGGAAAGCTGAAAGCATTTCCTCTAAGATCAGGAACAAGACAAGGTGTCCACTCTCATCACTTTTATTCGACATAGTTTTGGAAGTCCTAGCCATGGCAATCAGAGAAGAAAAAGAAATAAAATGAATCCCAATTGGAAAACAAGAAGTAAAACTGTCACTCTTTATAGATGACATGATACTATACATAGAAGATCATAAAGATGCTAAGGGTGTTCCGGAGCAGGGCAGCTGGACTATGGGAAGCGGCAGGCAGAGGGCAGCAGTAGGAAACTCGGGGATCTGGGTGCAAAAGCCCAGGGATAGGAGCCGCAGGTATGCTGCGTCCCAAGGCTTTGACCCAGGTGCTAAGCCTGGCCAACCAGAGCACCCTGCTGCTGAATAACGAGGGATCTCTGTTGGTCTACTCCGGTTACGGGGATACAGACGCCCAGGTCACTGCTGCCATCACCAGTAACATCTGGGCGGCCTACAACCAGAATGGGAATCAAGCGTTTAATGAAGACAATCTCAAATTCATCCTCATGGACTGCATGGAGGGCCGGGTAGCCATCACTCGAGTGGCCAACCTTCCACTGTGTATGTATGCCAAGGAGACTGTTGGCTTCGTAATGCTCAAGGCCAAGGTCCAGGCCTTGGTGCAGTACCTGAAGGAGCCTCTCACCCAAGTAGCAGCATCATAATGGGTGTTGGTGGAAGCAGGGGTTCAGAAAAGAGAGACGACCATTTGGAGGGGCAGGGCCTCCTGGGGAAGCCTTCCTGGATGTGGAGGGTTGGGGGGACTTTGTTCTTCCCAAGAATAACTTCAACTCCTGTCTTGAAAAAAAAAAAGATGCTACCAGAAAACTACTAGAGCTCATGAATGAATTCACTAAAGTTGCAGAATACAAAGTTAATACACAGAAATCTCTTGCATTTCTATACACTAACAACGAAGGATCAGAAACAGAAATTAAGGAAACAATCCCATTTACCATTGCATCAAAAGAATAAAATACCTAGGAATAAACCTGCCTAAGGAGGCAAAAGACCTGTACTCTGAAAGCTATAAGATGCTGATGAAAGAAAGTGAAGGCAACACAAACAGATGGAAAGATGTACCATGTTCTTGAATTGGAAGAATCAGTATTGTCAAAATGACTATGCTATCCAAGGCAATCTCCAGATTCAATGCAATCCCTATCAAATTACCAATGGCATTTTTCACAGGACTAGAACAAAAAATTTTACAATTTGTATGGAAACACAAAAGACCCCGAATAGCCAAAGCAATCCTGAGAAAGAAAAATGGAGCTGGAGAAATCAGGCTCCATGGCCTCAGACTATACTACAAAGTTACAGTAATTAAAACAGTATGGTATTGGCACAAAAATAGAAAGACAGACTAATAGAACAGGATAGAAAGCCCAGAAATAAACCCATGCACCTATGGTCAATTAATCTATGACAAAGGAGGCAAGAATATACAATGGAGAAAAGACAGTCTCTTCAATAATGGTGCTGGGAAAACTGGACAGTTACATGAAAAAGAATGAAATTAGAACATTCTCTAACAAAATATAACCTCAAAATGGATAAACAAAACAAAAATAAACAAAATAACCTCAAAAAAAAAAATAACCTCAAAATGGATTAAAGACCTAAATGTAAGACTGGATACTATAAAACCCTTAGAGGAAAACATAGGCAGAACACTCTTTGACATGAAATACAACAATATCTTTTTGGATCCAACTCCTAGAGTAATGAAAATAAAAACAAAAATTTTTAAATGGGACCTAATTAATCTTAAAAGCTTTTGCACAGCAGAGGAAGCCATAAACAAAACAAAAAAAACCCCCACAGAATGGGAGAAAATATTTGCAAACGAAGCAACCAACTGGGGATTAATCTCCAAAATACACAAACAGATCATGCAGCTCAATATCAAAAAAACAAACAACCCAATCCAAAATGGGCAGAATATCTAAATAGACATTTCTCCAAAGAAGATATACAGATGGCCAAAAAGCCCATGGAAAGGTGCTCAACATCACTAATTATTAAGAGAAATGCAAATCAAAACCTCAATGAGGTATCACCTCACACCAGTTAGAATGGCCATCATCAAAACGTCTATAGGGACTTCCCTGGTGGTCCAGTGATTAAGACTCTGTGCTCCCAATGCAGGGGGCCTGGGTTCTATCCTTGGTCAGGGAACTAGATCCCACATGTCTCAACTAAAGATCCATCATGCCACAACAAAGATCCCGCGTGTCACAGCTAAGACCTGGCTCAGCCAAGTAAATAAATAAATAATTAATTTTTTAAAAAAGTCTATAAACAATAAATGCTGGAGAGGGGGCTTCCCTGGTGGCGCAGTGGTTGAGAGTCTGCCTGCCGATGCAGGGGACACAGGTTCGTGCCCCGGTCCGGGAGGATCCCACATGCCGCGGAGTGGCTGGGCCCGTGAGCCATGGCCGCTGAGCCTGTGCGTCCAGAGCCTGTGCTCCACAATGGGAGAGGCCACAGCAGTGAGAGGCCCGTGTACCGCAAAAAAAAAAAAAAAAAAAAATGCTGGAGAGGGTGTGGAGAAAAGGGAACCCTCCTACACTATTGGTGGGAATGTAAATTGGTACAACTAATATGGAGAACAGTATGGACGTGCCTTAAAAAAAGAATTACCACATGATCCAGCAATCCCACTCCTGGACATATATCTGGAGAAAACCATAATTTGAAAAGATACATGCACCCCAGTGTTCATTAGAGGACTATTTATAATAGCCAAGACATGGAAGCAACCTAAGTGTCCACGGACAGACGAATGGATAAAGAAGATGTGGTACATATATACAATGGAATATTACTCAGCCATAGAAAAGAACAAAATAATGCCATCTGCAGCAACATGGATGGACCTAGAGATTATCATACTAAGTGAAATAAGTAAGACAGAGAGAGACAAATATCATATGATATTATATGTAGAATCTAAAACAAATGATACAAGTGAACTTATTTACAAAACAGAAACAGACGCACAGACTTCAAAAACAAACTTATGGGGCTTCCCTGGTGGCGCAGTGGTTGAGAATCTGCCTGCCAATGCAGGGGATACGGGTTCGAGCCCTGGTCTGGGAAGATCCCACATGCCGTGGAACAACTGGGCCCGTGAGCCACAACTACTGAGCCTGTGCATCTGGAGCCTGTGCTCCGCAACAAGAGAGGCCGCGACAGTGAGAGGCCCACGCACCGCGATGAAGAGTGGCCCCCGCTTGCCACAACTAGAGAAAGCCCTCGCACAGAAACGAAGACCCAACACAGCCAAAAATAAATAAATTAAAAAAAAAAAAAAAAAACCCAAACTTATGGTTACCAAAGGGGAAAGGTGGGAGAGGGATAAATTAGGAGTTTGGGATTAACATATATGCACTACTATATATAAAATGGGTAATCAACAAGGACCTACTGTATAGCACAGGGAACTCTATTCAATATTCTGTAATAAACTATATGGGAAAAGAATCTGAAAAAGAATGGATATATGTAATGTATAATTGAATCATTTTGCTGTACACCTGAGACTAACAGAACATTGTAAATCAACTATACACCAATATAAAATAAAAATTAAACAAAAAAGAATATATTTAGTAGTTAAACTCTGTGGAATATTAAGTGTGGAATACTAAGTGTTCTTTTAAAGTCAGAGGGCATATTCAGGTAACCTATGCACCCTGCACTATTAGTTGGAAAAGAGGTCTTAATAACTCCATCTGGTAGAATGCTCAGTAATAAGTGTATTACACCTGATACACTTAGTGTAAAACACCTAACCAGCTCATGTGACCATGACTTCTACTCCAGGTATGCTGCTTTGTATTTCAGGGGTCCATTCTCTGACCTCAGTCTTAAGTGAGTTACCTAGGTCTTTCTTCTCAGAGTGATTCTTTGGGGGTAGTTCCCTGTGCCCTAGGGTTAGGGAAAAAAAAATAGCTGAGTTGGGCTTTCACCCTCGATTTAGCTTTAAAAATGATTAATTGTCACCCTGTAAAGAATCTAATGTATAATGACATGGGTCTTTTTAATACAAATAGTGGGGCAGTTTCAATACGGCAGGTAGTGTTTCAATATGGCGGCCCAGGGCAGGTCACCCCAAAATGTGCCTCAATGGCATGTTAATTATTGTGAATTAAAGTTGCTTAAGAAAGAGCCAGTAAGAGAGACACTTTGACCCTCCTCTCTGTCTCCCTGAAAGCAGGAAAATAATCTCATATGAAAGATGCACTCCCTGCATCTGAAAGGTAGAAGGGACACCCTTAATCGCCAGAGATAGGGAATTCAGAGCTGAAAAGCCTGTAAAAACAAACCTTGTTACATCTTTAATTTACTTCCCTAAGCCAAAACTCTGTATAGATTCTTCACTAATTAACTACCCAAAGTCTAAATTTCTTTGTCTTGTCAATTCCTCACAAATGTATTGTTTCTTTGTCTAAAAAGAATAAAAGCTGCCTGCTTTGGTTACTTATTAGGTCCCATTTCTATGAGACCTCTGTGCACATAAATAAAAGTTTTTCTTTTTCTCCTGTTAATCTGTCTTGTGTCCATTTTATTATTAGTCCAGCCACAAGAACTCAAGAGGGTAGAGGGGGAAATTTATTCAACCTGACAGTTGGTGAGCCAGGCAGGAACCTGGCTGGAACCTGCTTCCCGCCCTGAGGCTACTGCAGATGAGAGATCCTGAGACATCTGATAAAGACCAGCAGAAGGTAAGATTTCTTACCACCTCAGCTTCCTGGATCTCTGTCTGCAAGGTCTGGTGGAAGGGAAAGTGGCGAGAGTTCCTTACTCCCTCTCTAAATTTAGATTAGCAGGAGAAAATATTTTTGAGCTAGTTCCTTGTACTTAGCAACTCTTGGGAATTCTTTTCTTCCCAGAGATGGTCACTGTTTTTCTTCGTCTCTGTCTGTTGGATTGTTTGCCATAGGAGGAAGAACCATAGGGCAGAATGCAGGCATAGGTCCTTCCTATAAGCCTGCTGTTTGAGCCACCCTCATAGACTGGTGAGTTAATGTTTCTCACCAGACCTGCATCTACTTAAACAAACTTTGCTGTGGATCTTCCATATAAACCCAGATAAAGTTTGTCCTTCCACCTTGCTTTATGTCTTGAGATCTCATTTTTGTGTCCAGTGAGAATATTCTCTCTGGTCCCGGCCATTTGAAAGGTGCATCTGGTGGCCAGTTGAATAGACTTGGGTTTTGAAACAGAAAGTCAGCACTCTGGCCATACCAGCTCTCAGGAGAGTTTGTCTTAATGGGCTGTTGTCTCAACCTTCATTGCCTTACTTTCTTAGACTAACTATGGGAGTGAACTTTGTTGATCATGTGAGGGCTATATACTCTTGTGAGATACTTCTTTCATCTTTGGTTAAGCCATAAAAAAGGCTTATTGGTTTGAGTCTGTATTTGAAATTAATACAAGATCCTACTCATCAATGGCCAGAAAAAGGATCCTTTAAGTTGGCTATATTTAAGAGGAAAAAAATTTTGAAAGCTCTCATCATAAATAACTTATATTGATACTTACGGGAGGATCAAATTGAAAGGAAAAAAAAGTATAATGGTGAGCTTTAGGTAGGCCCTTATAAAGATGAAAAAACAGAAATTAGACCTAAAGTAAGGGGCAACATAAATTCCCCTTCTAAAAAAAATCGCCCATCTCCTCTATAATTCCCCAGTGCCTCCTGCAAATAATCAGGAAGTAAATCAGCTGGAAGCCAATATTCAAGGGTTTAATAGAAACAACTTTCTTTGTCTTGCAAAACTCTACAAAATGAGAAATGCAACTGTAGAAACAAGTCAAGTTCCACTTGCCTTTACCAATTCCCAGTCCTTACCTATTCCTCTCAAAATGCTTTCTAGATATTATAAAAGATCAGGATATTGGAGCAAAACTGTCCTGTACTTTAAAAATTATTTTAAAATAATAATTACCCTAAGACTTATAATAAATATATATATATAATAGATAAATATACTCCAGAACTCCTAGGAGAAAACCTAACATTTTCTTTGGCCCTAAAAGCTATAAATCTTATCATGTCTTTGAAATGTAAACACAGCCCACATTGCCTGAGACTGAGCCTGGATTAGCTGAATTGGTAAAACCTGAAACCAAAAAAAAAGGGAAAGAGGCCTTTTAAAACACAAACTGCTAAAAGGATCTCTTGCCCAAACTCTAGTAAATCACATCCCTTCTGCAATTATTTGTCAAGGGCAAATACAGATCTTAAGTCTTCTCCACAAATAATAAAAGATGTTAGCCATCTGAGCAAGTAAACTTAATTTATTTCAACTTTATTTATAAACTAGTGACTTTTCTATTGTACCTGCTCATGACTAAAGTTTTAAAATGAAAACTAAGAGATCTCTGGTTGTGTATATGTCTATATGGGTACATTATAGATATTTTTCTACCTCTAGATGGTATTGCCAAAATTAATTTGTAGAAGAGCTCCACTTAATTGGCCTAAACAAACAAGCACTTACATTAAAATTCTCAAACATATAATAAGAACCCAAAATTTTTTCAAGTTCTAGGATAATCTTTGATAAATAAAAGCTAATTTTAGGCTTTTTGGTTTAATTAATATAGGTATGTCTTCAGAGTTACAAGCATTAAATATAATGCATATAAAAAATTTTGTTCTACCTAGTTTTGCTAGTCAAATGGGCTTATGTTGTCTCTGCTGCAAATTCTGCCAGCAAAAAAAAAAACGAAAGAAAACCTTAATGAATAGCTGCTTTAATGACTCATTAAATTTTCATAAGTAAACTAAGTGTGATTGTTAAAAACAAATGAATTAAATAGATGTAAATTAGATAAGAATTTTTAGCTGAGGCTTTTAATGATAATTGTTTTATTATGCGTCTATTTTTCTAAATTCTTTGGTAATTTAATTTACAACCTTAGAGTTTTGCTAAGTTAAATTAAATGATGGGAATTCATTGGGTGTCTAGATCATTTCCAAATAAGATAAAATACAGAAACATTAATTGCTAAACAAGTTTAAGTTTACCTACTTTTAATGTGTTATGTTTGGGTCTGTTAGTAGATATAGCTTGTGCTTTATTGAAATACTGTGCTATGAAGTGGCATATATTTCTAGAAATTATGAAATGTATTTATGTTTGCCAAGCTGCAAAATGTTAATACAGTTCACAGTTTACTTCTTTATTTCCCCCCGAAATTAAGATTTCAAAGGATTAAGAATTCTAATTAATATATGTAGTTAAAGGTACCAGAAATAAAAAAAGAAGTATTAAGTGTTTTGGACTAAAAAAAGGTAAAGAGGTGCTTTTGTTAAGGAAAGAGAAAGCGATTTTTTCCTAAAGCTGGCTATTTCTAAATGGGAAAGAAAACAAGGGACAAATAAAATGAACATAGAAAATTATAAAAGGTTTATGAAAAAAAGAATCTTTAGGAATTTTATGTGTGATCAGGACTGGCTAAGACTGAAATGAATTTAATTAAGTAAATGAGTTTTAATATCAAAAGTAAACTGGTGCAAAATTAAAATTTGGTATGTATCTGTTAAAAGGACAAAGTTTTCTTAGATTATTGGTCTAGTCTTAATAAGAAATTGTAAGAAAAAGAGTTTTCTTTACCTTTAATCTGTCTAGGAAAACAGATTCTATGTTTTGTCTTTATCAGATTTTTGATCACTTAGAAGACACACACACACACAAATCTAAGTCTTTTCAATATTAAAAGAACTAAGGCTTTTTACAACTATTTAACTTTCTGTATTTGCCAGGGATGTCTTTGTCACTTTGATTAAATGGGCAGCTCAGTATTCTTTCACAGTGACCTATGATCCTATTTGACCAAGTGTTTTAAAAACGTTTGATATTTTTGACAAACTGCACAAAAAAACAAATTCTAAATGAAGTCTTATTGAACTGGAAATAATTTTGGGGTTTTCCAGAGGGCCCCTGGAACACCTCAAAAATTTATTTTCTCTCCTTATAAAAGAGATATAAATTAATTAGGTTTATTTTGTATGTTAAATTACATAGGAAGCATTGTCAAGTAAATGATGATAAACCTTCTTAGGTCATATTGTATGGGTAAATGTTATTAACATAAATGTTCTAGAAAATAACTGAAAATCCTAAGCTTTGGATATGTCCTAGTATGTTAGCCATAATTCTAGTTGTTATCTTAAAATAATATGTGTCTCAGAGATAACTAAATTTCTTTATCAGTTCCATTATAATGAATCAGATCTTCAATAACGGACATTTTAAAGTCTTTTATCATCTACACACAGTTACTGTTTTACTCACATGCTTTTACAAAAGCTTTCTGCAAATGTGTTTTATCTTGAGGGGAATTCATGGAAAGCAATCTAACAACTATTCTAGAATATAAGTTTCTGATGACTTTCAAATCATACCTGGGTAAGAATTTACAGAACCCTAATGGAGAAACTGATGGCTTCAAAAAATTTCTAACAAAAGATCAAGTGGAACAAGAATTAATTATGGGACCAAATAAACTGAGGAAGATAATTATAATTTTTTATGATTTATTAAAATTTGAAACATTGCTGATTTTTAAAATTTTTTGTTTCTCCAGATTTAAGGAGACTTTTTTCTCTTTTCTCTTAAGCTGTGACTTAGAACAATTTGGTCCATTATAGGTTTCTAAGCAGCATTGGAACATTTATCTTTTTCTCTCTACTGGATCCCTCCAGAATTCAGAAACTCTCAGTGAGTACTCTTATTTTCCTGGCAATATAGTTATTTGCATAAGTTCAGTAAGAATCTGTTTTTCTTATAACAAAACACAATTGGAAACATTGATTATATAATATTATCAATGCTTTGACTGGAATGTCATATTGGAGAGAGACATGCATAGACTCAGATATGACCAGACAGCTTTGAGAAACTAAGGTTGACTTTATGTAGCCAATAAAGCCTCTTGGAAAAACAGCCTAGTACCTTACTTTCAGGGTTCCCAGCAGTCTTACCAGGTGAATAGGGAGGGTCATTTCCTGGCAGACCCAGGAAATAGTTTATTTTGAGGACCTCGTGAAGAAAGGAATTCCCCCAAATCTATACCTATTGCAGGCAAAGTCTGTTGGCGAATGTTTGGCTTGGCTTCTTAGCCTTGAGAGGCTATTAAAAATTCAATCTGAGGGACTTCCTTGGTGGTCCAGTGGTTAAGGCTTTGCCTTCCAATGCAAGCGGTGTGGGTTTGATCCCTGGTCAGGGAGCTAAGATCCCACATGCTGCACGGCCAAAAACAAAAAACAAAAACAGAAGCAATATTGTAACAAATTCAATAAAGACTTTAAAAATTGTCCACATCAAAAAAATCTTAAAACAAAAAAAATTCAATCTGAGATTCCTCATAAAAAGTTCCAGCAAAGCAGATTTAAAATAGTCCATATGCTCAATCACTATTCTTGCTGTGCTTATGTAAACAACCAGGCCAAGGTTATTGAATCTAGACTTATTTTGCAAACAAATTAGTCTAATTTGGCTATCTTTGGTAAAAACTGGGGGTAATTGTAGAGAGAAAACTATGTTTCAGCAGAAACTATAATACACACTTGTAGACACCAAATTCTAGTTCTGTTCATTGTCTTTGAGGGTTTTGTTATTTACCTGTAAACTAGACTATACCCTGAATTCTTCAAGTTTCCTCCTATATCAGGCTATTACTCTCAAAACTATCCTTTCCAAATTTGTCCTATTATTTTTTTATCTGAAACCACTGAAAACTAAAACTGCCCTTTTTTTTATAAAGCCCTACAAACTGAAGCTAGACAATTTGAAATAAACTTCAAAAGCTCATATTTAAACAATCTTTGTGCCTGTTGCTGTATAAGCAACTCAGAAAGTTTACCTGAACACCTGATGACATCATCAGAGACATTTTAAATTGCAAAAGATGCTGTGACCCTGACATCTAGAAATCTTAACTGACTGACCCCTGGGCGCAGAAACTGGTTTATAATCTGCTCCAATCATTAACCTCTGTTTTTCCTTTGTTTCCATAGACATGCCTCTTATTTATTTTTTTAAATTAAATTATTTATTTATTTATTTTGGGGCTTTTCTCTAGTTGCAGCAAGCGGGGGCTACCCTTCATTGCAGTGCACGGGCTTCTCACTGCAGTGGCTTCTCTTGTTGCAGATCATGGTCTCTAGGTGCACAGGCTTCAGTAGTTGTGGCACGAGGGCTCAGTAGTTGTGGCTCGTGGGCTTCAGAGTGCAGGCTCAGTAGTTGTTGCGCATGGGCTCAGTTGCTCTGCAGCATGTGGAATCTTCCCAGACCAGGGCTCGAACCTGTGTCCCCTGCATTGGCAGGCAGATTCTTAACTACTGCACCACCAGGGAAGTTCCGACATGCCTCTTATTAATGCCTGATTGCTTGCAGCATAGGCCTAACTTTGGGATGCCACCTGCATCACCTGAAATGAGCTTAACTCATCTGACTTACTGTCAAGTCTGAGAGACTGGTTTAGTGGGATGGAACACTCTATCAGCTTGACTTTTAATATGTGAGATTGCCAAGGAAGTTTTAGAAGAGGGAACTGTTGAGGCCCAGGGCAAGCCACCCCAAAATATGCCTCAATGCCATATTAATTATTTTGAATTAAATTTACTTAAGAAAGAGCCGATGCAAGAGTTACACTTTGACCCTTCTCTCTGTCTCCCTGAGAGGAGGAAATAAATCATATGAAAGATGCACTCCCTGCTTCTTGAGGTAGAAGGACACTCTTATCACCAAACATAGGGAATTCAGAGCTGAAAAGCCTGTATAAACAAACCTTGTTACTTCTTTAATTTACTACCCCAAGTCAAAGCTCTCTTTAGATTCTTTACTAATTAAGCTCCCAGAGCCTAAGTTTCTTTGTCAATTCCTCACAAATTTATTGTTTCTTTGTCTAAAATGTATAAAATCTGCCTGCTTTGGTCACTTATTAGGTCCCATTTCTATGAGAACTCCGTGCACAAGAATGAAAATTTCTTTTTCTCCTGTTAATCTGTCTTGTGTCCATTTTATTTTTAGTCCAGCCACAAGAACTCAAGATGGGTACAGGGGGAAATTTAATAATAAATGTTTTTATGGTTGTTCGATTTGCAGGGACGATGGTCATGATATTAAGGTAATCCGAAGTGGACCATGCTGATGGACCAGAAAGGAAATTGGAGAAACCACCTTCAACTGCACACTAGATGAACTTCATTTTTCCCTTTTTCTCTTTTCCTATGTTTCTATGCATGAGATTTTTTAACCCATATTTTCTGAGATGAGTTGTGTAAGTGGGCAGTGACTGATAAAACAACAACAAAATCCTTGTTTTTTGGCTTTTGTCCCTTGAGTTAAGCTTATTGCCCAGGTGACCTATGTATTGCTTTATTTGGTTGGAATAAAATCAGCATTGTATTCAATTACCACTGTTCCCTGTCGAATATCCATTCTCACTCAGCAGCCTCATGTGGCTCTTTTCTTCTCAGGCAAATGTGAATTTCACTAAGGAAGTAGAGTCATTTTTGAGAGGGCAAGGTTTATTCTCCTTCCCCATTTCCCTAAATCTTGGATGTATAATGTATGTGTAACTGGTACAGTGTTCTGCACAGAGCAAATAATGTGAGACACTGGAGCTGACTTTAGCCAGAGCTGGTAGAGTCCAAGAATCATGCAGGTAAAAATACAAGATTCCATGTCTCTTTTCAATACAATTTTACTCCAGGGTTAATGCAGGAATTTGCCTTTTCCCTTCTTTTAGAACACTGATTCTCAACTCTGGGTGATTTTCCCCCAGGGGACATTTGCGACTATGTCTGGAAACATCTTTGGTGTCACAAGTTGAAAGGTGGGTGCTCCTGACATATAGCGGGTAGAAGCCAGGGATGCTGCCAAAGACATCCAGCTCCCAACAACCAAGAAATTTTCAGTCCAAAATGTCAGTAGTGCTGAGGTTGAGACATTCTGTCTTAGAGTTTGATGTAACATAAAGAATAGACAGAGGGACTTCCCTAGTGGTCCAGTGGCTAAGACTCTGCGCTCCCAACGCAGGGGGCCCGGATTTGATTCCTGGTCAGGCAACTAGATCCCACATGCTGCAACTGAAAGATCCCGCATGCTGCAACTAAAGATCCTGCATGCCACAACTAAGACCTGGCTTAGCCAAATAAATAAATAAAATATTAAAAAAAAAAAAAAGAACAGACATAGCAATAACAAAAGTGACCTAAGTTTAATTTAGAAAGATAGTGTTTTCCAGATAGAGGATTTTGAGTCAAGTCCTGGATTTAAGTGCATTCCAGGTCTAGGAAACTGTGAGACTGTGAGGCAAGAGGTGGCAGGGAGAGTGTGTAGTGAAAAGAACATGGCTTTGGGGGATGGGCTAAACGTGAAATGAATTCTGATTCCAAGATTTACTTGAGCTTCTGTTTTCTTATCTGGAAAAGGGGGATAATGCTCAACCCATGGAGCTGCTGTGAGGAAACTGCTCAGCACAGCACTTGGCACATGGAAACCACTGAAATAGTAGCTACTGTTACTTAAGTACCCCTCTTAAGGAGGAAGAAACTGAGGCCTGCAGAGGCAAACCAACTTGCCCAAGGTTATAGAATACATGCAAAACAGTCTGGACTAGAAGCCTGGTCTCCAAATTCCCAGACCTCTGTTCTTAAATGGAATAGAGGCAATGAAGTAGGAAGTTGTATAACACAAATGTGCCACAATTACATTATGTCCTGTAGTTATTTTTGGCTTAAAAGTTTTATAAAAGTGGTATATGATTTTCAGAAAGTTAAAAAAACTACACAGAGGGATTCCCTGGTGGTGCAGTGGTTAAGACTCCGCCTGCCAATGCAGGGGACACGGGTTTGAGCCCTGGTCTGGGAAGATCCCACATACTACGCTAAGCCCGCGTGCCACGCTAAGCCCGCGTGCCACAGCTTCTCAACCCTGCGAGTCTAGAGCCCATGATCCGCAACAAGAAAAGCCACCGCAATGAGAAGCCTGTGCACTGCAATGAAGAGTAGCCCCCGCTCGCCTCAACTAGAGAAAGCCCATGCGCAGCAACGAAGACCCAACGCAGCCAAAAATAAATAAATAAATTTATTTTAAAAAATATATACAGAAATATATTTAAAAAATGAAAGTCTTTCCCATACTAGCCTCCAGAGGTAACCAATATTAACCTTTTGGAACACAGTCTCCGTAAGTATGTGGTGTATATAAAATCACACACACACAGAAACACACCCCTGCCCTATAAACTTGCTTCTCTCCTTATATTTGTTTTTTACGTCAATATATGTAGTTTGTTCTTTTTAAAAGCTACACTTAAAAGTATTTTATTGTGCCATAAGTTACCCAGCTCTATTGATCTGTAGTCAGATATTAGGAGTCTCGTGGCTGAAACTGGAAGAATCCCAATTCAAACTAGCCTTAGGTAAGGAGGAAATTGGCCCATTTAGTCATATTTGCAGAAGAGTGGGGGGGACGGGGCGGGGGCGCGTTAGCCTCAGAGGGTGCCTGGGACCAGGGCCTCTAACCCATCAGGACTCCCTGTCTCTTCGTGTCTCATCTCTGTTTATTTCAGCATAAACAGCTTCCTTTATAGACTAGCTTTACCCCCTGTGTGGGAGGCAGAATTGGCGGCTCCAGATCGTATCCTAGCAGCTTCCTGACCTGACAGGAGATGACTCTTTTGTAACAGCTCCAGGTGAAAAAGTCTGCCTGAGTCACAGCCCCACTGCCTCACTACCTGAAAAGAGAATGACCCTTTTCTGGGCCAAGACAAATCGGTTCACGCTGGATCACACACCCACCCTTCAGGCCAATTGCTGTAGTCACAGGAAGTACGGTGATATGTGATTGGTTCAGCTGAGATGAGCACTTGGGTGCAATGTTCCCAGAGGGAAAAATTCAAGAAGACAAAATATCAGTAGATGTTAACTATAGGCTGCTTACAGTTTTTAATGATTATAAAACTGTTTCAGAGAATATCCTTATAAATACATTCTTGGCACTTGAATGTATATATGTATATATACACATAATGAAAATAACTTTAAAATATTTAGAAGAAAATTATGCTCATGTAGCATACACTAATCACCTGTTTTGCCCAGCAGCTCTTCCTTGTTTTGCTCCAAAAAAGCACTGTTTCTGCTTCCCACTCTCCTTCTCCACTCCACTCCAGACTTCTGGCTGAATGGAGCTGCCGCCTTCTTACAAGATCCTGTATCCCTGACCCTGGTGATAGGTTGAAGGGTGAGCACCTGGTCCAAATTAGACCAGTCATGACCAGTAATAATTCCCCCTACCCTGGTCACAGAGGTTGGTCTGCAGTGGGTTTCTGACCATTCAGAGTCCTCCCTCAGAGAAGGGCCCTTTTCCTTTTAGGTGGTGGGATTGAGAGTCTTTGTCACTGAAAGCTGCTGGAAGCCATGATCCCTCACTACAAAGAAAGACTGCAGTAGGAGAGCATGAGGCCAATATGCCATGGGGAGCAGAAACCCGAGACCCAGAGAGTCTTGGTGGAGCTCAGCATTCCGGTTCCAGGCCGTAGGGTCCCTGGGGCGCCCCAGTTGTCTACCCTGCCATGGTTTATGCTTAGTTGGTCAGCTTTTCCTTTGATTCTGTGAACTGGCATGCTGTCCATTCAATATCCCCCACAACACATTTTTTGTTTGTTTTTAGCAGTTTAAGTTGGGTTTTCATCACATAAACTCGGCTACTAATAAATTCAAGCAATTCAGAAATGTGTGAGGTGAAAGAGTTTCCCTGTTCTAGTCCCATTCTCCTCTCCTAAGTAAACAATCATTGCCTACTACAGTGAGCTTGGAAGACTTTTATGCTCAGGAAAAAACTGATAAAATGGTATTTCAAAAAGAAACTCATTTGTGTAAACTTGTATTATAAGGATTTTATTGCAGTACTGCTTTTATGACACTGAACTATCAATACTTCTGTGTTTTCTGTACAAACTTCTATTATAAAACATATACACAATCTACAGATTCAATGCAATCCCTATCAAACTACCACTGGCATTTTTCACAGAACTAGAACAAAAAGTTTCACAATCTGTATGGAAACACAAAAGACCCTGAATAGCCAAAGCAATCTTCAGAACAAAAAACAGAGCTGGAGGAATCAGGCTCCCTGATTTCAGACTATACTACAAAGCTACAGTAATCAAGACAGTATGGTACTGGCACAAAAACAGAAATATAGATCAATGGAATAGGATAGAAAGCCCAGATATTAACCCACGCACATATGGTCACCTTATCTTTGATAAAGGAGGCAGGAGTGTACAGGGGAGAAAGGACAGCCTCTTCAATAAGTGGTGCTGGGAAAACTGGACAGGTACATGTAAAAGTATGAAATTAGATCACTCCCTAATACCATACACAAAAATAAGCTCAAAATGGATGAAAGACCTAAATGTAAGGCCAGAAACTATCAAACTCTTAGAGGAAAACATAGGCAGAACACTCTATGACATAAATCACAGCAAGATCCTTTTTGACCCACGTCCTAGAGAAATGGAAATAAAAACAAAAATAAACAAATGGGACCTAATGAAACTTCAAAGCTTTTGCACAGCAAAGGAAACCATAAACAAGACCAAAAGACAACCCTCAGAATGGGAGAAAATATTTGTAAATGAAGCAATTGACAAAGGATTAATCTCCAAAATTTATAAGCAGCTCATACAGCTCAATAACAAAGAAACAAACAACCCAATCCAAAAATGGGCAGAAGACCTAAATAGACATTTATCCAAAGAAGATATACAGACTGACAACAAACACATGAAAGAATGCTCAACATCATTAATCATTAGAGAAATGCAAATCAAAACTACAATGAGATATCATCTCACACCAGTCAGAATGGCCATCATCAAAAAATCTAGAAAGAATAAATGCTGGAGAGGGTGTGGAGAAAAGGGAACCCTCTTGCACTGCTGGTGGGAATGTGAATTGGTACAGCCACTATGGAGAACAGTATGGAGGTTCCTTAAAAATCTACAAATAGAACTACCATATGACCCAGCAATCCCACTACTGGGCATATACCCTGAGAAAACCATAATTCAAAAAGAGTCATGTACCAAAATATTCATTGAAGCTCTATTTACAATAGCCAGAGATGGAAACAACCTAAGTGTCCATCATTGGATGAATGGATAAAGAAGATGTGGCACATATATACAATGGAATATTACTCAGCCATAAAAAGAAACAAAATTGAGCTATTTGTAATGAGGTAGATAGACCTAGAGTCTGTCAAACAGAGTGAAGTAAGTCAGAAAGAGAAAGACAAATACCATAAGCTAACACATATATATGGAATTTAAGAAAAAAAAATGTCATGAAGAACCTTGGGGTAAGACAGGAATAAAGACACAGACCTACTAGAGAATGGACTTGAGGATATGGGGAGGGGGAAGGGTAAGCTGTGACAAAGCGAGAGAGAGTCATGGACATAAATACACTACCAAATGTAAGGTAGATAGCTAGTGGGAAGCAGCCGCATAGCACAGGGAGATCAGCTCGGTGCTTTGTGACTGCCTGGAGGGGTGGGATAGGGAGGGTGGGAGGGAGGGAGACGCAAGAGAGAAGAGATATGGGAACATATGTATATGTATAACTGATTCACTTTGTTATAAAGCAGAAACCCACACACCATTGTAAAGCAATTATACTCCAATAAAGATGTAAAAATATATATATATATATACACATATATATTCTGTAAACTTGTTCTCCCTTGTTTGTTTTCATGTTAATATATGTAGCTTCCTCCTTTTAAGAGCTACATAGCATTTCATTATATCATTGTGTCATAATTTATCTAGTTTTTATTGATCTATATTTGGATTGTTTATGAGAACTCCCTTGGTTGAAAGTTGAAAATCCCAACTGAAACTAGTCTAAGCTAAAGAGAGAATTGTGTAATTGGATCCTGGATATAGCAGAGTGACTAAGTACGTGAGCTCAAAGTCAGGTATCTGTGTTCATTAAGCAAGTTACAATTTGACCCAGTTTCCTCACCTGGAAAGTGAGGATGATAATAGTAGTTATTTCATAGGGTTGTTGTGAGATGTAAATAAGATATATGTAAGGAGCTCAGAACACCTGAAATGTTGGCTATATTATACAAAACTATACTTTTAAGAAAAAACCCCGCTGTTTTTTGGCTTTATCCCTGATCCTATAACAATATATCATGATATTTTCCCAAGTCTGTACTTCATTTTATTTTTATTTATTTATTTATTTATTTGCAGTACGCGGGCCTCTTACTGTTGTGGCCTCTCCCGTTGCGGAGCACAGGCTCCGGATGCGCAGGCTCAGCGGCCATGGCTCACCGGCCCAGCCGCTCTGCGGGATGTGGGATCTTGCTGGACCAGGGCACGAACCTGTGTCCCCTGCATCGGCAGGCAGACTCTCAACCACTGCGCCACCAGGGAAGCCCTGTACTTCATTTTAAAGAGAACAGTATTGTATTCTATTATATGGACATACAATTACCTATTATGCAATACTCTAGTGATGGACATTTCAGTTACTTTTCATTTTCCACCATCACAGATAATGTTGCACATATATGTGTGTGTGTATATATATATATATCCTTTTTTATTTGTGCAAGCACTCTGTAGGATAAATTCAAAAGACTGGAATCACTTAGTTAGAAGATAAAAAAATTTAAAATATTGAAAGAAACTGCAAAATTTCTTTCTGAAAAGGTTGTGCCTAATTACATACTCCCTGTGGTGAACTAGTGCCTAGTCTTTTCATTTTGTGCAATGGAAGCAGTGCTGCCCAAATATGCTCACTCAGAGTTGTACTGAAAACTCAGATTTATATCCATACTTTGTTGAAGAAGTCTCTTTTTTTACCCTCTTAAAAAGGTTCTCATTATAAAAGTGGTATGTAATCATTAGAGTCATCCAAAGCAAGTGGAGAAAAGAATAGCCCACCAGTCCATGGAGAGTTCTGAAATAGAAGATCCCAGAGGACAGAGTTCTCGCCAGTCCTGCTCATCATGGTTTCTTCAGTGCCTGGGACAATGCCTAGCATAGTGCATATTTGTTGATTAAAGGAAGAAAAAAATAGCCCAGGAGGCTTCACAAAATAATAACAAAACCACTAACCTCCCTGAATTCCTTCCTTCCCCCGCAAACTGGCAAACAAATACACAACCCACACACCACAAAGGAAACAAGGTTCTGACTCTTGGCCAACAGTGAACTGCAATTTTTTCCTTCATTACTCTGAAAAAGCGAATGAGACTGAATGTCCAGATGATCTTGAACAAACTCTTGGAGCATATCTCAAACTTGGTTTAGGTCTTTTGTTAAGTATCCAGTTTATATCTGATTATTCCCTCAATTATGCCATGAACATTTGTGGATATCTATTATGTACTGAGCACGGGGTCTACAGTGAGGAATGAAACATAGCCCTGTTCATGCAGAGCCTATAGGATCATACTCTTAAGTTTCTCTGAAAAGCAAACAACTCTCACTTCTGGAAACTAAAAACCTGATGTCTGCTATAGACTATAAATTCCATGAGGCTAGAACACTTACCTGTCATCTTCTCTACTATATTCCTAGCTTGACGTACAGCAGGTGTTTAATATCTATTTGTGGGCTGGCTAGCTTAAGTCAGTTCTGTTGGCTTCTGTATTCTATGGCCAGATTTAGGAAGGTAAGAGTATTCTGAACAGCAGGAGAGTCTGAAATTCAGGCGGTAAAGCAGGTTGCAACAGTCAGAAAGAAATCACTCTCATTCAACCTCCAGGGACAGCCACTTCCTCACCAGATGCGGGACGTGGCTCACCTGGCCATGAGTCTTGACATTAAGTAATCTACATCCTAGTTTATTGGAATATTTGATCAACAGTATTTATTTTTAAGAAAGCACTATTTATTTATCTTTTTTTTAAGGTATAAAGTTATTTTGATACACTGGGTTTTGTTTTGTTTTTCTTGGCTAAACCAAACACTTTTTCTGTCTGTGAAGCCCAAGTATGAAATACATATTCCTAGAGTTTGAACTAGTACAGACTGAAGTATAACTGGACCAATGTCCTTTACAGATGTGTAAACTGAGGAGCAACTGGGTTGAGAGTTGCCCAAAATGGCATTGTCTCTCTGGATCTGATCAGTAGACATCAAGTTGGTAATTACCGCTAATCACTGGTTCGGCATTAGCTTTCAGTTTTGTAATTTCCTCTTCTCCCTTTAGAAATTGGCAAGGATGGCAGAAAGCTGGAGTAGATAGATGAGAGGTAAAACTAACAAATTTCCTTGGAGCATGAGGAATTCTTTCCAATAGTCTCTATCACAGTGAAGGTGTTCAACTGAGATGGTAAGAGAAACCACAGGCCAGGAGGATTAGAGCTGTGAACCTGACACAGGTACTTGTGGCCTTGGTTGGCTTTCTGCATCCTCAGCTCTGATGAACTGCAGCTTGAGAAACGTGGGCCCCATCTTTTGCTCTGCCTTCACATGCCCTAGAGTAGAGCACCCTATGTTACTACTTTTATAAAAAGCTGGTGAAGTAGATCTCTCTGGACCCTTCAGATCATCTCCATAGATGAGTCTAAAATGCAAATCCCACTAAAATATATGGGATAAATATTTTCCACCATGAATTAGATTTGAATATTACATATTTCAAAGAATAAAAGTAGATTTAAAACGTAGAGCACCAAAAATAGGGCACCGATTAATCATGTTAACATATAGAAATGTATAATAACAGTGATCAGAGGCCTTGAGGTATTATACTTATTTAATATTCAGCAGACTTTTTTGTGAAATTAAGTTTATACAGTATTAATTTGTATGTATGCATAGTAATGGCCATTTGCAATCACCAATAACTGGATCATTTAAATGACCAAAGTACATAATTCCCCATAATTCTGTAAAGGCTGTCTTTACATAAGGAAGTTCTGTTTTTTTCTGTGTTGAAAGTGGTAATATGTTAATATACATTTTTTTAAAGTGATACACAAGAAGTAGGTGGACTGTGGAATTTCTTCCTATAGAAAAAAGTTAAAGTGATCTGTGGATCAAAAAGATTGAGAACTCTTGTTACAGGGCTCCTTTCCCCTGTTGCTCCCCAAACCCCCAATCGGGATTGATCCTGACCCACACTGAAATATTCTCTTAGTCACAGGGTCTCAAAGGAAAATAAAGGATCAGATAAAGAAGCTAAAGATATGTTTAACTTCCTCCCAGCTCATTCCTGTTCTTGTCCACAGACTGTCTCTGACACCATCCCCCATATTTATATTATATTGTATACACAACTAGATGACACAGACAAGATATAGAAGGAAAGTAATTTAGAGACACAAACGACTCATTCTTATCTCCTCCTATAATGCCCAGATCCAAGCCTTTGTTTCTACATTCTCCATAGTTGGGGGAAGCAACAT
This sequence comes from Grampus griseus, assembly GCF_964374135.1. Taxonomy (NCBI): domain Eukaryota; kingdom Metazoa; phylum Chordata; class Mammalia; order Artiodactyla; family Delphinidae; genus Grampus; species Grampus griseus. Next base: position 68,288,335 of record NC_138997.1, read on the forward strand.
ATCTACATGACATTTAGAAATATGACCAATCACATCTGAAAGCACATCTGAAATCACATCTGAAGCATTTGCCAATGACTGGATCATTTACACTGCTAAATTACCATAACTCTCACAGGCTATCTTTAGAGCAAGGAGTTTCATTCTTCTGTCTTGAAATTGAGATAATATTCAATTTAATGTGTCTAATAATTGCATTCACTATAGTAATCTTAATCCATAGAACTGAAATTACAGGCAAAGTTTATGAAGTTCTATGATCTAAAATGCCACCCTTTACATTTTAAATTTTGTGGAAAAAAAAGGCAACTGTTTCTTAGTACTCTAGCATATTCAAAAGTTGATTTTCTTATTGTAGAGATCATGTTTATACATTTATGATAAAATTAGATTCCATAGTTCTGTGGCTTTTTTTTCTGTCTCCAAGTAAAATCAGGTTTCCTTATATGGAGAAATAAAAAAATTAAGGAGGAAATACATCAAAAATCAAAAATTAACAAAATTAAATAATTTTACACAAATTTTTCTTCAAGGAGTATATACTACTTTTATAATCATGATAAAATATGCCTTTTAAAAATTCGTTTTCTTAAAAGAAGGAAGAAATATTACATATTAAAAAGCCATGAGATGAAAGGAAATTTTATTTGAACCAACAAATCTAAGGGCCAGAAAGAGCCCACCAATAATCTTTTACAGACTTTTGCCAAGTGTTCTCCCTGTCACGGAATAATTCCTGGCCAGTGCTGAGCCACAAGGGGGCAGCGGCTCCCTGGGAACTGGCACTTGCCAGCAAATCATGCAGCTCAGCCTGAAACCAGCTCAGTCATGTGTCTCTAGTGCATGGCCACTGGCCTGGGAGAGTCACATTTCACTTGCAAACTGCTTTTAAAGACTCCTGCTTTGATTCTTTGAAGACAGTTTCTATGAATAACACCGAATGAATGGTCCAGTTGGAGCTCATGCGGGGTCAAGGACCTAGGTGAAATGCTGACAGTTTTACCCTCTGGAGTAGGGGTCAGGCAAATGCTCTCAGATTGTGGCTGGAAAGGGTGGAATTTGAAAAGCTGCCAGAGGAGGATGGTGCAAGCTTAGGTGACCTGAGCAAAAAGCTCTGACCCAACAGGCCTAAGAGAAGACTGTTCTTCCGTGGTGGGCAGGTTTATGAAGAAGCTTCCAACCTTTCTTCTCTAGGTTTTCTGCCTCCTGTCCCTCTCTGGTTCAACGTCTTTCATGCTGACAAAAACTTCTGCCCTAGTAACCATATCCATTAATTCAGAAAATCCATAATATCCAATATTAGCTTGGCTATTTACAGTTTCCAAAGTCTTTCCTACTTTATAAACCACTTTCATGTATGTTTATCACCCACTATTTGAAATGCTTTGACTTTTGACCCTGACTTAAATTAACTTTTTTTTTTTTTTTTGCGGTACGTGGGCCTCTCACTGTTGTGGCCTCTCCCGTTGCGGAGCACAGGCTCCGGATGCGCAGGCTCAGCAGCCACGGCTCACGGGCCCAGCCACTCCGCAGCATGTGGGATCTTCCTGGACCAGGGCACGAACCCATGTCCCCTGCATCGGCAGGCGGACTCTCAACCACTGCACCACCAGGGAAGCCCAAATTAACTTTTTTTTTAACTGGAAATAGAGTCCATATACTGACCAAATATAAAAAAACCAGTGAAAGGTTGGGGACCAAGTGCTAAGGACATTGAATTGGCCTGGCAACACAGACCAAGCTGCAGGGTAAACAGTGTGATGTGGGCAGAATGGAAGTGTTAGATTCTGGGGTATGGAGCTCAGGAACGCATTCCTTTCTGAAAAGGAAGGGCAAGGTGGCACTGTAGAAACATTTGCCACTCAAAGACTTTCACAGGCATCCATGCACGTGAAATTGACAATGAATAGTTGTGAGACAGATGACCCTAACTTGCAATGTCATATGTTAGTCTTTGGAGGAGTGAAGAAATCCTTTGTTTGCCATAAGGTTGATTTATTAGGAAAATAAATCATAAGTTGCAACATCTAGGCCATGGAGAAGAATATCACAAAAGAAGCATGTGTTACATAGTTTTTAGGGCTGTGTTGTTTTACATACTTAATATACATATAATTGGAATTTTTTGACCTTCGAGAAGGTATCATTCATCTCTGCCTTGGCAGAGACGACGGGAAGACTGGGATCTCCATCTGTTGGTACATGACCTCTCCCTCCATGTGGTCTCTTCAGTAGGGTAGCCTGACTTATGTGGTGACTCAGGGCTTCCAAAAGTTCAAACATAGAAGATTCCAGGCCTTCTTTAGCCTTAGCTGCAACTTTCTGTTAATCTATTTAAAATTCTATCAAGTGGGTTACATATTAGAGTTTCAAGCTGTGATCAGCAGTATGTAAGACAGATCCATGGCAGAGCTAGGAGTAGGAAGAAAGTTTTTTGTTTTTCGGTACACGGGCCTCTCACAGTTGTGGCCTCTCCCATTGTGGAGCACGGGCTCCGGACGCGCAGGCCCAGCGGCCATGGCTCACGGGCCCAGCCGCTCCACGGCATGTGGGATCTTCCAGGACCGGGGCACAAACCTGTGTCCCCTGCATCGGCAGGCGAACTCTCAACCACTGCGCCACCAGGGAAGCCCGGAAGAAATTTTTTTTATACACAGTATCACTTATCAGCTAGCCTATCTCATATGACTTATTTTTAAAAATGAAATTGAAATGCAATCTATACATGCAAAATCTAGTGTAGAGCTTGAATTTACACACATACACGCGTGCACACACACACACACCCATCTTCTTTACCACCTGAAGGTATTCATCATTCTAACTGCTATCACTTAGATTTTGTTGACTGGTTCATTTTTATTTATATTCATCAGCACTTTCAGTGCTAGCTTGGGAAAGAAAAAGAAAACAACCCTATTAATATTGCTGCTTGTGAGAACTCTCAAAGCAAGAAAGAAATCAACCTAAGCAGTGGCACTCTTTCTAAAAGGAATCAGGTCTTCTTGCTACGGAAGACCTGCTTTCAGTGAGGCTGAGTGAACAGTGAAGCAGCTCTGATGGCCCAAGCCCTGTGCACCAGGCTTTCACATGCAGTATTTGATTCCACTGCTTTCCATTGCTGGCTGGTGACCACTATGTCTATGCCACATTAAATTTACCACTCAGCTTTTTTTTTTTTTTAATGCACCAGTGTAAAAGGCTGATTGTACAGCTTCCTCTCACTGTGTCACTGTAGGATAAGTCCAGAATTAGGATGGGCTCCAGTAACAGTGTTGATCAGCTTCTCAATGACGTCCTCAAGAACTCAGGCTCTTTCCACTCCTCCACTCCATTGTCCTTAGCTTCACCTAAGGTCGATTTTCCTTAGACTTGTAAGTTACCTGCCCAAGTTACCAGGGCTACAGTGCTTCCTTGTTGAGGCATACCTGGAGACAGAGGTGGTACAAAAGGGGGTTGGGGATGTCCTGGAAGCCATTAGGTATGAGACACCAAGTTAAAGGTACAGGAGGATGCAGATGGTACCTTAGTGAGCGCAGCAAAGTCCCTTGATCTTTTGATATCGCCTGTCATCTTCACAGCTGCAGAGATACAGAGCATCTTGTCTGGGGCCTGAAATGTCTGCTCTTCCCAGTACTTTGGAACAAGGAAGAAAGCTTAATAGTAACATAATTGCTGGGGCTGTATTTATTTGAGCTAACTAGGGGCTTTCCACTCATTGTTTTTTTTATTTTATTTAATTGAAGTATAGTTGATTTACAATGTTGTTAATTTCTGCCGTACAGCAAAGTGATTCAGTTACATATACACACACACACACACACACATACACACACTTTTTTAAATATTCTTTTCCAGTATGATTTACCTCAGGATACTGAATATAGTTCCCTGTGCTGTACAGTAGGACCTTGTTGTTTATCCGTTCTATATGTAATAGTTTGCATCTAAGCTAACTAAGCTTCTCATTCTTGAATATTTAAAATCCAAAGGGGCAGAAATGATGCTAATGGGAATCCTCCATTCTTTAAACTTCCTGCAGCTCACTCATTCACAGGTGCACCTGACTGTGCACAGGATCTATAGCCAGGAAATGCCAGGCAGGGCTGCTTTATTCTCTAAGGGGAAAGGTAACTGCCAGAGTCAAGGGTCCTGAGGCCGGGACTGTGCCCCACCTTTGCTGGGTGATAGGCACCTACGACTGACATCAGTCAGGGTCCTGCCACAGACAGATGCCACACCAACAGAGGTCCATGGAGGAAGAGGGTTTAATATAAGGCTATTTACAAGGTGTGGGTAGGGTTAAGGAAACAAATGAGGAATGCTGAGACCTCTCAGGGCTAGAACACCCCCTACCCCAGGTCTAAAGAGACAGGGGGAGGGAGTAGTTACAAAGCTCAGAGACAACAACTGAGAAGAGGCACTGAACAGCTGGGTCCTTCAGTGGAGGAATGCAGCCAATCTGAAGCCCAGCTGGAAGGGAGCCAGGGCACTAAATACCCCAACCCTTCTCTTCTCCCTCCTCTATCTTCTGCTGTTGCCTCCCATTTTCCTAACCCAACTCAAAGAGAGAGCACCAGGGATCCTTGTTGAGAAAGTGGATCTGGTGGGAAAAAATGGAAAATACCCAGCACACAACCCTTTCATTCATCATTGCACAACTGGTGTCTGCCCAAGGAGGGGACTTTCTACCCACTGGGCGAAAGGAAACAAAGAAAAAATTAAGTACCAGTGGTACCTCTTGAGAATGCCAACCCAGGCTCCCACATACGGTCAAAGTGGATTTAACCTATTTTCTTTTCTGCCTCTGAACCCCCCTGGGTCCCAGCACTGTTCATCACATAGTAGTCGTGCATGCAGGTTTCACAAAACAATTCTATTCTATTTCTGGGGGTTACTAGGGTGCCACTGATCATCATCACCGTTGCCCAGCCCATATGTCTAATTGTGAGGGCCATTTTAGATTTCAGCTGAAAGTCTATCTCGGGGAAGCTTTCAAGTTAACCCAGGCAACACTGATAAAGATCTTAAGAAAAGGTGGTGAACACTCCCACCCAGTCACTGAATACACAAGCCATGATTAAGGTGTTTACCTATAGTGCAGACAAAAGAAATGGCGTCACTTTGAGCAAAGTGGTGAATAAGGGCATATGAGGCCTGTTACCTACAAATTTCTCTCCATCCCTGCATCATGAAGAAGTGGACTTACCCTCCCTTGAAGCAATTGCTGGTGCTTGAAATCTCAGACTGGAAAAGATCCTGTCCTCAGAAATGCAAAGATCCTGTCTTCATGTAAAATTTTAATAATTTGTTCATCATGAATTTTTTGCATTAATTCTGATTTGTTAGATTAGTAACGTATTATTCATCTTGATTGCTGAGTTTTTTGGCCACCACTTACTTGCCTCACTCTAATCCTGGCCCTGCAAGGGCCTTGCTTTATGAAACTTTCTGGTGAAGTTTCTTTGGAGAGCTTACCTATTGCATTGTGACTAGGAATTGGTTTAGAAATTTTTCATATAACTTTTCAGGAATATAGCTAGTTTATAACAGAAGTTACAATTCTTTTTTTTTTTTTTTCTTGGTGTTTTGGAGCCCGTAGGTGCAACCAAATACCTCCAGTACCACAGGGTGGGTCTCCAACTCCAGGGCTATCACTGCTTCTCCCCCAGCTCTAAAACTTTGCCCAAGCCAATGGGCATTCTTTATACTGACCAGAACTTTGTTTAACCCTGAGTGGGAATTAAAGTTATGTAAAAACAAACAACATTTTAAAGTCTCCCTATTTTACTTTCATCCTGGCCTTTGGTTATTCAAAGTGCCTTTTTAACAAACTCTGACAGAAATTGATACTGCAGTAAGCTAAAGCCGAAAACAAACAACCATATAGGAGAAAAAAAAAGAGCACCTAGGTTCAGCCAGAGCAGAATGAACAGACTCCCAGGAAGTAAAACCCAGTTCTTTGCACTAAACTCACCCACCTCCACATCTTATCACTGAAAGTCAAATCCTGGCAGTTAGCCCTTGAACCCCCATCCCAAGCTTTCCACTGCAACAGTCTTTCCTAATTCAGTGCTAAACCCAAGGCTCCAGAGATGCCAGATTTCATCCTGTGTCCCTCCCCCTTGACAGCCTGAGCAGGGGCTTCACACTAACAGGGCAGAACAGAAGGTTGGGTGCCAGGACACTCCCCAGCTACTTGAGTATTTGTGGGAGATGCACTGGATTCTCTCAAGCAACAGATCAGTAGGCAGGCCAGCAGGGAAAAAGACAATAACATAATTTGTACTTGTACTTTCTTAAAAGAAAAACAAAAGGGACTTCCCTGGTGGCACAGTGGATAAGACTCTGCACTACCAATGCAGGGGACCAAGGTTCGATCCCTGGTCAGGAAACTAGATCCCACATGCATGCCGCAAGTAAGAGTTCGCATGCCACAACCAAGGAGCCCGCCAGCCACAACTAAGGAGCCCGCCTGCCTCAACTAAGGAGGCTGCCTGCTTCAACTAAGAAGCCCACATGCTTCAATTAAGGAGCTGGTGAGCCACAACTAAGGAGGCTGCAAGCCACAACTAAGGAGCCCGCAAGCTGCAACTAAGACCCAGTGCAACCAAATAAATAAAGTGTTTAACAATGTCAAGCCCATCCAGCCCTACCAGCATACCCTAGCTGCCCGTAGCTCTCAGACTGTTTGATACGCTGGTGCTGCCTGCAAGGTCTGGGTATGGAGGACCCCACTGCACTATGTCTGAGTATTTTCCCACTGCATAAGCCCACAGACTGCCAGCATTTTGCCTCTGGCCAGGTGTACACCTGGATCTTTGGCCATTTCCATCCTACATCTCCCAGAGCCCAAGCTGGTTTGAGATGGCACAGGGGTGACCTTTGAAACTGGCCCAGGCTGGGCCTGGAACACACCATCCAGACCCAGAATCAGCCTGAAGGACCAAGCTTCCTGGGGTTGGGCAGTGAAGCCTTGACAAGCACCAAGCTGGCTATTCTCCCAGAGGCAGAGCACACTGCAGCCCTAGAGGCCAGGAGTTGAGTCCCTTGGAACAGGCTGACCTGTCGGATTAACAGCTGCAAACTAGGGGGTGCAGGGAGCCTCTTCTGGACCTCCTCCAAGCCAGCCACAGGTTTTGTGTACTGGTCTTGTTACAAACTGTTCAAATAGTAAAGTCTTGGGGTGTTCTTGCCTCTCCTGCTAATGCAGGATCCCAGCCCCCTGCAAAGTTCTCCCCACTCCTCATTTTAAATAATTCTGGATGCCCACAGGGACCTTCTCTTGGGTCCTTAGGATTAAATCAGCTGAGTTACAATGTTATGTCCCTGGACTCTGCTGCCAGCATCCTGCACTGTCCCCCTGCACTACTGAGGTGCAGGGCAAAGCAGGGGGAGAGCACCTCATTCCCCATTTTAAATTTTACTGTTATTAGGGTATTTAAGAGTCACGTAGTAAGCCAAAAAATAGCCCCCAAAAGATATCCACGTCAAATCCCTGGAATCTGTTAAGGTCTTTGCCAATGTGATTAAATTACCAATCTTGAGAGGAGGTGCTTATCCTAGTGGGCCCTAAATGCAACCATCTGTATCCTTATAAGATAAATACACAGAGAAGAACCAGACATACAGAGGAGAAGGTAACATGAAGAGAGATTTGGAATGATGAGGCCACAAGCCCAGAAATGCTAAGGCACATCAGAAGATGGAAGAGGCAGGAATGGATTGTTCCCTAGGGCCTCCAGTGAGAGTACAGTCCTGCTGACATCTTGATTTCTGATTTCTGGACTCCAGAATTGTGCCACAATAAATTTCTGTCGTGTTCATCTACCCAGTAATGGTAATTTTTTACAGCAGCCTCAGGAAATGAATACAAATAGTGTTGCTTATATTCTCTCACTGTCTGACAGAGGTTTTTGTTTTAATTGAGTGAGTGTTCTTTAACTGAAAGCTCTTTTAGTTGTTGCTCCCAGCACTCAGACATGAATATATGGGGATCCTGGGATGAGACACCAAGCTGATTAAAAATTCCTACATGGAAAAATACCTTTATACACTAAAAGACCCTAGAAAAATACTTAAAACAATTGTGACAGACAAAATGCTAATTTTCTTCACATAAGAACTCTTACAAAACGATAAGAAAAATACCAACAGAAAAAGAAACAAAATGGATGAAGGCTATGATTAGGCAGTTCACAGAAAAAGCTTTTAAACATGGGAAGACATGCTCAAATTCATCCATCATTAAAGAAGTGCAAATAAAACCAAAGTATCACTTTTTCACCCATCACGTTGGCTAAGAGTTGTACTGCTTGATTTTTTTTACTGCATCTATATTTCTCTATCAATAAAATACTTTAAGCAAACCTACATGTTAAAAATAACATATAACAATAGATTCTGAAACCAGAAACCTGGTTTCAAATCAAGACAAATTTTCTCATTTATTCAAAATTTACCTAAAATCTTGCTTTATTTCAACCCTTCTGAGATCCTTAGGTAAATAAACTCTTCCTGCTATAAGAAGTCCATGAGTATTACACAGAATATGCTTTAAGAGAAGCAAAGCGCCCCCTCCATCATCTTTCTCCTCTTCCCTGTGCTGCCATCAAGAAGAAAGTTGGCATGGATTGTTCAGATTCTAGGACTCTTATTGGGTCAAGTTTACTAGCAATTAATGTACGTTAAAATGTCACTCATTTTGGGTGTGGGAAGACTGAAACTCTTTCAGCATTCTCTTCTCTCCATGCTAAAGAACTGGAAGGTGTCAGGGCCCATTCCTAGCTGTGTGTGTTTGTGCGCGCGCGAGCCCCAGGTTGCAAAATAGTGAATGGACATAGGGTCTGCTTCTCCCAACACTACCCAAGGCCAGCCCAGCCATCCTTTGTCTCTCCTCTTCCTTCAATCACTGACAGGCCAGAGTCTGTTCTCCTTCCTGCTTCCCTTTTGCACAGACACACACAGTGCTCACCACCCCAGCAGTAGTCTAAGCCAGCTCAGCACTGGCAGTGACAACAAGTACCTTCTATCTTGCTGCCTGTGTGCTTGCTTCTTTCTGAACACACTCTGTGTCTTGCTGGATGTGTCAGATTGGCTTTTTGCCTGAAGGTTCTTAGTCCTAACCAGACTGGCCAAAAAGGACTGATGCACGCATTTCAGTTCAAATCACCCAAGTTCTTCTTACTGAGTTCCAGGTCCAAGCCCAGTCAGCAACAAAGGCACACCAGCTACTCCTGGGAGTAAAGCGTCAATGCAACTTCCAGACCCTACTTGCTAAATGGGGAGGGGATTTGCTTAGACGTGGCTAAATGCTCAAGAGCAGCTGGCCTGCAGCTGAGGGGACTGAGGAACATAGAAGTGGACTTGGATTTGATTTAACCCACTGCCAGGGCATAGCAGGGGCTCAATAAATGTGGACTGAGGTGATGACTGAAGTTGGAAAGACAAAAGAAACACACAGAGAATACTGTTTTCACAATACAAGAACATGTCATCAAATACTACATTATGAGACGCAGCCGAATTTATTAGGAGATTGTACTAGTTAGGATAGAGACTATGCTACTGCAACAAAAACATCCACAGATCTGACTGAAAGAGGATAGAAGTTTATTTCTCTCTGGTATAACAACAACCATTTAGTCTAGGCTACCGAAACAGCGCTACTCTGTGAGGTCATTCAGAATCAGTGCTTCTTCCACCACTGCTTAGGGCTATAGTTCCCAAGTTGTCCCAAAGTGCCTCAGTGAGCTCACAAGAGCACCATGGGATGTGTCAAATTTTTGAGAAAAACACAGTAATCCTCAACATCTGATATATACCACATAAACTACTAATTTGAGGTAGTTCAGTTTCAACATGAGATAGCACTACTTTTTGATGACATGAGATATTTCTGAATCTAGGTTTTTGGTGGTTGCTGTGATAAAAAGCAAGTCCTCTAAGAAAATCAATGTGGAACAGGGAATGGGGTAGTGGTGTCCAATCTGATTCCAAGGTTTGAGGAGTTGTGCAGTGCCCCATAGGTATATACATTCCATCACCAAGTGACTGCAGTTGTTTAAAGTAAAATATTTTTCTTTCAGTTTATGCATATTACTTGTTACAAATGTCTACTAAATGTTGGGAGACAATTCTCCATGGATCTCTCATGGTTTTGCACATGTTGTAAGCAGAGGCAATGACTGCCTTTGATCCAGGCTATCTTTTCAAGGATGCTTGTACAGGTGGCCCTCGAACAACATGGGGGTTAGGGGTGCCAACACCAGTGCAGTCAAACATCCATATATAATTTTTGACTCCCCCGCACCTTAACAACCAATAGCCTACTGCTGACCACCTTACCGATAATATAGTCAATTAACACATATTTTATGTTACTTGTATCAATATTATATGCTACACATACACTATTATACAATAGTACTACTATATGATAATAGTACCGTTATACAAAATACATGATACTATATATAATATTATTGTACTCTTACAATAAACTAGAGACTATATCAATACAAGTTAATGTCATCTGTTTATGAGATTATGTCAGTACCTAACATCCATATTATTGTATATGATATGAAACACTGTAGATACTATGTGAATTACTAACTCTAGACATCACAAATGAAAAGATAATGTGTAAAAACAAATTCATATTTATATACAGATATATTTATATATATATATAATATAATAATACAGAAGCAGCAATATGATTACTTCATGGTAAGCTTAGTGTAATTGATACAATTGCTTCACAGTAGCTTAGCTTATACAGTGAATGAATCCTTATAAAAATGTTATGGCATACAGTCATATTCATAATACAGTGTTGGAAACACTTACATTTTTAAAAATCCACTTACCTATGGTGACATCGTGATACGCAGTTTCTCCAATTAGAAGGGAAGACAGAGGCATACTGTATGGTAATGTATATAACTTTGAAAGCAAAGTTATAGAACAGTAGGAAAACTAATACATTATTAATTTTATATTAAGTATCACCTTATTCCTATATAAGGTAGGCTAGCCACTTCAATACAAGTCTTGAATATGATGTTCTACATGATGATATTTAGGCAATGATGATGATGGTGGTGATGACACAATGTCTCATGGTTCTTGCAGTAGTTATTAGATTTTCATAGAAAGACACACACATACATAACAAATAAGTTTATTAACTGTAGCACATGATGACTCCCTACTATTCATTAAGTAGAAGTGGATCATCACAAAGGTCTTCATCCTAGTAGTCTTTTTGCTTTATTTTATTTTTTTTGCGGTACATGGGCCTCTCACTGCTGTGGTCTCTCCCGTTGCGGAGCACAGGCTCCGGACACGCAGGCTCAGCAGGCATGGCTCACGGGCCCAGCCGCTCCGCAGCATGTGGGATCTTCCCAGACCGGGGTACGAACCCACGTCCCCTGCATCGGCAGGCCGGACTCTCAACCACTGCGCCACCAGGGAAGCCCCATCCTAGTAGTCTTGATTCACATTGAGTAGGCTGAGGAGGAAGAGAAAGAGGAAGGGTTGGTCTTGCTGTCTCAGGTGTGGAAGAGGTGGAGGAGGTTGGAGGGGAGGCAGGAGAGGTACACACACAGGGTGTAACTTGACAAAAATACATCCTAATTTCTTTTTTTTTAATGTAGTATAGAGGAGCTATTTATTTATTTATTTTATTTATTTATTTTTGGCTGCGTTGGGTCTTCGTTGCTGTGCGCAGGCTTTCTCTAGTTGCGGCGAGCAGGAGCTACTCCGTTGCGGTGCATGGGCTTCTCACTGTAGTGGCTTCTCTTGTTGCGGAGCACGAGATCCAGGTGCATGGGCTTCAGTAGTTGTGGCACGTGGGCTTAGTAGTTGTGGCTTGCAGGCTCTAGAGCACAGGCTCAGTAGTTGTGGCACACAGGCTTAGTTGCTCCGCGGCATGTGGGATCTTCCCAGACCAGGGCTGAAACCCGTGTCCCCTGCATTGGCAGGCGGATTCTTAACCACTGTGCCACCAGGGAAGTCCTTACATCCTCATTTCTATCTGACTTTTTTGCTTTTATATTTTTCTAAAAATGTTTCTATAAAGTATTAATCCTTCGGCCACTGTGTGCTTTAGTTTCAGCACCAGTATCATAGAATGGTCCATGTTGTAAAAGAAGTCAAAAGCAGTTTTTAATTATCAGAACCCTTCTGCCAGAGTGTCTAATGTCAATCTGTTTTCTGGCACTACTTCTCCCATGTCTTTTTCCTCATTGTCTGGCACTGGTTCAGAAGCACTCCTGTCCAAGTCATCTCTTGTTAAATCCTCTGGTATGGTGTCTATTAGCTCTTTTTTTTTTTTTTAAGATTTATTTATTATTTATTTATTTTATTTATTTTTGGCCTCACTGGGTCTTAGTTGTGGCATGCCGGCTCTTTATTGCGGCGCGTGGGCTCTTTGTTGTGGTGTGTGGGCTTCTCTCTAGTTGTGGTGTGCGGGTTTTCTCTTCTCTAGTTGTGGCGCACAGGCTCCAGGGCACGTGGGCTCTGTAGTTGTGTCGCGGGGGTTCCAGAGTGCGTGGGCTCTGTAGTTCGTGGCACGCGGGCTCTAGCTGAGGCACGTGACCTCATTAGTTGTGGCACGCGGGCTTAGTTGCCCCGCTGCATGTGGGATCTTAGTTCCCTGACCAGGGATTGAACCCTGCATTGTAAGGCGGATTCTTTACCACTGGACCACCAGGGAAGTCCTGTCTATTAGCTCTTGAATTTCTCTAAGATCCCTATCTTGAAACCCTTCACAGCCAACCTTTTTTGCCATATCTGCAATCTCTTTCATGATTTCCTTGATTGGTTCTGTCCTAAATCCTGTGAAGTCGCGCACATCTGGACAGTTTTCTCCAGCAGGAATTTATTGTTTGGGGCTTGATGGTCTTCACAGCTTTTCCTATAATAACACAGCATCTTCAGTGGTATAATCCTTCCAGACTTCCATGATCTTTCTCTACCATAGCACTGACAATTTTTTCCATGGAGTACCATGTGTAATGAGCCATCAAGGTCCCTAAGATCCCCTGATCTACAGAATGAATTAGATGTGTTTGGAGGCAAGAAGACCACTTCAGTGCCTTCAGTGTTGAACTCATGGGGTTCTGGGTGGCCAGGGAAGTACTGTCCAAATCAAATAAATTTTAAAAGGCAGGCCTTTACTGGCAATGTAATTCCTGACTTCAAGGACAAAGCATGGACGGAACCAATCTAGAAAAAGGGTTCTCAATGTCCAGGCTTCCTTGCTGTAGTACAACCAAAAGACTGGCATCTGCTGTTTATCTTTCCCCTCAAGGCTCGGGGGTTAGCAGCTTTATAGACAAGGGCAGTCCTGATCCTAAACCCCGCTGCATTTGTGTGAAACAGGAGAGTTAGCCTATCCCTTTCTGTCTTAAATCCTAGTATTCGCTTCCCTTCCTTACTAGTAAATGTCCTTGGTGGCATTTTTTTTTTCCAGAATAGGGCACTCTTTTCTACATTAAAAACCTGTTCAGCCTGCTATTGTTTCTCCTCAATGATTTTTTTAATTGTGCCTAGGAACTGGTCTGCTCTCTCTTGGTCATCCTCCTGTTATCTTGACATTTTTTTTAAAGCCAAAACTCTTTCTAAAATTATCAAACCAACCTTTGCTGGCATTAAATTCTCCAGCTTTAGATCCTTCACCTTCCTTTTGCTTGAAGTCATCATATAATGACTGCTTTTTCTCAAATCATATTAGTAGGTATGCCTTTCTCATAGCAATCCTATACCTACAAAAAAGCTACATTTTCAATATAAAATAAAAAGTTATTTCACAAAAAGTACATTTTCACGTATACTGGCATAGGTGTAGTGATGCTTTCACGTATTTCCTTTTCTTTTCTTTTCTTTTTTTTTTTTTACAATGGTCTTTATGCTGGATTCATTTATCCTGAAATGTCTGGCAACCGCAGCTACAGATCTCAGTCTACAGTATACATCAAGCAATTCAGCTTTTTTTTGAAATGTCAAGACTTTTCTCTGCTTCCTGGGAGCACTTCCAGCAACACTAGTGGCACTTCTAATGAGTCCCATGGGGTTATTCAAGGTTTACAGTATTGCACTAAACACGAAGAAAAATATGCAAGAACTGTAAGACATCACTTTTTACTGTGATAAGCAGTTTAGTGGAAAGATGAAGTGCTCACGTGGAGACGATTAGTGTCACATGGGATTTTAAGTGGATACCCACAAAACTTGAGCTCACCACAATATTAAAAGGAGGTTAACTATTATAATAGTATAATATGCACTATAGTTAATTTTATGCAGTTTATGATTCAATACTGCATATTTATGCTTGTTTATATTTCTCTCAACTGCAAAAGGGCCATGTACTATCTATAAGTCTTTGCACAAGTTTTGATAAATTTTAACTCTTGTTAATAGATTTGTGTATATTTTATGGTAGAAAATGATCAAATAGACTAGTATCTATACATATTTTATACATTCATGACATATCTTTTTATTATTTTTTTCAATATTTCTAGGCTACATGGTTAGTCTGTGAATTTTTCAAATTGTTGCAAATCTCCAAATAATTTTCCAAAATGTTTACTGAAAATAATCCACATATAAGTGGAACTATGCAGTTCAAACCTGTGTTGTTTAAGGGTCAATTGTATCTGATAATTTCTTATTTTGCCTCTCTGATAATTATACATACTTCACTCTGTAACCTTTCAGTATCCAGTCCTATATCACTCTGCCTTGATCAGGCTTTCCCAGTTATAAGCCTGACTTCTCACAATTGCCTATCAGACAAATGGCTTCTAGCCTAGCTGTCTAATACAGCAGTAACCAGCCACATGTCACTACTGAGCACCTGAAATATGGCCATTCTGAAATGAGATATGTTGTTAGTATAAACTACACACTGGACTTCAAAGACAATATCTCACACACACAAAAATATAAAATTCTCATTAATAATTTTTACGTTGATTATATGTTGAAATAACATTTTGGATGTATCAGGTCAAATAAAAATATTATTAAAATTACTTTCATCTATTTCCTTTTTTTAAATATAAATTTATTTATTTATTTTTGGCTGCATTGGGTTTTCGTTGCTGCGTGCAGGCTTTCTCTAGTTGTGGTGCAAGGGCTTACCACTGCAGTGGCTTCTCTTGTTGCAGAGCACAGGCTCTAGGCACACGGGCTTCAACAGTTGTGTCACATGGGCTCTAGAGCGCAGGCTCAGTAGTTGTGGCTCATGGGCTTAGTTGCTCTGCGGCATGTGGGATCTTCCTGGGCCAGGGATTGAACCTGTGTCCCCTGCATTGGCAGGCGGATTCTTAACAACTGCACCACAAGGGAAGTCCCATCTATTTCCTTTTTACCTTAATATGGTGTCTAGAAAATTTTTAACTGCATATGTAATTCACATTATATTTCTACTGGATAGCACTAGAAAATATATTCCGTGAAAATATCAAAAATATTTTGGGAAAATATGCAATATAGGACATAATAATTATTAAAAGCATTTCAGGTTTTGAGGTGCCTATATATAAAGGTATAAGTCAAAAAGTAAATTAAGAATTTCCAGTGAATTATCTATATCTAATGTATAATCGTGGAAGTCAACTAAGAAGTGAATTGCCAGTTAGTTGGGAAATGGAAAAATAGATTGGTATTTCTCCACAAAAGTACTTTAAAAAAGTAAAATCACATCTGGACACTTTTATTTTTAAAAAGATCAGGTTTATTTAAGAAAGGAAAAGCTTTGGCTTATTACTCAGTTTAAAAACAACAGTAAATCATAAAAGGTTGATCAGAAACATCAAGTTCTCCCAAAGAGTCAGAAATCAAGAAACAGAAAATGCCCCACATTCTTAGCCCACTTCCTGTCCTTAGAAAACAATCTAAGATGAAACACTGTTTGTGAGCAAAAACAGCATGAGTGACATTTTCAAATGCTTGCCTTCAATCCTTAGAGAATTCCTAATAGAATATAGAATATTATATTACAATATAGCTAATAGAATATAGCTCTATTGTCTTAACAGGAAGACATAAACTGAGCTGTGTCTCCTCAAAGGCCAAATAGTATCTTGTGTTCCAAAGGAAACAGGGGTTCTTTAGTAGGTCTAGAGAGGACTACTGACAGGAAACCCTACCAGAAACAGGCAAAATGAGGACCTCTGGTTATCAGAAAATATGAAGTAAAAGAAAACTACTAAACTCCTGAAAAATACAATTTTCCCACTCATAAAATCCCAACAACACTCCCCAACAGAAGATTAAAGAGCCTAGTCCAAGGACACAGGATCCACTTATAGGTTCAACAAACACACACTCAGTGTCAGACACTGCATGTCAGGCACCATTCTCAGAGCTGAAAATACAAAGTCATATTAAGACATGTTCCCTGCCTCTGAAAACTGAATAGTGTAGTGAGTGAGGCAGGCATATAAATCAACAGTTACTGTCTGGTATACACATTCTGTCAGAAGTTATTTAAGGAAAATATGCCATATATAGTCACAAGGATAGATCTAAATCAGGGGCTCAGCGAACAGCCTGCAGGCCAAATCTGCCCTCATCTGCCACCTGCTTTTGTAAATAAAGTTTTATTGGTTTACGTATTGTCTATGGCTGCTTTTCACTACACAACAGAGTTCAACACACAACAGGTAAGGTAAACAAAGACTAAAATATTTAATATCTGACCCTTCACAGAAAATGTTTGCCAACCTCTGGTCTAAATCAAATTGAGGGGTCAGGTAAGGTATCCTGAAGGAGATGAGAGTTAATATAAGTTTTGCAGAATAAGTGAGATTTACCTGAAAAAAGTAATAAGCACCCTTTTCCCTATTACCCATTTTTGAGGAGGCATGGGTGACAGGGCATTCCAAGTTGAGGGAATGGGCCCATGGAAAGGCAAAGAGGCCTAAAACAGCATAAAGAACTCAATTTTACCCTAGAGAACACAGAAAAGCTGAAGGCAGCTCTCAGCAGAAACACATGGCATTAACAATGAGTTCTCAATCATAAAAAACACAGCCAGTGTTGGTTCTTAGGCTTTCTCTTAGCCCTGCCTGCCCTCAGGTGAAGCATGCTGTTCCTGACTTCAAGGTAGGAATACACCCGAATCAAAACCCAGGGTCTGCCTGTTTTGGAGCAGCCAAACCTCGATTCTCTGCTTTGCTACGTAGACAGGAGGCCAGCTCTGGGTGAAGTGTGTTACAGTTTCTCTCCAAACCTACTTTCACCTAGACAGACCCCAAGGTGTATATCTGAGAGAATCAAAAGCCTGAGCCCTATCCCTCAATACAGTACACTAAAAGCAAAAGCCGTATTTTCAGGGAGTATTAGAACTCATACTCTATTTTAATGATTAAAAAAAATTCGTCCTAATCCCAGAGTCCTTCAACAGCCTCTAAACATAAGAAGATCTAATAGAGGTGTATCACATTTCATGAATGAATCTCTGGAATCAGACAAAGGAGAAATCAGAGATGCTCATTCCCTTTTTTAAAGTACTGTTGTCAGGGGCTTCCCTGGTGGCGCAGTGGTTGAGAGTCCTCCTGCCGATGCAGGGGACACGGGTTCGTGCCCGGGGCCGGGAAGATCCCACATGCCACAGAGCGGCTGGGCCCGTGAGCCATGGCCGCTAAGCCTGCCCGTCTGGAGCCTGTGCTCCGCAACGGGAGAGGCCACAGCAGTGAGAGGCCCGTGTACGGCAAAAAAAAAAAAAAAAAGTACTGTTGTCAGCTTTACAAAAAGATTCTCAATGCATATAGATGTATATATCTAAGGCATTAAAGCAAGGAATACCTTATAATTAAATTTAGCTCAAAACATCAACGATAATTTTGACAATATACTTTACAATTCAAAGGAAACCAGTTCAAGAAAGATACCAATGCAAAGATAACTTTCACTAGTCTTATACCTCATTTGGAAATCTCACAGATCACATGGTCTTAGTTAATTAAAGACTCTTATTTCAGACACAGTGATGTCTACCTGATGCCACAATTTCCATAGAGTGTTCATAAGTTGTTCAGGATCTTTATGTATTCCAACCCAGCAGCCATTAACAAAAATATTGGTTGCACTAAAATGCAACACCAAAAGCATTCTGTACTTAGTAACCCTATAATAAGCTATAACTAAAGATTAACAATAGTTTTTTGCATCTATACACACTCAGCAACAGCTGCAGGAGAAATTTCTTCTAAACTTCCATACTCCATTCTTCTAAAAATACCAGAATTGAAGATGGTTGAGATCCAACTGAAATATAAGCCATCAGAGCTAAATTCTTCACAAGTCCTACAGCATGGCCCTTGGAATAAATAAAGTACGTATTACTCATACTGATTTAACATGCCTATCGAAATTCTTTTCCAAAAATATTTTTCCTTCAATTTGACCTCAGGATGTACTCTTACTTCCTAAGAACAAAATTATAAATAATATCTTAGTTCTAAACTACACTACACAATTAAATAAAAATTTGCTTCTAAAAATAATTATACCCTACATAATTACTGTCAGACTTTTTATCCTGAACATAAATTTTAATGCATTACCTCTGGAGTCTCAGCAGGACACACCATTCCCCACAATGTATTATGCAACTGTCTTGGTTTTGCTAGCTTGCCATCTCTACCAATGGAAGGATTTAAACAACACAGGTGAGAAAGAGTAGATGCAAAAGTCAGGCAGTTTAAATACCTAGAAAACAATAGCAAATCTTTAAAGTTTGGGCATTTCTGTTACTCACACTATCGTGTTTTTGGCAAATACTAGAATGAAGCAAAGTCATATTTTTACATATAATCCACTCGGTGTTCAACTGTCCCCATCCCTCCTTTCTCCATCCTGCCCTGGATAATCTTATTCACCCCTGTAACTTAACTGACCCTTATAGCAGGGATGGCAAATACATGACATATAGTTCTAACATACCACGTAAATGTTTTGTTTATGGTCTATCTCCAAGCACTAGGATGTTAGTTCCACAAGGGTGGGGAATTTTATTTGTTTGTTTCATTCTCTGTTGGATTTAAAGAATCCATTTGGGTCATGTAACCATATCAATAAATACTCTAATAACTAAAATATACTCCACTTTCTAACTCTGTGACTAGTGTTTGGTCTACATTACCTTACTTCTCTGTAGTCTTAAAGACTCTGGACAATTCAGGACAACTTTAAGAATATCAATTACTCCTGAGACAAGGATCATCAATGGAAAAAATTGATAAGGAAATGCATATTTATCTAGACTCAACAAACCTTTCCACAAAAATAGTAACTTCACAGTGGAAGAACCTAACAGATGCCACTGTGAAGTTAATATTACCAATAATGGGACAAAATGACACCCTGTGACTCCTGATGTGATGCCCTGGGAAGTACACAATATGATCTCTGTATTTGTCCTGCCAAAAAATGCATAAATTGAATCTAATCATAAGGAAATACGGAAAAGCCCAAATTGAGGATATTCTACAAAATAAATGGCCTATCCTTTTCAAAAATTTCAGTGTTCTGAAACACTGAGGATAAATACAAGGGAAGACAGGGACTTACCTGGTGGCGCAGTGGTTAAGAATCTGCCTGCCAATGCAGGGGACACGGGTTTGAGCCCTGGTCTGGGAAGATTCCACATGCCGCGGAGCAACTAAGCCCGTGCACCACAACTACTGAGCCTGCACTCTAGAGCCCGTGAGCCACAACTACTGAGGCTGCATGCCACAACTACTGAAGCTCACGCCCCTAGAGCCCGTGCTCTGCAACAAGAGAAGCCATCGCAACAAGAAGCCCATGCACCGTAACGAAGAGTAGCCCCCGCTCGCTGCAACTAGAGAAAGCCCGCGTGCAGCAACAAAGACCCAAAGCAGCCAAAAATAAATAAATAAATAAAGACAAGGGAAGATAAAAAGAGACTAAAGAGACATAAAAACAACATGCAATACATGATCGTGGACTAGATTTCTGAACCAGAAAAAAAAATGCCATTAAGGACATGATCAGCACAACAGGCAAAAACCTGAATAAGATGGCAAAGCTAACAGTGTTGTATCAAAGTTAAATGTCCTGATTTGGATAATTATACTACAATTGGGTAAGTGAATGTCCTGGTTCTTAGGAAATATACACTGAAGTATTTAGGATTAAAGGGGCATGAATGCCTGAAACTTACTCTCAAGCGGTCCAGAAAAAAATAAAACGTATATATAGATAATAGAATCCTAAAGTAAATGAGGCAAAGGTAACAACTGGTGATTCTGGGTGCAGAGTATAGGAGGGTTATCTGCAACTTTCCTACAAATTAGAAATGATTTCAAAGTAAAAGGTTTAAAAAAAAAAACGGTATCAACTACTCTTTTTCCCTTTATACTAAATAGCGCCAGACTAGTATGCTTTTATGGTTTTCCTTACTACTCTTTCTTCTTGTTGATGTCAATGAACTCTGGCTGCCTCTAGGTTTCATGTCTATTTTACAGAGAATTGTCAGGAGAGAAGGCAAGGCAGGGCTGAAGGCTTGCACTACACAGTAAACAGCATGGGGTTTGCAACAGCTAAAATGATCTTCAGAGCAGCTTTGTACTGTGTTTTAGGATTAGCAACAGTCAATAACTTTAAATCTCATGAAAATACTATGAATACATTTTGCTTGTGCAATACCATTTCCATCATCTCTGGATCTTCAAAATCATAAATAATATGCTCTGAAATATCTCTGTCAGACACAAAATCTAACGCTCTAAAAAAATTAATGATGAAAATGTCTGGGTTAATATATGGTAGGGTTGCCACAACGTGCTGACCAATAGCACTCTTTTTGCACCCTAGGAAAAAAAACATCATTAGAATATGAGGACACAGAGATCGTAGCCATATATAAACATCATAAGAACCATTTCATATACATGTTCATTATATGTATTTCAAAAGAAGCATGCCTCTCATATTTTAAGGAACGTCCTATGGCTGCTTTTCAAACCAATGGAACAGGTTTACTCATTTGATGGACAGACTGGTCATTTGGACCTGAGAGAACTTGCATTATCTACTCTCTCTGTCTGCCAAGATCCTCTAGAATTCCCCAAGGCTGGATTTGGAAATGACCTTTGGCTGCAAAACACAGACCCCCAGTCCTTTCCCCCAACCAAAAAAATTAAAAACTTTGGAAGAAAGAAAGAAATGAGGGCAAAATAAGAGAGAATATGGATAGACAAATGTGGGAAAAGCTAAGCACAAAATGAAAAATAAATATTAACTCTTAGTTGGT
This sequence comes from Grampus griseus, assembly GCF_964374135.1. Classification (NCBI taxonomy): domain Eukaryota; kingdom Metazoa; phylum Chordata; class Mammalia; order Artiodactyla; family Delphinidae; genus Grampus; species Grampus griseus. The sequence goes on from NC_138997.1 coordinate 68,309,636, forward strand.
CTGTGAGGTATCTCCACATACGAACAATGTTTCAAAATTAACAAACAGCCTCTCTCATATAAGCGTCTCTTTTCCAATTTTTCCCCCTTTAATTGCAACACAGACAGAAATGAAATAAAAGTTACTAGCTTACACTGCATTACACAACACCTGGTTTCTCAGTTTTAATCAAATTTCTTTCCTTCAATATCAAATTCTATCTTCTCTTGGCCTCATAACCCTACATTATCATGGTCCATCTAATAAAAAGTTTCTGTTGTCTTCCTCCTCCTACTTCAGGCCTTCTTCCTTAGAAACCTCATCCCATCTCACGGATGTTCAGTAACAACTTTACATAAAGGATATGCAAATCTTCATCTTGATCTTTTTCCTGTACCGTCAACCCTCATGTCTCCGATCGCTATTTCATTCTTTCGACTTAGATACCAATTATTCCATTCAGTCTATTATTTGTTTCATCAAAAAAAATTTTCTGAATAAGCAAAACATTAAAGCAGAATGCCTACATCATGCACCACCCAAAATCTTTTGTCTAAAAATGAACTCACTAGGTTCACTCTAAAAACCAATTCTTGGGAGTTCTCTATTTTATCTAGGACCTCAGAGTAAGAACCATACAATCTTAATCGACTCATTCTCATATTATATCAAATTTATCACTATATCTGGATGATTTTCCTTTCTCTGCCACTAATTAATTCATTTTGCCCATAGCTGCCATGATAATCTGTCTAACATACTGGGTTCTTACTTTTGCCCTCCATAATCCAGGCCAATGCTTATCAACAAAAAATGCACATCACAGTCACCTGGGGATCTTTTCCAAACCCTTGTGCTTGGGCCCCGTTCTACCCCCATTCACAAGTAAAAACCATTTTAATTCTTTAAAACACCTATTCTACACGGGATTTTAACTTCAGGCACTTAAACATCTCTGATGTTCAAGACTCCTTCTTTATAAAACTTATAAAAGTGATATTAGACTCTGCAGAACTGTTTGTAAGAGCACAAGACTGGAAACCTAAATGTCCATCAAAAAAGAAATGGTTCAAAAAATTATGCTACATCTACACATGGAATATCACAGCTCAAAAACAATGATCAATTGCTGATCTAAATATATTTTTAAAGGATACCAGCAACCTTCAAACAGTGCATATGTTATGCTCCCATTTATAATTTTGTGTTAAGACTATTTCTGGATGGATTCATGAGAAATTATCAAAAACAGCTACCACAGGACTTCCTTGGTGGCGCAGTGGTTAAGAATCTGCCTGCCAATGCAGGGGACACGGGTTCGAGCCCTGGTCTGGGAAGATCCCACATGCTGCGAAGCAACTAAGCCCATGAGCCACAGCTACTGAGCCTGTGGTCTAAAGCCCGCAAGCCACAACTACTTAAGCCTGCGCACCTAGAAGCCTGTGCTCTGCAACAAAAGAAGCCACAGCAATGAGAGGCCCACGCATTGCAACCAAGAGTAGCCCCAGTTCACCGCAACTAGAGAAACCCTGCGCACAGCAACGAAGACCCAACGCAGCCATAAATAAACAAACAGCTATCGCTGGGGAAGAAATCTGGGGATCAAAGGAAGACTACTTTTTATAGTGTACCCTTTTTTGTAATTTTTTGAACTATTTTAATGTGCACATGTGCCTTATTCAAAACAATTTAATAAAAAATGTACATGAAATTAAATAAGAGTTGATTACAACAAATTTCCAATACAGTTGTAAAGATTAAATCAAGCAAACTGAGTAACATAATTGGCACATAGCAAATATTCAAGAAATGCTAGCTGTTATTATATTACATTATTATAAGCAATATGCCTAGGGTAGGCAGCTACTAAGATAGTGCTCGATGATCCCTGCCTACTATTACTGCCTTGTATAATCCCCTCCCTTGAGTATGGACTGGATGTGCTGACTTGCATCTAATAAATAGAACTTGGTAAAAATGATAGGATGTTGCTTCCAAGATTAAGGTATAAAAAGATGGTGATTTCTAGGAATTCCCTGGCAATCCAGTGGTTAGGACTCGGCGCTTTCACTGCCAGGGCCTGGGTTCAATCCTTGGTTGGGGAACTAAGACCCTGCAAGTCTCGAGGCACAGCCAAAAAAAAGAAAAACAAAAAAAAGGTGACTACCATCCTGCCCTTATGCTCTACAAATTTTCTTAATTACTCTCTCTGCCAAAGTGAGCTGCCATGTTATCAGTTGCTGTATGGAGGGGAGCCAAGCGGCAAGGAACTGATTCCTGCCAACAACCATGCAAACGAGCCTTAAGATGATGACTGCAGCCCAGACAAATAACTTGACTGAAGCCTTGTGAGAGATACTTAGCTAAAGGACCCAATTAAGCCACATCCAGAAACTGTAAGATGATAAATGTTGCTACTGGAGTGATTTATTACACAGTAGTAAGTAAATAATAAAATACCTAGCATATAACACTGATAATATGCTCCAGAAAAACTTTTTGACTAAACATGCAGTCTGGTAACTTACAAAACTAGACCAACAGGAATAAACCCAAACAATATCATGTAATAGTCCATACCTGTCCTCCTCTTGCCAGCATGCTAACCCAGATAGTGGGTCAAAAGAATTCTCCAGACATGATCTACACTCTCCTGTAGGCATATTTAGAATCCTTTTTGGCAAACACAAAGGTTGTGTTTGTTGCCATTTTCTCTTGACCAATCAGAACCTACATGGACAATAAAAGTTACAGCCATAAAACCCACAAGGTCCTTGAAGTAGAAAGAAGCATGAAATCTGCATCTTAATTTAATCTCATCATACAGGCTCACTGAAACATCAATTCTTGAACTTTACAAACTCCATTTTGCAAAAATGCTCCACAGAAACATACAAGTTTGAACAACTGACCAAATTTCTAGTGCGTATTATATACAGCTAAATAAAACTTTGGTTTATATAAATTCAGCTGTCACCCCCCTAAATAATTCAACTACCACTTTCAGATTATTCTATAGAAAAGCTTACTTTTTAATTTCAACTTTCATAATTTAAATCTTAATGATAATTGTGTAATTTTAAAAAAATAATGCTACTAGGGCTTTCCTGGTGGTGCAGTGGTTAAGAATCCACCTGCCAATGCAGGGGACATGGGATCGAGCCCTGGCCCGGGAAGATCCCACATGCCGCGGAGCAACTAAGCCCATGCGCCACAACTACTGACCCTGCGCTCTAGAGCCCACGAGCCACAACTAATGAGCCCACACGCCACATCTACTGAAGCCCGCGCACTTCAGAGCCTGTGCTCCGCAATAAGAGAAGCCACTGCAATGAGAAGCCCGCGCACCGCAACGAAGAGTAGCCCCCGCTCGCCGCACTTAGAGAAAGCCTGTGCACAGCAACGAAGACCCAACACAGCCAAAAATAATAAACAAATAAAATAAGTTTATAAAAATAACGCTACTATACCTTTTCTGATCCATTAATAATGAAGTAGCCATCAGGATCCAAGAGGCATCCATGTAACTCACAAAGATCATGATCTGCTAAGCCATTTAGTAGACAGTAAATTGAATGCAACATAACTGGAACTTTACCAATAAAGGTTTTCTGATGCTGCATCTGAAGTTGTTCTTCACCTTCTTTAATGACTGTTTCTGTTATAAAGTGGAGCAGAAAATAAAAGCAGATCACAAGTTAATAGTAAGGTAATTGTTAAAACCCTCAACTGGTTAAAACTGCATTTTCTAAACTGTATTTCAATATCAGCTGCTGGAATAACTCTTTCTTACGTGAGATTTCTTAATCTGGCTTCACGTGGCAACACTGGTGAAGCAGCACCATCTCTTATGGGCTTCGAGAGGTAAAGCTGTTCAAACTTCAGCAAATATCTTGGCTAAAATGAAACCAAAAAACATGAAGAGGGTGAATAACTTTTTTCCATAAAACTTTTGATGATTCCATTTAAACCACCATTAACATTTTGAGTAGAAAAAACTCTATAAACCGACTAAATCAATCCACTTTAATATGGGTACTCTCCAAAGTCAACAGCCATATTTCACAGACATAAAGTTTTATACTTCATCACTTTCTTAAGGTGTAAGACAAAAAGCAACATTTATCAAGAGTTAATATATCGCAAGTAAGTAAGACTATACACGTATCATACGCTCTGAATTTATGTGAAACAATTAAAATGGATTTGCACTAATGATCTACACAGCCGTTTCATGTGCCCTCTCCTTCATTCAGGTCAGAAGTACAGTTACCAGGAAAAAAAGAAAAGATAAATTTGGACAATTAGAACTATACTCTAATCTCATCAATAGAACATAGAAAAACTAAACCTAACTCTTCAATTAAACATAAAGAAAATCCTAATTACTACTCTACATAAAGGACTGAATACTTCTAGCCCTGGCTGACTATAGCTCAGCCCTTAGCAGAAAAAAAAACTTTTCAGTAACATATCTATTTGTTGCCCAATAAAACAAGACCCACGAAAACTTTCCAATTATAAATGGATAGTGTATTTCTCTCTAGATCAATTCTCAGAGGAGGAGAAGATGAGAGTAAGCAGACCATTAAAGGTAAATTGTTGACACCCAAGCTTCCCAAACTGGAGTAGGAAAAAAGCATAGAGAACTGGTGGTGATAATGAGTCAAATGGAAGCCAGCCATCCAACTACTCATTTCTACTATCACTCTAGTATAGGACATTATTATCTGAAACCCAAGCTATACCAAGATTTTAATCTGACTCCAGCCTCTCCACGCCAAGTAAACATGATCTCCAAAGTAACCTTTCTAAAATAATGCTTCATGCACATTCTTTGACAATCTTTCCACAATTCCCCTTGACATCCAATGACATCCAAAGGCTGTGACAATCTGGTTTCATCTTATCTTCTACTAATACCTATCAAAAACAAATCAAACCAAAAATCATATACTGTTATAGACCCTAAAATCTATCCCCAAGCCAAATATTGATATACCAAGTATTTATTTGCTGAAATGATTAAGTATCTTTTCTCTACTAAGACAAGTCCTACCCTGCCCTTCAGAGTTAAAGTCCCTCCCATCTCTTCCTGTAGGCTCCGATATACCAGCTTGAGACATCTCTTCCTCCATAAGTACTTATGACACTGGCACTTTGAAAATGCTACATTATAATATTGTTGTCTCTCTTGTTTTGCAAAGACCATGAAGAGAAAATGCTCTAAGTATAAAAAAGGCATTTTATGCCCATTTTCCAACACAGTGCCAGAAGTGCCAATTATTTTTGTTCTTAACAGCAGAAGTCTGTGCAGCACCTCCAGTCAGAATGAGAATAATACATCAGCCCTTACAAGATAAGCTACAGAAAAGAGGGACTGAACTGGCCGGAAGTAATATTCTCTCTTTCTGTCTAATTCTATTTCTGGGGCTCTCCCTACTTCTCCTTGTTTTTCAGTTTTCCCTGTCCCTCAAGGCCCATCACGCTGCCTCTCTACTCAAAAACTAGGGTCAGTCATTATTATTCATGTAAAACTAGATTCTAAAATTATAGCCTTGGGACTTCCCTGTTGGTGCAGTGGTTAAGAATCTGCCTGCCAATGCAGGGGACATGGGTTTGATCCCTGGTCCGGGAAGATCCCACATGCTGTGGAGCAACGAAGCCCATGTGCCACAACTACTGAGCCTGTGCTCTAGAGCCTGTGAGCCACAACTACTGAGCCCACGTGCCACAACTACAGAAGCCCGCATGCCTAGAGCCTGTGCTCTGCAACAAGAGAAGCCACCTGAATGAGAAGCCCGTGCACCATAACGAAGAGTAGCCCCTGCTGACTGCAACTAGAGAAAGCCCCCGCGCAGCAACAAAGACCCAATGCAGCCAAAAATAAATAAAGTTATATAAAAAATAAGTTAAATAGTTATAGCCTTGCTATGATTTTAACAATGCTAAAAAAACATGCATATGAAAACAGAGACTACAATGAACTTAGAAAAATTAAAACAGCTAATATGATTGATGGTTTTCCTTTATTATATCTTCTATTGTTATGATAATGTATTTCATGCAACAAATAATCAAGGGAAAAAGTCCTTCACATACTTTTTCTTTTATGATTCCTTACACTGTAAAAGAAAAAAAGTGAGGTTTTTCCGAAGCAATATAACTATTTCTGGCTTGCTTCTCTTAGTAGTCTATCATATCTCTGAGTTCTGTCTTACTGGCTATTAAATACTTACTATCTGAATAAGGATTAGGGTTTTACATTACTTGCAAAAATGCATCTCTTCATTAGTAAGAATAAATCAGGAGCTGATTGATGATACTAGAAGAACACTACTAAAAACACCTACAGACCCTCTTCTTTTTTTTTTTTTAACTGTTAGGCCAGGTGAGTTAAGGACTGAAATTTCAAATCAATACTCTTATTTATGTTACTTTATTAGAATAACCATTTTACTGGTTCTTCAACTTCTCTACTAGCATGCTGTTTCCGCTTATAGGTCTATAGGTGGAGCATCTTCCACAATTCTTTGAATAGACATCTGAATAAACTCATCAAAAGCATCCAGCTGTTGTCTGACCAAGCCTTTCTTGTCAAAATGGGAACTGGAAAAACAGTTGAGTTCATAATCAGTTACAACTCAGTGATGTTTTCCAGCATATTTCCCCATTTCCATTATTATTAAATTCAGTAAATACTAATCATTAAATACCAACCACTCTATATAAATCATTACAAAAAATACTATGTGGTATCCAAAAAAGGAGTAAGTCTAAGAACGCTTTCTCTGTAGAACTTAGTTAAATTTGGGGGAAAGAGACATATTGGTAAAATAATTCAAACAGAACTTAAGAACTATAAGAAAGCCCTAATTTACAAATGTCCTTTATATATCAATTTCATCCAATATGTTTGAAACATTTCTTGAAAAATGCGTCTGAAGATAAAAACTAAAGAAAATGCACAAAGGTAAAAACAAGTATGACAACATGAATGGACCTTTAGATAATTATGCTAAGTCAGATGGAGGACAAATACCATATGATTTCACTCATATGTGGAATCTAAAAAAAAAACCCCAAACCAAACCAACCAACAAACAAAAGAACAGAAAAACAAACTTACAGATATAGGACAGATTAATGGTTACCAGAGAGGAAGGGAGTTGAGGGGTAGTTGAAATGGGTGAATGGGATCAACTGTACGATGATGGATGGTAACTAGACTACGGTGGTGATCACTCTGTTGTATATACAGATGTTGAACTATAATGCTGTATTCCTGAAACTTATATAATTTTTAAAAAGGATTAAAAAAAGATAAAATAAGAACTCTAGGCGGGGTCTGCAGGGAGGAGAGCGGCCGGGGTTGGTCAGGGCGCATGCGGCCGGTGGCGCCTGCACGACCCGGTCCCGGTCGGTTCGGGGCTCCGGCGCCCCGCGCCCGCTGGCCGCGCGCCGCGTCCCGGGCCGCCGCCTCAGACGCCACTTGTGGAATTCTTTCCCCCGGCGGCTGTAACTTTAAACCGGCCTGAGCGAGGCCTATTTTTAGTCAGAAGCCAGCCACCGGAGAATGGCTGTGGAGAACGCTGAGATGGAGGGCCAGCCCGCCACTTGAAGATTCCTCACCAAGTGGCCGGGAAGGACCGGCTTGACCTAGGAATCCTTCTTTGAGATTTCAAGGTTCTGTCGCCCCCTTCCAGGGTTGGCCGGACTGGTTGCTGAGGGGCTTTTGACTGAGGGTGCTGCCCGAGCCTGGGGAGCTGTACATGAATGAACCGCATCGCCTGGCCTCAGAGCGCTGACTCTGAGGCCACCACGCATGAGCCCGGGCCACCCTCCTGCAGAAGTCACAACAGGAGCTCCTTAGGGACCGGCTTGTGGTGGTGAGGAGCCAGGAGATGCATGTAGGTGCCAAGTACCGCCAGGCCTCCCTGTACATGGGTGACCTCCACGCGGATGTCACCGAGGACCTGCTGTTTAAGAAGTTCAGCGCTGTGAGGCCCGTGCTGTCTATCCGCATCTGCAGGGACCTGGTCACCTGCCGCTCTCTGGGCTATGCCTACGTGAACTTTCTGCAGCTGGCAGATGCCCAGAAGGCCCCGGACACCACGAACTTTGACCCTATAAAGGGCAAATCCATCCGTCTCATGTGGTCTCAGCGTGACGCCTACTTGAGGAAATCTGGAATTGGGAACGTGTTCATCAAGAATCTGGACAAATCCATTGATAACAAAACCCTTTATGAACACTTTTCATCTTTTGGGAAGATCCTGTCCTCCAAGATGATGAGTGATGATCACAGCTCCAGGTGCTATGCGTTCGTATACTTTCAGAACCAGATTGCCACCAACAGGGCCATCCAGGAGATGAATGGGGCACTGCTTAAGGACTGCAGGCTGTTTGTTGGCAGATTCAAAAGCCGCAAAGATCGGGAAGCCGAGCTCCAAAACAAAGCCAGTGAGTTCACCAATGTTTACATCAAAAACTTCGGAGACGACATGGATGATGAGAGACTGAGGGAAGTTTTCAGCAAATATGGGAAAACCCTGAATGTTAAGGTGATGACAGATTCCAGTGGGAAATCCAAAGGCTTTTTGGCTTTGTGAGTTTTGATAGCCATGAGGCTGCCAAAAAGGCTGCTGAAGAAATGAATGGAAAGGACATAAATGGACAACTGCTTTTTGTAGGCCGGGCACAAAAGAAAGCAGAGTGACAGGCTGAGTTAAAGCAAATGTCTGAACAGCTGAAACAGGAAAGATTTCGGCAGTGCTGGGGGGCAAAACTCTATATTAAGAACCTGGATGAGACCACTGATGATGAAAAGCTACGGAGGGAATTTTCTTCATTTGGATCAATTAGCAGAGATTAGTTAAAGTAATGCAGGAAGAAGGGCGAAACAAAGGGTTTGGCTTGATCTGCTTCTCCTCTCCTGAGGAGGCCACTAAAGCAATGACTGAGATGAATGGCCGCATCTTGGGCTCCAAGCCGCTCAACATCGCCCTGGCCCAGAGGCTGTAGGAGAGGAAAACTTAATGCACCAGCCAGTGTTTGTAGCAGCTTGGGGGATGTTAGTGATCTCTGCCTGAATCCTCCTCAGTAAATTTCAAATCCCAACTGATGGGTGCTTAGTTTAGTAAACATTAGGATCGAAGGTTTTGTATACAAAGCTATTTATTTTTCTTTGGAGGAAAAATAAGTGAATCTTAGAACCTCAGTTCTTTTTATAGAGGCACACCATCTAATTATAATATGGTATATTTTTCTGATTTTGATGTAGTGCTAATAGCAATAAGTATAATTAGATATATTTTTACTGCATTTTGAACCAACTGAAGTGTGGTAATTATTTGCATTTATTGCATACTTCTTCTTATTTTAATAATATTGCTAGCTTCAATTTCTTCCATGAAAATATGCCCAAAGTAGTTCTTATACCCAAGGATTGCAAAGTAATTTATTGTTACAAACAGAAATCTTCTAATTTCTAACCTATTTTTTTTAAAGAAACCAAAGTTTAAAAATTGCTACTACAAACTCAATATCTAATTTCATTTTGAATTAATGTTTAAAATACTAGGAAATAGTTGAATTTCCTTTCAATTTATATCCTGAAATGGTGTTTTTCTGATGGCTGAAATTAATGATGGAGTTTTTTAATGTTGCCTACAAACCTGCTTTATAGGATATTTTACTGTTCTTTCCATTGGTTGACATAATCCAGGTGCTTGCTGGTTATCAAAATTGTGACTTGAATAGTAAAACCTTAACTTCCACATTTCTTAAGTTATAAGCCTGTATCATTTCAGGTCAAAAAGTTGGCCTAGGGGCTTCCCTGGTGGCGCAGTGGTTGAGAGTCTGCCTGCCGATGCAGGGGACACGGGTTCGTGCCCCGGTCCGGGAGGATCCCACATGCCGCAGAGCAGCTGGGCCCGTGAGCCATGGCCGCTGGGCCTGCACGTCCCGGAGCCTGTGCTCCGCGATGGGAGGGGCCACAACAGTGAGAGGCCCGCGTACTGCTAAAAAAAAAAAAAAAAAAAAAAGTTGGCCTACTCTTAATTCTCTTCATACATATACAGCATAAAATTATGCTTTAAGTTTTGAACCAGGTACCAACATTACAAAAGTCATATATAGAAAACACAGACATTCTCTTTAACAACTGTGTTTTCTAATCTCTGTTATACGTTGTAACATGTAGTGATATTGTCTCAGGGTTCAAAACAGTAAAAGTTTATGAACTCCACGTCTCCTTTATTAGACCTTAAGAGCTATGTAACCTATGAAGGCTCACTTTTAGCCTTGATTGATCAGAAGTTCGCTAATTGATTTTCTGATAAATGGAAGTTGTATCACTTAGGCTGCTTTCCAGCATGATTTTTATTTCAGTCCCATTCCCAGATCTTTTATTCTCTTCTGCCTTTCCTCTATATTACTCAGCTCCTCTATACTTTTTAAAAAGGGTTTTATTATACTGACTTTTACTGTGTGCTGTTTGAAATCCACTTCGGAAATAGATGCAAGAGTTATTTATTTACATTTAAGTAATTACTTTTAAAATTCTGATTCTCTCATACCAAAGGTGTCTAAAAATAGTTTTGTTGTTGTTGTTTTATTTTTTTTTACTCTGCTTTGTTGTTTCCTGTAACCATATATTCAAGTCTTCTGTTTCATATATTACCAGTACAAAAGAAATATTAAAATATTTCCGTGGCAATACTTTAGCTATGAAAGAATGAGAAAATCTGTTTGTTTTTTTTGTATGAACTATATGTATATTCACTGTACATTTTCTAAATTTAAAATCTCTTTAGACAATGAAAAAATTATGGACAATGAAAAAATTACGGCAACACATAATCCTATTATGCAGACAGATCTTCTGTTAACATTTCTTGCATCTCCTCCCAAATTTCTCTATATTTATACACATGATTTAACAAAAATGGAATCATGCTATAAACCTTGCTTGAAACTGCTTTCTTAATTTGACAATACGCCATAGTCAACTTCCATGACCACAAATAATTATCTGCACTATAATTTTAATGACTTTTATCTTTCCTTTAATGTTTGTACCATAATATAACAATTTCCTCTTGATAAACATATAGGTTGCTAGATTGTTTCCTCCCTTTTTTTCCCTCTATCATAAACAACTTGGAGATAAACACCCTTTGCAAATTCTTAAAAGCTGATGTATATAATTATTTTCTTCAGAAAATGTATGATTCATTGGAATTAACGTTTAATATTTAAATTGCCCAAATGCTGTTCAGAGATTTGTGCCACTTAATATTTCTGCTATGAGTATGGAGGATTGCTCATTTCCATATACTCTAAGAACAAACGATTTTGTTTAAGTTGTTGTCTGATTCAACATGACATGTAAAAACAAAATATTTCGTTGTTATTTTACTTTTTTATCACCTCAAAAGTTAAACAGCGTTTCTTGTAAAAAAAAACACAAAAAACAAAAAAACCCTCTATTTGAATGACTGTGAAGATGATGATATCAATGACTAAAATATGGAATGGGTAAGAATTTCAACTTTAGGTTAAAATTATTCTATTTTGAATATGTTAAAGGTAAGATGAGAATAAGTCACTGAAGTGAAAATATTCAGCAAATGACTGATGATAACAAATGGAGCAAGAGTGAGAGATCAGAATTAGTAGTGTAGATAGAGAGAAATCACAGAATGATGCCTTAAAGAAGAACAAAGAATCTAAAAGAGTAGATGTACTGTTTATAAGGAATAGACACTTGTTCATGTCAGGGATGGGGAAGGAGCTATACAATGAAGATACAAGTAGATATAAGTGCAAGAGGAATCTCTCCCCTCACCACCACACAGGAAGAGCTGCATAGCTGGACTCAGCTTCTAGCCTCCTCTCCTTAGTAACCAACTCCCCCATCCTCAGATTAATTTTCTGAAACAACATGTGTAGCCCAACTAATCATCAGCCTCCCATTTTGACATCATCAGATTACCACACAGGTTACTGGCCAGCCTACAGATTGGCTGGCTTTGGGTCAAAGTCCCGCCCTGATTCAATCCACCATGGCCACCAATATTAGAAGTCAGATGCTATGGTAGAGAACACAGTACACAATCATCCCTGTACAAGGTATGGCCTCGAGAATGGTGGGGCCAATTTCCTTCAGTAGAGACTGTGAGCTGACAGGAAAGAAAAATTTCTCACAATGATCTGGGTTAGCCATTGATATGTAAGAAGCACCTAGAAGGCACTGTCCGTAAGATAAATAGCAATGGTTTTTATGGACAATTTACAATGAAAAATCTTTACAAAACTATGAACAAGTTTCAGTCCCCCACGGAGCTGAACCATAGTTAGTTTCCCCCAAATCATTAGAACAGTAGTACTTCATTCAAATGCTATTCTTTAAACACCTAAACTCTATGAATAGTTCATATTTATGCCATCTACCATCATAATTGTACAAGAAATCATCTTATTGAAAGCATTGGTTATATTAAGTAATATCACATTCACAATGCTTGGGACAGATCACTTGATGTTAAATAGTGAAAAAACAAAATGTCATCTCACAATAGCCAAAGCACCTATAATCAATTCAAGTATAAGCATCTAATAATTTATTTTGTAACAAATGTTAAATGCAATGACTGGTCAAATAGAGTATTTTATCCTTGAGCAACCTGTCACATACATTGAAAACAATTCTCTTTTGGCTAAGATCAAAATATTCTTTCTCCCTAGAGATTACAGAATTTAGGCATAGCCTACAGAATATAGGCATTTACTAATAAAATGTCTCTTGGTGTTTAATACTCAAACATCATAGAAAATACAAAATATCTCAGTAAGAAGTTTTTATAGTCATGTTTAATAGGGAAAATAGATATGTATTTACACACCAAAAACTCAATAGATTTTTAACAAAACAATGTTCAAGACAGGTTCACTTATCCTCCAAATACAACTAGTAGAATGTCAGAAGCATGTGTTCTTTGAAAAAGGAGAAAGGGTCAACTGAGAGGATGTGCATCTTGGAGATGGCAAGGCTCAAAGAGGCATCATAATGTTACTATATACAAAGCAACTGTCAGTTTGGTAAGAGAGGAGAGTTTTTACATTTTACATCCTGTAGCAGGATGTTACTTTATTTAGTTAAAAGTTACTCTTCTTACCTATATGTAAGGCTTCTTACTGACTTTTACTACAGTTAATTATACTCAGAATTGAATGGGAATTTGTGTTGAAATACTACCACCTACTGTAACTTCATCCATTTAAAATAATGAGAAAACAAAGGAATCAAATTAACAGCACCTAATAGGCATCATGTGCCTCCTGATATAATGTACTAAGAGCAGAAAATTCACTGTTTCCAAAAGTAATCATCTGAATCCAATTATGAGGAAACCCAAACTGAGGGGCATTCTAAAAAGTAACTGGTCTGTATTCTTCAAAAATGTCAAGGTAAGGAAAAACAGAAAAAGAGTGAGAAACTGTTGTAGATTATGGGAGACAAAAAAATAAGGCATGGAAACTAACTGCACTATGTGCTCTTATGTTGGATCCAGGATCAAAAAAATTTTTTTTATTTTGTTATAAACAACGTTAGTAGGACAACTGGCAGAATTTGGATATGGTTTCTAAATTAAATAAGATAACTGTATTCATATTTAATTTCCTGATTTTGATGAGTTCTATTATGAGTATGTAAAAGAATGTTCTTATGTAACCAAATTACTCTCAAATGTTTCAGAAAAAAAATATACGTAGAGAGAGAGAAAAAGGAAAAGACAAAGAAAATGTAATATAAGGTTAACATTTATGGAATCTGGGTGAAGTACATACATGATTTCTTTGTGTAACTTTTGTGTAGGTCGGAAATACTTCAAAAGTTAAAGTTAAATATTTAAATAAATAAATAAAATGAGAAACCAGCTCTCATGTAGCATATTCATATAGAACATTTAATTTTCAAAAACAGAATTAGCAGGAAATCCCTGTATAGGTTATAATGCTTTTCAAGTTGATTCAGTTTGGTCTAAAAAGTTACCTGATTACAATCTAGCATGCCTCTTGCCACAAATCTGGGGGATTTCATCCTCCTCCTCCTCATACTGCATACCTACAAAAAACAAAAATATTCTAACTTTCAGTAAAATGCAACCAGTTAACATCTTGCTCCTATGATATGATGTAGCAGAAACACATAACTATCTCCTAAGTAAAAAACAATCCTTTTACCCCACTTTTCTAAAATTTCAACTACATTAACTAAATTGTAATGAAATAATATTCATAGGTCTATGTATACATATGTCTGTGTCACACAGGTATTCTCCCAAAACACTAAGAGGCTTCATGACAAAGGTTCAGTGTAAACTGTGTGAATTTTAAGTATTCCATCTTCTCCAGAAAGTTCATGTAATTCTCATTAATAGCTAACTATTGATAACTAGGAACAAGGTCATAGTCCTCTGACCAACAGGCTCCTTGGAGACATTTGGGTAAGAGGGTACAGCCAGCAAAGGACTCCAATAGCTAGGCAATACCTTAAGGTGGGCTGTCTATTACAGCAACATTTCATACATGGACAGGGATAACAGGCTGTATTTTCCAAAGATGATCACATCCATATCGTCCATTTCACATGCTCCTTTATAATAATAAAAGTCGTACTGACACTCCTACTACGAAGATATGAGAGTCTATCTTTTCTTCCCTTGAATGTGAGTGGATTTTTGACTCTCGTATAACCAAGAGAATACAGCTAAAACAATGCTACATAACTTTAGAAGCTAGGTCAGGAAAGACAATGTGGTTCCACCTTGTTTGCTGAGACACTTTATTCTGGAGCCCTGAGCTGCCATTAAGAAGTTCTACTACTCTAAGGCTGGTATACTTGGGTGAGGAAGCCCAAACCATATGGAGAGGCCACTTACAGATGCTCTAGTCAGCAATCCTAGTCTTTGAGTTTTCCTAGGCTGGATGCCAGACATGTGAGTAAATACTCTAGGATCACCCAACCCCCAGCTGTCAACACTTAGTCTTTGAGACTTCTCAGTTCAACCACTGACATCAGGCAGCAGACGAGCCATTCCTACTATGCTGTCCAAATTCCTGACCCACTGAATCCATGAACATATTAAATTAATTTTTACACAGCCACATTTTGGGGTAGTTACGCAATAATAGGTACTTAAACAACAGGGCATTGTAAAAATTAGTGTGCACTGGTCCTAATATTAGTCTCATCTTCTTATGTAAAAGAATAAGTGTGTTGTGGAGATAAGGACGAGATGGGGGAGTAGAAGGACTTGAGCTCAACTCCTCTCATGAAAACACCAAAATCACAACTAACTGAGCAACCACTAACAAAAAAGATGGAAACCTACCAAAAAAGATATTCTACATCCAAAGAAAAAGAAGCCACAATGAGATGGTAGGAGGGGCGCTTTCACGATATAATCAATCCCATACCTGCCAGGCGGGCAACCCACAAACTGGAAAATAATTATATCACAGAGGTTCTCCC
Organism: Grampus griseus; assembly: GCF_964374135.1. Taxonomy (NCBI): domain Eukaryota; kingdom Metazoa; phylum Chordata; class Mammalia; order Artiodactyla; family Delphinidae; genus Grampus; species Grampus griseus. Next base: position 68,325,156 of record NC_138997.1, read on the forward strand.
ATAGGAGTGAGAGTTCTGAGCCCCACGTCAGGCTCCCCAGCGGGGGACTGGCAACAGGAGGAGGAGCCCCCAGAGCATTTGACTTTGAAGGTCAGCAGGGATTGAGTGCAGGAGCTCCAGAGGACTGGGGGAAATACAGACTCCACTCTTGGAGGGAGCACACAAGTTTTCACATGCACTGGGACCCAGGGCAAAGCAGTGACTCCATAGGAGTCTGGGCCAGATGTACCTGCAGGTCTTGGGGTGTCTCCCGGGGAGGAGGGGGTTGGCTGGGGCTCACACCAGGGGCAAGGCCACTGGTGGTAGAGGTCCCAGAGTGAGCTCTCCTGAGGTTGCCACTTTGGCACCAAGACCTGCCCCACCCGAAAGCCTGCAGGCTCCAGTGTTGGGACGTCTCAGGCCAAACAACCAACAGGGTGGGAACACAGCCCTACCCATCAGCAGACAGGCTGCCTAAAGTTGTCCTGAACCAACAGCTGCTTATAAACACACCACTGCCCACCAGAAGGATAAGACCCAGCTCCACACACCAGTGGGCAGGCACCAGTCCCTCCCACCAGGAAGCCTGCACAAGCCCCTGAACCAACCTCACCCACCGGGGGCACACGCCAGAAGCAAAAGGAACTACAATCCTGCAGCCTGAGGAACAGAGACCACAAACACAGAAAGTTAGACAAAATGAGATGGCAGAGAAATATGTTCCAGACAAAGAAACCAGACAAAACCCAAAAAGAACTAAGTGAAGTGGAGATAGTCAATCTACCGGAAAAAGATTTCAGAGTGATGATAGTAAAGATGATCCAAAATCTCAGAACAAGAATGGAGGCACAGACCGAGAGGATACAAGAAATGTTTAATAAAGAGCTGGAAGATTTAGGGCTTCCCTGGTGGCGCAGTGGTTGAGAGTCCGCCTGCTGATGCAGGGGACACGGGTTCGTGCCCTGGTCCGGGAAGATCCCACATGCCGCGGAGCAGCTGGGCCCGTGAGCCATGGCCGCTGAGCCTGCGCGTCCGGAGCCTGTGCTCCACAATGGGAGAGGCCACAACAGTGAGAGGCCCGCGTACCGCAAAAAAAAAAAAAAAAAGAGCTAGAAAATTTAAGAAACAAAGACATAGAGATGAACAATACAATAGCTGAAATTAAAAATACACCAGAAGGAATCAATTGCAGAATAAACGAGACTGGAAGACGGATGGTGGAAATCACTGTTGAGGAACAGAATAAAGAAAGAAGAATGGAAAGAAATGAGGACAATCTAAGAAACTCTGGGACACATTAAATGCACCAACATTCGCATTATAGGGGTCCCAGAAGGAGAAGAGAGAGAAAAAGGGCCTGAGAAAATATTTGAAGAGATAATAGCTGAAAATTTCCCTAACACAGGAAAGGAAACAATCACTCAAGTCCAGGAAGTACAGAGAGTTCCATACAGGATAAACCCAAGGAGGAACATTCTGAGACACATATTAATCAAACTGATAAAAATTAAAAACAAAGAGAAAATGTTAAAAGCAACAAGGGAAAAGCAACAAATAACATACAAGGGAATCCCCATAAGGCTATCAGCTGTTTTTTCCCCCAGAAACTCTGCAGGCCAGAACGGAGTGCCATGATATATTTAAAGTGATCAAAGGGGAAAACCTACAACCAAGAATGCTCTACCTAGCAAGGCTCTTGTTCAGCTTTGACAGAGAAATCAAAAGCTTTACAGACAAGCAAAAGCTAAGAGAATTCAGCACCACCAAACCAACTTTACAACAAATGCTAAAGGAACTTCTCTAGATGGGAAAGAAAAGGCCACAACTAGAAAAAAGAAAATTACCAATGACAAAGCTCACCAGTAAAGATAAACATACAGTAAAGGTAGGAAATCATCTACACACAAATATGAAGTCAAAACCAGCAATCATGAGAAGAGTACAAATGCAAGATATCGGAAATGCATTTGCAATTAAGAGACCAGCAACTTAAAGCAATCACACATATAAAAATATAGAGAGAGACTGCTATATAAAAACCTCACGATAACCACAAACCAAAAATCTACAATAGATACACATACAAAAAAGAAAAAGCTATAAAACACAACTCTAAACATAGTCATGGGACTTCCCTGGTGGCGCAGTGGTTAAGAATCCGCCTGCCAGTGCAGGGGAAACGAGTTTGAGCCCTGGTCCGGGAAGATCCCACATGCTGTGGAGCAACTAAGCCCATGCGCCACAACTACTAAGCCTGTGCTCTAGAGCCCACAAGACACAACTACAGAGCCTGCAAGCCACAACTACTGAAGTCTGCACACCTACAGCCCGTGCTCCACCACAAGAGAAGCCACCGCAATGAGAAGCCTGTGCACCACAACGAAGAGCAGCCCCAGTGTGCCACAACTAGACAAAGCCCGCGTGCACCAACAAAGACCCAATGCAGCCAAAAATAAATACGTAAATAAATAAATTTATATATTAAAAAAAAAACACGTAGTCATCAAATCACAAGAGAAAAGAACAAAAGAAAATGGGAAGAAAAAAGACCTACAAAAACAAATCCAAAACAATTAACAAAATGGTAATAAGAACATACATATCAATAATTACCTTAAATGTAATTGGATTAAATGCTCCAACCAAAAGACACCGACTGGCTGAATGGATACAAATACGAGACCTACATATATGCTGTCTACAAGAGGCTCACTTCAGATCTAAGGACACATACAGACTGAAAGTGAGGGGATGGAAAAAGGTATTCCATGCAAATGGAAAGTAAAAAAAAGCTGGAGTAGCAATACTCATATCAGACAAAACAGACTTTAAAATAAAGACTGTTAGAAGAAACAAAGAAGAACACTACATAATGATCAAGGGATCAATACAAGAAGGAGATATTGCAATTGTAAATATATATGCACCCAACATACGAGCACCGCAATCACACCCATCCTTCTGCGACTATTCCAAAAAACTGCAGAGGAAGGAACACTCCCACACTCCTTCTATAAGACCACCATCACCTGATACCAAAACTGGACAAAGATATCACAAAAAAAGAAACTTACAGGCCAATATCACTGATGAACATGGATGCAAAAATCTCAGCAAACCGAATCCAACAATACATTAAAAGGATCATACACCATGATCAAGTGGGATTTATCCCAGGGATGTAAGGATTTTTCAATGTCCACAAATCAATCAGTGTGATACGCCACATTACAAATTGTAGAATAAAAACCATACAATCATCTCAATAGATGAAGAAAAAGCTTCTAACAAAATTCAACACACATTTTTGATAAAAACCTTCAGAAAGTGGGCATAGAGGGAACCTACCTCAAAATAATAAAGCCATATATAACAAACCCACAGCTAACATCACACTCAATGGTGAAAACCTGAAAGCATTTCCTCTAAGATCAGGAACAAGACAAGGATGTCCACTCTCACCACTTTTTTTCAACATAGTTTTGGAAGTCCTAGCCACCATAATCAGGGTAGAAAAAGAAATAAAATGAATCCATATTGGAAAAGAAGAACTAAAACTGTCACTGTTTGCAGATGACATGATACTATACATAGAGAATCCTAAAGATGCCACCAGAAAACTACTAGAGCTAATCAATGAATCTGGTAAAGTTACAGGATATAAAATTAATGCACAGAAATCTCTTGCATTCCTATACACTAATGATGACAAATCTAAAAGAGAAATTAAGGAAACACTCCCATTTACCATTGCAACAAAAAGGATAAAATACCTAGGAATAAACCTACCTAGGGAGACAAAAGATCTGTAGGCAGAAATCTATAAGACACTGATAAAAGAAATTAAAGATGATACAAACAGATGGAGAGATATACCATGTTCTCGGATTGGAAGAATCAATACTGTGAAAATGACTATACTACCCAAAGCAATCTACAGAGTCAATGCAATCCCTATCAAATTACCAATGACATTTTTTACAGAACTAAAACAAAAAATCTTAAAATTTGTATGGAGACACAAAAGACCCCGAATAGCCAATGAGGCCTTGAGGGAAGAAAACGGAGCTGGAGGGATCGGACTCCCTGACTTCAAACTATACTACAAAGCTATAGTAACCAAGACAATATGGCACTGGCAGAAAAACAGAAATATAGATCAATGGAACAGGATAGAAAGTCCAGACATAAACCCACGCACCTGTGGTCAACTAATCTATGACAAAGGAGGCAAGGTTATACAATGGAGAAAAGACAGTCTCTTCAATAAGTGGTGCTGGGAAAACTGGACAGCTACATGTAAAAGAGTGAAATTAGAACCCTCCCTAACACCATACACAAAAATAAACTCAAAATGGATTAGAGACCTAAATGTAAGACCGGACACTATAAAACTCTTAGAGCAAAACACAGGAAGAACACTCTTTGACATAAATCACACCAAGATCTTTTTTGATCCACTTCCTAGAGTAATGAAAATAAAAACAAAAATAAACAAATGGGATCTAATGAAAGTTAAAAGCTTTTGCACAGCAAAGGAAACTACAAACAAGATGAAAAGACAACCCTCAGAATGGGAGAAAATATTTGCAAACGAATCAACAAAGGAGTAATCTCCAAAATATATAAACAGCTCATGCAGCTCAGTATTAAAAAAACAAACAACCCAAAAAAAAAAAAAAACCCCAAACAACCCAATCCAAAAATGGGCAGAAGACCTAAATAGACATTTCTCCAAAGAAGACATACAGATGGCCAATAAGCACATGAAAAGCTGCTCAACATCACTAATTATTAGAGAAATGCAAATCAAAACTACAATGAGATATCACCTCACATCAGTTAGAATGGGGCATCATCAGAAAATCTACAAACAAGAAATGCTGGAGAGGGTGTGGAGGAAAAGGAACCTTCTTGCACTGTTGGTGGGAATGTAAATTGATACAGCCACTATGGAGAACAGTATGGAGGTTCCTTAAAAAACTAAAAATAGAATTACCCTATGACCCAGCAACCCCACTACTGGGCCTATACCCAGAGAAAATCATAATTCAAAAAGACACATGCACCCCAATGTTCACTGTAGCACTATTTACAATAGCCAGGACATGTAAGCAACCTAAATGCCCATCAACAGATGAATGGATAAAGAAGATGTGGTGCATATATACAATGGAATATTACTCAACCATAAAAAGGAATGAAATTGGGTTATTTGTAGAGACGTGGATGGATCTAGAGACTGTCATACAGAGTGAAGTAAGTCAGAAAGAGAAAAACAAATATTGTATATTAATGCATATATGTAGAACCTAGAAAAATGCTACAGATGAACTGGTTTGCAGGGCAGAAATTGAGACAGAGATGTAGAGAACAAACGTATGTACACCAAGGGGAAAAAGTGGTGGGGGGGAGGTGGTGGTGGTCTGATGAATTGGGAGACTGGACTGACATATATACACTAATATGTATAAAACAAATAACTAATAAGAACCTGCTGTATAAAAATAAAATTGAAAAATTAAAAAAAAGAATTCTGCTAAAGTTGCAGAATACAAAATTTATACATAGAAATCTCTTGCATTTCTATACACTAACAATGAAAGACCAGAAAGAAAAGTTAAGGAAACAATCCCATTTACCATCACATCCAAAGAATAAAACAACTAGGAATAAACCTACCTAAGGAAGCAAAAGATCTGTACTCCAAAAACTTTAAGACACTAATGAAAGAAATGGAAGATGACACAAACAGATGTAAAGATATATCCTGTTCTTGGATTGGAAGAATCAATATTGTCAAAATGAGTATACTATCCAAGGAAATTTACAGATTCAGTGCAATCCCTATCAAATTACACATTTTTACACATTTTTCACAAAATTAGAACAAAATTTTTTTAAATTTGTATGGTAACAACGAAGATCCCGAATAGTCAAAGGAATTCTCAGAAAGAAAAATGCCACTGGAGGAGTCAGGCTCCCTGACTTCAGACTATGCTAGAAAGCTACAGTAATCAAAACAGTATGGTACTGGCACAAAAACAAATACAGATCAATTGAACAAGACAGAAAGCCTGTTGGGCATATAAAAGTTATGTTTATACTACACCATAGTCTATTAATTATGCAATAGCACTATGTCTAAAAAATTATGTACATACCTTAATTAAAAAATACTTTTTGTGAAAAATTGCTAACCATCATCTGATCTTTCAGAGACTCACTGTAGTAAAATCAAAGATCACTGATCACAGGTCACCATAACAAATATAATAATGAAAAAGTCTGAAATATTGCAAGAATTAGCAAAATCTGATACAGAGACATGAAGTGAACAAATGCTGTTTAAAAATGGCATCAACAGACTTGCTCAATCCAGGGTTGCCATAAACCTAAATTTGTAAAGAACAGTAATGTGAAGCACAAAAAGAGGTGCAAAATAAAACAAGGCACACCTATAAATAGTTGTCAGCTCAAGGCAAATTCAAGTTTTCCTTCCTGGCACTGTATTCCCAAATATTTTCCATCTGAGGTTAAATTCCCAGATGCAGAACCTATTGATATGGAGGGCTGACTGTACTCAGAAGTCATCCACGTATGGAAACTGAAGCCATGGAGAAGGGATGAAATCATCCAGGGATAATGTGAATAGCAGAAGAGAAAGAGAAAAAAAGCCACAAAGGTAAGAAGAATTAAGTGAGAGTGATGTTGCAGATAGAAGGAATGACTTTCCATGAGAAAGTCATCAACAGTGTTGACTGCCACAGGGTTTAGATAAGGTTTAAAAAATGTCCATCTATCAATTGAGAAGTCACTCATTTTCTCAAAATATTGGAAGAAAAAGGAAATAAACCATTCAACTTGCTTTCTTGAGGACAAGAGAGATCTAGTATTTCACACAGAAAGAAGCCAGCTGAAGAAAGAGTGTCTAAAAACTGATGAGGGCATATCAAATAATGATCAAAGGACACAAGCAGGACTGGAATTGAGACTCAACGCTGGAGCAAACTTGATAACTGAGATAACGTTAACTGTTTCCCCACAGGATTATTATACATTGTTAAGAGAATACTAATTAGCATAATCACTACAGTGGTCACTTGGCACCATTTAGCAAAATGTTAATATTTTGTGTAACATGTATACATTATCTGACCTGACAATTCTACACCTAAAAATTTATCCTACAGATATATTTGTATTGGACAAAATGATACGTACAAGATTACTCATTACAGCATTGTTTGAAGCAGAAAAAGACTGGAAATAACCCAACTATCCATCAAGACACAACTTTAGTTATGGTATATCCAGACAAACTAAGTAGCTGTGAAAAAAAATTAGAATGTTCTCTATGTACTGATATGAAAATCTCCTGGATATAGTAGATAAAGCAAAAAATAAAAGTGCAGAAAAATGTGAAGTTACTTTTTGTCTGTAAAAAGGGGGAAAACAGAATACTATATTCGTAGGGACTTCCATGGTGGCACAGTGGTTAAGAATCCACCTGCCAATGCAGGAGACACGGGTTCGATCCATGGTCTGGGAAGATCCCACATGCCGTGGAGCAACAAAGCCCGTGCGCCTAGAGCTCGTGCTCCTCAACAACAGAAGCCAACGCAATGAGAAGCCCACACACCTCAACGAAGAGTAGCCCCTGCTCGCCACAACTAGACAAAGCATGTGCAATGCACCCAAAAATAAATAAATAAACTTGTAAAAAAAAAAAAAAAGAATACTATACTTGTATTTCCTTGAATATAAATAAAGCATCTGGAGAGCTAAGAATCTAAGAACAGTGGTTACTTATGACTCTAAAGAACAGTGGTTACTTATGATGGAGAGGGCTCACACAGGAGAGATGGCGGACAAGAATAAGACCTTACACTTTACATTTTCATGGCTTGTGAGCCATGAGAATATATTACCTACTCAAAAATAAAGCTAAAAAAACTTTCACTTTTTTCCAACACAGAAGTTAAGAGAATGTAAAAAAAAAAAAAAGAGAGAATATAATAATGATGCTAATAGACTCAAGATTAAAAGTGACAGACGTTTAAACAGTAGAGTTTAAGCTTCTGCTTCTATTTTCTCCACGAAGCAGCTGAGAAAATAAGGATAAATGTGAGGGGTGAACACGGTATAAGGAGCTAGAAGAAAACGACGTACAAATAGAAGCTGTAGAGAATGGAATTGGGAGCTTTAAAAATACATAATGAAAATACACTAGACATGACTAAGAATTCTACATATAGAAAGAAAAAAAAAAGATATATTGGTCCTGTTCAGTGAAACACACGCCACCTAGAACTGTGTCATCTTGTGGAAAGAGGAAATGGAAAAGTCATCTTTTAAGATAATTTACTTAGGCACGTGACAGCATGAAGGAACGCCAAAACAGACTAATCCCTGCTCCCCTCCTCTCAATACTCTTTGTCCCCGGAGTATTTCCAGAGCCTAGCACAATGCCTGGCACAGGCTGACGCTCAAAAATCCGACTATTCATAAATTCATTAACTCTGGCCTTAAGGGAAATCAAGAAAGGAGTCCTTTGCTTCAAAGTCGGAACAACGGAACCTGTCGCATGGTTCTGCGCACTACTTTCAACACGGGAAGGGAGTGTCAGACTCACCCAGGGGCAGGCAGAGGAGAGAACAAGAGTCACCCTGACCGAGATGATAAAGGCTACGTTCCCTGCACCCTCCACCTCTCAAAATCCCGGATTCGTTCCCGGCCTCGGGAGTGTGGGAAACGACTGGGGCCATGGTGCGGCGGGCCGGGGAGGAGGCCGCAAATCCTCAATTAGTCCAGCTACCCACGTTTCCCCCCTTAGATGGGTCGCCGCGGAGTGTTCTGAGTGGTCACCTACCCTCGTGTGCGTCACACATATTGACAAACGGTTCACGAGAAGCTAACTCTCAAAACCACAGAGAGAAAAGCCAAGCGCCCACAGACCTACGCAGCGTCGAAAGAAAACATTTCCGTGTCGGGCGTTCCCAGAATACTCTGCGTCTCACGGCGCGTGAGGGGCAGGGGGAGCGGAAAAAAAAAAAAAAAGCCCAATATTAATTCTGCGCCTGCGCAAAGTGTAGGTTAAGCTTTGCTGACGGCTTGAACTGCACATGCGCAAGTTGTGGGCTGAAGCCTCAAGCGGTTGAAGCAGGGGCTGCTTCTACACTCTCAAGCTTTGGATCTAGCCAATGAAAGTTTTTGCTTTTTAATGCTGTTGCACAAATGACACATGGAAAAAAAGCCAAGAAGATGTATTAATAAAAGGTTTTTACCATTGTAAAGCAATTATACTCTAATATAAAGATGTTTTAAAAAGTTTTTATTGTGGCCATATGTCTGCGGCATTCGATTTTCTATTTTTTTCCAGTTCCAAAGACAAAAAAAACACGAAGATTTTAAAAATGTGATTTCTTACCAGCAGATGGTGCCAGCGGCGGCGCGTTGAAGAAGCCTGAAAGTGAACAAACCCTCACTCGCTAGCCTATTCAACCGTAGTCTTAAGCCCCCGGTGCCTTTATCTCGGTTTCAACTGGGCTCTCAGGCCACAGAGCCTTCCTCGCGAGAACTTACGAGATTAGACGCGAGAGGAGGAGCCGAAGTGCGACGCTGACAAATGACAGCTCTCAGGTAGTCTCTACTGTTTTGCGCACATCTGGGGCCACAGAGCACGTGAGAAAAGGTGGCTCAGCCCCTTTTGCCCACGCCCGCGTTTCTCATGCTGCCCACGGGCCTCACTCATAGGCTGCTATGCAGCTTCCTGCGGGGATCCACTCCCACGATAGCGCGCCATGGCCTCCGGGAGACGCTCCTCGAGAGGAGATGTGCGGCCAACTCCTCCTCCCTGTACCCATCCGGCCTGGGATGTGGGCTTCCCCGTGGCGCGACAGCGACTGGGGATAACCAAGGAAGGGCTGACATGGAGGAGAGTTTTGTGTTCCCCGAGTACGTCCCGGATTCGGAGCCCGCAGTGACCCTCCAGGACCAGCTGCGGGAGCTGCAGCAGCGGCAGGAAGAGGAGGAGCGACGGTGCTGCAGCGGCGGGAGGAGCGGTGGCAGCAGGAACTACGGAACTCCCGGCAGATGCACCCAGACCGTGTGCCAGCGCTGCTGACTGCTGGTGTTTCACCGGCGCGCCCTGCACCTGCAGGTGAGCCGCGAGCAGTAGTACCTGGAGCTGGTGACCGCCGCGCTGCGGAGGCCCAAGCTCGCCCTGGTGCTGTACATGATGGACCTGCTTGATCTGCCCGACGCCCTGCTGCCGCACCTGCCCGCGCCGGTGGGCCCCAAGCAGCTGATCTTGCTGGGAAACAAGGTGAACCTGCTGCCCCTGGATACTCCCGGCTACCGACAGCGGCTCCAGGAGCGACAGTGGAACGACTGTGCCCGCGCCGGGCTCCTGCCGCCCCCTGGCTACCGAAGGCCACAACACCCCAGCGGGGACCGGCCACGGGACGAGCAGGAGAAAGCGAATCCTTCGCCCAAGTCCAGCACGATGCTCAGAGACGTGCAGCTCATCAGCTTCAAGACTGGCTATGGAGTCAGAGTTTGATCTCCGCGCTCCAGCGTTCCTGACGCTACCGCGGCGACGTCTACGTGGTTGGCGCCACCAACGCTGGCAAGTGCACTCTCTTCTACACGCTTCTGGAGTCCGATTACTGCATCGCCAAGGGCGCCGAAGCTATAGACCAGATGGTGAGCCTTAGGGCGCCAGTCCCCATCGTTTTCTGAGACGCTGGGAGTCTGATCGTGGTTCAGGCACCTAATCCTATATCTTTCATTAATGTCCACCAGGGACTGGCTGGAGCCTTCACTTTAAAAATTATCTACCTACTTTGGTCACATTTCTCTTCTGTGTCAGTTTAGTGCTTGGAAATTCAGTATATGTTGTAGTAACTTTCCAACATAAATAATTAGAGTACTTCTATGTACCAGTCCCTCTTCTAGGCACTGTATGTGAACCAGATGACAAAGTAGTTTCTGTTATCTTGGAGGTTTCCCTCGTAGCTTTAGTTCTTTGTATATTTCTCCGGAAAATCCTTCTTTCACTTTCTACACCTAGCTTCACCCCTCACTTTCTCTTCATATCTTGAGTTTACTCATGAGATTACTATACAGATTTAACATTTGAATAATTCACTAATGCAATATGATGTGTGGCTTCGCTGAGAAGAATGTCAAATGTCAAATATGTGGCTTTAAGAAACGTCTGTTGTAACTGCAGAATGGGTGCTTCTATGGCCCTGTTTGCCATAGAAGGCAAAACTAAATACTTCATTTATTCCTTTGAAACCAGTATTTAACTTTGAAAAGCTGTTTTTCTCTGTAGAGAACTTTAGTTGACTTATACACACAGCAGTTTTATACTGGTTGGTAGTTTTTCATTGTATAAAATAAGTTCCTTCTTCCTTTCTTAAGGAAAATCAGTGAACGGTGCTTACAGTTGTGGCTTCCAACTTCCTTTCCGTTCACATTACTTCATTGGACAAGGTGGACACTGTATATCAGAAGCACGGGGGTCATACGTTACTCAAGGTGAGGCAACATGCTTTGATGGTTGTATAGTTAGGTTAACACACCCTGCTAAAAAAGACTTTGTTGGACAGAACCAACTTTGTTACACCATCAGCTAGCTCTCCCCGACCTTGTTCACCTTGAGGATTTTGGCTATAAATTGAGGTGGGCTCTTATAGAAAAGTGATGTTGGATTGGACTGATCCTAGAATAGTGACAGAGCTGGGTTTTCTCTAGGTGACACTGTCCAATATTGTAGCGCCATGCACCTATTTAAATAAGTTAATTAAAATGAAATAAACTTTAAAATTTAGTCCTTCCCTTGCACTAGCCACTTTTCAACTGCCCAACGGTCACATCATTGCAGAAAGTTGTACTGGATAATGTGAGTGAAGAGCTCTAAGTTACAGATTTTCTCACAACTGGGTGATGCTACTGGCATCCAGTGGGTGGAAGCCAGAGATGATGCTAAACATAATGCAATGCACAAGACAGTACCTCACAACACAGAATTATCTGGTCCAAAATATGAGTAGTGCTGAGTTGCGAAGCCCTTGTATGAGTGGAAAAGCTCTCCTCCGAGGTTCTTAATCCCAGGCACTTAGAGGTTATCGTACCTCTTCTCTCCTGCTTTACTTGCTCCTTCCTTTCACCTGTTAAGGGGTGTGTTAAAATTTCTCTGACCTTTAAAAAACAAAACAAAACTCAGTGTCCCACTCGTTCCACCTCTTTACAATCAAGCTTACTCCTCACGTCCCATGCTCTGCAGTCCCTGTTGTGCCCTTTCTATGCCACTGAAATTGTTCCAAGTTCACCAGAGACTGAATGGGGCCTGTTTACAGATCTTTAACCAGACATGGGTATACACTGTTGGCTGGTGTGTAGTGTATGATAGTTAAGATCTCTGGAGCCAAGCTGGGTCCAAATCCTGCTCTGCTCCACCACTTAACAAAGCTGTGTGACTTTAGGTAAGTTTCCTTTACCTCTCTCTGTTGTACCTACACCACGAGGTTGTGGAGAAGATCAAGTGCAAGGGGACTGTTGTCACTGCTACGTAAGTATTTGTGGTGATGAAGATTATGGGACATACCTACTGCAAAAATAGCAGGTACGTCCAATGCAGAGGTGATTTACCATTAATTAATGCTCATACAACTGAAAATAAGTCAAAACACAAAATACACACCCGCCCTTCAACAAGGATAAAACCAACCTGACTTGGGAAGTAAATGCTTCTTTCTCTCTGGATTTCCTAAGAAAGCCAGAGTGAAATTAAAACTCCATCGAAATAACTGCCCTAAAGTTAATACTCCAGAGACATGTGGGATTTTCAGGGTAGGGCTCCACCCCCATGCATCTGTGTAGTCTTCAGAGTGGACTCACTGATAATTCACAAAACAACACTGAGGCTTCTCTCCCTGTGTAATACAAATGGTTTCTTGGGCTGCTCTGTGGCTCATCCTTGCCTTCTGGTTTTCTTACTCACCTCCCAAGTCAAAGGCAATCCTGCCTCCTAATTATCACTGAGTCCAGCCTCAGTCCAAACTGCAATCTACTTTCTTTAGGCTGTTTTGAGATCCTGTTTTGAGGTATTTTCCCAGCTCCCAGTTTTACTGCCTTCTGCCTACCCTCACCCCATCACAGCTGTAGTTCTCAACCAGGGTTGACTCTTACCCCAAGGGAACATTTGACAAAGACTGGAGGCATTTTTGGTTTTCACAACTTGGTGGATGCTGAGTAGAGGCTGCTAAAAATTGTGCAATGCACAGGACAGCCTCCCGAGACAAAGAATTATTTGGCCCAAAAGGTCAATAGTGCTGAGGTTGGGAAACCCTGCACTACGCAGATTTTTCCAATACAAAGCAGGCCACAGTATTCTTTTTTGATTCTTTTCTCTTTCCTGCTTATAATTCCTTGGTAGTTCCACATTACTGAGAGAAGTCTAAACTGATAGCCTCATCACTAATGCACACACACACATAACATACTCTGCACAGTTAAACTACAGTTCTCTGAACTCATTATCCTTTTTCCAATTTCTGTGTACATGATACTAACCCAGGATACCTTCCCACTGAATAACTTTAATCTATTTTTCAAATTCTGCTCTTCATTAATGTTTTCCTTGACCAAACCACGTTCATTACTTCCTTCACAATCACAGTACTTAGTAGATGCCTCTCATCACGTTTCTTACCTTGTAATTTATTTACTTGCTGTTTCCACCTTCTGATCTCCTTGGGGGTAGGGACCATATAGAACATATTGTAATAGCTATCTTTGTGTCCTTAGTGCTAAACACGGAGAGATCTCTTAATAAACAGGTAAATTATTATCCATTTACTTCCAATTCATGTAAACATAGAAGCTGAATCTTACCCGTTATCCATGTACCCTTGAGAGGTGATGAGGCAGGGATTAATCTCTGTGTCCAGCCAGGCCTGTAAGAACTAAGGTATTTGGAAGGATGTTGCTTTAATTGCCCAAAATTATTGTGTCTAAAGCTTTATGGAGGACTGTAAAAACTGTAAGTTAATAAAGCAAGATTCTGCTGTCTGGAGGTTACCACCAGTTGGATGCCCACATGGGGCCCTTGTCACTGGGATCTATAGGCTTCATCCCATCACAGAGCTCCCAGGTTTTTCATTTGATCTAGAAGTGATTTGAGGTTTTTTCAACAGTTGAATGTTTAAAAGGATTTTATTCTTGATACCTGTACAGTATTATCTTATCAGTGCCTTACTTAATATTAGAGTTATCAGGGGTTTAATTTGAACCTCCAAATATCTTCATCTCCTTCCAATGGAAGGTTCCAATGGGTGGAGAAGAAAGAATGGCAGGATTTCCTCCTCTTGTTGCTGAAGACATCACATTAGATGAAGGACTTGGGGAACCTGAAGCAGTGGCTGACATCAAGTTCTCCTCTGCAGGTAATTTTACACCAAGCACTTTTTTTTTCTTTTTTAATTTGGCCGCACCACGCGGCATGTGGGATCTTAGCTCCCTGACCAGGGATCGAACCCACACCCCCTGTAATAGAAGCACGGAGTCTTATCGACTGGACCACCAGGGAGGTCCCTACACCAAGCACTTTTTAAAAAGTGAATAAAGTAGCCTTACTGACTTTTAGTATATTTTTATACAGATGTGCCTTAACTGACATAAGCTGAATATTTTAAGAAATACATACTAGATTATTCATAAGATGTAACCTACTCTGAAAATAAATCTGTACCTTTTCACAAATGCATTGTATGCTTTTAAAAAATAGAGTGAAAGACAACAGTAGCCTCCCTTGGGTTTCCATTTTGAGCTGTGTTTGGTGTTTTTAATAAGATAGTTGCTAACACCACCTGTGTTCTGCCATGTTCTTGCATAGGCTGGGTAGCAGTAACGCCGCAGTTTAAGGACAAACTGCACCTCCGAGGCTACACACCTCAAGGAACAGTTCTGACGGTCCGGCACCCATTCTTGCCACATGTAGTTAACATCAAAGGAGAGCGCATCTGGAGAAGCGTGGCCTATAAAACCAAAAAGCCTCCTGCCCTTGTGTACAATCTGCAGAAAAAGAAAAAAAGATAAATATATGAAGCTGACCTGTTCACATTGAAGATTAACGATATACAACATACTGTATAGCATTAAATATTGCTATAATAAAACCTTCCGCCACCCTTTTTAAGCTACCAAGGACCGTGCCAGTTTTTAATGAATTGAGCTTGTAAACAGAAGTTATTTTTTGCTGGGTACATATATGTGTATATCTGTGATTCAGATATACCTAAAAAGGAGTTCTGTTGAATTCAGGTTTCTCCCACTATATTTTTAATGAAACCAGATGGCATTTCTAATTTGGAGTCTAGTTGAGAGAGCAGCTTAGCAGTTGGCATATGAAAAAATGGCAGAAAATCAATGTCTCCAAAATACATGGGCTGAAATGAGATAGAAGCGAGTAAGTGGCTTTGCTCCACAGAGTCATCCAGGGACCCCACCGGGGGAACATGCCGCAGCTTCCATCTCTGGGTCTAAGGTGGTTGCTCAAGTTGTCATCCTTTCGCAATGGCAAAAAGAGAAGAGAGTGAAGAGCGTGCAGCTCCCCTACTGAAAAGAAGGGGGAAGTGCTGGAAGTTGCCCACATCACAGCGCCCATTGGTCAACACTTACATGGCCACACCCCCCATGGGGAAGCTGGAGGATGTAGAGGGAAATGGGGATTTCGGACTTGTATTACTTAAGGGAAGAAGGGGAGAATAGAAACTGGAAAACAAGTAGAAGTTTCCCTTACATAATCTAAAAGGGCCTGAAAATCTTAGAAAAGAATTCATGTTATGTTTTTCTGGCATTCAGTTTCTTCTGCAAGGATCAGAGCACTTTAACCATTTTATCAACATTTGCCTGTAAACACTGTATAACATTACATCAGTCAGAAGTCTTTACCTTTATGTATTCCTAAATGAGTAAGTGGCACTAGAGCTGTGGACAATGCACTGGCCAGTCAAGTCCCAGATCCCAATGTTGAGATAAAAGCTCGTGGAGTAAGCTGGCCTGAAACGCAGATCCATGAGCTTCCTATAGACTCAGGTTTAGCATGAACTTTTTTAAAAAATAAATTTATTTTATTTATCTTTGGCTGCACTGGGTCTTCGTTGCTGCGTGTGGGCTTTCTCTAGTTGGGGCAAGCGGGGGCTACGCTTCATCGCGGTGCACAGGCTTCTCATTGCGGTGGCTTCTCTTGTTGCGGAGCACGGG
This sequence comes from Grampus griseus, assembly GCF_964374135.1. Taxonomy (NCBI): domain Eukaryota; kingdom Metazoa; phylum Chordata; class Mammalia; order Artiodactyla; family Delphinidae; genus Grampus; species Grampus griseus. The sequence goes on from NC_138997.1 coordinate 68,341,410, forward strand.
CTCTAGGCGCACGGGCTTCAGTAGTTGTGGCACGTGGGCTCAGTAGTTGTAGCTCGCAGGCTTAGAGCGCAGGCTCAGTAGTTGTGGTGCATGGGCTTAGTTGCTCCGTGGCATGTGGGATCTTCCTGGACCAGGGCTCGAACCCGGGTTCCCTGCACTGGCAGGCGTATTTTTAACCACTGAGACACCAGGGAAGCCCTAGCATGAACTTCTTAATAGTCCCATGTTCTCTGTCAACGAGTACACTCTAGCTCCCTTCTCACTAAGTAAGGATAAACGGTCAGTGTTTTAAAATGCAACTTGTCAAAACTTTGTAGATTTCACTTTCATTGGGTTTCAAAGTGAATACTATTGACATCTTGGGAAAGGTAGTTCTTTATGTGCATCCTTCATTCCCAGATATGAAAGGCCAGGAGCAACTTCCCAGCCCCATCCCTCATCGTGATAGTTGAGAAGTACCCCTGACGTTTCCAGACCCACCCTCTAGAGGGCGGTAGCTTCCCAAGTTGAGAAAATGATTGGTAGTCGATTTCTAGTTTATTTTGGAGAGAGTGAAATAGTTAATTTTACAAGTTAAAATTGTGACCATTATATTTCTATCTACTGTTTATAGTTTGGAGCTAGGCCTGAATCTTTAGATAAAATGAAGAAAATATGGTAAACTTAGCATCTGTGGAAAAATACAGAATCCAAAAACTGATACTGTATTTACCCTGAAAACTTATAATGTATTTTAGAGAGCAGAATATTTCTCCCTCCTTATCTTCTCTCTAGGCTTTTAGACCTCTCAACCAGCAAAGATTCCATTTTTAAATGTTCATAACTTATATTCTCAGGTTTTTCTTACCTGTAAAATTCAATGGTTATGTTTTGACTGAGGCATATCTAAAAATGTTCCAAGGTACTTTGCTAGCAATTTCAAACAGTGCAATTTACTAAGTAAGTTTCAGTCTCCCTGGTTGTATTTAGTCTCTTTGGGTCATCATTTTCTCATTTGTAAAATGGGGGGAATGACAGCAGATATTTCAGTCCTAACATTTTATGATTCTCAGCAAAAACAGGCAGGAAAGCCAGGAAACGGTGTTTACAATACCTCAGACAGAAAAGGCCCTCAGACCTCAGACAACTGTGCCTAGACAGTTGAGAACTGGTGCTAGGATCTGCTATTAATTTACACCACATTCTGCCAACCTAATGCAGCCCAGGATCACTGCTGTTCTATCCAATTGACCCACAATGGATTTTGCTTTAAGAAAGTTCTCTTACTGTGTTGTTTTCTGAGCATACGTCAGCTTACTGATACTCCTTAATCCATCGATCTTAGTGTGAAGAGTGCCCTCCCATCATTAATCATTTACACTATGACAGCATGCAGGAATTAGTAAAGAGTAGAAATTAATGGCAAGGTGTCAGTACAGCCCCCTCATGTCCACAGAACAGAAGTTGTTTTGAGGGGCTAGAAAATGATTTAGTAACTTTATACCAGTTGGTTCTGCAGCCTTGTTGTGTTCAGCATGTCACCCCTTTTGTATTCATGACACCTTAAAAGGAAGAAAATATGTGCCATCGAAGAGTTTTTTGACTTCAATGTGATATTAAATATGCATTTTTATTTTTTAAAGTTCCATATCTTTCTTCCCCTCTTTAAAACAGGAGCATTTCCTTCAAACTTACTGAGACAAAGTGAAGTTTAAACATTTTGCATTTTTACTCACCATAAACAGCAAGCCCTACTAATCATTAGGTCTTTACTGTGTAGTTCCGCAGAGTCTAAATTTGTTTATGTTACTTGCAACAATTCCCATGACAACCAAGGAAAAGTGGAGCACAGATGCAATCCTGTGTGCTTGTGTTTCTTGATCACTCAGACGCTTTTTGCAAAATGGAAATCAATGCTAGTTTCCTGCAGATGACTAACTTGGAGCTCCACCTGTGCCAGACATGGCAGAGCTGTTAATCACTGAGTAGGAACCCAGCACTGAAGCTGAGGCGAGCTGTTTTGTCGATGGCCTCTGACCATTTACCCTGGCATCCCTCCCGCTTGGCTCTGTCTTGTGGAGCAATAGAATCATTTCCATTCTTTCTCAGAATGTTCCATTTTCTCTTGGCTGCTCTCCTCCTCCCCGGGGGATTGTTTTCTCTCAACTGTCAAAGAGTAGTGCTTAAACAATAAAAACAAAACTTCAGACTCACGTGAATCCAATAGATAGCACCTCTGCCTGCTCTTAATGTCTCTGTCATGTTGTCTGCCCCACTGATGCCCTGTAGTGGGTGGGAATGGCTAAAGATTAACATTTTAACATCATGTAGGAATGATGCCTCACTTTTCCCCTTCATGTCAAAGACCATCGATATTCTCTCATTTAATACAGGAGTTTCATGATCTGATTATTAAGTCTAGACCATCCTTAAAACAGTTTTGCAAAAGCTTCCTTTTGCTTCTCAAACAATTGTCAGAATTTACCTTCTGGCTAATCAACCTAGTGGAAGAATTTGGTCATAATATTCTCACTGGTAGGTGCAATAGGTATGATGCTTAATCACAGTCAGTCAGTACCTCTGGCCAGTAACTGTGGTAAATCTGAGAAAACTGAGGCCACACACACACACACACACACAAAGACACACATGCTAGAGAACACATCATCAGATGATTTTGGACATGAGAAACTGGCAAGATCCTTTCTAATTTTTCAGTAAGTCCCTCAAAAATAGCCAGCATTCAATGCATGAATGAATGAATTAGGAGGAAGAGGGGACTTTTTTGTTTTGGGAGCTGGTTTTTGCCTTCCCTGAAAAATAGCAATAGAGCAGACTTAAATTTGCTTAGTAACTTGACATTTTTCTAGGGTTTCTTCCTGTACTGCCTAAAGACAGTACCTCAGGACAGTTGTATGTGAGACTTCGCAGCTGCTATGATCATGATAGCCCATATAGCTTCTTTTTATTCCTTTACATTCTTATAATAGTAATAATAGCTAACTCTTATTTAAGCAAGCACAATGAGCCTGGCGCTTTTAAGCACTTTACGTGATTAACTGAATCCTTAAAACAATCCCATGCAGGTGGTACTGTTATTACCTGCATTTGGAGATGAGGAAGCTAGGGAACATGTAACCAGCCCAGGGTCACACAATGAAGGAGTGATGGATCTCTGATTCAAACAAACCCCAGCAGCCTAGCCACAGCACCCTGTGGGTTTGTTTAATTATACAGTAAAACTGACTTTCTTTTTCCCCTTTCGATGTACAGTTCTATGGAGTTTTAATATATGTACAAGTTAATTAACAACCACCATAATCAGGATACAAAACAGTTCCACCAGCACCCAGGTTTTAACCACCACATAATACTTCCTCTATATACTAGAACCCATTACAAGGCTAAAGGCGAGAAGGCAAGAACTTTTCAACCTTAAGAGGTAAACGTGTTATCTTAGAAAAGAAAAGCAACCCACGTTGAAGACCTCAAAGGTTATGACACAATTTCCTTGGAAACCCTGTGTTACTGCCACTTAGTTCTCTTTCTATCTTCCTTTGAACCCTCCCATATACAACCCCAGCCTGAGAACATTCCTCAGAGCTAGGGGGTGTGATGTGCTGCACCCTTGCTGTCTGACTTCAGCACTGCTGCCCAATCCTAAAGTGTCTCACTGTGATTTCCATGCTGTCTTACCATCTCAGGTAGTTTTAAATTGAAAGTGCTTTCATGGCTGGCTGGCAATCTTTTCACATTGCTAGTGAGCTTTGTCAAGTACCACGGACAGATCACAGCATGAGTGGAGATCCTGACCCACAATTCTGATGAAGAAAATAGGAAATTACATATACAGGAAATTTGGAATGCAAACATCCAAAGAAACACACCAGTAAAGTATCCTAAAAAACAAAAACTGATATAAAGTCCTGATCCTGATGCTTTAAAAAGTGGAGTCATCTGCAGTTACAGAGCCAGAAGAGAGGTCAGCAGGCAGCAGCTTGACTTCTACATTTGTGCCTATAACTGTGCTGGAAAATATGTTCTACTCAGAACTTACCACTTCTCATGAAGGTCTGTACTTGATCTGAGAACAAAACCATCGATGCAGCTCTACCCACCACCAGTCCCTCCCATCAGGAAACCTACACAAGCCTCTTAGATAGCCTCATCCACCAAAGGGCAGACAGCAGAAACAAGAAGAACTACAATCCTGCAGCCTGTGGAACAAAAACCACATTCACAGAAAGATAGACAAGATGAAAAGGCAGAGGGCTATGTACCAGATGAAGGAACAAGATAAAACCCCACAAAAACTAAATGAAGTGGAGATAGGCAACCTGCCCGAAAAAGAATTCAAAATAATGATAGTGAAGATGATCCAGGACCTCGGAAAAAGAATGGTGGCAAAAATTGAGAAGATGCAAGAAATGTTTAACAAACACCTAGAAGAATTAAAGAACAAACAGAGATGAACAATACAATAACTGAAATGAAAACTACACTAGAAGGAATCAATAGCAGAATAACTGAGGCAGAAGAACGGATAAGTGACCTGGAACACAGAATGGTGGAATTCACTGCTGCGGAACAGAATAAATAAAAAAACAATGAAAAGAAATGAAGACAGCCTAAGAGACCTCTGGAACAACATTAAATGCAACAACATTCACATTACACTGGTCCCAGAAGGAGAAGAGAGAGAGAAAGGACCAGAGAAAATATTTGAAGAGATAATAGCTGAAAACTTCCCAAACATGGGAAAGGAAATAGCCACCCAGTCCAGGAAGCGCAGCGAGTCCCATACAGGATAATCCCAAGGAGAAACATGCCGAGACACATAGTACTCAAATTGGCAAAAATTAAAAACAAAGAAAAATTACTGAAAGCAGCAAGGGAAAAATGACAAATAACATACAAGGGAACTCCAATACGGTGAACAGCTGATTTCTCAGCAGAAACTCTACAAGCCAGAAGGGAGTGGCATGATATACTTAAAGTGATAAAAGGGAAGAACCTAAAACCAAGATTACTCTACCTGGCAAGGATCTCATTCAGATTCGATGGAGAAATCAAAAGCTTTACACACAAGCAAAAGCTAAGAGAATTCAGCACCACCAAACCAGCTCTACGACAAAGGCTAAAGGAACTTCTCTAAGTGGGAAACACAGGAGAAGAAAAGGACCTACAAAAACAAACCCAAAACAATTAAGAAAATGATAACAGGAACATACATATTGATAATTACCTTAAAAGTAAATGGACTAAATGCTCCAACCAAAAGACACAGGCTTGCTGAATGGATACAAAAGCAAGACCCATCTATATGCTGTCTACAAGAGACCCACTTCAGACCTAGGGACACATACAGACTGAAAGTGAGGAGATGGAAAAACATATTCCATGCAAATGGAAATCAAAAGAAAGCTGGAGTAGCAATACTCAGATAAAATAGACTTTAAAATAAAGAATGTTACAAAAGACAAAGAAAGACACGACATAGTGATCAAGGGATCAATCCAAGAAGAAGATATAACAAATATAAATATATATGCACCCAACATAGGAGCACCTCAATACAAAAGGCAACTGCTTTTTGTATTTATAGCTAACAGCTGTAAAAGAGGAAATCGACACTAACACAGTAATAGTGGGGGACTTTAACACCTCACTTACACCAATGGACAGATCATTCAAACAGAAAATTAATATGGAAACACAAGCTTTAAATAGACACAATAGACCAGATAGATTTAATTGATATTTATAGGACATTCCATCCAAAAACAGCTGACTACACTTTCTTATCAAGTGCGCATGGAACATTCTCTAGGATAGATCACATCTTGGGTCACAAATCAAGCCTCGGTAAATTTAAGAAAATTGAAATCATATCAAGCATCTTTTCTGACCACAACGCTATGACATTAGAAATCAATTACAGGGAAAAAAACATAAAAAACACAAACATACGGAGGCTAAACAATATGGTACTAAATAACCAAGAGGTCACTGAAGAAATCAAACAGGAAATCAAAAAATACCTGGAGACAAATGACAGTGAAAACACAACAATCCAAAACTATGGGATGCAGCAAAAGCAGTTCTAAGAGAGAAGTTTATAGCTATACAAGCCTACCTCAAGAAACAAGAAAAATCTCAAATAAAAAATCTAACCTTACACCTAAAGGAACTAGAGAAAGAAGAACAAACAAATCCAAAGTTAGCAGAAGGAAAGAAATCATAAAGATCAGAGCAGAAATAAATGAAACAAAGAAAACAATAGCAAAGATCAATAAAACTAAAAAGCTGGTTCTTTGAGAAGATAAACAAAATTGACAAACCATTAGCCAGGCTCATCAAGAAAAAGAGCGAGAGGACTCGAATCAATAAAATTAGAAATGAAAAAGGAGAAGTTACAACAGACACCGCAGAAATACAAAGCATCCTAAGAGACTACTACAAGCAACTCTGTGCCAATAAAATGGACAACCTGGAAGAAATGGACAAATTCTTAGAAAGGTATAGCCTTCCAAGACTGAACCAGGAAGAAATAGAAAATATGAACAGACCAATCACAAGTAATGAAATGGAAACTGTGATTAAAAATCTTCCAACAAACAAAAGTCCAGGACCAGATGGCTTCACAGGTGAATTCTATCAAACATTTAGAGAAGAGCTAACAGCCATCCTTCTCAAACTCTTCCAAAAAATTGCAGAGGAAGGAACGCTCCCAAACTCATTCTATGAGGCCACCATCACCCTGATACCAAAACCAGACAAAGATACTACCAAAAAAGAAAATTACAGACCAATATCACTGATGAATATAGATGCAAAAATCCTCAACAAAATACTAGCAAACAGAATCCAACGACACATTAAAAGGATCATACACCATCATCAGGTGGGATTTATCCCAGGCATGCAAGGGTTCTTCAATATATGCAAATCAATGTGATACACCATATTAACAAACTGAAGAATAAAAACCATATGATCATCTCAATAGATGCAGAAAAAGCTTCTGACAAAATTCAACACCGATTTATGATAAAAACTCTCCAGAATGTGGGCATAGAGGGAACCTACCTCAACATAATAAAGGCCATATACGACAAACCCACAGCAAACATCATTCTCAATGGTGAAAAACTGAAAGCATTTCCTCTAAGATCAGGGACAAGACAAGGATGTCCACTCTCACCTCTATTATTCAACATAGTTTTGGAAGTCCTAGCCACAACAATCAGAGAAGAAAAAGAAATAAAGGGAATACAAATTGGAAAAGAAGAAGTAAAACTGTCACTGTTTGCAGATGACATGATACTATACATAGAGAATCCTAAAGATGCCACCAGAAAACTACCAGAGCTAATCAATGAATTTGGTAAAGTTGCAGGATATAAAATTAATGCACAGAAATCTCTTGCATTACTATACAATAACAATGAAAGATCAGAAAGAGAAATTAAGGAAACCCTCCCATTTACCACTGCAACGAAAAGAATAAAATACCTAGGAATAAACCTACCTAGGGATACTAAAGACCTGTATGCAGAAAACTATAAGGCACTGATGAAAGAAATTAAAGATGATACTAACAGATGGAGAGATATACCATGTTCTTGGATTGGAAGAATCAATACTGTGAAAATGACTATACTACCCAAAGCAATCTACAGATTCAATGCAATCCCTATCAAATTACCAATGGCATTTTTTACGAAACTAGAACAAAAAATTGTAAAATTTGTATGGAGACACAAAAGACCCCGAATAGCCAAAGCAATCTTGAGGGAAAAAAATGGAGCTGGAAGAATCAAACTCCCTGACTTCAGACTACACTACAAAGCTACAGTAATCAAGACAATATGGTACTGGAACAAAAACAGAAACATAGATCAATGGAACAAGATAGAAAGCCCAGAGGTAAACCCACGCACTTATGGTCAACTAATCTATGACAAAGGAGGCAAGGATATACAATGGAGAAAAGGCAGTCTCTTCAATAAGTGGTGCTGGGAAAACTGGACAGCAACATGCAAAAGAATGAAATTAGAACCCTCGTTAACACCATACACAAAAATAAACTCAAAATGGATTCGAGACCTAAATGTAAGACCGGACACTATAAAACTCTTAGAGGAAAACATAGGAAGAACACTCTTTGACATAAATCACAAAAAGATCTTTTTTGATCCACCTCCTGAAGTAATGGAAATAAAAACAAAAATAAACAAATGGGACCTAATGAAACTTTAAAGCTTTTGCACAGCAAAGGAAACCATAAACAAGACCAAAAGAGAACCCTCAGAATGGGAGAAAATATTTGCAAATGAATCAACGGAAAAGGAGTAATCTCCAAAATATATAAACAGCCCATGCAGCTCAATATTAAAGAAACAAACAACCCAATCCAAAAATGGGCAGAAGACCTAAATAGACATTCCTCCAAAGAAGACATACAGATGGCCAAGAAGCACATGAAAAGCTGCTCAACATCACTAATTATTAGAGAAATGCAAATCAAAACTACAATGAGGTATCACCTCACACCAGTTAGAATGGGCATCATCAGAAAATCTACAAACAACAAATCCCGGAGAGGGTGTGGAGAAAAGGGAACCTTCTTGCACTGTTGGTGGGTATGTAAATTTATACAGCCACTATGAAGAACAATATGGAGGTTCCTTAAAAAACTAAAAATAGAATTACCATATGACCCAGCAATCCCACTACTGGGCATATACCCAGAGAAAACTGTAATTCAAAAAGATGCATGAACCCCAATGTTCATTGCAGCACTATTTACAATAGCCAGGTCATGGAAGCAACCTAAATGCCCATCGACAGACGAATGGATAAAGAACATGTGGTACATATATACAATGGAATATTACCCAGCCATAAAAAGGAATGAAATTGAGTCATTTCTTGAGACGTGGATGGATCTAGAGACTGTCATACAGAGTGAAGTAAGTCAGAAAGAGAAAAACAAATATCGTATATTAATGCATGTATGTGGAAGCTGGAAAAATGGTACAGATGAACCGGTTTGCAGGGCAGAAGTTGAGACCCAGATGTAGAGAACAAACGTATAGACAACAAAGGGGGAAAGCCGCGGGGGTGTAGGGATGGTGGTGTGCTGAATTGGGCGATTGAGATTGACATGTATACACTGATGTGTATAAAATTGATGACTAATAAGAACCTACCAAAAAAAAAAAAAAGAAAAACCATTGATGGTAAAGGAGAAAAAAGGAAGTTCATTAAGTTTCTTATCAATGAAACGGAGATGATTAATTTTAAAAATTTCTGTAGTTGTATTTTAAGTAAACTAATGTAATGTTAAAAATATATATAAAGTCCTGATCCTATAAGTGCCATAGAACTAGTAGTCCCTATTTATTCGCAAATCAAATACCTTCAAAAACCAAATTAATTTGGTTCTGAACTTGTTTAAATGGCCTTGCCTTTCTGCTTGAGCATTCATCCTGTTTCCTGTTCCTTTTCACATCTTAACTGATTTTCACTAAAAGGGGATCTTAGTTGCCCAACTAAAAGCTTTCTATTATCTCCAGTTTTCTCAACATTTAACATGTAGCCTAAAGAGATTTCTCATTTTCCACTGTTCACTTTAAACTTTATGGTTAAATATTCAACTGGAAGAAAAATTAGATATGGTGACCTCTTTCCCTTAAATACTAGATATATATTTTACTGAAACACTTGCTAAGGAAAATGTCTTTTTCACTGGATGAAAAAGCTATTATGTAAAGGTTAATTCCAAGAAATGTACTGAAAATGTACAGCATGGGAACTTGGATGAAACTATTCAACAAAAGAAAACAATGCTTAACAGTCCCACTTACCCACTAACTCCCCCATTCAGCCTGGCTTCTATCAGTTCTAGGTACACTTGCTCATTTGTCAATAGGAAATGCTTCTTTTTTAACTAGACTGAAGGCATAATTAGGTTTCTACCCACATCTGTTGCTGAATAACTAACCACCCCAAAACTTAGTGACTTCAAACAAGCTTCTATTTGCTCTTTAGTTTGGCAGTTTAATCTGGGCTCAGCTCAATGGTTCTCCCACTCTGTGGCGATATGTATTTGCAGATCTCACTCCATGTCGGGAGCTTCAGCTGGGATGGCTGTAATAACTTGGAAACCTGGGCATTCTTCCATGGGTCCCTCTCTCTACCTAGAATATCGTCCCAAAGTAGGCCAGTTCAGGTTTGTTCACAAGGTCATCGTGTTCAGAAAAAGCATGAGAGTAGAAGCTGCAATGCCTCTGAAGCTCAGAGATCACGCAATGTCACTCTGCTGCATTCTACTGGTCAAAGCAAGTTGCAATGGCAGCACAGACTCAAGCTGACTGGAAGGGCTGCAAAGAATCTGTAGCCACTTTCATCCACCACAAGGTTTCAGCATGTTCATCCCCTTGAGGAAAAGGCAGTATAACATGCTATATATTCTGACCTATGTGAAGAAAATCCACTGTAAATTTATCAAATAAGAAATTTGATGCTGACTTAAATTTACCTCAGGAGTCAGATACATAGAACAGCTCATGACTGAGGAAAGGAAGGAACACAAGGCTGTGGGATTTTGATTTCATCATGAATCTTTTAGGAATAGTGTTTTAACTGTGCATGTATTACTTTCATAAATTTAAAGTGAAAAAACAAATCCGTTCAGGTGCAAACCTAGGCAATCTCTACTCCCATCCTGACCCACCCTCATGGAGCACTTACACTATCAGAAAGCTAAATCAGGAAGTCAGCTATCTGCATAGTCTCTGTTAGGGGAGGTAATGAGGACACAGAAATGAAGGAACTTAGTATCTCAAAGTAGTACCCTATTACTCTCCAAGAAGGAGAAAGGAGGTTTTAGGCAGAATCCAAGCTTAGGATCCTGAGGCCCTAGAAACTCTTCCTTTCTTTTCCTGGCTCTACAACCAGGGAGAGGAGTAGAGTGACATGGGGTTGAAAGTGATTTCAGAATCCTGCTCTTAGCATTGGCCACCTACCAGCATTTCTCCATCTCTGACGCCAAACAAGGAGACAGAAACCCACGTGGAGACATTTGTTGCTGTATGTCTCCACCACTCCCTATGGATTCTGAGAGACCAGGAGACAGGCACCTGATGCCAAGTGCCTGCAACTCAAGTGATATTCTAATAAATGGATCAAATGGGACAAATATCTGGGCCTACAATATAGCAGGCTCACAGGGCCCAAGAACCAAGGACATTTAAAAATAAATGCCGCTCTTCTCTTTAAATTATATGTTCTTCTGTTTTCAAATAGTTACCCACAAATCAAAACTACAATGAAATATCACCTCACACCGGTCAGAATGGCCATCGTTGAAAACTCCACAAACGGGACTTCCCTGGTGGCACACTGGTTAAGAATCCGCCTGCCAATGCAGGGCACATGGGTTTAAGCCCTGTCCAGGAAGATCCCACATGCCATGGAGCAACTAAGCCTGCGCACCACAACTACAGGAGCCTGCGTTCTAGAGCCTGCGAGCCACAACTACTGAAGCACCCACGCGCCTAGAGCCCGTGCTCCGCAACAAGAGAAGCCACCGCAATGAGAAGCCCGTGCACCACAAAGAGTAGCCCCCACTCACCGCAGCTAGAGAAAAACCCACACGCAGCAACAAAGACCCAACACAGCCAAAAATAATTAATAATTAATTTAAAAAAAAACTACAAACATTAAATGCTGGAGAGGGTGTGGAGAAAAGGGAACCCTCCTACACTGTTGGTGGGAATGTAAATTGGTACAGCCGCTATGGAGGACAGTGTGGAGGTTCCTTTAAAAAAAAAAAAAACAACTAAATATAGAACTACTGTATCATCCAGCAATACCACTGCTGGGCATATACCCAGAGAAAACTCTAATTCGAAAAGGTACATGCACCCCAATGTTCACAGCAGCACTATTTACAACAGCCAAGACATGGAAGCAACCTAAATGTTCATCGACAGAGGAATGGATAAAGAAAATGTGGTATATATATATACAATGGAATTATTACTCAGCCATAAAAAAGAATGAAACAATGCCATTGGCAGCAACAAGGATGGACCTAGAGATTATCATAGTAAGTAAAGTAAGTCAGACAGAGAAAGATAAATATCATATGATATTGCTTATATTTGGAATCTTGAAAAATGATACAAATGAACTTATTTACAAAACAGAAAGAGTCACACAGTAGAAAAACTTATGGTTACCAAGGGGAAAGGGAAGAGGGGAAGGGATAAATTGTGAGATTGGGATTGACATATACACACTATATAAAATAGGTAACTAATAAGGACCTACTGTATAGCACAGGGAACTCTACTCAATACTCTGTAATGACATATATGGGAAAAGAATCTAAAAGAGTGGAAATATGTATAATTGATTCACTTTACTCTACAGCAGAAACTAGCACAACATTGGAAATCAACTACACTCCAATAAAAAATTTTAAAAATACTAATTATTTTTTAAAAAATAACTACCCACATAATATAGTCGCTTACCTAAAAATGCCAGCTTATGCTATCTCAGAACCGGGCATAAGTAGAATCAGGGAACAAGTGTATTACCCTACTTCACTTTCATCTCAAAAAGGTGAAGTTCATCTCACTACTGCTAGTAAACTACTCATGATCGTCAGTAAATATAAATTGGTTAGATGTTATGATAGAGAAAGGCTGCTTAAAGAGTGACCTCTATATCATGTTAATATAATTAATACATTATCATAAATTGAGAACATTCAGATCAGGCTGAAATCCTTTTCACCACCACTCCTAATTTCCCCACATAAAATTCTTCACTTAATCAGAAAAGCAGTGTAACACAGACCTGCCACTTCCTACTTGTGTGACTTCAGGCAATTGGCTTGTCTGTAGGAAGCAAAGTGGGAATAACAATCTACTTTTTAGGGATGTTGAGAGGATTCAGAGTTAATGGGATGTGCTTAGAAGAGTGCCTGGTACTTAGAAAAGGACTACTCCTAGATGCTAATGTGGGATCTCCAGTTCCGTGCAAAATGTTTCCCAATTATTTCCGGTGTCCCCAGGGTTGGCTCCCGTGGGTCGTGAATAAGGCCAGCCTGCTCTTACGTGAAGTCAGCCATTTCCTTCCTCCCCAACAACAGCTCCCTTCAGTGGAAATTCATACTTGTGCACACAGGACACAGAGCAGAAACATGCAAGTCTCACCACTCCACTGCTGCTGCTACTAACCTACAGAAAAATCATGTTCATTAGTGTCCCTACCAAAGAGGCTATCTCAGCACTTCTGACACACTAGTGCAGATTCCTGCCCTTGCCTCTCTCTGGTCCCTGGGTACTGCAATCACTACAGCTACCTCTGCTACTGTTAACTGCAAGGCCTCATGCTTGCTACTAGGCAAACTTGCCTACCTTATTCTCAGTATCTGTAAGATGTGCTGTATATCATCAGAAAAATCTTTGGTCTTAAACGAATTGAAAGGGAAAAAAAGAAAAAAAAATCTTTGTCCTGCCATGCAGATAAAACTCCTGCCGGGATCCCCACACTGGTCCACTAGACATGGCAAAATTCCAGCTACCATTGTAGCGCGTGCTCAAGCAGGGACCTCTGTCTTATTAACTTGCAATTCCTTAATATACCATCATATGGAGAATTCATTTCCCCCCAGTAAAATTAGCTGAGTACCAAGGTGCTAGTCCCCTATCACATCAATGGTGAATGTTAAATGAAAATGTTACTCATCATTCTGTTACTTTAAGCAACACTAAATTAAACATCCATCTTCTGTGTTTAAAAAAAAAACCAAAAAACCACCTTGAAATAGGGTACAAGACTTGATTACTATTAGCAAATCTAAAAGTTGTTCTACTTTAAGAACATAAGCATAAACATAACTTATGGGCTTCCCTGGTGGCGCAGTGGTTGAGAGTCCGCCTGCTTATGCAGGGGACACAGGTTCATGCCCCGGTCTGGGAAGATCCCACATGCCGCGGAACGGCTAGGCCCGTGAGCCATGGCTGCTGAGCCTGCGCGTCCGGAGCACAGGCTCCGCAACAGGAGAGGCCACAACAGTGAGAGGCCCGCGTACCACAAAAAACAAACAAACAAACAAACAAAAAACATAACTTGCAAGGTTATAAGATCCTTTGGATCCCCTGAACCACTCACTCCACTTGGTGTCCACTCTCAAAATACTTCCAGATGGTCAATTTTCACTATAATCAGTGATTAAACCATGATACTATGAAATATTATGCAACAGTTGTAAAGAATAAGGAAGGTCCTTAACTAGGACAAAGATCCTCAAATTCTACTCACTGCAGAATATCAATAACCTGAATTATGTAAAAAGCATAGAAATCAAGCATTTCAATATGCATACACATATGGAGGTTAAGAGTTAACAGCAGATCATTAACAGTAGTTAATTCTAGAGGAGAAACAAATGAAAGTAAGAGGATTAGTAGGAAGAGAGCTAGTCGGGATGAATTTTAACTTGCTTGAATTTTGAGTATGTAGTTGTACTTGCATTATGTCTTTTAAAAATTAGAGCACACCAAAAAAGAAATGAAAGGTGTGGTATTTTAAAATCAATAAAAGAATTAAAACATCATTCTCTAAAATTGCCTTCTGGTGGTAGAATCTCTACCACTGGCAAATTTCTACTTGCAGTTTATCCCTTAAGGCATTCCATCAAGCTTTCATAACTTTAATTGACTGTTACGACTTCAGCACAGAGTAACGTAGTATTTCTGAGTTTCAGTCGTTCAGTGTAATACTCAAACTGTAATAGTCTCGTTTAGCTTAAAAGGGCACCCCCCCCCCCCGAACTGGGGTAAAGTGAATAACTCAGCACATGAAACAAGAACCTAGGTCTATGGGGAAAAGAGAAAGCTGTTTTTGATAGAGAATACCAGTTACCATAGAAGATATATAATTGACTTAAACAAAAATCAGTAGATGCTAAAATCAATGGCTGTGTTGAAGAATAAGATCGTTTCACTATATCATCCTACAGAATATTAATTATAAATGGAAAAAAAAACTTTCCGGTTGAGAAATGTGGTGGACAACACCTTAACCAAATAATAAAAGTTAACACAACCAATAATGGCATCATATGCCTTCTGATGTAATGCACCAGTACTTACTATTCCTGTGAAGATGCGTAACCTGAAATGAAGCATGAGGAAAACAATTAGAATAACCCAAATTAAGGAACATTCTTTAAACAGCTGGCATACGTTCTTCAAACTCTTAATGTTGTAAAGGACAAAAGCATAGAGTTGTTCCAAATTAAAGGAAACTGAAGAGATGTGACAACTAAATGCGATGAGGGATTAGGAACAGGGAGATTGTTGAAGGTTAATATTAAGACATTTGGCACACTCTGAATATAGACTGTGTATTAAAGACTACACCCATCTTTAAAGTCCTGAATTTCACCATTGTAAGAGAATGCCCTAATCCTTAAGAGATAAACTGAAGTATTCGGAGATGAACAGGTATGCTTGCAACTTAATTTCTGGGGGTCCACCACATAATACGTACATAATAGAAAGCAAATGTGAGTAGTGGATCACAATAAGGGGTACACAAGGGACTTCCTTGGTGATGCAGTGGTTAAGACTCCAAGCTCCCAATGCAAGAGGCCCGGGTTCGATCCCTGGTCAGGGAACTAGATCCCACATGCATGCTGCAACTAAGAGTTGGCATGCCACAACTAAGGAGCCGGCGAGCCGCAACTAAAGAGCACACATGCTGCAACTAAGACCTGGCACTACCAAATAAATAAAATTAAATTAAAATTTTAAAAAATAATAAGAGGTACACAAGAATTCAGGGTACCATTTCTGTAACTTCTCTGTAAGTCTGAACCTTTCTCAAAATAAAGTTTCTTTTTTTTAACTTATTTATCTGGCTGCGCTGGGTCTTAGCTGCAGCACACGGGATCTTCATAGCAGCATGTGGGATCTACTGCCCTGACCAGGGATCAAATCCGGGCCCCCTGCATTAGGAGCACAGAGTCTTAACCACTGGACCACCAGGGAAGTCCCAAAATAAAGTTTCTTCACTAAGTCTCTTTCTCAAAACTTACTATTTCCTGCTACTTGGGTGAACTCTCCTTGACTTGTTAATGCACCCAGAAAAAAAAATCCTACTCTATGAACAGAGATTTCTGCATTATCAAAATCTTAAAATTACCACTACCATTGTATTATTAGTTGAAATCAAGGAAACACACACACACCAAGACACCACACACATAATTATCCTTGGCCTGGGCAATTAAAAACTATTTGCCTTTCCACGGGCCAGATACTGTTTTAGGTGCTTGAGGAAAGCAGTGCACACAAAAGCATTCTGACTGTTAATGAAGATTACAATATAGTTGAGTAAAGTAGCGGACACAAAAGCCCACATATAACATTAAAACTCCACTATTTTGCAAGACATGAAGACAAGCAGGTGGATTATACAATTTAATAATGTCAAATACAGGAAGCACACTATATATTTAAGGATACTTACTCTGTTATCTAGTGGAAAATGTCTTAATATTAAAACTACATGCCAAGCACTAGGCTAAGTGCTCAATAAGCATTTAACACTCAAAGCCACTCTATGGACAGAAGAACCATATGCCCCCATTTTCTGGATGAAGAAAGAGGTTTAATAAAGTTAAAAATGATTTGCCCAGTTATAGTAGTAAGGAAGAGAGGCCCATTGTGAACCCAGCTCTAATTGCAAGGGCCACAGAGCACCTCATACAGCAAACATCGAAATCCTTTAAAAAGGAAATTTCGTACCACAAACCTTCCCTGATTACTAAACATTAGCACATTGTTTTAGCAGCTTCACCAACCTGCCTTTTTGGAGCTGAGGATGAGAGCTGTAACGTACCCTAGAGATCATACTACTGTACCGTTAACTCTACCTACAAACTAGTGTTAAGCCCTGACTGAGACCATGGGCAGAATACAAAGAAAGGATGGCCAAAAGTTAAGCGTAAACGGATGATACATATAAAAATCATAACAGGGTGAGCCTCTGAGAAAGGAGTAGCAAGGGACTGGAGAAACACACTAATAACAATTCTTTCATTCCTTAAAATAACAAACCAAGTCACACATCAGTAACATTTATATATTCATAATAAATTTCCCATATATCCTTGCATTAGGCAGAAACTTACAGCTCCTCATCACTGATTCTACCATGCCAATAAAACAAATGCTTGGAAACTCATTTTGCTTTGTTCATGATAAGGACTCTTGCAAGAGGCGGAAGCAAGAGGGGGAAGAGAGTGAATCACACTCATCGGTTCAACAAGAAACATCTATCTTTTCCTGACAGCTTCCAGGTCACTTGCTGCATCAGGACAGGATGCAATCCAGTTGTTTTGATGCTTTGCATCGCTTTCCCTTTTCCCTAAAGTCCACAAAAACACCTAAGCCTTCAACATACAGCACCACTGTTCATGTGAACTAACAAAGGAAAGGGAACCTTACTAGAATGTGGCTTATCACTTTTTCATGGGTTTCATATTCTTCTCAGACTTCCACTGAATACAGTAAAATCCTTAAAATAGTGCCCGGGCTTTCTGTGAACATTCAGTGTAACTCATTTTATTTTCTCTTCAGTGCATCTTTTTCCAATTATGAGTCAAAATTTACTAATAGCAGGCCTGCAACTGAGAACGGATGTGTACATTAAAACTGTTAAAGGGACCTGTAGTTGGGAAGGAATTACTACGTAAAATCTCCTATAAACTGTCTGCAGGTTGTTTTTTCCCAACCTTCACCTCTGCCTCCCAAAAAGCAAATTATAGAAAGATGGGCTTTAGACTACTACCCACTGGGATTGTTAACTCAAACAAAAACATCTGCCACAACCTTTCTACCTACCATGGGTTATCTGGGGTAAAAGATTTTGAAAATTAATACACTTGCAATTCCAGCCAAATAAATTGACTTCCTTGATACTTGATGTACCAATAATAAACAAAGGCATAAAATGCTTTTTAAAACTTTATTTCAACATAACTATACTTACAGAAATACACTCATATTGGTTATTAGAACGCAATTTAACTTATCCTACACAATTTGGACCAAAAAACTTGGTACATGGTTTGCTTTAAAAAAGAAAGAAAAAGCATTTGCAATCTGGTTTATTTTTCCATCTATTACAAATGTATATAAAAGATCCACCATCAAATGCTGCTAAAGCAAACAGCATGAACCTTGAGAAATTAAACTTTGGTTTGTCTCTGAAAAATAACACGTATTGCACTGTAAAAGTTTATAAAATTGGTGCAACAAAACATTGTTGTAATGTTTCAATGCCAGTTCACAAAGTTCGATAACTAATGGATGTTGATGAGGGTGGGGAGAGCCTATGTGTACGTGTGAAAATATAAAAGCAATCCAATCTAGTTAATATTGCATGTAGATCACAAGTTTACTCAAATCAAGATTCAGATAATTTCTTAAATCTGAATTAACACTACCAGTCCAGTTCATCTGCTGAGGTCAACAAGGAAACTGCACAGTAGCTGTTTTTCTGATTTGTGCAAAAAAGAAAATGAAGTTTCTTCCCCCAGGTTTTCAGTCTAGAACTGAAACTACAGGAAAGGTATTCCTTCCACTGTCAACATTCATGGGGTGATAGGCGATGACTCAAGCTTAAATCTGAATTAGCACTCAGATGAGAAATAGTTCCCAAAGTTAAAGACCACATGACTTTAGAAGTGACTCTAGAGGGAATCTAAAGTCATGACAAAGATAAAATGGCCCTTCTTGGGAGACCAGAGTAAAACACCCAGCCATAGTCATAAGAAACCTTAACAAAAAATGCAGCCCTTTGTGAATGACACCTCAATTTAACTTTAAAAAAGAAAAAAAGGCAGCCCCATAGAAGCAGCTCTGAAAAGAGGAAGAAAATATAACTTAAAATACCTTGAAAACCAATGTGAATATAGGTTCAGAAGATAGTTAAAAGATATATTTTTATAAGACTACCAAGGATTAGGCTTATATTCTAATATTTCAACTTTTGCTCTAGTACTAAACATCAATCTACAAATAACATGTTCACTTTTCATTCCTTTATCAAAAGGGAAAATTCTAGCTTCAATCCTATCCAGTGGAGGGTATACTGAGAAAATAAAAAGATTCAAACAGTTCCATGCAAATATCACATTTTTCAAATGGAAGAACTCCCAACTAGACCAGAAGTTCTTATTACTAATGCACTTTTCATTGAAACAATTTTTAATAAGAACAAATACATGGCATTAAGGTTCAGAACCTAATATAGGCCTGACAATCAAGTCCTTGTTTTCTGGAAGAAAGGCCTCAAGTTCATTCAATTTCCAGTAACAATGTTTTCACAGATCATTTTCATAATAAGGAGTTTTAATTTCCTTCACATTTTTGTTTTTGGCATTCTAGTCTTAAAATCTAGACAAGAAAATTAGTCCAATTCCCCAGAAGTCAGATTTTTTTCTTTTGAAGTATCAAAAGAATCCACAAAACCTCTTCCCAAAACTGATTCCCAATCTGTAATTTGTACTTAACATGAATCTTTTCATGTATACTGTAAAAGGTAACTTATATAAAATGTACCCATGAATATTAAAAAATAGTTGTTAGAAAGATTTAACTAGCCTTATAATTTAAGTTTTAAAACATAAATATTTGCAGCTTAATCTTCCATTGACAATGATTGTCGGAGCTTAGAATTCAACATCATTTACAAATCCCCAACGTGCACACAAAACACACACCAGTAACACAACTTACTCCTCATGTCTTGAGAGAATCTTCCGCTTCTTTAAATCTTTGGCCTCCCAGTCAATTCCAAGTTCCAATGTCTTTTAACTTGGACTTCTCAGAATTTTAACAAGTTTTCCACCCATACTTCAATACTTTTCCTAATCTTTCCTGTTGCATTGCCAAACTCTGAAACCTGCTTCAGAGGTCATCAGACAGAAGAAAATCAATGAAATATAAAGTGGTTATTTCAGAATAGAACATGGGAGAACTGGAATTGTTCAGGGTTCCCTATGGGGATCATACTTTATTGGACTACAATGAATAACTGCTGTCAACAAGAAAAATCCTTTACTGGATTCTTTCACATTCTTTGGTGACTGGCCAAAGAACCTACCAACAAAGTTTGGAAGTACATACTCTTCCATACAAAGTGCCCCACAGGAACACGAGAATAGCTGCAGCTCATTTGAGTCCTCGCCTGTAGAAAAAGGCAGTCACAGGAACAGCTAGGACACCCACTAGTTGGTGGAGATCCCTGAGAAAGTGTGATTTTTTAAATCTGGACTGAATTTAACTTTCACCAGCCTTTTTCACTGTATTCACAGGAAGTAGCAGCTGGTCTACCAGCACTCATACTACCTTTCTCATCATAGGTTTTCTGTAAAATCGCTATGGCTTTGGAATCTCACAAACTGATATTCTGTATAACTTGAAGGAGTAAATTATGCCTCCTAATTCCAGATTTGCAGTTTCCAAATAAAAATTACAGTTCTTTATTCAGCGGAGTAGACATAAAAACACCAACCATCTATGAAAGAGGTTTCCCTCTAAAATACGATTTAACACTGTACATTTAGGAAGTAGATGTACTAAGACAGGCCAAAAGTTTACTTATGGTTGGTATTTGAGATAAAAATCCATTCAGAAAAAAAAAAATCCATTCAGTATAGACCTAGTGGCTTATTTATTGTAAAGTTCAAACTGAGAGCTATGAATTCATTATACGCATTTAAAATAAATAACTTATGAAATGCAGATTCTGGCATAGATATGAATATCAAAATCAATGAATTTAACCTGCATGTTTCATTTGCTCAGAAATTTGCACACATTAATATTCTGCAAAAACGACAATTGCAGCAAAGGAAAAAAGAAAACTGCCCTTTTGCAAACAAGATTAAAAGCATCCCTCCAAAGAGGAAAAAATAAAATGCAAATATATGTATAAAGTGTTACTGTTCAACAAAAATGCTAGTTCTAGAAAAAAATGTAACTGCATAGATTAAAAAACAATGTGCAACATCTTAAGCTATTAAAGCACCGAATAAAAAAACACACCAAAATCAATGTTTTTATGACAATTAACATATACACAAATAAGAAATATGTATTGATCAAAACTCAGGAAGTAAATACCTGGGCTGATACACTGTCCATTGTTGGCAGAACTTCTCTTCAATTTAAATGTCTCTTTTCATTTCTAAAACAATTTTAAAGTGCTAACTTTATATAAAGCAGGCAAATTCTTCAAGTAATTTGCTATTTAAGTATGCCAATTTTTACAGAGCTAAACAAGGAACTAAGAATAAACTAAAGTGAAACAGGAGTAGACATGGGGAAAAAACTCAATAGTTATAGTTGAACAAATCGACAGAATGCTCTAATACCACCTTGGCCCTCTTGGTTCAATTAAAAGCAAAAGCTAATAGATTTAGCTGGTTTATTACACTAACTCCCTTGGATTTGCTAAAATTTGTACATCATTAGGTACACGGATTCCTAAGGAAAAGAATGCCACTTAAAAATCAAGATTGGATACTAATTAAAGCAATTTTTTAAAAACAAAAGGCTGTCTACTACTACAAATGAATACAAAATGTCACAGACCTTACAAACTAAGAACTGAAGCCTTGCCCAAAGTTTATTTACTCCTGCCCTTGAGCTGCCTCTTCAAGGAAGTATACATTAACCAAATGGCGATTGAGGTGTTTGCTGTAATCTTTTTCCTTTCTAAAAGAACGATCACAGAAGATACAAACAAAATCTCCCTCGGCCACTTTGACTGCCAAGGCTTCCTTTCCATTTTTTCTACTAGTCTCTTGTGGAACTGGCCGAGCCCCATTCAATCCAGAGTCATCACTATCCTCTGACATGTTGTCACTTAGGTCACTTCCATCATGACTGTGGATGCCTTCGTCTTCATCCATTTCCTGAGACTCATTTACTGCCACGGTGACAGGAGGTGATGCCACAGTAGCTGTGGACACTGCTTCACATTTTTCTAGCGGTAGAGGAAGAAGTGGTGGTGAAGCTGGTTCTTCAACCGCCGAGTCTCTGCCGGGGGGATTCTCTGTTTTCTTCTCATCAGCGTCCATCTTCATTTCACAAAGCATAGCGTCAGCCTGATGTTTACCATCTGAAGTTTCACCCTCTGGCATATTCAAGTTTTGTTCAGAGGATGAAATACTGGCAGATGCCTTGGTAACAGCAGCAAGACCAGCTAGACTCTTATCTGCCTCTTCTGCTTCCACTTTTTGAAGAGGAGCTTCTTTATGTCCTTCCCCTGCAGGGACTAATTTTTGGTCTTCTGACTCTTCCTCTTTTAAGTCTTCCTTTGGCAGAGGTGGTGATGGTGGTAAGAGATCCTGTGCACCGGCACTTTCCTTTAGAACCTGCCTGTCTTTAACAGGCACTAAGCCAACTTCAATAAGGACTTGCTCCTTCTGCGCCATTTCACTCTGCATGTTGGTCTTTTCCTTGCCATTATCTTTGTGAGGAGACCTTTTGGGGATCGGCTCCACGGGAGGAGGAGGCTCCGCATGAACAGGCCCCTTCTGAACAACCTCGACCTCAGCATGCCCCCCGGGGGGAAGAGGTGGAGGAGGGGATGGGGGGGGAGGGGGAGGAGGAGGCGGCCGCTCCGTCTGAACAACCTCGACCTCAGCATGCCGCTCGGGGGCAAGGGAAGGAGGAGGAGATGGGGGGGCAGCGGGAGGAGGCTCCGTCTGAACAGGCCCCCCCTCAGCAGACTCCATGGGAGGAGGAGGCTCTATCTGAGTGGGCCTCCTCTGAGCAGGCTTGTCGCTTTTTTTACATGATTTACTTCTCAGAGTTTTCTTCTTTGCACTGTTTTTCATGCAACTACTTTGCTTTTTATTCTCCTCTACTTTGCTGTCACCCTTCAGCACTTCCTGACTATTTCTGGATTTGCTTTCTGCCTTCTTTTTCTTTTTTGTCACAGGTTCCTCATCATTCACACGTTCTTGTAAGGAACGGGCTTCAGCTTCTGTCTTCCTTTTGCTTTTCTTGCTTTTACAGCTTTTTTCTGCATTATTTCCTGGGTGCACATCCATCTCTTTAGCTTCCAGTGCCGATTTGCGAGTTCTGGTAGTCACTTGGCTTGAGGCATTACTACAAGGCTTTTTCTCTTTTGAAACATTATCTTTTTTCTCCACTTTTACAGACCTCTCGTTTTTCTTCCCAGTCACATCGCCCTTCATTTTTGTCTGCTCTGTTTCTGTTTTCTCATTGGTGATTTTGTTATCAGGCAAGTCGGCCTCTCGCTTTTTGGTTTTCTTTAGCTTCACTTTTGAGACATCCATGGTCTTATTAGGACAAGTAGGATGCTTAGATTTGAAATGATACTGCAGATTACACTTCTTGGAAGCTGCGTACTCGCATACAGGGCAGTTGAACTGCCGTGGATTAACATGTAGCTCCACGTGTTTTTTGAAGTTACTTCTATCTGCTGTTTTGTAGTCACAGTGTGGGCAGTTAAGAGGTTTAGGCCCATTGTGAACCTGTCTTGCGTGACGGGTTACTTCATGTTGATTAGAGGCCACATAACTGCACTGGTCACACTTAAATGGCTTCTCACCTGAAGGTAAACAAAAGATGTTGCAGAAGGCATACATTAAGAAATGAATTCAAGATTTACTCAAGCATACTTAAAAGGAATTGGATATATATTGAAAAACAAAAAACAAAAAAAACTGACAGAAACTATTTCTTGAAGACTTTATCATGCAACTCATATTTACCATATTTATTTGTATATCTTTTCTCTATCCCTTGACATAGATTCTCATATCAAATGGAGGAATAATTATCTCAGTTAATCATCATCTTCTAAAAAGTTCATCAAATACAGATTCATCAAGAAGTACACAACAGGACTTCCCTACCATTCCAGTGGTTAAGACTCTGCGCTCCCAATGCAGGGGGCACGGGTTCGATCCCTGGTCGGGGAAGATCCTGCATGCTGAGTGGCGTGGCCACAAAAAAAAAAAAAAAAAGAAGTACACAACAATTACTGGCAAAGTGACTTGCGCTCTTGATGTTAATTTGGGGACAAGGGCACTAAAAAAGAAGGTAATTTTAAAGTTTTCATGTTTAGATAAAACAAATGTATAATGGAGTAGAACATAAAACTCCCATACATTTCAGATAAACCTTGAGACTTCAAAAGAAATATTATACACTATAGGCTACACTCCCAGACCTTCCATGTGAAAGTTTTAAAACAATTCTTGGCCTCAGGGAACAAAAGGCTTTTTCTTTAAATTTAACCCTTTTGTCCATCGTGGCAAGAGCTGAGTCAAGTTTCACTCAGCAAACTTTTCCACTGCCAGAGTTGCTATTCCACAGCAAAAATAAAACAAGTGAGAAATCTTTTCTTGATTTTCTCTCACCTTCTTCTAAAGAATGGGCAAAGAAACTAGGTAAACGAAAAGGGGCATACAAATATATATGGTATATAAAATAAGCACAAAAAGTCATAATCACAGATACATACAAGACCAGAAGCCCACCCCCAACCCCCAAATTAAAGGCATTAAGATTAACTCATTCCACCTGAATACATACCCATCTAGATCACACTCTAGCAAATATTACCAAATGGTATCCATACCCCACTGGTCCAATGGAATGCATAGCAGAAAAATGGAAATTGACATTTATGAAAATTCATCTCTCAAACATTCTCAAATTCACATCAAATCTTATTTAATTTTTTTCATAAAGCAAAACTACTCAGACATGAAGTAAAACCATATAGATGGTAAGCTTTACATGATTAAAAAATGTCTGATGATAGAATACTCGATCACAAAAACAAAAACTTAACCACGTATGTCAGATTGTAAACGTAGCTAACTGGACAACTCTTCTCCACATGAGTCCACTAATAGATTCATAAATGGAGGTTTCTAACAACATGCTGCATTAGTCTACACCTGGCCCTATCTTGTCCTCTCCATTGAATGACTTCAAAGGAGACAAACATTTACTTAACATATATAGACACAGAATGGGGAAAAGATATGTGACATAACAGTTAGGAATTTATTCTACAGTAAGAATATCTGGGGGGATCAAATATGGGCTCTGCAAATTACTGTGAAGTCTTGAGCAAGGTACTGAAAACTCTGTAAGGCTCAATTTCCTCATCTGTAAAATATTCTTAAGTGTTGTGAACTATAAATAATCTAATCCACATAGAGCTCTTAGCAAAGGATAGATAGCCAAGCAGTCAATACACATTACCTGTAATGCATCACTTTTGGAATGGCTGGTAAGTTTTAGAATGGGTAAACAAAAGAGAAGATTTCACGTGTTTATCCTGCCTTACCATATAAACCCTACCTCTCAGTAAACAAAGAGCTGATGAATGGAGCTGATCTCTTTAGGAAAGTATTTGTGCTCATAAAGTAATTAAAATGAAAATGGTCATTTTTAAGTCCTAATGAATGAGGGTATTTACACAGCCAGCATCAAGCAAGGTGCAAACCTCCATCTGTGAAATGGTCAGGGAATGGGAGTTCGTAGGACTCTCTTTAAACAGTGATGGCATCATTTAGTTGCTTCATTCACCCTACCCACATTTTTGCTTTGTTGCCGTTAACCTTTCTTGTATTGAAAGATCTATTCATCAAGTTTAGTTTATTAATACCTAGCTGAATGAAAATTCTTTTGCCCTGAACCAACAGTAATATTTACCTGTTTTTGATCTTTATAAATGTGTCAGATGTCTATTTTATTCTTCCTAAATTAATTTACAGAGATAAGGGAAATTCAAAAAGGGAGTTTTACAAGCTTTACACATTCTTATCAAGAAGAGCCCAGAAAGAGTAACAAGGGAACTTTTAATTAAAGAGTAATAGGGGGATATTACTCAGCAATAAACACAAAGTTCTGATAATGCAGCATGGAATGAATCTCAAAAATACTTTACAGAAGGATGTTACATTTAAGTCAGAGTATCAGTTGAGGGGAGACTATGGGAGTATTGACTAGAAAGGGTAAGGAGGGAACTTTTCTGAAGGTGGTAAAACATTTCATGTCTTCACCTAGATGGTAGTCAAACAAGAGAAAACATACATAAGGTCACTGACCTGTATACCTAACATGTGTGCATTTTCATGTGTATTAATTAAACCTTAATACTATTTTTTAAATTATTCTAAAATTCACAAAAAGACCCTCAAACCATAACATGTTTCAAATACTTGGTGAAAGGAAAATAATTTTTGCCGAAAAAAATATTTTTCCATCTTAAAGAGTAGTTGATGGAGGTGGAACTTGGCAAGTTGTTAGTTTCCTTTAACAAACATCCATTATACTCATAATGGGAAAATAATCAAAATGAACTCCTATGCTGGCAGGACGGGAGAACTATCCAGTGTGATATCTACAAAAACATCATAAACTGGATGTATTTCCTCCAGGATGAAATGGTAGCATATCCACTCAGAATAGGAAATGGAGAGCTGTGGATTATGTCAGTATCTCTAGACTACCCAAGTGAGGATACTTGAAAACCATTAGTTACAAACACCAATAAAACGCAGAATAACACCAGATTAGGTTAGTGTGTCTGTATATTTCACCAAACCAATACTCTGATCCCTTCTTACTTTAGCCTCAGAAGACTTACCCTAATGGAAGTGCTCCAAGGAAATAACCAATGTGGTTTTGCTTTATAAACCAATTTGTCATTTTAGCTAAAATGTACCAACTCAGCAGAGCCTAGTCTCTTCCAGAAATAAGAGACTGAGCATACACTTCTCTTCCCTAAAATACATTCACATGAACAAGGAAGTGAATGCACAAGATGATCTATAAAGATCAGACTCAAGACCACAGAGAAAGCATCCAAGATATTCACTCCATGCAACCCAGTCAGAAAGACTACCTACCCAATTTGACCACACTTAGCCTCACTTAATTTGCAAGTGTTATCAGCAACTTCTAAGAGAAGTACTAAAACATAGGATCGGCTCGAAATAATTCAGCACACTTATACACAAAACAAACTAACCATGTTTGTGACTCACAAATTATTGGCATACAATAAAAGACAATGGCTCTGCTCTCTCCATACTCTGTGCTATGCTGTAGTTTCTTGAGCCATTTTCTGAGCCATAATATTCTTTAAACACTGCTGATGACTGAAAATGAGGGTGGGGGAGTCGAGGCCAAACTCGAGCTCTTCTAAATTGGAAGAATGACAATTAACCTTAGATAAAACACTTATCTTCTCTAAGCCAGTGTCGTAATCTATAAACTGGGATTTAAGTATTCTAGAGGTACTAAGATTATAGATAACAAATTCCAATTTTTCAGTACCCAGCATGCATACAATAAATAGTAACTGCTACTCATTATTATGACACTTTTTAAATACTTGCTGTACTATAACAGCAACTACTAAAAATCACCTTTAAAATATAGCAGACAAAAGATAACAGTAACCAATGCAAAATCATTCAGGCAATCATTATTGTCTGGTGTAAAACACCATAGATAAAAATTTATACAGTGACAAAAGTATTATCGATTCAATGAAAAAAATACAAGTGTGTTGTCATTCTGATCCAGTGACACTAATATTAGGTCAACCAGATATGACTTCAAGTGAGACACATTATTATCTACAATTCAAGCATTTAGATTTAATTTCCAGTGTACAAGTTATACAAGGCACAGGGACAGAGGAAAAACTAAATGATACCATGAGAAAGCAAATTAACACAAATCCAGAAGAGGGGACATTCCAGAGGAAAAATGGCCATATTTCTCCAAGGCCTTAGTTTCCCCATTTGTAAAATGGGGACAATAACAGAACTTACTCATCATGAGACAGTTATGAAAACGGAAATGATCCAACTCATGAAAAGCTCTTAAATATTTTATTTAAGGGTTAGAGCACAAGTATCAGTAGGATATGATGGCCTACCCTCAATAAAGCAACCATATTACCCACAGAAAATGAAACCAGGAAGCACCCAAAAGTAATACTAAAAACAGGTTTCTGGTTAAGTGACTCAATAGTTTAGGAGATTGAGAAGGAACATTCAAAGTATAAAACTTGACAAGCATGTAAGGTCAAGTTGAGCCAGTAAGCATGCTGTGAGCCCTCATAGCTGCTCAAATTAGAATTCATACTATAATCAAGTCTTACTCAATCACTGACTTAAAACAGCAATACCCAATAGAAATAAAATGCAAGCAACATAGGTAACTTTAAATTGTCTAGCAGTCACATTACAAAAGTAAAAAAGAGGTAACATTAACTTTACTACTTATTTAACCCAATATATTCAGTATCATGCCAACGTGTAATATTAAAAAATAGATATTTTACATAATTTTCTTCATACTGTTTAAATTCAGGTGTGTTATTTTATACATCTCAATTCAAACCGGCCACATTTCACATGTGGCTAGTGGCTATCCAATTAGACAGCACAAACTGTTAACTTAAGGTAATTGGTAATTGTTAACTTAAGGGAGTTGGGTCTACATACACTTTGGTAAACAGCAAGATTTTAGCATACCTCCCCCACAGGGGTATATATTCTAAATTTAGGAAGAGAGTACTCTGATCAGATGTGACTGTTCACCCAGGGTCAGTGTGGCCAAAATGAAATAATTATCCATTCAAGACCACTATGCTTTTTAACTTTGCCATCTACCTACATATTTCGACTTTTTACCTTTGCCATTTACCTACATATTTTGATAATGGGGACCAATTCTGGTGGTGATCATGATAATTTCAGTCACTAGAGGGGATATAAATCTCCCACTTGTTATAGCCCTGCATTTTATCTATTATAGG
Source organism: Grampus griseus (assembly GCF_964374135.1). Classification (NCBI taxonomy): domain Eukaryota; kingdom Metazoa; phylum Chordata; class Mammalia; order Artiodactyla; family Delphinidae; genus Grampus; species Grampus griseus. The sequence goes on from NC_138997.1 coordinate 68,370,321, forward strand.
TTAATAAAATGGGATCCTGGATTATTTATCATTCTTTAAAGTTTGGCTTTTATAAATCAGTCCTCAGATGCCCTATCAATTGTCAAGAGAATAAAGCCAAATTTCAGGACCTGAGCAGGTAGCTAATAAGGAACCCCTGGAACCTGGCAACCACACACTATGAAACTTGGTGTTATACTTTGTTGGGGATGCGGAGGGAGAGTCGGGAAGGAGTATAAGAAGGCAGAGGTTGCTCTAAAAAGGATAAACCAGCCTTGGTCTATGATAGCAGTTCAACTTTTATTACATCATGGAACTTGATGAAGGTCTGATGAAAATTAAGGACACTCCTCCCAGAAAAAGTACACACATACATTTACATTTAGTTTTGGACATTCCACCTACAGACTCCCTGGTTAGGAATCTCCATTTAAATACAGCTTCACACTAGTAGACCACGAATTTTTAACTCTAATTTCAAAATCATATTATAAATGAACTATAAATAAGGAACCAGTTCCAAGTCTAGAAGAACTTTCTTATAATGGTAGTTTACCAATGATAGAAACGTTCCCATTTCTTACCAACCTGAATGAGTACGCATATGTCTGGTTAAATGAGTCTTCTGAGAACTTGAGTAAGGACAAAGTTCACATTTATACGGACGTTCTCCTACAAAAATATAATGATTAATGTTCAAATATGATAAAATAATGCAATTACGATTCTCACTAACAATATACACATCATTCAGTATTGAGCATTTTTTAACAAGGATTTCTTTTTTCCTGTCCCTGGCAAAATGATCGATTTTTATCATGTATTAGAAAGATTATTCAGAATACAACTAACTACATTATTTTAGCTTTGCTGACAAAAAATACCATTGGCTTTCTGAATTCTCACAGCCCTTTTAATTTTCACAGTAATGCTACATGTTATTACATTAAATATTAAGAACTGAAAAAGTATCTTAGATCAGGTATAAAATTAGAATTATCCTTTTAAAAAAATCCACAACATTGTAAATCAACAATACTTCAATAAAATTTAAAAAAATAAACTACCCAAATTTTCTGATGCTATGACTTAGGTAACTTTTTTTTTTTTTTTTTGCGGTACGCAGGCCTCTCACTATTGTGGCCTCTCCTGTTGCGGAGCGCAGGCTCAGCGGCCATAGCTCACGGGCCTAGCTGCTCCGCGGCATGTGGGATCTTCCTGGACCAGGGCACAAACCCATGTCCCCTGCATCAGCAGGCGGACTCCCAACCACTGCGCCACCAGGGAAGCCCAGGTAATTTTTTTGATCCTTATAAATGATAAATCTACCATTTGAAATTGTTAGCTTAAAGCAATAACATTTTTGAGTGGGGAAGCTGTTGTTGTAAGCTAAAAATTTCAAGTGGTAGATAAAACTTTTATAAAATAGTCAGCTCAGTGTTAAAACAAATTATAATCATAAGGCCACAGGGACTGAGAGCAACTGAAGATGAGAGGCCAGTGATTTAATAAAGAATTTAAGACTGAAAGGCAGGAAACGTGTATTTTTTGGAAACACGTGTCAACCACAAAACATATCAAAAAACCAGCTTGCTAATTTGTTTTCGTATATTCTTTAACCACAAGGTAATAATTATGACCTCAGGCAAGCTTCCTCATCTGTAAAAGTAATAGTACCTTCACTTCCTAGAATTGTGAGAATTTAAATCAAGATAATATATCCAGAGCATTTAACGTAGTGCCTGGCACATAAAAGCCCTCAATAACCATCAGTTATTATTTTGTCTACACTGTAAGTTACAGTAATAGATGTGTCTAAAAAATGGGATAAGGAAAAGACGAGTACAAAAAAAAAAAGAAAGAAAAAAGAGAATGTGTTGATGATGGGACTTCCCTGGTGGCGCAGTGGTTAAGAATCCGCCTGCCAACGCAGGGGACATGGGTTCAAGCCCTGGTCCGGGAAGATTCCACATGCCGCGAAGCAACGAAGCCCGTGAGCCACAACTACTGAGCCTGTGCTCTAGAGCCCGCGAGCCACAACTACTGAAGCTCGCGCGCCTAGAGCCCGTGCTCCGCAATAAGAGAAGCCACTGCAATGAGAAGCCTGCGCACTGCAATGAAGAGTAGCCCCCATTCATTGCAACTAGAGAAAGATAGCGAGCAGCAACAAAGAACCAATACAACCATAAATAAATAAACAAACAGAATGTGTTGATGACTGTGAAATGTGTTCCTAGTAACTATTCAGCTGTAACCTAGTAACTATTAATCTATAGCCAGCAGCTATAGATTAGCTGTAAATACATTATAGCAACAAAATGCCTACTTTGACCTAGAATAATTTTAAAACAGCTTAAAAATTGTTGAATGTATTTCTGTAAAGAAGATACATACGGACTTCCCTCGTGGCACAGTGGTTAAGAATCCGCCTGCCAATGCAGGGAACACGGGTTCAATCCCTGGTCCGGGAAGATCTCACGTGCCGCAGAGCAACTAACTACGCCCCTGTACCACAATTACTGAGCCTGCGCTCTACAGCCCACATGCCACAACTACTGAAGCCCGTGCACCCTAGAGCCTGCATGCCACAACTACTGAGCCCACATGCTGCAACTACTGAAGCCCAGGTGCCTAGAGACCGTGCTCCAGAAGAGAAGCCATCGCAATGAGAAGCCTGCACACTGCAACAGAGTAGCCCCCACTCACCGCAACTAGAGAAAGCCCACGTGCAGCAACAAAGACCCAATGCAGCCAGTAAATAAATAAATAAGTTAATGGAAGAAAAATTTAATACCCTTACAGATTAACATGAAGAATCCACTAAGGACAATTTACTTTAAAATTCTTCATAACAAAATAGATTGCTTCTATCTGTGCAACTCACCAAAAAAGGCATAAATACTCTAGAAACACTAGTAATTTTTCAGTCATACATATAGGCAAAAATGTCTTTTTTTTTTTAATGTCATCTTTTAAAGTAGAATTTGTGTACTCCAATAAAAACTGATTTTAAAAAAAGTAGAATTTGTGAACTGGTTAAATATCGAGACTACAAACTGAAAAATCTTTTGACTGAAGACTCAAATGAAAATCCTCAGCCCCCTACCATGATAACTACCTATAGAAATGAGATTTGGAACTTTGAATCTTAGTTGTATGTGACCCTGAGCACATCACTTTAGGCTTTCAGTAAACACTTACCCTGTTTTCCTCAGTAAATTGTTCTGAAGATTAGCAGAGAGTAGAAGAAAGCACCTAACACTGAGCCCTCAATACAGGAACATAAGAGACCCACTAAGTGAACTTGAAAAGCAGGCTACCTAAGTAAGAAATAAGAAACAAGCAATTCCTGTTGACGATCATTTCTTATCTCTGCTCTTCAGCACTAGCTGAATTTTTCAATAAATACAACTTCAGAACCATGCATTTAATACCACTGATACTCTCAGAATTTACATAATCAAAATACTATCCTTCTGTGTATACACCAACAACTTGTTTTGAAATTTTTTTCTTTTAAAAAAACCACAAATTAGGTAATACCGGGGGGAAAAGCTTTTAAAAAGTATTAAGACAGGGACTTCCCTGGTGGTCCAGTTGTTAAGAATCCACCTTCCAATGCAGGGGACATGGGTTCGATCCCTGGTCAGGGAACTAAGATCCCACATACCACTGGGCAACTGAGCCTGAGCTCCACCAACTAATGAGCCCGTGTACCACAAATGCAGAGCCCACGTGCTCTGGACCCCTGCACCACAACTAGAGAGAAGCCCACGCATGGCAACGAAAGATCCCACATGCTGCAACTAAGACCCAACACAGCCAAAAATAAGATAAATAAATAATTTTTTTAAAAAATGTATTAAGTCCAAGTAAGTTTAACACTAAAATGTGAAATGAGATATGTACAACCAATGTTAGCTATGTAAGTCATAACCTTATTGTGGAAATATCAACTTTAATGTGGAGAAAAAAAATGAATGATGAAGTATATAAAATACAGCTATTAAAATTAGTCACCTGGACTGTAAGTAAGTGAAAATAAACCACTATAAGAAAAAAAATTAAATGGCAAAAAGTAGAGATCCTATTTTAAAAAAAAAAGTATACATAAAGTATACATAAAAAATTGGAAATATACAACAAAACCGAAATTTTTCCAGTTCTCTCCATTTTCCTTTTTTTTAATTCTAAAAATGTCTTACAATTCTAAAAAGTCTTACATTTTTAAAATCTAAAAATATCTTACATCTAAAAATATCTTACATTACATTACATTGGAGTACATCTCAATAAAGCTGTTATTTAAAAAACTGAATTGCCAAATATGACAAAATATTAATAACCCTTGAGTATAGGTGATGGGGACCCATGGGTGCAGTGGGGCATTCTCTTTACTTCTGAGATGTTTGAAATTTTTCTTTTTTTTTTTTGCGGTACGCGGGCCTCTCACTGTTGTGGCCTCTCCCGTTGCGGAGCACAGGACGCGAAGGCTCAGCGGCCATGGCTCACGGGCCCAGCCGCTCCACAGCTTGTGGGATCTTCCCGGACCGGGGCATGAACCTGTGACCCCTGCATCGGCAGACGGACTCTCAACCACTGCGACATCAGGGAAGCCCTGAAATTTTTCATTTTTAAAGTGTTTTATTTGGGGGGTAGCATACACTTATAAACAAGAAAGGTCCTCTTACCTGTATGAGTTCGAACATGCTGAACATAATTGTTTTTTCTGTCTGAAAAATAGTTGCATTTTCCACATGTGTATACTTTCCTTGGAAAATGGTTTCTCAAGTGTTTCCTCCAGTGATATTCGCTTACTGTGGTGTACGTGCAAATGATGCACTTGTAGACTCGCTCATTGTCCCCAGCTCGGGTGTGGTGTTTCAGGTGAGCAGTATAGTGATCATAGCGATTGGTATTGTAGCCACAGCGGTCACAGCGAATGGGGCCCTTGGAGAAATCTCCCTCTTCCCCAGTGGAAGAGCCACATTCCCTGGCTTTGGCTTGCTTCTCTGCACTTTCCTCCACAAAAAATTTCTTGGCACTATGAACTCGGATGTGATGCACAAACTGTTCTTCAGATTCTGCTTCATACTGGCATGGTTTACAGCGAAAGGGCTTGGTCTTCAAGTTCTTGCATTTGTCCTCTGCTACAGGTGTTTCCCGAGGAAGATCTTTATTTGCGCTGTACGGTTCTGAGGCAGCTGACACCTCAAACACAGGCCGCGGTTGCACAACACTGAGTTCCAAACTCTCCAGTTCCATGTTTTCCAGCCCACTGGGCTCGCCTTTTACCTCAGGAGACTCCTCAAGTCCTTCTCCGTCACTATCTGAAAAGTTGTTATCCCCAACAGGCATCAATTCTGCCATCTGTCTTTCTTCGCCAACCAGGTAATCACAGCAGCCGCCGTTTACTTCCCCAGTTAAGGCCACATTTGCCAACATGATGAGCTGAGGCGCAGCCAGTTCAGCTCTGGAGAGATCAGGCAAGTCATACATGTCGTTAGGCAAGGCCATGCCCATGGTGCCACTGCCGGTGAACAGACCTCCTCCTCCGGAAGACTGCCCCATTACCTGGGTGGCCATAACGGTGTTCTGCATTCAAAACAAAACAAATAACACGAAAGCACCACTTTAAACACAACTTTTACTGGTCTAAAACCACAACATCACTGTAATTCTTTGTAATTTAAAAAAAATACATTTTCCCATATAATCTTTAAATTCAATCAGCCTCATTAACTACTGAAAATAAGCCTTTACAATATTTTTGTAATTCCAAATTCTCTTTACTGCAGTCATCAAAAAAATTTCTATGACCCCCTACAAAAAATTCTATCAAGCGTTTGACACAACTCATCCATCAACTAGGTTTACCACTAGTGTGCCTTCCCTCAAGCACTTTTAATTTCTCTGGTAGAAAAATATAAGTAACCTTCATTTTTAGTGTTAATTAAAATTATATTTTATATTCCATACATGAATTCCATACATAAATTCCAAACATGCTGTCCTCCCATCTCCTGCTTCAACAGCTTACTGGTCTGAATCAGAAAGGGGAAAAATTCAAAAGCCAACTGTGCACTTATTAAGTATAGTCTGGAAAGTAGAAGCCTGTAATAATTGGCCAGTGGATTAAATCTCATATGAACTCAACTACCTCCAAAAGAATAAACTACAGTTGACCCTTGAGCAAGGAGCTAGGGGCACTAACTCCCTGGTGTAGTCTTAAATCTGAGTATAACTTTTGACTCCACAAAAACTTAACTATCAACAGCCTACTGTTGACCAGAAGTCTACCGATAACATAAAGAGTAGATTAACACATACTGTGCATGTTACATGTATTATATATACTGTATTCTTACGTACTGTATTCTTACAATTAAGTGAGCTGAGAAAAGAAAATGTTATTAAGAAAATCAGGGGCCTCCCTGGTGGCACAGTGGTTGAGAGTCCGCCTGCCGATGCAGGGGACGCGGGTTCGTGCCCCGGTCCGGCAAGATCCCGCGTGCCGCGGAGCGGCTGGGCCCATGAGCCATGGCCGCTGGGCCTGCACGTCCAGAGCCCGTGCTCCGCGGCGGGAGGGGCCGCAATGGTGAGAAGCCTGCGTACCGCAAAAAAAAAAAAAGAAAGAAAATCAAAAGAGGGGCCAGGCCGGGCTAGGCTGAGCGGGAATAGGAGACTCAACCCCAGCACCCATGACCGTGATTTTCCAGGTGATGCCTGTGATTCTTGACGCCTTCATTTATCCAACACCTTCCGAGGCCTGGCCCTGGGATGCAGCCTGGCAATAATCAGCTCAGTCTCTCCCTTTGAGGGCTGACAGCATAGCAGCGATACATCATCCTGATAAGCCTATTGACTCACCAAAGTTGTGACAAAGTAGCCTGCAGAATAGGGAGCTAGTCCTGGGGTTCTGGGCCCGCTGAATCCTGCTTATGTATGAAATGCAGTTAACACATCAGCTGGACCTATTTCCCAAACACAGGGTGACCCTTCTGTTATTTAATGATGTAAAAAATGCTTGAGAATAAAGGCCATGGAAGGCGACATTGATGGCTCGTTAATAAACCCTACAGTGACTGTCGATCCATTTCAGATACTTGTGGCAGCAAACAAAGCAGTTCACCTCTACAAACTGGGAAAAATGAAGACAAGAACTCTATCTACTGAAATTATTTTCAATCTTTCCCCAAATAACAATACTTCAGAGGCCTTGAAAAAATTTGGTACCTCGGCAAATGACACATCAATTCTAACTGCTTATACTGAAGAAGGGGAAAAACAAATAAATCAAGAAGACCTAATATCTCTGATAGAAGGTCAAAAGTTTCTCTGAAAAATCTCCCAGAAATAACACATATTACAGAAGTCAAAAAGATATATGAACTATCTTCACAGGAAGAAAGTATTGGGACATTATTGGATGGTATCATTTGTAGAATGTCAACAAAAGATGTTTTGTGAAATGGGGACTTCCCTGGCAGTCCAGCGGTTAGGACTCTGCGCTTCCAATGGCGGGGTGCGGAGGCGCGTGGGTTCAATCCCTGCTCGAGGAACTGAGATCCCACATGCTGTGCAGCGTGGCCAAAATATAAATTGGAAAAAAAAAAAAAAGATGTTTTGTGAAATGACAGAAATATTAAAATTTTTCAGCACTAAAAAAAAGAAAATCATAAGTGAAAATATATTTAAAGTACTGTATTTATTGATACCATAAGTTTGTGTACAACATGTGTATAAGACATCTATCTTGTCTTATACGATACAAAATACTGTTGATGTTAAACATATTACTAACACTAGACATCAAAAATATGAAAAAGAAATTCATACTTATTTACAGGTATAACATTTATGCATTGACAACAAAGAAGCAGCAATATGATTGCTTTATGGTAACCTAATACCATCAACACGATTGCATCCCGGTAGTCTAGTGTACATGCAAATGAATCTTTATTAAAATTTATGGCATATAGTATTACAGTTATATTCATCATACAGCATTGGAAATGTCACATTTTTTTTAAAAAGCCACTTACCTGAGATGACAGGCTGATACATAATCTGACCAAGTAGGAGAGAGAAAGGCATACTGTATGGTACTATAACTTTTGAAAGCAAAGTTACAAAACAGTAGGAAAACTAACACATAATTAATTTTATATTAAATATCAGTCACCTCATACCAATGTAAGGATAGGCTATCCACGTCAATACAGGTTTTGCACACCATGTTCTACACAATGAACCTGTAGGCGATAAAGATGATGACACAATAACGTCTCAGGGTTCTTGCCATAAAGTTACTAGATTTTCACAAGTCTCACACACAACAGATTAGTTCATTAACTGTACAGTATGATGATTATTTACTATTCATTAAGTGGAAGTGGATCATCACAAAGGTCTTCATCCTAATAGTTGTCATTCACACTGAGTAGGTTGAGGGGAGGAAGTGGAGGGGTTGGCCTTGCTGTCTAAGGGGTGGAAGAAGTGAAGGAGATGAAGGGTAAGGCAGGAGAGCCAGGCACACTCATGTAACTTGATGGAAATACATCCTAATTTTTCTGTCTGACTTTTTTGCTTTTTTTATTTCTTCTAAAATGTTTCCATGTGGTACCAATCCTTCCACGCTTTGCTTTAGTTTTAGTGCCTGTATCACAGAAGGTCCATGCTGTGAAAGGAGTCAAAAACAGTCTTGAATAATCAGAACCCTTCGGTCAGATTGTCAATTTGTTTCTGACACTGCTTCTTCTGCATCTTATTCCTCATCACCTGGCGCTGGTTCCAAAGCACTCATCTCCATCAAGTCATCTTAATGCCTCTGATGTGTTTATTAGCTCTTGAATTTCTCCAAGATCCCTATCTTGACACCCTTCACCCTCCACCTTTTTTCTTTTTCTTTTTGCCATATCCAGAATCTCATGATTTCCTTGATTGGCTCTGTTGTAAATCCTGTAAGTCATGCACAACATCTGGACACAGTTTTCTCCAGCAGGAATTTACTGTTTGGGGCTTGACAGTCTTCACAGCTTTTCCTATAACAACAGCCAACTTCAATCATGTAATCCTTCCAGACTTTCATGATGTTCTATCAGGGTTCCCCTTCCACAGCACTGACAATCTTTCCATAGACTACCATGTGTAATGAGCTTTAAAGACTCCCTAATCTAGAGGCTGAATTAGAGACAGTTCTGTCTGGGGGAAAGCAGACCATCATTAATGTTGAACTCATGGGGTTCTGGGTGGCCAGGGGTATTGTCCAAATCAAAACTACTTTAAAAGGCAGTCCCTTACTGGCAATGTATTTCCTGACTTCAGAGACAAAGTATCAATGGAATCAATGCAGAAAAAGGGTTCTCATTGTCCAGGCCTTCTTGTTGTACAACCAAAAGACTGGCAGCTGGGGACTTCCCTGGTGGCACAGTGGTTAAGAATCCACCTGCCAATACAGGGGATCCCTGTATTGGGAAGATAGACCAGACCAGATCGATCCCTGGTCTGGGAAGATCCCACATGCCGCAGAGCAACTAAGCCCGTGCGCCACAACTACTGAGCCTGCGACCTAGAGCCCGCACACCGCAACGAAGAGTAGCCCCCACTCACTGTAACTAGAGATAGCCCACACGCAGCAACGAAGACCCAACGCAGTCAAAATATATATAAAATAAATAAATTTAAAAAAAAAAGACTGGTGGCTGGTGTTTATGCTTTCCCCTCAAGGCTCGGGGGTTAGCAGCTTTATAAGGGCAGTCCTGATCCTAAACCCCACTGCATTTGCACGAAACAGAAGAGTTAGCCTAACCCCTCCTGTCTTAAATCCTGGTGCTCATTCCTCTTCCTAATAAATGTCCTCTCATTTTTTTCCATAATAGGGCACTTTTGTCTGCATTAAAAACCTTGAGACTTGTGGTTGCCAAGGGGGAGGGGGCGGTTGGGAGAGGGACAGAGTAGGAAGTTGGGGTTAGCAGATGTAAGCTATTATATATAGAATGGATAAACAAAGTCCTACTGTATAGCACAAAGAACTACATTCAATATCCTACGATAAACCATAAAAAAGAATATTAAAAAAAGAATTTATATATATGTATAACAATCACTTTGCTGTACAGCAGAAATTAATACAACATTGTAAATCAACTATACTTCAATTTAAAAAAAAGTCATTGAGGAAAAAGAATAGCAGCCTGAACAGGTTTTTTTTTTAACTGAAGTATAGTTGATTTACAATGTTGTGATCAACGACTTTCTTTTAATATTTATTTATTTATTTATTTGGTTGCACCAGGTCTTAGTTTCAGCTCTCCAGCTCCTTAGTTGTGGCATACAAACTCTTAGTTGCAGCATTCATGTGGGATCTAGTTCCCTGACCAGGGATCGAACTTGGGCCCCATGCACTGATCTTATCCACTGTGCCACCAGTGGATTGGGAACTTGTCTGCTGCGTCTTGATTGGCAGACACTACTTCTGTTATCTTGACATGTTTTAAGCTAAATCTCTTCCTAAAATTATCAAAACAACCTTTGCTGGCATAAAATTCTCCAGCTTTAGATCTTTCACCTTCCTTTTGCTTTAAGTCATCATATAATGACTTTGCTTTTTCTCAAATCATATTTAGAGTCCATAGGTATGCCTTACTTATAGCAATCCTGCACCAACGTAAAAACTGAATTTTTAATTCGAGATAAAAAGATATTTCCCAAAACATGCAAGGTTTTCAGGCCTGCTGGCGTAGATGCAGTGATGACCTCACAAATTTCCTTTTTTTTCTTTTTTAACCATTGGTCCTTAGGGTCAATTCATTTATCTTGAAATGGTGGGCAACCTCAAGTGCGGATATCAATCTACCCCAGTACACATCAAACAATTCAACTTTTTCTTGTAAAGTCTTGACTCTACTCTGCTTCTGGGGAGCACTTCCAGCATCACAAGTGGCACTATGGGGTCCATGATGTTATTCAAGATTTCTGGTATTGCACTGAACAGGATGAAAAATATGCGAGAACCGTGAGTGGTGACTTTTTATTGCCACACAATTTACTGGAGAGACTGCTCACGTGGAGATGATTACCTCACCTGGCATTTTAAGCAGATACTTGCAACACTTGAGCTCACCAAAATTAACAAGAGGTGGCCACAAAATTATTACATTAGTACAGTATGTACTACAGTTAATTTTAAGCAATTATGATTTAATAATGAATCTTTATGTTTGCATTTCTGTGAATGGCACTAGTGTGGTTGGTTATGAGTTTGTGTGCGTTAAGCCTTGATAAATTTTACCTTTTATTAGAGTTTTGTTATTTTATGGCAGTAAATGATAAGAGACTAGTATCTACATATATTTTACATATTAATAACATCTATTTCCTAATTTTTTATATTAATAGGGTGCATGGTTCATCTGTTAATTTTTTCAAAATATTGCAAATCTCCAAAAAATTACAATATATTTCTTGAAAAAAAGCCACGTATAAGTGGACCCTCAGAGTTCAATCATGTATTGTTCAAGGATCAACTATATTATAAAAGTACCACTTAGTTTCTTTCCCTTTCTCTTTTTTTTTTTGTGATGACGACCTGTTAAAAAGTAAAAAAAAATTACGGACCTTTCCTCCTGTGAAAAGAGAAGTTTGGTGTATTTAAGAGATCACAAATCAAAGTAAAGAAACTTTCAAATCCCCATATAAAACAGCCGATCAAGTCATCTCCGCAATCAGCAACTTTCTTGCATTGCGCTTGACTTGGCTCACTTGCCTACCGGAGCCATTACAAGATCACCTTGAAAACATATTGGGCTTTTTATAAACCGTCTTCACACTTTACTTTCCAATCTAAAAGGTGTTATTCACAAATTAGGTGTTCTCCTGCAAAATAGGTGGCAAAGGCTAAAAAAAAATGTTAAACCCAAAATACAAAAAGTAATCCTGTCTCACCCAAGTGCATAAACACAAACCGGTTGAGTCACAGGTACCAACAAAAGTTGGAATCAAATGCCATCACACAAAGCAAACGCTGTCCAAGGGTTTAACAGCCCAGACTACTCGGTAATTTCTAATTCTTCCCAAACCCTAACTACCATCCCCAAAGGGATTTTAACGTTGGTCGGGAAGACTGTCCAAGCACAGTCCGAAAGCCCAACGTGCTACGCGAATTCCTACGTGCTGCTGCCACCAGAGCCTGCCTCGGCGGCGGCATTCCTAACTCAAATAGGCATTCGGCCATTTTCTCAAAATACGTACCAAACACAAAGCAGCTCTTTGCAAACTCGGGAGCTCTCGCTTCCTCTCGGCTCGGCCTGCTCACTGCACCACTGACACACCAGTTGCCGCCACACTCGTCCTGAACCTTTCCCTGGGCTCCCCAACACTAAAGACTGCAAGACGGGCAAACTCGGGGTGCCGCTGGGCCAGGTCAAGTCTTCCCCAGTTCAGGCTGCCCCCTCCTGGCCCGCGCGCCCGAGTCCGGGAAGAGGGAGGAAAGTTACCGCGTCGCCGCCGTCCCGGCTGCTCGCCGGCCCCAGCCTCGCCCTCCGCAGGGGGCCGAGGAGCCGCCGCGAGCGCCCTCCCGAGGCGCCGGGCCCCGAGCGCCGGAGGGGGCACCCCGCGCCCCGGAAGTTTGCGGGTTCACTCCCCCACGGCGCCCCGCGGGACGCGCGCCCCGACCCCGCCGACGGCGGCGGCTAGGTGGCCCCACGCAGAGGGCCCCGGCGGCGGGGCGGCCCGATCGCTGAAATCGCTGTCCAGCCCCATTGGCAGAACCACCCGAGCCCCCAGGCTGACTCAACCCTCCCGGCCGCACTCAACGGCGCCTTCCGGCGAAAGGGAGAGGCCGCAGAGGGAGGGGGCGGGAGGACCGCCGGCAAGCAAGGAGCTGCGGCGGGACCTGGAGCAGGAGCACGAGAGGAAGTTTCAGAACTAGGGCCCCAAGCAGCTCCGCTCCTGGCCTCAGGACAAGACTCCCAGAGACGCCCGGGCCCGCGCGGAGGCGGCGGCCCGGCCTCAACTGGGGAGGGGGTCCCGGCGCCGCGCCGCTCCCCACCAACGCCCCCGGCCCAGCCCCCGGACCGCGACGGTGTAACCCGATCCCGTTCAGCCGCCACTCCCCGCCCGACGCGGCCGCCACCGCCGGAGCCACAGTATCTGCAAATCAGCCCTGGACAGCGCCTCGCTCCGCGTCCTTCCGCGCCCTCCCCCTCCCGCGGCAACCGCCGCCACGACCGCCCGGCCGGCCCGCCGCCCCCACCCAACCGTCTCCCAGACCGCGCCACGCTTACCGTCCTTCCTGGGCGAGGAGGGGCGAAGACCCGCGTCGCCGCTCCTTCTCGGACTACTTTTCTTTGTTGCTGGAGTTTCGGGGGAGGGGAGGGAGAGGGCGGAAAAGTTGGACGCTGGGGCAGTCGAGGCCCGCGAAGACCCAGGAGAGGGGCTGCAGAGAGTGTTCAGGCCTCCGGCTCTCGCCCTGCCGTCCCGGCCGCCGCCGCCGCCTGGGGCCCCGGGCCTCGGCGGCGCTTGCTCTGCTCCTGCGCCGTGAGCTCTCGGGAGCCGCACATTCCAACACAGAAGGCTGCAACGCGCACCCGGCCCGCGCCGCCGCCGCCGCCGCCGCCACTCCCGGGACACGCCCCCTCCGCCTCCCGCCCGCGCCCGCGGGACACGCCCCCTCCACCGCCCCCGCGCGTGGCCGCCTGGCGCGCCCCGCCCCTGGACGAAAGAGGTTGCTCTGGGCCCCGGCTGTGCTGGGGGCGCGCCAAGAGGTAGAGGTCCGTAATCTCCCCAGACCCCCAACTCTGACCCTTAGGTCTAAAGAGAAGAGCGCTCTGCTCCCATTCTTGATTTCCTTCATAAACTAACAACAGAAAAGTTATCCCCCAGCCCTGGAGTGCGTGCACGAGAAAGGCGCTGTTAAAAGAAAAATCTACAGACTTTGACCATTCTCTTTAGAAGGACTGTCACCCGCCCTTTCAAGTCTAAAGCGCTCAAAAATACCTTTCAGAATCTCTTCAAGTCTCCATCCATAGCCACCCTTAACCAATTAAGCTTTGTTTTAAGCTTCTTTAGAAAAAAACAAAAAAATTATATATATATATGAACTGATTGAGGTTTTTTTCTTACTGTTTAAAATTTGGAAGGCATATATATGTATATATGTAAGAAAAAAAACCTCAATCAGTGAGTTGTAAGAAGAAAATGTTTCGGGAAGATCGTGGACCCAAAATTCACGAATGAGGACAGAGGGGACAAGTCCCTAGACACAGAAAGTAGCAGGTCATTGCTGAACCTTCGAAGCACTATTTCAGTGTAGCAATTACCCTCAGATTATAGAGGGTAAAAAGGGTGTTAAACACATGGCGGCTGCTTCATGAGCAAGTGTCCCATAGTAACCTGCTTCCACGTTTATAAAGTGGGGTAACCATGCATGTTACCTGGTACATAGTAATATGCTGTAAAGGTAGCAGCAAGTACTAGGAGGCTTCAGAGTAGGAAGATAGTTTCTAACCAAGAGGATCTAGAAACTTCTCACCGTAGGTGATTATCCAGTCTGGTCCTGGAGAATTAGAATTTCAACAGGTGGAAAATAGAGGAAGGAACATTTCACACGGTGAAAGCAGCAAGCCTCAAAACCCATCCGCTGAGGCTTCCCTAACTCTTTCTGGAGCTCCCCCAGTTCCTTCTCTTTTCAAGTTCCTTCATTTGTCTGGCTTTTTCGAGAGCTTCCAAACTCCTTACTCCCCTGGTCTACTCCTCAGTAGAACTGTTTCCCTAAATCTAGACAATATATTATTAATTTTGCAGTGTCAGATGCAAGATGGAATGAAGGCCCCAATGTGTTTACCAAAGGTTTTGATTCTTAATATCAAATGCAAGCCCTCTCCATAAATCAAACTTGAGAACTATTCATTTTCATTGAACCAAAGAGAAAAAGAAATGCAGAAAGGAAGGAAAAAAGAAAGAAAAAGAGAAAGAAAAATGAAAGAGAGGAAGGAAGGAAACAAGGAAAGAAGGAGGGAAAAAAGGGAGAAAAAAACTTTTGTAGAACTGGTACAAAATTTTCAACATTTATTCTTTTTTAAAAAATGTATTCTTTTTTTTTAAACTAAAATCTAATTTGAGGTTGCATGGCTTTTTTAGATGCTGTAGCCCAGGGAACAATTCTGGCCTCAATCAATACCTCAAAGATATATACTTTCTTTCCTTTTTTCATGTCCAGAAAAGCAAAAATGTAACATCTTTTTTTTTTTTGAAACATCTTTTTAAACTTACTAGATAAATGTTCATTTCCTCAGTCTGACTGTTACTGGAAATGTTTTATTAATTGCAAATTTATTCCCACATATTGTGATGCAAATAAATGAATGGCAAATCGGCAGCTGCATTCATTTAAAATTAGTAGAGGCCCTTGTTCAAGAGATGGCATATTCAGAGTGACCCAAATTATCCTGACATGAAGGGGCCACAGGTCAAATTCAAGGCCAAGTTACAAATCAATAGGAACTCTCCTTGGGGGAAACTAGTGTTATAAACTTGAATTCTTAATTGTTTTTCAAGAGGTTGTATTTTACTTTGCTTCAAGCAAAATTTAAGATCTTCTTCAAAATAAAGACTTTAAAATGTCAATGAATTCTGGTTTTCTTATTTTGAGAATATGGATTTTTTCCCATATATTTAATTCATCATTAAAAAAAATTTAGGGCTTCCCTGGTGGCGCAGTGGTTGAGAGTCCGCCTGCCGATGCAGGTGACACAGGTTCGTGCCCCGGTCCGGGAAGACCCCACATGCCGCGAAGCGGCTGGGCCTGTGAGCCATGGCCGCTGAGCCTGCGCGTCCGGAGCCTGTGCTCCGCAACGGGAGAGGCCACAACAGTGAGAGGCTCGCGTACCACACACACAAAAAAAAATTAATTATCATATGCTCTTAGTAATATTTTTCTCTAGAGACTTATTTCATAAGTTCGGTTTAATATTGTTTTTGAGCTTCCATGTACTTTTTATTCCTTACCATGTTTCATTTTTTCCTTTAGAAAAAAGCTTATCTTGACTGAACTTATGTTAATGTTACACTGAATTACAACAATCTGCTTTAAATGTTACATATTACATAAAGTTAGTGCTATTTAAAAATAAGAGTACAACATCTCCATCCTGATGTTGTTGGGTTTCAGGTCTATTCTTGCTGTCACCAGCCAGAGCTGGCTTTGGTCTGTTAGGGACTTATGCATGGTGCCTTTCTCCCATTTTCCCTACATTTCCAATAGTACCTATCAATGCTTGTCCCTCCAGGAATCTCCTCCTGATATAACTGATCATATAGGAATTGAACTCTGGCTCTGAAATTTTTGTCCTCTGAGTCAGCACAATTTCTATTTCTCATTTAGGTCACAGTGAACTTACAACATAATTTAGAATATTGCTTGTGCTCTCTACAACCTTATTCTGAAACTTTTGGTGAAGTTTAAAAAGTGGTGATAAATTAGACACTGTACTGGCCATGTAGGCTAGAGAACTGTTTCTCCTTTCCTCTGTTGCTTTGAGAAATCACTTCTCTTAGAATGGATAAATGACAAGGTCCTACTGTATAGCACAGGCAACTATAGTCAATATCCTGTGATAAATCATAATGGAAAAGAATATGAAAAAGAATATATGTATAAATGAGTCACTTTGCTGTACAGCAGAAATTAAACACAACATTGTAAATCACCTATACTTCTATAAAATTAAAAAAAAAAAAGAAAGAACATCTCTTGAGTTTTGTCCAAAAAATGAAGAGGTTGCACTAGTGATGTCTAAAATTCTCAGCAGCTTAGAAATCTGAGGTGCTTTTTATTCTGTTAAATTTTGAATCTCCTGCAGGTGTTTTCTAGAAAAATTATATATATATTTTAGTTCAATATACCCTAGTTTCTTCTCTGTAGCTTCTTTTGCCCTCTGTGGGGAGACCCACCAGTAGGTCTTGAGCCACACTGGCTTCAAGAATGATGGTGTCTGAAGACAGGGATTTACAGCCTGATCTAGTGCTGTTGATGGCAGCTTCATCTCCCCTCGCTGCCAGTTGGGCCTCGACCTTCTGTTCTGGTTCTGGCAACTGGAACACAGTGTCTTATCCATGACAGTATCTGCAGCTTGAGCCACAGAGGTGTTCCCTAAATGCTGAGGGACGGGAAGGAGGTGAGCAAGGGAGCTCCAGAATGAGCCGGGATCCTTCCTGCCTCCTCATGGAGCCCAGACCACATTTTGAACTACTCTCCCCTCGTTCCTCTTCCCTTCACCTCACTGGCCTTGTTGAACCCTGGCTACTCTCCCGACTTGCTGTTCTTTTTCTGAAAGACTATCCAGTACCTCTCTGTCCATCCCGCTCACTCCCTCCCCTCCTTGGTCCAATGTTATCTTCTCAGTGGTCGCACTCTTTAGAATTACAGCCCCAGTCCCTTTACACCCAATCCTACTGTCCTTCCCTGCTTTGTTTTTCTTATTAGCATTTATCACTAACAAACATGCCATGTATTTTATTTATTCATTTTATTTACCATTTTATTGTTTATCTTTCCTTACTAGAACCAAGGTGCAGAAGGGCAGAGAAATTAGTCTTTATCTCCAGTGCCTGTAACATGGTAGTTACTCAACATGTGTTCGTTAAGTTTACAGGATCCTAGCTTGGTGTCACAGTCTCTCAAAATGGGGCCCCTCATATCCCCATTGGTACCCCCAGCTCAATACCCATCACAGACTTCCCTCATGCTAAATGCTGGCCTGCTTCTTTGAATGGCCCCTAAAATATCCCCTTTTCAATAGCTGTTTGTTGAATGGACAAATAAATGCTCTCAGATCACCGGTCCCTGTGCGCTGCCTTCCTGTCAAAAATCTCCCTTCCTGCTCTTCTGCATATTGTATTCCTAGCACACTCCTAGTTCCACACACCAGTCTTTCCTTGGATTTTCCTTAGTGAAATTTAAGAGTCCGTTTGGGCCTCCAGGGTCCCTCCTTTTGCCCCTGTTTAAATACAAGCCATAACCCTCTCCCTGCACAGCCCTGCCCCTCCCCTGCATTCCATCTATTTGCTCTTGCCTTCCCTATTATCCTTCTTCCTAGGATTCTCCCTCCATATGGTATGCAGACCAGAAAATGTCACAACTGAAAGAGACCTTAGAGGTCCAAATTGTTTTGTAGATGAAAAGAAACAGGCCTGCAAGCATTTGGCTTGTCCAAGTTTGCACAACTAGTTAGAGCACCGCTGGAACTTGGATCCAGGGACACAGATTTCCAACTAGTCTGCTGACCTTTCTACCTCTCTCAAACTCTCCAGGCTTCCTCTGTTCTTTCCTGACCCCAGCAGCACTCCTTTCTGAAAACTCCTCTGGGCCTGTTGAGCTACTTTGTTCAATGGCTGTACAGATAGGGTATTTGAGGTAAGAAGTCTCTTCAGACCACATTTTCTTAACTTTTAAGTATAGTTTTATGTTAAAATTAATTATCTTCTGGCTAGGAGAGGCCTTATTGTCTTCTATTGCTTTTAAAATACTGAAGGGCCAGGATTGACATTTTAATGTACAAAGCTCATCATCAGTTTAGGGGAAAGGGGACTTGACTCAAAATACAACTTCTCTCAGCCTTTCTCTTACATTGAGAAACAGGCAAAATGTGCTCCCAAAGTGCCATGGGAAATGTACTTGTGCACATACTTTCTTTCCCATGTCTTTCTGACATGACCATGAGGACCTTGAGATAAAGAACTGTGTTATCCGTTCTCCACATGATCTTATTCCTGACAGTCAAGAAAATCAAACATCTGACAAAGTGTAGCAACCCAGCCAAAGTTAACTGGTTTTATCAATAAATGTTTCTTTGATGAGTGAACCTGTATGTTTTCCTTATTTGTCTTCAAATTATCACTTAACCTTCCAGAATGGCTGAAAGTAAAACAGCGGGCAATATAAAGTGCTGACGAGGATGCTAAGCAACTGGAACTTCATATATTAATGATGACAATGCAAACTGTTACAAATGAGACAGGAAGGGGACAGGGCACAACCTTTAAAAGAATGACATACCCTGAGAACACGACAGAAACTGGTTAGAACCAGCTAGGTCCAAGATGGCAGACAAGTCGACTTCCACTAGACCTTGAGCCGCAGTATATGCTCACTGTAACACATCAGCACGCTAAATGACACACCCACAGGCACTATGGGCCGACTAGAAGAGGTCATAAAGTGGGCGGTGGCCCAATTCCTGGAAATCCCCACCCCTTCCCCCAAATAGCTGGAAACTCCTCCCACTCATTAGCCTATGAGATTATCCACTCCTGTAAAAACTGACAACAGCTCTCCCCTTCTGAGATGGCCAACACTCTGTCTGTGGAGTGTGTATCTCCCTGAATAACCTTCTTTCTCTTTACTATGGCTCGCTCTTGAATTCTTTCCTGCACAAAGCCAAGAACCCACACTTGGTGGCCATCCCAGGGACTCGCCTGCAACCTGGAACATGACCATCCTCTCTTGCCCCACTCTCTTTCCTGCAATACAACCATTATGGAAAACAGTCTTGAAGTTTCCTATAGAGACATGTAGCATATAATCTAGATATCCCATTTCAGAACAGAACTGAAATTTCATGCTATGCAAAGACCTGGTAGGGAAGTGTCCAAAAACTGGGAACAGCCCAAAAGTCCAACTGGTGAATGGATAAAACAACTTTAATACACTCACACAATGGAATAAAGTCTCAGGGAATTAAAACTTTTCCTGTACTCTCTTTAGTGATTGGGATCTTTCAAATTCAACTGATAAAAGACAGATTAGCAAAAGATAACATTCAATCATCGTATTTTTGTTAAGGTATGTAGAGGGTGCAGAGAAAAGGGTGACTCAAGGGGTAGTTAGAATTTGGGGCTTATATACCATCTTAATAGGGGAAGGGGAGGGAGAGAAAGACAATTATGGGCAAACAAATGAGTTCTCAATAAGCGAAAGGGAGGGAGAAAGGGAACTCATGGGAAAACAAATGAATTTCTGGAAAGATAAATGGGCCTCAGGAGAACAGATGGGAGATAGGATAGTTTTGTGACAATGTCTGTTTACATGTGGTGTGGAGACTTCTCATGGCTCTTGATAAGAGTCAATCATCCCTGGCGGATCCCAGGGATGGCCTCTAGTGGAGGGGATTTGAGTTCATGTTAGTTCTGTTTTTAGGAAGATAAGTAATTTCAGGAACTCAAATGCCTTCTGCTAAAAGTAATTTTTATATGCCACAGTGAGTGGGTATTACTGACCCTTTAAATATCAATAAAAAGGAGCTAGCTATTAATAGAGGCAACTACACAGATGAATCTCAAAAGCATTATGCTAAGTGAAAGAAGCCAGATACAAAAGGCTACTTACCTTATGATTTCATTTATACAGCATTCTGGGAAAGGCTCTAGAGATACAAATGAGATTAGTAATTGCCAGGAGCTGGTGGTGAGGGAAATGGATTGACTATAAAAAGGCACGAGGCAATTTGGGGGGGTGATGTAAATGATCTATATCTTGGCTGTAGTAATGGATACCTAACTGTAAAAATTACTCAAAATTCATAGACATGAATAACTTAAAAGGGTAAATTTTGCTAAATGCAAATTATACCTCAATAAACCTAACTTGAAAAAATGTAACTATTAACAATGGAGACTTGATTTATTGGGGTGTTTTAGTTATTTGCATTATTTTGGTAAGTGTTCCAAATCTTTTCACAAAATATTGTATCCAAGAATGTTGATTTTCCTCCTGATAGAGTCTCTACTAATTTATACTATAAAGTTACTTCTTATCCTTAAAGCTGCTTTATTCAACAGGTATTTAAAAAGCATCTTCTCTGTTTAAGGTAAAAAGTGGTATGGGGGTGGAGGGCAAGTAAAGAAGTATAAAATAGGTTTTGACCTTCACCAAACTTATGATCTAGTTTGGGAAATAAAACATACCCTGCTTTAGTAAAAGCACAAACAGTAAGAGTTTTTAGAGTTTGGAGGAGAAATGGCTTCTAGCTAGGCAAAGCTTCAGAGGAGTATTTATTTCAGGAAAGTAAGCAACTCATGGGCAGTTTATAAGCAAAAACTCCAAAGTCTAGAGATCCGTTACCTTAAGGTCTTTTTTTTTAAAATAAATTTATTAATTTTTATTTTTTACATTTATTTTTGGCTGCATTGGGTCTTTGTTGCTGTGCACGGGCTTTCTCTAGTTGCGGCAAGCGGGGGCTACTCTTCGCTGCAGTGCACGGGCTTCTCATTGCGGTGGTTTCTCTTGTTGCGGCGCATGGGCTCTAGGCGCGCGGGCTTCAGTAGTTGTGGCTCGTGGGCTTCAGTAGTTGTGGCTCGCGGGCTTTAGAGCACAGGCTCAGTAGTTGTGGCGCACAGGCTTCATTGCTCTGAGGCATGCGGGATCTTCCCAGACCAGGGCTCGAACCCATGTCCCCTGCACTGGCAGGCGGATTCTTAACCACTGTGCCACCAGGGAAGTCCCCTTAAGGTCATTCTTAATGTGTCATCCGAGAGGAGGGGAGCCTGGTCCTCTGCTGAAAGATGAAGAGGCAGGAGAAGGGATGCAGGAAACTCAAGTAAACCAGAATGGCAAAGCACCTGGGGTTGGAGCAAATCAGGACTGAAGATAAAGTGTATGGCATCAGTCTAGAACAGATACCATTTTAAGCATAGGCTTGGCTTGCTCCAAGGAAGTCTTAAATAAGCAGTGATGAAGTCTCTTTGGAAAACAAAACCAGACCACTACAATCCAATCACAGCTGTGGTTGTCACACCATGAAACCTTATCCGAATTCAGTATACTGATTTGGACAAAAATGAAATCTAAATTCCTGTGTTGTGGAAGATAGATAGATTCTATCAGAAGATAGACTGTTTCCATAAGAAGCCAGTCTGCATGTAACCTAGAAAAGAGGAAAACAAAGGGGGGGAAACTGGCACTGTTTACCTAACACAGTCCACAGAGCATTGAGATACTGAATCTGGCAGATAGAGGTGCATCATCCAGGTTTAGGACAAGCTCAAGTTCACTTGGTTTTTTTGGCTCAGAATAGATGTGAAGATTATCTCTCCTGACATTAAGTCCATACTCACAAAGTCACTTAATAGCTAATAACATATACCGTCCATACTTTGATTTCAAGCGACAATTATGTCATTTAACAACTAGTATTCTCATTTTTGCATCTCCTCCTCCTACTCTCCCCCTAACGTCTCTTACTGTATCTCTTCCTTTTCTTACCCTCACTCACTGGGCTCCAGCCACACGTGCCTTGCATAGTGCTGTCTTAAGGCCTTTGCAGATGTACTTAAATGAAGGATCTTGAAATGAGGAGATCATTCTGGATTATCTGGTTGTGTCCTAAATCCAATGACAGGTATCTTTATAAAGCACACACAGAGGGGAAAACAGAGAAGGCAATGTGAAGACTGAAGCAGAAATTGGAGTGATGTGGCCACAAGCCAAGGAAGCTGGCAACCACCAGAATTTAGGAGAGGCATGGAATGGATCCTCCCCTAGAGGCCATTCAGAGGCAGCATGGCTCTGCTGACACCTTGGTTTTGGACTTCCAACCTCAAGAACTGTGAGAGAATAAATTTCTCTTCAATTCTAAGCCAGATCAACCAACACTACAAAGGTTTATGCTCCAAGCTTTGAAAAATGAATTCTAGGGCTTCCCTGGTGGCGCAGTGGTTGAGAGTCCGCCTGCCAATGCAGAGGACACGGGTTCGTGCCCTGGTCCGGGAAGATCCCACATGCCGCGGAGCAGCTGGGCCCGTGAGCCATGGCCGCTGAGCCTGCGCGTCCGGAGCCTGTGCTCGGCAGCGGGAGAGGCCACAGCGGTGAGAGGCCCGCGTACCGCAAAAAAAAAACAAAAGAAAAAAAAGAAAAATGAATTCTAAGACAAATTGACAATGGTTGAATGAAAAGACTATAAATACATTATGTCAACTTAATGCATAAATTTAGCATTTATTAAATGTCATTATATCTTTTAAAAAATTTATAGGCTAGATTTTCTTACTTTCCAAAAAACCCTGAGTATGCTGAATAATTATTGAAAAATCATAGCTGATAAATAAGTTACTTATAGTCAAGTAATTTTCAGAGAAAAAATGTTAAATTATTACTCTTTTGTATTATATATATTTGATGTGGGTGCATTTGAAGATGATTGGTAGGATGTAAGGTAGGGTTTTCCTTTTCAAAATGCAAGAGTGCCTGAGACCTCAGAGGTCTAGGCTGCTCTTTCCCAGAATTCCTTAGGAGTGACATAAGTTGTTTACATGTGCTGGAGGAAAAAGAAGAAAAAAAAACTATAATTGACTTTGGGAGGTTACTACATTGACCATATTGTCATCTCATTGTAAAATTATTTCAAAAATTGGATAGAGGGTGGGAAATACTTTAATTTTCTACTTTCTATGCTCCCAAATTATTCAACTCTTCCTAAAGGATGTGTGTACTTTTATAATTTAGAAAATAAGAATTTTTCAAGTAAAATAAATTCATCATGGAACATTTTACAACACTTTGTTTAGGGAAGTCAAAATTGTTACAACTTTTTGGCGAATAAGTTGGCACTACCAGAATACACACACACACACACACACACACACACACACACACACACACACACAGAGCGAGAAACCTTTTCACCCAACATAACCTCCTACGGTGCAAAGAGATAAATAAGAATGCTCAGTTCAGTGTTTTTAGTAAAACTAGTGGTCAAAATATTAACCAGGATTATTTTGTGAAATGGGCTTATGGCAGGGTACTTTCAACAATATGCATTTCTATATTATGCAGCTTATAATGTTATATTCAAATTATAGGGTTCAAATTTGCTTATAAATTGCCTCATTCACTTAACAATTATTCGGTACTTACAGTGTGTCAGGTTTTACTCTTTTGAATCTTCTCTCACCAATCTAAGATTGGGATGAAAAAATAATTTGTAAAAGGAGAGAAAATAAGGAGATGACTAACTGAATGTTTTGTGGGTACCAAGGAATCTACAGGGTGCAGAAAGACAGGGTAGAAGATAAAATAGAGGGTGCTATTTGAAGAGATCCTTGATCACAATCCTAGGGAAGGCCTGCCACACCAGCTTCTTCCGAAAAGAAACTGAAAGCTAAAGCTAGTTCCTTTAACTGTCAACCACCACCCTCCAAGATCCAGAGGTTTCAGACTGAAAGTCAATCGAATTACCTCACCACTCACTCACCTTCCATATAATTGTTTTAGTGAATATAAACTGTTATCTTTGCTTTCTATATTCGGAAGCTATTAAATGAGTAACAGTCCCCAGCTTAAATAAAACAAACCCGGAACTTCTTCAAGTTTATTTTTAACATGTAATATAACTCAAAAAGAGACAACTATGTGGTCACTCTTGGTGGTTTATGCAGACAGCTGTGGTGACATTGATTACTCAACGTCAAGGAACAGTTAAGAAAAAATAACGTTCAGTGATTAGGGAATGTGGGACCAACACAGACTCACTTTGTTCTCACAATATCCCCTGTATAGGAAGTATGGATAAAGATAATTCATGTATGGGGACCCAGAAAATGGAGGCCGCCCCAGCAGCCCGGCCCAGGTCACAAATCTAAACCTGAGTCAGCCTGCACTTCCAGGAAACGCCGCACTCTCAAGGAAACCTAACACACACAGATCACAGTCCTCTAGCTGAGCTTTAGCTAGCTCACCTTACCCTGGAAAATAGGACCCTCTAGACTTATAAAGAAATCGCTGACCTCCTAGGCAATCTTGCTTTGTTTCCTGTTGCCTCTTCTAAGCTCTGTAAAACTCACTGTAGCCCAAAATTCCTTGGGAAAAGTGCTCCACTCTCTGTGAGGCAGTGTACTCCCCAATCCAGGGATGGTTTTCCCTTGAATACAGTTCATCGAACTCATTACTAAATTGTATTATTTTTGTCGTTTTGTTGCAGGAAGGGGGACCCCTTCTAGGGCCCAGGAGTGGGTTATTGTTTAATACTCAGAAATGAATTGTCCGAGGAGACACATGTACTGACGAAGCAAGAGACTTTATCGGGAAGGGGCACCCGGGCGGAGAGCAGCAGGGTAAGGGAAGCTAGGAGAACTGCTCTGCCACGTGGCTCGCAGTCTTGGGTTTTATGGTATTGGGGTTAGTTTCCCGGTTGTCTCTGGCCAATCACTCTGACTCAGGATCCTTCTTGGTGGCGCGCATATCGCTCAGCCAAGATGGATTCCAGCCGGAAGGGTTCTGGGAGGTTGGTAGGACATATGGACTGGCGTCTCCTGTCTCCTTTTGACCTTTCCCAAATTCTTCTGGTTGATGGTAGCTTGTTAGTTCCGCATTCCTTACCAGGACCTCCTGTCATAAGATAAATAAAGCAACCTAAATAAAAGGTATGTGTCAATGGTATATGGTAGAAGAAATATGAGCTTTGGAATAAAAATCCCAGTTCTGTCCATTTATTATAAACTGTGTGCTCAAGAAAAAGTGTGTGTTGGGCTTCCCTGGTGGCGCAGTGGTTGAGAGTCCGCCTGCCGACGCAGGGGACACGGGTTCGTGCCCTGGTCTGGGAAGATCCCACATGCCGCGGAGCGGCTGGGCCCGTGAGCCATGGCCACTGAGCCTGCGCGTCCGGAGCCTGTGCTCCGCGACGGGAGAGGCCACAACAGTGAGAGGCCCGCGTACAGCAAAAAAAAAAAAAAAAAAGAAAAAAGTGTGTAAAGATTCTGATACTTGTTAAGAAAAATTATCCAAAACGTGGAAATAAGGCAAAAAGAAGGTTGTGTATCATTCCAATGTCACACTTCAGGTCTATCTTAACAGGCCCACCCAAGGATGATTTAATTCTTTAGGGAAATGGCCAATTTTTGTCATGCTATTTTATTTTGATTAGGCCCAGGCTCTGGGTAATTACATGTTAATGTGAAGACTTTTGCCTGATAGAGGGGCAAATGATTCCTCTCCAGCTGAAACAATACCTCCAAATGGCTACAATTTTAGTGCCCTGTAGGACATTAACTAGTTGTGTCTGTCATCTAGCAAATTTATTTAGCATGTCTTTCCTGGCTGACTTTACAAATCTGTATTCTTCAAATGGTCTTTGAAACAGCTTTATTGTCTGCCAGTTCCCTTGCTGATAAGTTAAACAAATCTCTCTCTCTCTCTTTCTCTCTCTCTCTCTCTCTCTCTCTCTCTCTCTCTCACACACACACACAAACACACACACACACACACACACACACACACACACACACACACCTCTGGGAGTCATATTTTAAATTTGGGCAAGTATCTAATAAACATCATTTTCCTTACCCCTTGGTTTCCTCTTTGTAGTCAATGTCATGTGAGAAAAGACCTTTTCTTTGGCACAAGATTTGCCCAGTCTCCACAGCTTATGGTGCTTATTTTTTCTTCTTATACAATACAATCAGGTTTAATTTTGAACATGCGAGGTTTAAGATGCCCATGAAACACGCCAGTGGAGATGTTAAGGAAGTTCTAAGCTTAGAGTTCAGGGAAGAGGCCTGAGTTGACAATGTAAGTTTGAGAGTCATTTGCATCAACAAGAAGGTATTTACAGGGTTTCCCTGGTGGCGCAGATGGTTAAGAATCCACCTGCCAATGCAGGGACATGGGTTCGAGCCCTGCTCCAGGGAGATCCCATATGCTGTGGAACAACTAAGCCCACGTGCCACAACTACTGAGCCTGTGTTCCAGAGCCCAGGAGCCACAACTCCTGAAACCCGGGCACCTAGAGCCCATGCCGTGTGACAAGAGAAGCCACTGCAACGGAAGCCCGCGCACCTCAACGAAGAGTAGCCCCGTGCACAGCAACAAAGACCCAATGCAGCCAAAAATAAATAAATAAAACTAATAATTTTTTTAAAAATAAGGTATTTACAGTCATGAGGATAAACAGAGAGGGATGAAGGAGTGGGGAAAAGAATGAGAGAAGGAATAAAGACTGACACAGAGTAGTTGACGTGATACAATATCAAATTGGAACTCCAATATTTAGAGACCCACAGAGGATGAAGAGGTAGCAAAGGAGACTGGAGAGGGAACAGAGACATCAGAGAACAAAACAGTCTAGTGTCAGGGAAAATAGAGGGCTGGGTCAAATGCTGCTGAGAGGCTGTGTCAGATAAGGAGTAGAATGCATGTATTAGATATGGCAACATGGAAGACAGCCAGGACTTTAAAAAGGTCGCTTAGTGTGGAATGATGAGGACAGATGCCTGGCTGGATGTGAATGGAAGCTGAAGATGTGGAGACAGTACAAGTAGAAAACTTATACTACAGATGTACCTGAGACTTCTGGAAGAGATTTAGACTCTACAAACAATAATTACGTTCCTAGCAGGATCTTGATGATCTCACCAAAGTGAAATCCAACAAGATTAGATGCCTGGTACACACCACACTGTGCTATGTTATAGAATTCTTGAGAGCAATACTTGAGGAAGCTTCTACTGAAGTGGAATGTGGGTTCTAGACCCTGACTGCCTGGGCTCAAATCTCAGCCCTTTCACTAACTAGCTCAATGACTTTGGCAATTACTACAACTCTGTCTCAGTTTCTTCATCTATAAGTGGGCGTGGATAACAGCATCTACTTCATTAGCCTGTTGTAATGATAAAAAGTATTTAGAATATGCCTTCACATAGTAAGTGATGAATAAAGGTTACCTTTATTATTATCTTTTCCAAGGAGACAGTTTAAGTAAGGAGATTTATATAAAGAGATTTATAAATACAAGGTATTAAGTGTCATGATGAAAGCAGGCATTGGGCTTGCAGGATCTTAGTTTTCTGAACTGGGATCAAACCTGTGACCCCTGAAGTGGAAGCACAGAGTCCTAACCACTGGACCACCAGGGAATTCCCAAGGACTATATGGTTTTGTCTCATGATGACCCTATGAGAATATACTGCAAAGATATCAAGGCTTAAAAAGAATCAGAGGAAAGATGTTGCAGTTTGTTATGGAATCCAGAAAGCTTCCTTAAATAATTTTTCTTGTATTTTACAAAACTGTAAAGCCCTGGGAGTTTGTAACTTTGAGATCATATGTATCTTGAGCAAAGTTTATTATCCTATGCTTGATGAAATTTCTCAACTTGCATATAACTGCCATGAGGGAGGGAGAAAGAAAAACTTCGCTAGGGCCTTTTTGCAGTTTTCTGGCTACTTCCCCCAGTGGGGGCTTGTGTGTTGTTAATGTAGACTCCTACTTAGCAAGAAAGGAGTGATAGTAAACCAATCTAACCAAGTTCCTCCTTGTTTAAAACCTATCATTGTTTCTCCACAGTAAAGCCCTCACTGAGTCCTGGTTTAAGATAGTTTCTATTCATATTCTTTTCATTCTTAAATGTCCCCTTATGAAAAAAAGTCTTCCATTTAGTCCCTGCTTTTGAGAACTTGTCCCACCAAGTTTTAAGAATTCTGTGATCTAAAGTCTCACACAGAATGTATTTCATGGGCCAGCAACACTGTTATCACCTGAGAGCTTGTTAAAAATGCGAAATCTGAAACTCAACCCACACCTACTGAATCAGAAGTTGCATTTTGACAAGCTGTCCATGCACATTAAAATTTAAGAGGCACTGTTATAAAAGAGGTAAAAGGAACTTAGAAAAACTTCAGGCGAATTTTTCTGTGCAAAATCTCTTAAAGCAGGGCAAATTAAAACTAAATCTACCATTGAAATTTTTCCAAAATCAGATTTTTTCAAAATCAGATTTTAAGTTCAAAACAGAATTTGTGACATGTGATATACTCATACCAGTGACTTGCTAAAGAGCTGAAGCTCCTTTTAAAGTATTCAACTTTTTTCAGAGAGCTGGACTTTCATATTCGTAAGTAGGACTTAAATAATGACAATGGAAAAGACACATTCTTTATTTTAGACTCAGCCCTGGGAAAAAGTCATCTCCAAGAACACGATTCAAGTAGAAGATTTGAAATGGCTTCTCTTGCCATATCTTCTTTTTTTCCTTCCAGAATCAATGGTATCTACTTTTAAAAACATTTTCTATTTCTAAAGAACTCATCTTTCACTGCTTGTAGACAACCTAGCATTCTCTGTGACAATTTGTTCTTATACTATTCCACACAATCAAGAGTTTGATAATTTTGTTTGTTTGGTTTTGGTTTTTTGGCTGTGCAGTATGGGGATCTTAGTTCCCCGACCAGGGATTGAACCCGCGCCCCCTGCAGTGGAAATGCGGGAGTCTTAACCACTGGACCACCAGGGAAGTCCCAAGAGTTTGATAACTTTTAAATTTCCTTTCTATGAACTTCTGGGTTTCAAGGAATTATTTGTATCCACTTCTACCTGCAACTCTATTTGTCAGGTTTGCAAGTACATTTTTTTTTCTTTTTTTATAGATTTTATTTATTTATTTATTTATTGGCTAAATTGGGTCTTCCGTTGCTGTGCGCAGGCTTTCTCTATTTGCAGCAAGCAGGGGCTACCCTTCGTTGCAGTGTGAGGGCTTCTCATTGCGGTGGCTTCTCTTGTTGCAGAGCACAGGCTCTAGGCGCGCAGGCTTCAGTAATTGTGGCACAGGGGCTCAGTAGTTGCGGATCACAACTCTAGAGTGCAAACTCTGTAGTTGTGGTGCACAGGCTTAGCTGCTCCACAGCATGTGGGACCTTCCCGGACCAGGGCTCGAACCCGTGTCCCCTGCATTGGCAGGTGGATTCTTAACCACTGTGCCACCAGGGAAACCCGTGAGTACATTTTAATTTCATGTCTAGGAAACATTTTGTCAATTTTAAATAATGTTGGTGGTAGGCTCAGAAAGACATTGAGAAGTTCATGATGATGAGCATAGCTTACACTAACATGGGCGTATTTGAAAAGTGATGAATTATGGAAGTCAGCGGGAGCCCAAAGTACAACTTTATCCCAGTATGGCTGGCATCTTCCTTTATCTTACTGGGAAATGGCCAAGAGTGGAAACCTGGAGCATTAGGATCTGAAAAAGGAGTCCTTGATCCTTGACTCATTGTAGAGGTGTGATGGGCTGGGGATCAGGACACCTATTAAACTGTTTAAAAATTCATAAAGAGGCACTTTCAATTGTCTTAAAATTTCAGTTATTTCCCCCAAATCAGGATGCATTCAAGGTGAGTGTTTTATTCCAATATAATTAAACTAATATGTTGGATTAGACTACTTTATGCTCATCCTTGTGAAGCACTGTCCTGGTGTCATTTACTGAGCATACTGCCCCAAACAACCCAGTAATCTTGACTCCCGTCCCCTACTCTCTCAAAGCTCCTTGTAAGTAGAATGAACATGATTTTTAGAGTCAAGAAATCTGAGTATACACCCTAAAGGAGACTCATTTTTCTCATTTGTAAAGTGGATTGATAATACCTCTTAAATAAGGTAGAATTAAAACTGATCCATACAGCCAACAGCCCATAATCATTACTCAGTAAATGTTAGTTCCTTTCTCTGGTAGTGGTAAAACATCTTAATCCTTCAAGAAAGATGCTGGTTGTGGAAGGCGGAAATGGTTTATGAAAAACAGCCCCTGGGGCACTGTTAACACCCTAGGGATGATCTTTTTTCTCTACCTGCCCTCTGAATTCTCCAGATGCAGCCTTGCAATATTAAGAATCACTTTGCCCACAGCTTGTGAAGAGTTGAGATGAAACTGCTACCCAAAACCATGTGACGATGGGCATAGGTTTTAGAAAGGAAAATCATATATTTCAGTGTAAGCAAACACTTGGAAGTTCCCTTTGCACTCAGTATAGCCTTCAGCAGTGCCTGCAGCCTCTGGCACCATGGATACCGCCTTTACTGAGGCAGTAGTCTCCATTGTTATGCACAGCATCCCACCGTAATTGACAGCTACACGGTTTAGGAGAGGGAGGAAGGCCACAGAACAGACATCAAAGGCAATTATCACGAAACCCAGCTTGCTCTGAATGGAAGCGGTCACTCAGAATGTCATTTTGGAAATAAATTCCCTGGACAGATTAAAAATTTTAATAGTCACCAAAGTAAAAATGTGACCCAGGGCTTTCTATGAAGATGTTTTGACCAAAAGCATACTAGCACATGCTTCCTGGGGTTGAGTATTTCCTGATTTGCAAATATGCTCCTTCCTGGTACCTCAAAAGCTGTTTGATTACATTTCCAAAATAGTGACATCTGTTTTTCATTCCATAGTAAGTTCATACATTCCTTCCTGCCAATTTGCAGCAAATAGCTATGAAGCACCTACTACCTGCAAAGCATTTCTTCAGGTAATATGAAAATTTGACCATAGGGAATTCCCTGATGGTCCAGTGGCTAGGGCTCTGTGCTTCCACTGCAGGGGCGCGGGTTCAATCCCTGGTGGGAGAACTAAGATCCCACAAGCTGCATAGCACTGCTAAAAAAAAAAAAAAAATGACCATAGAAGTGGGCAGGGGAACACATTAATGCAAACAAGAGATCTTAAATTATCACCCTGTCAATAATTTTTGTCAGTATGGCTCCAGACCATTAGGAAAAATTTCTCCCTAGGTGGCCATAAAATCTGATAGATGTTTTGAAGGTCCCAGAGAACTCAGCTCCTCCTATTTTCTTTGTTCCTAATATTGGGAAATAGATCCCTAATTCAAATGGTCTCTTTTTTTTTTTTTTTCAGTATCTTATATACTTATATATTAGTGTATATACTTCTCAACATTTTTTGGTAAGACACCTACATATGCCTAAAACTGAGATCCCTAAAACTGAGATCCCAAAAACCTCATTATTTTGCAACTCTCATTTTTCATTTACCAGTATATAGTTGACCCTTGAACAATTCTCAGGTTAGTGATACCGACCCTCTGTGCAGTCAAAATCCGTGCGTAACTTGAAGGCAGCTCTCTGTATCTACGGTTCCACATCCATAGATTCAACTAACCACGAATTGGGCAGTACTGTAGTACATGTTCACTGAAAAATCCACACCTAAGTGGACACGTGTTGTTTAAACCTGTGTTGTTCAAGGGTCAACTATACTCTAAAGATCTTTTCAAATCAATAAATATCCAAACTTGTATTTTTTTTTCATACTACATATCACTAGCTAAAATGAAACATTCTATTATGTTGCTTATCCATCCTCTCCCTATTTCTCTTGACTGTCATGTTCTCTCACCATAATGCAAGCAGAGAACTTGTCGGCTGCTCCCCAGGTCTGAAACACTGCCTGGCAAATAGTAGGAACTTCATAGATATTTGTTAAATTAATGATTGAATGAATAACAAAAAATTCACTTTAAATGTTAAGGTATACACAACACTGTAAAGCAACTATACTCCAATAAAAATTAATTTTAAAAAAGTTAAGATATAACTACTTTATTTAAATTTTTATTATTTTACTTTTCTGAACTTGTGGATTACTCCATTTTAAAATAACATAGGGGGGCTTCCCTGGTGGCGCAGTGGTTGAGAGTCCACCTGCCGATGCAGGGGACACGGGTTTGTGCCCCGGTCCGGGAGGATCCTGCATGCCGCGGAGCGGCTGGACCCGTGAGCCATGGCCGCTGAGCCTGCGCGTCCGGAGCCTGTGCTCCACAACGGGAGAGGCCACAGCGGTGAGAAGCCCATGTACTGCAAAAAAATATAAATAAATAAAAATAAATAACATAGAGGAGGGGCTTCCCTGGTGGCACAGTGGTTAAGAATCTACCTGCCAATGCAGGGGACACAGGTTCGATCCCTGGTCCGGGAAGATACCACATGCCGCGGAGCAACTAAGCCCCTGCACCACAACTACTGAGCCTATGCGCTAGAGCCCATGAGCCACAACTACTGAAGCCCGCACCTAGAGCCTGTCCTCCTCAACAAGAGCAGCCACTGCAACGAGAAGCCCGTGCACCACAAGTAAGTGTAACCCCCACTCTGCCGCAACTAGAGAAAACCCGTGCACAGCAACAAAAACCCAACGCAGCCAAAAAAATAATAATAATAAATTAAAAAAATAAAGGAGGAGTCAAGATAGCGGTGTGCAGAGATGCAGAGTTAGCTCTCCCCACAACTAGGGCGCCTGCTGGACGCTACTGTGGGACTCTGACCCCCAAAAGGATGGGAGGAACCCCAGAGTGAACCGGTAGGATGTAGGGAGACAGAGCGAGGAGGAGAAGTGGAGGCCAGACAGGATTGGCACCCCTGAGGTGGAGGGGATCAGGAGAGGCAGGTGGGAGGGACTCTCCGGGAAGAGCAGGAAAGGAGCGGCAGGCGATCACCTGGCTCACTCGGGCTGGGGAGCCTGCTGAGCTCCCAAGCCAGTACCCCCAATCCAAAGCCCCACCCAGGCTGCGTCGGCCCTGGGAGCATAAGAGGAAGGCTGGGGAGATCAGGAGAGGCAGGCTGGAGGGACCCTCGGGGAGGAGCGAAGGGCAATTGCCCCACCCTCTAGGGGCCCAGGGAGCCTACAGAGCTCCCAGGCCGATCTCCTGCCCTCCAAGCCCCCTCCAGACTGCGTGGGTCCTTGGGGGCATAGGAGGGAGGCCGGGGGAGATCAGGAGAGGCAGGTGGGAGGGGCCGTCGGGGAGGAGCAGGAGAGGAGTGGAGGGCGATTGCCCCGCCCACCTGGGCGTGGGGAGCCTGCTGAGCTCCCAGGCCAGTACCCTGCCCTCCAAGGCTCCCCCTTCCCCTTCCCCTCCAACATCGGTCCTGGAGGCATAGGGGGGAGGCTGGGGAGATCCGGAGAGGCAAGTGGGAGGGGCCCTCCCAGACCCCAGGCCAGAGGAGCAGGAGAGGAGAGGAGGGAGTTTGTCCAACCCACTCGAGCCCAGGAAACCTGCTGGGCTACCAGGTGAGGTCCCCTGCCCTCTGAGACCTGGGGTGGAGGCACGCCTGGGCCCCGTCTGATCCTTGAGCCTAAGCCCCACCCCACAGAGCCCCAGGGCCTTTTCCAGCCCTGTGGGTCCTGAGCACTGGCCCTGCCCACCGTCCAAACCTCGCCCATGCTTAGGCCCCGCTCTCCACAGCCAAGTCCCCCCCCCCCTTTTTTTTTCCTTTCCCTCCTCCTCTTTTTTACTATTCTGGTACTGATGTACCTTCCAGTTGTTGATTCATTTTTATTTTTACATTCTTTCTAAGATATCTGTTAGTTTCCTAGTATAATTTTATTTTTTACTTTGTTATTGTTTTTGTTTGTTTGTTTTTTTGCCACCCTGTGCGGCCTGCGGGATCTTGATTTGTGAGCCCGGGGTTGGGTGGAAACTCTGGCGATGGGAGCTCTGAGTCCAAACCACTGGACTAACAGAGAACCTCAGACCCCAGAAAATATTCATTGGAGTGAGGTCTCACAGAGTTCCTGATCTCAGCACCAAGACCCAGCTCTACCCAACAGCCTAAAACTCCAGTGTTAGAAGCCTCAGGCCAAACAACCAGTAAGGCAGGAACACAATCCCACTCATAAAAAAACAAAAAATGAGACAGCAAAAAAATAGATCACAGATGAAGGAGCAAGGTAAAAACCTACAAAACCAAATAAATGAAGAGGAAATAGGCAATCTACCTGAAAAAGAATTCAGAGTAAGGATGATCCAGAACCTTGGAAATAGAATGGAAGCACAGATTGAGAAAATACAAGAAATGTTTAACAAAGATCTAGAAGAACTAAAGAACAAACAAACAGAGATGAACAACACAGTAACCAAAACGAAAAATACACTAGAAGGAATCAATAACAGAATAACTGAGGCAGAAGAACGAATAAGTGAGCTGGAGGACAAAATGGTGGAAATAATTGCCAAGGAGCAGAATAAAGAAAAAAGAATGAAAAGAATTGAAGACGACCTCAGAGACTTCTGGGACAACAATAAACACACCAACATTCGAATTATAGGGGTCCCAGAAGAAGAAGAGAAAAAGAAAGGGTCTGAGAAAATATTCAAAGAGATTATGGGGGAAAACTTCCTTAACATGGGAATGGAAATAGTCACCCAAGTCCAGGAAGCACAGAGGGTCCCAAATAGGATAAACTCTAGGAAAAACACACCAAGACACATATTAATCAAACTAACAAAAATTACATTCAAAGAAAAAATATTAAAAGCTGCAAGGGAAAAACAAAAAATAACATACAAAGGAATCTCCATAAGGTTATCAGCTGATTTGTCAGTGGAAACTCTGCAGACCAGAAGGGAGTGGCAGGATATACTTAAAGTGATGAAAGAGAAAAACCTGCAACCAAGATTACTCTAACCAGCAAGGATTTCATTCAGATTCGGTGGAGAAGTCAAAAGCTTTTCAGACAAAAAGAAGCAAAGAGAATGCAGCACCACCAAACAAGCTTTACAACAAATGCTAAAGAAATTTCTCTAAGTGGGAAATACAAGAGAAGAAAAAGACACACAAAAACAAACCCAAAACAATTAAGAAAATGGGGACATCCCTGGTGGCACAGTGGTTAAGAATCTTCCTGCCAATGCATGGGACACAGGTTCAAGCCCTGGTCTGGGAAGATCCCACATGGCACAGAGCAACTAAGCCTGTGAGCCACAACTACTGAGCCCAAGTGCCACAACTACTGAAGCCCACATGCCTGGAGCCTGAGCTCCGAAACAAGAGAAGCTACAGCAATGAGAAGCCCGTGCACCACAACGAAGAGAACCCCCTGCTCACCACAACTAGAGAAAGCCCATGCACAGCAATGAAGACTCAACAACGAAGACCAAACACCACCAAAAATAAATAAATAAATAAATTTATTAAAAAAAAAAAAGAAAATGGTAATAGGAACATACATATCGATAATAACCTTGAATGTAAATAGATTAAATACCCCAACCAAAAGACACAGACTGGCTGAATGGATACAAAAACAAGACCCATATATATGCTGTCTACAAGAGACCCACTTCAGACCTAGGGACACATATAGACTGAAAGTGATGGAATGGAAAAAGATATTCCATGCAAAGGGAAAGCAAAAGAAAGCTGGAGTAGCAATACTCGTATCAGATAAAATAAACTTTAAAACAAAGACTGTTACAAGAGATAAGGAGGGACACTACATAATGACCAAAGGATCAATCCAAGAAGAAGATATAACAATTATAAATGTTTATGCACCCAACACAGGAGCACCTCAATACATAAGGCAAATGTTAACAACCATGAAAGGAAAAATCGACAGTAACACAATAATAGCAGGGGACTTTAACACCCCACTTACACCAATGGACAGATCATCCAAACAGAAAATAAAGAAACACAACTTTAAATTACACAATAGAGCAGATAGATCTAATTGATATTTATAGAACATCCCACCCAAAAGTGGCAGAATACACTTTCTTCTCAAGTGCACATGGAACATTCTTCAGGATAGATCACATCTTGGGTCACAAATCAAGCCTTGGAAAATTTAAGAAAATTGAAATCATATCAAGCATTTTTTCTGACCACAAAGCTATGAGATTGGAAATCAATTACAGAAAAAAAACCCTGTAAAAATCACAAATACATGGAGGCTAAAGAGTGCACTACTAAATAACCAAGAGATCACTGAAGAAATCAAAGAAGAAATTTAAAAAATACATAGAAACAAATGACAATGAAAACACAGACGATCCAAAACCTATGGAATGAGGCAAAAGCAGTTCTAAGAGGGAAGTTTATAGGAATTCAATCTCACTTCAAGAAACAAGAAAAATCTCAAATAAACAATCTAACACTACACTTAAAACAAGTAGAAAAAGAAGAACAAAGAAAACCCAAAGTCAGTAGAAGGAAAGAAATCATAAAGATCAGAGCAGAAATAAATGAAAGAGAAATGCAGAAAAGAACAGCAAAGATCAATAAAACTAAAAGCTGGTTATTTGAGAAGATAAACAAAATTGATAGACCCTTAGCCAGACTCATCAAGAAAAAAAGGGAGAGGACTCAAATCAATAAAATTAGAAATTAAAAAGGAGAAATCACAACTGACACTGCAGAAATACAAAGGATTATAAGAGACTATTACAAACAACTATATGCCAATAAAATGGACCACCACAAAGAAATAGACAAATTATTGGAAAGGTACAATTTTCCAAGACTGAACCAGGAAGAATTAGAAAATATAAACAGACCAACCAAAAGCACTGAAATTGAAACCATAATTAAAAATTTTCCAACAAACAAAAGTCCAGGACCAGATGGCTTCACAGGCGAATTCTATCAAACATTTAGAGAAGAGCTAACACCAATCCTTCTCAAACTCTTCCAAAAAATTGCTGAGGGAGAAACAATCTCAAGTTCATTCTATGAGGCCACCATCACCCTGATACCAAAACCAGAAAATGATATCACAAAAAAAGAAAATTATAGACCAATATCACTGATGAACATAGATGCAAAAATCCTCAACAAAATACTAGCAAACAGAATCCAACAGCACATTAAAAGGATCATACACCATGATCAAGTGGGATTTATCTCAGGGATGTAAGGATTCTTCAATATATGCAAATGAATCAATGTGATACACCACATTAACAAATTAAGGAATAAAAACCATGTGATCATCTCAATAGATGCAGAAAAAGCTTTTGACAAAATTCAACACCGATTTATGAGAAAAACTCTCCAGAAAATGGGCACAGAGGGAAACTACCTCAACATAATAAAGGCCATATATGACAAACCCACAGCAAGCATCATGCTCAGTGGTGAAAAAGTGAAAGCATTTACACTAGGATCAGGAACAAGACAAGTATGTCCACTCTCTCCACTCTTATTCAGCATAGTTTGGGAAGTCCTAGCCACAGCAGTCAGAGAAGAAAAAGAAATAAAAGGAATAGAAATTGGGAAAGAAGAAGTAAAACTGTCACTATTTGCCAATGACATGATACTGTACATAGAAAATCCTAAAGATGCCACCAGAAAACTACTAGAACTAATCAATGAATTTGGTAAAGTTGCAGGATACAAAATTAATGCACAGAAATCTCTGGCATTCCTATACACTAACAATGAAAATTCAGAAAGAGAAATTAAGGAAACCCTCCCATTTACCACTGCAACGAAAAGAATAAAATACCTAGGAATAAACCTGCCTAAGGAGGCGAAAGACTTTTACTCAGAAAACTATAAAACACTGATGAAAGAAATCAAAGATGACATAAACAGATGGAGAAATATACCATGTTCTTGGACTGGAGGAATCAATATTGTGAAAATGACTATACTACCCAAAGCAATCTACAGATTCAGTGCAAGCCTATCAAACTACCAATGACAATCTTCACAGAATTAGAAGAAAAAAATCTTACAATTTGTATGGAAACACAAAAGACCCCGAATAGCCAAAACAATCTTGAGAACGAAAAACGGAGCTGGAGGAATCAGGCTCCCTGACTTCAAACTATACCACAAAGCTACAGTAATCAAGACAGTATGGTACTGGCACAAAAACAGAAATGTAGACCAATGGTATGGGTTAGAATGCCCAGAGATAAACCACACATATATGGGCACCTAATTTATGACAAAGGAGGCAGGAACATACAATGGAAAAAAGACACCCTCTTCCATGAGTGGTTCTGGGAAAACTGGACAGCTACATGTAAAAGAAGGAAATTAGAACACTACCTAACACCATACACAAAAATAAACTCCAAATGGATTAAAGACTTAAATGTAAGACGAAACACTATAAAACTTCTATAGGAAAAACACTCTTTGACATAAACCACAGCAAGATCTTTTTTGACCTTGAGTAACTGGAAATAAAAACAAAAATAAACAAATGGGACTTAATTAAACTTAAAAGCTTTTGCACAGCAATGGAAACCATAAACAAGACAAAAAGACAACCCTCAGAATGGGAGAAAATATTTGCAAATGAAACAACAGACAAAGGATTAATCTCCAAAATATACAAACAGCTAATGGAGCTCAATATCAAAAAAACCAACAATCCAGTTAAAAAATGGGTGGAAGACCTAAATAGACATTTCACAAAGGAAGACATACACATGGCCAAGAGGCACATGAAAAGATGCTCAACATCACTAATTATTAGAGAAATTCAAATCAAAACTACAATGAGGGGCTTCCCTGGTGGCGCGGTGGTTGAGACTCCGCCTGCCGATGCAGGGGACAGGGGTTCATGCCCTGGTCTGAGAAGATCCCACATGCTGCAGAGTGGCTGGGCCCGTGAGCCATGGCCGCTGAGCCTGCACGTCCGGAGCCTGTGCTCTGCAACGGGAGAGGCCACAACAGTGAGAGGTCCGTGTACCGCAAAAAAATAAAAAATAAAAAATAAAAAAATAAATTAAAAAAAAACTACAATGAGATATCACCTCACACTGGTCAGAATTGTCATTACCAAAAAAGCTAGAAACAATAAATGCTAGAGAGGGTGTGGTGAAAGGTGAACCCTCCTACATTGTTGGTGGGAATGTAAATTGATACAACCACTATGGAAAACAGTATGGAGGTTCCTTAAAAAACTAAACATAGTACTACCATGTGACCCAGCAATCCCACTACTGGGCATATACCCTGAGAAAACCATAATTCAAAAAGAAACATGCACCACAATGTTCATTGCGGCACTATTTACAATAGCCAGGACATGGAAGCAACCTAAATGTCCATTGGCAGATGAATGGATAAAGAAGATGTGGCACATATATACAATGGAATATTACTCAGCCATAAAAAGAAACAAAATTGAGTTATTTGTAGTGAGGTGGATGGACCTAGAGTCTGTCATACAGAGTGAAGTATGTCAGAAAGAGAAAAGCAAATACTGTATGCCAGCACATATATATGGAATCTAAAAACAGAAAATGGTTCTGAAGAACCTAGTTGCAGGACAGGAATAAAGAGGTAGGCATAGAGAATGGACTTGAAGACATGGGGTGGGAGGGCGACATGAGAATAGCATCGACATATATACATTACTGAATGTAAAATAGTTGTCTGGTGGGAAACAGCATAGCACAGGGAGATCGGCTTGGTGCTCTGTGATGACCTAGAGGCGTGGGATAGGGAGGGGATATGGAGACATGTGTATGCATATGGCTGATTCACTTTGTTGTGCAACAGAAACTAACACGGTATTGTGAAGCAATTATACGCCAATAAAGATGTGTTTAAAAAAATAAAATAAATAAATAAATAAATAAAATAAAATAGGGGAATTCCCTGCCGTCCAGTGGTTAGGACTCTGCGTTTCCACTGCAGGGGCATGGGTTCAATCCCTGGCCATGGAACTAAGATCCTGCAGGCCACACTGTGTGGCCAAAAAAATAAATAAAATAATATAGAAGATATACTCTTGGGACTTGCCTGATGGCATGGTGGTTAAGAATCTGCCTGCCAATGCAGGGGACACAGATTCGATCACTGGTCCAGGAAGATCCCACATGCCTCGGAGCAACGAAGCCCGTGCGCCACAACTACTGAGCCTCCCCGCCACAACTACTGAAGCCTACCTACGTGCTCTAAGGCCTGCATGCTGCAACTACTGAGCCTGCGTGCTACAACTACTGAAGCCTGCACACATAGAACCTGTGCTCCTCAACAAGAGAAGCCACCACAATGTAAAGCCCGTGCACCACAATGAAGAGTAGCCCCTGCTCGCCGCAGCTAGAGAAAGCCCAAGTGCAGCAATGAAGACCCAATGCAGCCAAAAAAAAATACACTCTCAAAAGCATAAAATATTTGAGTAATAAAAATTGGAGAAAAATATTATTTTCGCATGTAGGGGACATGGATTAGAGAAAGACCCGAATGATCTCCAAATATAAATTTGGAAAAGTAGAGAATTTGATTTTATATAAGCTATTCTAAAAAGTTAACCAGAACAACCTGAAATTTAACTTTTATTTTTTTCAGGAAATTATGGTAAATCTTCCCAATGACTGAAATTCAAGGAACATCCAACACGTGAAATGACCAGAAGAATCACTGACGGATGTATGGACAGATGAAAAAATTTGAATATCTTAGTTCTAAGCTCCATTACATATTCACTCATTCCTGCTGTCTGCTTGCCTGCAAACATGAACTTCATTATGCCTGACTCACAATCCTTCTTTGAGTACAGATATTGTGGAAACATGGAACTTATAGGCTGCAAGGGGCTGAAGTTCTTTCTTCTTGAGAATGTGTTTATAGATCTCTCTAAATGAGAAACAGAGAACAGCATTCTTCTTTGTTCTTTGCCTGGAACAAATGAAGTTCAGAGTAGCATGCAAAATCAGAGAGAAAATGGGACTCCACCTCAATAATAAGAACTTTGGATTCTTCTGTGCTTGTTGATCATCATTAAAGATATCTGTGTATGGCTGCACAAAACAAAACAAAAAGCAAAAAAAAAGTCCTTCAGAGATAAGAAAATTTCCCTTCATATTAACAAATATTTACTGTGGGTATTCTCAAGGTGCTGTGAGGAATTCAAAGATGTCCATGACAATATTGCTGCCCTGGGTCCCTGTCTTTGTAATCTTGGGGAAGATAAATCTGAAAACCAGGCACATACGAAAGGAAAATGTGCGGCCCCTTGTTACAACATTTTTAAGAATTTCAAATTAGTGACAACAGAGCATAAAATCAAGCTTAGGCTCTTCTAATTGCGGGGCCCCATGTGATTGCACTGGTCATACAACCATGAAGCTGTCCCTGAAGAAAACAACAAATCATTAAGACAAAATAGAATGAAATAAACTCTTGAGAAATGCACAAGGTGCTGAGGAAATAAGAAGGGAATAAGCCATTAGGCAGCCATGCTACAGAAAACAGGCTGAAAGATTATACACAAAAATGCCAATACATCCTCTAAGGGCAGTGGATGTGGGGCTGAGGAGGGCAGTGTCAAATGAAAAAAATGCGCAACCAAAAAGTTGAGAATTATGTTTTATTCGGTAAATTTGCTGAGGACTTAGGCCCAGGAGACAGCCTGTCATATAGCTCAGAGGGACTGTTCCGAAGAGGTAAGGGAGAAGCCAGGATATATAGGAGTTTCTGCAAAAAAAACAAAAACCAACCGACCAACCAAACAAAAAACCCCAGGTAGTTGGAACATCAAAAGATTACTGTTAATTAAAGAAAACCTGACAACTCAAGTTAATGAATATGGTGCTTTTCTATGTATGGGAGGATGCAAGAGTCTGGGCTCACTGAAATCATTCCTTTGATATGAACCTTAGCTATCTAGGGCCTGGATTCTGCTTTTCTCCATCCTGAATTCCCTCAGGGTCCACAGTGGGGGGATGGCTGAAGTGGCTGATGGCTTGATGGCCCCAACATCCTTTGTTTACTGATATGACAAGTGAAATTCTTCATTCACAGTTGGGAGTTGATACAGAAGGCTTTACTTGTTTGGTCTCTGTACTTCTGTATTGTTTGAATCTTTTACCATGAGTGTGTATTTATGTATTTGTAATTCAAATAAATGACTTAACTAAAGGCTACAGCCGGCCTGTTCCGTTTCCTTTCTTTTCATTGAAGTATAGTTGATTTACAATGTTGTGCCAACAGCCTACTGTTTCTTTTTTTTTTTCTTTTTAATAAATTTATTCTTATTTTTTGGCTGCATTGGGTCTTCGTTGCTGAGCGCGGACTTTCTCTAGTTGCGGCGAGTGGGGGCTACTCTTTGTGTGGTGCGCAGGCTTCTCATTGCAGTGGCTTCTCCTTGTTGTGGAGCACGGGCTCTAGGCACACGGGCTCAGTAGTGTGGCTCGCGGGCTCTAGAACTCAGGTTCAGTAATTGTGGCGCATGGGTTTATTTGCTCCGCAGCATGTGGGACCTTCCCAGACCAGGGCTTGAACCCATGTCCCCTTCATTGGCAGGCAGATGCTTAACCACTGCGCCACCAGGGAAGCCCAGCCTACTGTCTCTTAATGGTTATCTCAGGAGTCAGTAGGAGGACAAATCTTTGGTATTAGTTCTCTATTTCTGCACAAAGTCAAAACTTAGTGCCTTAAAACAACAATAAATACAAACTAGCTCAGACAATTTCAGGAATTTGGGAGAGCTCTACCTGGGTGCTTTTGGCTTGGGGGTCTCTCATGAAGTTGTGGTCAAATGTCAGCTGGGGCTGCAACCTCATCTGAAGGCTTGATGGAGCTGGAGAATCCACTTAGAAGATGGCCCACTCATATGAGTGGCCCACTTGGTACTGGCTGTTGGCAGATGCACTGGTTCCTCACCTACTCAAACATCCTTATGACATGGCAATTGACTTCCCCCAGAGCAAGGGATCCAAGAGAGCAAGTCAAAAGCTGCAATGTGTTTTATGACCTAGACCAGGAGTTGGCAAACTACAAGTGATGGATAAAGCCACCCTGCTACATTTTTGGAAATAAAGTTTTATTGGATCACAGCTGCAGTCATCATTTACTTATTGGTTGCTTTCATGCTAAAGTGACAGAGGTGAGTAGTTACAATAGAAACCCTATAGCTTGTAAAGCTTAAAATATTTACTACCTTTACAAAAACATTTGTCAACTTTTGACCTAGCCTTGGAAGTCATGCACAATTACTTCCATGGTATTCTATTGGTTATAGAGATAAACCCTGATACAGTGTGGGAGAGGACT
Organism: Grampus griseus; assembly: GCF_964374135.1. Taxonomy (NCBI): domain Eukaryota; kingdom Metazoa; phylum Chordata; class Mammalia; order Artiodactyla; family Delphinidae; genus Grampus; species Grampus griseus. The sequence continues at coordinate 68,413,885 of NC_138997.1, forward strand.
ATACAGAGTATGAATAAGAGGAGGCAGGGATCATTGGGGACCATCCTGGAGGCTAGCTGCCACGTACTTCCCCTCCTAGGGACTCTCTAATAACTGTCATTGCACTTGCCACCTCATATGGTAACTATCTGTTTATGAGTCAGCTTCTCCCACTATGATACTAAAGCACCTGGAGGCCTGAGCTATGCCCTGTCCTGTCTTTGGGCCTCAGTGCTAGCACGACGGTGCTTAAGGTAGAAGAGTAGCAAGAGCTCAATAATGTTTGTGGGCTGCATTCATGTAAATTGGGAGTGTCAGGAAAGTTTGACTTCATTGGGCAGGGGGCATTCAAACAAATCTTGAAGGAGGCGTTTGGTTTAAGTAGAGAAAAGAAGACAAAATAAGGAAGACAGATAAATAGAAGACAGAAAAAAACATTAGATAGAAGCAGCAGCACAGCTATTGATTATTTGCCCGATGAATTATCATAATCTGCCCTTCTTAAAAGCCTGTGCACTAATCAGGATGCTTTTGGTTGCAAATGGCACAAGCCAAAGTGGAGGAGAATCAGGGAAGGGTAGAGGTGCAAATGTGTCTCAGGGCTGCCTTGGAACCAAACTGTAATGTCACAGGAATCCCTTTCTCCATGTTTCTCCTGCTCTTCTCTCTTTATGTGGTCTATACAGCCTCTGGTTCAGTATTGTAGTGTGGAGGCTGACCCAGGAAAGGACTTTTTCTCTAATGCTGAATAGAAAAATTCTGGGAAGGGATTCTGATTGGCCTGGATTAAGTCACAGACCCACTCCTGTGATGGTGGCAGAGGATGGGGGTACTTAAATTGGATGTGCCTACAAGAACCCCTGACTTGAGTGAGAGGTGTACTACTTCCGCCAAAGAAGCAGGATGCTGTCAAAAAAGGAAGAGAGGAGTACTGGGTGGGCAAAACAGTAATATCTACTCTATCAGTGGCTTCCATTACCTTTTTGAGCCAGCAAGAAAAGGCATTTTATCATTAGGAAACACTACATGTATATAGTACTTTGGGTTCCCTGGGAAGCAGATTCTGGATCGAGAATTGCATGCAGCTTGTTTATTGGGGAGTGCTCTAGAAGCAGTACCTGTGAAAGAACAAGGGACACAGGATTGGGCAGAGGGAGAAATTGAACTGTGATGCTCCTGCAACCTAAGTGAAGCTTCAGTTGATTACACAGAGTTCTGAAGTTGGCTTGTCAGTGGTGTCCCACATTGTGGCAAGAGTAGGGTGACCAACCATTCTAGTTTGTCCAGTATTGAGAGGTCTCCCAGGACACAGGACTTTCAGTTTCAAAATCCCCAGGCAAGCCAGAATACATCTAGAAGGCTGGACCTCTGTACCTACCTCCCAAATTGACCAGTCATTGGGTGTGGGCTTTCCTTGGGGAGGGACCTTAACCCTGGGTAACTCAGCTTCCTCAGACCAAGGGAAATTTCTGGGGAAGGACGCAATTCTAAGCAGTGAGTCAGCAGCAGGCAACATTCCTGGGAACTGGGGAGTGTGTGTTTAATCACAGATGGAAAAATCTGGGGAGAACACTACAGCACCTACTACAATATATGAAACTAAAACTATGTTTCAGGAAAATATATCTACTCTTGCTATGTGTGATATATTCTGATATTTTCTATTCTATTCTATTAAAAAATATACTGGACCTCTGAACACGCATTTCGCAAAAGAAGATATTCAAATAGCCAATAAACATATGAAAAGTACCTCAACTTCATTAGTTATCAGAGAAATGCAAATTTAAACCACAATGCAAAATACCACTGTATACCCAACCAAATGGCTAAACTGAGAAAAACAATGCTAATTGGGCTTCCCTGGTGGCGCAGTGGTTGAGAATCCATCTGCCAATGCAGGGGACACGGGTTCTAGCCCTGGTCCGGGAAGATCCCACACGCTGCGGAGCAACTAAGCCTGTGCACCACAACTACTGAGCCTGCGCTCCAGAGCCCGCGAGACACAACTACTGAGCCCACATGCCACAACTGCTGAAGCCCGCGCACCACAACAAAGAGTAGCCCCTGCTCTCCGCAACTAGAGAAAGCCCGTGCACAGTAACAAAGACCCAATGCAGCCAAAAATAAAAATAAGTAAATAAATTTATTTAAAAAAAAACAAAAACAATACCAATTGTTAGCAAAGATGGAGCAACTGGAATTTTCATACATTATGGGAGTATAAATTGGCACAAGCCAAAAACAACTAGCATTATCTACTAAAGCTTAGTACACATATACACTTTGACTCAGCAATTGAGCTCCAAGGTACATACCCAACAGAAATGTACATAGGGTTACGAAAAATATCCCAGAATGCTCATAGCAGCTGAGGCAGATCTTATTTTCCGAAGACGGCTGTAAAAATCTCTCCTGTTGCATATGCGTTCCTATATGTGACCTGGAGACTCTTCCCTAGGAGAGGTACGGTCTCTGCCTCCTCCCTTTGAACCTAGGCAGGCTTGTGACTCATCTGGAACAATAGAGTGGTGTGTAGGTGATACCATGTGACTTCTAAAGTTAAGTGAATGGAGGGTAGAAGAATATGCCACCTAACAATGTGCCACTGGACATTAGGATTCTTTGAGCTGAAAGTAATTGAGAAAAAAGCAAATATAAGAAAAGCTCTCTGTCTTTTACTTTCATAGGACACAAATTTGTTTTTGTTTATTTTATAAATTTATTTATTTTTGGCTGAATTGGGTCTTTGTTGCTGCGCATGGGCTTTCTCTAGTTGTGGTGCGTTGGCTTCTCATTGCGGTGGCTTCTCTTGCTGCAGAGCACAGGCTCTAGGCGTGCGGGCTTCAGTAGCTGTGGCTTGTGGGTTCTAGAGCACAGACTCAGTAGTTGTGGTGCACAGGCTTGGTTGCTCTGTGGCATGTGGGATCTTCCTGGACCAGGGCTCGAACCCGTGTCCCCTGCATTAGCAGGCTGATTCTTAACCACTGTGTCACCAGGGAAGCCCAGGACATAAATTTGTAATGATGTCCTCTCTCTCCTCTCTACCAGGAAGAACAGAAGTTAATAATCACCAGAGACAATGGTAGACCTATCAGTCCAGCCCTTATCTCCCATTAGTTCCCCCATATATTTACGTTCCCACAATTTGCTGTCCTAAAAACCTGAAGTCCTTTTCATTTCTCTTGTCACTTCTCTAAAAATTTATTGTTCTTTTGTTAAGACGCTATATAACCCAAGTTCCAACTGCCCTTTAAGTTGCTCTTCACGGAGTGTTCTCATGTGTATGTGCGATGCACGTGATAAAAAACTTTTGTTTTTCTCTCTTAATCTGTTTTTTGTTAACCTAATTTACAGGGTTTCAGCCAATGAACCTAAGATGGGTAGAGGCAAAACAGTTTTTCCTCCCCTACATTAGAAAAAGCCACGCAGCTTCCTCCTTGTTCCTGGGGACGGTCATGCTTGGAATTCTGAGCCATTGTGTAAGAAGTCCAGCTGCTCTGAGGCCACCATGCTGTGTGGAAGCCAAACTACGAGGAGAGTCCACACATAGGTGACCCAGTTGACAGTACTCAGTCTTAGAGTCCTCTTAGTCCAGGTGCCAGATGTGTGCTGGTGCCACCATCAACTCACCCCCAACCATTGAGCCTTTATAGCCGAGGCCCCAGACCTCACTGGAGCAGAGATAAGCCATCCTCAGAGTGCCCTTTCCAAACTCCTGATTCATAGAATCTGCAAACATGATAAGATGGTCCTTCTTTTACACCACTATCTGTAATGGTCCCAAACTGAAAACAACGCAAATGTTCATTAATAGTAGAACAGATAGTTGCAGTATATTCTTAAAATGGACTACTCTATGGCAATGAGAACTACTGATACACACAACAACATGGATGAGTTTCACAAATACAATGCTGAGTAAAGGTAGCCAAATAAAGAGAATATATACCATAAGGTTTTATTTATATGAAATTCCAAGAAGACAAAACATATGTTTAGTGCTAGAAATCAGCCCAGTGGTTAGCTTTGGAGGGAGGCAGTGACTGGCAGGGCACGTGAAGAGGGTTTCTGAAATGCTAGCAATGTTCTGTTTTTTCACGTCCAGTTGGCTACACGGGTGTGTCCATTCTATAAAAATTTATTGAGTTCGACACTTTTTTGGTTTTGTATTCTTCTGGCTATTTGTCTTTTTTTTTTTTATTGAAGTATAGTTGACTTATAATGTTGTGTTAATTTCTGCTGTAGAGCAGTGATTCAGTTATACATATATATATTCTTTTTCATATTCTTTTCCATTACGGTTTATCATAGGATTTTTTTTGAATTTTATTTTATTTTTTTATACAGCAGGCTCTTATTAGTTATCCATTTTTTGTTTTGTTTGTTTGTTCGTTTGTTTTTTGCATTATGCGGGCCTCTCACTGTTGTGGCCTCTCCCATCGCAGAGCACAGGCTCTGGACGCGCAGGCTCAGCGGCATGGCTCACAGGCCCAGCCACTCCGCGGCATGTGGGATCCTCCCAGACTCGGGCATGAACCCGTGTCCCCTGCATCGGCAGGCGGACTCTCGACCACTGCGCCACCAGGGAAGCCCTAGTTATCCATTTTATACACATCAGTGTATACATGTCAATCCCAATCTCCCAATTCATCACACCACCACCCCCCACCACCACTTTCCACCCTTGGTGTCCATACATTTATTCTCTACATCTGTGTCTCTATTTCTGCCCTGCAAACCAGTTCATCTGTACCATTTTTCTAGGTTCCACATATGTTAATATATGATATCTGTTTTTCTCTTTCTGACTTACTTCACTCTGATGACAGTCTCTAGATCCATCCAATCTCTACAAATGACCCAATTTCATTCCTTTTTATGGTTGAGTAATATTCCATTGTATATATGTACCACAACTTCTTTATCCATTCGTCTGTCGATGGGCATTTAGGTTGCTTCCATGACCTGGCTATTGTAAATAGTGCTGCAATGAACATTGGGGTGCATGGAATTCGACACTTTTTGATGTGTTCACTTTTCTGCTTTTAGGTTATGCTTCAACAACATTTTAAAAGATGCCAGCCATGATCCACAAATTGATTTCCCAACCTACAAACAGATTACAACTCACAATTCTATATGAATGGTGCCCAATGGGGTTGTATAAGACAGTGGCTGGTGGTGATCTTGCCTTAGACAGCCAGATGGGTATCTCAGATCAGCTGCTTGTGAATAAGCATCCCTAAGATAAAGGTTCCTGCATAGAGCATAGAGGGTTTCTGAAATGCTAGCAATATTCTGTTTTTTCACATCAAGTTGGCTACACGGGTGTGTCCATTCTGTAAAAATTTATTGAGTTCGACACATTTTTTTTTTGTATTCTTCTGGTTATTTGTCTTTTTTTCTTTTTAATTTGGCTTCTGCAGAGCCAACTGTTGGCTGCCTCCACTGACCAAGGCTCTGGGGAAGACTATCCTTTCCCTTTAGATCAGGATTGAATTGGAGTGTGACCCTAAAGAAGGCAGAAATATCTCGGTGTTTTAAGAATATGGACTCAAGTATTTGATAGACATGCAACAGGTTAAGTTAAAATTAATAAAAACATTTCTTTAGTACTTATGTTGTGCTAGCATTTTATGTGTACAACCTCATCTATCATCAGAACAAACCTATGAAGTAACTTAGTTACTAGGACTCTTTCCATTTTTAAAGAGGAGGGAATTAAGAACTGGAGAAGTTAAATAACCTGCTGGAGTTCCCAGTGTTTATAAATATCTAAGGATGGAGCCTGACATATTACTGTATTTTTTGAGTTGCCTGAATACATGGGCAAACATCATATTGAAGACTGGGAGATATGAAACTAGTCAGCCAAGAATGAAAGAGTTTACTGACACTGCTAAGTTTCTTGGCCCAAGGCAAAGTTAGGTTAGGAATACATAAATCTGGAGTTTGAGTTTCACATCTCTTTGACTCATCTTTGACTAAGTTATGTCATTTCGGTTTTTCCTTTTGTATTATTATGTTTGTTTTTCTCCTACAGGTCACTGAGTTTACAGAAATGATTCAGTTCTTTGTCCTTTTAGATCTTTGTATGACTGGTTTCTTTGTATTATTTAGGTCTCTGGTCAAATGCTACCTCCTCAGAAAGCCCTTTCCTAACCACCTTGTCTAAAAGATCCTCCTTGTCACTCTCACTTTTTTTTTTTTAATTCTTTCTTAGTTTTCTTCTAAGCAATTTTCAACACTTGAAACCATATTACTTACTTATTTATTGCCTGTTTCACCCATTATAATGTGAGCTTCTCAAGGGCAAAGGTTTATCTGCTTTGTTCACCCAAATCCCCAGTGCCTAGAATAGTGCCTGGAAGGAATGTACTAGTTGCTCAATTAGTACTAGGGAAGGGAGGGTGGGATGGGAAGGAGGGAGGGAGGCAGGAAAGGAGAGGTGGAAGGAATCAAATTCCAAAGCTCCTTAATGTTGGTCTCTAGCTCAACACTACATAAAAAAGGGACTGGTATAAAGACATTTGAGGACTTTGAGATGGTATTTTGTGTTTCAGACTGTATTGGTAATACTAGCTGCTATAAGAGATAAACCTCCCCAAATCTCAGTAGCTTGACACAAAGAACTTATTTCTCACTCACAAAATAGTCTAATGCAGATGTTCCTGGTTGGGCAGTTTTCCTCCAAGTATCGATTCAGGGACTCAGTCTCCTTCCATATGTGGCTCTTTCCACATTCCAAAATGTGGTTCCCAAGGTTGCCCTGGGAGTCATCTCCCTTCCCATCACCTGGGAGGGTTCAAGGGCATAGAGGATAACACATGGAAGTTTTAATGGGCCAGGCCTGGAGGTGCTACATATCACTTTTGACCACATACCACTTGGCATACCTAAGGGCAAGGGACGTTTGGAAATATAGTTCAGGGGTGTATCTAGGTGGAGAAGGAAGAGGGTTTAGTAAACAGCTAGCTTATCTTTGCCACTGTGGTTAAATAAGTTGGTCTCTGTTAGATATCTATAAATAAATAGTTCAGAGTAAAATCATTCACTACTGTATATTTGTGTTTATAAAATCTGGAAACCATTTATTTCAGAGAATTTCCAAAGTCTCCATCTATGATAAAACCATTCCCTATTCTTAAGATCTGCCTTCTATATTCTCTGGGGAGAGGAAAGAAAAGAGAAACTTGAATATGATTTTTGTAAAAATTCCATTTGTATCTAAATTGCTTTACAAGATTGTGAAATGTTTACATATAAACTATAGTTTGACTTGATTACAAAACCTGCCAGAGTTGCCCCCAAAGGTGTGGATTTTCTAACAGTGTGGCTGTCAATGCTGCAAAATGCATTTCTGAGGGTTTGAAACTTACCACCTAGAAAAGAATGGATATCTAAAAAATTTCTAAATTCTAAGTTAGGCCCAGATAAAGCCTGGAGTTTTCACTCAGATTGTCTTACCATAACGTTTTTCTTTTCTTTCTTTTTTTTTTTTATTATTAGGATATAGTTGTTTTACAATGTTGTGTTAGTTTCTACTGTACAGCAAAGTGGAGTTCCCAATAATGTTTCTTTTCTAATAATTTAATACTGGTTAAGACTATGAACTCCAGAAGAATGAGTTTTAATCCATTGGTGAGAGGGGTAGAAAGGTGATACTAGGAAAAAACTAACATTTACTGAGGCTAATTTTTCAGGACTGAGCTAGGCACTGTGCCCATACACTTGACTTCCTTTAATCCTCACATCAACACTGCAAGGAAGGTAGTGTGATCCCAGTTTTATCGGTGAGGACCCTTTGTCTCTGGGAGGCTAACTAGCTCACCTGTGGTCCCAAGCCAGCAAAGGACAAAGCTTGGATGTGAGCTGAGGTGTATCCACCACCAAAGCCCACACTCTTGACTAGAGCAGAGTGGGAAAAAGAATGAAAATGAAGAACTTGGGAAATGGGCTAGAGACCAACACTAAGGAGCTGTGGAATTTGATTCCTCAGTCTTTTCTTTCCTAAGAAATCCCTGGAGGTGATTAATTCCTTTGTATCTCTGTTAGTCACTAGCTCTGTAGAAAGACTGAAGTCACATGTAAGGTTAGAACTTCAGATCCTAGTACCAGCTCTCTGATATTTCTGGTCACTAATTGAAATCACCTTGCAAAAAAAAATAAAAAAAAAAAAAAAAAAAAAAAAAAAAAAAAAGAAATCACCTTGCAGGGAGTTTTTCCAAACCAGTTGTCTGTGGGGACAATCAAGTTCTAACTCAGATTCTGACTGGGAAGGTTTGGCCGCCCTGATCACACCTCCATGGGAAAAAGAGAAACTGACAGATTAAGGGAGCAATTCCAAGAATAATTTTGGCATTCAACTTAAGACTGGAAAACAATTTTCCTTCATATTTGGGCAGGGAAAATGCCTCAAGGACAGTAAAAGTCTGCAGAAGAATCCAGCTGAGAGCCCTTTTTCCTCTTTCCCTCTGCCAGGGTTCATGTCTGTAAAACAGATGAACTATTTGTTACCTTCCTGAGTTTTTGCTCAGCTGTTTACAGCAGACCTGGAAATATGCATCATAAAGTTAAAAATTAAGCCAATAGCAAGACTTCAGAGTGAGAGAAACAAGGAAATACTTGTACTTTACAAGTATAAGAATTAAACTAAAATTCCAACCTCAACTATAAGGTAAGTTTTTTGAACCCTAAGAATTATATTTTGCAATACTGAAGGTATCATTTTTGGAAAAGCCACACCTTTTGAATCTACTTGGGTTAACACTATTTTCAAATTACCTTTCTTACAGCCATTACGTAGAGTAAAAAAAAGATAAAGAAACAGCTGTGCTAGGGACTTCCCTGGTGGTCCAGTGGTTAAGACTCTGTACTCACTCCCAAAGCAGGGGGCCTGGGTTCCATCCCTGGTCAGGAAACTAGATCCAGCATGCCGCAACTAAGAGTCCGCATGCCTCAACGAAGATCCCACGTGCCGCAACTAAGACACTAAGACACTTAGTTGAGTTCTCTCAGCTAGGACACTAAGACCTGGCGCAAATAAATAATTTAAAAAAAAAAAAGAAAGAAACAACTGTGCTAAAATGTATTCCCTGTAAATTGGTACAGTCTCTGTGAAATCTTGATGAAGGATACACTGGAAACATTTATCAAAGTTATAATACAAAACTACAAACTTTTTGACTCAAATTTCATATTCAGGAATTTATATTATAGACATACTTGCACATGTACTGATATATGTACATGGTTATTCTGCACCATAGTTTATATGGAAAGAATGGAAACAACCTAAGTGTCTACAGAGGACTAACTTAATAAATCACAGTATATGTATACAATGGAATCGTAAGCAGCCATTGGAATAAGGAAGCTAACATATAATGTACTGATATTAATGATCTCCAGGATATATAGTTAAATGAAAAAAGCCAAATGCAGAACAGTGTGGAAAGTATAGACAAAAGTCAACTTATATGGGGTAGTGGTGGTGGGGATATATATGATTTTGCTTTATATGCAGAAACTATCTCTAGAAGGACACAGAGAAAATTACAGTGTTGGTTACTTCAGAGAACTGAGTAGCTGGTGAGGAGACTTCTCAGTGTATGCTCTTTTTATCTTTTGAGTTTTCAACTATATTAACAATTTTAAACTTATTTATTTATTTTTGGCTGCATTGGGTCTTGGTTTCTGCATGCAGGCTTTCTCTAGTTGTGGCAAGTCGGGGCTACTTTTTGTTGCGGTGCGTGGGCTTCTCATTGCGGTGGCTTCTCTTGTTGCAGAGCACAGGCCCTAGGCATGCGGGCTTCCGTAGTTGTGACTTGCAGGCTCTAGAGCACAGGCTCAGTAGTTGTGGTGCACGGGCTTAATTGCTCCGCGGCACATGGGATCTTCCCAGACCAGGGCTTGAACCCGTGTCCCCTGCATTGGCAGGCGGATTCGTAACCACTGCACCACCAGGGAAGTCCCTATATCGACAATTTTAAAGGATTTGTGAAAATTGAAACTATTCAGAATTTTAACACATAACAAAATAGGCATAACCAACAGTTTCCTTAATAATATGATTTATATTTTCCTTTAAGGAAATAATAAACAAGAATTGTGGAGTTATACATTTTACCCTAACACCTGGACATTTTAAAGCTATCTTTACAACAACTTTGATTCAAAGAGAAATCTAAGACCAAACTGAAAAATGTACAGAACATAAATATAAAATTTCTAGATATTTACATGGCCTCAAAGTGGCTTTGCATGGATTGTTGATCTGTTGCCAAGGAGTGAAAGTATAATATCAAGTGGTGAAACTAAGCAACACCTTGACTGAATGATCAAAATTAAAATCACCAATGAGAGGCAGACAGACATATTGTGACACCATGAAAAGGACACAAATCACTTGTGGGAATGTAAACCCAGAATCTAATCATGAGGCAACCCAAACTGAAGAACATTTTCTAATAAGTGACTTGTATTCTTTAAAAAATTTCAAAGTTATGAAAGACAAAGAAAAGCTAACGACTGTTCCACATTAAAAGAAACTAGAGGTGCCTTCAAGATGGTGGAGGAGTAAGATGTGGAGATCACCTTCCTCCCCACAAGTACATCAAAAATATATCTACATGTGGAATAAATCCTACAGAACACCTACTGTATGCTGGCAGAAGATCTCAGACTTCCCAAAAGGCAAGAAACTCCCCACGTACCTGGGTAGGGCAAAAGAAAAAAGGAAAAACAGAGACAAGAGAATAGAGATGGGACCTGCACCTCCTGGAGGGAGCTGTGAAGGAGGAAAAGTTTCCACACACTAGGAAGCCCCTTCGCGGGTGGAGATGGGGGGATGGGCAGGGGAGAGGCTTCGGAGCCACGGACGAGAGTGCAGCAACAGGGTGCAGAGGACAAAGCGGAGAGATTCCCACACAGAGGATCGGCGCCGACCAGGACTCACCAGCCCGAGAGGCTTGTCTGCTCACCCACCGGGACAGGTGGGGGCTGGGAGCTGAGGCTCAGGCTTTGGAGATCAGATCCCAGGGAGAGGACTGGGGTTGGCTGCGTGAACACAGCCTGAGGGGACTAGTGCGCCACAGCTAGCCGGGAGGGAGTCCGGGAAAAAGTCTGGACCTGCCTAAGAGGCAAGAGACCATTGTTTCCGGGTGCACAAGGAGAGAGGATTCAGAGCACTGCCTAAACGAGCTCCAGAGACAGGTGTGAGCTACGGCTATCAGCGCGGACACCAGAGACCGACATGAAATGCTAAGGCTGCTGAAGCCACCAAGAAGCCTGTGTGCAAGCACAGGTCACTATCCACACCTCCCCTCCCGGGAGACTGTGCATCGCACCACTGCCAGGGTCCCGTGATCCAGGGACAACTTCCCTGGGAGAACACACGGTGCGCCTCAGGCTGGTGCAACGTCAAGTTGGCCTCTGCCGCCGCAGGCTCGCCCCGCATTCCGTACCCTTCCCTCCACCCGGCCTGAGCCAGAGCCCCCTAATCAGCTGCTACTTTAACCCCGGCCTGTCTGGGAGGGGAACAGACGTCCTCAGGCGACCTACATGCAGAGGCGGGGCCAAATCCAAAGCTGAACCCCTGGAGCTGTGTGAACAAAGAAGAGAAAGGGAAATCTCTCCCAGCAGCCTCAGGAGCAGCGGATCAAATCTCCACAATCAACTTGATGTACCCTGCATCTGTGGAATAACTGACTAGACAATGAATCATCCCAAAATTGAGGCGGTGGACTTTGAGAGTAACTGCAGACTTGGGGTTTGCTTTCTGCATCTGATTTGTTTCTGGTTTTATGTTTACTTTAGTTTAGTATTTAGAGCTTATTATCTTTGTGTTTATTGATTTGGTTGCTCTCTTCCTTTTTATATATATATATATTTTTTTCCTTTTTCTCTTTTTGTGAGTGTGTATGTGTATGGTTCTTTGTGTGATTTTGTCTCTATAGATTTGCTTTTGCCATTTGTCCTAGGGTTCTGTCTTTCCTTTTTTTTTTTTTGAAGTGACACAGAGGTTTAGGATTTTATTCACGTACATACAAAAATATCAATAATGTTATATCACTACTTGGAAAAAAGTTCAACATTCATAATCATTTAAGAAAATGCAAATTAAAACAACAACAAGCAACAAATTTTAAACTAATTCCATTAGGGTAACAAAATTATCCAAATTGGTAAAACTGTAGTGAAACAGGCACTATACTAAGTTAATGGCCCTAATGCTCTTGTAAAATGGTATTACTCTTTTGGAAAGGAATATTGCAATCCTACCAAGACCCATAAAAATATTAGCACACTTTCATTATTTTAACCATTAATACAGCTTCTGGATATTATAAGAAAAAAGATACAATTCTGAATTATAGTAACTTTGTATAGGTTTCAACCGTAATACTTTTTCTGTTGCTCATCTTTATGTGAAATTAATGTTTTTGAATTTTTAAGATAGAAATGTGAATCAGGATATAGTTTTAGGTATATAAGTCCCTTTTCTGTTATTTTCATGAAGTAATTAAAAATCTGGCCCCTAGGATACTTTCAAGATCACTTGGCTCTGGTCCCCTCTCCCACGCTTATCTGGTTTCTTTTTCCTTTTGTCTTCATTGTCCTTGTCCTGCTTGACTTGTCCTGCAGATTCCTCTCAGTGTGAGGCTGTGTACTGGAAGGGAAGTTTTGGCTGCTTAATTTTGGAACTCTAGAGCTCCAGACAGCTCTAGAAAACCTTACCATGAACCCCCTGTACTCTTCACCTGTGGACAATTTTAGGCTTCTGCCATTCTCAGGTCAATTAGACTCCCTAGTGTTTCCTCTGCTTCCTCCCACAGAGATGCCAATGCTACACAAATCTTGGAGCTGTTGATAGTTTGTCTCTAGTTTCTCTGATCAACTAGGGTTTGTTACAGATATTGCCCAAGTGCTTTTGGTTACGCTATCTTAGTTATTCTGTTAAGGATTCGGGAAAATTCAAAAACTGTGCTACAACCACTATCATCATGGCCGAATTCCAATAACTCTGAATGATTTTTGACCTGGACCTGCCGAAGAGGCAAGAGACCATTACTTGGCAAGAGACCAAGCTTTCCATGCTTCCCTGAATGGGAATACACAAATGAATAGATTAGTATTGCTAAACTGTTTCCATTCCATTCTCTTTTCCATTACTTTTGCCTCCATTCAACCAACTATCTTAGTAAAATGGATGATTTCATGAAAAAGAGGTGCAGAGACTGATAAGGCAAGACAAGTTTAGTGAATAAGGACTTTAAATTGGTAAAGGAGTGAACTACTCAGTTAACTGAAAGAAACAATTCCTATTCATTCCTCCTTAACGTTATTCTGCAATATCTGCATGGATCAGAGACAGTTACTTAAGATACTTTTGATTATTGTCGGGGGTCTAAAATATACTCCCTGGGGAAATGTTACTTTATTTATCTTTCTATGCCCCATGTATTGCAGTCCTGAGATAAACCGTCTGTCGGTCTGTTTTTAGCTTATACTTAAATAAGATTAGCCTTACATAGGCAAGGAAATTTTTATTTTGAGCCCTTTCTTTCTATTCATCAACATCCTGTTTGATGAAACAAGAACAAATTCGTCCTTTTTTTTCAAGTGAAAAGCCACAGAATCCAGTAAAAGTTAAGAATATATCTGGATATTTATCCTCAGTAAGTTTCTTCTTGAGTGGTTTTTTTTTTTCTGGCTGTGTTTGGTCTTCGTTGCTGCGCGCGGGCTTTCTCTAGTTGTGGCAAGTGGGGGCTACTCCTCATTGCGGTGCGTGGGCTTCTCATTGCGGTGGTTTCTCTTGTTGTAGAGCACAGGCTCTAGGAGTGCGAGCTTCAGTAGTTGTGACACGCGGGCTTCATCAGTTGCGGCTCACGGGCTTTAGAGCTTGGGCTCAATAGTTGTGGCGCTTGATCATGGTGTATGATCCGTTTAATGTGCTGTTGGATTCTGTTTGCTAGTATTTTGTTGAGGATCTTTGCATCTATGTTCATCAGTGATATTGGCCTGTAGTTTTCTTTCTTTGTGACATCCTTGTCTGGTTTTGGTATCAGGGTGATGGTGGCCTTGTAGAATGAGTTGGGGAGCGTTCCTCCCTCTGCTATATTTTGGAAGAGTCTGAGAAGGATAGGTGATAGCTCTTCTCTAAATGTTTGATAGAATTCGCCTGTGAAGCCATCTGGTCCTGGGCTTTTGCTTGTTGGAAGATTTTTAATCACAGTTTCAATTTCAGTGCTTGTGATTGGTCTGTTCATATTTTCTATTTCTTCCTGATTCAGTCTTGGCAGGTTGTGCCTTTCTAAGAATTTGTCCATTTCTTCCAGGTTGTCCATTTTATTGGCATAGAGTTGCTTGTAGTAATCTCTCATGATCTTTTGTATTTCTGCAGTGTCAGTTGTTACTTCTCCTTTTTCATTTCTAATTCTATTGATTTGAGTCTTCTCCCTTTTTTTCTTGATGAGTCTAGCTAATGGTTTATCAATTTTGTTTATCCTTTCAAAGAACCAGCTTTTAGTTTTATTGATCTTTGCTATCGTTTCCTTCATTTCTTTTTCATTTATTTCTGATCTGATTTTTACGATTTCTTTCCTCCTGCTAACTTTGGGGTTTTTTTGTTCTTCTTTCTCTAATTGCTTGAGGTGCAAGGTTAGGTTGTTTATTTGAGATGTTTCCTGCTTCTTAAGGTGGGCTTGTATTGCTATAAACTTCCCCCTTAGAACTGCTTTTGCTGCATCCCATAGGTTTTGGGTCGTTGTGTCTCCATTGTCATTTGTTTCTAGGTATTTTTTGATTTCCTCTTTGATTTCTTCAGTGATCACTTCATTATTAAGTAGTGTATTGTTTAGCTTCCATGTGTTTGTATTTTTTACAGATCTTTTCCTGTAATTGATATCTAGTCTCATGGCGTTGTGGTCAGAAAAGATACTTGATACAATTTCAATTTTCTTAAATTTACCAAGGCTTGATTTGTGACCTAAGATATGATCTATCCTGGAGAATGTTCCATGGGCACTTGAGAAAAATGTGTATTCTGTTGTTTTTGGATGGAGTGTCCTATAAATATCAATTAAGTCCATCTTGTTTAATGTATCATTTAAAGCTTGTGTTTCCTTATTTATTTTCATTTTGGATGATCTGTCCATGGGTGAAAGTGGGGTGTTAAAGTCCCCTACTATGAATGTGTTACTGTCGATTTCCCCTTTTATGGCTGTTAGTATTTGCCTTATGTATTGAGGTGCTCCTATGTTGGGTGCATAAATATTTACAATTGTTATATCTTCTTCTTGGATCGATCCCTTGATCATTATGTAGTGTCCTTCTTTGTCCCTTGTAATAGTCTTTATTTTAAAGTCTATTTTGTCTGATATGAGAATTGCTACTCCAGCTTTCTTTTGGTTTCCATTTGCATGGAATATCTTTTTCCATCCCCTTACTTTCAGTCTGTATGTGTCTCTAGGTCTAAAGTGGGTCTCTTGTAGACAGCATATATAAGGGTCTTGTTTTTGTATCCATTCAGCTAATCTGTGTCTTTTGGTGGGAGCATTTAGTCCATTTACATTTAAGGTAATTATCGATATGTGTGTTCCTATTCCCATTTTCTAAATTGTTTATGCCAGGAATGCAAGGATTCTTCAATATACGCAAATCAATCAACGTGATACACCATATTAACAAACTGAAGGAGAAAAACCATATGATCATCTCAATAGATGCAGAGAAAGCTTTTGACAAAATTCAACACCCATTTATGATAAAAACCCTGCAGAAAGTAGGCATAGAGGGAACTTTCCTCAACATAATAAAGGCCATATATGACAAACCCACAGCCAACATCGTCCTCAATGGTGAAAAACTGAAAGCATTTCCACTAAGATCAGGAACAAGACAAGGTTGCCCACTCTCACCACTCTTATTCAACATAGTTTTGGAAGTTTTAGCCACAGCAATCAGAGAAGAAAAGGAAATAAAAGGAATACAAATCGGAAAAGAAGAAGTAAAGCTGTCACTGTTTGCAGATGACATGATCCTATACATAGAGAATCCTAAAGATGCTACCAGAAAACTACTAGAGCTAATCAATGAATTTGGTAAAGTAGCAGGATACAAAATTAATGCACAGAAATCTCTGGCATTCCTATACACTAAGGATGAAAAATCTGAAAGTGAAATCAAGAAAACACTCCCGTTTACCATTGCAACAAAAAGAATAAAATACCTAGGAATAAACCTACCTAAGGAGACAAAAGACCTGTATGCAGAAAATTATAAGACACTGATGAAAGAAATTAAAGATGACACAAATAGATGGACAGATATACCATGTTCTTGGATTGGAAGAATCAACATTGTGAAAATGACTCTACTACCCAAAGCAATCTACAGATTCAATGCAATCCCTATCAAACTACCACTGGCATTTTTCACAGAACTAGAACAAAAAATTTCACAATTTGTATGGAAACACAAAAGACCCAGAATAGCCAAAGCAATCTTGAGAACGAAAAATGGAGCTGGAGGAATCAGGCTTCCTGACTTCAGACTATACTACAAAGCTACAGTAATCAAGACAGTATGGTACTGGCACAAAAACAGAAATATAGATCAATGGAACAGGATAGAAAGCCCGGAGATAAACCCACGCACATATGGTCACCTTATCTTTGACAAAGGAGGCAGAAATGTACAGTGGAGAAAGGACAGCCTATTCAATAAGTGGTGCTGGGAAAACTGGACAGCTACATGTAAAAGTATGAGATTAGATCACTCCCTAACACCATACACAAAAATAAGCTCAAAATGGATTAAAGACCTAAATGTAAGGCCAGAAACTATCAAACTCTTAGAGGAAAACACAGGCAGAACACTCTATGACATAAATCACAGCAAGGTCCTTTTTGACCCACCTCCTAGAGAAATGGAAATAAAAACAAAAGTAAACAAATGGGACCTAATGAAACTTAAAAGCTTTTGCACAGCAAAGGAAACCATAAAGAAGACAAAAAGACAACCCTCAGAATGGGAGAAAATATTTGCAAATGAAGCAACTGACAAAGGATTAATCTCCAAAATTTATAAGCAGCTCATGCAGCTTAATAACAAAAAAACAAACAACCCAATCCAAAAATGGGCAGAAGACCTAAATAGACATTTCTCCAAAGAAGATATACAGAGTGCCAACAAACACATGAAAGAATGCTCAACATCACTAATCATTAGAGAAATGCAAATCAAAACTACAATGAGATATCATCTCACACCAGTCAGAATGGCCATCATCAAAAAATCTAGAAACAATAAATGCTGGAGAGGGTGTGGAGAAAAGGGAACCCTCTTACACTGTTGGTGGGAATGTAAATTGATGTTCTCCACTGTTCTCCACTGTGGAGAACAGTATGGAGGTTCCTTAAAAAGCTACAAATAGAACTACCATATGACCCAACAATCCCACTACTGGGCATATACCCTGAGAAAACCATAATTCAAAAAGAGTCATGTACCAAAATGTTCATTGCAGCTCTATTTACAATAGCCCAGAGATGGAAACAACCTAAGTGTCCATCATCGGATGAATGGATAAAGAAGATGTGGCACATATATACAATGGAATATTACTCAGCCATAAAAAGAGACGAAATTGAGCTATTTGTAATGAGGTGGCTAGACCTAGAGTCTGTCATACAGAGTGAAGTAAGTCAGAAAGAGAGAGACAAATACCGTGTGCTAACACATATATATGGAATTTAAGAAAAAAAAATGTCATGAAAAACCTAGGGGTGAAACAGGAATAAAGACACAGACTTACTAGAGAATGGACTTGAGGCTATGGGGAGGGGGAAGGGTAAACGGTGACAAAGCGATAAAGAGGCATGGACATATATACACTACCAAACGTAAGGTAGATAGCTAGTGGGAAGCAGCCGCATAGCACAGGGAGATCAGCTCGGTGCTTTGTGACCGCCTGGAGGGGTGGGATAGGGAGGGTGGGAGGGAGGGAGACGCAAGCGGGAAGAGATATGGGAACATATGTATATATGTAACTGATTCATTTTGTTGTGAAGCTGAAACTAACATACCATTGTAAAGCAACTATACTCCAATAAAGATGTTTAAAAAAAAAAAAAATAGTTGTGGCGCACGGGCTTAGCTGCTCTGAGGCATGTGGGATCTTTTCAGATGAGGGCTCAAACCCGTGTCCCCTGCATTGGCAGGCAGATTCTTAACCACTGCGCCACCAGGGAAGTCCTTGAGTGATTTTTAATTCCCAAAAGAACATAGTAATTTAAGTTTCCATTTCAAGAAGCTGAGGATTCCAACTTGGATCTAATTTTTTAACTACGGCAATATACTCCTGCATTGTTCGGCTGGGGCTTGAATCACTAAGTGCTTTCCATGCTTCCCTGCTTGTACCGGGCATACAGGTACAAGAGCTGCTCCCTGCTGGCCCCTTGAACCAGGCCTTGGAAGTGCATGGCAGCCTTCTCAAACAGCTCTGTCAGGCTTTAGGAGGCCTTGGTCTCCGGGCTTTGGAGGGATTCCATATCCCCAGAGTCGTCCCCCGAGCTCAGCTCTCCGCCGCTGTCATCCGTGGTGGCTCCCGCAGGCAGGAATGGCAAAGCCATGTGACTGCCTGTCTTCTTCAGATGGGGTGTGACGCTGGCTTGGGGGCCTGGCCCACCAGGCTCAGTCTTGAGCCCGAGCTCAAGTCGGACCCAAGTTCACTTACTCGCGCTCCTTGCTTAACTCTGCCTCCCTCTCTCCCCTTTCCCTCTCTGGGCGTGCGGGGCGGGCTCCACCGCCCTCTGCAGCTCTCCCCCACTGCCCGGTCTCTTTCGGCTACCTCTGGCTAACAGCACACTTGGGATAGGCTGGGTCCCTCCAGCGGTGTGGTCTTGTTTTGTTTTTAGTATAGGTTTTATTGCTTGTTATCATTGGTGGATTTGTTTTTTGGTTTGGTTGCTCTCTTCTTTCTTTCTCTTTTTTTATTACTTTTTAATTTTTAATAATTTTAAAAATTTAATAACTTTATTTTATTTATTTGTTTCCTTTCTTTCTTTTTCTTCCTCCCTTTTCTTCTGAGTCGTGTGGCTGACAGGATCTTGGTGTTCTGGCCAGGTGTCAGGCCTGAGCCTCTGAGGTGGGAGAGCCGAGTTCAGGACATTGGTCCACCAGAGATCTCCCGGCCCCACGTAATATCAAACAGCAAAAGCTCTCCCAGAGGTCTCCGTCTCAACGATAAGACCCAGCTCCATTCTACAACCAGCAAGCTACAGTGCTGGACACCCTATGCCAAACAACTAGCAAGACAGGAACACAACCCACCCATTAGCAGAGAGGCTGCCTAAAATCTTAAGTTCACAAACACCAAAACACACCACTGGACATGGTCCTGCCCACCAGAAAGACAAGATCCAGCCTCATCCACCAGAACACAGGCACCAGTCCCCTCCACCAGAAAGCCTACACAACCCACTGAACTAACATTACCCACTGGGAGCAGACACCAAAAACAATGGAAACTATGAACCTGCAGCCTGCGAAAGGAGACCCCAAAGACAGTAAGTTAAGAAAAATGAGAAGACAGAGAAATACACAGCAGATGAAGGAGCAAGGTAAAAACCCACCAGACCAAACAAATGAAGAGGAAATAGGAAGTCTACCTGAAAAAGAATTCAGAGTAATGACAGTAAAGATGATCCAAAATCTTGGAAATAGAATGGAGAAAATACAAGAAACGTTTAACAAGGACCTAGAAGAACTATGTCAAAGAGCAAACAAACAATGATGAACAACAAAATAAATGAAATTAAAAATTCTCTAGAAGGAATCAATAGCAGAATAACTGAGGCAGAAGAATGGATAAGTGACCTGGAAGATAAAATAGTGGAAATAACTACCACAGAGCTGAATAAAGAAAAAAGAATGAAAGGAATTAAAGACTATCACAGAGACCTCTGGGACAACATTAAACACATCAGTATTTGAATTATAGGGGTCCCAGAAGAAGAAGAGAAAAAAAAGGGACTGAGAAAATATTTGAAGAGATTATAGTTGAAAACATCCCTAATATGGGTAAGGAAATAGTCAATGAAGTCCAGGAAGTGCAGAGAGTCCCATACAGGATAAATCCAAGGAGAACCAGGCCAAGACACATATTAATCAAACTATCAAAAATTAAATACAAAGAAAAAATATTAAAAGCAGCAAGGGAAAATAACATACAAGGGAATCCCCATAAGGTTAACAGCTGATCTTTCAGCAGAAAATCTGCAAGCCAGAAGGGAGTGGCAGGACATATTTAAAGTGATGAAAGGGAAAACCTAGAACTAAGATTACTCTATCCAGCAAAGATCTCATTCAGATTCAGTGGAGAAATTAAAACCTTTACAGACAAGCAAAAGCTAAGAGAATTCAGCACCACCAAACCATCTTTACAACAACTGCTAAAGGAACTTCTCTAGGCAGGAAACACAAGAGAAGGAAAAGACTTACAATAACAAACCCAAAACAATTAAGGAAATGGTAATAGGAACATACATATTGATAGCTACCTTAAATGTAAATGGATTAAATGCTCCAACCCAAAGATATAGACTGGCTGAATGGATACAAAAACAAGACCTGTGTACATTCAGTCTACAAGAGACCCACTTCAGACCTAGAGACACATACAGACTGAAAGCGAGGGGATGGAAAAAGATATTCCATGCAAATGTAAATCAAAAGAAAGCTGGAGTAGCAATTCTCATATCAGACAAAACAGACTTTAAAATAAAGACTATTACAAGAGACAAAGAAGGACACTACATAATGATCAAGGGATCGATCCAAGAAGAAGATATAACAATTGTAAATATTTATGCACCCAACATAGGAGAACCTCAATACATAAGGCAAATGCTAACAGCCATAAAAGGGGAAGTCGACAGTAACACAATAATATTAGGGGACTTTAACACCCCACTTCCACCAATGGACAGATCATCCAAAATGAAAATAAATACGGAAACACAAGCTTTAAATGATACATTAAACAAGATGAACTTAATTGCTATTTATAGGACATTCCATCCCAAAACAACAGAATACACTGTCTTCTTGAGTGCCCATGGAACATTCTCCAGGATAGATCATATCTTGGGTCACAAATCAAGCCTCGGTAAATTTAAGAAAACTGAAATCATTGTCAAGTATCTTTTCCAACCACAACGCTATGAGACTAGATATCATTTACAGGAAAAAAAATCTGTAAAAAATACAAACTCAGGGAGGCTAAACAATACTCTACTAAATAGCCAAGAGATCACTGAAGAAATCAAAGAGGAAATCAAAAAAATACCCAGAAACAAATGACAATGAAAAGACGACGACCCAAATCCTGTGGGATGCAGCAAAAGCAGTTCTAAGAGGGAAGTTTATAGCAATACAATCCTACCTCAAGAAACAAGAAACATCTCAAATAAGCAACCTAATCTTACACCTAAAGCAATTAGAGAAAGAAGAACAAAAAAAACCCCAAAGGTAGCAGAAGTAAAGAAATCATAAAGATCAGATCAGAAACAAAGGGAAAAGAAATGAAGGAAAAGACAGCAAAGATCAATAAAACTAAAAGCTGTTTCTTTGACAAGATAAACAAAATTTATAAACCATTAGCCAGACTCATCAAAAAAAAAAAAAAAGAGAAGACTCAAATCAGTAGAATTAGAAATGAAAAAGAAGTAACAACTGACACTGCAGAAATACAAAGGATCATGAGAGGTGACTACAAGCAACTATATGCCAATATAATGGACAACCTGGAAGAAATGGACAAATTCTTAGAAAAGCACAATCTTCCGAGACTGAACCAGGAAGAAATACAAAATATAAACAGGCCAACCACAAGCACTGAAACTGAAACTGTGATCAAAAATTTTCCAACAAACAAAAGCCCAGGACCACATGGCTTCACAGGCAAATTCTATCAAACATTCAGAAAAGAGCTAACACCTATCCTTCTCAAACTCTTCCAAAATATAGCAGAGGGAGGAACACTCTCAAACTCATTCTATGAGGCCACCATTACCCTGATACCAAAATAAGACAAAGATGTCACAAAAAAAACTACAGACCAATATCACTGATGAACATAGATGCAAAAATCCTCAACAAGGGCTTCCCTGGTGGCAGAGTGGTTAAGAATCTGCCTGCCAATGCAGGGGACATGGGTTCGAATCCTGGTCTGGGAAGATCCCACATGCCATGGAGCAACTAAGCCCGTGTGCCACAACTACTGACTCTGTGCTCTAGAGCCCACAAGCCACAACTACTGAAGCCCACGTGTCTAGAGCCCATGCCCCACAACAAGAGAAGCCACCACAATGAGAAGCACGCACACCCCAATGAAAAGTAGTCCCCGCTCTCCACAACTAGAGAAAGCCTGCACGCAACAAGGAAGACCCAACACATCCAAAAATAAATGATAATAAAAAAAAATCCTCAACAAAATACTAGCAAACACAATCCAACAGCACATTAAAAGGATCATACACTATGATCAAGTGGGGTTTATCGCAGGAATGCAAGGATTCTTCCGTATACACAAACCAATCAATATGATAAACCATATTAACAAATTGAAGGAGAAAAACCATATGATCATCTCAATAGATGCAGAAAAAGGTTTTGACAAAATTCAACACCCAATTATGTTAAAATCCTTCCAGAAAGTAGGCATAGAGGGAACTCACCTCAACATAATAAAGGCATATATGACAAACCCACAGCCAACATCGTTTTCAATGGTGAAAAACTGAAAGCATTTCCACTAAGATCAGGAACAAGACAAGGTTGCCCACTCTCACCACTACTAATCAACATAGTTTTGGAAGTTGTAGCCACAGCAATTAGAGAAGAAGAAGAAATAAAAGGAATCCAAGTCAGAAAAGAAGGAAAACTGTCACTGTTTACAGGTGACATGATACTATACATACAGAATCCTAAAGATGTTACCAGAAAACTACTAGAGTTAATCAGTGAATTTGGTAAATTTAGTAGCAGGATACAAAATTAATGCACAGAAATCTCGTGCATTCCTATACACTAATGATGAAAAATCTGAAAGAGAAATTAAGGAAACATTCTCATTTACCATTGCAACAAGAAGAATAAAATACCTAGGAATAAACTTACCTAAGGAGACAAAAGACCTGTAGGTAGAAAACTATAAGACACTGATGAAAGAAATTAAAAATGATACAAATAGAGAGATATACCATGTTCTTGGATTGGAAGAACCAACATTGTGAAACCTACTATACTAGCCAAAGCAATCTACAGATTCAATGCAATCCCTATCTAACTACCAATGGCATTTTTCACAGAACTAGAACAAAAATTTCACAATTTGTATGGGAACACAAAAGACCCCGAATAGCCAAAGCAATCTTGAGAACGAAAAACGGAGCTGGAGGAATCAGGCTCCCAAACTTCAGACTATACTACAAAGCTACAGTAATCAAGAGAGTATGGTACTGGCACAAAAACAGAAATATAGATCAATGGAACAGGATAGAAAGCCCAGAGATAAACCCACACACAAATGGTCATGGTATCTTTTATAAAGGAGGCAATAGTATACAAGGGAGAAAAGACAGCCTCTTTAATAAGTGGTGCTGGGAAAACTGGACAGCTACATGTAAAAGAATGAAATTAGAACCCTCCCTAACACCAAACTCAAAATGGATTAAAGACCTAAATGTAAGGCCAGACACTATAAAACTCTTAGAGGAAAACATAAGCAGAACACTCTATGACATAAATCACAGCAAGATCCTTTTTGACCCACCTCCTAGAGAAATGGAAATAAAAACAAAAATAAACAAATGGGACCTAATGAAACTTAAAAGCTTTTGCACAGCAAAGGAAACCATAAACAAGACAGAAAAACAACCCTCAGAATGGGAGAAAATATTTGCAAACAAAGCAACTGACAAAGGATTAACCTCCAAAATATACAAGCAGCTCATGCAGCTCAATATCAAAAAAACAAACAACCCAATCCAAAAATGTGCAGAAGACCTAAATAGACATTTCTCCAAAGAAGATATACAGATTGCCGACAAAACATGAAAGGATGCTCAACATCACTAATCATTAGAGAAATGCAAATCAAAACTACAATGAGGTATCACCTCACACTAGTTAGAATGGGCATCATCAGAAAATCTACAAACAATAAACGCTGGCGAGGGTGTGGAGAAAAGGGAACCCTCTTGCACTGTTGATGGGTGTGTAAATTGATACAGCCACTATGGAGAACAGTATGGAGGTTCCTTAAAAAACTAAAAATAGAACTACCATATGACCCAGCAATCCCACTACTGGGCATGCACGCTGAGAAAACCATAATTCAAAAAGAGTCATGTACCACAATGTTCACTGAAGCTCTATTTACAATAGCCAGGACATGGAAGCAACCTAAGTGTCCATTGACAGATGAATGGGTAAAGAAGATGTGGCACATATATACAATGGAATATTACTCAGCCATAAAAGGAAATGAAATTGAGTCATCTGCAGTGAGGTGGATGGACCTAGAGTCTGTCATACAGAGTGAAGTAAGTTAGAAAGAGAAAAACAAATGCCGTATGCTAACACATATATATGGAATCTAAAAGAAAACTGGTTCTGATGAACCTAGGGGCAGGACAGGAATAAGGACACAGACATAGAGTATGGACTTTAGG
The DNA here is from genome assembly GCF_964374135.1 of Grampus griseus. NCBI lineage: Eukaryota > Metazoa > Chordata > Mammalia > Artiodactyla > Delphinidae > Grampus > Grampus griseus. Next base: position 68,438,607 of record NC_138997.1, read on the forward strand.
ACACGGGGAGGGGGAAGGGTAAGCTGGGATGAAGTGAGAGAGTTGCATGGACATATATACCCTACCAAACGTAAAATAGATAGCTAGTGGGAAGCAGCCGCATAGCACAGGGAGATCAGCTCGGTGCTTTGTGACCACCTAGAGGGGTGGGATGGGGAGGGTGGGAGGGAGACGCAAGAGGGAGGAGATATGAGAATATATGTGTATGTATAGCTGATTCACTTTGTTATACAGCAGAAACTAACACACCATTTGTAAAGCAATCATACTCCAATAAAGATGTTAAAAAAAATCAAAGAAAAAAAAGAAAAAGTCACAGTTATTAATGGACATAATGGGTTACAAATCACAACCGCAGTAATGGTAAAAAGGGAGCAAAAATTGCGTGCATCAAAAACTGAATTTTGCAACCCTACAAAAGGTGTACGTGTGCTTAAATAAAGACGTGAACCTTCAAAATAAATAAATAAATAAATAAAAGAGACATAACAACTAAATTCAATGTGTCATCCTGGACTGTATCCTGAACTAATGGGGAAAAATAATATTGTAAACGATATTGCTGGGATATTTTGCAAAATATGGATTATAGATTCAAGTAATGTACCAATGGTTATATACAAATATATTCTTAAAAAGTACATGTAATTGTAGTAAGAGGTAAAGGAGTGTGATGTATGCAACTTACGAATGTTTCAGGAGAAATAATATTATGCAAAATTATGCATCCATACATATGTGCTTTATAGAGATAGATAGTGAATTATAAAACAAACGTGGGAAAATGATAAAAGTTGATCGATTCATTTTACTGTACTGATTGCTACTGACTTGTTCACTTTAAAATGGTTATTTTTATATTATGTGAGTTTCACCTCAATGAAACAAAATGATGGATTTGAGTAAAGGGTATAAAGGGTATACAGAATTTTTCTGTACTATTCTGCAACTTTTCTGTAAGTATAAAATTATTTTAAAGTAAAAAGTTAAAGAAACCTCTATGTATCAATTAAGTTCCAAGAAAATTGAAACCATAGTAGGTAGCTCAACAGAGAGAATTTAACTTGGAAATTAAATTAGTTATACAGACCTTAAAGGTCTGAAAAAAAGGAAAGGGACACTGAGGTAACTCTGAGGTAAAGCCTGCAGGTAGCATCTGCCATGTTCTAGGAAGGGCTCCACAGAGCTGAGACTCAGGGCTCTGAGGGCTACAGTGGTTCAGGGAGCCTGGAAAAATGTCTGGAGGCTGAAACTAGCTGCTGCTTCTGCCAGGGTAAAGGAGCATTGCGGACCAAAGTTCCTGCTTCCTCCTCCTGCGTTCAAGTCTCCCTATAGTGCCCCCTATTGGCAGAACCTAACAGCAGCCAGCTGACAAAGAATGAATGTAAGCTGTAGAGTTCTAGTCCCGCCATCACAAAGCCCAGCACAGAGCTTTCAAAACTACTAACATAGGATTCAAGCTAGTTGGAAAGCAATTCTTTCTGGGTTTGATAAAAGCTTAGTAACAGGCACACTCCACATATCAGAATTCTGAGATGCATAAAAAGCCCACCTCAGAAGAAAATCATCGGCTTAAATACAAACACTCATAGAGCCTATTCACATTATTTATAGTAGCTATGTTCTATAAAGTGGCCACAAACGCTACATTAGTGAATACTGAACCATTGCTCTAGGGAAAATACAGGGTTAGTTTCCTATGAGCCTCTGGTCACAATATTTCTGTCAAACAATTAATACATAAACTAGTTTTATGGGTGTTTATGTTTAAAGACACCTTTTTTAACATACACTTTTTTTGCGGGGGTGGGGCTGTGCAGCATGTGGGATCTTAGTTCCCTGACCAGGGATCGAACCTGCACCCCCTGCAGTGGAAGCTTGGAGTCTTAACCACTGGACCTCTAGGAAGTCCCCTAACGTATACATTTTTGATTGATTAACATTGAACTCATGTTCAACAGCACTATAACTCATGCCTGAGTAGAGCTCATCTATCACATGTGTTTTCTCCTTAAGGTCATCACAAGTTTCTTGTACTTGGGAATACTAGGCAATAGCTCAGTACTTAACATGGGGGGGGGCATAAATATGGAAATCACCACCAAAAAACACAAAAATGTGGCACTAAATAGACTGTGGAAGGGACACTTTATAGTATGAGAGCTAAAGCAAGAAGGCAGAGTTTCACCTTGTTCAACCCCATCTGGGAACAAACATATCAGCTGACTCAAATTTTTTGCTGCTCTGCATGTCTGTGAATGATGTACAGCCTTCTTGTACAGCCTCAGGCAAAAGTGCCTGAGGATCAATTGTATATAAGTGAAGTAGGGAGTTCTGACATGAATCCTAGTGGTCCCTGCCTCCCGGAATTCACACCCTTGTGTAATCTTTTCCCCTGGAGTGTGGGCTACACGTAATGATTCCCTTTTAATGAATACAACATGGTGACAGAGATGGACTGAAGCTTCCTTTTGTCATTAGGTTTCTGTAGGGGAGGAAAAAAAATCTTTTCCTTCTACCCTTCTAAATTCTAGCTGGGACCTCTGTACCAAAAGACAGATTAACAAGAGAAAAACTGAAGTTACTAACATGTATATCTCATATATACCTGGGAGAGACTCAGGGAAAGAGTAACTCCAAAAGGTGGCTTAGAAATCTAGCTTACACAGCATCTTCAACAAAGAACAATAAATTTGTAGAGAAATGACAGGACAAAGGAAAATTGTTTTAGACTTCCAAGGAAAGGTAAATATATGAGGAACCAATGGCAGATAAAGGCTAGTTAGTAAAGTTGGTTATGTAGATTCCTCTGGTGCCAGCTCCAGGCTGATATGAGCCTAAAGCTGTCTCTGATAATTTTTATCTTTCCTGGTAGAGAGAGGAGAGGGACACCTTTGAAAATTTATGTCCTGCTTTTAGGAAAATAAGGGAAGGGCAGAGAGCTTTTCCTGTATTTGCTTCTTCTCAATTGCCTTGAGCTCAAAATGATTTTTATATCAAAGAGACAATATTTTGGGATGACAAATTCTTGCTTTCTTCATTACAAAGGACTGACTTTCATCTTACTGTGTTTTTGTCCCTGGCTTTTCTCCCATGCCTACCCTGATGGAGAAGGCTTCCTGTCAAGGAACTAAGGGAAACCTTGGACCAACAGCCAGAGAGGAACTGATTCCTACCAACAACCACTGGGTGAGCTTGGAAGTTCTGTCCCAGCTGAACTTGGAGATGACTGTGTCCTTGGCTGACACTTTTATTGCAGCCTCACAATAGACCCTGGAGCAGAGGGCAGGTGAAACCTGGATTTCTGACCCACAGAAACTGTGAGATAATAGATGTATGTTATTTTAAGTCACCAAGTTTTAGGGTAATTTATTAGCAATAATTAGCAATAGATAACTCACACAAGAAAAATTAAATAAATTAGGCATTGAATTTTTCAAATTTAACAGAAAAACAGAATAAACCTAAGGAAAGCAAAAATAAAGGATGAATACAAATATTAACATATTAGAGAACTGAAAAATTATAGAACTAATAAATAAACCCAAGAACTGAATTCTTTGAAAAGCAATAAACTGCTAACCAAAGAAAAAAGAAAACAAAATGATACACAAAATAAAAAATTAGAATGGGGAAATAAGCACAGATATAGAAAAACATTTTTAAGTACTTGGTTCAACTTTATGCATTATTAAAAGATATTACTCAGTCATGAAAAAGAATGAAATAATTCCATTTGGAGCAACATGGATGTACCTAGAGATTGTCATATTAAGTGAAGTAAGTCAGACAAAGACAAATATTATAGCATATCACTTATATGTGGAATCTAAAAAAATAATATAAATGAACTTATTTACAAAACCGAAATAGACTCAGATGTAGAAAACAAACTTATGGTTACCAGAGGAGATAGCGGGGGGGGGGGGGGGGGGGAAGTAAATTAGGAGTTTGTGATTAACATATACACAGTATTATGTATAAAATAAACAACAAGGACCTACTGTATAGCACAGGGAACTATATTCAATGTCTTGTAACAACCTATAATGGAAAAGACTCTGAATTATATATACATTATATAATATATATAATGTATATATAATTGAATCACTTTGCTGTACACCTGAAGCTAAAATAACATTGTAAAGTAACCATATTTCAATTAAAAATGGTAAAAAAAAAAAAGAATAAAAATGAAAAAAAATGTTTAAGATAAAATGTTTATTTCACACCTGATTTTTTTCCTTTTCCCTATGGGGAAGTCAGCTAATGTAAATGGGCTTTGTGGCTTTATCCTGACCATTCTCTATAATTCAGGATGAAACTGGCTAAAATTCTCCCAAGAGTAGTATTCTTCAACCTGCATGTTTACAATCTATTAAATGTTCATGAAATCTGTGTAGTGGATCTTGACCAGAATTTTAAAATAGAATATAAAAATCTGAGCACATAACAAGGGTAAATATTGTTTTCATAAAACTTGTACTTCTGTTGTGTGTGTGTCACCAAGTCTAAGCTCCCTCTGCTCGCCACACAACAGGCCAAGAAATCGGAGACGAGGTGCTGGGGCAAGGAATACGACTTTATTCGGAAAGCCAGCAGACCGAGAAGATGGCAGACTAATGTCTCAAAATAACCATCTTATCGGGGTTTGGATGCCAGTTTCTTTTACAGCTCAGAGAGGGGGAGCAGATGAGGAAGTAAAGTAAAAAGGCACTAAGTTTTGCAACTATGCCCTGGAATGGCCAGCCTCGGGGAGGGGATGTGTTAATTTCTTCTTTCTTGCAGCCACCCACAGGTGGACAGGGTCTGGATGTTTCCCTGCACAAAGGCACTTTGGTTTAACATTCAGGCAGAGGGGCAGGGTTCCCCGAGGCAGGCCATTATGTAGAGACAGTATCCTTTTAGTGAACAAAAGCACAGAAAGCAAAGGTTAAAGTAAAAGAAACAGATCCAACATGCAGTCTGATTGGCTCTTCCCTGTTACATGTGTGAGTGTGTGCACCTCAGTTGCCGTGTAAAATGTATTTCTAACTCTTTGTCCACTTCAAAAGTGTCTGAAAGCCACTAGTGCACAGGACTCAGGGTACATAGAATGTAATTCTGTACACACAAATGACTCCCGAGAGTATCTTTAATTGTGAACACTAACACCAAAACAGGAAGGTACAACTTTTCTCCATTAAAATGTATACCACAGCCTTACAGCCTTCAAATTCTGACTCATATTTTCCAGGGGTTAACTTTCCTTTCTCCACCTGCTGCATAATGTCATTGATGATTTCCATCTGTTCCAATGGTCTTGTATTTCACGGCAGCCCCTAGACTTCTTCAGTTTTATCCATTTAAAAATTATGCTTGCATGTTTTTCATATTGAGAATCTGTTCATTTCTTGCTACATGGTGGATTCCTGAACTTTGTGCTATTTTTCCTTTAAAGTTATATAGTTTTTTCATATTGAGTCTGCCTAAACTATACAAAGAAAAATGTTGAGGATCAAGCCATCTCACCAGTCGTTTGGGTTGTCCTCACCTCCTACCTTAATTCCTTCTGTCTGCTCTTCTCTACTCTCCTCCTAAATATTGTACTGAGGAGGTGTTCATGTTCCTCTCTCTCAGTCTTTACTCTGGGGGAAGCCAGCTGCCACGGTGTAAGCAGCTCTATGGAAACACTTGCATGACAAGGAACTATTGACTTGGCTGACAGTCAGCAAAGACCAGAAGCCTAACAACAGCCACGAGTGAGCTTAGAAGTGGATCCTCACCTAGTCAAGACTTGAGATGACTACATTCCTGACAATATAGTTGCTTCCTTGTGAGAGATCCTGAGCCAAAAGACCCAACGACACCGGATCCAGGTTCCTGACCCACAGAAGCTGAAATGATGTTTGTTTTGTTGTTTTGACTTGCTATGATTTAGGTTAATTTGTTACACAGAAAAGGGAACTAATCCAGGGGCAATTCACCGATTATCTGAGCTTTGGTAGAAGGCGTGGCTCAGCCTCCATTAAGGCTATTGAAAAGAGCCAGACATGGCCTGCCCTCAGTTCCTCGAGAATATGGGCACGTGTGGGCTCAGCCTATTCAGAAACAGCCTGGGATTTAGTGACCTAAAGATGTAGGGATCGATCGTTGAGAAATGATTCTTCACAGTGGCTGCTCTGAGTATCCCACAGTAGAGGGAGCTAAAGGCAGCTTTTTGGCCAGACTGTTCCTGCAGTGAATCTTGGTCTCTGGTCCTCAATTTTCCTAACTGTAAAATGGACATAATCACAGTTCCTATAACATATGGTTGTTGTGAGAATTACCTGGATTCAAAATATTAAAAGTACTTAAGTTAGCACGCGGCATACATTTGTGTTGACTTTTATTATAGAAAGATTATCTGAAATGGGGAGATTCAATGGAGGAGTTCTGAGTAGCAATGTCCTGCTTCGCCACCTCCAAGTCATTCAATCTCCCCAGCATAGGAGAGGCTTCAGATGCCCAGGGTAGTTTGCTTCTTCAGGGTTCAGTTGCTGACACACCTCACGCTGAGAAGTGGGATCAGGGCATCCGCAGGTTTTCCCTTGGTCTATCCCAAGTAGCCAACACTTCCTGAGGGCTTACTGTGTGACTAGCATTAGTCTACCTGCATGCCTTTTTTTTGTATTAACTCATCCCAGCAACCTTGTGTGGCAGCTAGTCTCTATTTTACAGATGAGGAAACTGAGGCACAGAGAGGTTAAGTAACTTACCCAAGGTCACACAGCTAATGAATAGCAGAGCTTTGAATCTGGGCAGTCTGGCTCCAGGCTGTGCTCCTAAACACTCTCAGGTGAAGAGGTTCAGTCCTACCAACCTCAACAGGGGCTCAACTCAAGCACCCAGTAACCACCTCACGTGCTGGTCACTGTCATAGGCTGATATAATGGCCCCCAATGATATCCACGTCCTAATGTCCAGAACCTGTGAATGTCACCTTATATGGCAAAAGGGACTTTGCAGATGTGACTAAATAGAAGACTTTGAAAGGCAGACACTATCCTGCATTATCCAGATGGGTCTGAACATAGTCAGGTGTCTCTATAAGGGGCGGGCAGAAGGGGATTTGAGTACAAAATAGCAAGTAAGAGACCTGAGGATGGAAACAAGAGGTTGGATCGATTTGAGGAGGGAGCCAGGAGTCAAGGAATGAAGGCAGCCTCCAGAAATTAGAAAAGTTAGATTCTCCCCTACATCCCTAGAAAGAGCCAGACCTGCTAATACCTTGTGTTGGCTCAGTCAAATTGATTTTGGACATTTGACTTCCAGAAGTGGAAGAGAACAAGTATGTGTTGTTTTAAGCATGTAGTCATTTGTTACAGTAGCAATAGGAAACTAATAGTCGCCAACTCTGAGGGGGCCTCATTTCAGGGGTCATGGCATTGGGGCAGGGACTGCAGGCAGTCCTGCCTCCCTCTACCTCTCCCCCCACCCCAATCAGTCACCTGTCAAATCAACTGTCAGCTGCTCTCATTCCTTCATTCACCTATTTATTGAGGGGCTCTTAGGGTCGAGGCGCCACTGTAAGTCCTGGGCTTATAATAAGCAGTAAACAAGACAGAAATGCCATCTCAGGGCTTCCATTCCAATGAAGGAGAAACATACACACACGCATACACAAGTGAAGAAACAAATACTCTGAAGACAGTCATCTGTTGAGCTTAGGCCTCAGTCATCTCTCATCTGGGTAACCTCACAGGCTTCTAGCTGCCTCCTCGTGGAAGAAATACTCGCCTGGTTCCTATTTGTGTCAGATCCCATGTGATGCACCTTCATTCTTGCAGTCCCCTCACCCCAACCAATGCATTCAGCCCACCACAGAGGAATTTTCTTAAATGGCCCACATGCCTGAGGGATCAAGACCAAACTCCTGAACGTGGCTGAAAAGATCCTTCACCCTTTGGACCCTGAGTTCCACTCCAGCCTCATCCCACCCTCCCCTTGCCCTCCAGCCTAGCTGACCCAATGGGTTCTTAGCTAGGCTAAGACCCCTCTCTAGGCCTTTGCCTGTCTACTTCCTGCCTGGGATGCCCTTCCCCATTCCCTTTCCAGAAAGCCTTTTTAGGGCCCTCCAGGCTGGGATGGATTTTCATGGTACTTGGGGAATATCCCAAACATAGCACCTACTATTGAAATGCCCAAGGTCGCGAGGCCCCTCCACAAGACCACCAGAGTCGAGAGTCAAAGCCAAACGGCAAGGGTCATTTATTGCAGGTTCGAACCTGGACCTCCGCGCACTCGTTGCCGGTGACGCTAAGAGGTCCTGGCGGAGTTTAGTACAGCTCTTTTATAGACCGGTACAAACATAGTCGCCGATTGGTTGACTTTTAAACAGAGACACTAGTCGCCGATTGGTTGACTTTTAAACAGAGACACTAGTCGCCGATTGGTTGACTTTTAAACAGAGACACTAGTCGCCGATTGGTTGACTTTTAAACAAAGACACTAGTCGCCGATTGGTTGACTTTTAAACAGAGACACTAGTCGCCGTCTGATTGGTTGGACGGTTGCGGGGGGGGGGGTCAGCAGGCGTAATTACAGAAGCGAGAGCGGCTGGTTAAGTTTCGGTTTCCTGAGGTTTTGTTTCTTAATTAGAAATACTTAAGGCGGGGCCATGGTCGCAAAAAGAAATAGTGCAAACAGGAGGACTGATACAACCCTAGCAGTGCTGCGGCCTCCAACGGCCTCCAACGGCAGGGCGTCGGGAGGCTGTGCGCCCAACTTGAGGCGGCGCTCCCAAATGTGGCAAGCCCAGCGCCGCGCCCTGGAATGGTCCTTTTTCGGCCCTTCCCCTCCGGAAAGAACAGAAAAGAAATTCCAGGAAAAGCACAAATTGAATGCAGGGCGTCAACTCAGTCCTTTTCTCACCAAACTAGAACATAGCCCCCTCACTATACAGTAATATGTTTACATGTCATTTTCCCTCAGTGATCTTCAAGCTCCTTGGGAATAGGACTGACCACTTTATACATCTTGGAATTGTTCGTGCACCGTAAAAATCTCCAGGCACGCAGTAAGCCTTATATTTTCTGAATTAGCCACTGTGAGTGTGGACGTTTTACAAAATAACCATAGGAGTGAAGAGAAAGAAGTCATTCATGAGGGCTAGGTGTGCCTTTTGGAGAATGTTGAAATTTCAGACACGCTTCATGGAAGGGCCAGGGCTTGGCAGGGCTTTTACACGCTGGCAAACTGGAGCCTGGTTTTTGGAGATGAAGGTGCACTTAGGAGGCTGGGGAGGAGGCTGAGGGGAGGAAGCTTAACCAGGGTGAGACAGTGGCTTTAAGCAGGAAAGTTTCAAGGAAACAAAGGTTTTTTAAAACCACCTTGGTGAGGTGCATGGGCCTTAATTATTAAGGTGTCAGAAAACTGTTGAAGGTGCATAAGTGGCTGGGCTTCTTTGGTGTGTTGGACAGGTCATTACAGAAGTAGGTCATTCTCCACAGACATGTTAAAAGAACCACTTCTAAACGCTCCATGTCTGCCTGTGTAAACACTCATCCTTGAGGGAAAGAACAGGAATGGCTCTTCCTTTATTTGAGCCAGGCTGCTTTAAAATGGCTCAGACTGGGGCTTCCCTGGTGGCGCAGTGGTTGAGAGTCTGCCTGCGGATGCAGGGGACGCGGGTTCGTGCCCCGGTCTGGGAAGATCCCACATGCCGCGGGGCGGCTGGGCCCGTGAGCCATGTCTGCTGAGCCTGCGCGTCCGGAGCCTGTGCTCCGCAATGGGAGAGGCCACAGCAGTGAGAGGCCTGTGTACCGGAAAAAAAAAAAAAAAAAAAAAAAAGGCTCAGACTGTCTCAGGGAGGAAGAAGGACCCAGAGAGCTGGCAGAGAAGGGTTGGCCCAGGGCTAGGAGGCAGTTGAGCCCCCAGGAAGCCAAGATGCTGGAGGTGAATCTCCAAAGAGCTCCATGATTCTGTACTCTTGTCAGAAAAACAAATATCGTATATTAATGCATATATGTGGAATCTGAAAAAATTGGTATAGACGATCTTATTTACTAAGCAGAAATAGAGACAGATGTAGAGAACAAATTTATGGATACCAAGGGGGAAGGGGCAGTGGGATGAATTGAAAGATTGGGATTGACATATAAACACTATTGATACTATGTATAAAATAGATAACTAATGAGAACCCACTGTATAGCACAGGGAACTCTACTCAGTGCTCTGTGGTGACCTAAATGGGAAGGAAATCCAAAAAAGAGGGGATATATGTATACGTATAGCTGATTTACTTTGCTGTACAGTAGAAACTAACACAACATTGTAAAGCAACTATACTCCGATAAAAATTTAAAAAAACAAAATCCTGAAGAGGGATGAGCATCTTCATTGTGTGTTTAAAGTTTGTTTACTCCCTGTGGCTGGTTCTTTGATTGCTGTGCTTCAGAATATTTGCGTAAGAATGTGACACAATGGGACAATAGTTACACAAACCACCAGGTGGGCTGGTTTCCGGACAGAATTGGAGGATTGACCTTTAACCCTTCTAGGAATCTCTACAGCAACTGAATGGACTGCAGAGCTTATTCAGAAGATGGGCTGGGTGGGGCCTGATATGGATTTCTCTTTTAACTGTTTTTAGGCGGCTGACAAGGAGATAAGGGAGGGAGAAATCTCTCTTTTGCGCCTGCACCAGCATCCCCTCCCCCTCACTCTGGCCTGGCACACTGCCACTTCACTCCATACCCGCCATGTGCTCCCACTAAAAGGACAAGACCCCCGCCTCCTCCAGTTGCCACCAAAAGTAGCCTTTTCCGAGGGGCCAGAGGTTTTTGGTCGTTCCTGGTCTGTGACGGTATCCTGACGCCAAATCTCTTCCCTGCCTCTATGTCATAACCTCACCAACCCCACGTGGTGTCACCTCACTCAACATTTCTTCAAAGACTTGGTGTTGTTGAAACAGGAGGGAAGGGGGCAGGGCACAACCTTTGAAAGAATGACATAGCGGGAGGACAAGACAAACTGATTAGAACCAAATGGGTCCAAGATGGTGGACAAGTTGACTTCCAATAGGCCTTGAGCCTCAGTATATGTTCACTGTAATACATCAGCAAGCTAAATGACACACCACAGGCGCCATGACAGTTCCAAGACCGACCATAAGGATCAAAAAGTGGGCGGTGGCCCAATTCCTGGAAATCCCCACCCCTTCCCGAAATAGCTGGAATACTCCTCCCACTCATTAGCCTATGAAATTACCCACCCCTCTAAAAACTGACAACCCCATACCCTGGTATTTTTCTCACCTTCTGAGATGGCTCACATCTGTCTATGGAGTGTGTTTCTCCCCATGCCTTTCTCACCTTCTGAGATGGCCCACACTCCATCTGTGGAGTGTGTTTCTCTCTAAATAAATCCACCTCTTACCTATCACTTTGTCTTTCACTGAATTCTTTCTGTGATGAGACATCAGGAATCTGAGCTTCATTAAGTCCTGAAAACAGGTGTGTGATCTCACTTGGAAGACCGTGGGTTTTGGCTGGGTTCGAGTACCGGCCACATGGGTTCAAGTCCCAATCTGAGGTGCACAGTTTCATTGTCACCAAGGTCACTGCAGTGGGTGTTACTAGTGAAGTTGTTTGTGAAATTTTAGCCTAAAACATAAAACCCTTCATTTTGATGTGATGGAGAATGTTGGGCTGTACCCCTCAGGTCTACAAGGCCTGTACTTGCCCAGCTTCTAGACCAAAGAAAAAGCCCGGAGTCAGCGACAGACATCAATGATTTAATGGATGGGGGGAGCTTATGCATCTGAAGCAAGGTCCTGGAGTGACCCCCCCCCCACCTTGTGTGTCCTACGGCGGGCAGGACGTGGTGACAGACTGCGTGGGGAGGGGGAAGGGAGGTTACCAGTTACAGGGGGAATTAAGTCAGGCTGGCTCATCAGCAGGGAAACCAGCAGAGAGGCCCACCCCTCACTGCCCCTTTGATAAGAACAATCACCAGCTGGGGCCCCGGCAAGAACCTATGAAAGTCGGTCAGGTGAGTAGGGTATAGGTGAAGCAGGTACTGGTTAGCAGGGGATGTACAGAGAGCAAGAGAACAGCCATCTTGGGTGGCCTGACCATACAAGAAATATAGAATGCTTAAATGTAACTGTGAGGAAAATTGGGGACCATATTTTTTTTTGAATTGGGCTTCATTTAGAAAACATAGCTCATCACTAATCCATGCCAGCTTTACTGCCTTCTCAGGGCTTCACGGAAGGGGCACACAGGTCTCTTAGTACTCGAGACTGTGAGATCCTCGAAGCTAGAGGCTGTGTCATATTTATTCCTGACACGGCCTCACAGCTGACATTCAGAGAGGCCGTTCCTTTACTTAGGAGAGAAGTTGCCCATGTTCTCTGGGCCAACTTCTCCCTCACACCGTTCCCTTTCTGCATAAGTCATAGACTCAGGTCTCCCCCCTGCAAAATCAAACCAAGCAAGTGTCCCCATAATCCATTACACTCCTCATCCCACTTTCTCTCACTTGCCCTTGACATCAGCCTTAGCTACTGTTTTTTCCCTGTCGTTCTAGGAAAAAAGAGAGCGACCAGCTCCACTTGTCCTATTCCCCAACATTCTGACATCTGCTTTCCGTTTTCATTACTCACGGAAACTGTCCTCGCTGCATTCATCAGTAGCGTCTTCGTCGACAAACCAGCAAGGCCCCGATTAGTCTCTTCACAGGCATTGCTGTTGATTATTTTGCCTTGACATGCTGCCACCCTGGCCTCCCCAACAACACACCGTCCTGGCTCTGCAAGCATCTTCTCAGGCCACCTCTCCCCTTCCCCGCGTCGGAGCCTCCCTTTAGTCCCCCAAACACAGGTGTTGCTAAGGGTTCTAATGCTGATCTCCCCCGCCTCCCTCCCATCTAGAGTCTTGCTCCTCAACGTGTTCCACCTGGACCAGCAGCATTGGTTTCATTGAGAGTGCGTTAGAAACGCAGAATCTACCCTGGACTTCCTGCATCAGAATCTGTATTTTATTTTATTTATTTTTTAATTTATTGATTTATTGTTTTTTATTTTTTTGGCTGCTTTGGGTCTTCAGTTGCTGTGCACGGGCTTTCTCTAGTTGCAGTGAGCCCGGCCTACGCTTCATTGCCATGCGCGGGCTTCTCTTGCTGCGGAGCATGGGCTCTAGGCATGCGGGCTTCAGTAGTTGTGGCCCACGGGCTTAGATGCTCCGCGGCATGTGGGATCTTCTCGGACCAGGGCTCGAACCTGTGTCCCCTGCATTGGCAGGTGGATTCTTAACCACTGTGCCACCAGGGAAGCCCAGAATCTGTATTTTAATTCAGATCCCCAAGTGATTCATCTGCACATTAAAGTTTAAGGGGTGCTGGTCTATGGCAGCACTAAGCAATAGAAATATGTGTGCCACGTGTGTAATCTGAAATTTCTAGCAGCCACATTTAAAAGTGAAAAGAAACATGTGAAATTAATTGTCATCAGTTATTGAACTCAATAAATACAAACGGTTATAATTTCAACGTGTAATCCATATAAAAATCATTGAAATATTTTACACTCCTTTTTCTGTTACGTTTTTTAAATTCAGCGTGTATTTTAACCTTACACCACATCTCACTTCACACCAGCCACATTTCAAGTGTTCAACAGCCACATGGCTAATTCCTACAGTATTAGAAAATGCAGCTCTAGAGTTTAGCTTGCAGATGAGAACTTAAGGTTAAAGTAAAAATATCTGTGAGTGAACCCAGCTTCAGCACGTATTAGCTTTGTGATCTTGAGCAAATTACTCCTCTCTGGTTTCCTTTCCTCATCATATGAACAGGAAATAATATTAACTATTTCACAGGGTCACAGTGAAGATTAGGGATAACATATGTAAAAGTACATAGCTATTACTTGATAAATGGTGACTATTAATACTCTCCTCTATTTTCTGGGCTTTATCTAATTATATGCAAATTTTGCCTCTTTAATAAGCGACACATTAATCACCATCATTATTATTTTTTGCATAAATGTTTCTTACAATTTAATGGTAAAACTGTTAGTGCTTCTCCATGTGCTTTTTAGTAACTGATTCAAAATATAAACAATTTAAATCCTTGCTTCCTCAGTTAGATGATGGCATAGACTGTGGAGGTTCATATCCAAGCTGCGTCACTTACCAGCTGTGTCTCAGTTTCCCCATCTAAATAGGGCTAAAAATACTCTCTATCTTAAGGGGTTTGTTGTGAAGATTAAAGGAATAAATACATAGAAATTCCTTACACCAGTACCTGACCCATAGAAGGCATTACACAAGTTATAATCTTAATAAAGGACCTATTCACAGTAACAATTATGAAGAGTTTGGGGATATTGGAAATGCCTAAGTTAAAACGTTAAATAAAAGAAACAGCCCAAAATGGTTTTTATAGTACAATCACAGCTATATTAAAATCAAAGTAGCTTAGAATTATGACTAGGAGTAAGACACCAAATATTAATTTTGATTGTGTTTGGGAGACAGAATTTTTTATTTTATTTATTTATTTATTTATTTATTTTTTGCGGTACGTGGGCCTCTCACTGTTGTGGCCTCTCCCGTTGCGGAGCACAGGCTCCAGACGTGCAGGCTTAGCGGCCATGGCTCACGGGCCCAGCCGCTCTGCGGCACATGGGATCTTCCCAGACTGGGGCACGAACCCGTGTCCCCTGCATCGGCAGGTGGACTCTCAACCACTGCGCCACCAAGGGAAGCCCTATTTTTTAAATATTTGTTTATTTGACTGTGCCGGGTCTTAGTTGCGGCATGCGGGATCTTTGTTGCAGCACGCATGTGGGATCTAGTTCCCTGACCAGGGATCGAACCTGGGCCCCCTGCATTGGGAACGAGCACAGAGTCTCAACCATTGGACCACCAGGGAAGTCCCGGGAGACAGAATTTTGAGTGATTTTTTTCTTTCTGGTTTTCTAAATATGTATTAATTTTGTAATGAGGAGACAAATTAACTTTATTTCTGAAACTGCTTACTGTTGAGAGCATGGGGTCTGGAATAATATAATGCTCCCTGGGGTTCCCCTGAGGGCCCTGTGGTGTTGTGAGTGAAGCAATTCAGACAGAGAAAGACAAACACCGTATGACCTCACTTACACATGGAATATAAAAGAAACCCAAACTCATAGAAATAGAGAATAAGAATGGTGGTTGCCAGGGGCTGTATGGGTGGGGAAATGGGGAGATGTTGGTCAAAGGGTACAAACTTCCAGTTATAAGATGAGAAAGCTCTGGGGATCTAACGTACAGCATGGTGACTACGATTAACAATACTGTATCATATACTTGAAAATTGCTGAGATTATAGATTTTAAATGTTCTCATCTCACACACACACACACGCAATTTGTGATTATGTGAGGTGATGGATGTGTTAACTATTTTGTGGTTTCATTTCACATATATTATGTGTATCAAATCATCACACTGTATACTTAAACTTGCACAATGTTATATGTCAGTGATAGCTCAATAAAGCTAGAAAACAAAATATTAAAACAGGGAATTCCCTGGTGGTCCAGTGGTTAGGACTTGGTACTTTCACTGCCAGAGCCCAGGTTAAATCCCTGGTCGGGGAACTAAGATCTCACAAGCTGTGCTGGCGTGGCCAAAAATAAATAAATAAATAAATAAAAATAAAACCCAAAATTCTCTGGGTTCCAATTCTGGCTACGCTTTCACTAGCTGGTGACCTCAGTTAACTTGCTTAACTGCTCTGTGCCTTGATTTCCTCATCTATGAAATGGGAATAATAATTATACTTAATTCATAAGAGTTGTTGTGAGGATTAAGTTATATAATACCTGTACAGGACTTAGGAAAATGCCTGGCACATAATCACAATGTTTGCAATAATGAAGATGAAGATGAAGAAGGGGAAGGAGAGAGGAGAAGAAAATGGAGGAGGAGGAAAGGGAAGAGGAGAAGGAGAAGGAGGGGGAGAAGGTTTGATTAGTGATGTGTGCCTCTCCTGGGTTTGAATCCTGATTCCTACTGAGGTTTAAATCTAAGGCTTAAATTCTCTAAGCCTTAGATTGCTCATCTGTAAATGGGATAACAACATAGGCAATATGCACAGATCACACAAAATTGATAAGGGGGGTGGGTTCCCTGGTGGCGCAGTGGTTAAGAATCCACCTGCCAATGCAGGGGACACGGGTCCGAGCCCTGGTCCGGGAAGATCCCACATGCCACAGAGCAACTAATCCCTTGCGCCACAACTACTGAGCCTGCGCTCTAGAGCCTGTGAGCCACAACAACTGAGCCCGCGTGCCACAACTACTGAAGCTCGCACACCTAGAGCCTGTGCTCCGCAACAAGAGAAGCCACTGCAATGAGAAGCCCGCACACCACAACGAAGAGTAGCCCCCGCTCGCTGCAACTAAAGAAAGCCTGCGCACAGCAACGAAGACCCAATGCAACCTAAAATAAATAAATTAAAAAAAAATTGATACGGGGAGTAAATAAGATCATTCATGTGTAATGTCTGAAGCACAATAAGCTCAATAATATTAAGTGTTTCTAAAAAGTTAAAGCAAAATGGAATAACAATGTCTACTTCATAGGTTATTGTGAAGATAAAAAGAGAGCTCTTCGAAAACTAAAGTACCCTAAAAAATGAGGCACTAGTTAAAATGTCAATTCATTTCCACTAGATGGCAGTAGACATCACAAAATAGAGCTGAGCCCAACTAAACAAAGAGCTGAGGGAGGAAACACAGGATAGTTTTCATAGAGTTACTTACTTGGCCTAGTCCCACTTCTGTGATTATGCGGAAATGTGGATGAAGGGCATATGTTATTTCAAATGAGTGAACTACCTGCTTGGGCTTAGGAATCTTTTTGTTTGATGTAGACTGTATTTTCCAGACTAGACCTGGACTGAACCAGGGAGTATGTCACAGATCAACACTGACACACAGATATAGGAGGCAGAAAAGAAACAGATCTGCCAATGTACTAACTTGTTGTGCCTCCTTGGGCAAATTATTTCTCATCTCTAAACCTCTCATTAAGGTTTGCTGAATAGCCACAAAAATCTGTATGTATTGTAGAATCAGTCAATATGTCAAAGGGAGTTTCTCAAGGGAAAAAAAAATAATCAGTAAATAAATGTTCTCATACTATACTAGTTACTTTTAGAGGTCATTGATGAATGAGTCTCAGAATAACCTTTCTTTTTTTTGCTAATTTCTTAAAATATTATTCTTGTAATACAAAATGATACTTTTAATTTTTTAAACACTGTACATGTTGTATTAGTTTGCTAGGGCTGTCCTAGCAAAATATCACAGACCAGGTAGCTTAAACAACAAAAATGTATTATCTTACAGTTCTGGAGGCTAGATGTCAAAGATCAAGGTTTGTTTCCTTCCGATGCCTCCGTCCTTGTCTTTCAGATGGTCATCTTCTCTCTGTGTCCTCACATGCTCATCCTTCTGTGTTGTCTGTGTCCTAATATATTTTTATAAGGACACCAGTCATATTGGATTAGGGTCCACTCTAATGACACCATTTTAACTTAATTAAATCCCCAAATATGGTCACATTCTGAGGTACTTGGTGTTAGGACCTCAATGTAAATTTGGGGCAGAGACCCGGTTCAGCCCATGACACATGCACTGTTTGTTAAGAAAGTAGCAGTGGGCTGCTTGTACTCCATCCCTCCTGCCTCATTTTCCAATTCCTGGAAGAATCCAATTTGTACTCTTTTTTTTTTTGGTGGTACGCGGGCCTCTCACTGCCGTGGCCTCTCCTGTTGCGGAGCACAGGCTCCGGACGCGCAGGCTCAGCGGCCATGGCTCACGGGCCCAGCCACTCCGCCACATGTGGGATCCTCCCGGACCGGGGCACGAACCCGCGTCCCCTGCATCGGCAGGCGGACTCTCAACCACTGCGCCACCAGGGAAGCCCCTCCAATTTGTACTCTTTTAACTAATTATTTGAGCAGTTAACTTCCCATCTCTAAATAATATGTATATAATGCTGCTTCTTGGTTTTTCAGGTTTAGATTTCATCCCTTGATTTTTACTATGAAAGACATAACTCTGTCATACCTCCCATCACTCGCATTACCCACATACACACTTCTTCGCCTCCCATTCTCCCAAAATAGTGAATCATACTTTTGGATAGATCAATGACTGAACAACTTTGTTTTTCCTGAAGCCAATTACTGTCTTTTTTATTTGCTTAGTTTTCTATGTACTTGTTGCACATCAATCCCTAAACTTCACCCCTTTGATGTCAATCTCATCTCAATTACTGTAAGACACATTTCTTATTCTATCTACTTCCTCCTCTAGAACCTGCCTCCAGGGGCCTCTTGCTTGTTCCATTCTGGATTGGCTGAACTCTAGGACTGCTATACTGCTGCCTACTAATTCCTTTGCTTCTCTCTTGGGTTGTAATTCCTGTTTCCTGGGTCCTATGTCTTCCTCTTTTTGGTCTACTTTCCTGTTGTGATGTCAGTTTAATATTTCAAAGATTTACTTATTCACCAAATATTTTTTGAGCTTGTGTCAGGCACAGTGCTAGGCACTAGGGTTAGAGAAGTAAGAGAAATAGAAAATGTCACTGCCTATAGGCTCGTGATGTCCAGCTCTGTAACAACACAGTGGCCAATGTTATGTGAGTTCGGGGCAGGTACATAATCACTTACAAACTGAATAACTGTCTTTGTTACAGATGCCATCATGGAGAAGATGGCAAGAGACAAAAATTTTTTGAGTCCACTGTGTCCTAAGTTCTTTATGTACATGTTCTCATTTAATACTCCCAAGATTCTATTATTATAATACCCGTTTTATAGGGGGAAGGCAAAAGTGGAAGCTCTGGGATTAAGAGCTTGTAAAGTAACTTGCAGAGCAAGTATCTGACTGCAAAACTCTTTATAGCCATGTTATACTAAGAAATGAATGCATGCAAAACCAGAAATCAAGGTTTAATTCCTTCTTAACCAAAGAGCCATTTTGTTTATGCATGCTGGTGGTTTGTTGTTTTTTTTTTTCTGTGGACCATACTTTTAGGTAAGTTAAGGTCCCGACTCTGTAGGAATCCATTTATTCATTTAACAAATATTTGTTGAGCAGTACTCTTCTAGGTGCTGGAAATACGCCATGAACCAAAAAAGAATCACTCCCCTTTAGGAACTGACATGAGGATGTCATAAATAAATTTTTTTTAAAAGTCAAGTTGAGATAAACCCTATGGGGGAGGGAAAATAAGGCAGGCTAAGGAGAATAGAAAGGTGGGGCACTATGGTTTTATAGGATGGTCAGGGAAGGCACTTCTGATATGGGGACATGTGAGCTGCAACAGAAGGAAGGGATGGAGGGAGCTCCATAGATATGTAAGCAGAGGGAAAGGCAAGTGCAAAGGCACTAGGGTGGGAACAGGGTGGGGCTGGGGAAGAGTGAGTCAGGGGAGAGCAGTAAGAGACCAGCAGAGGCCTTGGCGGCTATAGTAAGAACTTTGGTTTCCTCCTAAGACAACGGAGGTGGGAAGATACTTGAGGGGTTTTGACCTGATCCCCAGAAGACTCGGAAGTTTCATAGGCTACTCACTGCCCACCTCTGGCTCCCCTTTCATAGCAAAATTCACAAGGACTGTCTACACTCTCTGTCACCACTTTCTCACCTCATCCCTTCAACCAAGCCATTTGGGCTCTGGAACCCATCACTTCTCTTAAAAAGATCTTATCAGGGTCGTCAGTGACTACAATCTCGCCAAAGCTCATGATGATGCTCAGTCCTCCTAATTCCCAACCTTGCAGCAGCAACTCACATGGTTGCACTGCTGCTCCACAGTTCAGCAACCCCAGACTCTAGTTTGGTTTTCTTCCTTCTTCACTGGCTTGTTCCTTGTTCTCCATATCTGTCAGAGTTCTGCACAAAGTAGTGCCCCAGGGCTCTGACCTCTGACCCACGAGGTACTCTTCCCCTGGGCTTTGGGTCAGCATACCATTGATATGCTGATGACTTCTGCATTTATATCTCTAGCTCCAAATTTGTAATGCCAACTGCCTTGTCTACATGTCCACTTGGAGGTCTAATAGGCACCCTCTCCAAAAGTTCTTCATCACAGAAATGGCATCACCACACACCCATCTGTTCAGGACAAAATCCCAGGAAGCATCCTTGATTCTTCTCTTCACTCCAATTGGTTCTGCCTCCAAAAGACATCCTGAATCTGACCACATCTCACCAGTCCCCTGTTAGCAACCAGTTCAAGCTGCCACCATCCCTTGCCTGGATTACTGTAAAAGCCACCGAATTTCTCCCCCCCCCCACCTCCACTCTTACCTATCTCCTCCATTCTTCATCCAATCTCTTAAGACGTAAGTATCAGGGCCATGCCCCTGCTTAAAAGCCTCCACTGGCTTCCCACTGCAACAGGAACAAATCCAAACCCCTTATCATGGCCTACATGACCACACATGTTCATGACCTTGTGGTTCCATCTCCCTCCCCATTCCCCCTCCCTCACCTAGGGCTCCAGCTGAACACACTGAGTTGGTTCCTGCCTCTAGTTTTCCGCACTCGCTTTTCCTTGAGCCTGGAATACTTGTCCCCAGGGTCTTCACCAGGCTTCTTTCTCATCCTTCAGCTTTCAGCTCAACTACATCTGAAAGGCCTTTCCTGACCTCCCAATGGAAAGTCTTCTCCCCACTCTCAACTCTCTAGCACTTAATTTTCGAAATTATTGTATTCACTTGTTTTGGAGTTCCCTCTGTTACCTCTCCCCCAACACCTACACTGGAAAGCTTCCAGACAGCAGGGACGCTTTTAAGTTCAGCCACAAACACTGCTTGGTACAGAGCAGATGCTGAAGAAACTGAGGTTGACTGAGAGCCCACAAGCTTATCCAGGGCTCTTACAAGGTTCTGGTTTGCTGCAGGGAGAGGTGGCCCTCTAACTGCTTACTCTCATCCTCAGCGGGGTGAGGAGATGGGGGGCTAGCCACCACCCCTCCTCTGCCTTCCCCTCCCCCCCCACGCGCCTTTCCTGCCCCTCCCCCCTCCTCCTACCTGCTCTGTTCTTCCTCCTCTTACTTGCCTCTCCTTCACCCCACCCTGTCGCGTGTCCGACCCGAGGGCACTCTCCGTGTCGCACGGGCGCTGGAGCGCAGGGACCCGACCGCCGGCCGCGGAGGGAGGATGGCGCTCGAGGCACTGCGCTTGGGGCTGTTGCTCCTGGTCTGCTGGGACTCGGCAGGTAACGCTCACCTGTGGGCCTGCTCCGCGGAGGACCAGCCGAGGAGTTACCGAGAGGGGGTCTCGCTGGCGACTGCCCCTGCCCGGGTCCGGGCGGCCTTGGCGTCCTTCCGCGCAGCCGTTACTGGCGGTTCCAGGCCCGCCCCGCGGTTGTCTAGGGACACGAACTCGGGGGTGTGCGGGCCTGGCGTTGTGAAGCCAGCAACCCTCTTTAGTTCTTGCTTGGGCTTCGTTCCCAGCATCTTCTTAGTGACCCTGCTGTCTGCTCTTTCTCCCTTAAAGCAGATTTCCTGGAGCCCAAGATCGGGAGTTGGGTTTTTATGTACCAGGGGCCCTCAGCGGGAGATGTACAGGAATCAGGAATTGTGAACGCCAAGGGCGCCGGGCACTCTGGGGCTCATGAGAAAGGGGCCTTACTTAGTCCAGCCAGACTTGATGCCCATTTAAAATGGAGTTGAGGTCTTCCCTGGTGGCGCAGTGGTTGAGAGTCCGCCTGCCGATGCAGGGGACACGGGTTCGTGCCCTGGTCCGGGAAGATCCCACATGCCGCGGAGCGTCTGGGCCCGTGAGCCATGGCCGCTGAGCCTGTGCGTCTGGAGCCTGTGCTCCGCAACGGGAGAGGCCACAACAGTGAGAGGCCCGCATACCAGAAAAAAAAAAAAAAAAAAAAATGGAGTTAAAGTGGTAACACCTAATGTCAAATTTTGCATTTATTACCTTGAGCCACAGAGGAAAAGAACATCGTGAATTATTGAGTTTCTTCTCTAACTTTTATTCGGTAGCTCCAAAGTTTCTCAAGCAATTCTATTAGGGTGGTCAGTTACGGAACCGGTACCAAATGTTCTCTGTGTGCCTGCTAGGAGAGGTGCCAGAACACAGCTGAACATACTTCTTAGGGGGGGTTCAAAGAAGCTAGGCATCGGAGGGAAAGGGAAACACATGGCCCGTATAAATCACAAGCTGAATTTTAAAAAACCCTTATGAACAAGAATTGACCTTTATTAACCCCATGCTTTAAAGTGTCTGTTTCCTTCTTGCAGCCTCTTTGAACACTCAGTTTGCTCACCCTTCAGAATACAGAACAGTAAGTAGGAAACCACTTGTATTGTTTCTACTGATACAGCGAAGCCCTCAAGAGTTTGGGTTGGGGGCTGGTTTTCAGGTCTGACCTGCCACTTTCGAAACAGTGGACTGCTTCTTTAGAAACCAGATTCTCAGGCAGGCTTTTTGATACGGATCACGATGTAAAATTTGGTTGACAATAGCTCAGGCCTTGAAGGCCTCAGGGCTTTGTTTCCCTAATAGTTACACCTTGTACTAGACATTTTATGTATATGATCAAATTAAATTCTGTGTAAGCAAGCGAAGGTCGAGCAAATGAGAAGAAGCAAAAGCTAGTTATTCAGAGCTTGTTGAAGCAAGTGAATCAGGCATATCACCTGCATTTTGGCAGAGACTCAAAGGCAGAGGAGTGGGAAAGCTTTAAAGTGGGAAAAAGGGAAGGCATCAGGTGTGCCCTGATCAAGGCTGTTGGCATGGGGAGGCTGTAGGTGGGTAACTAAAGGCAGGAATCCTATGTGATTGGTTAGGAGGGCATATTGGCTTTCTCTGATTGGTCCTAAGTTGGAAGCAGGAACAAAAATTTAGGGAAACTATCAGTTATTAATCAAGCCTGGCCATTTTGGCCAATCGTTACAGAGCTTACTCTTTGGCTTATTGGACTGTCACTAGAGATAACCATCTGACTTCTGACGAGTCTAATTTATAGCAGGTTGGCTTCTTGGGTTGGTTATTCTAAGTAATGGGTTGGTTTCCTAGGCAAGTTGCTACAGGTTATGGGTCAGAGTTCTATTTTAATATGTGGTCTGACACTGTCCATTTGTATATGCAGTCTCTCAATTCTCACAATGACCTTGTAAGATAGATAGATATTATTATTTTACATATGGGGATACTGACCTCCGTGGGTTAGGTAACTTTGAGTATTCAATTCAGTGTAGACCTTTTCCAGGAAATCTTCCCATTCTGTTTTTTTTCCTCCAAAGCAGATATAAATGCACTTTCTCCATGCTTCCATTCAAACTATACTGCATCATCATCATCACCATGCTAGTGTAGGGAGGAAAAAAAATCTTTCCTCTACCCTTCTAAGTTCTCAGCTGGGGCACCTATAACAAAGGACAGGTTAACAAGAGAAAAATAAACAAACGTTTATTAACAAGTGCATTGTGCATACACATGGGAGCACTCAAGAGATGAGTAACTCAAAGAGGTGGCTTAGAAATCTGCCTTATATAGCATCTTTACCAGAGAGCAATAAGTTTGTAGATAAAGGACAGGACAAAGGAAAATGGTTTTAGGCTTCCAAGGGTGGCAAACAGTGGGAAGAAAAATAGTGGGAGGGAACTAATGAAGTAAGGTTTGTTTGCAGATTTCTCAGGTGCCATTTCTGGGCTGATAAGAGTCCAGAGTCATCTCCACTAAAGGAGAATTTATATCCTGCCTTTAGGCAGAAAAGGGGAAGAGAGAGAGAGCTGCATATTAACTGCCTTTAGCTCAAAGTAATTTTTATGTCATAGAGCCATATTTTGGGGGTGACATTCTGATTTTCTTCAACACTAAATGTTTAGATACCATTTACTATGTGCCAAACACTGTTCTAAATTCTTTATATAGAATAAGTCATTTAATTTTTTTTTTTTTGGCCACGCAGCAAGGCTTGTGGGATCTTAGTTCCCCAACCAGGGATTGAACCCAGGCCCTTGGAACTGAAAGTGTGGAGTCCTAACCACTGGACAACCAGGGAATTCCCTCATTTAACTTTTCACAGCACTATGAAGTAGGTACCATTATTATCCCCTTGCAAGGTCACATGGAAATGGTGCAACTATGGGTCCAACCCAGGCATTCTGACTCCAGATTGGCGCTCTTCACTAGCCCATCATAGCACTGAATTGTAATAGCCTGTCTTCCCCTAGTAGGCGGTATACTCCTGTGGTTATGGATGATGTCTTATTTGTTATTTGATACCCAGTCTTCAGCACTTAATGGGTGCCCAATATTACTTTTGCTCAGATGACTCAGTTTTCTTGGGTTTCATTTTCTTTCAGAAAATGGGGGATAATAACAGTAGAAACTCAATCAGGCATCCTGCATTTAAGCAGACTCACATATGACCCTCTCCTTTCTCTCTGAACGATTCCCACAGCAGATCGATTACTCACTGGTTATAGACAGGTTACCTTCTTGCTTAACTACTCTCCTGTATTCCAGTAAAGCTTATTTTCCATCAGTGGTGTTATGTGCTGACCAAGACTCAGGTGTGTGTGTTCACAAGCCTATTATGCCAGTTGCCAGTCCTATTTTAATTAAAAGTGTAAAGACAGCATAAACATGAGTGTAGAGAAATAAAGCTGTTTATATGAGAAATGAGTCAAATGATTTTGAAAGACTTGCTGAAAGACAAAATGCTAAAAACAAATTGAATTAGGTGTAGGTAAACAACTGAAAATAATTGGGGAATTAATTTTTAAAATTGTATATTACCTTGCTGTGCCAGTGTCTATAAAGTCTCACCATATTTAAAAAGGGGCATTTTTACCCCCCAGCAGACATTTTGATTGTCATGACCAGGGAGTTGTCACTGGCATCTAGTGGATAGAGAACAGAGATGCTACTAAATATCCTACAGTGCACAGCCTCACACAGCAAAGAATTATCTGGTCCAAAATATGAATGGGGTTGAGAAATTCCATTTTAAAGAAATCAAAACAAGAAATCATAGGTGATTTATTGTGGGTATGATTTTTGCAGTGTTAGTACACAAAACTCTAGTTGAAACATTCATAGGAAAAGTCTTATGTCTTGTGTCAGGTAGGATTAGATTCAGCTGCAAGAAACAACGACTCAAAATAACAGCTCACAGAGCTGCCATCTTAGGATGTGGCTTTTGTCTTCCTGGTCTGTAAGATAAAAAGTAGAGCTCCATGCACCCAGGAGTAGGATGGAGGAATGGACAAAGGAGAATAAGAATTGGGGGAAGCAGAGGACAGGTACCAACTTTCTTTTAAAGGAGGTTCCCAGACGCTACTACACAATAATTCCACTGGTATCCCATCAGCCTGATCTTGATCATGTGGTCATACCTAGCTGCAAGGGAGGTTATCTTAGTGTAGGTAGCATTACAGCTGGCCATGTGCCCTGTCTTTGCCTTACATCAAAAGAGTGGCAATTTTATTTTCATTTATATGTTTTAAGATAAAATATTTAGGGTATGTTATATTTTCTGTTACTGTTTATGTGCTTTAATTGACTTTTTCAGTTAAATGACCAAGAACCACTTGTCCCAATCTCATTGGATAAGAGGGCATCTACTCTCCTGTGGAAGCCCTGGAAGGCATCATCTTAGTGAGCCTGGAGCTGCAAGAAACACATCAGGCTCCGAAATGGAGATAGAGGGCTGAACGGAGGATGGAAAGGGTCAAAAAATTTCTTTACTTCAGAGTTTGGCCCAAGGCCAGCCCTGCTTAGCACCTTATAAATCCAGATAATGTCAGTAGAAGTGTGTAATTCATTTATTAAGAGTGCTAAACAGTGTGACTTACTCTGAAGTGAGGAAAGGTAATCACTATTTACTAAAACATACACGCACACACAAAACAGAAACACAGCAGGCCATATATTTAACCTGTTATTAAAGTGGGACTCTGTACACCATGGTGTGACCATTGTGACCATTTCTAGTCCTGGTCCTGCTAGAGACTAGTGGCTGTGCACAAGACATGTTACCTATCTGGCCTCAATTCCATGAAATCTGAGGGTTGAGTTCCATGACCCCATATCGGTTTCTTAGGGCTGCTGTAATAAAGCCACAAACCGAGTATCTTACACAACAGAAATGGATTGTCTCACAGTTCTCAAGCCTAGAAGTCCAAACTCAAGGTGTTGGCAGGGTTGCTTCCTTCGGAGAGAGGAAGTTCTCTTCCTCTTGCCTAGTATCTGGTAGCCTCAGGCATTCCTTGGCTTGTAAATGACATTCTCTCCATGTCTTCACACAATCTTCCCTCTGTGTGTGACTCTGTGTCCAAATTTTCCCTTTTTATAGGGACACCAGTCATACTGGATTAAGGTCAATTCTACTAACCTTAAGTTGATTACCTATATAAAGACCCTATTTCCATATATGGTCACATTCTGAGGTACTGGGGGTTAGGACTTTAACCTATCTTTCTGGGTGGACACAATTAAACCCATAACAACCCCTGAGATCTAATTCTGAACCTACTGCTTTCTTTAATGCTGTTGCTTAAATGCCAGTATCTTAAAAGTCCAGACAGGATTCCCGAGTGTGTCTGGGCATTATGCCCAGGGACTAGGTGGAATGTAACAGGACATTCTCATGGAGGTGGTAGTGAAGAGCAAATTATGAAGCTGGAGGATAGTAAAGTAGGTTTGGTGACATGTCTTGGACTTTCATTTAAAAATCAGCCAGACAGAACCTTCCTCTGAGGTCCTTTTCTTACATAGCAGGTACTGACCCATTGCTTCAACACGGCATCTGATTTTTGCATTAGAAAAACTTTTTTTGTGTGTGGAAAATAGAAATCTTTCTGTAGGCCGTTTCTAGGAAATCTAGGGAAACTTGGGACTTTGTCCTCCCCTCAGCTATTTTGTGATGAGAACGTCTCAAGTTATTCTCCAATTTCTGTCTTCCCTTACCTTTTCTAGCCAAACTGCGATCAGTATAAATTACCAGGATGTCCCAGGGACTTTAACCCCGTGTGTGGAAGCGACATGTCCACGTATCCCAATGAGTGTACTCTGTGCATGAAAATCAGGTAACAATTTTACAGTATAAACTAGCCAAGTTTTCTTTAGTTCTTATCTTGCATTTTTATTACTTAGGAAGTTGTGACTCTTGGACATAAGAATCAAATGAGACATAAGTAGTTCTATTTTAAGACTGACATTTAAAAAGACACAGACTCCTTCAGTACATTTTCTAGGTCAAGGTTAGAGAACGAGGTGAGTGATTAGTCAATTATAGACCAAATAATGAAGTGATGTTACTATCCAGGGATGGGTAGTTTCCCAAAATTAAGAATATATGTAGTAGTCAAACTCTGTGGAGTAGTAAATGTTCTATTAAATTCAGAGGGCATGTACAGGCGACCTACACAGCCTGCACTACTGGTCGGAAAACAGATCTGTTAGAATGCTCAGTAATAAGTGTATTGATATTATACCTGATGCCCTTCATGTAACATACCTGACCAGCTCAGGTGATCATGACTCCCCCTCCAGGTATGCTGCTTTGTATTTCAGGGGTCCATTCTCTGAACTCAGTCTTCAGGAAATTACTAGGTCTTCTCAGAGTGATTCTTTGGGGATAGTTCCTTGTGCCACTGGGTTAGGAAAAAAATGGCAGAGTTGGGCTTTCGCCCTCATAATTTCCTAGATTTAGCTTTAAAAATGACTAATTAAGTGTCACCCTGGAAAGAATCTAATGTATAATGACATGGCTCTTTTTAATACAAAGAGGCGGACAGTTTCAATATGGTAGGTAATAAATGTGTTTTTATGGTTGTTCATTTTGCAGGGAAGATGGTCATGATATTAAAATAATCCAAAGTGGACCATGCTAATGGAACAGTTCACAGAAGAGAAATTGGAGAAACCACCTTTAACTGCACACTAAATGCATTTCATCTTCCCTTTTTCTCTTTTCCTATGTTACTTTGCGTGAAATACGTTAACCCACATTTTCTGAGATGAGGTATGGAAGAGAGCCATGGACTGTGACTAATAATTAAAACAAACAAACAAAAATACTTGTTTCTTGGCTTTTGCCCCTTGAGTTAAGATTATTGCCCAGATGACTTACGTGCTGCTTTATTTAGCTGGAATAAAATCAGCATCATATTCAATTACCACTATTCCCTGGTGAATATCCATTCTCACTCAGCAGCCTCATGTGGCTCTTTCCCTCTGAGGCAAAAGTGAATTTCACTAAGGGAGAAGTGGAGTCATTTTTTTAGAGGGCAAAGTTTATTCTCCTTCCCCATTTCCCTAAATCTTGGATAGGTAATGTGTGTGTAACTGGTACAGTGTTCTGCACAGAGCAAATAATGTGAGATGAGAATTTAGTCTGAGCTGGTAGAGTCTAAGAATCATGCAGGTAAAAATACTTATAAGATTCCATAACTCCTTTCAAAACAGTGTTCCTTCAGGGTTAATGCAGGAATTTGCCTTTTCCCTTTTTTTAGGACACTGATTCTCAACCCTGGGTGATTATCCCTCAGTGGACATTTGCGACTATGTCTGGAAGCATTTTTGGTGTCACAAGTTGAAGGGTGGGTGCTCCTGACATATAGCGGGTAGAAGCCAGGGATGCTGCCAAAGACATCCAGCTCCCAACAATCAGGAAATTTTCAGTCCAAAATGTCAGTAGTGCTGAGGTTGAGACATCCTGTCTTAGAGTTTGATGCAACATAAAGAACAGACATAGTAATAACAAAAGTGACCAAAGGTTAATTTAGAAAGATAGTGTTTTCCAGATAGAGGATTTTGAGTCAAGTCCTGGGTTTAAGTTCATTCCAGGGCCAGGAAACTGTGAGACCGTGAGGCAAGAGGTGGCTGGGAGAGTGTGTAGTGAACAGAACATGGCTTTGGGGGGTGGGCTAAACGTGAATTTGAATTCTGATTCCAACACTTACTTGAGCTTCTGTTTTCTTATCTGGAAAAGGGGGATAATGCTCAACCCATGGAGCTGCTGTGAGGAAACTGCTCAGCACAGCACTTGGCACATGGAAACCACTGAAATAGGCACTGTTACTTAAGTACCCCTCTTAGGGAGGAAGAAACTGAGGCCTGCAGAGGCAAACCAACTTGTCCAAGGTTATAGAATACATGCAAAACAGTCTGGACTAGAAGCCTGGTCTCTGAATTCCCAGACCTCTGTTCTTAAAAGAAATAGAGGCAATGAAGTGGGAAGTTGTATAACATAAATGTGCCACAATTACATTATGTCCTGTAGTTATTTTTGGCTTAAAAGTTTTATAAAAGTGATGTATGATTTTCAGAAAGTTAAAAAAGTACACAGAGGGCTTCCCTGGTGGTAGAGTGGTTAAGACTCCGCCTGCCAATGCAGGGGACACGGGTTCAAGCCCTGGTCTGGGAAGATCCCACATGCTGTGGAGCAGCTAAGCCAGCGTGCCACAGCTGTTGAAACCTGTGAGTCTAGAGCCCGTGCTCCGCAACAAGAAAAGCCACCGTAATGAGAAGCCCGCACATTGCAATGAAGAATAGCCCCCACTCGCCTCAACCAGAGAAAGCCCACGTGCAGCAACGAAGACCCAACGCAGCCAAAAATAAATAAATAAATTTATTTTAAAAAACCCACAGAAATATATTTAAAAATTGAAAGTCTTTCCCATACTAGCCTCCAGAGGTAACCAATATTAACCTTTCGGAACACAGTCTCCGTAAGTATGTGGTGTATATAAAATCACACACACACAGAAACACACCCCTGCCCTATAAACTTGCTTCTCTCCTTATATTTGTTTTTTACGTCAATATATGTAGTCTTCTCTTTTTAAAAGCTACACTTAAAAGTATTTTATTGTGCCATAAGTTACCCAGCTCTATTGATCTGTAGTCAGATATTAGGAGTCTCGTGGTTGAAACTGGAAGAATCCCAATTCAAACTAGCCTTAGGTAAGGAGGAAATTGGCCCATTTAGTCATATTTGCAGAAGAGTGGAGGGACGGGGCGGGGGCGCGTTAGCCTCAGAGGGTGCCTGGGACCAGGGCCTCTAACCCATCAGGACTCCCTGTCTCTTCGTGTCTCATCTCTGTTTATTTCAGCATAAACAGCTTCCTTTATAGACTAGCTTTACCCCCTGTGTGGGAGGCAGAATTGGCGGCTCCAGATCGTATCCTAGCAGTTTCCTGACCTGACAGGAGATGACTCTTTTGTAACAGCTCCAGGTGAAAAAGTCTGCCTGAGTCACAGCCCCACCGCCTCACTACCTGAAAAGAAAATGACCCTTTTCTGGGCCAAGACAAATCAGTTCACGCTGGATCACACACCCACCCTTCAGGCCAATTGCTGTAGTCACAGGAAGTACGGTGATAATGTGATTGGTTCAGCTGAGATGAGCACTTGGGTGCAATGTTCCCAGAGGGAAAAATTCAAGAAGACAAAATATCAGTAGATGTTAACTATAGGCTGCTTACAGTTTTTAATGATTATAAAACTATTTCAGAGAATATCCTTATAATACATTCTTGGCACTTGAATGTTTATATGTATATATACACATGATGAAAATAACTTAAAAATATTTAGAAGAAAATTATGCTCATGTAGCATACACTAATCGCCTGTTTTGCCCAGCAGCTCTTCCTTCTTCTGCTCCAAAAAAGCACTGTTTCTGCTTCCCACTCTTCTTCTCCACTCCACTCCAGACTTCTGGCCGAATGGAGCTGCCGCCTTCTTACAAGATCCTGTATCCCTGACCCTGGTGATAGGTTGAAGGGTGAGCACCTGGTCCAAATTAGACCAGTCATGACCAGTAATAATTCCCCCTACCCTGGTCACAGAGGTTGGTCTGCAGTGGGTTTCTGACCATTCAGAGTCCTTCCTCAGAGAAGAGCCCTTTTCCTTTTAGGTGGTGGGATTGAGAGTCTTTGTCAGTGAAAGCTGCTGGAAGCCATGATCCCTCACTACAGAGAAAGACTGCAGTAGGACAGCATGAGGCCAACATGCCACAGAGAACAGAGACCCGAGACCCAGAGAGTCTTGGTGGAGCTCAACATTCTGGTTCCAACATAAAAGACTCAGAATTGCCAAACTAATACTGAGGAAAAAGAACAAAGCAGGAGGCATAACCCTCCTAGGCTTCAGACAATACTACAAAGCTAAAGTAATCAAAACATCATGGTATCAGCACGAAAAGAGACATACGGATCAAAGGAACAGAATAGAGATCCCAGAAATAAATCCACAAACTTAGGGTCAGTTAATCTTTGACAAAGGATGCAAGAATATATGATGGGGAAAAGATGGTCTCTTCAGCAAATGGTGCTGGGAAAGCTGGACTGCCACATGTAAATCAGTAAAGTTAGAACACACCCTCACACCATACACAAAAATAAACTCAAAATGGATTAAACACTTAAATATAAGACATGACACTGTAAAACTCCTAGAAGAGAACATAGGCAAAATATTCGATGACATAAATTGTATCAATGTTTTCTTTGGTCAGTCTCCCAAGGCAATAGAAATAAAAGCAAAAATAAGCAAATGGGACCTAATCAAACTTATAAGCTTTTGCACAGCAAAGGAAACCATAAACAAAATGAAAAGCCAAACTATGGACTGGAAGACAATATTTGCGAATAATGCAACCAACAAGGGCTTAATTTCCAAAATATACAAACAGCACATACAATTCAATAACAAAAACCAAACAACCCAATCGAAAAATGAGCAGAAATCCTAAATAGACTTTTCTCCAAAGAAGACATACAGATGGCCAAGAGGCACATGAAAAGATGCTCATTATTGCTAATTATTAGAGAAATGCAAATCAAAACTACAATGAGGTACCACCTCACACCAATCAGAATGTCCATCATTAAACAGTCAGCAAACGGATTTCCCTGGTGGCACAGTGGTTAAGAATCCACCTACCAATGCAGGGGACATGGGTTCGATCCCTGGTCCAGGAAGATCCCACATGATGTGGAGCAGCTAAGCCCATACACCACAACTACTGAGCCTGTGCTCTAGAGCCTGGGAGCCACAACTACTGAGCCCACGTGCCACAACTACTGAAGCCCGCGCACCTAGAGCCCGTGCTCTACGACAAGAGAAGCCACCACAATGAGAAGCCCACACTCTGCAATGAAGAGTAGCCCCCACTCGCCGCAACTAGGGAAAGTCCACGTGCAGCAACAAAGACCCAATGCAGCCAAAAATAAATAATATAATAAATAAATATTTAAAAAGTCTTCAAATAATAAATGCTGGAGAGGGTGTGAAAAAAAGGGAATCCTCTTACACTGTTGGTGGGAATGTAAATTGGTGCAGCCACTATGGAGAACAGTATGGCGGTTCCTCAGAAAACTAACAATAGAGTTGCCATGTGATCCAGCAATCCCACTCCTGGGCATATAACCAGACAAAACTCTAATTCAAAAAGTTACATGCACCATTATATTCAGAGCAGCACTATTCACAATAGCCAAGACATGGAAACAACCTAAATGTCCATCAACAGATGAATGGATAAAGAAGACGTGGCACATATCTAGAATGGAATATTACTCAGCCATAAAAAAGAATGAAACGATGCCATTTGCAGCAACATGGATGGACCTAGAGATTATCATATCAAGTGAAGTAAGTCAGAAAGAGAAATACAAATACCATATGATAACACTTATATGTGGCATCTGAAATACAACACAAATGAATATATCTATGAAACAGAAACAGACTCAGACATAGAGAACAGACTTGTGGTTGCCAAGGGGAAGGGGAAGTGGGGAGGGAAGGATTGGGAGTTTGGGATTAGCAGATGCAAATTATTATATATAGGATGGATAACCAACAAGGACCTACTGTATAGCACAGGGAACTGTATTTAATATCCTGTGATAAACCATAATGGAAAAGAGGATAAAAAACAATATATATACGTATATGTATAACTGAATAACTTTGCTGTACAGCAGAAATTAACACAACACTGTAAATCAAGTACACTTCAATAAAATTTTAAAAAGTCTGGTTCCAGGCATTAGGGTTCCTGGAGCACCCTTGTTTTCTACCTTCCCATGGCTCATTCTTAGTTGGTCAACTTTTCCTTTGAATCTGTGAGCTGGCCCGCTGCCCATTCAGGATCCCCCCCACACCTTCCTTTTTATTTTTCTTCTCCTTCTTCTTCCGCTTTGTCCTCTTCGTCCTCCTCCTCTCCTTCTTCTTTTTTGCTTGTAGCAGTTTGAGTTGGGTTGTTAAAAGAAACTCATCTACTAATAAATTCAAGCAATTCTTAAGTGTGTGAGGTGATAAAACAATTATTGCCCACTACAGTGAGCATGGAAGACTTTTATATTCAGGAAAAATCCTGATAATAATGGTATTTCAAAAAGAAACTCAAATGTGTAAATATGTGTTATAAAGATTTTGTTGCAGTGGTTTTTTTTAAAATATTTATTTATTTGTTTGGTTGCATGGGGTCTTCTTTGTGGCAGGCAGGCTCCTTAGTTGCAGCACGTGTGCTCCTTAGTTGCAGCTCCAGGGCTCCTTAGTTGTGGCATGCAAACTCATAGTTGTGGCATTCATGTGGGATCTAGTTCCCTGACCAGGGATTGAACCAGGGCCCCCTGCATTGGGAGCACAGAGTCTTATCCACTGTACCACCAAGGAAGTCCCTGCAGTATTGTTTTTATGACATGGAACTATCAATACGTCTGTGCTTTTCTGTACAACCTTCTATTATTATAAAACACCTATATATATACATCCTGTAAACTTGCTTTTCTCCCTTATATTAGGTTTTCATATTAATGTACAGTTTCCTCTTTGTAAAAGCTACATAGTGTTCCATTATATTATTGTGTTGTAATTTATTCAGTCTCTGTTCTGTATTTGAATTGTTTATGAGAATTCTCTTGGTTGAGTATAGTTCCCTGTGCTATAAAGTAAGTCCTTGTTGGTTATCTATTTTATATATACTAGTGTGTATATGTTACTACTTCATTTTAAGAAGAACGTTATCGTATTCTATTATACAGACATACAATGATCCATTTATGCAGTTCCCCTGTGATGGACAGTTAGGTTATTTTTCATTTTCCACCATCACAAATAATGTTTCACATATATCCTTCTTTATTTTTGCAAGCAATGTGTAGGATAAATTCGTAAGACTGGAATCACTTGGTTGGAAGACAAACAAATTTAAAGTGTTGAAAGAGACTGCAAAATTTCTTTCTGAAAAGGTTGTGCCTATTTACGTATTCTCTGTGGTAAACTAGTGCCTGGTCTTCTTTTCTTTTTGTGCAATGGAAGCAGTGCTGCCCAAATATGCTCACTCAGAGTTGTACTGAAAACTCAGATTTGTATCCATCCTTTGTTGAAGAAGTCTCTTTTTATACCCTCTTAAAAATGCTCTCATTATAAAAGTGATATGTAATCATTAGAGTCATCCAAAGTAAGTGGAGAAAAGAATAGCCCACCAGTCCATGGAGAGTTCTGAAATAGAAGATCCCAGAGGACAGAGTTCTCGCCAGTCCTGCTCATCATGGTTTCTTCAGTGCCTGGGACAATGCCTAGCACAGTGCAGATTTGTTGATTAAAGGAAGAAAAAAATAGCCCAGGAGGCTTCACAAAATAATGACAACAAAACCACTAACCTCCCTGAATTCCCTTCTTCCTTGAAAACAGGCAAATATACACCTCACACACCACAAAGGAAACAAGGTTTTGACTCTTGGCCAACAGTGAATTGCAATTTTTTCCTTTATTATTCTGAAAAAGGGACTGAATGTCCAGGTGATCTTGAACGATTCTTGGAGCGTACCTCAAACTTGGTTTAGGTCTTTTGTTAAGTATCCAGTTTATATCTGATTATTCCCTCAATTATGCCATGAACATTTGTGGATATCATGTACCGAGCACTGGGTCTACAGTGATGAACGAAATGTAGCCCTGTTCATGCAGAGCCTATAGGATCATATTCTTAAGTTCCTCTGAAAAGGAAACAACTCTCACTTCTGGAAACTAAAAACCTGATGTCTGCTATAGACTATAAATTCCATGAGGCTAGAACATTTACCTGTCATCTTCTCTACTATATTCCTAGCTTGACATACAGTAAGTGTTTAATACCTATTTGTGGGCTGGCTACCTTAAGTCGGTTCCATTCTGTTGGCTTCAGTATTCTATGGCCAGATTTAGGAAGGTAAGAGTATTTTGAACAGCAGGAGAGTCTGAAATTCAGGTAGTAAAGCAGGTTGCAATAGTCAGAAAGAAATCACTCATATTCAACCTCCAGGGACAGCCACTTCCTCACCAGGTGCAGGACGTGCACCAAGGCCATGAGCCTTGACATAAGTGATCTACGTCCTAGTTTATTGGAATATTTGATCAACAATATTTATTTTTAAGGAAGTACTTGGTTTTATTTGGTTTTTTAAGGTATTGGGGTGGCCGATATAAAGTTATTTTGACACACTTGTTGTTTCTTGGCTAAACCAAACACTTTCTGCCTGTGAAGCCCAAGTATTAAATACATATTCCTAGAGTTTGAATTAGTACAGACTGAAGTATAACTGGACCAATGTCATTTACAGATGAGTAAACTGAGGAGCAACTGGGTTGAGAGTTGCCCAAAATGGCATTGTCTCTCTGGATCTGATTGGTAGACATCACAGTGATAATGATCGCTAATCACTGGCTTGGCATTAGCTTTCAGTTTTGTAATTTCCCCTTCCCCCCCTTTAGGAGCAGGCAAGGATAGCAGAGAGCTAGAGGTGATAGTTGGGAAGTACAATTGCAAAATTCCTTGGGGCATGAGGGATTCTTTCTAATAGTCTCTATCAGAGTGAAACACTCAACTGAGATGGCAAGAGAAACCACAAGCCAGAATTAGATTAGATTAGGATTAGAGCCATGAACCTGATACAGTTACTTGTGGCCTTGGTTGGATTTCTGTATCCTCAGCTCTGATGAGCTGTGTTGTTGGGCTGCACCCCGCAGGTCTGCACCCTTGTAGTTGCCCAGCCTCGAGACTGAATAAAGAACCGGGAGACAGTGACACAGCCATCAACCGTTTATCCCGGTTATCAGACAGGGGAGCTTACGTGTCAGAAGCAAAAGGGTCCTGGAGTGACACCCTACGGTGGACGGCTGACTGCAGGCGGGACATGGCGGGAGAAGGAGGCTACCATTAATAGGGGGAATTGACGTCGGTTTGGCTCGTCAGTTACCAGGGAAACCAGCGGTTGCGGAAGGGGCAAGCGCACAATTAGTTACTGATTAAGTCCTGTAATTAAGAGGATTGGATAGTCCTGTGAGTGAAGCAGGGACCGGTCGAGCAGGGGATGTACAGAGGAATAGAAGAGCCATCTTGAGTGGCCTGACCATACATGCATCTCGAGAAGTGTGCGCCCCATCTTTTACTCTGCCCTCGCATGCCCTAGAGTAGAGCACTCTACTCCACCAGTGCTGGTCAAGCAGATCTCTCTGGACCCTTCAGATTATCTCCTTAGAGTAGTCTAAAATGCAAATCCCACTAAAATATGTGGGATATATATTTTCCACCATCTTGATCTAGATTTGAAGCTCATATATTTCAAAGAATAAAAATGAATTTAAAAAGAAGAGCACTGGGGCTTCCCTGGCGGCGCAGTGGTTGAGCGTCCGCCTGCCGATGCAGGGGACACGGGTTCGTGCCCCGGTCTGGGAAGATCCCACATGCCGCGGAGCGGCTGGGCCCGTGAGCCATGGCCGCTGAGCCTGCGCGTCTGGAGCCTGTGCTCCGCAACGGGAGAGGCCACAACAGTGAGAGGCCCGCGTACCGCAAAAAAAAAAACAACAAAAAAAGAAAAGCACCAGGGTTTCCCTGGTGGCATCCACTTGCCAATGCAGGGGACATGGGTTCGAGCCCTGGTCCGGGAAGATCCCACATGCCGCAGAGCAACTAAGCCTGTGCACCACAACTACTGAGCCCGCGTGCATGCCTAGAGCCGGTGCTCTGCAACAAGAGAAGCCACAGCAATGAGAAGGAGCCCACGCACCACAACGAAGAGTAGCCCCTGCTCACCGCAACTAGAGAAAGCCCACGCACAGTAACGAAGACCCAACGCAGCCAAAAATAAATAATTTTTTTTTTAAAAAAGAAGAGCACCACCCTTAGGGTTTTAAAAGAAAATTGAACAGACATATGTTTCCATTACATGTTAAAGTTCTTTAAAATGAACATTTCTTTCCTTTAACTGTATTTCGGTTCAACTTGGAGATTGTCCTCCTTCTAAAGGAGGGAAGGACCTCCTGCTTTCCCCATCACAGGGAGGGGGCGGAGCATCCTCTAGAAGCTTGGAAGTGAGCCGGCCCTGGCCAGTCTTGCGGGAGGAGTTGCTTTACATACAGACTTCCGAAGCCTCCCCCGAAGAGAGAAGAGAAGCTTGGAGCTTAGGGTAATATCAGAGATGCACGTGACTTGGGGAATCTGCATGTGATGCCAGCTGAGCCTCAGAAAGTCAGCGTGACCACAAAAGTGCCGAGCTGAAGGCTCTGCTGGACCAGCAGTTGGAGTGAGAATAAAAACAACCGGATCACACGGCCAGACCCTGCACGATCCACATGACATTGGTCTAATCCAGTCATCGCCCATTGAAAACGCTTTATTCAAGCTACTTTGTGAAGTTTCAGAGGATAAGAAGAGGCTACAGCAGTGTGTTCACCAGGAAGGACATCGATTGACACTCACTGGAGGTTACATTCATTAATTCCCCTACAATCTGAAGGTGAATGACATCATCCTTGGTTCTACTCAAGAGACAGGATTCCAAGCCCAGGAGGCAGTGAGTACTGGTGGAGAGAGAACACATCTTTTTGTTTGGGACTCTGATAAGACTTTGGCTTTGATTTTGTTTTGCCCTCTTCCCAGCTTTGTGACCTTGAACGAGAGCAAGAGTGCCCATTTCCTCACTCTCTTGTTAACTCTCCATTGTATCATTTTTTGGCCTCATTATAAGTCAAATTAGGTAGAATAAATAAATAAATAAATAAATAAATAAATAAATAAATAAATAAGGGCTTCCCTGGTGGCGCAGTGGTTAAGAATCCGCCTGCCAGTGCAGGGGACACGGGTTCAAGCCCTGGTCCGGGAAGATCCCACATGCGGTGGAGCAACTAAGCCTGTGAGCCACAACTACTGAGCCTGTGCTCTAGAGCCCGGGAGCCACAACTACTGAAGCCCGCGCCTCGAGCCCGTGCTCCGCAACAAGAGAAGCCACCGCAAAGAGAAGTCCGCGCAACCGCAATGTAAAGTAGTCCCCCCAGCCCCCCTCCCTCCAAGGGGTGAAGAAACAAAGACCCAATGCAGCCAAAAATAAATAATAAATTAATATAAATAAATAAAAAGAAGAGCACCAAAAATAGGGCACGGATTACAAGGATGTTAACATGTAGAAATGTGTAATAACAATAAGAGACTTTGAGGTATTATAATTAATAGCTTAATATTCAATAGACTTTTTGGTAAAATTGTTTAAACTTATACAGCATTATTTTGTATGTATGCATAGTAATAGCCATTTGCAGTCGCCAATAACTGGGTCATTTAAATGACCAAATTACATAATTCCCATTGGCTTTCTTTACAGAAGGAAGTTTTTAGGAAGTTTCATTTTTCTATGTTGAAAGTGATAAAATGTTCATATACGTTTTTATAAAAGTGATACACAAGAAGTAGGTGGACTGTGGACATTTTTCCTGTAGAATTAAAATGATCTGCGGATCAAAAAGATTGAGAACTCTTGAGAAAATAAAGGATCAGATAAAGCAGCTAAAGATATGGTCAATTTCCTCCCAGCCCATTCTAGGACTTGTCCACAGACTCCCTTTGACACCATCACCCATATTTATATTGTGTTATATACACATCTAGATGACACATACAGCAAACGAGATATAGAAGGAAAGGTACTTGGAGACACAAATGACTCATTCTCAGCTCGTTTTTTTTTTAAATTTATTTATTTTTGGCCGCGTTGGTTCTTTGTTGCTGCGCGCGGGCTTTCTCTAGCTGCGGTTCGCAGGCTTCTCTTTGCAGTGGCTTCTCTTGTTGCAGGGCACGGGCTCGAGGCGCGGGCTTCAGTAGTTGTGGCTCGATGGCTCTAGAGTGCAGGCTCAGTAGTTGTGGCGCACGGGCTTAGTTGCTCCACCGCATATGGGATCTTCCCGGGCCAGGGCTCGAACCCTTCCCGGCCCAGGGCTCTGCCAGTGCCCCCTGCATTGGCAGACGGATTCTTAACCACTGTGCCACCAGGGAAGCCCCTCAGCTCTTCTTATAATGCCTTTGTTTCTACATTCTCCATAGTTGGGGGGAAGCAACATATCTATACAGTATTTAGAAATATGACCAACATCTGAAGCATTTGTCAGTGACTGGATCATTTACACTGCTAAATTACCATAACTCCCACAGTCCATCTTTAGAGCAAGGAATTTTATTTTTCTGTCTTGAAAATGAGATAACATTTAATTTAATGTGTCTAATAGTTGCATTCACTACAGTATTCTTAATCCATAGAATTGAAATTACAAGCAAACTTTATGAAATTCTATGATCTAAAATGCTGTCCTTTACATTTAAAATTTTGTAGGAAAAAAAGTCAATTCTGTTTCATAGTACTCTATCATATTCAAAAGCCTATTTTCTTACTGTGGAGAAGAGGTCATGTTTACATAACATTTATGATACAATTAGATTTCATAGTTCTGTGGCTTTTTTTCTGTCCCGAAGTAAAATTAGGTTTCCTTATATGGAAAAAGATTTAAAAAGTCAGGGAAGAAATACATCAAAACATTAACAAAATTAAATAATTTTACACAAATTTTTCTTCAAGGAGTATACACTACTTTGATAATTGTAATAAAATATTACTTTTAAAATTTGGTTTTTTTAAAGAAAGAAGAAAGATTTTAATTTAAAAATCCATGAGATGAAAGGAAATTTTATTTGAACCAACAAATCTAAGGGCCAGAAAGAGCCCACCAATAATCTTTTTTTTTTTTTTTTCTTTCGGTACGCGGGCCTCTCAATGCTGTGGCCTCTCCCGTTGCGGACACAGGCTCCGGACGCGCAGGCTCAGCGGCCATGGCTCACGGGCCTAGCCGCTCCGCGGCATGTGGGATCTTCCCGGACCGGGGCACCCCTGCATCGGCAGGCGGACTCTCAACCACTGCGCCACCAGGGAAGCCCCCTCCAATAATCTTTTACAGACTTTTGCCAAGTGTTCTCCCCGTCACGGAATAATTCCTGGCCAGTGCTGAGCCACAAGGGGGCAGCGGCTCCCTGGGAACTGGCACTTGCCAGCAAATCATGCAGCTCAGCCTGAAACCGGCTCAGTCATGTGTCTCTAGTGCATTGCCACTGGCCTGGGAGAGTCACATTTCACTTGCAAACTGCTTTTAAAGACTCCTGCTTTGATTCTTTGAAGACACTGTTTCTATGAATAACACCGAAAGAATGGTCCAGTTGGAGCTCATGCGGGGTCAAGGACCTAGGTGAAATGCTGACAAATAAACAGTTTTACCCTCTGGAGTAGGGGTTAGGCAAACGCTCTCAGTTTGTGACTGGAAAGGGTGGAATTTGAAAAGCTGCCAGAGGAGGAGGGTGCAAGATTAGGTGATCTGAGCAAAAAGCTCTGGCCCGACAGGCCTAAGAGAAGACCGCTCTTCCGCGGTGGGCAGGTTTATGAAGAAGCTTCCAAACTTTCTTCTCTAGGTTTTCTGCCTCCTGTCCCTCTCTGGTTCAATGTCTTCCATGCTGACTAAAACTTCTGCCCTGGTAACCATATCCATTAATTCAGAAAATCCGTAATATCCAATATTAGCTTGGCTATTTACAGTTTCCACAGTCTTTCCTACTTTATAAACCACTTTCATGTATGTTTATCACCCACCATTTGAAATGCTTTGACTTTTGACACCCACTTTTTAGTGAACTTTATTATTGGAAATAGACTCCATCATACTGACCAAAGCTAATCCCAAAAAACCAATGAAAAGCTGGGAACCAAGTGCCAAGGACATCGCATTAGCCTGGAAACACGGACCAAGCTGCAGGGTAAACGGTGTGATGTGGGCAGAATGGAAGTGTTAGAATCTGGGTTAGGGAGCTCAGGAATGAATTCCTTTCTGAAAAGGAAGGGCAAGGTGGCACTGTAGAAGCATTTGCCACTCAAAGACTTTCAGAGGCATCCATGCGCATGGAATCGACAATGAATATTTGTGAGACAGATGACCCTAACTTGCAATGTCGTATGTTCATCTTTGGAGGAGTGAAGAAATCCTTTGTTTGCCATAGGGTGAGTTATTAGGGAAACTTGTCCTCCTAAACCATATATTTTGATAAGCTGCAACAAGTCTAAGCTATGCAGAAGAATCTCACAAAGGCAGCATCTACTACCTAGTTTTAAAGGCTGTGTGGCTTTACATATTTAATAAAGGCACATATATTTGGAGGGGTTCTTTTTGTTCTATTTTTGTGATCAATTTTATAATTTTTGTGATAGGAAACAGCATTGTGCTTATAGGAATTCAGGGTAAATTCATGATGGCTTCTCTTTTGATTGTCAACCAGGAATGATTTGGTTGAAAGTTGGGGGTTGTTGTGTTTCTATTCTATGGTTTAGGAGAAAATCTGAAACAGGTTAAGTGTCATGGTCAATCAAAGGGCACAGCAGATCTTTTGACTCTAAATCTGGGATTCTTTTTTTTTTTTTTTTAAATCACTGTGCTCTGAAAATATCTCTCTGTTAAGGAAATCCTATCACCAGACCACTTTTGCTTCATCTCTCTGCAGCGGATTTGGTGGCTACTGTTTTCCAATTCTGAACCTAAAAAACTAAGGCTCCAAAAGCATTTGGTGTTTTCTCATTCTTTTTTTTTTTTATGGCCGCACCACGTGGCTTGCAGGATCCCTGCCCAGGGATCAAACCCGTACCCCCTGCAATGGAAGTGCTGAGTCCTAACCAACCATTGGACCGCCAGGGAATTCCCAGCATTTGGTGTTTTCAGTGCTGCTGAGTGAGGAGTTTCTTACTTAGACCCTGTTGGGAAAAAAGTTGGTCTCTAAGGAGGTGGCAGCACTTGGGTGGTTTATTATGTGTTGAGAATCAAGCATGTGCTCGGTCCGGTAAAATGACGCATGGTACAGTCTGTGCCTTCTATAAGCCACCTTCTCAGGCTCCTTGGCTCATATCACAGACAGAGAATAAAATAAGCAACAGACCAAGGGGTGTAATGTGAATCTTAGAAAGTTGTTGTTAAATAGAAATCACATTAGCAGCAAAGTAAATCAAAGCACCTTGGACACATTTTATACACTTAACCAAAATTTAGAGTTAATGTTAGGTCCATAAAATCGTAGTTTTTAAGGCTAGGATTAGCAACTTCTCTGCACCCTTTCAAACTGATTCTCTTTTGGGACAGATCTTCCTTTCACTTTCTTCAGCACTCTTTCTAAGGACTCCCCAAAATACATACCCCACTGACCTTCTACAAATGCCTGAACATCCACTTATCCATCGTAATAAACTGCTCTCTCTTTCACATTCTTCTTTTAATGTGCAAATATCCCATAGAAAGGTAATATATTAAATTCTTAACACAGGGATGGCAAATTCTAGGCAAATCTCCTGGCACACTCCGGTCTATGGCAGACATGCACGCTTTCTCAAGGAGTCTGGAGTTAAATCCTCAACACAGTGCTCCTGGCAGCCTATCCAGGCTAATCAAAGGTGGCAGATGAGCTGAAGCCTCTTTGGCATCCCTCCTGTAGCAGTGTAAATTGAATAGATTGATAATACAATATCCCCTTGGTAGGTTCTAGAAGCAGGGAAACTGGATAATAAGGGTATGAGAGGAGCTATTAAGGTCAAGCTTGTTCTACATCACAATGTCACCCCAGGCTCTTTGCCCGATACTACTTTAATAGCAGAAATAAAAAACCAGGGTGGCTGATCTACAAAATAAAAGTTGTGGGACATTTACTTTATAATAGTGGAATATTGTCAGGCCTTCCTAAATGGGTAACTGTCCATCTCCAATCAGCTCATTCATCAAGACTTGCACACAGATATTCTTCTATCCCTAAGCCAAGTGAAGCTCACACATAGTGGGCCTGAAATTGAACGGAAAATGTTGAGCAGCTACTGCCAAGGGGAGTTGGATGGTGTCACCCAGAAAAAAACAATGAGGTCAACGTCTCCTGCACACTGGGGGAGATTTTCCAGGTGTTGTGTTGCTTGAACTACCTTGAACTTGTTCTCTTCCTACCAAAAGTCAGTCTCCATGACCCCCATAATATAAAAGCAGAGCGAAAATCATACAGAGAGTGAAGTCCTTTTAAGAGAGGGCCAGCTGCAGCTGACACATTCCAGAAAGCACCTTGAAAGTGAAGGAAGCTCCTAATAAATAATAACAAAATAGTGAGGGCTGGGAAGGTACATTCAATTCTGTTCTTGGTCTAACATTTAGACTATTGCGGAGAGACCAAATATTCAGTGGTGAGCATAAAAGTCTCGCATTGTTCCTTCCAAAAAAGAATGGGGACTTCCCTGGTGGTCCACTGGTTAAGACCCTGCGATTCCACTGCAGGGGCTGCGGGTTCGATCACTGGTCAGGGAACTAAGATCCCACGTGCTGCACGACCAAAAAAATTTTTTTTAAAAAAGTCTTCAAAACAGAATGATGTAGCCACTGAAGAGTATTAGCAAAAAATATAGATTTAGTTGCCAGAAAATAGGGTGGTGGGACTTCCCTGGTGGCACAGTGGTTAAGAATCCACCTGCCAATGCAGGGGACACGGGTTCGAGCCCTGGCCTGGGAAGATCCCACATGCTGTGGAACAACTAAGCCCATGCGCCACAACTACTGAGCCGGCGTGCCACAACTACTGAAGCCTGTGTGCCTAGAGCCCATGCTCCATGACAAGAGAAGCCACCACGATGAGAAGCCTGTGCACTGCAACGATGAGCAGCCCCTGCTCGCCTCAACTAGAGAAAGCCCGTGCACAAACGAAGACCCAACGCAGCCAAAAATAAACAAATTTATTTTTTAAAAATGGGGTGGAGGGTTCATACTGGACCAAGAAAGAAGAAATATTTACATTAGCTTCACCTAACTAAGGTTTCATCTGTTCCTTAGTGATGAGTAGTCATATTCTATATATAAAAATCATATTTTTTGAAAGTCATATTTTATAGTATTTATGTGTTTTTCATTCTTAGACACACTTATAGATATGGGTATTAAAAAATATTTTGCCTTTTTCTAGAAAGGACTTAAAGCACCTGGATATGCATGTGCCTATGTGTGTTTTTGGATGGATGGACAAATGGACAGATGATAGATAGATGGATATGTCTGACAGGTCATTTAGGTAAGGTTAGTTGAGGCAACACTATCCTGTACAAGACCTCTATGAGGTTTAGACAAGTCAGTCTCCTGAGTATTAGAGAATATTCTGAGAGCTTTTAAACCATTTTGCCACACTCAGGGATATGAATTAACATAAATACCCAAACATACCCCTCATTTCACATGTGGTCTAGAAACCCTGTGGGAAAGAAGTGGAACCCAGTAGAGTCGCAGTTCAGACATGTAGAAATTGTACCTATGGACTGTGACCCTAGAAGAAAGGACTAAAAGGAGAGAAAGTAGGACCTTCTAGTAGAGCCAGCTGGACTGAGCATCAGGACTTGAGACTGTCCCAAGGAAGCAGTGTTCTAGGGGCAGCTGGTCTTAACTACCTTAGCTGCCAGCTCCTCCAGGGACGGCACACCTGCCTGGGAAGAGGAAGCCATGGTGCAAAGGAAAGAAAAGAAAGAACCATGTCATAAGGAGCCACAAGTTCAGTCTTGGGAACGCTTT
The DNA here is from genome assembly GCF_964374135.1 of Grampus griseus. Taxonomy (NCBI): domain Eukaryota; kingdom Metazoa; phylum Chordata; class Mammalia; order Artiodactyla; family Delphinidae; genus Grampus; species Grampus griseus. The sequence goes on from NC_138997.1 coordinate 68,483,541, forward strand.
TCTGCTTGGTGGGTTGTCATGAAATAACAGGGCCATTGAAACAGATGGAAGGCTTTTGCTACGGACTCTGATTAAATGTGAGACGAATACCTGCTCAACCCTATGCGGCTTCTGAAACTTGGGTCACACTTGTCACCTATGGGTGTGTATATATGTTTGTTTACATTACTAATTCAACAATTCTGTGTTTAGTTCACTTCAAAGACCAGTTCACTTATTCTCAAAACATTCCTCTTTTTGAAAGAATAAAGTTAAAAACAAACCAAATTTCATTATTGTAGATCTGTGATTCTTATTTATTTATTTATTTTTGGCTGCGTTGGGTCTTCGTTGCCGCACGCGGTCTTTTCTCTAGTTGCAGTGAGTGGGGGCTACTCTTTGTTGCGGTGCGTGGGCTTTTCATTGCAATGGCTTCTCTTGTTGCGGAGCATGGGGCTTCAGTAGTTGTGGCTTGCGGGCTCTAGAGCGCAGGCTCAGCAGTTGTGGTGCACGGGCTTAGTTGCTCCCCCCGCATGTGGGATCTTCCCGGACCAGGGCTCGAACCCGTGTCTCCTGCATTGGCAGGCGGATTCTTAACCACTGCACCACCAGGGGAGTCGAGATCTGTGACTCTTAAACTCTAGTTTGCATCAGAATCACCAGGAGGGCTTGTTAAAAAAACAGGTTGCTGGACCCCACCCCCAGAATTTCTGATTCTATAGGTCTAGGGTGGGCTCAAGAATTTGTGTTTCTAGTAAGTTCCTTGGAGATGCTGATGCTGCTGGTTAGGGAGCATACTTTGAGAATCACTGCTGTAGATAATATTCTGGACCTGGGAGTCCTTAGCTGAAATATTCTGGAGACCAGATTGAAACTTGAGATAGCAGCCCCTTTTATAAGATAGTATCTTAACAAAGTGCATTCCTGGCCAGGCAACCCTTCTAAGATTTTCCAAGTGTTTTTACATCTAATAATAACAGATCTAAGAAGACTCCTTCTTACATCCTCCCTCCAATCCTTTCTTTGACCCAAACCCTTGCAAAATCATATATAGTGTGTATTTTCATTACTGTTTCAGCTTCAAACTTGCAAATAGGAATGAAGAACACTTGATATTTTTCCAATGTCTGGTATTTGAAACTTGTTATCCAGGGCATCACGATTTTTTGGACTTAGAATATCAGTTTGAACTTAGAATAAATGGAATTTATAAACTTATGGAAACTGTGCCACAGTTTCTGACCCCCAAATCTAGATGCATCATCTGATGCATGGTTTAGTATATGTGCTGCCAAAGCGAGCACCTGATGTATAGATTAAATACATGCTTTGAAAATACAGCAGAACGTTTAAAATTAGAACTCTCCAAGAATATCCTGGACATATGATTGTCTTACATATCAGAGTTGTTCATTTATTAATTCCTTAGTACATACTTATTAAGTCCTATGCCAAGGATGGGGCTAGGTGCTGTGAATACAAAAGTAAATAAGGACTAGACAGGATTGTGTCATAGTTGAAGCAATTCTGGAGCCAGATTGCCTGAATTCAATCAAGTCTGAAGTCTGTCACATACTAGCTTGGCAAGTTACATAACTACTTTGTGCCTCGGTTTCTTCACTTGTAATATGAGAACAAAAATTGCACCTATCTTATAAGAGAGATATGAGAATTAAACGAGTTAACATTTGTAAAAAGCAGAGAATACTATCTGGCATATTATATATGTTTTATAAATACTGTCATATAAATACACCTGTCTGTGTCTTTAAGAAGCTCACAGTACTGAGGCATAAAGAGTGACATGTGAAGAAGCAAATACAATGCAATGTAATAAATGCTATAATGAAGGTATGAGTGAAGTCCTGGACTTTCTTTACTGCCACATGGACTATGGTAAACTCTCTGGACTCTGGACTGCATGTGCTTGTCATATTGCTTCCCTCTCTAGAAGCACGCTGGAGAAAATTCAGCAAGTTTTTAATCTTCCTTTTTATAGCTGCTACTATGAAAACAACCACCATTATGCTAACATGTAATTACCACAAGTAGTTTTCAAAAACCTTCCTATCAAATGTAAATGATAGTGAAACTCATTTAGGAGACCATCTGCTTGAACTTTATGTGAAAATAGGATTGGGCAACCGTTCTGCAGTCTCTGCAGTTGAAACTCTGGGTGGGACGCCAAATGAATTAGATGTGGCAATAACTTATAGAAGGAGGGTAGCCAAGAGACTTTCCCAGTTTTAATACTAAAGGTCCTACTTCCCAGGAGTCTCCTCAGTCTCGGGCAAGAGTTTAAAATCACCACAACTGTTTTGATGGGAAATGGAAGCTTTAAAAAGAAAAGATAAAACTAATATAATGTTACAATAGAATACTACTCAGCCATAAAAAAGAATGAAATAATGCCATTCGCAGTAACATGGATGGACCTAGAGATTATCATACTAAGTGAAGTAAGTCAGACAGAGAAAGACGAATACCATATATCACTTACATGTGGAAACTAAAATACAATAAAAATAAACTTATTTATGAAACAGAGGCAGACTCACAGACATAGAAAATAAACTTATGGTTGCCAAAGGGGAATAGGGGTGGAGGAGAGATAAATTAGGAGTTTGGGACAAACATATACACACTACTATACATACAATAGATAAACAACAAGGGCCTACTATAGAACACAGGGAACTATATTCAATATACTGTAATAAACCATAATGGAAAAGAATATGAAAAAGAATATGTACGTATATGTATATATCTGCATCTATATATATCACTTTGCTGTGCACACAACATTGTAAATCAACTATACTTCAAATAAAAACTAATATGATGTTATATGTCAATTATATCACAAGAAAAAAATAAATTAAAACCTGCATGTTGCAAAAGCACTATTTCAAGCTTCATACAAAAGAAAAAAAAAGTAAGAAAAAGAAAATACAACTGCTGGGTCCCTTGGATTGGGGATAACTGGAAAGTATAGTAGAAATCAATAGATATTTACTGACTATCCTTTGAGGGGAGACACACATGTTCCTGTCTTGATAAGCTACAATCTGATTTGAGGAACAAGAAATGAACCAGTATAAAGTTAAATCAAAATACATTTACACGTCAGTTCAAGATAATAAGAGAAATGATGGTACAAAATGACTAATGACCCTTAAGTTTTCCATTTCAGAATTGCTCTGGGAATGGAGTTCAGAGGAAAGGAAGAGCCCTCACTGGGAAACTGTCATAAAGTGGCCCAGCTTCACAATGGTTACAAGACCTGGTGGGACTTTGATACGCAGTGAGGAAGGGAGGAGCCGTTACAGGTGGATGGTACAGCACAGGCCAACCACAGGAGTGGGAGAAGCATAACGCAAATCCACGGGACAGGGAACGGCATACGTAGAGGAGGTGGAGGAGGGAAGGAGATGAGCGGGGAGATGAACTTAGTATTCACACGAAGCTCTGCAGTAGCACACATTCTCTTAAGCTTGGGTTGGAAGACCACTTGTCAAAAGACCACTCTCTTTGGGTTTCCCTGGTGGCGCAGTGGTTGAGAGTCCGCCTGCCGATGCAGGGGACGCGGGTTCGTGCCCCGGTCCGGGAAGATCCCACATGCCGCGGAGCGGCTGGGCCCGTGAGCCATGGCCGCTGAGCCTGCGCGTCCGGAGCCTGTGCTCCGCAGCGGGAGAGGCCACAACAGTGAGAGGCCCGCGTACAAAAAAAAAAAAAACTACTCTCTTTCCCTTGAGTGAAGAAATACTACCTTTCCCTCTAAATCTTTCTATTTCTATTTTCGATAGAAAGATTTCAAGTGAAGAAATACTACCTTTCCCTCTAAATCTTTCTATTTCCTATAGAAAGATTTCCAAAGTCTTTCTAGGTTTAAACCCTAAATAGAATGTATATAGTAGCTCCTTGTTTTGGTTATCTCGTGTTGGGTGACAAACCACCCTAAAACCTGCGGGCTCCCTCCCAGCATGATGGTCTCAGGGTAATCAGCCCTCCTCCTTAGGAGCTGGCTTCCCCCAGAACACCGAGTGTCAGAGCAGAAGCTCCCAGGCTTTCTTTAGTTCTAGGCCCCAAACTGGCCCGGCATCACTTATGCCTCATTTTTGGGGGTCAAGCACGTCACAGGGCCATCGAGAGTCAAGGAGAGGGGTCTACACGGGGTGTGAATGTCAGGAGGCCTGGTCCATCTGGGGTTACCCACGTGGCAGCCTACTGCGCTCCTCCTGAGGCTTCTATTGCATGGCTCTTCTGTCAAATCTCTCTTTCACAACACAGATGTTTTGCTTAACATTTAATTTTATGCACCTCTGCTTAGAGGAAGAAGGAAGCCAGCAATCTGCCCCCAGGGAGAACAGAACCTAAACAGGCAGTCAGGTCTACTGAGTCTTAAAAGGGACAGCTGTGTAAAGACTGATCCAGGCCCTGAAGCTCGCTGGGTGGAAGCCCAAGCCCAGGACAGAGGATCTGGAAAGGGAATCTAGTGTTTGGATTTGAGACATGAGGGCTGGCCAGCAGCCCGTGTACTTCCGGCAGGAGCGCCATGGGGTTCTTGTTCACATCTGCAGGGAAAGGTACTGCAAGCAGAGAATTCGCCTTAGTCATCCCCAGGGCACTGGCTACCATACTGTTGGACATTGGAGAGCCCCCCAAGTGAAGTCGGACTCTGGCAAGATGGGGAAGATTTGAGCCTAGGAGAGCTGTCATGGATTCCTGGGTCAGCTGATGCCAGATGAATTTTATCCATGTGTCATCCTGCAGAGTTTTGTAGGATTATTGACAATAACTCTTTGCATTGCTTTCCTTTATCTTCCTCCTCTCCCCTCCTCACCCCCACCCGCTAATCTCTTTTCTTCAAGACACCAGGTGCAGAGTTGAGGTGAATAGGCACCTTATCTCAGAACACATTCGCATCGACAGACTGTGCAGGGCCGTTCTCTTCTGTAATATTTGCTTTCCTCCATTCACACCAGCCACCCATTCCCATTGCCTGGGAGGGGGGCTTCCCTTCACATTTCATTTCCTTCCCACCTTCCTTAAGGTATGCAACTTGCCATCACTTGAAAAATATCCTCAGAGTGTTGTTGGTAAATGAAAATGTTTATAAAGTAAATCCAAATTTAAAGATAAATTTTTGATGAATACTCTGTATTCACCACATAAACCCAAGTGAAGGAGGAAATATTTCAAGGTGCTAAACTAAAAAAATAACAGGAAACACTCTCTCCAAGTTTACCTCAGTTGTGCTTCTGTCCCAGTTAATTGAACAAGTGTTGTACCCCTTGCTGTACCTTAGAAACAAATGTACAGTCATTGATTGTAACTTAGGTGTCTTTGGGAACAGTGCTAAATTGCACCACTAGCTTTCCTGGGTCTCCAGCTTAACAGACAGCAGATCTTCTCAGACTTTTCAGCATTCATAATCATGTGAGCCAATTCATCATTAAGAAATCCCCACAAATCTCTCTCTGTCTCTTTCTCTAACTCTATCTTTATCTCTGTCTATCCTATTTGTTCTGTCTCGGGAGAACCTTGGCTAATACAGTGGTCTTTGGGGGGAACTGCTGATATTTTCATTATCCTGATTCTAAGATGTCAATCCCAGCAATGCAAATTTCTCTTGATTTCTTTTCAATATTTTTTTCTGTCTAGATATTAGCGTGGATTTATTCTTACACACCCGTTCATTCTTGTACCTGCAATTAACTCTCGAGCACAGTGAAGGGACATTTCACCCCCGTTGTTTACCCCCCTGTGCAACCTGCAAGAAGAGTCCCTGGGGGCCTACTTACCCACTGCATTTCAAGCTCTAGTACTAAGGTCCTGCTATCCCTATACTGAAATGAACTAGTGATTGCATTGTTTTCCTGATGGAGAATCAACAAGCATTTCCTCGGCTCTTGGCAAGAGCTTACTTTACTGTTTACCAAGTCAGAGGCTGAGAAATTGTTAGAGCCATTGGCAGGAAGGGTGAAGAGCAAAGAGGTGCTAAGTTTCCAGAGACACCTAAGTTACAATCAATGACTGTACAGTTGTTTCTAAGCAACAGCAGGGGTACATCACTGTTCAATAACTGGGACAGAAGCACAGCTGAGATGAACTTGGAGAGAAACAGATCTTCACCCCATTTGAGAAGACCCAGTGAAACAGGAGGACAATGGGCTGCTCTGGCAGTCAATCTTAGGAAATTCTGAGACACACCTTCAGGTCCTGCTTGTCATAGCCATGCCACAGCCATGACTGTTTCTTTGCTTTGGAAAGTGAGAGCTACTTCCTGCAGCAATTAGATTTAATTCAGCAGTATCTTCTCATCAGAAAACCCAAGCTTCCAAGGTCCTTGTCTCCACACCATTCACTTGGCTCCAACAAATCCATGTTTTCTCATTGCTCTTGGCAATTGGGTGTATATGTCTAATTTCTTCAAGCCAACATATACGTATTAGTCTCATAATTACATAGTTCTCTGCATCACAGGCTCAGGAAGCAATTTGGTGAGTTGGCGCATGCCCTAGTGTTTACGTCTATTTAGTCCAATTCAGCTCTCTTCGTGCTTAGAAAAGCACCAACTGATCCAAGAGAGAAAACTGCTGCCGAGCAGGCCAGGATAATTCCCACACTGCCAATGACTACTGTCAGGAAGTGGCGGGAAGGGGAAAGCATCTCTGTCCTCTTGTCCCAGCCTTCCCAGATCCAGAACCAAATCCTATCCATGCACAGGTACAGTAGGTCCAAGGCAGCACTGCAAAGTCCACCAAGAATCTGCACCCCACATTTCTCTGTTCTGTCTTTTTTCTCTATTCATGGAGTCCCCTTCCCAATCTCCAGGTACCTGTTAACTCTCTTCTTCTCCACCTTATCACCTCTTTTTAAAAAATTCCTCAACTCTCTTGGTCACCCCAAATATTGATAGTAACTCAAAATATTTTTTCTCCCGAATGTGCCTCCATTTTAGTAAGGATCAAAATCTCTGGTTAAGGGAATGGAGTATTGACAATGGAATTCCAGGCATCACCTAGAACGAGCAGGTAAGAAGGTTTTGTAGGGAGCTGCTCAGGTCCCTAAAATCATACTATGGAGGCAAAGGTACAATCCACCTGCCTTAACCCTGGGTGGGCTTCCAGATGACTCCTGGATGAGGGCTGGTCTCCAGAAAGACCACGCCATACTTAGAAGCTTGGAATTTTCAGCCCTGCCCCTCATTCTCTTGAGAAGGGAGAAGGGCTGAAAATGGAGTTAATGATCAATCATGTCTACATGATGAAGCCTCCATAAAAATCCCAATAGTATGGGGTTCGATAAGCTTCCAGGTTGGTGAACACATCTACACACTGGGAGGGTGACACACCCCAAATCCACAGGGACAGAAGCTCCTGAGCTTGGGACCCTCCCAGACCTCGTTCTATATATCACTCTTCATCTTGGTGTCCAGCTTTATCTTTTATCATACCCTTTAATAAACTAGTAAATATAAGTAAATACTTCCCTGAGTTCTATGAGCTGCTCTAGCAAATTAACTGAACCTGAAGAGGGGGTCATGGGAACCCTTGTTTGTAGGCAAATCGGGCAGAAGTTGTGGGTAACCTGGGGACCTACTACTTGTGATCGGCATCTAATGTAGGGTAGAAGCAGTCTTTTTGTTTTGGTTTTCTGGTGGTACATTTTTTTTAACTTTTTATTTTATATTGGAGTGTAGCTGATTAACAATGTTGTGCTAGTTTCAGGTGTACAGCAAAGTGAATCAGTTATACATATACATGCATCTATTCTTTTTCAAATTCTTTTCCCATGTAGGTTGTTATATAATATTGAGCAGAGTTCCCTGTTGTTGGTTATCCATTTTATTTTTTTTATTATTTTATTTATTTTATTTTATTTTTTAATTAAAAACATTTCTGGCCACACCGTGAGGCATCTGGGATCTTACTTCCTTGACTGGGGATAGAACCAATGCCCTCTGCACTGGAAGTGTGGAGTCTTAACCACTGGACCACCAGGGATGTCCCAGGTTATCCATTTTAAATATCGCAGTGTGTACATGTCAATCCCAAACTCCCTAACTAACATTCCCCACACAACCTTCTCTCCTGGTCACCATAAGTTTTTTTCTAAGTCTATAAGTCTGTTTCTGTTTTGTAAATGAGTTCATTTATATCATTTTTTTTTAAAGATTCCACATGTAAAAAAAAAAAAGATTCCACATGTAAGCAATATCATATGATATTTGTCTTTCTCTGTCTGAATTACTTCACTCAGTATGACAATCTCTGGGTCCATCCATGTTGCTGCAAATGGCATTATTTCATTCTTTTTTATGGCTGAGTAATATTCCATTGTATATATGTACCACATCTTCTTTATCCATTCCTCTGTCGATGGACATTTAGGTTGCTTCCATGTCTTGGCTATTGTAAACAATACTGCAATGTACATTGGGGTGCATGTATCCTTTTGGACCATGTTTTTCTCCAGATATATGGCCAGGAGTGGGATTGCAGGATTATATGGTAGTTCTATTTTTAGCTTTTTAAGGAACCTCCATACTGTTCTCCACAGTGGCTGTGTCAATTTACATTCCCAGGTTGGTAGCAGTCTTAATGGGACTGAGCACTTAACCTATGGGATCTGACACTATCTCCACCTAAACAGTGTTAGAATTGAGTTAAATTGTAGGACACCTAGCTCGTGTCAAAGAGGATTCCTTGGTGTGGTGGGGGAAAAACCAGCACATGTTTAGTAACGAGAAGTGAAGTGTTTTGTGGTGGTAAAGGAGACACATACGAGGGAAAGACTGAGTTTTTCCAATTCATTATATCAAAGCAGGCTCCTGCCTCACAATCTATGTTATGAATGCTCTAACAGTATTGTGGCTGCTGCAGTTGTAGGAGGAAGGATAAAACCTGCCCTGGAGAGTCAGGGAAGGCTTTCACAGAGGAGGGAATGCTTGAACCAGGACATGAAGGGTTTGTGCACATTGCCAGCTGGACATCAGGGTAGGGCAGAGAGGAAAGGCCATGCAAAGGCAGGGAGGTCTAGCACATTTGCAGAGTTACAAAGAGTTTGATGTTCTTAGAGCATAAAATGCAGCATGAAAGGATTTATGAAAGTATGAAATTGGTGTAAGACAAGGAAGTTTAGATACAGAGGGACCATGTTATATTGTCCTGGATGAGGATCCACTGAAGGTTAACAGAGAATTCATATCTAGAGCTGCTTTGGAGACACTATGGTGGATGGGGGGGGGGGCAGGAAATGGGTCTGAAGTCAGGGAGACCAGTAAAGGAGGCTAGTGTTTCGTCCAAGCGAGAAGGGATGAAAACTTGAAAAAAATAAAAAAGGCAGCAACAATAGGAACAGACAGACAAAGGCAAACCTGAGAAAGATTTCAGGGACTAGTGGTCAGGACTTGATGGTTTGGATGTAGAGTCTGTGAAAGAAAAGGGAATCTTGGACGATTCCCAGTTTTATGGTTTCAACATTTAGTAGATGGTGTGACATCCATTGAGATGGGGGGAAATGAAGAAGACCAGGTCTTCAGGGGAAGATGAGGATCTCAGCTTTGGATATGCTGAACTCCAGGAAACACTCAGTAGACAGCTGGACAGATAGGCTTGGAGGTTAGGAGAAGCTGGTATTGGAGATTAAAGTTGAAACCCATCTGCATATGGTTGGTAGTTGAAGACATGGGAAAGAAAAATTTACCCAGGGAGAATGAATAACGTCAAAAGGAAAAAGGGCCAAGGAAGGACCAATAGCTGCAAGATGTAGGAGGCACATGATAGAAGAGAAACCTACAGAAGACTGAGAAGTGACTAGAGAGATAGGAAGAGAAACGAAGTGGGTGAGTGGTGACATGGAAACCAGGGAGGTGAAGAAGATACATTCCCACCAGGGAGGAGCTCACAACCCACTGAACCAGTTAGACCAAGAGGAAAACGCATCTCCATTTACATGGAGGGTTAGTCTGAGCCAAAAAGTTAGAAAATCTAGGGGCTTCATTCTGGTTTTTCCACTTTTGCACAACTCTTCTCCCAAGGCTTGACTTCTCTTTCTATAAAACAGGCAACTATGAGATTACTTATTATATATAATAATATAATTACAGATAATATAATTAGCAGGGTTCTTTTCTTACATGAATGAAGCTATGTTTATAGGATTCTTTGAAGTCATAGGGAAACGGGATTCTCATTTTCCTTTCTCATCATTTTTCCATCATCTGTAAAATTAATAGCTTTCAACATTTGTTACCTTCACTCTGGACTGAAAAACAAAACTAGATCTTAAATTTCTTGATGCCTAGATACAGCCTCTGAGAAACATGTTTCAAATGACCACTATCATTCAGCCACCCATATCAAATGTGTTCAAATTATTTTTTATATATTGAAATAGACAACCAAATTTTCGCAAATACAATGTTAATGCCCACATTTTAAATCTGAGAAATCCATACTATCTTTTGAATAGTTTTTTTAGCCTGAAGATTCTAGAAATCACCTATTTTAAGAAAATGTTGCTACATGTTCAAAATGCTTTTCTTGCTATAATAAAATATTTAATATTATCATTTGTTTGAGCTTATTCAATAATATATCAGGTCCACCTAAGGAAATTTGGACATTGTCCTAAGACATGGAGTTTAAAACTGTGCGCCCACCTTGTAAGGAAAATCCTGAGAAATACTCAGGAACCAGAGAGAGACACATGTGAGTATAGCTTCCCCCAACCCCATTTTCCACCCAAGTTTAATATGAGGTAAGTAGGTATTTATAAAGCACTTATTATCATAACACACTGGTCATTTATTTCTCTTTGTCGGCTTGCGTCATTTCTGCTTTTCAGAGTTGCACTTAGTTTTCAACTGCATTGTATTATTTATACAATAAATTGTGATTTTACAATGACATCATCACCTACATTTGTGACCACTTATTGATAGAAACTTCTATTAGGCCTCTCTGTTCAGAGATATCACTATCATTCTTTATGTCTGGAATAATTCAGGGCACTAGTAACCCTCATTAAATGGTGCTGAAGTTAGGCAAAAAAAATCCTACCAACTTAGAGATGGGTGGGTAGAATGAGCCTCATTTTGAGAGGTTTAAATGTTTGGTGACCAATTTAATAAAGCAGAGGAAGTAATGTGTTTGAATACACTTTGTAAACTACAAAATGTTCTGTACTTGTTGCAGCAGTGATAGGGCAGCTAGAATTTTTACCCTATTTTGAGTGTTTTGAAGGGTATCTATCCTATAGTAAGTACTCACTGAATATTTGTTGAATCAATGGATGATTGAATGAATAGATATGAATTGTCTTCCTATAGACCTTGTGGGCCAGGAGTAGAAGGCCATTACAAAGGCCAAGATAATGGACTTGGGGATGACGAGAGGGAGCTAACTGGCAGAAGGAGACTTGTCAGCAACATATGATATTATACCCATGATATTGCTTTTGGGTAACTGGGAATTGGCTATTTGAGTAAGTGGAGATAAAATAGTGTCCTCTTGCTCTATGTCGCAAGAACATATTTTAGGTAAGACGGCCACACAAAATAACCATTGACTCAGCAGTGATTCCCTTAGGCAGTGGTAAAAATGGAATTGCCTTATACTAACTGTGATGTTGTAAGGTCAGATTAGAATAAAATTTTAATTTTAATCTAGGTGTACAATATACTCCATTCTATTACATTTACCTTTCATTCCATCCCTATATCTCTAGCTTAATGTTTTTAAATTTCATGTGTTTTTTTATACTTGTAAAACTTTTAATGCATGCTCTTTCATAAGTAGCTTTGTTTAATTTAACTAACTCACTTACTGTAATAGAGAAAGGCCATGACCTTTGGAGTTAAGCATGGAAGGAGGAAAGAGATCCTGTACCCTAATTTCAGGCTTAAACTGACCTGTGAAAGCTATGAGCTACACTGAGACTGCTAAGGGGATAAGAAAGTGATGGTACTTTGAGCTCAAATCTTACATACTGTTCCTAAAATATTTGAAATATCAAAAGGGAAACAATTAAAATTTTACAACTTTAAGCAGATAAGAGATGACAGTTAAAAAGTTCACCTTTGGGATGGACCTAGAGATTATCATACTAAGTGAAGTAAATCAGAAAGAGAAAGACAAATACCCTATGTTATCACTTATATGTGGAATCTAAAATATGACATAAATGAACTTATATATGAAACAGAAACAGACTCACAGACATAGAGAACAAGCTTGTGGTTGCCAAAAGAAAGGGGAGGTCGGGGAGGGATGGATTGGGAGTTTGGGACTAGCAGATGCAAACTATTATATATAGAATGGATAAACAACAAGGTCCTACTCTATAGCACAGGGAACTATATTCAGTATCCTGTAATAAACCATAATGGAAAAGAATATGAAAAAGAGTATATATGTGTATGTATAACTGAATCACTTTGCTGTACAGCAGAAATTAACACAACATTGTAAATCAACTATTCTTCAATAAAATAAATTTTTTAAAAAGTTCGCCTTTGGAGTAAACTACCTTTTTTTTTTCCTGTGAATTTCTCGTATGACAACAGGTTAAGTCGCAATTATCTATAGTTGCGTAACAATGCGCTCCAGAACATAGTGATTTGGGGCCTCTCAACCAGCTGCAATGGTGGGAGAGTGGTAATGGCTGGAACCTTCAAGAAGGCATCATTCATATGTCTGCAGCCTTGGCAGAGATGACTGGAAGGCTGGGACCTCTATCTACATGCCCTCTCCCTCTACATGGTCTCTTCAGTAGGGTAATCTGACTTATGTGGTGATTCAGGGCTCCCAAAAGTTCAAACATAGAAGCTTCCTGGCCTTCTTTAGCCTTAGGCCTAGATCTGGCACAATGTCACTTCTGTCTCGTTCGATTGAATACGTGAGTCATGAGGCTAGCCAAGATTTCGTGTTAGAGAGGACTTCACAAGGATTTCATACCAGGAGGTATGGTTTTTTGGGGGGTATATTCAGAGACTGGCTACCATATCTTCTAGAATGGATGGATTTGATATGTGTGGCTCCAAGAAGTTAAAATGCCCCGAATGATAATGTGTAAGGTATAGATAATATATTATTTCTCATTTTTGGTAAATGTATGCATATGTATTGCTGTGCAAACAGGAAATCAAGACACAAGACTCTGAAAACAGCTGGAGCGTTTATTCTCTTGAATTAAAGGAGATTCTAAAAAATAAATTTGATTGGACTAGCTGTGCCTGACCTGGCACTAGACTGTGATCCTATAAAGTACTGAATTAGCTGGACCTCTTGAGAAACTGCTTGCCCAGTTGGGGCAAGGTTAGCCCTGTTGGTTGGGGAGGGGACATTTCTACTGTCAATCATTCTGGGAAAATGTAGGTCCTAGAACATGAGATAAGGCTTCTGGAAGAAGGCTTTACACAGGTGTGAGTGGGCAATTCCATCCTCTACTTGGACCTGAACTCTTGGAAGAGAAAATGTACCCAGTGACTCCCTCATGCGTCTTCTCAGGAGAAAAATGATGTTTAGTAGCCTCAGTATGTGACTGCAGGCTGGGGTTTAAGTAAAGCTATGCTCCACGAGGGACTCCTGTGAAGCATTCAAGGACTGTGAAGATTCTAGGCCTGTGTTATAATTCCCTCATGTTAGACACCAGCTTCTAGAAAAATCTTTTTTAAACATTACAGCCTGGTTTCCACTGGTGCTCTGTAGAAATGAGGGAGAGGTCTGTGCCTGGTTGGGATGAAGCGGTAGAAGGGAAAGCAGCAGCAACCAGAGGGAGGGCGTTTTAGGAACTTCCAGGGGAAGAATTTGGCAGAAGAGATGGTGGCCCAAGATGGCTCGGAGGTGATTAGTCACTGCTGAGGAGGAAAGGGACAACCAAGATGAATTTCAGAAGTAAGCATTTTCCAGGAATTTCCGTGATACTTGGTGTGGAAAACACAATCAAAAAACACTAGATTTCCTAAAGGCAAGTGAAATGAGGGCTTAAGCTAATGATACCTGGCAATGAGAGGAAAATGTGGCAGTTTTGTGGTCTCTGGTGGGAAAGGCCTCGGCCTACACATTTAGAGTCTATTTAAGACATACGTGTGTGTCTGTCTTTCTATCTATCTATCTATCTAGTGTACATGCATGTCTGTGTGTGTGTGTGTATGTGTGTGTTAAAGGATTTAAGAATTCCTCTATTTTCCCATAGCAATCATTCCTTGGCATGATTCTTTCAAACTAAATTCCCCATTCAACAATTTAAAACACCCCAACGTTCATTGCAGCACTGTTTACAATAGCCAGGTCATGGAAGCAACCCAAATGCCCACAAATGGATAAGGAAGATGTGGTACGTATATACAATGGAATATTACTCAGCCATGAAAAGGAACGAAATTGGGTCATTTGTAGAGACATGGATGGACCTAGAGACTGTCATACAGAGTGAAGTAAGTCAGAAAGAGAAAAACAAATATCGTATGTTAACGCATATACGTGGAATCTAGAAAAATGGTACAGATGAACCGGTTTGCAAGGCAGAAATAGAGACACAGATGTAGAGAACAAATGTATGGACACCAAGGGGGGAAAGCAGGGGTGCAGGGTGGTGGTGGTGGGATGAATTGGGAGATTGGGATTGACACATATGCACTAATATGTATAAAGTAGATTAACTAATAAGAACCTGCTGTATAAAAAATACATAAATAAAATAAAATTTTAAAAAATTAATAAAATTTAAAAAAAGAAAAAAAAAATTGACAGCCAAGAGAAACTTTGACACAATCTATTGATACTTAGTTTCTACCTTACATCTCCATGAATACATCATATCTGTTGAAAGTTGTAGTCAGAGTTAGCCCTACAGCTAGCTGTACCAAAAACTATAACAGACCATCTTGGATTTCTGGAGGTGAGCTCATCTAGCCCCAGATTTCCCCTCCAATTATGCTCTGGTCATAAGAGAAACCTACCCTGTTTCCATTTGCTATCATCATCCTTTTTGTGCTCTACTAGTGATGTGTGTAGAAGAACAGGTGAGCTTTGTTACTGGGCTTGCGCTGACATCTGAGCTCTGCCAGTTCATTTTATCCCATCATCTCACTGTGTCCTTCCTGACCTTTGGCATTGCTTGCTTTGTGTGCTGGTGTCACACAGGCAATTGCTTCATTAAATTTTAAAAATTCCTGATGAAAAATTTGATCACATCTATTATCTGCTTCATAGCAACATACCAGGTTGTATTCTTTGTCTACTATGTGGTTTCCTACCCGTTTCCACTTTTTTTCTTATAGTATTTTTGTGTAGCTTCCTGTACTGGTTTCTTTTATATTATTCATCCTTGCAGGATATGAGTTTTTCCTTGATGAGCTGTTTTCAGAAGGTTTGTGTAGGAGAAGGGTCAGGCTAGCTGCAACTTTTCTTTATTTGGGGTTTTAAGTGAGTTCGTTTAGCTTTTGCATCTCCTAAGCAATGAAGATGAGCAGCTGTGAAGTTTTTACAACACAAAGACTCTTCTGTGCTGCCACAAAGACAGGGTTTCTCCCAAATGTGGCTAATCTCCGGTTCCTAGGAAGGTTTATCTTTGTCTTTTGATATGAAACAGGGTGCAGGGAAATTCTTGATACCAGCAGACACATATTTACCCGAATATAGCAAACAAGAGAGTTAGGTTTTGCCCCTTGATTTGGAGAAGTGCATCCAGCTCTTTCTGAGATAAACAGCCCCCGTGTCCCCTTGCTGTAGGTTTTTTCTCTTCTTGTTCCCACATGTCCCCTTGGTTTTTACTGGTTTTGGCAGCCCTTCCAAATAAATGGGGACCTGGGGTTTTAACTATCTCCTATGTTCTAAGAAAAAGAATTTTGTATCTTTGCTTCTCTATCTCTTTGTTGCTTTTGGCTGATTTCAATGAAGAGAAAAGAGAGATGCTACCTTTATATCACCATGTTCAAACCAGAAATTGAAATTCATGGGCTTTCAAGTCAGATAGACCTGGATTTAAATCTTGGCTCCACTACTTGCTGTGTGACAAGCTATTTAACCTTTTTGCTCCTCAATTTCCTCATCTCTAAAGTGGGGCTTTAAAGGGCCATCTCTAAAAAAACTATTGAGAGATTTAAAAGGGGTGATGCTTGTACAGCTCTCAGGACAATGCTTGGTACCCGACACATAAAGCAGGTTCCCTGCTGTTATTTGGGGAAAACGTCCTCCCAAATTAATAGAATCACCTGGAAGAGATCAGGGATTCCAGAAATGTGTCTCACAGGACACTATTCAAGAAATAATTCCTAGGTATGACTCAGAAACCAAGGGAGGGGGTGGATTTCATGGACAAATACAAATATGTACCCTTTCAAGATTCACAAGGCACATACCTCTATGATGATGTTGCAGTGGGTTCCACGGGGAATGTAATATGCATTATCGTGAAGCACGGAGTGTCTGTCGCATTTATGGGAAAGAGCCCCTCCCACATATGCACGTAAAATGTCTCAAGTGAAGATGAACGAATTGGCAACCCTCCTCCCACAGAGAGAAACTGCAGAACCTTAACCATTAAGTCTGAGAGTCCTGGGATAACAAAGGGAGCTGCTATTCAAAATACTCTCATGTCTTTGTTATTCTGGTAAGCATAGCACTCACAACATGCTGGGCACATATACCAACTCACTACTCTACAACTGTTTGAAGAGATTATTTATTCCCTTTTATAGATGAGGAAAGAATTCTTTTCCAAAGAATAGGGAAAGTGTTCCCCTCATGAAAACAAGGACCTAAATGAGAATTGCTGAATATGTCCTTTCTAGTATGGCTGTACATTTTATTCATTTAACTAAATGTATTCACTGGTAAAGAAACCAGTGTGTATGCAGCTCATACTGGTGAATTACTGAAAACAAATCCTATAAGAAGAACATAGGTCCCACTGACTTTGAGATCTAGAGGCCCCAGCTCCCTACCCCTTAATGCCCTTGATGTTTTGCAACAGGAACATGGAGCATCATATTAAAGCCCATGTGGGGAGACTTCCCTGCTGGTTCAGTGGATAAGACTCCACGCTCCCAAAGCAGGGGGCCCGGGTCAATCCCTGGTTGTGGAATTAGATCCCACACGCAGAAGTCCGCATGCTGCAACTGAAAAAAAAAGATCCCATGTGCCGCAACTATGACCCGGCACAGCCTAAATAAATAAATAAATATTGAAAGCCTACATGGGGACTTCCCTGGTGGTCCAGTGGTTGACTCCATGCTTCCAATGCAGGGGGCACAGGTCCCTGGTCAGGGAACTAAGATCCCACATGCCGCAAGGGGTGGCCAAAAATAAATAAATAAATAAATAAATAAATAAATAAAGCCTGTGTGTGTGTGTGTGTGTGTGTGTGTGTGTTCGTGTAGGGCATCACAGTGCTCTTGCAACCAACACCCGTGAAAGGGAAGGAGAGGAAGCAGGATGGGGACAAAGGGAGAAGTTGAGTTGTGCTGCAGACCCAGCAAAGGGCTTTAACCAACCCCACAAGGAGATTCGGGTCTGAAATGGTCCTGCAGAGATACCCCAAGTCAGAGTGAGGGGGTTGGGCCTTTACACCCTTGTGTTGATTAGTCATTGTATGTGTGCTACCCTTGGAAAGAGGTTGACTTGGGACAAGGCAGTTTTTATCGTTAGAGGCAGTCTTCAAAGAGAGGGCTGACAGGCGAGAGCTGTCTTTTGGCCACATTTCCACAGCAGGGGCAAGTCCTTCATTCCAGGAGGGGACCCAGGGACTACACTGCAGCATCCACACAAGGTGCATTTTGAGACAGAAAGTTTTTATACACTGAATGTGAACAGGTAAATCGCTCCAGGAGTGAGCTCCCTCCTTGTAAGTTAAAGCCTGAGTTTTCATAGGAATGAATAGAGCTTTTAGACAAAGAGTCTAAAACAAAGAGTCTTGAAGGAGATTCTTAGAGAAAGGCACATCCTTGTCAACATTTCTTATAGTCTTTTAGATAATGGTCATCCTAATGGGTGTGAAGTGGTATCTTATTGTGGTTTCGATTTCTGTTTTCCTAACAAGTAATGATGTTGAGCATCTTTTCATGGGCTTGTTGGTCATTTGTGTATCTTTTTTTGAGAAATGTGGGGTTTTTCTAAATAATTTTTTTGGCCGCACCTCGCAGCTTGTGGGCTTAGTTCCCCAACCGGGGATTGAACCTGGGTCCTCGGCAGTGAGAGCTCAGAGTCCAAACCACCAGACCACCAGGGAACTCCCTGGAGAAATCTTTTGTTCACTTTATTCAAATCTTCTGTTCACTTTTAAATTGATATATTCGTCTTTTTTGTTATTGAGTTGAAGAATTCCGTATATATTCTAGATACAAGTCCCTTATGGGATATACAATTTGCAAATATTTTCTCTCATTCTGTGTGTTTTCTTTTTAGTTTATTGGTAGTGTCCTTCAATTCATGAAAGTATTTAATTTTGAAGAAATCGAACTTATCTATTTTTTTCTTTCATCATTTGTGTTTTTTGATGCCATGTATAAGAAAGCATTGCCAAAGTTCAGTTCATGAAGATGTGTTCACGTTTTCTTCTAAGAATTTTATAGTTTTAGCTCTTACATTTAAGTCTTTGATCAATTTTGAATTAATATTTGTATACAGTGTGATTTTGGGGTCCAACTTAATTCTTTTGCATGTGGATATCTATTTGTCTCAGCACCATTTGTTGAAAAGACTATTCTATTTCCACTGAATTATCTTGGCACTCTTGTTGAAAATCAGTTGGTCATAAATGTAAGGGTTTATTTTTGAACTCCCAATTCGATTCCATTGATCTATAGACCTATCCTTATGTTAGTATTGCATTCTTCAGATAACTGTAGGTTCGTAATAAATTTTGAAATCAGGGACTCCTTCAAAGTCCTTTGTTCTTTTGCAAGGTTGTTTGTCTAGTCTGGGTTCCTTGAATTTCCATATGAATTTTAGGATAAGTTTGTCAATTTCTACAAGAGAGCTAGGATTCTGGTAGGGAATGCATTGAATCTTCAGATCAATTTAGGGAATATTGCTGTCTTAATATTAAATGTTCATATCCATAAATACAGATGTCTTTCCATTTGTTTAGTTCTTCAATTTCTTTCCACAAATTTTTTTTTAGATTTTTTTGATGTGGACAATTTTTAAAGCCTTTATTGAATTTGTTACAATATTGCTTCTGTTTTACGTTTTGGTTTTTTTGGCTGCAAGGCATGTGGGATCTTATCTCCCTGACCAGGGATCAAACCCACACCCCCTGCATTGGAAGGTGAAGTCTTAACCACTGGACCCTCAGGGAAGTCCCTCCACAATGTTTTATCATTTTCAGTATACAAGTCTTGTACCTTTTTTGTTAAATTTATTCCTAGATATTTTATCCTTTTTTGTGTTATTGTAAATGGAATTGTTTTCTTAATTTCCTTTTTGGATTAGTCTTGCTAGTGCATAGAAATACAATTGATTTTTATATATTGAGCTTGTATCCTCCAACCTTGTTGAACGTGTTTATTAGTACTGTGTGTGTGTGTATGCAAACATACTGAATAGACATAGTGAGAGTGAACATCCTTGTTCCTGATCGTAGAGGGAAAGCAGTCAGTCTTTCATCATTAAATATAAGGTTAGATATGGATTTTTTGTAGATACTCCTGAGTTATGTTGCTTTTGACTGAATGAAACAGAACACCCTGACTAAACTGATGAAAACCAAAAGGGATCTCACTGTGTCACTATAGTGTAAGTCCAGAATTAGGATGGGCTGCAGTAACAGTGTGCATCAGTTTCTCAGTGACATCCTCAGAACTACAATGAGCTATCACCTCACACTGGTCAGAATGGCCATCGTCAAAAAATCTACAAACAATAAATGCTGGAGAGGGTGTGGAGAAAAGGGAACCTCCTACACTGCTGATGGGAATGTAAATTGGTACAGCCACTATGGAGAACAGCATGGAGGTTCCTTAAAAAACTAAAAATAGAACTACCATATGACCCAGCAATCCCACTGCTGGGCATGTATCTGGAGAAATTCAAAAAGATACATGCACCCCAATGCTCATTGCAGCGCTATTTACAATATCCAAGACATGGAAACAACCTAAATGTCCATTGACAGAGGAATGGATAAAGAAGATGTAGTAGATATACACAATGGAATATTACTCAGCCATAAAAAAGAAAGAAATAATGTCATTTGCAGCAACATGGATGGACCTAGAGATTATCATACTGAGTGAAGTAAGTCAGGCAGAGAAAGACAAATATCATATGATATCACTTATATGTGGAATCTAAAAAAATGATACAAATGAACTTATTTATAAAACAGAGTCACAGATGTAGAAAACAAACTTATAGTTACCGGGGGGGAAAGGGAAGGGAGGGATAAATTGGGAGATTGGGATTGACATATACACGCTGCTATATATAAAACAGATAACTAATAAGGACCTACTGTATAGCACAGGGAACTCTACTCAATACTCTGTAATGACCTATAAGGGAAAAGAATCTAAAAAAGAGTAGATACGTCTATATGTATAATGATTCACTTTGCTGTACACCTGAAACTAACACAACATTGTAAATCAGCTATACTCCAATAAAATTTTTTAAAAAAAAGAACTCAGGCTCTTTCCACTCCTCTACTCCATTGTCCTTAGCTTCACCTAAGGTCGATTTTCCTTAGAGTTGTAAGTTACCTGCCCAAGTTATCAGGGCTACAGTGCTTCCTTGTTGAGGCATACCTGGAGAGAAAGGTGGTACAAAAGGGGGTTGGGGATGTCCCGGGAACCATTAGGTATGAGACACCAAGTTAAAGGTACAGGAGGATGCAGATGGTACCTCAGTGAGCGCAGCAAAGTCCCTTGATCTTTTGATGTCGCCTGTCATCTTCACAGCTGCAGAGATACAGAGCATCTTGTCTGGGGCCTGAAATGTCTGCTCTTCCCAGTACTTTGGAACAAGGAAGAAAGCTTAATAGTAACACAATTGCTGGGGCTGTATTTATTTATGCTGACTAAGGGCTGTCCCCTCTCAGTGGCAGGTGATTGGATGTCGTCCTTGGGAATGAGGTCAAGCTTCAAATTCTTGAATAAATATTTTAAATCCAAAGAGACAGAGATGATGCTAATGGGAATCCTCCATTCTTTAAACTTCCTGCAGCTCACTCATTCACAGGTGCACCTGACTGTGCACAGGATCTATAGCCAGGAAATGCCAGGCAGGGCTGCTTTATTCTCTAAGGGGAAAGGTAACTGCCAGAGTCAAGGGTCCTGAGGCCAGGACTGTGCCCCACCTTTGCTGGGTGATAGGCACCTATGACTGACATCAGTCAGGGTCCTGCCACAGACAGATGCCACATCAACAGAGGTCAATGGAGGAAGCGGGTTTAATATAAGGCTATTAACAAGGTGTGGGTAGGGTTAAGGAAACAAATGAGGAATGCTGAGACCCCTCAGGGCTAGAACACCCCCTACCCCAGGTCTAAAGAGACGGGTCAGGGAGTAGTTACAAAGCTCAGAGACAACAACTGAGAAGAGGCACTGAACAGCTGGACCCTTCAGTGGAGGAATGCAGCCAATCTGAAGCCCAGCTGGAAGGGAGCCAGGGCACTAAATACCCCAACCCTTCTCTTCTCCCTCCTCTATCTTCTGCTGTTGCCTCCCATTTTCCTAACCCAACTCAAAGACAGGGCACCAGGGATCCTTGTTGATACAGTTTATAGAGGCCATCCTACTTAAGCACAGAGTGGGGCAGAAAGTGCATCTGGTGGGAAAGAATGGAAAATACCCAGCACACCACCCTTTTATTCATCATTGCACAGTTGGTCTTCCAGGGCAGCAGCGTCTGCCCAAGGAGGGGATTGTCTACCCACTGGGCAAAAGGAAACAAAGAAAAAAGTAAATATCAGTGGTACTTCTTCAAAATGTCATCCCAGGCTCCCACATAGAGTCAAAGTGGATTTAACCTCCTATTTTCTTTTCTGACTCTGCACCCCCCTGGGTCCCCGTACGGCTCATCACACGGTGATCCTGCACGTAGTTTTCACGAAACAATTCTACTCTCTATCTGGTGGTTACTAGGATGCCACTGATCATCATCACTGTCATCCAGTCCATATGTCTAATCGTGAGGGTCACTGTCCACTGCAGACTTCAGTTGAAAGTCTATCTCAGGGAGACTTTCAAATTAATCCAGGCAACACTGATAGAGATACTAAGAACATGTGATAAAATCCACATGCACAGTAATTGAATACATAAGCAGTCGTTAAGGTGTTTGCATTCAGTGGAGACAAAAGGACGGGGTCACTTTTAACAAGGTAGTGAGTGATGAGGGTATCATGGGGGTTGACACCTGAAAATTTCTCTCCATCCCTCAATCAGAGAAGAAGTAACCTTATCCTCACCTGAAGCAATTGCAGGTGCTTGAAACCTCAGAGAAGAAAGTGTCACAAACACAATGTAATCACCCATGACTAGCCCTGGGTTCTGGACTCATATGAAACCTGGAATGGTAATAAATCTTTTTAACTTGCTGGAAAAAAAAAAAGAGTCATGGACAGGACCTGTCTTCATTTAAAATTTTGACGATTTGTTCATCATGGATTTTTTGCCTTAATTTTGATTTGTTAGAATATTACATTAACATATTATTCATCTTGATTGCTAAGTATTTTGGCCACCCCTTACTTGCTTCACTCTAATCCTGGCCCTGCAAGAGCCTTGCTTTTATTTATTTATTTATTTGGCTGTGCCGGGTCTTATTTGCGGCACGCAGGCTCTTAGTTGCGTTATGTGGGATCTAGTTCCCTGACCAGGGGTCGAACCTGGGACCCCTGCATTGGGAGCATGGAGTCTTAGTCACTGGACCACCAGGGAAGTCCTGAGGCTTGCTTTATGAAACTTTCTGGTGAAGGTTCTTTGGAGAGCTCATCTATTGCACTATGAATAGGAGTCCGTTTAGAAATTTTTCATATAATTTTTCAGGAACAAAGCTAGTTTATAACAAAAGGTACAACTCTTCTCTAATTTTATTCTTAGTGTTTTAAAGCCCGCAGATGCAACCAAATGCTTGCAATACCATAGGGTGGGTCTCCAACTCCAGGGCTCTAGCTTGTTTTTCCCCCAGCTCCGAAACTTCGCCCAAGCCAATGGGCATTCTTTATTCTGAAGAGAAGTTTGTTTAACCCTGAGTGGGAATTAAATTCAAGGTATGTGAAAACAAAACATTTTTTTAAGTCTCCTTATTTGACTTTCATCCTGGCCCCTGGTATTTACTCAAAGTGCTTTTTTTAACAAACTAGTCTGACAGAAACTGATACTACAGGAAGCTGGAGATCAAAACAAACAACCATATTTAAAAAAAAAAAGCACCTAGGTTTAGCCCCTGCAGAGCTGAATAGGCTCCTAGTGAGTAAAACCCAGTTCTTTGCACTAAACTCACCCACCTCCATGTCTTATCACTGAAAGTCAAATCCTGGCAGTTAGCCCTTGAACCCCTGTCCCAGGCTTTCCATTGTTAACGGTCTCTCCTAATTCAGTGCCAAACCCAAGGCTCCAGAGATGCCAGATTTCAACCTGTGTCCCTCCCCCTTGACAGCCTGGGCAGGGGCTTCACACTAACAGGGCAGAACAGAAGGTTGGGTGCCAGGACACTCCCCAGCTCCTTGAGTATTTGTGGGAAATGCACTGGATTCTCTCAAGCAACAGATCAGTAGGCAGGCCAGCAGGGAAAAAGACAATAACATAATTTGTACTTGTACTTTCTTAAAAGAAAAACAAAAGGGACTTCCCTGGTGGCACAGTGGATAAGACTCCGTGCTACCAATGCAGGGGGCCAAGGTTCGATCCCTGGTCAGGAAACTAGATCCCACATGCATGCCGCAAGTAAGAGTTCACATGCCACAATCAAGGAGCCCGCCAGCCACAACTAAGGAGCCCGCCTGCCTCAACTAAGGAGGCTGCCTGCTTCAACTAAGAAGCCCACATGCTTCAATTAAGGAGCCGGTGAGCCACAACTAAGGAGGCTGCAAGCCACAACTAAGGAGCCCGCAAGCTGCAAGGAGACCCAGTGCAACCAAATAAATAAGGTGTTTAACAATGTCAAGCCCATCCAGCCCTACCAGCATACCCTAGCTGCCCGTAGCTCTCAGACTGTTTGATACGCTGGTGCTGCCTGCAAGGTCTGGGTATGGAGGACCCCACTGCACTATGTCTGAGTATTTTCCCACTGCATAAGCCCACAGACTGCCAGCATTTTGCCTCTGGCCAGGTGTACACCCTGGATCTTTGGCCATTTCCATCCTACATCTCCCAGAGCCCAAGCTGGTTTGAGATGGCACAGGGGTGACCTTTGAAACTGGCCCAGGCTGGGCCTGGAACACACCATCCAGACCCAGAATCAGCCTGAAGGACCAAGCTGCCTGGGGTCGGGCAGTGAAGCCTTCACAAGTACCAAGCTGGCTATTCCCCCAGAGGCAGAGCACGCTGCAGCCCTAGAGGCCAAGAGTTGAGTCCCTTGGAACAGGTTGACCTGTCAGATTAACAGCTGCAAACTAGGGGGTGCAGGGAGCCTCTTCTGGACCTCCTCCAAGCCAGCCACAGGTTTTGTGTACTGGTCTTGTTACAAACTGTTCAAATAGTAAAGTCTTAGGGTGTTCTTGCCTCTCCTGCTAATGCAGGATCCCAGCCGCCTGCAAAGTTCTCCCCACTCCTCATTTTAAATAATTCTGGATGCCCACAGGGACCTTCTCTTGGGTCCTTAGGATTAAATCAGCTGAGTTACAATGTTATGTCCCTGGACTCTGCTGCCAGCATCCTGCACTGTCCCCCTGCACTACTGTGGTGCAGGGCAAAGCAGGGGGAGAGTACCTTGTCTCTTAGTTTAAATTTTACTCTGTTTTTAGGGTATTTAAGAGTCATGTAGTAAGCCAAAAAATAGCCCCCAAAAGATATCCACGTCAAATCCCTGGAATCCGTGAATGTTATCTTATTGGGGAGAAAAGGTCTTTGCCGACGTGATTAAATTACCCATCTTGAGAGGAGGTGCTTATCCTAGTGGGCCCTAAATGCAACCATATGTATCCTTATAAGATACAGACACAGAGGAGAAGAGCCAGACAGAGGAGAAGCTAATATGAAGACAGAGATTCGGAATGATGAGGCCACAAGCCCAGAAATGCTAAGGCAGCCATTAGAAGATGGAAGAGGCAGGAATGGATTGTCCCCTAGGACCTCCAGTGGGAGTACAGTCCTGCTGACATCTTGATTTCTGATTTCTGGACTTCAGAATTGTGCCACAATAAATTTATCTTGTGTTCATCTACCCAGTAGTGGTTTTTTTTTTTTTTGCGGTACGCGGGCCTCTCACTATTGTGGCGTCTCCTGTTGCAGAGCGCAGGCTACGGACGTGCAGGCTCAGCGGCCATGGCTCACGGGCCCAGCCGCTCCGCGGCATGTGGGATCTTCCCAGACCGGGTCACGAACCCGTAACCCCTGAATCGGCAGGCGGACTCTCAACCACTGTGCCACCAGGGAAGCCCAGTAGTGGTAATTTTTACAGCCGCCTTAGGAAATGAACACGAACAGCGTTGCTTATGTTCTTTCACCATCTCACAGAGGTCTTTGGTTTTGTTTTAATTGAGTGTTCTTTAACTGAAAGCTCTTTTATTTGTTGCTCCCATAGCACTCAGACACGATTATATGGGGATCCCAGGCTGAGACACCAGGCTGAATGGCAGCCCCCGAACTCTACTTGACATCACATCTCTCTTCTGCACAAACTTGTCCTGTCTGGTTCCCTCTTCCTTTAGGAGCAGTCCTCTCCAAGGGCTTCCTCAGCCCCTCATGGCAGGCATGGGGACTTCAGATGGGCCACCAGCAACTCACATGGATGGCAGGTGAAGATCTTGATGATGGCGGGAGACTGAACTCAAATTGGAAATAACATGGGTCCACAGGCCTGCATATACACAGTGTAGAGAGCTTGTCTGCCAGGGTGCCTAGCAGATTAAAATGCACAAAGAGAGCAGGACAAGCTGATCTTTTTAGAGGACATAAGATGAAATTCCATTACAAACTGTATTCCAATTGCCCTTCAGTTTCTTGAAATGGTCTTCATTGCCTAAAACATTCTCCTCCTCAGACTTCAACAAGATGGAAAACTCTGAAAATCTTTCTTCTGTTGACAATTTGTACTGTAATATATTCTTCATCTGGAGAACCAGTTATCTCAGAGTGTAGCAATTTTTAAGGAAAGGTACCCTGAGCCACAGTTTACAAAATTCCTAATAAATTACAGTTTACAAAAGCCACAGTTTACAAAATTCCTAATAAATTTTGTACAGGAATAAATTCCTGTAGAAAATTCCTAAATAAAAGATTGTATTTAGGGCTTCCCCAGTGGCGCAGTGGTTGAGAGTCTGCCTGCCGATGCAGGGGACACGGGTTCGTGCCCCGGTCCGGGAAGATCCCACATGCCACGGAGCGGCTGGGCCCGTGAGCCATGGCCGCTGAGCCTGCGCGTCCGGAGCCTGTGCTCTGCAACGGGAGAGGCCGCAACAGTGAGAGGCCCGCGTACCACAAATAAATAAATAAATAAATAAAAATAAAAAATAAAATAAAATAATATGATTGGATCAGTGGAACAGAATAGAGAGCCCAGAAATAACCCGCACACCTACGGTCAATTAATCTTCAACAAAGGAGGCAAGAATATACAATGGAGAAAAGACAGTCTCTTCAGCAAGTGGTGGTGGGAAAGCTGAACAGCCATAGCACTTCACTGGTTCTAAGCCAATGAAGATAGAACACTCCCTCACACCGTACACAAAGATAAAGTCAAAATGGCTTAAAGACTTAAATATAAGACATGACACCATAAAACTCCTAGAAGAGAACATAGCAAAACATTTCATGACATAAATTGTAGCAATGGTCTTTTTTGTTTTCTGTTTTTTTTTCAAAAAGATTTATTTATTTATTTGGCTGTGTTGGGTCTTTGTTGCTGTGTGCAGGCTTTCTGTAGTTGTGGCAAGCGGGGGCTACTCTTAATTGTAGTGCATGGGCTTCTCATTGCAGTGGCTTCTCTTGTTGCGGAGCACGGGCTCTAGGCATGTGGGCTTCAGTACTTGCATCAGGAGGGTTCAGTAGTTGTGGCTTGCAGGATCTAGAGTACAGGCTCAGTAGTTGTGGCACATGGGCTTAGTTGTTCTGAGGCATGTGGGATCTTCCTGGACCAGGGCTTGAACCTGTGTCCCCTGCGTTGGCAGGTGGATTCTTAACCGCTGCACCACCAGAGAAGTCCCTTTTTTGTTGTTGTTTTGTTTTGTTTTGGGTTTCTTTTGGCCGCAGTGTACTGCTTGTGAGATTTTAGATCCCCAACCAGGGACTGAAACCAGGCCCCAGCCGAGTCCTAACCACTGGACCTCCAGGGAATTCACCAGCAATGTTTTCTTAGGTCAGTCCCCTGAGGCAAATGAAATAAAAGCAAAAGTAAACAAATGGGACCTAATCAAATTTATAAGCTTTTGCACAGCAAAGGAAACCATCAACAAAATGAAAAGACAACTTACGGATTGGAAAAAAAAAATTTGCAAATGATGGGACCTACAAGGGCTTAATTTCCATAATATACAAACAGCTCATACAACTCAACAACAAAAAAACAAACTACCCAATCAAAAAATGGGCAGAAGGGGCTTTCTTGGTGGCGCAGTGGTTGAGAGTCCGCCTGCCGATGCAGGGGACACGGGTTCGTGCCCCGGTCCAGGAAGATCCCACATGCCGCGGAGCGGCTAGGTCCGTGAGCCATGGCCACTGAGCCTGTGCATCCGGAGCCTGTGCTCCGCAACGGGAGAGGCCACAACAGTGAGAGGCCTGCGTACCGCAAAAAAAAAAAAAGGACAGAAGACCTAAATTGACATTTCGCTGAAGAAGACATACAGATGGCCAATAAGCACATGAAAAACTGCTCAACATCGCTAATTACTAGAGAAATGCAAATCAAAACTACAATGAGGTACCATCTCACACTGTTAAGAATGGCCATTATTAAAAACTCTACAAGTAACAAATGCTGGAGAGAATGTGGAGAAAAGGGAACCCTCCTATACCGTTGGGGGAAATGTAAGTTGGTGCAGCCACTATGAAAAACAGTATGGAGGTTCCTCAGAAAACTAAAAATAGAATTACCATATGATCCAACAATCTCACTCCAGGCATATATCCAGACAAAACTCTAATTCAAAAAGATACATGCACCACTATGTTCATAGGAGCACTATTCACAATAGCCAAGACATGGAAACAACCTAAATGTCCATCAACAGATGAATGGATGAAGAAGATGTGGTACATATATACAATGGAATACAACGCAGCCATAAAAAACCCTGAAATAATGCCATTTGCAGCAACATGGATGCAAGTAGAGATTATCATACTAAGTGAAGTAAGTCAGAAAGAGAAAGACAAATACTATATGATATCACTTATACGTGGAATCTAAAAAAATGATACAAATGAACTTATTTACAAAACAGAAAGAGACTCACGGACATAGAAAACAAACTTTTGGTTACCAAATGGGAAAGTGGGAGGCAAGGGATAAATTAGGAACTTGGAATTAACAGATACACTACTATATGTAAAATAAATAACAAGGTCCTACTGTATAGCACAGGGAACTATATTCAATACCTTATAAAAACCTATAATGGAAAAGAATCTGAAAAAGAATATATATATATTCACTGAATCACTATGCTATACACTGAAACTAACACATCATTGTAAATCAACTATACTTCAATAAAAAATTGAAACAACATGATTATATTGAGCAGCATGCCCAGTGTAAAATTTTTTTTTAATATTTATTTTGGATGCCCTGGGTCTTAGCTGCAGTATGCAGACTTCTTAGTTGTAGCATGCAGGATCTAGTTCCTTGACCAGGGATCGAACCCAGGCCCCCTGCATTGGGAGCATGGAGTCTTACCCACTGGGCCACCAGGGAAGTCCCTGGTCAGTGTAAATTTACTCTTAAAATAATTTTTAAAAAGCTATCAGGGGGCTTCCCTCATGGCACAGTGGTTAAGAATCCGCCTGCCAATGCAGGGGACACGGGTTCGAGCCCTGGTCCGGGAAGATCCCACATGCCGCGGAGCAACTAAGCCCCTGCGCCACAACCACTGAGCCTGCGCTCTAGAGCCCGTGAGCCACAAATACTGAGCCCAGCTACTGAAGCCCGCACACCTAGAGCCCGTGCTCCACAACAAGAGAAGCCACCAGAATGAGAAGCCCGCGCACGGCAACGAAGACCCAACACAGCCAAAAATAAATAAATACATTTATTAATTAAAAAAAAAAGCTATTGGAAAAAAATAAAAAACTATCAGAAAAAAGTTACTTTTTTGAATAGGTAATACACTCAAATGATTCAAAAGTCAAAAAGTATAAACGGGTGTAAACATGAAAATTTCCTCTTGTTTCTATCCTCCAGTCATCCAGTCTCTCTCCGTACTACACAGTTTGCTTATTCACAGGAAACAGAGGGGCAGTTTGTTTCTTATTATACTTCCAGAGATGTTTTCTGCACAAATGGTGGCAACCTATGCACAGTTTAAAATTTAAAAACCTTTTAACTGAAGAATAACATAAAGAATAATGCAGGGAATTCCCTTGTGGTCCAGTGGTTAGGACTCGGTGCTTTTACTGCTTGGGGCCCGGGTTCAATCCCTGGTCGGGGAGCTAAGATTCCACAAGCTGTGCAGTGCGGCCAAAAACAAAAAAAAACCAAAAAGGAATGCACACCTCAATTAATTTTCATACACTGGACATATTTATGTTACCAGTACTGAGATCAAGAAACATCATTACCTGAACCCCTTGGCCCCCTCAATGTCCTCAATGTCCCTTCCAGTCACTACATCCCTCAAGAGTCCACTATTCTCATTTTTAACAGTATACTTTTGCTATATTTATATAAATAGGGCAACCTTGACTTTTAACAGCATGCATTACTTTTGCAGTCTATGTATACCTTACATAAATGGAATTATTCAGTAAGATTGTGCCTGGATTCTTTCTCTCAACATTATGTTTGTGAGATTCTTCCATATTGACAGATGTAGTTGTAATTTAGTCATTCTCACTGGTGCTTAATTAATATTCCATTGTTATACATACTATTTTTGCAACTTGCTTTTGTTTTGTTTTACAATATATCTCAGAGAAATTTTTGTATCCATATTTTGAGTGCCCTTATTCTTTCTTTGTGTAGTAGTATTCCATTATGTAAATAACAACTTTTTTTTTTACTTGTGCCCTAAGATAGACATTTAGCAACAACCTATATTTAAAAGTAATATGTGCTTCTAACAAAACAGGGACTAATTTCATAGGATCTCAGTACATTAGTAAAATATTTTCTAATGAAAAAATTATGTTTTAAAAATATCTTATCTTGGGGCTTCCCTGGTGGCGCAGTGGTTGAGAGTCCGCCTGCCGATGCAGGGGACACGGGTTCGTGCCCTGGTCCGGCAAGATCCCACGTGCTGCAGAGCGGCTGCGCCCGTGAGCCATGGCCGCTAAGCCTGCGCGTCCTGAGCCTTTGCTCCGCAACGGGAGAGGCCACAACAGTGAGAGGCCCGCGCACCACACACAAAAAAAACCAAAAAACTTATCTTCAAAAAATATATTGACTTATAATAATAAATGTATTTGCTTTATAGAGAAACCAGATTCCGTAAACCACCAAATGCCCCACAGGATGGGACTGTGAGGGCAGAGAAGCAGGTTGAATGACCCCCATGACCTGGGGGATGAGGGGCTGCAGGGAGTGGTGCAGAGCCAGAAGCACCAGTTAGTCCTTCTGACCCCACGACTGAACCATTATCCTGGACCAATCCCAAGGCCACTTGCTCTGCCTGCCAAGTCTAATGGTTTTCCAGCTTTTGCCATTGAAAAACTAGGAATAGAGAAATTTATTTAAGCTACCTCCAGCTAATGAAGAAAAGTAAAAATTCTTCATCTGTAGTTGAGTCATAAACATTTCAGCAAGAATGTAAGTATAATTTTCCCAGGTAACATTGATAACATATTCTAATCCTTTGATGTCCATGTGGGAAACAACTGAGTAATTTAATAGTGAGCTTATGCTTTAAGTGCAAAGAATTATTGTGGAATAAAATGTTCACATTTTATTTAGTTGTCACTTGCTCTTCAAGTACTTGCTCTTCAAATTCATTAACAATAAATGTGTTTAAAAAATTTTTTTGATATCATGCATTATAACAGCTTGATTAAAATTAACCAAGTGCATCTCATCTCCTATGTCTTTTACACATAAAGATAAGCCCTCAGGTCAAATACTTTTTCTCTTTCCAGTTCGTAGAAAAATGGTTTGTGATTTGGTCTGTTGGGGAGGCAGTTTCTCGCTCTAATGACAGCATGAGATTATCCGTTACATATCGTTTAAACATTCATGTTAAACATGCATATTTAACATTCATAGAGACAAGACCGGGGCCAATTTAGGGCAAAATCATGACGTTCACAAATTGAGGGGCTCCTAACCCTTGTTGGGGAAGAGATCAAGAAGCAGAGCACTGTGGTAAAGTGTGAACATCCCAATAGACACTCCTCTGTGTTTCTGAACTCTTAGATCATTATGGTAAATTCTTAGGAGTTGAACTGCTGTCAAAGGTAGGTGTATTTTAAATGTTGATGCATATTGAAAAATTATTTTTTAGAAAACTGGTAACAATTTATATATTTAATGAGTGTGTTTTTCTTACATCCCTGCCTACACTGCACATTGACAGCTTCCCTCCCTGTTTTTTTTTTCTTTACAGAGTCTGTAAAGTATGGTAGTTAAGAGCATAAGCTATGGCTTCAGAGTACCTAAATTAGAATCACGGCTCTGCTACTTTCTAGCTGTGTGACCTTGAGCAAATTACTTAATATCTCTGTGCCTCAGTTACATAATCTATAATACAAGGAGTGTAATAATATGTACTTTTGGGTTGTTGTACAGATTCAGTGAATTAATTTTTGTAAAGTGCTTAGCAATGAACCTGAATATCTCAGGTTGAGCCATTTGAAATTAATAAACGGTAAAAAAAAAAAAATCAGCAATTGCACAGGGTTCAGTGCAAGTGTTAATAAATGTAAGCTATTATTATCTTTGCACATCTGATAAATAATATGTATTTTTAATTTAATATAGGTGCTATCTAATTAAAGTAGGTTGGTACTGGACTCTGACTAGACAGTCAAACGAATGCCTCAGGAAAGGGAACTCTGAAATCAACCCAAAACTGTGAAAATTTAGGCTATGATAAAGGTAGCATTTCAAATCATAAGAAACAAGGATTTTTAAATGGTGCTGGGGCAACTGGCTGGCCATCTGAAGAAAAGCAAAGCTAAGTCTCCAGTTAATTCTATACACTGAAACAAATTCCAAATGGAGAACAGATGCAAACCTAAAGAGTTTAGCCTATAAATTATTAGAAGAAGACACTGGAAAAATTATTTAAAATCCCAGAATGGAAAAAGACATGTTACCTTGAATTCATAAAAAAGAACATTAAATTATCAAATATTTCTGCATGGTGGAGATTTCCCTGGTGGTCCAGTGGTTAAGACTCCATGCTTCCACTGCAGGGACCATGGGTTCAATCCCTGGTCACGGGACTAAGATCCCACATGTCATGTGGCACGGGCAAAAAAAAAAATTCTGCATGGAAAAAATACCTTAAACAAAGTAAAAGATCCCAGAAAACTACTAAAAACAGTTATGACAGACAAAATGCTAATTTCCTTTATATACAAAGAACTGTTACAAAACAATAAGAAAAATACCAATAGCATAAAAAGAAAAGAAATGGATGAAGGATGTGAAGAGGCAGTTCACAGAAAAAGCTTTTAAACATTGGAAGAGTTGCTCAACTTCATTCATCATTAAAGTAGTGCAAATAAAAACAAGATATCACATGACTTCCCTGGTGGTGTAGTGGTTAAGAATCCACCTGCCAGTGCAGGGGACACGGGTTCGACCCCTGGTCGGGGAAGATCCCATATGCCACGGAGCAACTAAGCCCGTGCCCCACAACTACTGAGCCTGTGCCCTGCAGCCTGCGAGCCACAACTTCTGAGCCCGCGTGCCCATGCTCTGCAACAAGAGAAGCCATGGCAATAAGAAGCCCAAGCCACTGCAATAAGAAGCTTGTGAACTACAATGAAGAGTAGCCCCCGGTCCTCACAACTAGAGAAAGCTGGCGTGCAGCAATGAAAACCCAATGAGGCCAAAACCAAACAAGATGTCACTTTTCACCTGTCTTATTGGCTAAGAGTTGTACTGCTTGATTCTTTTTATTGGTTGTATATTTATCTTTCAATAAAATAATAGTATTTCCAATAAAACAGTAGTTTAAGCCAATCTACAAGTTAAAAAATGATAACATATAACAGTGGATTTTGAAACCAGAAATCAAAGACAAATTTTCTCATTTATTCAAAGTTTACCTAAAATCTTGCTTTATTTCAACCCTTCTGAGATCCTTAGGTAAATGGACTCTTCCTACTATAATAAGTCCATGAGTATTACACAGAATACGCTTTAAGAGAGGCAAAGCACCCCCTCCATCAACTTTCTCCTCTTCCCTGTGCTGCCATCAGGAAGAAAGTTGGGGGCTTCCCTGGTGGCGCAGTGGTTGAGAGTCCGCCTGCCGATGTAGGGGACATGGGTTCGCGCCCCAGTCCGGGAAGATCCCTCATGCTGCGGAGCGACTGGGCCCGTGAGCCATGGCTGCTGAGCCTGCATGTCCGAAGCCTGTGCTCTGCAACGGGAGAGGCCACAACAGTGAGAGGCCCGCGTACCACAAAAAAAAAGAAGAAGAAGAAAAGGAAGAAAAAAAGGAAGAAAAAAAGAAGAAGAAAGTTGGTATGGATTGTTCAAATTCTAGGACTTTAAAAAATTTTTTTTTGGCTGTGTTGGGTTTTCATAGCTGCACATGGGCTTTCTTTAGTTGCAGTGAGGGGGGCTACTCTTCGTTGCGGTGCACGGGCTTCTCATTGTGGTGGCTTCTCTTGTTGCGGAGCACGGGCTCTAGGCGCACAGTCTTCAGTAGTTGTGGCAAGCAGGCTTCAGTAGTTGTGGTGCAGGGGCGTAATTGCTCCGCGGCATGTGGGATCTTCCCGGCCCAGGGATCGAACCCGTGTCCCCTGCATTGGCAGGCAGATTCTTAACCATTGTGCCACCAGGGAAGTCCCTCTAGGACTCTTATTGGATCAAATTTACTAGCGATCAATGTACATTAAAACGTCACTCATAAAAAAAACAAAAAACAAAAAACATGTCACTCATTTT
The DNA here is from genome assembly GCF_964374135.1 of Grampus griseus. Classification (NCBI taxonomy): domain Eukaryota; kingdom Metazoa; phylum Chordata; class Mammalia; order Artiodactyla; family Delphinidae; genus Grampus; species Grampus griseus. The sequence goes on from NC_138997.1 coordinate 68,517,908, forward strand.
GGGTGTGGGAAGACTGAAACTCTTTCAGCATTCTCTTCTCTCCATGCTGCAGAACTGGAGGGTATCAGGGCCCATTCCTAGCTCAGTGTGTGTGTGTGTGTGTGTGTGTGTGTGTGTGTGTGTGTGTGTGTGTGTGTGTGTGTGTGTGTGTGTGTGTGTGTGAGCCCCAGGTTGCAAAATAGTGAGTGGACATAGGGCCTGCTTATCCCAATGCTACCCAAGGCCAGCTCTTGGGCTCTTCTCTCCCTTCAATCACTGACAGGCCAAGAGTCTGTTCTCCTTCCTGCTTCCCTTTTGCACAGACACACACAGTGCTCACTACCCCAGCAGCAGTTCAGGCCAGCTCAGCACTGGTAGTGAAAACAAGTACCTTCTATCTTGCTGCCTGCCTGCTTCTTTCTGGACACATTCTCTGTCTTGCTGGATGTGTCAGATTGGCTTTCGGTCCAAAGGTTCTTAGTTCTAACCAGACTGGCCAAAAAGGACTGATGCACGTGTTTCAGTTCAGATCACCCAAGTTCTCCTCATTGAGTTCCAGGTCCAAGCCCAGCCAGCAATGAAGGCACACCACCTACTCCTGGGAGTAAAGCATCAGTGCAACTTCCAGACCCTATATGCTAAATGGGGAGGGGACTTGCTTAGATGTGGCTGAATGATCAAGAGCAGCTGGCCTGCAGCTGAGGGGACTGAGGAACATAGAAGTGGACTTGGATTTGATTTAACCCACTGCCAGGGCATAGCAGAGGCTCAGTAAGTGTGGACTGAGGTGATGACTGAGGTTGGAAAGACAAAAGAAACACATAGTGACTACTGTTTTCACAATGTAAGGACATGTCATCAAATACTACATTATGAGACGCAGCCGAATTTATTAGGAGATTGTACTAATTAGGATAGAGACTATGCTACTGCAACAAAAACATCCACAGATCTGACTGGAAGAGGATAGAAGTTTATTTCTCTCTGATATAACAACCATTTACTCTAGGCTACCAAGACAGCACTACTCTGTGTGATCATTTAGAATCAATGCTTCTTCCACCACTGCTTAGGGCTACAGTTCCCAAGTTGGCCCAAAGAGCCTCAGTGAGCTCACAGGAGCACCATGGGACGTGTCAGATTTTTGAGGAAAACACAGTAATCCTCAACATCTGATACACACCACATAAACTACTAGCTTGAGGTTCTTCACAGTTTCAACATCAGATAGCACTGCTTTCCTTTTGATGACATATTTCTGAATCTAGGTTTTTGGTGGTTGCCGTGATAAAAAGCAAGTCCTCTAAGAAAATCATTGTGGAACAGGGAATGGGGTAGTGGTGTCCAATCTGATTCCAAGGTTTGAGGAGTTGTGCAGTGCCCCATAGGTATATACATTCCATCACCAAGTGACTGCAGTTGTTTAAAGTAAAATTTTTTTCTTTCAATTTATGCATATTATTTGTTACAAACGTCTACTAAATGTTGGGAGACAATTCTCCATGGATCTCTCATTGTTTTGCATATGTTGTAAGCAGAAGCATTGACTGCCATTGATCCAGGCTATCTTTTTAAGGATGCTTGTATAACTAATAGGCTTGGAAGACAGAGATAGTGACTGTCTCTGGAACAAAGGGTGAGTGGGTCTACTTACTGTCTAGTATAATAGAAATAATGTTTCTCTTGGGCTTCCCTGGTGGTGCAGTGGTTGAGAATCTGCCTGCTAATGCAGGGGACACGGGTTCGAGCCCTGGTCTAGGAAGATCCCACATGCCGCGGAGCAACTAGGCCCGTGAGCCACAACTACTGAGCCTGTGCGTCTGGAGCCTGTGCTCCGCAACAAGAGAGACCACAACAGTGAGAGGCCCGCGCACCGCGATGAAGAGTGGCCCCTGCTCGCTGCAACTAGAGAAAGCCCACGCCCAAAAACGAAGACCCAACACAGCCAAAAATAAATAAATAAAAATTTTTTTAAAAAAAGAAATAACGTTTCCCTCTAGGGCAAAGATCAGGCAGGCTTACTACCTGTTACAAAAGATTCAGGTTGCCAAAGCTTGGTAACGAGAGACTCAGGTCACCTCTCCTGTAACGCTACCTGCTGCCTATGCAGGTGTCACACCACCCTCTTCACAGAGCCCCATAGGAACTGGGGCTCAGGAAACCAAAGCCAGTGCTGACACGCTGACTATTGCTCTTGCCATGAGTAATGCATTCCATTATCTCTGACCCAAGAGTCTCCTGTCTTCTGCCAACACCCATGAAATTGTGGCTGGCTAACTTGTTAGTTTACAAATAGGATAAAACCTCAGACTCTTTACAGTTCTTGACACTAAGTGGTTAGGACATAAGTACTTGTTAGGTTGTTTGGACAAAACTACTTAAAATACAGAACTATTCTTTCTTTTGCCCCAGGAGCACCATGATAAAATTACTGAGACACTAGGGGGATGCTATGAACTGGAAAGTTTGGGAACTTCTGGCTCAGTGCATTGTTCTCATCCACATGTTTAAACGTGAGACCTGTCACTTGCCAGCTGGCAGGGAGGGGAGAGGAGAAAGTCCAGGGAAGCAATTTTTTTAAAAAAGAAAACCAGGTATGAGTTACACGCATCTCTCCTGCTCATGTTCCACTGGTGAACTTAGCCACAGGGCTACAGCCAGCTGCAAAGGAGGCTGGGAAGTGGAATCTCTACACAAGTGTCCCTATGCTTGGCCTAAAATCTATGTCTATGGAAGAGGGGGAGATGGATTTTGGCAGACAACTAGCATTCTACACCACAGAAATATTTCCCTATGGCTAGCATTGCTTGAAATAGTGCAGGGTGAGATGTGTAAACAATCTTTTAATATCTTTACTGTGAGATGGCTCTGTATGGCTTTTATCTGAGAGGCATTTGCCTTGGTAACCTCTGCAGATTTCTTCCTTCCTTAGCCTCTCTTGGCACTCTACCCTAACCCTTACTTTCAGGAGCTCGCTAATGAGAATCTTTCCATTAGCAGACTCTGGGATGCTCTGCTTCTGGTCCTGGGTGGAAGGTCCTAGGATCAGCAATGTGTATGGCTGGGCTTGGAGCTCTTGGTGAAGGGGGAGCAGTGAGTAGGGAAGGGATACTGGACTCGTGTTTATGGCATGGTGGAGTAACCACATTTTGCACTGGTCAGGCAGGGTAGATCCAGGCTTTTATGTGCCTGAAGCTTATACAATTTGGGAGCCTTCTTTAAAAAAAAACTAATACAAAATTATGAATACAAAATTAACTATGTATCAAGAACACAAAATAAATATTTATTTAGAATGAGGAGAGAAATCATAGTAATTGTCAAAAAATACACAAAATTAATCTGAAATTAAAGTATATAGAAGAGCAATTTAAAATTGCTTCTTGTATTGATCTCCATAATTATGTAATCAAATTATTTTTATATTACTTACATTGACTTATTAATGGAATGTGTATGGGACTTTTGATACAGGAACCCTTGCTTCTTCAGGCCATTTTCCTGTGTCTATGGTAATGTTGTGTTTGTTTTCATCAACTGATAGACTTTGTCAGCACAAGAAGCACCCGGTAGGCTAAGAGGTAATCTGATTTGATCTGATGCATAAAACATGAGTCTTCATACACAGATGTGCTTGTCATTGACAATACTGCTACAGGTACATGCCCTATAAACCTAGGAATTGTGATCAATTCTATTTTGCAAGATTTCCATCAAAAAAGAAACAATATATGATGCATTAATAATTGTGTACATTGTACCATCAAGTATATTTCTGAAGTAGCAAACTTTTAAGTAAGTTTCAATGAGAACTGAGCCTTCCACTTACAACTGTACACATCTAATGATTGGAAGAACTTCCTGAAGACTAGCTTTTGGTCCCCTACTTTCCAAACCTTATTTCTCCTCCATTACTTACATCTATTTCTGGTGTTGGGTACCTTGGGACATGTTCATACCACTATTTTGCCCTTGGCTCTGCACTTTTATGTTATGGTGCCCGATGAGTTGGCATGGGAGGGTCAGGAGTATTCTTAGAAGCCATTTCTATACCAGGAGGCCTGTGATAACATGACCAAACCTGGAAGTGACTACAAATCACAGATATATATGCCAGTCAGTCCAAACTTCATGTATCCTCAACTCAACTTCTCTTTAGCCAGTTACCAAAAATGCCTACTGCCACACATCACTGTTCAGTAGGAGAAGACTGATGATGAGAAAGTCGGAGAGGAAAGACACAGTCGTCTTAAACCGTTGCTGTTAAAATATCCTTATTTCCCAAACTTTATAAAGACGTGAGACCATTGGAATACATTGTTAGGGCTGCTCAATGGGCCTTGGATGGGGCATGTACAAGTGAAGCTTAACCTCCATGAGCTTCCCCTGGCTAGAGGTTGTAAGTGACCCTGAGGAGATCCATCTTAAAACAAATGCAATATCCTCAAAAACCAACTGTTATTTTGCAGTACTTTATAACTTACAGAGCTTTCATACTCATCACTATAGTTGATCCTCAGAGCAGCCTTTAGGTTGCCAGAGCTGATACCAAAACTTTGGGAAGTAAAATGTTTTGCTCCAGCAAGTGAAACCTCCTAGACTCAAGAGTGAGGTCTTTTTTTTTTTGTACGCGGGCCTCTCACTGTTGTGGCCTCTCCCGTTGCGGAGCACAGGCTCCAGACGCGCAGGCTCAGCGGCCGTGGCTCATGGGCCCAGCCGTTCCATGGCATGTGGGATCTTCCCGGACCGGGGCACGAACCCGTGTCCCCTGCATCGGCAGGTGGACTCTCAATCACTGAGCCACCAGGGAAGCCCAACAGTGAGGTCTTTTAACTTCAGAATTCATGGCTTTCTACTGTATCATTAGAGAGAAGACTCATACAAGACATTTTTGCATGACATATATTAACTGCTCAATAAATATTCATGAGACAAATGAAAGAAAAGAAAGAAGTCAAGCAGGAGCCAGGAATCCTTTAAGGGGCCAAAGAAAGACAATCCGTCAGTAGGAAGGAAAACGGGCCAGAATCCCACCTTTCCAGCTGGGACAGACACTTTCCCTACATTTCTTACAGATGTCAACCTGTTTTCCATGCTCCACGGTCCAGGCCAGTATATGGAACAAAACACAGATGATGACTCTGTAAGAGGGCTCTGGGTCCACATGCCCTCATAAAGCAGTTTCTATTTTTCTGGGTAACAGGTGGGGAGAGGGTTGGGTTTTTCTCTGTGGGTGGGGTGGGGCAATGGGGAGAAGATGGATGAGCCTTAATTAGGGTTAATTGTAGCTTTGGTAAATAAATAATGAAAATACGCCCAGGTAGATTTTTGATGAATGTGTCATTCACCAGTTCAATGCCTGTTGCTTAAATTTAGTTGTTAAATGAGAGGAGGCAGGAAAGGAAATCTGCACTTTGAATTTAAAGAGCAGCTGGCTTGATCTTTATTTCAGATGTAGTGAGATCAGTGATATGCTCTGTGCTTCTCTTCTGCTTTGTCAGGCCTCAGACAAGAGGAGGCTTTTAATGCTGAATTCCAACACCTTAAAAGCAGACAAAGGGATGGAAACTTAGGAAAGTTGATTTAACATGGCCCAGGCCTTTCAGGAATCTCATGGGTCTCTGGAATTTCTGACAGCCCAGTTTCTACCCTTTAGTATGAAGGCAGAGAAGGGCTTATTTAAAACTGGGGCCCAGAGCTTTCCTGGTGGTGCAGTGGTTAAGAATCCGCCTGCCAATGCAGGGGACACGGGTTCGAGCCCTGGTCCGGGAAGATCCCACATGCCGTGGAGCAACTAAGCCACAACTACTGAGCCCATGCGCCACAACTACTGAAGCCTGCATGCCTAGAGCCCATGCTCCGCAACAAGAGAAGCCACCGCAATGAGAAGCCCACGCACCTCAACGAAGAGTAGCCCCCGCTCACCACAACTAGAGAAAACCCGCGCACAGCAACGAAGACCCAACGCCACCAAAAATAAAATAAATAAATTTATATTAAAAAAAACAAAACCGGGGCCCAGTAATTTGGAGAGTTAAATGGTCAGGATAAGGAGGTCTGAGCCAAGGAGGTGAGGTCTGTTCACAACCAATTCCATCTATGTTTAAAACCTTCCATGCACCCTTTGAGAGCTCAGCTGATAGAGCGGAGGACTATAGACCTGACATGTGTGGATATCCATCTATGTTTAAACCTTCAAAGGCTTCCTTACTTCCCTTAGAATAAAAGCCAGACTCCTTACTGTAGCCCAGCAGGACTTGCATGTCCTGGTCTCTTATCTCTCTTCCACTCCCCGTCCTCCAGCCACACTGGTGACCCTTCTGGTCCTCACACATGCCACCCCCTTCCTTTCTTGTAGCCTTTGCATATGCTGCTCCTCTGGCTTTTCACAGATTCAGCTTCTTATTATGTTTCAGGTCTCAGCTTACGGTCGCTTTCTCAGTGTGGCCTCCTCTAACCATCTCATGTAAAGTAGCAGCATAACCTCTGCTCCTGCCACTTTTACCTGCCATCAATCTCACTGTTTCCTCCCTAGTACGTCTTAGTTTATAACGTTCTTATTTATTTAGTTGTTTCCTTACTTAGCTTCTGCTTCCTCCACTAGACCGTAGACTCCATGAAGGCAGAGGACTTATTTCTCTCATTCACCAGCATATACCAGCTCCTAAGACAGTACCCAGCCCGTGGGAGGTGCTCAACACATATTTGGTGAGCAAAGACTGAAAGAATTGTTTCCCTTCAGGGCACTAGCTGCTGTATTGGTAGAAGGTTCATCTTAGCTCTCAGAGTGGTTTTCAAACTCTCAACATGTTTTGTTGCCTTCCTGCCCTGGGCTAAGCCTTTCATCCATCCAAAGACCAAACAAAGTCTTGACTCGGGTCTCTCTGAGGTCTCTCCCCTGGTACACTGAGCACTCTAAGGGAGCAGATGTTTTCTCAGTGGGTGAAACAACCTGTTTCTCAAGGGTGTGCCCTCTCCCAGTCAGACAGGATGTGCCCTCAGAGCTTGCCAGGGCACGCTTCTCCAGAAATGCAGGCACTGCTCAAGCTCAACTGAGCCGCCGGAGCGTGGCAGCCAGGAGCGTCCACAGGAGACGACCAGCAAGCTCAGGAGAGATGCACATGGAAAAATAAAACTCTTAACTTGGGAGCCAACCTGGGGCTGGAAAGTCCACTTTGAAAGAAATCCCAACAAGAGCCAAGAGAGTTGGAAAAAACAGGAAAACTCCCATCGACACATACATTTTCACTGGAGCCATTCCATCTGTGTTTGTTTCTCCAGGGCCTTGCCGAGAGGATCTTACTTGCATTGACCATCAAAAGCATTCAGTTCAGGGACTTGCCTGGCAGTGTGGTGGTTAAGACTCCGCGCTCCCACTGCAGGGGCGGCAGGTTCCATGCCTGGTGGGGAATTAGATCCCACGAGCTGTGCAGCAGAAAAAAAAAAAGAACATTCAGTTCAGGGTGAAAAGGGAGAGGAGAGTAGAATGAAGATAACAAGGCCACGGGCAAGGGAGAAGGGCTGCTGTGGAAACACTTCCTGGCTCTAGAGGGTGATGATCTCCAGAGTTTCCCTGGGGTCTCCTTTGGACCCCTCCTCCCGGAGAGGAGGGAGTATGTTACAACAGGGAGAGCCTTGGCCTGACGGCCAGCAGCCCTGGGTTCTCCTGCTCTCAACTGTGCTCCTCGCTTTGCTGAGTGACCTTGGACAAGCCACTTCACCTTGAAACGTGGGTTCTTCTTCTATTAAATGAGAAACTGAACTTTTTTTTTTATTGAGGTATAGTCGATTTACAATATTATAGACGTTTCAGGTGTATAACATAGTGATTCACAATTTTTAAAGATTATACTCCATTTATAGTTATTATAAAATATTGGCTATATTACCTGTGTTGTACTACATATCCTTGTAGCTTATTTTATACCTAGTAGTTTGTACCTCTTACTCCCCACCCCCGTCTTACCCCTCCCCCATTCCCTCTCCCCACTGGTAACCACTAGTTTGTTTTCTATATCTGTGAGTCTGCTTCTTTTTTGCTATATTCACTAGTTTTTTTTGTTTTTAGCTTCCACATACACTATTTGTCTTTTTCTGTCTGACTTAGAATTTGAACTTTTAAAAAAACATGGTAAAATATATGTAACATAAAATTTATCACTTTCATCATTTTGAAGTGTATATAGTTCAGTGGCATTAAATATAATCACATTGTTGTGCAACCATCACCATCCATCTCTAGAACTTTTTCATCTTCCCAATTGAAATTTCATACCTGTTAAACAGAAACTCCTCATTCCTCCCTCTCCCCTACCCTGACACTCACCATTCTACTTTCTGTCTCTATGAATTTGCCTATTCTAGGTACCTCATATAAGTGGAATCATACAGTGTTTGTTCTATTGTGACTGACTGATTTCACTCACCATAATGTCTTTAAGGTTTATCTATGTTCAAGGTTCACATGTTGTAGCATGCGGCAGAATTTTAAGTCTGAACACTATTCCATCGTATGTATATACCACATTTTGTTTACCCATTTATCCATTGATTGGTTTGCTTCCGCCTTTTGCCTATTGTGAATAATGTTACTTTGAACATGGGTGTGCAAGTATTTGTTTGAGTCCCTTCTTTCACTTCTTTTGGCTATGTACCCAGAAATGGAATTGCTGGATCATACGATAATTCTATGTTTAATTCCTTGAGGAACCACCAAATTGTTTTCCATAGTGGCTGCACCATTTTACATTCCCATCAGCAATGCACAAGGGTGCCAATAAAACATTGAACTTTTATTAGTCAGAGAATCCATTTTTCAGAAGAAATGTTCCAGGATGCTCTATATGCAAAAGACATTTAGAGTGGAGTGCTCCAAAGCAGTGGGGGCGAGGAGTCCAGTAACCCCAAGAGTGTCTCTATGGAACAAAATGAAAACTGGATAAGACGTTCTCTAAGGCAGGGGTCGCCAACACCTCGGGCCGCCACAGACCGGTACCTGTTAGGAGGTGATGGCAGGCAAGTGAGTGAAGCTTCGTCTGCGGCTCCCCATGGCTCCCTGTCGTTTGCATTACTGCCTGAACCACCCCCCCTTCCCCGCCCCTGGCTGTGGAAAATTGTCTTCCATGCAACTGGTGCCAAAAAAGGTTGGGGACCGCTGCTCTAAGGCTCCTTCACGTGTCAAGCATCAATGAGTCTACATTCACGTGACATACTGAGCAGCCAATAGGCATAAGGCATATTTGATTTACTTATACATTACCTGTTCCACAAAGGATTTGAGAAGATTTGCAAAAACCTATACAATAGAAAAGGATAAAATACATAGTCAAGAGTATCAGGGCAGAGAAAGGTGGGAGGGATACCTTTAAGATATATGAGCAGACACTGCCTCTGTCCATGGGCTCTCTCAACCTGAGCATTGTAGGTGAAGGAATGTCAGAGAAATCCAGAGCAAGATTGCTCTATGAACATGTGGAAGCTCCAGAGGCGAAGGAAGACAAGACTGTTTATATTATACATTACTTCACCCAAAGTCACATCGCAAGACTCAAAGAATGAAGAAAGAATCTAGTTGGGGCCTAACAAAAGCATGCTGAGGAAGCAGAGTTAGTGCTTCTAAGAATGCACCTAAGTCATAAGCCCGAGGTTTACATCCTAGCTCCACTACCTGCTAACCCAGGGCACAATACTTGACCTCTTTAAGCCTCCATTTTCCCATCTATAAATGAGGGTGATGCTAAGAATTGCTGTGAGGATTAAGTGAGACAATGCAAGTCCAGGGCCTAGTAGAGTAAGCTATCAGTACATGGTAGCTGGAATTATACTCCGGAGGGTCCCATACCATGTCTTTCTTGTTCATCCCTCTCTCCCCAGCACTTAACAGAGTGCTGGTCTTAGTACGTACTGAATGGATGCTTGCAGACTTGATTTGATATAGATGCTTTTCCTGTTTGACATGCCACACTCCCACATTGATGGGTGACAGGGTCACAAAGCATGAGGTCAGGCTAGTTAAAGGCGTTGTCCACTAGGTAACACCGAGACTAAATGCTCATGGAGTTTGATGAAATTCATGCTATGGAATGTATATGACCCAGGTCAAGGGCCTCTACTGTGCTCTCCCTCATGCCCTCCCTCTTCAAAGGAATGTGTTTTGTTTATTCCAGTGAAAGATGTAAAATGATAAATTGGATAATAAATTAGGACAGGAGAGATATCAGCCCTGCAAACTTCATTTCAGTTCAAACTTCTACTATTTATTGAATGTTTAACATTTAAGGTTCTTCATTGGGCACTGTTGGAAATTTGAAGATTAGCAAGAAAACACCTCTTCTCTCAAAGCATATACTTTCTAATAAATGGGTAGCATATAGATATGCTACTATGAGAAAAATGCCATAAAGATGATCAAATGAACAATATGGGAAATGAAAGAAGGCAGAAATTACATTCAGCTCTAATTATCTGGTTATGTTTCTCAAGAGAGGTACCCTTCCAGATGGTCTTTGCATTTGGTACCATGGGGTAGGGGAGGAAAGTAGATTAGAGGCAGGGGGAATGAGAGGAACAAAGTATAGCGTGCTTGGCAATCAGTGAGTCATCTATTTTAGGTGGATCATATAATACACATAGAAGAATAAGTCTAGAAAGAGGGCTTTGAGGGCCTTGAGGTTCAGATGAAGATTTATAGGGAATGGAGAGCAACTGAGAGATTTTGAGCAGGGAAGTCGTGTGATCAGACTGGTAATGGGGAAAATTAAACTAGCAGTGTTATGTGAAAGGGATTGAGGTGGAGCACGGCAGGAAGTGGGGGATGACTTAGGGAGCAGCTGAAGTGGATCTGGGAAGAAATTACGAACGAGGGTGTGGGCAGCAGGAATGGGCAAGAGGGGCCTATTGGAGAGGCTTTGTTGAGGTAACTACGATAGGATTTAAGTCAGTTCCCTTGTTTTACTTGGAGAGAAAATGAAGTTTGGATGCTTCATCTTTCCCAAATCAACTCTCACTATCTTCCGGTGAAAAGACCCCAGGCTTGGAAGCAAAGTGTGGACCCCGGGTCTGTAGGTTGGGAGAGGGGCTTGGAGAGCTGGAAGCATCTCTTATTCTCCTTGGTGTTCCATGTGCTTTAGCCCGGCCTCAGAGGAAAGAGCTAGAGGAGCGAGCTGTGAGAAGGAAGCTTCCCCGCCCCTCCCCAGGTTCTCAGTTCTGCTTGGACAGCCCCACATCACAGGATGAGGCTTGGCACCCTCATCTGTGATAATAAAAACATAGCACAACAGTCATGTATCTCTTGGAATGTGACAACGACCAGATTATTAGCTTACGTGTTCTTAACCTACTGTCCTTTCTCCCCTCCACACCCTCCACCAACTAAAGAGAGCTTTTTTTTTTTACTGCTTAGCTTCTTCCCCTCCTCTACTCTCTAAGAAGAATTCCGTCTACTGATCCTGTTTTTCTTGTGATACAGAAATAGGGAGAGAGAAACCAGACTGGACAGTTAGGAAAAGGGATAAAATTCTGATGGCTTGCTCCAGTTCAGGGTTACCCTTCTCTCTGTAAAATTCACATCAAGGACTGTATCGACTAGATACTAAAGAATGAAGCCAGAAGATCAAGTCAACCCATATAATACGGACCTAAGAGAGAAGTAGGAAAAAAAAAAAATGAAAAATACTTTGGGCTGGGCTTCAGGGAACATTTGCAGGGGGAGTCTTGATAAATGAAAGGCTCCAAGATAGAAAATATGTTGTTGTATGGTATGGATTGAATCTCTTTTAATACTAATTAAATGTTGCAATTTCGGTTTTGGCTGCTCACAGCTTTTAATGTTTTATGTTTTTAAAGTTTTGGTTTTATGTCATACCATGCTTAGACTAGACAATATTGTATTCCAGCTTAACAGCAGGAATTCTGGGACCAAACCCTTGGATCTCAAATCCCATTGCTACCACTTAATAGCTGTGTGACCTTTGGCAAGATACTTCATTCTCTGTGACTCAGTTGCTTTGTCTGCAAAATGAGTTAACAAGAGTATCTACTTCAGAGAGCTGTTGTGAGGATTAAATGAGTTGATATTTGTAAAGCTCATGTAAAGCCCAACATGTAGTTAGCCCTACATAAGCATTAGCTATTAGTAGTACAGGAAAATTTGAGGTCATGAGATTTTTCTGCCTTGGTTCAACCAAGATGGCGTAGATGACCGTCAGAGAAGAATTATTCTCAGTAAAACAGATCCTAACTTTTGGGAAGGAATGGAGGTTCTAGGCAGTTGTAATAGGCGGATTTCTAAAATGAAACCCAAAGATCCCCACCTCTGGGTTTTCACACCCTTGTGTAATCCATTTCCCATTGAGAGTGGGCTGGACCTGGTGACTTGTGTATAACTCACAGAATATGACAATGATGGTAGGATATCATTTTCGTGGTTAGGTTACAAAAGGTTGTGATTCTGGTCTTGCTAGCAGGCTCTTTCTCTTGCTGGCTGTGATGATGCTAAAGCTGCCTTGGTGGGGAGGCCCTCACGGCAAAGAACTGGGGGAAGCCTGGGGCCAAACAGCCTGTAAAGAATTGAGACCATCAGTCCAACAGCCGGTGAGGGACTGCCAACAACCACTGAGTGAGCTGGAAATGGATCCGGCCTCAGTTGAAACTTGATTTCAGCCTTTTGGGAGACTCAGGCAGAGATCCCATGTCCAGATTCCTAACCCCAGAAACTGTGAGATAATTAATGTGTGTTGTTCTAAACCATTACATTTTAGAGTATTTTGATACATAGCAATAGATAACTAATTCAGCAATGTACCAAAGGAGGAACTTGGGAACCCAGAGACCCAGCTCTAGGATATGAGGGTGGAAGTTGGGGAGGCCTTGAGGGTGAGAGTCACCATTGAAGGAGCATCCTATTGTCACACTGGGGAGAGCATACCCTCATCTATGTGGGGAGGAGAGCAACTCAGGCAGAGCCCTTCAGGATGAAGTGGCTGAGGCTATCCTAGTCCTGTTCAAGTGCCTATCAGCCTGGGAACACTTAGTTCTCATCTTGCATCATTGACCTCTTTGCAGCACTGGAGTGTGTACTCTTCTAGAAATGCCTCCTTATCTTTATGACACCACTCCATTCAATTGTTTATTCATTCAGGCAACAGCTATGAGCCAGACACTTCTATGAGGTCTGGATACATTATGAACAAGGAGAAATGGCCCTCACACAGTATAAATTTCTTCTGGTTTTATTCTATCTTTTTAACTGCTCCTCTGTATTCTTCCCTGGGGCGACTTTTGTTCACATACCCCTTAAAGCCTAGTGTTCTCCATGGCACTGTCCTTGTCCCTCTTTCCTTTTTACCTTACACGTCCCCCTGCATGATTTCAGGCTGTATCTATCACCTAACGCCATGTCCATGCTGAACTCTCCCATTTCTGAGTTCCTATTGCCCTTAGGGTCAGGACCAAGCACTTAAGTTCAACCTCTATTTTTTTTTTTAAATTAATTAATTAATTTATTTATGGCTGCGTTGGGTCTTCGTTGCTGTGCACGGGTTCTCATTGCGGTGGCTTCTGTTGTTGCGGAGCACGGGCTCTAGGCGCGCAGGCTTCAGTAGCTGTGGTTCGAAGGCTCTAGGGCACAGGCTCAGTAGTTGTGGCGCACGGGCTTAGTTGCTCTGCGGCATGTGGGATCTTCCCGGACCAGGGATCGAACCCACGTCTACTGCATTGGCAGGCGGATTCTTAACCACTGCACCACCAGGGAAGCCCAACCTCTAACTGTTGATCTATGGAAACTTTCCCATGCCTGGGAGTTTTAGTCCACTAGTGAATATCTGTATCTCTTTGTATAATAGAAGGGTATTTGACAAATCAAAAAGAGTAGGTAATTAGAAGGACTGGCAAAACCCAGAGCTGGCAAGACTGTGTAGCAACTGAAGCTCTCATACACTGCAGGGAGGAGTGAAAACTGTTTGGCAATACCTATTAAAGCTAAATATTTATATATACTTTGACCCAGTAACTCCATTCTTGGGTAAACACCCAAGAGAAACAAGTGCTTATGTCCACCAAAAGACATGTACAAGCATGTTCATGCCAGCTTTATCCATGATAGCCAAAAACTGGAAACAATTCAAATGTCCATCAATAGTAGATTGGATAGGGGCTTCCCTGGTGGCACAGTGGTTGAGAATCCATCTGCCAATGCAGGGGACACGGGTTTCAATCCTTGGTCCGGGAAGATCCTACATGCTGCGGAGCAACTAAGCTCGTGCACCACAACTACTGAGCCTGTGCTCTAGAGCCCGTGAGCCACAACTACTGAAGCCCGCATGCCACAACTACTGAAGCCCACGTGCCTAGAGCCCGTGCTCCACAACGAGAGAAGCCACCACAATGAGAAGCCTGTGCACTGCAACGAAGACCCAACACAGCCAAAAACAAATAAATAAATTTATTTTAAAAAATAGTAGATTGGATAGTATTTTATACAATAGAATATTACATAGCAATGAAAAAATAAACTACTGCTATACATAATGACATGGATGAATCTCATAGACATAATATTGAGTTGAAAGAAGACAAACACAAAAGAACATGTACTGTATGATTCCACTTATGTGAAGTTCAAGCACAGGCAAGATAATCTATGGTGTCTACACCCTTTTTGCAGAGTTATCTTTGCAGAGTTATGACTGGGAAGGGACACAAGGGAAAATCTGAGGGTTCTGAAAATATCTAAATATTGATTTGGGTGGTGATTACCCAAGAGTATATGTAAAAAGTTATCCAGTTATACACTTAAGATTGGTACATTTCACTGTCTTTAACTTATACCTCAATAAAGAGTTAAAAAAAAAAAAGAAGAGTATGTTATAGATAGCTTTTGTTTTTGCTATCCAGCATTTTTTTGTCCTTTTCTTAAAGTAATTAACCCTGATTTACCACTGTCCTTTACCTTTACGGGGTGTAGACAATGCTCACCTCATATATATGTCACATGATCCAGGACTGGCCATCAGAGTTTTCCACATCTTGGCCACAGGGATGGACCTGTGATTTAAACCAAAGCAATGAGATTCAAACCCAGGACTTTAAAACAAATCCTATGCTTATGTGTACATTTACAAGGAGGTGAGTGGTTCTATGGACATATCTATCTGTTGTTAGATATAGCTCCTCAGAGGGAAAAGGACAGAAAAATACCACCTAATCCTCACAATCGCCCTACTGAAGCTGTTGCCTGAGTCTGGGAAACAATTCCCTTCTATGTCCACCCCGCACTTGCCTGGAGGTTGTTGCCTCCCTGGTGAAGTGGACATGAGTAGAAAGAGTATGGTTCTGGGAATCCCCTCTTGGTCCAGTGGTTAGGACTCCATGCTTCCACTGCAAGGGGCCTGGGTTCAATTCCTGGTCAGGGAACTAAGATCCCACAAGCTATGCAGTGCAGCCAAAAAAAAAAAAAAGAATATGGTTCTGGGTTTGTCAGATATCTTCCATACAGACTCAAGGATCACATGATCACAACCTAGCTACAAGAGAGGCTGGGCACTGTAAGAGTGTGGAAACAAACACATTTGGTGGCCCACATCACATCCCTTTGGCCATCTCTGATATCAGCCACGGCTACAATGGACAGTCATCCTATGTGAGCCCAGGTGTTGTTCTGACAGCATTTCTCCTCCAGTGTGAGGTCTCAGCCTTCCGTGTTCTGCCCCAGGGCCTTCTTCAATACCCTAGGACCCTGCTCAGCCTACAGGTAATAGTACCCCAAAGTACAGGGGTGTTAATATCTCTCTTGGCAACTTCCAACCACTGGGGGATGGAAGCTAGTGGATAAATTCCCTCACCTTTAGGTGAATGGTTGTAGGAGGCCTTCTGTACTGTTCTCATCTTGATAACACATTTTCCTTCTTGACATCACTCTCCCTGCTGCCCCCATTCCTGTTTCAGGGGATCCCTCTTCAGTAAACTACCTGGACCAAGTCCTGCTGTCAGATTCTGCTTTGGGGGGAACTCAAGCTAAGACAAGAACTCATGGAAAATCTGGGGAGCACTAACTGTTCTCAGACAGCAGTTTGCAGGGCTTTATTTGTCAGCTTAAGATAAGGTAAAGTTTGGAGACGTGAGAATTTATTGGAAAATTACAGGTTAAGGCCTCAGGGGTTTTGCAGAGCCCTTGGGAGAGGCAGCAGTATCAGAATATCTTTGCCTCATTCCTTCAGGGCTACATCTTGGATTTTACTCCAAATCATTTCCAACTCCCATTTATTATCTCATTGGCTTATGTTAGAGCAGAGTTTTGCTGAAAATATTGTTCAGGGCTTAGGTCCTTCATGTAAACCGCAGTGGCATGTTATAATTCTGCTGCCTTTCTGATGAGATGATGTAATTGTGTGGCTTTGATTTTTAAATAAGATTATACCCCAATTTCAGCCTTAATTGATGGCAAATCTGGCTGACACATACAAAGTTTAATAATCATTACTTAGGCATTATCTAACTTTGCCAAGGTGTGCCTCAAAGGTAATACATATCCTTTAAGTGTCCGATTGGGCCTAGATGTTTCTGGGCTTCAGCAAGTACATTTATAAATTTAAATCCCACCAAATCAGCAGTGGTCAAACAGCTACTTCTTAGTAGGGGTTTCAGAGTTTCTCTGATTTAAAAACAAAAACATGGGACTTCCGGGAAGATGGCGTAAGAGTAAAACGCGGAAATCACCTTCCTCCCCACAGATACTCCAGAAATACATCTACACGTGGAACAACTCCTACAGAACACCTACTGAACGCTGGCAGACCTCAGACCTCCCAAAAGAAAAGAAACCCCCCACATACCTAGGTAGGGCAAAAGAATAAAGAATAAACAGAGACAAAAGGATGGGGACGGGACCGACACCAGTGGGAGGGTGCTGTGAAGGAGGAAAGGTTCCCACACACTAGGAAGCCCCTTCGCGGGTGGAGACTGCGGGCGGCAGAGGGGGGAGCTTGGGAGCCGCGGAGGAAAGCACAACAACAAGGGTGCGGAGGATAAAGCGGGGAGATTCCCGCACAGAGGATCAGGGCCGACCGGCACTCACCAGCCCGAGAGGCTTGTCTGCTCACTCCCCAGGGCGGGCGGGGCTGCGAGCTGAGGCTCAGGCTTCAGTTGGAGCGCCAGGAGAGGACTGGGGTTGGCGGCGTGAACACAGCCTGAAGGGGGCTAGTGAGCCACAGGTGGCCGGGAGGGAGTCCGGGGAAAAGTCTGGACCTGCCGAAGAGGCAAGAGACTTTTTCTTCCCTCTTTGTTTCCTGGTGCGCGAGGAGAGGGGATTAAGAGCGCTGCTTAAAGGAGCTCCAGAGACGGGCGCGAGCCGCGGCTAAAAGCGCGGACCCCAGAGACAGACAGGAGACGCTAAGGCTGCTGCTGCCGCCACCAAGAAGCCTGTGTGCGAGCACAGGTCACTCTCCACACCCCTCTTCCGCGGAGCCTGTGCAGCCCGCCACTGCCAGGGTCCCGGGATCCAGGGACAACTTCCCCCGGGAGAACGCACGGCGCGCCTCAGGCTGCTGCAACATCACGGCGGCCTCTGCCGCCGCAGGCCCGCCCCACACTCCGTGCCCCTCCCTCCCCCCTGGCCTGAGTGAGCCAGAGCCTCCGAATCAGCGGCTCCTTTAACCCTGTCCTGTCTGAGCGAAGAACAGACGCCCTCCCGCGACCTACATGCAGAGGCGGGGCCAAATCCAAAGCGGAGCCCCCGGGAGCTGTGAGAACAAAGAAGAGAAAGGGAAATCTCTCCCAGCAGCCTCAGAAGCAGCAGATTAAAGCTCCACAATCAACTTGATGTACCCTGCGTCTGTGGAATACCTGAATAGACAACGAGTCATCCCAAATTGAGGAAGTGGACTCTGAGAGCAAGATTTACTATTTTTTCCCCTTTTCCTCTTTTTGTGAGTGTGTATGTATATGCTTCTGTGTGAGATTTTGTCTGTATAGCTTTGCTTCCACCATTTGTCCTAGGGTTCTATCCGTCCTTTTTTTTGTTTTTTCAATTTTTTTTCTTAATAATTATTTTTTATTTTAAGAACTTTATTTTATTTTACTTTATCTTTTCTTTCTTTCCTTCCTTCCCTCATTTAGACAACGAATCATCCCAAATTAAGGAGGTGGACTTTGAGAGCAAGATTTATGATTTTTTCCCCTTTTCCTCTTTTTGTGAGTGTGTATATGTTTGCTTCTGTGTGAGATTTTGTCTGTATAGCTTTGCTTCCACCACTTGGCCTAGGGTTCTATCCGTCCGTTTTTTTTGTTTGTTTTGTTTTGAATTTTTTTTCTTTTTTCTTAATAATTATTTTTTTATTTTAATAACTTTATTATATTTTATCTTACTTTATTTTATTTTACTCTATCTTCTTTCTTTCTTTTTTTACTTCCTTCCCTCCTTCCTTCCTCCCTCCCTCCCTTCCTTCTTTTTTTCTTTCTTTCTTTCTACTAATTCTTTCTTTCTAATTTTTCTCCCTTTTATTCTGAGCCGTGTGGATGAAAGTCTCTTGGTGCTGCAGCCAGGAGTCAGTGCTGTGCCTCTGAGGTCAGAGAGCCAACTTCAGGACACTGGTCCACAAGAGACCTCCCAGCTCCACACAATATCAAATGGCAAAAATCTCCCAGAGATCTCCATCTCAACACCAGCACCCAGCTTCACTCAACAACCAGCAAGCTACAGTGCTGGATATCCTATGCCAAACAACTAGCAAGACAGGAACACAACCCCACGCATTAGCACAGAGGCTGCCTAAAATCATAATAGGTCCACAGACACCCCAAAACACATCACCAAATGTGGACCTGCCCACCAGAAAGACAAGATCCAGCCTCATCCACCAGAACACAGGCACTAGTCCCCTCCACCAGGAAGCCTACACAACCCACTGAACCAACCTTAGCCACTGGCGACAGACACCAAAAACAACAGGAACTACGAACCTGCAGCCTGCAAAAAGGAGACCCCAAACACAGTAAGATAAGCAAAATGAGAAGACAGAAAAACACACAGCAGATGAAGGAGTAAGATAAAAACCCACCAGACCTAACAAATGGAGAGGAAATAGGCAGTCTACTTGAAAAAGAATTCAGAATAATGATAGTAAAGATGATCCAAAATCTTGGAAAATGAATAGACAAAATGCAAGAAACATTTAGCAAGGACCTAGAAGAACTAAAGATGAAACAAACAACAATGAACAACACAATAAATGAAATTAAAAATACTCTAGATGGGATCAATAGCAGAATAACCGAGGCAGAAGAACGGATAAGTGACCTGGAAGATAAAATAGTGGAAATAACTACTGCAGAGGAGAATAAAGAAAAAAGAATGAAAAGCATTGAGGACAGTCTCAGAGATCTCTGGGACAAAATTAAACGCACCAACATTCGAATTATAGGGGGGCCAGAAGAAGAAGAGAAAAAGAAAGGGACTGAGAGAATATTTGAAAAGATTATAGTTGAAAACTTCCCTAATATGGGAAAGGAAATAGTTAATCAAGTCCAGGAAGCAAAGAGAGTCCCATCCAGGATAAATCCAAGGAGAAATACACCAAGACACATATTAATCAAACTGTCAAAAACTAAATACAAAGAAAACATATTAAAAGCATCAAGGGAAAAACAACAAATAACACACAAGGGAATCCCCATAAGGGTAAGAGCTGATCTTTCAGCAGAAACTCTGCAAGCCAGAAGGGAGTGGCAGGACATATTTAAAGTGATGAAGGAGAAAAATCTACAACCAAGATTACTCTACACAGCAAGGATCTTATTCAGATTTGATGGAGAAATTAAAACCTTTACAGACAAGCAAAAGCTGACAGAGTTCAGCACCACCAAACCATCTTTACAACAACTGCTAAAGGAACTTCTCTAGGCAAGAAACACAAGAGAAGGAAAAGACCTACAATAACGAACCCAAAACAATTAAGAAAATAGAAATAGGAACATACATATTGATAATTACCTTAAATGTAAATGGACTAAATGCTCCCACCAAAAGACACAGATTAGCTGAATGGATACAAAAACAAGACCCATATATTTGCTGTCTACTAGAAACCCACTTCAGACCTAGAGACACATACAGACTGAAAGTAAGGGGATGGAAAAAGATATTTCATGCAAATGGAAACCAAAAGAAAGCTGGAGTAGCAATTGTCATATCAGACAAAATAGACTTTAAAATAAAGAATATTAGAAGAGACAAAGAAGGACACTACATAATGATCAAGGGATCAATCCAAGAAGAAGATATAACAATTGTAAATATTTATGCACCCAACATAGGAGCAAATACCAACAGCCATAAAAGGGGAAGTCGACAGTAACACATTCATAGTAGGGGACTTTAACACCCCACTTTCACCAATGGACAGATCATCCAAAATGAAAATAAATAAGGAAACACAAGCTTTAAATGATACATTAAACAAGATGAACTTAATTGGTATTTATAGGACATTCCATCCAAAAACAACAGAATACAGATTTTTCTCAAGTGCTCATGGAACATTCTCCAGGATAAATCATATCTTGGGTCACAAATCAAGCCTTAGTAAATTTAAGAAAATTGAAATTGTATCAAGTATCTTTTCCGACCACAACGCTATAAGATTAGATATCAATTACAGGAAAAGATCTGTAAAAAACACAAACACATGGAGGCTAAACAATACACTACTTAATGACGAAGTGATCACTGAAGAAATCAAAGAGGAAATAAAAAAATACCTAGAAACAAATGACAATGGAGACACGACGACCCAAAATCTATGGGATGCAGCAAAAGCAGTTCTAAGAGGGAAGTTTATAGCAATACAATCCTACCTTAAGAAACAGGAAACATCTCGAATAAACAACCTAACCTTGCACCTAAAGCAATTAGAGAAAGAAGAACAAAAATACCCCAAAGTTAGCAGAAGGAAAGAAATCATAAAAATCAGATCAGAAATAAATGAAAAAGAAATGAAGGAAACGATAGCAAAGATCAATAAAACTAAAAGGTGGTTCTTTGAGAAGATAAACAAAATTGATAAACCATTAGCCAGACTCATCAAGAAAAAAAGGGAGAAGACTCAAATCAATAGAAATGAAAAAGGAGAAGTAACAACTGACACTGCAGAAATACAAAGGATCATGAGAGATTACTACAAGCAACTCTATGCCAATAAAATGGGCAACCTGGAAGAAATGGACAAATTCTTAGAAATGTACAACCTGCCAAGACTGAATCAGGAAGAAATAGAAAATATGAATAGACCAATTACAAGCACTGAAATTGAAACTGTGATTAAAAATCTTCCAACAAACAAAAGCCCAGGACCAGATGACTTCACAGGCGAATTCTATCAAACATTTAGAGAAGAGCTAACACCTATCCTTCTGAAACTTTTCCAAAATATATCAGAGGGAGGAACACTCCCAAACTCATTCTACAAGGCCACCATTACCCTGATGCCAAAACCAGACAAGGATGTCACAAAGAAAGAAAGTACAGGCCAATATCACTGATGAACATAGATGCAAAAATCCTCAACAAAATACTAGCAAACAGAATCCAACAGCACATTAAAAGGATCATACACCATGATCAAGTGGGGTTTATTCCAGGAATGCAAGGATTCTTCAATATATGCAAATCAATCAATGTGATAAACCATATTAACAAATTGAAGGAGAAAAACCATATGATCATCTCAATAGATGCAGAGAAAACTTTTGACAAAATTCAACACCCATTTATGATAAAAACCCTGCAGAAAGTAGGCATAGAGGGAACTTTCCTCAACATAATAAAGGCCATATATGACAAACCCACAGCCAACATCGTCCTCAATGGTGAAAAACTGAAATCATTTCCACTAAGATCAGGTACAAGACAAGGTTGCCCACTCTCACCACTCTTATTCAGCATAGTTTTGGAAGTTTTAGCCACAGTAATCAGAGAAGAAAAGGAAATAAAAGGAATCCAAATAGGAAAAGAAGAAGTAAAGCTGTCACTGTTTGCAGATGACATGATACTATACATAGAGAACCCTAAAGATGCTACCAGAAAACTACTAGAGCTAATCAATGAATTTGGTAAAGTAGCAGGATACAAAATTAATGCACAGAAGTCTCTGGCATTTCTATACACTAATGATGAAAAATCTGAAAGTGAAATCAAGAAAACACTCCCATTTACCATTGCAACAAAAAGAATAAAATATCTAGGAATAAACCTACCTAAGGAGACAAAAGACCTGTATGCAGAAAATTATAAGACACTGATGAAAGAAATTAAAGATGATACAAATAGATGGAGAGATATACCATGTTCTTGGATTGAAAGAATCAACACTGTGAAAATGACCCTACTACCCAAAGCAATCTACAGATTCAATGCAATCCCTATCAAACTACCACTGGCATTTTTCACAGAACTAGAACAAAAAATTTCACAATTTGTATGGAAACACAAAAGACCCCGAATAGCCAAAGCAATCTTGAGAACGAAAAACGGAGCTGGAGGAATCAGGCTCCCTGACTTCAGGCTATACTACAAAGCTACAGTAATCAAGACAGTATGGTACTGGCACAAAAACAGAAATATAGATCAATGGAACAGGAGAGAAAGCCCAGAGATAAACCCACGCACATACGGTCACCTTATCTTTGATAAAGGAGGCAGGAATGTACAGTGGAGAAAGGACAGCCTCTTCAATAAGTGGTGCTGGGAAAACTGGACAGGTACATGTAAAAGTATGAGATTAGATCACTCCCTAACACCATACACAAAATGGATACTCAAAATGGATTAAAGACCTAAATGTAAGGCCAGACACTATAAAACTCTTAGAGGAAAACATAGGAAGAACACTCTATGACATAAATCACAGCAAGATACTTTTTGACCCACCTCCTAGAGAAATGGAAATAAAAACAAAAATAAACAAATGGGACCTAATGAAACTTCAAAGCTTTTGCACAGCAAAGGAAACCATAAACAAGACCAACAGACAACCCTCAGAATGGGAGAAAATATTTGCAAATGAAGCAACTGACAAAGGATTAATCTCCAAAATTTATAAGCAGCTCATGCAGCTCAATAACAAAAACCCAATCCAAAAATGGGCAGAAGACCTAAATAGACATTTCTCCAAAGAAGATATACAGACTGCCAACAAACACATGAAAGAATGCTCAACATCATTAATCATCAGAGAAATGCAAATCAAAACTACAATGAGATATCATCTCACACCAGTCGGAATGGCCATCACCAAAAAATCTAGAAACAATAAATGCTGGAGAGAGTGTGGAGAAAAGGGAACCCTCTTGCACTGTTGGTGGGAATGTAAATTGATACAGCCACTATGGAGAACAGTATGGAGGTTCCTTAAAAAACTACAAATAGAACTACCATATGACCCAGCAATCCCACTACTGGGCCTATACCCTGAGAAAACCATAATTCAAAGAGTCATGTACCAAAATGTTCATTGCAGCTCTATTTACAATAGCCCGGAGATGAAAACAACCTAAGTGTCCATCATCGGATGAATGGATAAAGAAGATGTGGCACATATACACAATGGAATATTACTCAGCCATAAAAAGAAACGAAACTGAGCTATTTGTAATGAGGTGGATAGACCTAGAGTCTGTCATACAGTGAAATAAGTCAGAAATAGAAAGACAAATACCGTGTGCTAACACATATATATGGAATTTAAGAAAAAATATGTCATGAAGAACCTTGGGGTAAGACAGGAATAAAGACACAGACCTACTAGAGAATGGACTTGAGGATACGGGGAGGGGGAAGGGTAAGCTGTGACAAAGCGAGAGAGAGGCATGGACATATATACACTACCAAACGTAAGGCAGATAGCTAGTGGGAAGCAGCCGCATAGCACAGGGAGATCAGCTCGGTGCTTTGTGACTGCCTGGAGGGGTGGGATAGGGAGGGTGGGAGGAAGGGAGACGCAAGAGGGAAGAGATATGGGAACATATGTATATGTATAACTGATTCACTTTGTTATAAAGCAGAAACCAACACACCATTGTAAAGCAATTATACTCCAATAAAGATTTTTTAAAAAACAAAAAAACCATGGATTTGCTCTTACTCAGTGCCAGTCCTATTCACCTTTGCTAATCCCTACAGTGCCCTGGCAAGGTGGTGGTCATGATTTCCCCTTTACAGCCAAGGAAGAAGGAAGCTCAGAGCCTTGGTGACATCATGGGCTCAAGGCCACATAACAGGTGCACTGGCAAAGCAGAGATTTGAATGTAGATCCAGCTGATTCCAGATTTCCTGCTCCTTCCTCAGTATGTCATACTGGTATATCTCTAAGTAGGAGAGTGTGTGGGAAGGAGAAAGGAAAGGAGATTCCCACAAATGAATGATAAGATCAGAGAGTCTCAGATTTGGAAGGATCCTTAGAGGCCATCTCGTCCACACCTGTGGGCACGGCACATACGTCCCTCCTGCAGAGGTGCAGACAGGTCAAAGACCAGGGGAAGGAGGCTGGACAGGGTGTGGAGTCAGGCCTGTGTTCCCGGCAGGGGTGGTGACAGAAGTGGTGGCGCAACTGTGCAATAAAGGAAAACCCTGTGCCTGCTTTCCCTAGCCTTGAGTTGTGTGTGTGTGTTTACGTGTGTGGGCACACACATACCTATATGCACACAATAAAATACACATAAAATTTACCATTTCAGCCATTTCAATGTATACAATTCAGTGACATTTAGCACACTAACAATGTTGTACAAATATCTCCACTACCTAGTCCCAGAATTTTTCCATCATCCCTAAAGGAAATCTTATACTCATTAAACAGTCATTGTCCATTCCCCTCTCCCCCCAGCCCCTAGCAACTGCTGCTTTCTCTCTATGCATTTTCCTGTCTGGACACTTCATGTAAGTGGAATCATAACATACGTGGCAGTTTTTGCCTGGCTCTTTTCACTTGGAATAATATTTTTAAGATTCACTGATGTCATAGTATGTATCAGTAGTTCATTTCTTTTTATGTTCACAGCCTTGTCTTTATACTGCTTCCTTGAACATACTTTTATTATAGTCTTAAAATAGTAACTAATGGTCACTTTAAATCTCTTTTTAAGAAAGTGATCAAAAGGCACAATTACTCGCCTGAGACCATATAGCCACCCTCCTCCTAGATATAAGGTCATCTAGTCCAGGCTCCATGACAGAAGGAAACATTCCATTCCATTACAAAAGTATATGCAAAGAAAACTGTAAAACTTTATTGAGAGTTGTAAAAGACTTGAGTAAATGGTACGACAAAAAGTTTTCCTGGATAGAAATATTAAAGATGTTAATTCTTGGGCTTCCCTGGTGGCACAGTGGTAGAGAGTCCGCCTATCGATGCAGGGGACATGGGTTCGTGCCCCGGGCCGGGAAGATCCCACATGCCGCAGAGCGGCAGCGCCCTTGAGCCATGGCCGCTGAACCTGCGAGTCCGGAGCCTGTGCTCCGCAACGGGAGAGGCCACATTGGTGAGAGGCCCGCGTACCAAAAAAAAAAAAAAAAAGATGTTAATTCTTCTTAAATAAATTTGTAAGTTTAATGCAATTCTAGTCAACATTACAATAAGAATTTTGTGGGGGGAGGAGAAATATAGGGATAGGGGATTTTAAAAAAGGGTTATTATGGGATTATATGAAATCCTGGTGTGAAACTTCTGAAAATTGTAAAGCATTGTAGAATTTTAAAACTTTCATTCAATAAATAAAAATTTTTAAAAAAGAATTTTTGTAATGATATTATTTTAAAATTAATCTGGAAGAGTAAACATTTTAGAATATCAAAGAAAGTTCTGGAAAAAGATAACCCTGAAGGGGCTAGACATTTTAAAGGGTAGCACTATTTTAGAGTTACAGTGATTAAAACAGTATATTAATAATTCTGGAATAAACAGGTAGTTCAGTGGAACCATCTAAAGTAGAAACAGTCCAACTCAATGGCCTTTTTCTCAGCACAATCTCCTCTCCTTCCATCAGCCTCCTTTAGTTATCCCTGTAGACCTATTTCTTCACCCTTGTCAAAATCTTGAATCCCTGGCCCCTCTGCTTCTTAGTATCCATCCCTACCTATTCGTCTCTTGTCTTCACTCCCTTCCCAACGTGATGGAGACTCCATGTTTTGTTTCAACAATTATTTGCTCATACTTTCAACTTCCTTGCTCCATTTCCCTGCCATTATAACCCTGTGGCAGAAACCCAAAACAAATAAAGATAAACAAACTTGGATCTAGTGACTGGAAAGAGACACAAAGTTAGTATACTAGTTTGAATAGTGTCTTCCCAAAATTCATATCCACCCAGCACCTCAGAATGTTCCTTATCTGGAAATAGGGTCTTTGTATATGTAATCAGTTAGGATGAGATTGTAGTGGATGAAGGTGGGTCCTAAATCCAATGAGTGGTGTCCTTATAAGAAGGCTATAAGGCTTCTTATAGCCTTATAGCCTTATAAGAAGGCTATAAGGCTATAAGAAGACAGAGAGACACAGACGCAGACATACACCAAGGGAAGAAGACCGTGTGAAATGGAGGCAGAAATTGGAGTGGTGCATCTACAAGTTGAGGAGGCCCACGGATTGCTGGGGAACACTGGAAGCCAGGAAGAGGCAAGGAAAGGTCCTTCCCTAGAGCTGACACTTTGATTTCACATTCTAGCCTCCGAACTGTGAGAGAATGGGTTTCTGTTGTTTTAAGCCATATTGGTTGTAATTTGTTACAGCAGCCCTAGGAAACTATGATAGGGGCTTCTAGGCTGCTGGATATACAAGTGTCTTCTCTGTGTGAATTCATCATGTTATATGTGATGTTTGCACACTGCTATGTATATAGTATACTTCAATTAAAAGTAAAAAAGTAAAAAGAAAAAAAGCATCGCTCTTCCTTATCTGAGCCCACACCTGTGCCGTTCAGCGCTGCTGGAGAAAATCTCCCAACCTCTGTGAGTGGTGCCTAATCTCTGTGGGGCTCTTGTGCTGCCCACCGATCCCTCCATATGTCCCTGGGAAGGGCTTTCTCTTTTCTCAAAATTCTTTCCACAGGAGTATTTCCTCCTTCACTCTCATCAAATGACCCTGCTTCTAACTTGTCAGTGAAAAAGACACCACTTGAAGGCAACTCCAGAGTATCCAGCCATTCCTCCTACACACATCCCACTTTTCCTCTTCCCTTCCAGTTAAAAGAGGAGAACTTTCCCTCCTCCTGCCAAGAATCATTCTGGTCTCTGGATCCCATCTCTTGTCAGCCTCTGAAAAGATCTTACCCTTTTGCAATGTTCTCATATTTATAAATAAATCCACACTCCCTTTGGCTAAATAGAAAGATCTCACCAATCCCTTCTCACCCCATGCCCTGGAGATTCTGAAAGCTTTTCCCTAGCAAGGTGTGCTCTGGTCCCCTTTGAGAATCCCTCCATCTTCTCTGTGTCTTCATTGGGTAAGAAGAGTCTAGAGCATCACCTTCGGTCATTTGCCTCATGGAAACATTAGGGGGACTTCCCTGGTAGTATCCACTTGCCAATGCAGGGGACACAGTTTCAAGCCCTGGTCCAGGAAGATCCCACGTGCCGCGGAGCAACTAAGCCCGTGCACCACAACTACTGAGCCTGCGCTCTAGAGCCTGCGAGCCACAACTACTGAAGCCCGCGCGCCTAGAGCCCGTCCTCCCCAGCAAGAGAAGCCACCGCAATGAGAAGTCCGTGCACCGCAACGAAGAGTAGCCTCCGCTTGCCGCTACTAGAGAAAGCCCGAGCACAGCAACGAAGACCCAACGAGCCAAAAATAAATAAATAAATTTTAAAAAAGAAAAGAAACATTAGGTACACGTTGTGTGTTGTTTTCTGAACGCTTTGTCCTGGTATTTCCTGTTTACCCTTTCCCTGACCCACATTTAGGAAGCTAGGCAATTTGTTTTGTTGTCTCAGGGATGGGGTGACACAGCAGAATGTGGATTACAAAAGAGGCTAATTTGGGGCTTTGCACTTTCAAAATCCCAGGCCTCAAAGCAAACACAATGAATCAGGAAAAATATAAAAAAGCCAGGCTACTTCTGCAGACTAGATAATAATGAGTGAAAAGAGAGAGCAGCCAGGGGCACCAAATGAGCTCAAAGGCCGGTTGGCCATGGTGAGGGTTGCTGTGGACGCTGCCCAAATCCCCCCTTTAGGACTGAACACTCACCCCTCCCCCAACTTCTGGGAGTGCTGACTGCTGTTGGCTCACACCTGAGTCCCTGCCCAGGTATTACAGAAGGCTGCCTTGCCCAAGATTATGTTCCCTCCCTAGGGACAACCAGTAATAAAGATTCTTCTAGGTGGAAGAACAAAGGTCCAGCCCCCTTGCTTCAACTTAGGATAACTCTGAGAGGCCATCCAGTGTCAGAGCTTCCTGAGGCATTGGTAGGGGCCTCTGCGGCAACTGCACCCCAGTTCAATCTCTCCCTTGGCCCAAACGTAGCTGCTGTTCCCAAAAGTCTCCCCATTCCCTCTCCTTAGTAGCTTCTTGCACTCAAATGTTCATCTACCTAAAGGTTCCTGGCACCTCCTGGGAAGACACCTGAAAACTGAGGAATGGAAGGCACCTGGAGAGGTCCCCAGAATCCCTGAAGCTTAGCCTAGAGCAGGAGAGTAGAGGAAAAGTGACATGCAGCTTGTGTCAGCTGAGAAGGCCCAAGTGAGTCTCAGTATTTCCCACAGGCCCGAGCTTCTTCCAGAACAGTACAGGATCACTGATCTGGTCAGGAGGGTCCCAGATGTGGCACTGGCAGACAATGGACTTGAAGAGGTCTCAGGGCTGGGACCTGCATGGACCCACAACTGATGACCAGATGGTAATGAGGGCACCTCAGAAGGCACCACCATCATGGACTGTGATACTGAGAGCACAAAATTCCAGCCCCTCTCCTCAACGTCTTGATACTATCCACATCCCCCTGAACTTCCTCAAGAAAAGGAAATCAGCCTGGGAATGGGCAGAAATCTAGTTTACATAGGCTATGAAATCATGTTTACCAAACCTCCATGTGACCTCCAAGCCAATAATCAAAACAAAAAATAAACAGTAGATTGGGGGAAATACTTAGCAAACAGGAAGACAAAGGACTACTATTTTTATTTTTAAAATAAATTTTGTTATTATTTATTATTTTTATGTTTTGGCTGTGCCGTGTGGCATGTGGGATCTTAGTTCCCTGACCAGGGATCAAATCCTTGTCCTCTAGCAGTGGAAGACCAGTGAACCACCAGGGAAGTCCCCATGACTTTTTTTTTTTTTTTTTGGCTGCGTTGGGTCTTTGTTGCTGCGCGCGGGCTTTCTCCAGCTGCGGCGAGCGGGGGCTACTCTTTGTTGCGGTGCGTGGGCTTCTCATTGTGGTGGCTTCTCTTGTTGCAGAGCACGGGCTCTAGGCGCGCGGGCTTCAGTAGTCGTGGCTCACGGGCCCTAGAGCACAGGCTCAGTAGTTGTGGCGCACGGGCTTAGTTGCTCCGCGGCACGTGGGATCTTCCTGGACCAGGGCTCGAACCCGTGTCTCCCGCATTGGCAGGCGGATTCTTAACCACTGCGCCACCAGGGAGGCCCCAGGACTACTATTTTTAATATAAAGAATCCATACACGGGGCTTCCCTGGTGGCGCAGTGGTTGAGAGTCTGCCTGCCGATACAGGGTACACGGGTTCGTGCCCCGGTCCTGGAAGATCCCACATGCCGCGGAGTGGCTAGGCCCGTGAGCCATGGCCGCTGAACCTGCGCGTCCGGAGCCTGTGCTCCGCAACAGGAGAGGCCACAACAGTGAGAGGGCCGTGTACCGCAAAAAAAAATAAATAAATAAATAAATAAAGAATCCAAACACATGGACAAGAAAAATACAAAGACCCCAAATGGGGAGGGGGAGACACTATACTCTGTTATTTGTATCCATTACCTCATTCATCTATCTCAGTTGTCTTTTAAGCAAGTTCTATCATTTTCTCTGCCTGAGGAAAGTGAGGCACAGGAGAGGATGGGCATCACATAGCGGTAGAATTAGGATTCAAACGCAGAGCCTGACTCTGTAGCCATGGTCTTGACCAGTATGTTGTATATATACGGGTATACATACATTTATATTTTCTGTTAAAATATTTATAAGGACAATTACAAACATTTAAAATGCCAATGAGATAACGTTACCTAAAAGGTGGTCCCCACGAAATGTGTGTGCATGGTGATTTGTGATTTTCTACGTACATTAACATGCATCTCTGAAGAGGCTGTAATAGTGGTATGCATGATGGTGATTTTTTTATTTGTCAAAGTGCAAAAAAGTAAGTATCAACCAGCAGCCTAGGGTTGAACTCATTCATATGTAGTTCAGGTATCTGGGCTGGATCAGCTTCCTCTCCTTCCTATTCCACCACCCTGGCTTATTGTGCCAGGCTATCATTGTTGGTGTCATTGTTTGTGTCCCCAAAAAACACTATGAATTCACAAGAGAACTGGGGATCACAGCTGGGAAGAAGCCAAGCATAGACTTGAACCAAGGGTTTTCTAGATTTGACCCTGTTTTTTCTGACTTCTGTTATAGTTGCTATTTCCAGTCCATCATTCTACTTCCTTCTCTATCTAGGAATTGAAGGTTATTTTTTACAAAAAAATTTTTTGGAGTATAGTTGATTTACAATGTTGTGTTCATTTCAGATGTATAGCAAAGTGAGTCAGTTGAAGCCTATTTTTAGAATACACTTCGTATTTTGGAATAAGTTTAGACCTACGAAGAGTTGCAAAGATAGTACAGAGTTGTGTATGGTCTTCACCAGTTTGCCCCAACGTTAACATCTTTCAAACTTAACTTTGTCAAAGTTGAGAAATTGGTATTAGTATTATTAACCAAATTCCAGACTTTATTCAGATTTCACCAATATCCTTTTTCTGTACTAGGATCCAATCTGAGATACTACATTTAGTTGAAACCCATTTTTCTTTCATACACTAAAAACATCAAAACCCACTCTTTAATTCCAGTGGAAACACTGCATAATTCTGGCTGTGGTTTTCCAAGTCTGCTCAAATAACTTTTTGTTTTTTCAATAACCATCTTCAGGAATATACAGTCTACTCAGTTTTGACTACAAGGAACAGAGAATACCTCAAACTAGCTTAAATAAGGCCAAGGAGCAAGTCCATGGGTATTCATGGACAGGAAGCAAAGAATCAAGGACAGGAACTGGAACAGCTGTCAGGAACAGATGCTATTCTCTCAAGTTTGTCTCACAGTTTCTCTCTCCTTTGCTTACCTCTGCACCTCTCCTTTCTCACCTTTGCACCTCTCCTTTCCCTCTCCTGACCTAGTTCCCCTGCTTACCTGTCCTACACATGCCCACGCTGGCCACTCTGGCCCACAATCCACATAGTTTAGCATGTGCCACCAAATGCAACTTCACTCTGCTGAAATCCCAGCTCGTATATTCCAGCCAACCCCCAAGTCTTACGGGTGTTAGACAACAGATGGTGGTAAAACTTGGGTCTATTTTTCATCCTAATCAACCTTGAAATATATCTTATATATTTACATATGTACAATTGTATTAAATATATACAATTTTTTGTTATTGTGTCAGAAAAATCAATTTATCTATGATGCAAGTTATCACTGATATTTGACAATAGCATTATTAGAATGCACTCGTAAAAAATTGGAGGAAGGAGATCATCAAAATCGAATTTTTTTTTTTTTTTTTTTGCGGTACGTGGGCCTCTCTCTGCTGTGGACTCTCCCGTTGCGGAGCACAGGCTCCGGACACGCAGGTCCAGTGACCATAGCTCATGGGCCCAGCCGCTCTGCAGCATGTGGGATCCTCCCAGACCGGGGCACGAACCCGTGTCCCCTGCATTGGCAGGCGGACTCCCAACCACTGCGCCACCAGGGAAGCCCCAAAATCGAATTTTTATTTGAGGGGGAACTAGAAGAGAATAAAATCTCTAAGCATTATTAAATACAGGGCTGCAGAGATTCTATCTCAAAGGAATTTGGACAAACTGTATGGGCTTCAAACATTTCCCAGAATCTCAGCTAAAATCCTAGAAAAGAAAGTCCACAGCAAACCTAAATCTGCTAATTAATCTAATAGAACACATTGGCTTTTTTTGGCTTTCTCCTTTGGGAAAGGAAAAAAATAACTCTGCTTAAAAACTGATGGTTCCTTAAACAGACAGATTAAAATTTACTGCAGTTCTTCAGGGATTTTAGGCTTCAATAAACCAATGGGAAAGTCTATCCTTGAATACACATACACACCTTGTTACCCAAATAACACTTCCTACCCTTCCTCTCTTCCTCTCCTTCCCCCCGCCTTCCCTTCCTTCATTCCTACTACAAATACTTATTGAACACCTATCACGTGCCACATACAGTTAGTCCTTGGTGAAACAGCAGTGAACAATAAGTAGGGAAGGGGTTTAGAATACAACATCCCAAAATATGCCAGTTTGGCATAACGATTATTTCGAGCTAAAGGCACTTGAAAAACAGGTGCAAGAAGGGCACTCTGACCTCCCATTTTCTTCCTGAGAGCAGGAGATGAAACTCTCATGTGAAAGATGCCCTCCCAATACCAGGAAGAAAAGAACATTCGTATCACTAGAGACAAGGAGTCGAGGCTGAGAGAAATCAATAGAAACCGACATTGTTAAAATAACTCTTATCTTCCTTTAGCCCCTTCATGTATTTTACTTACTTTTCCACAATCGTCCCTCTTTGTTCAACCTAGCATATAAACACTTAGGCCTATACATTTCTTTGGGTCTTCATTTTCCTGTGAGGACTCCCATGTACATGTAAAATTTTATGATAATGAAATTTTTATGCTTTCTTCCCGTTAATTTGTTAAGACAGTCCCAGGTGGAAACCCTAAGAGGGTAAAGGAGAAATTTTACCTCCCTTATGGTAGAAAATAAATAAAATAGAATGTTAGATGTGTAATGTGCTTTGGGGAAGTATGAAGCAAAGGAGGGGTCAGGGAGAGTTGGTGAGGGGCACTACAATTTTAAAGGGTCAGGGAAGGCTCCTTATGAGGGTGATATTTGAGCAAAGGCCAAAGCAGGTAAGGGAGGACACTTTGTAGATATTTGGGGCAAAAGCAAATGGAAAAGTGCTGCTGATGGAGTATGCCCAGAAGCTTGAGAGCAATAAGGTTCAGGGCTGGGATTAGGGGGAGGCAAATTGTGCAAATGCAGGGTCGGGTCCTGTCTTTCTTCTAACTTTTTTTTTTTTTTTTTTTTGCGCAGCACGCGGGCCTCTCACTGTTGGGGCCTCTCCCGTTGTGGAGCACAGGCTCCGGACGCGCAGGCTCAGCGGCCACGGCTCACAGGCCCAGCCGCTCCGCGGCACGTGGGATCCTCCCGGACCGGGGCACAAACCCGCGCCCCCCGCATCGGCAGGTGGACCCCCAGCCACTGCGCCACCAGGGAAGTCCCTCTTCTAACTTTTAACATTTTGTGCTTCATGGATTTTTTTGTATTAATTCTGATATTAAACTAAAATATTTATCTTGATTACTGAGTTTTTTGGCACGTCGAGGCCTGTGCCTCGCAAACTACACTCTAGTTCAGACCCTGGAGTTATTGGAGGGGTGAGGGGAGAAAGAAGGGAGTGTGAGGAAATGATGTCACAGCAAAGGGCGCAGGGAATCAGAGGGGCGTGGCTTTTACCCTGCGTAGCATGAAGTCACTAGAGGGCTGAATTCATTTTCTATTGCTGCCATGACAAATTACCTCAAACCGAGTGGCTTAAACAACATATATTTGTACCTTGCAGTTCTATCGATCAGAAGTCCAACACGGGTCTCACCAGGCTAAAATCAAGCGGTTGGCAGGGCAGCACTTTTTACCGGAAGCTCTAGAGGAGAATCTTTTTTCTTGCTTGTTCAGTGTGTCAGCAGAATTCAGTTCCATGCCGGTGTAGGAACGAAGCCCCCCTTTCCTTGCTGTTGGCCGTGGCCCCTTCCTCCATTTTCAAAGCCAGTGGTGGAGGGTCAAGCCCTTCTCACAGCAGATGTCTCTGACCACCCTGAGGCCTCTCTCTTCCATTTTTAATGACATGTGATTAGATTGCACCCACCTGGTAATCCAGGCTCATCTGCCTATTTCGAGGTCCATACCCTGAGCACATCCTTAAAAGCCCCTTTTGCCATGTCAGGTAACAGAGTCATGGTTCTAGGGATTAGGACACAGACATCTTTGGGAGACCGTGATTCTGCCCACCATGAGGGCTTTGAGCAATGGAGTAATGATCACTCTAGCTGCTTTGTTGAAAACAGTTGTGGGGAGGGGCAGGGAGGCCAAGAAAAGAAACAGGGAAACTGGTAAAGAGGCTAAATCAATAATTCAGGGGAGAAATGCTGGTGGCCCGGCTCAAGGGAGGGGGCTGTGGAGGGGAGAGTTGAATTTGGATAAGTGACAGTAGGTTTTATATGTCACCTTGACTAGGCTACAGTCCCCAGTTACTCAATCAAACACTGACCTGGGTGTTGCTGTGAAGATAGTTAAAGTCTCTAATTAGTTGACCCTTTTTTTTTTGGCTGCACTGGGTCTTCATTGCTGTGCGTGGGCTTTCTCTAGTTGTGGTGGGCGGGGGCTATTCTTCGCTGTAGTGCGCAGGCTTCAGTAGTTGTGGCTCATGGGCTCAGTAGTTGTGGCTCACAGGCTCTAGAGCGCAGGCTCAGTAGTTGTGGCTGCACGGGCTTAGATGCTCTGCAGCATGTGGGATCTTCCCGGACCAGGGCTCGAACCCTTGTCCCCTAGCATTGGCAGGCGGATTCTTAACCACTGTGCCACCAGGGAAGCCCTAATTAGTTGACTTTAAGTCAGGGAGCTCATCCTAGATTCAATCAGCTGAAAAGCCTTGTGGGCAGAGCTAAGGGTTCCTTGATGA
Organism: Grampus griseus; assembly: GCF_964374135.1. Classification (NCBI taxonomy): domain Eukaryota; kingdom Metazoa; phylum Chordata; class Mammalia; order Artiodactyla; family Delphinidae; genus Grampus; species Grampus griseus. The sequence continues at coordinate 68,552,839 of NC_138997.1, forward strand.
AGAAGAAGATTTACCTGTGGACAGCAGTTTCGGCTCATGCCTGAGAGTTCCCTCCTGCCCTTCCTGATGGCCCACCCTACAGATTTCAGACTCACCTAACCAGCCCCTGCAACTGTCAAAGCCGGTTCCTGGCAATAAATCTCCTACTGGTTCTGTCACTTGTGGAACCATATATAGTTACAGATACTGAGTACATCTTGTGATTTAGATCGTTATAAATACGGACTAACTTTTGAATGGGAAGCCAACACGATATGCTGGTGGGCTGGAAGTGGGACGTGAGGAAGAAAGGAGTTAAGGATGTTTCCAAAATTTTCACCCTGAGCAGCTAGAAAGTGGCTCACTTGTCTCCTTCTAAGGTAGGAATCGCTGTACCATGAAAGCCACCCAAAAAGAGCCCATTCAAATGACGTGAAGGCAGACGCCCCATTTCCCCCCGAGGAAGCCCCTTGCGAGGAAGAGTGTCCCAGGCAGGAATAGGCAGGTGGGCAGTCTCCAATCCAAAGGGGAAAATAGGGAAGAGAGTCCTCACTGTGTTCCGGGCCACTCATCCAGAAATAATGCGTTTTTTCCCTGCATTCTGGAAGAGCAGATCTTTTTACTGTTCTCTGCTGCAAACCCCACTTCCCCCGCTGGTCTGCACTGTGTGGGCACCAGTTAGCTGAACCCTGTGTCAAAAACAAGCAAGGAGAGCTGAATAGAGACTTTATGAGTAAATGTTGCTCTGTGGGCTTCTTTTTTCCTTGTGAAGGAACAGGGTGTGCTTGAAAGCAGAAAGTGACCTGGGCTTTTGCTTCTGTGGTTTTAAAAATTCTTCCTGGAAGGCAGAAAAGAAAAAGAAAAAAAAGAAAGCACAGTATTTGTTTGTCACTTGTACTGCTCTGGTTAACGCAGTGGTTGGGACCCTGATCCCTCTCCAGGCCTCCCAACCTGGCACTGAATGAAACTGAAGACGTGAAAGGAGCTTTTCCATGAGTCTGGCAGCTCAGACAGAGGCTGAGTCGGCAGAACTGTGAGGTACCAGCTCGCACGCAGAGGCCTCCGTTTCCTTCCACCTTCCAGAATGCGGCAAGCGGAGCTCCACAGACCTGCAGTCCTGTTCGGGCAAACCTCACCTGCACGTCAGCTCTTCACAGAGAATTGAAACCTCCAGTCCTTTGAGCACAGGGTGGACTCCTCAGTTTCTAGCCCAGTCGCTGCCAGTATAAACATTTGAGGGCCTCTCCGGTCAACAAAGCAATAGAGCGTCTTTAATCTGAAGGGCCCAGGTACTGGGCTTCTTCAGTCTCAAACAAATGGCCAAAGATTTCACGCCAGGAAGCACTTCGTTAAACCAGCTTAGATTCCAGAGCCTTCTTCCTCCCTCTCCCTCTATCTGCACGGGACCTCCAGTGAGAAGTCAGAACCAGATCCTTTGACCCAGAGAAGTATCAGGTGTTTGTTTTTCCTTTAAAAGCCAGGTACTCGAGTTTCAGGTGGACTTTGAGTGATTTCTGCAGGGTCTTTGCTCTCTCTCCACCTGAAAGGCTCACTGCTGAGGTAAAATTGGACGAGGTCCTAATCGCCTCAGGTCTGTATTGCAAAGAAAGTGAATATTTTTGTCCTACCTCCCTCTGCCCTTGATCTCCACAGGAAAGGAGAAAAGCCCCGAGGAGTCTGGTTTGGAATAAAAACATGCACCATACAAGGTTTTTGTGAGGATTAGACAATTTGGGCCAAAGTATCTTGGAAGCTGCCAAGGGCTCTACAGATGAGATATACACAAGTCTTGGCTGCAAGCCGACTTAGACTGGCAAGAATAATACAGATGTAAGAAGCTGAAATGGCCTCTGCAGTCCCCGAGGGGGACAAGGATGGGAAAAGGAGTCTCCCAGGAGAAGACTAGAAGAATCCTTGGCCCAGCGAAAAAGAGGAAGAGGGGGAGAAATGGCAGGTAGCAAAGTAAAAAATGCTAGTGATATAAGAGGATCTGTGGTGTTTTCCCATTTCTAGTTTCTAGGACTTTAGTCGTACGAGGAACACAGTCATTGCCAAGGGCACAGCCCAGGGGTCTGTGGGAAAACCAGCCCTGGGAGTCCCTGCTATCTCTGTCTCAGCACAAAGGGTGAAGGACGTGGGATCCCAGAGCGTGGGATCGGGGGAGCGTAGGGAATTTTGGCTCCTATATGGTGTTTCCAAACAAAATATTTGTTACTTTCTGTTCATGAAGCTTCTTTTCTGATGATCTTGTGGTATGCATGCTAGGATGAGGACTGAGCTGGCCATGTCTGTCCCACATCTTAGCTCTTCCCAGAAGTGCTTGGCAAAGGAAAATATGGGTGGAAAGTGTGACAGCAAAATGCCTTGGAAACATGCAGAAGGGTGTGCAGCTGCTGAGGATGAAAACAAAGCTAATGTAAACTGATTGATGACTTGCTATGGACCAGGCAATCTTCCAAGTGTTGCGTTTGTATTAGCTCATTTGATCCTCAGTACAATCCTATCAGGCAGGACAATTCTTGTCGCCATTTGATGGATGAGGAAGCTGAGGCACAGAAAAGTTAATTTGCCGAAGGTCACACAGGTAAAGCCAGATTTTGAACACAGATCACCTAGCTGCAGAATCTTCCATTAAGTGGATAGAGTGTGTTTCCCTAACCTGTCTCCCATCAGAAAATGGGGAAATAACATGCCAGCAAAGGCAAGACCTAGGGTGGACTATAAAGACATACCATCACAGGGCTTCCCTGGTGGCGCAGTGGTTGAGAGTCCGCCTGACGATGCAGGGGACACGGGTTCATGCCCCAGTCCGGGAAGATCCCACATGCCGCGGAGCTGCTGGGCCCGTGAGCCATAGCCGCTGAGCCTGCGCGTCCGGAGCCTGTGCTCTGCAACAGGAGAGGCCACAACAGTGAGAGGCCCGCGTACCGCAAAAAAAAAAAAAAAAAAGATGTAGCATCATAGCTTAGAATGTTAAAATGTTTTTGGCCACTGCATCAGTAAGTTACTCTACAAATAACAACATCTAACCAAAATTAATTAAACAATAAGGACATTTATTCTTTCACATAGCAATAAGTCTGGATTCAGTCCAACTTTAAAAGATTGGATCAATGACGTCTTCAGGATCCAGATATGTTTCATCTCTTGGCTCTGCCTTCCTGGGTATCTCAACCATGTCTCCCTTCTACTAACCAGTTGGCTGCAGCAGTTCCAGGCACCGCATGTCAACAACATTATATCCAGTGAAGAAGGAGTTTCCCATAAGACCCTCAGAAGATATCACCAGTCAGTTGGACTAAACTGGGTCTCATGTCTGTGCCCAGCTACAATTCGCAGCTCTACTGAAGGACAAGCTCCTCTAGCAAGTCAGAATGAGGTGGGGTGAGGGGTGTTGTGTCACTGATTTGACCACCTACTTATTGTTTTTATGTTTTATGTTTCTTTTTAAAATTTATTTATTTTATTTATTTATTTTTGGCTGCATTGGGTCTTCGTTGCTGCACGTGGGCTTTCTCTAGTTGTGGCGCGCGGGCTCTAGAGCGCAGGCTCAGTAGTTGTGGCGCACGGGCTTAGTTGCTCCGCGAAATGTGGGATCTTCTCGGACCAGGGCTTGAACCCTGTCCCCTGCATTAGGCAGGCGGATTCTTAACCACTGCGCCACCAGGGAAGTCCCTGTTTTACTTTTCTTTATCTCTAAGATGTAGATGCACAAAGGACAAATCAAGGTCATGACAGTGCAAATTGCTAAACCATGACCCATAGCCAGCTCCAGGCGCATTTTGATCTGAGGCTGGGCTTAAGATCTACACAGCCTGAAACATCCACTTCTGATGCTGTTACATGAGTCTCTGAAGAGACTGTGTCAACAGTGAAACTCTACCTGCCCCAGTGTCCCCAGGGTGTCATGGGCAGTGGCAGCCTAGAGTCCCCAATTTTAATGCTGTCCTGCCTCCTCCCATCTATTTAGAAAGACTCTATATCTGTTTCTCACTCTCTTTTATTCCTCAATCTCATATTTTTCAGCTCACTCGAAAGAGAGACCTGGACAGTGTGGGAAAGACTGAAATTGAGTCATTTCCTCTTACTAGAATTCTTTTTAAATTTTATTTATTTTTTATTTTTGGCTGCGTTGGGTCTTCGTTGCTGCATGTGGGCTTTCTTTAGTTGCAGTGCGCGGGCTTCTCATTGCGCTGGCTTCTCTTGTTGCAGAGCACAGGCTCTAGGCACGCAGGCTTCAGTAGCTGTGGCACGTGGGCTCAGTAGTTGTGGCACAGGGGCTTAGTTGCTCCGCGGCATGTGGGGCCTTCCCGGACCAGGGCTTGAACCCATATCCCCTGCATTGGCAGGCAGATTCTTAACCTCTGGGCCACCAGGGAACCCCCTTTACCAGAATTTTTAATACGAGAAATGAAGTTCCTAATGGCCACCAGAGAGAAATTCTGCTACACCCAGCACCAGAGAGACAGGAATCGTGCCTGTTAGAATTAAGCTCAGCTGCAACAGGGACATTAAACATGGACTAAATATGACTGGCATGTATTTCCCTCTCGTTGTAAAAGTCCCAATTTAGCCATTCAGGGCTGATCTGAGGGCTCCACAGCTGGGCATAGCTAGGGCATGAACTTCTTGTCTCATATGGTTGTCATACAAATTAAATAAGGTCATTTACACAGTGTCTAGTAGATCATAAACCATCTCTTGTTTGATAATGAAAGTAATAATAACTAATATTAATTGAGCTTTATCTGTGTGTCAGGCCCTGGGTAAGGGCTCTCTGCATAGTAACTCATTTAATCCTCACAATAGCCCTATGAGGAAGGGATGGTCATTCTCCTCTTTTTACAGATGGGGACACTGAGAGATTAGGTGTCCTAATAAGACTGTCTCCTTAGTTAGTTGGTGCAGAGCTGTGGTTCAGACCCAGCTTGTCTGATTTCTGTGCCCAAGAGCCTAGCCACCAGCCCCACCACTTACCTCCCCGCGTCACAGCCCTCCCACCACCCCTCTCCTTCACTCCTCTGGCTGGAAGTCAGTCACAGTGTAACCGGGAAAGCAGAGCATGTGCTAATGAAAAGCTGATTCCTAATGCTATAAGGCAGTAGGGGCTGAGTGCCTAATGGGCGGTATGATTCAGATGAGGGAGAGGCTCCTTGCCCTGGAGTGAGCAGGGAAGGGGTCACAGTGGGGAGGGGCTGAATTGAGTTGTGACGGATGGGACAGAGGAAGGTGTGCCAGGCGTGGGGAATGGAGTGGGTAGAGTCTTGGAGGTGGGGAAGAAAATGGTGTAGTTAAGGAATAACAAGGAAACAGTCCTGGCTAAATCACAGGATTCTTACAGAGGAGTCCTGAGGGAGCAATCTGAAAATGCAGATTGGAATTAGCTTAAGAAGAAACTTGAATGCTGTTCCAGAAAGCTGAACTGTGTTCAGGAGACACTGGGTAGTCATGAGGGGGCAAGGTTTGACCAGTGAAATCACATGATGGAAGCAGTTTCTTTAGGGATAACACGGAGGTTGTGGGAAGGGTGTCTCAGAGACATGGAGGCTGGGAGAAGAGCTAAGAGGCTCTTGAAATGATCTAGACATGAGGTAATGAGAACTTGAAATGGAGTGTTAGCATGAGGCATGAACGGAATGAAAGGGATGTGAGAGGCGTCACTTTAGAGCAGAACAGAGGTGCTTGGGAGGAAGAAAAGGGAGGGGTCGGGGCTGACTGCCAGGTTTTAAGCCTGAGTGATGGGAGAGTACTGTTATAAACAGAAGCTCTGACTCTCCTAGTCAGAGGGGAACCCTGTTTTCCACCCATCCTCTGAGGTCTCTGTATCCACTGACCATCTTCACATACTCAGCATTCCCCAAAGGTACCTGGACCAGCCAGTTGTCTCCTTTTTCTTCTTTGCTGCAAAGTACCACTTCCTCCAGAGAAGAATCTAGGGCACAAGGCAAAGCATGGAGTTAGGGTCAAAGATAGGAATTTAAATCTTCCTTCTCTGTCACCAGCATAGTAACCTCAGGCACATTTCTTAATTTCTCTGAGATTCAGTTCTCTTTAAATTAGGGATGATAATACCTACTTGATGGAGGATTTGGGGGATTTGATAACATAAAGCAGTTAATACTGTGCCTGGCACAGAGTAGATGCTCAATAATAATGGCTAATGCATGGAGCTTATACAAGCACTGCTCTAACTGCCTTACACTCATTCATTCCTCACAACAGTCCTGTGACGGTGATAACACTAGTACCTCCAGCTCAGAGAGGAAGAAATGAGGCACAGAGAAGATACAGGACTCACTAAGGTCACAGGGACAACGTGAGGCTTTACCAGGGCTTGAACCCAAGCAGTCCAGCTTGAGGGTCTGTATTCTCCATCACTATCCTGTCCTTATATTAATAAGCAGAGCTATTGTTTGCACTAAAAGGAGGCAAGGGGGTTATTAAAATACTTGCACTAAAAGGAGGCAAGGGGGTTATTAAAATACATCACCAGAATGGCTAGACAACCAAACTTGAGAGAATGGCTACAGGTCAGAGCTGGATCCTGGGGAAGGTGCAGGAGGGAGTGGTCCCAGGCAAGGGGCAGAGGTAAATTGCTGTGGCATGTGCTAAGGAGGCTCAGGGCAGTGTCTTTAAACAATTCATAGAGAGATGTCAACATCTTAACTTTCCAGTATGGCAGGATAGGTGTTTGCCAGCAAACTGTCAGAACTGGTTATCTCTTACCAGTGTTCTCTAATCAACCTGTGCACAAAACAAATAATGACTTTCTAAGGACATTCTCAGTGTTGAATAGTATACTGTTTTTTAAAATGTATTTTATTTATTATGAATACCATGCTTAAATTATTAAGAAAAAAAGATTTGACATACCTTGTAGTAAAAAACTCTTTGAAAATAAAATCATTAAGACTGGATAAATAAGAAACATCGTAAATATTTTATACCTGAAAACCTAAACTAAGAATATACAATGAAACTGAGCACTAAATTTGGCTCTGAGACTCTCAGCAGCCAATGTGAAATGAGAAATAGGATGAATTTCCTAGTATTGATTATGAAAACAGGCCTAAATGCTTCTATCCATATGCTTAGAACTTATGGGTGCAGGACACAAAGGTGGCACTTTGATATGAAAACGAGAAGCCTCAATTTATATCCTTGCTCATAAAGAAGTCCGTATCACGTGCTATTCCATGTAAGTATCATATAATCAAAGGGAAGCATACCTTACTAGATATACTTCTGCCCAGTAGAAAGCTAGTCACCGTTTTAAAGTAAATGACTAAAGAGAAAAACAAGGAACAGGTGTGTTTGGTAGCTCAGGAGAGGAGAATGTGATGTGAGTTGGCTTCTTGCTTCTTGTTGGCCTGCCTAAGAGGAACATGCTCATCTGGGTAGCATCTTGAATTACCTTAAGCAAGATAATGTGCATGTCATTGATTTCCCTCCACTCAAGGATAGGACCAGCCAATTATATGCAAGCTTTCCTCACCAGAGAAATAACTGAGAACTTTGCAAATACCAGAGGGCATCATGGTGCCTACTGACCTTCCTGGGGAGGCAACCACACAAGATGCCTGGGATTCTTTCCTGCAGACCTTCCTTGAATTAAGGGTAAAATTTGCTATTGCCATTTATTGGCATAAGACCAGACCAAAGTATTTTGGGGGGCCTGTTTCTAATAGAGTCTGTGATTAAGAAGATTACAGTTTTCTAGGATTAGAAGGAACACCTTCCGTTATCTTTTTCATTATTATCATATGACCTGAATTTCTCAGATCTCACCACCCAGCAAATGCAAAAGAGATTGCACTGGGATGCTCACCTGCTGACTCAGGGCTTCATATTCCAAAGTTTCCCCTTAAGATTTCTGGGACTCTCCAGGGGGTGTTTTACAAACACTAATAACAAGCCTGCTCTCAGTAGGTATCTGCTAGGCATCCTTATTTGCTGGGCATCTGCTAACTCCTGCCTTTCCTGCTGCCCCTCTAATGACTGCAGAGCAAAGGGGAAAGTGGGCATTTGGCTTCTGGGAAGAGAAGAAAAGGATGTGGTCATGAAAATCTACCCCTGGGCTTGCACAGGACAAAGTTTTAGTTCATAAAATGGTGGGTATCTGGGTCTACTCCTCATTTGTTATTTCACCTTGCAAAGGTCACCTTGGTTCTTTTGGCTTCAATTTCCTCTACTTAAAATGGCAAGAATTGGGCTTCCCTGGTGGCACAGTGGTTGAGAGTCCGCCTGCCGATACAGGGGACACGGGTTCGTGCCCCGGTGCGGGAAGGATCCCACATGCCGCGGAGCGGCTGGGCCCGTGAGCCATGGCTGCTGAGCCTGCGCATCCGCAGCCTGTGTTCCGCAACGGGAGAGGCCACGACAGTGAGAGGCCCGCGTACCGCAAAAAAAAAAAAAAAAAATGGCAAGAATTCTCACATCTTACAAAGATGTAGTAGGAACTGGCTATTTAATGATTGGATGGTATTTTAAAAACATCAAGTGCAAGGTAAGTGCTAGGTTAGAAAAGCCAAAGACTTGTGGCTTCCCTAATGAGGCAGCGGGATGTGCCTGTTTTATTTTCTTTTTGCTTTAGACGTCCAAAGGAAATAAAATTTAAAATGTCTGCCTAATACTGAGAGAGAAAAATCTCAAATCCCCCAAATCCATAAATTGCTCTTTAAGCCTCCTTAAATGAACTAGGTTGTTGTATAGGTGAGATCCAGGTTACAAGGAGGATAAAGTCTTGAAAAATGCTATGCAATATGAAGTTGCATAACTAGGGGCATTAGGACGATAGAAAATTTGGGAGGGAATGAGACCCCATAAGCAATATTTGATCATTGCGTTTTAACAAAAAGGACATTTAATCCTAAAATACTCTAATGACATTAAAAGCCTTAATGAAAACCTTTACTTAAAATTTAAAGAAGGTGTTTAGGAGATACAAGAGAATGGCCAGGGCCATGGAAAGGGGAAGATAGATATAATATTTGAAAATTTTACCTGGGATTGGGCCCTGCTCTTCCATTCATACTTTCAGAAACCACGTCAAAAGAAGCTCCTTCTTTCAAAAAATGAGAGACATGTTATGGGTTGAGTTGTGTCCCCCCCCAAATTCATATGTTAAAGTCCTATCCCCCAGTACCTCGGAATGCGACCTTATACGTTAACAGGGTCATTGCAGATGAAATTAGTTAAGATGAAGTCTTACTGGAGTAGGGTGAGTCCCTAATCCAATATGACTGGTGTCCTTATAAAAAGGGGAAATTGGGGGCTTCCCTGGTGGCGCAGTGGTTGAGAGTCCGCCTGCCGATGCAGGGGTCACGGGTTCGTGCCCCGGTCTGGGAAGATCCCACATGCCACGGAGCGGCTGGGCCCATGAGCCATGGCCGCTGAGCCAGCGCGTCCGGAGCCTGTGCTCCGCAATGGGAGAGGCCACAACAGTGAGAGGCCCCGCGTACCGCAAAAAAAAAAAAGGGGGGGGGAAATTTGGACAAGATACATGCACTCAGGGAGAATACCATGTGAAGATGAAGGCAGAGGTTGGAGCAATGCTTCTACAAAACAAGGAGTAGCAAAGATTACCAGCAAACCATCAGAAGCTAGGGGAGAGGCATAGAATGGTTCTTCTGTTATAACCCTCAGGGAAAATCAACTTTGCCAAGACCTTAATCTCAGATTTTTAGCCTCTAGAACTGTGAGACAATACATTTCTGTTGTTAGAGCCACTCAGTTTGTGGTACTTTGTTATGGCAGCCCTAGCAAATATAGCACATTACACCCAATTGTTCTACCCTAAATAGTCATAAGTAATGTGGAGAAGAAGAGACTAAAGGTAGTTAATGTAAGGTTCTTCAATACTTATTCCACTAATATAGAGATTTATTTGGACTAACATTATTTTCTTAAAATACAAAAACTTCTTTTAAAGGCTATGATCGTCAGTTATTTATACCTTATGGCATATTATATTTTCCAAAGATGGTCACAATATCTCCCAGCCCACATTGCTCTTCGAGAGCCTTGCCATTTCTCCACTGAGGAGTAAGTTTAATTCCTCCTTGAATCCAGGTGGGTTTGTGACTCACTTGTAAGCCATGGAATGTGGCAGAAGAGATGCTGCGTGACTTCTGAGGCCATGTCATGAAATTTGATGCGGCTGCTGTCTTGGAAGCAGAAATACTTGCACTGGAGCAGTTTTAATTGTCCTGAGCCTGCCATGTTGTGAGGAGGAAGCACAAACCAGTTCTTTTGAAGAGAGCACATAGAGAGGCCCCGAGACTGTATGAAGAAAGAGAGGGATACCCAGCAAGACTGCAGCTCCTCTAGCCCCTCTGCTGTTCCAGCTCCAGCCGCTATCTGATTGCAGCCACATGAGGGATCCCAGACCAGAATCTCCCCACCAAGCCCTCCCTGAATTCCTGACCACAGAAACTGGGGAATGTAATAAAATAATTGTGGTTGATTTAAGTCGCTGAGCTTTGGGGTGATTTATTATGCTGTTAATGGGCATGCCTTAATGTGCTACTCTGATAATCCAATTTCTTGACTTTTTTTTTTTTGCGGTACACGGGCCCCTCACTGTTGTGGCCTCTCCTGTTGCGGAGCACAGGCTCCGGACGTGCAGGCTCAGCGGCCATGGCTCACGGGCCCAGCCGCTCCGCGGCATGTGGGATTTTCCCGGACCGGGGCACGAATCCGTGTCCCCTGCATCGGCAGGCGGACTCTCAACCACTGCGCCACCAGGGAAACTCAAGTTTCTTGACTTTTAAACTAACCGTTCCAGAATTTAATTTTCTTTAGAAAAGAGTGGGAAGCACAGGAGAAAAGATGATCTGGTAACCTAGAAACATCTACATTGCAGATTTCCCCAGAATCTGGTGGGCCATTTTGTGTGCCCCCAAAGCTAGCAATGTCGCTGTCCTTGGCATTCTGCCCCTTCGTTACTTTAGAACGTAAATGTGAAGGAGGTACTGTAGGCTTTGAAACGGCCGGTCACACTAAATGTTTATGTAAATCAGTAAATTCCTGATTGGAGAGCCCTTTTTTCTCTCTGTTCCCAGAGGTGTCCTAATTATGCAAAATTGTGCCATCAGTTGCCTTGGACACAAACTAGTTTGTTACCACTGCCAGAGTCTCGCATGTTGAATTTTCCAACGTTTGAAGACTTCTATTTTCAGTCAGAACCTGGCACTAATTCTAATGATTCTTACTTCATTTGCGATGGGGGTGAGAGGCTTGGGGTGGTGAAGATGTTTGCACTTTGAATAGTCCCCTGCCCTTGGCATCTTCCTAATAAGAGGTCCCTCCTGTCGTCAGCACTGACAGAGCTCTGCTCAATTAATGAAGGACCATTTCCCCCAGTCTTTTCCTTCCTTTCAGAAAAAGCCTGGATCCCTTTGACACCTTCATGTTCCAAATACTCCCTATCAGCCTGTGGCTTGTTTTCTATGGTGTCTTTGATTAAGGCCTTCTTTTATCTGGGCATTTGAATAATAATCCCCTCCGCCTCTCTTTTGTTATCTGAGTTCTTGCTCCGATGTTTCTGGTCTCCAAGACAGCCCTCAGCCATCACTGCCAGGGATTAAGATGCTTGTGAAATCCACCCTTGTGCTGCAAATGCCTTGCAAGGGTGTCCTTTGAAAACATTGACTTCTTTTCCTTTTTCAGCCCTGAAACAGTACTTACTGGGAGACAGTCATGCAGGAAAAAAAAAAAAAAAAAAGAACAAAAGAACATGACTATTAGTTTAGAATCTTTGCAGACGATAGTCAAGAGGCAGCAAAGAAACTGAAAAGAAAAGGCTTCATAATCCCTTATTTGTGACTCCCAAGTAGTAGCTCTAAACATGACTTCTGCAAGCAGGTATCTGCTTCTGCCATCACTTAATCAGATAATCATAGGGCTGGGAGAGCCCTTAATCCACCCTTCTGCATTAGCCAGGGCCTGCAAGGCTTTCTGAAGATGGTTCCAGAATCTTCAAGTGCTGTCCTCACACCTACACTGGGAAAAGTAAGAACACTTGGGGAGAGGAGACATCTACTCCTTCTTGGAACAGAGGCAGAAAGACATAATTTTTGTCACCCAATCCTCTTTTCTTCCTGAACAATCTATGGATGGATATCAACCCTAGTCCTCTAATACCATATATTGTTATCATTATCCTCATTTCACCTATGGGGAAACTAAGGTTCAAAGAGTTTAAATTACTGGCTATGAAGTGAGAGAACTAGGATAGGGTGACCAACCATCCCAGTCTGCACAGGACTAGGGGGTTTTCTGGGACATGGGACTTTCAGTGCTAAAACCAGGACAGTTCTGGGAAAACCAGGAAGCTTGTTCACCCTAGGTTTGAACCAGATCTCCAAAGCCTTTCCTTTGAACCCTGGTACCACCCTGAATCATCCTCAGCCTGAGATCTGGCCCTGGGACAGATGGGGCATCCACTGGCAGCACCATGACGAATGCAGAGTTCATTTCCCTCTGAGTCAGAGAACAAAGTCAGGGGTGTGAGCTTTGGGAGATCAACTCAGGACAGGAGGCCCTCTTGCAGGCTCCTCAGAACCATTGGAAAGATGAATCCGGGAGCTGACTCTCCAGAGAGGTGAAAACCAGACACAAGGGTGCACCCCACTGTTTATGCAATGCGTCACATCACAAGACATTTTACAGGAGACCTCAAATCACTGCCCACTGCACTGCCAGGGCCTCATTACAGAGACCTCAGAGAAGGTCACAGAGGAGTCAGGGTTTTGCTGAAATGCATAGAGCAGAATTGCACTGAATTAGTTAACAAAATCAGACCACAGCATATTTTTGCCAAAAGCAGAAATGAAGGCCTTCAGACATTTTTTTCAGAGATGATCTACACTCCCTTCCCTCCTTCTTTCCCCACCTTCCCTGGGGTTTTCTCTCTCTCTCTCTCTTTTTTAAATAAATTTATTTATTTATTTTTGGTTGCACTGGGTCTTTGTTGCTGTGCGGGCTTTCACTGATTGTGGCAAGTGGGGGCTACTCTTCGTTGTGGTGCACGGGCTTCTCATTGCAGTGGCTTCTCTTTGTTGTGGAGCACAGGCTCTAGGCACGCGGGCTTCAGTAGTTGTGGGCTCACGGGCTCTAGAGAGCAGGCTCAGTAGTTGTGGCGCATGGGCTTAGTTGCTCCGCGGCATGTGGGATCTTCCCGGACCAGGGCTCGAACCCATGTCCCCTGCGTTGGCAGGTGGATTGTAAACCACTGCGTCACCAGGGAAGCCCAGGTCTGTAGCTTCTAATGAAAACTCTTCTCTCCCTTCAGCTGATCCACAATTTTAGCCCAAATTATTTTCAACCCTTTCTTTCTCCACTCTATAAAGCATGCAAATTGTTTTGTTCTGTCTTCAAACTTTATATATTTTTATTAGCTCAGTCCTCCTTTCTTCTTCCTCTGTTCCCAAGTAAAATCATTCACAGAAGTCAAATGTCTTAAACAAACAGAGCTCAGAGCTGGGGGGACCCATGGGGAGGAGGTGGGGCTGCTCTTCATCTCCTGCCTGGGGCTCTGTGAGTCGCTGTTAGAAGCGGCTGTAAAGATCCCCCCCCCGCCCCCGCCCCGTGCAACAGTCAGAACAAGGACTGTGTCTGGCTTTGACACCCAGTCAAGCGAGTTTTTACCTAAGGATTTTGTTTTTTTCACTCCTGCTCCCCACCCGCTGCTTTCTAAAAGCACAGGGCCCATCCCTGAAATTTCAGTAGTGGGTGTGGTGACACTCTTTCCTCACCCGTGTGTTAGGGGAGTACAAGCAGGCTGAGGTGGCCCCGACCTGCAACATCCTTCAGTTATTCATGGAAGAGGAAGCCTCTCAGGTGAGGATCCACCGTCCCCCCACCACCCTGCCCCGCCCCTTGAGAATGGCACACACTGCTTCTCTTGCAGCTCCTGCCAGCGGCGTTCAGTCCTAGCGCTGAGGGAGTCATGGGCGAAGCCAGTCATCCATGGGTGAAGAGAGATGCCTCCCTCCACCCTCCTCCCACAGACGTGGGGGAGGCTCCACATTACCAAGGGCCTTCCCCTCCTCTGACCATTAGCATGAATGGGATTTCAAAGGAAAACAATGCTCATGCCCTCCCTGGGTGAAACGAAATGCAATGAGAAGAAAAGGCAGCATGGGCCACGCCAGAGGGAACCGCCTTGCCCAGGCCCACTCATTCATGGGCGCTGCTTATAGGCTGCAGCATCTTAACCCCCAATCATCAGCTGACTCAGGACTCCATGAGGACAACAGATGGATTAGGTAAGGGGATGGAATCCACACTTAGAATGAAATACCCGCAGTTCACCGAGTGGATGACCTAATCATTACTAGGTATACAACAAACTACAACGAATACAGAGTGTGATTATGTCATGACTTCCAGTCCCTCTTCACCAGGGAACTTGTGAAACCCACTGCCAGGAGTAGCCAATGGAAACACCTCCAACCCAGGCCAGCTGGCATCTTTTTCCAGATCCAGATTCTCTGTCGTCTCCTGATTCTCTTCTACTTCCCACACTGTTCTGCACCCCAGCCAGGCTGGACCAGGAAGGGCACTCTGGGAGTCAGAACTCCCACACCATCTGTAGAGAATTCTCAGTCTCTCTGTCTGCAAGTTCATACCTGGTGGGGCAGAACTTTCAGCAGGTATGCTTCTATATTCTGGTTACCCCTTTTCCCCATTTGCTTCTGTACGAGTCAGATTTTGACCCTTGGGAGGTTTGTATCCTTCACAGTGAATTTTCTTAAATGCCTTTGGTAGTTTTCTGTCCCTCAAGGAATGGCTTTTCTCTCTCTGCACCACTGCTTGGTTCCATATGTTCCATATTCATAATGTGGCTCTCTGCACTTCAGGGATCTCTAGCTTTGGGCAAGAAGAGAACAGCTGTCCAGATATCACTGCCTTCTATGCGGCTCTACCAATCACCTCTGTTTGCTGTAGCTTGGGGGTTTTAGGTTTAAATACTTTGTGCCCATCGTGTGTGGGCTCTACAAAGAAGACTAAGGAAAATCTGGCATCCTGTTTTAAGTATTAGCAGTAGCTACTAATTATTGATCATGTACTATGTTCTAGACACTATGCTAAGATAATTTACCTATATTATGTATAGTCCTTACAGCAAACCTGTGAGATAAGTGTCATTACTCCCATTTTACAGCTGGGGAAACTGAGTCTAAGAGAAGTTATACAACGTTCCCTGGATCACATGGATGGTAAATGGCAGGGGTGGGGCTTGAATCCAAGTCTAAATGATTTAGAAGTCCATATTCTTTCCTTTCCGCCATTCTTCCAGTCACTCAACAAAAACTTATTTTTTTTTTTTACCAACCCCCAGACATTGCTATTTCCTTGTGGAGCGTAACATCTAGCTCACCTCATCCTTCATCCTAATTCTCTTGATTGTGACAATCGAGAAGAGAATTCCTGAAGCTTACCACAAGGAAAAGGTCTAGAACAGTGAAGAGAAGAAAGTACCTATCTGCAGGTATTAATTGGAAGTTTGTTAACCACCAGGAGAAAAAGAACTATGTGAGAATTACTGTATCAATCATATATTTCTAGTTCACACATCCCAGGCAGTAGCTGGAGCTCTGAGGCAGAGACAGATGCAAACATGTAGGATTATGTTATCCACCGAAATGTAATAGACAAGAGGAGGAGCAGGAAAACGAACCTTAAACCCCTATAGCCTGTTTTGCAATCTTTTATAATTAGTTGCAGTATTAGACTTGACGTTTCTAAAACGTCAACAGCATCCTCAATCCCATTTGACACAGGAGAAGAGGAGAGGCTGATAGATGGTGTGCTATTCCTTGGATATGCAGAAAATCAGTGGTCATATAAAGACCTCAGATCTAAACCTATAGAAAAAAATCACTGTGGCCAGCTACTTCCCTTATTTGTGGGTTGATGAAATAGTTTGTGGTTTTTTTTTTTACGGTACGTGGGCCTCTCACTGTTGTGGCCTCTCCCGTTGCGGAGCAAAGGCTCAGGATGCGCAGGCTCAGCGGCCATGGCTCACGGGCCCAGCCGCTCCGCGGCATGTGGGATCTTCCCGGACCGGGGCACGAACCTGTGTCCCTTGCATCGGCAGGCAGACTCCCAACCACTGCGCCACCAGGGAAGCCCGATGAAATAGTTTTAATTTTGCTGAGAGCCAAAGCGTTTTCTCACTTAAAAAAAAAAAAAAAAAAAAGCACACAGAAATTGAGAACTGATATTGTGAAACCCAATTTTTGAGACCAGGATTGGTGCCTAAGCACTAAAGATGTTTAGGTTATCATACTTTAAAGGATTTCTTGCATTGGCAGAACTGTTGGTAGCACTTCCCAACTACCTCCCTATTAACTGAACCCTGATTTTGTTTAGATATCAGGGAAATTTGTCTGGGGAATGTGGAACCTTCTCCTGGGCCCATAAGATGAAGCTTGATCAGTGTGATTCATTTCCTCTTTGCAGATGATGGATTTAGCCAATGTGGTGGTCATTTGATCCACTTCTCAGTAAGGAGACATAACTGGAAAACTGCTAATGTCTTCTGGATAGATTTTCCTCTCTAACAGAGATACTAAGGAGAAGGCCCACATCCCTTCCTACCTGTCTTTGAATGTTCCTGTTTAAGGATGTAATGTACTGAGCTACTGCAGCAACCTTGCCACCATGAGGAGAGGCAACACTGCCACACTGGGGGCTACAAAATGAAAGATAGAAAAAGCCTGGGTTCTTGGTGACCTCATTACACCACTGGACAACCTGAAACCACATACCTGCAGAGTTCTTAATTGATGTAAAACTGCTCTATGGTTTTAGCCACTTTTAGTTTCATATCCATGATACATGGATAAAGAGAAACAGCTTGAAGCCAATGCATTATACAAGAGCAAAAAAAATGTGTCTGAAGCAAGATGAGACTCTGCTGATGTCAGACCATCTGCCTGTTGGTTTGCACAGCCTTCAAAGGAATTTAGAAACTGAGTAAATAGCACATATTTATTGAGCAAACCCTTACTATGTGCCATACACTGTGCTGGGTGCTGGGGTTACAAGAGTGGACAAGTAGGCAAGGTCATTAAGGTCATGGAAATCACATTCTGGGAGACCGATGATAAACAGGTAAGCACAGAAGAATAGGTGAAAACATTCTTAGGCAAGTTTCAAAATATTTCTTCAAATCAGTCCTGAGTATAAACCTAGACACTGGAACCAGATAGATCTGGATTCAAATTCTACCCTTTGCTGTGACCTTGGGAAAGTCATTTAATTTTTCTGAGTATCAGTTCCCTCATCTGTAAAACAAACTCATAGGGTTGTGAGGATTAAATAAGCAATAAGAAGCTAACTCATAGAGTTATGAGGATTAAATAAGCAAACTCTGTAAAGTGTTTTACACAGAACCTGGCGCGTAGTCAGTTTCTCTAGATTCTAGATCACCATTATCATTGTCATCCTCACCGTCATTGTCATAATAATTTGTGCCAGGCACTGTGGGTGTCAAAAGATGAACAAGACATAGACCCTGCATTCAGGAAGTCTGGGAGGCAAGAATCCAGATTTGGAAGTCAAAGTTAGGCAATGAATTAGGCAGAAACAAAAGAATTCCTCTGGTAACCAGGGTTGGGGTAGGCTAAGACCCCTGTCTCTGCTTTTCTCCCACACATGTTTTATAACCATTATTCCCTTTTCCAAGAGAGAAAGAAATATTCTGAATGATTGCTGCTGTTCTTTCACATACAGCTGCTGTTCCCAAGAGAATCAAGTGGGCCTTTTCTAGCTCCAGTGAAGTGAAAAATATAGGATGTGTATATCTGGGTGGCACTTAGCAGTTTGTGCTGTGTACCAGCAAACACACACAGATATTCCCATAAATGATCTCACCAAACCCTCTCTCTCTTCCTTCATCCTCTTAAAATCAAACCCACTTAATGTGTTTAGTGTCGTGCAATTGACTGTTGACTGCTGTATCTAGCTGTAAAATCCAGATAAACACTGACTAACCGGGTCCCCACGCCCACACACATACCCTCACCCTTAGGAGCACTTCCTTTGATGGTCATACAAGCCACTGAACACTTACCCTGAGAGTGCATCTTCCCACAGCCTTGCTCACACACTGTCTTTTTATTTGAGCTCTCTTGGGGAATCTTGCAACTCTCAGATAGGAATTTCATTAACAAAGGAAGGGGAGGGGCAATTGGGAGGGAAGTCCAGATGCAGAGGGAAAGAAATTAAAATTGCTTTCTAAGGGGACCTAAAATTGTATCATGCTAGCCTGATCCTCCCTTATAACTATTATTTGTATGTTCTGTGCCTGGGAAAAAAAAAAACAACTTTTCATTGATTGGGCAGTTGTCCAGGCTCTTAGCTTGGCATCCAGCCCGCAGAGCTGTGAAATCATCCTCACCAAGCCTACGTTTTGAAATGAGGCAACATCTAACTGGAAGCCCACTCAAAATAAGGAGCACAGCGCAAGGGTCCAGGGTCCGGTGTTTCTTCCTTCTCTTAGCCGCACATCTTTCATCTGATCTTGCTGAAGAGATCGACTCGGCTAAGAAAGAGATCAGGGACAAGAAGCAGTGCCGAGAAAGTTCCATGAGACGCTCAGAACTCTCCACCTGAATACTAAACCTGAATAACCAGGAGAGATGGAACTCTCAGGTGTTCTCCTCCTGCCCATGCTGCAGGTTTTTCAGGTCCCCGCTTAAGTGTGCACTCACAGGCATAAATAAACGTGCTACCCACAGCCTGCGTCAGCCAGCCTCGCTATTTAAGCAGGCTGGCTTCAGCCAATTTAGCTTCCAAATCCAGGGCTTGCCATTGCCACCTCCACGTAAGTAACTTTCAGAGGTTTGTTTTCATGCAGGGGAATGAACTTCTATAGAGATTGGACTGAAATGCTGTCATGACCATGTTTGCTATTCTGATGGGAAAAGGTAGAGGTGAAAGGGAGAATGGAAGTTAAGAGCCGGCCCCAAGCGGGGAGCCAGAGAATGCTGTGGGGTGTGAGGCATCAGAAGCTTGAGAACCTGCGTGGGGTGGAGGTGGATTTGGAGCTGGGGGGAGTCCGTGTTGGCCTTTGGGCCAGCAGGTGAGATGTCTTTCTTGCTCTCTCCTATCTGAAAGACACAGTGAAACCAGCGCTTATATGACCGTGCCAGAGGCATATGAATTTCTGTCATTTAGAAGTCGATATTGCGATTCTACTTCTTACTGTAAAATCAGACATAGTATCATTTTAAAATATTTTTTGACCCAAAAGGAGTCAAAACTCCCAGAAGGGGAGGTGTCTCTGGATTGATTAGAGGTGGCTCCACTGAATTTGCAGTGCTATTTGTTGTTACGTCTGGTTCTCATAACGCTTAACAGTTATAACAACGAAAACATCGGTCTTGTTTAAGGTGAAAAGGAATCCCATGCTCTGGGGTTTTGAGGAAATAATAGGTTTGTGATATTTGAGCACCAGGTATCCAGTTAAGTTGTTAAGTAAAGTGGAATAAGAATTAAAGGCACAACACACCACAAAGCTTAGGTGAGAACATCTAAAAGGTAAGAGGAATGCAAAAAATTCCCAGGTAGCCCTGACAATCAACAGGGTCCTGGAGTGTATTTAGTGAGTAGGGTTAAGCATAGCCAGAGCCCAGAGAACAAAACAAAGGTACTGGGGACTGAGGAAGGAAAGAGTTGGGGGAGCAGATAGTAGGTTTATAATTAGATATCATATTCATAAAATGCATGTAGGACTAGAATAAGGAATAAAGCATGGCATGAATTCTATAGTTCCTCCCTTTGGGTTAAGAATCTGGGGAAATCCAAGAGCTTTTCCCAGGTTGCTCCCCTGCCCCCTGCCCCCAACACTCTTGTTGATGCTCATTTTCTGGACTCCTGGCAGTCCGTGCTGCTAAATGAAGACCTCTGGTTTAAACAAATGCGTTATGTTTTAACTGAAACTGCTGACTAGGAAGCTACAGAGAAGTAGTGGGGAGTTGAGCCCATTAACACAGGAGGCACCTCTTGCCACCACACTGAAGCTCAGTTGTAAGGTCATAAAGGTCTGATTGCCATTAAGCAAATAATGATTAAGGGGCTTCTCTGAGCAAAGATAAATTGGGGGCCAGGAGGAAGAGACAAGAAATAAAAGGCGGCTCTTGTTCTTAAAGAGCTTGAAATCTCAAGTACAAGGACATCAGTAATAAGAAGCCAGGCAAAAAAATAGTACATACTGTATGGTATAAAATGATAGAAAATGCAAACTAATCTACAGTAACAGCAAGCAGGCCAGTGGTTACCTAGGGAAGGGGAGCCAGAGAAGAGGGTTATATGGATGAGGAGGGTTTGGGGGTGATGGGTATGTTCACGACCATGATTGGGCAACCATTTCTCGTATGTGAAAATTTATCAGAGTGTACACTTTAAACGTGCAGTATTAGATGCCAATTATACTCAACAAGCAATACTTTAACAATCCATCTTTTTTAAACAATTAAAAGCATTTCTAAGGATTCACCTATGCAACAGACTGAAAATGAGTATTTTTGGAAAAAAAAAATCCATTCAAAAAATAAAGTGGAGGACCAGACCGTCAGGATTGTGGACTTTTATAGAATTGGAAGGGTCCCAGAGATCATCTAATGCAGTGGTTGCACACCTGGAGAACTGTTTTTAAAAATACCTGGGACTGAGCTCAGCCCCAACTAATTAAATAAGAACACCTGGGTGGGTGGCCCCCTGGCACTGCTTTTTAAAGCTCCCCAGGTGATTCTAATGTGCAGTTGAGGATGAGAACCGGTGACAGCCAAACCCCTCACTTGACCCAGAGAGAGGGCAGGGTCTGCCCTTAGCCACACGACCACACAACCCCCGACCACCCTGTCCCAGGGCCCAGGGAGGACAGCAACAGGACCTCAGAGGATGAGGGATCCCCAAGACCATTACTTCTAGGTCCTCAACACCACATTTCCAATTCTAGCTAGGATAGGGTATCCGGCTCATTTCCAGCAAATCCTTAGAACCCAGACATGCTCCCGGCAGCAGGCGGGAGGAATTAGAGCCTCAAAGGTACATTATATAAGGATTGTGCTAACGTGTGAGAAGGGATGTTTCAAAACTTAAAGCTTCGGGTTTCCCTGGTGGCGCAGTGGTTGAGAGTCCGCCTGCCGATGCAGGGGACATGGGTTCGTGCCGCGGTCCGGGAAGATCCCACATGCCGCGGAGCGGCTGGGCCCGTGAGCGCAACGGGAGAGGCCACAACAGTGAGAGACCCGTGTACCGCAAAAAACAAAACAAAAACTAAAGCTTCCTTTTGTTTCCTACATAATATCTGGTCTAAGCCAGAAGATTATAATCGTTGAAAAGATCCGCAGTGGACGCACCAGGCGCCCTGCTCCGGGGGACAGCCAGGTGGTTCTTTGCGGAGCCAGCCCGGGTTCTCAGCACTGGGATGGGTTGATTCAGCACCACAAGGTTTTTTCATCGTGATTTCCGGGTCAGCACAGGCAGAAGCGTGAGTGGAGTGAGGTTTGTGGTTTCTGTTCTTCCTGCCTGTCCCTCACCTTGGCACCATGTGCCCCTGAAGGGGTAGCTGTAGGGCCGCCCCTGGGGCCACAGCGCCTCACCTGCTCTGCCTGGGCCAGCTGGTCATGTTTCAAGTGACTTCCCATCTCTCCTCCAAGTCCGATAATTTCTAGTGTCTCATCCCCTTAGGGCTTTTCTTACCCAGCTCTGGAAAACTAATTAAAGTTATAATAGGGCTTCCCTGGTGGCGCAGTGGTTGGGAGTCCGTCTGCCGATGCAGGGGACATGGGTTCGTGCCCCGGTCCGGGAAGATCCCACATGCCGCACAGTGGCTGGGCGCGTGAGCCATGGCCGCTGGGCCTGTGCGTCCGGAGCCTGTGCTCCGCAATGGGAGAGGCCACAACGGTGAGAGGCCCGCGTACCGCAAAAAAAAAAAAAAAAGTTATAATAGACAATAATTGTTTAATGAGTTATGTCCCTCCCTGGTATATTAATAGGTTCCAGCAAGATAATGTTTATCTGGGAGTTCTTTGAAATGTTATATAAATATCATTACCATTTGGAGTAATCAGGAGAATCAAAGTTTTAGGCAAAATTTATAATCCCTACTGGTCAGAATCCCAAGCAGCTTGCTGGGGGAAAATATACCAGAATTGGAAGTTTTCAATAGAAATCCTCAAATCACATCCCATAGGGAACTCCCTGCACACTGTGGGCCTTGAGAGATTTCTTTTTCTGCAACAGTCTATTCTTTGTTAAATGCATTCGTCCTCATCGGAGATGGCTGCATTTCATTTATCTTTCTGAGAAATGGAAAGTCACATTAAGGTCACTACAGTAGAGATAAAAAGTCAATACATTCTGCTCACAGGGCTTTATAAATATTACCAGCTTCCTTCTCCAGGGCAGAAGGCTGGCACTGGCAGAACAGCTTGCCCAGGCTTTGTGACAAGGGGCTTCTTTCCTTGAGGACCCAGTCCTGCAGCTTGGGTCCCCTTAGTTCCTGTGACTCCGACGGCCCTTTCTTCCATACAGAAAGCTCAGATTGCTGCAGCTCTTGTTGGCAAGTGGCAGCTGTACTAGGTAGGTCCAGCCTCTGAAGAGGGATGTGGTCAGGGGTGCACTTAGCCTCCCTCTGGGGAAGTAGAGTCTGCAGGCTGTGGGGAGCCAGGTGGCACAGAGACCTCATTGGTGAGAACAGCAGTGAGGAGGGGAAGGGGAAAGTAAGCATTATCCTGGGTCCCAAGGATATGGGGACCCAAGTGTTTGGGGAAAGGATTAGGCTGTTGCCACCAGGGCGACACCCCAAAATTGGTTTAATGCTGCTGTTCGGAAGCCAAATGTTCCTTCTTCTTGCCATTCAGAGTTTCACCAAAAAAAAAGTATTTTTTAATGAGTAAATTAAAAAAAAATTTTTTTTGCACCGCTGATGAAATAGGGTTGTAAAACAGCGACAGAATTTCTGCCTTCTTTGGATGACTTTTTAAAAAACATTTTCCCTTAATCTTTGTTTCCAAATTCTCTTAGTGTGGAATGGCTTATTTCCCTTGGGCACATTTTGTTAAGATTGTGTCATGACCTAACACGGATTAGTTTTTTGATGTTGTTGATGGCTTCCTCCAACTTTAAAAAAGCCAGGTGAACAGGGCTATGCAATGATGAAATTGTCAGAACGTGGCCCGTGGCCCAGAGCGATTTATGAAGTACTAACCTGCCCGTTAAAAACCAACACCTGAGGAGGGACTTCCCTGGCAGTCCATCAGTTAAGACTCCATGATGCCACTGCAGGGGGTGAGGGTTTGATCCCTGGTCGGGGAACTAAGATCCCTCATGCCACGTGGTGAGGCCAAAAAAAAAAACAACCCAAAAACCCAACACCTGAGCATCCCAAGGCAGCCCCTGGATCACCCCATCCTGTCCACAGGCCTCGGGCCAGTGGAGAACAGGCTTGAGGCTGCAAATAAAAGGGGCTGTCCTGACACAGGGGCTGTCTGCATCTGCCCCCTTCCTGGCCCTGGCTCCCTTGGCCTCCCCTGCCTTTCATGTGACCTTGATGTGGATTTGGCGTTCCATTGCTGTTGATTCTGAACACAGGCGGGGTTTGGGATGTATGAGTGCCTGACAAAGCAGGTGCAGGTCAGGCTGTCCTTTTTAATTGCTGGGAAAATGCCTTCATTGATCTTTAGGTGATATGGTGAACACTCTTCCACAGGACTCCAGTATAGGCAGGTCCTGGCAGTGTAGACAGGTCTACAGTCCCATGTAGACAGCCTAGCCTGGGAAGCAGAGTAGGGGTCTGGTGGTCAGGAACCCAGTCCTATTTTCAGCTCTACTTCAGCTATAATGGAATTTTAAAGCAGGAGGTAAAAGCCTAAAACATCACTGGTCCCAGTGGATTATTAATAGTGGCCACTTTCATTCTCAACAATTCCTGGCCATGAGCAATATACTCTATGGTTACTTGTGAATACAGTATATGAAGGTACAAGAGAGTAAAGAGAGTTGCCCTGTATCTTAGGATTAGTTGGAGGCTGAGCTGACTCTGAGCCCAGACCTCCCCATGCCTCATTCTGGCCTCTCTGCCGAGTCACTCACTCCCGCTTTGACTCAGGTTCCCTGTGGGAAGCACTGTATCCGTCCTGCCCAGACAGAGAGCTGTTTATTTATATTGGCTCACTAAAAAGAAGTTCAGTATGAATGCTGGGCATTCAAGGAATCGTTAATCACAAAGTCAGCTTACTCTGATATTTGCTTTAGGCTCTTGTTAGCTTATGGCCATGTTTAGGTCATGATAGAAGCTCTTTTGAAAGTAGGGAAGTTAACTGTTACCCACCCTCATATAATTTCTTGTAATTTACTTCTGGTGGTTTTGATAAAATGTGACCAAACATAAAAATCCTCTCAGATCTTTCATGAATGAACTATTCTATCTTTACATGTTAAAACAAAAACAAAGTCATAAACAACATAAGGCAGACATTGATCAGCTCTAACCTCTTAGAGTACAGTGGGCAGAAAACTAATGGTGGTCATTCCAGCCATTAGATCTAGATGGATCACGATGGAAATTTCCTGTAATTCTTAAGAGCATGACAGATCTGCTTAGATAGTCTAGTCTTTGTTGATGTCTTTTCATTTCCTTCCTGTGAGGTTTCTCCCTTAGGAAATTTACATAAACAATTTTCCCTAGGGCTTATATTCCCTGCCTCCTTTCCGGATTTCTAGTCTATTGGTTCAGGAGTAGAATCTGTTTTATAAAAATCTTTAATTCAATAATTTATGCCCAGAAATGTCTAACACTTTATTGTGTATTCTTCACACTCTTTGTGGATAGTATTGGGTTGGCCAAAATGTTCATTTGGGTTTTTCTATACGATCTTATGGAAAACCCCAAATGAACTTTTTGGCTGGCCCCAATAGACTAGCATCCTTTGGAAATGACTAAAACTGAAGTTTTTGAAGCAGGAGTGAAGAAAGAGGGAGGCCTCTTCTGCCTTCATTAGCATGGTACCCGGTTCAGGGGTCCACAATTTAAAAGGGAGGAGAGTCCTTGGAACCTGCTAAAAAGAGCTCCTAGATGACGAAATAATTTTTTCAAAGTCTATAAAGAGTGGCAAAAGGACCTGGTGTTATTTAAATTGGATAAGAGAAGACTAGAAAGCCATTTGATGATGGTGTTGAAAAGCGTGGAGTACTGTCATGGAGAGCAATGACCAGCTATTCACCTTGCCCTTTGGGGAAGAAACCAAGCCCAGGGATTGGTGTAGGCTGCAGCATGAAGGGTATTAGGTGAGCCATGAAGTATTCCCTCATTATGCAAAAAATACACTGGAAAGAATTACACAGACAAGCTCTGAAAGATGGGGCAGTCCAACAGTGTTCTAATTTCAAGTCCTAATTCATTTCAAGTCCTAATTCATGTTCTAATTTCATTTCTAATTCAAGTCCTTTTTTTTTGGTCTTTAGGCTCATGTCGAGTTAACACATTCCTTAATTCATAGTGCACACAAGACCCTTCTTAGCTTTTACATCTCATTCTATTTCTTCTGTTCTCCCACTCTCCCTCTTTTCTGCTCTCTCTTTTAACTCAACACCATATTTTTATGGTCTACCTACATAGCTGATTAGGTCTGTAGGTCTACCTACATAGCTGATTATATTTCTAATGTTTCCAATGCATTACTTCTAACTCCATATATATAGTAACTTTGCTACTTATATACACTATTGGCTTATCTAATCCTTTAGTCTTCTGCCTCCAGTTCTCACCAATGATGCCATAATGAATACACTCGCACGTATACTCAACCACCCTTTAGATCTGGTTGGTGGGAGACAGGGGAAGGGAGAGGTGTGGGCTAGATGGCCTACGCTTTCTTTAAGCAATATGGAATATTGAACTGTCCATAAGAAATGGAGATGCGTGACATCATAAGTTCTAGTCTAGTATTTCAAACATTTAGGAGCTTCTCTGTGTTCCTTTACTAAGACTTTAAAAAGTGACCAAAATAATTTTCTAGAACTTAAAGAGTGTGATACCCAGCAATCTCTCCTTCTCAATGTCATCTTCTTAAACTTGGCTGGTCAGTTTTAGAAGCATTTAATTTCTCCGTATGGGTGACTGATTACTGGACAAAGCGAATGAAATGTTCTAAGAAATCTTTTTAGGCATAAGTTTGATGAAGTTTCTACAATGTTTTGCTACACTAATGGTTGCAAAACCGAATGTTATTAATTGCCCAACATTATATCCTGAATCACTGGGAAAGCTGGATTAGAACCTTAATAATGGTATTTTGTATCAATATACTGTTTATAATTTATAATGCTATTCATAAACTTAATCCATCTCACTGAATCCTACTACAACCCTGTGGTTGTAGTATAACAGCTTCAGTTATAGATGAAGAAATGGAGATTCAAAGCAATTAAGTGAGTTGTCCACAGTCACTTGGGGATTTAAGTGCTACTGCTGGAAGGAGAGTGTGGGTCTTTTGAGGCTCCATCCAGCCTCTTTCTGCAACATTATGTCTGATGCTCAGAGAAAGGATCTACTGTAGGTTCAGAGCTAGCTTTCTGGTGTTATCTGTCCTTTTCAATTATTTTGTGATGTTAATGATTAGGCTAGAGCAGCACACCCTCTGTTTATCCCGTTAGTTGAACACCTGTTCATAAAAACCACTCAATGGGGGAAAAAATAAGGTCCATATAACTGAGTATCATGGCAACAAGCAGCATGCATGGCTGGACTTTGGCATAACTTGGAGCTCTACAAAGAACCAGGTGTGTGTTATTTTATCCATTACTTAAAGTACAGTCATAAAATAAGAATGGTAGTTGGACTATAAAAAATAATAATTGATTCAAGTGTATTTGTGCAAAGAGAGAATTCCATTCTATCAAAGAGTCTTTTCTGCAAATGCACAAACAACCCGAGGAAGTTATGCCTGCTTACAATGGGCAGGTTTCAAAGGCCTATGAGCGGGCACCCTAAACATCTACCGATCATGCATGTGCCATCCCATGCAGGTCCCCAACTACTGTTCCTTACTCGGTAATTAGGGTTCAGGCAAAAATATTGTAGAACCCAGAATACATTTTCAAAAACAATAAAGCATGATGACATGTCCCCAGAATTACAAATGAACAGCCCTTTTCAGAGTCAGGCACTGGAATGAGAACATTTTCAGAAAGAAACTAATTTTTTAACATTCTAAAGTGACTGAATTGTCATAGAGAAATATGACAATTCTACTTGATTCTCAATTATCTATGTGTGGCTTATAGGGACTAAATTTTTAAAATATCAGACTGATTTCCATCATCAGCATTTAAGTTTTTGAGCATCCCTCCTTTTCTATGCAACAAACACACACGCCTCCCTAATGACTTAATTAATATAATTAATGTTCTACTAAATAAAACATAATTAGGAAGCTAAATGGGTCACACAAAAATTAATAACATACTCTAAAACATAAAAAGAATATTTGCCATTTTGACTTATTTGTGCCATTTTTCTTCTCCACAAACTCTTTAGAAATTTGATCTTTTTGTTACTTGCATCTAGGTTTAGCAGTGCAAATTTCCCTTTATGTTTAATGGTTTTCTTTAGAAATATTGAGACACCACCCCCCCAACCAATAACAGAACTCTGTCTAATTTCTTGGTGTATTAGGGAATCAGAGATTTTCAAAGAGGAGAGCTGATGATTCAATTTACTTCACAAGTCTCATGCTTCCTGTGTTATCTGGTTTGAAAAGCCCTGGCTCTGCACCATGGAAATCTCTAGTACAAGCCAGTTTTGTTCCTTTGTTTATATTTGATCATAGGACCAAACTCTGTTTGATATGTAATGGGTATTCACACTTACTAAGCATTAGCACAACTATACTAACAATACCCAAAGCAGGCAGAAGCCCAAGCATTATTCACCCTACCAGATAAATTTCTGTTCTATGTATTCAAACTGCAATAAAAATGAAAGGTCAGGAAGTTTGAAGCTATGGTATATCCTCTTATCTTTAACCACAGAGCTGCAACAAGTATGCTTTCTTAAGAGCAAAAAGCAGCCTCTTGTTCATTACTTTGGATAGGTGTATGTGGTTCTGTCCTCTAAGATCCTAGTAGACCTGCATCTTACTAACAGCAGCTCAGATGCCTAAATTCAACAGGTGCATTTTTACTCTCCCACACCTAAGTGAAAAATTTAACCTTTTACATATAATAAGGGGACCAGATATCTAGGTTTGCCTGGGACATTTCTGATGTAGGCCTGTTGTTCTGGTGTAATTATTCACAGCACCCCTTTTACAATTAAGTGTCCTCACTTAAGTGATGACAAATTATATGTCATGTTAATTTAACAGATAGGCTGAATATTAAAAAGCACCTTGGTTCAAAATATTTCATAGGCCCCTCAGTTGTTCTTTGAAGTGGAAACTAGACACAAAGTGTTCAGCAAATCAGAGACATAGGCTAAAAGAGGCCACTATACTCCCCTTGCTCAGGTCAATGACATCAGTAAACTGTTGATGAAGAATAACATGATGATTTGAAACCCAGACCATTCTGATCATCAGAATATTAAAAGAGAAATGATCTCAAAGGTCATGTGGCCCAATAGCTTCACTTTTCTGGCTGAAGAAATAATCATAACACTTCTAGAAATGTGTATGTTATTTTACAGTTTTCTAAATTGTTTCATGAGAATAATAATCTCACTGGTTCACAACTGGAGTAAATAGGCAAGGAAGGAAGTTTTTAGTCACATTTTACAGAGAAGAAAACTAAGCTGCAAATAAGTAAAAAACAAACAAACCATGGATTGGTTCAAGATGGCGGAGTAGAAGGACATGCTCTCACTCCCTCTTTTGAGAACACCGGAATCACAACTAACTACTGACAACAATCATCGACAGAAAGACACTGGAACTCACCAAAAAAGATACCCCACATGCAAAGACAAAGGAGAAGCCACAATGAGACGGTAGGAGGGGCACTATCACAGTAAAATCAAATCCCATAACTGCTGGGTGGGTGACTCACACACTGGAAAACACTTATACCACACAGGTCCACCCACTGGAGTGATGGTTCTGAGTCCCCCTCAGGCTTCCCAACCTGGGGGTCTGGCAACAGGAGGAGGAATTCCTAGAGAACCAGACTTTGAAAGCTATCAGGATTTGATGATAGCAGGACTTTGGCAGGACTGGGGGAAACAGAGATTCCACTCTTGGAGGGCACACACAAAGCAGTGTGCACATTGGCACCCAGGGGAAGGAACAGTGACCCCATAGGAGACTGAACCAGACCTACTTGCTAGTGTTGGAGGGTCTCCTGCAGAGGCGGGGGGCAGCTGTGGCTCACCAAGGGACAAGGACACTGGCAGAAGTTCTGGGAAGCACTCCTTGGCATGAGCCCTCCCAGAGTTTGCCATTAGCCCCACCAAAGAGCCCGGGTAGGCTCCAGTGTTGGGTTGCCTCAGGCCAAACAACCAACAGGGAGGGAACCCAGCACCACCCATGAGCAGACAAGCACATTAAAGTTTCACGGAGCTCTGCCCACCAGAGCAACAGCCAGCTCTATCCAGCACCAGTCCCTCCAATCAGGAAACTTCCACAAGCCTCTTAGATAGCCTCATCCACCAGAAGGCAGACAGCAAGAAGCAAGAACTACAATCCTGCAGCCTGTGGAACAAAAAACACATTCACAGAAAGATAGACAAGATGAAAAGGCAGAGGGCTATATATCAGATGATGGAACAAGATAAAACCCCACAAAAACAACTAAATGAAGTAGAGATAGGCAATCTTCCAGAACAAGAATTCAGAATAATGATAGTGAAGATGATCCAGGACCTCGGGAAAAGAATGGAGGCAAAGATTGAGAAGATGTAAGAAATGTTTAACAAAGATCTAGAATTAAAGAACAAACAAACAGAGATGAACAATACAATAAATGAAATGAAAAATACACTAGAAGGAATCAATAGCAGAATAACTGAGGCAGAAGAATGGATAAGTGACCTGGAAGACAGAATGGTGGAATTCACTGCTGCGGAACAGAATAAATAAAAAAAACAATGAAAAGAAATGAAGACAGCCTAAGAGACCTCTGGGACAACATTAAATGCAACAACATTCACATTACACTGGTCCCAGAAGGAGAAGAGAGAGAAAAAGGACCTGAGAAAATATTTGAAGAGATTATAGTCAAAAACTTCCCTAACATGGGAAAGGAAATAGCCACCCAAGTCCAGGAAGCGCAGAGAGTCCCATACAGGATAAATCCAAGGAGAAACACGCTGAGACACATAGTAAGCAAATTGGCAAAAATTAAAGACAAAGAAAAATTATTAAAAGCAGCAAGGGAAAAATGACAAATAACATACAAGGGAACTCCCATAAGGTTAACGGCTGATTTCCCAGCAGAAACTCTACAAGCCAGAAGGGAGTGGCATGATATACTTAAAGTGATAAAAGGGAACACCCTACAACCAAGATTACTCTACCCAACAAGGATCTCATTCAGATTCAAGGGAGAAATCAAAAGCTTTACAGACAAGCAAAAGCTAAGAGAGTTCAGCACCAACAAACCAGCTCTACAACAAATGCTAAAGGAACTTCTGTAAATGGGAAACACAAGAGAAGAAAAGGACCTACAAAAACAAACCCAAAACAATTAAGAAAATGGTAACAGGAACGTACATATCGATAATTATGTGAATGGATTAAATGCTCCAACCAAGAGACACAGGCTTGCTGAATGGATACAAAAACAAGACCCATATATATGCTGTCTACAAGAGACCCACTTCAGACCTAGGGACACATGCAGACTGAGAGTCAGGGGATGGAAAAAGATATTCCATGCAAATGGAAATCAAAAGAAAGCTGGAGTAGCAATGCTCATATCAGATACAATAGACTTTAAAATAAAGAAGTTTACAAGAGACAAGGAAGGACACTACGTAATGATCAAGGGATCAATCCAAGAAGAAGATATAACAATTATAAATATATATGCACCCAACATAGGAACACCTCAATACATAAGGCAACTGCTAATAGCCATAAAAGAGGAAATTGACAGTAACACAATAATAATGGCAGACATTAACATCTCACTTACACCAATGGACAGATGATCCAGACAGAAAATTAATAAGGAAACAGAAGTTTTAAATGACACAATAGACCAGATAGATTTGATTGATATTTACAGGTCATTCCATCCCAAAACAGCAGATTACACTTTCTTCTCAAGTGCGCACAGAACATTTTCCAGGATAGATCACATCTTGGGTCACAAATCAAGCCTCAGTAAATTTAAGAAAATTGAAATCATTTCAAGCAACTTTTCTGACCACAACGCTATGAGATTAGAAATCAATTACAGGGAAAATAATGTAAAAAACACAAACACATGGAGGCTAAAAAATATGTTACTAAATAACCAAGAGATCACTGAAGAAATCAAAGAGGAAATCAAAAAATACCTAGAGATGAATGACAATGAAAACACGACGATCCAAAACCTATGGGATGCAGCAAAAGCAGTTCTAAAAGGGAAGTTTATGGTTATACAAGCCTACCACAAGAAACAAGAAAAATCTCAAATAAACAATCTAACATTACACCTGAACGAACTAGAGAAGGAAGAACACAGAAAACCCAAAGTTAGCAGAAGGAAAGAAATCATAAAAATCAGAGCAGAAATAAATGATATTTATGAAACGAAATCATAAAGATCAGAGCAGAAATAAAGAAATCATAAAGATCAGAGCAGAAATAAGTATATCATGCCACAAAGAAAACAATAGCAAAGGTCAATAAAACTAAAAGCTGGTTCTTTGAGAAGATAAACAAAATTGATAAACCATTAGCCAGACTCATCAAGAAAAAGAGAGAGAGGACTCAAATCAATAAAATTAGAAATGAAAAAGGAGAAGTTACAACAGACACCACAGAAATACAAAGCATCCTAAGAGACTACTACAAGCAACTCTATGTCAATAAAATGGACAAACTGGAAGAAATGGACAAATTCTTAGAAAGGTATAACCTTCCAAGACTGAACCAGGAAGA
Source organism: Grampus griseus (assembly GCF_964374135.1). NCBI lineage: Eukaryota > Metazoa > Chordata > Mammalia > Artiodactyla > Delphinidae > Grampus > Grampus griseus. The sequence goes on from NC_138997.1 coordinate 68,584,926, forward strand.
AATAGAAAATATGAACAGACCAATCACAAGTAATGAAATTGAAACTGTGATTTAAAATCTTCCAACAAGCAAAAGTCCAGGATCAGATGGCTTCACAGGTGAATTCTATGAAACATTTAGAGAAGAGCTAACACCCATCCTTCTCAAACTCTTCCAAAAAATTGCAGAGGAAGGAACACTCCCAAACTCATTCTATGAGGCCACCATCACCCTGAAAGCAAAACCAGACAAAGATACTACAATAAAAAGAAAATTACAGACCAATATCACTGATGAATATAGATGCAAAAATCCTCAACAAAATACTAGCAAACAGAATCCAACAACACATTAAAAGGATCATACACCATGATCAAGTGGGATTTATCCCAGGGATGCAAGGATTCTTCAATATATGCAAATCAATCAATGTGATACACCATATTAACAAATTGAAGGAGAAACACCATATGATAATCTCAACAGATGCAGAAAAAGCTTTTGACAAAATTCAACAGCCATTTATGATAAAAACTCTCCAGAAAGTGGGCATAGAGGGAACCTACCTCAACATAATAAAGGCCATATATGACAAACCCACAGCAAACATCATTCTCAATGGTGAAAAACTGAAAGCATTTCCTCTAAGATCAGAACAAGACAAGGATGTCCACTCTCACCACTATTATTCAACATAGTTTTGGAAGTCCTAGCCACAGCAATCAGAGAAGAAAAAGAAATAAAAGTAATACAAATTGGAAAACAAGAAGTAAACCTGTCACTGTTTGCAGAAGACATGATACTATACATAGCGAATGGTAAAGATGCCACCAGAAAACTACTAGAGCTAATCAATGAATTTGGTGAAGTTGCAGGGTACAAAATTAATGCACAGAAATCTCTTGCATTCCTATACACTAATGATGAAAAATCTGAAAGAGAAATTAAGGAAACAGTCCCATTTACCATTGCAAAAAAAAGAATAAAATACCTAGGAATAAACCTACCTAGGGAGACAAAAGACCTGTATGCAGAAAACTATAAGACACTGCTGAAAGAAATTAAAGATGATACCAACAGATGGAGAGATATACCATGTTCTTGGATTGGAAGAATCAATATTGTGAAAATGACAATACTACCCAGAGCAATCTACAGATTCAGTGCAATCCCTATCAAATTACCAATGGCATTTTTTACAGAACTAGGACAAAAAAAATCTTAAAATTTAGATGGAGACACAAAAGACCCCAAATAGCCAAAGCAGTCTTGAGGGAAAAAAACAGAGCTGGAAGAATCAGACTCCCTGACTTCAGACGATACTACAACAGTACAGTAATAAGACAGTATGGTACTGGCACAAAAACAGAAATATAGATCAATGCAACAGGATAGAAAGCCCAGAGATAAACTCATGCACCTATTGTCAACTAATCTATGACAAAGGAGGCAAGGATATACAATGGAGAAAAGACAGTCTCTTCAATAAGTGGTGCTGGGAAAACTGGACAGCTACATGTAAAAGAATGAAATTAGAACACTCCATAACACCATACACAAAAATAAACTCAAAATGGATTAGAGACCTAAATGTAAGACCAGGCACTATAAAACTCTTAGAGGAAAACACAGGAAGTACACTCTTTGACATAAATCACAGCAAGATATTTTTTGATCCTCCTCCTTGAGTAATGGAAATAAAAACAAAAATAAACAAATGGGACCTAATGAAACTTCAAAGCTTTTGCACAGCAAAGGAAACCATAAACAAGACCAAAAGACAACCCTCAGAATGGGGGAAAATATTTTCAAATGAATCATAGGACAAAGGATTAATCTCCAAAATATATAAACAGTTCATGCAGCTCAATATTAAAATAAACAAACAACCCAATCCCAAAATGGGCCGAAGACCTAGACATTTCTCCAAAGAAGACATACAGATGGCCAAGAAGCACCTGAAAAGCTGCTCAACATCACTAATTATTAGAGACATGCAAATCAAACTACAATGAGGGATCACTTCACACCAGTTAGAATGGGCATCGTCAGAAAATCTACAAAAAACAATGGCTGGAGAGGGTGTGGAGAAAAGGGAACCCTCTTGCACTGTTGGTGGGAATGTAAATTGATACAGCCACTATGGAGAACAGTATGGAGGTTCCTTAAAAACTAAAAATAGAATTACCATATGACCCAGCAATCCCACTACTGGGCATATACCCAGAGAAAACCATAATTCAAAAAGACACATGCACCCCAATGTTCATTGCAGCACTATTTACAATAGCCAGGACATGGAAGCAACCTAAATGCCCGTCGACAGATGAGTGGATAAAGAAGTCATGGTACATATATACAATGGAATATTACTCAGCCATAAAAAGGAACGAAACTGGGTCAGTTGTAGAGACGTGGATGCATCTAGAGACTGTCATACAGAGTGAAGTAAGTCGGAAAGAGAAAAAGAAATGTCATATTTTTTTTTTTTTTTTTGGCGGTACGCGGGCCTCTCACTGTTGTGGCCTCTCCCGTTGCGGAGTACAGGCTCCGGATGCGCAGGCTCAGCGGCCATGGCTCACGGGCCCAGATGCTCCACGGCATGTGGGATCTTCGCGGACCAGGGCACGAACCCGTGTCCCCTGCATCGGCAGGCGGACTCTCAACCACTGTGCCACCAGGGAAGCCCACAAATGTCGTATATTAACGCATATATGTGGAACTTAGAAAATGGTACAGATGAACCGGTTTGCAGAGCAGAAATTGAGACACAGGAGTAGAGAAGAAACGTATGGACACCAAGGGGGGAAAGCAGCGGGGTGGTGGTGGTGGTGGTGTGATGAATTGGGAGATTGGGATTGACATATATACACCAATGTGTATAAAATGGATGACTAAGAAGAAAAAATAAGTAAATAAAAAATAAACATAGGGCTTCCCTGGTGACACAGTGGTTGAGAGTCTGCCTGCCGATGCAGGGGACACGGGTTCGTGCCCCGGTCTGGAAAGATCCCACATGCCGCAGAGCGGCTGGGCCCGTGAGCCACGGCCGCTGAGCCTGCGCGTCTGGAGCCTGTGCTCCGCAACGGGAGAGGCCACAACAGTGAGAGGCCCACGTACCGCAAAAAATAAATAAAGTAGGCATTTACAGTTAGAAAAACAAAACAAACAAACAAACCAAAAAAAACAAAAAAAAACTACCTCAGCCAAGGTCATGTGACTATTAAGTGGAGAAGTTAAAGTTGAAATCCAGGTCTGACTCCTTTCCCAGTGCTCTTTCCATTATTCTATACCAGTGTAGTATTTTCAATCATTAATGAGTAATTTCACTCATTAATGAGTGCAGAATAGTTCCTACATTTAATTTATCTATTACAGATATACAAACATTCCCTCTGTAATTAATGCTATATACTCAAAAGAACTTTAATTCTGCTTCTCTTTCTCTTTCCACCTACAAAGAGCTCTGGCCAGCAACTAAACTGTTCTTGTCTGACAGCGCCACTTAGGGGCTGGCTCAGGAAACATGAGGCACAAAATCTTTCCTACCCTCTTCTTCCTTGTTCCTTGGGTAGAAGGATGAGGAGAAGTCCATGCAAAGTAACCTCTGGCTTTTTCTTTATCGTTCACCATTCACATCATTAATCATATCTTAGACGACCTACTTTTCACATGAATACTTCTCAGCATTCCCCTTCTTTCCTTCTTCCTCTTTCCACCTCCTTATTTCATCTATGACACACAAAAACTACAGCTCTAATTATTATGCCTTTATATCAAGATAAAGAAAAGTCATACTTCTTGAAGTGAAAAGGAAGTTCAATCAACATGCATTCAATAAGTATTCACCGAACACCCAACAATGTGTCAGGGACTATTGTGTATACTTGGCATATATCGTAGTTGTGCTATAAACCTCTAATATTCTCAAAAGCTCCCTGAAAACCCCTTTAGTATCTGCACCAAAACCTCACCTCTCTAAGTCAAATTTTAATTATTGGGTTGGCCAATAAGTTTGTTTGGTTTTAAGTAAAAATAAAAGACCCATTTTTCATTTTCACCAAGAACTTTATTGAACAACATATTCACTAACCAAACTTTTTGGCCAACCCAATAAAACTGCTTTTTCTTAAGCATTACTTTCAAAATAAAGAAACAATTTCTTATTAAATTTCACTAGGATATTTCATCAGGATTATTTTCTACTTTTTACCAGTTATGAATACATAGCATTTCAGTTACACTCCCTTTTGTGGGTTAGCCTGGGATTCTATCTACAATTTACAGTGTTCTTTCTAAAGAAAAGATTTTCTGAATTCGTAACAATCATGTGGAGATAGACCTTTGGAAAAGCGACCTGTTTACAAGATGGCGATCTCCTCTAAGGAGATTGTGGAAATGGGATTGCTCTCTTTCATTTGCCCATTTATTTCTAAGAAGGTAGACTAAATGCTCCACTTATTTCACAGAAGAAGTCTAAGGTTTTATTATTGGCTTTCATCATTTTTCCATGTTTCCACATACAAATCTTTGGATTAGAACATGAGCTGGGTTATCAGTGAAAATAACTCAGTGTGCATGCAAAGAATTTTATATCCAGGGTTAATTAATGATTAATTCACTGCTGGAAATCAGTCACGGACACCCTCCCTTCCAATAGCTTTTCATAATATCTTGCTATTTTCTGTAAGCGGCTGTAAAAAGACTAAACCACTGATGGATTTGTCACAACAATAGTTTTAGGAGGTTCCCCAATCAAGTCAACAAAACTTTGTACATGTAGGGATTAAAACAGCAGCAATAGTCACTAAGCTCCAGCTGGTCTGGTCGAAGCCAACTCTTCTATTCCATTCTGTCAGATGCTGTAACTTTTTCTCATTTGTGTACTGTATTATTCACATAATGTCATCTTTCACTTACATCTGTACCAATTAAAGAAGAGCATGTGGGGAAAAGAAAGCCAGCCTGGCTGGTGGTGCTGGTGGTATTAACTGAAATCTCTAGCTCATCCATTTAGCTGGGTCAGAGCCACGTCTGGTCACCAAGGTTGAGAATCGTGTCACAGGGAGGGAAGCTCTGCTCCCAGACTAGCCCTGCCCCACAAGGAAGCCGGAGCAGACAGAGGACACTGCCTGACTCCTGTCCCAGGTGCACCACTCAGTTTTACTGCCCCTTTTCCACTACCACCCATCAAGGCTCTTCTGTCTACATAGCTACTTGGTACACAGAGGAAATGCAGTGTAGTAGTTAAGAACGTGGATGCAGAAGTTAGACTTTCTAATGCCTTTCTAATGGGTTTTAATGCCCGCTCTGCCACTCACTTGATTTGTGATCTGGGGTAAGTTATACACATCTCCTTGGGGAAGGTATATGTTTCCATCAGTTTACACATGTGTAAAATGGAGACAATAAGCGTGCCTAACACATAGTGTTACTGTTCCTCTAACGATTAAATGAGTTAATATGTCTAAGACATTTAGGACTGTTCCTGGCACACAGCAATTAAAAAATATATGATGTTATTATTATAACAGGTGAGGTTTCTGTATCTGATTCAAAAGTAGGAATCAGCTCTGTGTTATTTGAGGCAGTGAGGACCAAAGGGTATTAGGAGGCAAGAACGTTATTTTTCCCAATGTTATGTTTTGGTTTTGAACATGGCAGTTCCTGGTTGTTGAAAACACAGAGCACCGTCTTCCAAACTTTTGTCCTAAATCAAGTCATGCCAGATGCCACTGGTTACATTCAGTTCAACAGTCATACAATGAGCACCTATTAAGTGGTGGAACTCTTAATGAATGCTGGAGAGATGGAAACGTATAAGAGATGACACATCTACCACAGGAGAGCACATGATTTGGTAGGGAAGACAAGCCATGAACAAATTATTTCAGAACAATTAGGTCATTATTCTCATAGGCCAAGATGGCCTCAAAAAATCTACTCACCAATTCATAGAATAATTGTTCCTGCTTATTATTAACTTCCTCACTACTCATCTTCTGTCCTAGTGATGCTTCCTCAGTAGTAGATGAGAGGAAAGAATAAGTTAGGGAGTGGTGGTGAGGAGTGAGCAAAGAAACAAATATTTTAGTGAAAATGTCAACAACTAAGTTCAAATCAACGTACAATGTGTAGAATTTTGCTAATGAGAAAACCTGCCACCCCCATGTGTTAGGCTTGAGAAGCTCCATCCAGAGACACATCTTTCAATGAAGCAGCATTTGATTTTTTAAAAAAAGGTTCTGATTTCAACCATTGTACGTTACTGTTCCAGAAAGAGTGAAACTTACAAACGATTCTTACCAGTTTGCCACCCAGAAGACCTGCCCTACTGAACTCCTTGCTCATGGTCATTTAAAGAACAATAGTATCAGTATCTTCCACAAGCAAGCACTTTACAGTTTAGAAACGCTTTCCCTACAATGATATCAGATGAACTTTACAACAGAGCTGTGAGCTAGACTCAGGTGTGTATTATTATACCCCTCTTCGCATGAAAGAAATGGAGGCTCAGCAAAGTGATATTTCAAAGGATTAGTATTCAGGATTTCTAATTATTTGACCTTTTCACTACGTTAACTCAAATTTCATCTTACTCTTAATTCTGCTGGGTTTCCTGAAACCGAGGGGCTTTTAAGCCAAGAGGAAAGCAAGTCTAAAGGGGAGGACCTGGAAAGTACGAAGCTGAATTGGCAATTACACAGAGCACATATAAAAGCACATGTCAGATATGCAAAACTTAAAAGAAGGCAGCACTTCATATTTTTAAGCCTTGACTTAACTACTAAGAGATATGCAACCTCTGAGCAGGGCTGAAACACTGAAAACCAAATCTGATGACACCTGTGCCTGACAAAACTTGGGGAATGAGACGTACTTGGGATGGTATGGTCACTGGCGACCAGTTGGAATGGCATGAATTCAAGCACTAGTTGGCATCTCAGCCTTCCTGCCCCATGGAGTCAAGTGCAGCATGTTCTGGGAGAACAGCGTGCTTGTCATTGTGAGATGGCGGGTGGTTCTGTGTGTGCCCGTAGCTGTTACACTGGGTCAAAAGTTAGGAGCTCAGATCTTACCAAACTTGAACAAATTTCCCCAGTGTATCTGCACCTCAAAATGTGGAGTCAGAACAAAACTTGAAAGGGGCGATCCCTTTCTCTCTGTTGCCTTGGTGTCAAGTAGATACTAGGGCTTTCCCAGGAGATGTGAGGAGGTCTGCAAGAGTGCTGGGCTGTGGCATCCGCTAAGGGAATGAGGCTGGAGACCCCACAGTTGGTCAGCAATGGCCTGGCTGCCCCAGCCCCAGTTATTCACTAAACTGACAGACTATGACTAAAATTAGAGCTCAAAGATCCAAGTAGGGGATTCAGTGATATCTTAGAATTTCTGACATCAAGAGAGTATAAGGAGACTACATTTTGGAAGTAGGCATCAATCTTGATGCTCATGACATCAAGAGCTGCCTTTACAGCTGTGGCCAGAATCAAAGAATTCAGAGTCTTTCTTTGATGCTGTAGGTAAGTTAGTTAACCTTTCTCCACCACAAAACAGGACTAATTCCATTCTGATTTCTAAGAGAGGACTGAGAGTGAAACTGGAAGAACGAATGGCGACCTGCTTTTGAACTAGAACTCAGCAACCCCATGATCATGGTATTGCCGTTCAAACACTGAGCACATTATTTGATTTCATATGTTTATATCCTATTTTAAGCCCACAGCCAAATAATCTCTCTCTTTTACACTTCCTATCTATCCCTACATCCTTTCTTCTTCCTTATTCAGTCATTTTAAATCCATCTCTGTGGTTTGCATCTGGAGACTTTGATTTTTGCTTTAAGGGCGGGGGACAATAAATTGATATGGTTACGCAGTTTTTAAGTGCAGAGTCAAGTCCTGATCCCAGGAGATCTGTAGAAGGGAAGATAGTAACATCTTTAGCATTATACAGACAAAAGATCTGCTGTAATTAGTTTTCCATATATCTTCCGTATGGCTCTTGGTGACCAGTGGAGATAACAAGCTAGCCTGGAGACAGAGTCTAAACCCTCCAAAAACACCTCAAATCTCCTTCTGGGCTGGAATAGGAAATACGTTTTTAGAGTAAATAGTAAACATGTGGAACCTTTTAGCCTCAAGAAGTTAATCAGGATGGAAACATAAATAGCTTCAAGTAGCTTTAAATATTATTCATGGACAAAAAGAATACATAACAATTTTGGGAAAAAATTCAGAAGTTTGACAATCCAAGCGTTGATGAGAATGTAGAGAGAGCAAAGGAAATGCTATATACTGCTGATAGGAGTACAGTTTTGTTCAACAATTTTGGAAAAGAAGTTGGTATAATGTTGTAAAGCTACTAGTCACATACGTTATGACCAGTTCCACTCCTAGAGAAGCCTTCCTAGATGTGCTTCAGAGGATATATACAAAAATGTTCAGAGAAAATTGTTCATAATAGCAAAACACTGGAAACAACCCAAATATCCACCAACAGGAAAAGACATAAATACATTGCAGTATATTCACTAAATGGAAATAGCACAGAATATGAATGAAGTTCTCTGCATGCTGAGATATGAATGAATCTTGGAAACATGTTGATGAACAAAGCAATAACAAAAGAATTACATATAGTATGATGTTTTTATGTATCTAAAAAATACAAAAACTAAAAGAAAAGGTCTTTTAGGAATCCATACATATGTGATGGAACTAATCTAAAAAAGGAATAATTTTTTAAGAAAAAAATTTTAATTTCTAGTTTCAGGGTAGTAAATGTGAAAAAACAGAACAATAAAAGAAGAAAAATTTTAGGTCATCTGTAGTCTCACTGTGTAGATATAAACACTGTTAATATTTTGTTGTATTTTTTCCTCCAGTTTTTTTAATATGTAAAACTGGAATCAACAGACCATTAAAAAATGTTTTTTCCTATTTAAATTTGGAATCTTGTTTCTCTGAAGACAGCGATGATACTATGTGTATATGGTGCATTCATAATCTAATGTTCAGTTTTAAGTTGTATTATATAAATTGTCTATATAAACCATAACTTAAACTTTAGCATTACCCTCACTGGAAAATTTAAGAATTTAGAGGATAATCATTTGTCAAGGCTGACAAATCTCTTCCACTGTAATTTTTGGCTTCTAAATCAATTATGAAAATTCGTATGACAAGGTGGAAGGAATTTTTCTTTTGATGACCTGCTTTCTTAAACTCTGATCTCGACAAAAGAATGGGTTTTTCTGAAAAAAAATTTAAAGAGTTTTATATTATTTCTGAATTTTTGAAAGCGTGGGGCAATTTCTCTTAATAATTCATAATTTTAAAGACAATTTCCACATTCCTGACCATATATACAAAAGGTAAATAGCATAACGTCTAAATTTCCTCTCCAATGTATATTTTTAAAAGCTTATTCTTTTAAAACTACCTCAACATACTGTCTACTCAAGCGTTGAGACGATATACAGCATCAGAGTTAGAAGATATTTTAAAGCATCTTAACGGTATAAGGTATAAGAAGCTCTAAACATTTACAGTGGATTTTAATGATTAAGTTGCAAACTCTTGTGAGAGCTGAGATACTTTTTGTGTCTCTCCCATGCTGGATTCCTACAATGTGGTTTTGGTTCAGGAGGTCAGCAGTGTGCCTGCACATTTCTGCAGGTGATTCTGAGGCCCAGCCAGGCATGAGAACTATCCTAAGCTTAAGGATATTAACCACCAGGTTCATAAGTAAAGAACAAACAAAAACAAAAAAATCCTTTCTTTGAAAACCAGCCTTGTTGTTAACCCGGGGAAGCAGATCGATATTCCATTCCCATTTGTCAATTTCTGAGAAACACTGACAGCTTGCATGATCCCCCCTCAAACCCCATCCAGAGTAGTTCAGGAAGTGACAAGTGAGGAAACTCTATCCACTTCCAAAGACCCACCGCTTCTCTCGGGGAAATGGTGCTATATTATTTTTCTCACTTAAGAAAACACAGAATACTTCAAGAGCCCACTGCTTCCAGAAAGTCCACCGTGAGCATAAAGGAGATTCAGGCTAAAGTAAATTGGGAGACAACACTAAAAAATGATCCATCTGCTTTCTTTGCTTTTGGTCAGCTCACCATGGGATTGTTTATGAGGAGTATCTGCCACTGATAATCTTCTTCTCTCGGTTTAGAATTAGCGGCATTACGAAGAGGTCAGAATGGCTGGGTTGGGGAGAAGATGGTAAATGTGACCCTAAAGAGAGTTCTGCAGGTTCCAGTTTGTAGCACTCTCCATGAGCTGGTTCATATAGGTAGATACTTTTAAAATAAATGACTACAGGATTAGGGGACAAAGGTAAAGCTGTCTTATTGGCACACATTGTCTACCCAGGCATTGGAATTTAGAAAAAAGCCAGCAGTTTTCATCTAATCTCTTGAAAAGGTTTATGCATTGTCTTCCCCCAATCACAAAAGAAAACACAACCACAGGACAAATTACTCTTTGAATGTTTCATATGAATAACTACAGCAACAATAGAACTTGTGCTCAGATTAAAGTTTAAGAAGCTTTAAAATATTTCTAGTTCTTTTCATCTGACATTGTTTAGACTACCTTCAGAGATACTTTTCAACAGTTTCCTTACTGGAAAGAGTTGAGAAGTTTTATAAGGCCAAGGTTACTAGGGTGATTTGATTTATAAGTTTCCTTTGAAAGAAAGAGAGGGAGGGAAGAAATGGAGAAGCAGCAGCAAACACATGTCAACCAAAGAGGGCTGAAATAACAGAGACTGAGTTTTGTGGAGAAATGACAGGCAGATATCTCTATCGTGGTTAGATCTTCCATCCTCATTTCTAGAAGTCAAGTTTGTTTGTTTAGTGTACCTTAGAGAAGTAGGTACTTTCAAATTGTCCTTCCACAAGTCTCCTTAGCAGCCAACCAAGTCCAATGGCCCTCAGCCAACTAACCCAAGGAGTACTTTAAAGTCAAGTGGACCTATCCATGAAATCTCGTACAAAGTCCTGTTAACGGAGAGCCGCAAAAATGTAAGAGAAGATGCACCTGATTAAATGTAAGAACATGAGTCACCCATGGATTATATAATAGCAATTAAAAAACCAAAAGAGGGAAAGAAGTACATGTAGAACAGTCCTTGAATCTGAGTCCAGTTTAGAAATCTGTACCTTTGATGAACACTTCTGAAGGACTGGGGAGTCTACAAAGCAGCAGCAAAAATTTTCCTGGAAGAGCCAGCATAACTGTGTAACTGGAATTAGACGGAACCTTTCTAGGGCAAGGAATTAAATCAGAGGCAGCAGTTTCCCCTCTCCTTTGTTTTTTCAGGCAAAATGTGCAGTGGTGGGTGGTTCCAGTGGGCAGCTTTGGCTGGAATTGGTGTCCTACGAGGGCAGTCAAAGCCCATTCAAAACTGCAACAAGCCCCTGCCTGCATTTACACGGTTGCCCTCCTGATTTTTTTCTGCCAAACTAAAGACAGAATGGCCCGCTGAGAAGGGTCTAGAAGAGCACAGGACTGAAACTGAAGCCAAGGCTTTCCATTCTAGGTTGCTGGTCACCAAGGTTCTTTCCAGCTCTGAAGTTCTGTGTCAGAGAAAGGGGGAGATGGTGCCAACAGGAGAAGAGGCATTTACCACCTGGCTTGACCCCGTCCTTCCTCAGCACTGTGACAGGAATCACTGGGACAGATTAAGCGGGGGAGCACAGAACTCCCTAAAATCATGAAGATTTCACTATGACCTGATAACTGGCTTAAGCCCAGAATCCCTCACAGTAGAATGGCTTCTTGTCTCACCTGAGAAGCCTCTTCAGGTGACCAAGAGGAGAGGGAAAGACATTTATTCAGGGAGCCCAGGATGCAAGTCCTTGTTGAGAAGGTTGTCACAGCATCAGGGACATTATGCAGGCAGATCAGTGGAGTATGGCTCATCCCCAGGCACAGACCACAGCAAAACCTACTCAGGATTGTGCTGGACGATCGTGCAATTGTTTGTTAAAACAACAAACCAACGGGATTCCCACACTTGTGCTTGTCTTTTACTGTCAGCAATGGCAAGTGCTGACCTGTCTGTCTCAAGTGCTCAGCCAGGAACTTGAAGATAGAGTCTAACTTCTATAGTTAGAAGTTAGAGTCTAACTTCCTATACCTCAATACATCTAAGATTGGGGGGAGGGGAGGGGTGCACATCTGCCGTTTTTTGGTCCCATTTCAGAGGCTACTTAGGTATAAGAGATGTAGCAGGAAGTCATGTTGCCCCCGATCTGCTAGAGTAACGTTTGGCTCTAAAGTAAGGAAATACAAGAGACCTTGAAGCTGGTAACCGACCAATTCTCTTGACTTTACAGTTAATTTAAACACAATTAGAGGGGATGTCTGATTTCAAAGACAGCTGCTGTAGATCCTCCTCAGTTGGGTTTTGGCTCTATCCTGGAAGGCCTCATCTAGGGAGGAACATAGCGCAGTGGACTCTGGTGGACCCTGTGGAACAATGTCCAGGCCACGCTGGGAAGTGAACAGCCGGGTTGACTGGAGGCCTCTGACTCATGGCTTTAGTTAGAAAAATCGGGGGTGAAGGGAAGGAGAAGGAGGTCGCAGATCGTAGAGTGACTCACACAAGCCCTCAGGTGGAACTTTCTCCTTACGCTGTTCCCGGCCTTAGGAACTGCAGGGGTAAATCACTGCGGACCTACCTTCACCTCTGTAAAAGGAAGAGATTAAAAGCGCCCCCCGAGTTCCCCAACTTTGAGAAGTAACTTCTGTCCTGTGGGTCATTTCCCTGAAGGAGGTGTAGGGGTGTGCAGCCCTCCCGGGCGAGGGCTGCAAAGTGCTAAACTACTCTAGAGGCGGCAGGGCGCGCACGGGTGAGGCGGCCCCGCCGCGGACTCGGGGCAGCCCAGCCACGCCATCTGTCAGGACTGTGCCCAGGGCAGCTCCTTCTCCCGGGAGGAAGCTTTGAAGACGGCTTTTCAAAATCACCGCCGCGCTTCCTCCACTCCTTCCTTAAAGGCTCACGGCCGGGAGGGCGCGGCGTCAGCTTCTTCCCACCACCCCAGACCACTGACCCCGGGGAAGCTTGTAAAAATTCGGGGCAGGAGCGCAGCCCAAGGACGCGCAGCTCAGCGGCGGGACCCCTAGGTGCGCGCCCCTGGAAGGAGCCCGGGCAGGCTCCCGCAGCAGCCTGCAGCGCCGGGGACCCGTGCGCCGTGCGACCCTGGGCGGGGACAGCCCCGGGGGCTGAAGGTGCCCGGCAGCGCTCCGGATCGCCGTTCCTCCCTGCGTCCCGCCCGCCCGGGGCCTCGCTCACCCCGCCGCTTCTCCCTCTCCCGCAGCCGTGTCGGGACCATGTCTGCGGAGACCGCGAGCGGCCCCACTGAGGACCAGGTGGAGATCCTGGAGTACAACTTCAACAAGGTCAACAAGCACCCGGACCCCACCACGCTGTGCCTGATCGCGGCCGAGGCCGGCCTTTCCGAGGAGGAGACCCAGGTAAGCCCCCGCGCGCGCCCGACTCCTGCCCGCGGGGACCCGCCGCGCCCACCCTCGCCTGGGAGATCTCGAGAAGGTTGGGGGTCGCCCTTGCCCTCGGCTCCCGCTTGGCCTCCTTCCCCCGGCTCTTTCGTCGCTTCTGCCCGTACCCCGGGAGCCCAGACCTGTATCGCTCCCACAGCAGCATCCCAGCTCCCCGGCTCCACGGGCGCCAGGTCTGTCCCTCCACCCCAGCCCGGTGGCTCCCGCGGGAGCTGCTTAGAAGCCCCACGCCCACCCTCCCTTCTCCTTGCTTTTCCACTCTCCCCTACAGCACGGGATAAACGCTCTCTCCTCCCTCTGGGCTGGGAGCAGCGTCCCTTGGCCCACTTTTGTCTCGCTTTCCCGGGTTTATTTTCTCCTCTGGGCTGGAAGCGAAACCTTTAGGAGAGGTGCAGTGTGCGCCCTCTGAGCCCAGCGCCCTCAAATCTATTCTCAGAGGGAGTGTCAGAGCTGGAAGGGATCTTAGTGATCAGCTATAAATTCAGTGCTCAGGTCTGGTAAACGAGGAAACTGAGGTTTAGAGGGAGAGACTTGCCGTGATGGCACAGGTCGTTAAGCATGCTCTTTGCATCACATCGCGCTGCAGCTTCCGGTTAGCTGCAGAGCTAAAATTGCACGGAGCCAGGGAGATTTGGTTCCGGTTTTTAAAAATTCCACGGCTCTAAGGTTTAGGGTCCTTTTCTGGAGTTTTCTGAGAAGGTAGACATCTGACATTACAACTGAAGGAACAGGAAAAAGATGTCACCATAAGTGCATTGATTTATTTATCTATTTTAAAACCTCCTCTATTATCCTGAAAATTGTTTAGGGTAGAGAATGCAACACTGCCCATGATTTTTAACCGCTAGGTACAGTAGGTGCAGTATTGGCTCCTTCAACTGACTTTTTTTTTTGTTTTTTTTTTAAACCCCTGTCTAAACTCTTCTATTTCCCCTTTGGTCATGGAAAGACAATTAGTTCTGCATGATGATGCCACTTGGAACTCCTCTAGCACCTCTCCCATGGGAGCCCAAAGCAATTCACACCTCTAGTCGCAGGTCTAAAGCAGAGACTTTCTTATTCTTCCCAACTTATAGACCAGAGCAGTCAGACATTTTGTTCTCTCCTCACCATGAATCATACTTAGCTGAGGCTTAAAAGCTTGTAATGGGTGCTCCAGTGAATCCTAGAACCAAGACCCCAAGATCCATTTGGGATCCCAAGCCCAAAATGAGTTTTTACTAATTAAGCCTTTGGAGAACTTGCCCATAGAAAATCCTCCCTCTCCTAGGTCAAACAGAAAGTCCAGCATATCAATCTTTTGCAAAGGGAACAGATATCTGGCTAGCCAGAACCAGAACTTAATGGAAGGTGATGTACTGTAACCCAAGCCTAACAGCTCATGTTTCTCAGAACCCCAGCTCTCCCCAGGAGGCAGCCTGCTGAACTGTTTTCATTTACAATCCCACACTATATTTAGAAAAGAGGAGTGATCACAGAGACAGTAACTCAGCTTTAAGGCTGTGGGTTTACCATGGGCCCCGTATTAGCCTGATTCTCCCTTGGCAAGTGACTGTCATTCCCTAAAGCAGAATGGTTATGCTGGCCTTTGTAACAGATGACACGTGCCGCCTATTGCTCCAGGTACTCTCCGAGTACTAAATCATTTATTTGCCACAACAATGCTATGAGATGGGCACTCTTGGCTCCACTGTACAGAAAGTTTAAATAACTTGAAGACCACCACTGGGGAGTAGCAGCGCTGGGATCTGAACCCTGGCAGTCTGGCCCCCTGGCCCAGATGCTTAACTACCATGCTGTTTTGTCTCCACAGAAAAGGAATGGAAACAACTGGGTGGGGTGGGAGGGAAGCACTGAAAAAAAATCCATGCAGTAAATGACAGTCATCTCAGGCTATATTCAATCTTTCCTCAAGATTCACCTTATATGAGAGAACTGAACTGAGATCAGGTTGGGGGCAGGAAGAAAGAGAGGGCACCCTTCTATAACTGAGGTCAGCCAGTTCAGACCCCTACAGAGCAGGTTCCTCTGCCCCTTTCAGGCAGCCCTTCTCCCATCCCCACCCCCCACACTTCTCCCATCCTCAAATGAGTAAATGGTAGACTCAGCCCTGAAGTAAGCATTCGGGGGAATGAGTCAGCCTCATAGCAGGGCTCCTTGCTTCCTTTTCCTGCCGTGAGGCTAACACCTTCTTCCTCCCTGAGATTGCCACGGCTCAGCTTTCCCCTCTGTCTTCCGGCATCAACCACCGGGAAGCATCTGAGACCCAAGAGCTCAGAGAGAGGCAAAATTTAGCAGTTTCAGGGAAAGAGGCTTCCTAGGTAACCCTCCGTCATCCCTTACCAGATTGGATCTCATCTTCCAACTTCCCATCGTTCCCTCCCATTCCCGTAACCCCTTCCCAACCCTCTCACCCCCATGTTACTGGTGGGTGAGAATGGTTTCCCTGTGGGGACCCTTTAAATAGCTGATGGAGGCCAGGTTTGTTGGGCCTAAACATAAGCAGTGTCTGGTATCAGCACTTGCCCTGTTTCTTCTATTTGTTAGCATTGCCCTTTTCCATGAGAAAAGGTCATCAAAGCCCAAATAATATTTCTTTCATATGCTTGGTCCCTTATGCCTAATACCACCCACTTCCAGAATGGGATTCATATTCATTTTCCTAGAACAAGTAACACTAGGAGAAGAAAAATAAGCATGTGATGGTCCTATGAGATAGTTAACTCAAGCTGATTCACACTGCTGATACTTTGGCAAAGGCAAGAGGGACTAAAATGCTGAAATATTCTCTGACTGGGGCCTTTGACCTCTTTATAACTGTCCCACTGTAGGACAATGTTCTTTACTTGGGGTGGTGGGGGGGGGGAGGGACACCTATAGGAACCCAGAATGAAGTGAAGGATGCTCTAATGGAAATAACTTTTTAAGGTGCATTTGCTGGGGTCCTAGAATGGGTTTTTTCTCATGACAGTAATTAGATATGTCCTATATTTAAATTAGAGAAACCTTACAGAATCTCGACCCCTGTGTCTTTCATTATTTTGAAGTCAGTGTGAGAAGGGGCTGGGAAAGGTCTTATCAGCCCCTTGGGAGGTTAGAATGATCTTCCATTTTCTATGATCACTGATTCAATCCCAGTATAGTTGGCGTTGGTTCTTAGATTGGTTTCCAGGATTTTTATCCCCTCTTGATGTCCTGGGACTCTTCCTAGAACCCTAGTTTTAGTTGTTAGATGTCTTATCAATGGAATAAAGACCTCTAAAGGTCTCCTCCTAAAAAGAATGAAATGTTAGTTACTAGAGAAAAGGACAGGAACAATATTATTCTGCCTCACCCCTTCCCCATCCCAGTGTCTAATTATCATCTGTTCTCTCAGAGTAAATAAACCTCCATCAATGGGCAAGGCTAATGAGGGCATCCATTCATAAGCAAGCAAGGGATGAATGTCTTTCCCAGGGGATGACTGAAACAAAGAAGAGAAGGAGAGAGCCAGGTGGAAAATTAGGATTGATGTGAGTGAGATGCGATAAGATTCAGCTCTGGAGGTGAAAAAAGCAAGCAAGGTGTTTAATGACGTTTGTTGGAGAGCAACTGGTTTGCTAAATTATTATATACATGTGTGATTTAAAAAATATATATCTGTGGAAAACAGTTGAGCTTTTCTTGAACCTCCTCCCATCCCCCAATGCTAGGGTGCAATTTATTAATCATTTGGATGCCAACTCACCGATTCACAGATTTGGTCATTGCTGAAGTTATTTTCAGTAACTGTATGTTAATATTTTGCTTCATTACTAGTATAAAGGTGTGGGTGGCTCTTCTGAATGAAGCCAGCGCAATCATTCTGTCTTAAAGGAATCCTGATAGAAAATGAGCCTGTCCCCCTCCAAGCTTTAATTAGTCAGTCTGTAAAACTCTGCCATTTATTCAGCTCTAGAAACTGCAAATTCTGTTCAATCAGACCCCGTAGCCTTGAAACCCCTGCAGAGCTACCTCATTAATGAAACTGGAACTATGCTGCTCTCACACCAGATTCCAGAGTTAACTAAATACACACATGGATCACAGAAGCAAATAGGCCCACCTTTAGCAGTAGAACGTTGGTTAAAGCCACCAAAGATACATGAGCTCTCTATTCTCCTTAAGGTTGGAGATCCCCAGGAGTGAACTATGGCACCCAGAGAGCAACCCCCAAAGAGAAGCCTTCCCTACGAGTAGTCTGCTGCCCTTGGCTTTAGATTACTTTTCTCTGCTGCCACCCCACAGTACAAAGGTATATAAGACAATTGATCTTGACAGGTGTTAGGCTGTCCCTTGCTGTTCAGCCAGGTGAGCATTGGTGCAGAGCCCTAGGCCGTGCTGTGGGCTCGCTCCCTTCTAGCTCTACAGACCTTGAGCCTTAGAATCACTCCTTCCCCTGTGGTTCTCGCCCTTTCTTCTCATCTTGGGCTTATGCTGAAATGCCTTTTGACTCCCTAGATCTCCGCAGAGATGAGGTCTTCCCACGCATGGCCCTAGAGCCCACACTGTTTGTTCAGAGGTTGAATCTGCATCTGGCTGTGCCAAGTCAGAGCCCTCTAAGGTGTTTCTCACCATACCATCTCCATCAGCACATTCCAGGTCTGGCACCCATCCCACAACTGTGTTCTTTTTGCTTCCTTTCTGTCCCCTCATCTACTGACCCCTAGAACAGGTAAATTTTAGAAACACTACAAGGGACAGTAGATAGCCCCTAAGTTTACTTCTTCATTTACAGTTGAGCTGACTGGCGCTCTAACTTCCTCAAGTTCTGAGCCAGTTGGTTACAACAAGCTTCCTGTTGGCAGGGCCCAGGACTGCAGAGCCCCCAGTGGTCACCTACCCAAGCAGTATGACATGAAAACGTCTTCATTCTCAAAGTGTGCCATGATGTGTGAAAGGTTGGGAAGCATAGGAGAATAAAGCCTGGAAGTCCTGCCTTCCCACAGAGCCCTCTACTCATCCTCTCCCATGTGGATTAATGCTTGCTGCTTCTATTTCTTCACTATTGCCTCTTCAATGTTGTTGTTCAAAAATCCAGATTCCTCCTGGCCAACCTGGTTCATACCCCAGACTATTCCCCAGCATGGGTCTCCTTATCTCCACTTTGCAGAATCCCCCGCCCTTCAGGGGTATAATAAAGGCAGATCTATATACCTTTATATGTATTTTAAAATGCGTAAAATATGTTTTAGCCCTCACATGGTACCTTGTCTAGAAGTATCCCATCTGGGGCTTTTCCTAAATCCATGGTCACTTTTGCGAGGTGTGAATATTTGGGTCACACAGAGCTAGAAGATTTTGAGTAAACTGGGAATCCCACTTGCTCTTTTCTCACTGTTCAGTGGCCCTGGAGCAGGAACGATTGGTCTAGACTACTCCATGGATCCTCAGAAAGGAGTGCCCCAAGGTTGTTCAGCGCTTAGTTTTTCATTCATTTTACTCAACAAATTCTTACTAAGTGCTACTGATGACCAAGGCCCTTGAGATCATCACACATTGATGAGGTATAGCAGCCATACAGATTTATCTGGGGCATCAAGGAGATGCTTCTATTTCTTTTATTCATTCAACAGACATTTGTTAATCTCTGTTAAGCCCTTATGCTAGGGGCTAATGATGATAAGATGGATGCAGACTCTGCTTTCATGGATCTCATATTCTAGAAGGAAATGTAGATTAAAAACAAGTGAATACACAAATAAATTAATTACAGATATTAAAAGTTCTGTGAAGGTAACAAAGTATGAACACAGAGAATAGGAGATGGATGGAGAATCTACTTGATAAAATGGTTAGGGAAGGCCTTATTGAGAAGGTTCTATTTAAGCTGAGCCCTGAGAATTATTTATCATCAGATAAATAATGAATGTCAGATATTCTAAACATAGAAAACAGTATGTACAAAGGTCCTGAGGCAGAAATATAAGTATCACAATGAGATGAACCATCCCCAGAGACTCAGACTGCTTTCCTCTTTTCCAGCTGGGCCACAGAAGCTACTTTTAGAAAGGGAATGGACATTTCAGTTTTTCAGTATGTGACAGGTAATTTTGCACATTTCCCTCCTCCAGAAATGGTTCAAGCAGCGCCTGGCCCAGTGGCGGCTGTCAGAAGGCCTACCCTCAGAGTGCAGATCCGTCACAGACTGAGGAGATGGTGGTCATTGGCGGCTTCCCTGCATGAAGACCATCTGCTGTTTCTCTCCTCAACTTAATCAAGCTCTTTTGGTTTTTCAGTGTAGTGTCATATGCTCCTCTGTTAGCTGTCCTCCTATTTAACACAACGTTGTATTTTTTTTTAATGTATATAACTAGAAAAGAAAATAACAATAGGAAGCTATGGGCAGCTTCTGTGTAAAGCAGTGGCTTGGCTGGAAGTGGTGTGGCTTGCATTTCCTTTGGGTCATGATGACAGACGGTGTGAAAACCATCTAAGTTTTCTTTTTGACCATCACCTCCCAGTAACAATTTACTTTCACCATCCATTTCAGAGCAGACAAGGCCTCTGTTGAAAAGGTAACATGACCAAGAGGGAGAAACATTTCCTTCTAATTCTACTTCCCTAAGTCATTTTCCTTGTGTTTCATTTAATACATTGAGATTGAGTGAGAATACAGAGTGAATTTGAGTTATTCAGATTCCATAAAGCAGTTCCTTGGATTATAGCTGAATTAACTTGGAAAGCACTCAGGCTGGAAGACAGAAACTTCCACTGGCAGAAGATCAAGTAACTAAGGAAAAAAATCCACAGAAGTCTTGAATTTACCTTATTTAAATGCATTTGTTAAATTCATTTTGCTAAACAAAATGAACGGTGTTTTGTCTCTAAAATGATTTTCTAAATAAAACCTTAACATTTTGTTGAAAATGCATTGAGTCCTCTGCAGATTTTTAACTGAATAATAAGCATATCAAAGAAAAACAGAATAGCTCAACACAGAAGCCGCCTGACAAAAAAGCTGTCATTTTCTAAATCCTTGCTACTCAGAGTCGTCCAGCACTGGCGTCATCAGCATTAGCTGCAAGCTTGCGAGAAGTGCAGAATCTCAGACTCCAATCCAGACCTACTGAATCAGAATCTGCATTTTCAACAAGCTCTCCAGGTGGTGTCTATGCACATGAAAGCTTGATCAGCACTGCTCTAAAGGACTCTACAGTGGATTTGCATCCACTTTCTGTCAGAGCACATTAAACATCTTAGCAGTCCATTAGTTAAGACTGCGTTTGATTGCATGGAGCAGTAACTTGATTACAATGGATTAACCAAATAGGCTTTTTGTATGTTTGTTTAATTGATTAGTTATTTTTACATAAGAAATCAGCAGGTAGGTTGCTCCCTAAGATTGCCAAGAACTTGCAGACATTTTATCTTCCTACTTTCCTATCTTTAGCATGTGGCTCTTGTGTTTATGGAGACAAGATGGATGCATTTCAAGTAAAAAAGGAAAAAACAAAGGGAAATGCCAGCTAAGACTTTTCCCTGTAAAAAAGGTTCCTGGAGGCCCCCATCTAGGGACTTCCCCCTACATGTCATTGGCCAGAACTGGGTCACATGGCTACTCCCAACTGCAAGGGAGTTGGGAAGGTGAGCCTTTTTAATTGGACATAGTACTGCCTTGAGAAAAATTAGGGTTCTGTTGGTAAGAAAGAAGGGGAGGGTGGATATTGGAAAAGCCACTAGCAGTGTCTGCCAGCCCAGCCCAGAATGATGCTGGTATGCACTTCTGAACTCTTACCTACAACGCAGGCACAGTCTTTTCAGTTCTTTAAAATAAAGAGCCCAGAATAAGAAATACTAGCAGTTATGCAGAATACAAATGTTTACAAGATTCTTCTCTAAACAATACACAGTGAACCACAGTCTGAGCAGAACAGCCTCATCTGGCTTGCTCCTCTGCAACCTAATTGATGGTGGTCTGAGAATCTGTCAGCACAGGGCTGGATACTGACATCACTTTCTGGAAAGAAAGAAGGGAGGAGGTGGGGACAATACAGGAATGTGAGCACATCATACATACCCGCATAGAGAGAGTATTCTTTACCTTTCAAAGCACTTTCATAGACACAGACTAACAGAGAGAAAAAAGAAAAGTGCTGTTAATATGACTGTAGGCAAAGCAGATCCAGACAGAGCATGGAGATTTGCCCATGTCAGGCAATGAGAGAGATGCTAAACCAGGTCTAAGCCCCAGCTCAGAAGTCTTTCTCCAGCACACCAGAGACATGATTCTAGAATAAGCCATCTGAGACAAGAAGAGTTAACCAGCTGGGCAGAGAGTGTGCCTTTAGCTGGGAGCTGAGAAGCACGTTTAGGACAGAAGGATCACTTCCTGTGTTTATCAGGCCCAAGAGTCAACAGTCCTTAAATAGCAGGTGCTGGAAGGGAATGAGGATCAGGTATCCTTTAACTAATTAATTATTCAATTAATATATATGTTTAACTAGAGCCAAGTTTTTTATTTGTTCATTTTTGCATTTGAAGTACTCCTTGATGATACCACAGTCCTTAACCACCACACAACTGCAACCAACCACTTTGCCAAGTTTTCCTCTCTGTCAGTTTTTCAGAGGCCTACCCATTGCCCTAGTTTCTCGGTGTCATCAACCTTAATTAGGTTGATTTAGTGTTCAGCAGGTGGAGTGAAATCTTAAATGTACCTGAGTCTCCACCTCTGCACTGCTGGGCAGCCTCAGGGAAAGAGTCAGTGCCCTTTTAAATGTAAATTTGTTACCAATATTAACCTCCTTGAGTTTACTTTTTCAACTGTAATACAAAGATAGCAATACTCTACTAAAAGAAAAAAAGCACTTTGTAAATAGTAATAATAATTACTATTGCTAGTACTCTAGAGCGCTCTAGCTCTAGATCAAAATCTTTTTAGAGCTCCCTCTAACTCTAGATCAGCTCTCTTTAGAGCTTGCTGCGCCGTCCAGTTTGGTAGCCACTAGCCACATGTGGCTATTGAACACTTGAAATGTGGCTAATCCAAACTGAGACGTGCTGTAAAGTGCACACCAGATATCAGAGCCTGAGTATGAAAAAAGAAAATGTAAAATCTCTCATTCATAACTTTTCTCTTGGTTACATGTTGAAATCATAGTGTTTTGGATATACTGGGTCAGATGAAATAAATGATTGAAATTTGAAAAAATAATAATAATTACTACTGCTACAAAGTACTAATGAGGACAGGGAAAGGTTCATTTTGATGCCTGAGATAAGCGTTAACCAGAACCCAGAGCTCTAACTAACTTTTAATATCAGGAGTCTCTTCTGGACACCCAGGGTCACACAGCAAAGTGGTAATACCCACCCCAGGCTGGGAAAAACTCTGCACAATCCCCTCTTTCTTCGCTGTGTGTCCTACTTCTGTTGCTGACACTGTTGGCTGCTTAGCCTGATAATTATTCCCAACCCCTCTCTCTGTTACCTCCTTTGTCTACCAAGGTTGCTGAGGCTGGAAAACCAAAATACAATACTACACCTCCTTACGTGGAGCTGTGGTCATGTGACACAGTCTGGCCAATGAGGTTTAGGTTTAAGGGGGGAGGGGTGGTGGTGGTGGTGTGGGGAGGGGGGAGGGGGCAGTGATAGAAGGCTTTGGGGAAGAGTTTTTTTGTTTTTTTTGGCTGTGTGGGTCTTTGTTGCTGCGTGCAGGCTTTCTCTAGCTGCGGCGAGCGGGGGCTACTCTTCGTTGTGGTTCATGTGCTTCTCATTGCAGAAGCGTGTGCTTCTCTTGTCTCAGAGCACGGACTCTAGGCGCGTGGGCTTCAGTAGTTGTGGTGCGTGGGCTCAGTAGTTGTGGCTCGCGGCTCTAGAGCACAGGCTCAGTAGTTGTGGTGCACGGGCTTAGTTACTCTGCGGCATGTGGGATCTTCCCAGACCAGGGCTTGAACCCGTGTTCCCGGCACTGGCAGGCGGATTCTTAACCACTGCACCACCAGGGAAGTCCTGGGGAAGAGTTTTGTGTTTCTTGCTAAAAGGTACAGAAGCAGCAGGCTCTGTCCTTTTCTCTTGTCTTGAATGGCACCAGTTTCATTTGTTAATTGTAGAAACAGATAAGCAAAACCAACCCCAAACAAACATACGATAAAACAAACAAACCCATAAAAATTAACCATGATCTCACCATGCAGAGGTAACCCTAATATTAACCATAATATTCTTGAGGGTAGGCATGTTTTCAGTGCATAAATACACAGGGAGCAGGGAGAAGAAACCATTTTAGGAGATAGCTGCTGTTTGAACCACTGCTCTGAGAGGATGTATAAATGAAAAACTCTTGTTTTTCTCTGCTACAACACTCTACTCAGAATATTTCACTTCTGACACCAGATATGTGGGGTTTTTTCCCCACATGCAGCAGTCCTGTGACACCAATTGGATGTCTTGCAATTCAATTCGGTCTGACACTGTCTACCTGGAGTTAGCATCAGATCCCACAGGTTAAGGGCTCAGTCCCACAAGACTGCCCCCCACTTTAGATGCCAGTTGCAAGCCCAGGTTGTTACCTGTGCTTCTGATTGATTGGCTGCAAATTGAAGGTTTCCAAGACCCCCTCCTCGGATTGGATTGATTTGCTAGAGCAGCTCACGGAACTCAGGAAAAGTTTTCTTACCAGATTACCAGTTTATTATAAAGGATATAACTCAGGAACAGCTAGATGGAAGAGATGCAAAGGGCAAGGTATGCAGGGGAAGGATGTGGAGCTCCCAGGCCCTCTCTGGGCACAGCACTCTCCCAGCACCTTCACCTATTCACCAACCCAGAAGCTCTCTGAACCCTGTAATTTAGGGGTTTTTTATGGAGGTTTCATTATAGAGGTGTGATTGATAAAATCATTGGCCATTCACGATTAAACTCAATTCCCAGCCCCTCTCCCCTCCCTGGAGGTCAGAGGGGGAGGGGTGGGGCTGAAAGTTCCAACCCTCTAATCACCTGATTTGTTCCCCCAGTGACCAGTCCCCATCCAGTGGTTATCCAGGGGCTCTCCAAAAATCACCCCCATAACATAAATTCAGGTGTGGTTGAAAGGGGCTTGTTAATGAATAACAAGATGCTCCCTTCACCTTTCTCACTCTGGAGATACTTCAGAAATTGGAACTATTTGAGGGCAAAAGACCAAATCCTGTAACACAAGATGCTCACATG
Source organism: Grampus griseus (assembly GCF_964374135.1). NCBI lineage: Eukaryota > Metazoa > Chordata > Mammalia > Artiodactyla > Delphinidae > Grampus > Grampus griseus. The sequence continues at coordinate 68,609,612 of NC_138997.1, forward strand.
ACTCTTATCACTTAGGAAATTACAAGGGTTTTAGGAGCTGTGTGCCAGGAGTAAGATGAAGAGCAAACATATGTATTTCTTATTATGAATCACAATATCCTTAGAAAGATTCTTCCTAAGGGAGAATTTGCTCTTTTGTTTATGAAAGCGTCCTGATGAGCGTTGTTGGCTATAAAACACAGGTCTAGAAGGAGAAAAAAAAAAAATGAAGAATTCAGTGGCTGTGCACAATAAAGTAGCAGGAACTTGGGACTGTGTCCCCTGGATGCTCAGGTAGGAGGCTAGCTGGGGCCCTCAGGCACTGAGAGGAGAGATGGAGAAGAATGATCTGGTATGGGCGTGCAGGCTCCAGCAACAAGTCTGCTGACCCAGAAGACTGGTGGATTTGGCTCAGAGACTTCAAAATGTCAAATATTCATTTTAAATGAACACCTGTACGATGCTGGTCCACTGTTGCCATTCAGTCACTGCTCTTTGTTATCTTCTACCTTTAGGAAAGCACTATTGCACAAAATAGCCTTGCATTGGTGATGCTTTGGGAGCCGGGAAAGGAGCTGCTTGGGCCACATTTGTGGCCCACAGTGGACAGCAGAAGCTCTGCTTCTGTCTGCTCTCTTCTTATAAAGGGGTAACAGCACCCCTTTACATTTGGGGAACACCTCCCACTTCATGTGGTCCTGGTAGAGTAGTTAATCACAGTGTCCCAGGTTCCCCACTCTACTCAGAATTAGACACACGACCCAGACTGGCCAATCACAAAGCCACCTCCCTTCACACACAGGGACTGAACCAAGGTGTGGGCTCTTGACCTAAGCTGAGCCAATCAAAATCCCTCACCAGAGTTTTCCCAACTGGACCGGGAGGGGCAGTTCTCTATTAACCTCGTGCATGGAGAGTTGTGAGGGTGGAGGCCTGGGGTTGCAGGCAGCCATCTACCCAGCCACGTAGAGAAGGTTACACTGTAATGAGAGAGAATGGAGGCAAGCAGAGATGGAAGTTAGAGAAAGAGACAGACAGACAGCAGCTAGGTCCACTCTTCCCTCAGGCCATCCCAGCCTTCCTAGCTCTGTGAACTAGTGAATTCCCTTCTTGGTGTGTCTGTCATTTGCAGCAAAAAGAATCCTAACTAATGGGAGAGGGAAGAAAGGAAGAGAGGAGTGCGTAGAAGGAGGAATATTGGCCACTAGGGGAATTATGAATCCAGGAGAAGCAGGAACTTAGAGTAGAAGAGAGCCAGGAATACATAGGCCAACAAACCCTGAAAGTAACTGGACAGAGCACCAGACATTTCTCAATCACTGGGGACTTGAGAAAAAAGATTATTTTTCCATATTAATGGAAAAGATGATTACTAACAGGTAGATAATATATGGATATTAAGTACATACGTTTTTGAATTAAGTGCAAACATATGGTAGATATGATTTTGTTACCTTCCTGGGGACATCTGGCTACTCGCCCTCAACCCTGGCCACCTCCATGTAGAAATCTTGTTCACATATTCCACCGTCCACTAAAGGGTCATTTTAAAACCTCACATCGTTTCAAATGTATCCCTGCCCAAACTCAATGTCAAAGTAACTAGCAATAATAATGGTATAATTTAAAACTTCATATTCTCATCCCATGATGGAAATACTAGGAGGTAGTGGAGCACATGTAAGTCAGGCAGGGATGCAGGACATGAGCCACGGTTTATGTTGACAAGGAAGGACAATAAGATTTCTTGGTTTTCAGAAGGCTGGTGCTTTGATGGTGTGGTCTCTATGAACTATTATAGGCATGAAGAAGCAAAGGTTTCTAGAGAGCCTCTCCCTTCAGCTTCACCATCAGCTGTATTCTGACAAATATTTCAGCACTGCTGCACTGGGGATGTACTCCTGTAAACATAAATTTCAATGTGGCTTCTTGTAAGAGTTCACCACCTAAACTTAGGAAAATATGAGAAGGCTTCCCTGGTGGCGCACTGGTTGAGAGTCCGCCTGCCGATGCAGGGGACATGGGTTTGTGCCCCGGTCTGGGAAGATCCCACATGCCATGGAGCGGCTGGGCCCGTGAGCCATGGCCGCTGAGCCTGAGCGTCCGGAGCCTGTGCTCCGCAACAGGAGAGGCCACAACAGTGAGAGGCCCGTGTACCGCAAAAAAAAAAAAAAAAAAAAGAAAGAAAAAAAAAGAAAAATATGAGAAACATTGGACTTGAATCTCAATTTACAAAACTCATCCAACTACCCAGATACAATGACAAACTGACTCACAGTTCCTATGACTCATCCTTGGAATTCCAGATGAGCAATGCAGAAGGATTTTCTTTCTCTTTCTCCCAGATGGAGGCTTCCTCTCCCCACCCCTTTTTTTAAAAAAAAAAGGTTTCTACTTTGGAATTTGGCATTGCCTGGGAGTGAAGAAGGCAAGTTTCTGGGGATAGTGATGCTGAGGATAAGAATCCTCGGGGCATAGCATAGGAACCATAATCTAGAAGCTTAGAATCTTTTCAAGATACAGAATGTGTGTTCATGTATGAGAAAAACTGTATATATATATGTATATATATTTATGTCCCCTTTCTCCAGAGGGGGAGAGCTGAGGCAGAGAATTCTGGTTGTCCCCTTAGCCCTTCTCTCTTTCTTCCTGTAATTTTATCTGAGGAGAATGGCTGCCCAGCTAAAGACTAAATTTGCTCACTTCCCATATAGTTAGGTTTTATAGCCAGCCTCCAATGAGCTCTGCCTTCTGGTATTCACACATGTGCATAGGTCCTTCCCACACTGAACAGGGGTTGGTCTGTGTGACCCAGTAAAAAAAGCAGAAATGATGATGTGTCACTTCTGAGATTAGTTTCTAAAAGACACTGCAGCTTCTCTCTCTCTCTCTGCCTCTCTCTCTCTCTCTCTCTCTCTGGGATTAGTTGCTCCAGGGAAAGGCAGCTGCCATGTGGAGAGGTCCACGTGGCAAGGAACTAAGGCCCCTGAAAACAGCCAGTGAGGAAAGAGGTCTGCCAAGAACCCTGTGAGTGAGCTTGGAAGTGTGTCCTCCAGCCCCTGTCTAGCTTTCAGACAACTGCAGCCCCTGAGCCACAACCACCCAGCTAAGCTGCTCCTGAAATGGTTTGATAGAATAAAGGTCTGTTGTTTTAATCTGCTAAGCTTTGGGATAACGTGTTAGCCAGCAATAGATAACTAAAGCTCTGGATGTGGTCAGTGAGGTGATGTGTGCTACTTCCAGGTCATGTCCCTAAAAAACTAAGTGTGCTCTCTTGTTTCTCCTTCCCACTTCCCATGAGCTAGAATGTGACTATGGTAATTGGTTGTCTCATATCATGCAGATGACCGCAATCCCTTAGGTGCCGGAGGGCAACAAAACAGAAAGAGCCTGGGTCTCTGTATTAGTCAGGAAATAGCAGGTTTAGCTGCACTAATAACCAACTTCTGATCTCAGTGGCCTAAAAGCAATGCTTTACTTCTCACTTCCACAAATCTGCTGCAGCTCTGAGAAACTCTTCAGGATGGCTGTCCTTCATATCAGTAGTGCTTCCACAAATTTCAGTGAACAGGGAAAGGAGTGCGAAAGCCTTGCGCTGGCAACCAAGTGCTTCTCTGACACACCTTACACTCACATTTCACTGGCCAAAGCAAGTTGCATGACCACAACTAACCCCAAGGGAGCAGAAGAGCACATTTCTTCCTTATTTCCAGAGGAAGAAGACTGAAAATACTTTTTTCAGCAGAACTAATAATCTACCAAAGCACTCAGCACCATCAAGTCATTCCACCAACCCTGGCCTTCTATATAGGACTATACCTGATAGAGAAATAAAGTTGTATCTTGATTAAGTCACAGTGTTGGGGATCTCTTATTATAGAGTCTAGCCTATACCCTAAGCAATAAAGGCATATAGATTAAAGAATGGGTCTAGGATCTGCCTACCTACTAACTGATTCTAAAGTTATTGACAAGGAAAATGAAGGCACACAAATGGATAGTCCTATTTGTCCATCCACATCCACTCGGCATCCTTTTCTACCCGACTCTATGGCCAAGGAGGGTGACATTACAGATACCTCAGCCAGGCTCCTTTGCCCCCTGACTTCTGCTGGGGTTTAGCCAATGATAGTCACTAGCAGGAGATCAGAGGATAAGAGTAGAGTAAGATCAGGGTATTTTTTCCCAGTCTACGTCCTTCCAGAGTCATGGTTTGACAGTGACTATGCTCTTCTAGCCAAGGCCACAGCCTCTGTCACGAGGCCCTTTCCACAGCTATAAGTCTCTCCAGCTTTCAGTAACCTCTTCCTCTCCTTGACCTATTCTAATCCTAGAGGTAGTAACACTTATTAGCCCCAGTGTTTCACTACCCTTCTTGATTTCCCTTAAAACTCCTCAAATCTTTGTAGAGTCCTTTCATTAAATTGTCTTAATTACTTCTGCCATCTATTTCCTGTCAGTACCCTAACCAATGCCACACTTCTCCCTTGACTTATAGTTATTAGTCAAAACAACCAATGACATAAGAAATGGGCAGACATGAAAATCCCCAAAGGGTGACGATGATCTTTTAGATCAACAATGTAATAATGAGATACAATAGGCATTAGCACCCAAATCTCAACAGTGCATGGGAAAGATATCCCCTGTACTGGCATCATCAAGACAGTGAGAAGCCAAGTGGCATCTTAAATATTTGCAACTTTATGCCAAATCGTTCCAGCAAAAGCTCTTTGACATACTTATTCCAAAATTAAAGCTTATCCCCAAATATCTCCGTTATTCATTTCAAATATCATTGGCTTACCAACTTAATTCCTTAGCTGGAGTTCCACTGAGTTCAGTCAGGACGCTTTGAATTAGGACATGGAGTTTGCCAGGTTCATGTTTGAACAAGATTCAAGGAGCCTCCAAAAATCTCACAGGTCAAAGAAAGTACAGCTCACAGCCCAGTTCATCTGTGGTAAAAGAAGGAGAGAGAGGGAGAGAGGTTGGGTGGGGAGGAAGGGAGGGAGCAAATTTAGGGGGGGAGGCAGGGAGGAACGAACCTGCCTATCAAGTTCACAGAAAGAAAGATGATTCTTCAAATGAGAAGATGCCTCTTCCACATTAAAAAACCCAAACATCCTCATAATGGAGTGCTCCCCAAGGGGCACACATCTAGGGGACCTAGAAGAGAACGTGGCTTTGCTGCCAAACATGTCAGCTTCCAGTGGGGGGGATCTGCAGTGGCCAAAGGAGGAGACAGATCAAGGAAAATGATTTTTATCCATAAAGATGTCTGGGATATAAAATCCTCCATGATCAAACAGGACAGCTGAGAGGAAAATAAAAAAATATCAGAGTCTTCATCCATTTATTAAAATATTCACTCATTCTAATCCAAAACAAACAACGCCAACAAAACCACACGTTTTTGTTAGGATGATTTTGGCTACAAGTGAGTGAATATCCAACTGAAAGTGTCTTATCAGGCTTTCTATTTTCTCATATAAGAAATGTAGGGGATTCCAGGTTTGGAAAATTTGACCACCTAACTAGGCCAGAGCTCTGTGTCATCCTCCCTGAGATTCTCTTCTCTTTCTTTTCGTGGTCGCAAGATTACTACTCCAGTTCCAAGTACCACATCCCACATAACACCACCCACCATCTGGACACAGGAAGGAAAGCCCTGCCTTTCTCTTCAGGCAACTCTCATTTTATTGTTTTAGGGAGGAAAAGCCTTTCCCAGAAGCCCCCCAGCAGTCTTCCCCTTGCCCCTCACTGTCTGGAATTGCACCACATGTCCACCCCATGCTTATAACTGGCAAAGATAGTCAGCACTTAGAACAGACTGGCACATAGCAGGAGCTCATTAAATATTTGCCAAATGAATGAAAGGTGAATTGGACTACCATGGTTGCCGTAGACTAATTCCAGCCCATTTCATAGAATCTGTTTTCCTAGAACACACTGTTGTTTGATAGCTGAAGAAAATTTGCATTTTCTTTTCAAAGAAGAAGGAAGGAATAGCTTTTGAGCAGTCAGCCAACAGCATATGCCACATTATGCCATTTCTTTTTTCTTTTTCCTTTTTGGCCAAGCTGTGCGGCTTGCGGGATCTTAGTTCCCTGACTCCCCGACCAGGTTGATCCCGGGCCCTGGGCAGTGAAAGCACCGAGTCCTAACCACTGGACCACCAGGGAATTCTCACACCCTTTTTTTTTTTTTTTGCTTTGTGTATTTCAGTATTATCTTTTTTTTCAACATCTTTATTGAGTATATTTGCTTTACAATGTTGTGTTAGTTTCTGCTGTATAACAAAGTGAATCAGCTATATGCATACACATGTCCCCATATCCCCTCCCTCTTGCATCTCCTTCCCACCCTCCTTATCCCACCCCTCTAGATGGTCGCAAAGCACTGAGCTGATCTCCCGGTGCTATGCAGCTGCTTCCCACTAGCTATCTATTTTAAATTTGGTAGTGTATATATATCAATGCTATTCTCTCACTTCGTCCCAGCTTATCCTTCCCCCTCCCCGTGTCCTGAAGTCCATTCTCTATGTCTGTGTCTTTATTCCTGTCCTGCCCCTAGATTCATCAGAACCAGTTATTTTTAGATTCCATATATATGTTAGCATACAGTATTTGTTTTTCTCCTTCTGACTTACTTCACTCTGTATGACAGACTCTAGGTCCATCCACCTCACCTACAAATAACTCAATTTCATTTCTTTTTATGGCTGAGTAATATTCCATTGTATATATATGTGCCACATCTTCTTTATCCATTCATCCGATGATGGACACTTAGGTTGTTTCCACCTCCTGGCTATTGTAAATAGAGCTGCAATGAACACTTTGGTACATGACTCTTTTTGAATTATGGTTTTCTCAGGGTATATGCACAGTAGTGGGATTGCTGGGTCATATATGGTAGTTCTATTTTTAGTTTTTTAAGGAACCTCCATACTGTTCTCCATAGTGGCTGTATCAGTTTACATTCCCACCAACAGTGCAAGAGGGTTCCTTTTTCTCCACACCCTCTCCAGCATTTATTGTTTGTAGAGTTTTTGATGATGGCCATTCTGACCGGTGTGAGGTGATACCTCATTGTAGTTTTGATTTGCATTTCTCTAATGATTACTGATGTTGAGCATCTTTTCATGTGTTTGTCGGCAATCTGTATATCTTCTTTGAAGAAACGTCGATTTAGGTCTTCTGCCCATTTTTGGATTGGGTTGTTTGTTTTTCTGATATTGAGCTGCATGAGCTGCTTGTAAATTTTGGAGATTAAACCTTTGCCAGTTGCTTCGTTTGCAAATATTTTCTCCCATTCTGAGGATTGTCTTTTGGTCTTTTTTTTATGGTTTCCTTTGCTGTGCAAAAGCTTTTAAGTTTCATTAGTCCCACTTATTTATTTTTGTTTTGATTTCCATTTCTCTAGGTGGGTCAAAAAAGATCTTGCTATGATTTACGTCATAGAGTTTCTGCCCATGTTTTCCTCTAAGAGTTTTATAGTGTCTGGCCGTACATTTAGATCTTTAATCCATTTTGAGCTTATTTTTGTGTATGGTGTTAGGGAGTGTTCTAGTTCAATTCTTTTACATGTAGCTGTCCAGTTTTCCAGGCACCACTTATTGAAGAGGCTTTCTTTTCTCCATTGTATATTCTTGCCTCCTTTATCAAAGATAAGGTGACCACATGTGTGTCAGTTTATCTCTGGGCTTTCTATCCTGTTCCATTGATCTATATTTCTGTTTTTGTGCCAGTACCATACTGGCTTGATTACTGTAACTTTGTAGTATAGTCTGAAGTCCGGGAGCCTGATTCCTCCAGCTCCGTTTTTCTTTCTCAAGATTGCTTTGGCTATTCAGGGTCTTTTGTGTTTCCATACAAATTGTGCAATTTTTTTGTTCTAGTTCTGTGAAAAATGCCATTGGTAGTTTGATAGGGATTACACTGAATCTGTAGATTGCTTTGGGTAGTATAGTCATTTTCACAATGTTGATTCTTCCAATTCAAGAACATGGTGTATCTTTCCATCTTGTTTGTATCATCTTTAATTTCTTTTATCAGTGTCTTATAGTTTTCTGCATACAGGTCTTTTGTCTCCTTAGGTAGGTTTACTCCTAGGTATTTTATTCTTTTGGTTGCGATGGTAAATGGGAGTGTTTCCTTAATTTCTCTTTCAGATTTTTCATCATTAGTGTATAGGAATGCAAGAGATTTCTATGCATTAATTTTGTATCCTGCTACTCTGCCAAATTCATTGATTAGCTCTAGTAGTTTTCTGGTGGCATCTTTAGTATTCTCTATGTATAGTATAATAAAATCTGAAAACAGTGACAGTTTTACTTCTTCATTTCCTATTTGGATTCCTTTTATTTCTTTTTCTTCTCTGATTGCTGTGGCTAAAACTTCCAAAACTATGTTGAATAACAGTGGTGAGAGTGGGCAACCTTGTCTTGTTCCTGATCTTAGAGGAAATGTTTTCAGTTTTTCACCATTGGGTATGATGCTTGCTGTGGGTTTGTCATATATGGCCTTTATTATGTTGAAGTAGGTTCCCTCTATGCCCATTTTCTGGAGAGTTTTTATCACAAATGGGTGTTGAATTTTCTCAAAACCTTTTTCTGCATCTACTGAGATTATCATATGGTTTTTATCCTTCAATTTGTTAACATGGTGTATCACATTGATTGATTTGCATATATTGAAGAATCCTCGCATTCCTGGGATAAACCTCACTTGATCATGGTGTATAATCCTTTCAATGTGCTGTTGGATTCTGTTTGCTAGTATTTCGCTGAGGATTTTTGCATCTGTGTTCATCAGAGATATTGGCCTGTAGTTTTCCTTTCTTGTGACATCTTTGTCTGGTTTTGGTATCAGGGTGATGGTGGCCTCGCAGAATGAGTTTGGGACTGTTCCTCCCTCTGCTATATTTTGGAAGAGTTTGAGAAGGATAGCTGCTAGCTCTTCTAAATGTTTGACAGAATTCGCCTGTGAAGCCATCTGGTCCTGGGCTTTTGTTTGTTGGAAGATTTTTAATCACAGTTTCAATTTCAGTGCTTGTGGTTGGTCTGTTTATATTTTCTATTTCTTCCTGGTTCTGTCTTGGAAGGTTGTGCTTTTCTAATAATTTGTCCATTTCTTCCAGGTTGTCCATTTTATTGGCATAGAGTTGCTTGTAGTAATCTCTCATGATCCTTTGTATTTCTGCAGTGTCAGTTGTTACGTCTTTTTCATTTCTAATTCTGTTGATTTGAGTCTTTTCCCTTTTTTTCTTGATGAGTCTGGCTAATGGTTTATCAATTTTGTTTATCTTCTCAAAGAACAAGCTTTTAGTTTTATTGATCTTTGCTACGTTTCCTTCATTTCTTTTTCATTTATTTCTTATCTGATTTTTATGATTTCTTTCCTTCTGCTAACTTTGGGTTTTTTTGTTCTTTTTCTCTAATTGCTTTAGGCATAAGGTTAGGGTGTTTCAAATTATTCTTGTTTCTTGAGGTAGGATTGTATTGCTATAAACGTCCCTCTTAGAACTGCTTTTGCTGCATCCCATAGGTTTTGGGTCATCATGTTTTCATTGTCATTTGTTTCTAGGTATTTTTTGATTTCCTCTTTGATTTGTTTAGTGATCTCTCGGTTATTTAGTAGTGTATTGTTTAGCCTCCATGTGTTTGTACTTTACAGTTTTTTTCCTGTAATTGGTATCTAGTCTCATAGTGTTGTGGTCAGAAAAGATACCTGATATGATTTCAATTTTCTTAAATTTACCAAGGCTTGATTTGTGACCCAAGATATGGTCTATCCTGAAGAATTTACCATGAGCACTTGAGAAGAAAGTGTATTCTGTTGTTTCTGGATGGAATGTCCTGTAAGTATTTATTAAGTCCATCCTGTTTAACGTGCCATTTAAAGCTTGTGTTTCCTTATTTATTTTCATTTTGGATGATCTGTCCTTTGGTGAAAGTGTGGTGTTAAAGTCCCCTACTATGAATGTGTTACTGTCGATTTCCCCTTTTATGGCTGTTAGCATTTGCCTTATGTATTGAGGTGTTCCTATCTTGGGTGCATAAATATTTACAATTGTTATATCTTCTTCTTGGATTGATCCTTTGATCATTATGTAGTGTCCTTCTTTGTCTCTTGTAATAGTCTTTATTTTAAAGTCTATTTTGTCTTATATGAGAATTACTACTCTAGCTTTCTTTTGGTTTCCATTTGCATGGAATATCTTTTTCCATTCCCTCACTTTCAGTCTGTATGTGTCCCTAGGTCTGAAGTTGGTCTCTTGTAGACAGCATATGTACAAGTCTTGTTTTTGTATCCATTCAGCCAGTCTATGTCTTTTGGTTGGAGCATGTAATCCATTTACTGTTTTTTTAAACATCTTTATTGGGGTATAATTGCTTTACAATGGTGTGTTAGTTTCTGCTTTATAACAAAGTGAATCAGTTATACATATACATATGTTCCCATATGTCTTTCCATTTACTTTTAAGGTAATTATTGATATGTATGTTCCTATTACCACTTTCTTAATTGTTTTGGGTTTGTTTTTTAGGTCTTTTCCTTGTCTTGTGTTTCCTGGCTTGAGAAATTCCTTTAGCATTTGTTGTAAAGCTGGTTTGGTGGTGCTGAATTCTCTTAACTTTTGCTTATCTGTAAAGGTTTTAATTTCTCCACTGACTCTGAATGAGATCCTTGCTGGGTAGAGTAATCTTGGTTGTAGGTTTTTCCGTTTCATCACTTTAAATATGTCCTACCAGTCCCTTCTGGCTTGCAGAGTTTCTGCTGAAAGATCAGCTGTTAACCTCATGGGAGTTCCCTTGTATGTTATTTATTGTTTTCCCTTGCTTCTTTTAATATTTTTCCTTTGTATTTAATTTTTGATAGTTTGATTAATATGTGTCTCGGCATGTTTCTCTTTGGGTTTATCCTGTATGGTACTCTCTGTGTTTCCTGGACTTGATTGACTATTTCCTTTCCCATGTTAGGGAAGTTTTCAACTATAATCTCTTCAAATATTTTCTGGGACCCTTTCTTTTTCTCTTCTTCTGGGACCCCTATAATTCGAATGTTGGTGCATTTAATGTTGTCCCAGAGGTCTCTGAGACTGTCCTCAATTCTTTTCATTTTTTTTTCTTTATTCTGCTCCTCAGCAGGTATTTCCACCATTTTATCTTCCAGCTAACTTATCCGTTCTTCTGCCTCAGTTATTCTGCTATTGATTCCTTCTAGACTATTTTTAATTTCAGTAACTGTGTTGTTCATCACTGTTTGTTTGCCTTTAGTTCTTCTAGATCCTTGTTAAATATTTCTTGTATTTTCTCCATTCTGTTTCTGAAATTTTGTATTATCTTTACTATCTTTACTCCAAATTCTTTTTCAGGTAGGTTGCCTACTTCATCTTCATTTATTTGGTCTTGTAGGTTTTTACCTTGCTCCTTCGTCTGTAACATATTTTTTGTCGTTTTTTTTTTTTCTTTTTTGATGGGTGGTGCTGTATTCCTGTCTTACTGGTTGTTTGGCCTGAGGCATCCAGCCCTGGAGTTTGCAGGCAGTTGGATAGAGCCAGGTCTTGGCGCTGAGATGAAGACCTCCTGGAGGCCTCACTCCAATTGATATTCCCTGGGGTTTGAGGTTCTCTGTTAGTCCAGTAGTTTGGACTCAGAGCTCCCACCACAGGAGCTCAGGTCTGACCTCCAGCCTGGGAACCAAGATCCCACAAGCTTCATGGCGCAGTAAAAAAAAGAAAGAAAGAAAGAAAGGAGCAGTACAATATCAAAGAATAATAGGAAAAATATAATTGAAACAACTGCAACAAGGTAAAATAAAACCACAACAGAAAAAAGAAAAGAAAAAAGGGGGGGGGGAACAAGCGAAAAGGAGAGAATAGTAACAAAGTATAAAGAATAAAATTAGAAAAATAAAAGATTTATTAGGAAAAATAAAAATATGAAAGCATCAACTGCAGTGAATCAACAAGGTAAAACAGAACCCCAATCTAAAAGAGGAGAAAATAAAATAAAATAAAATAAAATAAAAAAGCCTTGACTATGGGGGCTTTAGGAGGGGTGGGGTTTAGGAGGGGTGGGGTTTAGGGTGGGGCAGGCCCTAGGTGGGTGGGTGGGGGTGACGTTTGAGCATGGGGAGGGGCCTAGGCTCGGGACACACGCAGCCAGAAAAGGCTTTGGGGGCAGGGCCTAGGCAGGGTGCCGTTCAAGCGTGGGGTGGGACCTCTGCTTAGGATCTGCACAGAAGGGGAGAGGCAGCATGTGGAAAGGGGGGCTTTCCGAGTGTGGAGTTCCAGAGTTTGGAGGTAGAGCCCTGGGTGAGGATGTGTGGGTGGGGTTTAGCCCCAGCGCGTTGGAGGGGGTCTCAGAGGGGGTCACAGAGTGTAGAGGTGGGGCCCTGGGTGGGGGTGTAGGGGCGGGGCTTGGGCTCTACGCATTATAAGGGAGGATCTGAGGCCCGGGAGCCCAACAGGCTCCCCGGTGCCTAAGTGGACAGGGAAAGCGCTGGCCCCGTTCCCTTCCGTTCCTTTGTGCCCCTCCCCCCCATCTCCCCCAGGGTCTCCCCCGTCGCCGCTGGACCCCTCACCATGGGTGGGTCCTGCTGGGTGTAGGAACTCCTCCCCTACCCCAGCCGACCCTCAGGGGTTTCGGTCTCGGAGGTCTGGCCTTTACTTTTGCTCTGCCTTCCCTCCCTCCCACTCCCACAGGACCCGCCCAGCTGGAGGGGGCCTCGGTGGGCAGAGGATCAGGCCCGGGATCTCAGCAGGCTCTGGGGGGCCCAAGTAGGCAGGAGAAGCCTGGCCATGCTCCCTTTTGATCCTCCGCCCTCCCAATGGTCCCCCAATTTCCCCCTTCGGGTGTGGTATCCCTTCCCCTCCCCTAGCCGCCCCTCAGGGGCACCAGTCCCGCCTGGCCTCCACTTCTCCTCCCCCTTCACTCCCCTTTCTCTCCCCCCATGCCTCACATCCTACCCGGTCACTGGAGGTTCCTCCCGTTCCCTTAGTCGTCCATGGTCCCCCACCAGTGCCTTGTAGGTGCCCTAGTTGTGTGGAGACACGAATTATGAGTCTTCCTAGTCCACCGTCTTGACTCCGCCCATTTCTCCTTAAAGCAGAGAACAAGAGGAACCCAAGAAAGGGCTTATTATTTTCTAATGGTTACTTTGGAAAAAAAAAAAAAGGTTTTTGGATTTAAACAAATTGTTCATGCAAGGGAGTAGTATCTCATTAGGGGACAAGTTACCATATTGTAGAGAGCAGTGAACTTTTTTTCTGCCAGCTTAGGCATCAGTTCCTTCAGGATATTCTCTGCCCAAGCTCAGTATGGGTTAGGTGTCTCTCCTGTATATTATCAAGCACCCTTTACCTCCCCATAGTACAGCACTTACCACACCAGATTATACTTCCTTGTCTACCCCTGCAGTAGAGACTGTGTGTGTTCACCAAACTCTTTCCTTTCTTTTCTGCATACTCAGCTACGTTTCCCAACCTCCTCTGCAGTTAGGTGTGGCCACATGTCTCAGCCTGGTCAGTGCAATGTGGGTAAAGTGATGTCTGCCACTTCCAGGCTTGGCCGTATCATGAAAACTACCCGTGCAGTCTCCTAACTCTCTTTTCAATCTGCTGGCTGAATGGAGAGGGCTCTGCGGACATAAAAGAATGTGGAAGGAGCCTGGGACCCCGAAGGTCTGCATGGAGCAGAACACCCATCCTCTCATCAGCCCAAATCAGACTGAGATGAAACGAGTGAAGAATCTATTTTTTATTGAGCTAAGCCATCGAGAATTAGGTGTCTGTGTGTTTTCATTAGAGAAGTTATCCCACCCTGACTAATACAGTTCCCCATTAGAACCCAAACCTCTTCAAAATAGAAACCTCCTCTATCTTTTCCACCACGGTATTCCTTGCTTTGGCATAATGCCTGTCACATCACAGGCACTTAATATATTTTTTAATGAAATAAATGTAATTCTCTCAACATGTGTCAGGTACCTACTATGTGCCAAAATAGCTTTAACTTTGCAATGATGTATCAGTAGTTTCTGATATCTCCTCAGAGCTCTACATTGAGACTAACAGTAAATCCTTTTAAAAGGGGATTGGGGTCACCTAGGTTGATCATCCTCCTTGGCAACAAGGAAGGGAGGAAAGAAGCCGACTCTCACTTTTAAACCTTGCATTACTGAGAAGAAGACCCCCAGGGGGCAAAGTGAAAGGTGGAAGCTTTCTCCCAATTTTTATGTGTTTAAAAGAATACTCAACAAAACATTTAATGGTCAAAAAGGTCAGTGTCAGTAAGGTGCTATGATGTAGAGTGAGACGGGAATATTCTTACTTTTATTGCCAGCACACATTATGTGCTAGCATTGCTGAACCTCTAAACAATGTTTTGGAGTAGTTTTTGAAACACCAGTGATATCACCTGGGATATCTCTTTAAAAATGCAAATTCTGTATTTTTAACCAGAATTTTCCTGCCCAGTAAAGTATGAGGAACATTACTACCTACCCTGCTTTTTTTTTTTTAATTACTGTTTTCCAACAGGTTAATTGGAAACAACTTTAGCATCTCCCTTCCTATCAAATCCCTTTCTTTTTAAATAGCTAATGTCCCTGCTAGGAAACTATCCCAAAATAGCTGTAGGGTTTCCTTCCTGCTGGTACTGGTTGGGGTGGGACAGTTACAGGCCCCTCCCTGGCCTCTGTTTTTATTGTTTTTCTTTCATCACTCAACCGCAAATATCCCAAATTTTATGCTGCCAGGAAGTTGGCCCAGGTTAAGGTATTTGCTGATTTTCTTTTCATCTCAAAAACAACCACTGGAGTTCTCACTGTTAGTGAAAGTGTGAAATGATACAACCACCTCTGAAAAACTGTTTGGCAGTATCTACTAAAGTTAAACATATACCTACCCTATGACCCAGAAATTCCACTCCTAGATATCGCCTCAAGAAAAATGAATGTGTATGTCTATGAAAAGGCCTGTACCCCCAATGTTCATAGCAGCTTTATTCAGAATAGCCTCAAACTTTAAACAAGCCAAATGTCCATCAACAGAGGACTGGATAAGCAATGTGGCATATTTATATCATGAAATACTACGCAGCAATAATAAAAGAACAAACTATTGATACACATAACAATACGGGTAGATCTCAAAAACATTACGCCATGCAAGAGAAGCCATATACAAATGAAAATATGCTATATGATTCCATTCATATGATGATCAAGAAAAGGCAAAGCTAATTTACAGTGATATGAATAAGAATAGAGGCTACTTCTGGGTGAGGGGAGGAGGCTACTGAGCTGGAGGGGGCATGAGAGAATTTTCTGGGAAGATAGAAATGTTCTAGGTATTGATTTGGCTGGTGGTTTCATAGGTGTATATGTGTAAAAATTCACTGAGCTATATATACTCAAGACTTGTGCACTCTATTTAATTCTAGAAAGATGGCTGATTTCTACTACCTTCAAGGGGCAGATCCACATGCTTCTGCTTGTTACTTCCCTGCCCTTTCTTGTCTGGGTGGGTTTCCTCCACTCCACAGGCCTCTGCAATTTTCTGTGTTCTTGCCAGAAGTTTTCGGAAGTTGCTAGTCTCTGATCAGTCTCCCTTCCAGAGTTCTTCTCTCGTTGTCCCTGTGAGTGGTGCCAGAGCTGATCCTGTGTACAGCTGTCCCTTGGGATCCTTGGGTGATTGGTTCCAGGACCCTCTGCAGATACCAAAATGCTTGGATGCTTAAGTCCCTCATATAAAATAGCATAGTATTCGCAAATAGTCTGTGTACTTCCTCCTGTATATTTTAAATCATTTCTAGATTACTTATGATACCTAATACAATGTAAATGCTATAGAGATAGTTGCAAATACAATGTAAATGCTATGTAAATAGTTGCCTGCGCATGGCAAATTCAAGTTTTGCTTTTTGGAATTTTCTGGAATTTTTTTTCAAGTATCTTTTGTTCCATGGTTGGTTGAATCTGCAGATGTGGAACCCGGGGTACAGAGGGCCAACTATATTTACCCCCATCACCTACCACCAGGGTGGGTTACTAGCTAAAACCTCACTGGTCCTCCTGTAGCCTAAAGTAGCTGTAGCTGATCCTTTCTTTATGGCTCTTTAAAATCATCTAACTTCTTTTTTTTTTTTTTTAACCCATTTCCATCTTTTTCACAAATTGGCTTCAGCTTCTGGGGACAAATGAAAAAAAAAGTTAGTACTTTGATTGGTGGATTTAACTAGGACCACTCGTGGTTTCGGACACAAGACCACATGGGTTTGCCAAACAGAATGAATACCGCGCAAAAGCAGGTTGCTGTGCTGCTGGCAACGGAGGATTTAGGACACTAACGGCTAAGGCTCTGGGAGGCCAAGAAGATGGTTAAATAAACTAAAGTATTACAGTTAGATGATAAATACAAAAGAGAGCACATAGGCCCAGTAAAAGTCCTCACATTTCTAGCTCATTTCATCTTAGGTTTTTGCTCAGAACTTCATAAACTATAAAATCCAGGTTTTTCAGGGCAAAAGTGCCAACCCATTTGGACAGAATTCAACTTTTGTTCCAAAGTGGAACAAATGATTCTCTGCCCACAGCTGAATCACAGCAACCTAATCCAAAATGAGAAAAACACTGCAAAGCATAAAATATTCCCTCTTTAAATTACTGAACATTCTGGGTCACCCACAGAAAGGAAAATAGTGGTGAATTAGGAGAAACTAAGGGGCTGTCTTGACTTGGAGGAGGAGTCTGTCCTTGAGGACAAGCGGCTTTCTTTGCTGATTACTGTTAATGGAAAGAAGATAGGGTGTGAGAGTGGTCACTTCTTGAGGGAACCCAACTTGCTGAGGAGTCATGATGCTCTAGGCTGGCGGTTCTCAAACTTGGCCGCACGATGGAATTTCATGCGGCACCCTAAAAACCACTGAGGCCTGGATTCTACCCTAGAGATTATGATTTAACTGGTCTGGGGTGTGGCCTGGACATCAAAAATTTTAAAAGCTCCCACGTGATTTTAATGTGCCACTGAGGTTGAAAACCACTGACCTGGGTTCTAGAACCCAGACACAGCAGGGTACTTAGCAGGCTACCAAACATTCAGTAAATATTTGTTACCATTGGTCATAGTAACTTAAAAAAGAATTCTTATTGAGATAAAATTCACATAACATAAAATTCATCATTTTAAGTGTACAGTTCAGTGGATTTTAGTGTATTCTCAGAGTTGTGTGACCAGCACCACTATATAATTTCAGAACATTTCCACCACCTCAAAAAGAGACTCTGTACCTATTAGCAGGCAGTCCCTATTCCCCCTTCCTCCAAGCCCCTGGCAAACATTAATCTGTTTTCTGTCTTTACAGATTTTCCTATTCTGGACATTTCATATAAATGGAATCATACACTATGTGGCCTTTGGTGTCAGGCCTTTTTCAGTTAGCATAATGTTTTCAAGGTTCATTCATGTTGTAGCATGTATCAGTGCTTCATTTCTTTTTATGGCTGAGTAACATTCCATGGATATACTACATTTTGTTTTTACATTCATTAGTCGATGGCCATTTGCATTATTTCCACTTCTTGGCTATTATGAATAATGCTGCTACGATCATTCATGTACAAGGTTTTTTTGTGAATGTGTATTTTCATGTCTCGTGGGTGTATACCTATGTAGGAGTGGCATTGCTGGGTCATGTGGTAATTCTATATTTAACTTTTGGAGGAATTGCCAAACTGCTGCCACAGTGGCTGCACCATTTTATACCTCAGTGTGTGAGGATTCCAGTTTTTCCATATTGTTGTCAACATCTGTTATTCTTCATTAAAAAAAAATATAGAACATGGATGGACCTAGAGATTGTCATACTGAGTGAAAGAACTCAGGCAGAGAAAGACAAATATATGATATCGTTTATATGTGGAATGTAAAAACTGGTACAAATGAACTTATTTACAAAACAGAAATAGAGTCACAGATGTAGAAAACAAACTTATGGTTACCAGGGGGAAGGAGCAGGGAGAGATAAATTGGAAGATTGGGATTGACATATACATACTACTCTATATAAAATAGGTAACTAATAAGAACCTACTGTATAGCACAGGGAACTCTACTCAGTACTCTGTAATAACCTATATGGGAAAAGAATCTAAAAAAGAGGGGATATATGTATAACTGATTCATTTTGCTGTACAGCAGAAACTAACACAACACTGTAAATCAACTATACTCCAGTAAAAAAATTAATTAAAAAATAAAATAAGATAAAATATAGTATGTATGAAGTGGTACTCATTGTGATTTTGATTTGCATTTTCCTAGTGACTAATGATGCTGAGCATCTTTTCATGCACTTATTGGCCATTTATATACCTTCTTTAGAGAAATGTCTATGTAAATCCTTTGCCTATTTTTAAATTGGGTTATTTGTCTTTTTATTGCTGAGCTCTAAGAGCTTTTTATGTATTTTGGATATTAGACCTTTATTCCATATGTGGTTTGCAAATATTTTCTCCCATTCTGTGGATTGTCTTTTCACTTTCTTGATAGTATCCTGTGATAAGTAAAAAGTCACTTTTCTCTCTTTAGCTGGGGTAGGCACCACCTAAGATGGCTTCAAATCCCTACACCCGATATTCATGCTCTTGTGGAATCCCCTCCCCTTGACTGGGCTAGACCCTGTGACAAAATTGATGGGGTGTCACTTCCAAGATTAGGTTACAGAAAGACAGGCTTCTGTTTGCTCTCTTTTGCTCACTCTCGCTCACTCTGAGGATCCTGCTGCCACGCTGGGCACTGCCCTGTGGGGAGGCCCACATGTCAAAGAACTGAGGGAAGTTTCTAGTCGACAGCCAGCAAGGAGCTAAAGCAACCACCTAAGCTGCACCCAGATTCAAGGCCCACAGAAACTGAGATAATAAACACTTACAATTTTAAGCCACTGAGCTGTAGGTTAGCTTGTTACACAGAAATAGATAACTCGTATGATGACTTTCTGCAAAGGCAAAATGAGGCAAAATGATAAACTAAACTAAAGCTTGGCCGTGAGGCACTCTCGCCTCTAAAGTAAGGCAGCTGGAATTCAGGTGCTTAACCAAGCATTCACTGAGCCATCACAGCACAAGTTGTTTTATTTACTAAAGGGACTTCCAATTAAATATATATAATTTATATTTACTATAACATACATTATATGTTATATATTAATATATCAAATGTAAAGTAATATATTTATCAATAAATTAAATATGTTCATATTAATGCATTATATATTAATAGAATACATTAAATTTAATATAATGTATATACTTATATATTGTATTAATATATGCTACGTAATGGAAATAATATAATAAAATACAAATAACTAATTTTAGATCAGTAGCACCTGTATCTCCAAAACATTCATTCAGAACACCTGAACCAGTCTGTCTCTTCCCGTCTTTCTCTTACCCACAACTGTTTGCCATACCTTCAAATTGGTGTGAGGTTACAGAATACAAGTAGTTATAATATCTGTCTAAGCAAAACAAGTTTAGGCAAATGACTTCGTTAACCAAGTAATATGCAATATACATAAAGTGACCATACATCTCACTCCCAGGACAGTTTTGATTTCAAATCTCCTTTCTTACATGTCCTGTATGGGGTTCAGAGAACAGTTTGCCGCACATATACCACAAGGTCAAACAGCAACCATTTAAAATCTTTTGCAGGTTTAGATAATTCAGCTGCACTTCAACTAAGTTATTCCATTTGCACCAAGAGTTGGGAGCTGTGAGGGTTAATGAACCAAGAATTCGAGTTTCTGTAATTAATAAATCAATCACAGACCATCTTCAAAGCCCAGAAAGTTTCAAAACAATAGCAGCAACCTAAGAGGTCCTGTTTATGAGTTTAGCTGAGTCTAAACAAGGATAATAAGCAGGGAACTTGCCTTACACAGTCTGGGGAAAAGCCACAGCAGGATCAGGTCTAACACAAATCCCAGACAGACGGGTTGTTTTGCTCCAAGGAGCTGAGCAGCTGGCCAGAGGGAAGAGAAAGCCTTTGATATCCCCATCCTGGCCAACGCGGTCATTCCTTTCATCTTCTCTCATCAGGAACCCACTTTGTTGTCCAGTCCTGGTACAAAATACTTATTCCACAAAAGCACATGAAAGTCTGGTCTGACGATAAGAAGGGGTCTTTCCTTTTGCTTTCTACTTCTTTGCACGTTGCACTCCTTGATACTTGCGGAGCACGGAGAACAATTAGAAAAGCAAAGACAAAGAATTAGAATCACCTGAGTCAATTAGTAAAATCAATTTATCTTCTTCAGAGCCTGAGACTTATTTGGGGATATTAAAAGGCTTGGGGAGGTAGACCCAAATTCCACAAACATGGACTAAATGCAGCTCATTTCAGCACAGCACACATTGCAGGAGTGGCCCTGAGGTGGCAGACACAGGGCTGGGCGCTGGGGTGCAGGGGTGAATGAGGCCTGGACCCACCCTCACTAGATCTGCTGCTCAGCACCCAGCCTCAGTGTTTCATACAAATAGCGAGTCATTATGTTGCACACCTGAAACTAATATAATGTTAGCTGTCAATTACATCTCAATAAAAATTCTTAAATTGATACAGGTGAAAAAAAAGTTAATGGCCTTGACAAGGTTCAGGGCTGTGAGGGGTGGGGGGCGTGGAGAACCCCATCAGCCCTAGGCAGTGGGAGCAGGCGAGGAGAAGTGCTTGGAGCAAAGAAGAGCTTATTCCCCCTTCTCCATCAGCGTGGTGCCCTCCCAGTGGTGAGCCACCCAGGGCCCTGGGACTCCAGCCCACACAATGGAAACCCCGGGGGAGCTAAATACCACAGCTGCAGGCTCCCTGCAGAGTTGAGGGGAGAATGAATAAAATGCTCATCGGACAACTCACAAAAAAGAAAGTTGATGGGCTCACACACCCCCTTACCACAGATGCAGGGCCTACCCATCTTGGACAAAATTACAAACCTTTGAGTTCGTTTCTGAGACCCTTTCATATTCCATTTCTCACCCCAGTCTGCCATGGGAGGCTGTGGTCTTCTCCTTTCCCCCTCCCACCTTGTTTCATCAAAACTTACCTGTCCTGTGTCTCATTCCTTCAGGGTTTGCTCTTTACTGAATAACCAAGGTCATCTAAGAGCATCACCAAAGAGCACGTTTACATTTTAAGACAGGCCTTCAGTGCTTCAGCCTAGAGGAGTATCTGATGTGAGAATTCTGGAGAAGCACTGTGGCATTTTGGGGTAGGAGACTCAATGTATGAAGGTTTCTACCCCTTCCCTCCCCCTGCCATAGTAATATGGTTATAACATTCACCATCCTCCTAATAATTTGGACCAAACCTTTTCTATTTGATGAAAAACAGTTTTAGGGCTTCCCTGGTGGCACAGTGGTTGAGAGTCCGCCTGCCGATGCAGGGGACATGGGTTCGTGCCCCAGTCCGGGAAGATCCCACATGCCGCGGAGTGGCTGGGCCCATGAGCCATGGCCGCTGAGCCTGCGTGTCCAGAGCCTGTGTTCCGCAACCGGAGAGGCCACAACAGTGAGAGTCCCACGTACCACAAAAAAAAAAAAAAAAGTTTTAAAATTTCACCTGTTCTGGTGAACTGTGTTCAGAGGTATCCAATGTCTCCAAAGGTGGCCCAAAATGTAATAGCTGGCAGTGACTAGGAACGGAAGTCTTACGATGTAGCGGCGGGGATGTGACCATCACGACCCCACAGGAGCGCTCCAGAGCTGTCCTCAAAGCTGGTCAAGGCTAAAGGAAGAACAACCAGAGATTGTCAAGGGCACACCTTTTCACTCCACAAATGCTAGGGAGGACATGAGAAAACAACTCATGCTATCAGACAGTCTAAAATATACTAAGGGAGATAAGGCCTCCATACAAATAAAATACATGGCCAAATAATACTCTGAAATATGGGTTTCTTCCTTTTTCTCTGTAGGGTTCCTTTCCCTTCCTTCCATCCCAGCAGGCTCTGGCCTCATTGCCTTAAGGAAGGGATGTACAAGGGAGAAAACATATAGTTTGTAAGTATTTGCTTCTTGTTCCAAAAACTTAAGCCCTTAGGGAATCCTTGGGGTGGGGTGTTGTGGAGAAGATTAAAGAAAGAGAACCCGTGTCATCCCCACACTGGAAAGTGTTTTTAACAGGTGGGAGTCTAGAGGGAAAAATGAGAGGTCGTGGATTCCAGGAGCAGAAAAGACCTGTGCCTGGCTTTGCAGCACAGTCACTACTAGTCACTACTAAGGGAAACAATCCCAGAGAGAAAATGGCTGTGTCTAGCTAGATAGGATCAAAGGCAGCCCTGCCAAAGACTCCCACGTGCCACTCACAGAGGAAAGCAGCAGAAAGCGGGAGGACCTGCAGGGAACATGTGGAGAGGGATGACATGTCTAAGCAGTAACCTGCATGGACCATGGCCCAGAGGATCTTCCCCCCGCTCCCCACCACTCAACATCTTGGCACTCGGAGGCTCCTGGAACCCCGGAAAGACGGGAGGCTGTTTTTCCACCAGCTAGGCGGAATAAAGCTTGAGGTCAGAAAGCAAGCTGAGTTGGAGAGAATAAAGCCATGTTTTTTTCATAGACCTGAGTTTACACCCATGATTCAAGGCAGAGAAGGTGGTGAGTGGCCAGAGGAGAAAGGATGCAAGTGGCTCCAGGGCTGGAGGAGACTGGGATCTGATTGTGAGAGCGAGTTTGAATGCTCTAGGATTACGGAGCTTCCACTGACGAGAGGGGCTTACTGACCTGGTTCACCGCCTGAGCGAAAGCTGTGTGTTCTGATGAAGTTAAATGTGTGATTGCTGATCAACAAGATACTAACAATAAAGCATATATGTTTGTTGATGTGGTGAATCCTGTAGTGAGAATTTCTAAGATACAGGGTTTACTTCCTAAATAAATGGAAGAAGATTTGGAACTTTTCCTATAAAGGGTGAAATGTATTCCTCTGAGTAGATTGACTTAAGGTTCATGATAGTCAACCAAATGGGAAAGCGTATTTTGGCAACGGGTGTAAGACATTCTATTGCTCTCATTTCGTTCTTAATCCTTACACCCTTGCAAAATAAACAGTGCACCTTTAAGCAAAGTAAATAAAGAACCGAAAGCATGTTTTAGCCTGATTTGTGTTGGATGATTCAAGAATCAGCAATCTCTTTGTCCACCAATTTAGTTTTTTTTTTAATTAAAAGACTTTATTAATTGGGGGGCAGTTTTACGTTTTCAGACAAATTGAGTGGAAAGTACAGAGTTCCCACATACTTCCTCACCCCTACTCCCCACCCCCCAATTTCTCCTGCTACTAATATCTTGTATTAGTGTGGTACAATGGTTATAATTGATGAGCCAATACTGATAATTATTATTAACTAAAGTCCATTGTTTAAATTAGGGTTCACTCCTTGTGTTGTATAGTCTATAGGTTTGACAAATGTATAATGATATACATCACCATTACAATATCATGCAGAATAGTTTCATTCCCCTAAAAATCCCCTGTGCTCCATCAATTTATCCTTCCTCCCTTCCCCTCCCGAAGCTGGTGACCACTCCAATTTGCTTTTATCATTAACACAAACAACTCTGGAGAAAATGAGGACCCAATGAATATAAGTCCTATTTACATAGGTTTAAATTAAGTCCCCATCTTTATCAGTAGACAAGCTTGTATTTTGTCCATAGCTAAAATAACTGTACTATTTTGAATTCTATCAATAATTGTTTTCAATCAACATTATTTCATAGATCTATTTCTATGTGAACTATTTCAATGTGAACTATTTCACAAATCTATTTCTATGTGAACTCAAGCAGAGTTCACATACTTATCATCTCTGATCTTGTCATAATTTTAAGGATGAATTACTTTATAGTTGCCATGAGTTTGCAGAATTAATTGCCCTACAGTTTTGAGATGTTTGTTCAACTTCTAGCTCTTCTACGTAAACACCTGCCATTGAATTGCAGTTTGATTCTTTGCTCATGAACTAAATGATGTCTTAGCTTTTGTCCACCCTCTTACAGAGAGGTCATATTTTACTCAAGGAACAAGTTTTGGGAGATCTCTCATAAATCAAGCTCATTTTACCAAAGGAATAAAGAGTATGAGGAATGCATTTGTAGAGTACAAACATCTATAACTATTGGAGCACATTTTTACTTTAATGTTGCTTTTAATTTTTTTTTTTTTTTGCTTTTAATTTTTAAGCACTATTTAAAATTTTTCCTATAGGGCTATCCTTTAAATTAATAGCATAGTATTAATTTGGTTGATTGGCTTTATTCATACCAATTTATCTAACTTTTATTCTGAACTTTTTGATTTATGGTTGCATTTTTTAAGCCCTGATTTTAGCAATATCATAACTTGAATAATATTTTTATAGGATTTATAAAATCTTTCAAATTATAGTAATAGCATATGTGAGAATAACAATGTAATAAATGCTAGATTTCAAAGAGAATTTCAGATGTCTTCAAATAACCATAGCTCTCCTGACACGGAGGATGAAGATGATTACAGCTTGCCATCTAAAGGGGCACTGCCAGGTGCTAGGCAGCAATAGAGAACAGTTTACAGGTCACTTGCTTATGCAGCAAGACAGTATTTCTGACATACTATTGTGGGGACCTAGAGCTGATATGAAGATTATTTTAAGCTGAAGCATTTGAGATTCAACAGATGTGGAAAGAAGCCTTCTCAGAGCTTCCCTTAGCTGACTAAAAGCAGCAACATTTGGGAAATAAGGCTGCCATAAATCCCCTGTCTGGGGTAGTTTTATGGCTGCGTTGGGTCTTTGTTGCTGCGCGCGGGCTTTCTCTAGTTGCGGTGTGCGGGCTTCTCACTGCGGGGATTTCTCTTGTTGCGGAGCACGGGCTCTAGGTGCGCGGGCTTCAGTAGTTGTGGCACACGGGCTTAGTTTCTCTGCAGCATGTGGGATCTTCCCGGACCAGGGCTTGAACCCGT
Source organism: Grampus griseus (assembly GCF_964374135.1). Lineage (NCBI taxonomy): Eukaryota > Metazoa > Chordata > Mammalia > Artiodactyla > Delphinidae > Grampus > Grampus griseus. The sequence goes on from NC_138997.1 coordinate 68,634,602, forward strand.
GTGCACTGCACTGGCAAGTGGATTCTTAACCACTGCACCACCAGGGAAGCCCATCACCAACTTTCTTACCTCCCATTTGTTCTCCTAAAAATCCACTTGTCTTTCCTAAAGAAACCTATTTGTCTTCCCATAACACCTTTTTTCCTCCCTTGTCTCTACTAAGTTAGTCCATAAACCTCTAAATTTAACTATTTAAAGAGCCGACTACTGCTTTTGTTGGTTTTCATATACATACGAATAAACCTTTTTCTCCTGTTAATCTCTTGTGTCAGTTTAACTCACAGGCCCACAGACACTAAACCTAACAGAGTAGAGTAAAAGTTTTTCCTTTCTAACATTTTAGATTCACAAAAGTCAAATTTGCTTACAATGCATTTCCACAACTAAATGCACCCCTCAGCCTGCCCCGCTGAAAATCATGTGCCTTAAAAACACGAGAAGTTTATTTTGTTCCCTTAAAGCTGCAACTCATTTTATCTGATCATCAAAAAAAAAAAATTGGGGGGCTTCCCTGGTGGCGCAGTGGTTGAGAATCCGCCTGCCAATGCAGGGGACACGGGTTCGAGCCCTGGTCTGGGAAGATCTCACATGCCGTGGAGCAACTAGGCCCGTGAGCCACAACTACTGAGCCTGCGCGTCTGGAGCCTGTGCTCCGCAACAAGAGAGGCCGCGATAGTGAGAGGCCAGCGCACCACAATGAAAAGTGGCCCCCACTTGCCGCAACTAGAGAAAGCCCTAGCACAGAAATGAAGACCCAACACAGCCAAAAATAAATAATTAAAAAGAAAAAATTTGTGTGTGTGGAATATAAGCTGTGTTTTTTGTTTTTTGTTTTTTTTTAGAAAATTGAGGTGTAGTTGACACACATTATATTAGTTTTAGGTGCACACATAATTATTTGATATTTGTATACATTGCAAAATGATCACAATAGGTCTAGTTAACATCCAAGTATTTTCTTTTTTTCAACATGAAAAACTTCCAAGGAGCTGGACAACAGCAACTAATTTAAAGAGGTTTCACCCTGGCTGTGCAAGAATCAGTCTGATTCTTGGGCTATGACTTTATTTTCCTTACGAAGTTACTTTGTGTAAATTGCAGGCAGGCCGTAGCTGTGGTCTGCCATTTCCCGTGCAGGACTTACAACTCGCTGCTGCAGGAAGGCCCAGGGAGAGGCTTTGAAACAGCAATTTTTCAGCTAACTTCTTACATTCATTTAGGTAAATATAGATGCTGCAGAATCCCAGCCAGCCGGCCTTAGCTGTGACTCTGCAGTGCGTGCTAGTGTGCTAGTGCTGCCTACGATTTTATTCTACAAGAGTCACTCCATGTGTATCAAACCTATGTAGACTAGTTTTTTGTTTTTTTTTTACAATGGAGTTGCAGGAGTTCTTTTTACATATTTTAGAGATTAACCGCTTATCAGATTAACCCCTTTTCAGATACGTGGCTTACAAATATTTTCTCCCTTTCATTCTCTAGATTGCCTTTTCACTCAGCTGACTGTTTCCTTTATTGTGCAGAGGCATTTGAGGTTGAGGTCGTTCCACTTGTTTATTTTTGTTTTTGTTGCCTGTCATATAGCCAACCTATGGAAAGAACTTAAATGTCCATCAACAGATAAATGGATAAAGAAAATGTAGTATATTCAGACGATGGAATACTCTTCAGCCTTTAAAAAAAAAAAGGAAATCCTGCAATATGCAATAACATGGAGGAACCTTGAGGACATTATGCTAGGTGAAATAAGCCCGTTACAGAAAGAAAATTCTGCATAATTCCACTTATATGGGTTATCTAAAACAGGCAAATTCATAGAATTAAAGAGTAGAATGATGGTGTTAGGGGTTAGGGGGAGGGGGAAATGGGGAGTTGCTAACCAACAGGCATAAATTTTCAGTCCAGCAAGATGAATAAGCTCTGGAGACCTGGTGTACAACATTGTACCTGTAGTCAACAATGAGGTATTGTACATATAAAATTTGTTAAGAGGGTAGATCTCATGTTAAGTATTCTTACCACAATAAAAAATTTTTAAAAAAATGTTAACCCATTTTAAACTAAAACAGGGAAATGGGCAAGGGAAAATACAGACACCTTGCCATGGAACATCTCAGTTGGCTGACGAATGATGGTAAAGGAAGATCTTAATATATGAAGATCTCCCGCAGCTTGGAATATTCAGCGGAAGGTCACAATATGGAGAGCCCTCATCTCCTCCTTCTGTGAAAAGACCTCATAATCATCTACAAAGCCCTGGTTCCTGGCTATTTCTCTGACCTCAGACCTCTCTGTCCACCTCCCTACCCTTTGCTCACTTCACTCTAGAGGGAAGGGCAAAGAGAATTCAGAGATCTCATTAATATCAAAGGAATATATAAAAGAAGCCATTCCATTAGGGATCATATTTCTTATAAATGACTCTTAACTGGTGAACCCATACTGTTTCTTTGATCTGTGGAATCTAGAGCCTTCCTACTCAAAGTGATGGGGTCCACACACCCAGAAGAAACCAACCTTGCTGAAACCTTGATCTTGGACTTCTAGACACCAGACTCGTGAGAAAATAAATTTCTGTTGTTTAAGCCACCCAGGCTGTGGTCCTTTGTTATGGCAGCCCTCCGAAAACTAATACATAGCATCAACATCACCTGGGAGCATCTTAGAAGTACTGATTTTCAAGCCCTAACCCAGACCTACTGAATCAGAATCTCTGGGGAGTGAAAGCCCAAAATCTGTGTTTGAACAAGTCCTCTGAGTGACTCTTGTGCAGCTAAAGTTTGAATAGCACTGATCTGGAGCAGTGCTTCTTCAAGCTGTGTATCAGCATCACCTGGGCAACTTCTGAAAGAGAGCAGTGCCTGGGCCTCACCTTAACAATTTGGTCCAGTTGCTTGAGCGCTGGACGGTCAGGGTTTGCATGGGCAGACCTGGTTTAGGTATTTTCTTAAGCTGCCCTGTTGACTCTAAGGTATAGCCAGGGCTAAGCTCCCCAGGTCTAGAGCCTGTTGGCATGATGTGGAAACCTGCAGAAGATATGACTGAGTGTAGGTACTTCGGGTAAAGTGGGGCAGCTTACTAACTCCCTAACCTAAGGAGCTTCACTGGTAGTGTGTGATTTCAAAAACGTACCTTATTCCTTCTCTAGAGATAATGACGCATACCTCTTCCACCTGCAAATCCCCACCTCCTCTCTATGACTGGGTGAGACGGTTAGTTTTATATGTCACCTTGACTGGCCATGGGGTGTCCAGACTAAATATTATTTCTGGGTGTGTCAGTGAGGATGTTTTCAGATGAGATTAACCATTTGAATTGGTGGACTCAGTAGATGGCCCTCCTCCATGTGGATGAACTTCACCCAATCCACTGGGGACCTGAGTAGAACAAAAAGCAGAAACAGGTGGAATTTCCTTCTTTTTTTCTTACCTCACTGCTAGAGTTCGGACATCTCATCTCATCATGTCAAGCCCCCAGACTGGGATTTATATCATCAGCTCCTCTGGGTCTCAGGCCTTCAGACCCCAAATGAATTACACCACTGGCTTTGCTGGGTCTCCAGCTTGCAGACGGCACATCATGGGTCTTTCTCAGCCTCCATAATCTTGTGAGCTGATTCCTCATAATAAATCCCATTTAGATAGATAGATAGGATGAAAGAAAAGAAAGAGACAAAAAGTGAGAGAGGGAGGAAGGAAGGAAGGAAGGAAGGGAGGGAGGGAGGGAGGGAGGGAGAAAATCCCCTACTGGTTCTGGAGAACCCTGGGCAAGCACAAATGCCAAGGAGGTAAGAGCATCTTACTAGATGGGAGCAGCCTGACACCAGATTGAAAGGGGGAAATTCAGATGTTCTGGACCTAGTGTTACTGTCCTTAGTCTTGCATGTAATTGGGCACGTGCAAGGCTCCTCAAGAACAGCTTAGGGATGTATGGGGCCATTTCTCCTAAGGGATTAGTAAAGCTTATATTCTAAGCTTCCAGGCTTCCTGTTTAGGATTTTATAAACTCCTCCATGCTGAGGTGTAAATGCCTGATTAGGTTTAGTGAGGTACCCTTTCTGCCTGTGTTTACATTTTAAAAAGGGATAAAGCCTTAGGTTATGAGAAAACAATTCTGGAGATGGAATTTTATGCACTAGCAAACTGGCAAGAGAAATGGGGGTTGGACTGGAAAATAATGCACTAATAGCAATAATCACTGAACATTTATCAAGTGCTATGACTATACTTAGAGCACTTCATCCATTGTCTCATTTAATCCTCACAGCAGTGCTGGAGGTAAATGGGAGAACTTGAACCTAAACCATCTGTGCCTACACAGATCACTGTCTACATTAGCATGACTTTTACCCACAGCCTTCAGTAATAGGTTTTTGGAAACTCTTGCCCAGGAAGATGAAGTTACATACAACTTTTGTTATTGTCATGAAAGTACTCCACTGGTCTCATCAATTCTCAAAGACTCATTTGGAAACCCTCACCTTGCTGTGTCTGTCAAGCCCTTGCACAATCCTAAACAAGCCGAAAACCTATAAATACCCCACCACTGCCCTGTCTTTACTAGACGCTTCTAAAACTCTGCTGAGGTAGGGATCTCCCTTATCTCAGTGAGCTATAAACTCAGCTTTGCTTTGTCCACAAGCTCTTTGGTGGTGCTCTGGGGAGCAGCATTTGACAGCATTATTCTTAGCTCCATTTTGCAAGTGAGGAAATTGAGGCCCAGAGGAGTTAGTTAATTTATCCAAAGACACAGAGCTAGTAAGTGGCAGGTCCTGGGTTCAAATCCTGCCATTCTGATTCCAGAAAGCACATTCCCGGCCACACCTACACTGCCTCCCTGTATTATATGAGATCATATAATACAGTCACTTATGCTTTCTCTACCAGCGATCAACCAAGAAAAATCAACACAAACTGTGAAAGAACATGTGTCTTCAGCCTCCCTCTCCTTACTGCCTGTGCTATGTCTCTGCTGTCAATGGTGGTCATAGGCCAGGACCTCCTCAGATAGGTCCTTAGTTGCAAAACCCCCTGGAAGGAGGAGGGGGAGGTAGGTAAGGTGGGAGGCTCGGCTCTGTCAGTGAGCAATGCACTCCTCTGCCTCAGTTCATGCAGCTTCTTACTAGACAATCACGAGTCATGGGTCACTTAAAAATCCCAGAGAAGCCAGAACTTAAAATGGCTCCCTGACCTAGGCCATGCTTTAAGCTTTGCTGAAGCCAGGAATGTGGTGCTTTTAAACTATCCAAGCCCCAGGGCACTCCTGCCTGCTTAGATCATTACAGAAAATGCGGTGTGTTACCTGGGGTCTGTTACTGCTTTCCTTTCATGTCCATCTGGCCAAGCCTCAATCACCCTCTCCCTGTTCACAGAGCAGCTGCCCGCCCACTGCCTACGTGTCCCTGGTATCCTGGGGTGAATTTGCTCCCCACTTCACACTGAAGACCAGCTGCTTCTTTCTGCTCCCCTGCTCCCCCAGCCCCCTTTCTCTGTCTCCAGCCTTCTGCCTGCCCTGTCTTGCAATCCAGCCTAGGATGCCCAACATCCTGACAGGTCCAACAGACCACGCCCCGGCAACAGAGAGCAGGCAGGCAGGCAGATGCATGCTGCTACGGGTGGGGAAGTTTTCCCACATGGCAGCACCTCCCAGACTGAGAAGAAAAACCAACACACGGCTTCCCTGGTGGTGCAGTGGTTGAGAGTCTGCCTGCTGATGCAGCGGACACAGGTTCATGCCACGGTCCAGGAGGATCCCACATGCCGCGGAGCAGCTCTGCCCGTGAGCCATGGCCGCTGGGCCTGTGTGTCCAGAGCCTGTGCTCCACAACGGGAGGGGCCACAACAGTGAGAGGCCCGAGTACCACAAAAAAAAACACCCCAAAACAAAAAACAACACAAACTGTGAAAGAATGCATGCCTTCAGGCTCTGTCTTCTTACTGCCTGTGCTATGTCTCTAAGGATGGTCACAGGCCAGGACCTCCTCAGATAGGTCCTCAGGAAGCAAAGCCCTCTGAAGGAGGAGGGGAGAGTTAGGGAAGGTGGGAGGCAGCCCACTCCTCTGCCTCAATTCATGCAGTTTCTTACTGGCCAGTCAGGGGTCACTTAAGTTCAGGTTTGCTGTAGGTTAGTTCACACAAGTTGATAAAGGCACTTAAAACAGCTAATTGAGGGAGAAGTGTGTGCCTGCTCCTTTAGCAGACCCTAACCAAGTACTTGCTCACAAACCTCTGAAAATCAGCTGGCTGCAGTCCGAACCCCTTGCTGCCCTCCCTACCACCCACGGCTTCAGTCTCTTACTCTTACTTACTTTCTCTTACTCTTTCTCTTACTCTTTCTCTTACTCTCTTACTTCACTGTTTCAGTTCCACACTGCTGAATAACAAACCAACCCCAAAGAGGAGCTTAAAACCATCATTCTCCTTCCTGACCTTTCTGTGGGTTGGCCGGGCAGTCCTTCTGCTGGTCCTGCTGGCTCACTCACATGGAGGCATTCAGCAGAGGGCGAGCTGGCCGCCAGGCTCAGAGGGGAGGTCTGGACTTCTCTTGCTAGAGGTCTCTCAGGGAGGCTGGGTTTCTTTCCATGCAGTTCTGGAGCAGCATGCCAAGAAGGCAAGGCTGCTCAGGGCCTGGGCTTGGAAATCATGCAATGTCACTTCTGCCACCTTCTGTTGGTCTAAGCAAGTCACAGGCACCCCAGACTCAAGGCATGGGGAAGTGGACTCCACTTCTTGATAGGAGGATTGTGTTTTCATTGGCACTACAATGAGTACCACCAGAGGAAGTAAACTCCATTATCCAAAAAGATGTGAGAAGCATCTTAATATCCGCTAATAATAATGACTAAGAAAACAAAACCTACTTACCATGTACTGGATACTGTGCTAAGTACAATACTTCACAAGAACCCAGTGAGGTAGGTGTTAGAGATGAACAACTGTGCTCCCGTTTCCATGTGGAGAGGGAGAATTCCCCAGAGAACTTCCTGGTTTTTGCCCTCACCCACCCCTATTTCCTCCCGTGGGAGCAGTGACTCCTCCCCTGGTGAATCTAGGAGAAGGAGTGCATTTCTCCCTCCTTGAGATCTTAGAGCCATAAGCAGAGTGTGTTCAGCCTGCTCCGGGGGCAGGTGTGTCTGGTGAATTGAGCCAGGGGCTCAGTTCAGTTCAGGAGGAGGGGGATATTAGAAATCCAATTGGTCCACCAAAGTCACCTTCTCCAAACAGCTTTACCAATTGTAAATGAGTTGTTTTGAACTCCATCTGCCTGGGTTTCTCAATTGTTTCTTAACTCAGGCAGGGAAAGGATGGGTATAATGTACTGGAAACTCCCTTATCTTGACAGCAAACACTATTAGCCCTTTTTCATTGAGAAGTTAAGTAATTTGTACAGGGTTGCACAGCTAATACTTGGTAAGGCCTCATTCCAGACCAACCACCTTGAACCAGAAATGGAATTGCCTTCACCCCCTCTCTCCTGGACTGCAGGAAGCCATGTAATATTGGTGCTCCAATTTTATTTCCTTCAACCAAATCCAGGTTAACAAACAAGTCTTTAACACCTTCTCTGTTCCCACTTGTTCACATCTTGTGTGTCAAGCACTTGCAACCTAGAGGTCGACAGAGGTATCCTGACCTTTGAAAATTTAATTAGAGTTGACTCAAAATCCCTCCCCCACCAGAAGTGTGGGGAAAGTCCTGAGTCCCTCCCATTCCCCTGGATTTGGGGTGGGAACACCAGTTTATCTCGTTTTACCTTATTTCTAGTGGGTTGTAAATCCACGATCCTATTTCCATCAAATTATAAACTAGCTCACCATCTTGTATGTGCTAGTTCTTCCCCCCACTGTCCCCAGCCATGGAATACAGACACATTGCCTTGATTTCTCCCCTTAAACAGCCCTAACACTGAATGTGTGGGAGTGAAGCAGACCTGATTGGTATGCAGCATTGGGGGAGTTCTGAGTTGCTCAGGCCCCTCAAGCCTCTGCTGAGACCTGTAACTGTCCATCCTAGCTCCCCTCCTATCTTGCACTTTATTAGGTAAAACTTCAAACATATCTAACAGAAGAGAGACTATTGAATGAATAGTCTAGACAATGAACCCTAGGATTCCATCACTTAGTTTCAACAATCACCAACTCACAACCAAGAGTCGTTTCCTCTATAGCCTCATCCATTCCCCTGTTGGGATTATTGCAAAGCAAACTCTAGATATCACTTCATTCACAATTGTCTCAGCTTGCATCTCTAAAAGAACTGCTTTTAAAAGCATAACCACCATACCAATACCCTTCTAAATATAATTAACAGCAATTCTCGAATTTCAGCAAATATCAAGTCAGGATTCCCCCTGTCCTGGTCCTCCCTCTTACCCCGTAGCTCCAACCACAGCTAACTGAGATGACTTGCACATGTACACCTGCAGCAGGTCTCAGGTCTCGACGCTACAACACAGACCCATGTAAGGACTGCCTACCTGAACCCGGCCGACTGCTCCATTGGGCACAGTGGGCCCATTGCCTACAGACCATAACATTTTCAGGAGATTACAAAAATGTTTTAGTTCTTTTTATATGAGAAAAAAAGATGAACTTTTAATTTGAAAAAGTCTTAATATATAATATTTATATATTCATCTTTATACTAATGCAGTCATAAAATATAATTTTTAATATTATTTTAAGGAAGAAAGGAACCAGAAAAGCAAAAGTGCCTAGGGTCCCTGAAAGTCATAATACAGCCCTGCAGCCGCCATCTCCTTTTAGATGTCTCAAAGGTGTCCTCTAATCTAAGTGTCCTGAACTGAACTCATGCTTTTCCACTCTTTTCTTCTGGTCATCTCCCGGTGTTCCCTACGTCAGTGAAGGGCTCACTGTTGTGGGAAAGATCAGTCAAATGAGAACACACCCAGGCTGTTTATTCAGAGCCTGCTATGGCCAGGGAGTCAGCCACCATTACTTGCAGTTGGCAGAGACTCAAAGGCAGAGGAGTGGGACAGCTTTATAGTGGGGGGGGGGGCAAGGGGGGAAGGGGATGGAGGCTTTAGGAATACTCTGTTAGACCCTGTTGGCATGGGGAAGGTGGAGACTGCCTAACTAGAAACAGGGCATCCTATGCGATTGGCTTGGGGAATATATTTGGCTTTCTCTACTTGGTCCTGAGATGGAAGTGGGGGCAAAAAATAGGTATCAATTAGGACCACTGGCCAGATCCTGACCATTCTGGGCTGATTGCTGCAGAGGCTGTGGTTTGGATTCCTGACCTGGTTGCTGCACAGGTGGTGAGTCAGAGTTCTACTGTCATATGTGGCCTGGCCATTGTCCACTTGTATATTCAGATCCTCACTATCTATAAAATGTTTCATAAGTTAGAAATCGAGGAATTATCTTGAATGCTTTTCTTTCCCCAACCCCACATCCAATCCGTCACCAAATCCTGTGAAAATACACCTCCTCAAATATCTCTCAAGGCCTGTCTCTTCCTTGCATCTCCACCATGGTACCACCAAACTATTTTCATCTTTCCTCTGATCTACTAAGTAGCCCCCTAACTTGGTCTATCTACCTCCACTGCCCCCTCCCCAATTTATTTGTAGAAGTAATGTTTTCAAAAGGCAACCATGGTTACATTATCCTCATGCTTAAATTATTTCAACAGCTCCCACTGGTTTTAGTATAAAGACTAAAATCTTCAAGGTGGCCTCCAGGGCCCTGTACAGTCTGGCTTCCATCTGCTGCCTCCTCACTGATCACACAACCCCTTTTTTCTTCCCATCTGAGCCACGCTGGCCTTTCAGTCCCCAACACCTCTACCCATCTGCCACAGGGGATTTACTGCAAGGCTGTGCACAGCTCCTGAGGCAGATGAACAGGGGAGGGCCACGGTGGGGGCCTGGGCAGCTCCAGGTATCAAAAGTAGGAGGAGAACAGTGAAGTCTCATCAGGGCACCACTACTGGGAACGACCGCCTCCAACTACCCCTGCCTCTGCACCGCTCTGCCCATGATCCAAAGCCCCAGAGGACAGTTCAATGAGCTGGCTCAGGTCACATGCCCATCCCTCGGCCAGGGTACCTGGAATAAAAGTCTCAATAAACCTTTATCGATGAAGAGAAATCCCCCAAAGAAAATTGGGAGTTCTTACCAGAAGGAGGAGGAATGGGTGCAGGGTCGCCCCCAAATCAACAAATATCCACTAACCACATTTCCCACTACCTGGACTGATTTCCTGTCCTTTCTTTGTTAGTTAACACTACTTAATTTTTAGATTCCAGCCCAACGTCCTTTCATTAAAGAATCCTTCCCTCACCTTCCCAAGGGAGTCAAAGTTCTCTATTCTGTCATTTTATAGCACTATAACCTCTCCTTCATAGCACTTGCCACTGCTGTATTTTACATTTATTTGTGAATGTGTGAAAAACATCCATGTCTCCCAATTGGCTAAATAGCCTATGAGAGCAGAGCCCATATATGTCTGGCTTACTATGACAGCTTTAGTGCCTAGCACAGTGCCTGGCAAAGCAAAGACATCAAACAAACATTCATTTAATGTATGAATCAAGCCATAAAGATATTTCTTTTCCCAGTGATATGAAGTATGCCACTCCCCCCTTAGAAGGCAAGAGGAGCTAAATTTTAAACAATTTTTTCCAATTCATACTTTATTACATAATGTTCTTATTTACTCTTTACAATAATGCCACAGGAGCTCACTTTATACATAAAGAAACTGAGGCACAGGGAGTTAGGGAATTTTTTCAAAATCACATACCTGGTAAATGATCCACGTGGGATACAAACCCAGGTCTGATTCCAAAATTCAAGTTCAAATCTACCATATGATGTCATATACCAATCTCACCTCAAAAAAAAAAAAAGTGGTTGAGGTAAATATATATATATATATATATATTTAAAATTATATAATTATATAATCTATATAGTTATATAAAATTCTTCCTCCTAGTTCCAAAAGAAGCTATTTAGAATTGCTACTAATTTTTAAAACAATCTGGAGAGATTGTTCAACATGTTTAGTTTCAGTCCTTCAGATAAAAATCCAGAGTACCGAACATTTCATTGATTGTTCAAGAAAAGCATTAAATCCATGGTTAAATCACAATAAAACAACACCTGGATGATTCATAGTTTAGCACTTTTATAGTTAAATAAAGGTACATAACTTCTAGTTCTGTTTTTCAGTAAGAAATCTAAACAAAGTAGAATGTCTTCTCTATCCCTTCTTATAGTGTAATTGAAGGTAAAACTAATAATATTTGGGAATTAAAGAGGTTAAAATTATTACTTAAATGTGAGGTATTTCTTTGATATTACTTTTCTTTTTTTTAATAGATTTTATTTATTTTATTTTCGGCTATGCTGGGTCTTCGTTGCTGCACGCAGGCTTTTCTCTGGTTGTGGTGAGCAGGGACTACTCTTCATTGCGGTGCGTGGGCTTCTCATTGCGGTGCGTGGGCTTCTCATTGAGGTGGCTTCTCTTGTCACAGAACACAGGCTCTAGGCGTGTGGGCTTCAGTAGTTGTGGCACGTGGGCTTCAGTAGTTGTGGCTCGCGGGCTCAGTAGTTGTGGCGCACAGGCTTAGTTGCCCCGCGGCATGTGGGATCTTCCCGGACCAGGGCTCGAACCCGTGTCCCCTGCATTGGCAGGCGGATTCTTAACCACTGCACCACCAGGGAAGCCCCTTACTTTTCAATTATAACTATCAGAGTAATAGTGGTCAATTATTACTCACTAGTACACTATTTAAATTTAGTAAAATACAACACCCATTAACAATGGAATGCTTTCCTTTTTACCTCCCTGTAAAATGTGCTGTTATTTATTAAATAGAGGTATTCATTTTGGTACTTTAAGGTCAGTTGCCTTTCTTCATACAAATTTTAACACTACCTTCTCTTTTGAATATTTAGATGAATATATTTAATTTTTCCTACTGTTCAAGAAATCAAAACAAAACATATTTTATATCAGCATTTTAATGAGCTTTGCTTTAATGATTAATTCAGTGTGAAGTTAGTCTATACCTGAGTTATGAAAATAATTATTCAGATGCTTGAGTTAGGGGTACAATGATAGTCAAGTATAACAAAATGCTGTTTAATTAAACTTATCTAGTGGGAACTTTCAGTTAAGCTTTCATTTTGTTTTCGAGAACCAGAGGAGGGAAGAAGGGAATATTATCAGGTAAGGCAGAAAAAAACAGTTTTAACCTTCATCTTTTGTCCTGAGGAATTTCAGGCCTTCCTGAACTAGTGGCTTTAAAAAAAATCCTTCGATAGTTTAGGTAGACCATGAATAGTCTCACTGATGGCATATTCCAAAATGAACAATCTTAACTTACCTAAATTTCACAAATCTAATAATAACATTCTCCATCTTTCTCCTAACAAGGAGCTGAAAATCACTCCAAGGCTTAACAGAGACAGTTAATACAGTAGTCTGGGAATAAAAGCTGCAGAAAGGTGGACATTTACAGCTATTACACTCGACAGCTAAAAGGGGTGAGAAGACATTTGAGCTTCTTAGCGAAGTTATTATAACTTTTGGTAGTTAATCACAGGCCTCTGTAGTATTCCTCAATGAGATTATTTAATTATAATTTAACCACTTCTTTAACGGATTCAGGAAGTTTTCAGTTTACACGCAAACACGTAATAAAGACAAATACAGACACACGTTTATGAACATGCACACACATATACACTCCACGGAACAAGTAAAAATAAATTGAGATTAAAGTACCGGAAACCAAGCAGAAGAGGGGCACAGATGAGCTGTCAATCTCCTGCGGTGGTGGCGGAGGAGGTGATGATGGTGGCAGCTGTTATTGCTTGGTTTCCTGCTATGAGTAGTCGTGATGCTAGGCATTTTACTTGCTGAGGGGCTCACCATGTTTGAACATTACATTCATTAGGCTCTAAGATTCTTGTATCCAAGTCAAAGGGAGGAAATAGGCAAAAGGTGAATATAATTTAATTTGAATTATAAATTAATTTTTAAATCTGAATTTAAAAACAGAACCGTAATTCATGGCAAGAAACAATCTGCTTACATGTAGTTTGAATATCACAGACTCTCACCTTTCTTACTGAATTTTCATAGATATCCCTGAATAGATGTTTTTCCTCATTTGTTGTTTGTCCTAAGGGCCATTTCCAGAGGCTTTAATTTAAAAAAATAATAACATTCACTGGAGAGTGTGGTCACTGGAGCTCCCATGACACCTTGCTGGAGGTCCATCTCTTCAGAGTACTTTTTAATGGATACATTTCATCATGTTCTGAAACATACAAACATTGAAGGTATCTCAGAAATGTACTTGGGTTTTATAAATGTCATGACTTATTCTAGACCCAGACAAATTCCAGTTGGACTTTTTGTCCTGCAGTAATCAATTTACATACTAGGTTCAATTTGGGCAATTTAGGTGATTTATTCCAATAGTACAAAAAATACACTTGCTGTGCAATCCAAGGATGGACAAATCTACCACGGGCCTATCTCAAAAAGCAATGACCGTGAAAAGTGACTGTCTCTCTTCCTGTTTGTTGGATTCAAATTCAATAGCTCTAGACTTGTTTATTTTCATTAGAGCTAGGAAAAGAATTTAGCTTCATTTTAATCAATACACCTACCTTTTTTTCCTACCTAAAAAAAAAAAAAAAAATACTAAAACAAAAACCAACCAAAACTATTGTATGGTATTGCCTCTCCACGACACTAGTTATCTCTTTAACATAAAGGCCTTAGAGATAGAACTCATTCATCTGTAAAACTGGTTTTCAAACAAGTTCATTTTCATGTAAATCTAGGTAGGCCATAAAAGTTAGTTTACTTTGTAAAATACTAATCCATGGAGAGAATAAAGCAAATGAAATAAAAACTCTGGGCAGATGCAATCTGACAAAGCATTATAATGCTTACCAAATGTTTAGCTGCTTCTGTCATTCATGATAAATGACACTGAGCATGAGTGAAGGAACAGAAGTTGGTGGAGATGTGATCATTTAAGGTAACGTACTCCCTCAATTTCATCTACAGATTATATAAAGCATTTTGACTTAGCCACAAAGGCTTCACCATTTCAGTGTTATTTCTTGGTAATGAGGGGACGTTGGAAAAGTAACACAAGGAATGATTTCAGTTCTCAGGATTTATTAGAGAAGGCACTGAGGTGAGATCAGCTACTGGAGAACACAGATCTCACGGGGAAAAGAAAAGCAAAACCAGCAAATATAAGGAAGAATGTATCTTCAGGTCAGTCAGAGCAATGAGACAGCCAAGATGCACGTGAGGAGATAGTAAGGATAATAAGGCAGGCTATCATTTTCTCTTTTATTGCATGCTGGAGTCCCCAGACCTGCTAAAGACATGATTACCGGTAACAGCAGCAGTAGTGTTCCCTAGAGGTCTCGTGTGCTTTGAGGGAGTGGGGGCTATAAACTGACAGTACCAGACAAGGGAACTAAGTCATCTAATATGTCTTCTAGAAACATAATGAGTTTGACTGATGTGGCTTTCTGTGCTTAACGCGTAAGAGGTTGTGCCAACTCATGGATCCTCGGAGAACACTGTGCTTTCAAAGCAGCTGGCTTGACTTTAAAGACTTCTGGATCGTAATATACAATACGCACAGGAGTCCTGAAATGGAAAAAAGGATTTGACCTAAAATAAGATGAACAGAAAAGGGAACTAACATTTCTCAGGCATCCACTATGTGTTAGGCACTATATTATCTCATTTTGATTTTCTTAAGCACCACATAAAACAGGTATCATGACCTCCACTATACATATGAGGAAATGAAGGCTCAGGGACGTTGTAAGAGTGACCTGTGGTCAAGTCTAGATGTGTATATGTGTCAGATTCCGAAGGCTTTCCTCTTTCCATAGAAAGTAAATTCTGGAAATTTCTCAATAATTTGACGATGTTAAAACAAGCCAGACAATCCACTGGTGAACTTAAAGAAATCAATTTTTTGAAGTTTTCATCCTTAATACCTTAACCACCAAATAATAATCTTGCTACCAGGACAGACTCTTGAGCACTTGGTCTTACTCCTCACTTTCCTTTGTCAGTGTACAGAGAATGAATGTCATTTCATTTGATGTTGAACTTTTTTTTTTAAGGAAAAACACATTATAAAAATCTGGACTTCCCTGGTGGTGCAGTGGTTAAGAATCCGCCTGACAATGCAGGGGACATGGGTTCGAGCCCTGGTCCGGGAAGATCCCACATGCCACAGAGCAACTAAGCCCGTGCACCACAACTACTGAGCCTGCGCTCTAAAGCCTGCGAGCCACGACTACTGAAGCCCGTGCGCCTAGAGCCCGTGCTCCACAACAAGAGAAGCCACCGCAATAAGAAGCCCGCGCACCGCAACGAAGAGTAGCCCCTGCTCGCTGCAGCTAGAGAAAGCCCATGCACAGCAACAAAGACCCAAGGCAACCAAAAATAAATAAATAAATAAATTTATTAAAAAAATAAAATAAAAATTAAAAAATTTTTAAAAAATATTTTATTATATAAGACCAAACACATTTCCTATTCCCTGAGCTCAAGACTACTACTTTTTCAGTTAGGTTTTCATGATGGTGCTTTAAAAAGGGGATCAGGTATTATCCCCTGAAGGTAACAAAATGAATTGAGGTTCAGGCAAGTTGAGAGGTCTTCTAAAAAATGAGTAGGAATTAGAGGCAATTTCTTCTTTGTTGAATATATTTTCTGATTTATTTGAAATAGTTCATACATGTACATGATGCAAAAACATTGAAAAATACAAAAGCCTATTTAGTGAAAAATAAGTCTTCCTACCATCCTGGCTCCCTAGGCCCCCAAAGTAACCATTGTTACTAGCTTCTTACATACTCCTGTGAGATAGTATAGGCATATGTAAGCAAATATATGGCATATATGTATTTTTTTCTTACACAAATTACAACATATTATGTTTCTGTTCCGCAACTTATTAGATCAATATATGTTAGATAAATAATCCTTATCAATATATGTTAGATAAATAATCCCATATCCATAATTACAGAGTTGTCTCCTAGGTCTAAAGTTCAATACTAGTCCACTAACCCTTTAACTGTCGCCTTATATTTATGGTAAGAAGACCATAGATTTGTCACAATAAATGTAACAAATAAGATGATTTTTAAAATTTTTACTATTTCTATGATTCATTTCACTGAACTTAATAGGTCAACTTTTCCCTGTCCCTAGCACCCCCTGCCTTTCCTGTCCCATCTTAGCCTCAGATTGACATACCTTGTATTTGGATTAGCTAGTTCTTGAATTCTGGGAGATATCTTGGAATGGATAGCAGCACAAGATACTGGCCAGTAGGCATCCCGGGGAGGTAAATAATCTTGATGAAGAGGCCTGGGCTTAGCTAGAGCTAGTATTCGAGAGCTAGGTTTGGCGAGCAAGGCAGCACAGGATATCTATAGTGGAAAACAAAACGACACAAAAACATACCTCAAATTTCACCACGTCTCCCTCTATTTTCAACTATAGCCCTAATCGAGTCACCATCCTTTCTCTCCTGGATTACTGTAACAGACTCTCCTAACTGATCTCCCTGCTTCCATTCTCACTCCTCCACAACCCAGCCTTCACACAGCAGTTACTGAGGGAGAGAAGGAGCATTTTAACAAGTGTATTCCATGAGCTAGACAGTGCTCTCAGCGATCTGCCTAAATCATTCCCATGCAATCACCGTAACAACTTCATGAGGGAAGTACTTTCCAAGGCCCAAGCCAGATCATGTCACTCACAGTGTTTAAAATCTTCCAGTGGCTTTCCATTTTGCTAAGAATAACACCTAGGCTCCTTACCGTGGCCTAGAAGGTCCTACATGATCTGCCTACTATACCCTCCTCCAACCTCACCTTCCTCCCATCCCCACCTCAATCACTATGACCCTAGTCACACAAGGCCCCTCTGGCCCAGCTCTTTCCACCTCAGGACCTTTGCATTTACTAGTTCTGCTTGAAACCCTCTTTCCTCAATCTTGTCATGGCTGCCTCTTCGTCATTCAAGTCCCTAGACTCAAACATCACATCCTCAAGGAGTTCTTCCCTGACCATCCAAGATATATCAGCCTTTCTAACTACCCTCTTCCACAGTACTTATTTAATCTTCTTCATAGCACTTAACAACACCTGACTTAGCTCATTTATTTCATTGTTGGTTATGTTTACTGTCTGTTTTTCCCCACCAGAATATAAGCCGCTTGAGAGAAGTACTTGTTTGCCAAAAGCTAGACTAGGCTCTGTTGTATAACTGGTGCTGAATAAATATATTCTGACTGACTGACTCATCAACTCCCTTTGGTCTTACTTTGGAAACCACATCCGCCAGGAGGCCTTTCTATTATGTTGCTTTACTGGTAAAATAGGAAAGATGACATATAGCTACTATTCCCTCTCTCAAGTGCTCATTCAAAAGAATGAGGACCACAGCAAACACCACTCAGTAGCCCTGAAAATGTTCTATATTTACACTGATACAGATTAGTTTGGGTTCTCAGAGTATGATTATGTGCCATGGCATCACTTTTTTAAAGGATTTTTTAAAACCCCCGAACAATCCACTGAGCGTGCCAGGCTCTGTGCTGAGCACCTGCCTTATCTATTATCACAAGTCCGAACAGCCCTGAAACTGGGAACTGTTATCTTCACAATCCCCTTGCTCACCTTGCTCCACCCAACTTCAAAGCTATCCTACTTAAGGACTTTGTCATGTGCTCTTCCCTCTACTAGAACATTCTCTTCTCAGATCTTCACTTAGCTGACTCCTTCTCATTATTCAGGTTTCAGCTCAAATATCCCTTCCTTAAGAGAGGCTTTCCCTGACTACCGTATGCAAAGAAGCTTATTCTCCACCCCCAGCCATAGTCACTCATTTCCCATTTTATTTTTTATTTTTTTCCATTTTATTTTCTTCATAGCACTTACCACTACCTGACATTATCTTATCTGTTTCCTTATTTATTTTCTGTCTCCTTCCATCTTGTTCACTGGGCACGGTGCTGGGCACACAGTAGAGATTCAAATCCTTATTGAATGAATAACGCTCAGGAAGGTTATTACAACATCACACAACTAGTAGTGGTGAGGCAGGAATTTGAACCCAGCTCTTACTGACCCCAAAGTCCATGCTCTTCACCCTCTACCTGCAGCCCCTCTCCATATCTTGCAGCTAGGTCTTCCTTCCTGCCACAGACCACTCTTTCAAGGTTTTCTTTTCCAATGACTTTGGTCTATACCCTATAGAAGCAAAACAACACCCTAGGAACAAACAGAAAGTGAGCTGAAGGATGCCAAGGTAGTGATGGCTTACAGGACGGATGGGCATTTCAATTCTTTCTCTTTCAAAGCACAGACCCTCTATCTTAATCCTTGGATAGGCAAGGTCTACAGTTCTTGGAGTTGCAACAGCAGTCAGGGCAGACGTCGCAATTTTGGTTTTAGTCTAGGGGAGAAAAAGAAAACAGTACCTGTAAGCATCAATCAATAAACACTATCGCAGTCAAAGTTACAAAGTAGTATCTGACCACTGGACCAGACTTCTCAGTAAATCCAGCAAAAAGGATGAGAATACTGCAGTAACCTATGATCATAGCTGAAAGGATCAGTTTCCATCCTTCTCAAACTAGGTTGTATAAATTCCAACCCAGATTTTTTGGAACTTACTGTGAAACCAAAGATGGGGAGAAAATGACAAGTACACAAATGGACTAAGAGATAAATGGCAATGCTGATTACTAGAACAATAAACTCAGCCAAGAGGGAAGTTCTCAGCCCTATCACATGAGAACACTATAAGGGGGAGAGCTCTGCTCTGTTCTTAATTATCTTGCCCTTTGGAAATTGGAATTCACATTATTACAAATCCCCATGCTTAAAATGAATTTAAGTAGCTCTCTTCTAATTGGAATGGACAATACAAAGTAACCAAAGACAAGAGGAAGAAAGGCAGAACAGAACCATATCTCCATAGACAATGTTGTACTGGTCCCCCAAGACACTCCTCACTACCTTAATTGTGGAAATGTGTTCAAATTACATCGTCTTCTATTTAAATTACTTATATCCAAACTCAAAACTTACCACAAAACTTTGAGGTGGGAATATAATCAATAACTGGAAATGAAATAGGGTTTTAACTGTGGGTAGAAAATTAACACACAAGGTATGTTCCAAACCCCTTCTTATGTTGTTTAAAATGATGACGATGGACTTCCTTGGTGGCGCAGTGGTTAAGAAGCTGCCTGCCAGTGCAGGGGACACGGGTTCGAGCCCTGGTCCGAGAAGATCCCACATGCTGCGGAGCAACTAAGCCCGTATGCCACAACTACTGAGCCTGTGCTCTAGAGCCTGCGAGCCACAACTACTGAGCCCACGTGCCACAACTACTGAAGCCCGCGTGCCTAGAGCCTGTGCTCTGCAACAAGAGAAGCCACTGCAATGAGAAGCCCGTGCACCGCAACAGAGAGTAGCCCCCGCTCGCTGCAACTAGAGAAAGCCTGTGCCCAGCAATGAAGACCCAACACAGTCAAAAATAAATAAATAAAAATGATGACGATGATGATACTAACACAGACAGTATTTTATACCTATTAATTCATTTATTTCTCACCTGCATATCATTTTTATTTCTATTTCACTAATGGAGAAACCAAGGTATTGTGAAGTTTGGCATTTTATTTAACTTTATATAGTTTGTAAGTGGCAGAGCTGGGATTCAAACAAAGGTCCTATCTATCTACACAATACCATGAAGTACTAATCAAGCATTTCCAATGAATAAAGCTTTGTCCCCTATCAGCCTCTTGGAAAATCAAAAAAATATATGACAACCAGTGCCTTCAATTAAGGCTTACAATCAAAAAGGAAATAAAACAATCATTCATTAATTCGTTATACAAATATCTCTTAATTATATTATGTGAGACAAAACAAAGAATAATAAACCAGTACCTTTCCTTAAAGTAGTTTTCAACTTAGAAGGAATCATAAACCTATAAGCAAATCACTGATTATTTGATATCCATAAAAGAGAATAAAGTTTTGAGGAATATCAGAGGAAATGTGGGAGAATCCAAGAAGAATTCTCTTTTCATGGATAAAGAGATATTAAATTGGGCCTTGAAGGAAGGATCAGATTCTGACAAGTAGAGGGAGGAGAAAAGATAGGGAGAATGAAGGAAGGAAGATTGAAGGGAAAGTCTGGACACAGAAGCAAGGAGGCATGGAGCAGATTGTGTCTGGTCAGGCAGGGAGATCAGGCTTGCAAATACATCTGAAACTAGGTTAGATGTGGAGGGCACTGCTCACAGCTAGCGAAGAACCATGAAATCTTTTCACTGGAGAGGAAGCATGGTCAGGGCTGGAGATTAATCTGTCAGGCATGTGGGAGAAAGACTGAAGCGGGAAGCCAGAAGGACAATAAGAAAGTTATGGCCAGGGCAGGGGGAGGGGGCGGAAAAAAAAAAAAAAAAAAAGAAAGTTATGGCCAAAAGAAGAAAAGGGTATACATAACCTACCCTATTCTAATATATATATATATATATATATATATTAAAATAAATTTATTTATTTATTTTTGGCTGCATTGGGTCTTTGTTGCTGCACGTGGGCTTTCTCTAGTTGTGGCAAGTGGGGGCTACTCTGCGTTGCAGTGCACGGGCTTCTCATTGCAGTGGCTTCTCTTGTTGCGGAGCATGGGCTCTAGGTGCATAGGCTTTAGTGGTTGTGGCTCCCGGGCTCTAGAGCACAGGCTCAGTAGTTGTGGCGCACAGGATTAGTTGCTCTGTGGCATGTGGGATCTTCCCGGCCCAGGGCTCGAACCTGTGTCCCCTGCATTGGCAGGCGGATTCTTAACCACTGCGCCACCAGGGAAGCCCTAAAATATTTTTAAATTTACAATAATTTAAGCAAAATGATACTTGCATAAAAATAGATCAGTGTAACCAAATAGAGAATTCAGAAATATTATCTAATACAGTGGTTCTCAATTTTTTTGGTCTAGAGCCCATTTACACTTTTTTTTAATTGAATAAATTTGATGTGTAACATTCTTTACCCTCTTAAAAAGTGACTGAGGGCTTCCAAAGACTGAGACATTTAAGAACATTTATTATTTCAAGTAAAAAGAACCCATTACATGGAAATACAAATATTTTTTATGATGAAGAACTATATTTTCCAAAACAAAAAAAATTGTGACAAGACTGATATGTTTACATTTTTGCAAATCTCTTTAATATCTGGTTTAAGAAGACACTGTTTTTTGTTTGAAGTATATGAAGAAAATCCAGTTCCCCGTACTAGTTGGAAAAGAGTATATTTCAACAGCTTTTTCAGATAATTGTGGATATTCTTCTTTGATACTAAAATAAAACTTGACAAAGGGTAGTTTCTTAAAAATAAGAGTTGCGGGCTTCCCTGGTGGCGCAGTGGTCGAGAGTCCACCTGCCGATGCAGGGGACACGGGTTCGTGTCCCGGTCCGGGAAGATCCCACATGCCGCGGAGCGGCTGGGCCCGTGAGCCATGGCTGTTGAGCCTGGCGTCCGGGGCCTATGCTCCACAACGCGAGAGGCCACAACAGTGAGAGGCCCGTGTACCGCAAAAAAAAAAAAAACAAAAAAAACCATAAGAGTTGCAATGTACAATCTGAAACTGTCAAGGAACTTTTCATACTCCATTACCATAAAATCCATTTGCCTATCTTACACATTGAGTGAACCTTCTACTTGTGCATAATTTTGAACTTGCAGATTACTTAAAAGGTTCTGGGAAACCTTTATGCATACCTGGGTCACATTTTTGAAAACCGTTGCCCTAGTATAAATAACATTGTGGTATATAATAACTGTGGCAGTGAACAAATAAAGGCTGGGGCAATCATGGGGGAGAGGCAGATTCTTACCCCATATTTTACATAGAAATATACTTCAAATAAGTTGAGGAATTATCTACTTTAAAAATAAAAAGAAACCACAAAAATAGTACAGGAAAATAGAGGTGACCAGTGGTGTGCAGGTAAATGTTTAACAGTTAGCTCCTCAGAGAAAAAAGACTGATTTGTAGTGCTTGCCAATTTCTATGGTGCAAAAATTCCCACCATGGTCAATTTCAAACTATGAAGGTGATGGATCTCACTAAATGCAAAGTTAGAAAGAGATGTGTACCATCAGCTCTTGTGAGCCAGTACAAGCACACTACTGGGGGTGATTTTCTGAATTCTTTTGGGGTAGAATTTTCTAATCATAAAGCAATGGAAGAAACCTCAAAATAATAAGATTATGGGTTTTACCACACATAAAATTTTAACCTCAAGATAACCAAAACAAAATTAAAAGGCAAATTAGAAGTTCTGCTTCCAGTAATAGCAGAGTAGCTTGTATTGAACTAATCTTCTTGCCTATAACAGTTAGAGACTCTGAATAAAACACTGAAAACAAAACAAAACAAAACAGAACTCTTTGAAAGCACTGGAAAGAAATCAGAAGTAGGCAGAAACTAGACAGGATAAGACTCTTGAAAGAAGGAAAGCAGTTCATCCTCGCCCCTTCCTGATCATTTGGGAGAGCAAAGCAAGGTAGGTGTCTCAGTCTGGTGGGAAGGGAGAAGGCACAGTGGCCCATAGCAGGATGTTAGGGCCAGAGCATCAAGAGAAGGGTCGACCAAGTAAGAGGGATTGAGATATCAGAGATACCAGTAAGAGATCAGAGCTTTGGGAAGGGGCCTCCCAGTATGAAGTGTCAGAGACTGAGTGGCATAGTGCAGGGTGTAAGAGCCCATATGCAGAAAGAGAAGACAGCAGAGATGGGGGAATGATTATACACAGAGAGGACATGTATTAAGGGTAATGGGAGCCAGGTTTTTAACTTTCAGAGACAAGCATTACAAATAAGGCAAAGGAGGAAAAGAATAAACTCGGTAGTGTTGGATCAGAATTGGAGGTAAAGGTGAAAAATCATATATAAATCGATATGGAAATAAATATAGATGAAAATGTGTGTATGTATGTGAATAAACACCAAAGATTCATAATCTTACCCTAATTACAAGAAACATTCAGACAAATTCAGTTTGTCCGCTATTCTATAAAATAACTAGATGGTAATATTCAATAGTGTTCAAGGTCAACAAGGCAAAAAACGATTGAAGAACCATTCCAGACTGAAGGAGACTAAAGATACTTGACAACACATGATTTTGAACTGGATTATTCCTCTATAAAGGATATTATAGAGGAAAAATAAGTGAAACTTGAATGGGGTCCAAAGATGGATACAATGAGTGAAGAGATTAAAGGTCCAAGAGAAATATGTAAATTATATATATTTTTAAAAAACCAAATGGAAATCCAAGAACTGAAAAACACAGCATCTAAATTAAAAATCCATTGGATGAGATTAACAGAAGATTGTTCATTGTGGTAAAAAGAACTGATGCCATTGAGTAGAGGTGAATATAAATTATTTAAAATAAAGCATATAGAGAAAAATATTGAAAAAAAATAAAACAACCTCAGTGATCTATGGTATAGAATATGATGATATAGCACAGGTATAACTAGAGGCCTCAGAGAAAGAATGACACAGAAAAAAAGTCTGAATAAATGATAGCAGAACTATTGAAAAATTTGATTGAAAGCAACATCCCACAAATCCTTGAATTTCAGGGAACCACAGGTAGGACAAATACCAAGAAAACTGTATGTAGTCAAATTTAGCCATACTGCTAAAAACCAAAGATAAAGAGAAAATCTTAAAATAGCCAAAGGAAAAAGACACATTAAATATAGAGTAAAAATTATAATTTTAGCTGGCATCTCACCAGAAACCATGGAGGCCAGAAGATCATGAAAAGATACTCTAAAGCGTTATCAACCTAAAATATGTTTGCATATCCAACAAACATATCCTTTACAAATAAAAATAAAATAAGAACATTTCCAGAGTAACAAAAACTGAATGATCCACTCTATAAGAAATGGTAAAAGAAATTCTTAAAAACAGTTGAGAAAAAAATAAACAAATACAAAAGTTGACTCTTTGGAAAGATTAATAAAGCTAATTTGTTAATCCCTAGCAGGTCTGATCAAGAAATAAAAAGAGAAAACAAATTAACAAACAGGAATTAAAGCGTCACCACTATATATCTTAAAGCTCTTAAAGAGAAAAATATATATATTACCATTAAAAACTTTATGCAAATAAATTCAACATAGAAGAATGGACAAATTCTTTTAAAATACAAAACAGACACAAGAAGAAATAAAAAATCTGATTTGACCTATACCCTAAAGGAATACCTGAAGAAATTTAATTCATAATTAAAAACCTCCCCATAAAGAAAACACTAAGCCCAGATTGATTTAAGGGTAAATTATCTCAAATATTTAAGGAAGAAATAACATGAATCTTACACAAATATACAGAAAATAAAAAAGCAGGAAATACTTCTCAACTCATTTTACAAGACCAACATAACCCTAATTCCCAAACTCAACAGATATATTTTTAACTATAGATCACTATCCATCATGAACATAGATACAAAGTTCCTCACTAAAATATTAGGAAATCAAATTCAAAATGTCTGGGCTTTCCTGGTGGTGCAGTGGTTAAGAGTCCGAGGGGACACGGGTTCATGCCCCGGTCCGGCAAGATCCCACATGCTGCGGAGCGGAGGGGCCCGTGAGCCATGGCCACTGAGCCTGCGCGTCCGGAGCCTGTGCTCCGCAACAGGAGAGGCCACAACAGTGAGAGGCCCACATGCCGCAAAAACAAAACAAAACAAAACCAAAAAAACAACTCTAAGCAACTATGCACAGAAGTATGCACATTAACAAAATAAAGAGAAAAGATCATTTGGGCTTCTCAGTCAAGAATAATACTTATTCTTGTATCTTGATTATGGTGGTTAATGAATGGGTATATATATTTGTTAAAAGCTTATTAAACTATACAAGATCTATACATTTAAAATTTTATACATATATTATAATTTTAGTATATTATATATATTATTATTATATAAATTATAACCCCAAACTTTAAGTTACAAGCTGGGAAAAATATGCACATCATATATAACAGATGAAGGATTAATATCCCTAAGATGTAAAGAATTTTGTGAATCAATAAAAAATGAACAGACCAGTAGAAAAATAAAGCCATGAACAAATTTAGAAAAGGAAAATACACATGGCAAATAAATGTAGAGAACGATATGACTTTATTAATAATTGGAGAAATGAAATTTCTCCTAATCCATGAGGTCATTATACCAACATGTCTCTCCCCCATCATTCTCAATCTTGATTATTTTCTGAGAATAAAAATTCTAGAAGTAAAATGACTGAATCAAAGGTATGAACATTTTTGAGGTGATTCACATAAAGTCCGAAAATGTGTTACAACAAAAGTGATTTTTATTTACATATTCACTTGCATTATTTGGGCTGCCTTTTTTTTACTGCACATAATATATTAATTATTTATTTTACAAAATATTAATTTTATAATAAAATAGATCTCATTAAAATAGTTATGGATTAAGTGAGCTATGAAACTAACCCCTTTCTTTTTAAGTTTTGAGGTCCTAACAGCTATTATAAAAAGAGACTTGGTATGACATTCATAGAGGTAAAAGGACTTCCTACAGTGTATCCATACAAAGTCTCTGGTGGCAAGTAACCTCAGGTACCTGTAATAGTAACTTGATTTCTTTTGTGAGTGTGTGTTATTTTTAAACTCTGAGAAGATTTAGAATTAACTGTTAAAAATCTAAGAAAATCAAAATCATAGAATTAATACTTTGTCTTAATAATAAATATGTGCAAGAATTGATGAAATTTGAACAGGGACCATAGATTAGTTATAGTATTATACCAATGTTAAATTTCCTGATCTTGATAACAGTATGGTAGTTATATGAGATAATGTCCTCTTGTTAGGAAACACACACTGAAGTACTGAGGAAAAGGGGTATATGATGTCTGTCATTAACTTTCAAAAATGATTCAGGGAAAAGATTAAATATACACACACACACACACCACGGAGGAGAGAGAATGATAAAGTCAATGGACTTCAACTTTTGCAGATTTTCAGTAAATTTGAAATTATTGTTAAAACAAAAAATAAGTGTATATTATTAAAATAAAAAGCAGGGGGCTTCCCTGGTGGTGAAGTGGTTGAGAGTCTGCCTGCCGATGCAGGGGACATGGGTTCATGCCCCGGTCCGGGAAGGTCCCACATGCTGCGGAGCAGCTGGGCCCGTGAGCCATGGCCGCTGGGCCTGCGTGTCTGGAGCCTGTGCTCCGCAATGGGAGAGGCCACAACAGTGAGAGGCCCACGTACCACACAAAAAAATAAATAAATAAAAATAAATAAAAAATAAAAAGCAGGTATATGTTTTAAGAGAATTTGGCCTGTAAGAGTGATAACACTACAATTGCAATTTGAAATATATAACAGAGTAACTGTTTAGAATTATGACATTAAGTTGAAATCTTAAATTTATGTCATTCTGAGACTGGCTGGGACCTGAGACCCTTGACTGTAGTGCTTCCACCCTGACAAATGCCTCCTGGAGCAACAGAATACAAATAAACTAAAAGGGACTAAAAAGAACTGCGCGCATGCGCAGTTGGGGCAAATTATGAACAATAAGAACATACAAAAAGGCCAAAACCCAGCTGCCACTTTTGAGGTACCAGGAGCAAAAGTAGGGTACTATGCATGATCCCTGTACCCAGCACCACCAAGAGGGTGGGCCCACCACGTATGCCACCCCCCGGCCCGATCCACCTATTGGCCCCTATCTTCACCCTGTTTAAGGGACCAGCCCGCCTCCTCTCAGGGAGTGAGCAAGGGCATGTGCTACTTGTTTTCCCTCCCTCCTGCTATAGCACGAGTCCCAGTAAAGCCTTACCTGAATTTCTCATCTGGCCTCTTATCAATTTCTATTGATTAAGAGTCCAAGAACCTTAGTCAGTATCAATTCTTACAACGTTAAAAAACTTCAGGTTCACTATATTTATAAGTTTAAAGTATTAGATTTTTAATAATTATTTAATATTTGAGAAGGTTTTGTTAATGTAGATGGTTGAAATAAAATACTTTAAAAAGAAATCAAATTTAATGTATTTATAAAGTATTTGAAGGTATTTAATTAAGTTTGGAAACCAAATCGAGCATTATTTAGGACTCTTAAAAGTCACTGTCAAAAACTGCTAGAATTGGGCTTCCTTGGTGGCGCAGTGGTTGAGAGTCTGCCTGCCGATGCAGGGGACATGGGTTCATGCCCCGGTCCGGGAAGATCTCACATGCCACGGAGCGGCTGGGTCCGTGAGCCATGGCCGCTGAGCCTGTGCGTCCGGAGCCTGTGCTCCGCAACGGGAGAGGCCACAACAGTGAGAGGCCCGCGTACCGAAAAAAAAAAAAAAAAAAAATCCCGCAAGCCACATGGGGTGGTAAAAAAAACAAACAATAACAAAGTAAAACATAAAATTAGACTAGGAAACTAACAGATATGTTAGAAAGAATGCAAAAATAGATGAATCAACAACCGGAAGGTATGTTAGTACCACAATAGTGAAAAAGAGGAGGAGGTTTTTTTTTTCCCTTCAGAGTCAGAGAATCTGGGTGCATTAATCAAAAATAATGAGTAAAATGATCCGTCTGACAATTCTCATTGCTGCCTAGGTTTCAGGAGAATAACGAACTAACTTTATTAATCAACAGTTCCTGATTGTTACAAAGTGTCATCCATAAATCTCCCTTCATTTTAATAATACTTGCTGAATGCTAAAAAGAAAAGAAAAAAAAGAAGAGGTCATGAAAGGCCTTGGCTGTTGAGGGCGGGGCCTAAGCAAGGGCAAGTTTTGGGTGGTGGGTGGGGCCTATGCTCAGGAACCACAGGGCTGAAAAAGGCCCTGTGGGCTGTGGGGGTGGGGCTTAGGCTCAAGGAACAGAAAGGGCCCAGGCGTGCCCCCTACCCCTGGTCTCAGAGGGCAGGATACCTCACCTGGGAGCCCAACAGGCTTCCTGGGCTCGAGTGGGCGGGGCAAACTCCCTCCTCTCCTCTCCCACTGCTCCGGTCTGGGGTCCGGGAGGGCCCCTCTCGCCTGCCTCTCCTGATCTCCTGGCCTCCCTCCTATGCCCTCAGGACCAATGGTGGGGGGCCTTGGAGGGCAGGGAACTGGCCTGGGAGCTCAGCAGTCTCCCCAGGCCCCAGTGAGCAGGGCAATCACCCTCTGGTCCTCTCCCACTTCTCCTGGATGGCCCCTCCCCGCTGCCACTCCTGATCTCCCTGGCCTCCCTCCTATGCCCCCAGGACCCACGCGGCCTGGATGGGGCTTTGGAGGGGGGGAACCAGCTTGGGAGCTCAGCAGGCTCTGTGGCCCCAGTGGGCCAGGTGATCACCTGCTGCTCCTCTCCTGCTCTTCCCGGAGAGTCCCTCCCGCCTGCCTCTCCTGATCTCCCCGGCCTCAGGAGTGCCGATCTTCTCTGGCCTCCACTTCTCCTCCCTCAGTCCCCCTACATCCTACTGGTTCACTCTGGGATTCCTCCTGTCTCCTTGGTGGTTAGAGTCCCCCACCAGCGGCCAGCAGGTGCCCTAGTTGTGGGGAGAGCTAACTCCGCAGCTTCCCACACCACCATCTTGACTCCTCCCCCCTGGCTGTTGTTTAAAATCACTAAGTTTGGGGGTGGTTTGGTATAAAGCAACAGATAACCAGATCAGAACTTTAAGGATGGGTTCTTTGTTCAGGCATACTGTGTTTTATTGTACTTTGCAGATACTGCGTTTTTCACAAATTGAAGTTTTGTGGCAACCCTGCATCAAGCAAGTCTATCGGCACCATTTCCCCACAACAGCATTTGCTCACTTTGTATCTCTGTGTCAGAAATATTCTCACAAGTGCCCATCATCGGATGAATGGATAAAGAAGATGTGGCACATATATACAATGGAATATTACTCAGCCATAAAAAGAAACGAAATTGAGCTATTTGTAATGAGGTGGATAGACCTAGAGTCTGTCATACAGAGTGAAGTAAGTCAGAAAGAAAAAGACAAATACCGTATGCTAACACATATATATGGAATTTAAGAAAAAAAATGTCATGAAGAACCTAGGGGTAAAGCAGGAATAAAGACGCAGACCTCCTAGAGAACGGACTTGAGGTTATGGGGAGGGGGAAGGGTGAGCTGTGACAGGGCGAGAGAGAGTCATGGGCATATACACACTAACAAACGTAGTAAGGTAGATAGCTAGTGGGAAGCAGCCGCATGGCACAGGGATATTGGCTCGGTGCTTTGTGACAGCCTGGAGGGGTGGGATAGGGAGGGTGGGAGGGAGGGAGACGCAAGAGGGAAGACATATGGGAACATATGTTTATGTATGACTGATTCACTTTGTTATAAAGCAGAAACTAACACACCATTGTAAAGCAATTATACCCCAATACAGATGTTAAAAAAAAAGAAATATTCTCACAATATTTCAAACTTTTACATTTTTATTATATTATGCTGATATGTGATCAGTGATCTTTGACATTACTATTGCAAAAAGATTACAACTCACTGAAGGTTCTGATGATGGTTAAGATTTTTTAGCAGTATTTTTTTAACTAAGGTGTGTACATTGTTTTTTAGACATAATGCTATTGCACATTTAATAGAATACAGTAGTGCAAACATAACCTTTATATGCACTGGGAAAGCAAAAAGTTTGTGTGACTTGCTTTATTGCAATATTTGCTTTATTGCGGTGGTCTAGAACTGAACCCAAAATATCTCTGAGGTATGCCTGTACTGGTTCTAGACCATCTGGAATTTGTTTTCTGAGCAGATTAGATTTAAAGCTATTAATGATCCTATTGCCAGTCGTTTAAAAAAAAAAAAAAGACACTGGTAATCCGTGGCATGCACTGACAAAACAGAAAGCAAGATTTGGTAATCAAGCAGCTGCTGACAGAGATCATTTTAGTGAAATAAAGAGGTATAGTGAGGTGGGCTCATTGCTTCTAAGTGCACTGGAGAACTTGAGGAAAGAAATTACCAGCTCAGGCCTTTAAATTCCCACCTTAAGGCATAGTTAAGGGACCAGAACGTTTTTGTGACTTACCCAAAAGAAACCCTTATCTTTAATGGTCACAGGACTCAAAATTCTCAAAACCAAGCTCAAAATCTAATTCTGTGAGTGGATGAATTACAGCACAAATTGAATTCCCAAACTTATATGGTCTCCTATATTAAAGTTAGGGCAATGATTGAGAAGGAATTGGACCTTAAAAATTGGAATCGGAACATAAGGGCACATTCCAGTGAAGGGGGGACTTTGAAGCCCTGAACATACCTGAGCCTTCCTTAGCAATAGAATCAGCCCTTCCTCCCTTGTCTGAACAGGCAAGACTCTCCTATAATTGCCTCTCCTGAAGTAAATATCTTCTAGGGGACTGCTGAACTACCCCTAGTCTCTCTCATTTCTCCAAATCTATGTATGACCAGACCCAAGTCCCAGCTGCTGTAACAGTCTTCCATAGACTTCTCATCAGCTCCCACAATTGCTTAAGGTTAATTCTATAATATGCATTGTGGTTCTGCTTCTCTCATCAAATCCTGACTGATACATTAGGCACAGGGCAGATAGTCAGAAAAATTCATTTGATAAGAGGGGAAAATAAACATGAAGAAAAGGAAAAAACACATCTAGAAATAAGAGGGGAGCACATTACAGTTACAAACATGCTACATGTTACAAAGTGCATCAGGAACTGTTTCTTTCACATGGACCCACTTACGCTTCTTGGAGGAACATAGTTTGGATTTGTGACTTTGGGTATTGAGAGTTGTAATATCCGGGGAGAAGGATCAGAGATTTGAAGAGAATCTCTTAAGTAATCACTGAAGGGCCTATATGCAAATGGAACATGAAATATTATAATCACTGGAGGAACAATAACTGCATTCGTCATTGCTATAATCAACCTCCAATCAATTATATTTATTGTTTCTATCTTAGGAACATCTTTTCCCATAATCATTAGTGTTCTTTCTACTAGATTGGTGTTTCTTAAAGTTGTTTTACTATGATCCACAGTAAGAAGTACATTTTATATTGTGATACAATATATGTAAATCTGTGTATCTGAAACAAAATGATCATGAAACGATGCTTTCCCTAGGCAATGCATTCTGATTTTTAAATTTTCATTTGATTTCATAAAAACAACAACCGGAATTGATTTCATGATCCACTGATAGGTTGAGACTTGCAGTTTAAAAAACACCTCACTTCCTACCAAAACCTCCTATTAAAACCCTGAGATAAAAATTCCAGTCACTACCAAGAACCCTCTGTGATGGCCAGTCTCCTCTGCAGTGCAGTTTGAGATAGTGCTGGACATAACTCCCAGCAACCTGGCCGATTATCATATGGTGATAATCGGTGGTTTCCCCACATACTCCTTTCCCAGAACAGAAACCTATCAACCAACAAACCTACAAACCTAATATGGAAAAAGGTTTTCTCAAATAAATATGATTACCCTCTAGGGGTAGTCTGTTAGTTTTAAAACTTGATATATAGTTAACATACCGTAGAAGTTACCCTTTTAAAGTGTACAATTCTATGCTTTCTAGAATATTCACAAAATTGTGCAACCATCACCACTACCTAAATTCAGAACGTTTTCAACACCCTAAAGAGAAATCCCATACCTATTAAAATCCCATCCTATTACCCCCTCCCCAGCCCCTCCCCACCACTAGGAACTAGTAATCTACTTTCTATCTCTATGAATCTGCCTATTCTGGAAATTTCAAATACATGGAATCATACAAATAAGTCACGTTTTGTGTCTAGCTTCCTTCACTTGGCATATTTTTAAGAATCATGTATGAGTATGTCTTTCCTTTTATGGTTGAATAATATCCCATTATATGGATTTGTCACATTTTGTTTATCCATGCAACCATTGATGAACATTTGAGTTGCTTCCACTTTTTGGCTATTTTGGAATGATGCTGTGAATATTCATGTACAAGCTTTCGTGTGAACATATGTTTTCAACTGTCTTGGGTACATGCCTAGGAGTGGAGTTGCTGATCATATGATAATTCTATGTTTAACATTTTGAGGACCTGGAAAACTATTTTCCACGTAAGCTTCACCAGTTTACATTCCCACCAGCAATATATGAGGGTTTCAATTTCTCCACATCCTCTCCAAGTAATTTTCTCTTTATTATTATTATTGCCATTCTAGAGGTGTGAAGTAGAATCTCAGGGTTTTAACATGCAGTTCCAAGATGACTAATGATATTTAGCATCTTCTCATGTGCTTCTTGTTCCTTGTATATTTTCTGTGGAGAAATGTCTATTCAAGTCCTTTGCTTATTTTTTAAATTGGGTTATTTGTCTTTTTTGAACAGTATTAAGAATTCTTTGTATATATTCTGAATACTAGTCTCTTATCAGATATATGATCTGCAAATATTTTCTCCCAATTTACGAGTTGTCTTTTCATTCCCTTGAGAGTGTCCTTTGATGCAGAAAAGTTTTTACTTTTAATGAAGTCCAATTTATTGTATATTTGTCACATGTGTTTTGGGTGTCATATCTAAGAAACCACTGCTTAGGTCATAGAGATATATGCCTATGTTTTCTTCTACGAGTTTTATAATTTTAGCTCTCATATTTAGGTCTGTGATCCATTTTGAATTAACTTTTGTGTATGGTGTGAAGTAGGGGTTCAACTTCATTCTTTTGCATGTGGATATCCAGTTATCCTAGCACCATTTGTTTAAAAGACTATTCTTCCTCAATTAAACTGTCTAGGCATCCTTGTCAAAAATCAACTGACATATACCATAAGGGTTTATTTCTGGACTCTCAATTCTATTCCATTGATCTATATGTCTATTCTTATGCCAGTAACACTGTTTTGATTACTGTAGCTTTTTAGTAAGTTTTCAAATCAGAAGCTGTAAGTCTTCCAACTTTGTTATTCTTTTTCAAGATTGTTTTTGCTATTCTAGGTCTCTTGCATTTCTATATGAATTTTAGAATCACCTTGTCAATTTCTACCCAAAAAGGAGAGCTGGACTTTTAATAGGGATTGTACTAAATCTGTCGATCAATTTGGTGAGAAGTGTCATCATAACAAAATTAAGACTTCTAATCCATGAACAGAGAATGTCTTTCTATGTATTTAAATCTTCAATTTCTTTCAACAATGTTTGTAGCTTTCTGTGTACGTACATTGCACTTCTTTTGTTAAGTTTATTCCTCAGTATTTTGTTCTTTTATTTTTAATTATATTAAAATATATATAACATAAAATTTACCATCTTCACCATTTTTCAGTGTATAGTACAGTAGCATTAAATGTATTCACATCGTTGTGCAACCAACCTCCAGAACAATTTTTGTCATGCAAATCTCTATATCCATTAAACAAATCCTCATTCTCCCCACCCCCTAGCCCCTGAAAACCACCATCTTACTTTCTGTGTATGAATTTGACTACAGTTGGTACTGTGTATAAGTGGAGTCATACAGTATTTGGTTTCTTGTGACTGGCTTATTTCATTTAGCATAATGTCCTCAAGGTTCATCCATGTTGTAGCATTTGTCAGAATTTTCTTCCTTTTTAAGGCTAATATTCCATTGCACGTATTGTTTTGTGCTTTTTGACGTTGCTGTAAATGGAACTGTTTCTTAATTTTATTTTCAGATTGTTCATTGCTAGTGGATAGATATACAATTGATTTTTGTATATTGATCTTGGATTCTGTGCCTTCCTGAACTAATTTATTAGCTCTAATCGTTTTCATGTGGATTCCCTGAGGTTTTCTATATATAAGATCATGTCATCTATGAGTAGAGAGTTATCAATACTTCTTCCTTTACAACCTGAATAGCTTTATTTCTTTCTCTTGCCTAACTGCCCTGACTCAAACCTCTAGTATGATGTTGAATAGAAGTGGTGAGAGCTGATGTTCTTGTCTTATTCCTGATCTTAGGGTGAAAGGTTTTAGTCTTTCACCACTAATTATGATGATAGCTGTGGGCTCTTTGTAGATGCCCTTTATCAAGCTGAGGAAGTTCACTTCTCTACCTAGTTTGTGGAGTATGATACGTGTTAAATTTTGTTAAGTGCTTTTTCTGAGTCTATTCAGGTAATCATGTAGTTTTGGGGTTTTTTATTCTATTAATTTGGTGTATTACATTGATTTTAGTATGTTGAACTCAACATATTCTTGTATTCCTAGAATAAATCCAACTTGGTCATGGTGCATAATTATTTTTATATATTGTTTGATATGCTTTGGTAGTATTTTGGTGTGGATTGCTGCATGTATATTTGGATTTGGTTTGGTAGTATTTTGGTATGAACTGTTACACATATATTCATAAGAGATATTGTCTGTCATTTTCTTCTCTTGTCATTACAAACGTTTTTTGGTTTGGTATCAGGGTAACATGGACCTCATGGAATGAGTTGGGAAGTGACCTACCTTTTGGAAGAATCTGCAGGATTGGTCTAGGGCTTCTCTAAGCATATCATTGAATTCGTCAATGAAGGCATCTGTTCCTGAGCTGTTCATAGGAAGTTTTTAAAAAGTATTGATTAAATCTCTTTATTTGTTATGGGTCTGGTGAGATTTTCTATTATTCAGTCAGTTTCAGTGGTTTGTCTTTCTAGGAATTTGTCCATTTCGTTTATGTTATCTAATCTGTTGGCCTTACAATTGCTCACAGTAATCCCTTATAATACTTTTTTCTCTATATAAGATCAATTTGCAACCCTTCTTTTGCAAATGATTCCTTAGAAAGGTCCCTTCTTTCTTTCATGATTTTAGTAATTTGAGCCTTCTGTCTTGTTGTCTTGATAAGTCTAGCCAAAGGTTTGTTTTGTTGATCTTTTCAAAGAGCCAACTTTCAGTTTTGTTGATTTTCTCTGTCTTTCTGGTTTCTATTCATTTCCACACTAATCTTTATAATTTCCTTCTTTCTGCTTGTTTGAATTAGTTTGCTTTTCCATTTGTAATCTCTTAAGATGGAAGATTAGGTTACAATTTGCAATCTTTTTTATTTTTTATGTAGGTATCTTCAGCTAAAATTTCCCACTAATCACTACCTTAGCTGTATCTCATAAGTTTTGGTATATTGTTTTCATTTTATTAATATCAAAGTGAGTTATTCTTTGACCCATTGTTTGTTTAGGAGTGTATTTAATTACACATATTTAAATTTTTTCTTCTGCTATTGGTTCCTAATTTCATCATTGTAGTCAGAGAACAGATTTTGTATGAATTCAATTCTTATAAATTTATTGACATTTGTTTTATGACCTAATACATGATCTATCCTAGAGAATATTCCATGTGCACTTGAGAAGAATGTGTGTTCTGCTATTGTTGGGTATAGTGTCCTATAAATGTCAATTAGATATTTTTGGTTTATAGTATTGTTCAAGCCTTCTATTTCCTTGTTGATCTTCTGCTTGTTATTCTTTCTATTATTGAAAGTACAGTATTGAAAAACTGAACTTGTTGAATTATCTATTTCTCTTTTCAATTCTACCAGGTTTTGCTTCATCTATTTTGGGTTCTTGTTGTTAGGTATATATACGTTTATAATTGTCATAGTCCTCTAATGGATTGACCATTTCATTACTATAAAATGTCCTTCTTTGTCTTAAAGTCTAATCGTCCAATATGAGTATATCCACTCACTTCAGTTAGTTTTCATAGTATATCTTTTTTCGTCCTTTTCCTTTCAGCTTATATATTTCTTTGAATCTAAAGTATGTGTCTTATAGACAGCATACTACTGAGCACATTCTTTTAAACCATTCTGTCAATCCCTGCCTTTTGATTGGACAGTTCATTTGCATTTAATGCAATTACTCATAACATGGAATTTATGCTTGCCATTTTGCTTTTGTTTTTCACATGTTACATCTTTTTATTCCTCTATTCCTCCATTCCACCCTTCTTC
This sequence comes from Grampus griseus, assembly GCF_964374135.1. NCBI lineage: Eukaryota > Metazoa > Chordata > Mammalia > Artiodactyla > Delphinidae > Grampus > Grampus griseus. Next base: position 68,670,666 of record NC_138997.1, read on the forward strand.
CATGTTAGATATTTTCTAGTGTACCCTTTAAATTCCTTGTTATTTCTTTTACTATATTTTAAAAATTATTTTCTTAGTTGTTACCCTGTATATCTTAACTTATAACAATCTAATTCAGATTAATATCACTCCATTCCCTCCCCTCTTTGGGCTGTTTTTTAATACATTGTATGTCCATCAACACAGATTTATAATTATTGCTTTATGCAGTTGTCTTTTTTTTTTTTTTGCCCATGCCACGCGGCATGTGGGATATTCATCCCCTGATCAGGGATTGAACCTGCGCCCCCTGTATTGGGAGCATGGAGTCTTAACCACTGGACTGCCAGGGAAGTCCTATGCAGCTGTCCTTTAAATTATGTAGGAGAATAAAAGGGTTACAAACAGAAAAATACATGTATACTATCTTTTATGTTTACCTATGTAGTTAACTCAATTTTATTTCTTTATTTCATGTGGATTCAAGTTATTGTCTAGTGTCCTTTCATTTTAGCCTGAAGGACTCCCTTTAGTATTTACTGTAAAGCAGGTCTGCTGTGATGAATTTTCTCAGTTTTTGTTTAACTGGAAATGTCTTAATTTCTTTTATTTTTGAAGGATAATTTTGTTAGCTAGAGTATTCTTGGCTGACAGTATTTTTCTTTCAGTGCTTTAAATATGTCATGCCACTGCCTTCTGGCCTCTATGGTTTCTGATGAGAGGTCACCTGTTAATCTTATTGCAGATCCTTTGCATATGATGAGTCACTTCTCTTGCTGCTTTCAAGATTCTCTCTTTGTCTTTGATGGTGGACAGTTTGATTATGATGCGTCAGGTTGTAGATCTTTTTGAGTATATCACACTTGGAGTTTGTTGAGTTACCTGGATGTGAAGGTTGTTTTTCATCTAAGCTGGGAAGCTTTTGGCGATTGTTTCTTTAAATATTCCTTCTTCCCCTTTATCTCTCTACTCTCTTTATGAAATTCCCATTATCAATATGTTAATACCCTTGATGCTGTCTTACAGGGCTTTGAGGCTTTGTTTATTTTATTTTATTCTTTTTTCTTTCTGTTCCTCAGACTTGATCATCTTCACTGACCTATCTTTAAGTTTGCTGATTCTTTCTTCTGACTGCTCAAATCTACTGTTGAGCCCTCTAGTGAATCAGCTAAAATATATGTCACAAAGTCCAGGCTCATGTAGTACATTTATTGGACAACCCTGTGTGTCTTCATTAAGCACTTGCATTTTCCCCCTCATACAATTCTGAACAAGCTTGGTTATCTGTTTCCAGAGCACAAAAGATCAGAAAAGAGGCTACTTACAGACTATTCTCCCAATAAAAAGAGAAATGACAGGAAAGCTATGAAAAGTGAATATCATAATCTAAAGAGGTCAGACCACTTAGGCTAAGCAATGTGCTTCATACTTAAACACTTTCTGAGAGGTTTACCAAATTAAATCATTATGTGATAGTTGATATTCATAATAAATATCTCAAGCCAATGGAAAAAGGTTACATGTATGTTCAGTATCAAAAGAATCTCCTTAGGAAAGCAGGGAAACAAACTTCTAAAAATACAGGAAGTTTTAGCACTCAAGGGGGTTTCACTTATATGAAATGTCAATCTCAGATGTCTCAAAAATTGGTAACAGATAATTAAAGTATTCTTCTAGTTTACAGATACAGATCTTTACCAGATTTACATGCATATTTTAACTAACTTAACAGATTTTATTTAATAAACTGACAAATAAGCAAATTTTGTGGAGGAATTGGGCCACTTTTGCTGGATTCTATGATGGAAAAAGACTCAAGTTGTCCAGTTCAACCTATGCCTGAATACAGGAATCTTTTCTAAAATCCATGTACAGTCATCATTCCAGTTTGTGCTTGAACATTTTCAGGGATTTGGGTGGAGTTGGCAGTTGACCTTTCCAAATAAACGCCTCCATTACTGCATAGCTACCAGAAAGATTTTTCTACACTTAGCTGACATCAGCTGCTCTGTAAATTCCTTGTTCTACTTCTAGTTCTAAGTAATTTTACTTTGACTTCCCTTTCCTCTTTCAGATGCTGACCCTTGAAACATAGCTATCACTGCTACTTAGGTGTCTTCTCTAAGCTAAACATATTATTTCTCTTAACTATTGTTCATATAACAGCTTCCAGAAGAATCAACATCTCATTCGTCACCTCTGAATAGCCTCAAATTTATTATCAGTTTCTTCAGGTATAACATCCATAAGTGGACACATATATGTAATGTGTTCTGATTAAAGTAGTGTACAGTAGTACTATCACACTCCACACTTGGTGGAACGTGTCCAGTGTACATATTCCACTAATGCAACCTAACATTTTTTCCAATAACCTTATCACAATCTTAACTCCCATGTGGAAAGTAACACCTAAGCTCTTTTTTTCTTTGGCCATGCTGCATGGCTTATGGCATTTTAGTTCCCCCAGAAGGGATTGAACCCAGGCCCTCAGCAGTGAGAGCATGAAGTCCTAACCAGTGGACCACCAGGGAATTTCCTAATCTGTCTTTTAAAGACAAGGAGAATTTCAGAATTTAAAGTAGAAGGAAGAGCATTTGCAGTCACAGAGGCGTAAGAGAACATGAATTGAAAAAACCTGTAATGTTTCATTTGCATATTTTTAAATTGGCTGACAGCGGTAAGTTTAGTGTGAATTTTAGCTTCACTACAATTTGAGTCAAATGTAATTATTGATGATGATCTTCTGATTACCCACAATTGCTGCAAATATTTGATTTTTCACCCTGATGCTTTGAAACACAAGTGGACTTCTATTTTATGAAATTGCAGACACTAAAATTAGAACAACAATATTGTGACATTCACCAAATTAGATGAGAATTTATGGAGATTCTCAAGGTACTTTACCTATTTATTAGATACCCTTTCTTGAATCTGTTGGGCTGTGCCAGCTTCTGGATCCTTTTGGAAGGTTGGCCAAGCAGTGCAGGAGAAGGGATCTCCCAGATTACAGACTCTCTACCGCAGCTGTAATAATACTGAACCCTGCAAGTTGTAAAAGAGAAAAGAAGTGAACGAAACAGACATGAATTCAAATTACCATAGTAATTTCCAACACTGACCCCCATCCCCCAGGTCTAGGGGAGTGGGTATGACAGTTTATCCCTTCGCTGCTGAGCTATTTTCTACATAGGGAGAAATTAGAAACAGTTATAAGCCATCAAGTTTTCAGCTGTCTTCTAATATCCTATTCTAAAACAGACAATTTTCTGTAATAAATGAAGTTCATTTTCTAAATAGACCAAAAATTACCCTGATGAAGAGAAAATTTGCTGCTTTTTAAATAAAATATTTTCTTTAGCATCTATATAGACAATTTAAATATTTTTACTAAATTTTTAGTTAATAGGATAAATTACATGATGCTTTTCTTTATGTTAAAGACCTCTGAGCTTAGGAATAAATGCTACTTGATCATGGTTTGTAGATTATTTAATCATTATCAGGCTCTGTTTATTAAGATTTTATTTAAGATAACAATATTGTTCTTCTTATCACTCCTGCCCTTCAATCTTTCCTTTATCAAAATATTATCATTAGTGGAAAAAGAAGTGATATTGACTACTTTAACCTGGCATTAATTTAGATCGTAGTCCCACTCCTGCTTCTATTATTTTCCAAAGGACCTCTGCTCCTTTAGGACATTCATAGATATGGCTCTGCGTTCATCTGCCCAGGCTTCTGTCTGCTGGTTGCTAATATAAGCCTTGGTCTGGGTTTAAGCCTGTATTTCCCTTGCTTTTGACCACTCAGACTTGAGACCCATCTACACCATCACACATCTGCTTTTAAGGGGCTTGAGACTATGCAGCCCTGGCTCTACTGCCTGACAGAGCTGACTCAGCCACTGCCACCCACATACACAGCCAAGCTCTGACAGGCAGAGAACTTCCAGCACTTACCTGGGATTTGCCTTTTGCAGGAACTGGGAGTTCAGTTTGGGAATTGGAGACAGAGAAGGAAGAGGTGATTTTGAACAGGGGGGCATTTGGAAGAGATCAGACCCAAGAAAGGAGGGCACAGTGGGTGGAAGGAAGGAGTGAGCAGCACAAAAGAAAGATGCTCTTGGAGAGTAGGGCAAAGGGTAGAAGTCCAAGAAGCAAATAAAACAAACAAACAAAAAAAAGAAGAAGAAGAAAGATGGGAGGACACCAGAGACATAACTCAATTATTCAACATTCTCTGAGGTGGGAGTGGCTAACACCAAACCATAATACTTATGCCTTACTCTGCCAACAACCAGAAGTACATGAGCATTCTAGAAGATGGAGAAAATAATACATCTTATGGTGGTTATGAAGATTAAATAAGAGAATATAAGTCATTTAATTAAGTTACAAAGCACTATTCAAATAAAATTTTATTAACTAACTTGTATATTAATTCTAAGTTTCATGTGTACATATCTTTTCTGCTTATAGATACTGTATATTAATAGAATGTATAGCTGCTGCCTTTAGGTGCTTCTCCTGTCTTGTAGTCATTTACACACCCAAGTCTCACCATTCCATCAATGTAGCAGGTACTCAAATATTATTTTAATATAGAGTACTCTGCATTTTTCTCATTGTAAAAGAGATAAATATTCATTATAGAAACTTTGTAAGAGCAAGAAAAGTTTAAGAGAGAAAAACAAAAAGCATATATTATCCTGCCATTCAGAGACAACAATACTTTGGAAAAATATTTCCTGACTCATACACTCAATACTTATTGAGCACCAGGCACTGTTAGGCACTAAGGAGAGAGCAGAAAGTAAGACAGACACAAAATCACTACTTTCTTGGAGCTTCTTCTCTATGTTGGGAGGAGAATAGCAAAAATTCAGTAGATAGTTGTGATAAGTGCTATGAAGGGCACTGGCTATGCAACAGAGATAGAGGCTTTCCGAGTAGGTTTGTGAGGAGGTGGAATGTTATGTGGAGAAAAGCAGTCAGGAAAGTCCCTCTGAAAAGCTGAGACCTATGCTGACACCTAAGGACCAGACAGTCTTAGTCATTGTAAGCATTGCAGGCAGAGGGAGAAATATGAATAAGGTCTTGAGATGGTAAAGATCATGACATGTTTGATGAATAAACATTATTAAAAATAAAAAGAGGATCATATCATAATACAGTTTTCTATTTAACTTTTTTCACTTAATATTATAGCATAAGCATTTCCCACATATAAAAAAAGCAGCAAACATATAAAAGCAGCAAATTATTACCAATAATGAGAAAAATCAATCCCTAGAAACAGACCCACAAATGACATAGTATAGAATTAGTAGGCAAGGAGATTAAAAAATTGAGCAAGTAGAGATAAGATATAAAAAATACCCAAATTGAACTTCTAGTGATAAAAACTATGACACATGAAATAAAAATTACCCTGGATAGGATTCATAGTATATTATATACTACAGAGAAAATGGCTAGTGGAAACACAGAGAGAAATAAAACAGAAAGAGAGGGAAAGAGAACAGATTCAATGAGCTGTAGGACAAATCCAAGCAGCCTAATGTGTAATTGGAGCCCACAGAGAAGAAGTAATAAATACCAATTCTATACATTTTCCGATTGATTCTATGAGGACAGCATTGCCATAAACAAAGACATTACAAAAAACAAAGATATTACAAGAAAACTACAGACCAATATCCCTCATGAACACAGATGCAAAAATTCTAAAATTTTATTGGAACACAGGCATTCTCGGTTTACATATGTCTGTACCTGCTTTCCCAGAGTTGAGTAGTTGCTGCAGATATTTAATGGCCAACTTTATATCTGGCCCCTTCCAGAAAAAGTTTGCTGACTTTTGACTAAAGTTGTATATTGAAAGAGGAGAGAAATGGCTACCTCAATTATCATGGAAACCAAATTTCAGATAAATAATAGCATCTTCACTTTTTTCTTTACTTTAAACTCCCTCACTGCCTGTACCCATCTTCCCTACACCTCACCATCTTTCCTCAAAGAGTCAACCAGCAGAAAGTCCAGTCATTCAACAAACATGCACCAAAAACAAATTTGCAATGGGCGTCAAAAGTCTTAACATTATTACCTTTAGATGCCCTAATTAACTTATGGTAACCATGCCCATGGGTGGTATACAAAATTCACAGTTTCATGCACAAATAAGTTCACCCACAACAGTGTTATATATGGTACATATCCTTGCATACTACCTTATTTTATTAAAAAATCAAACTTGTGATAAGCCAAGACACTATAAAATATAATACAAGTCTGCAACAGCTAAATATTAGATGTTGCTCTGGAAAAGTTTTACTGTAGCATCAGATTGGAAACAGATATAGAATCCCTAATCCCCAATAAATTTGTGTTCCTGATAACACACAAATACTAACCTGTTAGGTACATATTCGTGGGAGACTTCCTTAGGCTGGGCAAGGTTCTCAAGTCTTTTGGTCAGTTGAGCCTTCAAAGCATTCCGGGAAACAGGGCGAATAGGATCTTGATTTCCCCAAAACAGTTTTCTGTTAAAAAGCAGAAAAATATAATGGTAAGAAATTCACTGCTAATTGGCATCTTAGAAATGGCTCTTGATGTCTCCTCTACTAATTTTACTTCACTTCAAGAACTATCTCTATTACAAAATTTTACAGTTTCCAGACATCAGAAGCTGAATAAACTACTTATGGAAGTTAAAACAAGAACAAGACTGTTGTATCTACTGTCTTAAAAGATGCTGACCAAAAATGAACCTATTAGAGATAGTTCTATTTCTGCCAACATGTAGTTAACACTGTAATTTATAGTCAGGTCAGCAAAAAATGGGCATGCCACTTATCTACACTGTGCTCCCAGTTTGGGTAAAGCACTGTACTAGGTGGTCAGACCTAATCAACTCCCAAAGGCCCCACCTCCAAATACCATCACACTGGGGGTTGGGATTTCAACATATAAATTTTAAGGGGACATAAACATTCAGTCTATATCATCTGATAAAATACTGGTATTCAAAATATACAAAGAACTCTTAAAATTCAACAATAAGAAAACAACCCGATCAGTGGGCAAAAGATCTGAATAGACACTTTACAAAAGACAATATATAGATGGCAAATAAGCATATGTAATACGCTCATCATCATGTCATTATGGAATTGCAAATTAAAATAATAAGATAGCACTACACACCTATTAGAAGGGCTAAAATATAAACCACTGATGACAGTGTGGAGCAACAGGAACTTTCATTCATTGCTCGTGGGAATGGTGCAGACACACTCTGGAAGACAGTTTCGTAGTTTCTGACAAAGCTAAGATCATATTCTTACCATATGATCCAGTAATTGCACTCCTAGGTATTTACCCAAATGAGGTGAAAACTTGTATCTACACAAAACCTGCATATGAATATTTATAGCAACTTTATTCAAAACTGCCAAAAATCAGAACCAACCAACATGTCCTTCAGCAGGTGAACAGATAAACTATGGTACATCCAGACTACAGAATATTACTCAATGCTAAAAAGAAATTGCTACTGAAATGAAAGCCATGGAGGAACCCTAAATGCATATTTCTAAGTGAAAGAAGCCTGTCTGAAATATTAACACATTGTACAATTCCAACATTATATGGCATTCTGGAAAATGTAAAACTATAGATATAGTTAAAAGATCAGTGGTCACCAGGGGTCTGAAGAAGACGGAGAGAGGGAAGGGATCTATAAGTGGAGCACAAGTAATTTTTAGGGCACTGAAACTATTCTGTATAATAACGTAGTAATGAATATATGACATTATGCATTTGTCAAGACCCATAGAACTGTACAACACAAAAAGTGAACCCTAATGTAAACTACAGACTTTTGGGAATAATAATGTGTCAATATTCATTCATTAATTGTAACAAGTGTATCACATTAATGCAAGATAATAATGTTAATAACAGGGGAAACTAGTGGGTGGTAATATAGAAACTTTCTCTGTACTTCTCTGTACTTCTGTTGAGTTTTTCTGTAAATCTAAAACTGCTTTAAAAAATAAAATCTATTAATTTAAAAAATAAAAAAGCAATAGGAGATCAGAAAAAAGAAAAAAAAAAAATCAGGCTTCACTCGGGAGCCAAAAAAGAAAAGGGGGAGTCCTGTGACCAAAAGTGGAAAGACAGTGGGTCCAGCCTGCTGGAAATCTAGAACACAGATATGCTCTAGGCAGGGGCTTAGAGACAGCAGGACCAGCTGTTAGAAGCAACAAAGTTGAACTTGGAGGATAGACACAAGTGTTTCACGTGAGTGTGGAACAGAGGTTGGAATCATCTGGGGAGCTTTTCTCTCTGTGTTTTCACTAGCCATCAGCGTATTGGAATCATCTGGGGAGCTTTTAACACTCCTGAAGCCTATGCTGCACCCTAGGCCAAATGAGTCAGGATTTCTGGGAACAGGACTCAAGCATCAGTCAGTTTTAAAATTTTCCAGGTGATTCCAGTGTGCAGTCAAATTTGAGAATCAATGACCTAGGGTTTGCCTTCTATGTGTTGACTCAACTGAGGTGAAAATATTGATTCAGTGGATCCAGTTAGTGGACAGGTAAGAATAATACTTACCTACTTAATGTAAGGAATACATCATCACACACAAGACTACATAATATTGCCTTACCTATCTGGGGCTCCCCATTGTTTCTTAGGCCTAGAAAGATCTTGAATTCTCTTCCTAGAAAAAGAACTAACAAATACCAGCTGATTAATTCAAAGAGAATGTTTAACAAATATGATTACATTAGATGACTCCTACTCAAACAAATCTCATTAGAGGAAGAAAGAAAAACCAATGTCTTATTTAATGTGATTTTTTTTAATTTTCTTTTTTTTTATGTAGCAGGTTCTTATTAGTTATCCATTTTATACATATTAGTGTATATATGTATCAATCCCAATATCAATGACACTTTCCCCCCTTGGTGTCCATAAGTTTGTTCTCTGCATCTGTGTCTCAATTTCTGCCCTGCAAATCAGTTCATCTGTACCATTTTTCTAGGTTCCACATATATGCGTTAATATACGACATTTGTTTTTCTCTTTCGGACTTACTTCATTCTGTATGACACTCTCTAGATTCATCCACGTCTCTAAAAATGACCCAATTTTGTTCCTTTTTATGGCTGAGTAATATTCCATTGTATGTATGTACCACCTCTTCTTTATCCATTCATCTGTCGATGGGCATTTAGGTTGCTTCCATGACCTGGCTATTGTAAATAGTGTTGCAATGAACATTGTGGTGCATGACTCTTTTTGAATCATGGCTTTCTCTGGGTATATGCCCAGTAGTGGGATTGCTGGGTCATAGGGTAGCTCTATTTTTAGTTTTTTAAGGAACCTCCATATTGTCCTCCATAGTGGCTGTATAAATTTACATTCCCACCAACAGTGTAAGAGGGTTCCCGTTTCTCCACACCCTCTCCAGCATTTGTTTGTAGATTTTCTGATGATGCCCATTCTAACTGGTGTGAGGTGATACCTCATTGTAGTTTTGATTTGCATTTCTCTAAAATTAGTGATGTTGAACAGCTTTTCATGTGCTTCTTGGCCATCTGTATGTCTTCTTTGGAGAAATGTCTATCTAGTTCTTCTGCCCATTTTGGGATTGGGTTTTTTTTTTCTTTTAATATTGAGCTGCATGAGCTGTTCATATATTTTCGAGATTAATCCTTTGTCTGTTGATTCATTTGCAAATATTTTCTGCCATTCTGAGGATTGTCTTTTCGTCTTCGTTGTAGTTTCCTTTGCTGTGCAAAAGCTTTTAAGTTTCAGTAGGTCTCATTTGTTTATTTTTATTTCCATTACTCTAGAAGGGGGATCAAAAAAAGATCTTGCTATGATTTACATCAAAGAGTGCTCTTCCTGGGCTTCCCTGGTGGTGCAGTGGTTAAGAGTCTGCCTGCCAATGCAGAGGACATGGGTTCGTGCCCCGGTCTGGGAGGATCCCACATGCTGTGGAGTGGTTGGGCCCGTGAACCATGGCCGCCGAGCCTGCGTGTCCGGAGCCTGTGCTCTGCAACGGGAGAGGCCACAACAGTGAGAGGCCCGTGTACCACAAAAAAAACAAAAAAACAAAAAAACCCCAGTATTCTTCCTATGTTTTCCTCTAAGAGTTTTACAGTGTCCAATCTTACAATTAGATCTCTAATCCATTTTGAGTTTACTTTTGTGTATGGTGTTTGGGAGTGTTCTAATTTCATTCTTCTACATGTAGCTGTCCAGTTTTCCCAGCACCACTTATTGAAGAGACTGTCTTTTCTCCATTGTATATCCTTGCCTCCTTTGTCATAGATTAGTTGACCACAGGTGCATGGGTTTATCTCTGGGCTTTCTATCCTGTTCCATTGATCTATATCTCTGTTTTTGTGCCAGTACCATATTGTCTTGATTACTGTAGCTTTGTAGTATAGTCTGAAGTCAGGGAGTCTGATTCCTCCAGCTCCGTTTTTTTCCCTCAAGACTGCTTTGACTATTTGGGGTCTTTTGTGTCTCCATAAAAATTTTAAGATTTTTTTGTTCCAGTTCTGTAAAAAATGCCATTGGTAATTTCATAGAGATTGCAGTGAATCTGTAGATTGCTTTGGGTAGTATAGTCATTTTCACAATATTGATTGCTCCAATTCAAGAACATGGTATATCTCTCCATCTGTTTGTATCACCTTTAATTTCTTTCATCAGTGTCTTATAATTTTCTGCATACAGGTCTTTTGTCTCCCTAGGTAGGTTTATTCCTAGGTATTTTATTCTTTTTGTTGCAGTGGTAAATGGGAGTGTTTCCTTCATATCCCTTTCAGATTTTTCATCATTAGTGTATAGGAATGCAAGAGATTTCTGTGCATTAATTTTGTACCCTGCAACTTCACCAAATTCATTGATCAGCTCTAGTAGTTTTCTGGTGGCATCTTTAGGATTCTCTATGTATAGTATAATAAAATCTGCAAACAGTGACAGTTTTACTTCTTCTTTTCCAACTTGTATTCCTTTTATTTCTTTCTCTTCTCTGACTGCTGTGGCTAGGACTTCCAAAACTATGCTGAATAATAGTGGTGAGAGTGGACATCCTTGTCTTGTTCTGATCTTAGAGGAAATGCTTTCAGTTTTTCACCATTGAGAATGATGTTTGCTGTGGGTTTGTCATATATGGCCTTTATTATGTTGAGGTAGGTTCCCTCTATGCCCACTTTCTGGAGAGTTTTTATCATAAATGGGTGTTGAATTTTGTCAAAAGCTTTTTCTGCATCTATTAAGATGACCATATGGTTTTTATCCTTCAATTTGTTAATATGGTGTATTACATTGATTGATTTGTGTATATTGAAGAATCCTTGCCTGGGATAAATCCCACTTTATCATGGTGTACAATCTTTTTCATGTGTTGTTGGATTCTGTTTGCTAGTATTTTGTTGAGGATTTTTGCATCTATATTCATGAGTGATACTGGTCTGTAATTCTCTTTTTTTGTAGTATCTTTGTATGGTTTTGCTATCTCATTCTATGGCCTCATAGAATGAGATTGGGAGTGTTCCTTCCTCTGCAATTTTTTGGAAGAGTTTGAGAAGGCTGGGTGTTAGCTCTTCTCTAAATGTTTGATAGAATTCACCTGTGAAGCCATCTGGTCCTGGACTTTTGTTTGTTGGAAGATTTTTAATCACAGTTTCAATTTCATTACTTGTGATTGGTCTGTTTATATTTTCTATTTCTTCCTGGTTCAGCCTTGGAAGGTTATACCTGTCTAAGAATTTGTCCATTTCTTCTAGGTTGTCCATTTTATTGGCATAGAGTTACTTGTAGTAGTCTCTTAGGATGCTTTGTATTTCTGCGGTGTCTGTTGTAACTTCTCCTTTTTCATTTCTAATTTTATTGATTTGAGTCCTCTCCTTCTTCTTGATCAGTCTGGCTAAAGGTTTATCAATTTTGTTTATCTGCTCAAAGAACCCGCTTTTAGTTTTATTGATCTTTGCTATTGTTTTCTTTGTTTCTATTTCATTTATTTCTGCTCTGATCTTTATGATTTCTTTCATTCTACTAACTTTGGGTTTTCTGTGTTCTTTCTCTAGTTCCTTTAGGTGTAAGGTTAGATTGTTTATTTGAGATTTTTCTTGTTTCTTGAGGTAGGCTTGTATAGCTATAAACTTCCCTCTTACAACTGCTTTTGCTGCATCGCACAGGTTTTGGAACATCGTGTTTTCATTGTAATTTGTCTCTAGGTATTTTTTTACTTCCTCTTTGATTTCTTCAGTGATCTCTTGGTTATTTGGTAACGTATTGCTTAGCCTCCACGTGTTTGTGTTTTTTACGTTTTTTTCCCTGTAATTCATTTCTAATCTCATAGCGTTGTGGTCAGAAAAGATGCTTGATATGATTTCAATTTTCTTAAATTTACTGAGACTTGATTTGTGACCCAAGATGTGATCTATCCTGGAGAATGTTCCATGCACACTTGAGAAGAAAGTGTAATCTGCTGTTTTTGGATGGAATTCCTATAAATATCAATTAAATCTATCTGGTCTATTGTGTCATTTAAAGCTTCTGTTTCCTTAGTATTTCTGTTTGGATGATCTGTTCATTGGTGTAAGTGAGGTGTTAAAGTCCCCCACTATACTGTGTTACTGTCTATATCCTCTTTTATAGTTGTTAGCAGTTGCCTTATGTATTGAGGTGGTCCTACGTTGGGTGCATATATATTTATAATTGTTATATATTTTTCTTGGGTTGATCCCTTGATGATTACGTGGTGTCCTTCCTTGTCTCTTGTAACATTCTTTATTTTAAAGTCTACTTTATCTGATATGAGTATTGCTACTCCAGCTTTCTTTTGATTTCCATTTGCATGGAATATCTTTTTCCATCCCCTCACTTTCAGTCTGTATGTGTCCCTAGGTCTGAAGTGGGTCTCTTGTAGACAGCATATATGAGTCTTGTTTTTGTATCCATTCAGTGAGCCTGTGTCTTTTGGTTGGAGCATTTAATCCGTTCATGTTTAAGGTAATTATTGATATGTATGTTCCTGTTACCATTTTTTAAATTGTTTTGCATTTGTTTTTGTAGGTCCTTTTCTTCTCTTGTGTTTCCCACTTACAGAAGTTCCTTTAGCATTTGTTGTAGAGCTGGTTTGGTGGTGCTGAATTCTCTTAGCTTTTGCTTGTCTGTAAAGCTTTTGATTTCTCCCTCCAATCTGAATGAGATCCTTGTTGGGCAGAGTAATCTTGGTTGTAGGGTGTTCCCTTTCCTCACTTTAAATATGTCATGCCACTCCCTTCTGGCTTGTAGAGTTTCTGCTGAGAAACCAGTTGTTAACCTTATGGGAGTTCCCTTGTATGTTATTTGTCGTTTTTCTCTTGCTGCTTTCAATAATGTCTTTAATTTTTGCCATTTTGATTACTATGTGTCTTGGCGTGTTTCTCCTTGGCTTTATCCTGTATCAGACTCACTGCGCTTCCTGGACTTGGGTGGCTATTTCCTTTCCCATGTTAGGGACGTTTTCTACTATACTCTCTTCAAATATTTTCTTGTGTCTTTTTTCTCTCGCTTCTCCTTCTGGGACCCCTATCATGTGAATGTTGTTACGTTTAATGTTGTCCCAGAGGTCTCCTAGGCTGTCTTCATTTCTTTTCATTCTTTTTTCTTTATTCTGTTCCACGGCAGTGAATTCCACCATTCTGTCTTCCAGGTCACTTATCCATTCTTCTGCCTCCGTTATCCTGCTATTGATTCCTTCTAGTGTATTTTTCATTTCAGTTATTGTGTTGTTCATCTCTGTTTGTTCTTTAATTCTGCTAGGTCTTTGTTAAACATTTCTTGCATCTTCTCGATCTTTGCCTCCATTCTTTTTCTGAGGTCCTGGATCATCTTCACTCTCATTATTCTGAATTCTTTTTCTGGAAGGTTGCCTATCTCCACTTCATTTAGTTGTTTTTCTGGGGTTTTATATTGTTCCTTCATCTGGTACATTGCCCTCTGCCTTTTTATCTTGTCTATCTCTCTGTGAATGTGGTTTTTGTTCCACAGGCTGCAGGATTGTAGTTCTTCTTACTTCTGCTGTCTGCTCTCTGGTGGATGAGGCTATCTAAGAGGCTTGAGCAAGTTTCCTGATGGGAGGGCCTAGTCACCACTGTATTCTTCTTATTGGGCCACAGAACCACATCAATTTATTTGATTCAAAGTAGATACTTTGTCCTAGAGTATGTAGGCACCATCCTCAAAAAGAATTATATCTGAGCTGCTGCTTCAGCTGTGCCTTTGGCAGGTTGTTCCATCATTCAGTGAGGCCAGCAGCTTCTCCAAAGTCTGCAACTCCACACTCCAGAGGCCCTCCTTTCCACATGCTCTATTTTATGTGATTTGAAGAGTGCTAAAAAGTGCAAAGTATTCAAAAATATTGTGGACCCAAAATACTCAATAAAATAAAATAAAAATTTTATTTTATAAAAATAAAATAAAATAAAATACAAATAAAATAAAAATACAGTACATAATAAAACAAAGATAATATATATACAATATAACCAAGAGCATATTGTCTCCAGAAGAACCCAGGTAAAATGCACACTTAATGGCAAACTCCCACAATTTTCATATTAAGTAATTTAAGTAATTTTGTAAATGGCTTGATGGCATTGGATTCTGAAGAGACTGTATAGATAAATTTCAGACAGAATATCTGGCTTTGAGAAAACTATGAAACAGGCAAAATATACTCTGGGTACTGCTCATCCCCTGTTCTGCCCTACTCTGCTCCCTTGGACCTTCCCTGACTATTCTGAATCCACTGATAGCAGACACAGTTTGTGCTCCCCAAGTATCCATGTGTTCCTTTACATTTCCCAGCCTCCTTTGCGGTTGTTTGAAGCCATGTGACCAGTTATGTCTACATTCAGCAGAAGTGTTGGGTATCACTCCAGGACAATGCACTTAAGAACTAGTGTCCTGGCGGGGGGGATGGGGAGGGATAAATTGGGAGACTGGGATTGACATATATACACTACTATATATAAAAGAGATAACTAATAAGAACCTACTGTATAGCACAGGGAACTCTACTCAATACTCTGTAATGACCTATATGGGGAAAGAATCTTAAAAAAAAAAAGAGTTGATATGTGTATATGTATAAGTGATTCACTTTGCTATACAGCAGAAACTAACACAACATTGTAAATCAACTATACTTCAATAAAAATTTTTTTATAAAAGAGAGAGAACTAGTGTCCTCCTCCTCCCTCTCTCTTTTCCTGTTGCAGTGACCCTAGAAACTATATATTCTGTACAGCACAGCCAGCTAACTCACACTGGATCGTGACATGAGGGGTAAATAAACTTTTATTGCATCTAGTCATTGAGAGTTTTGTACCTTGTTTGTTACTGCAGCATTGCCTATCCTATGCAGACTAATACACCACATATTTTACTATAGCTCATGTTATAATTATTTATGTACTTGCTTGGAGTTTGAAGGACCCAATAAATAACAACCCTTTTTGCCTACCACAATTAGTAACTAACTGAAAAATAGGCACAGAAGTCAGACAAGTAGAAAAAAAATACTTTCTCTGTTATTGATAAGATGATATTGAAGAGAGTCCTGCAGATCCCTGACATCCCTGTATTGAACTTGTCCCCCAAGGCTGCAAGCCTCCCCCTTCAGAGGCTAAGTTTGCTATGTGACAGAAAGCAGATCACAAAGATCATTCAGTGTAGATAAGCAGGTCCCAAAGAGAGAGGACCCAGAAGTGACCAGTTCTCTCTCCCAATCCCATCAAACAAATGTCACTTCTACCCCCTGGGGGGTCTAATTACGGGATAAGGAAAGAGGCCAGAATTACTCAAGGAAAGTGCTTCTATGTACAAAAAGGCAGGTGAGAGGAAAAGCATTCTCCCTAACACTTGCCTGAGCTCTCTAATAGGCTCTAAACTCTTTATGTTAAAATAAGCTCTGGCCCTGCCTGGTGTCAGGTAGGATTCGGGCAAACCCTTACATGAAGTCTTCCTTTTAAAAAGTGGGAGGAGGAAAGGGGGGATTAACAGGAACTCCCGAAGTTGTACAGTCACAAAACTGGGCCATCCATCCTGAAGATCAAGCTGAAATCTTTCAATCAGTTTATCTATTTCCATGTTACTCTCTGTTTAATTCAGCAACTTTTGTTGTCCCTCAGCCTTTAGTAATGACTTATTTGCCCCTTAATGCCTTGCCTTAGCTGTGCTAGCAGAGAAATGCAAGTCAGGATTCTAGGCACACACCCAGGCCACAGTATTAACAATGGAACATTTCCCCTGAGGCCAGTGTGATGGTGGCAGCACTCAATCTTAGAAACATGGAACATTTGATCCAACCATTTTTCTCATGTAAGAGATTATTATTCCAGTACCAACAATGGATATTCTGTGTTTTCTTATTTTTAAATGAAGTGTTATTTTCTTATCCCGGAGCAAGTTACTTAATTCTCTCAGTTTTCATTCATCTGTTCAACAAATATTTATTGAGCACTTACTATGTAACAAGTAGTGTTCTAGGACTGAGAGTATATAGGGGAACAAAACAGACAAAATCTTTGCCCTCAAGTCAGGGCGGAAAGACAATAATGAAAAAATAAATACATAGTATATAAGATGTCAATAAGAGCTACAAAGAAAAATAAAGTCAGTAAGGGGATGAGGAGTATGTAGAGGGGAACGGGGTTGCAATTTTAAATAGGGTGGTCAAAGAAGGCATCACTGATCAGCTTATATTTGAACAAGGATAAGGTATATAAACTTTTCAAGAAAAGATCATCATCCCATTGAAGCAGTGATAGCAAGTGCAAACACCCTGGGGCAGAAGCATGCCTATATGTCTGAAAAATAACAGGAGGCCAGTGCAGTTAGCCTCATTTGTAAATAAAAATAACTATATCCATCTTGGAGGGTTATGTACCTAGCATTCTAACCATGGAGTGAGTACTCAATAAATGTTAGTTCCTTTTTCCTTTCTCATTCACAGCACCTAGTATGATACCTTGCATGTATAATAGTAAATGCTCAGTAAATGCTAATTTAATTGAATTGGTATTTAATTGTTTAAAATATAAACTGAGTTTAAGCATCTTATAAGGGAAAATCATGGAACCATCAGTAAACCAGATAAACTAATACATTTAAGATTGTTTAAACTGTGTTATCACTCAAAGAGTTTGCTAGGTAAAATACAGGTTTGAAGGCAGTAAGAACAGTATACCGCTTCTACACCCTTTTCCCCCAGTGTCATATTCTGGACTCTTCTAACTACCCCCTTTCCTATTGCAACTAACCTATCTGCATTTTGTCCCTCAGGACTACTCTGATGCTTACCTCAAGGGTTCCCAGCCTAAAGTTCCCCAAACCTTAGGAGATCTATGAGGACAATAATGGGAGTCCACAACCTTTAGAACATCTCAGAAAATCAAATGGAATCTGACACCACCCACTAACAGGCTGTTGAGGCTCCCCCAAACACCAAATTTGTTTCTGAACTATATCAACTCCATACATTACTTCACGCTGATAGAAGACTCTGTTTAGTACTTTTGCATGTCCTTAATTTTTTTTAAAGTTAACAAATATAATGAACAATAACAACAAAAAATATTTCCAAACATGAAATCGTGGTGGTGGATTGAGATAACCAAAAGATCCTTTCGCGGTGAAAGTTTGAGATCTGCTATGTAATTGATACAATGCAATCCCTAAGACATGTTACTGTCAGGAAACAATGAAGACACTGTCCATTGCCAGAAGGAAAAAAAACCGCAAAAAAACTACACCCTTACTCAATAAAACAATGGTTTTGACATGCAGGTATTGTTTGAGCCCTGCTGAGACAGCCTGAGCCAACTCCAGGGGAGGTGGCTTGGTAGAGGAAAACAGCAAGCCTTAGTGCAGACAGAACATTTTATTATATATTAATCTTTGCAAGCAAGTCAGCTTCTGGCTCCCATCATCACCTCCAAGCCAAGATTTCCCTCCCTACCTTTTCTTCATCAGCTAAACAATATTCTTTTAATGTATCATTTTACACAAGACAGTTGACAGTTTCCTCGTTTATTCCTATAGATACTTAAATTGGATTGTTACTTCTATTGGAAATTATCTCATTAACATCTGCTAATCCTATGTGGAGGTCTGACTAATATCTCTCCTTTTCATTCACTTATTGTGTATTATGTCACCATAGCTACATCTGCAACCTACATCTCTTCATCTTAAGGCAGGCTTCCCTTCTCTCTCAGGTATTATATTACCTCACAATGTCTAGTCGTGATCCTGTGCAGAAACAAGAAAATGTGGTCGAAGGATTTTAACTCTTGAAGGCAAATTTTTTTTTTAATAAGGATTCCCTTGCTGTTCCATGTCTTCATTGATAATTAGTCTCCTATAGTTTGACAACAGCTAAGAAAGTTTTGGAAATCCTTACCTTAGGTGCAGAGCAATAAATATATGTTTATATAGCAACAATTATGGAAATGATTTCAGGTCTGAATCAAATAATTCTCTCTGTCAGTCAAAATGCTCTTTTACACTTGACTGTTTTGCTTATATTCAGAAAGTATTTTCTTTTATAACAATCAGGTACAGCACATTTGTTTAACAAGATTGTTTGGGACAGGGATAGAAAATGGAGATAGAACAATTTTCTCACAGAATCAAACCAAATTAAGCAATAAAACAAAAGCAACAAGTAGTATAACAGTAAAAACAAAGACATTTTAAAAACACTCTCTTGGGCTTCCCTGGTGGCACAGTGGTCGAGAGTCCGCCTGCTGATGCAGGGGACACGGGTTCGTGCCCCGTTCTGGGAAGATCCCACATGCCGTGGAGCGGCTGGGCCCGTGAGCCATGGCCGCTGAGCCTGCGCGTCCGGAGCCTGTGCTCCGCAACGGGAGAGGCCACAACAGTGAGAGGCCCACGTAACGCAAAAAAATAAAATAAAATAAAATAAAATCTGATATTATTTACTTCTCATCTATATGAGCCATTGATATGAACCCTTGGTATTTTCTCTTTAATGATTCTATTCTGTTACCTCTTCTAAGTATATCTTAGCCAAACCAAGAGTAAGCATCTATTTTCAGGAGGCATCTAGTTTATACACTGTATGTACACACATACACACATTTTTTTTTCATAGAGGTCACTTTCTTGAAATTTCATTAACTACTGAATTTGAATTAGAGGCAAGAGGAGACTGAGATACATTAACTTGGAGCTTCACAAAATCTATGACATGAGATTGTCAGTGCAGAATCCCAAGTCCCTTAAAGGTTCAGCCCTATTATGTGACACACATAGCATTGAGCAAACAAGTAAGCACTGAGTGAATATAAGAAGAGTTCTCCTAAATCTTCATTTTAATCACTTCACCTCTCTTCTTTCCTTTTTCCCACAGGAATTACCATGAGAAAAGGGCTTATGACAAAGGGAAAGCATAGGAATCTTCTCAAAACCCCCAAGACAGGCTTTCACCTCAAATGCCCCAGATTGAGTGCCCCATTCAGCTAGTAAAGTTTGGGAAAATGGTACTATATCTATAGTCTTACCATTTCCTTACAAAGTCACAGGGACTAGGATCTGCAAAAAGAAAAGTAAAAGCAAAAATTAGATTCAGTAAGAATCAAATATATGATAAAAATAGCCATCACAAATCAATAAACAAAGGAGCTAGGAAAAGTAACTATTTAGGGGAAAGACCAAATTAAATATATCACACTACTTTATCAAAGTAAACCACAGGTAAATCAAAGATTAAATTAAAAAAAAATTGAATTAGAGCAAAAATAAGAGAATACCTACTTAATCACTGGATTTTAATCTGCATTAAAGGTGACAGAAGATACAGAGGAAACATACAGATTAAAATATTTAAAACAAAACTTCTGTGTGTCAAAAAATAAAACTTAGAATAAAAACTTGGAGAAATATTTGGTAAAATGATAAAGGCTTTATAGTCTTAATAACTGAAGAGTATAAAAGGATAGATGAATAAGGAAAACACTAAGGAAGGTGTCAAAAGTTAAATGGACAAAGAAGAGGAATTCATCTATGGAGACACAAAGGGCTAATAATCATAAGAAAAAGTTCAAACTTGCTTGTAATCAAAACAATGCAAATAAAAAATGAGGTTTTTAAAAACTATCAAACGAGCAAAATTTTTTTACAAAGGATAACAATGCAGGGACTTCCCTGGTGGTCCAGTGGTTAAGACCTTGTGCTTCCACTGCAGGGGGCACAGGTTCAGGTTCAATCCCTGGTCAGGGAACTAAGATCCCACAGGCCACAAGGAGCAGCAAAAAAAAAAAAAAACAATGCTGGAGGGGTAAGATGAAATGAGTACTTGCATGCTGCTGGTGGATATTTAAATCAGTATACTTTGTGAAAAATAATTTGGTAGTACGAGTCAGCAATGCTTATACTCCTTAATCCAATTCTACTTCTAAACATGTACCCTAAAGAAATAATTCCAACTGTGGGCAAAGATTTATGCACAAAAATGTTAATGGTGGTATCTTTAACAGTAGAAAGCTGGATACACCTGAACTATTCAAAACAGACAAAATGGAAGCAAATTAAAATTCATGTTTAGAGCAACTTCCCTGGTGGCACAGTGGACATGGGTTTGATCCCTGGTCCGGGAAGATCCCACATGCCGTGGAGCAACTAAGCCCATGTGCCACAACTACTGAGCCTGCACTCTAGAGCCCGTGAGCCACAACTACTGAGCCCGTGTGCCACAACTACTGAAGCCTGTGTGTCACAACTACTGAAGCCTGTGCGCCTAGAGCCCGTGCTCTGCAACAAGAGAAGCCACCGCGATGAGAAGCCCACGCACAGCAGTGAAGAGTAGCCCCCACTTGCCGTAACTAGATAAAGCCCGCACACAGAAACGAAGACCCAGCGCAGCCAAAAATAAATAAAATTAAATCTTAAAAAAAAAAAAAATTATGTTTAGAAGTTTTTTTTTTACTATGGGAAAATATAGGCGATCATACAGGCCAAATTATCCAAAGGCCTATTATAATAGGCCTCATTATGACAAATTGTTCCAGACAGTTTCTCCTTGGGAGTTTTTAATCACGTCTGGGAGTCCACCCTCTGGAGTGTTTGGGGTAAAGGAAAGTGGGTGTGCTCTGGCATCAGACAGACATGGCTCAAACCCCAGTTTTGTTACTTACTCAGCTGTACAATCTTGGGCAAATTCCTTAACTTCTCTGAGACTCAGTTTCCTCTCCTCAGATAGGAGGATAATGGGTAGGTGTGTGTAAAGATTAGTGACATGTATGTAAAACACCCTGCATATAATAGATGCAGACAGTAGATGAATGGTAGAATTATTAGTTACAACTTTAGTGCATCAATGTAGGAGCACTGTAGGAAACACAGTACTCAGGTATTGATTGGGTTTCTAGTATGTGCAGCCTGGTGCCAAAGTTGAGAGAACAAAATTTATAAGATACGGTTGGTTTCTCTTTACAAGGAGTTTACAGCCCACTAGGAGATAGGCTATGACCTTAAAAAAAAAAAAAAAAAAAGTAAATGAAAATTTTGAGTTCGGCTATTTTCTATTAGTCTCCTTTTAAGGCTAAACTGACTCAGACGTAAGGAAGAGGGGAGGGTAGTCTACAAAAATGCCCTTGTACACAGTCATGCTGTCCCTCATGAAAGATACAGCACTTGTTTTGTGGATTTTGATGCATCACCAAGCTTGGTTTCCAGCTTTATATACACAAGTCAGAGTCAATATAACACTGAGTTAATCCTAAAATAACTTCTACAAATGCTGGTAATACGAATGAATTATGCTATTTCCTTTTGCCCTTTCATGCTATAATTTCTCCCACAGGTAGAGCTTTCATGCTTCATTTTAGAAACACATTTTTGATGTTATCTCATCAACTGGCAGGAAGGAATAGCTCTCAGGTGGCCATTGTGTCAGCTACGTCCCAAGCAAAGCAGTATTACAATGGTTTCCAAACTTGTCTGCACATTAGAATCACCTGGAAATCTTTTAAAAATTTTGGGTCCCAGCCCAGTTAAGTCACAACCTCAGGGGGTGGGACAAGCACTGGTATTTTTTGAAGCAAACAGCTTTAGGGAATACTATAATATTGTTTAATGGATAGGACCACTGGCTCTGGAATCAGACTGCCTAGAACCAAATCCTGGCTCCAACCTCTGATCTTGGGCAAGTTTACTAAAGCTCTCCATACCTTAGTTTTCTCACGGTCATGTAAAACAAAACGTTGCTGTCTGAAAGTTAAATAAGATAATACATGTAAAGCACTCTGCATAGTGCCCAAAACATAGTAAATACACAATAAATCATAGCTATAATCCTAAAAATTTAAAAATTAAGATTAATTAATTTTAAATGCTTAAATTTCTGTAAATAAAAAAAAGTTTAAGTAAACTGTTAAGTTTCAGTAATTGTAAAGTTTAAGTATTGGGTTGACCAAAAAGTTCATTTGGGTTTTTCTCCAACACCTTACAGAAAAACCTGAACGAACTTTTTGACCAACCCAATAATTTACTATTAAAGATTCCACCTATGAAAATTAATGAAATGAGAACCTAATTGTGATCATGTACTCACATGTATTTTCATTGGTTTCCTTATGTATTTATACCCGCCCCTCATTTCTAAATGAATTTTAGATTGCTTACATAAACGCATACACTACAATAGGATATTATCTGTTTTAAGATGAAAAATTCAAGGAGAGATAGAAAAATAGTGGAGGGAGAAGAGAAAGGAAAATACAATGAAACAAAAGGAAGAATGTATAATTAAAGCCTTGTACAGTTATATCTGAACATTCTAATTCTACCATTGAAAGCAAAAAACATCAACTTTTCCTAATATTGAAATCTGAAAGAAACTTCTCTTGTGAGGTCTCAACGGTGTTATACACACACAAAATAAATTATAGGACTTGAGAATGAAAAGGTGAAGAGAATCCTATTTTCTTAGTTTTCTTCCTTCTTTAAACTTTACTCTTGATATATGCGTTTCATGAAACCATGACAAATTTTAAAAAATAAGAAGTTTTCAGTAGAGCACCATAAATAACTGAGTATAAGGAAAGATTTTGTTCCCAAAAATTATTCCTCAGAAACGAGGTTACCTTGCATGCAAGTTCTTATAAATCTCATCTTATGAGACACTTTCTCAATTACTTTATTTTCCCAACAAAGAAATGAGAAACGAAAACATATCAGCCTGAAACAACTTCAATTAATGCTAAAATAATTATAGAGCTCTCCCTACAATTTAAATTTAAATCAGTATTTAAAAAGAGGGACGAAGTAAAGAAATTTAAAACAGATTTAATAATTATTCTTGGGGATATGCTTTTGTAATCCTAAGCATTGGATGTTGCTCTAAATAATTAAACATCATTTTAAAAAGCAAAATAGAAACACAAAGAATGAGGTAGTTGTATTGTGCAGATAAAAGTACAGCTACAGAATGAATTTTTTTTAAAGTTCTGTTACATTACATGAATGGGTTCTGATGGCTTGTTACATAATTTCTAGTGACAGCATAAAACACAGGTTCAAAAGGTGCCTATCTTATCCCTAATGATATAATGGAATCTAGGCAAAGAACGAAACTGGCTGCTGAAACCACCTGGTAAAAGGTGGATGGGGAACTTTACCATGGAGGGGTTGAGCCAACCTCACCTGAACTCACTCATCAATCTTAGAACCACCACAAACGTCAGAGCCTGACAGCGTATGCCCCCAAGCGTGGCACCACCTATGAAAAATTCTTGCTTGAAACTATTTTCAGTCTAAGCAAGCCTCTTAATCTATATGCTTTGCAAAAAAAAGGGGAGCTAGAAGAGCAAGTTAAAGACGTCACAAAGAACAAATTAAATTCAGAATATGGTATATTTTACCCAAAGTTTCTAACAAACGTGTTTGAAAAAGGGAGAGAGGATTAGGGTAGGTGTTAAAGAGTAACAGAGGGACTTCCCTGGTGGTCCAGTGGTTAAGACTCTGTGCTTCCACTGCAGGGGGTGCAGGTTCCATCCATGGTCTGGGAACTAAGATCCCACATGCCACTCAGTGCGGCCAAAAAAAAAAAAAAAAAAGAGTAACAGAGAAGAGACGATGTGTGGCCCTTGTGTGAGGGCTAATTCAAACTAACCGACTGTAAAAATACACTTTTGAGACAATTAAGGAAGCTTAAATATTTAGCGGGTATTAGACAGTATTAAAGAATAATTGTAAATTTTAAGTGTAAATAATGGCATGATAATTTATGGGTTTTTTAAAGTCCTTAGCAATGAGAAAGACATATAAGATACTTATGGGCAAAATGAAATGGTGTCTAGTATTTTCTTTAAAACAACTTGTCTGATGAGGCCCATGAGTGATGTTGCACAAGCAGATGACAGGTTCCCCAGCAAAGGCAGAATCAGACTAACAAGGCAGCTCTGGAACGGTGCTGTTAAGTACAATGCCTGGTACAATAAGTATTTGCTCAATAAATTAATAAATTTATCCTTCAAGAAAAAAAAATACTCAGCCATAAAAAGAAACAAAATTGGGTCATTTGTAGAGACGTGGATGGACCTAGAGCCTGTCATACAGAGTGAAGTAAGTCAGAAAAACAAATATCGTATATTAATGCATATATGTGGAAGCTAGAAAAATGGTACAGGTGAACTAGTTTGCAAGGCAGAAATAGAGACAGAGATGTAGAGAACAAACGCATGGACACCAAGGGGGGAGAGCAGGGGGTGGGGGGAATGAATTGGGAGACTGGGACTGACATATATACACTAATATGTGTAAAATAGATAACTAATAAGAATCTGCTGTATGAAAAATAAATAAATTAAAAAAACAACCAAACAAAAAAACTTGTCCTACAGGAAGCCCCAAAATGTGTGTGTGTGTGTGTGTGTGTGTGTGTGTGTGTGTGTGTGTGTGTGTGTGTGTGTGTGTGTGGTAGGAAGGGCTGGTAAGAGAATACCTAGATGAAATGAGATTAGCAAAATGTTAATAATTATTAAAACTAAGTGATGGGTATACGGGGGTACACTATAACATTCTCTATTTTGGGTGTGTTTGAAAATTTCTATAATAAAACTCTTAAATTTTCTATCTCAAATAACTTAAGAAATAAAAATGATTTTCCTGGAAAAAGTGTTAAATTACTCAAAAGGTAACTCTAGTGATGTCAAGCATGCAAGTGAAAAAGTTGAATAAAACGGCTTTTCCATGAAATGTAACGTTAGAAATAAGAACTATTTCTAAATTATATCATTGATTTTAATGTTATTTTAATTTTATAGGTGTTAATATACATTAACACCTTTCTAAATAAACATTTGTCTAACTATCTTTCTTCCTAAAAGTTTATCTATTCAAATTGGCTAGAGTTTTTCCAAATTTCCTTATATTCAAGAATATATAGTAATCTCATTTTGGCAACATCTTGCTGTATCAAATTAAGCAGCTGTATTAAAATCCAGATTCTCAGCACTAGAATCCTCATTTCACTAGGAAGGAAACAGACATGCAGCTATGACAAAACCAGAACTAACCTCCTAGTTTAGTGCCCTTTCCAGTGGCATCAAGCTCCCTCTTCTACTATGTGCTCAAATTGAAATCCCCAGTATGTGGGTGGAGCCGTGACTCAGGCACCGCAGTGTTCAAGCATTCACATTTCTTTGGGGGCAGGGGCAGGATTTCAAACATCCAATCCATCCTTGGGGCAGATCTTCCTGAGTACAACTCCAGTATCACTCCCTGTTCCTAAAATATTTCCCAGCTCCTTTTTCCTGGAGAGTAACAGCAGTGCTTCTTTTCTCCATTCTCCATTCTTTTCTCCTGTATAGCCACTGCAGTATTTCACAGGCTTTGGATCAAACTAACAGGGTTTTGAATGCTGGTCCCACCACTACATGCCCACAAATGCCGAGTCTCAGATTCCTCATCTGTAAATTGAGGACAAAAATACTTTGCAGAACCTTTTTTCAGGCAGCTTGGACGATGGCGGACATTCAGACTGAGCGTGTCTACAGAAAGCAACTGACCATCTTTCAAAATAAGAAGAGGGTCCTGCTTGGAGAAACTGTCAAGGAGAAGCTCCCGCAATACAACAAGAACATCAGTCTGGGCTTCAAGACACCGAAGGAGGCCACTGAGGGCACTTACATTGACAAGAAATGCCCTTTTACTGGTAATTTCTCCATCTGAGGGAGGATCCTGTCTGGCTTGGTGACCAAGTTGAAGATGCAGAGGACCACTGTCATCTGCCGAGACTACCTCCACTACATCCGAAAGTACAACCACTTCGAGAAGCACCACAAGAACACGTCCGTGCACCTTCCCCCCTGCTTCAGGGACATCCAGATCGGCGACATTTACACAGTGGGTGAGGGATGGCCCCTGAGCAAGACGGTATGCTTCAATGTGAAGGTCTCCAAGGCTGCTGGCACCAACATGCAATTCCAGAAGTTCTAAGACTGTACCCCTGCCCACTGTGCCAAACAAAATAAAATTATTTTCCCAGTCAAAAAAAACAAAACAAAACTTTGCAGGGTGGTACAAGAATGGGAGATAATTGTATGTAGAGGTAGAGTGTCTGGTTATGGTTGGACTGAAGGCCACATCACTCATCTGGGCTCTACATATTTTGTTATGTTTATGTCTATATTATTTCCCTAAGCTTGTAAAGATGTGAGGAAAGACTGCTTTATTTTGTAGTCCTCACAGCACAAAACGTACACAGTTGAATAGATAGAATAGACAGGCCCACTATTTACAAAACACTATAATATCTATTGAGCACTTACAATGTGCCAAGCACTGTGCTGAGCTCCTTCCCCTCACTATCTTCCTATCTACTTCCCCTGTCACCCATAGCACCTAGCACAGGTAGAAGTGTGGTGGTGAAGTGGAGCAGGGTGTGGGATTGCCTGCCTGGGCCCAATCTCTGCTCTGTTACTGTGTGTGTGGCCTTTGGCAAGTCACTTACCTCCTCTCTGCCTCAGTTTCCTCATCTGCAAAGTGGGGACACAAATAGCACTTACACCAAAGGGTAGTTTTAAAGATGAAATGAGATGGTGTTAAATACGTAGGACACTCAATGGACCTAAGTTGCTGTGAGCTGAATAACGACGACTGGGTGAATCTAGACCACGTCCGTATGAATGACTTTTAGGCGGAATTCATCTCGACGTTCTAAGCTTTGGACTAGAGAAGGGTCAAGATAAAGTCCCTGTCCTCCCCTCAAGCAGCTCGCCTTTCAGGTGGACAGACAGACAATAAGCAGGTGAACAATTTCAGACGGTGGTGAGCACCGGAAGAAGATAAACTAGCATGACGTTCACTGCGTGGAAGGAAGGGGGCACCTAGTTTAGGGAGATAGGGAGGCAGTCTTCGGAGGAAGTCACACTCTACCTGTGGAAATGAAAGACAAGAAAGGGCCAGATATAGGAGAGGGGAGAAAGGGAAATGAGAGAGGAAGAGCATTTCAGACCAAGAAACAGCAAGTGTGAAGGCCCTGAGGTGAAATTAAGAGAAAGGCGCAGCAAGACAGCAGTCAGGGTGGCTGGAGGGAAGGGAGCAAGGAAGAGGAGAGCAGGATTTGTGGTGAGGTCAGATCACAATGAGCCCTGGAGGAGTTTGGCTCTTATTATAAGGCCAACAGGAAGGAGCCTCTAAAGGATTCTGAGCAGAATGATGAATAGCATCTCCCTTTAAGAGATAATCAGAACGTTATGGCTGTGTTATGCCCTTTAGATGTTCGTATTTTATTCCGCAGCAAACAAACCACACTGCTCCTGTTGCCACTGGAGCCAACAGTGGGATGATCTGGCTTGTGCTCCAAGCCATCTGCTGGGGAAGGCTGCCATCTGCTGGGAGGAAGCATGATTAAAAAGCCGTTGTTCCCTGATGGGGACTGAGGCACTCCTACACGGGGATTCCCGCTGCGCGTAGAAGTAAAGCGTTTTGTAACACGATAAGGATGAAATGTCAAAGTATAACTACTCTCCACTTGCCCTCTACCCTGCCTCCTTAAGGGGCCCATGTGTGAGCTGCTCAGCCTCAGGTACGAATGGGATACCACTGACCTATAAAGGAAAGGCAGGGAACACCTCTCAGGACAGAACTAGGGGGCACAGGCGGGCAAGAGAGAGGCAAGATGCAGCTTGAGAGAAAGAGGAAAGGTATTTGTGGGGAACAGCTGACATGGTGACTGGGACTTGGGAAGAGATGTGCCTCAAGAACATTTCAGCAGGATTTGCTCTGTGTTAGATGGTAGAATTCCCTTGAAGGTACTTCGGTAAGACCTAGGTTATTTCTCAAAGCTTTCTGAAGTAAAATTTGTGCTTGTTTTTAGGTACACTATGGTTTTGAAGACCGGTCTTAAAGCAGTCCAGGTCTATGCTGGGTATGACCATGTAAACAAACATTGGGATGTTCTCTGACATGACAGATTAAGCTATATAATCATTACTACTATTCATTCTTCTTCCTCAATCCTCTCCTAGGCACAGCTCCCCACTGCCTTAGCTCAGGGTCATTTGGGCAAGAGATAGGAGAATGTGGGAAAGGGTTTTGCTTGAGGGTGAGAAGGCAGAGGCAGGAAGAGGGCAAGCCCTTCCGTCTGGTTCAACAACAACAGAAACTGGGACCTCCATGCAAACTAGAGCTCAAAAATATCACATCACCAAGCTAACTACTAAGCTGTGTCTCCTCTCACACCCCCTCGGTCTGCATTTTTGTGAGCTTTTTCTCTTGTTTCAAATATATGTTTCATGTTCATTTTCACCTGATTTCATCTGTGTCAAGATAGCACTGGCAACTGAGTAGGCACTAAGAAAGCTGGGTTTATAACTCATACCATACACCAGGATAAATTCTAGTGGATCAAAGATTTCAATGTTTAAGAAAAGAAAACCCATGGTGAATTCTTTCATCACCTAGAAGTAGAAAGAGACATTTCTAATTATGATTCAATACAGAAGCCATAAAAGAGGTCAGTACTGCCATTTAACTCAGAAAAATGAAGTGACGGTCCTATAGGATACTCCAGTCCACTTTACTTTCTATGCCAGGGATGTGTTGAGGATGTGTTTGGCCTCCCCAACCACACTGACAGTCCAAGGATGGGATCCACGTCTTATTCATCTACAGCTCAGTGCCTATGCCCTGAACATAGTAAGTGCTCAATAAAGTTTAACAGTGACAGTGATGATTAGTGACGACACATTAGTAAGGTGTTAGAATGATGGAACTTACTCTACAATATACATTTTTTAAATGTGCACACAACCAAAACTGCCATGTCTCAGTCATCTCAACACCCTCACAGGACACAGAAGAGTGCCTTAGTATATTCTCAGTAAACGTCTTTCATATGAAGGAATGTTTGAGTGAGAGGGGCATGGTGACATGCTGACTACATATGGCCTAATGTTTACATTATTTTATGTAAATAATATATAAATATACTCAGTGCTTATTGAATTAACATAAAGACTTACTGGAATTTTTAACAAGGAAAATCTAGAAGATAAATTCAGAAGATAGAAGCTTTAAAGTAGTCCTTTCTAAAGCAAAGTCTGAAAACTTTCTATACCGGGACTTCAGGGGGGCTATTGTGGGGCAGCACAGACAGGCAAGGCCCTCTAAAAGGTAGGCTTTCCCACCCTTTAAAAACATGGGCTGAGATCTGAACAGGAATTAACCACGAGATGATCCTAGGAAAACAATAAACATCTAGGGAGAGAAAACCACCCATGCAGGTTCTGAAGCAGGACCAAGTATGGGATTGGCCTTTTAGGGGAAGAGAAAAGAAGCCAGTGTGACTGGGGCAGAGTGAGCAGTAGGGAAAGTGGTAGGGAGTGAGGTCAGAGAGCCCGTGGAGCTCTAGAGACCCCTACAAAAGGTTTGGGTTTATCCTAAGAGCAATGGGACACCACAGGAAGGATAATATAGTAAGGGAAAGATGTGATCCAATTTGGTTTTTAAAATAACCCCCCTGGCTAAGGTAGTAAAGACCTGAAAGGGAACAAGAGCAGAAGCAGGGAGACTACTCAGGAGGAGAACGTAGAAATCCAGGTGAGAAATGACTGTAAGCAGGATGAGTGGGATGATGACCGTAAATGACCGCAAGTAGCAGAGGAAATGAATGAATTCAGGAAATGGTCTGGAAAGAAAACAAAGAGAACTTACATTGGATGCATTGGATTTGAGGGTGAAGAAAAAGGAATCAGGGAGAAATAGATTTTGGCAGGGGGGAAATCTTCAGTCTTCAGTTGGAAGATCAAAGGAGGAACAAGATTGGGAGGAAAGTCAAGACTTCTGTCTCAAAGCATATTATATTTGAGGTGCCTATGATATATCCAAATGAAGATGTCCAGTAGGCAGTTGAATACAAAAGTGTGGGACTTTAAAAACATGAGCAGACCAAAGAGTGTATTTTTGGCAGAGTGATCCGGTACACCTTTATAAGGAGGTGACAAATACTTGAGGGAAGAGTGTCCTGGCAGAGGAAAAAGCAAGTGAAATGATCGAGGTGGGAGCAAGGAGGCCCACGTGGCTGGAGAGCAGAGGCAGTGGGGAGAGTGGTGGGACATGAGGCTGGAGAGGCAGGTCAGATCATGTGGGCCTTGTAGGCTTACTTAGGACTTTAGACTACAAACTCTGCAAGATGAGAACTCCCTCTGGAGAGGTGAGAGCAGGAGAGTTGTGCGTAATTTATGTTCTAAGGGATCCCTGTGACTGCCACATGAACCATGAACTGGTGGAAATGATGTGGGGAAGGCATGAATGTGGCAAGAGTGGAAGCTACTGAAGCAGACCAAGCAAGAGGTGATAGTGGCTTACAAAGGTGATGAATGCTTGGATGTTAAGAATGGTCATTGTCGGGCTTCCCTGGTGGCGCAGAGGTTGGGAATCCGCCTGCCAATGCAGGGGACGTGGGTTCGTGCCTCGGTCCGGGAAGATCCCACATGCTGCAGAGCGGCTGGGCCCGTGAGCCATGGCCGCTGAGCCTGCGCGTCCGGAGCCTGTGCTCCGCAACGGGAGATCCCACAACAGTGAGAGGCCCGCGTACCGCAAAAAAAAAAAAAAAAAAAAAGAATGGTCATTGTCATGACATATTTCAAAATTAGGGTTTGCTAATGGCTTGGAGGCAAAGTGTAAGGGAAAAACGGGTGTCAAGAATGACTCCAAGGTTTTTGACCTGAGCACCTGGATGAATGAATTGTGGTGCCATTTGCTAAAATGGGGAACAGTGGAGGAAGAGCAAGTTTGGGGGCAGAAGTAAGAGTTCAGTTATGGATATGTTAAATTTTACATTTCTACTAGATATTCGAGTAGGGCTGTTAAAGAGACAATTGGTTACAAACCTTTGGAGCTCAAGAAAGAAACGGAGGCTGGAGATAATTTGGGAAGTCATCAGCATGCAGTTAAAGCCACAGAACTGATGACATCATCCAGGGAGCAAGGAAAGTTCTAAAGAATCTGAGAGAACTGAGCCATCGCCCACTTCAACCTAGAGGCTGGGAAAACAAAGATGATCTAGCAAAGGAAACTGAGTCAGGAGCATTCAATGAGGTAGGATGACAATGAAGTGGTATCCCAGAAGTCAAGTAGAGAAAGACTTCCAAGAAACAGGGAGTGACTGTGTCAAACAAGTAAGATGAGGATGAAGAATTAGCCATTGAATTTGGCAAGGTAGAGGTCATTGTGATCTCAACAAGAGCAACTTCAGCTAAGTAGAGGGGATAAAAGCTTAAGTCGGTTCTCAAGAGAATGGGAAGAGAGGATGGAGACAATAACTCATAAACTATTTTGAGGAATTTTCCTCTAAAAAGGAGCAGAGTATAGGAGTGGTATCTGGAGGGGTACATGGGGTTAAGGGAAGGTTTGGTTTCTTCAAGATAGGAGTTTTTGCTGCATGTTCATGTGCTCATGGGAATGATCCAGTGGAGAGGGAAATAAAATGATGTGGGAAAGAGAGGGGCTAATTTTAGGGGCAAAGAGCTTAAAATTAGGTGGAATAGGATTCAACATACAGGTTGAGAGAATGGCCTCTGGTAAGAACAAAGACAGCTTGTCTATTATTAACAGGACAAAAGGTAGAGTATATATGTATAGATCCTGGTAGTTTGGTAGGTTCCATGTTAGCAAATGAATTGATTAGGGAAATGTAGTATGACTGCCACACAATCACTGAGAGCAATGAAAGCACACTTGAAGTTCAAGGTCATGGATTTAAAGATCAGTCAACACAGTTGTTTTCCCTTGTCATCTTTTTTTTTTTTTTTTTGCATCTTTTCAAGTGCAGGCAAGAATTGGATTTAACTAAGCAAGAATGACGAGAGGGAGAGACAAGGGAGCTAATACTTGCAAGGAAGTGATTCCATTGGTAGACTATGGACTAAGGTAAGGAGAGACAGAAGGACATAAGGTAGTAAGTGGTATATAATGAACAGTTGATAGCATCAGTGGATTAGAGGTCCCTTTGAAGCTGAAGAATTGAGAGGGTACAAGGAGGAGTAAGTGAGCTGGAAAGATAGATGTGCTTAGAGATTAGAGTGCTTGAAACAGACATTTTGGAAGTGCTACAGCAATTGACATTATCAAAGGCTAATGCAGTGGGTGTCTAAGATGCAGTGAAGGATCCCATCATTCAAAGTGAAGAGGTCAAAGAACTAAGAAGGCAAATGGATCACCTATACTGAAATATCCACACAAAAAGGAGACAAAAGGGTTGGCGGTGGGAGAAAGACAGTAAACTAGAGCAGTTTCAGTGGAGTGGAAGAGAAAGACGCCTAACTAGGTGGGTAGAGAAGAGAATGGCAAGCAGGAAAAAGGAGTCAGTGAGTACAGATAACTCTTTTGACAAGCTCTGTAGTGACTTGCAGAAAAATGGGGCTGATGGTGCGAGAAGGAAGGGTCTGAAGAAGACATGGGGTTAAGGGTTATTTCAAGATAGAAGATTCTGCTCAACATCATTAATCATTAGAGAAATGCAAATCAAAACTACAATGAGATATCATCTCACACCAGTCAGAATGGCCATCATCAAAAAATCTACAAACAAGGGCTTCCCTGGTGGCACAGTGGTTGGGAGTCCGCCTGCCAATGCAGGGGACGCGGGTTCATGCCTGGGTCCGGGAGGATCCCACATGCCGCGGAGTGGATGGGCCCGTGAGCCATGGCCGCTGGGCCTGTGCATCCGGAGCCTGTGCTCCGCAGCGGGAGGGGCCACATCAGTGAGAGGCCCGCATACAGCAAAAAATAATAAAAAAAATAATAAAATAAAAAAAAATTTAAAAATCTACAAACAATACATGCTGGAGAGGGTGTGGAGAAAAGGGAACGCTCTTGCACTGTTGGTGGGAATGTAAATTGATACAGCCACTATGGAGAACAGTATGGAGGTTCCTTAAAAAACTAAAACTAGAACTACCATACGACCCAGCTATCCCACTACTGGGCATATACCCTGAGAAAACCATAGTCCAAAAAGAGTCATGTACCACAATGTTCATTGCAGCTCTATTTTCAATAGCCAGGACATGGAAGCAACCTAGGTGTCCATCGACAGATGAATGGATAAAGAAGATGTGGCACATATATATACAATGGAATATTACTCAGCCATAAAAAGAAACAAAATTGAGTTATTTGTAGTGAGGTGGATGGACCTACAGTCTGTCATACAGAGTGAAGTGAGTCAGAAAAAGAAAAATAAATACTGTATGCTAACACATATATATGGAATCTAAAAAACAACAACAACAAAATGGTCATGAAGAACCTAGGGGCAAGATAGGAATAAAGACGCAGACCTACTAGAGAATGGACTTGAGGATATGGGGAGGGGGAAGAGTAAGCTGGGACAAAGCGAGAGAGTGCCATGGACATATATACACTACCAAACGTAAGGTAGATAGCTAGTGGGAAGCAGCTGCATAGCACAGGGAGATCAGCTCGGTGCTTTGTGACCACCTAGAGGGGTGGGATAGGGAGGGTGGGAGGGAGGGAGACGCAAGAGGGAACAGTTATGGGGATATATGTACATGTATAACTGATTCACTTTGTTATAAAGCAGAAACTAACACACCATTGTAAAGCAATTATACTCCAGTAAAGATGTTAAAAAAAAAAAGATAGAAGATTCTAGAGTACATGTGTATGCTCATGGGTCTGATTCATTAGAAAGAGAGAGACTGATGCTGTTAGGAGAGAGAGGGGATAACTGCAGGAACAAAGGTCTTCAGGAGACAAGAGTGGAATCCAAAGCACAAGTGGAGGCTTTTGCCACTCATAAAAAGAGGCACAGTTCTTCCCTGAAATATGAGAAAAGGTAGAATCCACGGGTGCAGGTTAGAGTAAGGCAATAGATTCATGGTAAGAAAATAAGGGAGTTCATGACATCGCTTCTATTTTCTCAAGTGTGAGGCAAAGTCTTCAGCTGTTTGGGGTCAAAGGTGTGAAGGCTGGAGTAGAGTAAAGAAGGCATTTAGTCATCTCACAGATTAGGAGAACTAATTTATTAGGTGAATAAAGTGGGCTTGCCAGGCAGTGCCAAGTGACCAGCTGAGATCTGTGGTTATGAAATTGAAATAAAAGCAGGCAGTATGATTGTGTGATTTTGTACAGGAAGAGTCAGATGCTCAGGTGTAGGCAGAGGGTGGATGGGTGGGCTTAACCAGGGTTGAGGTTCTCCCAGGAGAAGTACGGTGAACAGCCAAAGAGCCAATGGGGAGGTGAAGATGTTGTAAGTAAGCAACTGACATGACAGACCATAGAATCAAGGCTGATAAAGACAAGTCAAGGAGAAAATGAGATGAAACGTGGTCAGCCAAGGAACTGGAAGCCCAGTGTGGACAAGGAATTGTTCTGGCTGGAGTCATCAATGAGAGGCCATAAGTGAGCTGGATGTTTATACCCAAGTCCCATCAGCCCTGTTAGTTTGTGAACTTGGTGATGACTGAACATACAGCAAGCACTTAGTAAACATACTGTTTGAATTTTTGTTCAATGAGTGTTTTGTTACTACATCTTTAACAATGTAATAGCATTTACTGAGCACCACCATGTGCTAAACACTGAGAAAACTATCCTCCCTTCAAGGATCCCTCCCCTTAGCTGAGGAAAAAGATAGTGATATAACCCAAAATCTTAAGTGCTATAATAGAGGTATGTTCAAAGTGGCAACCCAGAGGACTGCAATGACTAACTGTAGAGAAGCCTTAAGAAGGGCTTCAAAAAGAAGTGACAGTGATTAATCGAGGACAGCTAGTGACAGTGACTAATCAAGGACAGCTAGCAAGTCCCCAGGTGGAGAGAGAGCAGAGTGAAGAGATTGTTTCATCACCAGTCTCAATTTCCCATCAGAGCTTCTTGAGGTCCAAAGACAGGGCATTGCAAAACAGCAGGTAAATGACACAAGTGTTATCCTCCTTTAAAACAAAATGGGGGGGGGGGGACTTCCTTGGTGGCACAGTGGTTAAGAATCCACCTGCCAATGCAGGGACCACGGGTTCAAGCCCTGGTCAGGGAAGATCCCACGTGCCGTGGAGCTACTAAGCCCGTGAGTCACAACTACTGAGTCTGCACTCTAGACCCCGCGTGACACAACTACTGAGCCCTCGTGCTTAGAGCCGGTGCTCCACAACAAGAGAAGCCACCACAGTGAGAAGCCCGCGCACGGCAATGAAGAGCAGCCCCGCTCGCCGCAACTAGAGAAAGCTCGCGCAGCAGCGAAGACCCAGTGCAGCCAAAAATAAATAAATAAATAAATTTATATTAAAAAAATAAAAGGTTCCTTGCAGGCAAACCTTCCCATTAGAACCCCCAGAGGGACCCCCAACACCTACCTCTCAGGGAAGATGGCAGAAGCCGTGGCGGGGATCTGGTCAGCAGAGACGGGGAGATCATCACGCCAGCTCTGGGAAGCAACTCGACTTCGTGGGGCTTGTGGGGCTCGCGGGGTGGATGAGGCTTGTAAGGTGCATGGGGTTTGGGGGGCCTGTGGGGCTCACAGGGTTGGTAGAGCTCATAGGGCTTGTGGGGCTTGGGGATCTGGTGGGACTCTGCACACCCCTCTGACTCGCCTGGCTGGTCTTGCTCGCCGGCCTCCTCGGCTAACCCCGGCTCCTCGGACTCCCCAGGCTGGTTGAGCACGTCAAATATCCTGACTACAATGGGCTTGTGGAGGGCTTCTGAGCGAGTGGATATTTCTGCCATGTCGTGCCCATCGGACAGCCCAGAAGAACCCGAAAACTCCTGGCTCTCCATTGGCGGCCCAGAAGCTCCCGCTGGGCGACGACCGGAGGCTGCTCGCCTTCTAGAAGATGGGAGAGGATGGGCTGACGGCCCGCACTCCGCGCGCCCCGCCCCAGCGCGCCCAACTCAGACGCGACGCGGCAGCGCGTAACAAGCCCCGCCTCTGGGCCCCTCCCTGCACGTTCTCCCGTTGCCAAGACGACGCGCCAAGTTGCGGGGGCCCACCTGGGGCCCCGCCCCTTAGAGAGGAGGCAGGTGAAAAAGAGAAAAGGGGCAGGCTCCCTGATCAGCTGTTTTTGCTTCCCTTACTTTAAGTCTGTTTCTAAGCGCATACACTTGCATGTAGGATCATTACATCTTGCAGAGTTGACCTCTTTATTATGTAATTCCCCTCTTTTAAAAAATTATTTTTCCAGTTTTATTGAGAAATAACGGACATACATCCCTGTATAAGTTTAAGGTGTACAGCATGATGGTGTGATTTACATGTATTGTGAAATGATTACCATGATAAGTTTGGTTAACATCCATCCTCTCATATTGATACAATAAAAAAAATTTTTTTTTCTCCTTGTGATGAAAATTCTTAGGATCTACTCTCTTAACAACTTTCCTATCATGCATAGAGCAGTGTTAACTAGAGTCATCATGTTGTAGGTTCCATCCCTGGTGCTTATTTATCTTATAACTGGAAGTTTGTATCTTTTGACCACCTTCCTCTAACCGACCCCCTCCCCCCAATCCATATAACCACAAACCTGATTCCTTTTTCTGGGTTTGGTGTTTGTTTAAATTCCACACATCAGTGAGATCATATAGTATTTGTCTTTCTCTGTCTTGTTTTGCTTAGCATAATGCCTTCAAGGTCCACCCATGTTGTTGCAAATGATAGGATTTCCTTGTTTTTTAATGGCTGAATAATATTCCATTGTATGCATGTTTGTATGCATGTATATACATATATATACACTACAAATTCTTTTATCCATTCGCCCATCCATGGACACTTAGGTTGTTTCTATGTCTTTGCTACTGAAAATAATGCTGCTAGGAACATGGTGGTGCAGATACCTTTTTGAGTTAGTGTTTTCATTTCCTTTGGATATATTCTCAGAAGTGGAATTGCTGGATTGTACGGTAGTTCTATTTTTAATTTTTTGAGGACCCTCCATACTGTTTTCCACAGTGGCTGTACCAATTTACAATCCCACCAAGAGTACCAAAGATTCCCTTTTCTCTACATCCAAGCTGGCATTTGTTATCTCGTCTTTTTGATGATGGCCATTCTAATAGGCTTGGGGGGATACTTCATTGTTTAACTGGCATTTCCCTAATAAGGAGTGATGTTGAGTATCTTTTCATGTACATGTTGGCCATTTATAGATCTTATTCAGGAAAAATGTCTATCAGGTCCTTTTCCGTTTCTTATTTTATTTTTTCTGCTATTGAGTTGTATGTGTTCTTTATATATTTTGAATATTAACCCCGTATCAGATATACAGTCTGCAAATACTTGTCCCATTCCATTGGTTGTTTTCTCATTTTGTTGATGGTTTCTTTTGCTGTGTAGAAGCTTTTTAGTTTGATGTAGTCCCACTTACCTTTTATTTTGTTGCTTGTGCTTTAGGTATAATTCCCCTCTTTATCTTTGATAACTTTCATTATTCTCAAATCTTCTGTGTCTGAAATTAATATAGCTACTCCTGCTTTCTTTTGATTAGTGTTATATCTTTCTTCATTCACATAATTTTAATCTATATGTCTCTTTATATTCAAAGTGAGTTTCTTGTAAGCAAGAAGTGTGTTTATGGATCTTTTATTTTTTAATCCACTCTGAAATTTCTGTCTTTTAATTGGTGCATTTAGACCACTGACCTTCAAAGTGATTATTGATTTAGTTGGATTAATAGCTACCATATTTTTACTGTTTTCTATCTGTTGTCCTTGTTCTTTGTTTCTCTTTTTGTCTTCCATTCTTTTTCTACCTTTTGTGGTTTTAATTGAGCATTTTATTTGATTTCATTTTCTCTTTTCTTGGCATATCAGTTATAACTTCTTTTATTTTTTTTAGTGGTTGCCCTAGAGTTTGCAATATACATTAACAACAAACCCAAGTCTACTTTCAAATAACACTATACCACTTCACAGGTAATGTGAATACCTTATAATAACTAAATAATCCAAATTCCTCCCTCTCATCCCTTGTATCATTGCTGTCATAACATTTATACACACATATAAGCATACATAGTCAAATATAATGTTGCTATTATTATTTTGAAGAAACTAATGTTAGATCAATTAAGAATAAGACAAATGAAAGTTTTAATTTTACCTTCACTTATTCCTTTTCCAATGTTCTTCCTTCCTTTATGTAGGTCCAAATATCTGACCTATATCATTTTCCTTCTGTCTAAAGAATTTCTTTTTAACATATCTTGCAACAAAGAAGTACTGGCAAAAAATTCCCTCAATTTTTGTCTAAGAAATTTTTCTCCTTCACTTTTGAAGGATTTCACAGGGTACAGAATTCTAGGCTAACGGTTTTTTTTTCTCAACACTGTGAATATTTTACTCTACTCTTTTCTTGTTTGTGTGATTTCTGAGAAGCCTAATGTACTTATCTTTGATCCTCTATAGGTAAGGTGTTTTTTCCTCTGGTTTCTTTCTGGATTTTTTCTTCAACTTTGATTTTCTGCAGCTTAAAAGTGATATGCCTATCTATAGTTTTTTGTTGTTGTTGCTGTTGTTTTTTGTGGGGGAGGGCATTTGTCCTCCTTGGTGTTCTCTGAGCTTCTGGGATCTGTGGTTTGGTGTCTGACATTAATTTGGAGAAATTCTTAGTCATTGTTTCAAATATTTATTCTGTTCCTTTCTTTTCTTTCTTTCTGGTTTCCCATTACACACATGTTGCAACTTTTGTAGTTGTTCCACAGTCCTTGTATATTCTGTTCTGTTTCTTTCTAGTCTTTGTTCTTAGACTTTCAGTTTTGGAGGTTTCTATTGAGATAGTCTCAAGCTCAGAGATTCGTTCCTCAGCTATGTCCAGCCTTTTAACAAGCCCACTAAACACATTCTTCATTTCTGTATGGTGCTTGTGGTATCTCTTCTGTATGTTTTGTGTTTTAGTATGTCTTGTAGTTTTTCTTGATAGCCAGGCGTGATGTACTGGGTAAAAGGAGCTGCTGTAAACAGGCCTTTAGTAATGTGGTGGTGAGGTTGGGGTGGGGGAGGGGGAGCGTTCTATAGTCCTATGATTAGGTCTTAGTCTTTTAGAGACTAAGTGCCTCTGGACTGCAAACTTAAGTCTTAGTTTTCTGCCCTTTTAGGTGGAACAGAATGTCTAGAGTGGGCTGGAGTTGGGTATTTCCCCCAGGTCAGTTAGGCTCTGGTAATAACCCAGCAGGCTAGGGTCTGGTTAACTAGTTTCCCCTGAGGGCAGGCCTTGTTAAGAAGGACAGAGTGCTCTGGCATATTTCAAAAAAATTTTTCCCCTCCCTTGGAAGCACCAGGGGATTTCTCTCCAATATTTATTATAGGAATCTGGTCGAGGTTCTGGAGGTAAATCTCAAATAATTGGGGGCCCCTCCAATGACTGGGTTCCCCTAGAGTGTTTTAACTTTCAGATTACTCCACTTGGAGCAACCAGCAATTCATCAGTCACCGTTCCGTTTTTTCTACCCTGGGGTTCCCATGGGCAGTTTCCCACTATAAGTCTCTACTCTGGTAAATTGTTAATCTCTGTATTCTCCTGTTGCTCCCTCCAATGCTGATTTTTTAGTCTGTTCAGCTTTTTAACTTGTTAGAATGGAGTGGTGGCTTCCAAGCTTCTTACATGCTGGGCTCAAAACTGGAAGTCCTTTTTTTTTTTTTTAAAAAAAAGATCAAGACAGGACACTAAGGTTCGAAGTTGGATTTATGTCTGTAGGTAAACAGAGTTATCACTCTTACAAAATATTTCTAGTAAAGAAAGCTTATCTATATAAAAAAGCTAAATAACAAGAATTTAAAAAACAAATCCTCACGGTATTCTTCTTTTAGTGCAATAGTTTCTTAAAAAGAAGCCTTTCCTAAATCTTTCTGAATGCTGTTAATTTATATTTCTATGTGGGTTTGATAGTGCTTACTTTTCTTATTGCCCTATCCTGATATTTCTTTCCCTACAGTATTAAACGGATCCACTTAAAGGAGAGACACCTGGATTTTTACTTGAAAAGAGAAAAGTTATCAAAATATTTTAATGTAAATCTCATTTCATTGAGAAACTACAAATGGAATGAATGCTTCCTACTGTTCACTTTAATTTGGTTGATTAAAAATCCAAATCCCGGGAATTCCCTGGTGGCACAGTGGTTAAGAATCTACCTGCCAATGCAGGGGATGTGGGTTCAAGCCCTGGTCTGGGTAGATCCCACATGCCATGGAGCAATGAAGCCCATGCACCACAACTACTGAGCCTGCACTCTAGAGCCTGCGAGCCACAACTACTGAGCCAATGTGCCACAACTACTGAAGCCCATGCACCTAGAGCCCGTGCTCCACAACAAGAGAAGCCACCGCAATGAGAAGCCCATGCACCACAACGAAAAGTAGCCCCCGCTCGCTGCAACTAGAGAAAGCCCGCATGCAGCAACAAAGACCCAACGCAGCCAAAAATAAATAAAAATTTTAAAAAAATCCAAATCCCTCCAAATACATTGTTTTACCAATATTTTTAAAGTTCAAAATATAAATAGAGATCCTCTTAATCAATTAACATTATCTTATATATGTGTATATGCCCTGCATTGAGAAAATAGAAAATGCCTTATTTTTTATTGGAAAGTAGAAACTTTTGGCTTCCAGCCTGCCGCTAAACATTCTCTGGTGACATTCAAATCATGAGC
The DNA here is from genome assembly GCF_964374135.1 of Grampus griseus. NCBI lineage: Eukaryota > Metazoa > Chordata > Mammalia > Artiodactyla > Delphinidae > Grampus > Grampus griseus. The sequence continues at coordinate 68,711,869 of NC_138997.1, forward strand.
CTCACAGTGGGCCTAGGCCTGATCACTGCATGTCTGCAGCCAGCTGTGCAATCAGGTCTCTGGCATCTTGCATGACGGAGGGTATCTCTGAGCCATTCTCAGTCACCTGGGTTCCAAACAAGAACATCTTCCTGTCATTTCCCACCTCAGACAATGCCAAAGCTTCATGGATATCTGTAATGTGATAGGCTGCTTCAAGATCCTTCACCAAGAATGAAAAAAGAATTGAGAAAAAGTTGGTTATTTTGCAATCTTTTTGGATAGATACATTTATTACTCTCATTTATTGCTCTCAATGACCCCACCTCCATTCTAATATGGAGGATACTGTAATCCCATTACTATGATCTTAATGATTGTTTGAATATAATGATTTTCATTGGAATTATATCAGCATTTATGAGTTATCATCAAAAAAGTATGTTCTGGAATGAAGTTAAGTCGATTAATACCTTAATCAATTTGCAAAACAGTGCAATCTATCTGCTTCTAATTTTGTTTTTCCATTTTTATCTTTATTTTCCTAAGATTATTTTTAATTTGTCTTAACAATAGAAATTTGATTCATTAATTGGTTTTTGCCCACATCATATTTTATTGATTAAGCATTTGCCAAATGTGAGTTTTCCTTTGCAACCATTATTTCTACTGAACAAAAAATTTTGGATCAAATTTGGAGGGATGGAGGGAGACAGAGAAGGGATAAGGGAGGAAGTGAATTTAGAAAATGGAGTAGTGGGTAAAGGAGGCTAAGAGGGGAGGGACAGGTGGAGGGAAAGAGGACAAGATGGAGAAGCGGGGAAGGCTTAAAGGACAGAAACCCACTGGGAGAGGTAGAGAGAGGAGAGATTAAAATGAGGAGACAGAAAGCATGTGTTTATGCTGCATGCCAAGGTCAAAACCTCCTTGAGGTCAAAATGCCAAGGTCAAAACGTATTTCTTTGCCTCTCACACATCAAGAATTATTTATGCAAATGACCTCTGACATTCCCTCTCCTAAATACATACAGATTCAGTTATAGTCTTTAAGTCCTTTGCAAAAGTTTAAGTATTTTCACTCCTAAAATTGCATTTGTATTTGGCTTTTTGTTGTTTCATAGTGTTTTCCCATAGCTTTAGGGCATCATCTGGAAATAGTCCAATATTGTGTCATTTTTTTCTTGTACCAATATGAACCTATCAAATTCCATAACTGGGAGCCTGTGAGACTTTTCCTGATGTGGTATGATTACCTTTCTGGTCCTCCCAATATATTCCCTGTCTGAAACCTGAATTCACTTATTCCTAGAGCCCGCAGTGAATTTTGCAACTGTGTTAATGAATCTAGTAACATGTGGACAATGTCTCAAGTTAAAAAAAAAGTCACTGATGGAATTGGAGAGGAAGAAAATAGAAGGAGGGTGTTGCGTGGGAGGAGGGGCTCCTTGTAATGATAAAAGCACATCAGGGATAAATATCAGATGCATTCCACACTTACATAACTGTGCCTTAATAGAGATCATCACTCAAAGAGTAAAGATAGTAAGTCGACGTTTTAAAAATACTTATGTAATAACTTGAACCAATGAGTCATACAAAAAAATAAATTACTTTGGCCAAGGAGCATCAACCAAGATGCATTACACTTAAACTAGAATATCCAAACCTTTTATTATTAAACCCCAGTAAAAGTTATAAATTTGACACCAAATAGCTCTGTTTATTCAATTTGATGAAGAGATATAAACCACAAAGGAGAGTATTGCTAAATTTGTCTATTAAAAATGAAAACCTGGGACTTCCCTGGTGGCAGAGTGGTTAAGAATCTGCCTGCCAATGCAGGAGACACAGGGTCGAGCCCTGGTCCAGGAAGATCCCACATGCCACAGAACAACTAAGCCCATGTGCCACAACTACTGAGCCTGTGCTCTAGAGCCCATGAGTCACAACTACTGAGCCCGCGTGCCACAGCTACTGAAGCCTGCGTGCCTAGGGCCCGTGCTTCACAACAAGAGAAGCCACCACAATGAGAAGCCGGAGCACCACAACAAAGAGTAGCCCCCGCTCACCACAACTAGAGAAAGCCTGTGTGCAGCAACGAAGACCCAACACAGACAAAAATAAAAATAAAAAAATTTATTTAAAAAAATGAAAACCTATGTATTAAAAAGAGAACCATAAACAAAGTAAAATTATAAGCTAATAGATTGCTGGGGAAGATATGTGTAATGTATGTAACAGACAAAAGTTTTTCCAAAGGACACGAAAGACTCCTACAACTCAAAGGAGAAAAGATAAACACCGTAACAGGAATTTGGGGAAAGATATTAAAAGATAATTCACAAATGTGGAAGTTCATTTCAAAGAATGAAACTAATTTGAAACTAATAACCAGTGAACATCTGAAAACATGTTCAAGCTCACTAGTAATTAAGGAAATGCAAATTAGAATAATAAGATAAAATTTCATCCCCATGAGACTGGCAAAAATGAAAGTTTGACAAGCCAAGTATTGACAAGGATGTGGAGCTATAAAAACTGTCATATACTGCTGGTAGGAAAAATAAACTAGTTCAATATCTTTGGAAAGCAACTTGGTAATATCTAGCAAAATTGAATATGGACAAATCCAAAACCCAGCAATTCCTCATGCACTAGAGAAATGTTGGTACACATCAACGAGGAGACACATACATGAAGATTCACTGTAGAACTGATTTTAGCAATAAAACATTGGAAATAAACCAAATATCCAACAAGAAAATGGTAAAGCCGTGGTATATTCATGCAATGGAATACTATACAGCTTACTTAAATGTACCAGGATCCTCTAAATCTTTACAGTTTGTGGTACTTAAGATGCTCATTAAAAAAAATCTCCAGCTTTTCTTTTAGAAATAATCTGCTGGACTAGCATCTCTGCTGGACTTTAATATAGGCTCCTACTTTTAGATCATTTGTAATTATTTAGTTTACTTCCATAAATATTCATCCATAGAAGTAGTGGAAGAAATGGCAGGAACTGAGCTCTCTTATGACTGGCAACCCTAGCAATTAAGAGAGGGGTTTTAGCATTACAGGCATAACTCAGAGATATTTCAAATTTGGTTCCAGACTACTGCAATAAAATGACTACTGCAATAAAATAAATACTGCAGGGCTTCCCTGGTGGTGCAGGGGTTGAGAGTCCACCTGCCGATGCAGGGGACACCAGTTCGTGCCCCGGTCCGGGAAGATCCCATGTGCCACGAAGCGGCTGGGCCTGTGAGCCACGGCCGCTGAGCCTGCGCGTCTGGAGCCTGTGCTCCGCAACGGGAGAGGCCACAACAGTGAGAGGCCCACGTACCGCCAAAAAAAAAAAAAAAAAAAAAAAAGAATACTGCAATAAAGCTAGTCACATGAATTTTTTTGTCTCTCAGTGCATATAAAAGTTATGTTTACACTACTGTAGTCTATTAAGTGTGCAATAGCATTGTCTAAAAAAAGTACATACCTTAATTAAAAAATACCTTACTGCTAAAAAATGCTAACCATCATCTGAGCCTGCAGCAAATTGTAATCTTTTTGCAATAGTAACATCAAAGATCACTGATCACAGATTATCATAACAAACATAATAATAATCTTAAAAGTTTGAAATGTTGCAAGAATTACTAAAATGCTACACAGAGACATGAAGTGAGAAATGCTTTTGGGAAAACGGTACCTATAGACTTGCTCGATGCAGGGTTGCCACAAACCTTTGATTTGTAAAAAACAAAATATCTGCAAAGTGCAATAAAATGAGGTATGCCTGTACAATGCTATAGATGTTTAATACCTTTTTTAACTTTCTTTATTGTAGTAAAATACACATAAAGAAATTTGCCATATTAACCAATTTTAAGTGTCCAGTTCAGTGTACAAATAAGTACATTCACATTGTTGTACACCATCCATCTCCAGAACTCTTTTCAACTTGTAAAACTGATACTCTGTACCCATTAAACAATAACTTCCCGTTTCTCCCTCCCCCAGGCTCTGGCAACCACTATTCTACTTTTCATTTCTATGAATTTGACTGCTCTAGGGACCTCACAAAACTGTATTCAGGGACTTCACTGGTGGCGCAGTGGTTAAGAATCCGCCTGCCAATGCAGGGGACATGGGTTCGAACCCTGGTCTGGGAAGATCCCACATGCCATGGAGCAACTAAGCCCATGCGCCACAAGTACTAAGCCTGTGCGCTAGAACCCGCAGGCCACAACTACTGAGCCCGTGTGCCACAACTACTGAATCCCGCATGCTTAGAGCCTGTGGTCCGCAACAAGAGAAGCCACCACAATGAGAAGCCTGCACACCGCAACAAAGAGTAGCCCCCATTCGCCGCAATTAGAGAAAGACTGCACGGAGCAACGAAGACCCAGTGCAGCCAAAAATAAATAAATAATTTTTTTTAAAAAAGTGTAATCATACAGTATTTGTCTTTTTGTGACTGGCTTATTTCACTTAGCATAATGTCTTCAAAGTTCATCTATGTTGTAGCATGTGTCAGAATTTCCTTTTTTAAGGCTGAATAATATCCATTGTATGTATATATCTCATTTTGTTTATCCATTCATCTGTGGATGGACACTTGGGTTGCTTCTACCTTTTGGCTACTGTGAATAAGTCTGCTATGAACATGGCTGTGCAAATATCTGTTTGAGTTTCTGCTTTCAATTCTATTGGTTATATACCCAGAAGTGGATTGCTGGACTATATGAAAACTCTATTTTTAATTTTTTAAGGAACTGCCATACTGTTTTTCACAGTGGCTGCACCATTTGACATCCCCACCAACACTGCACAAGGGTTCCAATTTCTTCATGAACATTTAATATTTTAATGCATGTGTGTGAAATAAATTCAGGTCAGGCTAATTGATCTAAAACCACTTCTTTATACATATTAAACATGCAAATATTTTGTAGAAATCAGTTCAAAAGTCAATAAATGTTCACTGAGTTAAATTCAACAGGTAGATTGGTTCAAGATGGTGGAGTAGAAGGATGTGTGCTCACTCCTTCTTGCAAGAGCACTGGAATCACAACTAACTGCTGAACAGTCATCGACAGGAAGACGCTGGAACTCACCAAAAAAGATACCCCACATCTAAAGACAAAGGAAAAGCCACATTGAGATGGTAAGAGGGGCGCAATCACGATAAAATCAAATCCCATAACCGCTGAGTGGGTGACTCACAAACTAGAAAACACTTATACTACAGAAGTCCACCCACTGGAGTGAAGGTTCTGAGCCCCACATCAGGCTTCCCAACCTGGGGGTCTGGCAACAGCAGGAGGAATTCCTAGAGAATCAGACTTTGAAGGCTAGCGGGATTTGATTGCAGGACTTTGACAGGACTGGGGGTAAACAGAGACTCCACTCTTGGAGGGCACACTCAAAGCAGTGTCTGCATCAGGACCCACGGGAAGGAGCAGTGGCCCCATAGGAGACTGAACCAGACCTACCCACTAGTGTTGGAGGGTCTGCAGCAGAAGACCGGGGGTGGGCTGTGGCTCACCAAGGGACAAGGACACTGGCAACAGAAGTTCTGGGAAGTACTCCTTGGCGTGAGCCCTTCCAGAGTCTGCCATTAGCCCCATCAAAGAGCTGGTAGGCTCCAGTGCTGGGTTGCCTCAGGCCAAAGAACCAACAGGGAGGGAACCCAACCCCACCCATCAGCAGACAAGCTGATTAAAGTTTTACTGAGCTCTGCCCACCACAGCAACACCCAACCCTACCCACCACCAGTCCCTCCCATCAGGAAGCTTGCACAAACCCCTTAGATAGCCTCATCCATCAGAGGACAGACAGCAGAAGCAAGAGTAACTACAATTCTGCAGCCTGTGGAATGAAACCACATTCACAGAAAGATAGACAAAATGAAAAGGCAGAGGACTATGTCCCAGATGAAGGAACAAGATAAAACCCCAGTAAAACAACTAAAGGAAGTAGAGATAGGCAACCTTCCAGAAAAAGAATTGAGAATAATGATAGTGAAGATGATCCAGGACCTCGGAAAAACAATGGAGGCAACATCGAGAAGATGCAAGAAATGTTTAACAAAGACCTAGAAGAATTAAAGAACAAACACCTAGAAGAATTAAAGAACAAACAAACAGAGATGAACAATACAATAAATGAAATGAAAAATACACTAGAAGGAATCAATAGCAGAATAACTGAGGCAGAAGAATGGATAAGTGACCTGGAAGACAGAATGGTGGAATTCACTGCCATGGAACAGAACAAAGAAAAAAGAATGAAAAGAAATGAAGACAGCCTAAGAGACCTCTGGGACAACATTAAATGCAACAACATTCTCATTATAGGGGTCCCAGAAGGAGAAGAAAGAGAGAAAGGACCTGAGAAAATATTTGAAGAGATTATAGTCAAAAACTTCCCTAACATGGGAAAGGAAATAGCCACTCAAGTCCAGAAAATGCAGACAGTCCCATGCAGGAAAAACCCAAGGAGAAACACACTGAGACACGTACTAATCAAATTGGCAAAAATTAAAGACAAAGAAAAATTATTGAAAGCAACAAGGGAAAAACGAGAAATAACATACAAGGGAACTCCCATAAGGCTAACAGCTGATTTCTCAGAAGAAACTTTACAAGCCAGAAGGGGGTCGCATGACATATTTAAGGTGATGAAAGGGAAGATGCTACAACCAAGATTACTCTACCCAGCAAGGATCTCATTCAGATTCGATGGAGAAATCAAAAGCTTTACAGACAAGCAAAAGCTAAGAGAATTCAGCACCACCAAACCAGCTCTACAACAAATGCTAAAGGAACTTCTCTAGGCAGGAAACAAAAGAGGAGAAAAGGACCTACAATAACAAACCCATAACAATAAAGAAAAGGGTAATAGGAACATACATATCCATAATTACCTTAAACGTGAATGGATTAAATGCTCCAAACAAAAGACACAGGCTCGTTCAATGGATACAAAAACAAGACTCATATATGCTGTCTACAAGAGACCAACTTCAGACCTAGGGACACATACAGACTGAAAGTGAGGGGATGGAAAAAGATTTTCCATGCAAATGGAAATCAAAAGAAAGCTGAAGTAGCAATACTCATATAAGATAAAATAGATTTTAAAATAAAGAATGTTACAAGAGACAAGGAAGGATACTACATAATGATCAAGGGATGAATCCAAGAAGAAGATATAACAATTATAAATATATATGCAGCCAACATAGGAGCACCTCAATACATAAGGCAACTGCTAACAGCCATAAAAGAAGAAATCGACAGTAACACAATAATAGTGGCAGACATTAACACCTCACTTACACCAATGGACAGATCATCCAGACAGAAAATTAATAAGGAAACAGAAGCTTTAAATGACACAATAGACCAGATAGATTTAATTGATATTTATAGGACATTCCATCCAAAAACAGCAAATTACACTTTCTTCTCAAGTGACCACGGAACATTCCCCAGGATAGATCACATCTTGGGTCACAAATCAAGCCTCGGTAAATATAAGAAAACTGAAATCATATCAAACATCTTTTCTGACCACAATGCTATGAGATTAGAAATCAATTACAGGGAAAAAAAACGTAAAAAACACAAACACGTGGAGGCAAACAATACATTACTAAATAACCAAGAGATCACTGAATAAATCAAAGAGGAAATCAAAAAAAAACCTAGAGACAAATGACAATGAAAACACGATGATCCAAAACCTATGGAATGCAGCAAAAGCACTGCTAAGAGGGAAGTTTATAGCAATACAATCCTACCTCAAGAAACAAGAAAAATCTCCAATAAACAATCTAACCTTACACCTAAAGGAACTAGAGAAAGAAGAGCAAACAAGACCCAAAGTTAGCAGAAGGAAAGAAATCATAAAAATCAGATAAATAAATGAAAAAGAAATGAAGGAACAGTAGCAAAGATCAAGAAAACTAAAAGGTGGTTCTTTGAGAAGATAAAAAAAATTGATAAACCTTTAGCTAGACTCATCAAGACAAAGAGGGAGAGGACTCAAATCAATAAAATTAGAAATGAAAAAGGAGAAGTTACAACAGACACCACAGAAATACAAAGCATCCTAAGAGACTACTACAAGCAACTCTATGCCAATAAAATGGACAACCTGGAAGAAATGGACAAATTCTTAGAAAGGTATAATCTTCCAAGACTAAACCAGGAAGAAATAGAAAATATGAACAGACCAATCACAAGTAATGAAATTGAAACTCTGATTAAAAATCTTCCAACAAACAAAAGTCCAGGACCAGATGGCTTCACAGGTGAATTCTATCAAACATTTAGAGAACAGCTAACACCCATCCTTCTCAAACTCTTCCAAAAATTGCAGAGGAAGGAAAACTCCCAATCTCATTCTATGAGGCCACCATCAGCCTGATACCAACACCAGACACAGATACTACAAGAAAAGAAAATTACAGACCAATATCACTGATGCAAAAAACAGAATATGGATGCAAAAATCCTCAACAAAATACTAGCAAACAGAATCCAACAACACATTAAAAGGATCATACACCATGATCAAGTGGGATTTATCCCAGGGATGCAAGGATTCTTCAATATACGCAAATCAATCAATGTGATACACCATATTAACAAATTGAAGGAGAAAAACCATATGGTCATCTCAATAGATGCAGAAAAAGCTTTTGACAAAATTCAACACCCATTTATGATAAAAACTCTCCAGAAAGTGGGCATAGAGAGAACCTACCTCAACATAATAAAGGCCATATATGACAAACCCACAGCAAACATCATTCTCAATGGTGAAAAACTGAAAGCATTTCCTCTAAGATCAGGTACAAGACAAGGATGTCCACTCTCACTACTATTATTCAACATAGTTTTGGAAGTCCTAGCCACAGCAGTCAGAGAAGAAAAAGAAATAAAAGGAATACAAATTGGAAAAGAAGAAGTAAAACTGTCACTGTTTGCAGATGACATGACACTATACATAGAGAATCCTAAAGATGCCACCAGAAAACTACTAGAGCTAATCAATGAATTTGGTAAAGTTGCAGGATATAAAATTAATGCACAGAAATCTCTTGAATTCCTATACAATAGCAATAAAAGATCAGAAAGAGAAATTAAGGAAACAATCCCATTCACCATTGCAACAAATAGAATAAAATACCTAGGAATAAACCTACCTAAGGAGACAGAAGACCTGTACACAGAACACTATAAGAGACTGATGAAAGAAATCAAAGATGACACAAACAGATGGAGAGATATACCATGTTCTTGGATTGGAAGAACCAATATTGTGAAAATGACTATAGTACACAAAGCAATCTACAGATTCAATGCAATCCCTATCAAATTACCAGTGGCATTTTTTTACAGAACTATAACAAAAAATCTTAAAATCTGTATGGAGACACAAAAGATCCTGAATAGCCAAAGCAGTCTTGAGGGAAAAAAACGGAGCTGGAGGAGTCAGACTCCCTGACTTCAGACTATACTACAAAGGTACAATAATGAAGACAATATGGTACTGGCACAAAAACAGAAATATAGATCAATGGAACAGGATAGAAAGCCCAGAGATAAACCCATGCACCTATGGTCAACTAATCTATGATAAAGGAGGCAAGGATATATACAATGGAGAAAAGACAGTCTCTTCAATAAGTGGTACTAGGAATACTGGACAGCTACATGTAAAAGAATGAAATTAGAACACTCTCTAACACCATACACAAAAATAAACTCAAAATGGATTACAGACCTAAATGTAAGACTGGACACTATAAAACTATTAGAGGAAAATATAGGAAGAACACTCTTTGACATAAATCACAGCAAGATCTTTTTTGACCCACCTCCTACAGTGATGGAAATAAAAACAAAAATAAACTAATGGGACCTAATGAAACTTAAAAGCTTTTGCACAGCAAAGGAAACTATAAACAAAACGAAAAGACAACCCTTAGAATGGGAGAAAATATTTGCAAACGAATCAACGGACAAAGGATTAATCTTCAAAATATATAAACAGCTCATGCAGCGCAGTATTAAAAAAAAAAAAAATCCGGGCTTCCCTGGTGGTGCAGTGGTTGAGAGTCCGCCTGCCGATGCAGGGGATATGGGTTCGTGCCCCGGTCCGGGAGGATCCCACATGCCGTGGAGCGGCTGGGCCCGTGAGCCATGGCCGCTGAGCCTGCGCGTCCAGAGCCTGTGCTCCGCAACGGGAGAGGCCACAACAGTGAGAGGCCCGCGTCCCGCAAAAACAAAATAAAAACAAAAACAAAATAAAAACAAAAACAAAACAACCCAATCCAAAAATGGGCAGAAGACCTAAATAGACATCTCTCCAAAGAGGACATACAGATGGCCAAGAGGCACATGAAAAGCTGCTCAACGTCACTAATTATTAGAGAAATGCAAATCAAAACTACAATGAGGTATCACCACACCAGTAAAAATGAGCATCATCAGAAAATCTACAAACAGTAAATGCTGGAGAGGGTGTGGAGAAAAGGGAAGCCTCTTGCACTGTTGGTAGGAATGTAAATTGATACAGCCACTATGGAGAACAGTATGGAGATTCCTTAAAGAACTAAAAATAGAATTACCATATGACCTAGCAATCCCACTACTGGGCATATACCCTGAGAAAACCATAATTCAAAAAGACACATGCACCCCAATGTTCATTGCAGCACTATTTACAATAGCCAGGTCATGGAAGCAACCTAAATGCCCATCGACAGATGAATGGATAAAGTAGATATTGTATATATATACAATGGGATATTACTCAGCCATAAAAAGGAACGGAATTGGGTCACTTGTAGAGACATGGATGGACCTAGAGACTGTCATACAGAGTGAAGTAAGTCAGAAAGAGAAAAACAAATATCATATATTAATGCATATATGTGGAACCTAGAAAAATGGTACAGATGAACCGGTTTGCAGGGCAGAAATAGAGACAGAGATGTAGAGAACAAACATGTGGACACCAGGGCGGAAAAGTGGGGGTGTTGGTGGGATGAATTGGGAGATCGGGATTGACATATATACACTAATATGTATAAAACAGATAACTAGTAAGAACCTGCTCTGTAAAAAATAAATAGATAAAATTAAATTAAAAAAAATAAATTCAACAGGTATTTGTTGAATTCCTACTATGTACAAGGCATTATGCTAGGTTTTACAAGGGACACAAAGGTGAATGATAGTCTCTGTTCTCAAGGAATTTACTGCTGTCCCTTGGTATCTGAGGGGGATTCGTTGCAAGACCCCAGCAGACACCAAAATCTGAGAATGCTCAAGCCCCTTACATAAAATGGCACAGTATTGCAAATAACTTATGCACATCCTCCCATATACTTTAAATCATCTCTAGATTACTTATAATACCTAATACAATGTAAATGCTGTGTAAATAGTTGCCTGTGTATGGCAAATACAAGTTTTACTTTCTGGAACTTTCCAGAATCTTTTTTTTCCCAATCCACAGGTGGTTGAATTCACAGATATGGAGGGCTGACTGTATAATCCAATAGATCTAATAGTATAAACTGAACTGAACATACAACATATTATTGAATATCTTGCTATTAAAAGTAGACATTTCTACTTCTTGTATTAATAATAAAACTATTGAGTACAATTTATATTTGCACCAATTTTTACCTGTTTGTTTGCAAACACAACCAGAGGAAGGATTGGATTTGTCCCAATTAGTTGATGAAGGTGCTTCTTGGCTTCAGGTAATCTGTTGTGATCTGCTGAATCCACCACAAAGATTAGTAGCAATCCCTTGGACAGGTACATTTCCCAACAGGAACGGAAAGGTTTGCTGCCACCAACTACAAAGAAGAGTAGAGAAGGAAGACACACACACAAGCCTCAGGAGAGTCCACAGAGGGGGGCAGGAAAGACACATTTTGATAATTCGTGAACACTGGATACATATTCTAATAAAAGACCTCTGTGAGACTCTACCCAATTCTTCAAACAACTTCAGCGATGTTACTGGGGAAATGATTGGTGGGAATATTTACCCTCCACAAGCGGGTCACTCATTCTGGAACACAAAGGAGCAGCATAAAGATCTTAAATTTGTACTACAGTGGATGCCTCCTGATCTGTTATACACAGCAGCCACGATGGCCAATGGCTGTCTGTCAGGTATAGCTCAGCGAATGGGAGTAGGATACTAAAATAATTCAGGGTGGTGGGTTAAAACACATATTTCTCTAAAATAAGTTTTAAATGGACTGATTTAAATGTCATTGGCTAGCCTCACTTGCACAACTTTTTTCCTTTGTCAAAATCCCAGAACTAATTTCCTCTCTTAATCTTGCACAAAGAGTTAGTATGATCCTGTGGGCATTCAGGAATACTTGCTTCAGAAAAAATTCCTTTGGGTTATTTCATTCTGCTGATTCTTCCCAGAAGAGACTTTTTGGAATGATAATAATACATACACAATGAATTCAGTTTTTATTTTTCTCCTGGGACAGAATATGACAAACAATGGCCCACAGCCTAAATCTGGCTCACTGCCTATTTTTGTACAGCCCACGAACAAAAAATGGATTCTACCTTTTTAAATGTTTGGGGAAAAAAAGAATACCATTTTGTAACACATGAACATTATATCACATTTGGATTTCAGTACAAATAAAGTTGTATGAATGTGCACATATGGTCTCCGGCTGCTTTTGCAGTACCACTGCAGGGTTGAGTAGCTGCACAGAACCCATGCGGTCACAGAGTCTACATTAGCTACTCCCGAGCCCTCTGCAGAAAAAGTGTGCAGACTCCTCTTATAGGGACTTAACAATACCATTTAAAAAACGAATAGGAAAGGGTGTTGATTTGTCTTTGTTATCTTTTGTATGGAGAGCCAGGCTAGTCATTCTTTGAAGTATTTTGTGTTTCTAATTTTTTTAAAGAATGTGTATAATCCAAGTAATTCATATGGTTTTAACACATGTAGTTTAAAGATGAACATGTTGTTCCCCATGTTTTTGGCAACACCATGACATTTCACCTACACAGGGATTGCTATCTTTTAGGTATTAACTTCTAACTTGACAGCAATGTAGTTGAGAACACAGTTTGTATGATGCATCCTCTTTGAAAACTTTGTTAAGACTTGCTGTATGGCCCAGTAAGCGGTCTTTGCTGGTAATTGTTCTGTGAGTGTTTGAGAAGAATGTGAATTTTAACTTTTGTATGTGGCTAAAATTGTCTAATTGGACAATTTTATATTATTCACTAGATCAAACTTGTTGACTGTGTTCAAATTTTATATATCTCTGCGGATATTTTTTCTCCTTGATCTTATTAATAATTGACAAAGATATGTTGAAACCCCTCACTCCAACGGCAGATCTGTCCATTTCTCCCCCTAATTGGAGTTTTCTTTTTCTTTCCTATCTCCCTTTCTTTTTTTCCTTCCTTTTCCTTTCCTTCCCATTTTTCTTTTCACTTTTTATATTTTGAGACTTTTGTTAGCCATCCATTTCATTAAAAATATTATTTCTCCCATAGCTTCTGGGGAAATTGAAAACTCTATTCTTAACAATGCTTTTATCATAAAGATTTGCCTGCAGGCTTACCAATTTCTCTGCCCACCATTTTCTCTTCGCAACTGAATGAAAGCAAAAATTCATAGCATTTTACTAGCAGGCTGGAGGTGGGGTACAAAAGGGGGTACAGAAAACTCCCAGTTTTCTGGCTTGAGCATGTTGATGGGTGAGGAGACATTTACTGACCAGTTGGATTACAAGGGAAAGGAACAGATACGGAGATATATCAAACATTTTGTCTTGACGATATTAGGCTTGAGAGGCCAGTGAGACAGCCAGGTAGAGATGTCAGGCAACATCTGGATATGTTTGGCTGGAGAGATAAATTTGGCAGTCATTAGCATATAGATAGTATTTAATGTCAAGAGGAAAGGTGAAATCATCCTAGGAGAGAGTGTAAAGAGGAGACAAGAGGATCTAATGCAACTTTGGGGTACAGCAATATTTTGAGAGGTGGTGACTCCAGAACTGCTAGAGGAGGGGTTTCTGTGTTGCCATCTGGTTACAAGAGGTTTGGAGGTTACCTCTATTTGCATTTGCAGAGAAGGAAACACACTGTATTTACTTAGACTGCATTTATATTTGGGGTAGTAAGGGAGGAGGGAGGCTGTTACAGGAGGGGTGCAAAAGCCTTCCCCTCAACTCCCCTTTATCGCCACCACTGCAAAAAGAAGAAAATGAAAAGAACAGAAAGTGATTCCCACACTGTACCCAAGCACTAAACTACACATGCATTCTGAAAGTCTAGGAAAATCTGACCCAGTGTTTCATTTCACAACGACCCAATGTTGATAACATTAAATCTGGCTTAAGGTATAACAATAATGTGGCTATAGGCTATCGGTTATCCCCAGAACTACTGAGAAAGACAGCTTACTCTCCAGGAACTCCAACTGGCTGTCTTCAGTGCTGATGCACACTGCATTGAAACCTTGGGTTGGTGCCACGCTGTGCTGGACTCTGTTTAAAGCTAGAGAGAGGAGAACACTGGTCTTTCCTGCTCCATCCAGGCCCAGCACTAGGATCTGCTTATTTTTCTCCTGTGAAACAAAAGATAAGTCAATAAACCTATGCTATCAGGGCCCTGGTTTTCCTGACTCCTGGCAGTGTGCCTGCCAATAATATTGTGGAATTGTAAACCAGGACAAAATATCGCAAAACATTTAATAGGTCTAGAACAAACTGTACCAGTCAGTTTGTATTTTATATAATCAGCCATCAGTTATGTGATATTAATTGTATACCCCCTCTCCATCCCCCAACTCCTGGTCAATCTATCAAATATATATTTTATATATATATATATATATATATATATATATCAGGATTTATGGGAGGTACCATAAATCTTCAGGGTCAATTTTCAGACTTCACTTTGCTTCCTGAGTTCATGTCTATTGGAGACTGCAACAGAATTCAATTTGTTGTATGGGGTCTTGGGGCCTACTTGTTCCATATATTGACTTTGCCACTCAGCATGTAAGCATCTAAGGTCTCATATTATTAATCTGTCTTGTCTTCCCAGTTGAATCACTAGATTAAAAGCTCTTAGGGCAAGGTTACCCTCATAAATGAAAAGGCGAAGATTATAGAAACTGTTAAACCTGTTCCAATCATAATTGAGTATTTAAAAATCTGATGCTAAAACCTGATGAACTAGATGTAAACTTTAGGAAGAAGCATTCTACCAACATACCAACCTTAGAAAATTTTATGACAAGTGATTGAGGGGCAAGAAGGGCAGGCTGGTATGAAGACAGAAATAGAAATTTCAGAGTGCTCAGAAAGGTGACTTTTAGGGTACAAACTTTAATGTAAACAGTAATAAGTGAGCAACAATCCAGCCAGACTACTCAGAGGAATTCTATTTCTCAAACAGCCTACTAAAGAGATTTCTCATGCATAAAAAACACTAATAAATGTCTTCAGTGGCATTGGTTTAAAAATAATAATCTTATACATTTCTGCTTGAACACTAAATGTTGACATTAGACTTAGACTGGATTTCTGTTTAAAAAAAAAAAAAAGTGATCCTAAACAGCACTAAATGTCTATCCCACCTCCCACCTCCTTTTTTATTTTTTAATATATAAGATCTATGTAAAAGTAAGATGGTTTAAGGTCTGGTCTAATAGGGTCTTGTGTACAGGGCAGCATTTAATAAACCTGTCTAGTGAATAACAGAATGTTTGTTTTTGGAGTGAATTCTTGATGGCTCTTAAAGCAAAAGGTATTTCCATAGGTGTTTCCTCTCTCCATCCCCACTTCCTCCCCATTCCCTCTTACCCACACCTAAATGTCATAGTGTCATTCTGAGAGAGTGATGGTAAGGAAGAGGGACTTGATGCACGAAGGGGATGTTTTAAAGCAATGATGCCACCAAGAACTGGCTGCAAGATGTGGATTGTGTCCCCCTCATTATCTCCACCAATGGCTCTACTCAGGCTATCCCAACATATTTCATCAGTTCCAAGATGCTGTTTGTTTTCTGTTGTTTTTTTTTTCTTCACATTTTAACATCTCTGAAATGAGGACTTTACAATCTACGGTATGTCATATTTTGGTTGGCAGCATTTTTTTTCTTTGTTTGTGTTACCTAAAATAATGGCACCTTAGATCCTATGAAATTTTGTGAATAAAAACAGTTCCCTACTCCCTTTCCAACCACATAGCTGCTCCTAAACCCCTAGAAATTCTGCAGTCACTGATGCTTTACATTTTGCTTATTTTTTAGTCTAAAATACAAGCCTCCTCATATTTATAATCTCTTAAGAAAAGCTGGGGTTACTGTAAACCAGGAGTTCAGACCCGAAATGTGATTCTCAACACCACTGTTCCTTGCAAAAGTTATTCATTTAACTATATGTGAACCTATGTAGTCTGTGTTTTACCAGAGATCAAATCTCCATTAATAATTCACATTGTTTAGAACAAGAAAGCAGCTCTGAGCTCAGGAACTCCAGGAGCACAGAGCCCACTGAGCTGATCCAAATAATGCCTGTTTTTCCTTCTTCCCCCTCAATTTTTAAATCGTGGTAAAATACACAACATAAAATTTACCATCATAACCATTCTTTAACATACGGTGATATTAAATCCATTCATAATATTGTGCAACCATCACCACTATCCATCTCCAAAACTGTTCATCTTGTAAGATTAAACTCAAACTCCGCACTCCCCCTTCCCCCAGGCCCCACCATTCTATTCTCTACGATTCTGACTACTCTAGGTACATCATATACGTGGAATCATAGGTATATGTCCTTTTGTGACTGCAGTGCCTGGTTTCTGAGACCTCTCAGTTAAACCTTTGTGCCCGTCCCTTCTGGGCGCTGGTGGTCTGAAAACAATGGAAGTAGTAACCTCAGCGCCCACAGAAAATGTCCAGAGGGACCCAAAACACATCCTGCACAAATTCAGGAACCCTGCACCTTCCCACATGGAACTTACGAAACAGAAAAGACTGGGAGAGAGAGCGCATGTGTGGTGAGGGTTTGGGACTGGTTTCAGTGTCGTGGGCGGACTGGGAGCTAGCATTGGGCGTCTGACAGAGATGGGGCTGGAAAGAGGGCTGTTCCCCGCGCTCCCGTGAACCCGACTAAAGCCTCCTCTTCAACACTAGACCAGACGAGACCTGACCTTCCTCAACACTAGACCTAGACCTTGGACGCAGGGTCGGGGTTAGGGGTGAGAGCGGGCAAGGGGCTGGGGAGATGGCGTTCGCAGCTTGGCACACCTGTTCCATCCGCGGTTACAAAGCCCGCACACGAGACCGGATTCCCTCCGGCGCGAGAGCCAGCGCTCTGGCCAGAACGCTGACAACGGCCTTGGGTGAGGGTCTGAGGCACCCGTCTCTTACCGGCAGCTCCAGCGGCGGCTTTGCCAACGTGCTGTTGTCCTTCTCTTTCTCGTCTTTTTCCGTAAATTGTTCCTTCCCCTTCTCCGTCTCCCGCCCTTTCCTCTTTCCCTCTTCTTTACTCTTACTTTTCTCCTCCCTCCCCCTTTCCTTTTCTTTTTCCTTAATTTTCTCCTTCTCCACCTCCTTCTTTTTATCCTTCTCCTCCTTTCCTTTTTCCGTATTTTCTCTTTCTCCGGCTCCTTTCCTTTCTCTCTCTTCACTTTCCCCCTCTCCATCCCCATCACCCTTGTTTCCCTCCCTCCTCCCACGCGCCCGCGCTGGAGCTGCGGTGCGGGGTCCCGGCAGGAGTGGCCCCTGCGGGAGGCGCAAGGAGGAGACGCAGGTCCACGCAGCGTACAACTCCCCCGCAGTCACCACGCGGCGCCAGCACCCCAGTCCCGAGGGGCGACGACTGCAGTCCGGCGCTCGCTCGCCGGGGGCTGCGCGCAGCGGATTCGCCGAGCCCTGGGGCGGTAGGCGAATTGGAGAGGGTAAGGCGCGGGTAGCCAGAAGAAGGGTCGAGCCCAGGCGAGGGGTCTGGGAGGCCCGGCCGCGGGAGCTCGGAAAGTCTGGTCAAACAGGAAAATCGTCCCCAGGTGCCACTTCCTCGGGAGATCCCCTCGGGCTGAGCAGGGTGTCTCAGAAAGGCCTTTCGAGACGCCCAGATCTTAGCCTCTCACCTCTCCCGCCTCCTCCCTGAGCCCGCCCAGCCCTCGTGTCTCCGACCCGGAGAACGCTTGAGGCGCACCAGAGGATGCCCCGCCTTCCCCTCGTCAGTAGTCACAAGCCTGGAGAGTGAAGTTAGGGATCTCTCCGCCCTCCGTCCTGTTTAAGTCCACCAGCAGCGTCTAGAGAAACTATCCAGGATGCTTAAGGAAAAACAGGAATGTGAATGGTTCCCTTATTTTAAATCTGTTACATTTCACTTAAAAAAATTTCTCTGGAGATTAGTCTGCCAGGATCACAGATACTGGTAATACCATGTATTAAAACCACAACTAAACAAAATAGCCTAGTCTCTCCCAATGATCTAATATGTAACAAATTAGGTACCCACGGGGCTTTGCAAAGGTGGTGTAACGTTGCTTACACTGCTTGAGAAGTATATGGATGGTTCTTTTTTATTATTTTGTTAAATTGGACCCTTCAGTATAGTTTACAATCTAACAAAATTATCTTAATGCAATAAACTGACTTACCTTCATCAGATCTACATTTCAAACAGGCTTAAAGGAAACAATGAATGAAATGCAGGTTTCAGAAAGCTTCAGTGATGCAACAGTTTTTAAGTAGTTCTTAAGGTTAGCAGTTTCCAAGCAGTCTTGAAAATGTTATGCTTAAAAACTGAAAAAATGTATACTCCTCAATTTGTTTATATACAGATATCAACATGATGAATTTTCAGTCAAGTTAAAACTGGGTTCTCTCAATCCCATTAGTTTAGTTTTCCCGTTTTGGGGGGAGAGGCAGGGGATAATTTTAGATACTCAGCTTAAAAAATTCTTAGATATACTAACAGAAGTCCTCTGTAAAACGCCAACACCCCAGAACACCTTAATCCATACTCACCGCTAGATTATTTTATTTTAAAATGTGCTACAGTGAATGGATGTATCCATATTGACTTTTATAAATGCACACACACACAGACACACACAGACACACACAGACACACACACACAGACACACATACACAAAGTATATAGGTCACTGGTTAAAGACCTGTCCAAAAGAATAATTACTAGAAAGTTAATGTAGGTGTTTACATTTCATTTGACAATTACAATTTATTTGAACTGAGGTTTCAGTTGCTTAATAATGACTGATAATAACGACTGGCAATTACAATGACTTAGAGAACTATAAATTTCTCTGTGTGCCTTGGGTCAAAATTTTCATTGGCGGATAATTTTCACCAAAATTCTGTAGCTTAGTTAACCTAAAAAATTATTATCCTTCACCACAGAAATTTAATGGAATCCTAAAATCATAAATTTACTAACAATTATTTTTGTAATGGGGTTTATATTCAGAAGGAATAAATATCTGTCACTTACCAAAAGACTGTTCTGAGAGCTCAAAAAGTATAATGCCATAATAAATCATTCATATATGAAGGTCTCTTGTTTAGATGCTACCACAGTTTATGTTAAACAGAAAGGCAGCACCACATTTCTTACTCTTGTAAAGGAGGAAAGCCTTTTAAAAAACTCTTTGAAGAAGTTTCAGTAGATATGTTCAGAGTCAAACACAGCAGCACTTTATTAACAAGGACAGAGCAATATGATCACAAGGAAATACTCATAAGTCTAAACTGAATGCTATCTTGGGCAGCATAAAAGGAATACTAACAAGTGTAGGCATCCCAGTGTGTCTGTCTCACACCTGTTCAATGGGAAGGTGACTCATAAGCAAGGCAAGAACAGAGCGACACTGATACCACACACTGACTACAATACTTCATTACTTTGAGAAGGGTAGTGAATGGTCATACCCCCAACTAGAAAGAGGAATCATTTGAGACCTATCAGTTGGGCCAACAGTTCTGTTAAGCTTTAATACTGCCTACTCCTGAACTCTGGTATTAACCTCCTCTCTATGTAGGAAGTCAATGTTCATGCTCTTGATAGGGGCTGTTTAAATCTTTCTGATTTCTGTCAAATCCATCTGACCTCAGAGCACTGGGTCTAAGAGTCAACTTCTTGCAACACTGATGTCTTTCCCTTGAGATCTTTAATAGTGCTAAATCAGCATAACGTTATCATAATTTGAAAATGACATGGGGGCACAAAAAAGTCCTAATTTATATACATGTGTATATATGTATATACATACACATACTTTTCATTACTATATATATATATATATATATATATAGCATCCCATATTCCAGTATCACATGGCAGAGAATTTACAGTCAGAATAATCAAGACATTTAATTTAGTTTTCCTGTGGCCACTCATGTAGTGAACTGAAAAATACCAGTGTATTAATAAGGTCCCTTTTTATTACATGCTATTTCTAAGTAGATATTTGGAATGGTCAGAAGACTCCACTTTCAGTCTCCTAAGGCCTCCTAAGACATAATTTAAAGTGGGACTTGATAGAACAAATATCTTTGCACTCTAGTTGAAACAGAAGTAGTTTCTGTTTATATCCTAGGAAACCTTGGATAACATGCCTTGTTTGTGAAATTGAAAAAAACAGCAGATCAGCACACAAAGAGAAAGGATGCAACAGATATCAAAGTGGGTAAATGCCCAACTATTCTGACTCCTCCTCATCTGTGCAAAGCAAGGTGGTACAAGTAGGCCAAGTCTGACTGGGCAGAGTTTGAGGAAGATGCTTTTCTGTTTGATGAACAAGAAAATAATTTTATGAAAATGTGGGGATGGGAGAGGGAGCAGCTCTGTGCTTCTTGCTGTGTTACCTTTATTATGTTCCCAGTGTCACTGAGACTAGTTTAAAAATAGCCTACAAAAAGAATGTTCTAATCACCAGCCACCTTTTCCACCTTTCTTCTTTTTCTGTTGCTGTTTCTTTTTTGTTGCTGGAGCCCCTGCAGGTTTCTGGTGTCTTGGGGGTATGATATTACTTGTAGATGTAGATGCTGTTGCTGCGCTGCCAGGTCGTGGGGAGGTGGGTGGGCTGCTCACAGTTTTACTGGCATCCCTGAAATCATCAGATCAGGAAAGTGTTGGTCATTCATATATTCAACAAAGGAAAAGGCTATAAAAATGTATGTACATGGATTTCACCTCTCACAATCTCCCACACACATTTTCTTTTTCTTCCTTTCTTTCTTTTTTGGCCGCGCCACATGGCATGCGGGATCTTGGTTCCCCGATCAGGGTTGGCACATGTGATCTTGGTTCCCAGACCAGGGATGGAACCCGTGCCCCCTGCAGTGCCTCTGAGCTCGGAGTCTTAACCACTGGACTGCGCGGAAGTTCCCACACACATTTTCTTTTAAGGTGCGTTCCCCAACTCCCTATCCATTTTTCTTTTGAATAAAATTTTTACTGCATTATAATTTTTAAAAATGTAATTGATGGTACATGTCAATTTTTAGAAAGCTTAGAAAATAAAGAAAAAAACCTTTTAACGACCTATAATCCTTCCATGTAGAAATAACTGATTTAGTAACATTTTAAATTCTGCTTTCTAGTCAAATTATTTATTTATATCTGTTTCTCTAGATATTTAGTTAGTTGAATTACTCAGTGTATATAGTTTCCTTTTGAAGGTACTGTAATCCTAACATCTGCAATACAATCTTACAATTCTAGTATTTACAATACAACCAAGCCAGAAACAGCATGTTTTCTTTCCTTTACATAAGCATATTACAAAACATTTATTAAAGATATCTGACTATACTTCTCATACTATAAACATAACTCAAAAATTCTTAATGATGACCCTGAGTCAATCTCAGAAAGAAGCAACCTATGCCCTGAGGACTGGGAAGCAATGACTTACAATTCAGATGAAGCTCCTACAGTTGCTCCCTGGGTCCCTTTTCCAATCTGATCCTTCTTTTTACCCTTCTTTCTTCCTCGGTAGTAAGAACGTTCACGCATTGGTAGCCATCTTTCTGGATCTGGGGTCACTTTTGGGTCATAATTTTTAGGCAGTTTTCCTGTTTAACAATTAATTGATAAAGAAATGAGAGATCTGTCCATAATGTTTTCGAGATAGTTTGTTTAAACACTGTGTCCAAACCTGGGAATAAATAACATTAAAACTGAAATAAACTTATCTGAGCAAGTTTTATTTGTATAATCTAGCAGCGGAAAAAGGACTTATTTCTAAGCATGACACAAAATTCAGAAGGCATAAAAAGATTTCATAGATGTATCTGTATAAAAAAGTTTAAATTTTCATTTGGTAAAAGATAATTTTTAAGAGAAATAACAAAACAAGAAAACATTTGCGTACTATGTAACAGAGCGAATTAACATTCTTAATATAGAATGAGTTCTTGATAATCAGTAGGTAAATCATGTAAAGAAAATGGGCATAGCTGTAATTAGAGTAAGCCAAGAGAAATAAAAGTCATTAACTATGTGAAAAGATGCATGACCTCACTAATTAAAAATAATAAGGATAGGCGAGTTCCCTGGTGGCCTAGTGGTTAGGATTCCAGGCTTTCACTGCCGTGGCCTGGGTTCAATCCTTGGTCAGGGAACTGAGATCCCATAAGCTGTGCAGCGTGGCCCCCCCCACCAAAAAAAAAAATTAAAGGATAAAAAATTCTATATTAAAAAGTGTAATATGCAGTGTTTGTGAGATAGTGGGCAACTCTCAAACACTATGGCAGAAGTATATACTAGTATAGCCTCTGTAGAAAGCAAATAATTGGCAGTACCAGTCAAAATTTATACTTTTAGAAATTTATCTTGCAGAAACTCCTAAGTCACAAAGCTATATATGTGTTAAGAATACTCTCTGTGATATTCTTGAAAACAGCAAATTAACTTAAATGTCTATCAATAAGAGAATGATTATAGTATCCTCACACTATAGCAAGCTATAAAACTGAGTTAAAAAATGAAATACATCTATATTTAATAATTTGGAAAAATGTCTGCACAATATAGTCTAAAGTAGAAGATTAAAACAAATTATCCTGATTTGTTTATATCAGTTTTGTAAAAATATTAATTGAGCATGTAAATGTGTATGTGTTTATATATACAAAAAAAGTTAAGTAATTATCTCTGGGAGAATGAATTTGGGGTAGGGAATTTTCCATTCTTTATGCCATTCTATAATGACAGAAGTCTCTTACCTTTATTTTGTTTTTATAATGAACATATCTCTTGTAAATTAAAAAAAATACTCATCTGGAAACCACGAAAACAGAAAAACTGAAACTGGAGATTACTGATATCTACAGTTATCAGCTATTTCCTGGCAGTATTACTAATAAATAAAACAACATGAAACAAATACTTTAGTTTTTACCAATTTCCAAGTACAGTGATAAAAGTGAAGAACTAGTAAGACTTGTAGGTAAAGACAGTGGAGTGAATGCAACACTGGCTTCTGCACTATCCAAAACTCCACTAAAATGTAATAAACCCATTAAAAGGAAAAATAGTAGAAAAGATATTTTCAGTAAAATTCTAGAAGCTGGAAAACAGATGGAGGGGTGGTAATAAATTTAGCAGATTTGGGAAACCTGAATCCTTGATTTTGCAGTAAGCAAAATCAAGAAGCAAACTGATTTCTACCACAGATTTCCCAAAGACTCGGGAACAGGTAGGTGGCTCCAGGGATATCCTCTGACTAGTTGAAGCCAAGCATGGTAATTCCACCCTCTCTTGCCATGGATTAAAATAAGTAAGCCAGTCAATGCATGACATTCCTCTGGTTAATGGTTCAGGGCTGGACACTGACCTATACTGGCCCAATCAGGTTAATGGGCTTTCCCATTAATGGGCTTGCCAAATGCAGAGGCTCTCTTTACATCCTGCTGGATAAAAATAACAAGTATATGGCTCTGTTTCCAACAAACATCTGATTACTCTAGTGGGATTCATTTTTGTGTACAGGAGAACAAAGAGATACAACTACTGGATAAACTAACCCTGATATAACCTTCCTCTACACTGCCAGTTTCATAAACAGTAAATTTTCTTAAGCCAGTTTCATGGAGTTCTACGGTACTTGTAGCCAAAAGCACTCTAATGTAGAAGAGCTTACTGTTGCCAGGCACTGTTTTAAGAGCTTTACATGTAGTATCTTATTTAATCCTATGAGGTACATACTATCATATTCCATCTTACAAATGAAAAACTCAGGAAGGTATGTTAACCTGTTCACAGTCACAGTGACAAAAAGCAATGTTACTAGAGCAACAATTTGAATTCAGGCACTCGTAAACTTCAGAATTGCACTCTTTAAAGTTATAAATTTAAGTAAATGTTAGCTATAGTCAAGACAAAACTCAGTTTCAAAGATATGAGAGTTTATGTCTGAAGAATTCTATGTAAGGCCAAACTCAAGCTTTTACCTTATAGAAAGAAATCTAAAGATTAAAAAAAAAAGCCTTACCCTTCTTTTTTTTCTTCTTTTTTTTCAAATCTCCCTGTCTACAAAGATAAGAAAAATCATTATCATCATTGTGATAAAATATTTATAGAGCATTAAGCATGTGCAAAAGAGTGAGCTGGGTACTTTGTCATAAAGGTGTTTAAGATTTGGCGTCACCTCACCAAAGCTAATAAACTAGTTGGTTTATTAATTTAATCAAATTTAATAAAGCTTCAAACACCATTACTTTTTGGAAGGTGCTTTAGAAAAGAGGGGTGACAACTGTTTTCAGAAAATAGATACCATTTACACTGGCACATATTAAGTCTATGTAAAAAGGTAAGAAATCTGTACAAGCATAAAAATCTATAGTTCTATGCTAAGTTACCTTATATTTGGCAAAACTAGAAAACAGATAATTTAAACTCTTTGCCAGAAGAACATGTAAAGGTATCATACATGCAAAGAATATTTCTGGGAGGATATGCAAGACAAGTAACATTGGTTGTGGCCTTGGGTGGGAAGAGGGCAGACAGGGGTGGGAGGAAGACTACGTTTTTAATCTTTCAGGCTTTGAACCCTGTGAGTTTACTGAATTTTTTAAGTAAGTAAAATCTTTATTAAGTACACTGACAAAAAATAAATAAAGGTATTTAAAGAGCATAAACACTCAGGGGAATACTTCAAAATAACTATTAAGTACTCTGACAGCTATACTCTGACAGCTACAGTAGAAAAGAGAAAGACATTAAAAAATCCCTCTGGATACACTCATGTGATATACCTCTACGGGAACTATGAAACAGTGAACCAAAAAGATAAGACAGCAACAATGTCTGCCCAAATTTCATTCTACCAAGTCATTCAATTGTGAAAGTTCTTTTAGGGTACCCTGAAGAATAAGAAATGCAACATACAGCATCTTACTTTAGAGCTTCATCTCTCACTCAGACTATGCAACAGTCTTCTGAATTGTCTCCCTACAAATCATACTACACAGCCATATCTGCAATTTCCTAAGACTCTCTGCCATTTCTTACTTCTTTGCCTTTGCTCACATTTTGCCCATCTCATCCTCGTCTTCCTCCAGAGTCAACCTCCTCCATGAAGCCTCTCCTAACCTCCCACCGTCCCCAGGAAGGACTGACTATTCCCTCTGGTGTATTCCTCTATGCTTGTACAATCACAGCACGTGCAACCTTTATTTCAATTACTGCTTAAGTATATTTCCTTCTGTTAGACTGAAGTTCTTTTCAGGGCAAGGACAATGATTTACTTTCGTCACCAACATAGTGTTTAACTTCAAGAGAAACTACACCTTTTTATGTGTCCAAAAGTCAACATAAAATGAAAGACATTAATAATGCCTAATGAAAATACTGTGCTGAAACTGAGAAGCTTTAAAGTCAATGTACATCTTAATAATTGTCTAATGGAAAAGATAAAGATGATTAAAGGATTAGAAAAGAACTGTATGTTCTTACTAATTACCCAACCCTGTTTTGGAAAAGGAAAAAAAAAATACTGAAAATATTTAAATACACATTGTATGAAAATCTCCTAAGACCTGGCTTGAATTCATTATTTTGGAGTTCTTGATAAGGCTTGAAATTGGGATCATGATAAAATGAAATTTGGAACAATGCAGTATCTCTGAGACTGCAATTTCTTATTTAACTTTTAAAAATCTATTATGAGGATGGTAATACCTTTTTAACAAACACAGAGTTCATAATGAAGTCAATCATATACTGTTGCTGATATATATATTTTTTTAATTATGAAAAATCAGATTTCAAAAGTCATTCAAAAAAAAGAGAAAACTGAAAAATTATGAAAGTCACAAAACTGGGGAAGTGCTATATCTTTTCCATTCTCTATTCATCCTGAGTGAAAAACAGAATCTTAAAACAGTTTATTTAGTAGGTCTCTGCTATTTTTGAGATGACAATGTACGAGAACAAGAAAAGAATTGGAATTTGACTTCTTGTAAGTTATTGAAGCTGGCTAACTTTCCTCCAAATCAGCAAAATAAACCTTATCTGAAATTTGGTCTAGAATTCTAAATGATGTGCTAAATGTACATCAATATCTCACAGGTAAATAAAGTAAGACACATCCAGCCTATGGAATACTATGCATAAAAAGAATAAAATATGTCTACATTGAGAATATGGAAAAATCTCTAAGACTTATTAAATGAAAGAAAATTCGAAGACAGTTAAATACAATATAATCCCATTTCTATAAAAAATATCTAATCTAAGGAAAGTATTTCTAAATCAGCTCTGTGTGCAAACACAAAGAAAAAGATCTGGAAGTAAACACACTAAATTAGTATCAGAGGTAAATTGTGGGTGGGGAGGAGGAGGGGAAACAAGGACAAAAAGCTGGGCACAGCACAAGAGAAGGGAAAAGAAACAAAGTGGACTTAAACTTTATTCACATGGAATTTTTACAAGAGTGCATTTTTTATTCCTTATATAACTTAAAATCAGCATTAGTGAATGTTACAATGAAAAACATTACCCTTGCTCCTTTGGTTGACTATCTCCAGCAACTTTTCCACCCTTCTTCCGAATGTACGTAGCACCAGGAGAATTTTCAAGAGCCTCAACATCTACTTTTAGAGACATACTATCTGATGAAGGCAAGTGTTTACTAAGGCTGGGATAGAACAAGAGTTCAGGAACACAATATATATACATATATATGTTTGGATCTATCACTGTATTTTTCAGGCACATTGATCAATAAATTCTCATTTTTGCTTTTACTAGTTAGAGGAGGGATTTTGTTTGTTGAAATTTATAACAAAAAAGCCCTGGTCAAAACAGGTAAGGGAAGGGATTTATTGCACTACTTGGGAGCTGTCTAGAACAATCAAAAGGATACGCTTTTGCCTTCTCAGGATCTACAAGTGAGTAAGCAGAAATAAGCTGTGCCAGGGTGTGAATATCTTTTGGATTTTGTCTAAAAGAAGAAATAAGAAAGTCACTAAACAGTTTATAAAACTGGAGAAAGTAACATAAACAAGCAAAATAACTCCCTCATATCAAATAAAACTTGGATTTCTGCACCTCCACCTTTCAGAGCTTACTTCCATAGCTGTTCTAGGTCACTAATTGCCTCCTTCTTCCGTCCATATTTGAGTTTGAAGTTTGCAGCTTCTCTTATCAAGGACAAATGAGCAGGAGATTTGGGCTATAGATTCAATAAAGAAAGAAAAAAAGTTTTAAGCTAAATATCTAGCAAGTCAATGAAGTTATATTCATTATATCTTTAAAATGGACCTACCCATTAGATTTCTCATCTTAAGTTTTACTGAATGCACAAAACAACAAAAAGAAATTCACACACACACACACACACACACACACACACAGAGGGAAAGACAAATTAGTACAAGTGAAGACCAATTTATGAACTTGGTATACAACCCATCTCTATTTAGATTGTCTTGTCTACAACTAGAAATATTGCATAACCAAATCTTAAAGTTACGTCACTATCGTTCTCAAACATTAATTTGACACAATACTTCCTAGAACACTGATATCTCTTCACTGCTAATCGTGCTAACAGTATTAATGCCCCCTGTGTGTATGTATATCTATAAGTTGGATAATGCCTATGCAAAGACCCATACTGGAAAAAACGAAGATGTTCCTATTAGATAGATACACAATTATTCTACATACTGCTGTTGTACCAAGTACTACCATCCATGGGCTCTCTAGCCACTAAAGATGAGCTGTCTTATACACAAGCACATACAATTAATATTCTTATTTCTTGAGATTACACACACAAACACACATACATACACTCAGGAAGGAGCTTCAGAAAATATAACTGAGCTTTTTTTTTTTTGGTAGCCATTTCTTTCTTCTAATAACATTATCTGGATCTGGTATACATAAAAACTGAGTGACAGTCTAACAGCATTCCATTTTTTAAACAGTGAGTTGAAATGTTTCAATTCTTAATTTTGAGTTCACTGCTGCAGCTTTTTATTCTTATGCAAAAATGTACCCTCATAACATTTTACTCCATCTTTTTACCTGACGGTTTTGATACCACTGGATAGCTTGTGTGAAGACCTCAATGGCACTGTCAATATCTTCCTCATGGCTGTACATTGTCACTAAGGCAGACACCTACCCAGCCAAAGGTATAAATTAGTGAACAGAATTCCTCCTTCTCTCTCAGAATAAACTTTTTGAAAATGAATAAAGTTAAAGAAACAGCAAATAAAGGTTGCTAGGCTCTGTACTAGTACCTAATTCATCATAAAAATTGCTAATGCATAACTAGAAATACCATGAACAACAATGGTGTTTTCCAAACACAAAGGTGATTATCTGTAAAAAAAATACCTCCCCTAAAGCTCATTCACAAATGGTTTGTTATCAGTACACAACAAGGTAAATACAGAAGTTGAGAAGAAGCACTTAGAAAATTAGTTTATATGATCACTGAGGTACACACACTAGAGAGGCTAAACTTGCATGTGGCCTCCACTACATGAAGCCAGTGAAAGCTTGCCTAGCGTGCTGGAGGGACAGCAAAGAGGGCCATGTAACTGGAGTGGAGTGACAGGGGGAGGAGCCATAGGCAGATGAGGACAAAAAGGAAACAGAAACAAAAAGCCAGATCATTGAGAAAAATCAATAAAATTAACAAACCTCTGGCTAGACTAATTAGAAAAAAAAGATAATAGGAACAAAATGTCCTACAGATATTAAAAGGATAAACAGGGAATATCTGAACAACTTTCATGCCAATAAATCCAACAACCTAGATGAAACATTATGTTAGCCAGATATTATATTTGATTCTAACATAATCACAGCCCAGTCTTAAAGTATGATTCTTCAAAAGAGAAAACACTACCATAATACTATTATACATTTATTGAGTGCCATTTGTAAACAAGCTGTGTTGGAAAATGAAACAGTCCCTGTACAATAAATGTACATACCACCACTACAGAATGTTTTTACTTCGAAACAGATGTGCTCACAGCTATATTAGTGATCTAAACGTGTGATGCTTGAATAATCAGAGAACTAAAAACTAAATTCGTTGGCCATTATTACCAAATTGTTTTAACTCAAAGAAATCACACTGAAGACATGATAAAATAATAGGCTAAGAAATTCCCTATATATGTCTTAGGATATTTAAAGTTGGCTTTCAAGTGGTAATATAAGGCCTAAACAGTTCCTGACACATTTGACTAAATAATAAATCAATGCAAAGCAGAGCATAAAATGTAATTAAATTTACACCAGAAAGCTATTATTTTAACTACAACTTCTACATTTTGAATAAAGAAATAAGCAGAAATTAAAGTGAAAACAAAGAAATATCAGACATACCAATGAACTATTAATTCCATTACTTTTTCAGTCTTAAAATATTTTAGTTATAAACTCACCATGCCTGGTTTATGCTTTAACTGCTCTATGCTTCTCAATATCAAACATGCTTTGGAAATATTACCTTAATAGAATAAAAACAAAATCAGCATCACATTGAAGAAAGCATCTCATGGAGAAAAAAAAGATAAAAAATTTAAGAGTCATATTTTGTAACATCTCTAAACACTCAAGCTTTGGGACCTTGGGAATAATGTATTCTATTTATTCATTTTACAAACAAAGGAAATTAAATCCTAAAGAAACAATATATCTTGCTTATGCCCACAAAGTTAATGGCAGAACTGCTACCAGAAAAAAAGTCTCCCAGCTCCCAATCCATTGAGTTCTATTTCTCCCTTTTCAGAGTGTAACTTAAAAGGCAGGAGTCCTTCCCTAAAGGCCTTGAAATTGTTACTGTAGATATGAGTGCAATGGATAGTTTCCTACAATGTTAAAATCTGATTTTCTACTCATTGCAAACCTCAATTGCAAACCTACTCAACAAACCTTCCAAAGTCTTTAAAGACAAAACAATAACCATGTAACAGACTCATTCTCAGTAATATTAGTATGATAAATAATCCTCACAAGAATAAACTGAAAACTGGATGAGAAAAGAAGATACAGAGGAAAGCAAGAAAAAGAAGAAAGAGAGGTGGGAAAAGGAAAAAGAAACAAAGGAGGAAGATAAGAAATGTGAGAATAGGGTAGCTATCAGGTCTCAACCTGATTTTCATTACTACCCCACTGAGGTGCCTTTTTAGACATTGTTTTTTCCTAATTGCCAACTCCCCTCCCCTCTACCCATGAACTTTTCATTTTAGCCATCACAATATCTAAGATTTTTTTCAATCCTGTGCACCAAACCAATTATCACCTCCACTGAGAATGTATGGTCTACACCAGAGTTGTCTGATGGAACTTTCTGTGATGATGGAAACAGCCTCTATCTATGCTGTCCAACTACACACATGTGGCAATGAAACTTCTTAAATGTAGCCAGCACAACTGAGGAACTGAATTTTAAATTTAGTTTAATTTTGGGACTTCCCTAGTGGTCCAATGGTAAGAAATCCACCTTGCAATGCAGGGGACGCGGGTTCTATCCCTGGTCAGGGAACTAAGATCCCATATGCCGCAGGGCATCTAAGCCCATGCGCCACAACTACTGAGCTTGCGCACCTCATCTGGAGAGCCTGTGTGCTGGAAACTACAGAGCCCACACCCTCTGGAACCCGCATGCCGCAACTCAGAGCCCACATGCATTGGAGCCTGTGTGCCACAACTAAATGAGAGAAAAAACCCTCACACCACAACTAAAGAGAAGCCTGTGTACCACAGCAAAGAGCCTGTGCACTGCAATGAAGGATCCCACATGCTGCAACTAAGACCCAACACAGCCAAAAAATAAATAAATTAATAAAATAAATAAATCTTTAAAAAAATAAATTCTGTTTAATTTTAATTTAAACTTAGAATAGCTACATATGGATAGTGGCTACCAGACAGGGACAACACAGCTCTAGATACTCAACACTGGTTCAAAATTTTAAACAAAAAACTGTCAGTTCTCTGTAAGATTCAAAAACACAAGTTCTCATTAAACTTCCTTGCCTCTTCTCTACCAAAGATATGGGTTATAGAGTATAAATGAAGAATAAAGGGCTAAGAAAATTTGAAAACTAGGAAGCAAAGTAACTCTTAATTCATGCAAATACTACCAAGTGACAGATATAATAAGCATTTCTACACATGACGTACACAGGAAATTCAAGTATAGAACAGACGAATTCTATGCTTCTACAGACTTTCAAAGCATGGATTGAGAAACATTCTAACAATTTAGGAATTAACCCAAGAAAAGGCCTCCTAACATTACTAAATATGTTGGAGTTCACACAATCTAGCTTCATATTTGAAACAGCATTATGCTTCACTATTATGCAAAAATTTTTAAAAATCACATAGTCCACAACTATTTCAGAATCATTCCAATCATATGTTTCCATTAACAGGGTTATTTTAATCATAATGAAATAATCATGAATACCTTGGGAAATTTTCAGCTGTGCCATGGTCAGCTTAATTTCAGCAGCGTTTTCTGGATGCTGATCTGCAAATTCCTAGAATTTTTTTAGTTGGGAAAAAAAATTACATTTACACAACTAAGCGCACATATTCTAATTACTTATTTCAGCCTCATTAAATTTTTTTTTAAATTAATTAATTAATTAATTGATGACTACATTGGGTCTTTGTTGCTGTGCGCGGGCTCTCTCCAGTTGAGGCGAGCAGGGGCTACTCTTCCCTGCGGTGCATGGGCCTCTCACTGCGGTGGCCTCTCCTGCCGCGGAGCACGGGCTCTAGGCACGCGGGCCTCAGCAGTTGTGGCACGTGGGCTCAGCAGTTGTGGCCTGCAGGCTCTAGAGCGCAGGCTCAGCAGTTGTGGCACACGGGCTTAGCTGCTCCACAGCATGTGGGATCTTCCCGGACCAGGGCTCGAACCCATGTCCCTGCATTGGCAGGTGGATTCTTAACCACTGCGCCACCAGCAAAGTTCCCTCATTAAATTTTAAATCCAGTTTTGAAACATTAAACTTCTGGTTTCAGGTCAAAATTTTAAATTTGGAAAAATTTTATTTGACATCCACTTTGCTTAAAATTGTGCTCTGAGGGCTTCCCTGGTGGTGCAATGGTTGAGAGTCTGCCTGCCGATGCAGGGGATATGGGTTCGTGCCCTGGTCCAGGAAGATCCCACATGCTGTGGATTGGCTGGGCCTGTAAGCCATGACTGCTGAGCGTGCGCGTCCGGAGCCTGTGCTCTGCAATGGGAGAGATCACAACAGTGAGAGGCCCGCGTACCGCAAAAAAAAAAATTGTGCTCTGAAAGAAACTGCAATAATGTCAAGTCTCTAGGAAGTCACCAGTAGAGAAACAATAATTAAAATTACTACATAGATTTTTCTTTTTTTTTAAAGAAAGATACTCAGAAAAAAAAAAGACGACTCCTTACTGAGGATCCCTGCTTGGCAACTTTGCCCCTCAGGATGGTCCTAATTTTATGCTGTCCAACTTTCCAACGTAGTCTACTCTCAGGAAATTCGAATGTGATTTAATGTTTGGTTTAGCTTAATTAAAAACCAAGTCAGTATCTCTGTAATTGTTTGAGGTTTTGGATTGGGACTTACTAAAAAATACATTATTGAAAAAGGGGCTAAGCATGTTCTGGTATTTTAAGTCTAAAACAAACCGTTAACTAGTGTTACATCAATCTCCAAATGAAAAGCATTCTTCGGAGTTTACAGCAAACATTTACTAATGCAAATTTATATAAAACAAAGCTGCGGCCCAAGAATTAACTAAAGTGACACTCTGGCATGTGTATAGTGGTATATTACCTATTAGTTTTCCCATGAAATTTACAAGCTTGTACATTATTTTAATAATGAAAATAAAACAAGGCTAAAACTACCTGACATCTCATTAAAAATGCAAGTAATTGTTTTACCTGAAGCAGCTCTATTGCTTTTGTGTGCTGCTTTTCACGGCAGAGCTGGGCAGCTTGGATTAACACAGGAAGGAGATGCTCAGGACTTTGGGACTGTAAACTGGCAGATATTTTGCGACACTGTTCTGCCTAAAAGACAGTATTTCCCCCCCCACAAAAATAAGCCGGTTAATTAAATCAAACATTAAGTGAATGACCAAAAAGAAAAAAGGATGGGGAGGTGGAAGGAAACCAGCTGAAACAAAATAGTAAGTGAAGAACTACCTAGGGTAAGAGAGGTGGTTTACAGTACCCTCAAGTTTTTCCTGAAAGAAAAAGATTTCCATTTACTGAATGTAAGCTATGAGTTCTTAAAGCATTTAGGAAAGAATAAGTCCTAAACATTCATTTGGATGCTTAAATTGCAGAATTTTGTTTAAAAAAACCCAGAACACATCAAGTGTCAGCCTTTGCTTCAAAGCAACAAAACGTATAGGTATTTCTTGCTACAGTATTTAGGAACAACTTGACTCAGTGCTAAATAATGAAAATGTTACTGCCTCTCAGTCCCCCACTGAAAACCTCTGCTCTAGAAGAGTACAAAATCATAATTTAATTAGAATTTACACATATTGGAGTTAGAACTGCCCTTCTTATTTATAACTTGATGTGATTATGCACAAACTAAAAAGACGGATCTTACATTTATAATCACGATCAGCATCTTTGATGATTTTTCCTTTAATTCAGAGAAATTAGAAATAAGGTAATGAGAGAATTTTCTCATTTACAGCCGTGAATAGTGTTTTCTTCTTAAAAGCCACCACTGTAGACCTTTACAAAGAACTGGGCAAATTACTTACTTAACAGATAAAATCTATGATACATGACCTTCTGAAGACTACATGAGTCTGAGACAAAATATAAGCAAAAATATAAACAGACTGGACTGATACACCCATTATGCCTCATGTGCCATATTCCAAAAGGTTTAGCCAGGGGAACCAGAGGTCTGTTGCCTACCTGGTTTGTGTACATAGCAAGTAAAGCTTTGTTAAATTCTATAGCTTGCAGTTGTTTCTTGGAAAGCTTAAACTCCACTCCTTCTGCATTGGTTAATTTCACCTTCTTCTTGGAGTCAAAGACATTTTGGTCCTGACAAAGAAAAGTTCATTCACCATTAACAGCAATCTCAGACTTCAACTCTTTTAACACTCCAAGGCCTTATTCCTCTTTCATTTTGTTATTTTATGTAAACACAACAAGAGAGCTTGGAAGATAATACACCTACCTGGCTGGGGTGCCTATGCTCCTAAGGTACATATAAATTTGGCTTGGTTTCTTGGTTTGGTTTTATCTTTCTACTATTAATTGCTTTCTTTAGCTTTTTGATGAAAAGTACAAAGGGACTGCACAAATCTTACAGTGGAAATTAGGACTACAACGATACCTAAATTTGTAATATCTACAAACTATCTTTAGAATTTAGATGACAAATGAGGAAAGTAACTTATTCCTCTCTGACATATTATCATACATAAGCAAATGGAATGGAATAAGAATGGAAGACAATTAAGTCACACTGCACCCTGAGAAGGACAAAAAGGGCATCTAAGTGTCTACTATGTGCACAGTATTCTAACTTTGTTAAATATTATTTGCAAATATGTGTTACCATTGTGCTTTTTAAACCATGTCTTCTACTAGTTTAAAGACTAAAAGGAGGCAAAGAAGAAATCTAAAATAAATTCTGCTTTTTACTGTGAAGCTCCAAACCAATGTGAAATTATTTTAAATGTACAGCAAGAAACTGGCTTTCATATAAATCAATCCTCAAGAAACCATATTTCTAGTTGGTACTCCTATGTCACTATTTTAGTACTTAAACTCACCATGCATGCCACTGCCAGACTTCTCTTAAACTTTACTACCATGACACTTATTAACATTTTTGATTTTTCAAGGTCTCCCACACCTTGGTTATTATTCAATGTAACCTTTTTTTTTTTCTTAACTAGCCAGCATGTATGTATCCTCATATCTTTTGCTCTCTCACTTTCCCTCCATAAGTCATTTGCTTATGCTGTTGCTTAACCTTCAAACCATATCGCTCCTTCAAGCCTCTATTCAAATTAGCCAACCCAGATCGTCCTTCACCAAATACTGTAGTTACAAGTATACAACAAGAAATTTAAATGTGCACAATTTTTTTCAACACTAGAATTTTTTATACTATGTAATGATTAAGACGACGTTTCATATTTATTTTTGCATTTCCTATTGCATCCAGCACCATACTGAATAAAAAATTAGAAATAAATGTTAACTGAAGAAAAATTCAGTGTATAAATACATTTAGATTGAGATATTTAGTACTTCACATACTCTCCTCCCCACAATTATATATCGGATAAAAACAATTTGTCCTCACTGGCATTTCAAATTGTTCATAAACATAGGCAGGTACATCTTGCTGCTAAGAGTCAAATGCCAGCATCAATTTTTGGAAACCTAAACCATGCCAATGCCCTACAACATCCTATATCTATTACCCCCCTAATGCCATTATCCTACATCTGAGAACCCTCTGAATTTCTGCTATAGGGGGAGAGAGATACCACACAGGCCTAAAAGGAGAGTGCATTGGAGTCAGAGACTAGAATCTGAATCCAAGTTCTACCTCTTAGTGGCTGTGATCTTATACAAATCACTTAACTCCTTTTAGCCTCAGATTACATTCCTATAAATTGGAGACATGTACTGCCACCTAAAAAGATAATTGTGAGGATGAAATAAGCTGGCACTTGGAAAATCACATAGCCTATCAAAAGAACCTAAATGTTACTTTTCTAATTTTCTATTGACTTGAATTTCAAATTTGAACTTGAAATATCTTCCCATTAGAACAATGTTCCAAAAGGTGGTTAATTTGACTAGTACAGTACTCTTTAGGATTGTTTACATACATGCTTGTAATAGTTTACACAGGGCTTGCGGGCGGCGGGGGCAGAGAAAGAGAGAGAACCTGCCCATGCCTCCTCTCCCCCAAAATAAAAACCACTGGAAAGAGAAAAACTATATACGGAAAACTTGTATTCAGACTTACTAGATGAAGAAATCAAAATCCAAACAACTTATTTCTCTAATAAGTATTCTCCATATAATGATAATAATGGGAAATAATATTATAATTATATTAATATTATAATTATATAGAATAATAACTTTAAAAAACAATGGGAAAAGGGTAAGATTTTTAAGTCCAGGGTATGTAACTACAAAATAGTTTTATTATTTGAATATACCTTGCAGAATCATTATGCGAGTTAAATAAAACTCTCCATTGTGATTTTGCTGCAACTGGACTCTGTCATGGAAAAACTTATCCTAGAACAAGGCTGGAGTAATATGCTTCCAGCAAAAAACAGTGTAAGAAAACCATGGATATTCCATACCTTGTTAATTGTAATGATGTTATTTGCAATCACAGCTAGCAGTGCTACATCTGTTGGTCTGCAAACAAAAAGCACCAGTCAAAAAGGAATAAACCTTTAAAAAGAAAACTCATACCCTATAAAAGACACTTCATTTTAATAACCCACTTACTTTAGTTTTATTATCTGATTGTAAAGTTGCAAAGCCTCCTCTGTATGACCCTGAAGCTGCATAATATAGGCCATCTGCCCGTGGATGATGGCCAGTTCTGCCTGTGGGTCTTCTTCAGTCCCATCCTAAGCAGAAAAAGAAATATTTTTTTTTCCTGTGAGTTCTCCAAATTGATCTACATATTAACCAAGTGATCCAAACATTCAGAAGATATATCATCCTAAAGAAGACATACAATTTTCAGGAATTTTCCTGTAAAGTCAGTTTGTTAAAATTTAGGAATAGCTACCAAAACAGGGAAGCTTAAATGAGAATGGCAAAAAGACAAATTCTGGAAGGACATGGCGACAAGCTCAGGAATACCATTCACTGATCATTTTTATTCTCTAAAAAGTTAAGACTAAAAAAAAAAAAAAATGTGAAAAACAGCATACAAGTTTAACTTTTTACAATACCCCTAAATTCTGGAAACAATTTTCTCATAAGAAACACATTTTCAAAATGCTTCACTCTTAATTCTAAAATAATTCTAATCCAAAGACTACAAAATTCTAACTAGTAACTATCACTGTACAAAGAACTTCAAAAGCTGAAACTAATTCTGTAATTAAAGTAGCAGCTCTCTTAACTGATACCCCAGATCAATCTGTATTTTCCATTCCTTTGGAGAGGTTGACTGATGCCCACGTAGAGAGAATGCTCAAGGCTAGGAGGCTGCTCTTTTTTGCCATACCAGGCGCTCCTACTCTCACCTGGTAAGCATATGTTGACCAGGTCAGACTTGTTTGTTTCCAATCCCATTATGCCAGTTGTGTTTGATAAAGAAATGATAAAACTTAAGTATTGCAGTAAGACAAGAACTATGCATGAGAAAAGAGACTTGCTTCGATGAAAACTATGTTGAATGCTCAGAAATATTTGACAAAGGTTGAGTTCCTAAAGAAAATTACTATCTAATTAGGTATGAGCCAGAAAATGAAGAAAAAAAAAAAAGGACTCTGTAATGAAACTAATTCACAACTGTCTTTAAAGTATTGTTATACTTAAGGAAAAAACCCTGGAGATCATGACTGTTGGATTATGTATAGTTTATGTAAGGAATATGCATGGAATTCCTATGAATAGGACCTTACTCAAAGACCTGAGCCCTACATCTAAAACAGGAGAATGAATTTATATGAATTTAAAATGAAATGCATAAGGCATATAAAATTTTGTATTGTCATTTCTCACCCTAAGAGAGTCCATCAAATAACTGGTCAAGAGGGTTTCTGTGATTCTTATCTAATGAATCAATATCATTTCAAAAAGTCAGTAAATACTACAGAGAAGGCTCCTACAAATTTATATTAGCAGAAGTGTAAAATCTGGGTTTAACCACAGTGGAATACTTACAGAGTCTTCTGATAATGAACGGCGGCAAAGATCTATAGGAGAAAATGGTTTTAAAATTAACATTGCTGGGTAACTCTCGTTTCTTTCATGTTCCAAAGAACAAGAACTAAATTCTTAGGGAGAAGATTTAAGATAATTTTAATAACAAGCAAATTTGGAATTTATCGTTAACATCAAATATATTACATAAATATTATCAATTCTTGATTACTCTAGCTCTTTGGCATTTTCTTTCACTTGCAATCCCTATGTTAAAAAAAAATTTTAAGGGAATTTAAAATATATAAATGTAACAAATGTTGATTGCAAAAAATCAATTATAGAAAAGTATAAAAATAAGGACAATAATCCTGTCACCCAAAGATAACCACTGTAGCATTTCAGCTATTTTTTTTAATGTAAATGCACAGCTACATTTTTAAATGAAAGTGGGACAGTCTACTATTTTGAAACTTCCCTTCCCCCATTTAATATACTGTGGACATCTTTATGTTACAACACATTATTATTTTTAACATGATTATTGTTAATGACTGCATGGTAATCTATTCTGTCATTATAATAAAGTCTTCTAATAGGACAGAAACTCATGTTCCTAAATTTTTGTTCTTATGAACATCCCTTCAATTAAATTCAAATATATATATATATCTGTATGGATGTTATCTAATTATTCCCTTATTTCCTTAAATTTCTAAAAATGAAATTCTTAGATCAAAGGGTATGAAAATTTCAAAATCTGCTACAGCACCAAACTGCCCACTGCAAAGCCTCTACTACTTTTACATTCATACCTGCAATATATGAGGATGTCCTCCCATACCACTGTCAATACTGGGTATGATCCAGAAATTATCATTATTAAACATATTTTTCTCCTCATGATGCTCTAACCTCTGCCCTTATTTTAACCATCAATATTTAAGAATAAAACAGACCCTGTTTCACCATTTTTCCTTCCCACCATTCATCACAGTCCCTACATCACTTTTATAGCTTCCAAGGGAAATGTATGGAGAAGAAAGTCGAAATGTTTCAGGAGTTGAGACCAGACATAAGTTCTCTAATAAATTATTTTCTTTTTCACTTAAGAGCTTCAAAGCATGCAGATATTGTATATGGAAACATACTAAGTGGAGTTAAAATGTGCTCGAATAGTGTTATCAATGCATAAATGTGGCACACCATATTGTTACTATATTTGTGTACTTGTTTAATACCAATAATAATGATGATAATAATATTTACCGAATGCTTACTAACTCGGTTAATTTACATTTAACATTCACAGTAAGTTGTTCAAAAACCTACTCCTCAAAACTCAAACTTAAGGTTTGGTGTGGCTGAAAATGGACAAGTAGACTGGCTTAGGAATAACATAGTAACAGAGGAGAGACAACAGTCAAGAACCCAAGAGAAAGGCTAGATGGATTTTGAGAAATTTCCACTGCATCAATAATTTCCATTTAAAAACTTCCCAAAGTTTTTAACTTTTGGAAATACTTTGCAAAGTTATATGCACATTACATTTACATATCATTTTAACAAACTTCCAACCTTCAGCTTTTTGCAGGATTTTCATTGCCTGGTTCAGCTGGCCTTGTCCTATCAGCGCACATGCAGCATTGTAGCACAGTTCGTGTGTGCCTTCTTGGAGACCCAAGTTCTCCTGTCACAGAGAATACCAGTCAAACACTAGACAGGAATATTATGTCATGGCTGTGTAAGTACACAGAGATACTCACTGGAACCACTTTTTCCCAGTTACTTTGAGCTGCAACAACTGCTGAAAGGTTTGTTTTTCTCTCCTCATCATAATCATCTTGAGAGTTTCGGACAAGATCTCTATACACAGCCAGGCATTCATCATAGCGTTCTAATCGGTACAACTGAAGAGATAAATAGCAAGTAAAAAATCAGAGAAGACAAATATTGTGTTACATCCCTAACACCATATAACCCCTTTTTTGGAACCACCATGTAAGAAACCTAACTCAGCATAACGTGGGCAATTAATTGTTTTTCCTTTACAATTTTTCAATTAGTTCTGTATGCTACTAATACTTCCCAAAAGTTACTTGCAATGAATCTCTACTATATTGCATATTTGTAGGCATGATTCAGTTAGAAAAGCCATTGTATTGACCCCCATCTTGAGGTGAGGTAAGTGCCTAAGTGGGTTGTGAAAGAAAACCATTCTGTAGAAATCAACCAATCTGACTTACAATCCCACAAGTTTACTAAGCCCCAGTAAACAGGAACAAAATTAGATGTTAACAAAAGGACTTACTATTTCCTAGTTCATTATACTGAATCTTCATTTCTCTTTTCCAGAAACCAACTATTGTATAGGGTAGTATCAAGTATACACAACATAATTCTTGCTTATTTCATTCAAGTTGTTCTTAAAGGGCGATAAGAACTGCCACTTGAGTCAATTAGTCTACATGTATGACAGAGATGGGTGCCCTTCATCAATATCAAAATGCTGGAATCTACCCTAAGCTAACCCAGTTTACATGAAAAGTTCTTTATAGACCTACAATCCATGAACTTGCCCAAATCTCTGTTAAACTCACACTACCTTTTGCGGACAATATATTCAATACATTATTTGCCCTAAACTGACATTTTAAAAAATTTTAAGAGGGTTTTGCTAGTTCTAATATAACATTTCTGTCCTCTTATCATAAATAACCCTATTTTACATTAGGCTTAATTGTATGTCTCAAAATTCTTTTAGAATAAGATATTTCCAGGGATTTAATGAACCATCTGAATTCATCCAAATTCTTATTCATCATGATTTTCTTTATTTTACATTTAGAGTAAAATATCAGTTAAAAACTAAAAAGACTGTTTCAAAACTGTGTAAGTATATAAGCTTACTGGCCTTCATCTTTCCAACTAAAAAGTCCAAATTTCATAGGATAGTTCTTAATTTTCCAATTACCCTTAGGAAGTCATTTGTTCATAGAACACTATACATGCAATTGTTCATATGAAGATCAAGGAGAGGGAATATGTTCAAACCTCAAGCACTGGTTTGGTGGCAAGTTTTATGGAGCATCAGGATGGGCTGGGGTTCCTCATCCCTGCTCCTTGCTATAGGTAGAATCACGTTCATGCAGGACGACTGTCAAACAGGGATTTTAAGGCAGTAATTACCACTTGTCCATAAAGCTCCTTTAGTTTGTCTGTCTGCTGGTTGGCACTTTCTATAGTCTTCAAGGCATTCTCAATTCTGTTCAGCCTGTACTCACAGTATGCCTTCTCGAAGGAAAGAGAGTTACTGAAAAAGGAAAAACCAATGTCTGATTATTAGCTAACACTGCAGAGCACCCACTGTAAGCCAGACACTGCTCTAAGCACACTTGATACATATTATTTAATCCCCATTAACAACAGATGACAAAGGTTAGCGACTTGTCTAAAATCAGACAGCTCGTAAGTGGCAGAAAATATTACATCTATTTCCCTAGGCTCTCTTGCTTTCATGGATATTCTTATTAGAATTACTGGCCTTTGAAACGAATATATAAGAATGAAATCCTGAATTAGCTAAAAACTGTTTCAGATATAAAGACAATCTGAACATGTTTTAA
The DNA here is from genome assembly GCF_964374135.1 of Grampus griseus. Lineage (NCBI taxonomy): Eukaryota > Metazoa > Chordata > Mammalia > Artiodactyla > Delphinidae > Grampus > Grampus griseus. The sequence goes on from NC_138997.1 coordinate 68,753,927, forward strand.
ATGGGTTGTTATAGAAGTTTCTTAAATCCATTTAAGAACCTATGATAAGCCATATAATGCTACTCTAACTTGTCAAGAAGCAAATAATTAGCAAAGAAAAAGTAACTAGAAATCTTAAAAGAACATAGAACTTGTAATCAAACAACTGGTAAACAGACAACTACAAAAACACTACTTACATACACAGACTTAAAAATTCATCTACATTAATGTCACATATGAAACATTTTGAAGTTTCAACCATAATCTGTGAGGAAAAATAAACATCAAGCAAATGGCAACATCCTTTATTCACCTAACAAAAGATTATTTGAAAATTTCCCTCTCTCACAAAATGGCCAAAAATCAAAACACTGAATTTTAGCATAAACATGTTTACTAGTAGAAAGCAGTGTCCCTTTTATTACCCTTTTATTTTTAATAAAGTTTAAAAATTTGTTTTTAATCTGTAATACATGCAGTTGGCCCAAGTAAAAAAAAACAAAAAGGTATACATTGAAAGGGTTTTACTCCCACTGTTATTCAAATCTACTCTGTTCTGCTCACCTCCTACAAGTAACTATTTTTATTCATTGTTTCTCCATCTATTGTTTGTCTTTGCATATACAAAAAAATACACATAGAAATTCTTATATCCTCCTTTTCTTATACAAAAGGAAGTATACAATATACTGTTCTGTACCTTATAAACATTAAACAATAAATATGCTGCAACCTTCATTTCAACACACATTTCTTTTGGGGCTTAGGCATAACTGTAAAGAAAAATGAAATTACAGTACCAATTCAGATTATAAGTTCACGTTTCATGAAATGATAAATTAAATAAATAAATGAAAAAGATTAAGAATAATAAAAAACTGCTATAGGGCTTCCCTGGTGGCACAGTGTTTAAGAATCCACCTGCCAATGCAGGGGACACGGGTTCGAGCCCTGGTCCAGGAAGATCCCACATGCCTCAGAGCAACTAAGCCCGTGCACCACAACTACTGAGCCTGCGCTCTAGAGCCCGCGAGCCACAACTACTGAGCTCACGTGCCTAGAGCCCGTGCTCCACAACAAGACAAGCCACCTCAATGAGAAGCTGGTGCACTGCAACGAAGAGTAGCCCCTGCTCGCCGCAACTAGAGAAAGCCCGCACGCAGCAACGAAGACCCAACGCAGCCAAAAATAAATAAATAAAAAAATAAAAAGTAGATTGAAAAAAACTGCTATATATTCTAAAGGCTGCTAAAGAACTCTGACACTGAAAGATCTTGGCCTAAAATCATACTCACCTAAACAATTCTCAAAGGAGGCAGGCACAGAGGTCAGGCTAAGACTGCCATACCATCCTAGAGGCCTCGACTAATACATCCCTACCCTGTATGTTCTGCCCTCTCTGCTCTTTTTTTTAAAATTAAACTTCTGCTGAGTTGTTCTCCCTATGTCCTCCAAGAAATCTTGCGACTCTTGTTTATGCCCCACATCCCTCCAGTTTCCCTTCTTAGTGGTTCAAAAGGAAGACAGGGTAAGGAAAAGGTTCCTTAAAGCAGAAAAGAACAAAAGTTACTATTGCTCTTTCCAGTTTCAGAAGCACCATTGGCAGGCAAAAGGAAAAAAGGGGAAGGAAAGTAAAAGGTCAAAAATCACTGAATAGTGGGGAAAAAAACACGGAAATGGTTATAGCTATGGTAAACATGCACAAACAACTAATTAAATCACTTACTTGGCAAACACTTTGGTGTGAGTATTGATGACATTCAAGGCTTCCTTGAAACTTCCATTCTGGATAAGGCACACAACTTTACAGTGTAGGGCAGTTACATCATCCTTGTTGATCTGCAGTACTAAACAGCAATTTTAGGAAAGCAATTTTTAAATCCATTCCCTTTCCACATTTCCCATCTCAGGAAGCTACATTTCCAATTTTACTGCAGCAGAAATGATTAGTCAAAACATTTTTTTAAATGACTGATCTTTATTTTTAAGTTAAGAAGTGACAATAAGGAGAGTTAAGTTAGACTTTCCAGTGAGATAGCTTCCCAAGATGCATGTACCAAAAAAGTAAAGTGAGATAAAGAAGCAAGAATGAAGTTGTTTTCTACTGCTTTTTCATCTTGCAATGCATGCTATATCCTACATATTTCATTACTTCACAGGGAAAGAAAAAAGTTCATATAAAACTTGGCAGCAAATGACTTAGGTTTGAGTACAAGCTTGTCACTAAATGCCTTGAGGTCTTGGACAAGTCATTTGATTGCCAAATCTCAACTTTCTGATCTGCAAAACGAGTATGAAAGCATTACCTATTTTACAAGGTTATTAAAAAAATTACATGAGAATATTTTGAAAAAAATCTATAAGCTGTAAAGTATACAAACACAATTTGTTTTGCTGGCAATATTTCCAAACACCATTCAAAATTTCCCTTTTCAGGGAATATAACTAAAGAGAAGTGCAAGGAAGGAGTCAGGTGGCCAAATTTCAATGCTAAACAGCTGTTCAGTGTCAAAATGACTAGGATCACTCCCCTTGCTCCTGGGCAACTATAGGAATTCAAATCTCAGTCTAAGAATCAGAGTAATTTCTATCAATTAAGAAAATATATATTGGAGGGCTTCCCTGGTGGCGCAGTGGTTTAGAGTCCGCCTGCCGATGCAGGGGACACGGGTTCGTGCCCCGTTCCGGGAAGATCCCACATGCCCCGGAGCGGCTGGGCCCGTGAGCCATGGCCGCTGGGCCTGCGCGTCCGGAGCCTGTGCTCTGCAACGGGAGAGGCCACAACGTGTACCGCAAAAAAAAAAAATATATATATATATATATATTGGAGAACTGACAGCCCTTGCTGATTAAACAATTCCTGCACAGTACTTACTACATTGCTGATTAATATTGGTTGCAGGCCTAGCAAAGGCCAAAGTCAATTCAAAACAAGTTTAACAATCAAATAATTGTCATTAGTAGCTGTTTTCCTCAATGTCTGAAATCACCAAAAGTGCACTGTGGGCACAATCATTTCTTTTCACATTAACCCATCAATAGTTTGTTGAAAATTCACACTTGTACGTTACAGACATACCATGTATGTTATTACTTCTTTCAACAGTCAAACCTTGTCCTGGTAATTACATTTCCAAACCTAACAAATACAGGCAACACCTTCAATAAAGAATTTAGCACGACAGAGAGCATTAAAAAGCATGGCCGTATTACAGTTAGGCAGTAAAGGATAACAGAATATAATGAGTTGAACCTCACACCGAAGACAGTTCACTCAAAATGATCAGTTACCGGGCAAAAAACAGGATTAACATTTATCTTTGCAACGTTATTGCAAATGTTAGCGCTTTCACACACACATTTTCTGGTCTAAGAACGCTGGAGGGATTCTATCTGTGGGAATGACAGGCCTGACATCCAGATCCAGCCCTTCCCTCTACCCCGAGTCTGTACAGCTTCCACTTGTCAGCGCCAGCTTCCAAATTACGTGTCCCAGCCAGGTTCCTCCCCCCGCTGCGACCCAAAAGAAAAAGCTCCCTCAGCAATACTATCTTGATCACTCCGCTATAAGGAAAGCGAAAAGGAGGCAATGTGGAGTATTTGCGAAATAAGGCGTGAAAACAACGGAGTAAAATAAAAAAGCAGTTTGGAAGAGACGTCGGGAGCTGCGGTCTCTTTAAATCCTTCCCTCGCTTTCTGCTTGGGGGGGGGAAGACGGAAGTACACGTGGCTCTAAGCTACCCAGTACACAGGGCTGGCCGTGGGGAGCTGAGGCACCGCGACCCGCGCCCACTGGGCGTTCGGGCCCTAGCAGCGGGCGGCTGGGGTCTCCCCTCCCGCTGTCTGCTCGGAGGTGGTCACGCGCCACGGAAGGAGGCTGCATCCTCCCACCTGCCCGGGCCCGCCCCCGCCCCGGCGCCCGCCGGGACACTTACTCTTGTTGACGGTTTTGAGAGCGCGCGTGAAGTCGCCGTTCTGGCCATAACGGTTCACTTCACTCCAGAGCGCAGGTACCGAAACCCCCCCACTGCCGCCGCTCGCCATCTTGGAGGAGAGGCGGGGCGACCTCTTGCCCCGGAAGAGGATCTCGGAGGTGCCTAAGCGGAGAAGGAAGCCGGTGGTTGCTAAGCGTTTCGCAGTCGGAAGCGTCTTTAATACTGAGTTGGCGTCAAAGGCCGCAGTCTTCACTCTCGTACCTAGAAATTTGCGAAGATTGAGTCGATACTCCTTTCTAGAAGCGGGTCTGGAGGAACGAGGCGTCGGATCCTGGGAAGGGGTTTAAAAGGATTCACCAAACAGATTCGGCTAAAAACAGCGTGCGTTTCCGGGGCGACCGCTGGGGGCGGAGAAGTGTCCAGGTCCCTAGAGGCGGAGCTGGGCGAAGGTCTATGGAAAATAAATAACAGATCTATGGCGTGGTAAAATACCAACTAGAAACCGTAGGGGGTCATCTGAAGGAGTGGGAGAGAAGGGGAGGGGGAGAGAGACGGCTTCTTGCTGCCTGGGAATACTTCATAGAGGAATTGGTATTTGAATGGGATCTTGAAAAACCTGGGGTTGGTTCTGGGTAAAGTTCAGAGAAGCGAATATGAGGAAAGGCAAAGAAGAAGAAAAGAATCTCCAAGTGCAAAGCACGTTTGGTGAAAACCCCCTGGCTACCCTTTGGGCTGCATTTCAGGAGCAGTTGGGAATAAGGCTGGAAGGGTGATGTGTTTTGGTGTGAGAATACCCAGGTTCAGACGCTCTAGATGTCTGACTTGTGAACGTGTTATCAGAGTCCCAGTTTTCCCGGCTGTAAAATAGGGATAATATATAATTGTTCTAGGGATAAACGATACTTCCTGCACCCTGTCATAGTAAGCACTCAAGTAACACAGAGACATAGGGGATTTAGAGTTTTTGTAAGACCTTAAATATCAAGATGTGCTTGTCCAAACCGAGTACCTACCGAGTATTCTTGATGAGAACGACAGGACATTTTATTGAACGCCTACTGCAGGCTCATTTCTGGTCACGATCCTACCAGTTCCTGCCTCTTCCCCCCTCCTCTCTTTCTCAGCAAACTAGCTAATTCCTTTTCATCCTTCAATATTTCTGTATCCTTCTGGTTCCAGGTTAAAAGTTACCTCTTTGACTTTGCAGACACTGCAAGGTTCCCCATTACACTGTCTTATGGAGCTCTCTACTTCTGAGCACTGCTCATCGTTTAAGGCCTGTCTCTCTCCAGATGTACTGTAATTTCCATGAGGCCAAGGACTATATTTGCCTTGCTCACTGTAGCATCCCTAGGATCTAGCACACTCCCTGGCATATAGTTGGTACTCAACTTTTTAACTGAGTGTTTGCTTCTTTCTCCCTTAATCTGTGAGTTCCTTGTGAGCAGAAACTATGTCCAGCTCATGGCTATATCCTATGGTGCCTGGCACATTTCATGTCTGGTTAATATGTACAATGCAGAAACAGCAGTAATGATCCAGTGAGCTCTAGCTCAGGAGGTTATAATCTCTGTGAATTAGTAAAAATCATGAGAAGGGCTGTGGACTTCTACTAGCTGTGGAACTGTCATGTATTTCAAGCTAATTATGCTTGGATTTCAGAGGGTTTAAAGGAGTTCGGGAAGACATTTGGTATACGCAAAATTTTATTAGAATTTTTCTGAGGAAAGATTTTGTAGCTTCCATTTGATTCTCCAAAGGTGTTTATACTAACTCCCCTCTCCTCCTCCAAAAGCTAAGAACCACTGCCTTAGTAGTGCATTTCTCTCTTTTCAGAATATTGACTTTATGTAAGGATTCACAGTTTTGGTTTCTGTATCAGTCTGATCTCATATACTTTGTAGCTTCTAGAAATTTCCTCAGAATTCTTCTGCTGTGGATTCCTGTGTTTCTGTTTCTTCTGTCATTTTTAATGGGGTTTTGTGGCAAACAAGATATAAATGTATGGATTTAATTTGCCCCTTTTGAAACAGGAGTCTTCCAAACCAGAGTGATTTTTTTAAAAAATAAATTTATTTATTTTAGGCTGCATTGGGTCTTTGTTGCTGCGCACAGGCTTTCTCTAGTTGCAGCGAGTGGGGGCTGCTCTTTGTTGCGGTGCATGGGCTTCTCATTGCGGTGACTTTTCTTGTTGCGGAGCACGGGCTCTAGGCGCATGGGCTTCAGTAGTTGCGGCACGCCGGCTCAGCAGTTGTGGCTCACGGGCTTAGTTGCTCCGCAGCATGTGGGATTTTCCCGGACCAGAGATCGAACCCGTGTCCCCTGCATTGGCAGGTGGATTCTTAGCCAGTGCTCCACCAGGGAAGCCCCAGAGTGATGTTTTAAAGCATATACCTGATGTCACTCTTCTATCCTCCGGATGAAATCCAAACTACAAAGCCTAGCATGTAAGGTCCTTTATGATATTTTGTTACTGTCTACTCCCCTTGCATGTTATACTCCTCTAATATTTAGTTATGTATGGTTCCATGTTGCCATACCTATGGGAATTTGTACATATATTCATTACACAAATATTTATTGAGTGCCTTCTAAATGCCAATGTCAGGCATTATATCAGTACTAGTTGCTTGGGATACAATTAACAACAAAAAGACAACCTAGTGTACTCATGGAATGTATTTTCTAGTTGGGAGAGAGAGGCAATAAATAAATATATACCATGTTTGGTGGTAATAAATTCTACGAAGAAAAGTAAGGAAAGGTAAGAGGGATTGAGGACAGAGTGCAAGGAGTTACTGAAGCTCAAAGAGAAACGTGCCCAAGGAAATCTTTTCATTCCCATTCTACTGCTATTTTCACTGTACCACAGTGCTGGGTTAACAACCCCACCCCAAGTATTTGAGGTTGTGAGGAGTTAAATGCAAAAGGCACCATTAAAAGTAAGCGTTTCCACTGGCTTTCCAAGGACTGCTGGGCTGAAGATGGCAGGGAGAAATTGTGGATGTTCTATGGCCTGTCATGTTTTATTTAAGTCACATTATGCTGACTCTGCCCTTTTTTCCTGTTTTTAGAAATTAAATCAGCTGAAGGGAATATCAAATTCAAGGTAATTTTCATGGAATCAACTCTACTCATTCTATACAGTCAGCCAAATAGATTTTTACATAATGCATTCATGTGCTAGGATATACTTTACATATATTGACTCATTTAACTCTCAATCACCCTGAGGTGGGTAGTATTAGTCCCACTTTACACACAAGGAAATTGAGGCACAAAAAATTTACGTAACTTGTTGAAGGTCACATCTTCTCTCAACTGGACTACAGTAGCTTCTTAACTAATCTCCTTGCTTCTCCTCTAATCCACACAACAGCCAGAGAATACTTTAAAACCTGTTGAATACATCATGTCAGCCCCTGCTCAAACTTACCAATGGTTTTTCCTGACACACTTCAGTGTGGTCTGTAGGCCCTAAGTTATCTAGCCTTTGCTTACATCAATATCTCCTTCCACTCTTACCCTTGCTCACAGAGCTCCAGCAATATTAGCATGTTTGCAGGTCCTCAAAAAGGCAAAGCTATTTTACTTTCTGTTCTTTTAGTCTGGGAAACTATTTCCCCATATCTTTGCATGGCTTCCTCTTTTACATCATTGCCCTGCTCTCCTTAAAAACCTTCCTCTTACCCCATCACTGTCCTCTCACCTTGGCTGTTCTTCATGTGCACTTATACTTCCCTGAATCTATCTGATTTATCTTTTATGGTTTGTTATCCCCAATAAAATGTAAATTTTGTGAGGGCGAGGGCCTTGTCTCTGTTCAGTGTTGCTTTCCTAGGGCCTAGAATAAAATAAGGCAAAACATGTATTTCACACATGGATGAATGAATAAAGCTTCACACAAGAGCTTATCCTTGCCTTTTATTTGGCTGCTTTGTTTTAAATTTCAGGAGGCATTAAAGCAATTCTAAGTGTGGCTTTAAGATACAAAGTTTAAGTACAGCGTTATTCGGACACAATTTTTCTTCCTCTATTTAACTATAAGCCCACAGAAAGTATAAACACCCAAAGATGGCAAACCAGGTAGGTTTGTGTAAATTACTTTTTATAACAGTTAAAATACTTTCAAAAAGTATTTACTCTAGCATTGATGAACTATACTACTGAGGGTTATATGTACTCTATTAAGAAACTAATAATGACCATTGATAAAGGTCAGTCCTATCTATGAGTCTCAATCAGTGTTTGAAATTTTTATGTACTGCACAGAAACAGGTGGAGCTTTTGCTAGGTAGGGACAGAAGAGTTGAAATAGCAGCCAATGACTATTCAGAGACTATGAAGCCCAAGTTCAAAGATGTTAAAATTGAATCTTTTTAATTGTTCTTGTGATCTAACTTTAGAAAATAAAGCAGTACATGATTTTTATAATTCCCCCATTTCTAACAGACATTAGCACATCAGAGCATAAGACAATGTAAGGGAAATAAACTGTAGAATTACATTTTCTCCTCTTTGGGAGCTTACAATCCAACAGAGAAAGTATTTGTAGCCACTGTAGCTGGAAGGTTTATCAGGGAAGGTTTCATGGAGAAAGCGAAGATGAAGCTCTAGTAACTTAACAAGTAGATTTTAATGACAAATGAGAACATTCTAAGAACTAAACGTACAGATATGCAACAGTCTGAAAAAGAGGAAAGCAAGTTCCCTTGATGGGTTACAACAGCAATTCTTAACCTACAGACTATGGATAGGCTTCAAGGAACCCAGGAACAAATGGAACCTGTTAGTAAACATACTGTGCAATTTTCTAGGGAGAGGGTCAACAGCATTCATATTTTCAAAGGAGTCTATGTTGCAAAAGAAATTTATTTAAGAGTTTTTGTTGTAAGTCCTTGGACAATCAACCTCAAAAAGGTTGGGTTAAGAAGGAAGACCTAGGGCTTCCCTGGTGGCGCAGTGGTTGAGAGTCCGCCTGCCGATGCAGGGGACACGGGTTCGTGCCCCGGTCCGGGAAGATCCCACATGCTGCAGAGTGGCTGGGCCCACGAGCCATGGCCGCTGAGCCTCCGCGTCCGGAGCCTGTGCTCCGCAACAGGAGAGGCCACAACAGTGAGAGGTCCGCGTACCCCCCCCCCAAAAAAAAGACCTAGATCAGGCTAATACAGAATTTGACCCTTGCTTGAGGTTTATGTACAGTGGATGGGTAAACAGGGTAAATTCAAGACCTGGTGATGAGTTAGAAATGAAAGGTCAGAGAAAAACATCAAGGATAAAATTAATTTGGGACAGTGAGTGCAGCCAGATATAGGCTTGGTGGAAGATGAGTTAAGTTTAGACCATTCAGACAGAAATGGACAGCTGAAAATACAAGTCTACAGACATTCACTGTAAAGAATTAAAATTATCCTACCATTATTTGTAAACAATGAACTCAATAGTAGGAAACATCAATACTTAAGGGAAAGAGTAAAATATGAGGAATGATTAAGATTGAGGTTGGAACAACTTGGTGTATAGCCCAAGAAAGGAAGTTAGGTCAGTCATACCGCACAGAGATCAGGTGAAGGCAGTGATGAGATGCCAGCTTGCTAACAGTTGAGAGGGAAGTGAAAAAGCATAGACTGGGTAGGCCAGTGTCAAGATTTCATCTTGATTTGTCAAGATTTCATAGCAGAGATTCTTAACATTTTGGGGGGGGGGACACATCTTTTGGGTAAAAACTGATTGCCCCCTTCTCATAGAAGTGAACATATACATAAAATTTTACATGTAAGCTTAAGGGGTTCATAGACACCTGGATTAAAGTTTCATGATCTATAAAATCCTCAAGGCTGCGTAATGTAACACTGATATTTCCAAATATGGTTTATAGACTCATGATGAACTATCATACCTCTCAGTAACAACTGCTCCTTTAGAAGTGCATTTTGCTGGGTATACTAGACTTAATACTATTACAAGAAAGAAACTAGTTATGGGTATTAACTGGGAGATTCCAATTTTTGAAAATGATGGTAGGTTGGGGATTGTTAGTCTGGCTAAAATATGTGTTATCAGAATTAAAAGAATTTTATGACCTACAGAGCCAAGTAAGATTTACTAACTCATTTGCAATGGCAAAGGTGACTCTATTTCTTTTCCATGGGAAATTGCCCTGACACTTAACAGAGAAGTTCTCAGAAGTCTCTCCATGGTTTCCACAGTGCCCCTTCATCTTAATTCATGTCTTTCTTACCCCCAGAGTCAATCTCAGCTTTTCTTAAAAAAGGCAATATCAAACCCAAACATCATCTCTAGCTATAGCTAGAGATAAATACAACATCATTTTCTGACATACTGACTGCAAATAAAAAACCATGCCCTAGAGTTTTGTAAAGATCATAATGTGAAAGAGGACTATATTGCTCTTAACCACCCTAAGATACAACCATTTTAAGTTTCTAAAACTTACGGACTCAGATGTAGGAAGTAGTAACTTTAGAGCTCTATAATAGAACATTATTATCATTTAAGAAATATATTTAATTATACTGCCTACCTAACTGACCATATGTGGGTAAGAGATTAATTTTAAATGTATACTAATTTCACTACTTATAAAGAAATACTAATAAATATGTACATTTATTCTACTAATTCATGAATCTAGAGAGGCATTCATTCACTTTTAAATTTTGTTTTCTCTGATTGATTTAAAATCTTTTCATCTTGCTTGATTTCTTTTTTCTGCAGCTAAACTAGAAATTTATAGTTTTTCTCCTAAACAATGCAATGATGTTCTTTCTTATAAATTGCCCTCTCTGATTTTCTTGTCAGCCTGCTTCAAGGAAATCCAGGTGTTCAATACACTTGCTCGCAGTTTGGCCCAAATCAAATGGTTGTTTAATCCAAATATCTGAGCAGCAAACTGAGCTGATCCTTCTGGAGAAAGTATGGTTGAACAGCCAAGACCTATTCATAAAAGAAAAGACAGAAAATTGAGCTGTAAATTAATAATGAAAATACCACTTACCCAACTATTTTATACTCTCAGAAGCCCTGTTAGCCACAGACAATACAGCTACAATATTATCCTTGTCTGAAGTAAGATCTGTAGAAGGAGTTTCCATCTTTACTCTTTAGAGTGATAAAGTGATTATAAGATGATAAGTAATATTTATCAGCCAGGAACAGATATTTTATATACAACTATCACTCTTCTCACTGAATCCACTTGCAAAGAAATTTACCTTTTTTCAAAGTTCTTTTCACATACATTATCCCTTTAAATCACTGGTGAAACACAACAGAAATAAAACAAGGAATGAGGTAGAATCATCTGTTCTTAGACAAACCTGAGGTATGTTAATTATTTTGGTAATTTTCTAGTTATTCCTTTTGTTTTTGCACTTGAATTATTCTAACATTTTTAAGCAGTGGAAAAGTCAAATCCATAAAATAATTTTAAGAAATATTATAAATAAATTCAATAGTAATAAGATCTAAAAGACAGTAGACTAGAAAGTAACTTCCTCGGGGACCACAGGTTTGCTCAGGCAGTTTCTCGAGGTGGTACTATTATGTCTGTGTCATTAGAGTCAAGGACTAAATAGGTTATAGATCCAAAAGATCCAATTTCCCTAAATACTCTTGGAATTCATCAGGCTCTTTGACTCTCACTATCCCCAATAAGAACAGACTAAAATATAAATCACAAGATTTAATTTGTATTAATAAATCAATTTACACAGCTCTGCTACTTACTACATAACCAACATCAGCCAAATTAATTTTAGTGTCCTTATCTGTAACATGGGGATGATAACTAGTAGCTACCTTATGTGAGGATTCAGTGAGTTAATACAGATAAAGTGCTTGGAGCAGTGCCTGACACATAGTAAATACTCAATGAATGTCAACCATTAGTAGTAGTAGTAGTAGTAGTAATAAACTAGGTAGAGCATTCCACTCTAACAACTGAAGTACCTGTGCCTACTGCCCATGACTCACTTTCTGATGTCAAGAAAACCTAATTAGCAAAAAATTAAGTTACCTGGTGAGCATGCCATAAAAGCAAGAGGAACGAAGTTTTCAGGATCTTACACAGGCCACTGTGAAAACACTCCTCAAAAGATTCTCCCCAATTCTAATGATCAGAATCTAAAAATATTCTAGGTTCTGTCTCTCCCTGGATATTACTAGGTAAAAACTGCCACATATTTGCTCAAAATTCCTTTTTCTAAGCTCCATGGATAATAATATCTATACTATTCCTCTGGCATAAATTTGGGTATAGTTTCATCTATAGTTATAGATTTTTAACTTGGGAAGTTGATATAATCAGATCAGTCTAGCTAAAGATAGATTAGTCACAAGATGTATGTATCTCTGAAACCTATAAAAACAACAGTAAAGGGAATAAAGAAAATAAACATACACAAACAAAGAGATAACAGCAATAACATTTTGGCAAAGGGAGTACTAACTAACTTAGCAGACCAAGAAAATTTAATCCTAACTAGAAGCAGGGAAAGATGAGAAGCAGCCTGACATTACAGAACCCACTCAAAGGTTGAGGAACTGGTGACACCAGATACCTTTTAGGGGAGGAATCAGGTTGAAAATGGGGCTAAAAAGAAGAAGACTGAGTGAAAGTCAAGAAGAAGTAAGGCCATCAGATCCTCCTCCCCACTCTATGTACCTGAACAATGGCCCCTTCTGCACCATGGCAGAGTTTTAAATTCTTCTGGAGGCAAAACAGACTTTAGTCCAGACTTCTGTGCCAACCGGGCACAGGTGAAGTAAGGAATGCCACAGTGAAAACATGGGATTAAGTTTGCACATGTTAACAAACTCAGGCAGGAGACTGAGACTAAAAATGTTCTCTGGGTAATTCTGGCCAACACATGAGAAAAGATCAAAGACACTGATGTGAGGGGTTATTCAAAGAATGACCCTACAAGATCACTCACAGTGGAGGCCACTTTTGACAAGCCCTACCCACTTGCAGAGCTTCCAATTGGTTTTTTATGACACTTAAAAAAAATTATATTTATTTATTTGGCTGTACCAGGTCTTAGTTACAGCACACAGGATCTTCACTGCAGGATGTGGGATCTTTTAGTTGCGGCATGCATGTGGGATCTAGTTCCCTGACCAGGGATGGAACCCGTGCCCCCTGCATTGGGAGCGTGAAGTCTTAGCCACTGGATCACCAGGGAACTCCCTCCAATTGGTTTTTACAGTGCCATTCTTAAACAAGAGAAAACAGCCAAGGCTTATTAGCAAACAGCTATGGAAAGGAACTAATATGAAAGGAACAATAATAAGCTCAGAGAGATAAAGGAGGTTATTGCAAAGATTAAACAAGAAAAGGATGTTTGGGGAGGTGGTAGGGGGAGACCAGAGAACAAAAAAGAGCTGTAAGAAATTCAAAATACCACATTCAAAATGAAAAGCTCAATAGATGGGTTGAAATGTAAAAGATGGGTTGAAATGTAAAGTTGAAGAGATCTTCCAGAAAGTATGGCAACAAGAATAAGAAAACAGGGACTTCCCTGGTGGTGCAGTGGGTAAGACTCCATGCTCCCAATGCAGGGGGCCCGGGTTCGATTCCTGGTTGGGGAACTAGATCCCACATGCATGCTGCAACTAGAGTCCACATGTCACAATGAAGTTCCTGCGTGCTGCAACTACGAAGTCTGCATGCCACAACTAAGACCCAGCACAGCCAAAAATAAAATAAATATTAAAAAAAGAAAGAATAAGAAAACAAAATAGAAATCAAGGCGGTGAAAAGTAAATCCAAAAATGAAAGAAGAAAGAAAATGGAGGCGGAAGGAAATTATTAAGTAATTCAAGAAAATTTCCCAGGACTAAAGAATCAAAGTTCCAGATTAAAAGAGCCCACTACAAGCCCAAGAAGAAAACAGACTCACCAAGACGCATCTTCGTGAAATTTAAGAATAATGGATTGATAAAAGATCCAAGAAGTTTCCAGAAAGAAACAAAATTCATAAATGACCTAGAACCAGAATGGTGGAAGGGCCCTGGAGTTCTCAATAACTCTGGAAGCTAGAAGACAGCAGAGTAATAACCTCAAAATTCTGACAGGGCTTCCCTGATAGCACAGTGGTTCCTGCCTGCCAATGCAGGGAACACAGGTTCGAGCCCTGGTCCGGGAAGATCCCACATGCCACGGAGCAACTAAGCTCATGCACCAGAACTACTGAGCCTGCGCTCTAAAGCCTGCAAGCCACAACTACTGAGCCTGCCCACCACAACTACTGAAGCCCGCACGCCTGCAGCCCAAGCTCCGCAACAAGAGAAGCCACCGCAATGAGAAGCCCACACACTGCAACGAAGCGTAGTCCCTGCTCACTGCAACTAGAGAAAGCCTACAAGCAGCAACAAAGACCCAATGCAGCCAAAAATAAATAAAATAAATAAATTTAAAAAAGAAAAAATTCTGACAGAAAATAGTTTTCAACCTCGAATTCTATTCCTAAATTATCAAATCAGACTGAGCTGCAATAAAAACGTTTTAGGTATACAAGGTCTCAAAAAGTTTATCTTCTGTACCCTTTCCTCAGAAAGTTCACTAGAATGCTCTCCAACAAAAAGTAAACCAAGAAGGTAAAGATATGGGACCTAGGAAACAGGAGATCCAAGACTAGAGAAAGGCAAAATGAATGACCAGGATGCTGTAGAGAGAGATCCTAAGACGAGCAGTGCAGCAGGCCTAGAGAGAAGCCAGTCCATATGGGAACATGTCAGAGGGCACACTTACTTAACACGTATCAAGAGCGGATTTACACTTACACGACTGTGAGAAAAATATGAGGTATATTAAGTGATAAGCAAATCGACTCTTACTGAAACAGTACTGACACTCAGGCCTTATAGATCAGATCATTATCTTGGACCATGATGAGCACACAACAATATTGTTATTTTATGAGATCCTGCTCAGCCAGCCAACTGATGAAACTTCCTTGGTTTTAATTATTCTAATACCTAAGTTTTAAATATTTTATTTCCTCTACAGAAGTAACAATCACATTTACAAAAAACAAAACAAAACAAACAACAAAATACCATGAATGATGTATTCTTGGGTGGGGAAAAAAACAAAACCCAAAACCAAATATGAACTTGATCTAACTACAGATTTTACCACCACTTTACAGAAAATAGGGGATGGAAGAGCATGTTAAAGAACACCCAGGAATGTAATCAGCTAAGTCCAGAATGCGGAAAATTCTATAGGAGAAATGAAAGAGGAAGAAAAAAAAAGAAGATTAAAAGAGACTTTAGGGCTTCCCTGGTGGCGCAGTGGTTGGGAGGCCGCCTGCCGATGCAGGGGACACGGCTTTGTGCCCCGGTCCGGAAGGATCCACATGCCGCGGAGCGGCTGGGCCCGTGAGCCATGGCCACTGAGCCTGCGCGTCCGGAGCCTGTGCTCCGCAACGGGAGAGGCCACAACAGTAAGAGGC
Organism: Grampus griseus; assembly: GCF_964374135.1. Taxonomy (NCBI): domain Eukaryota; kingdom Metazoa; phylum Chordata; class Mammalia; order Artiodactyla; family Delphinidae; genus Grampus; species Grampus griseus. The sequence continues at coordinate 68,769,324 of NC_138997.1, forward strand.
CCGCGTACCGCAAAAAAACCCCCCAAAAAACAAAAACAGAACAACTAAAAAAGAGACTTTAGAGATATATCAACTGAATGCAATATAAGGGCTATGTTGGATCTTAATTTGAATAAACTGTAAAAACAAATGAGACAACTGGAAAAATGAACATTAGTTGGAAATTAGATTTTAAGAAATTACCATTAATTTTCCTTAGGTGTGAATATGGTATCATTATGATTTTAAAACTAGAGTCTTTATCATTTAGAAAGACATACGTAAATATTGAAGTATAAAATGCCATAATTTCTCAGATCTGCTTTAAATAATCCAGCAGGAGAGGGCTATAGATGCAACAAGATGTTAATTTCTGAAGCTGGGTAATGGGTATGTGAGATTTCATAATGTTATTCTCTCTATTACAGTGCATAGTTGAAACTTTTTAATAAACGTTTTTTAAAAATTCAATTATCTTACCACTGGGTAATCGAAGAGAAGACCACACATCCTGAGCTCCCCAGTCTGGAGTGAGGGGAGGACAGCTGATAACTGGATATGCTGTGTTACCAGACATCACTGGTCCTAAACCATTGCTTCTGCCTGCCACTGCCACAAATACAGTAGGAATGCCATCCCCTAGGCAAATTACAAGTTTATAATTAGGCTAAGCACTCAAGAGGTTTAAAGATAGGTTAAAAAAAAAAAAAGGGTCCATGTGTAGTAACTCCTTGAGTTCTTTAACAGTAGTCTCCAGAAAAAGCACTATATTGACACTATTATTAAATATATATTCAAAATATAAGGTTCACTCTGCCACTTACTGTATATCAAGTAATGAAGTAGCAAGAAGAAGTTTGGCCATCTTTGAGATCTGTAGTATAAAGGAGGTATAACACCAGGGCGTGAGTGAGGGAATGGTTCAAAGGCCCCTTCCACTATTGCTATTTGGCTCGCTGAAGCAAAGAATGACACCACCTGAAGCGGCATCTGTCCTGGTGTCTTTCAACCAACAGGGTATGGGAGATACAATTAATAGAGACTAGAGGTTTAGTGACACTTTTTTTTTAATTTTTCTATTTTATCTTTTTCTATACAGCAGGTCCTTATTTAGTCATCAATTTTATATACATCAGTGTATACATGTCAATCCCAATCGCCCAATTCATCACACCCCCACCCCCACCCCCGGCGGGTTTCCCCCCTTGGTGGCCATATGTTTGTTCTCTACATCTGTGTCTCGATTTCTGCCCTGCAAACCGGTTCATCTGTACCATTTTTCTAGGTTCCACATATATGTGTTTAGTGACATTTCTTGAAATAAGAGTTGAGGAACTGAATTCAATAACATAGTACTGAAATATTTAAGACCCTTCAATATTTTTAAACATACCTCATAAATATTTTATTCTTTCATAAATTCATAAGTTATTCCTTTGTTTCCTACAACAGTGATTCCTAACTTAGAATCTAAAATTTTACATTTGCATTTTTCTGGAGAAAGAGATCTGGCTTTTATTAGCTTATCAAAGAGGTCTGAGACCTTCCCACCCACCCCCTGAAAAAAAAAACCCTCCAAAATTCAGTAAATATGCTCCTATAGCAATTACCTTCAGAAGGAATACTCAACCAATATTTTTTCCAGTTGAGAAACATTCCAATCTACAGGGCTCCATATTTTAGATGCTATCCCATCAAGACATTTCTTTTATATACTAAATTCTGAAATTATTCCTTAATTTTATGTTTGACTGCCTCCCAGGAAAGGCTGACCCTTAAAGATACTTGAGAGGATCTGCTGCTTCAACCCTAGGCCCTCCTTCTGTAATTGACGTGGGGCCTATCTTCTGTTGGAGCATATTAGAAACGATGCTTGAGGGGATTAGATAAAGACTAATTCTAGTCTTCATTTTCCTCCCATGCTTGCATTTTCAGTTCTTTCTCCCTGGTCCATTCTGTTTTATAAGCTCCTAGAGCACCTTAAAACTTTTGGAGGTAAACATCATGAAAGCCTAGAATATCACATTTTTTCCCTTGGAATGTGGTGAAACTATTTTTCAGCATTATTAGTCTAAATATAAAATTTGGGGCAAAATCAGGAGAACTTCCTGAAATGCTCCAGTTATTCTACATTTACCTTCATACTCAGCTTTAATCCTCAGAGTTTCATCTGGTCCTTTATGGGCAGATGTTACCCTAAGTTCACAGGGAATGCCAAAATTTCCGCAAGCCTTCTTAATTTTTTCACAGTGACTAAGATCAGAGGTTGAGCCCATCAGTACTACAACCCTGCACTGACTTTCTGGTTTCAGAAGCAACTGGAAAAGAAAAACATGAATATGCAAAAGAAGGCAAAGACAAAAATGAATAAATATAGGAATGAGTACTGTAAGAATAGTCAGTTTACAGAGCTATAGCTTATAGTAAAATTACAACCTGCCACAATATTTCCTTTAATAGACCAAATTTAAGACAGACAAGCAGAACAAAATGATAGAGGATTTATTTTTCAAAATAACCTCTCTATATAAAGGAAAGTGGTCTTCATAACTAAGACCTAATGAGTAAGATTTTTAATCAGATAAATTGTTTACTATTGTAATAAAAAGCAAGGATAAATACTCAAACCTTTTAATTAATATTCAGGAAGCTACAATATAAAATATGTCATTGAAGATTTTTAGTACATTCTGTTCAATGGGGGTTTTAAGGTATAATCAGCCATAATAGAAGTCATATTATAAATCTTTTTAAGTTAGTTGCTTGGAATTCAAAATGCATGTTCCTATGGAAATGATGTTCTAAAAAGTAGTTACTACCCTTGGATAACCATAAACCCCATTCAATTTCCATGGAATTATACTAATAATAATACCATAAATTTTAGAGTGACATTTTAATGTCACATGGAGTTCCAATTCTAAACTCTTGCTAGTAGAACTCTGAGTAGCAGTGGAGAGGTGGGTAGGAAATGTAAGGCTTCTCCTATAGGGGGCAGGGAGGAAAGGATTCCAGGTTTCCCCAACAGGATTTGGGAGATGAGGACTGGCCAGTTTCATAGCAGGGAGTTCCAGTATGCCAGTGAGGATAGTTTAGCTGGTACATTTTTTAAAGGTGCTCCTTTCTTTAAAGTCACTGGAAAAAAGAAAAGCACTGCACCCTCTCATTTTTTTTTTTCTTTTTGAAGCAAGATTTTCTTGGAGAAAAACATACAATACAATACTGATTTATTACAAAAGGTTTACCTCTACTCTTTCTGCAACCCACTCAAAATTTTTCTTTACCATCTGCAGCCCTTCAGGAGTTACTTCCTTGAGGTCACGATACGACTAGAAAATAAGATAGAAAGTTTAGAATACAACTACTAGATGTGCAAGAACTCCCCCTACTCCTTCCCCCAAAAAACACCCGCAACTAGATCTAGTAAGCAGAGATGACTGATGTGAGCCACCATTATAGAGACTCACTACCTCTCACCCAATTCCCAGACCTAAGTCAGTTCAAAGAGCCAGAATTTTCTGATAGAAAAGAAGACTGGGTAAAGTATTCCATTAGTAATATTCTTCCTATCTGAAATTATTTGGTTTCTGAGTTTTGGGTACAGATTATGAAGAGTTTGCATAGCAAAGGATATATCTGAAAATGAATGTGAGTCAACAAATTGATTTCCGAATTAGACTAGAGAAACTTCAGATAGTGATGTATACTTGTATTTTCATTTGAGTTACTACACTAGCAACTACAATTAGCTGCCCTGACAATTCTTACATATTAAGTATAGAGAGGGTCTTGCCCTAATTTTGTTTTTCATAGGAAAGAGCAGATATGGAGCCTGATAAGATCTGCAAGACCCGAGTTCCAGATCTGCCACTAACTCTTGTAACTGTGAAGATATCTATCATCTTAGAGCCTTAGGTTTCAATTAGCCAAACAAGGATAATACTTACTCTGCGTGAGAGTCTATTAAAATAATAAATGAGAAATCTGCTTCATAAATGTAAAGTATCACTCCTATCTTTTTTCCATGATATATGAAACATAAGAGATATTTATCTTTAAAAATAAATAGCAATCAACAACTCAGGTTCATATCATAAGTAACAATAACTGACTTTTCTTTTCCTCCCATCTTCCCTTTCTCCTCTATCCCAGCCTCATCTTGCAAAGGATTAAAGAAAACCTGAAGCATTACCTACCTGTTTGTCTTTTTGTTGGCTTCGATCTCCTGATGGCCAGAGTCTCCAGGAATCATTATCAATAACATCAGCAAGAACAATTTCTTTGGTGGTTACATCAACACCAAATTCAATCTAGAAATAGCACATCACCAAAGAGTTTTTCAAAATTACTACTAAAGACATTTCTCGGTTATAACCTTTACTTTCAAAACTCCATTTCATTTGTACCTTCATATCAACCAGTGTACAGTTCTGGGGCAACCAGGATTTCTCCAGTATTTCAAAAACAGCCTGTGTAGCATGACTCATGATATCCACTTCAGTTTGGCCTATAACAAGTCCAGCAAAGCAAAAATTTGCAGCAATTAGCTGTTCCTCAGACCACTGCGGATCATTATTAGCATCATCCTGAGAAAAAAGTACAGAAGTACAATTAAATACAAAAATTTTGAACTTTTTCAGATAAACTGAAGTCCTTTTTCTCTTGAGCACGATAAATTCCTCAGAAATATTCATTTTCTTTAAATATTTGATGTTTGTTTAAAATACCCTTTAATTCACAGCAATCATTTTAAACTCTTCTATTTTCAATAGCTACTTTAAAATTCAAAATTTTGGGGTAACTTATTCTATGTCATAAAGTATTTGTAAAGAACTTGCTTTCCATATATAAATAATTTAAATACAAGTTTGTGATTTTTATCTTTCCTTAATCAGAGGCAACAGAGATGGTAAGAAGGCCAAAACACATTTTAGTCCACAAAATCTTTCCAGAGTGCAACTTTCCTAATCCCCTGACCTTATTTTTGATAAGAATTCATACAAGACTATAAGTCCACAGTGACATTACTTGATAATTCAAGAGACTTTGTGCAAAGTAAAGAGATGCGTGAAAAAATAAAATACTTTCATTTTATTCTAAGTAGTGTCCCAACTGAACACGAAATTTTTCTTTTATGGACTCTTGATTTGTATAATTATAAGACAATGCTTTAAGCTGTGCAGTTCACTGAATAAAAGTGCAACAGCTGCGAGTTCCCTGGTGGTCCAGTGGTTAGGACTCTGTGCTTTTACGGCCAAAGGCCTGGGTTCAACCCCAGGTTGGAGAACTAAGATCCCACAAGTTGCACAGCGCAGCCCATAAAAAAATAAATAAAAAAATAAAATAAAAAGCAACAATAACAGTGCTTCTGAAATAGAAGAAATATACTTAACAGCATAAACAAAGACAAAAAAAAAAAAGCAGTTTCAATAAAGAAAACCAATAAAAATTCATGACCGTTGATTCCTACATCCTTTATTGTATGTTTTCAATTATAAGAAACATTGAGAGTAACAGTTTTTCTGTATTAGACTATAAAAAGATCCCTTGGGAGTTCCCTGGTGCATAGTGGTTAGGATTCCAGGCTTTCACTACTGTGGCCTGCGTCCAATCCCTGGTTGGGGAACTGAGATCCTACAAGCCACATAGTGTGGCCAAAAAAAAAAGAATATAAAAAGGTCCCCTTATTAGCCTTTACCTCAAACTCTTCAATAATAGATTTAAAAATTTACTAAATTGTTACTTTTCTCTTCTTCCTAATAACTGCTAATTGTACTTTTTATTTATTTATTTTTTAAGATCTTTATTGGAGTGTAATTGCTTTATGTTGTTGTGTTACTTTCTGCTGTATAACAAAGTGAATCAGCTATACGTATACATATATCCCCATATCCCTTCCCTCTTGCGTCTCCCTCCCACCCTCCCTATCCCACCCCTCTAGGTGGTCACAAACCACCGAGCTGATCTCCCTATACTATGAGGCAGCTTCCCACTAGCTATCTATTTTACACTCAGTAGTGTATATATGTCAATACCACTCTCTCACTTCGACCCAGCTTACCCTTCCCTGTCCCCGTGTCCTCAAGTCCAATCTCTACATCTATGTCTTTTTTCCTGTCATGCCCCTAGGTTCTTCAGGACTTTTTCTTTTCTTTTTTTTTTAAGATTCCATGTATATGTGGTAGCATACAGTATTTGTTTTTCTCTTTCTGACTTACTTCACTCTGTATGACAGTCTCTAGGTCCATCCACCTCGCTACAAATAACTCAATTTCGTTTCTTTTTATGGCTGAGTAATATTCCATTGTATATATGTGCCACATCTTCTTTATCCATTCATCTGTTGCTGCACACTTACATTGCTTCCATGTCCTGGATATTGTAAATAGCACTACAGTGAATATTGTGGTACATGTCCCTTTCTGAATTATGGTTTCCTCAGGGTATATAACCAGTAGTGGGATTGCTGGGTCATATGGTAGTTCTATTTTTAGTTTTTAAGGAACCTCCATACTGTTCTCCATAGTGGCTGTATCAACTTACATTCCCACCAACAGTGCAAGAGGGTTCCCTTTTCTCAACACCCTCACCAGCATTTATTGTTTCTAGATTTTTTTAATGATGGCCATTCTGACTGGTGTGAGGTAATACCTCATTGTAGTTTTGATTTGCATTTCTCTAATGGTTAGTGATGATGAACATCCTTTCATGTGTTTGTTGGCAATCTGTATATCTTCTTTGGAGAAATGTCTATTTAGGTCTTCTGCCCATTTTTGGATTGGGTTGATGTTTTTTGATATTGAGCTGCATGAGTTGCTTGTATATTTTGGAGATTAATCCTTTGTCAGTTGCTCTGTTTGCAAATATTTTCTCCCATTCTGAGGGTTGTCTTTTCATCTTGTTTATGTTTATGTTTATGTTTTCCTTCGTGCAAAAGCTTTTAAGTTTCATTAGGTCCCATCTGTTTATTTTTGTTTTTATTTCCATTACTCTAGGAGGTGGGTAAAAAAGGATCTTGCTGTGATTTATGTCATAGAGTGCTCTGCCTATGTTTTCCTTTAAGAGTTTTATAGTGTCTGGCCTTACATTTAGCTCTTTAATCCATTTTGAGTTTATTTTTGTGTATGGTGTTAGGGAGTGTTCTAATTTCATTCCTTTGCATGTAGTTGTCCAGTTTTCCCAGCAGCACTTATTGAAGAGGTTGTCTTTTCTCCATTGTATACTCTTACCTCCTTTATCAAAGATACGATGACCATAAGTGCATGGGTTTATCTCTGGGCCTTCTATCCTGTTCCATTGATCTATATTTGTTTTTGTGCCAGTACCATACTGTCTTATTACTGTACCTTTGTAGTATAGTCTAAAGTCAGGGAGCCTGATTCCTCCAGCTCCGTTTTTCTTTCACAAGATTGCTTTGGCTATTCAGGGTCTTTTGTGTTTCCATACAAATTGTGGATTTTTTGGTTCTAGTTCTGTGAAAAATGCCAGTGGTAGTTTGATAGGGATTGCATTGAATCTGTAGATTGCTTTGGGTAGTAGAGTCATTTTCACAATGTTGATTCCTCCAATCCAAGAACATGGTATATCTCTCCATCTGTTTGTATCAGCTTTAACTTCTTTCAAATGTCTTATAGTTTTCTGTATACAGGTCTTTTGTGTCCTGAGGTAGGTTTATTCCTAGGTATTTTATTCTTTTTGTTGCAATGGTAAATGGGAGTGTTTCCTTAATTTCTCTTTCAGATTTTTCATCATCAGTGTATACAAATGCAAGAGATTTCTGAGCATTAATTTTGTATCCTGTAACATTACCAAATTCATTGATTAGCTCTAGTAGTTTTCTGGTAGCATCTTTATGATACTCTATGTATACTACCATGTCATCTACAGTGACAGTTTTACTTCTTCTTTCCCGATTTGGATTCCTTTTATTTTTCTTCTCTGATTGCTGTGGCTAAAACTTCCAAAATTATGTTGAATAATAGTGGTGACAGTGGGCAACTTTGTATTGTTCCTGATCTTAGTGGAAAATGCTTCAGTTTTTCACCACTGAGAACAATGTTTGCTGTGGATTTGTCATATATGGCCTTTATTATGTTGAGGTAAGTTCCCTCTATGCCTACTTTCTGGAGAGTTTTTATCATAAATGGGTGTTGAATTTTGTCAAAACCTTTTTCTGCATCTATTGAGATCATCATATAGTTTTCATCCTTCAATTTGTTAATATGGTGTATCACATTGATTGATTTGCATATATTGAAGAATCCTTGCATTCCTGGGATAAACCCCACTTGATCATGGTGTATGATCCTTTTAATGTGCTGTTGGATTTTGTTTGCTAGTATTTTGTTGAGGATTTTTGCATCTATGTTCATCAGTGATATTGGCCCATAGTTTTCTTTTTTTGTGACATCTTTGTCTGGTTTTGGTATCAAGGTGATGGTAGCCTTGCAGAATGAGTTTGGGAGTGTTCCTCCCTCTGCTATATTTAGGAAGAGTTTGAGAAGGATAGGTGTAGCTCTTCTCTAAATGTTTGATAGAATTCACCTGTGAAGACATCTGGTCCTGGGCTCTTGTTTGTTGGAAGATTTTTAACCACAGTCACAATTTCAGTGTCTGTGATTGGTCCGTTTATATTTTCTATTTCTTTCTGGTTCAGTCTTGGAAGGTTGTGTTTGTCTAAGAATTTCTCCATTTCTTCCAGATTGTCCATTTTATGCATATAGTTGCTTGTAGTAATCTCTCACGATCCTTTGTATTTCTGCAGTGTCAGTTGTTAGTTCTCCTTTTTCATATCTAATTCGGTTGATTTGAGTCTTCTTTTTTTTTTTTGATGAGTCTGGCTAAAGGTTTATCAATTTTGTTTATCTTCTCAAAGAACCAGCTTTTAGTTTTATTGATCTTTGCTATCATTTCCTCCATTTCTTTTATTTCTGATCTGATCTTTATGATTTCTTTCCTTCTGCTCACTTTGGGTTTTTTTTTTTGTTCTTCTTTCTCTAATTGCTTTATGTGTAAGGTTAGGTTGTTTATTTGAGATATTTCTTGTTTCTTGAGGTAGGATTGTATTGCTATAAGCTTCCCTCTTAGAACTGCTTTTGCTGCATCCCATAGGTTTTGGGTTGTCGTGTTTTCATTGTCATTTGTTTCTAGGTATTTTTTGATTTCCTCTTTGATTTCTTCAGTGATCTCTTGGCTATTTAGTAGTGTATTTTTTAGCCTCCACGTGCTTGTATTTTTTTTACAATTTTTTCCTGTAATTGATATCCAGTCTCAGCATTGTAGTTGGAAAAGATACTTGATATGATTTCAATTTTCTTAAACTTACTTGATTTGTGACCCAAGATATCATCTATCCTGGAGAATGTTCCATCAGCACTTGAGAAGAAAGTGTATTCTGTTGTTTTTGGATGGAATGTCCTGTAAATATCAATTAAGTCCATCCTGTTTAATGTGTCATTTAAAGCATGTGTTTCCTCACTTATTTTCATTTTGGATGATCTGTCCATTGGTGAAAGTGGGGTGTTAAAGTCCCCTACTATGATTGTGTTATTGTTGATTTCCCCTTGTATGGCTGTTAGCATTTGCCCTATGTATTGAGGTGCTCCTATGTTGGCTGCATAAATATTTACAATTGTTATATCTTCTTCTTGGATTGATCCCTTGATCATTCTGTAGTGTCCTTCTTTGTCTCTTGTAATGGTCTTTATTTTAAAGGCTATTTTTGTCTGATATGAGATTTGCTACTCTAGATTTCTTTTGATTTCCATTTGCATGGAATATCTTTTTCCATCCCCTCACTTTCAGTCTGTATGTGTCCATAGGTCTGAAGTGGGTCTCTTGTAGAGAGCATAAATACGGGTCTTGTTTTTGTATCCATTCAGCCAGTCTATGTCTTTTGGTTGGAGCATTTAATCCATTTACTTTTAAGGTAATTATAGATATGTATGTTCCTATTACTATTTTCTTAATGTTTTGGGTTTGTTATTGTAGGTCTTTTCCTTCTCTTGTTTTTCCTGTCTAGAGAAGTTCCTTTATCATTTGTTGTAAAGCTGGTTTGGTGGTGCTGAATTCTCTTAGCTTTTGCTTGTCTGTAAAGGTTTTAATTTCTCCGTCAAATCTGAATGAGATCCTTGCCGGGTAGAGTAACCTTGGTTGTAGGTTTTTCCCTTTCATCACTTTAAATATGTCTTGCTACTCCCTTCTGGCTTGCAGAGTTTCTGCTGAAAAATCAGCTGTACGTTATTTGCTGCTTTTCCCTTGGTGCTTTTAATATTTTTTCTTTGTATTTAATTTCTGATAGTTTGATTAATATGTGTCTTGGCATGTTTCTCCTTGCATTTATCCTATATGGGACTCTGCACTTCCTAGACTTGATTGACTATTTCCTTTCCCATATTAGGGAAGTTTTCAACTATAATCTCTTCAAATATTTTCTCAGTCCCCTTTTTTCCTATTCTTCTTCTAGGACCCCTATAATTTGAATTTTGGTGCGTTTAATGTTGTCCCAGAGGTGTCTCAGACGGTCCTCAATTCTTTTCATTCTTTTTTCTTTATTCTGCTCTGCAGTAGTTATTTCCACTATTTTATCTTCTAGGTCACTTATCCCATCTTTTGCCTCAGTTATTTTGGTATTGATTCCTTCTAGAGAATTTTTAATTTCATTTACTGTGTTGTTCATCATTGTTTGTTTGCTCTTTAGTTCTTCTAGGTCCTTGTTAAACATTTGTTGCGTTTTCTCCATTCTATTTCCAAGATTTTAGATCATCTTTACAATCGTTACTCTGAATTCTTTTTCAGGTAGACTGCCTATTTCCTCATCATTTGTTTGGTCTGGTGGGTTTTTACCTTGCTTCTTCATCTGTTGTGTATTTCTCTGTCTTTTTATTTTGCTTAACTTACTGCATTTGAGGTCTCCTTTTCTCAGGCTGCAGGTTTGTAATTCCCATTGTTTTGGTGTCTGCCCCCAGTGGGTAAGGTTGGTTCAGTGGGTTGTGCAGGCTTCCTGGTGGAGGGGACTGGTGCCTGTGTGCTGTTGGATGAGGCTGGATCTTGTTTTTCTGGTGGGCAGGACCGTGTCTGGTGTTGTGTTTTGGGGTGTCTGTGAACTTATGATTATAGGCAGCCTCTCTGCTAATGGGTGGGGTTGTGTTCCTGTCTTGCTAGTTGTTTGGCATGGGCTGCCCAGCACTGGAGCTTGCTGGTTGTTGAGTGGAGCTGGGTCTTAGCACTGAGACAGAGATCTCTGGGAGAGCTCTTGCCAATTGATATTATGTGGGGCCAGGAGGTCTCTGGTGGTCCAATGTCCTGAACTCGGCTCTCTTACCTCAGAGGCTCAGGTCTGACACCTGGCGGGAGCACCAAGACCCTGTCAGCCACACGACTGTAGATAACAGTAATTTTTTCTTTAATCTTTCTACTGGTTTTCCTTTTAGAAAACAGGTAGTTCAATCTCATTATGTGAAGGCCTCACTCTGGCTTCACCTAATAGGGTTCAAAGAGTACAGGTGATTTGAACCTGGTTCTTGTGTTCATCTTCTTTTCTTCACCCAGGCTTCCCACCGACCTGTTCCTGGCAATTCCCTGGCTGTCCAGTGGTTAGGACTAGGGCACGCCTTCAATCCCTGGTTGGGGAACTAAGATCCCACAACCCACCTCCAAAAACAAAAAACACATGTTCCTGAGGACAAAGTGTCACTCCATGCTTCTGTGAAAGGCTCTCCCAGTGACTCGTAACTGCTAATTTTAATTTGTTCATTTTGTTAGTCACGTTGGTCCAAAATAAGATAAGCAGATTTTCAAAGGTTTTCTTTTAAAAATCTGAATTATCATTGCTAATTAAAGTGTACATTTTTGACAAATATTTCTGGAATGACAACTGTAGTATCAAAAGCTTTGATAATATTTAAATCTTGTGACTTTGTAATAAACTTGTTGCTATGTTATAGTAAGACAGGGAGGTATAAAATAATTACCTTGAAAAACATCTCTACTTTAGGTGGGTAGAACTTATATCCTTCCTTGACACCAGGATTTCTTTTGAGAAAAGAACCAGTTGCTATTCTTCTACAAACCCATTCAATTGGAATCATTTCACACTTCGGTGCAATGAAAGCTGTCTCTCCACATTTTCTGGTGAAAGCAGTTTTGATACCTACAGATTGATGACAAAAAGAAAAAAAAGCATTAAAATTGTATTTAAAAAGGGAGATCTGAGGCATAATAAAACTCTACCCTTTACAAACAACAAAACAAAAAGCCTATGTAGCCAAATGCATTACCTTTAAAGGGCACTATCAAAAACAAATGTAAATTTTTAAAAAAAGGCAGAAGTAGGAAAAAAAAAGTATTAATATGGCTTTCTACTGCTTATCAAAATATTCAGGAATATTTCATGTTAATGTTGCAAGGCAAGCTGGATCAAAAAATCTGGGTCCCAATGTTTCTACCATCATTCATTTGTTCAAAAAATACTATCTCCTCTGCCACTGCGCACCTAACTTTGCACAAGGCACATGACTAAGTGGCACTAAATTATCTCTAAATCAGATCTGGTGGCAGAATTCTCATTGTATGGTCTGGGATTATATGGGCCTTGTAAAATACTAATCTATTTATCATAATCAGATACAGCCGTAAATTCTGGACAGCCTTTTTTCTCAATATTTAAAGCAAAGAGTCCTTGAAAAAAGCATTCAACAGGTAGCAGCAGGAACATGGAGGCCCATTTGGCCAAGAGCAAAGAAAATATTTGCCCGTCCTCTGTTCACTCTTAAGCAAACTGTTACTGGAAAACTAAGATAAAGAGCTAGTTTACGTGGCGGCCTTGGAAAATAACAACCTCTCTTATAGTGGTTACAATGTATTATAAGCTATATGATCCAGCAATTCCACTCTAAGTATATACACAAAAGAACTGAAAACAAGGTCTCAAACATATTTGTACACCAATGTTCACAGTATCATTATTAACAATAGCTAAAAAGGGGGAAATAACCCAAGTGTCTAACAACAGATGAGTGTAGTGGACAGACAGAATGTAGTTTACATACAATGAATTACTATTCAGTCACAAAAAGGAGGGAATTCTGATATATGCTACAGCATGATGAATGATTCATGAAAACATTATGCTGAGTGAAATAAAGGTGAAAATTGTATAATTCCACTTATATGAGGTACCTAAAACAGGCAAATTCATAGAGACAGAAAGTAGAATAGAGGTTATCAGGGGAGAGTTATTGTTTAATGGGTCAGAGGTTCTGTCTGAAATGATGAAAAAGTTCCAGAAATTGATAGTGGTGATGGTTGCACAACATTGTCAGTGTACCTGAACGCCACTGAATCCTACACTTAAAAATGGTTAACATGGTAAATTTTATGTGTGTGTATTTTACCACAATTTGCAAGACCTACTTTAGGTCAGGCATTATAAATTTATTTTCTTTTTGCTTAATCCTCATAGCACCTGATAAGGTATGATGTTCATCCAGTGAAACAGATAACAACACTGAGACACAGGAGTTACGTCAGCTAGTACTAGGTAAAGCAGGGTTTCTAACCCACTCTGTCTGAACTCTTTACACTGCTCACTTAACCACTATGCTATACTGCCTCTCCTAGACGTGTTATTACATCATAGCACTAACGTGAATTAAAGTATCTCCTGGAAACCTGCATGGGTTTAACATAATAATGCTCATCTTCAGGCTACAATATTAGTACCTCCAATTCCCAACTAAACCTCTAATAAGATCAAATTTTTCTTATCAGGAAAGGACTGAAGATCTTTGATCTTATGTATGTATCTATCTATGTATGTACATATGTATGTATCCATATGTAAAGGGAACCTACATTTATGGAAACCCTGCATCATGCTGAGTGTTTTATTTATTTATTTAAAAATTATTTATTTACTTTGGCTGCACCAGATCTTAGTTGCAGCACGCGGGATCTTTAGCTGCGGCATGCAAACTCTTAGTTGCAGTATGCATGTGGGATCTAGTTCCCTGACCAGGGATAGAACCCAGGTCACCTGCATTGGGAGCACAGAGTCTTAGCCACTGGACTACCAGGGAAGTCCCCGAAGTGTTTTACATATTATCTCATTTAACCATACATAAAATTTTTGAGGTAGCGTTATTATTCACATTTTATAGTGAAAGAAGTAGAGGCTCACAGTTAAGTAACTTAACAAGTTAGGTCATGCTGCCAATCCGTAATGGAGCCTGGACCTGAAATGCACTATCCAGTTTTTAAACCTGTACTGTTTTCTCCACATTCCCTCTGGGTTTGACCAGGAAGATGCAATTAAAACAGGGAAAAGAATAAATTGTGGACTGCCCTGGGGGCGCAGCGGTTAAGAATCCAGCTGCCAACGCAGGGGACACGGGTTCAAGCCCTGGTCTGGTAAGATTCCACGTGCCGCTGAGCAACTAAGCCCATGCATCACAACTACTGAAGCCCGCGCACCTAGAGCCTGTGCTCCACAACAAGAGAAGCCACCACAATGAGCAGCCTGCTCACCGCAATGAAGAGTAGCCCCCACTTGCCGCAACTAGAGAAAGCCCTTGTGCAGCAATGAAGACCCAATGCAGCCAAAAATAAATAAATTTATAAATAAATAAATAAATAAATAAATAGTTGTATGCTGCACGAGCAGCAACTCTGGGAAAGAATGTTAAAAGTGTCAATATTTAGGCCATTTTAACCTTTAATGAATGATTGGGCTCATGGGCAGGCAGATGATTTAAATCAATCCTTAACTTGAGGTGGTAAGTACATGTCTGGGTTTAAGAGCTCTTCTTTTTTTTTTTTTTTTTGTGGTACGCGGGCCTCTCACTGCTGTGGCCTGTCTCGTTGCGGAGCACAGGCTCTGGATGCACAGGCTCAGCGGCCATGGCTCACGGGCCCAGCCGCTCCATGGCACGTGGGATCCTCCCGGACCGGGGCACGAACCCGCGTCCCCTGCATCGGCAGGCGGACTCTCAACCACTGTGCCACCAGGGAAGCCCAAGAGCTCTTCTTTTTTAGGTTTGTTACCTAGTAGTCATATTTGCTCAGTTGTCTGTCAAGCTTGATAGACTAGTATCCAAATCTATTGTTCAAATATACACAACAGTTACTGTTACTCAGAGGAAAGTCCTCCCCTATATCTAAGGGAATCAAAACCACAGAATCAACTTATGGTAATGATCTTGTACATTAAAACAAAAAAAAATTGCTACTAAGAAAAAAGAGATTCAGTTTAGATGATATAATGATTGCTTCTAATATACGTGTTAATCATTAAAGCAAATTCCATGGCTTCATACGGTGAGAAAAAGAAATCTTCCCATTAGTCTCAGTTGTTTACAAAATTCAAAACTCCTATCAAGACTACTAAGAAAATATAAATGTCATTTCACATTCTGAATTACAATGGCCAAGTATGACAGCGCTGGAGCCATCCCTCTATTAAGGTTGCCCAGCTCCCCACCTGTGGTTTAACAACTGCCAAGACTGTTAGTCATATCACTACTATCACACCAAAATGTAATCATAGTGTGTTTCTGTGCAGGAGGGAACTGAAACTTAAAAGGTTAATTTTGATTTTTTAGTAATGAGACTAAATTCAGGAACTTCAAAATTCAGGTACAGCATGTGTAATACAGTCTTTTACAGTTTGCTCATGAGTGACAAAGAGAAAACTAGAATTATGATTTACTGATTCTCATTCTGGTGCTTTTTCCATTCGAATTTCTAGAAATATCTTAATTTGGAATATATGCCTGTTTATAAAGAAAGCAGTTTTATTTTACTTTTTAAATAAACTTATTTATTATTATTTTTTAAATTTTATTTTTGGCTACGTTGGGTCTTCG
The DNA here is from genome assembly GCF_964374135.1 of Grampus griseus. Classification (NCBI taxonomy): domain Eukaryota; kingdom Metazoa; phylum Chordata; class Mammalia; order Artiodactyla; family Delphinidae; genus Grampus; species Grampus griseus. The sequence goes on from NC_138997.1 coordinate 68,785,166, forward strand.
TTGCTGTACACAGGCTTTCTCTAGTTGCGACGAGCAGGGGCTACTCTTCATTGCGGTGCACGGGCTTCTCATTGCGGTGGCTTCTCTTGCTGTGGAGCATGGGCTCTAGGCGCATGGGTTTTAGTAGCTGTGGCACGTGAGCTCAGTAGTTGTGGTTCGCGGGCTCTAGAGCACAGGCTCAGTAGTTGTGGCACACGGGCTTAGTTGCTCCGTGGCATGTGGGATCTTCCCGGGCCAGGGCTCGAACCTATGTCCCCTGCATTGGCAGGTGGATTCTTAACCACTGCGTCACCAGGGAAGCCCCAAGAAAGCAGTTTTAAATAGACCACTGATGGTCAATTAGACATAGCATTTAACTACTAGCAAGTAAAAATTATATAAGGCTTAACAGAACTCTTAATCCATACCCTAAAACTAATCATCTGTTTAAGAATTTTTAAAACCTTAGATTTTCCACAGTATATAAAACCTGGAAAACACCTTTCAGCATTTCTTGTGAACCCAGTAAGTTTTAGCTATGTTAAGTGTGCCAAATAGATGACTGCTGGAGTACTTCACATGGATGACCAACCTTCCCAGCTGCATGCAGGACTTTGAGAGTCAAAACTGGATCACCCTAATTCACCTGTCCTTAAGCCCTGGCAAGTACCCTGAATAGGTGCCTTATTAAATAAGCAAATAAAAACTTGGGCCTGTACTTATCCCCCATTACTTAAATGCATATATATGATCCCATAGATGGGTACAATTACTATGGGGACACAGAAGCTAGTTGTATTGTTAACAGCTTATAGTGTTAGCAACTATAAACCATTTTAATATGTATGGGGAGGAGACAACTTGTGAGGTTAAAAAATGGAGCACTTATTTGTACTGCAAAAGAAACCTAATATTAGTTTGATGCTCTCTCTAGAAATCTACTCAGTCATTGGGAAACCACCAATCAAGGAGGCCTTGAAGTAAAAATCCTGGGTTGTATTACTGATGAACTGAGGGAGGTGCTTTAAATTTACAGCAATATTTTCACCCTCAGTGCATAGAGGGATTTATGATATGGATGACAATTTAGGTTGTCAAGTAAACATATTTTTTACACACTAATTAAAAATGTGAAACAGGGTACTCTGGAAGAAGCAAAACTACTCAAGAACCTATTCTGTATTGACGGAATGGGTTTAACTTGAATTACCTTGTTATTTTGTGGAAGGCAGATCTATCTTCACTGGAAACAAAGGTATTAAATTCCCCTTTGGATTTAAGAAAGAGTAATTAATTAATTTTTAATTACTAATAATTAAGATTAATGCTTACTGGAAAATCTAAGAAATGTGAGGGCAACTGGGAATATTGGAAGTAAATGGAGACAATGATATTAAACTGTAAAATTAGAACTGGAATGATAAAGAACAAAGCTTTTACTTTACAGATAAGAAACTGGAGGCTTCACACGTTGAATGATCCAAGGCACAGGGTCTCTTACACTGTAGGCAAAGAGCTCAAATGTTTTGCTAGCTGAGATTTTATACACTACAGACCAATCAGCTTTTGCCTGAATCCCTGCAGAAAAACCGTTATCCTAATTTCCCTTCTTTCACTCCAAACACCCTCCACAGAATGTTTTGATCTGAATTTCATCTTTTGAATAGATTTCTCTATTGGAAATCGTCTTCATTCAGTTTTAGAGCAGGAGGTAACCCTGCAGATCTTGATCTAGTCCAAATCTCTCACTTGGGGTATGGCAGGATGAGAAGGCGTGGTTGCAGTATTCAATTACTTTTTAGGGCTTTCAAGTAGAAGAGGGATTTGAAGTTCTGTATAACCTCCAATGGGTGGAGCAAATTTATATAGAATTTTAGGCACTAAATTTCAATTCATCAATTAGAGCTGCCAAACATCAGAATGTGCTTCTTTCACAGGTTAAGTTCCTTAAGTTCCTTCATAGGTAAGCCTCTCCTAAGATGTCCTAGCAGAGGAAAGCTGCAGAAATACATGCCAGACAAAGACTGTAGCAAACTGTTAAGATTCCTTTTAACTAACTGAATGATACTACTTAAGTAATTCCAAACCAAGTAAAGTGTTACAGTGAAATTTAAGTTTCTGGTTTAATTTAAATAAGTTTAGCATGTGAGGCATCCCCAAACATGTTGTTAAACCAGATAATGCCATCTCCCCATTAAAGAGATCAGAGTGGTACAGGAGGCTGTAGGGGGAGTCACTTACCTGCTTCCTATAACAACCGAAAAAAAAAAAAAATCAACTGGTTATCAACATCTTATTTATCCAAATAATGTCATTTCCTGATGAAAAGGACCAGTATGTATATGTGAGAAAGAACATGAAGGGGGAGGCTACTGGGAGAGCCACTCACCTGCTTCCTGTAACAGCTGAAAAATACAACTGGTAATTTTATTTGAGATTGCACCTTTTCCTTCAAGGTGATTCTTCCTGGCTGCATTTCCTGCTGTAATCTGGTCCTTGGACTGCAGGAGGACTTTTCCTGGACTATCCAACAATTCATAGACTTCTTTTGTTTTACCCTCATAGAGTTTTTTACCAATCTTCAGTACTGTGGAAATAAAACAGAAACATCAGATTTCAGGAAGTTTCGTAGAGAAGATAATTCAGAAGACTAAATTGTCTAGAACGATGAATCAGTGAACATAGCATAATTAAATAATTTTAATAAAAATGAACTCATCTGCATAGAACCTTACATTCTACAATTTTTAATGCATCATCATCACACTTCATTCATAAAATTTTGTGACGAATTTTAATTTTGTAAATAATTATATAGATTAGGAAACTAAGTATCAAAAAGTAGAGGTCACACAGTTAAGTAAGAGCAGAGCCAGAAAAAACCCTGTCTTCCAATATCTAATGCTGTGTCGTGCTCTTTTCACTATCAACCTGCCTCTCTCACAGCAAAACTGAAGTAGAATTAGTTAAAATACATTAAAATTAATGCAACAACATGAGTAGTTTCATATATGTTCTCACAATACAATAACTAAACTAGCTTGCAGGTAAAAAAATGCTGTATTTTTCCCGTCTTCTGCTTTCCATGGCAGGCAAAATGGGAAAGTTCAGCCAGATGTGTTTCTTTTTTCTTTTATTTTTTTTGCGGTACGTGGGCCTCTCACTGTTGTAGCCTCTCCTTTGCGGAGTAACAGGTTCCGGACACACAGGCTCAGCGGCCATGGCTCACGGGCCCAGCCGCCCCGCGGCATGTGGGATCTTCCCAGACCGGGGCACGAACCCGTGTCCCCTGCATCGGCAGGCGGACTCTCAACTGCTGCGCCACCAGGGAAGCCCCAGATGTGTTTCTTGATTTCAAGTTAATGTGCAAGAGGAGGCACCTCCACCCACTGAAGTTAGCCCATTTGGAAGCACCCCCCCATCCTTGATCCCCTCTCCTCACTAACAGCTATAGAAAACTGTGAGAAGTAAGGACAAGAGAATCCAATTTTGATGCAGGTCATCACACCTAAAGAAAAGTAGACTTGGGTCATTAGAAAGAATGATTTCGATGAAGATCAGAGATAATAGACATTTAAGGACTTAAAATTTCCAAGAGGAGAAATCACCCCTCATTCTCCCAGAACATCGACTCATTCTCAGTATCTGCATTTTTTAGTGTCCATGTGCCAGGTACTAGGGATGTACCAGTAAACCAAGTTCCTGCTCTCAAGTGACTGGAGTCTGAGGGAAGCTGAAATTAAACATCATAATAAGTATAATGTGAGAAAAACACAGACTATGGGATCACAGGTTCATAGCAGGATCACTTAACCTAACCTCTGATGTCTAGACGTCAAAGAAAGAAGTCTAGAACAAAGTGAGGATTAGGCTGAGATCTGAGGAATAGTCAAAATTTAGCTGGAAGATGGCAAGGGGTAGAGACTGGTGGTGAAAAAGACCAGGGGATGAAAGAGCACCTGGCAGAACTTCAGTATGTTTGGAGGACTGTGTGTGTACATTGCTGTTGGAGGTGAAGGGGTGGGGCATGGGATCGGGTAGCAGCTAAGGAGTAGAAAGGGAAGGCAGGAGATAAGCCTGAGGAATTGGGCAGGGATCACATGACCAGTTAATGAAGGTAACGATTAAACAAAACAGTTACAATTCAGTTTAATAGTTGCCACTGCAGGGTACCTAATTCAGAGGATGAATTCCCATCCTCTTTCTGTAATGTCTTGATTCACTGACAAGGTTTAAAAGGTCTTTCCAAGAATGGAGTCCCAGCTCAGGGCTCCAAATTCAGATCTCTCTATTCCCTTCCTAGAACTCCAACTTTGTAACTGAATCTCTATATCCTCCTCTCAGGCTTCTAACATGCTCTTCCCTAGGCCTGAAACACTGTTTCCTTCCCATTTCACTACTCACCCTTGGGGTCTCACAAGCCATGCTGACTGAGTTTACACTTTATCCTAGGAGCAACTATAAAGCTTTTAAGTACTTCAGTAAAATGACAGTTTCTATATTAGAAAGACCATTATGGCTGCTGTGTGGAGAATGAAATGAGGAAGGGGTGGGTGGAAGAAAACTAGAGACTGAGAGACCACTTATGATGCTGTGGCAGCAATCCAGGCAAGAAATGTCCTGGTCTAAAGAAAAAGCAGTTGGGTAAGACTCAAGATATTTAGAAGGTAAAAGTTTTTATAACAATTGACTCAATATGGGGGATAAAAGAAGGGAAAGTTAAGATGTTGCCTGGGTTAGATAATTTGTACCTACTGCTCCTCTCTCTCAATTTATTTGAAGTGGTATGTATGTATGTATGTATTTATTTACATATGGCCTCGCCGTGCGGCTTGTGGGATCTTAGTTCCCCAACCAGGGATCGAACCTGTGCCCCCTGCAATGGAAGCAAGGAGTCCTAACCACTGGCCCGCCAGGGAATTCCCTGAATTGGTATTTATTACTTAATTTTTAAACAGGGTAGGAATTTCAACTAATGGATAGAAATAACGTAACATCATAGGAGACATTTGCTATAAGTGCCAAAATGCCTGCTACAAATTCATAGATGAATTCAGAAGAGATTGATGAGGACTGAGAATAATTCATAGACCTGACATTTAAGAGTATTGAAAAGTACAGAACTTCCACAAAGAGGTAAGAACATCTAGGACTGTGCTGTCCCATAAGGTAGTCACTAGCCACATGTGGCTATGAAATACTTGAAATGTGGCTACTCCAAATTGAAATGATGTAAGTTAAGCGTAAAATACACAGTGAATTTCAATATGAAAAAAAAGTTTGCAAAAATCACAATTTTTTATATTGATTACATGTTGAAATGATACTGCTTTGGATATATTGGGTTAAATAATATATATTAAAAATCAGTTCACCTGTTTCTTTTTACTTTTTAAAATGTGGCTACTAGAAAACAAAGTTACATAGAGTGTCACATTATATTTCTATTAGACAACACTGTTCTAGAAGGAACAGCAAAAACAAACATAGAGAAGAGTAAACTTGGTGAATTAACCTGCCTGGAATGTAGGCTTAGGATTCATAAGAGAGAAAAACCTAAGTAAGGGTTGAAGAGGTAGGAAGGAAGCAGTATGCAGGATGTGAATGAAAAGTTCTTCAGAATGGATTTCAATAGCTTTCGCACTGCCAGAGAACATTTTTGGGCAATGAAGTGCCATTTAGAAACCATAAAAGTGAAAATTTGGAATAATTAACCTGCCCCCCAAAAAATGCAAGATGGAAGGAAGTGGAAGAGCAAAGATTTTAGAGATCTGTCAGTTTAGAGGTATGGCAGGGAAAATTCTGGTCTAACGCATTGATTTTATGGAGTTGTTACTTGTTATCTGGACCATTTTGTTCAGTCTATAGTTTTTTACCTAAATTGAATTTTTCTATGTGGAAGAGAATGTAGTGACTGGCCAACACAAGGAATTTGGTTCACCGTAAGTATGGGGGTTGGGGGAAAACGTTTTACAGTAAAAATAGCACAAACGATCTTTCCTGAGTATCCTAATCACGAGTGGCCAAAATGATTATATAAATATGTAATATAATAAGTGCAAAGTGAAGGAAGGAAACTTTTCCCTGGTGGTTTTGTAACTCTCCAAAGCCATCACTGGCATAAAAAGGCTAAAAACACACACAAAATCTGCACAGAAAATAGCAAATTTTTCAGAAGGTTCAATTATTAACTTTCTGGAATAGCAGGTTATTATTAGCCTAACAGGAGAAAGCAAGACTTTGGTTTCAAGAGTCAACACTAGATGCTTCTGCGATTGTTTTGCAATATCTACTGATGGCAAACGCGATTTCCAAGCACGTCTCCAACCCCTGGCCATTTCTCTTCCTAATGACCCTTTGCGCCTTTTCCCCATCCCAGAAGCAGTTCTGGATGTTTCAGAAAGTTCGGAGGCCCGGGAGCGCTTTGTTTCCGACGCACCGCTCGGCAGCGCCTGGGCCACGTGCCCGCCAGCCCAGTGGCCTAGTGGGGCGGGTGCAGGGAGACCGGGTTCTGCCCGGGGAAGGCTGCCGTCGGGGCCGCGGAGCGCGCACATGCCGGCGTGAACCCTCGAGCTCAAGGCAGAGGGGCAGGAAGACCGTGGATGGCAGGGAGTCCCAAGTCCTGGGGACGCCTGTTACTCACCCTCGGCTGTCGCCATTATCCGGAGTGGTCTGGAAGCAGCGGCAGCTCTAGGAAGAGAGGCAGGACTCTGGAAAAGAGGAGTGATCAGAGAGGCTCACGGGGCGGGGAAAGGAGGCACGGCCCACAGACACGCCCCCGCCGGGGCCGCGTAACCCAGAGTGCCCCCTCGCGGTCTCTTCGAGCACCACCGCGGTGACGGAACCTCGGGGGTCTCTGCGGATCGAGAGGAACTTGGACTCCGGGAGCTAACGCCTTCCGCAAGATTCCCGCCGCGCAGGCGCAGCGACGCGGACCGTACCCCGCCCTGCGCGGGCGCAGTTACAGGAAAGAGGAAAAGTGGCGCGCACTGGCGGCCCCTCCCCACCCTACAGCAGCTCGCTGACTTCGCCCCCTCCTCGGCAGCGAGAGTGGCTCAGAGGTTGGAGCATACCAAGTAGTGACGGCCTGGGGGAAAGCATGTGGGGAGGGACATACAAAATTTACATCCTCTAAGACAGAAATGACGTTAACCCCGCTAGTCTCATCATCTCAGTCTTGGGTATTGGAAAATAACGGAGATTTCCACGTGCAGAAAAATGATCTTCCCCCAGGGCTCCGGTGGAGGGCTAGCTCCACCCCCACAGGGCCTTTGACTCCGCCCCTCAGCCGTGGAGCCTCTCCCTCCGTCCTCGGTCATTGGTGGGCCTGTAGGGGCGGGGCAGGGTGGCGGTGCGCGAGCTAATCACTCTCACTTAGGGAAAGCACGCGCCGCCGCAGTAGCGAGGGTCGAGCCGCTGGTTAGGAAGCGGCTGCAGCTGGCTCGAGCTTCTGAGGCTTACAGGCCGAACGAACAACTGGTTGGTGCTTAGACCCCTGCCGCAGCGGCGGGTCCCTCCACGTGCTTTCGGCGGCGACATGGAGCTGGAGGAGTTGGGGATCCGAGAGGAATGTGGCGTGTTCGGATGCATCGCCTCAGGAGAGTGGCCCACGCAGCTAGATGTGCCGCATGTGATCACTCTGGGACTCGTGGGGCTGCAGCACCGGTGAGCGACTGGGTGAGGGGTGGGGATGGCGGCGTGTGTGCTTCTCCATCTGCCCGAGCCGCTTCCCGCGGCCGGAGTTGGCGATCTCGCGGGCGCTTGAGGACCGGAGGCCGGATCTCTCTCTTACCTGGACGGGTACCTGCCTGTGGCGTCCACCGATTGCCAAGGAGTGCGCGGGGGCTACCTTGCCTCCCTGGATTTCATCCTGTCCCCCTCAACTCTTCATGCTCTTTAGGGGCTCTCCCCTCTCTTCCGGTGTCGTGCACCCCTGCTTGGTCTGGCCAGTTTGTAAGGTTCCGATTCGCTTGGACTAGCCCAGTCGGGGTTCTTTCTTGACTGCTTGCGAGTTTTAATCTCCCAGAGCCTGGAGCTGTTCTTGTGATAGGCTTGTGTGGGGTGACTGCTGGTCCAGGACCTACAATACACCTTGAGGTTTCGCGCGGAGCCTGCAGCCACCACAAGCTTTTGTTTGCAAGGGCAGAGCTACTGGGCAGTTTGTGTATTTGAACGTAGGCATAGCTGTGGGAATTTAGGGATTCAAACCCGGGGAAGCTGAATTAGCTTGGTGTTCGAAAGGAACTACCGGTTCTAGATCTCATCTGAATTAACAGAAAATAACCCAATCGCAGGGAAGAGTGCATCTGTAAAAAATTCATTGGTAAACGTTTTAGATAACGAATGAAAAGGTTGGTAGTAAGGAAATGCCAAAATAACTCCCCTCTTTAAAAGAGGGAGAGGAAAGTAGTTCCTGTCTGACAAGATACACATTGACTTTGAAAAACTGATAGATCCTTTGAGTTAAAAAATAACTGCTTCTGTGATCTTTCCACTTCCTACTAACTGAACTAACTGGAAGTTGATATAAACAATTTCCTTAAGAAATATAAACCTAAGTTTGGCATTATCACTGAAAGTATTACAAAGTTTCCATAAGGCAATACCTCAGCAACAACTTCTAGAACAGTTAAGGAACTTGGCAATAATGCTTATGGGCAGGATGGGAGCAATATGTATAAATGCATTACAAATGATTAGCTTTCCCTCACCAAACTTAAATTAGAAGTAGTCTCAGCTTTTTTCAGGGTCCTGAATACTTGAGTTTGAGTTTCACATCTTGTGTACTCCCTGTTTACTAAGAGCTAAGAGTAACTTAGAATCTGGGATGAATCAAAAAGAATATTTCTAGTTTGACTTACTCTAATCTTGGATAATTGTGGGTTACCCATAATAGAAATCTTATTTTAAAATACATTTACATTATTGAGAGGATTATATATAATCCAAGGAAAAACTAAAAGCTATTCTTATGGTAGTCCAGAGCAACATTAGTTTATAACATTCTTCGGAGAAGTTATTGTGGATAATCTGTCATGGGAAGAGGTATAAAAAACAAGGGATCTTTAGAATTGCCTGGTGGTCTGTGAGAAAGAAATGAACTGACCTTGAATTTTTTTTTTAACTATTTATTTTTTAGCTAAAATAACTCAGAAAGTTCATCCCAAGATCTCCTCTTTAAATGTGTGTGTAAAGAAGAGGGGGGTGATTTTTTTTTTTTTAATGAATAACTTCATTCCTAACTACATGTACTTTTCTGCAGTGACTTTTAAGTGAAAGAATTATGAGATTAGATAATACAAGGTAAGGGCAATAAAAATGTGATTACTACATGATGGTAGAGAAAATTAAATGGATTCTATCAGGCTGCTTATTTGATGGAGCAAGTATTTGTTAAACTGTAGTATTGAAAATTGACCTTGTGATATTTTCAATAACAGTGGCAAAAAAAAACAGTAGCTTCTGGGGGAGAAAGATGTTAATGGAAAACTATTTAAATTTTCCTTGTGTAGGCATAGAATCATTAAGGTTCATTGAGAGGGCTGGTTCTTGCCCATAATCCTATCCAATTCAAAATTTTAAATTAGCAAAAGTCCTCACCCTTTAGGGAAACTGATTCTGATTCTAAGAATATGAAACTTCTTTATGCCTAGAAGATAAAATCTTCTGCTTCTCTAAGCTCGTAAGTAGGGGTCGAAGGTTAAGAAATAATGTTTTTAATGGAATGGTTAAACAACAAGGTCTTACTGTATAGCACAGGGAACTATATTCCATATCCTGTGGTACCAGTAATGGAAAAGAATATGAAAAAGAATGTATGTATATGTATAACTGAATCACTTTGCTGTACAGCAGAAGTTAACCCAACATTGTAAATCAACTATACTTCAATAAAATAAACTAACAAAAAATGTTTTTATATGGCATTGAATCAAGGAATGTCAAAATTAGAAGCCTAGATAGGTTGTTATAGTTTAATATAGAGTTAGTTATATACAGTGTACACTGGCAAGTAGTGGTTTGTTGCAGAAGGCTCTATCTACCTCCTCACCCTCCTCCACTCAATGGCTAGTTTTAAAACAACAGCAACAAGATTCAATTGATTTTTTCCCCCCATTTTTGATGAAGGGATTTATCCCTTACACGTTTTCTTCCTAAGACATGGAATCTAGAAGGTGAAATTTCTATCACTTTTGCATTGTATTTGGTTCTGTTTTTGTCTTAGGCATAGACATTTAGTGTCAGGGATAACAGAATACCTGAAAGTTGTAATGTTATGTATTTTATATATAAAAACAAATGGAGTATCAATTACTAGACAGTCATGTACTGGATGCTTAATTCAGATGGGTTTGTCCAGAAGTACTTCTTTTTAGTAGTCTGGCTATTTGCAGATTTATACCATAGCTCTACTTTCTGTCAGGGAGACTTTTTTTTTTTTTTTTTTTTGCTGCGGTACGCGGGCCTCTCACTGTTGTGGCCTCTCCCGTTGCGGAGCACAGGCTCCAGACGCGCAGGCCCAGCCTCTCCACGGCATGTGGGATCTTCCCGGCCCGGGGCACGAACCCGTGTCCCCTGCAACCGCAGGCGGACTCTCAACCACTGCGCCACCAGGGAAGCCCCTGTCGGGGGACTTTTCAATGTTAAACTAACTAGTTGTCCTCTTCAGCTGTAAAACTGTGTGTGCATGCTTGTTCATGCCAGATTCATATAATCACCAAGTGCTTTTTCAGCCCTAAAAATATTAGTTCAGTGGTTTGCACAATTCTGGACAAATCACACACCCCCTGACAGATCAGAAATATTTAAACCACAGTCACGTTTTATGGAGACTAGAATGACATGGACATATTTGAAGGTTCCATAAAAGGAATTACTAAAATTTCATAGATTTATCCCATGAATCAACTGTCTAGCCTTTCCTTGGTTAGTTAGGAGATGAAAATGCCTTTCAGTGAATTATCATTTCCCTGGGTTAGGAATTGAACCCTACAACTGATAAACATTTTCATACTTTTTCTAAAAATTTATGACATTTACCTGATGAAGTTGGGTCACGTAGGGGGTCTCCTGACTGCAAAAACATTCTGTACAATCTTTTGGTTCTGTTCTTCTTTGAGGAAACTGATTTGCAGTGATCTCAGGAGCAGTTTTCTTAAGAGATACTGCCGCTGGTTCTGCAAACAGAGTATATAACGTATCAGTAGAAAGGCACTTGCGAGATAGAGAGATGAACTCAGACCAACCTGGGGAATTAGTTCCCAGTTATCTTCATTTAGTTTGTTGGAGAACACAGGAGTAGATTATCAGAGAACTTGCTTTGAGTTGCATATTAAGGCTGGAGTTAACTTTTTTGATTTTTATCTCTTAGAAATAATGACCAAACATGTTACATTCCTATAGTGTTTTACAGTCCCTTAGTTGGAAAAGTGACTTATCCCCAAAAGGGTCTTAAAGTACTACTGCTTTGTCATTCTGGTGAGTATTAGGAACAGCCTCTTTAACATAAGACTTGAAATCTAGTCCCAAGTTTGCTAGTAACAGTTTGATCTTGGTCAAGTCTCCTTAATTTCTGAGTCTGGTTTCTTACCTGTTGGGCTAGACTTATGTATTTTAAAGGTCCAGTACACAAATTCAGTGTATTGGGAATGATACTTTTGTGTGGTTAATCCTTAGCAGTTTCCCTTTTCAATAGCATATCCATTAAAGGGCATTAAGAGAAGGCAAACATGGGGCAACTCGTCTGATTTGTAATTTATGTCAAAAAATGGAGAATAAAATCTTCAGCTCACTTGAGGTATAAGCATTGTTGGCAGGGCTGGGGGGCAGTGGATTCCTGCTATTCTCTAATACTTTATTCAAAAAATATTTGCTGAGCTCTTCCTGTGTGTATGCAAGGCACTAGGAATACTGTACTACACAGGGCTGCTGTGGTCCCTGCCCCTCACAGAGAGGCAATGGAGCAACAGCACAGACTTCTTTATGCCTCCATTTCCTCCTCTGTAAATTGGGGATGATGATAACACCTATACCTCATAGGGTTGTAGTAGGGATTAAATGCGTTAATATGTAAAGTGCTTAGAACAGTGCCTGGATATATGCATACCCAGTGACCCTGCATCCCACTCTCGGGTGTATACTCCACAGAGATGCATACATATGTTTATTGGGAGACATGCACAAGAATTTTTATAGCAGCATTATTCATAGTAGCCCCAATTTGGAAACATTGGATAAAGAAGGTAGTGGGATGTATGTTCCTATAATGGAAAATTCTACGGCAATAAAAAAGAACAAACTCCTGCTACAAGTGAAATCATGGATGAATGTTGTGTAAAAGAAGCTTGACATTAAAAAATACATACTAAAGAAAAAACATACTGTATGATTCTAAAACTAATCTGTGGTGATGGAAGTCAGAATATTGATAACTGTTATGGGGGCTAAGAGGATGATTAATGATGACGGGGGGCCTCTAGGGTGCTGGTAATGTTTTATATCTTGACTTGAGTAGTAGTTCCATAGATGTCTTCACTTTGTAAAAACTGAGCTCTTTAACTATTTATGTGAACTCAAAACAATTCAATAAATTATAAATCTATATGCTAAAGTTGGATCATCTTAGAGATCCAGAGAGATGGAGTCATTTGCTCCGTGTTGAATTTTTCAGGTAAAGGGAGACTAGAACTCAGGTTTTCTGAGTCTCAGACCAGTGCTTTTTCTTATATTCTCCGTTTTTCTTCTCTGTGCTATACTATATTATGTTACCTTTTCTGATACTTATAATGGGTCAGTTTGGAATTACAGCTCCATAATTAGCTGGCTTCTGCGTTTGGCTTATTTGTAGAATTATCAATACTAAAATGTCACAACCATTGCTGGCTACCTTTGGAGAAAACCAAAATTCAGAACTTACTAGTTTGTGGGGGGTTTTCCTTTTACATCCTAGTCTTCTAATAGCAATCACTGAAAAGTGTAATTTAAAGGCTCATGATAAATGCATAGCTGTGCAGAAATTTCTGATCTGGGAAAGTTTGTTTACTTTCTTACTTTCACTCTTAATAAGCTATGAAAGAAATCATTTTTCAGCATTTTTTGCTCTCACACAACTCAAACAATATAGTCTAATTTGTCAAGGACAGGAATAAACATCTCTGATCAGGAAAAAGCTACAGAAGTTTTTCTCAGTGTGGAAAAAGTTGGCATTTCTCAGACTCTTACCGTCTTCATGTGCTCTTCTCTTGATTCTCAAAGTTCTTGGGTTTTGGGTATGACTTTCAAATAATTCTTAAATGAGAACATAGGAGAAGAATCATTATATGACATCGTCTAAAATACATTAGTCTTCAAGCATTCAAATCCACTAAAGTTAGAACATTTAAGCAGTTGGACAGATGAAGAATGAGTTTAAGAATTAGGAATATTTTGGTACAAGATTTGAAAAGACATTGAAATTCTTGACTTATATTAGGTATGTGATTTATAATAATTTAGGGGGTCATTTGAACATAAAATAGTGTTAGGAATTTACTACTGAAGAATATCTTGCTAAGTTAAATGCAAAGAGGAAAGTTTATAGTATTTTCATTTTGAAAGGGTCACTTCCAAGGTTACCATGTTTCCATTTGGCAGTTCTGAGAGATGGTTGTCTTAGGAGGCCATCAACTTCTTCATAAAATCTCATTTTTCCTTGAGGGTTGCCAGTTTTCTTTTGTAAAACTCTGTATTCATATTTTAAATTTTTGTATTTGGTACGACATTGTTTCCAGTCTCTGTCTATTCCAAACTGCATTAGTCTTCTGGCAATTTCCTCAAATATTTCTTTGTTTCTTGTGGCCCCTTCAAGCATTTGCTTAATTTTTTCGTCAGACCATATGTTTATAAGTGCTCTGACCTCATTGTCACACCAGTGTTTTCCAGCCTCTGTGTTGCTCACTGTTATAATCTGTAAATGACTTTTAGCATCTTCTAAAGGAATATGATTACCTATGAATCGACATGAGTTACAATTATTCAAACTTTTAGATACATCCTGTATTTGAATATCATTCATTTAAAACAACCTGGATTGATGTAAAGCACTGAGAATTTCAGTATAAGGATCATCTTTTTTCATATATTCATATGCAAACAAAATATTTTTTAAATTATAAGGCAGACTAATCCCCAATATTAGTGAGAATATTAGCTGCTTTTCATCAGTAGGTATTCTTCATTGGATATTTATGAATATGGAGAGTCTCTGTATTTACAGATTTTTTTAGTAAGAAGTGGGAATAGGGACTTCCCTGGTGGGGCAGTGGTTAAGAATCCGCCTGCAGGGGACACGGGTTCAAGCCCTGGTCTGGGAAGATCCAAGGTGCCGCGGAGCAACTAAGCCCGTGCGCCACAACTACTGAGCCTGTGTTCTAGAGCCCACGAGCCACAACTACTGAAGGCCGCGCACCTAGAGCCCGTGCTCTGCAACAAGAGAAGCCACCGCGATGAAAAGCCTGCGCAGCACAACGGAGAGTAGCCCCGGCTCGCCGCAACTAGAGAAAGCCCGTGCGCAGCAACGAAGACCCAACGCAGCCAAAAATTTAATTAATTAATTAATTAACTTAAAAAAAGAAGTGCGAATAGACATTTTCTTTACTCCCTACCATATTCTCTACCAACTCAGGCATTTGGGATAATACATAATAGAGATCTTCCCTGTAACTATTTAAACTGGTATATGTTAGATTTTCAGTATCAAAAGAACATTTAAAATTCAACAATGTATATGCTGTACCTGACCCAGTGATACTGTGCAGTGCTGTGGGGCCACCCACCTCTTCTGAGGCAGTACTTACAATGTCTTCCTCTGTCAGAAAACAAACAGTAGCAATTTAAATTTGTTGTTCACAGAACCCCAATCTACTTTTGCAATTGAAGATTGTGCTGAAAAAGTAGTAAGACTGGACCCCAGCATCAAAACTGTAACCTCAAAGCCAGGAACATTTGCCATCTGTAACCAAACTTTGAGACGCCCTTATAGGATTCACCACCAACACCAAAATGTTGGAAGTATGCTGCTTTAAAAGTCTCGAGGCAGTATGCTCTGTTTGGGAGTATGAAAGTGCTTTGTGATCCAATTTGGTAACGTCTTTCATTGTTACATTTTAATGCCTGCCAGAGTGCTCTTACATCTCTTTTTTCATTTGATCCTCCTTTTAACTGAGAATGATCCTTATTGCAATACATATAAAGGAATGAAAGACTCTTAAGATTTTAAGTGGTTTTAGCAGTTTTCACATTCAGATGTTAACAGCAGATAAGTGATAAATATTTTAAGGAACTTAAAATGCTTAGCCCGGTAAATATAACAGGGATTTATTCTAGTGGACCAGTATGTGTTTAGGATGTTTACAAGTCAGATGTTTGTAATTTGGGGACGGCTCCTCATATGGGTATGTTGGATTGCTATGTTGAAGTACAGCAATGCTGTGACAGTCTTCTTTTATCCCAGCTGTACTTTCCTATACACTGGGACATTTAAAAAGAAAATCTATATTACTATGATTAGGTGTCTAGTTGCTTGCAATGATTATTGTAAAATTAGACAAAGGTTTGTATTAGTAGATCTGCGAGGCAAAAATGTAGTTAAGAGGGCAGTAAGCATATGCAGCAATGGGTACGTGGAGATTTTATAAACCGTAATATTCTGTTACTTCAAGGATACTGACTGGTACAATCTGCCACTATGTTCTGATTTCCCAGATCTTATTTGCACTCATTTGTGAATGTGTGCATGTGCACTTGCAGTGTGTATTAACTTCTATAATAATTTTATCACCTTTGTAGGTTTGTGTCTTTACTATCAAGGTCAAGATACTCAACAGTTTCATCAAAAGGTTGCCCTTTTATAACTACACCTACCACCTCCTTCCATGCCCAAACCCTTCTCCTACCCTTGCCCCAGTGGTTACTTTTGGAGATCCCAAGTCCACGGTAAACTTTGAGCTCAAATCTCATTTCAGCAAAACATGAATTTATACTTCAGTGAACATTTTACTTAAGTGACTAAAACTGTCAGTTCCTAGGCTGAGGCACATGTTCTATTCCAGGACATAACATTTACAAAGATTAGGTATTATGGAGAAATTTTGAGTAATTAGTTCTAGACAGTAAAATGTCAATGTGGGGGGGGAGGGAGGAATCCCTAAATTTAGTATCTTTTAAGGAAAGAGGAGCATTTAGTTTCTGTTATGTCCACCCCAACTGTGTGTACGGCAATTCAATTCTGACACTAACTGCCCAGAATTAGCATCAGACTCTGCAGTTTTAAGGACTCAAATCTTCCACAAGACTGCCTTTACTTCACATGCCGGCCACACTTCTGGCTGCCTGGCTATAAATTCAGGGGGTGCCATGACCTCCTCAGGTTCGATAAATTTGCTAGAACGACTCTTGAACTTAGGAAAGTGCTATACTTAGGATTACAGTTTTATCGTAAAAGAACTCAGGAACAGCCAAATCAAGAGGCATGTAGGGCAAGACTGAGCCGGTCCAGGAAGCAGGATGTGTCACCCTTCCAGCGTATCAATGTGTTCATCCAAGAAGCTCACCTGAGTCAGAGTTTTCATCCACATGATTGATTTATGGCATGACCTACCTCCTGGAGGTCAGGCTGGGCCAAAATTCCAACTCTCATCACAAGGGTGGTTTTTCTGGTGACCATCCTGAAGCTACCTAGAAACCCACCCTGGATCACCTCATTAGAATTTAAAACAAAAACAACAAAAAAACCCAAAACACGTCTACCACTGGAAATTCCAAAGGTTTTTGAAACTCTGTGCTAGGAACTAGGGGCAAAGACCAGACATAAGCTTTATTTTGTCACAGCTGTTTAAAAGTTTATTAAAGTATAAACAGTAAGAATTAGAAAAATGACACCTTTTTAATTAACAAGTTGCCTGTGTTTAAATTTATCAGCTTACCTACGTCTTAGCTTTTTTTACATGCTTATAATTTTTTAAAAGTTCTTAACACTGTTTCATATGACTAAAGTACATTAGAGTATATAATAATTTTACTGCTAAGTTTATCCAAATTGTATACAAAATATACAGAAGTGTTTAAATATTCCATTTTAAAGAAAACTAGACTATTCTTCAGTCTGTTAAAAGAAATAAATGAATTGGAGAAAACAAAATGCTTGGCATGCCTTCTGAGGTACTATCAATAGATACTTTAATGCCCTCTGCTGGCCATCACATTGCTAATTTTTGTGAAATTGCCAAGCTAGTGACTATTTTAATTTTGGAAATACATTTTACTACAGCCAAAAGGAAAATAGTTTTAAGATTATTCTTAAAAGAACCATGTAGTCTTTCACATGTGAATTTTAGGCTGACGATAAGAGTGGCCTCTAATAGGATATATGTGCCGGTCTCTACCCCTCTGAGTTGATCTACCTGTGACTGTCCTATACTAGAAAGCAGTGACTTTGGCCAGAATGCCAAGGTATTGAGGTATTCTACCTCATTTAAATAGCAACTGATACGGAGATTCATTAAGGCAATTTAATTTCTCCATATTCAGAAGAGACAGGTAGCTAGCTGATAAGATTGTCAAACACAAATTTCCCTTCAGACAACCAGTCCCTTCTCCCGCAGTAGCTTTCTGATTCCTTTTCTCCTCTATTGCCTATGCTCAGACCGGGAGAAAAATAAATTTATTTTAGATCCAAAGAAGTAGTTATTCCGTTTTCATGGGCCATTTCTTTTTACTTAGGCATAGCCTAAGAGTTCTATGATTCTTCCCGGTGATTGATTAACTTCTTCATATTTCGTTGGTCATACATTTGTAAAGTGATAATTTGCTGGAAGTAGCTGATTTTTCTACCCCAAGTGGAATCAAATTGGATTTTATGTATTACTGTCTTCAGCCGTTTGCTGGTATTATTCTCTAAAACCACGACAACCTGGCTGTGCTTGATGATCTTCTCTAAAAATACAGGTGCCTGAATCCACTCTACAACACAGACTAAACCAAAATCTCCAGGAGTTCTAAGTTGGGAACTAATTACTTATCCAGAATTCAGGGGTCCACAGCTCTAGCTGCATTTTTATTTGAAATACGAAAGAAGCTTATAGTATACTTTTAAGGTAGGAAAGTGTTACTTTTGGGAGATCGGTTTTATGACCAAGTGTCAACGTTAACAATATGGAGCAATGGCAACTCCGATAATAATATTTATTAGTAAAATGTATTAAAAAAATGAGGTGACCTCTACCTATTGATGTGAACTTTTTTTCTAAAGATAAATATCCATGTCTTTAACCTCAACAGAACAATCTTCCAAATAGTGGACTGGCAACTTGTGCATCGAGTGGTATATATTGCAGGTGTGCCTAAAATTCTTGCCTATTTAAATTGTTTTCATATGTAGCTGCTGAGATCCATGTGGGTTTATACCTTTGCTTTTATTTTCACCTGAAAATTTAAAATAGTATTATTTCTAGAATGACTGTAAACATCCTGTTTCATATTTTCTAAATATATTCCATACTAACATGTAAACATACCAAACAACTTTTTAAAACCTATCAGTTTACATCTGACAATATTTTCCTTTTATATATAAAAAATTACCTTGAGGTGTTGTACTTAAGTGAGTTTTCCAGAGGACTAACAAGCTTACATCTGAATGCTAACGTTTTTAACTTTTTTCATGGAAATCCTTCTGCCTTATTAAACACTATAAGTAGTAATCTGATTTTAACTCCTAATGACAAGGGCCATTGCAGTGATATCTTTAGAATCCTTAGGAGCACAGAGCTTTGTTTACTTTTGTTGTCTCACTCTAGTCAGCTGCACATTCCTGTCTAGTTAGTCTCCTTAATTTCTCTCCATTTATACCTGTCAGTGTTCTGGCAGCTATCCTTTCTCCCATCAAGCTTTTTATCTGAAGTTTGCCAAGACCGTGGGGCCCCTGATTTTTTAATCAGCATTGGTCTTTATACTTCCCAAGGCTCTATGAAGCTTTCGACTGAAAGACTACATACAAGGTCTGTGATGGCTAGGCTTCCTCTTCCCCCAATTTTGGTTTGTGTAAAAGGCAAACCATCCGATAGGAAACACACACTCTTCATCCCCTTACTACCCTATACCACAGGGCAGTGGTTCTCAAATTTGACATATATCAGAATCACCTGAAGTACTTAACAGATTGCTGGGCCTCACCTTCAGAGTTTCTGATTCTGGATGGGGCCCAAGAATTTGCGTTTTGAATAAGTTCCCAGATGATGCTGATGCCGCTACACTTTGAGAACAACAGCCTTAGGGAACTTTACTGTCATTAATAATTTCCACCTTCCATTTCTGTATTTTGGAAATGTATTATCCAACAGTACTTCATAATGTTATAACATTCTCGTATATGTTCTTTTTTTTAAATAGATCTTTATTGGAGTATAATTACTTCACAATACTGTGTTAGTTTCTGTGGCACAACAAAGCGAATCAGCCATATGCATACACATGTCCCCATAAAACTCATCATGAAGGCCTCACCCTTATGACCTCATCTAAACCTAATTATCTCCCAACGGCCCCATCTCCAAATGTAATAACAGCGGGGGTTAGAGCTTCAACATACGAATTTGGGTGACACAGTTCAGTCTGTAGCAGCATCTTATAATAACATCTTATGTATTTTGTCACAGACCAAAAAAGAACCAAAAACGAATACTGTTTTACCTGTGCCAGGGCTTTGTCTCGTATCTGTCTCTCTTAGGTCTTCTGACATATTACTGACCGAGTCGTCTTCAGCTGCATCTCCAGTAATGACTGTATGAACATAGTGGGATATATGGTGGTTTGTTTTTTATTCATTTTCAGATTTGTGTTTTAAGTTCTGATATATTATTTTCCCTTTTAGAGTGAACCTGATACTAAAAACTGTGGTTGTTCACTTTTCTGTAGCTTAGATTCCCCATCCTTAAACATATTTTTTAGTCTTAGATCACTATAAATATCTGGTGTTACTAGGTCTTCTGACATAAAACTGACAGTCATCTTCAGCTGCACCTCCAGCAATTACTGTAGGAACATAATCAGGCCACTGCTGTTGGGCTACTTGATCACCAGTTATTTTACATTTTAATTTTAATGGGGGAGATGTATAGTTCTCCAGCAGACCAGTTTCTTTTCTTGTCCACCAGTGAAACATTTTAGGACTTCTCATCACCATTTCCCAATCCTAACTCTCTATCATTTCCCTCTCTTTCCCCTAGACACACACTCATACTCTTAAGAATTAGAACTGCATCATTTAATGATGTTAAGATCTAGAAACATTATGTTTGGTAGAGGTCTTTAAGAATGTCTTGTCCAGTCTGCCCTTTTACATAGTCAGGTCTAGAGGAGAGACTTGTGAGTTCAAAGTTCCACAGAGACTGAGTTAGAACTTGGATTTCCTGACTCCTGGCCTAGAACTCATACAGTTTATTTCATGCTGTCTGTCATGTCTTTGTGTATATTGCATCTCAATCCTCTGGGTTAAACTCGTTTTGAAGAACTTTATGATGTGTCCCAGGACAACTCACACTTACATTCTCACAGGTTTTGTATTTTTCTAAGTTTTTCAATGCCCCTTTTCTGTTTACTCATGATTTTACCACAACTGGTATGAAAATTTGCTTTAACTTCTGCCATCTGGAATTGCATTTTTGCTTTATTAAAATTGGTCTTTTTAAACTTCTAGAAATTCAAATTTCTTTCCTCCTTCTGTGTAACTCTGTACTATTTTCTGTGTTCTGATCAAATATTTGTGAAATCTGTTTCATGATAAATTGAGCAATTAGCTTGTTGAATAGCATTTAATGAAACCTATTTAACTTAAACTGTATTCATGTATTGACATTTTTTTATATGGTAGCATGATGTTAAGATTACTTTTCTTTGCCTTCCTACCTGTCTGATCGTCTTCCATTTTTACATTGGCACATCCTGTGGCTTCCTTTCCATCGTGGGATTCCTGTTCTTGTGAGTTTTCTGTTTTACTGTGTCCCAGAATAGCATCCAACTCAGTAAAAAATTTCATACTCTTAGTCATGCCTAGGTCTTGAGCCATTCTTACAATCTTGTATTCATGTTTTAAGTTTTTGTACTTTGTTCTGCACTGCTTCCAGTCTCTCTCTATTCCGAGTTTCTGAAGCTCGGCAGCAATTTGTTCAAATATCCTCTTATTTCTCACTGTTCCCTCTAGTTGTTGTTGTATGCCTTTATCAGACCAGATGCCTATCAGAGCCCTGACTTCTGGCACAGTCCAGTGTTTTCCTCCTTCATTTGCTACAGCTGGAATGAAAGTTGGATTATTAGGGGGTTCCATTATTGGTGGAGAGTTACCTGTACCGGGTGGGGAGGGAAACAGATATATGGGTTACACACGTCAGCTAAGATAAATAATCGGATGCAACATTAGTAAAGGAAGTAATTTTCTCTGTAGGAGATGAAATGTAAATCGTAGCTTAGTTTTTCTCTTAAACTAGTTGGGAAATGGAAGCACAGAACCTGAATCTGTTCCTTACCGTGACAGTGACTGGCTTTAATAAAGCTGTGTTTTTAATTAGTTACATTTCGATCAACTTTCTTCTCTATCGTTTCTTTCTCTTCCATTCCACTCCTTTAGTATGTGGGATGTATGTTAGTATATAGTGAAAGTCGAATATATAATTTTGTAATATTTATTTGTCAAAAGCAATAAATATAATTACATAAGAAAACAGCTTGTTGAAGACAACTTTTTCATGATAGGTGTGAGCAATTTATCTCCTTCCCATGCTTTTTCTTTATCTAATGGTTTCCACTTGCTGCATATCAGAATCTCCTAGGGAGCTTTTATAAACCACTGCCCTCACCCCTCATCCCTGGATTGTGATTCTAGTGTGCAGTTCAGGGTTGAGAACCAAGACTATTCATGAATGAAGGGCTTGGAAGAGGCACATTAATAACTGGTGCTTCCTACTCTTTGTGAAAATAAAAGATGTCCCATTGATTAAAGACCAAATGCCAAAGTGAAATATTATATTCTTTTAATGCAAGGAAATGTGCCAGAAATTTCATAATGCATTAGGCAGAATGTCTCCACTTAGTTATAAATATTTTAATAACTTTGTATTACATCTCTGGTACAGTTCTGCAACTCGTTTTATGGTAATGGCATTACTTGACATTATATTGGTTATTTAACAACCCATTATCTTGTTTTTCTCAGATTTCATGTTTAATAAAAAGGTAGTTTGGACCTCAGCATCCATAACATTACTCATTAAAAAACACTATAGTATTTACTTGAGGTAGGGAGTTGTTTTTATTTTGTGGTGTATTTAATTTCTTTTCTTTAAGATGCTTTTCAGTATTTTTCCATACTTGGATTAACTTTCAGTAAGAATTTAGAAGCAAGAAAGAGATTTATGTTGACTTTTTGGGTGAATAAAATCATCCTTGACTTCATTATGGATTTGATATTATTTACTTTCAAATATAAAATTCTGTTCTTCTTAGACCCCAGAAATGCTGAAGTCATATGCTCATCAATATTAAGCACTTACTATGTGTAATTTTGGCCATCAGATGCCTTACTATATTTAAATAATAAAGATTGGAGGTTTGAAGACTAATATTTCCAGGCAATTTACATTTTGTTAAGGAAATCATTTGTTTTAGAAATGATTTTTTTTTTATAGGTTGGTAAAAAAGAGGGAAACATAAATTAATCTTAAGTGTTTCTACCAGGAAAACTCATCCATTTTCTCAGATTTGAAACCAATCTTACTTTCCAATTTGAAATTGGATCAGTTTCACTATATATTTGGCCCACCATACCATACCTACCTAGTTCCATTGGTCTGACATGAGAAACCAAAAGTAAAGGATTTCCTGGGATGTCTTCCTTGTCTACTGATGTAACTGACATTTTGCCTGGAAAGAGAGAATTCCTTTTAGAAATAAGTACGAAGGAAAATTAAAATTGGATTATAACTGATAATGCTAATAGTTTGAGTTGAATTTGTTCATATTCATGAAGGATTATAGATTTAGGTTAGATGCTTTTTGTAATAGTGGTATAATATGGTTTAAATATTTATGTCCATAAAGAGAAATCTAATTTCTTCCATCACATTGACATTTTCAACTTCCACTAGAATTGTTTGCTTCTTTTATAAGTTTCTAGAGATGGTTGCAGTTAGTTTTCAAATTAAATTACGTCTTTAAAATGAGGTATTTTCTTTTTTTTTGTATTTTAGGTGCTTTAACATAGTCGGCCCTTTAAGTGATACTGGTAATGTGAAAGAGAAATCCTGCAATGAGATAATCAGAAAATCTTGTTTTATTGGCATATGGTCAAATAGCTGAGTTGGTATGTATCGTATGTAACTAGTTGATTGATACATACTAAACTTTCCAGAAATTAATCTAAGTTTTGCTTAAATGGACCAAGGAATGTACCATTTAAAAGAACCATGCCAGCCTTGAAAAATGAAGACATCCCTCCTTGATCTCCTTATATCATTTCCACATGTTTTTCTAATTTTGTTTTACTGAGTAACGGAAATAGCATTTTACATTAGGAGATCAATGTTAGGTATGATTTTGATGGTGTAAACGTTCATTTTAAAATTACTATTCACCATTATAATTTCAAGGCATTCCATTAAAGAATAAGAAAATGAATGCTGTTTATCATCTTAAACATTGTACTGGGGATTCTTATATTAAAAACAAACAAGTGAAAAATAAGGGAAGTATCAGTGTTTTCAAATGGCATAATTGTATAAATTTAAAACTCAATATAAAAATTGTCAGTTTTTAAATCAAGTTTCATAATTATTTGAGGCTAAATTGCAGTTAGGGGATGTTTTGGATTTAGTTGGGAATATGGGAAATAAAAATCTGAAGTTACATAAAAATTCTCTTTAGAGAGAAGAACAAAAGATGTTAATATCCCCAGGTAATTTAACAGCCGAGCTTGATGAGAACAGCAAGGAAAGGTAGGGTTTGCTATTCTGTTTTCTGCTTTAGGGCCTACTTTTGTTTACTGAAAAGGTCCTGGAGCTGAACATACAGGTGGGGGGAAGAAAAGAAAAGCTCTCTCCCCAACTTCTTCAGGGGATTTCTCTTTTTTTTCCCTTAGGTTGGTCATTCCTAGCATGAATCCCAAAATTGTATGTAGGGGCCCCATGCCATGGGGAGATTTTAAACTGAAACTCTTAAGTCATTATTCCTAATGCATTTGTATGTAGGAAGAGGAGGGAAAGAGAGCGGAAACTTTCTTTCAGCGAAGGAATATGATTTGGCCGCAGTCGGCCAAAGGTATTCTGAGGTTGAGGATAATTATAACTTCCGGAACATGAAGCGTCTTAGAATTTGTATTTGGGTCTTTTGCAAAGGCTCAGTCAGACTACCTGCTGCCTAACAGAAGGGACCAGATCCTCTGTCCTTACCCCTTGCATGAATGAGGTTGATCCCAACAGTAGAAAAGGCACATTCATTTCCTTCCCTTCCTCTTTTTACCCTACACCAATAAAAATTCTGCTTCCACCAAAAACACCAGAAGACATTATAAATGAATTAGACCTGGAGAAAGGAGAGCTTTCTAAGCCTTAGAAAAGAAACTATGTGACTATATTAAAACTTTCAACTTTTGTGGGTCGCATAAAAATCAGCCAAACTTGTAAGGCCAAAGAGGTCATGCAGATTTTTCGAAGACCTCAATTGACATGAACAGTCAATTTGTAAAACTGAATAAATATGTAGGAAAATGTTCCACAGCACTAGTAATTAAACAAATGCAAAGTAAAAGTTATTTATTGCATACACTGTTGTACTCGGTTCTTTATTAAATTAGCATACTCCATTATTTATTAAATTAGCAAAGTCTCTCCCCCTTTCAACCTCACTCCATAATCTTACTTGACAGGGTTCTATAAGAGGGACAGTCTCATTGTTAAATTACAATTCTTTTGGAAAGCAGTTATTTTAGCAATATGTTTCAAAGTAATTATACCCCCCGCTGAACCAGAAATTGAATTCTGATAGCCTATCCTAAAGTAATAATTTTAAAAATGGACAAAAGATAATTGATTGTAGGGAATTCCCTGGCGGTCCAATGTTTAGGACGTGGCGCTCTCACTGCTGGGGCCCAGGTTCAATCCCTGGTCAGGGAACTAAGATCCCGGAAGTCGTGCAGTGTGGCCAAAAAAAAGAGAAAGGTAATCGATTGCAGCATCCGTTATATAAGGGGGCAAAGACCCAAACTCTGGTATATGCACTCAGTTAAATATTATGGAACCATTAAGTAACATTTAACCCTAAATTATGGTCAATTCTGGGTATAATTTAAAGATTATTTTAAATGTAAACAAAATGCTAATTGTTTGTAATTTTATAATTTAAAAAATTGTATAAAAACAATCAGTGGCATTGTGGAAGATAATGTGAGAAGGGGCTGAAAACTGGGGAGACCAGTTAAGAGGTTATCCTAATATTCCATGCGATGAAGTTCTGGATGGTGGTAATGAAAATGGAGCAGAGAGATAAATTTATGAAACATGTCAGTAGATTTTTTTTAAGGACTTAGTGACTGACAAAAAATCAAGGTTGTCTCAAACATTTCTATTTAAGTGACCAGAAATACAGTGATAGTAAGGTGGAAGCAATTTGTAGGAGGATCAGTTTTGATGGGGGAAGAGAGTTGGTTTTAGAACTGGGTGTTTGACATACCCTAAACGTACATGGTTAAGGTGTATTGTGGGCCCTCTGCTTATGAGTGAAATGGGGAGTTTGGAGCCATGCAAGTAGCTGAAAGGGCTAGAAGATCCCATTAAGAAGTGGAGATATTACCATCACATCTTCATTACACCAACCTGTGGTTAAATCAAGGCCTTTCAGAAGCTCAGTGAGTGATTTACTTATTGTTAATCAATACTTAAAGCATTTAGATGATGATGAGTGCAGAGTGATAAACTGAATAAAATAATATAATTACTGTTTAACTTGGTAATGACTGCAAAGCTTTCTCAGAATTTGGTTTGGTATTAGAAGTGTAAAGGCAGTAAGTTGGGTGGATTTTTTACCAAAGGATTTTATTATTGAGCTTTAAACACGAAGTTCAGATAACCCAAGTTAACTCAACTGTAATCTCTCATCTTTAACCCCCCTTCTTATTTGGTACCTTTATTATACCACTTACCACTTTCTTTTGGGTTACATTTATTCACAGTTCCCTCCTTTCTGTGGTTACATCCATGAATGCATGTAACTCACTGCTTTGCACACGGTGTACACAGACAGTAGGTATTAAACAGATTTTGAATTGAATTGAACAACTCTGTTCTTAAAAATAGCTATGCTAAGATTTTGGCCATGGGAGAAATCTCATTACTGCCATTGATTTTTCCCAATTTGCCTAGTGATACGTTCGGCTTCCACAGCGAGCAAATTCTATGTAAATAGTGTTGGGTTTAACAACACAGCAGCTCAAGAACCTTGTTTTAATAAGGCATATATTACTTTTCAGATATTGTATTTTTGGCAGATTAAAGGTTTGTGGCAACCCTGTGTCAAGCAAGCCATTTTTCCAACAGCATGCTCGTTTCTGGTCTCTGTGTCACATTTTGGTAACTCTCAAGATGTTTCAAACTAGTTAATTGTATTATGGTGATCTGTGATCAGTGATCTTTGATGTTACTGCTACAACTCACTGAAAGCTAAAATGATGGTTAGCATTTTTTTAGCAATGAAGTATTTTTTAATTAAGGCATATACATTGGTTTTTTTTTTAGACCTAATGCTGTTACACATTTAATAGACTACAGTATAGTGTAAACATACTGTATATGCACTGTGAAACCAAAAAGTTTGTGTGACTCGCTTTGTTGAGATATTTGCTTTATTGCAGAGGTCTAGAGCTGAACCCACAATATCCCTGAGATATGCCAGTATTTAAATCATTTAATCATAAATCATTTAATCTATCAAATCTATTTGTTTTACTTACTGTTAAAATGGAGATGTTCTTCCAAACAAGTAAGGAAGTTCTTTATCAGTTATTAGTATTTTAGTGCTTTTATTTATAAATTTAGGAAAATGGGAACATAATATAGAGCAGAAAGTTCTATCTTATTTGGAGCTGTGGGAAAACAACAGTTGAGCAATATTTTTTTTTTTCACGACTCTTAAAAAATTAAGACTTAAAATATTTTCAGAACACAATCCATTTTCCAAAAACTGCATCAACATGGGTAAGGAGCAGTTGGCACTAGCAGTTGGTGTCATTTTAACGTGTTTTTTCTGTATTTTACAGGTTTTTAAAATGGTTGGCATTAAACTCTTTTGAGATTAATTTTTACCTTGTGCAAAATAGCATATACATAACAGGTCAGTTATTTTTCTCAACCTTGATATTTCAGGCTATATTTATCATATGGACTCAAGTCTGGTTCTTTTACAGTTTGCTGGGTAAAAACAAAAGAATGGTACTTTTTCTTTTTACCTTCAGTGATCTCTGGGGCTGTACTTTGGCTCAGCGTTGCCAGGCACCTGTCATTTGCATCTTCCTCTGTTAATTGTGTGGCAGGTTCATACTGCAGGATCGCATCCAAATCATGGAAGAACTTCATAGTTTTAGAGCTGTCTCCAGAGTTGTGGGCATATTTAACCGTTCTGTATTCATATTTGAGATTTTTGTACTTTGCCCGGCACTGTTTCCAATCTCTGTATACTCCTAGTGCTTGCAGCCTTTTAGCAATGTAGATGAATATTCCTTTATTTCTCAGTGTTCCATAGAGTTGTTTTCGTATATTTTTTTCTGCCCAGATACTTAGCAAAGCTTTAACCTCTTCCTCAGTCCAGTGCTTTCCTGCTCCACTCTCCATGTTGAAAGTGACCTGGAAATGATTCACTATTTCTAGCCAAGGTTTTGTTTCCTAGGAAACCAGACGGCTGGTTGTCAATAAGCTCTGAAGAGCTGAAAGGATCTAGTTTAACTGGTTCAAGCTGCCTGAGGGGAGTAACTTGAGAAACTGCCAAATAAGCAGGCTTTGTGATTAAAGAAGCCTGGACCTAAATGATTCCTAATGTTATTCATTTCAGCTTTAAAGGAAAAATTACCCTTGAGACAAAAGGGAAAGAAAACTTTTTTTGTGTTTATTTGTAGTTTACTATATGATTGTTGATTTTTTGTTTGTTTGTTTTGAAAATGGTTGGCAGAGGTTCTTTCTGCCCTAAGGTTTATGGCTAACATTTTTATTTCTCCTCTGATATGAATCACTTAGTCTTTGAACATTGGTTAACTACAAACCACATCATTTCACTAAATAAATAAATCCTAAGTCACAAATTATTCATTTATATAGGATGTATAGTATTACGCATGTCTGTTTTCAGCATAATAGTTCATAGTATGTAAAGCATTGGTAATTTAGTAAAATCACTTCAATTTTAACTTTTTAGATTTTTACTTTGCAAGTACATTTAATATTGTAATTTTTCTTGTCATTAAAATGTCTAAACAATTACAATTTTGGAAAAGATCCTTTTTACCAAATAAATCATGTATTAGTTGTTAATGTATACATACATATTACGGTAGAGATTTACTTTTTATTTCTACCCTGATATATATTCTTTGGAACAAAAATTTGTTAATAAACATCTAGTATTTATAGCACTTGTTCAGAACTACTAAAAATCGTTGAGCACTTTGAACCTTTATTGTATCTTTTGAGTTTGTACTCCACTGTGGTGCAGATCCTCTGAGTCTTAAGAGTGTGTTACCCTACCTAGCTAGGAAGCCTAGCTTCTGGCTTTCTTTGTATCATCACCTAAAAATACTAATGCAGGAAATGAGATACAGAGTGTCTCATCAGCTTGGGCTTTTTTGAAGTAGCATTTACTTTCTGAAGACAAAAGTGATAGATATTTGACAGAAAAAATTTGGTGAGTGCAAAAAGCAAAACAAAACAAAAAAATTAATTTTGTTCATAATTCCAGTACCCACAAGCATTTTACCTGCTACTTTATTTGGAGCTTTTTATTTATATCTACATACTCAACCTTATTTAGAGGTCACATAATACAGAGGTTAGAAGTACAAGTTTTGAAGCCAGGTTGTCTGTGTTCTAATCCTGGCTGTGCCACCATTCTCTGTGTGACATTAGACAAGTTACTTCTGTTTCTTTAGTGTTGTCCTTTTCTGTAAAATGTGAATGGTAATCATAGTACCTACTTCAGAGGATTGTTTTCAAAGCCTAATAAATTAGATCATTCATGTAAATGCTTAGGACAGTGCCTGGCGTATTAGTTAGAACTCAGACAGTCTCATCTGCAGCTATTGCTAATCGTTGTCATTGTCATCATCATGAGTGGAAGTGGCACCAGTGCTAGTAGCATTTAATGTGGTGTAAGACTGAGTTCATGGATGTTACTGAGAAAAGTATGTTTCATAAAAGTCATTAAGAAGCTTATCAATGGGGTAAATTTAACAGCTGATACCTTTTTATATTCACAGGGGTCAGGAGAGTGCTGGTATTGTGACCAGTGATGGGAATTCGATACCAACATTCAAAACACACAAGGTATATTTAAGCATTAAAAAATGTTGAGTATAAAGGTAACAATAGCCCGAAGATAATTAGTATATAGTGGTGAGAGGAGGAACTTTGAATAAAAATAATTTGTAATTAGAAGTATAGTTGACCCTTGAACAATGCAGGTTATGGACGCTGACATTTGTTCAGTCCAGTATCTGCATATATCTTTTGACTTCCCCAAAACTTAACCACTAATAGCCTACTGTTGACGGGAAACCTTAACTGATAACATAAACAGTTGATTAACACATATTTTTTATGTCATATGTATTATATACCGTTCTTACAATAAAGTAAGCTAGAGAGAAAATACATTTACAGTATAGTACTGCCTTTATCGATACAATAAGCTTATGTTGTCTTTTTACAAGATAAATTCTGTTGGTACCTATGTTAATGTAGTCTTAATACAGAACACTGTAGATGTTATATGTATTACTAACACTAGACCTCAAAAATGAAAAGATAATGTGAAAAAATTCATATTTATAGGTATAACAATTCATGCATTGGTAACAAAGAAGAAGCAATATGATTGCTTTATGGTTGCCTAGCCTATACACTAATAAATGAATCGTTATAAAATATCACTCACTTTATGCCTATGTAAAGATGGGCTGTCCACTTTAATACCGGTCTTCCACATGATGTTGTACACAATGACTACTTAGGCAATGGTGATGGTGGTGACACCAAAATGTCTCATATGGTTTCTGCTGTACAGTTACTAGATTTTCACAAGAAGACTCTCACACATACACAACAGGTAAGTTTATTAACTGTACAGTATGTTGATGATTCACTCTTCATTAAGTGGAAGTGAATCATCATAAAGGACTTCAACCTAGTAGCCTTCATTCCTAATGAGTAGGAGGAAGAGGAGGGGTTGGTCTTGCTGTCTCAGGTGTGGAAGAGGTGGGAAGGGGAGGCAGGAGAGGCAGGTACACTGTATGTAACTTGATGGAAATATGTCGTAATTTCTGTCTGACTTTTTGCTTTTTTTATTTCTCCCAGAATGTTTCTATGTGGTACCAATTGTTCCACGGTTTGCTTTAGTTTCAGTGCCTGTATCATAGAAGGGTCCATGTTGTAAAAGAAGTCCAAAAAGAGTCTTGAATAATCGGAACCCTACTGCCAGAGTGTCAGTTTGTTTCTGGCACTGCTTCTTCTGTGTCTTATTCCTCATCATCTGGCACTGGTTCGAAAGCACTCATCTCCACCAAGTCATCTTCTGTTAATTCCTCTGGTATGGTGACTGTTAGCTCTTGAATTTCTCCAAGATCCATATCTTCACTTCATCCCCCACCATTTTTATTTATTTATATATATATATTTTTTTACCATATCCACAATCTCTTTCATGATTTCTTTGACTGGTTCTGTCGTAAATCCTATGAAGTCATGCACAACATCTGGACACAGTTTTCTCCAGCAGGAATTTATTGTTTCAGGTCTGACGGCTTTTCCAGCTTTTCCTATAACAACTGCGGCATCTTCAGTGGTGTAATCCTTCCAGGCTTTCATGATGTTCTTTCTGTTGGGTTTGTCTTCCATGGCGTAGACAGTGCTCTCCATAGAGTACCTTGTGTAATGAGCCTTGAAGGTCCTTATGATCCCCTGATAGGGAGGCTGAATTAGAGGTATGTTTGGGGGCAAGCACACCACTTTGACCACTTGGGTCTGACCGTGTTGAACTCATGGGGTTCTGGATGGGAGGGGCGTTGTCCAATATCAAAAGAACTTTAAAAGGCAATCCCTTACTAGCAAGGTACTTCCTGACTTCAGGGATAAAGCATTGATGGAACCAGTCCAGAAAAAGTGTTCTTGTTGTTCAGGCTTTCTTGTTGTACAACCATGTGTTAAAAGACTAGCAGCCAGACTTCCCTGGTGGTGCAGTGGTTAAGAATACGCCTGTCAGTGCAGGGGACATGGGTTCAAGCCCTGGTCCAGGAAGATCCCATATGCCACGGAGCAACTAAGCCCATGCACCACAACTACTGAGCCTGCACTCTAGAGCCTGTGAGCCACAACTACTGAGCCGGCATGCCACAACTACTGAAGCCCGCATGCTTAGAGCCCGTGCACCGCAATGAGAAGCCTGCGCAATGCAAGGAAGAGTAACCCCAGCTCGCCACAACTAGAGAAAGCCCGTGCGCAGCAACAAAGACCCAATGCAGCCAAAAATAAAATAAATAAATAAATAAATTTATTTTAAAAAAAAGAAAAAAGACTAGCAGCTGCTGTTTATCTTTTCCCCTTAAGGCTTGGGGTGGGGAGGGGGTGTTAGCAGCTTTATAGATAAGGGCAGCCCTGATCCTAAACCTGACTGCATTTGCACAAAACAGGAGAGTTAGCTTATCCCTTACTGCTTAAATCCTGGTGTTTGCATTGCTTCACTTCCTTACTGATAAATGTCCTTTGTGGTATTTTATTTCCCACAATAGGTCACTTTTGTGTTAAAACCTGTTTTTTTTGCATTAAAAACCTGTTCAGGCAGATATCCTTTCTCCTCAATGATTTTCTTAATGCTGTCTGGGAGCTTGCCTGCTGCCCCTTGGTCTGCAGAAGTCACTTCCCCTGTTATCTTGACATTTTTTAAGCTAAATCTCTTCCTAAAAGTATCCAGCCATCTTTTGCTGGCATTTAATTCTGCAGCTTTAGATCCTTCACCTTCCTTTTGCATTGCTATCATATAATGACTTCACTTTTTCTTGAATCATATTAGATAGGTACGCCTTTCTTGTAGCAATCATGCACCCACATAAAAGCTGCATTTTCAATATGAGATAAAAGGGTATTTCACAAAAAGTGCAAGATTTTTATGCCCGCTGGTATAGCTGCAGCACCGGCTTCACATATTTCCTTTTCTTTTTTTTGCAATGGTCTTTATGCTGGATTCATTTATCTTGAAATGGTGGGGCAGCTGCAGCTGCAGACCTCAATCTACAGTAGACATCAAGCAATTCAACTTTTTCTTGTAAAGTCGTGACTGCTTCTTGGGAGCACTTTCAGCATCACTAGTGGCACTTTGAATGAGTCCCACGGTGTTACTCAAGGTTTACGGTATTGCAGTAAACACGAAGAAAAATACGCAGGAACTGGGAGAGGAGACTTTTTACTGCAATAGGCAACTTGAGGTAGAGATGAAGGGCTCACCCGGAGAGGATTAGTGTCACATGGAATTTTAAGTGGGTACTTGCAGCACTTGAGCTCCCTGCAATATTAACAGGAGGTGGCTCCGAAATTATTACAGTATTACAGTACGGACTGCAGTTCAGTTTATGCAGTTATGATGTAATACTGCACCTTTATGTTTGTTTACATTTCTCGAAACAGCAAATAGCACAGTTTATGGTTTGTGTTTGTTGTGTGCATAAGTTTTGATAAATGTTAACATTTTATAATAGGATTGTGTATATTTTGTGGTAGTAAATGGTAAAATAGACTAGTATCTAAATATATTTTATTTATGACATACCCATCTTTTTCTTAATTTTTTTCAGTTACTCTAGGCTACATGGTTCATCTGCCAAGTATTTTTAAATTGTTGCAAATCTCCAAAAAAATTTTCTGATATATTTATTGAAAAAAATCCATGAAAAAGTGGACCTGTGCAGTCCAAGCCTATATTGTTCAAGGGTCAACCACTTCTATTTGTCATTACTATTTTTATCTCTCCCAGTGATGATTTGCTAGACTGACTCAGACAAGTCATTTATTTGAATACTTTAACATGCTTTAATTTAAAATTACAAATAATTTAGTTTATTGTATTTGACAAATGTTAACGCTTAGTACATCTGTTCTTCAATGTTTTATCAAAAAGTATCTTATAAAACAAGCACTTCAACATTGTGACCACATTAAATACCACTGAATTTTTCACTTTAAAATGGTTAATTTTGTTATGTGAATTTCACCTCAAATATATATTTTAATGCATCACAGTTCTTACAATTAGGTTAGTCCCCCCTTTGTTTTTTTTTTTTTTTTTTTTTTTTTGCGGTATGTGGGCCTCTCACTGTTGTGGCCTCTCCCGTTGCGGAGCACAGGCTCCGGACGCGCAGGCTCAGCAGCCATGGCTCACGGGCCCAGCTGCTCCGCGGCATGTGGGATCTTCCCGGACCGGGGCACGAACCCGTGTCCTCTGCATCGGCAGGCGGACACTCAACCACTGCACCACCAGGGAAGCCCACCCACTTTGTTTTTTAAGATTAGAATTCTGCAGCACAGAGAAATTAAGTGAACTTCATTTTCTAATTTGGGATTGTCTGAGCAAAGGCATATAAAAATGCTACTAGTGTTTTTTTCCCTAAAATGAGCTCTTACTTTGACTTTGCAAGGGAATGGGTCTTGTAAATCACGTCTTTACTGAAGACAATTTGAAGAAATTATATACTTCAAATCTTGGAATTGGACACACGAGGTACGCCACTAAAGGAAACTGTGAATTAGAAAATTGCCAGCCCTTTGTTGTTGAAACACTTCATGGGAAAATAGCTGTGGCACATAATGGCGAATTGGTAAATGCTGCTCGCTTAAGGAAAAAGGTAAGGTTTTTTTAATGCATTTTCATGATTGTAATAAATTACTGAAAAGAAGTTATTGAGGAGCTTGGAAAAGGGTATTACCCTATTGTTGCTACCTGTTATCTAACTTCAAAGAACAACTGTATCAGAATTAGCTGGAGTATTTGTTATAATTACAAATTCTAAGAGATTCCCCCCGCCAGAGTCTGGGGAGGGGCTGGTTGCTGAGTCTGCATTTTAATATGCTCCTAAGGTGATTCTGATGCACTGCTTTGGAGTTGAGATTTGTAAAATTGATTTAAGTATTCCCAGAACTTTGTCCTGCCCTCTTCTTAGCCTCTGCCATTGTCGTTACCATAATACAGTTTTTTTGCTCCGAAATGAAAATAAATTTTTTTATTCAGACAATTTAAAAAATATAAATATGAAGTAAAAATTATTTTAAAACTCACTATTTAGAGGTACCACTGGAAGTTCCGTTCTAAACAATACCCAGGGCATTATTTTTCGCCTAACCCCTTACCCAGATGCTCGACTTCGCCTCTACACATTTCGCTGCATCAGGGATGATCAGTGAGGATGGATAGCCACCATCGCCACCACCAAAAAACCTGAGTTGAGAGTCTGCACTGCAGTGTGCCACTCTTACAGGAATGTGTCGTTTCTCTCAGGAGTGTCGAGGGCTGAAAAAGTTAGAACCATAATCCCAAACCCTCATGCCTTCTCCGTCCCCCTCCTCCAGCCACCCACTGCAGGTCTACATTCCATCAAATTTTTCAAAGTTTTCAAAAGCTTTCCTGTATACCTCCTAAAGCACATTTTTTTTTTCCTTTTTTTCCTGTTTGAAAAGATTCAGAGACTTCCCATTGCCTCCAGCAGCGGTTCTCCGTTATTATGCATACATACCTACCATTGGTAGGATGCAGGATTCCTTAACTGAGCCTCTACAGGATGCCTGATCTCTTTCTGTGATGGCAGGCTATTGGGTGAGGGGTGAGTTAAAGCTTCCCCTCTAATGACTGCAACTTTTCTCCTTTCCAAATAGCTTCTGCGTCACGGTATTGGTCTGTCAACAAGTTCTGATAGCGAAATGATCACCCAGTTACTGGCGTATACCCCTCCTCAGGAACAAGATGACACCCCAGACTGGGTGGCAAGGTAATGGTAAAAGTAGGCCGAGTGTGCAGGTCTGGTAATGAGAGCTTGGTCTTGCTTGTGTTTGTAACTAAAATTATTCATTCAATTATTTAATTGATTCCAGGATTAAAAACTTAATGAAGGAAGCACCCACAGCATACTCTCTGATTATAATGCACAGAGATGTGATTTATGCAGTACGAGATCCTTATGGAAATCGTCCTCTGTGCATTGGTCGTCTTATTCCTGTATCTGATATAAATGATAAAGGTAATGAACTTCAAAAGAAATATAATTTTATAATGCTTTCCCAAGTCATTGTCCTACTGTTGGCACACCCTGAAATCTGTAGGTATAAGGAGCTTATTGAGTAAAAGCTAGGTAAAAAGGAAAAAAATGACACTTCGTTTTCAAAGTACATTTCCTTGAGTATTTCTGAGCTGAGCCATTTTTAATATATTCAGTGGACGTTCCTGTTTTGTCCTGTCTGAGTGGCCTATTCATATCCTTTGCCCAGCTTTTTCATTTGTGCAGTATGATTTCAGCGATTTTCTTTTTGACTTATCAGATGTCTTATTCAGGCCACGAAACCATATTGTTTGAAGGGATCTTGGGATTATTAATTTTATCTTTGGTTCTAGTCAAATGAGGAACCATATGCTCTTAAAGTCATAGTAATGGATATTCTGTGAGCTCTTTTGCTTATCTATTTGGTGTTTAGCTGTTCTCTTGAAATATGTAGCCTCTTTTAAAATTTCTTGAATTCAGTAACTGAATCGATTGTCTTGTGATTTACAGAAAAAAAGTCTTCAGAAACAGAAGGATGGGTGGTGTCTTCAGAATCTTGTAGCTTTTTATCTATTGGTGCAAGGTAAGTTTTATCTCACTCAGCACATCAACTTTTTCCACATGGATAAAAAAAAATTTTTTTTTTCTGATGTCTGCAAAAATACATGTTTATAAATGCAGTTCCTTTTGTGCATTTGTGCTCAGCAGTTGCACTGACATTAATGTCCCAGTAATACCTTCTAATCCTGGAACTGGCATCCTGTTTTCAAAATACCATGAGACTTATTTTAGAAAGGAAGAATCTCCTCAACAAGTAATAGTTATGAGCAAAAAATTTAAGCCAGGATAAAAATGTTCTCTTTAGACTTCATGCTTTTAAAAATCAATAAAATATAGGGCTTTTAATTTTTTTAATTCTAAATTTGAATTTAGGGGTAACAGATTTATGGAAATTACTGCCGGAGGAATACTACTTTTCTTTTTTAAAATTTATTTATTTATTTGTTTTTATTTTTGGCTGTGTGTGGGCTTTCTCTGGTTGCAGCGAGCAGGGGCTACTCTTCGTTGCAGTGCGCGGGCTTCTCATTGTCATGGCTTGTCTTGTCGGGCAGCACGGGCTCTAGGTGCGGGCTTCAGTAGTTGTGGCGCACGGGCTTAGTTGCTCCGCGGCATGTGGGATCTTCCCGGGCTAGGGATCAAACCCGTGTCCCCTGCATTGGCAGGTGGATTCTTAACCACAGCGCCACCAGGGAAGCCCAGGAGTACTACTATTTATTTTTTTAGGCCAATAGACTTTATTTTAAATTGAACCATTTTTCCTTTATAAGGGAAGGGACTCTGTGTGCTTTATAACAGATAATTTGCCTTAATTTGACTGGTTTATTTTTAGTCTTCTTTAATATTGTTTCCCAAGATATTACCGTGAAATCTTGCCTGGAGAAATTGTGGAAATATCCAGACATAATATCCAAACTCTTGATATTATACCAAGGTCTGAAGGAAACCCAATGGCTTTCTGTATCTTTGAATATGTTTATTTTGCAAGACCAGATAGTATATTTGAAGGTAAGTAAAGTATCTCTAACTATTGATATAAATCTATTATTTACCTCATTGAAACATGACAATTCTTGGGCCCAAAGGCTTACCTGGTTCTTTGAAGGCACATAGTTATATGTTGTGAATTTTGGGACTGAGCTTACAAGTCATAAAAGATCACAGTTTTTCCTTTTCATCTGACTCTTGGATTTTGTTTTCCTTTTAGGAGTAAGGATTATGATTTTCAGATATGTATTAAGGTTAATTCTCTTTTTAAAGAGTGAATTCCCCCAGTTTATGTGTTTCCACTTTAGTGTTTTTTGGTCTTGCTTTTCTTTTTCAATTAATTAATTAATTAATTAATTTTTGGCTGTGTTGAGTCTTCATTGCTGCACGCTCAATTCTGTAGAGTTCTAACAAGCTAGTTTCTTAGAATAGTGATATGCTGTGCTATATTATACTAAGTAAAAATTTGTTTCCTTTTCCAAACATTCCAGACCAAATGGTTTACACAGTAAGATACCGTTGTGGTCTGCAGCTGGCAATTGAAGCCCCTGTGGATGCGGATTTAGTTAGCACTGTCCCGGAATCTGCTACGCCTGCTGCCCTTGGTTACGCAGCAAAGGTATTTTCTCTTAATCAACACACAGTGAATTGCTCCTTTAGCACTGAGGTTAGAAGTCCATGTATATAAAGAGAAACTCATCAATTTACTGTAAGGAAAAAGAAAGTGTTGGTTCTTTTGCAAGAGTTACTTACTTTCCAGCCTTTTCATTCAGTGGCACTATTTTTTAATGGGTCCACAAAAAGTTTACCCAAAGACTAGGAAAACGATCCCCTTCATTTTAAAAAAATAATATCATGACTATATGTAGAATTTAGTGGTAATATTTGCTTATTATTAAGTACCTTCACAAACCACTGGTGTATTTATTCCCTACTGAGTGTGGGTGATGATAAAGTTGTTTATGTTAATTTTGTATAATGTTCTTAGTACTATGCTTAATTTCATTTTTCATAACCAGGTAGGATATGTAATTATAGTGATCCTGGTGTATAATAGCCAACATTCACTACGTTGGAAAGTTTAGTTTGTGAATTTTTAAAAGAAATAATATGCATACATTTTAGAGAAGTATTACCTTGTTAGATGGATAAGTCACCTCCTGTCCCTCAGAAAATATCTCCTTAGCCTACCGGTTTTAATTCATTTCCTGCTGACAATTTTTAAATATGTGAATTTTTCTGACAGTGATTTATTCTTTGTCATGTGTTCACATTCTTGGTGTTCTTTTCCAAGATAGAGAAATAATATGTGTTTAAGAAAGAAGCATTACAAATTCTAGCAAAATGAGTTGTTTTTCCTACTAAGTAGAGGACTTTCAATAATTTTTCTTTTTGCCTTTTCTTCCCTACAGTTTAAATAGTGAAGGAAAATTATAATCTGATGATGGAGAGCTCAGAATAACAACCACATTTAAAATTTTTTACGTAGATGTTATAACGGAAGCATGACCTAGAGAAAACAGAACCCTAGAGTTCTCTGTATATGTGCTGCTCATTGTACTTTTATTCCTTCTCTGTCAGTGTGAGCTTCCGTATGTGGAGGTGCTATGTAAAAACCGGTATGTAGGAAGAACATTCATTCAGCCAAACATGAGATTAAGACAACTTGGTGTTGCGAAAAAATTTGGAGTATTGTCGGACAACTTTAAAGGCAAAAGAATTGTTCTTGTAGATGATTCAATTGTGAGAGGCAATACCATTTCACCCATAATCAAATTGCTCAAAGAATCTGGTGCAAAAGAGGTAAGTAATATTAAAACACCTATTCTAAAGCACCAATAATTACAATTTGATAGTCATGAAAATTTTATGTTAAAAGTTTTATAAACCTAATTTTAAAACTAACAAACCACAAAATAGAATACTTTTAAATTTGTAGAGTATTGATTACTTTTTCTTTTTGAAGATATGGAAGCAATCCTAGTGTAATAAATTTGACACATTAGATTATATTTTCAAATCTCAAAGCTTATTCTAACTAAATAGTTCAGTAATTCGAATTACTGAAGTGAGATGTCATTTACAGCTAATAGTTGATCAGATTTAGAAATAAAATCTATTGTGGAGAAAATGGTATAGAAAGCAGTATGACAGTCTATTTAGAAAGCATTACAATAGTAAAAAAGAATAGACACAAATAAACAAACAAAAGAACTGGAAATAGCTCATATATCTACCAGCAGGAAATAATTTAGTAAATTGATACATCAGTATGATGAAATACGATGCAACCATTAAAAACTATAATTATGAAGACTGCAAAACATGGGAAAATCTTTGCTGTTACAAGAAAGGTAAAAAGTAAATGTAGACACTGATTACAGCTGTGTAAATGTTCCTGACAAAAGGCAGAAAATAATGATAGATAAAAAAATAGACAAACACAGCTCTTTGTAGTAGTAGTAAGGTTTTTATTATATCCTGGTAGATGTTATTTTTCTTTTTAAAAAGGTTAAATAAGAGGTAGGCAAAAGTGTCATTCAAGTGTTAGAGGAAAAAATGAAGATGGTCCTGGGAATATAATAAATGAGAAATGACAGATCAGAAGAAAGAAATGTCCTTGTTAGTAGGTGACAGAAAGAAACAATGGGCATCTCTGTAAAAAGAACCCTTTACAAGTGGCTAACATTTTGAAATTCTTGTTCAGGACACTTTGGAGTCTAGGACAGGGCTGCTCAAGTAGGATTCTTGGTAATGAATTAATTCTAAAAGTAGAATTACTTTTAGAACACTGGAGTTCTGTATGTATATCACATGATTTTATAGGATTCTTTTCCACCTATTATAGTGAAAGAAATTTTTTAGTATGCTTTATTACCCGTATGTCGTTAAAGTATTCTGTAAAACGATTTTATGTTGTATTTGTCAATGGCAGAATTTTGCCTAATTGTTCTTACAGTGAATGTCAAACTAATGAATGTGTGAAATGCTTTCTTTCCAAGGTACACATTCGCGTAGCTTCACCACCAATTAGATATCCATGCTTCATGGGAATAAACATACCAACAAAAGAAGAGCTTATTGCCAATAAACCAGAATTTGAGCATATCTCAGATCATCTAGGTAGGTATTACAATTTCTATAAACTTTTATCTTTATTCATTTATTAACAGAAAATCCAAGCTTGTCAATCTTTACACTTTTAATAAAAAATAGTGTTCAGTGTTTATTGAAAGTAAATGTTGTATGTGTTGAACAGATGAATAGTGAAAGAGCCTGATATGTGTGGACACCATAGTGAATGCTGTGATGGAGAGCTAGGCTAAGGTGAGATCAGAGAAGAAGGAAGAAAGGCTTTCCTAGTAGAGAAAACTGCTAATCAGTTAAAGCCTCCCAAAGGTCAGATCAGAAGAAAAACAAAAGTAATTTCACCACAGATTCTAATAGAATAATTTGGATGTGAGTACAAATCAAAAAGTGAAAAGCTTATGTAGGCTTATCTTTAATAATGAGGTCAGAAGTCTTGGAGATGGAGGTTATCCTTGATAAGACATTTGCCTTTCAAATTCAGGTGAGGTATAAACTATAAATATCACATACATGTTCATCCATGTATGGTACCTCCACACTGATTGTTTACAGCTGTTGTTTCTCTTGACTGGTCATACCTGTACCTTACCAGTTAAATTTTTTTTTGTAAATTTATTTATTTATTTATATTTTATTTTTAGCTGCGTTGGGTCTTCGTTGCTGTGTGCGGGCCTTTCTCTAGCTGCGGCAAGCGGGGGCTACTCTTCGTTGCGGTGCGCGGGCTTCTCATTGCGGTGGCTTCTCTTGTTGCAGAGCACGGGCTCTAGGCGCACGGGCTTCAGTAGTTGTGGCGCACGAGCTTAGTTGCTCTGCAGCATGTGGGATCTTCCCGGACCAGGGCTTGAACCCGTGTCCCCTGCATTGGCAGGCGGAGTCTTAACCACTGTGCCACCAGGGAAGTCCCCAGTTAAATTTTTTTTTTTTTTTTTTTTTTCGTTACGCGGGCCTCTCACTGTTGTGGCCTCTCCCGTTGTGGAGCACAGGCTTCGGACGTGCAGGCTCAGCCGCCATGGCTCACGGGCCCAGCCGCTCCACGGCATGTGGGATCTTCGCGGACCAGGGCACGAACCCGTGTCCCCTGCATCGGCAGGCGGACCCCCAACCACTGTGCCACCAGGGAAGCCCCCTAGTTAAATATTTTGAATGTCAGCCAACTGATATATTGTGAGCACTCACTCTTTGCCAGGAACATATCTATATTATCATAATAACATCACAAAACTGCTACAATTAGGCAATATTTCCCTTATCTGATAGCTGAAAAAAAATGTCTTAGGAAAAGTAAGTGACCTTGAGCTTAAATCTGAAGTCTTTCGGACTTCAAGATCTGTTATTCAAGAAAATGACTCCTAAAGCCTTCTGAAGCCATTCTAGACTTAAATCCTCCACTGCTATTTTAAATTGTTATCCCTTAAATTCCAATTTAAAATTAAAAAAAAAATAATAAAGGCCCTGAGTTTTACTGATTCTCCAGCCACCACCAACCCCGCCTTTCTTTTTTAGGAGAGGCTAATGGAGAAAATTCCCTGGTGGTCCAGTGGTTAGGACTCCAGCTCTCACTGCCGAGGGCCTGGGTTCAGTCGCGGGTCAGGGAACTAAGATCCCACAAGCCACGCAGCCAAAAAATAAATAAATAAATTTTTAAAAATTAAAAAAAAAAAGAGAGAGGGGCTAAAGGAGAAATTTTTATTTTGGCTTATGTTTTTCTGTTTGTAACTATTCTCTGTTAAGGCAATTCTTCCTTTCCAAAGGAAGTCTCATGACCTTTTTCCCTGTCTTTCCCCCATAGGAGCAAACAGTGTTGTGTATCTGTCAGTAGAAGGACTGGTTGCATCTGTACAAGAAGGGATAACATTTAAAAAACAGAAAGTGAAAAGGCAAGATATTATGGTTCAAGAAAATGGGAATGGTCTGGAATGTTTTGAAAAGAACGGTCATTGTACAAAGGAAGATGTTATTGTTCAAGAAAATGGGAATGGTCTGGAATGTTTTGAAAAGAACGATCATTGTACAGCTTGTCTGACTGGAAAATACCCTGTGGAACTGGAATGGTAGCTGCTAGGGGCAGACACGATGTTTCAAAACACAAAGTTAGTGGAGAAGTTATAGTGGTTACACCTCCATTTACTGTTACTCGGTACAGTGTGAAATGCCACATGCTTGTGTTATAAGTTTTGAGATTTTTCTCTGAAAAGGGTACCAAAGTGCTATGATTTCTTTAGTAATCCTAGATAAATATTTTGGTATTATCTAGGAACTTGGATGATCCTTTCAGTTTTATTTAGTAGTTTAGTACTTTTATTTTTAGAAATCGTGTACATTTAACTTCAGATCATCAACAGTAATGCAACGAATCGGTAAATTTCTGTTCAAGAGAGGATTGCCAGGTACTCTACTCTCCCACAGGTTCTTAGAGAATTTTGTGGAATGTTTGAGAGTTATGGAAATTCAGTTATGGAATATTTTCATAATTGAACCTTGCTAATTACATATAAAACAACAATATGTGGTATTCTTTTTTTTCGCTCAAGCATTGGCTAGCCTTTTTCACCTGGTCAGAGAAGGTAGGTGGTCAGTGGCATTTGCCAGTCCATGCTTTAAAGAGTTTGCAAGAGGTTAGACTAAGGTGTTGTGATGCAAACAGGACATGTGAGTTAAGTATAACATTTCATGCAAACCTTGAATCCATTATACCCCAAAGTTAACTAGCATCAAGAGTTCTCTTTAAAAAAAACAAAAAACAGAAGAAACACCTTTTTGTGCCTCACTTTCCCCACCTGTGCAATGAGGTGCTTATATTACTAAATTAAATAACTTGCAGCAGTTATTTTGGTGGTTAGAGCCATCATTCCACCCCTCAGTTTTAAGACAGTGCATGATTATTAGCTTTTGAAATGTTGGCCGTTGGTCTGCAATTGAGATTTCAAGAGGGAGACATACAGCAGTAATTTGCAACCTATCTTTGAGATGCTCTGAGAATGACTGTAAAAACATGGCTGTGCAAAATATTTTCCTACATTTGACTAGAAAGTATGATCCATACTCCTTAGTGCCCTTATAGTAGAAGCCCAGCAAGTAACCTGGTACATTTGAAGTAAAAAATAATTTTTTAGATTCTAACAAACCTTTTATCCTTAATTTGATTATATGCTTTTTTAATGAAGTGCTTGATCACTTGCAAATATACTGTGTATGCAATGAGATGATCAAGTAGAAACATTGTAGGGGCCAATTTTATGGAACAAGGAGACAACAACTTTTCTCAGTTAGCATGCTCATCTAATTCTGAGCATCAACGTATCACTTTTTCTACTTTGTTTTATTGGGATCTAATGAATTAGATTTTTTTAAAGGTTTTTGTTTGTTTTTTAACATCTGAGATTTAAAACTTTAAAATGACTTGCCCTCAACCCTTGTTTATGTAAGATTTTGAAAACATAAAAGGGTTTGTTTCTGTGTTATTACTATGATTTGGTGTACATAGTGTCCAAATCCACCTAGAATTGTAATATTTATTAATAACCATAATCTTTTGTCTTCATTTGGTATTTAGTCTCATGTGTTGTATCATGGCAGTCCAAGAGAAAACGTTGACAGCTCTTTAAGCCCATGTGCAGCGGGCAGCAGTGGGTCAGATAACCCTGTGGTGGTACCACAAGCAAACTGGCATCTGAATAAAGCCCTGGGACCATTTGTGTGTATAGCCTCTTGCCTTAAATGTATTCCTCATGGCAGCATATGGAGGAGGCAAGACCTTATGGGTCAGTTTTGAACCAGCCTTACTTTGATTTTTTTAAAAACAAGAGACTCAGGGAAAGTACTAAACCAAAATCTCTGATATGACTTGTGTTTTCCATAGTTTTGTTTTATTGAGATGCTTTTATAAAGGAAAATGATACTGTGACAGTTTGGTAATTCTACAAATTTCTTACTCTTTCTCCATCATGGCCTTTTATTTCACAAGTTTCTGAAGTGTGAATTACAATTTTATACCAGTGTAATCTCAAATGTTGTTTAACTGCTTTAAATTTTTATAGGTATTGTAAACTGCAGAGCAAATGAGAAATGTGTTTTCACAGGATCTATATTGTGAACTAAACTAAGCCTACTTTTTGTGACTTCCTTGTGATGCGTTGGTGACAAATACATGTAATGAGTACATTGAAATATGTGTGTGTACTTTTTCTAAATAGTGACTTTCAGGTACTGCATTGTAGTGAGCAGCACAGTGACAGTCACATCCAGGATCCATTCTTGGTGCCAGCTAGTCATATCTTATTTCTCTGGTTCAGGCATTTCAGTAAATAGACCATCTCTTATGAACCAGGCAAAACTGCTGGCTGAGTAGGAGGGACAAATAAAGTAAATAGAAATGCAGTGCTAAGTAAGCGCTATGTTAGTGCCAAGTTCTGTGGAGACACTAGCAAGAATAGGGAAGGTGTCACAGAAGAGGAGGCTTAGATTCCCAAACTGCGTGTGTGTGTTGGGGAGGAGTACTTTTAAAAATAAAAATAAAGTAGGTACATGAATAAACTGTGGTACATCCAGACAATGGAATATTATTCAGTCTGAGAAGAAATGAGCTGTCAAGCCATGAAAAGATGTGGAGGGAACTTAAATGGATATTACTAAGTGAAAGAAGCCTATCTGAAAAGAGTACATACTGTATGATTCCAACTATATGACATTCTGGAAAAGGCAAAACTATGGAGAGAATAAAAAAGA
The DNA here is from genome assembly GCF_964374135.1 of Grampus griseus. NCBI lineage: Eukaryota > Metazoa > Chordata > Mammalia > Artiodactyla > Delphinidae > Grampus > Grampus griseus. The sequence continues at coordinate 68,830,080 of NC_138997.1, forward strand.
TCAGTGGTGGGCTTGCCTGGTGGCGCAGTGGTTGAGAGTGGTTGAGAGTCCGCCTGCCGATGCAGGGGACACGGGTTCGTGCCCCGGTCCGGGAAGATCCCACATGCCGCGGAGCCTGCGCGTCCGGAGGCTGTGCTCCGCAACGGGAGAGGTCACGGCATGAGAGGCCCGCGTACCGCAAAACAAACAAACAAACAAACAAACATCAGTGGTTGCCAGGAGCTGGTGGGGAGAGGGATGAATAGGTGAAGAACAGGGGATTTTTAGGATAGTGAACATATTTTGTATGTTACTATGATGGTGGATACATGTCATTATATATTTGTCCAAATCTGTAGAATGTATGACACCAAGAATGAACCCTAATGTAAACTATAAATTTTAGGTGATAATGATGTGTCAGTGTAATGATCACCTGTAACAAATGGACTACTTCCGGGGGGGGATATTAATAATGGGGAAGATTATTTTATGCGGGGGTAGGGGGCATATGGGAACTCTGTACCTTCTGCTCAATTTTGCTATGAACCTAAAACTACTTTAAAAAACAGTCTGTTTAAAAATAAAGATACCAGGGTCCTACCTCTAAAAAAAACTATCAAAATAATACATGCATATAGTTAAAAATGAAGAAAATAAAGAGGTCACTGCCCTCTCCAGTCCTCTGTAGTGCATCCACATTTAAATATTTTTTCTGTTGTTAATCTCTGTTTTAAACAATTAGCTCATACTATTTACTTCTTACTGTACCAACTTTAGATATTATCTCTATTTCTTCCCTGGAATCTAGCAAAGTTTGCTCTGACAGGTAGACTTAAGTTCATCATATTAATATGATTAACTCAAGTACTTGAGTTTCTGATGCCTTTCTTAGGGTTTCAAATAGGGTGTAGTCAACTCCTCTAAGGAAAATTGCCTTCATGTTTCATAAAGAGGTCAAAAAGAAAATCCAGCCCTCTCAGAAAAAAACTGCTCACTCAGACATTTTAGAGAAAACTGCAAAAAATGCCATGTAAATTTATGTTTTTGTGTGCAGAAATTGTCTTCTCATGTAGCTGAGAATTTGTTGGCTGGCAGGAACCAATGCTTTTAACCTTTTTAGAATTTCTTTTTTTTTTTAACATCTTTATTGGAGTATAATTGCTTTACAATGGTGCATTAGTTTCTGCTTTATAACAAAGTGAATCAGAATTTCTCACTGCACTATGACAAACAGAAAATGATTACACAACGGAGACGCAAGTGGGTGCCTGCACTCTACCTCAATCATTGAAGATTGCTTGTTTGGCTCCACTGATGGTATGTTAGATGTGATGGTTAATTTTATGTTTCAGTTTGGCTAGGCTTTGGTGCTACGTTGTTCAAACACCAATCTAGACGTTGCCTGGAAGGTATTTTTTTTTACCTGGGATGAACGTGTAAATCAGTAGGCTGTGAGTAAAGCAGATTACCCTCCGTAATGTGGGTGTGCCTCATCCAGTCAGTTGAAGGCCTTAAGAGTAAAGACTGAGGTTTCCAGAAGAAGATAGAGTTCTCAAGACCGCACCCTAGAAACCCTACCAGAGTCTCCAACCTGTTTCAAGACTGCAACATCAATTTTTTTTTTTGGCCACGGCATGCAGGATCTTAGTTCCCCAACCAGGTATCGAACCCACGTCCTCTGCAGTGGCAGTGCAGAATCCTAACCACTGGACCGCCAGGGAATTCCCTCTAGAGAACTCGAACGGACTCACTCTTGCAAAGAGCCTAACTTCCCTCATCCCTCCGTTCTTTCACAATCACCTGACAAAAATACCAAACCTGAATGAACCCATGGGCAGCTGAGCTCCCTTAGAGTAAATCACACACTCCTGTCCCAACTGTGACGTGGGCTACAGTGCTACCAGAGCACATAACAGGGACCTAACCTTGTCTTGGGGTAGGGTCAAAGGTTTTCAAATTTTTTTGTTGTTGTTTAGAAATTTTTTAAGCGTATTTTTTATTTTTTTAATTTATTTATTTTGGCCGTGCTGCGTGGCATGCGGGACCTTCCCCGACCAAAGATCGAACCCGTGCCCCTTGCAGTAGAAATGCAGAGCCTTAACCACAGGACCTCCAGGGAAGTCCCTCAAAATTATTTTTGAAATAATTTTTATTTTCAAAAGAAACAATGACATTGACAACTGAGAGATGAGTTGGGAAGTAGCTGAAGAGAAGCAGTGAAATGAGAATGTACCAATAAATGTGCAAAGGATCAGCAAGGTACTGGGGCAGGCATTTGATACTTGCTGGGAATTGGAATGATGTAGTAAATAGATAGGGAACAGTAAAAAGATAGTTCAGGAAACAGGTGCAAAACACATGAATCTCTGCTGTCAAGAAGGGATTAAATGAAGACAGACTTGGAAATAATGCAGCTGTTACAGGTTCTATGAGAAGTGTAAGTCACCATTTGGGAAGGCTTTTACCCTGTTTAAAATCTAATAAGCCAGTTTGTTACTGTTTCGTGGTAGCGGACATGAGATTCCTGGGTTAAAGAGAACTTCATTACTCATGGCAAAAGCAGTAGCCGGAGCTTCATGTCTGTCAATTCTCCATGCCTCCTAAGTCCCCCTCGGGTAACTAAGATAGACATAGATGGATGTCTGCACACACAGTGGGTTCGTTACAGGAAAGGAATACTAAGTTTGGGGGGATTCATTCCTTTTACAGTAAGTGGAAGAAAGCTTGCTGCTTGGGGAAGACATTACCTCAGCTCTGAAGATTGATCACCCCCAACAGCCCTGAAAAATGACCTGGATAAAGAGCAGTCAGTACCTTGCATTCTTTGCGTACCCAGCAAAAATTTGCAGGGACACTCGGGGCCCATGGAAAATTGATTTTCCCAGCGGTATGCTAGGTTTATGGGATGGGGGTTGGAGGAGGATAGGTAAATTCTCATACAAGGCTTGAAGAAAGGCATTGAGGAGGTGATGTTAGAACTGTTTTCATAAGAGGAATAAATGTTGATCAAGCAGGTGTGGGGAGGGAAAGGGTTTTTCAGCCTGTGACTCAGCCAAAGCACAGGTGTGGAAACTTGATAAGGGTTTGGTAGGCTCAGAAGACTTACTAGGGTCTTATTATAGCTGGCTCTTACAGTACCAGGTGTGGGCAATGTGGAGCATGGGGTGAGGAAGCAGTAGCCAACTGTGAGGGATTAGGCTAGAAAGATAACGAACTATCTTTTTTACCTTGCTAGAGTCTGAATGTCATGCAGGCAATCAGAGGCCACTGACGCTTCTTAAGCAGGAGAATGCTGTTACTGCTCTGGTGTATGTTTTAGAATGATCGCTCTAGATTACCAGGTAAAAATGAACATAGTCTTCTACATTTGCTCCCTCTTAGACCCCCTGAAAATGACAGTGAAGGGATTTTTAGAGTCACAAACTCTCAAGGATAGAGCGAAAGAGATAACAGAAACAAAATTTTAAAATCAAAAGCAAAGGGCTCAGGGAATTCCTGGGCGGTCCAGTGGTTAGGACTCTGCGCTTCTACTGCAGGGGGCATGGGTTCAATCCCTGATTGGGGAACTAAGATCCCGCATGCCGCATGGCGCGGCCAATAAATAAATAAACAAACTCATTTATTTTTTTAAAAAAGCAAAAAAGCAAAGGGCTCGGCTGATTTGGAAAAGCTAGACTAAACCAGCAGTGAGCAAAGCCAATAAGCAATCCTATTTACATCATAGAGCACCCTTAAAAACTGAGAAACTGGGGCTTCCCTGGTGGCACAGTGGTTGAGAGTCCGCCTGCCGATGCAGGGGACGCGGGTTCGTGCCCCGGTCTGGGAGGATCCCACACGCCGCGGAGCGGCTGCGCCCGTGAGCCATGGCCACTGAGCCTGCGCGTCCGGAGCCTGTGCTCCGCAACGGGAGAGGCCACAACAGTGAGAGGTCCGCATACCGCAAAAAAAAAAAAAAAAAAAAAAAAACGGAGAAACTGGCGTTTGGAAGCAGGGGTAAAGATGGTAACTAAAATGATTGGAAATTCACTTAGGAATGAGTTATACCCTTATGCTACCTCCCATCACCCTTAAGCTTAACTCTGAAGGCCGTTTTGTTTGGGAGAGAGTAAAACAGAGGGTCTTTGGAGGGCATCAGGCACCTGGAATAGAATTAAGTGAAAAATTTTATACTGAATTCTGAGACCCTCCTCCCACCCCTGCAGCCCTTTTCTCTCACTTGATTTTCAAAACACTTGCTCCATGGATTCAGAGCTTCCAATCAGCTTTTAAATGCCCACTTTTAAATATGATCAGATAATCAATGATTATTACCAGACACCCGTGGAAGCCTCTAACATGAAAGAATCCAAAACCGACAGAAGAAATAGAGACTGCAAGGGGGGAAAAAAACTAAAAAAGCTATCATTAATATCAGAATTGAAAAATGATATTTTCAATAATGAAACAGACATTATCCTGGTAGCAGTTCAGAGTCTACTGTAGCCAAGCAAGACTGGAAGGGCTTTAGGGAAACACTGACCAAGAAGACCTGAACTAAGATAGCAGTAGTGGAGATGACGATGTTATCATTTAAAGAATGCAGATGGGGGGCAGGGGAGGAATGCAGATTGCAGGCCCCTCCATCACTAGAAAATGAATTCAGAGCCTCTTGGGATGGAGATCCAGGAATCTGGAATCTGTGTTGTTTAACATTACCACAAGCGATTCTGATATAGACAGCTGGGCATTGGTCTAGAGATTGGGGAGTAGAGGACGTAGGATCTAATTGCATACAGGAAGGTAAAAAAGAAGTTGGGTGGGAGTGGATATCTAGGGTTTCTTTACTGTCTCACTGGGTGGATAATGGTGTCATTCCCAAATATAGAAACAAAGAGACACCTTTGAGTGGCCCCTCCCCAAATAAAAGACCCATAGTACAACTTGGTGAAAGTCTCATGGGCAAGTGGAGGTATGTCTTGCTTGGATTACTGCTACAGTTCCTTGCCACCAACACCTAAGGACACGAAAGCATCCTATGCCTTTTCATGTATCGTTTGTTGATGCCCGGCTGCCTCCTCAATCCTTCCCCTAGCCAAAACAAAACCAAAACCCTGATCACTTTGTAACTGAGCAAGGGATCCTGCGTGCGGGGTGCAGAAAGCCAAACTCTTTGACAGCAGGTGTTTGCAGCAAAGTACGGGTTTATTTGCAGGGTGCCAAGCAAGGAAGTGGGAGATAGATCTCAGATCCACCCCATCTTGGTCTTTGAGTTAGGGACGTTTTAAAGGGGAAGAACAAAGAAATTGGGGTTAATCACAGTCTTCTTACATTTCTTAATCATGGTTTTGTGAGTCAGGTTGTCTCCAGTTTATGATTCTGGCCAGGTGATACAGGTCTGCGAGCTCATCTTACCTTGGAGAAACATCCTGAGTTTGTATGTTAATGATGATGCATATATCTACAACAGCAATTTTAGTACATTAACGATGTTATCAACAACAGCAGTCTTACTCATCTGACTTTGATTAGTGTTCAGTTAACACAGGATTGAGGTCAGAGGGGACAAGAAAGGGAATACAGTTGTGGAGGGAGAGATTAATCATAAACTCAGTAGGGGGGACTCGGTTTCAATTTCCTCTCTGCTACCGGCACAGTAGCTTTAAAAAATATCACTATTATTGCTGTTGACATTTTAGATAACTAACTTAAACGCCTCCAACTAAAATTCCCTTAAAAACAGATTTTTATTCAGCGTATAGCTTAAGTAACTCTCCTCAGACCTGTTTTCTTTATAGCTGTTTGAAAGTTAAAATTTTCTTAGTTACCGTTTAAATTCATCTCTTCCAATTAAAATGTCAGCCTACTTATGACAGGGACTTCGTTTGCAGGCTTTATTGTTGAACAGTTCCCCACAGTGTAGGGCAGGTTATAAAAAAAAGTCCAACGCATGAAGTCCAGTCACTCTTATTTCACAATGATTTCATCGCTCTTCACGTTAACTCTACGTAATATCTTTATCCCCACTTTGTGAACGAGGAGACACCTGCTTGGAATTAAAGTTTCTTGCCCGGAGTTTCTTGGCAAATATGAAAGGGTACGACTCCGACCAGGTCAACTTCAAAGTCCTTGCAAACCCTGTCCAAAACCAAGCAAGGCCGCACCTGAGATCTGAAACGAGACCCGCCAGCAAAGCAGCCAACACTTCTCTCGCATTGGCTCCGTAGCTCCGGGAAGGGGCGGGGCAGTAGGACGCTGCTTGCCCCGGGTCGCTCGTGCTGACGTCAGCAAGGCGACGGGGAAGATTTCTAGGAAGCCGGGAGCCCGGTGGGCTGCGCGGTGGGCCGGCTTTAAGGTGTTGGTTTATTCGCTGTATGTGAAGAAGTGTTGGGGTTGGATTGTCGGGAGAAGGTCCGGACGGGCTCGGACCTCCCCGCTACCCCCTCACCCCTACGCCTTCTGAGTGGGTCTCGGCAGGAGGCGGTATCCACTGGGGACACGTGCGAGGGAGGCGAAGTACGAAGACGCCTGCGGCTGACTGCGCACAGGTTTGCTTAGCTTCGGGCAACCGCCTGGCTCGGAGTTGAATCAGTGGTGTCTGGAGGGATGGAGTGGTGCAAAAGCTGAACTTGACCCGTGTGCTCTCCCCTCACCCTGCCTTAGGCCCTCTGCTCCTTATTTCGAATGGAAATAAGCCTACCCTGTCTTGTTAGCGTGGTTTCGAAAAGCAATTGAAAAAATGTGTTGGAAGGTATAAAGTGCATTGTTATTAAACGTAGTTGCTTAGTGAAAGTTAAGAAGCCGGTGGATACGGGAAAATAAAGTTTTTAGATTATTTATGTCTTTACAATAGCCAATAACCTAGGAAGAGCCCCTGAGACTTCTGATAACTAAAGTAGCAGCCTCTACAGATACAAAGTAGCAAATATCTTAAAACTTAATGATCCCATTACATATATAATCTGTTTATCAGATTTTGCTTCCCCCCGCCCCCTTATATGGTCCCAGAAATGTTTGGGCATCCAGTTATTATAAAATTCTCTATTGGAGCGAATGTATTTATGATTCAATTAATGAAAATGAAAACCTTAGACAACAAGAATAGATTTTGCCTTAATTCTCTATAGCAGCCACTGGGAAACTGGCAATTAAAAGTTTAAAAACATCTTAATTGTTGTATAGCTATGTGGGGCGAATCTTGTAATTTGTCATAAAAAAGACTTTTTTAAAAAGAATTTAATCCATTTTATAATCTTGCCCCTTACTTTGATGTCAAGGGATTTTAGATTATAGTATATTAATTAGATTGTCCTCCTGTGGAAAATTAACTGCTGGATGTGTTTTTGCATTAAAACAATGCTTTTTTTTTTTCCGTGTAGACTATAACTTTTTGTTAAAATGCTTTAGTATAATACATTCTGTAGTATAGGCAATTTGTTATTCATTTGGGGAGAGGGAAGCAGAAGGTCCCCTTCTGCACTTGCAGAATGGACTCATTCCCATAATCTTAGTGCATGTTATGAAAAGCTTTCCTTATATTTACGTAATGGTCATTTGTGTGTATGAGGAAAGCTTACAAATTTTATCTTGTGCATCACAGAAAGAGCTAGTATTTATAGAAAAGACTAAGTACTAAAGTTATTTTATATTTTAAAATTTTGTGTTTAGAAATCATAGCATTTCCAAACCTTATGGGTGTCAGCAGTTATTGGTTCATTTTGCTCTTTAGAAATGTTTTATTTTCTGTAATTGATATTGATTAAATGACATGGATGAATCAGTAGGGAAATGAGTTCAAAAGTATAAACAAATAAAAAACTTGAATAATTAAAATAGACTGTTTGATAAATCTTATTTGCTTTGAAATCCAGAAAATAAATTTCACAGCGGGAAAACAAAAATCACCTTTACCTTCAAGGAAATACTAGGAGTTGTGAAGTTTTTTTGTTGTTGTTCAGTCATCCCTAAAGTTTCTTTGATGAAATACTGTTTCAGATTTTCCTTTTTTTTAACTTTAAAAAATTTTTTTATTTTATTTATTTATTTTTGGCTGTGTTGGGTCTTCGTTGCTGCGCGTGAGCTTTCTCTAGTTGCGGTGAGCAGGGGCTACTCTTCGATGTGGTGCTCGGGCTTCTCATTGCGGTGGCTTCTCGTTGCAGAGCACAGGCTCTAGGCATGCAGGCTTCAATAGTTGTGGTGCGCGGGCTCGGTAGTTGTGACTCGCGGGCTCTAGAACGCAGGCTCAGTAGTTGTGGCGCACCGGCTTAGTTGTTCCGAGGCATGTGAGATCTTCCCGGACCAGGGCTCTAACCTGTGTCCCCTGCATTGGCAGGCAGATTCTTAACCACTGCGCCACCAGGGAAGCCCCAGATTTTCTTTTTATAGAATCTGCATTGAGAAGCCCAGAGAATATTGTATTGATACAATACTTTATTGAGTTGTAATACTATATTTAGAGTCTAAATTTAAATGAACTTATTGACAATTTAAAAATCAAACTAGAGGGAATTTCCTGGCGGTCCAGTGGTTAGGACTTGGCGCTCTTGGGGCCCTGGGTTGGATCTCTGGTCGGGGAACTAAGATGCTGCAAGCTGCCAAACAAACAAACCAAACAAAAAAACAAATAAATAAATATCAAACTAGAGTATGAAGAGCTTACTTCTTAACAATTATAAAAGTGGCTTGCTGTGTTATAATAATAATAAGCACAGTTTTTATATACAGGACTAAAACTGGATGGATGTAAAGGTTTTTTCTCTTCTTTCTATCAGAGGTTGGTTTTGCTTTCACCTAAATTCAGTTCCTAAAAGCAGACTTCATTTGCATTAGTCTTTTCAAAGTTACCATGCAGGATTGTAACCACTTTATTTTAATCAATCTGTAACAACTGAAGAAAAATGAAAAAATTAAGCATGTGGTACTTTAAATTTGCTTTTATTTTGGGTAATTATTTATTATTATTCATTTCTTTTTTACTTTGTGTTCTGTTTTGAGAGAATTCTACATTTCTGTTTGTTTCATCCTCATCTATGTATATACCATTCCCCTCTCAAGTTTTCTTCCACCTCTGACAGGGAGTTAGGTTGCTTGTATCAAAATTTCAACCTCAGTGTTCTCAGCAAAGTTACCATAGACAGTTGGTAGTTCAGAGATTCTTTAACTGTGTGTCTTTGATGTAGTTATTTTTGTGAGGAGTGATTGTATAGAATTTTTTCTCTACTTCCCGCCCCCCAGCAAACTCCCTAAAACTCATTGTCCCCCTAACATTTCTGGAAATAGGTAGAACTCTCTGCTACCAGTGATGTTCAGATAAACTTCAGTGAAATGACTCTTCAGGAATTGGTGCATCAGGCTGCCTCCCGTTATTCGGATAAAATAGCTGTATGTTTTGATGAGTGTAACAACCAACCTCCAGTTTATTACACCTACAAGACTGTGGTTAACGCTGCTTCAGAATTATCAAATTTTCTGCTGTTACATTGTGACTTTCAAGGAATTCGGGAAATTGGTCTCTACTGCCATCCTGGGATAAACTTACCCTCTTGGATTTTAGGGTAATATTTTTTAGAACTAAAAATTTGATATCTTAAAGTAAGATTGTTTTCAAAAGATATTCTGTGCTGACTCTGTACTTTGTTTCTTTAGAATTCTCCAAGTCCCTGCTGCTTATGCACCTATTGATCCAGATTCACCACCAGCATTATCAATTCATTTTATGAAAAAATGTAATCTAAAGTATATCCTTGTTGAAAAACAGCAAATTAATGTAAGTGTGGGTATCTAAGTTGTTTGTTTGTATTTTTTTTTTTTTTTTTTTTTGCGTTATGTGGGCCTCTCACTGTCGTGGCCTCTCTCGTTGCGGAGCACAGGCTCCGGACATGCTGGCTCAGCGGCCATGGCTTATGGGCCTAGCCACTCTGCGGCATGTGGGATCTTCCTGGACCAGGGCACGAACCCGTGTCCCCTGCATCGGCAGGTGGACTCTCAACCACTGCGCCACCAGGGAAGCCCATGTTTGTTTGTATTTTTATGTGTTACATTTACTTTTCAATTGAAGGGGTCCCATCCCCTGTCTTGATTTCTAAATTCACTAACTCAGCAAAATTCTTGGTCTCAGCACTGACATTTTGGGTTGGGTGTTTGTTGTGAGGCGTGTCCTGTACATTACGGGATGTTTAGTAACCCCCATGGCCTCATATCTAATAATTGCCAGTAGCACCCCCTAGTTGCAACAACCAAAATTGTCTTCAGACATTGCCAAACGTCTCCTGGAGGCACCCTCCACCCCACATGCTCCACTGAGAACCACTGCTCAATGGCATGGACGTATCTTCTAGCCTCATAATAATGTATTGTGCATTGTTTTGAATTTACTTTCTCTTTCCAAAGTTGTTTTTATAGTAGGAAACTTTTATAATACTTGATACTTTTATCTTGGTGTATTTATGGTAACTTACAGTGGTCAGCAACATTAAAGAACTATATCCAAGCTTAGATTTTGCAAAAGAGATTGGCACTTAAACCAGATCTTTCTGGAAAACTAAATTTATTACTTTTTTTTATTTTTAAGTGACTGCCAACCAGAGATCTAGCAAAGAAACACTGCTTTAGGGGCAAGAATTGGTATTATATGTTAAGCAGGGTACCCCATGTTTCATTATTATTTCTTCATTTCTTGCTTATAAAATATTGTTTTACCATGGAGAAAACATTATAGAAACTATATTCAATTTAGCCTATCATTTAGCCCATTACCTATATGAACCATTTTATATTGGGGGTAACTTAAATGAATTTTACCTATTTGTGTATATGTGTATGCATCTATATCTGTAATATATAGCAGTAAGACAATTCAAAAGCTTCAGATATTATATGGAGGACTTCCTAGAGAATAATGGGTATTAGAGTAAGGCCTCCAGAAAGAGACAATAAAGTATTAATTTAGTTAATAAATATTTTCTAAGTACACATATATCAGTGTCTGGCCACAGTTTTCTCTTCTGTTCCTCACATTGGTTATTTGTTGATAAGTTAGAAAGACTAAAATGAGGATGTGATATTCATTTTTTTAACAACCTTGGTGAAAGTTTTTATAGACAAGGTGGGTGGGTGGGAGAATTAATTGTCAATATCAAACTATTCTTCATAACTGCATATAGGAAGGAGTTGAGTACATAGCAGCAAACCCCACAGAAAGTACCTTGCTTCCTGTTCCATGATTTTGATGATGGTGTAAGTGTTCTTCCTTCACTTAACACAGGAACAATCAGTGTATTTACTGAGCATCTACTGTATGCCCATGATCCACTAGAGTAGTGGTTTTCAGCTGGCCATGATTTTACCTGCCAGGAAACATTCTGCAATGTCTGGAGATATTTTTTATGGTCATGATGGAAAGGGGGTGCCACTGGCTTCTAATGGGTAGAGGCCAGGGATGCTGCTAAAAACCCTACAATGCATAAGACAGTCCCCACAAAGATTTAACTGTTCCAGAATGTCAGTAGTGTTTAGATTGAGAAACTCTGCACTAGAGACAGGGTGTTTGGGAGGGCATTGGTATGTGAAAGCAGTCTAAAATATGATTCTTGCCCTCTAGTTGCTTATATAGTTGGAGAGAAAAGGTTAGTACTTCCCAGGTCTGCATAGTGTGATATTGCCCTAAGTGAAGTATACGTAGCCCAGTAGAGACAGGACAGTTTTAATGGAGGAGGATGGTTTTTGAGCTAGGTCTTAAGAATATGTGGGCCTTAATTTTTTTTACATTACAGAATATACCACACCTTACACCTAAAACCACAACACAGACACAAACAGAAAACTCCTGGTCCTGGGTTGTGATCTTTTCCTCTCGTTTAAATTGATTTCTTTACTGTGAAAACTTGTTATGCTTCATTAAGCTGCTGCTTATCAACCTAAAAAGATATACTCAAAGGAAACTTCTGTATTAATCTATTTCCATCTACCAAGTAACTGAGCCAGAAACTCAGCAATCTTCTCAAGCTCACTCCCTATCCAGAAAGTCATCAAGTCCTATTGATTCTTTCTTCATAGACCCTTTCTGTCTACTTCTGCTGCAACAGACCATTCAGGCCCATATAGCATATCTGAATTGTTATGAAAGGTTCATTAAAGGCTCTCATTTATCAGAGTCTTGCATATAAGTCTCTCCTTGACAAGCAAAGTCTAGTCTGTGCTACTGCCACTTTCTGTTGGATCCCATCACAGGTTAAGGTCTAAACTCCTTGGTGTTGAGTACACAGTTATTAAGGATTAGCATCTCATCTCCTATCAACAGCACTACTTATCTTCTCCATCTTCCCCAATTCTGCAGCTTATTGGAATGCTTACTGTTCTCCATAACACCAGCTTTGTCAGGTCAGATACTGTGTATTGACTTGTTTGTTTAAAGTACCCCTCTTTATTTGGAGAATAGCTACTTATAACACACAAATATTACATATGAAGAATCAATCTCTGACCTTCCAGGCAAGTTAAGTTCAGCCTTCTCTGTTCTCATTCATGTTTTTTAATTTTTTTTTTGATTGACTGATTGATTGATTTTGGCTGTGCCGCAGTATGTGGGATCTTAGTTCCCGGACCACGGATCGAACCTGCGCCCCCTGCAGTGGAAGCATGGAGTCTTAACCATTGGACCACCAGGGAAATCCCCTGTTCTCATTCACATTTAAAGCATATTTCATTATTACACCACATTGCACTGCAGTTGTGTGTTTTTATGTCTCTATTTTAAAGATGAGTTTGAAAGTAAGCAACGCACTTTACTCTTGGAGGTTTCTCATTTATCTTTTTATTCTTGGATATATAGCAAGTACAGTTGACCCTTGAACAACTCAGGGGTTAGGGGCAGTGACTTCTGCGCAGTGGAAAATTCGCCTATAACTTTACAGTTGTCCTTGGTACCCGCATCCGCAGATTCAACCAACCTCGGATATAAGTGGACCTGTGCAATTCAAACCCATGTTCAAAAGTCAGCTGTACTTAAAAAAAAAAAAAAAGCTATATTGAATGAGTAAATGAATACTTAATATTCTATATAAAAGAGAATGCGTTTTAACATATTAATGTTGTAAAACTTTGTTCCCCATTTAACATAGAAATTCAAATCTTCCTATGAAACGTTATTGAACTATGATACGTTTACAGTAGAACATAATGACCTAGTACTCTTCAGACTTCACTGGAAAAATGTTGAGGTGAGCTTGATGCTAAATAATAGCATAAGAAGAGAGACATATGAAAAAGAAAAAATGACAAAGAGTGTGAATTCTGAGAACAGCAGTGAAGAAAAGTTAGAAGAGCACATGGATGTGAGGCTAAAGCATTGCTTGGCCTATGTTCTCCGTACATCAGGCACCACGGGGATACCTAAGATTGTCAGAGTCCCTCATGCATGTATAGTGCCAAACATCCAGCACTTTCGGTAAGTTCTATCCTTAGAATCCTTCTTCAGAACTTGTAATTTAAAGGGAAAAATGAATTTTGAAATACCTGTTCTTTATAACTCTTGTTCCTAAATTGACAGTCCTAAGTACTTGGGTCTCTTGTTTCAGCTATATCTGAACTTTAGCTCTCTTTAGCAGAGTAGGGCTTTACCTGTTTGATCCAGACCTGGAGCCAAACAGCAATCAAATGATATGGCTGGAAGCTTTGCTTCTTAATTATTAGTAAGAAGAGAGGAAACATATTCCTGGCAGAGGTACCTACAGAGGTATGGGAGAAAGAAGGAGTTTGGCTTGCTAGAGTGTACTGGGCAGAGCTGAAGAGTGGGAGGGTAGGAGTCGTATGACCTGAGGGGGCAGGCACCTGGTGTGCTCTGTTGGAGAAGTTTGAACTTAATCCAAGGAACCATTAAAAAATTTTGCATTTCATTAAGTTTACTCTTGTAGCATCGTTGAGTTGGTTTTACTGTTATGGGAAATGAGAAATCTCTATAAAGTTGAGATTCTCAACTTTTGAAGAAAGGAGGAAATAGAGGAGGAAGGGAACCAGAGAGGAGTAGGCTTAGAAAATCAGAGGAGGAAACAGAAATAGAAATGGAAACCTCATGGGACACATCTGTAATTTTATGTCATTATAAGTTTTATGTACTTAAAATTTTTTTAGTAACCACATTTAAAAAGTAAAAAGGGGACTTCTCTGGTGGCGCAGTGATTAAGAATCCACCTGCCAATGCAGGAGACATGGGTTCGATCCCTGGTCCGGGAAGATCCCACATGCCGCGGAGCAACTAAGCCTGTGTGCCACAACTACTGAGCCTGCACTCTAGAGCCCTCGAGCCACAACAACCGAGCCTGCACGCCTAGAGCCCGTGCTCTGCAACCAGAGAAGCTATCGCAATGCGAAGCCCGCACACCGCAACAAAGAGTAGCCCCCGCTCACCACAGCTAGAGAAAGCCCGTGTGCAGCAATGAAGACCCAACGCAGCCAAAAATAAATTAATTTAAAAAAAGTAAAAAGTGAAATTAATTTTAACAATATATCTTATTCAGTATACCCCAAATATTTTAATATGTAATCAATATAAAAATTTAGTGAGGTACTTTACAATTTTTTTTTTAAATTTTTTAAATTTTTGGCTGTGTTGGGTCTTCGTTGCTGCACAAGGGCTTTCTCTAGTTGCAGTGAGCGGGGGCTACTCTTTGTTGCCGTGAGCGGGCTTCTCGTTGCAGTGGCTTCTCTTGTCGCAGAACGTGCAGGCTCAGTAGTTGTGGCTCATGGGCTCTAGAGTGCAGGCTCAGTAGTTGTGGCGCACGGGCTTGGTTGCTCTGCAGCATGTGGGATCTTCCTGGATCAGGGATCGAACTGGTGTCGACTGCACTGGCGGCAGTTTCTTAACAACTGTGCCACCAGGGAAGTCCTACATTCTTTTTTATATACTAATTATTTTCAAAATCTAGCACGTATTTTATACTTAAACATCTCTATGTGGACCAGTCACATTGTTAGTGCTCAGTAGGCACATGTATCTAGTGGCTACTATATTGGATGCCCAGGTCTAGAAGGAAGGAATGGTTAAATGCTGCAGAGGTATCTATTGTAATTGGCAATCTGTTTTTTTTTTGGTTTTGTTTTGTTTTTAATATTTTATTTATTTATTTAAATTTTTGGCTGCGTTGGGTCTTAGTTGTGGCATGCACGATCTTCATTGTGGCGTGTGGGATCTTTTGTTGTGGCGCATGGGCTCTTCATGTGGCTTCTCTCTAGTTCTGGTGTGCAGGTTTTCTCTCTCTAGTTGTGGTGTGTGGGCTTCTCTCTAGTTGAAGTGTGCAGGCTTAGTTCCCTGACCAGAGATTGAACCCGCACCCCCTGCATTAGAAGGCGGATTCTTTAACGCTGGACCACCAGGGAAGTCCTGACAATCTGGTCTTTAGTGCTTTCACTTCTAATTCCCAGGGCTGAACAGTACAGGCTGGAGATAAGAGAATGAGAGATAAGGAAATGGAGACAACAAAAGTAAAGTGTTATTTTCTAGAAACTAGTTTTAATAGAAGAGAAAGGATTCTGGGAGGGTGTAGCTTTTTTGTCTTTGTTTTTAGATGGGAGAGACTTGTAGGCTGAGCATAAAGACCTGGTAGAGAGGATTGGTTAGAAAAATCAAGTGGTAGGAATATGGTAAAGGAGTAAGATACTTTGAGATGGGAGGAGATGATATTTAAAATACTCTCTGTTCTTTAGAGAGCCTTAAAAGGATAAGAGGGATAATAAGTTACATAAATTCTTTATGTAATAAGGAATGTTAGAGGAAGTTGATGGATTGTAACTTTAGAAAGAAATAGGATGCAATGTCCTATGCTAACGTTATGGGAAGTGAGGTGGGGATGGAGATACAGGCAACTTGAGGAGAGTGGAGCTGATTTGGAATCTAGGAGAGGTGGGAGAGACAGCTGACTAAGAGGCACTGGGCCTAACAGGCAGGAATTGTCTGTAAGGTGAGAGCAAATATGTGCTCAGTGAGGGATGAGGGGCTAATTTGTGAGTAGAGTGTACAGATTTCTTGATAGCTATTTTGTGCTTGAACTTAATGAAATCTATTTGCTTATTAAACGCTTTTTGGTTTACTTTTAGGTTCACAAGTAAGCAAAGTGCTAAATAATTGGATTCTGAAAGATGAAATGTTCAGATATCCAATTTAGAAATTGAAACAGTGATGTTAAATTTTCTATTTGATTTGGACTTAAATCACCAAGCTAGGAAGTACCAAATTTCAGCTGACTCCCCAGATATTATCAGAATAACCTGATAGTAAGATAAAGCTGAGTTTATTGCTTACATTGGTAGGAGAGAATGCTGCCTACCTCCAAGAGTATGATGGTCTCAGAGGGAGAAGGGCAGGATCTGATTTACTGAGATTTTGAAGTAAGGTAGATCTTTTTTTTTTAATTAACTAATTTATTTATTTTTGGCTGCATTGGGTCTTCATTGCTGTGCACGGGCTTTCTCTAGTTGCAGCGGAGCAGGGGCTGCTCTTCTTTGCGGTGCGCGGGCTTCTCATTTCGGTGGCTTCTTTTGTTGCAGAGCACGGACTCTAGGCTCGTGGCCTTCAGTAGCTGTGGCTCGTGGGCTTCAGTAGTTGTGGCTCGCGGGCTTCAGTAGTTGTGGCTCGCAGCCTCTAGAGCACAGGCTCAGTAGTTGTGGTGCATGGGCTTAGTTGCTCCACAGCATGTGGGATCTTCCCAGACCAGGGCTCGAACCCGTGTCCCCCGCATTGGCAGGCGGATTCTTTATTTATGTATTTATTTTTGTCTGTGTTGGGTCTTCGTTGCTGCGTGAAGGCTTTCTCTAGTTGCGACGAAGGGGGGCTACTCTTAGTTGCGGGTTGCGGGCTTCTCATTGCAGTGGCTTCTCTTGTTGTGGAGCACAGGCTCTAGGCGCGCGGGCTTCAGCAGTTGTGGCTCGCGGGCTCTAGAGCACAGGCTCAGTAGTTGTGGTGCACGGGCTTAGTTGCTCCGCGGCATGTGGGATCTTCCCAGACCAGGGATCAAACCCGTGTCCCCTGCATTGGCAGGCAGATTCTTAACCACTGCACCACCAGGGAAGTCCCTGGCAGGTGGATTCTTAACCACTGCACCACCAGGGAGGTCCCTAGACCTTTCAATACAGGGGCTTAATTTAAGGATTGGGTAAGGTTTGTGATATAACAATGATGGATTGGTGGAAATAGCAAAGGAACTTTTGAGAAAAGAGGTTCAGAGAGTCTTGGGTTGTAAACCGTTTTTGATGCTTTTGTTAAAGAGATGATTTGGTTTTCATTAATGAACAGTAAAGTTATATGTAACTTCTGTTTTCTTGGTTTAGAATCTCCTAGAATAATAAAACTGTGCTAATGAAGACAATGTAAATAGTAAGTCCTATTAATATAGGCAGTAAATTCAGTAAACTGTGTGAGGGTAAACCTTTTTTGTTTTGTTTTTTTTAGCTGTGACAGTGCTACTCTCTGAAAGCAGATTATGGGACTTTGATTTGTTGTTTGTCTTTTGCTTTATTGTTTTATAAGAACATGTGAGAAGAATTGTGTTGTTTATGCCCACAGGCATTTTACAAAGACAGATATAGTATCTTCTGTAGTGATAACATGGAATTGAACTTCCCTTAAAATATTTACTAATCTTTCTAGATTATGCCAAAAAAAAAAAAGAAAAAAAAGCTGAATAGCTGTGCATCAAATATATAGTCTTTAGTTGTATAAGCATTTGTGAGCCTTTAGGGTTTCTCTGTTGTTTTTTTGTTTTGCGGTACGTGGGCCTCTCACTGTTGTGGCCTCTCCCGTTGCGGAGCCCAGGCTCTGGATGCGCAGGCTCAGCGGCCATGGCTCACGGGCCCAGCCGCTCCACGGCACGTGGGATCTTCCCGGACCAGGGCATGAACCCGTGTCTCCTGCATCGGCAGGCGGACTCTCAACCACTGCGCCACCAGGGAAGCCCTGTGAGCTTTTAGTTTATAAGGAACTATTTTGTTTTTTGTGCACAATTACCTAGTTTGATTGCAGAGTCAGAAATGAAGTGGAAATTTAAAACTCCTTTTGTTTCAGTCAAACAAGAAAAGTAGCTCAGTGAAGTTAAAAAAAAAGTAAAAAAAAGAAAAAAAAAGTAGAACTTTTCTATTATTTTATGGTGGCTTCTTTTTTTAAGCCCCCTTTTACTTCTGGAGCTTGATGACTTAATATAGTACTCTGAAGGAATGCCCAGCAAAACTTATCCTTTTTATATATTTGTTTAGATTATTTATCTTGTTAAATATATTTTTGTAATCATATCTTAAAGAGAACTACATGGACTTCCCTGGTGGCGCAGTGGTTTAAACTCCACCTGCCAATGCAGGGGACATGGGTTTGAGCCCTGGTCCGGGAAGATCCCACATGCTGTGGAGCAACTAAGCCCGTGCACCGCAACTACTGAGCCTGCGCTCTAGAGCTCACGAGCCACAACTGCTGAAGCCCTTGCACCTAGAGCCCGTACTCCACAACAAGAGAAGCCACCGCAATGAGAAGCCCGTGCACCACAACAAGGAGTAGCCTGCTCACTGCAACTAGAGAAAGCCTGTGCGCAGCAACAAAGACCCAACGCAGCCAAAAAAAAAAAAAAAAAAAGAACTATAGTTATTTTTCTTGCTGAATTCTCTTCTCAGTTGACCTTCCTAAAATAAATTGTTGGACGGACATCTTTTCTAATATTACATATCTTGGATATTCTGTTGAAATTAAAACAGGAACATACAGTTGTAAAGCCTTTTAAAAATGATATTTAAGTACTATTTTTTTTAGTTGATATTTATGACTTTGTACAAGTTACTTAACCTCCCTGAATTTCCTTTTCCTCCATTTTTAAATGGTGGTAATAACCATATCTGCAACATAGGGTGGTTGGGAAAATGAGAAACAATAAGTTAGATATACAGCACGTAAGCCTCAGAAGTAGTAAGTTCAACAAATATTTGTTCCATGCTATCTCTTTTCTTCTTTAAAATCTGTCTCTTTTAACTTTTCCTATACTGGATACTTCTTAAGCTACGTTCCTTAACTTCCAGATTCTCCATGAATGCTTAACACTGCCCACTTTGTTCACAGAATTGAGACAAAAAAAATGATTTTCAGGGCTCAAGCATTATTGAAAGCCTGTTATATGTTCTCCCCTGAATTCTAACTAGGAAACCAGACAATATTTGTGAAGAATAAGTCCATTAAAAATTGAAGTTTGAGTGTAGCTTTTATCGTACATTGATTTTTTTTAGCTTACCTGAGACACAAATATATAATTAGATTAAATTATAATCAGATTTAGGGCTTCCCTGTTGGCACAGTGGTTAAGAATCCACCTGCCAGTGCAGGGAACATGGGTTCGAGCCCTGATCCGGGAAGATCCCATGTGCCATGGAGCAGCTAAGCCCGTGCGCCACAACTACTGAGCCTGCACTCTAGAGCCTGCGTGCCACAACTACTGAGCCTGCGTGCCACAACTACTGAAGCCCGTGTACCTAGAGCCCGTGCTCCACAACAAGAGAAAACACCGCAATGAGAAGCCCGTGCACCGCAAAAAAAAGTAGCCCCCGCTTGCCGCAACTAGAGAAAGCAGCACAGCAGTGAAGACCTAACGCAGTCAAAAATAAATAAAACAGGGGGGATAAACGATCTTTTACAGTGGAGGAGGCATTCACATCTTTGAGGAGGCTTGGTTAATGTGTAATGTAGATGCACGCTGCACAGTTGGAAAAGAGGTGGGGGAGACCCAAACAGACACAGGGAATTTTATGTTTAAATTGTCTTCTCCCACCTTAAAACGTAAATTTTATTTCATCACTTTTTACCCTCTTAGGGTTCTTTTTGGCTAGGTCTGAGAATTAGATTGACAAAAGAAAGGTCAATGGAAGAAAAGCATACATTTAAGTATAACAAGTTTTAGGTGACACAGGATCCTTCATAAGGAATGACCCAAAGAGATGACAAGACTATATTAGGTTAAACAAAGAGAGGCAATTGTGGAAAAGTGACTAAACTGTGTGGGGAGGCTAAAGGAAGATAAGAATTATTTTAACCAAGTCTGTTTTGTATAGAGTTCTCTTGCTTTCAGCGTCTCATCCTTGATATTAAGAATATTACTTTCCTTCTGGTATAGGGAGGACATCTTTCATGTGGGAATTTCATCTGCCTTTATGAAAAACAGGAAGGTCAGAGTGTTTTTGTTTTGCAGTTTTTCAAGTGCATTTAACTCAAAATGGTCAATATACCAGAGCTGCATATTTTGGGATAGCATGTTCTGAACTCCATCATTAAATGCTTAAAGTTGGGGCTTATCTACCTAACTTAGTAGGGGAAAGGGAAGGGAAGAAAGGCTTCTATGGGAAATACAAATTGGTTTCTTTAGGAAAGACAAAAGCAGATAAGAAACTTTGTGGTAATGTTGGCCTATGCATATGAGGGTAGTTTCATCCTGTCGTCAGGGCCATAAAACTCCCCAGTAGAGGGGGTTTATGGTAGGTTTACTCTTGGTGTACTTTTGGGAGTAAAAGTCATCCTGAAGATGGAATTTATGGTAGTCTCATTCCCCAGAAGTTTCTGCTATCAATCAGAAAAGGGAAGCTCCAGGAAGGCTTCTTTCTGCATCTGTTGAATCCAAAATGTCTTCAGCTTAAAATAATCTTCATACCAACCCTGGGGTTCCAAGTGGGTGCCCACAATACCATACTTGAAGATATTTTGAAGTTAAGGTAATCCCTGCTTTTAGATAGAATGAGTTTTGTGTCTTTAAATTGAAGAGTGTTATAGGCTCATTGCTGACCATCCATGCTCTATAATACCCTTATCACATATATTCTGTTCTGCTCTTTGTTGAGTTACTGAGAGAAAATGCCAAATGGTGGGAAAAGGGAGTCAGAGGTCTCTATTAATCATCATTCAATAAGTAGTATAGAATAAGTCAAGATTCTACCTGAAAAACAGAACTGGGAGTATATATTAGAGATCTATTACAAGGAATTGGCTTACACTTGTGGGGCTGGTAAGCAAGACTGCAGTCCATTGGGTAGACAATTAGGGGTGATTGTGAACAGACTGGAATCCCACAGGCATGTGCTTGTCCACAGGCAAGTCAGGAAAGAGGATCCAGGGGAAAGGGAGAGTAATTGCTGAACTAGCTAATTGCTGATCCAGCTGCTGTTTGGAGTCTCTTCAGAGAATGCCTAAACACTCTCTTAAAGGCCTTCCAACTGAGTAAATCCAGCCAACGCAGGATAACCTCCCTTTTGATTAAAGTCAGCTTATCAGGGACTTTAATCATATCTACAAAATCCCTTCACAGCAGCACCTAAGCTAGTGTTTGATTGAATAAATGGGAGAAGGTGTGTGTGCTGTCAAATGACAGCTGTCCGCCTTCTGTCCTCCAACTGTCTAGAGAGAATATCCCTTGTCTTCTACCCTAATGGGAAACACACTATCAATAGAAAGGGAATTCTGAGGACTGTAATTCAGTCCAGTCAAGTTGACGCATCAGAAGGGCATCACATATGATAAAATACGTCATGGTAAAAAGCGGCTTTGCTTTAAATGGCTTTTAATCCTTATATTTATAAAGAAGAGTTCTAGAATTAATAGCACCGTTTTGGTTAATCTAAGAGAAAAAAAAATCTGGCCAACATCTGGAAACTTAATGGTTATAAATACTTCTTTAGGATATGTGTTCACTAAATGTTAGGCATTTCTCATAATTACATTCTGTTTTGCCTTAGGGTGCTTTTTGAGATCACTCAGGAGGATGTTTTGTTTCTGGCTTCACCTCTGACCTTTGATCCTTCTGTTGTGGAAATATTTGTTGCTCTATCAAGTGGTGCCTCTCTGCTTATTGTACCAACTTCTGTCAAAGTGCTCCCATCAAAATTAGCTGCTGTTCTCTTTTCCCATCACAGAGTGACTATTTTACAGGTACATTTTAGTAGCAAATGAAATGTTTTGTTTTTAATTATTCAATATTTTAAGTGTGTTAGAGAATATTTTATATTCCTGTAGCTCTTTACAATGGATTAATGATAATCTAGTTAGAATGTCAAGGGCTGTCTTCCTGATGATGTCATTTGTTTGAGAATGAAAAAAATCAGTTAATTCTGTCTAGAAAATTCTTTTACTATGCACTTTGTACATACTATAATAACTAAGGGAACTTTTACTCAAATCCATTGGGATATGCCTCTCTTGTCTTAAAGTATTGAGTTTATTGTGTTTCCCACTAAAAACTGCTTTAAGTAAGTTAAGTTATAATTGACTTAGAAATTTAGATTTTCTGATTTTTACATCGGTATGTTTTATATTAACCTAAAAAATGTATTTTTTAAGTTTGGCATTTTTGAAGATTTAAAAAATATATATGTGAAAGTATGTGACTTGTACTCTAGCCTTAAGATATAACACTGCAAGTGGTTAATGAAACTAGAGAGAATTAATAAAATTATATGCATATCATGATAAATGAAAATTTTTTTAAATGAGACTTGAGAGGATGTTAAATTTCTTCCCAGAGACAAAATTTGATGCTGACTTTCTTTTTAGGAAATGTGTTTTTCATCCTATTAAAAAAACCATTATATATAAATGAAATGAGTATAGCAATGCAGTTTTGCTAGGTATCAGTGGTATAAATTCTCATCTCTTGGTGAATCATTCTATGAATCTGGGCACGATTTTAATAATACAACTTTTAGGGGCTTCCCTGGTGGTTGAGAGTGGTTGAGAGTCCGCCTGCCGATGCAGGGGACACGGGTTCGTGCCCTGGTCCGGGAGGATCCCACATGCCGCGGAGCGGCTGGGCCCATGAGCCATGGCCGCTGAGCCTGCGCGTCCGGAGCCTGTGCTCCGCAACGGGAGAGGCCACGACAGTGAGAGGCCCGCCTACAGCAAAAAAAAAAAAAAAATAATAATAATACAATTTTATTTTCCTGTAAAATTCAAGGAGCATAATTTTTCAGGGAATATTTGCTAAGTACCTTAATAGTGTCTTATACCTCTTTAAATCTGACCCCTTGCTTAATGTTAAAACACAATCTCAGATAAATTTACTTTAGCAGTGGTTTTTTTAACTTTTCTGGGATCATAGATCCTTCTGAGAAATGGATACACATTTACTAACTCTGTTCCCAAAATACAGCAAATTTTGCATATAGTTTAATTGTGATTTTATATAACTCACAATACATATCTACTTGGAATATTATGAGCAGATCACATTTGACTTGGTTTGAGTAAGGAAGAGAAGCACAAAAGCTGACAGGCTAACCTTTCTTTTGTATAAGACACATGTCTTATAGTGAATTTTTGCTTTATTTTATTATCATCGTTCATCTTTTCCCTCCAGAGTCAATTTCTTACCAAATAATATGTAAGTCATCATGGATATATATATATATATATATATATATTTTTTTTTTTTTTTTTTTTTTTTTTTGCGGTACGTGGGCCTCTCACTGTCGTGGCCTCTCCCATTGCGGAGCACAGGCTCCGGACGCGCAGGCCCTGCGGCCATGGCTCACGGGCCCAGCTGCTCTGCAGCATGTGGGATCTTCCCGGACCAGGGCACGAACCTGTTTCCTCTGCATCGGCAGGCGGACTCTCAACCACTGCGCCACCAGGGAAGCCCTATATATATATTTTTAAGAGCTTCTTGTACAGATTTTATTTACAAATAACCTTGCCCAAACCTAATTGGATATTAAGCAAGGATCTTAAAAGCTCTCAAAGAGAATACATGCTACTAAAGTTTTGAAAATTGGAAAAAATAGAATATCTTGAGTTACTGCGGGAGAGAAAGGCCCCAAAGTGAGATGGACTAAGCTTTTGAGGAAATTAAGAACCTCTTTATCTCAGGAATAAGAGTTTTCTCTTGCAAAGAAAGGGCCAGTATTTGGTTTCTTACAAACCTAAAGTATATTTGGGATTTTTTTGCATACTCTGGGTAACAAAGTTATATTATTTAAACTTGATGCCTTTTAAAAGTGAAACCTTTTAGTTAGAGCAAAATCTTAGGTTGCTATCTACCAAAGTGTCAACATAAGTGTTTTTCATTTTTACATAAATTTTTACTTAGGCAATCTGGAAGAAAACTATAACATTTTCTATCACTTTTTTCTGTTATTTGCTAAGTCCTGTTTCCCTATGCCTAAGATGATTTGGTAGCAAAGGATGTTGAGTTGTCCTGTGCCAATAAATTGATGATTTCAGTTTATGAGTATCCGAAAAGTGTTACTATGCTTTACCTTGCTGAATATTCATAGTTGTGCATTCATTTGTAGAGTTCAAAGTTGAAATTATCCTTAACACTAGAAATTAGGCCAGAATGTTTCAGATTTGCTTTACTGAAAATGGAGAGCAGGACCATTCAGTCGTCATTTTGACAAGAGATTTTCCATATGATAAAAGTCTTGGGGGCTTCCCTGGTAGCGCAGTGGTTAAGAATCTGCCTGCCAATGCAAGGGACACGGGTTCGAGCCCTGGCCCAGGAAGATCCCACATGCTGCGGAGCAACTAAGCCCGTGTGCCACAATTACTGAGCCTGCGCTCAAGAGCCCGCAAGTGACAACTACTGAGCTCACGTGCCACAACTACAGAAGCCTGTGTGCCTAGAGCCCATGCTCTGCAACAAGAGAAACCACGACAATGAGAAGCCCATGCACCACAGCGAAGAGTAGCCCCTGCTCACCGCAACTAGAGAAAGCCCACGCACAGCAGTGATGACCCAACACAGCCAAAAATAAAAACAAAGAAATAAATAAATAAATTTGTTAAAAAAAAAAAAAACCCAAAAAACTCTTGGTGGAACAGTTAAGAGCTTGATTTAGGATCATTTCAGGATAAATAGGATGACCACTGTAATTTATTACCAAAAACTTGGAATCCTGAGAGTGAATGAAAGCACTAAGTTCCCAGATAGTAATCTGGAACAATAAGTACGTACTGGGATATAGGGTCATCCTACTGCTTAAATATTTTGACAAGCCATGACCTTAAATAATCTCCCCAAATTAAAATTCAGGTTGTCCTTTTAGCTTTTATTGAAAGAAGCCATTTTAAAATCTTCATTCATGTAACCTCTGGCTATAGCCAAGTGAGGAGATTGGCAGATATTCTTCCCAAAAAGCAACTATAAAGCTGGACAAAATTGACAAAAATAACCATTTCAACACTTTAGAAATCAACTAAAGGCATATAACTATCTGAAATATGTTTTTTTGTTTTTGTTTTATTTTTTTTTACAGAAATATGTTTATGTTTTTAAAAACTGCTGAATTTTGCTTTAGAAAAGGGAATCTGTGGCATTCTAGCCAGCAAGAAGGGCCTACAGCTCCAACAGCCTGAGGTTGCTATGGTGAGGAGGGCAAGCACATTCCTGACTGACCTTGAGGCTATGTGCATGCACATAAGAGACACAAAAGAGCCCATGGAAAATAAAAGCTGGATCAGACTTGAAAATGACGTAACTTTGAATGAGCTCCCCTATCCACACACAGATCCATCTGTACAGACAATCTGTCCAGTCACTGGTTGACATCTGAGCTATGCAGACATGAGGCGACGCTTAGGAAGTAAGACTTAAAAGTGAAAACAAGAATATGTATTTTGGGACTTCCCTGGTGGTCCAGTGGTAAAGAATCCGCCTTACAATGCCGGGGACACAGGTTCGATCCCTGGTCAGGGAACTAAGATCTCACATGCTGCGGGACAACTAAGCCCGTGCGCCACAACTAGTGAGCTTGCACACTTCAACTAGAGAACCTGCGTGCCGCAAACCACAGAGCCTACGCACTTTGGAGCCTGCGCACCACAACTAGAGAGAGAAAAACCCTCATGCCAAAACTAGAGAGAAGCACGCATGCCGCAATGAAAGATCCTGTGTGCCGCAACTAAGACCTGATGCAGTCAAAAAAAAAAGAATATTTTAGGAATTCCTTGGTGGTCCAGTGGTTAGGATTCCAAGCTCTCACTGCGAAGGGCCAAAAAAAAAAAAGTATTTAATTTAATTTATTTTTTGGTCATACCATGCAGCTCGTGGGATCTTAGTTCCCCCACCAGGGATTGAGCCTGGGCCACGGCAGTGAAGATGCTGAGTCTTAACCACCAGATCACCAGGGAGTTCCCAAATACCTATTTTAAAAGCCAACTGAGCAGTGACATCAGTGACCATACGGGGGAGACGATTCACATTTAGCCCAGGCAAGTTACAAACAAAGAAATAAACAAGCAAATAAAAAATCAGCAACAAAACATTTCATAATGATAAAGTGGTCAGTACATCAAGAAGTACATTGCTGGGACTTCCCTGGTGGCGCAGTGGTTAGGACTCTGTGCTCCCAATGCAGGGGACCCGGTTTCGATCCCCGGTCAGGGAACTAGATCCCACATGCATGCTGCAACTGAGAGTTCTCATGTCACAACTAAGGAGTCCGCCTGCTGCAACTAAGGAGCCGGCAAGCAGCAACTAAGGAGCCTGCCTCCTGCAACTAAGACCTGGTGCAAAATTAATTAATTTTTAAAAAAGAAGTATATTGTTATATCAAGAACATGATATCTGCCTGAAAATAGAGGTTCCAAATACATGAAGCAAAAATGGACAGAACTGAAAGGAGAAATAGATGACTCAATGGTTTGAAATTTTAGTACCCTACTTTCAGTAATTCATTGAAAAACTAGACAGAAATCAGTGTGCATGTAATAAAGAAGACTTGAATAACATTATCAACCAAATTCCACATGTAGAGCACTCCATCCACCAAATGCAGAGTATACATTTCCTAGGATAGGTCATATGCTAGGCTACAAAATAAGTCTCAGGAAATGTAAAATGTGTTGATGAAAAATTAATTAGTCAATCTAAGAAAGAAACAAAGAATGTTCTTTGAGCCAAACTGAGGATTATAACCCGAGGGACAGTCTTTCAGAAAGATCTGAGGACCCTCCTGCCTGTTAGAAGTCAAAGCACAGTTATATACATTTTCGAAACAAAGAGTTATACATCAAAGTGACATATTGATAGTTTACATAGTCTAGATCTGCACATATAAGGCGAGTAGCGGGTCATTGTGACCCATCACAGGATTAAGAAAGGAATGTTATCTTCTAAGGAATTACCTTGTTGGTGTGAGGAGAAATTTGCTTTTTACGATGTAGCAGGTATTTCTGTGTCTTCTAAGGTGGTCTGGTTAATATATAATGCAGATGCACATTGCACCGTAAAGCGAGCGTAGTGGGGCCCAAATGGGCAGAGAGAGAATTTTATGTTAAAATATTGTTTTTGTCCTGCCTTAAAAATAATTTTATTTCATCAAATGTGACTAAGTGGGATTTGTCCCAGGAATGCACATTTGCTTTAACATCCAAAAATCCACTGATGCTATATACTAGATAAAGAATAATGAACAAAAAGCACATAATTATGTCAGCAGATGCAGAAAAATTATTTGGCAAATCCAATGCCAATGATAAAAAAAAGTCAAACTAGGAATAGAAGGGAACTTCCCCAACATGATAAAGGATGTCTACAAAAAGACTACAGCTAACATTATAATTGGATAAAAGACTGAATGCTTTCACTCTAAGATTGGGAACAAGGCAAGGATGTTTGCTTTTTCACTTCTTTTCAACATTATTCTGGTTGTTCTAGGCAGTGCAATAAAGCAAAAAGGAAGAAAGAAATTAAGCACCCACACTGGACAGGAAGAAGTAAAACTATTTGCAGACAACATGGGGGAACTACTAGAACTAATAAACAAGTTCAGCAAGGTTGGAGGGTACAAGATCAATATGCAAAATCAACTATATTTCTACATTATATAAAAAAAGCCCAAAAATGAAATTAAGAGAATAATTATATTCACAATAGCATCAAAAATAATAAAATAGGAATAAATTTAAAGAAGAGCAAGGCTTGTACGATGAAAACTATAGAACATTGTTGATAGAAATTGAAGAGCTAAATAAATGAAGAGACATTTCATGTTTATGGATTGGATGTCTCAATATTGTCAAGATTGCAGTTCTCCCTATAAATTAAACCCAGCCCCTATCAAAATCCTGATGGACTTCTTTGGGGGAGAAATTGACAAGCTGATCCTAAATTTTATATGGAAATTCAAAAGGTAGTCCTGATCCATACAATAGAATAAAAAGTCCTATGGTCTGAGTGTTTGTGTCCCCCCAGAATTCATATGGGGCCTTTGGGACTGCTTAGGTCATGAGGGTGAAGCCCTCATGAATGGGATTTAGTGCCCTTGTAAAAAAGACCCCACAGAGCTTCCTATCCCCTTCCACCATGTGAGGACACAGCAAGAAGTCTAACCTGGAAGAGAGCTCTCACCAGAACTGGACCATGCTGGCACCCTGGTCTTGGACTTCTATCCTCCAAGAACTGTGAGAAGTAAACTTCTGTTGTTTATAACCTACCCAGTCTACAGTATTTTGTTATAGCAGCCTGAACAGACTAAGACAAAAAAGAATGAATTATTGATATATACAACATGAATCACAAAGTATTTTCACTGAACATAGAGTAAAAGATGCTAGGTCAAAACAGAATACATGTTGTATGATTCCATTTTTATAAAATTCTAGAAAATGCCAGCTGATCATCAGTGACAAAAAATAGATCAGTGGTTGTCTGGAGGAGAGGTCCAGTTGGAGGGAAGAATTACAATGGTACATAGGTGATTTTAGGGTTGAAGGATATGTTCATTATCTGGATTGTGGTGATGGTTTCACCAATAATATATCTCAAAATTTGTATTGTACACTTTAAATATGTATAGTCTATTGTATGTCAATTATATTATCTTAATAAAGTTGTTTTTTAAAATCTTTATTCATTGTTTTGCTTAGGCACTTCCTTAACACTTTTATATACTTTTTCTACATAGGAATAATGGGAAAGGAAATGTAAATTCATTTAATAAATTTTTGTCCTTAAACCTTTTTGTCTAAACTGCATAATGAAACATAATTAATATTTGCTTGTTTTTTACTGAAGCAAAATTTATGTCCACATTAAAAAGGTAATGCTGCTTCAGTAGTTTTCCAAATATGATTTGCCATTTAGTAAACACAGCCTTAATTTCCTTGTGAGCTCTCAGTGTTAAGCTTTGGACTAATCACTACAGTGTGGTTTTTTGTTTTTTGTTTTTTTTTTTAAGAAGTGAAGGGAAAGAAATAATTTATTTTTAATGTATCTACAGGCAACACCGACATTGCTTAGAAGATTTGGATCTCAGCTTATCAAGTCAACTGTTTTATCAACCAATACTTCTCTTCGAGTATTGGCCCTTGGTGGCGAAGCATTTCCATCATTAACTGTTCTCAAAAGCTGGAGAGGAATAGGCAATAAAACACAAATATTTAATGTTTATGGTATCACCGAGGTCTCAAGTTGGGCGACTTTTTACAGGATACCAGAGAAAATTCTTAACTCTACTTTGAAGTAAGGGTTTCAGTTACTTCAGGGTAGGGTAGAAACTGTTATTTTTCCAGTATCTTAACACAAACAGTATTTTTGATAGGCACTGGAGTAATATTTTATAAACACTATTTTATCTAGAATTTTAAGCTGGGAATCCAGAACCTTTCTTATTTTAACTGGTGCTACAGATCCTGCTAGAGGTTTTCGTAACTAAACAGCAATGAATAACATAACTTTTCCACCTAACCTTTTCCTCTTGTCAATCTTTGAATTATAACAAAAACTTTTTTTTTCTTTATTTGGTACAATGTGATTTAAATACACTGGTAAATATTCTATTCAAATGAAAAATTTTTAATTTGGTTTGGGTTGTTGTGTTTTCATAGATGTGACTTGCCTGTACAACTGGGATTTCCACTGCTTGGAACAGTAGTTGAAGTCAAAGATACTAATGGTTTCACAGTTCAAGAAGGCAATGGCCAAGTATTTTTAGGTTGTTTTACATTTGTTGATTGGGAATAATTTCTTTTTTTTTCCAAGAAAAAAAATCTGATGTGTTAATTTTATTCTTTCCTCAATTATTCTTAAGTCTAGTATTCTTTTCGGTGATGGTAATTTTTAATCTCATCCTCACAGTCATGAAACATTTAATTAGTTACCATAATTATTTCAGATAACAATGTCTAATACTCTGAGAGAAGATATAAAAGTAATTTAGAAACTGTAAATTGGTTGTTTGTATTTCTGTTTATAGCCAAAATTCTATTAGTATTTTAAGAATGTTTTTAATCACATGTATTTTTAGAACTAGATTGTGTTTCATCCCTTTGCTTACTTTACTAAGGTTCTTATTGTATATAATTTTATAAGATAACATTTAAAAGTGAGTCCCCCTTTTTATATAAATATTCAGACTTTGAAACTTAGTAACGGAGCTTTTGGAGATGTTCTGATTTCTTGGTTTTTATTATATTTTCCATGAATTTTTAAAATTACATTGTTGTTTATATCTTGTGAAGGTGGCAGAAATAGAGTATGTTTTCTTGATGATGAAATGACAGTACCACTTGGCACAATGAGGGCCACAGGAGACTTTGTGACTATAAAAGATGGAGAGATATTTTTCTTGGGACGAAAGGACAGTCAGATCAAACGTCATGGCAAACGTCTTAACATTGAACTTGTGCAACAGGTAGAACTGTTTAAATATTAAACATCTATTAATATATGTAGGTATTAGAGGCAGCCATAACTACTCTTCTGTTCCAGGGTTCTCTGTCAGTATTATTTAAACCTAAGACTTTTGTGTTAATGCTGAATTACAGTAGAAGATATGGATAATTCATTGTGCACTTTATTCTCAGCATGAAGAGTTGTTTTTTAAATAAGTGACAAAGGGGATTTTGATAACTGAAGATAAGTTGACTTATTTTGCTCTGGGAGCTATTATTTTTGGAAAACATTAAGAACCCAGTGTGCTGGTAATAGTGATAGTAGGAAACAATTTTTTAAAACTCTCTAGTGAATTCCAGATTTTAATTTGACTGTATTGAATGCAGAGTATTTAGGAAGTTTGTTTTTAAATGTCCTTATTGGCAAATTGAGATAATCTCTCTCATAGGTTGCTGAAGGTCTTCAACAAGTGGAATCTTGTGCAGTTACATGGTATAATCAGGAAAAATTAATTTTGTTCATGGTGTCCAAAAATGATTTAGTAAAGGATTACGTCTTTAAAGAACTGCAGAAACATCTTCCAAGTCATGCAATCCCGGATGAGCTTGTATTGATTGATTCTCTACCATTTACATCTCATGGTAAAATAATTTGAAGCAGCTATGTTTCAGTGCCAAATGATACTAATTGTATTAACTAGTTTAAAGGCCACTTAAATCCTTATTATTATAAGTAATACTAATATATATTGTGGTAGACCCTCTGTTAAATACTTTGTATAATTAACTCATTTTATCTCCAGAAACTCCTGTGAGTAGGTTGTATTATTCCCATTTACTTATGTGGAAAATAAGGCTTAAGAGGTTAAATAATTTCCCCAAAATCACATTGCTAGTTAGTAGTAGAGTTGAAATTCTGTAGGACTGTTTGACTTCAAAACATGTGCTCTTAATCACCATATTCTATTACTTTCCCAATTTCATCTTTATTTAATATTTCAGAATGTGGTTATTGCTCAGTAAATAGTACCATTTCTTTAGCTCTTTAAATGAGAGCAACATTAGCCCCTCCTTTCTTTTTTTTCTCTTTTATTTAAAATTATTTATTTTTTGGCTGCATTGGGTCTTTGTGGCTGTGTGCGGGCTTTCTCTCCTTTTTTTTTTCTTTTAAAAATATTATTTATTTTTGGCTGCGTTGTGTCTTCGCTCCTGTGCGTGGGCTTTCTGTAGTTGCGGCGAGCGGGGGCTACTCTGTTGTGGTGCACTAGTGTTGTGGTGCGCAGGCTTCTCATTGTGGTGGCTTCTCTTTTTGCGGAGCATGGGCTCTAGGCTCGCAGGCTTCAGTAGTTGTGGCTCGCAGGCTTCAAAGCACAGGCTCAGTAGTTGTGGCGCACGGGCTTAGTCGCTCCGCAGCATGTGGGATCTTCCCAGACCAGGGATTGAACAGGTGTCCTCTGCGTTGGCAGGTATCGGATTCCTAACCACTGCGCCACCAGGGAAGTCCCTCCTTTCTTCTTATCTGCTACCCACTACATTCTGGGTAGCATGGGACTGTCTTCTTGATTATTGATTCTGCATGACAAACTATTTTATAGGATTTCTAACCTTAACAATGAAAAATGTGTGTATTGTGACTAACAAAGACATGAAGGGGTCAAGCTGAAATTTAAAAATTGTTATTTCTCTTTTGTATTAAGGCAAAATTGATGTTTCTGAGTTAAATAAGATTTATTTAAACTCCATAAACTTGAAGTCTGAATGTAAACTCAATGGAAAAGAGGAACTTTGGGAAAAATTACATCATTTGTGGAAGGTACAACTTTTAAGATACAAATTTGTTATTATAAAGAGGTCGTTGTATATCTTCAGGGAATGTAGCATCCTAATAAGTCTGATAAAATTTTCTAAGAATATTACTGCTGCCCAGATGTTAAGTAGTATAGCTTTGTTTTATTCAATTTGTATTCAAATAAGGGTTAGGTTCTCTACTGCAAGATTAGATTAAGCTCCCTATATAGAAATTTATTGGAAGTGAGGTAGTCATAAAAGGCACGAGTAGACAAAACGCCTCTTGACATAACTTTTCCCTAAGATGGTCAGTCAAGTGCAGTAACACTTGTCAGAGTTGAAAAAATAGCCAAATCTTGCTGTACCACAATCTGTGGTATAAAGGCTTAACATAATTATTCCAGAAGAACTTTCAGTAACAACATGTATGCTTCTGCTTAAGGGAATTAATATATATATGTATATAACAATTAAAAACTTATTTTAAAATATATATATTTTATTACCTATGATTTACAGGTCAGTATAATTTTTCTTAGATAAAATTTGGAGTTTTCTAAAGGGTTCTAACAAGAGGATGTAACTGTACAGTCTTGTCTGAAAATAGATATCTAGATAAAAGTAATATCCACTTCATTTTTAGATTCTTGGAAAATAATTTCGGTTTATGTGAAGTTAATGAAAATAATTATTCCCATATTATAGAAATATCAGATATTGTTAATATCTGATATTAAATCAGGTGTTTTTATAATTCCATTCCCTATTGTATGGGTAGAAAAACTGCTCTAAAGGGAAGTATAATTTGCAGTTCTAGGGTAGTTTGTGACAAAATTGGTAGCATAATGATGGTCTCCTTTACTATATAGAAAATAATTTTAAAATTTACTTTAATTGTTAAAAAATTTATTTTGTTTGTGTTCATCTCATTAATGTAGTTACCATCGTCTATATATTACCTTTAAATGCTGAATTCTTTTGGTTTTAGATCTTTAACTTCACCATATTTCTCACTTCTCTAATCTGTAGTCTGTTCTGAGTCTCTCAGAAGACCCTTTGAAGGTTCCTGATGAGTCACTCTTCTTAAATAGTGGTGGAGATTCTTTGAAGTCCATACGGCTCCTCAATGAGATTGAAAACCTTGTTGGCACAGCAGTACCTGGGCTTCTGGAAATTATTCTTAGCAGTTCTATTTTAGAGATTTACAATCACATCCTTCAAACAGTGTTTCCAGATGAAGATCTGACATTTAGCAAGAATTATTCCACAAAAAGAAAATCCAGCGATGTTAATCAAGAGGAAACCAGTGGAAAATCTTTACATCAGGAATCTGTCATGCCTTTAAATTGTGACAACGAGATCAATGCTTTTATTGCACTGAGCCGAGGGAGTCAGATTTTGTCTCTGAATACTACTAGGTTTTTAACTAAGTTGGAACATTGCCCTTCAGCCTGTTCTTCTGATATAATTTCACAGACTAACATTCAAAATATGAAAAGCTTAAATCCTCCAGCTCTTATTGGGAAGTCAAAAGATATGTCCTGTGTTGCAAAAGTTTCTGAAGAGGAAACATCTGTGATGGGGGCTGAGAAAATGGAGTTTCATGTGAGGTGGAGGTCAGACACAGGCAAATGTGTGGATGCTTCACCTCTGCTTGTAATACCAGCTGTTGATAAGTCATCTGCAACTGTGTACATTGGCTCCCATTCTCATAGAATGATGGCAGTTGATCTTTACTCTGGAAAGGTGAAATGGGAACAGATTTTGGGAGATCGCATTGAATCCTCAGCATGTGTATCTAAGTGTGGAAACTTTATTGTAGTGGGTAAGTTTCTGAATTTGAGGTTTATAGAGTTAAATTTAATTACCATATGGTAATGCTAGTAGGGCCAAGTTAAATTTTAAAAACCTATGCATAGTAGGTTTGGTTGCTGTCAAAGAATAATAGTTAACTACATGCTGATTCATAGTGTGGGCCTTGGGTCAGAGTTTCTGGATTTGAAGCTAACTCTAAAGCTGTAACCAGCTCTGTGACCTTTAACGAGTTGCTGAACTTCTTAGAATTTCAGTTTTCTTATGAGTATATGGGTTTAATAAATAAAACATGGTGCTGCATCACAGATTATCGCCAGACTTAATGGTTTAGAATAATAAACATTTATTTATTTATTTATTGGGATATAGTTGCTTTAATAAACATTTATTATCTCACAGTTTCTATGGGTCAGGAATTTAGGAAGGGTTTAGCTGAACGTTCTGGCTCAGGGTTTTTCATGTGGCAGCAACCATCTGAAGCCTTGACGAGCTGGAAAAATCTGCTTCTAAGATGGCTTACTCACATTGCTGCAAACAGAAGACTTCAGTTTTTGCTGGCTTTTGGCAGGAAGCTTCAGTTTCTTGACACATGGGCTTCTCCATAGGCTGCTTGAATGCCCTTGCAACATGGAAGCTAACTTCCCTCAGAGTGAGTGACCCAAGAGAGTGATTGAGGAGGAACGCAGTACTTTCAGTGTCTAAAGTTGTATACCATTATTTGTGCCTTATTCTGTTATTAGAAGAACATCATTAAGTCTGGCCCACACTCAGAGGGAGGGGAATTAGCTTCACCTGTTGAATATCTCTGAGTATCAAAGAATTTGTGGATATATTTTAAAACTACCACAATAATCATAGAGCTTTTGAGAGGATTAAATGAAATAATTGCTTGTGAATCCTTTAGTACATTGCTAGGGACAGACTAAGTGCTCAAAGAATAATAGTTAACTACATGCTGATTCACAGTGTGGGCCTTAGGTCAGAGTTTCTGGATTTGAACCTAGCTGTAAAGCTACTACCAGCTCTGTGACCTTCAACAAGTGTTAGCTACTACCTTCTACTCAGTTTCATTAAGGTGTAGGTGACTCTTACTTTACAAAGATATGGGGGTCTAGGCGTAATGTCTCCTGAACTACCACTCTCTTTTTACCCCCCAAACTACATCAAGTTTTACTTTAATGCTCATGGCATGTGCTTACCAAAGCTGTTCAGACTAAGTGCTTAGGAATATATCTCCCTACTTATGTTAGCCTGGCTAGAATCTACTTGAATCTGAGTTTGATTCTTCTGTATTGAAAACTTACATTTTGAAAATTATACTACAGGAAACTTTCAGTTATACATGTGAATGATCATGAGTAATCCCTATTCATGAAAGTCAGCTCATTGAGGTTACTGTTTGCGTTCCAAGTGTCTAAACCCAAAGCCTCTGGCACGTGGTGGTCACTTAGTACTTTTTTTCTCTTTTTAAAAAAATTTCCAGTTTTATTGAGATGTAATTGACATACAACATTTTATTAGCTTAAGGTATACAATATAATGTTTGATATGTGTATATTGCAAAATGATTACCACAGTAAATCTAGTTAGCATACATCACCTCAAATATATAGTTCAGTGTTGTTAACTATCACTTAGTACTTTGAATATTTGTTATTAATATAATATACAGTAAAACCCTTTTTAGTATACAGTTTTATATTTTGACAGATACATACTATCATGTAACCACTACCACAATCAAGAGTCCACTGCTCCAGGGACTTCCCTGGTGGTGCAGTGGTTAAGAATCCGCCTGCCAGTGCAGGGGACACAGTTTGATCCCTGGTCCGGGAAGATCCCACATGCAGCGGAGCAACTAAGCCTGTGCGCCACAACTACTGAGCCTGTGCTCTAGAGCCCATGCGCCACAACTACTGAAGCCCACACGTCTAGAGCCCATGCTCCATAACAAGAGAAGCCACTGCAATGAGAAGCCTGTGCACCGCAACGAAGAGTAGCCCCTGCTCCCCGCAACTAGAGAAAGCCCATGCATAGCAACGAAGACCCAACACTGCCAAAATAATATATATATATATATATATATATGCATATAGTAGCACTTCACTGTGAGCATTACATGAGTTGACAGATATAAAGTTCTTAGAGTAGTTCCCTTCACAAGGTAAAAGGTCAATAAACATTTGGTCATTGTTAATGTTAGCATTTCTGGAACACGTACTATGTACTGGGCATTTATCCTAATTATCACAGTAACCCTGCTGTAGATGTATCCACATTCAGCAGAAAGATAATCTAGGCCCAGTGATGCTAGGTAATTTGCCCAAAGGATGGCCATGACAAGATCTGAATCCAAGTTGTCAAAGCCTCTTTCTGCTGCAGCATGCTCATGTTCATTGTTTTCCTGGTAGTGAAGCACTTTATGGTACTTTTAAAATGTAAGATGTACCTACTAAATAGGTTTTTTATACAAATGGTTGCTGCTTTGCTGAAATGTAAATCGAGCCAAACATAGAGCCTAAGTACACATGAAGAACATCGAATATATATTGTCATGATTTAAGCCAAATACTTATTTTCCAGTGACATATCTAAATCTCATCTTTTGTATTTTGTTTCCCAACAGGCTGTTACAATGGGTTGGTTTATATTCTGAAGAGTAATAGTGGAGAAAAATACTGGATGTTTACTACTGATGATGCTGTCAAAAGCTCAGCAACTGTGGATCCAACCACAGGACTTTTTTACATTGGTTCTCATGACCAGCATGCATATGCTTTAGATATATATGTAAGAATTCACTTCATCAATTTCATACCATAAGCATAGATAGAAGAGTGTGAAACTATCAGGTGGTGGTGACTAGGGGAGCAGGTATTAACTCTTCCCAAGTTTGCGATCTGGGAAGATTAAGGGGTTAATTAACAGCCATAATATCTTAAGACAATTTTAACTTCCATACCGAATTTTCAAATAAATTTACTACTCAGAGTTTTGAAATATAAGGAACTTAGAATGCCATCTTGACAATAGAGAAGAATCACAAAAATATCAATAAGAACTGATCACATAAAATTTTTAAATTTAAGAATTATAAAATTAAAAAGAAATAAGTTGGGAAAAGTTTTTGAAACAAGTGTGACAGTTAAAATATTCATAAGTATAAATTAAGAGCAAATACAAATTAATAAGAAAAATGTAAAGGTCCAGATAGAAAAATAAACAAGGGATATAAATGCACAGGACCCCAAAGAAGAAATAGCTAGTAAATGAATTTAAATATTTCATAGTTTAAGAATCAAAGGAATGAAAATTTAAACTTTGAGATAAAGAAGCAAATGTTATTAGAGTGTAGCATTAAATGCTGGTGACAATGGTGGGAGGTAAAGCCTTCGAGGAAAACAATTTGACCATAGGTAACAATTTCATATCCTTTGATTCAGTAAAATTCTTCTAGGAATCTGTCCTGGCAAAATAATCAGAAACATGGACAGATATATGCACGAAGATGTCTATTTCCAAATTGTTTATAACACCAAGCAATTAGTTCAAGACAATTTTCAATGATAAGGTAGAGAAATTATTTTGTGTTCATATGGGATATGATTCATTAAAGTAATATTTAAAGAGTTTTACAAAGTAATTGAGCTAAATTAGATACAAAGTGTATGATATTCAGAGTGATGATCTCAAGTATATTAAGCTGTGTGTGTGTGCGTGCACCAAAAAGATCACAAGGGAAAATGCTAAAATGTTAACAGTGGTAATCTCTGGGTATTGGCTTTTGTCATCTTTTTATACTAACTTGATTCTCCACAGTGAGTATATATTATTTTTATACTAAAAATAAAAGTTATATTAACTAAGATAGACATAACATCAGGAGGGACGGGATATGTATATTTTGTTAATCACCAGCAGAAACCAATTAATTTGCTTTCTTTTCCTTTCCTTTTTTTTTTTTTAATTTGCTTTCTTATTTGCAGAAAAAGAAGTGTGTTTGGAAGTTGAAATGCGGAGGAACTGTTTTTTCTTCTCCTTGTTTGAGCCTGATTCCATATCACTTGTATTTTGCTACGCTGGGAGGACTTTTACTGGCTATAAATCCTGTAGGCATAAAAGAATATTTATTGATTTTATTACCTGTTTTTCTTTAATATTTTTTATTTTTGCTTTGAATTCTGCAAATTTGAAGTAGATCTCAGT
Organism: Grampus griseus; assembly: GCF_964374135.1. NCBI lineage: Eukaryota > Metazoa > Chordata > Mammalia > Artiodactyla > Delphinidae > Grampus > Grampus griseus. Next base: position 68,868,460 of record NC_138997.1, read on the forward strand.
TATAGTCCATACATTACTGAACCAGAATTCATTAAAAATGACTGACATAAAGTATAGAAAGATGAGAAAAATCTAAGTTCTGTGTATGTCTTTTATCAATTTTTTATTTTATTTTTATTTTTATTTTTTGGCTACGTTGGGTCTTCATTGCTGTGCATGGGCTTTCTCTAGTGGCAGAGAGCAGGGGCTACTCTTCATTGTGGTGCGTGGGCTTCTTATTGCGGTGGCTTGTTGCAGAGCACGGGCTCTAGGTGCTCCGGCTTCAGTAGTTGCAGACCGTGGGCTCTAGGCGTGGGCTTCAGAAGTTGTGGCGTGCGGGCTTAGTTGCTCTGTGGCGTGGGGATCTTCCCGGACCAGGGATCGAACCCGTGTCCCCTCCTTTGGCACGCGGATTCTTAACCACTGTGCCACCGGGGAAGTCCTATCAATTTTTAAGTTGGCAGACTGTTCTCGGTCCTGTCAAGAACTTCGTGTCCATTCTAAGGATGGAGTTTATGTGCTAGTTATTTCTTTCCTGGTTTTACTGCAAGTTTTTAGCATTCATAAGTAGCACTCATTAATTTTATAGCTGTGTATATGTGTACTAGCTTCATTTATAATGTCAGCATGCCATTATAGCATTTTCTGGTGTTTATAGCTTTACCTCTGGGAGATTTATGAGTTTATTTTATAAAGGGTAGTTGATTAGTAGAATGATTTAAATGCTGTGAATTGCTTTTTGCCCCTGACAGGCCACTGGGAAGAGAGTTTGGAAACATTCCTGTGGAAAGCCACTCTTTTCTTCTCCACGGTGTTGCCTACAGTATATTTGTATTGGCTGTGTAGATGGGAATTTTCTCTGCTTTACTCACTTTGGAGAACAGGTAAAAATTTCTAGTTCTGTTTTATTTACATTTCTCAAAGGCATAGTAGCTGGTGACAACTGAAGTAAAATTTTAAACATTATTCGACCCATTGTGTTGAAAACTAATTCTATTTTAATTGTCAAACCACGGGTTTTTAAAATTTTGAATGACGCTATAATAGATTTAAAAGATTCTATCCAAACATTGTTTTACTTTTGCCATTCTCTCACAATTTAAAAAATGTCATCAGCTTTTTTTTGGTTTTTTTTTTTTTTTTTTTTTTTTTTGCGGTACACGGGCCTCTCACTGTTGTGGCCTCTCCCGTTGCGGAGCACAGCCTCTGGATGTGCAGGCCCAGCGGCCATGGCTCATGGGCCCAGCCGCTCCGTGGCATGCGGGATCTTCCCGGACCGGGGCTTGAACCCGTGTCCCCTGCATTGGCAGGCGGACTCTCAACCCCTGCGCCACCAGGGAAGCCCATGTTATCAGTTTTTAGCCAACTTTATTATAACCTCTATTCCGATTGTGAACATTGAAATAAACTCCTGCTTTTTCTATGAAAACCTAAATCTGTTACATAACCCAATTTGCATTGTGTGGAAGTTCCATCTTCAACTTCATGATCGGCAGGGTAGGCTCCTTCTGAGTCATAATAGGTCTTTCGTTGGGATAATAATCTCTACTTCTTTACCCATAAGTGACTGTGGCACAACTTCTGTGTTTTTGATTTTGGGGATTATTTTGTGGACTTGAGAGTGTACTAGCTCCAACGTAAGTTAGCCCATTGCTGGCTAGAGTTGACTTTGGGTGCTTTTTATTCTACATTCACCCCTCATAGCCTAGCAGTTTCTTTTGTTCTGTGTGACAATTACTTTGTGATGAAATTTTTTATTAAGTTCACTTAATATTTTTTATTTACAAAGTAATTTGAATATATTCTCACCTTTGGATTTCTAAAAAGCAGCAAATGCTATTACCCCTTTTTTTTACCTTTTCTGAATGAACCAAAGAAAGATTAAAGTGATTTTGTCCAAGTCAGGGACAGAATTGAGATTACAAATCATATTTCGTGAATATACCCACTCTTTTTATTTTGCTTTTACTGTACTGCTATTACTATGGATTTGTAAACACTATCTTAGACTTAAGCTTTTTCTTCCTTGTGTGTTTTCTTTAAAGTATGGCTGACAGGTTAATCTATAGTAGCTTTGAAATAAGCAAACAGTGTATATATCTACAGGGTAGACACACAACTCATAGCTCTTTGTTTAAAGCTTTAAATTATTGCACATAAACTTTTCCTTTCAGCCTACTTACCCCCTTATTCCTCCATTAGGAGACCAGAATAAGATACAATTTTTAATAACATACACTGAAAACTGTGTAGTTTTTTCTTTGAAATAAGTGTCTCTGAACATATAAGTAATAACTTTTGAATGGGGTTCGAAATGAATTTTACTTCATAATATTATGCATAGCGGTGATTTATGTAATAAGGACACTCACTGGTGGGTTTTGTGCTAGATTTTACCATTGGGACAGAGGTCTAATCTGAGGGTGCTACTTTTGGGAGAAAGCCATTATTTTCTCTATGTACAGTTACCATTCAGTAGCCTGCATCTCTCACATTTTATTAAGAATTTCAAAAAGCTTTATAGAATTGTGGAAATGAGATGAATGAATTATTTTTGCCTTTATCACCCTTCAGATTTGGCAGTTCTCTACCAATGGACCAATCTTTTCATCCCCATGTACCTCAGCATCAGAGCAAGAAATATTTTTTGGTTCCCATGATTGCTTTATCTACTGTTGTAGTATGAAAGGTCACCTCCAATGGAAATTTGAAACTACTTCAAGGGTGTATTCAACACCATTTGCTTTCCATAACCACAGTCGTGGCAATGAAGTGTTGCTGGCAGCAGCATCTACTGATGGGAAGCTATGGATCTTGGAATCTAAGAGTGGAGAGTTGGAAAGTGTGTATCAACTTCCTGGAGAAGTTTTCTCTTCTCCTGTGGTCTGGGAATCAATGCTTATTATTGGATGTAGAAATAATTATGTTTATTGTCTGGATTTATTGGGTGGCAATCAAAGATAATGAAGGACAGTCTTTACTAGAAAATATCTGTGAGATGTTTGAAAATATTTTACATTATGGAGCATGTGGATAGTCTTATTTTATGTTAAAGATTATATTTTGTTTAAGAAACTTGTCTATTACACTTTATTGGAAAACAACCGTATTTTACTTCCTATAGGAGCAACAAATGCTTTTAAAAGGAATTATAGAACAAAACACATCAATATGTTAAGTGACAGTTTCTTTTAATTAGGCTACAGATGTTCTACTTGGTTTTTTATAAAAGACTTCTGGAAAAAAAGATCAGAATATACTTGGTGGGTTAAAAAATTAGTCTGTGATGTAATACACCATTCACTCATTTATACTGAGATTCATAACAAGATTTTCAAAGAAAGGATCTATTTATCAAATTAGTTTCCATAATTTAAAATTTTTTATTATTATTTTTATATTTTATTTATTTATTTATTTGGTTGCACCAGGTCGTAGTTGGGGCAGGCAGGCTCCTTTAGTTGTGGCTCATGGGCTCCTTGGTTGCAGCACGTAGCCTCCACAGTTGCAGCTCACCAGCTCCTTAGTTGCGGCACGTGGGCTCCTTAGTTGTGGCTCACGGGCTCCTTAGTTGTAGCATGCGAACTCTTAGTTGTGGCATGCTTGTGGGATCTACTTCCCTGACCAGGGATCGAACCCAGGCCCCCTGCACTGGGAGCAGGGAGTCTTAACCACTGCGCCACCAGGGAAGTCCCTGTAGTAGTCTCTTATGATCTTTAATATTTCTGTGGTGTCAGTTGTAACTTCTTCTTTTCCATTTCTGATTTTATTGATTTGGGCCCTCTCTTTTTTTTATTGATGAGTCTGGCTAAAGGTTTATCTGTTTTTTTTTTAAGCTTTTCAAAGAAGCAGCTTTTAGTTTCATTTTATTGTTTTTTAAGTCTCCTTCATTTATTTCTGCTCTGATCTTTATGATTTATTTCCTTATACTAACTTTGGGTTTTGTTTGTTCTTTTTCTAGTTTAGATGTAAGGTTAGGTTGTTTGAGATTTTTCTCATTTCCTGAGATAAGCTTGTATGGCCATAAACTTCTCTCTTAGAACTGCTTTTGCTGTGTCCCATAGATTTTGGATCATTGTTTTTCATTTTCATTTGTCTCCAGGTATTTTTTTAAAATTTCCTCTTTGATTTCTTCAGTGATCCATTGGTTTTTTAGTAGCATATTGTTTAGCCTCCACGTGTTTGTGGTTTTGCAATTTTTTTCTTGTAGTTGATTTCTGGTCTTCTAGCGTTGTGGTTGGAAAAGATGCTTGATATGATTTCAATTTTCTTAAATTTACTGAGGCTTGTTTTGTGGCCTAGCATGTGATTTATCCTGGAGAGTGTTCTATGTGCACTTGAAAACAATGTATTCTGCTGCTATTGGATGGAATGTTCTAAATGTGTTTATTAAGTCTTATCTGGTCTAATGTGTCATTTAAGACACAGTGTTTCCTTACTGATTTTCTGTCTGGATGATCTGTCCATTGATGTAATTGGGGTGTAAAACTTTCCTACTATTATTGTGTTACTATTGATCTCTCCCTTTATGTCTGCTGGTATTTGCTTTATGTGTTTTGGTGTTCCTATGTTGGTGTTTATATATTTACAGTTGTTATGTCTTCTTGAATTGATCCCTTGATCATTATGTAGTGTCCTTCTTTGTCTCTTCCAACAGTCTTTATTGTAACATCTATTTTATCATATATAAGTATTGCTACTTACCCTGGCTTTCTTTTGATTTCCATTTGTGTTCAATACCTTTTGTATCTCTTCACTTTCAATGTGTGTATGTCTTTAGATCTGAAGTGAGTCTCCTGTAGGCAGGAAGGCGGGATATATATGGGTCTTTTTTTTTTTTTTAATCCATTCAGCCACTCTGTGTCTTTTGATTGGAGCATTTAGTCCATTTACAATTAAAGTAATTATATGTATGTTCTAATTGCCATTTTGTTAATTATTTTAGGGTTTTTTTGTAGGGCTGTTTTGTTCCTTCTTTTATTCTCTTGTGATTTGATGACTATCTTTAGTGTTATGTTTGGATTCCTTTTCTCTTCTTTTGTGTATCTATTATAGATTTTTGGCTTGTAGTTACCATGAGGTATTTATATAGTAATCTGTATTTATACATGATTGTTTTATGTTGTTGATCTCTTAATTTCAAATACATTTTAACAATCCTGCATTTGTATTCTCCTCCCCTCACAATTATTATTTTTGGTATCATATTTTACCTCTGATTGTTTTGTGTAACCCTTAACTGCTTATTTTAGATATAGATGATTTTACTACTCTCTTAACCTCCCTGCTAACTTTGTGCATGGATGATTTCCTACCTTTACTGTATGTTTGCCTTTACCAACGAGTCTTTTCATTTCATAATTTTCATTTATCTAGTTGTGGCCGTTTCTTATTCGTTAAGAGAAGTTCCTTAAATATTTCTTGTAAGTTTGGTGGTGCTGAACTCTTTTAGCTTTTGCTTGTCTGTAAAGATTTTGATCTTTCCATCAAATCTGAATGAGAGCCTTGCTGGGAGTATTCCTGGTTGTGGGTTTTTTCCTTTATCACTTTAAATATGTTGCCCTTCTAGCCTGCAGAGTTTCTGATGAAAAGTCAGCCAATAGCTTTATGGGAGTTCCCTTCTATGTTATTTGTTGTTTTTCTTTGGCTGCTTTTAATATTGTCTCTGTCTTTAATTTTTGACATTTTAATTACAACATGTTTTAGTGTATTCCTCTTTGGGTTAATCTTGTATGGGACTCTCTGTGCTTCCTGGACTTGGATGTCTGTTCCCTTTCCCAGGTTAGGGAAGTTTTCAGTTATTATGTCTCAGATATGTTCTCAGTCACTTTCTGTCACTCTTCTCCTTGTGGGACCCCTATAATGAGAATATTAGTGCACTCAGTGTTGTCCCAGAGGTCTCTTATACTGTCCTCATTTCTTTTCCTTTCTTTTTTCTGTTCAGCATCAATGATTTCCACTACTGTGTCTTCCAGCTCACTGATCTGTTTCTCTGTATCATTTAGTCTACTATTGATCCTTCTAGTGTATTTTTAATTTCAGTTATCATGTTCTTCATCTGTTTGGTTATTCTTTATATTTTCTAGCTCTTTGTTAAAAACTTTTAATTTTCACTCTATGTATCCATTCTTTTCCCATGTTCTCTGATCATCTTTATAATCATTGCCCTGAGCTCTTTTTTGGGTATTTGCCTATCTCCACTTCATTTAGTTTTTCTTGTGGGGTTTTATCTTGTTCCTTCATTTAGAACATGTTCCTCTGTTGCCTCATTTTGCCTAAGTTGCTGTTTGCATTTTTATGTTTCTGGTAGGTTGGTTATGTTTCCTGACCTTGGAGAAGTGGCCTCCTGTAGGCGACGTCCTATGTGTCCCAGCAGTGCATTCCCCGCTTAATCACCCAAGCTATATGCTCTGGTGGTTTCCTGCTATGAGGGCTGTGTGGGTCCTTCTGTTGTGGTGAGCTAACTATGTGGGCCGTCTGGTAGGCTTGGTTGGCCCCTGTTCAGGTTGGTTGCTAAGCCCTGCCCTGTGCAGAGGCTGCTGGCCACTGGTTGGCATGACCAGGTCACAAGATGGCTGACTGCAGAACCCCAGGGGCCCCAGGGCTAGTGCTGGCTCACTGGTGGGTAGAGTCAGGGTCTAGAAAACACCAGGGCTGTTGCCTATCCTATGGTGGGTGAAGCCAAGTCCTGGGGTTAGTACTGGTCTACTGGTAGGCAGAGCCAGGTCCTGGAGTCTGGATGCAAGGCCAGTGGTCCCAGATCTGTTGTCAGATCGCTGGGGGGGGAAGGGGGAGGGGCTGTTCCTGACACAGTTGGGTATGGGGTTTGCGATGTCCCAGAGCTTATGTTGGCCTGCTAGTGGCCAGGGCCAGGACCCAGGCCCAGAGAGTCCCAGGACATGCTCTGGCCTACTGATGGGCTGGATGGGTCTGCAGCCTGTGGGATTGTGGTTTTCTTGCATCTGGTGTCTGCCCCCTGGTGGCTGAGGCTGGTCCAGAGGCTAGAACTGGCTGCCTGGACAGCACGGCCAGGGCACGGCTGGGTCTTGGGGCTAAAAACCAGAGGGAGGATTTGACAATGGCCCTTGCCAACACCAATGTCCATGTGGTAGAAGGAACTCCCAAGAATGGCTGCCACCAGTGTCTATGTCCCCAGGGTGAGCTGCAGCTGCCTCCTGCCTCTTTAGAAGACTCTCCAAGATCAGCAGGTAGGTCTAACCCAGGCTTCTATCAAATGACTGCTTTTGCTCTGGGTCCTGGATCATGTGAGATTTTGTGTGTGCCCTTTAAGAGTGAAGTCTTTCTTTCCCCTAGCCCTCTGGGACTCCTGAAAGTAAACCTTACTAGCCTTCAAAGCAAAATGCTCTGGAGTCTTGTCTTCCTGGTGCAGGACCCCTAGGCTGGGGAGCCCGATGTGGGGTTCAGACCTCATAGTGCTTTGGGAGAACCTCTGCAATGTAGTTATTCTCCTATATTTGGGTTTTCCTTCCAGCGGTATGGGACTTGACTATATCACAAATCCTACCCTTCTACCCATCTTGTTGTGTTTCCTTCTTTATGTCTTTAGTTGTAGAAGATCTTTTCTGGACGGTTCTGGTCTTTTTCATCAAAGGTTATTCTGCAAATAGCTGTGATTTTGGTGTGCCCATGAAAGAAGGTGAGCTCAGCATCTTTCTATTCCACTGTCTTGGCCAGTCCCTCCAGAATGAATTTTTAGAAGAATATTGAGTCTCTTGCAGAATTACCAAGAGGGCTAGAGCTATATACAGCCAGAAACAATGAATGCCTGAAATCATATCATTTTGGCCAGAAGTAGCTGCTGTCCTTCAGGCTCTAAATGCTTATTACCTTATGGCTGACCCCACTAACGCTGGACACTGTTCCCTACCACTGCCAGACTTCCTCACAGTCCCCCCATCTTTTGGTCAGTTGCTCCCAAACCACAGTCCCTTCCAATTTGAAGTGAAACATGTTGTTATGCCCACGAGAGAGTATAGGAAGGCACCTAACAGGCATTTCAACTGTGGTAGGAGGTGAGTGCTGTCCTCTACCAAGACCTACAAGGTAGAGATTTCCGCAAACACAGAAAGGGGATTGAGGCCATAGGTGGCCCAAAAGAACATATCTTCTGCTAGGTTTTAGACCCGTGTGGATTCATCTTTAATGTATTAACCACCTGGAGCTCTTGCTAAATGCACATTACAATTGAGAGGGCTGGAAGGAGGGGGGCTTGGCTTAGCCACACTGGAGACTGAGGCAAAAGGAAAAATCAGTAATACTGACCCTGTCTTTCTTTAAAATTTTGATATTTGTTCATCATGGAATTTGCGTTAACCTTGATTTTTAAAATATTGCATTAAAATAGCATTCCTCTTGATTACTTGGTTTTTTGGCACCCAAGGCAAGTGCCTTGCTCACGTCACTCACTTTGCCCTTGTCTGGCCTCGTGAGTCAGTAGGTCTGGTCTGCGGCCCTAAGCTGCGTTTCTCACATGCTCTTGGCTTGTGCCCATGCTGTTGTTCCATGGCCCACGCTTTGAGTAAAGAGGTTGTAGGATCATTTTGTCTGAGATGCCAGACCATTCAATTCCAGTTTAGGATTGAGATAAACATTTTATTTGTCCCTACTCATTATTTTTCTCCAAAAACATCTAGTTAAAAGTATAATAAGGTACCATATAAAATGCCTTGAAATTTTTCTTTCTCAACAAAAGCTTTGTATAAATACAAGCTTTCTATAGATGGTCATTGAAATCAGTAAAAACTTCAGCTTGAAATTCCATCAGTGCCGAAGATCTTGTGGGTATTTTTTATTGAAAGATCTTTTTCCTTCAATAATGGACATTTTACATTAAAACTTTATACAACCAAAATCTCAAAATAATAATAAAATCACACTAAGGTATTTTTATTGTTAAGTCTCTACTTCATTTTATTGTTGATAAAAATATTGCAAGACAATTGTAACTCTAATGTTTCTGCTTTAAAATAAGCAATTAAAACTAAACATCACAAGAAGAGACAATGAATACATACTACAATTTGCTAATAACTGGCTAAAATGATAATTTAATAGTAATTAATGTATAAGAAACAATTGCACTTGAAAAATTAAAAAAGTAAAGAAAAAACCTCTAGTTTTGTAATATGTCTTATGAACAGAGGTTAATCATCTATAACCTTGCCAGGAGAAGTGTATGTTTGTTTAAATTAAAAAAAAAAAAAGCTTGTGTATTTAACTAGTAATCATTCATTTCTTTTAAGTCTTGAATTTTTTATATGCTTTATAGAATTTCCCCCATAGTTTGTTGATCAGAAAAGACTGCAACACAACTAAAGCAAAATAACACTTCATTGGTATTTAGTGCAAAGTAGGAGTAGTTTTTACATGAAATATTAAACATGTAGCCTTTAGAAGTTGTTGGAAGTAAGTGTTATGACTTACTTCCAGTATACTTTCCTCAGTATTACTCTTAAAAAAGATTTTGATGGAAATTTTTTAACTGAGGTATTTCTCCTCCTTTGTATGGGATCAGTGGTAGGTAAGCCAGTACAGAGTTGACTTGTCTACTATTCTTTGTTAATGATCTGATTTATGCACCTGTTCTCTGCCATTACTGTGATATTATTCAAAGCTGACAGGATGACAGAAAAAGACAATGCAGAAGAATTAATGTAGCAGTATAATTCCAGGGCTCTAGGTGGAGAGAGAGATTCCTATTAAGAAGTGTTATATTAGTGAGGAAATCATTGAAACTAACAAATGTCTACATATTTGATTTAGAAATGAACATCACTGTGGAAAACATGCAGTGGAATATTAATTGCTTCTCATAGCCATAAAAAAAGTTAACGTTCCATTGATTCTTAACAGTCTGAGGGTCCACTATATATAATATTAACTCCAACTTGCAAAAGTACAACTATCCACTTCACCACACATGCCAGCTGCTACCATGAGGCTGAGCCATCGTTTCCAGAAAGAAAATGCCTTGTATATGGTAAATAACTTTGCTGTCATCCTTTCTTTAAGGTACATAATAGTGTAACAGCACACTGTCTATTGAGTAAGCATAGAGGAAAATGATACTAATAAAATACTAATGTGTTTTTGTAGGAGAGGAGAAAAGGATGTAATTCCTTCCCCTGCTGTACTAGGCAAAGGATTTGTACTTAGATTTTGAAGTCAGGATTGAAGAAAAAGGTAATATGCCAACACCACGAAATGTAGGTTAGTACCAGCAATGTGTGGGTTTGCTGTATTTCTGTGTGTCATGTAAAGCAAATTTAGGGAAATAAAAGTGAACATATGTGGCTTTTAAATTGCCAAGTCCTTTTTTTTATCACGTGTATAACAACAAGGCCACTTAAAACTGAGATGTTTTTAAAGGTAGCAAGGTGAATGCTCTACATTATAAATGCTATTGAACATTTGACTCTAAATATGAATTACTTGATTATGGTAAAGAAAGAAACTTCCCACAGGAAGTCCTTTAGTACAAAGACTTCAAATCTTGTCTTACTGTTAACTTTCCCTAAAGATTTAAAAGATTTTCAGAGACATGTAATGTCAATAAGACTCTTATACCCTGTAATAAATGGCTGGTTTGGGGGGGTTGTTTTATTATTTTTCCTGTCTCACTTTTGCTGCTTTGGGTGAAATGAGCCTCCCGTTCAGAGTTTTAAAATCTAGATTACACCAGAAGCAGTGTGTCCCACACTTCTCAACCTCTGTGATATACCGGAAGTATCTGAAGAGTTTTTACCAGAATATACACATCTGGCCCCATCCTCACAGGATCTCTGATGATTGATTGAGTAGGTCTGGGAGGGAGCCTGAACTTCTTAAGAACAACTGCACTAGATGGGGATTCTCAGAGACAGAGAATTTGTAGCTTCTTTTTTTTTTTTTTTTAATCATTTTAAATAAAAATGTTCCCTAGGAGCCAGCTGGGCCAAATGGTTAACGTGTCCTTGAGGAGAGTTGTGGTATAACGGGGCCCGTAGCTCAACAGTGCGGTAGAAGAGTCAGTGGACTCGCTGTCTGTGTTACAGTTTCCTGTTGGGGCAAAATCATGAGAAGCAGACATGGGCAAAGAGTTGGGAGCCAGACTTTTACTTGCAATTCCCAGTTACTCACTGCATTCAGGCAAATGGGCACTCTTGTTTATATAAGATCCTTTCACTATTACTACAGAAAAGGGTAGAAATCCCCAAGCACATGGTAAATGGTTTGGAACAAAGAAACAGGAGTACAGAATCGAGAAAACTATTACAAAGATTGGCAAAAGTACATGTTCTGAGTGGTGTGTGGGTGTACGTGTGTGGAAGGGCCATGGAATGGGTGTGGCAGGCGCTCGTGAGAAGTTCTCAGTCTGGAGATTTTGCTTCATGTGGTCCCTAGGACGGAATTTTCTCTTTAGAATTAGGAGGACCTCAAGGCACCAGGACCTAGGGCTGTGCAAATACACTCTTTACAAGGAACACCACCAGTTCAGTTTCTGAACATTATTTTAGAGCCTATAAAACATGCTGCTTTTCCCTAGCTTCGTTTCTTTCTTTACCTCATATAAAAAATAAATAAATAAAAAGGGCAAGAGAAGAGCCAATAACTGGCAGTAGGAATGGATAAGAGTCACTCTTTACTTAATAATCTGTGGACAGTCGCTCCAGGCCTTGGCTTTCCTTTTGGCCAAAGCCAGCCAGGCTGGTTCTGTTGACACGGGGGCAGCGTCTGGGGTAGAGAATCTCTTTGTGACTTCTTTCACCAGTGGTGCTGGGGGAGCCGAATCAGAGATCTCCACTAGATTGCATTTTGAAGGAAAAGGAGAAAGGAATAAGTCAGAGCCACATTTTGATTTAGCAGAAGTATGAGATTCAGAAAGGAAAACCCAGTGAAACACTGGGTATCTTTGGCGAGAAGAATTAGAGAAAGAAAGCTACGTGATCATAACTGTTACATACAGAATTATGGTGATCACAGTGCAGTCGATTCTAATTTCAGAGAATTTCTAGAAACCTAATTTTCTCTGTGCACAGAAGCTATGCCTGTGTAATAATGAGGTAAATTCTGTGATTCTAGGCATACAACCAGTCAATTTCATGAAGAAAAAGCTTAAACCAAGTAGTTTGAAGTTTGAACCTGTTAGCTGGTGAGGTTAAAAGCTACCTCCTCTACCAAGCATGCCCTGGGTCCCTCCTCCCTCTGAGGCCCATGGATCCTGCCAGCTCTTATCACTCAGACTCCTCTGACAATTCCTTTGCATCCTATCACTATTTATCAGACCTTAGAGGCTTTGTGTGGTGAGCGTCCCTTTGTGTGGTGAGGCTTTGTGTGGTGGAGCCAGCTCTGAATTGCATCAACCCTTTGGTGCTTCTAAGAAACCAGGCAGACAGAGGTTGATCTCTTTGACTTTGGAGCTTTCACTATTCTGCAAGAATTCTCTCTTGACACACACCAATATGATGTTTAGAATCCTTAATTCCTGAGTATAAGATCAAACGAAATAATGCCCTTGGAGGTTCTTGAGAAAATGCTCCAAAGTGGTTTTCAAATATAAAGTTTTTTTCTCCTCACCAAATAGTAAATATAGCTTTAATAGTGAGACCTCTTTACATTTCCAGACCTCAGCTAGCAGGTATCCAAGGCATAAAAAAATCTTGGGTCCAGAAGTTGGGTGTCCTCTGAGGAACAGGGCTGCCTAGTGGGAAAACAGATGCCCTAATAACCCCTGAGAGGAAGTTCTTTCAGACCCTCCATCCTCCAAGTGATATGTAACACAGAAATAGTTACAAACATCATTGGATCATTTTATCTTTTAACAGAATAAAGAGTTTTTTTTAACGTGCATGTGTCTCCTATGTGTCATGAACATATAAACACTGCTGTTGTTAATTAACATCAAGGACTTAGAGCACAACAACTTTGCTCTGTAAAGTCACACCTGGGTCAGAAATTTGCTGTCTGAAATCACATCAGTGAGAAGGGACCAGGGACCACCCCACTTTTGCCTGGAGCATCTGAGCCACTTGGATGACCATGATTCAGAGAAACAATTTCCATTTCCAACTGGAGCACAGCTCCAGGTAGGGGTTTTCCAATACAGCTTCCTCACATTTACCTTAAGTTTGTGGTGTCAAAGGAAACAGGCTCCTGAGTCCACTTTTCAGCTCAGGCTTGATACCAACTACTTTGCTTTGAGTCACTGCTTCATTTAAATTTTACCTAAAATTCACCCTTTCCCCTGAATCCTAATATAATGTTATCTCTTGTTTTGTTTAGAAGGTTCTTATGGTGTGCAGTCTTCCTTGCTGCAGGAAGTTAATAAACCTAATTTTGTTGGACTACAGGCAGTGGAGTTGGAGAGGGCTCATATCACCTTGTTAAAGGTTCAGGAAGAGTCACTTGATATCACATTAGTAGCCTGAAATTAGCCATGGTTGGGAGTATTTACACCACAGCAAATACTACAAATCAGAGGTCTCTCCACTCCCTGAAGAACTGATTGTTAAAAGTTTATCATCACACCACTGATAGTGGGTGAGTTTCTGATGATCTTTATCAGACGAGCTTTATCACTGTCAGAGTTGATGAATGGGGTTGTGAGACAGCTTGTGCTCTGAAATGCCTAAAATGCTGTGCTAGTTATGACGCTAGAGGAAATAAAACACACCCTAAGAAGAAAAACTTTTAAGTACGGTTAAATAGAAATGGACCTGTTCTCTACCTGTCACAGATGTAGGAAGAGTGTTGGCCTTTTTCAGCTGTTCTCGGCGCTCGAGCCTGGACGCTGCTGTCTCTGGCTTCTTCTCTTCTGGCTGAGTGGTGGACTTGTGCAGGGAACTAGCTCTGCTGACACTGCTGCTTCCAGGCTGCGGGCTGACACTGACCTGGATGGACAGAGAAAGTCAGGGGGAGACTGACCATGCAAGGCAAGGCCTTGGAGGCTTCCATTGGCCAGCCCCCATTCTCTGGTCCCAGAGGAGGGGCCAGACTGCAAGGGGGAGCAGTGTGTGCTCAACCACCGAGCCGCTCAGTGCACATGTCCCGAAGAGGGGACGTTACATACTCTCCCAGAAGAGCCCTTCAAATTAACTACACCGTCAGGGCCACAGAGCAAGATTCCTAATTTCCTCTCGACTCACTGCTCAAATAAAATGCTGCTTGTATTTCTCATATAACCTGTGTGAGCGGATTCTGCCAAATCAGGCTAACCGAAGAGCATAAGGAAACCAAATTTCTAACCTAAAACGCCTCCTTGTCCTAACAGTGGTCAGCTTATTGCTCTACTGTCTAAGTATTCTCCACCACTCTCAGCTAGCCTTGTTTTGTTATTGTCGTCTTAAATCCTGTGAACTAAAAGAGCCAAGCTCAGGAACTCTCTGGCGGTCCAGCGGTTAGGACTCGGCCCTTTCACTGCCGGGGCCCAGGTTCAGTCCATGGTTGGGGAACTAAGATCCCGCAAGCTGCGCAGGGCAGCCAAAAGAAGGGAGAGCCAAGCTCAGGAAAACAAAGTTAGAGCTGAAGGCTAAGCTACTTACGTTTTCTTTGGAGAGCTTTTCGGCCTGCTTGGCCTCCCTGGCTTGCTTCCTCTCCTCTCGAGTCGCTTGCTGCTCCCGAAACCCCTTCTGCTTTTGCAGTGCCAACGTTATCCACAGTGGCTGCGCGGTTTCAACTTTCTCCGCAAGTTTGGAGCTGTCTAAAGAGTGTCTGCTCTGAAGCGTCGGCTTTTCTGTGGGAAAAATGACTGTGATATTGTGATGTACAGTAAGAAATACATATTTGGTCTTTGTCTCTGTTTCTGGCACAGAACTAAAACCCTTGCAGTTTCCTAAGTGATGAGAGCATAAAGGTGTCTTCTGTTCTGCTAATGAGGTAACTTTTGGAAAGCACCTAAAGATGGAGGTTGGTTGCCAATAGACCCAATCATGTGATTAGAGGGTTAGAACTTTTAGTCCCACCCCCAAGCTCTCGGGGAGGGGCGAAGGGTTGGAGGCTGAGTTCAATCACCCATGGCCAATGATTTAATTGATCACGACTATGTGATGAAGCCTCCATAAAAAGCCAAAAAGACTGGTAAGGAGAGCTTCTGAGTTGGGAACACGTGGAGGTGCTGAGAGAGTGACTAGCTCCAAAAGCATGGAAGCTCTGTGCCCCTTTCCCCATTCATCTCTTCCATCTGGCTGTTCCTGAGTTGTATTCTTTATATATAAACTAGTAAGTAAAGTGGTTCCCTGAGCCCCTCTAGCAAATTAATTGAGCAACATAAATTTGCAATTGGCATCTAATTAGATGGGGGCAGTCTGGTAGGACTGAGCCTGTAACTTGTGCAATCTGATGTTATCTCCAGGTAGAAAGTCAGGACTGAAAGAAGTGAGTTGAATTGACACCAGCTGGTGTCAGAGAATTGTTTGGAGGTGTGGGCATCCACCCCCCACATCTCCCCAACAGAGTCAGTAAAAAAATCAGATGTGCATTGAAACTAACTACTCCCTTGTCTCA
Source organism: Grampus griseus (assembly GCF_964374135.1). Taxonomy (NCBI): domain Eukaryota; kingdom Metazoa; phylum Chordata; class Mammalia; order Artiodactyla; family Delphinidae; genus Grampus; species Grampus griseus. The sequence continues at coordinate 68,883,940 of NC_138997.1, forward strand.
GTCCCTCATCCCCTAAAGCTTATGACAGTCATCAGGCCAAGAAATAGTCAACTATCCCTTTCTAACACAAATACAGTGCCAATACCTGAGTGACTCCACTGGGTGGGAAAGTAATATATTCAATCAGTGGGAAAAAAACAGGAGCATGTGTCTCCCCTCAAAATGGAAGAAAAAGTAGTCTCAAGTGTCAAAAAACCTCAGGCCTACAGAGGACCCAGGTAGTTATTTGATTCATTGTCCTGCTTTTATTTATTGCTTTTTCACATTTTTTTTCAATGGAAACTTCTCCATGTCCCCACCCACCCCCCTCCATCCAAACAAGTGGAATCCCAACGTATGAAAGAGGAAAAGGGGACACTGCAGCCTAGTGGGGCTGCTGAGGGCACCAGGACTCTGAGGAACACAGTGGGAAGCTGTGATTTTGGTCCAATGCCCTCATTTTTGCTTTAAATTTTTATTTATTTATTTATTTACTGGCACACTGGGTGGCGTGTGGAACTTCCACGACCAGGGATAGAACCCGTGCCCCCCAGTGGAAGCGTGGAGTCTTAACCACTGGACCGCCAGGGGAGTCCCCAGTGCCCTCATTTGATAGATGTGAGTACTTGGGTCCATAACCATCAACTGCAGTGACCACGGTCACCCAGCACTTAGTGCACGGGCTGAAGCCTGAGCCTAGGACTTCTGACTTCCAGTCTGTACTTTTATTGTGGTGGACTGTCTTGCCTATGCAACTGGGGGCAACAAACTTCCCAGGTAGATGGGGTCTAACACTGAGTAGTAACTGGGCTCTGGAATTGAGCAGACCTGGGTTTGACCTTATGTGACCTTAGAAAAGCTACTTAACCTCTCCAAGCTTTCATTTTCTAATCCATAAAATGGAGATGAGAATGGCACATGCCTCATCAGGCTGATGTGAAGATTAAAAGAGGTCCTCGGTATGAAAACATTTAGAATAGTGCTTGGCATGTAGTAACCGCTCTACAAAAGTGAGTGTTCTTGTTATTTATGTCTGTGAGACAATGATCCCCACTCCCCTTCTACTCCCCAAGTAAAAATTATGCGCTTTTAGAGATAACCATTCTGGCATTGGCATTGAATCCTTTGCTATCTCCAAGGGAAAGGGCCCATTCTAGTCCTGTTCTTTGAAACCAAACAGAAGTCTACACTTTGTTCCAGACCTTACCACACAGGGCTTTCAGTTAAGTGAACTTCATATTGAGGAGAAAGAACCAAAATAAGTTCGAATTGGGAATTCAAGCACAAAAATTCAGGCAGATCCTTAATTTTCTACAGCTCTTAGATCTGTAATGCTGTACAAAGAATTCATATGATGAGCCTTGTGAATTGTAATATTCCTAACCAAATAAGGATTCAGTCATGATCTAACATAGGAAAGAAAACCGACACATTTCAGAAGTATATTTTTAAAAAACTAAAACTGAAACTGAAAGGAGTTTTTGACTAGTTAACCAGAACATCAAAAAATATTTACCACTTGGAGCATTCTACTTAACTGAGAAGCTTTACGTACATTGGAACGAAATGAGTTTCACCTTTTTACTCAAGGGCTGTGTAACACGTGTGCAAAATGGCTAAAAACCAAATTCCCCAGATCTAAGTGATTTCCATTTAAAGCAGTTATGTAAAAGAGTCTCACCTGAACTTGCTTGGGAAGGTCATTCAAGCAACAGGCCAGTTTCCTGCCAACAACTTTGACTGGGTTTATCACAAGGGTCGAAATACCTTTAAAGCATAATTGCCTAAACTTACAGTTGACGAAAATAATTTGAAAAGATAAATCTCTAGCCAGATTTTTATCTTCTTAGATCTGTAGTTTGAATAGTACATCCTGCAGTTATGGACCAGATTCTTTGAAAGGCTGTCACATAATATGTATTAAGGGCCTAACGGGTCTGGATTGTAGTTGGGGATCAATAAACAGAAAACAGGATGTTAAAATGGGACCCATGCCTGAGTTTCAGCCAGGGATGCCCCCAAAGGTCGTAACAAATAATCAATGGCACTTCCTCCTGTGTTCTGAAGTGATGTGCTTGATCACCTACTCAGGACACCAAAACAGCCACCTCAAGGTCCTAGGAAAATCAGAGCTGAGGCAGAAGCAGCCAGAGTAGAGAATTTCTTTGAAATACATTGTTGGAGCATGGTGTGTTCCCACGTCCTCTCCCCAGCAGAGGAAAGGGGGCTAAGCCAAGTGAGAGAATCTCTAATGAGAGCACTCAGATAAACTCCCGGAGTCTGTGGGGCACAGACTTGAGGTTCTGTTTGCACCAGGAAAAGTCCAAAGGCAAGGACGGTGGCTGCCAGGGGCCTGTAGAAGAGGCGTTTGTGCTGGGAAGACATCTGTTACTGAGTGATGCTTGAGGTTCAGGTGCTAGCCATGTGGGTGGGGGAGAGAGGGGCAGTCTGGAGGGGAACCAGGGACCCAGGGCTGCCTGGAGGAGGCACCACTGAAGTAGGGGAATTGCAGGAGGAGAAAGAGCCCAGGTGGCACATGAGGGGTCTGAGGAACACACAGAAGAATCAGCACTGAACATCCCCCAAGAGCAGTGAACGTTGCTGCCTCACCTCTCTCCCTTCCTTTGCTCTAGCTATGGAGCCTGTTTCTGGGCCAGGAGGAAGGGCAGAAGTCGACCAGGCCTGCACCCCCACTTTAGGCATTTCAGCCCAAAGCAGGCCAAATTAGGAGGGAGACACTTAGTTTGAAATACTGTTTGGAGTTTGATTATGACACTGGAGGCAGCATATAAATTACTAACATGAGATAGTTGTTACTAAAGGTGCCTAGAGGACTTTTTACTATCAAAAAGTAACTGAAAAGATAGAACTCCAACTCAACAACAACTAAAAATCCCAATTAAAAAACGGGCAAAGGACTTAAATGGACATTTCTCCTAAAAAGACATACAAATGACCAACAGCATATGAAAAGGTGCTCAACATCATTCATCATCAGGGAAATGCAATCAAAACCACAATGAGGTATCACCTCACATCTGTGAGAATGGCACGTGTGTGTGTGTGTGTATGTGTGTGTGTTTATCTCCCAGAAAATAACAGGCGTTGAACAGAATGTGCAGAAATTAGAACGCTTGAGTGATGCTGGTGGGATATAAAATGGTGCAGCCACTATGGAAACAGTAGGGTGGTTCCTCAAAAAATTAAAAATAGAATTACCATATGATCCAGCAAGTCCACTTCTGGATATTTATCCAAAAGAACTGAAAACAGGATCTAGAAAAGATATTTGCACATACATATTCATAGCAGTGCTATTCACGATAACCAAGAGGTGGAAGCAACCCAAATGTCCATCATCAGATGAATAAACAAAATGTGGTGTATACATACAATGGGATATTATTCAGCCTTAAATAGGAAGGAAATTCTAATAGATAACTAATGAGAACCTATTGTATAGCACAAGGAACTCTACTCAATGCTCTGTGGTGCCCTAACTGCGAAGGAAACCCAAAAAAGAGGGGATACAGGTATACGTATAGCTGATTCACTTTGCTGTACAGCAGAAACTAACACAACATTCTAAAGCAACTATATGCCAATAAAAATTAATTTAAAAAAAAAAGGAAATTCTGACACATGCTACAATATGGACAAACCTTAAAAACATTATGTTTAGTGGAAGAAGCCAGTCACAAAAAGACAAATTCTGCATGATTCCACATATATGAGGTATCTAGAGTAGTCAGATTCATAGAGACAGGACGTGAAACAGTGGCTGCCAGGGGCTGGGGGAGATGAAAACGGGAGTTGATTAATGGATACAGAGTTTCAGTTTTGCAAGACGAAAAAGTTCTGGAAATTGGTTGTACAACAGTGTGAATGTAGCATTACTGAACTATACACTGAGAAATGGTTAAGATAATAAATTTTACATTATGTATTTTTTACCACAATAAAAAAAACTTGTAAAAGTGACTGAAAGAATTATGGGGGGGAATCGGGAAGACGGCGTAAGAGTAAGAGGCGGAGATCACCTTCCTCCCCACAGATACACCAGAAATACATCTACATGTGGAACAACTCCTACAGAACACCTACTGAACGCTGGCAGAAGACCTCAGACTTTCCAAAAGGCAAGAAACCCCCCACGTACCTGGGTAGGGCAAAAGAAAAAAGAATAAACAGAGACAAAAGGATAGGGACAGGACCTGCACCAATGGGAGGGAGCCGTGATGGAGGAAAAGTTTCCACACACTAGAAGCCCCTTCGCGGGCGGAGACTGCGGGTGGCGGAGGGGGAAGCTTCGCAGCCGCGGAGGAGAGCGCAGCAACAGGGGTGCAGAGGGCAAAGCGGAGAGATTCCCGCACAGAGGATCGGTGCCGACCGGCACTCACCAGCCCGAGAGTCTTGTCTGCTCACCCTCTGGAGCGTGCGGGGCTGGGAGCCGACGCTCGGGCTTTGGTCGGAGCGCAGGGAGAGGACTGGGGTTGGCGGTGTGAACACAGCCTGAAGGGGGCTAGTGCACCACAGCTGGCCAGGAGGGAGTCTGGGGAAAAGTCTGGACCTGTCGAAGAGGCAAGAGACTTTTTCTTCCCTCTTTGTTTCCTGGTGCGCGAGGAGAGGGGGTTAAGAGCGCTGCTTAAAGGAGCTCCAGAGACGGGCGTGAGCCGCGGCTAACAGCGCAGACCACAGAGACGTGCATGAGGTGCTAAGGCTGCTGCTGCCGCCACCAAGAAGCCTGTGTGCGAGCACAGGTCACTATCCACACCTCCCTTCCGGGGAGGCTGTGCAGCCCGCCACTGCCAGGGTCCCGGGGTCCAGGGACAACTTTCCTGGGAGAACGCACAGCGCACGTCAGTCTGGTGCAACGTCCCGCCGGCCTCTGCTGCCACAGGCTCGCCCCGGATCCGCACCCCTCCCTCCCCACGGCGTGAGTGAGCCAGAGTCCCTGAAGCAGCTGCTCCTTTAACCCCATCCTGTCTGAGTGAAGAACAGACGCCCTCCAGCGACCTACACGGAGAGGCGGGGCCAAATCCAAAGCTGAGCCCCGGGAGCTGTGCGAGCAAAGAAGAGAAAAGGAAATCTCTCCCAGCAGCCTCAGAAGCAGCGGATTAAAGCTCCACAATCAACTCGATGTACCCTGCATCTGTGGAATACATGAATAGACAACGAATCATCCCAAATTGAGGAGGTGGACTTTGAGAGCAAGATTTACTACTTTTTCCCCTTTTCCTCGTTTTGTGAGTGTGTATGTGTATGCTTCTGTGTGAGATTTTGTCTGTATAGCTTTGCTGTCACCATCTGTCCTAGGGTTCTATCCGTCCGTTTTTTTTCTTAAAAAATTTTTTTTTTCTTAATTATTTTTTATTTTTATAACTTTTATCTTACTATATTTTATTTTATCCTTTCCTCTTTCTTTCTTTTCTTCCTTTCTTCCCTCCTTCCTTCCGTCCTTCCTTCCTTCCCTCCCTCCCTCCCTTCTTTCCCTTTCTTTCTCTCTCTCTTTCTTTCTTTCTACTTTTTCTCCCTTTTATTCTGAGCTGTGTGGATGAAACGCTCTTGGTGCTGCAGCCAGGAGTCAGTGCTGTGCCTCTGAGGTGGGAGAGCCAACTTCAGGACACTGGTCCACAAGAGACCTCCCAGCTCCACATAATATCAAACAGCGAAAATCTCCCAGAGATCTCCATCTCAACACCAGCACCCAGCTTCACTCAACAACCAGCAAGCTACAGTGCTGAACACCCTATGCCAAACAACTAGCAAGACAGGAACACAACGCCACCCATTAGCAGAGAGGCTGCCTAAAATCATAAGTCCACAGACACCCCAAAACACACCACCAGACGTGGACCTGCCCACCAGAAAGACAAGATCCAGCCTCATCCACCAGAAAATGGGCACTAGTCCCCTCCACCAGGAAGCCTACACAACCCACTGAACCAACCTTAGCCACTGGGGACAGACACCAAAAACAACGGGAACTACAAACCTGCAGCCTGCAAAAAGGAGACCCCAAACACAGTAAGATAAGCAAAATGAGAAGACAGAAAAACACACAGCAGATGAAGGAGCAAGATAAAAACCCACCAGACCTAACAAATGAAGAGGAAATAGGCAGTCTACTTGAAAAAGAATTCAGAATAATGAGAGTAAAGATGATCCAAAATCTTGGAAATAGAATAGAGAAAATGCAAGAAACATTTAACAAGGACCTAGAAGAACTAAAGAGGAAACAAGCAACGATGAACAACACAATAAATGAAATTAAAAATACTCTAGATGGGATCAATAGTAGAATAACTGAGGCAGAAGAACGGATAAGTGACCTGGAAAATAAAATAGTGGAAATAACTACTGCAGAGCAGAATAAAGAAAAAAGAATGAAAAGAACTGAGGACAGTCTCAGAGACCTCTGGGACAACATTAATTGCACCAACATTCGAATTATAGGGGTTCCAGAAGAAGAATAGAAAAAGAAAGGTACTGAGAAAATATTTGAAGAGATTATAGTTGAAAACTTCCCTAATATGGGAAAGGAAATAGTTAATCAAGTCCAGGAAGCACAGAGAGTCCCATACAGGATAAATCCAAGGAGAAACACGCTAAGACACATATTAATCAAACTGTCAAAAATTAAATACAAAGGAAACATATTAAAAGCAGCAAGTGAAAAACAACAAATAACACACAAAGAAATCCCCGTAAGGTTAACTGATCTTTCAGCAGAAACTCTGCAAGCCAGAAGGGACTGGCATGATATATTTAAAGTAATGAAGGAGAAAAACCTACAACCAAGATTACTCTACCCAGCAAGGATCTCATTCAGATTTTATGGAGAAATTAAAACCTTTACAGACAAGCAAAAGCTGAGAGAGTTCAGCACCACCAAACCAGCTTTACAACAAATGCTAAAGGACCTTCTCTAGGCAAGAAACACAAGAGAAGGAAAAGACCTACAATAACAAACCCAAAACAATTAAGAAAATGGTCATAGGAACATAACATATCGATAATTACCTTAAACGTGAATGGATTAAATGCTCCAACCAAAAGACACAGGCTTGCTGAATGGATACAAAAACAAGACCCATATATATGCTGTCTACAAGAGACCCACTTCAGACCTAGAGACACATACAGACTGAAAGTGAGGGGATGGAAAAAGATATTTCATGCAAATGGAAACCAAAAGAAAGCTGGAGTAGCAATTCTCATATCAGACAAAATATACTTTAAAATAAAGACTATTAGAAGAGACAAAGAAGGACACTACATAATGATCAAAGGATCGATCCAAGAAGAAGATGTAACCATTGTAAATATTTATGCACCCAACACAGGAGCACCTCAATACATAAGGCAAATACTAACAGCCGTAAAAGGGGAAATCAACAGTAACACATTCATAGTAGGGGACTTTAACACCCCACTTTCACCAATGGACATATCATCCAAAATGAAAATAAATAACGAAACACAAGCTTTAAATGATACACTAAACAAGATGGACTTAATTGATATTTATAGGACATTCCAACCAAAAACAACAGAATACAGATTTTTCTCAAGTGCTCATGGAACATTCTCCAGGATAGATCATATCTTGGGTAACAAATCAAGCCTTGGTAATTTAAGAAAATTGAAATTGTATCAAGTATCTTTTCCGACCACAATGCTATGAGACTAGATATCAATTACAGGAAAAGATCTGTAAAAAATACAAACACATGGACGCTAAACAATACACTACTTAATAACGAAGTGATCACTGAAGAAATCAAAGAAGAAATTAATAAATACCTAGAAACAAGTGACAATGGAGACACGACGACCCAAAACCTATGGGATGCAGCAAAAGCAGTTCTAAGAGAGAAGTTTATAGCAATACAATCCTACCTTAAGAAACGGGCTTCCCTGGTGGCGCGGTGGCTGAGAGTCTGCCTGCCGATGCAGGGGATGCGGGTTCGTGCCCCGGTCCAGGAGGATCCCACATGCTGTGGAGCGGCTGGGCCTGTGAGCTATGGCTGCTGGGCCTGCGCGTCTGGAGCCTGTGCTCCACAACGGGGGAGGCCACAGCAGTGAGAGGCCCGCGTACCGCAAAGAAGAAAAACAAAAAAAAAAAAACAAAAAAAAAAGAAACAGGAAACATCTCGAATAAACAACCTAACCTTGCACCTAAAGCAGTTAGAGAAAGAAGAACAAAAAAATCCCAAAGTTAGCAGAAGGAAAGAAGTCATAAAGATCAGATCAGAAATAAATGAAAAAGAAATGAAGGAAACGATAGCAAAGATCAATAAAACTAAAAGGTGGTTCTTTGAGAAGATAAACAAAATTGATAAACCATTAGCCAGACTCATCAAGAAAAAAAGGGAGAAGACTCAAATCAATAGAATTAGAAATGAAAAAGGGGAAGTAACAACTGACACTACAGAAATACAAAAGATCATGAGAGATTACTACAAGCAACTGTATGCCAATAAAATGAACAACCTGGAAGAAATGGACAAATTATTAGAAAAGCACAACCTGCCAAGACTGAACCAGGAAGAAATAGAAAATATGAACAGACCAATCACAAGCACTGAAATTGAAACTGTGGTTAAACATCTTCCAACAAACAAAAGCCCAGGACCAGATGGCTTCACAGGCGAATTCTAGTAAACATTTAGAGAAGGGCTAACACCTGTCCTTCTTAAACTCTTCCAAAATATAGCAGAGGGAGGAACACTCCCAAACTCATTCTACGAGGCCACCATCACCCTGATACCAAAACCAGACAAGGATGTCACAAAGAAAGAAAATTACAGGCCAATATCACTGATGAACATAGATGCAAAAATCCTCAACAAAATACTAGCAAACAGAATCCAACAGCACATTAAAAGGATCATACACCATGATCAAGTGGGGTTTATTCCAGGAATGCAATGATTCTTCAATATACGCAAATCAATCAACGTGATACACCATATTAACAAATTGAAGGAGAAAAACTATATGATCATCTCAATAGATGCAGAGAAAGCTTTCGACAAAATTCAACACCCATTTATGATAAAAACCCTGCAGAAAGCAGGCATAGAGGGAACTTTCCTCAACATAATAAAGGCCATATATGACAAACCCACAGCCAACATCGTCCTCAATGGTGAAAAACTGAAAGCATTTCCACTAACATCAGGAACAAGACAAGGTTGCCCACTCTCACCACTCTTATTCAACACAGTTTTGGAAGTTTTAGCCACAGCAGAGAAGGAAAAGAAATAAGAGGAATACAAATCTGAAAAGAAGAAGTAAAGCTGACACTGTTTGCAGATGATATGATACTATACATAGAGAATCCTAAAGATGCTATCAGAAAACTACTAGAGCTAATCAATGAATTTGGTAAAGTGGCAGGATACAAAATTAATGCACAGAAATCTCTTGCATTCCTATACACTAATGATGAAAAATCTGAAAGTGAAATCAAGAAAACACTCCCATTTACCATTGCAACAAAAAGAATAAAATATCTAGGAATAAACCTACCTAAGGAGACAAAAGACCTGTATGCAGAAAATTATAAGACACTGATGAAAGAAATTAAAGATGATACAAATAGATGGAGAGATATACCATGTTCTTGGATTGGAAGAATCAACATTGTGAAAATGACTCTACTACCCAAAGCAATCTACAGATTCAATGCAAACCCTATCAAACTACCACTGGCATTTTTCACAGAACTAGAACAAAAAATTTCACAATTTGTATGGAAACACAAAAGACCCCGAAGAGCCAAAGCAATCTTGAGAACGAAAAACAGAGCCGGAGGAATCAGGCTCCCTGACTTCAGACTATACTACAAAGCTACAGTAATCAAGACAGTATGGTACTGGCACAAAAACAGAAATATAGATCAATGGAACAGGATAAAAAGCCCAGAGATAAACCCACGCACATATGGTCACCTTATCTTTCATAAAAGGAGGCAGGAATGTACAGTGGAGAAAGGATAGCCTCTTCAATAAGTGGTGCTGGGAAAACTGGACAGGTACATGTAAAAGTATGAGATTAGATCACCCCCTAACACCATACACAAAAATAAACTGAAAATGGATTAAAGACCTGAATGTAAGGTCAGAAACTATCAAGCTCTTAGAGGAAAACATAGGCAGAACACTCTATGACATAGATCACAGCAAGATCCTTTTTGACCCACCTCCCAGAGAAATGGAAATAAAAACAAAAATAAACAAATGGGACCTAACAAAACTTCAAAGCTTTTGCACAGCAAAGGAAACCATAAACAAGACCAGAAGAGAACCCTCAGACTGGGAGAAAATACTTGCAAATGAAGCAACTGACAAAGGACTAATCTCCAAAATTTACAAGCAGCTCATGCAGCTCAAAAACAAAAAAACAAACAACCCAATCCAAAAATGGGCAGAACACCTGAATAGACATTTCTACAAAGAAGTTATACAGACTGCCAACAAACACATGACAGAATGCTCAACATCATTAATCATTAGAGAAATGCAAATCAAAACTACAATGAGTTATCATCTTACACCAGTCAGAATGGCCATCATCAAAAAATCTAGAAACAATAAAGGCTGGAAAGGGTGTAGAGAAAAGGGAACACTCTTGCACTGCTGGTGGGAATGTGAATTGGTACAGCCACTATGGAGAACAGTATGGAGGTTCCTTAAAAAACTACAAATAGAACTACCATATGACCCAGCAATCCCACTACTGTGCATACACCCTGAGAAAACCATAATTCAAAAAGAGTCATGTACCAAAATGTTCATTGCAGCTCTATTTACAATAGCCCAGAGATGGAAACAACCTAAGTGCCCATCATCGGATGAATGGATAAAGAAGATGTGGCACATATATACAATGGAATGTTACTCAGCCATAAAAAGAAACGAAATTGAACTATTTGTAATGAGGTGGATGGACCCAGAGTCTGTCATACAGAGTGAAGTAAGTCAGAAAGAGAAAGACAAATACCATATGCTAACCCATATGTATGGAATTTAAGAAAAAAAATATATCATGAAGAACCTATGGGTAAGACAGGAATAAAGACACAGACCTACTGGAGAACGGACTTGAGGATATGGGGAGGGGGAAGTGTGAGCTGTGACAGGGCGAGAGAGAGGCATGGACATATATACACTAACAAACGTAAGGTAGATAGCTAGTGGGAAGCAGCCACATGGCACAGGGATATCGGCTTGGTGCTTTGTGACCGCCTGGAGGCGGTGGGATAGGGAGGGTGGGAGGGAGGGAGATGCAAGAGGGAAGAGATATGGGAACATATGTATGTGTATAACTGATTCGCTTTGTTATAAAGCAGAAACTAACACACCATTGTAAAGCAATTATACCCCAATAAAGATGTTTAAAAAAAAAAAAAGACAGGAATAAAGACACAGACCCTACTAGAGAATGGACTTGAGGATATGGGGAGGGGGAAGGGTAAGCTGTGACAAAGCGAGAGAGTGGCATGGACATATATACACTACCAAACTTAAAATAGATAGCTAGTGGGAAGCAGCCGTATAGCACAGGGAGATCAGCTCGGTGCGTTGTGACCACTTAGAGGGGTGGGATAGGGAGGGTGGGAGGGAGGGAGATGCAAGAGGGAAGAGAGATGGGAACATATGTATATGTATAACTGATTCACTTTGTTATAAAGCAGAAACTAGCACACCACTGTAAAGCAATTATACTCCAATAAAGATGTTAAAAAAAAAAAAAAGAATTATGCCCAAGATATTATCCAAGAGATGGGGGAAAAATGAGCAAAACAGCCAAAAAAAAAAAAAAAAAAAAAAACAGTAAATAAAACAAGGTTTTGCTAAATTCTATGGAATTTTTGAATAATTTTTTTGAACAAATATATGACTATGGTCATTCAGTCCAAGAAGTAACGTTAGGAACATTAATGTAAAAAGTGTTTCTAGAGGCTTAATTACAGCATTTTACAAATACCAGGTGAGAATTACAGCAAGAAGTCCTAGGGTAACAAATGGGAAGATCATTTAACCCGGGAAAGAAGTCCTCATCCAGGTTTTACCACTATGAGGAACAGGCAAGTCACCTAACTTTTTGGATGTTGATGTCCTCATCTGTAAAATGGAGCCAGGACAATGCACACGTGCTGTGAGATGAAATGAGATGGTGTAAACAGAAGCCCTTTGTAAGTGATTAAGCACAAAGGATTACTGTTGTTGAAATTTTCCACAACAGTAAAATCCCTAACTTCAGTCAAGGTTTTAAAAGACAGAGAAGTTCTTTGTTAATCGCATAATCTTTTTAATGGGGGAGTTCAAAGTGTCTAAAGTTTTATTTTGTGACAATGCTTAAACCTATTCTCTTTCATTCTAAACTCACTGCATGAGGAGAACCACAGCCAGCCCACTCAAGTTCCCCCCTCTAGGCTCTGGGGAGACGAGCAAGTGTATCCTGGCATCTAATCACTGCTCCTGTAGGTCACTTCTTGGGAGAAAGGACCACTTAGTATCTGTCCTACCCACTGGAAGGAGGTGAGAATCTCAGCATGAGATGATATCTGGTGATATCTATAATCAAAGCATAGGAGGACAGACACTGGGGGATTATCATTGCTATTTCCATTCCCACTGGAGTGGGTTCAGTCAATGCCTTCCCAGGGCCTTGGGCCCATGTATTGGTCCTTGCTGACCTCTACCTAGGGAATGGAGACCCCTTTCTAAATTGGTGTCTCCAAAAAAGGGTGTGTGTGTGCCTTCAAGGATGTGCAAGGCAATTCACTGAGAGTGAAGAAAGAAAAGATTAAAATTTCTATTTACCTATTTTAAAATCCAGAAATAATAGAATCGAGCTTTTCTAATACTGAGTACCCAGATGCAGACACCTCACTCAGCCCATGTATCAGAAGGCTGTGTATAACCAATGGTATGTTTAAGGACTCCGGAAGCGGGGAGGGATGGAGATGGCAGAGTAGGAAGATGTAGAGCTCTCACCTCCTGCCACCAACACATGAAAAATACATCTACATGCAGAACACTTTTCATGGAACGCTAGCTGGAAACTGGCAGAAGAACTATCAACCAAAGTTGCAAGAAAGATTTCCACATGACTGGGTAGGATGGACAAAAAGGCATAGGGTTGGGACCCCTGCCCCTGAGAGGGATCTGAAAGGAAGAGAAGGTCGGTATGGGTGGACCCTTGCCCTGGGGAGCCAGCAGGTTGAGCCACAGACTGGGCATCCCAATCCTAGTGTTGTACATGGAAGGAGACAAGTCCCCTTGGCCGCCGGGAGAACCTCTGGGACAGACAGAAGGGCTGGAGAAGCCTAGACTCTACTCGTGAGGAGTGTGCATGCACTGGTTGGTCAACAATCATGGTGGAGAGAACTCTGCACTGGTGGCTGCCACCTTGCTGCACTCCCCAGTCTGAGCTGGGTGAACACCCCAGCCCCACTCACTCCACACCACCGCTTGGCGTGAGACCTGGGCCAACTGGCCCCCTGGGGAAAGACTCAGTCTAGCTGCACAGAGACACACTGGGGGCCCTGGGTGTGATCCGGTGGGGTGGTGGTCACTGTCAGTGTGTGCTCAGGCGGCCCCACAGGAGCATGCCGCAGTCTGTCCCCCAGCCTAGCAAGAGTGCCCCACCCACTCCACACTGCAGCTTCACTCTGGATCTGGGGCAGACAGGTCCCGGGAGAAAACGGCCACAGAGGCAGCCCGTGTTTCTGGTGGCAGCACAGCCATCTCAATTCCTGCAGCCACAACACCCGGGTCCCCAGCCTACTCCACCCCACAGCCTTGCGCCAGATCGAGGATGAACACGACAGGGGAAGGGACGTAACCCTGCGCTGCATCTGAGCAGAACCGCGGACGCCTACAAAGGAGGTGCACAGGTCCTCTGGACGTGTGGGCCTCACTTGCCTCAGCAATCCCCTCCTTTGGGGCAAGGCTTGGTTAAAAAGGACGATAGTGTCTTCCATAAGGCAAGTAACCAAACCAACATCTCTGGGAAACAGCTGTTTTCTCTGCAAAAATCACCCCAAACCTAAACAATTACCTAAATCTTCCCTAAAAAACCTGAGGGGAGAATTTCTCTAAGAAATACGAGTAACTTCCTGGGCTATGAACCACACGTGACCACCTACTCTGCAAAACAGAAAAGAAAAAGTATCAGGTGAAGGTTCTTGGGGCCCCAAAGCCAATCCAGGTGATCACCATGCTGCCCCAAACATCCAGCATGAAGAAACACTAGGGGCAGAGGCAGGAGTAACGGTCGCTCTAAAATTTCCGTATCGGAGGGCTTCTCAGTGGCAAGCTGGTGGGGTCAGGATGTATATGTGGGCATTGTGCATTAAACTGAGACAAACTTGATTATACACACAGAGGCTCCTTAGGGGGGCTGTCCAAAGCCCCCTAACTTCCCACCTGGGTGCCGCTAAGTGCCCAGAGACAGAACACAGACACTGGTCTAGGAAACTCCAGTCTTTGCTGTCACTGCACAGGCCCCTCATAAAGAGTAATGACATCTGCATTAACTTGGACCACGTTTCAATTTCCACTGCCAATCGAAAGCGAAATCGGTCTCTGCCAGCACCTCCAACTTATTACTTGGGTAAGTAAGGATCATTAACGGTGTGGACTGCAGACACGCAACAGTCAGTCCACATTTCCAAAACTGTAAAGAAAAGTAAACAGCCTCACTATGATCCATGAGTGAGGGCCCCTGGGGAACTGGGCACCAGCCTCTAATTAAAGGAAGTGCTCCAACGCCAGCTCCGGGGGCTACTTCTGGCCCTGGGCACGGACAACAGGCTGGACAGAGGCAGAGGTTCTGCAACATACGGTTACGCACCTTTCCTCCCCGCCTCGGGTGTAGCGGAAGGCTTTTCCTGCCGGGCGGCAGACGGCGCCGGGGAAGCTGGCTTCCTCTCTGTTTCCACCTCTTCCTCCTCATCCCGCTTGTGGTCCTTCCTCTCCTCAGTCGGCGGGGGTGAGGGCGTCCGGGGGCCCCCGTTGTCCCGGCCCTCCTTGCATGGCTCGCCGGGCTCCGGGTCAGGCTTCCCCGCCCGGCGAGCCAACAGCTCCACCAAGTAGGGCCTGCTCAGCTTGGAGATCGGGGAGGACGGCGGAGTCTGGCCCGCGGGCTTGGGAGCCAGGGCTGGCTTCTGGGCCAAGGGCGTTCTGTTTGCTGCCCTGTCCTGCTCTGGAGCCGGGGGCCCAGGCTGGGCTGCAAGAGGAGAGTGGCTGGGAGGGCTTTCAGCAGAGTCCTTCCAGGGGGCCGGGGCTTGCTTCCTCTCGGTGGGGAGAGACGGGCCATGCTTGAGGGCCGCAGCCTCTCTCTCTCTCTCTCCAGCTGTGCTCCCCGGAGCTGACGGCACCCCATTGATACTGTCCCCCGTGCTGCTGTGCCTTTTCTTCTTCTTTTGTTCTGTTTGTTGGTCGCAGTGGAAGCGCAAGGAGTAGTTGGTCCTTCTCAATTTTATTCCAAAAGGGGAAGCTTTATCCTCCCCACCTGGCATCACGGGCTCCGGCTTTCCTGCTCCACCTGTGGTCTCGCTGTCCGAAGTGACCACGGGTTCTGCTTGGGCCACTGCTTTCTGTGGAGGGTAAGGAAGGCTTGGAACAAGGAAAGATGGAAGGTCTTTGGCAAATTTGCACCCCTCCGTGGTGTCCGTTGGCTCCTGGTGTGCCCCCGGTTTCTCTGCACTCTTCACGGGCTCTTTAGTATCAGCAGCAGGGAGCTGGGGCCGGGCCTCTTCGCTGGGACCCGGCTGGGATCTTTTTCTAACGCTTTCCGCTTCCGTGTTCTGTTTGGAGATCTCCCCGCCCCCATCAGAGAATTTCTGCCAGGCAGGCTTAATGGAGAACTTTGCATTTACCGGCGAGGTCCTCCGGAGGTTCCCGCGGGAATCACATCGGCCCCTGGGCGTGTGTTCATCACCCGGCCGAGACTGGTCTCTCTCGCCGCGCTGGTCACTCTCTGCGTTCCTCAGGATTCTGGACCGAATGGAAGCCCATTCAGCGAGCGCGGCCGCGCTGCTCGGAGACTCCTGGGAGGGCCTGGTCTTCCCACTGCCTGCCCGGGGGTCGCCTGGGGCTCGGGGTGGGTTCTCCAGGGCGGGGACATCCACGTGCTTCTTTTCTTCTGACAAGCCCAGGAGGGACTTGCACGCCGTGTCCTTGATCTGGCTCAGGTTGACGGCCGGGCCGCAGAGCTGGGCTCCCGTGACCAGAATGGCCGTGTGTGGGATGCTCAGGGACGAGGGCAGGGCGTGGGAGGCCGGGCTGGCTTTGGGGGCCTTTGGCTCTTGGGGACCAGAGGCGAGCCCCTCATCTTTCATGGGCTTCACGGGGCTCAGATTGACTTTGGGGAAGAGAATTTGTTTCCCTCCGGATGACACCTGGAAGGTGTAGGGTCTGGGCATGGTCTGCCTCTCATCTACCTCCTGCCATCTGAGCTCCTCCACCTTTCTGTCTGTTTCTGGAGCGGCAGCTTCTTTCTTCTCTCCTGGAGCCAACGCCTCTTCCACCTGGGCCTCTTGTTTCTGGGGCAGCTCTGCGTTGGTTTCTTCCCTCTTTTCCCGCCATCCACAAGGTTGATCCCCGGGAACATCCCCCTGCTTTCCGGCCTGCTCGCCTGATGGCTCGGTGGCCTCTGGGCTCTGCTTCACCCAAACACTCGGCTCCTCAGAGTTTTCTCTTGGCTTCTCGGGTGTCAGATGTTCTTGTTCTGCTTTCTCTGCAGTGTCGCTCTGAAGTGGGCTCCTCAAGCCCCGTTTGTGGTCCAGCAGCGGCTGATTCTCCTCTTCCACTCTCGGTGCTTCCTGAAGCTTCTCTTCCGCTTCCTGCCTCCTCTTCGCCTCCGCGTCCTCCTGCCGTCTCTGCGCCTCCAGCTCTTCCTGCCTTCTGAGCTCCTGCAACCGTTTTTCCTCCTCCGCCGCCTCCTCCTCCCGCCGCCTCTGCGCCTCCAGCTCCTGCCGCCTCTCCTCCTCTTCCTGCCGCTGCTTTTCGGCCGCCCGCCGCCCCTGCTCCTCCAGCCTTCTGAGTTCCTCCAGTGCTCTCTCCTCCTCTTCCCGCCGCAGCTTCTCGGCCTCCTGCCGGCTCCGCGCCTCCAGCTCCTCCTGCTGCCCGCGTCTCTCCAGGCGCCGCGCCTCTTCCTGCAGGCGACCCGGCTCCTCGGCTCCCAGGCGCCCTTCTTCGTCTTGCTCCCTCCGAGCTGGGCCTGGGCAGCCCGGCTCTTCCGGACTCTGCGCCTCCTCTTCACGCTGCCTCTTTGCTGCCTCTAGCTGGACTCCTTCCTCCTCTTCCTCCCCTTCCTCCTCCAAGAGCTCCTCCTGCCTTCTTTTCTCCTCCCAAAGCCTCCTCTCCAGGGCCTGGAGCCTCTGCTCTTCCAGGCGTCGCCTCTCTGCCGCTTCGGCCTTTTGCCGTTTGCACTTGGCCTCAAGTTCTTGCCAGTATTCTTCTTGGCGTCGCTTCTCTTCCTCCGAGTCCAGCGCCTCTGGCTCCTCTTCATGCCAGATTGGCTTGTCTTCTCCAGGGTGCCCATTCTGGTCTAGGGACAGCTGATGCGGGAAGCCACCTTGCTCGTTCTGTCGATCCTAACATTGGTAAGGGAAACAGAATTAGCTTTCCTTGTGCACAGGCTACCATTACAATCCTACTCACAATGTGGGTGGCCCTCCTAATCTCAAAAGTTGGGGCAATGTTCCCCTCTCTACGCAGAGACAGGTAACCTTGGGTATCCCTCACACCAAGAGTAAACTGGGGGTGGGGAAAAGAATTTCATCTTTGTGTTTCCTCTCTACATGTCATCCTCAAATTCTTTTCTTTTTTTAATACACATGAATAATCATAGGAAAACTGGTAGTCCAGCATTAGAAAGGGGAGGAAAAATGCAATTTGTGCTTCATCAACGTCCCCTGAAACTTGTGACTGAGAAGTCTCCTCTAATCAAACTGAAGAAGCTTTGGCTAAGCCGTGGCACAGGAAAGTGGGCCACCCGTCTGTTGCAAAGCACACAGTGTCCGGAGCCCCTCCGCAGGCAGCCTCTCTCTCTCTGAGGTCCACCAGCCACCGGCGGGCAACACGTCAGAAAGGGTGGTGGAAAGGAAATGGGCCCCTTCACCCTTGTGCCTGAGACACAGCCATCCCCGACGGGGACAGACCGAGTTCCTTCCATAGGCCCCTCAACAGCACCATCCTGCTAGGCAACATTAATGCCCAGCCAGCAAGGGTGTCTACCGGGCCATACGTACCCCGACAAGTCGCCTGTGCTTCCTTGACACCCTCTGGTTTTTTGGCTTAATGGACAGTTTGTGCTTGGCGGCACTGTTGTCCAGGCGGGCGATGGCCAGGGGGATGGCATCTAGGTTGACACTTTCGATGGTGCCGGCAGAGGAGAAGTGCCTTTTTGGCCGAGACGTTTTAACTGGAGCAGCCTACGGTGGAGATTGAAATGTGAAGTCAGTCGGGATCAGAGAACAACCTGCAAGGAATCCCGGCATGGCGGCACTGGTTGGAGCTCGCACCTTGCCCAACCTGGCCCAGGAGATGCTGGTATGCGGGCGGGGCTCGTGGGCACAGTGAAGTGAACACTGCTTTTAGAATCAAAAGACGTTGAGTATTTGTTTTGCCAGTGATAATCTGTTATTAACTTGTAAAAATCATTTAATCTTTCAGGGACTAATTTTCCTACTCTGAATGGTACGGGGGTTAGATTAGATCAGGGGTCAGTAAGACACAGGCGAGGTGGGCCAGTCCTGCCTGAAGACTGTTTGGCTGAATAACGTTTTCCTGGTACACAGCCACACCATTGCCCTTGGCTGCCTTTGCGCTGAAAGGAAGAGCAGAACAAAGCAGAGTCTGGTAGTTGCAACTTATGGCCACGAGGCCTAAAATAAGTAGTAGTTTGCTAAGCGCTGGACTAGCTCATCTCTGTGCTAAGAACTCTGTAATTCTAAGAGCCTTCCACTGCCACAGACATGGTGTGTACATACCTCAGCTCCTACTTTAGCCTCCTCAAACAGGGAATGTGTCTTTCTGGCCTTTGTATCAATCCTCTTTATGCCCAAGTAGCAAATCTCATTTGGTAAGTGCTCAATAAATATTTGCTAAAAGAATGAAGGAACAATAAAGTATAATAACCTCTCTGCCTAGGGCATAAAATTTCTAATCAGCAAAAATGTTTTAGCACGATCATGCCAAAGTCACCGAGCACTGGTGCACTGGAAGTGAAAAGGAGGAGGCCTGGGTGAGAAGGTGAAGGGCAGAAATGTGCTACACACAGGGGAAAGGCAATTCTGCAGAGGATGAGCCGCAGACCTGCTTGCGGCTCTGTAATACAGGTGTGGTCACTTACAAAGCGCAACCTCAGACCAACCGTATACATTTAGTTAGGTCAGAGAGACCCAGGCTCACAGTCCACGCTGAATCAGATGGTAAGGAGCCACGCCTGTAACGTCAGAGTATTCACAGGCAAGCAGCGAGGCAAGGGCTCCTGGCCACAGCACGCCACCGCACAGCAGAGGGCGCTCACGGCCCTAACTGCCTTCTCCAGCAGCTGAGCTACAGGCTCAGCATCAGCGGAGGCCAGGGTGCTCCTGTTTTGACTGTGTCCGTGCACAGTAAGGGCAGAGTCAATGGGGTTGAGCTGGTGGCTTTGCTTTTTGCAATTATCTTCCATATTTATGCACAAAGATAAAGGAGCCAGCTAGCTCCAAGAGCAAAACGAACGCTCGGTAAATACTAATTTATGACAAGAAGCACGGAAGTAAGGAAAAATAATCCCAGCCTTTGGTCTCCTAAGCTTTTATTTATTTATGGTTGTCTTTATAATAGGTGTCAAATTCTAAACTACTGTTGAAGAGAGATGAATTAAACATTTATTTCCATCCCCTAATGGATGTGTGAGTAAGAGGAGTTAAAGCCAAATGTGATAGACTGAAGACGCAGATAAAGCATTTCAAGCTGAGATTTAATGCCATGTTTCGTCTCTAGTTATTCAAGCTGGGCCTCTTCATCTGGGTGGTGGAACTGTCTTGAGTCATCCCCTTCAGAAGACTCAGGGACATGCCCTGTTCTCACCGTACTGTCTGCCAGACCCCGGGAAGACCCCTGGACCCCTGTGCAGGTGAAAGGTCCTCATGCGAGCGGACTGGCCTCTGTAGAAGTGGCGCACGTGATCTCCACAGGGCTCCCTAGGCTCCTGCAGGTAACGTCGCAGGTTTCAGTGGAACGTGTGTAAGTTAAAAACCAAAAATACACACAAGTAGAGAAATGCTAAGGTCTTTTGGGAGGCATCTCTAAATAGAAGGAGACTTTTCCTTACACACTCTTTATGTTCAGGTGTTTTTGAATGTTTTTTTCAATGGCTTACCGGTGTCTTAAAATACATGCTACACCTAGGAAAACTACCAACACCTGAGACCCCAAACACAGGCGTGGCGGGAGTGTGGCTCTTTTTCAGAGCAGGGTTCAGTTCCAGCAGTTACATCACCATAGAAACAGATGCTCCAACATCTACCACTGGTTGCATTTTGAAGGAAGTTAAAGTAATGGACAAAGGTAGCATTTATGAATGGGAAAATGAGGCAGCAGATCGCCCAACAAAAGGAAGAATGGAAGTTAAAGTAAGGAGGCTGCATACACAAGTTCAAATCATACTACCTTCTCTTCCATCTCACTTCCGGCTCCAGGCAGATTCAGAGGACCCGGAGAACTTGGCGTCTCACTGGACTGGAACAGTAGAGAGAGTGCTCAAGTCAAACGCCAGCACAGGAAGTCCTGGGCAGACAACCAGACAGTGTCTGTGCAGGCAAGGGCCACCCCCTCCTCCACGCAGGGGCGCAGCTGGCTGCAGAGAGCCGGCAGGTTCACGGCGGGGACTCTGCTAATGTCCGGACTCCACCAGGGCTCCCGGGGCACGGTGTGTGCTCCCCTCTCCCCCGAGTTCAACACATCTCCCATCTGGGCGGTCTCCAACCTCCGTCCTTGATGTGTTTCCCCACTGATGAGAGAATCTCAGGTGCTGCCCTGCTGCCACCCTACCTGGGAAGCAGGGCCCCAACTTCAGAGCTCTCGGCTTTGCTGGCTGCCTTCCACCCCATGAAAAGGAAAGAAGGGCCCTTCCAGGGGCACACAGGGGCTGGGCTGAGGAAGTGGATGACCAGAGGAGGCAAGAAAACTTGGAAGGAAGGGAGGAAGGGAGGGAGCAAGGAAGGAGAAGAAAAAGGCTGATGATTCACCTCCCAGTCGCCCTGCCTGCCCTGGGTACATGCACATCACGTCATCTGCACCAGCTATACCTTCCGTCTTGTATCGCCCATATTTACAAAAGGGTCTCATTGGGGGCTTCCCTGGTGGCGCAGTGGTTGGGAGTCCGCCTGCCGGTGCAGGGGACGCGGGTTCATGCCCCGGTCCGGGAAGATCCCACGTGCTGCGGAGCGGCTGGGCCCGTGAGCCATGGCCGCTGAGCCTGCGCGTCCGGAGCCTGTGCTCCGCAGCGGGAGAGGCCACAACAGTGAGAGGCCCGCGTACCGCCAAAAAAAAAAGAGTCTCATTGTCTCTTACAGAGCCATAACATCAGCTTGCCCTACCTCAGTCCCTTTTCTGTACCACACTTAGAAACACCTTTAGAAAACACAAGTCAGATTATCACTGCCCTGCTTACAACTACTCAGAGGTTTCCTATTACTTTTTGAACAAAATTCACCCCTTCTCCTGTGGTCTACATGATCCAGCCTCTATACTGTGCTCTACCTACCCTTTGCCCTCGTCCCCACTGGCCTGCTTTCTGTTCCTCCTTCAGGACAAGCTCAGTCCCACCTCTGGGCCTCTGTACTTGCTCTCCCTTCTTCCTAAAACACCCTTTACCCCTCCGGTTCTGCTCATGGCTATTCTGACCTCCTTATCTAAAGAAGCAGCCTCTCTCCAACCATATTACTCACTTTTCCATCACCCTGTTTTATTTTCTGTGCAGCATTTTTATTAATCCGAAATTATGATATGTATCTATTTGTTGACTTGTTTGTTGTCTGACTCTCCTCTCATTAGAATGTAAACGACACAGAAGCAGCCCCTTGTCTAATCTGACCCATCTCTGCGATGCCCACAGCTGGGGGAGCACCTGCTGAACGAATGACCCTCCTTCTCCCCCAGGCCACAGTGCCCTGCACTTATTACATCTTCAGTAACAGGGAAGACATTTGCTTTGGTCCATAGGAAATCCCTGAATCAAGGCTGATGACCCACACTGCTGCCCAGCACTCAAGAGGCTGGAGAGAGCATTGCTGGACCAGTGGGAGAGATGGGCCCCACGCCTGCTTCACCACCACCCACAACTGTGGGCGCCAGGAGTCATCAGGGCCAGGGCCAGGGCCAGGCAGAGCTGGGCAACAGAGGAGACTGTCCACCTTTTCTTTCCTTCCTTTGCTCTACAAGTCACTTATCTTTTGTTCTACTCTTATGACATGTTAGCTGATAACAAGCACAACTTCTTCCAGGGGCATCTTAATAACACCCAATGTCATTTCAGGCACCATGGTAGGCACAGCACAGAGAATACTTTCTTTTAAGCATGGGAAGACTCGGAGCCTCAGCTAGAGAACAGTTTATCTAGCTACTGGTAGGGCTTTTCTTCCTTTTCCCGTAAGAGGCCTGAGGGTGTCCCTTCTGCTGCTAGAGGGACTCTCATTTCAGGATATGCTCAGAGTGTTTCTTTCAAAGCGTCAAGAGACCAAATTTAGATAGGACAGTGCTGGACCAGTGTGACTTTCTTTCCACACTAAGTAGACTTCAAGCGGGTCTGTTTGATATGTTCTGTCTTATTGAGCACCTACTTCTTTCCTCATTTCCCTTTAAACTGGTCCAATTTGACAAGTAATCATTCAGTGCAAGTAAGCAGTAACGATGTCCTGGGGAGACAGAGACACGTAAGATCCAGT
Organism: Grampus griseus; assembly: GCF_964374135.1. Taxonomy (NCBI): domain Eukaryota; kingdom Metazoa; phylum Chordata; class Mammalia; order Artiodactyla; family Delphinidae; genus Grampus; species Grampus griseus. The sequence goes on from NC_138997.1 coordinate 68,906,879, forward strand.
CTGTCCTCAAGGAACTCAACGTTTAGAGATGCAGAGAAAATAGTTACGTGGACACAGATGCAGACGGAGTACAGATGTGTAAGAAGCACTAAGGATGCACAGTGAAGGCACAGAGGAGATAGTGCAGCTTGGAGGTGAAGCCAGGCGAGGCTCCCAGAAGAGGTGGGTCAGCCCGGGTCTCCGGGAGTAAGTGGAAGACACTGGGAAGAGCTGGGGCAAGGGGCACGTCTCCCCTGCCTCCCCCTCTTCCAAGCTGGCCCCCCTGCAGATCAATGCACTGGCCCGGGAAGTGCCCTCCAGCCCTGGGCTACTCATCAGGAAAGCTTCTCCCACCTTATTCCCTACATTGCAGAGCCCAGGGTTACTGATGCCCCTGTCCACTGCCCAGCACCCTCCTGGGCTTCTTAGCAATCAAGTCATTCCCTGGAGGAGCCTTACTTTGTTCTCGGTGTCTGAGAGGATGACGTCCTGCTGAGTCACAATTTCCATGGGACTGGTCAGGACCGGATCCTCTTCCAAGCGAGCCTCGCCACTGTCTGCCTTCTTCATGGGAATGGCATTGGGTGGTGGCTGCCCAAACTTGATGTTCTTACCCAACTGTCGCTGGAGAGAAACAAAAGAAAGACATTCTGAAGCAGTGAAGCGGTTCACAATAACCACAGCCAGATTCCCCATAGCTAGCAGGCACTGAGGCATATTCTGTACACGACTAGTTTCCAGACTAGACACCATGCCAGTAAACCCTGATGCAGTCCTGTAATAACTGAATCTGTCTCCTGGTATTTCTTTCCCACCTTCGAGCCGTGAGCTTTTTCATCCAGCCACCTCTTTCATGGAGATGCCAACATTTCCAGGGGGGGTAGAGAGACCGTATTTCTGATCCAAAAGTTGGGCATGACAAAAATGTTTTGATTAACCTATAAGTTTATTTATATAAAAGTCTTTTAAAGGTACAAAAATTGGATAGAAAATAGTTTCATGAAATGCAAAAACCACTGGGGGAAATCAAGACCCTTGTGGTTGCACAAAGAAGGGAACCCTTCAGCCCTTTTGGACATATCTCCCCTTGAATATTTAGGTTTCATCTACCTTCCTCACCAGCCCCTAGCTTGAACATCCTGTTCGGGTTACAGTGGGTACCACTGCCAAATGGAAGAAGACCCCAGGGCCCACAAGTCTTTCCATGATTGATGCTGAGTTCACGGAAAAGATGGAAGCAATCTTGTCCTGCCAATAGGACGGCCTCTTCGCCTTGCTGCAGCTACCCACTGTGCCCTACCGGCCAGAAGGAACCAAGTGGGTAAGGGACAGAGAAGGAGGCCAGAGGAAGGGCCAAAGAGGGACTGATCACTGGTGGGAGGGAGCTGAATGGATGGGGAGAAGGAGGGAAAAACAGGGGATAGAAATTAGGAAGATAAATAGTATTCAGAATTAGAGAAAAGCCAGATTAAAAAAAGGAATTTTATTCCCTGAAGAAAAATATATAAACATAATAGTTTTTAATAAGAGACAAAATATTTAATGGGCTAGATATATTAGATATAAAATATTTAATGGGTAGAGAAAGTGAATGACACTCAGGAAGGAAAAGAGGTAAGCCGTGGTCATCCGAAAGACTACTGTACTGAATCGAACATATTGTACAAACTACTGCCTTTATCTACATCAGGGATTCTCAAGCTCGGTGCTACTGACATTTGAGGCCAGATAATTCTTTGTTGTGGGAGCTGTCCTGTGCACTGTAGGACGTTTAGCATCACCCCGGGACAGCAGATGCTAGTAGCAACCCCTCTTCAACCTGTTTAGACAACCGAAAATGCCTCCAGGCTTTGTCCAATGTCCCCTGGGGGCTAAAGTCGCCTCCGGCTGAGAATTACTGCTCTAGATCTAGGTACTTGGGTTTCACAGTCTTTTTATGCTTCAAGGGGAAAAAAAAAAATAGAGACTACATTATCGGATATTTATCTCTAATGTGGCCAATATTTAATACCACAAAGCTGCAAAAAGCCTTAGCAATCACATTATCCAACCCCCTCACTTTACAAAAAAAAGTCAGAAGTCCAGTGGGGAGAGGCGACTGGCTCAAGCTTATGGAAAGAATGAGTGGCCCCAAAGGGATTTGAATCCATGTCTTCTAAACCACATTCAGTGTTATTTTCATTGCACTCCACTGGTTCTCATAAATTTAACATCACACGTCCTTCTTCTTTCAGGGGCAGAAAGAAAGAGAGGATGCAGCATTTTTTACTACCTCACTGAAGTTCCCCAGCAGAGGGCTCTCTCGAGGGAAATATTCCCCTTCTCTCTCTGAACTCCAGGATATCAAATCCACCCACCTTCACTCAGCTCCCCCTCGGCCTTGCATGGTGGATGGTGAGATTTGCAGAGACATGAAAGAGATGAGCCCCAGGCCCCCCTCCCCACATCCCGGGGGGCACGCACCCCAGCATGCCAAGTCAGGAGCACAGAGAGACAAGGACTCGTATTTGATCTGCTGGTATCTCAGCCTGAGCCTGGCTCCCCTGGCACCCCAGGGAGGGAGCACACATCAAAAGCCCGAGTTCAGCCAGTGAAGTACAGCTCGAGCAGCCTAAAAGGGTTTCGGGGAGGAGCAGGCTGAAAAATTGTATCTTCTAAAAACAAGTTTAGCAGGAAGCGGCAGTTAGTATCTACTCTAAGCAGATCAATAAGCAGGCACAGTTAGAACAGCCGATGGCGTCAGACGAGAGGACACGGTGTAACAAAGCCACAGGCCCGTCTCACTTGCTACCCTGTGGGAGAGGGACACGGACGTGGGCAGAAGTGGCCGGAGGAGTTCCAGCATCCTAGTGACAGCCTGAGCAGGGATTCATTCTGGGACCCCCAGCCCAGCCTTTGGTTGACCAGTTATCCCTTCTCTAGGAGTGCTGGCCAAGAGCTGGAAACTTCCCAATCACCTTAGATGGAGACCCCCTGCTGTCAGGGTGTACCATCTACCAATGCTCTTGAATGTCTAAGATGAGGGTATGTTCAGAAAAGAGTAGGCTTAATACCCTAAATGCCCTTTAGTTAGGATTTCTGCCACCATCACAGAAAAGAATGAATATGCTGATATTATTCTTCATTAGGGCACTTTTTAGAACACTGACGTTGGTCCACCGTGATGCTTAGGTTAAAAAAAAAGAAAGAAAGAATATGGCCAAATGTAATCCTAGTCTGGATTGAAATAAACTCCAAAGATGGGATGGGTATCATGGCTGCCAATGGAAAATGAAAGAGAAAATGGGAGAAAATAGTAGATGCAATAGGAACAGGTGAAATAAGGTACATGGGACAAAGCTGGGAAATGGAGAGAGTGATATTAAGAAATGAAGTAGAGAGTTAAAGAAAGAAGCAACTTAAGAGGAGGGTGCAGGGGGCAGAGAAGAGGCACAGGGAGAAGCTGCAGCCTTGGTGGCAGGGACAACAGCTGAAGGGAGCGGGGTCGGGGTCGGGAAGGTGGGTGGGAAAGAAGGAAGAGGAAGAGGGAGGGAGGGAGGGAGGGAGGGAGAATGTGTGTGTATACCAGAGGGTTGATTTATGTCACAGATATGGGCATCCTGGCAAAAGAAACACAATGCTGTTGCCTTTGAGAATAACGATGAGCATCTCCATAAAACAGCTGGATTTAAAATCCCTCTAGAGAAAACAAGTTCGGGCTGCTGGCTAGGGAGCTTGAGAGGAGGGCGTGGGATGGAGGAGGGGAGGACCCAAGTCATGAAAGAAATAGGGCTTCCCTGGTGCCGCAGTGGTTGAGAGTCCGCCTGCCGATGCAGGGGACGCGGGTTCGTGCCCCAGTCCGGGAGGATCCCACATGCCGCGGAGCGGCTGGGCCCGTGAGCCATGGCCGCTGAGCCTGCGCGTCCGGAGCCTGTGCTCCGCAACGGGAGAGGCCACAACAGTGAGGGGCCCGCGTACCGCAAAAAAAAAAAAAAAAGAAATGACGGCCATCGTCTAGGGAGAGGGCTCCAGCCTCTCTGTGCAGACAAAGGGCTGTCTTCACAGACACACCCTGCAGTGGTTGGGAACGAGACAGTGGAACAGGCCAGGCCAGGGCTGAAGGTCCAAGGCCATGGTGAATGAGCCTTGGGCTCTCGAGGCCAAGGCCCTTGCACCTGCCCTGTGGGGTTCCTACTCCAAATGCTTCCTTCAGCTGACTCGAAGGAGACTGGGCTGTTGGACACTTTGTGTGATTTACTGACAACTAAAAGGTGACTGCTGAAACCTATCTGGCAATCTCAGGTGTCGAGTGAATTGAATATGGGGATAAATGTGGCTTTTTGGTGACTTTTATTCTGCCCACCTTTCAGGCATTGTCATGGGAAGAACTGTGATATAAGCAATCACTGAAAACCAGTCTGTTGAGATGAGCTTGCCCTTAAGTTTTCAGGAAAATAAACTATTACCACTCCCTCCATATATAGATATATATTTTTTACATACTCATGGATTCTTTATATGTACTGAGATAATAGCCAGAGGGGAGAGTGGAACCGCTGTGCCTAAACTGAGTCCATGTTACTTGTGGCTATGAATGGAGTTACTGTAAGACTGGAATGTGAGCTAAAAGGGGTGATATTTTATTCACTCAAATGGGGCCATTTTGTTGTAATATGGAATGTTGGAGAATGATGTTATAGGAATGCACATCCATATTTATGAGGCTTTTCTCCTATGGTGTGGAAATTCCAAGCCCATCATATTCTGCAGCTCTCACACTGCCAGTTTAGATTTCCCCAGACTTTTCACAGCCATCCTTCAGACCACGTCTGTAAGAACAAGGCAGAAGAAGAATAAAGTTGCTGTCCTCTTGAGCGAACTACGTATACTCCCATAGTTAAAATGAATTTAAAAGAACAAGCAAAATCAAAAGCACACAGATTTAAAGACGTTCGCTCTGTGCACAAGTGGCTAAGAGCAGCTATTTATTCTTTGTGTCCTCGACAGCTGCATGAGGTGCCCAAATCCTCAAAGGTAAGACACTTTGGCATTTTTTAAAGTGAAATCCAGCTCAGCAGGAGATAGCAGCTACTGAATATGGAGGTTTTCCCTCCTGAGCTAAACAGTCTGTGGACTAATAGACTAAGCATTTTCTGACAAAGATCTGGTATAATTCTAAAAAATCACTTGCAGGCTTAGACTGTGATGTTCCTGAGTCTTATCATCGATAGGTGCATACACACTTCACAGCCTGGTTTGATCTGAAATAAACAGCCACCTCCCTATCTGTGCTCTGGGCAGCTGGAGGGAACATCAAGGTCACTGTGGTCCAAAGGCAGTGAAGTGCAAAGCTTACAAAGCCACTCTGTGCTACAGCAGGTGAACAGTGATTCTGTATAAATGGCAGATTTTAATAACTGGAGGGGCCCTTCACATCATCCATCACATGCATCCTCCTATTTTTCAGATAGGGCACATGAAGGTCAGAGAGGTTAAAGGACCTGCTCCAAGGCTGCACAGCTAGGTGGTGGCAGAGGCCTGCCGGGGGCTTTTTATTTCACCCACTGGCCATAGAACAACCGGCTGTTATGGATAGGGTCCTAAAAAAGGGCAGCACTGTTGTTTCTGTCCCTGTAACTGTCCTATATATTAAAATCTGTTCTCACTCTGCACATGAATTATTTTTATACTCAGGGGAAAAAAGTAATTTTTCTTTTAAAGGTTCAGTTGCTTGCCACAGAAATTTTGGCAGGTGGTAGATTCACTTTGTTCAGAGAAGATGTTCAGAAAAGAGCAGGCTTATTTACGCTGTATTCAGTCATTCTGTACTCAGCATCAGCAGACAGATACTAACCATCACGGGTGCAACACAGGACAGTTCTGGCTGAGATGACTACGTGTGGACACTAGGGGGCAACCTTTCCAAGTGCAGTCATTACAGGCGTGGCTCCGGTTTCCAAGGACTAGGAAGTTTCTTAAGCCAGAGAAAAATGGCATTTTTTTTTTTAAATGACATTCCAGTAGAAATCTCATTTCAAAAGAATGTCTTAATAATGGTGGCAAATCAGCTTGCTAGGACATTTACTGTCAAATAGGTGTTAGCCATTAGTTCTCTCTTTTTAAAATAAACATACACACATACACAAGGACAATTTCAGACATAAAAAACATACATGCCTCTGACGTAACTAAACACCCTCATTCCATGCTGGAGTCTACGAGGGGGCGGTCTTTTATGCTGCTGACTAAGCATCAATACCAGCATAACGTTTTTATGGAAAAATGCAAAGCATTCATGCAAGTTAATAAAGTTAACTACTATTTCTACAACTTACCAGGAACATACTGCTTAGTCGACTGAAAAATAAAGCACAGTCTTTTGGGGGTGATACAGTTATATCTTATGTCACTCCAAAAATCACATTTGCTATGATAATGGTCCCCATTTCCCTCTTCGAAGAGCAAAAGTCTCTTATTTTATTGTTTAAAAACACAACTTTAGAGCTGTAAGGAAGCTCGTGAATCCATGCAGCAGAAGCAAAATTAGGCAGACCTTGTATGAGTAGATGATGTCCAAAGGAGAGCACTCCAATTAGACAGCTATTCTGCTTCACTCACATTTCTTCTCCTGTTTTATCAGAATTGTTGCTTCAGGGAAGTTAGTTGTTTTACATTTTATTAGTTATGAGATCAGATTCTTTAAACTTATGGCTTACATCATTAAGACAACCAACTGGCATTCACATATTTCTATTGAGTTTCTGTATATTCAATACTGAGGAATTATCTATTTTTAACAACTCCAAATCCACTTCTTGGAGTGGCAGTGGCAGGTGGTGTGACATTACAAAGCTGATACCATTTAAGACGACAGACTATTATCTAATTTTTAAAGAACTCCTTGAAAGCCCTTGTAAAATACAGTTGTTTTGTAGACTGAAATCTGTAAGTCATTCCCCTTAGAAAGGGAGTATTATGAGGGTTCATTACTTCGTAGCAATAATATTCCAGGAAATAAAAGACTTCAAGAAGGAAAGGTAAGGAGGAAGGGGATCGAGGTTTTCTTTGGCCGTCACACCCTTCCCCCTTCTCCAGCTTATGAAAAGACACAGCTGACTTTTTCTTCTGAGTCTATAAAACGTGTGGCAGTACAACCAGCAAGAACCAGAACGGGGGAGCTAGTTAGGAAAGCTGAAACTTGAAGTGCCTAGTTTAGTTCTGAGGGCAGGACTATGGCCTTGGGCAGGGGTGTGGTAGGTACAAAGATCTAGGCAAGTTTGGGTGTGGTTGCAGGGTGTTGGCTATTTCCCACCTCACCATATGCTATATTCAGCTGAGTGTGTGTGGCATATGTAACCAAACAGAGATCACAAAATACATAGCTAATAACCAGTAGAAACAAGAATATTTCAAGAAAATAGAAAAATTTGAGTGTCAGTAGCTATTCAAGCCAGCTGTCCCCTTTATTTTTTATGTTTTTGCTGGTTCATTCACTCATTCATTTATTGGTTCATTCGTTGTTGTAGACTTAGATGGAAACCAGCAGACCAGAGCCCCCTGTTCATCGTCTGCGTTGCCTCCAAGCACCCCCAGCTCAGAGAAGTGCTTGCTTATGCACTTCTGTCGGGTGAGTGAATTCTACTGAGCACTCGGGCAAACTTACTTGGGCAGATCCCAGGGGTCTTTGCTTCCCTTGCTTTTCCTGGACTTCCCGTTATTTCAGTCTCATTTAGTGAAAAATTATTTTATTATATTTTCATTCTTAAGGAGTTACCATCTGAGTCAATGTTATGTAGGAAAACTGCCCAACTCTGCAGTGTGAACAGGAGCGAAGCTGAAGAGCTTCACAGCACCCCTCTGAGACAGGGTGGCTCAGGGCAGCCAGATTTACAAACACAACAGAATAATAAAGAGTCTCACCATTCACTGTCCAAGTATGGAGACTTGGAATGGGAACACTTGCTGTGCATACCCTCAGCTGGCAGTCAACCCTGTGCTCGGGGATTATGGCCAACACTTAATGGTCAGGAGCTCTTTCCTCTCACCCAAGTTCTGCAGCCTCTCTAGGGTACTTGTCCTCATTAAGTCCAGTTAAAAATGAGGGAACAACTTGAGAGAAAAGGAGAGGGGGTGTTATGTAGGTGGGTACAACGGTGATAGTGAACCTCTCACAGGTGGACAGAGGCTTCCAGAAAACTGAGTGAGGTTTGAGAAAGCAAACATTCTCCCCAGGAGCTATCCCCTGGACCTCCCAATCCACTACTCAAGGCCAAGTTAGGAACTTTCCCCACTTCCCTCCATAGCCGGGCCCCTTCCCTATGGCTCTGACCTTCCAATCTCAAGCTGTCTTACCTGAAGAGTTTTGACTTTGCCCAGGATGTTGTCCTGTGACATTGCTTGAACTGTCTGCTCACTTTCTGCTCCCCCATCAGGGATAAAAATACTGTCATGGGAAAACGCCCGGGTTCCCACAGAATAGTTGAAGGACCTGGAATGCAAATCATGTGCTTCATTTTATTAGGATGATAAGATTCCTTTTGGCAATTCAATTTCCTTTTCTTCCTGATTTAGGGGACTCCACCCACATCCCCGGTCTCATTCAGAAAGCACTTCCAGCAGGGTGTCCTTTTCTGTGAGAGGTCAGCCAAGTAGCTGGGTAGACAGAAGGGTCCCACTGGAATAAGGGAGCATGTCTCCAACACAACAATGTTTCAGAGCCGCTCAGTGGGAGAACTCAGACTGCTACTTGTTTGTAGAGAACCCAGGACAGAAGGCACTGCAGAAATGTTAACTGTAGGAGCCTTTCTCCTGATGAGCTGTCACTATCAGTTTTAGCCCAGTAAAGTCTTGTCAACAAGTAGTTTTTAAGTAACATGCAGATCTAGAAGTAAGAGGCAAGAGTTTCTTTCTTTCAGATTGCAATCAAATTGGAAGAAAGATATATACATCTAAAACAAAGACTTGATGAGGGCTGGAATTGCTATAGGGACTACAGGAATAAAGAGTCTCTCTGTCGAGACTCTAGGAATTCAGAGAAGAGGAGGGGAAATGTGTGTTAAGGAGATTCTAATGGGTGTCATGCATTGGATGGCTTATAGGTGGTAGGTACCCAACAATAAACACTTTTCAGTTGAAAGGTTGGACTTCAAGGAAATCTGGACTTCTGACTGTGAGGTATAGGCCAGGTGAACTGCAGCAAGAGGAAGCAGCAGACACCAACCGTTCCTTACTTGATTTTGGAAATTAAGTTACCTCTGGGAAGGAACACACAGGGGCAGAATCACACACTCCCCATAAGGCAAGGCAGGCAAATTTCCATGATGCCAGGCACACAGGCAGCTCTCTCAGGGTGAGAGAGCCCTACTTCTCCCTCTCCCCTCCCCAGAAAGGGGTTCCACCTGGAGGTTTTTTCAGTGACCTAGGGCAAGAAAGAAGAGGCAGTACTGGGGGAAATGGGCCGCCAGCTGTACCTCTGAACTGAATTACAGAAATGCAGCAGGCAGGTTCCCAACCAAGTTTAGACCTACTTGGAAAGACTGAGTACCAAATTTTTTCATCAAATTTGCCAAATTACGAGCAGCATGGTAACAAAGCATGTGAGGTTTAGAAACAGAAGACTGGGATGTGAGCCTCCTGGCTGTGTGATCTTCGGCAATAATACTATATATATATTAAAATTTATTTATTTATTTTTGGCTGTGTTGGGTCTTTGTTGCTGCGCACGGGCTTTCTCTAGTTGCGGCGAGTGGGGGCTACTCTTCATTGAGCTGCGCGGGCTTCTCATTGCAGTGGCTTCTCTTGTTGCAGAGCATGGGCTCTAGGTGCGCGGGCTTCCGTAATTGTGGCACGTGGGCTTCAGTAGTTGTGGCTCACAGGTTCTAGAGCACAGGCTCAGTAGTTGTGGCGCACGGGCTTAGTTGCTCCGCGGCATGTGGGATCTTCCCAGACCAGGGATCGAACCCGTGTCCCCCTGCATTGGCAGGCAGATTCTTAACCACTGCACCACCAGGGAAGCCCCCGGCAATAATAATAATAACCACCAATCCCTACTTTGATGAAAACACTGTGCTGAGAGTTTTACTTTCATTGTCTCATCACCAATATTTTGTGGCAAATAAAACTCAGGGAGTAAATAACCTTATTTAAAGTCGCCTAAATAGAAGTTGTAGCATAAGAAACAATTCAGATCTGCTGAATATAATCCCAGGCCAGGCAGCTGAAGTGTTTTAAAGTGGTGGAAGGTCTCTAGTATTCCTTCCCATGAGTGAGATGGGGTTTGGGCGGATCAGTGGGAGAGGAAGACAGGATGCCAATGCCATGTGGGCTGGAATATGGGAGGGCTGGAGACACTAAACAGCTGGAATAATGGGTAAGCCTTCAGCTAAATAGCACAAGGCACTATATAGCAGCAACCCACTTTATGAAATATGAGGCATTGTTTTAGGATATGAATATGAATATGAAAAGGAAATTAAATGTACCACTATCTTCCTGTCCTCAGAGACTTTGTGATCTATGCTACAAAATGAACTTCCAAGTTCACCTAAAGATGCTATGAAATAAACTTTCCATTCAAAGTTATGGAATCAAACCTTTTAATATTGTGTCTAAACTTTTTTCTCAGATCCCTGGCTATGATTCAGATGAAAGAAGAGGTAACTGACTTCATTTTCTACACAGTGTTTTTACAAATGGCTTATATACGCACTCAGGCTCTGAAATATTCTTATAAACACATATATGGACAAGTCCACTTTAGATGCTCAATAAATGCTTACTAATGTCGCACAGTTGTATGTACATTATACACCAGCGCTAGGCCAAGTTCCCTTCCAGTTTCCAAGTCAATCTTTTGACTGATTCATGAAATTTAACTCTCTGCTCTAATTCTTTTTTCCAGAAAGGCTAAGAACTGACAGTTTCCTGCTCTTCTGTGTTGCCCCAAATATTCCTTGTTGCCAACCAGGATTTAATGTCCCTACTTCCAGATGATCTTACTGAAAAATAGAGAAAATGAATCGTAATAGTAGTAGTAGTGATAATTATAATAATAGTGGTAGTCACAGTGGTAATATTAATACTGGCTAAATGTTACTGGGCACTTGCTATGTCCCCTCCATGTGTGCTAACTTCTTTAATATAACACCTAAATCCTTGTGATATATAATACTTAAACCTTATGTGGAAGGCACTATTATTAAGCCTATTTATAGATGAGGAAACTGAGGCTTAAAGACAATGAGTGACTTGTCGTAAATTGAATGACTGTATACGTGTGAACCTGTTTCTGGACTGTGTTCTACGGGTCTATTTGTCTGTTTTTACAGCAGTAATACCACACTGTCTTAGTTACTATAGCTTTTTAATGAGCCTTGATGTCTAGCAGTTTATGTTCTCTAGCTTTGTTTTTTTTTCCCAGATGGCTACTCTTGTCTCTGCATTTCTACATAAACTCCCCCCCGCCGCCCCCCACACACAGACTGTAATACACTCCTAGGATTACTTTTGTGATGGTATTGGATCTATAGATAAACTTTGGGATACCTGACATCTTTACAACAGTCAATCTTTTAATCCATGAACACTGGATATTCCTTCATTTATTAATATTTAGATCCTTTTTACTTACTCTCAATAATGTTTTGTAGTTCTCTGTATAGAGGTCTTTTACATATTTTGATAGATTTATTGCTACATATTTGATGTTTCTAAATCTACTGTAAATGGTATAGGCTAAAATTTTTATTTTTCTAATTGTTTATTGGCAGAATATTAAAGTGCCACTTGGTTATTGATTATTGATGTTATAACTAGGCTTAGATAAATTTATTTGTTAATCATAATGACTGTTGATTCTTTTGGATGTTCTATGTATACAATCATGTTATCTATGACAAAAGAGCTTTATTTGTTCATTGTCAATCTCCTTCTCTCCTTCCTCCCTTCCTTCCTTTCTCCTTCCTTCCATACTGCAATTAGCTAGGATCTTCATATGAACTTAAGTAGAAGTGGTAATGGTGGACTTTGTCATATTCCCAAACTGAGCAGAAAAGTATTCAATATTTTACGTTAAGTCATGATGTTAGCTATAGAACTTCTATAGATGCACTTATATTACTGCTTCTTTGAAAAGACAAGCAGTCGGTCTCTTATAGCTGACTTTAAGATTTTTCTTTGTCTTTGGTTTTCTCAGTTTTAGTCTGTTGTGGCTAGATGTGAATTTCTTCTAATTTATCTAGCTTAGGGTACATAATACTCCTTAAACCTGTGGCTTGGTGTCTTTCATCAGTTTGGGAAAATTCTCAGCCATTATTTCTTCAAATACTGCTTCTGCCCCGTTTTTCTCTATTCCCCCTCTGATTCTCCAATGTTAGACCTTTTCAACATGAGCCACATGTCTTTCATGCTCTTTTCTGTATCTGTTGTTTTTTTTACTCAATATGATTCAGTCTGGATTTTTCTACTGACCTAGCTTTTAGCTCATTAATCCTCTCTTTAGTGGTGTCCAGTCTGTTGTTAAAACTACCTACTGAGTTCTTACTATCAGTAGCATTTTTCAAATCAAGAATTTCCAACCAAGCGTAAAATCGAAAGCTTGTGGGAAGCAGCCGCATAGCACAGGGAGATCAGCTCCGTGCTCTGTGACCACCTAGAGGGGTGGGATAGGGAGGGTGGGAGGGAGATGCAAGAGGGAGGGGATATGGGGATATATATATAGCTGATTCACTTTTTGATACAGCAGAAACTAACACACCATTGTAAAGCAATTATACTCCAATAAAGATGTTAAGAAAAAGCAAGAATTTCCATATGATCCTTTTTAATAGATTCTAGTTCTCTAGTGAAATTATCCACCTTGTCAACTATTTTGTTGAATATATTAATCACAATTGTTTAAAAGGCTCTCTCTGAAACTACAATATCTTAGTCCCCTTTGGGTCTATTTCTATTATCTTGTTTTCCTCATAGTCTGATTCTTAACTGCCTGGTAATTTTTTAATTGAATTCTGCACATAATGCACACAAAACTGTAGAGGCTGGGTTCTCTCCTTTCAGAGAGGACTTGCTCGCTCCTCTAGCAAGCAGCAAAGGAGCAAAAACACCTCAATCCAATCAGAAACCAAGCTGATCTTGGCTGGTTAGCAATCTTTGTCAGGCTCAGACTACCTCTGCTTCATCCCCACTTGTAGGGTACAGGCCTCCTGGAGTCTTAACTAAGAATCCGTGTTATTTCCTAAGGTCCTTCTTGGTGGATTCTCAAACTCCAATTTTTGTCTTTCCAGCACCATAGACTGCCCTGTTTTTCAGCCTGCATTCCTGTGCAGCTGTATCAACAGATTCCTCAAAAGGAAAACTGTTGCCTAGATTTAGGTTCTTTCTGGGCTTCTCTTCTCTTGGGGGGAACTTAGTCCCTCAAGTCCTGGCTGTCATGGCAGCCTCAAACTCTAATTTTTGTGTTCCCAGCTCCATGAGATTGCCTACAGCTCTGCTGCCTTCTCCTCCTCTTGGCAGCCACTCTGAGCCTTGACCTGCACCTGAGAGTCAACTAATGCCAACAGGAGAGAAGCAATTTGCAGAAAGTTGGCCTCAACTAAGTGGGCCTCCCTTCTCTCCAGGATCTCACTGCTCAAGTCTGGTGCCTTAGCAGCAATCTGACACCTTCAAACAGATGTCTCTGTTTTAATATTTTATATGTATTTCCAGTTGTTCTTGGTGGGAGCACCGATTTGCTACAAGCTACTTCGTCATAGCCAGAAGCGAAAGTAACTAAATAATTTTTTGATATTTATTAACTCTCTACACATGACAGAACCTACTTTTTTTTTTTTGTGGTATGTGGGCCTCTCCCTGTTGTGGCCTCTCCCGTTGGGGAGCACAGGCTCCGGATGCACAGGTTCAGCGGCCATGGCTCATGGGCCCAGCTGCTCCGCAGCATGTGGGATCTTCCCGGACCGGGGCACGAACCCGTGTCCCCTGCATCGGCAGGCGGACTCTCAACCACTGCGCCACCAGGGAAGCCCCAGAACCTACTTTTTGATAAGGCCATTGTTCTTAAGAGGATTACTTTTCAAAGTGATAAAAAACATTTGTACCTTTTTCTTCCTATATTTGGTTTTTAAAGCTCTGAGAAGAAACAGTGCAGGAGAATGGTCATTGGTTTATTAGTTACACTAATGAACACTCTCTTCTAAATAATTCAGTTTACATAATGCAAGTTAACATTACATCCTTGGCAATTTGTGTCACTTTAGATCTTCGGTCATCATGGTTACCAATGTCGGCTCCAAACAACTCTACAATGTAGATTATTTCCTTTTCTCTGAAGGGGAAGCTGAGACAAAGAATGGGTAAGAAGGTTGCCCAAAGTTCCAGATTTTCAGGCAGGGGTGGAATGGAAACTGAATAGCCCACGTGTGGCGATCTCAGCTTGAAATTATGTTCTAGTGAACAAAGAGCTCGGTGGGAATATTTGTCCTTAACCAGCTGGGAACTATAAACTACATGATTAGGAGATGGAGGGGCAATTTACCACAAATTGTACCTTAACCGAGTTCATCTGGACTTCTTTACTCTTGACATTTAAAGATCTTTCACAACTGATTGCACAGTAGGCCAATTCTCCCCCCTTCCATTTATTACGAGTGGGTCAAGAGGCAAGGGGCCTCTGAGCCTCAGTGCCGCAACTTACCCTCAGACTATCTGCTCAGATGGAAGAAATGGGACTTGCTGTGTGGGAACCTTTTCTTGTGATGCTTAGAACACGGAGTAGCCTCTTGATCGATTGTGAGGTATATAAAGGCCTCTAAAATCCCCCAGATTTTTAACTTGTAACTGAAGGATTGTCAATACAGTCATTTAACAGACATCTTAATGTAAACAAGACCTGAGGTCAAATGTCAAGCACATGTGGGAAAAGCAAACTCTAGAAGGAGAGGAAAAGAGGTCCACTTGGGAAATCTGGAACAACATGGGGCTCTGAGGAACAGTTTTCATAAGCTTAGAGAAGAATCGCAGAGCCATGACTTACAGATGCCAGAAAAATGGTCCGTTTGGACTTAGAGGTCCAAAGAGCAGAAGTTCCTGGGGTCTTTATGCAAAGAAAGGTTTTGTTGTTGTTGTCATTGATGATATTGTTATAGGCAGAGAGGTTGGGATTCCAAACATCTAATCAGAGGCGTCTAAGCAGCCCATGGAGGCCAGCTTTTCATCTTCTCCTCAACTCTTCACTGACTTCTATGGTTATCTTTCCAAAGGCAGAGATGGTAGAACAACCTGAGGCTACTCTTTGGGCTTTAACAATCACTTTTAATAACTGTCTATCTAACTCCAATACTACACTCTCTTCTAGCCACGTGTCTCCAGCTACTTGGCTATCCCACTGTCTCTGCAAACTCAACATGAACAAAACCAAACTCATCAAGCGTTTCCCACAAAACTCCAATCTTTCCTATTTCTGTGTTACTATCATCCCTCAGGTTCTGTGCTATATTATTTTGTAAGTAAGGTCAGACCCAGGTTAGGGGAAAGGTATTGTGCAAAAGACCTTAGTGAGTAACATGATCTGTCCTTTCACAGGCAGAAATCCTTCAAAAACAATACAGAAATCAATGAGTAGGACTGCAAATCCTGAGCTCCCAGACCCATTTTAGGCTTGCACTGGATTCTGCCTGCCACACTCCTCCACGACTGTGCTTGGAGGCCCGGAGAGCTGCTCATCACGTCTCTAGTGGGTCTCTAATGGAAATGAGCATCAAGAGAGGGAGCTGCGAATCCAGGGCAGCGGCAGCTCTGGCAGATGGCAGCCCTGGCACAGCCAGCAGTCTCTGCTGACTCTGTGATCACGGAGGCCACGACTGGAATCCTTTCGGACAAAGAAGCTCAGGCCCTGGGAGCTCAGGCCCTGGAGAGGCTTGATCAAGACAGAACTGAAACCAGGGGGACAGTGACAGTAATACTCGCTGGCCTTTCGACTGCCCTCAGAGGATCCTCTGCTCATTTCTGTAATATGATTGACACCTGTAAATGGTCTCCAACTGAAGTCCTCTCCAATTCCACTTCCTCTCAAATCCTACATCAATCTTCAAGCAATTACTTTGCCAGCTCAGAAACCTCTAGTGCCAAACCTCTTTTTGCCAAAGTCCTACCAGATGAAGCTGTAACGGTTGCTTGGCATTTAATGCTCTTCATGTTTGGCATTTAAGGACACTGAACCACTCTGGCTCTATGAAACAGAGTCCATGCAGTGCAGGGATTCAGCGCTCAGACTCAGGCCAGTGTGCCTCTTGTGAAACCTGGTTCTCCCACTTCTAGCTGTGTGGCCTTGGGCACGTCACTAAACCTCCAGGTGCCTCAGTTTCCTTATCTGTAAATGAGGATGATAATAGGACCTACCTCATGGAGCTTTTGTTAGGATTAAATGAGTTAAGTTCTTATAGAAGTGTTACCTATTGTTATCAAATGTCACCCTACTTCAAACATCCTGTAAGGCAAACCCAACCATTCAGTTCCCCAAATACCCTCTCTGGGCTCTATCACTGCATGGGCTCTTCCTCCCCATGGATGGACTGCCCAATGCCAATCTCTCAGTTCAGGTCCTACCCATCCTTCAAGGTCCAGCTCACATCTTATCAACCCCCACACAGCCTTTCCTATTTCCCTGGAAGAAGGGGATCTTTTCTCCCACTGAAAGCCCTATGCATGCATCTCTTGTTACATACATGTCTATGTTATGGTTACTATAATCATGCCTTAAATGAGAGGGAAAATAAAAGTGCTTTGCGTGTTGTAAAATGCTCCACAGATGTGATTCTAATAATGATAATGGTATCATCTTGTCTCCACCACAGTACTAGGAGTTGCGTGAGGGCAGGGATCACATCTGTTATCTTTGTTTCTCCCACAGAACTTTACCAAATAAAGTTTGTGAATAAGTTTTTTTTCAGTGGATGAGTAAAGGATTAACACTGAAGGGTAGTTAACCGGATGTGTTTCCCATGGAGAGGTCACTGAGGGAGTGAAAGCATGATGCAAACATACTGATGGGAGGAGGGGGAACATTTTCTGATGGTGGGTATTGTTCAGGGAGGGCAGGCCTATGTAGGAGGCTATCAGAGAAAGTTCTGAGAAGCCAAAGGGTGGGCAAGTCAGGATGTTCAGCACCTTTAAAGGTTCCTTCCAGGCCTCCTTTTCAACTCAAACCAGGGAATTGCTCCAGGCTTTGTTTCCCACCTTCTATTTCATGCCGTCTCTCTCACCCACCAAGTTTTTCAGGTTTCATTCCGTGTCAGTTATAGTTCTTTGCTGCAAGTTAACAGAAACTAACTTTGTCTCACTCAACCAAAAGAAAATCTACTAGATGAACAGTGAGGGCTCAAAGAACAATGAAAGCTAGAGTCAAAGCTTGGAGAAAGACAGGGGTAAAGAAAGGTCTAGAGGTCTAGGCATCAGGAACCACAGCGGCCATCACACGGTGCAAAGAGCCCAGTTACAGGCTGCTCTCGTGGTTGTGTCCTTACTTCCTGGACCCACCTGCCAAGTCAAAGCCCTAGGAGACAAAGACTGATGGGCCAGGCTGGGTCACATGCTCATGCCAGGCTTCAGCGGGAGGGCAAGTAAAAGATCTGGCCCTTTTGGCTTCTGTCCTAGGAAGCAGGCACTACGTCCTGTCATAAGGGCACACAGCGAGGCAAAGTTGATTCCCTGAAAGGAGATGTGGGTGCTGTTGAGAAGAAGAACCGCATGCTAACAGCTGAATGACCAAAAACAGCCATCACACTATGCCTTTGGATCTCCTTTGGATTCTCCTTTCCCACCTAGCCCCTCTGCATGGACAGCTCATTTGAACAGTTCTCTGGTGTTCTGATATCACTTCTCCCCCAAGAGGCTGCCTTTCTCTCTTGGTGGCATATGCTGCTGCCTGAGAGCAAAGGATGACACGCCCCACGCTCCTAGGATGTCCAAGCCCAGGTCCAGTGCCCTATGCCCATGCTTATCTGCAGAAGTGGTAGAGATCAGACAGAGGGTGTGTGATGGGCCTGTGGCCTGGAGCTTAGGCACTGGAAGGTGACAGTAAAGAGAGAAGGTGAGAAGGAAAGCAAAACCAAGTTATCCCTTAGACATGCTATTCCATCCTTCACCCACTGTGCAGTTAGTGCTAAGGAGCGCAGGGAGGAGTCAAGCAGAGCCATCTTCATTTTAAGTTCTGTTGTCTGGAACTACTGTTTGCAGTGGGGTCTGCTGTGAAAGGAACAATGAAAAGGGAGGGAAAGTTTGCTGGGGGAGGCGTTTCTGGGCAAGGTCTCCTCATGAATAAAATGTGACACAGGACAGGGATGATCCCCTTTCTGTTCCTGGTCTGTGTCGTCTGCATGTGACACCTGGAGCAGTGGCAGCCATCTTGGAGCTATGAGGAAACAAGCCTGAGGACAAGAGCCTACTCCCTGAAAATACGAGAGAAAAAAAGGAATCAGACTGGATCTTGCTGATGTTGCTGGGTTGCTTCATTAATGGACCTTGGAACTTGGAAAGTCTTCCAGACTATCAGGAATCAGATAATATATTTCCTTACTGTTGAAGAAGATACCAGTAGAAGTGTTTTCTGTTACAACTGAAATCATCCTACCTGATACAGTCTTCTAGCCACTACTCTAAACTCTGGGCACATCTAAGACCCAGTGACATCATCTAACCTTGGAGTATGAGCCTACAGAGGGAAATTCTCCCCACCCAAAAAAGGAGAAGGCTCTCTGCAGCTGCACAGTTAACACATGTCTCAGGCCAGCCCTTCTACTTCTCCTTTGTCTTTTTTGGACAAGCATCATGTAATTTGGGACCATAGATATTGGGTAATTACCATGGCAATGATTAGGGATTCACTTCAGGAATAAGGAAATATAATTATAGTCCAATTGCAGCTTGTTTCCATGACAACAGGGGCAATTGTAATTGATCAGCACTTTTCTTCCTAAGCAGATCCGTGAGTCTCATTCAAATGAAATGCTAAAAAGCAATTAACTATCCTCATCAAACAAACTAGAGTTGCTGGAAGAGCCTGAAGTCATATTACACTTTGTGTGGCGTCTGGGAGGTTCATCCTGGACTCTGGTAGTTTATGAAAATATTTGGTACTCAATAGGCTATAGAGTACCAAATCACCTAATAATTACAATAGAAACAGGATACGTCATAAAAAATTCAAGGAAGAGGAAGAAAGTCTGGAATCTTAAAACACAGATTCTCAGAACTGGAAGTCAAAGGATCATCTACTTCAGCCCCTTAGCTCAGTCCCATGCCTAGATCACGTAGGATGAGCAATCGTCTAGCCTGCCTCTAACGCTCTGTAGGGGTTCCACGGGCTTCCACGCTATCTGTTCCACTCCTCAGATGCCCCACCTGGAGAAAGATGTTTTCATAAACCTCTCTAGCCAGGCTTCCCTGGTGGCGCAGTGGTTAAGAATTTGCCTGCCAATGCAGGGGACACGGGTTCGATCCCTGGTCCAGGAAGATCCCACATGCCCGTGGAGCAAGTAAGCCCGTGGGCCACAACTACTGAGCCTGTGCTCTAGAGCCCACGAGCCACAACTACTGAAGCCCACGTGCTCCGCAAAAAGAGAAGCCACCGCAATGAGAAGCCGGTACACTGCAACACCCACGCACTGCAACAGAGTAGCGCCTGCTCGCCGCAACTAGAGAAAGCCGCGCACAGCAGCGAAGACCCAACACAGCCAAAAATAATAAATAAATAAAAATAAATAAATTTATTTAAAAAAACCAAAAAAACCTCTCTAGCCACTGTTGGAATCAGTTTAGTCTTGGTCTATGCTCTGGAAATAGAAAGCTAGTTATCGACAACCTCTTTATCTCAGTAGTAATATTATGTCCTGCATTTGTAAAGTGCTTTTTTATAGCAGATAGTGTAATGTCATGTGCATTTTTTTGTCCTCATAATAATCCTTGAAGACGGCATATCCATTTAACAGATAAAGAGGCTGGCTTGGTTAAGGTCACACAGCTCATGAGTGAAAGCACCTGTATTCACAAGAGGACCCTAGCTCCTGATCTGCTGCTCTCCCACATCTTGTATCTCCAATAATTGCCGAAACTGATTCATCATCCTTCTTTCCCCCAGACTTACTCAGCCCAGCTCTATTTGTTCTCCTGCTTAGTCCTAATTTTCATGCATTTAATGCTTTTGTACCTCTTCTCTACTCCCTGTTCAATTTCAGCACATTCCAGGTTCCTATGGACAGAGGATAAATGATCAAGTAAAATAAGTCTTTTCTGACTTCATCTTCTGAAAAGCAGCAAGGCCAAGGGACCTAAGCACACGTGGTAATCAGGGAGCCTGAGCTTCACTGTAATTTCACTGGTGACATGCTGTCTCACTACACCAACCGTGTAATTTTCCTTTTCCAGCAGGTCAGAGGGACAGCGATACTCTTCATCATGATGGGAAACTGAAGGATGAATTAGACGAACACTGACTGGTACAGTGGGAAGAGTCAGTATGGTAACAAGGGCAGGATTTATGTACTCATTCATTCAATGAATAATTACTGAATGCCTGCTATGTGCCGGGCACAGTGCTAGAGGCTGGAAATACGATGAAAGGCAAGGCATGCAGGCCTGCTTTTACGGAAGTTGTGTGAACTTTGGTGGCAGGGGTCCTGATCTAGGCTCAGGGGGCCAGAGAAAGCTTGCTCCCTCGAGGAAGGTGCATTTGTGCAGAAAACTGAAGGATGAAGAGGAATTAGCTGGGGGAAGGAGGTGGAGATGGAGGTGGGGCTGTTCTAGACGAAAGGATTACCATGTGCAAAATCAGCTGACCTGGAGTCCAGTCATATCTCTAACACTAACTGCACTTGTGAAGGTACTGGATCAGCACTAAAAACGACCTGAAATTTTAACACTGGTGTGCGCACGCGCGTGTGTGTTTGTCTGTAACTGTGTGTGCTGGTGGCGGGGAAAGACTACTGAATAAGGGTCTCATACAATTTACATTATTAGGGGGGCAGGGGTGTGGGGTCACCCAGAGGCACATATTTCAAGTAGGCAGCCTCAAACATGACCTGTATCTTTCCCCAGGTCCTCTCTCCGCTATCAAGATGCCCATGGACCCCCCAATGCAGGGCACAAAACCCTCAAGTAAATGGGAGCAGCTGCTTACCCTTCCAAGCTAGCCTGTTACACTCTGCACCTATGTCCTACTTCAAAATTATCCCTTTCTGTTCCACCTCAAATTCCTACCTCCTATTTTAGGGTTTCAGAGGAGGAAAATACGCCCCTTGTCTCTCCTGCCAACATGAACTTAACCACCTCAGCCAGGTATAACCTCATCAAGGCTACATTTATTCCTTTCTTAAAAAACATCTTAAACGGGTGGGGTCCGCGCAGTCCTCCCGGAGGATTCAACCCGGCGGCGGGTCTGGCTGTGCTGGCGGCCCCAGCGGATCATTCCCGCTCCCCGTTCCTCCTGACCCCTCCCCCAGCCCTCCCTCCGCCCCTCGCCTCTCCCTCCGCGTCTCCGCGGGCGGGTGCGGGGGGGGGGGGGTCCGCAAGGGGGTGGGCGGGGCCGGGGGTGGGGCCGGCGGGGGACTGACCCCTGGTTGGTGACCGGCCGCCACCAGGCGCAGTTCCACTGCAGCAGTGTGCTATGACCAGCTCCGGGACGGCTGGAAAGGCCGTCAGGGAAGGTTGCTCGGGGGAGCCCCGTCATCTCCACAGCGGGCCCACTCTCCCCGACAGTTACAGGGTTATAAATATATATGCACCCAACATAGGAGCACCTCAATACATAAGTCAACTGCTAACAGCTCTAAAAGAGGAAATCGACAATAACACAATAATAGTGGAGGACTTTAACACCTCACTTACACCAATGGACAGATCATCCAAAATGAAAATAAATAGGGAAACAGAAGCTTTAAATGACACAACAGACTAGATAGATCTAATTGATATTTATAGGACATTCCATCCAAAAACAGCAGATTACACTTTCTTAGGTGTGCATGGAACATTCTCCAGGATAGATCACATCTTGGGTCACAAATCAAGCCTCAGTAAATTGAATAAAACTGAAATCATATCAAGCATCTTTTTTGACCACAATGCTATGAGATTTGAAATAAATTACAGGGGAAAAAAACGTAAAAAAAAAAAAAACACATGGAGGCTAAACAATATGTTGCTAAATAACCAAGAGATCACTGAAGAAATCAAAGAGGAAATCGGAAAATACCTAGAGACAAATGACCATGAAAATACGACTATCCAAAACCTATGGGATGCAGCAAAAGCAGTTCTAAGAGGGAAGTTTATAGCTATACAAGTCTACCTCAAGAAACAAGAAAAATCTCAAATAAATAATCTAACCTTAAACCTAAAGGAACTAGAGAAAGAAGAGCAAACAAAACCCAAAGTTAGCAGAAGGAAAGAAATCATAAAGATCAGAGAAGAAATAAATGAAATAGAAACAAAGAAAACAATGTCAAAGATCAATAAAACTAGAAGCTGGTTCTTTAAGAAGATAAACAAAATGGATAAACCATTAGCCAGACTCATCAAGAAAAAGAGGGAGAGGACTCAAATCAATAAAATTAGAAATGAAAAAGGAGAAGTTACAACAGACAACGTAGAAATACAAAGCACCTTAAGAGACTACTACAAGCAACTCTATGTCAATAAAATGGAGAACCTGGAAGAAATGGACAAATTCTTAGAAAGATATGATCTTCCAAGACTGAACCAGGAAGAAATAGAAAATATGAACAGACCAATCACAAGTAATGAAGTGGAAACTGTGATTTAAAATCTTCCAACAGGGGCTTCCCTGATGGTACAGTGGTTGAGAGTCCGCCTGCCGATGAAGGAGACATGGGTTCGTGCCCCAGTCCAGGAAGATCCCACATGCTGCGGAGCAGCTAGGCCCGTGAGCCATGGCCGCTGAGCCTGCACGTCTGGAGCCTGTGCTCCGCAACAGGAGAGGCCACAACAGTGAGAGGCCCACGTACCTCAAAACAAAAAAAAAAAGAAAAGAAAAATCTTCCAACAAACAAAAGTCCAGGACCAGATGGCTTCACAGGTGAATTCTATCAAACATTTAGTGAAGAGCTAACACCCATCCTTCTCAAACTCTTCCAAAAAATTGCAGAGGAAGGAACACTCCCAAACTCATTCTATGTGGCCACCATCACCCTGATACCAAAACCAGACAAAGATACTACAAAAAAGAGAAAATTACAGACCAATATCATGAATCCTGCAATTTTCCTCTGCAAAAATCCTCAATAAAATACTAGCAAACAGAATCCAACAACACGTTAAAAGGATCATACACCATAATCAAGTGGGATTTATCCCAGGGATGCAAGGATTCTTCAATATACGCAAATCAATCAATGTGTACACCGTATTAACAAATTGAAGTATAAAAACCATATGATCATCTCAATACATGCAGAAAAAGCTTTTGACAAAATTCAACACCCATTTATGATAAAAACTCTCCAGAAAGTGGGCATGGAGGGAACCTACCTCAACATAATAAAGGCCATATACGACAAACCCACAGCAAACATTATTCTCAATGGTGAAAAACTGAAAGCATTTCCTTAAGATCAGAACAAGACAAGGATGTCCACTCTCACCACTATTATTCAACATAGTTTTGGAAGTCCTAGCCACGGCAATCAGAGAAGAAAAAGAAATAAAAGGAATACAAATTGGAAAAGAAGAAGTAAAACTGTCACTGTTTGCAGATGACATGATACTATACATAGAGAATCCTAAAGATGCCACCAGAAAACTACTAGAGCTAATCAATGAATTTGGTAAAGCAGCAGGATACAAAATTAATGCACAGAAATCTCTTGCATTCCTACACATTAATGATGAAAAATCTGAAAGAGAAATTAAGGAAACACTCCTATTTGCCATTGCAACCTAGGAATAAACCTACCTAGAGAGACAAAATACCTGTATGCAGAAAACTATAAGACACTGATGAAAGAAATTAAAGATGATACAAACAGATGGAGAGATATACCATGTTCTTGGATGGGAAGAATCAATATTGTGAAAATGACTATACTACCCAAAGCAATCTACAGATTCAATGCAATCCCTATCAAATTACCAATGGCATTTTTTATGGAACTAGAACAAATCATTTTAAAATTTGTATGGAGACACAAAAGACCCCGAATGGCCAAAGCAGTCTGGAGGGGAAAAGATGGAGCTGGAGGAATCACACTCCCTGACTTCAGACTATACTACAAAGCTACAGTAAACAAGACAATATGGTACTGGCACAAAAACAGAAACACAGATCAATGGAACAAGATAGAAAGCCCAGAGATAAACCCACGCACCTATGGTCAACTAATCTATGACAAAGGAGGCAAGGATATACAATGGAGAAAAGACAGTCTCTTCAATAAGTGGTGCTGGGAAAACTGGACAGCTACATGTAAAAGAATGAAATTAGAATACTCCCTAACACCATACACAAAAATAAACTCAAAATGGATTTGAGACCTAAATGTAAGACCAGATATTATAAAACTCTTAGAGGAAAACATAGGAAGAACACCCTTTGACATAAATCACAGCAAGATCTTTTTTGATCCACCTCCTAGAGTAATGGAAATAAAAACAGAAATAAACAAATGGGACCTAATGAAACTTAAAAGCTTTTGCACAGCAAAGAAAACCATAAACAAGACAAAAAGACATCCCTCAGAATGGGAGAAAATATTTGCAAATGAATCAACAGACAAAGGATTAATCTCTAAAATATATAAACAGCTCATGCAGCTCAATATTAAAGAAACAAACAACCCAATCCCAAAATGGGCAGAAGACCTAAATAGACATTTCTCCAAAGAAGACATACAGATGGCCAAGAAGCACATGAAAAGCTGCTCAACATCACTAATTATTAGAGAAATGCAAATCAAAAGTACAATGAGGTATCACCTCACACCAGTTAGAATGGGCATCATCAGAAAATCTACAAACAACAAATGCTGGAGAGGGTGTGGAGAAAAGGGAACCCTCTTGCACTGTTGGTGGGAATGTAAATTGATACAGCCACTATGCAGAACAGTTTGGAGGTTCCTTAAAAAACTAAAAATAGAATTACCATATGATCCAGCAATCCCACTACTGGGCATATCCCAGAGAAAACCATAATTCAAAAAGGCACATGCACCACAATGTTCGTTGCAGCACTATTTACAATAGCCAGGTCATGGAAGCAACCTAAATGCCCATCGACAGACGAATGGATAAAGAAGTTGTGGTACATATATACAATGGAATATTACTCAGCTATAAAAAGGAATGAAATTGAGTCATTTGTAGAATCGTGGATGGATCTAGAGACTGTCACACAGAGTGAAGTAAGTCAGAAAGAGAAAAATAAATATCGTACATTTATGCATATATGTGGAACCTAGAAAAATGGTACAGATGGACCAGTTTGAAGGGCAGAAGTTGAGACACAGATGTAGAGAACAAACGTATGGACATCAAGGGGGGAAAGTGGCAGGAGGTAGGGATGGTGGTGTGATGAATTGGGTGATTAGGATTGACATGTATACACTGATGTGTATAAAATTGATGACTAATAAGAACCTGCTGTATATATATGAAAGAAAAACCTAAGAAACAAAATCTTTTTGAGATGCAATTCCAAAACCATAAAATTCACCCTTTTAAAGGGTACATTTAAATGATTTTTAGTATATTCACAAAATTGGGCAACCATCACTGTCACCTAAGTTTAGAAAATTTTTATAACCCCAAAGAAACCACGTAGCCATCAGCAGTCACCCCCACCCTACCACGCACCTGGCAACCGCTAATCTTTCTGTCTCTGTGTATTTGCCTGTTTGGAACATTTCATATAAATGGAATCATATAACAGGTGGTATTTTTTTATTTGGCTTCTTTCACTTAACGTATTGTTTTCAAAGTTTATCCATGTGATACCATGTATCAGGATTTCATTCTTTTCCATTCCCAAATAATATTCCATTGTATGGACATGCGCCATGTTGTATTTATCCATTCATCTTTTGATGGACATTTGGATGGTTTCCACTTTGGGGCTATTATGAATAATGCCACTGTGAACATTTGTAAACTAGTTTTTGTGTGGAAATATATTTTCATTCCTCTTGGGTATATACCTAGGAGTGGAATTGCTGGGTCATATGGTAACTCTATGTTTAACATTTTGAGGAGCTGTCAAAGTGTTTTCCAAAGTGGCTGCATCATTTTACATTACCAGCAATGTTTGAGGGTTCCAATTTCTCCACATCCTCACCAACACGTACTATTGTCTGTCTTTTTTATTATAGCCTTCCTAATGGGTGTGAAGTGATCAGGTCAGAACCTGCGTCCCAGGGAGGGGTTTCAGAGGGAAAGGCAGATTATACGGGCAGAGAACCTCCCTGGGGAGTGAGGGGTTCAAGCCACATATTGGGTGCCCCAGTCCTGGGGTCCAACACAGGGGAGACGAGCTCCCTTGGCTGGTTGGAGGGCCAGTGGGACTAACAGGAGGGCTGTGGGAAGCCTGCACTCTCCTCAGGAGAAGTAGGTACATTGAAATGCAAAAACCCTAATCTCGTATTTTGGAGTCTGTTTCAACTTTATTAGTCAAATGGTTTATTTGTGGATTCCTTAGGATATTCTATGTACAGGATCATGGTATCTGCAAATAGATAGCTTTTATTTCTTCCTTCCCAAAATTGATGCCTTTTATTTCTTTTTCTTGCCTAACTGTCCTAGCTATAACCTATGGTATAGTACAGTATAGTGTTGAATAGCCATTCTTGTCTTTTTCCTGATCTCAAGGGGAACACATTCATTCTTTCACCATTTAGTATAATATTAGCTGTGGATTTTTGTAGATGTCCTTTATCAAGTTGAAGAAGTTCCTTTCCATTCCCAGTTTTGAGTGTTTTTATCATGTAAGGGTGTTGGATTCTGTCAAATGCTTTTTTCTACATCAACTGAGATGATCATGTGGTTTTTGTCCTTTATTTTATTAACATGGTGTGTTATATTGATTGATTTTTGTATATAAAATGAACCTTGTACTCCTGGCTTAGATCCCATTCGGTCATGGTGTAGAATCCTTTTTTATATGTTTGAGGATTCAGTTTGCTAGTATTTTGTCTGGGATTTTTTATGTCTTTATTCATAAGAGCTATTAGTCCGTAGTTTTCTTTTGTGTGTGATGTTTTGGTGTTAGGGTAACACTGGCCTCACACAATGATTTGGAAAGTTTCCTCCTATTCTATGCGCGTCACACTCATTCTTGTGTGAAAGTCTCTGCTCATGCCATTCCTGATCTGAAACACCCGTGCCTTGCCTCTCAGCACTCCAAGTCCTGTCCCTTGTTGGGAGACAGCTCAAGTTCTCCTCATTCCTGAGCCCCTTCCTATCTGCTCCAACCCCACAGTGAGCTCACCCTCCGTGAAGCCCCTTTGGTTCTCACCATGCTTACAGCTGGCGCTTACTGTAAAGTGCTGTAGCTATTCATGATCACAGTAAATGCCAGGTATTAGGCAGAAATTGGAAGTAGGACAAGTGGTGCCCCAATAAGTAGCAGAGCCTCCATCAGGCAGCTGAAGGCAGGAAGATACCTGAGCCTGGTGACCTAGGACCAGCAGGACAACTCAGGGCCA
Organism: Grampus griseus; assembly: GCF_964374135.1. Lineage (NCBI taxonomy): Eukaryota > Metazoa > Chordata > Mammalia > Artiodactyla > Delphinidae > Grampus > Grampus griseus. The sequence goes on from NC_138997.1 coordinate 68,934,535, forward strand.
TATGACTAGCTCCCTAGTACGGCCGCAGCAGAATACAGAGGCAGAATAGCAGCAATGCACTCGTTACTGCTTGAATAGTGGCTCAGCAACTTACTAGCAAGTCATTCTCTAGCCCTAGTTTTCTCATCTTTGAAATGGGAATAATAATGTCAATCTCAGAGTCACGGTAAATATTACAGGAATTCACCTATGCAAAACACACTGTATTAAGTTTAATACGTGGTAGCTTTAATATACACCAATGGATATTCTCTGTGAAACAAAAGTTTGTGGTTAAATCTTGGAAATGCTGCAAACTACATCCCTCTTCTCGGAAATTCCCAGGGCACACTGGCATAGTAACAGATCTGAAAAGTCCCATGTAAAGAATCCTATTTAATTCATTTTGGTCCAGGATTTCCCAGATCTCTTTGTCAAACTGACCCTCTCCCCCTTTTAAATTTAACATCTATTCAACACACTTTGGGAAACACAATATTAGCTGTATTTAGTTACTAAAGGAAGTCACATTCAATTGTTAAAAACTGATCACGTTTTACTGTTTTGCTTTTCCCATAGGCATGTATAATTTAAAAGTAGTAGCCTAGGAGAAATAAAGGCTTCTAACCTAGAGAGAACAGAATGCTTTGAAACCCAAAGGAAATGAGAAATTTCAGGCAGAAGGAGATCAATAAAGAGCTATTTTTGGCCATGGAGACATTTCTAGAATTACAGATTCTTAGAGTTTGACAGCATGTTAAAGTTCAGCTCCTTTAAATTCTCACCTAGTGCAGAAGTGCCCTTCATCAGTTCCAATGCCTCTGGCACATACCCAGCCTCCCCATTTTTAAGCAGCTCTAGTAATTAAGAAATTTCCCCTCACATTGGGCTGAAATCTGCCTCCTTGGAACCTCCACCAGATATCATGTTAATGGAATTTTGACTTTTGTGCTGTAGTGAGAGCTGCCCATTTTGGAAATAGCAAATAAAAGGCACAGACATTTCTTGAATCCTTACACAATGTGAAGTAACGTATCTGTTAATTGAACAGTGAACTGAAAATAAGAATGGTTGGAAGCAACATTTTTCATTTTCTCCATCTGTAAATAGGGCGAATAATCAAAAGTTCAGCCATACTGTAAGTGATGCATGTAATATTTACTTTGTGGGCGGAATTATTTTTCAATTGGAAGTTTCTGAGTAGGAAGAGGGAATATATATTTTAAGCAACTTCTGTTTTCCTATTTTTTTAATTTTAAAAACATTTAAAGAACCTTTTTTAAACTCATCGTCCCAAGCTTATCCTTCTAGCTTTCTGTATTATACAAATAAGTATTAAATAATTAAAATATAGTATATGTCTCATAAATATAGGTTTATCAATAAGAACAGGTAACATTACCTACATTTAATGGAAATGTAGCTGTTTGATCCAATGTAGATTTCCCCAAGGCAAATCTTAAAATCTTTAAGTTTTAAAACTTAAAACCTTAAGGAAAACCCCAAGGGGTAAACAGAATACCACTTAAATGGGAAGAGAACAAGGGTCTAGGGTCTTCTAAGAGTCTAATAAAATTCAGCAAGAAATCAGAGACTTGACAAAACCATAACCTGTTATAAAAAGAACAAGTTGTGTTTTCATAGGACAGTCCTTCCAAAGGAGAACTTTCCAAACTTGATCTCAGATTTTGCCTTAAACTGCTGTTTGGTCACATTTTAGTATCTGTACCTCATTCTGATGCTGTGAAGCAAAAAACGTTCACATTCTTATTTTGCAAGGGAAGAAACCAAAGTAAAGTCAAACCTGATTCGTGCTGGCCAATACTCAATTCTATATTGATACTAACATTCCAACAATTGGGTTAGTTTGGTGCTAGCTGTGTTCTCCTTTCAGTGAAATCGTTCTCTTTGGTTAAATTCAATAGTTTCCCTAATAAAGACAATGGAAAACCAATATAGGCCTGTGGAGGAAAAGAGTCAGCATTACTTAGGGCTAACAAATGCTGTTGTGGGCACTGTAATGCTTAATGTACACGGCTTGCCTGAGGATTCTGTAACCTGGGCTCAACTGTAGTTGACAACACTGTACTCACAGACAGACCACCGAGGCTGTTTTCGACTTTGTCCTTCAAACACAGTGAGAATATCACAGGTTACATCATCTATGCCTTCAACACGTACTAGGGCAACTTAATGCAGTGCCAGTCATTCATAGGAAACACTTTTTGAGTGCCTAAGGTGAGGCTGAATAAAACCTGGTCCCTGGCTTCACAGAACTGGCAGCTGAGTGAGAGAGACAGACTAGCCCATCAATCATTTCCAGAGAAAGTAACAAGTTCTTCGCGGGAGCCACGCAGTCAAGGGCAAACGAATCAGAGCGGGTAGTGGGAAAGGGCTTCTCAGAGGAGCCGACTTCTGAGCTGTCAGTAGCAGAACGTAACCATCTCTGACTTCAACTCCCAGCACTCAGGTGAGAAAGTACCTCCTTACCCTGCTTGTCTGAGTTCTTGACACGGTAACAGCCAGATGTAGTGCCTGTGCTCTAAGAGGAAGAGAAAGAGAGAGAAAAGAGGAAAGAGCAACGAGAAGGAGAGAGAGAGGAGAAGGACGACGAGAGGGAGACGGGAGAGGAGGAGAGAGAGAGAGAGAACAAGAAGCAGAAACTAAAAGCCCCATTGTAGGCAGGGTCTGGAAGTTGCTAGACATGGCCAGGGGGATGAAGGGTGACACCCTGTGCCCCAGGAGTTTGCATCCTCAACGCGGGTGTAAAACCTAGTGTACGAACCACCCTTCCTCCTTGCCAGGCAATGGGACAGGGGGACATGGTCTCCTCCAACTCAAGGAGCTTGGGTTGAGCCAAGGCAGTGAGCTGCTGCCTTCCTCCCCCAGCGAGGGCAGCAAGATGAAGGCGCACATCCCTATGCTCTCCCACGAAGTGAGGCCAGACACGTATGCTAATTCCCCGAGGTAACGTCTCCGCACAGAGCGCACCACGCACCCCGGTCCTCCACCTTCCCAGAAGTGGAGCCCATGAGGATGCCGCTCTGCCTCCTTCGGGACCCCACTCCCCACCCCGGAACTCCGCTGAAGGTCAGAAAAAAAAGTGCGAGTGATTACCTCAGGCTGTCCTCCAGGGTCTCCTCGTCGGAAGAGAAGGTCCCATTGCTGACACTCGGGGGAGAGCGACACTTGCGCCCTGCAGACGCCTCCCGGGCCGTCGACGTGCCTTTCTTTTTCCTTTTGCCAAACAACTTCTTCAAAGGCTGGAATTTGCCTCCCTTCTTCTTGTCTGTGGATTACAAGATAAACACAGGCTGCAGTTTGACAGGGCTGCCCCTCTGAGCCTAGAGCGAATTACCACCAGGCTGCGAGCCGGGGCAAAGGGCGGCCCAGCTGTTGGAGCCAAGAGCCACCCGGCCGCGCGCCAGCGCCGTTGCTGGGCAGCCAGTGCGCGCAGCAGCCGCAGCAGTGGGCGAGGCGGGCCCCGGGCATGGGTCCTCCGCACCCCACCCCACCCCACCCCAGCCCCGGCTCTCGACAAGCGCCCGCGGGCACCACGAAGGGCTTCCAAGCTTCACGGTGGTCGGCAGGGCATCCCCTGCACGTGCCACACGAAGCTGCTGCCTGCTTTCTTTTAACAAAGCAGATGGCCAGGGCCCCTTTCCACGGAAGAAGCTGAGAAAAACACCTATGTCAGACAGGTGGTTAAAAGATTTATATATCTATGTATGTGACTTACATATATATATCATCTCCCCTGAGAATCACTCTCTTTCAGCCTTTGTTAGGTAACCGAAGATAACTGCTAACTCATGGCGTAAGCTTTGTCCCCAATTCCCTTCATCCCCATGTATTTCCAGTTTATTCCTCTTGTCTCCTTTTAAGGTCTACTATGAAGAGCCCCCAGAGGAGCTGCTATGAACATCTTTCCATATATTACTTGATCCAGTCAGGACCCAGGCTCACTGCCAGCACTTTCTACAGATATTTTAGGTAATACCTTTCAGTTCTGCTCCTTCAGATACAAATCCCTCCAAATTACTCCATTCCTACCCCAGAAAAGAAAGTGTAAATCACCCTCTACTAGGAGAAGTATCTTCTCAGATCTGTCTTTTCCTTTAAGAAGCTTAAAGAGTCATTTATCCAGTGGTCAATCTTTTTTTAAAATTATTTAACCCTTACTATGCATGACTGCTCTAAGACCTTTACAGATATTAACTCAGTTATCTTCAAAACAACCCTGGGAAGTAGATACTACTAACATCCCTATTTCACGGATGAGGAACCTGAGGCCCAGAGAGATGAAATTACTTGTCTGTGTCATGGGAGACATATCTTAGAAGCTGAAGTCAGGAGCTTTGAGGGAAAAGGAGAGATGAACACTCACAATGTGTATAGAAAAGTACTTGCACAAAACACACAGGTACGAGCCCGCAGCTGGGTATCAGAGCCCCCAGATCTCTGCTGGCCAGAGTCTACAGAGAGATCTGGGTACAAAAATGAGGTTAATGATGTTCAAGGTAGTCATCTCATTTCCTCTGGTGATCTGCAGTTCTGGCCTTACTAAGAGTTCACAGAAAATCTGACATGAGGAAGAAACTACTTTGCTCTGAGCAGTGGCGTGAGACAGTGAGGAAGCAGAAAGTATAATCACCAATTACAAAAAGATAACAGTCTGGGGCTTCCCTGGTGGCGCAGTGGTTGAGAGTCCGCCTGCCGATGCAGGGGACGTGGGTTCGCGCCCCGGTCCGGGAAGATCCCACATGCCGCGGAGCGGCTGGGCCCGTGAGCCACGGCCGCTGAGCCTGCGCGTCTGGAGCCTGTGCTCCGCAACGGGAGAGGCCACAACAGTGAGAGGCCTGCGTACCGCAAAAAAAAAAAAAAAAAAAGATAACAGTCTGGAATCCTTAGTATAAATACAAACACACCTTCAAACTTCATCGATCCCTTAAATAACATACTGTATCACCCTTAAAAGGAAAGGAGATTTACAACATAGCAGATGCCCCCATACATAAGACACTGTGCTAGGCATGTAGTCCTCAGAGTTAAATTATTTAAAAGACAAGGAAATGTGCAATATAATTGAGATCATATCATTTAAAAATGGTAAAAAAAAAAAAACCCTAAAATTGGAGTGTTTAATTTCAGAATGTCTGTATGTTTTCAGTGGTTATTTATTCAGGAGTATAGGTCAGAGATTTTCACGAAACCTACTTTTGGTTCCCATCAGTAAAATCTCCAAAGGCTAATATAAAAAATTATAATCAGTAGTTTTTGAAGACCACCACAGAATATTAGGGAAATGTTAGAAGAATTGATTCTATACAAAATGAGTCAATTTTAAAAATTTAAATTAAAAGAATTCTATAAGGTGCCACAAGTATCATTACCTTACTATAGAATGGGTCTTCGGCACTGCCTGATGAAATAAGTGAGTACTTTCTCTACAACTGTCCAAGGCTCAAAATATGTAAGTGACATCTGATTCCTAAGTTTGACAGCATCATAGTAAATGGTCAAACAGTCACTTATGCTACATTTCACTTATTTCTGAGGTAAAATTCTTTTTTTTTCCTTTTATATCAATTGCTTTTTTTCCCACTGTAGAAATACCTAACCCCAAATTCTCTAATCAGAAATATTCTAAAAGGCCATAGCAAAATTCTAAAAGTATCAGTTATGATAACATCATTACCTCCAGCCTTGGCCCACAAATCTAGCTTTTAAGCTAAGTAGAGAATTTTAGAATGTTAGAATTTATTGATGGGGGAAAAAAGTCATCCCTTTCTCTAAAATCAAGGTGGATTTGGTGGGGCTCAGTTGAGCTGGAAGCAAGAGAGTTAACTATAATTAAAGGCAAATTAAATTACAGTTTCTTGCATGGGTATTAACTAATGGGTGACTTAGTCTACATGGTCAGCCAAGAAGGCTGATGAGGGCCTTTGTAATGCTCGGTGTCTTTTTTTTTTTAATTGGGGTATAATTGATTTACAATGTTGTGTTAGTTTCTGCTGTACAGCAAAGTGAATCTGCTATGCAAATACATATATCCACTCTTTTTTAGATTCTTTTCCCATATAGGCCATTGCAGAGTATTAAGTAGAGTTCCCTGTGCTATACAGTCGGTCCTTATTAGTTATCTGTTTTATATATAGTAGTGTGTATGTGTCAATCCCAATCTTCCAATTTATCCCTCCCCCCATTACCCCCTGGTAATCATAAGTTTATTTTCTACATCTGTAACTCTATTTCGGTTTTGTAGATAAGTTCATTTGTAGCCTTTTTTTTTACATTCCACATATAAGCGATATCATAGGATATTTGCCTTTCTCTGACTTACTTCACTCAGTATGAGAATCTCTAGGTCCATCCATGTTGCTGCAAAGGGCATTATTTTGTTCTTTTTTATGGCTGAGTAATGCCTCAGTCCTTTTTTTTTTTTTTAATTTATTTTTGTCTGCCTTGGGTCTTTGTTGCTGCACGTGGGCTTTTCTCTAGTTGCGGTGAACGGAGGCTACTCTTCATTGCAGTGCACAGGCTTCTCATTGCGGTGGCTTGTCCTGTTGCAGAGCACGGGCTCTAGGCATGTGGGCTTCAACAGTTGTGGCACATGGGCTCAGTAGTTGTGGCTCATGGGCTGTAGAGCGCAGGCTCAGTACTTGTGCACGGGCTTAGTTGCTCCGCGGCATGTGGGATCTTCCCGGACCAGGGCTCGAACCCATGTCCCCTGCATTATTAGTAGGCGGATGCTTAACCACTGCAACACCAGGGAAGTCCTGCTTCAGGTGTCTTGAATGGGGGCAGCCACCAGATAAAATATTTGCTGCACTGGTCATATTGGGGGGGGGCGGGGCAGAAAGTGAACAGACAGTCTGGGAGAGGACACCAGGGTATGGAAGCCTCAGCTCGGAGAACTTGGTGGGCTTCATGAGGGTACAGAATGGCCTCCTTCAGGTGACCTATCTGTAGAGCTGGCCGCTTGAGGACTGCTTGTAATCCAGGCAGCCTAGCACTTTGCGCTGCATGTTATATGGGCAATCACTTGGCATGAGTCCATACACATCATCCTGGAAGACGTGTCAAAGTCCAGATGTCAGATAGCACCCGCCCTTCTCATAAATTACTTGGGGAAGGCTGCTTCATCAATGCCTTACTTATTAACCGGAAGGTAAAAGAACAGTAAAACCTACCTGAACTCTCCATCCAACAAACAATCCTCTTACCATGAGAAAAAAAAAGATTCTAAGTCCTAAGAACACCAATCTTTCTTCGGAGGAGGAGTCAGAACACAGAAGCTTTTGTTAGAAGTCTGCTTCAAAGTCTTAGTGTTTGGTGACATCTCAGTTATAAAAAAAAAAAATTTCTCCCATTCTCATTTCCGAAATTAATTATACATTCCTGTCAGAAATATCTTTACATTTTAAATAAAATTTAAATGTTTATTTTTATGATTATTTTATTACCGACTGTGGCAATTAATTATTTTTCCAGGATTAACTTTAGAAAAAAGTCAGTAATTGCAACGAGGTCCACCCAACATTCGGACAGCAAACTGTGATTTAGCAACATTAATAGGGAATAAAATTTTATAAATCAGGGAAGGAGCTATACTCTTATTTACTTGATTCCCCAATTTTCTTCTCAATGTTTAGGTCTAAGATCTTTTATATCAAAAAAGCGAGTACTGGGCTTCCCTGGTGGCGCAGTGGTTGAGGGTCCGCCTGCAGATGCAGGGGACACGGGTTCAAGCCCCGGTCCGGGAAGATCCCACATGCCGCGGAGCGGCTGGGCCCATGAGCCATGGCCGCTGAGCGTGCGCGTCCGGAGCCTGTGCTCCGCAACAGGAGAGGCCACAACAGTGAGAGGCCCGCGTACCGCAAAAAAAAAAAAAAAAAAAAGCGAGTACTAAGAAGCAGCCCGGGTCTCCTCCGAGTCTCAATCTTGTAGATCCCACTTCGCTACACATTTAAGATGCCTCGTGGAAGCCGAAGCCTCACTTCCAGCGTGGCCCCTCCGGCCAGCCGGGCACCTCAGATGAGAACTGCACCCAGGCCAGCGCCCGCCGCTCAGCCACCCACAGCGGCTTCACCACCTGCTGTTGGCTCCCCTGCTGCTGCTTCCCGGCAGCCAGGTCTGATGGCCCAGATGGCAGCCACTGCAGCCGGCGTGGCTGTGGGTTCTGCCATCGGCCACACTCTGGGTCATGCCCTCCCTGGGGGCTTCAGTGGAGGAAGTAATGCTGAGCCCTCAAGGCTTGACATCACTCACCAGGAGCCTTGGGGAACCCAGCCTGCACAGCAGCAGCAGAGTGGCCCATGCTCTTTTGAGGTGAAACAGTTTTTGGAGTGTGCCCAGAACCAGGGTGAACTTAAGCTATGTGCAGGTTTCAGCGAGGTGCTGAAAACAGTGCAGATTGGCGAACGGGTTAGCTTCATCAAGAAGTTCCAGTTGGAGGCATGAAAAATCATCTCTCATGACCACGTTGGTTTAGCATTAAAAATATAATTGATAGTGAAGATATAAAGTGTGAAGCCACCAGTTAAACCTCTCCTCGATCATTAATAGCTTTTGTGCTTCAGGACTGCAGTGGAAGAGGGTATTCTCACCATATAGAAGCTCACAGCGATGGTGTTGAGTTTGGGGCTGGGTGAGTGTTTGTGTGGCCACTTAAACATGCTTTTGTTTGTGAATTAATTAGACTAAAGTGATTTTCTTTCCAAAAAAAAAAAAAGCAAGTACCTAAATTTTATGAAGCACTTGCAATTCTATGCTACAACCACCATTATGAAAACCTGAGCATGTGTCCACACATAGCCACTCAATAAACTATTTTATGATCAGTTTATGATTTGGGGGCTGTAATAACTGTCTGTCTCCCTGGAATCAACTGGATTAAGTGCATGGTCATCAACAGCAGCTATTTTTCTTGACAAATAACGCCAATTGTCATTGTGAATATATTTGTACAGATGGGGCCTAAAAGATCAAAGCAATTTTCACAATGCAGTAAAACAGAGCACTTCTGCAATGCTATTAACATTCCAAAATACAACGGTCATATAGAAGGAGTATGGCTTCGCAAAGTATTCTCTAACATTAAAGTATTTAGAATGGCATTTTAGAAGTTTACAACAGAAATTTACTTTTGTTGGATGGTTGGGACAGTGGGGAGAGGAGGGGAGGGAGAAAAAGAAATGTTATTTCTACTAAATTTGTTTTTTTAATGACTGCAGCTCTAGTTAGGGGTTAAGCATGTAGGCCCCAGAGATGAGAGCAGTTGGCCTGAATCCTGATCCCATGTCTTACTAGCTATGAAACATCTGCTTACCAGCCTCTGTGGAAATTGACCATCTTAAATGGTAAGACTGAGTTTATAGGAGAAAAAACAGTGGGTATCACATTTTCTTAATATTTCAGCATTTCTCTGCCATAATTTTTCACATGAAAGAACCTATATCTGCACATACACTGCTTCAGGGATCACAGTAATCTTCATTCTTTAAGTACTGAATTGAATTAATTTATTTTCATCATCCAATAATTACTTTAGGGAATTTGTTTTCATTTAAAAAAGTACTCACTATCCATTATTTCATGGATATAATTACATACCATTTGATGGCTGCATCATCATAATTGCTAGTTTATATAGAAGATTCTAAAAATTAAAAATCGCTGGGCAAGTCAAGCAAATCTGATTCATTTTCCATTTGTCATAAGAATGCACTTCTTACATTTTCATTTCTAAACCTAAAATAATAAAAGCATACAATTTCTCCGCATTGGATTTATACGCTACACTTCCAAATGAGAAACAGAATTTCCTCTCATAGTTCTTCTGGAGCATCATAAACGCCTTAGTCTGGAGTTTCTCAGAATGTGCTCTGTGGGTCAGTACCAGGTTGTTATTCAAAGACCAGTACATTTGAGAATCCACGTAAAACAAAGTTAAACATGCTTCTTTACTATGGGACCTTTCAGAGTCTTTACTATGCTGATATCATTATTGTGCTCCAGAAGGGCAGAGAATACGCAGTGCTGCTCAAACTTGACTTTCTGGACATCCATCATGACTAGTGTTCCTCTGAACACACTCGGGGAAACAATGTCTTCACTATTTCTTTCAAATACCTTTTAATTTCTTTAGGTACCATATATTTTATACACACTAATTCCTCCCCTAAATTCCGGAGCACACTGCTCAGTAAACATGAGTTTACATTACTAGAGTGTACGTCTAGCAATCTTTTTTAACTGAACAGTTTCTTCTCTAAAGTATTCTGATGTTCCAGGGCTAAGAAGAGCACTGCAAAATTCCTCTTAAATTAGTAAAATGATAGGATTCAGGCAACTGCTGTGTACCGTGTCCTAACACGATGCCTCACACAAAACAGACACTCAGTATACAGATGGACTGTTCCCTATTCCCTTAGAGCTAGACATGCTTTAGAAATCAGAAGCTTTCAGATTGTACAGAGGCATATTTAAACCCCAGTGGGGTCTGTGACAGCCCTTTACAATCAAATGCTTGTTTCTGGAAAACATTTATATTCACCTTACTTTTTGCTAACAAATGAATTTGCGCCAAACTTACAAAGAACCTTTGGGAGTTTGAAAGTACAGATAAAGGGTGGTGATCTCTTTAGGCAGCACCGTCAGCCCCGTAATCACACTTGTTCTGAAAATGCAAGTTTGTTCCAATGTGATGGACATATGTTATCCCATCCACGAGAAACACTGAGTGCGGAAAACTGCACTCAGCTGAATTGAGGTGTGTAGGAACACCCAAACCCCCCCCCCCCGCCACATACACCTCAAATGTCTACCACTTCCCACAGATTGCCACCTGTGTTATGAGATAAACCCAAGCACATGTGGTATTACAGCTTTCTGTCCAATTTTGGGGAAAAAACCCTTCCACAGCCTCACGATAACTCACAAGTTGCAGCCATCCGATGCTCTAGTCCACGAGAAAACTTTATCTTTTTCAAGGTAAAGTACTATATATATTGGAGTACTGTTTTATTTCATCATCATTTAACATGTGTAAAACTGTGCTACAATTTTTATTAGGTGCCTACCCTTTTCAATAAGTCACAATTTTTTGTGTTGTGCTCCTATCCCATTTTCCCATTAGCCCTTGGTTTTCACTTTGTGATTCTGCATAGCTCATTGATTTTCAGCAATACATATGTCATGTTATAGCAAAATTGACTGTACATGCTAAGCAGAACCTACTGAAATAGGTTGGTACTGTATTTACTAGGTCTAAGCAAGGACCAATCGTTTCTTTGGCCCTTTATTTCTCCAAACCACATTAATGGTTCATTTTTCTGGTTTTTCCCATTGGACTATCTCAGAACCCCCTTTTACATGTTTCACAATTCACAAGAGAAACCAAATAATACTGAGAAGCAGTAACAGAGGCAGATACGATTTTTCAGGTGAAGTCTCAGTGTTTGGCCACATTTCTCCCACATGCTAGAAGACATGTGGGTGGTGGTTCTTTTCACTGCCAATTTCTGCCACTTGAGTTTCAGAGGGTGCTGTGAATCAACGCCCGACTCTGAGCGGAGAATACGGACAGGGGGAGCTGCCCGATACCTTGCCCTGCATATTTGGTGCAGCAGCCAACTACCTCAACAAAGGCTACCTCTACACGAGGGCTGAACACCTTAAATTCAATTCAATTCAACACATACTATTGAACACCCAACACCTGTGGGGTCCGTGCGGGGCCCAGCTGGCAGCACTAATGGGTAAAACAAAAGCTTTAGGGATATCTGAGGCTGTATCAGTCAGGGTTTAATCAGAGAAACAGAACCAGCAGGAGGTGTTTTTGCACGGGCATGTGTGCATGTGCATGAGTATGTGCATGTGTGTGTGTGTGTAAAATACATTAAGAGATTTATTGCAAGAAATTGGCTTATGCCAGGTGGAGGCTGGCTAAGCAAGTCTGAAACCCATAGGGCAAGTCCTCAGGAAGGGCAGGCTGGAATTTGCTGCTGGTTCACAGGTGGAATTTCTTCTCCCAGGGAAGCCTCAAGTCCTGTTTTTAAGGCTTTTCAATTTATAGACTCAGGCCCACCCAGATTATGCTGCTTAATCTCCCTTGCTTAAAGTCAACTGATTATGGACTTTAATTACATACAAAACATCTGCAGAGCAACAGCTCAATTAAACAATATTTGTGTTTGATTAAATAACCAGGGAGTATAGCCTAGTCAAGCTGACGCAGCAAAATGATCACACTCCACCCTCTGTCAACTTGGCACTTGTGCTCAGCTCCTCAAACCACGCTTCATTTCCACATAAAGCCAATAACAAAGCCATACTTCCACTGACATGATACAAGTATCCTACGTACATCTGAAAACACACTAACCCATTCCCCAGAAGAAGGTGTGAAGTCCTTGAGTGATGCTCACACTTTTCCTCTAACTTATGAGACATAGAGTTATTATTAATACATCTTATGTTAGATGACAAGGAGATAAGAAAAACATATTTGGTTAATATATATACACAAACATATTCATAACAAAATAAGGAAGAAATACTCATAGCTATCATGGGTTGTTTCTGCAACGGTCATGTGGTTGTACCTGGTCTTTATAGCTATCTTCTTCCACTATCCATTCCACATTCCTTTTGCTCTCGGCAAGGACCTCAGCTGGTTGTGGTTCTTTGCCTGGTGAGTTGACTCAAACCTGCATTCCTGAGGAACTTGGTCCATTAGCTGTCCTGAACTGGGTTCTTGTAGTTTTTGATTACCGCACAGGACATGGGAATGCTAGTATGCCCTAAGGGACCTCCTCTATTCCAGAAAAACTCTTCCTTACCTCCATTATATAGTAGCAGCAATTTTCCCTTGGTAATCAGAATCAATCACTCCAGCTCATACAGCAACCCCCTTCCTTGCCTGTTGATTGAGAGGAACCCAAAGGAGCCATGTGAGAGTCTCAACAACTAGTTCAGTGGAATCATTGTTGTGTCTCCTAGTGGAAGCATTCCACCTATTGGAACTAAGAACTCTAGACAAGCAGAACCTAAGGTCAAGGGGACAGAAAGAAAAATCTTCCTACTGGATCACTAGGGGTAAAAGAAAACGAAGTCACTCCCATTTCCACCCACTGATTCCTGGACCAATAAGCCTGGCTATGAGAGAAACAGCACCATATATTGGATACTGACTTAGGACATATACTGCATCCGAGAGGACATTGTCCCAGCCCCACCAAGTATTGCTACCTCACTGGCACTGTAACTGAGTCTTCTAAAGGCCGTCCCACCACTATATCAAGCCAGCTGCTACAGGATGATGGGGAACATGGCAAGACTAGTGAATTCCATGAGCATGGGCCTATCAAGTTCCTTGATCAGAAGTGATGCCAGGTGATCTACCATTATAGTAGATGAGATAGTATGTAACTGCACGGATGACAGTTTTGACAGAAGCATTGCATGCAGAGGAGGCAAAGCTGTATCCAGAATGTCTGTTCTAGTAAGAACAAAGTGCTGCTCCTTCCATGATGGAAGCAGTCCAATTTAATGAACTTGTACCAGGTAGCTAGATGATTACCCCAGGGAATGATGTCATACTGGGGACTCAGTGTTGGTTTCTGGTCCTGGTGAGTGGAAGTCAATAATGCTGCTGAGCTCACCCACATCCTCCATCCCTGACACCATGGCCATTTTGTTCATGAGCCCATTGGGCAATGACAGGTATCCATAGAATGGGTCATCCTATCCCTTGACTATTAAAATTCCCCTCAGGTCACTCTTTGGAGAGCATCTACATGAGACACAAATATCTTTTTTTTTAACTTTTTATTTTATATTGGAGTATAGTTGATTAACAATGTTGTGTTAGTTTCAGGTGTAAGTGATATCATATGATCTTTCTCCTTCTCTGTCTGCTTACTTCACTCAGTATGACAATCTCTAGGTTCACCCATGTTGCTGCAAATGGCATTATTTCATTCTTTTTAATGGCTGAGTAATATTCCATTGTATATATGTACCACATCTTCTTTATCCATTCCTCTGTTGATGGATATTTAGGTTGCTTCCATGTCTTGGCTACTGTAAACAGTGCTGCAATGAACACTGGGGTGCATGTATCCTTTCGGACCATGTTTTTCTTTGGATATATGCCCAGGAGTGGGATTGCAGGATCATATGGTAGCTCTATTTTTAGTTTTTTAAGGAACCTCCATACTGTTCTCCATAGTGGTTGTATCAATTTACATTCCCACCAACAGTGCAAGAGGGTTCCCTTTTCTCCACACCCTCTCCAGCATTTATTGTTTGTAGATTTTTTGATGATGGCCATTTTGACCAGTGTGAGGTGATACCTCATTGTACTTTTGATTTACATTTCTCTAATAATTAGTGATGTTGAACATCTTTTCATGTCTTCTTTGGAGAAATGTCTATTTAGGTCTTCTGCCGATTTTTTCACTGGGTTGTTTTGATATTAAGCCACATGAGCTGTTTGTAAATTTTGGAGACTAATCCCTTATCGGTCACATCATTTGCAAATATTTTTCTCCCAATCTGTGGGCTGTCTTATCATTTTGTTTATGGTTTCCTTTGCTGTGCAAAAGCTTTGAGTTTAATTAGGTTCCATTTGTTTATTTTTGTTTTTATTTCCATTACTCTGGGAGATGGACAGAAAAAGATATTACTGAGATTTATGTCAGAGAGTGTTCTGCCTATGTTTTCATCTAAGAGTTTTATAGTGTCCGGTCTCACATTTAGGTCTTTAATCCATTGTGAGCTTATTTTTGTGTATGGTGTTAAAGAATGTTCTAATTTCATTTTTTTTAACACGTAGCTAGTCTGGTTTTCCCAGCACCATTTATTGAAGAGACTGTCTTTCCACCATTGTATAGTCTTGCCTTGAGACACAAATATCTTAAAATCCTTCACCCAGTCAGGGAGGTCTGTCAACATACTTCTTGCCCAGATCTCTCTGTCACCAATTTTCCAATCATATTCCTTCCAAGTCCCTGACCATCCTGCTGAACCACTGGCCACAACCTATGAATTGTTATAGACTTATACCATTTCTCCTTACCAAAAAACAAACAATCAGATGTGCTGACTGACATTCTACCCACTGGAAGGATTTCCCTTCCCCACTGTCCTTCAGGGCTGCCCTAGGATGGGGCTAGAGCATTACAACTTTCAAGTGGTACCTGAATATCATGCAAAACCATCAATAACGAGCCCCAGTTTTTCTCTTCCTCAGTCAACTGGTCATAGGGAACTCCCCATGAGGCCATAGGTGCAAGCTGGGAGAGACAAGGCAGTGAGCAGGAGTGGGGACCAGGGGCATCTGCGCCACTTCTTCATATGATTTACTTGTGCCTTCAGGGCCTGCCTGAACCTGATTTAGTCTATAGCACTTCCTTCTGATGATGGAGTGCTGCCATGCATGCCCAGCTTTACGGCTTAGTGGATCAGACAACACCCAGGTCATAAAGGGCAACTCAGGTCGCATGGTAACTGGTGGGCCATGGTTAAGCGCTGAGTCTCTGCTAACACCCATGGGCAAGCCAAAAGCTCTTTCTCAAAAGGACAGAGTTATCTACAGAGGATGGTAGGGTTTTGCTCCAAAGTCCTAAGGGTGTGTGCTGTGATTCACCTATAGGGACCACCAAAGGCTCCAAACACCATTCCTCTCTGCCACTTAGACTTCAAGCAGCCCTGCATCTACTGGATCATATGGCCCAAAGGGCAGAGAAGCTTGTGCGGCAGCCTGGACCTGTTGCAGAACCTTCTCTTGTTCTAGGCCCTACTCAAATGAACAGTTTTCAGGTCCCTGGGTAAATGGGCCCGAGACCCAGGTGAGGAATATGTTGCCTCCAGCATCCAAAGAAGCCAACTGGGTGCTGGACCTCTTGCTGGTGGTGGGAGGGGCCAGATGCAACAACTTATCCGTCGCCTTAAAAGGGATATCATGACATGCCCCAGGCCACTGACCTCTAGAAATTGTATTAATATGAAAATCCCCTGAATTTCAGTGGGATTTATTTCCCATCCTCTGGGCATGAAAAGATTTTACCAATATGCCTAGAGTAATTGGTCTTCTCTGCTTACCATGTCCAATCATCATGTTTGCAAGGTCGTAGCCTCTGTGATATCATTATGCATCACTTATTTCTTTAAAAAAAAAAACCGATTTTTAGGGCTTCCCTGGTGGTGCAGTGGTTGAGAGTCCGCCTGCCGATGCAGGGGACACAGGTTCGTGCCCCGGTCCGGGAAGATTCTACATACCGTGGAGCGGCTAGGCCCGTGAGCCATGGCCGCTGAGCCTGCGCGTCCGGAGCCTGTGCTCCGCAACAGGAGAGGCCCGCATACCGCAAAAAAAAAACAACCCGATTTTTAAAAGATTCAGTGGTCTCAGTTTGCTATTCTTTCAATATTGAACTGTTAACAGTTCAAGTTCAAAATCTTTATGTCTTTACGTTGGTACCTTCATTAAAGTGAGAGCTGGGTGGTATTCATAAACCAGAAAAGGGCCCTAAAGAATGTAATGCTTAGGGCTTCCCTGGTGGCGCAGTGGTTGAGAGTCCGCCTGCTGATGCAGGGGACACGAGTTCGTGCCCCGGTCTGGGAAGATCCCACATGCTGCGGAGCGGCTGGGCCCGTGAGCCATGGCTGCTGAACCTGCGTGTCTGGAGCCTGTGCTCCGCAACGGGAGAGGCCACAACAGTGAGAGGCCCATGTACCGCAAAAAAAAAAAAAAAAAAAAAAAAAAAGAATGTAATGCTTACTGAGGATTGATGAGTGGAGGATATTTAGTAACTCATGTGACTATAATGGGTTTAACTGGAAATGAGCTAAGTGGTTAGACAGCTGAAAATTCTGAGAAAAAAATGTAGTAATTATTGATAATAGAGATTCAATTAAGGTTAGTTAAATAATTAGTTACAGATTTCAGAATGATTTGATTGACTAGTTTTTTTTTTAATTTATTTATTTGGTTGCTTGGGGTCTTCAGTTGCGGCATGTGGGATTTTCGTTGCGACATGCAGGATCTTTAGTTGCAGCATGCGGGATCTAGTTCCCTGGCCAGGGATCAAACCCGGGCCCCCTGCATCGGGAACGTGGAGTCTTAACCACTGGACCACGAGGGAAGTCCCTGACTAATAATTTTTTAAACTTAAGGGCAGGTGCAGTTTTAATCCCCACAGGATAAAAGGTGACTTGAGGGTCAAATTCTCAAACCTTGCATGAGTATGTAAAATTCTTAGGGACGTAAGACAGAAGCCACTAGGTTCTACTATGTGAGCATCGATTCTTGATAAATTTAGCAGGCACTCTCGATGGTACTAGTGGGAAATGAACCAAGGTCAGAGTGACATTCATGGGTCTTGGAGCCACTGGGCTAAGTGCTTGTTGCTTACTGAGTCGATGACCTTGTGAAATACAGACCCAAGTGGAAGCAGAATGAAACCGCTAGTGTTCAAATGGTCTAGGAAAGGAATACAACCTCACCTGGTCCTCTGTGCCTACCTATGGGTAGAGCTACTCTGATATCATTTCTGAAAACAGAAAAAAATACTGTTTTAAAAGATTTTCAGATGAAATTATATAGTCTGTCTCAGTACTCCAGGTTGGGTCAGACAGTCTGGTCAGGCTATGCTTCTTTGATCCGAACGCCATTCCTTTGCACTAATACCAAGTTTCTTTCTTTTGGCCCCTTACTCTGTTCTCACTGGAGAGCGCTCTGTGGGGATGAGGCAGTCCCTTGAGAATCACTGCCCTCCCACCAGGTTTCTCATGCCCAGACTAAATTTTGGACAATAGCTCAGACAGGTAATAGATTCACTCTGGCAACGTCCTATCCTGGAGAGACAAAAAAGACACAACCACTATCTGTTTTGTAGAACCTTTCCATTAATTCGTGCACCAGATACTGGCAGAATAAATGACAACTTAATCCTGAGATTCCAAGGGTCAGTGATTTAAATTAACACCCGTATCTTGGATGTGTTACTTCTTTGACTAGTAACCACTGGGTTCGTGTGATGTGGGATCAGGGGAAAAAATCCAAAGCTGTCCTTTGCCTTTTATGGTTGGGAATCATTTTGGTGAGGAAATCTAGGTTCTGTGGTGACAGGTGTCTTAGAAATGCAAATATTTGCCACACAACTCCCTGTCCAAAGCCTTCAAGGAGAGTCACAGGAGCTCTACGACAAACATCAGGGAACCTCACAAAGGTCACTCCTGAACCACTATGGCTTTAATTTTATCACCTAAATGCAGCCCTCTGGGCAAATATTTCTGCGTTTTGGGTTGTCTGTTTAGCATCACCAAGTCCAACAGTGGCTACAACTGTGATGTTTTTGTGTGTACTCTTTCTCAACAATAAAGAGACATGCTCTTCATCTCAACAGGTCATGAGAATGTGGGGAAACAAGCCCCAGAATCTTGAAGATCTGGGTTTATTTAGTCACCGCTACCATTTTCTTGCTTCTTGGGACCTCAGTTTCCACGTCTGTAAAATAAAGAGACTAAACTATATACTATCTAAAGTCCCTCCCTGTTCGAAAATTCTATGAACCATTTCTTTAAAAAGTTAGGGAAGTTTAGAATGTATTCTGGCTCATAAAACCTGTAACTCTTTTCATAAATTATCTATTAATTATATTCATTATATTTTCTCCATTCCTGGTTTGTCTCCTAATTACACTTGTTTTGTTACATCATGCTTATTTTGCAACATTAAGGACCTTCAGGGTTTGGAAGAGGCAATATCATAGTCTGCAAGTTGGCAAAGAGAGCCAAGTCATTCCATTTCTTTGTGTCAGAATCCAGGTTCCCAGTCCTAGGAATGACAGTGCTGATAGAGAAGGAATAGTGCCACAATCCTAGAACCTGAATCCCCAAACCTCATCCCCCAGCTGCCTTCCTGGGTCGGACTCAGTGAGGTTTTCTAAGAAAAATGACTACTATGAGCCTCAACTCTGGGCAAAACATGTGGACCTGCCTTGAGACACACTTCTAAGATATCAGGGATTACATTAGCCACTCAGGGTTCTTTTTAAGTTCTGAAGGGCAAAGTCAGATGGGTCCCAGACAATCTCAGATTTATGGGTCAATGATACAAATGGAGACAGCTTTAGTCGATGACCAATTCTGCCCCAGTACATTCAGATTTTGCCAGCCTTGGATTTGCCTGTTTTTCTCAGTTGTATATTAAGGAATGTACACCCTATCTGGATTCTCATTCTACCTAATAATCCCACAACTTTATGCCCTGTCTACCAAACTCAGTCCATCTATGGAGAAGCAGTGTTATTCTGTCTAGCACAAGTCAGCACTACCTCTGCAAGAGCCCTGTTTCCATGGTGATCAGTGCAGATCCGGGATGATGACTAATCAACAAATATTGACTGCAGTCCTACTGGGTACAGGGCACTGAGCTGGCATTGGCATAACACAGGAATTCTTGAGTTCCTCACACCAGCTAATACTCAAAATTTAGAAGGAGAATAATTTGTTTTTCAAAAGTCACAAAGTTTTCAAGATTCTGGCCTCCTATGAGAAAAAGCTGGAGTCTTGCTAGGGGAAAACCCCCTGATAGCAGTTGATAGGGTTTTCTCTATCCAACGATCCAAAGGTTTTAGTGGTAGTGGCGACGGCGGTATGTGTGTGTACTGGGCGTGAGCTGAAAAGAAGATGTAAAGTCTTCCCTCGGGGGCTCATAAAGCCACGGAGGTTTGGTCTAAGGGGAATCCTAAGGCCAGTGTCCTTCAAATAGTGGGTGACAGCCCATTTAGTAGACCCATTTAGTAGACCAATTTAGTGGGATTTAGAATGTTTTAAAACTCAGTAGAAAAGGAAAGAAGAGAAGAAAGTGGAGTAGAATACAAAACAGGGTGAGTACAATTTCATGAAACTTATGTTTCTAGTTTATATATGTGTGTTTCTGTCTATGGGTATTTATGACTTTATACCCACATATGTTCTGATATAAGATATATTTCTTGCTCTAGATCAAGTCATAAATACTTGAGAAATGCTAATAAAAAAATTAACACACTTCCCAGTAAGCTAGGCATGCATTTCGATGCAGGAGTCAACAACTATTTATCGACACAAGCCATGGCATATGTGGCAGGCACTCTGGCTAAATGAGAGAAAGTAATGCATGCAAAAACAAGCTAAGAGCTGCCAAAGTGATTAAATAAGCTCCCTGACACTGCCAAAGTCAGAGCTGACGTTCATACTGCTGAAATCTCTACTCTGGCTTTGATCATTCTGCTTCTCGAGCAGAGAAACTCTATCTCAGAGTTGACCAAAATCTTCCACTTCTTAATTTAAAAAGGAAGAAAGCTTTATTAAACTTGAGTCTTTATGGCTGTTGAGCTTGGTTTTGGAGCATTACTTTAAAACTCCTAATTTGGGGCCTAACTTTAAAAAAGGTACTATGCTTTACCTTTTGTATATGGTTTCCCTTCAATATAAAATTCCTTCAATAAAAAATTTCACGCAGGAAGTCAACTCTGCTTGCACCAGATTCATTTCTGCCCATTCACATCACTTTAGTTTTCAAGTGCCTTTCACAGAACAATTTCAAGGAGTTGGGAGTCACGGTTAAGTCACTACTTGCTTTCCATGTCGGACTAGAGAAGCTAAGTTAGCTGAACAAGGTCAGATGCCAAGTGAGTGAAGAAAACAGGTCCCCGGACTCTGAGCCAGGCAGGCACTCAGATCAGAAGACAGTCTGTTGAGGAATACTCTATTCCTCTCCATCACTTTTGCGAGGATTCCCTTCCTAGACCAATATCTATCCTTTCCTAGACCAACATGAAGCACCAGGATATTAGGCAAAAGACTGAAGAAGGGCATTCTGGAGCTGTTAAACAGAAGTAACGTATTAGGCTACAAATCATGTGGGAAATTTCAGAACTTGGTGCTCAGCCCCCCAACCACATAGGATGAAGATATGAATGGATTCAAGAAATCTTTAGATATACTCATGAATGATAAATTCCCAGTGGTTACAGGGGACACTTAAGAGATATTTCAAAATACGTTCGTAATGAAATGAAATTGCTAGCAGAGGGGGTAGATGCTATTTTTTCCCATAAAGAATAAGACTAGTAAACTTTGTTAAACTTTGGCTATGTGCCAGGCTTAAAGTTTTACATGTAATATCACACAGCCACTCTGTAAATTATTATTTTTCACATTTTATAAGTCAGGTAACTGAGGCTCAGAGAGGTGAAACGATTTGTCCAGTGCTACATGGCTAAGAAGTGGCAGTGCTGAGATTCAAACCAAGTCTGTCTGATTCCAAATACCACGATCTTAACCATTTTGCTGCATTCCCAACGTGTGTCTTGGTGACACTACTTGACACCAAGTCAAGTACATGAGGCAGATGAGCTCCAGGGTCACATACTGGGTTTGAGTCTCAATTCACTTACTAGCTATGAGACTCTGGGCAAGTTCCATAGTCTCCTAAATTTCTGTTCTATTGTCTGTAAAACACGAATAATACTACAAAGCTTACTGACTTCTAAGGATTAAATTAAATACTGCATATAAAGTATTTAGCAGAACGTCAGCATGTGGTAAGTACTCAAAAAACGCTAGCAATTATAGTGCTAGTTAGTATTAAGAGATTCACTGAATTGATGAATGGGTATGTCTTGACCTTTATGGGGCATTTCTTAGTTGTTACTAAAAAGAGAAAAGATGAGGAAAAGGAGAAGGGAGAGGAGAAGAGTGGGAAATAGGGGACCAAACGGGAGAAAGAAGAAAATAAAGAGGAAAAAAGAATGTTAAGAAGTACTTTTTATGGCTGAGTAATATTCCATTGTATATATGTGCCACATCTTCTTTATCCATTCATCCGATGACGGGCACTTAGGTTGTTTCATGGGCATATACACACTAACAAACGCAGTAAGGTAGATAGCTAGTGGGAAGCAGCCGCATGGCACAGGGATATTGGCTCGGTGCTTTGTGACAGCCTGGAGGGGTGGGATGGGGAGGGTGGGAGGGAGGGAGACGCAACAGGGAAGACATATGGGAACATATGTTTATGTATGACTGATTCACTTTGTTATAAAGCAGAAACTAACACACCATTGTAAAGCAATTATACCCCAATAAAGATGTTAAAAAAAAAAAAAAAAAAAAGAAGTACTTAATGAGAAGAGCTTTAGATATTTGTCAGAGTAATTCAGATTTACTCAGAAAATGTAAATAAGGTTTCTTGATCCTGTTTCACCCCAATCCCAGAACATATTAAATCTCACTGGCACGTGGTAGTATTCTAGATAGTGAAAGTAATGTTAACCCTCTTTCAGGGTGCCTACGATTCTAGACAAACATATAAACAGGTAATGTTGGTAACATACAGATATACAGGCAATAATAGACATATATACAGTTTGCAATTAAAGTTCAAATAACCATGGGGCGAGGCATTCTCTTGTTTTCTAGGAGGGCTAGAAACCGACCTATGTCCTGATAATAGCACTATCTCTGCAGGTGCTGCCAGGCTCTGGGGTAAAAGGCACACAGACACATTCCTAGAGGAATCCTCCGCCCTCCAATACAATCCAAGAGGACTCTGGAAATGGAGGCTTTAGCAGACTCTGAAAGACAACTGTCAAGATAGGGACCTGGTGTTTCAGTGAAATATAGTGCCTCTAAATAATGCACTGAGTCTTGACTGCATCTTAATTTTTAAAAATCCATGCTGATGTTTTCTCTCCAAGCAGACCGTAAGCTCCACGAGGGCAGTGTTCTCTGCTTCCTTGCACCCACCCCTTATGTGACCCACCTAATTGTGGTGGAAGCAAGGAGGCACTTAATAAATATTTCCTGGCTGAGCTGTACTTCTAGCTCACTGAAACTGAGCAGGTTAATTACCAAAGGTTTAAAACACAGAGTCTTTCATGCATGAGCAACACCAGGTCCCTCAAATGTGCATTTTTCCTAGTAAGGCGCCAGCTCTGACTCAGGACGAGTTATTTCGAGAAATATTTTCTAATAACTTGAATGAAGGAAGCTCTCTGAAAACAAATCGCACCGTGCCACCCTCTGTGATGCTCCTGACTTTTCAGTGGGAAACAAATCAGGCTCCTGGTCTGTCTGCAAGGAGAGCCTGCATGAGAACGATAAGCTGAGTATTCTCTAATGGGATCCCACAGCCCTGCCACTGGGAAGAAATTCCACGTCTGGGGCTGCCGGGATGTTTTATTCATTTACTTATCTATTTGGGGAAGGGGGTACCATATAGAATTATCCTCAGCCTCACGGAATCCACTCTTGCATATTATTTATCTTGATAAAATACTGTGGGATGCTGAAAGCAGGAAGCAATCCATGCAAAATCCCCTTCCAAATTTCACGACAGAACTCTCTGGTGAGTTTTCCTCTCCCAGTTATTGATTGGAAGGTCCCCAACTACGGGAAGAGAGGAAAGGAGTTGAGATCCCTTATGTAACTCTGCAAACCAAAATGGGCTTTTCTTTAGATGCCGGAGTCACCACCAGCTGCCACTCAACGACTGCCAGATGACACAGCCGGAAAAGTGGCTGATACATTATGACTCACTCACAACACAGAAATAAAGCCAGGTGAGAAAAGACCATGCGGAGAACAGTGCTTCATTGTACAGGATAGATCTAGCAACTCTTTTAAGACTTAAGAGTTTCAAAAGATATTGACTACATCTGGGCCCCGACTCTCAGCTGATGAGACAGAAACAGAGGAACAGTTTGCAGAAGGGTCTCAAGCCACAGTGGTTCTTAGGCTTTTAGTGTTTCCCACAACCCCCATGACAGGTGATGGTCACAGACCACAAAGCTTGGATTATGTGTAACTCCCTGCCTTAGCAATAATGCATCCTTTTCCCTCACATCCAACAAAACTTATTAAAATGAAGGTAAGTGGGAATGGTTTGCAGACGGCTAACTCTGAATGCCCTCAGACTTCTTTTGAGAACTTAAGTCCCTGACTAGTAATAACAGAGTGCTTAGGGGATACACTGCTATAGAAAACTGTTGGATGGAGGCCAGAAGCTGGAGGCCATGCTCTGATGTCATTAAGGGTGACACTGGTGCCTATGTTTCCCCCCATTGCCCAATTTCAGACGGCAAGTCCGGGGCCTTTTCTTCACATTCCACGCACTTACCTTCTGGGCTGACTAAAGCCTGAAGTTTCCCAATCAAACAAATGAGACTCTTCCAGCTGGCAAATTATCCCGGTCAGAGACACTGCAATATGGGGGGATGCATGGCCCAGTAGGGTATGTAGGGTAAAATCTTCCACAGCACGACTCAGGTTAGGTACAGGTACCGTGGGGTTGGCTTTTGACGTGTAAGGAGAAAACGGCCAGCGGAGGACTCAACTCAGGATTCCGTCCCTGACAGTTACTCCAAGAAACACTGTGTGAAACGGCAGAGCTGCCCTCCACGCTACTGTGCCTGCTTTCCTTCCTGACCCTGAAGTTATCTGTACGCCAACTAACTTCACTTACCTTCACCCCCCACACGTGGCCCCAGGTGAAGATATGTACATAGATAAATAATCTTGTCATTAAAGTAAGGGAGTTGAGAGGGAAGAGATTAGATATTTTAGTTCCATTCAGCATTTCCTAGTGTTAGAGGATAAGAAAATGGCATCTCAAGGAAGTTTCCCTTCCCCTATATCTGGCAAAATAAAGATCTTCGGAGCACTGCAGACAGGAGATGCGGTCAGGCACTCAGGCCGGCAGGTTGGGGCTGGATGTCATAGTCTTAAGTACCCGCAGGACTCTGCCAATGCCTCCTCTCCATCATGTCTACCTAGAGCAAATGCCAGACACGGCCTCTGAGCAAAACAGACTGAGGCATCACATGAGAAACACATCATAGTCTATCTTTTGCCTGAATCTCATTTAAAAGAAGAGAGAACGAAAGGAATTAGATGTATGCTAATATAACAATAACCTTAAGTGCAAATTATCTGCTACCTCAACCAAACATTGGAAGTTTGATTTTTATTTCACTTCAATGCAGGGCAATAGGAGAGTGAATGTTTGAGAGAGATTACAGGCAGCAAGGTACCATTAGGTATTCTGCTCTTGCATCTGACTTCAGGAAAACACTCTCCCAGCCAAAGCAATGACTCATCTGCTGCTGCCAATGTTACAACAGGAGCTTGATTTGCTGCAGCAGAGCAAACAATGTAACACTCCTTAGAAGAAAAACTCTGCTGTAGCATTTCTGAAAGATTAAAGTCAGTGCAGAAAATGGAAAAACACTATCACTATCACCCTTTTACGTTAAAGAGAGATGACCCAACACGACTTGAAAGTACCAAAAGCCTTAGTTCAGAAAATCAGCAAACATTTCTACATCTGTTTGTTTTTCATTGTTGCTGTTTTGTCTTATTTTGTCTTTTTGGCATGTAATGAAATATTATATTATAGAAATCAGGCCCAGGGAGATTTGAGGAGAACCTGAGGTTATACTATATGGACATTCTAAAGAAATGATGAAACTGCTAGCAACTATATGCCAATGATAATTGGTAGAGAGTCTTTAAATTTAGATTCATATTCTCATTCACCCAACAATGATTATGGCCTATCCACTATGAAAAACTCTCTATGGAAAGGATAAAGATATCACCAATATAAGATAGGAAATGATATGCCACATGGGAAGGGGATGGTTATTTCAAGGAGGGAATGATCATTTCTAAGATAAGGAAGGCTTTCTGGTAGAAGAGGAAAAGGGACTGGCCTTAAGGATGAATAAAAACACGGAATGTTCAGAAATCAGGGTGAAGACTTTATGAGTAATGAGCACAGAGATGAAGGTGAGAAAGCGCAGGGAGTCAGGGAGCAGTGAATAGTTCAGATTGCCGGAGGCAGACAAGACTTAGGAGAGCTACCAGATTGGGAGGCCAGATGCGTGGAAGGTCATGACACAGACTAGACAGACACACAGATACATGGAGAGTGGGTTCAGCCTTCCCGAGCTGTAAGCAGGAGTGAAATAAAAACTTTAACAGGACAGCTACAGGGCTGGGACAGCCCACTTCTGGGCCTGATGTTAACTCTTTAGTTCCTGTAAAGGATTGAATGGGTTAGGATAGGAAGCGTTAGGACAGCTAGGGTATGGGGAGCGGTGGCACTGGGGGGCTTGGAAGAGGTTACCATTTACCAACGAGTACAGAGTATTTCATAATTTTAGCAACTGATACAACCAGACCAATGTATGCTAACTGAATTTCAGTTCTAAGGTAAGGTAGATAGACAGATAAAGAGAGAGACAAATAAATAAATAAATACATGCCAAAAACTAACTAAAGCTTCTGTTTTTCAGATCGTGGACTGGATCTCTACTTGGATATCCCATAGACACCTCAAACTCAGTCAGTCTAAAACGAAACCCGTCATATTCTTTCCTAAGCAGGTAACATCTTATGATCACTTCAGGAAACAGCATCATAAACTACTCAGGCACTCATGTCATGATCTGGGAATCACTATCAGGCCTATAACATCATTGCCAGCATATGAAACCCCTTCCTAGCTTGGGGGAACCATCATTGCGTGAATTTTGATGGGAGCCAGGTCAACTCTCTCTTTCACACTCTATGCTTCTGTCTTCAGAACCTTCTAAAGTTTCCAGAACATATCAAATATAAGGTGGTCCTGAATCTCAGGCATTCTCACATTTTTCCAGGAAGACCATCTTCCCATTCCCTGACTTCGATCACTATACATACATAATATTTTAGGGATATAGTTGAAATACAGTCAAACATGTTCTTAAAATATTATATTAATTTAATTATGCCTATGTTAAATTAAGTAATATATTAATCTGGAAATACTCTATTATTCAACTATGACATTTTATAAATCAATAATAAACAGTTTTTGATAATTTCTTTAATAATCTTTCTATTTCTCTTCTCACGCTTTCTGAAACTTATATTAATAATATGTTGGACTTACTGGAATGTTCTCCAGTTTTCTCACTTTTTCTCACCATTGCCCATCTTTTTTTTTTTTTTTTTTAACTCTCTGGGAAATTTCTGCAATTTCATCTTCCAAACTTTTTACTGAACTATCTACTTTGTAAATGATTAATTTCCGAGAGTTCTTTCTTATCCTCTGAATGAAGAGCATCCTACTCTTTTTTCTCATAGGCACTGCCTTTCTCTTATCTCTTTGAAGATTTAACTATGTTTTCTTTGAAGTTTTCTTCTGCTCCCTGCATTGCTTCTGATGCTTTTGAGTTCCTTTTTCCTGTTTCTTCACTCTGGTCTCTGCCTTTCATGCTGGATGCTTTAATCAAATGTCTAATGATTCTTAGCCGTCTATTCATATTTCATAATGAAGCACGAAAAAGCTGTTTTGAAGCTAGCATATGATATGAACTGGTAGGCTTCACTATAAAGTATTTGAGCAAAAAGCCAGGTTGATTTTTTGTTTTTCAATACATAGTATATAGGTTACAGGCTAAGTTGCTACAACAAAGAGGTCCCCAAATACAGTGGCTCGTACATATTAGGAGTTCACTTCTTTCTCTTTTAACATTCCATAGTCGATGGTTGGTGCTGGACAGGCTGCTGCTGGTCTATTCTTCCTATTTTGCTGTTCCACTGTCCCCCAGAGTCTTGCCCTTGTCCACATAGCTGAGGCTGTCTCACCAGCAACACATCCACATCCCACCCTTGAAGGGAGCAAGAGAAAGGGGAGGACAAGCAAGTTTAAGAGAGTGAAGAAGAAGCTGCTCACAGGGCTCAGAAGAATTTAGTCAGTGGTGGCACCTCGCTGCAAGGGAGCCTGGGAAATGTAGTCCCCGCCTAGGCAGCCCTGTTCCTTACCAAAACTCAGAGGTATTCTGCTGGTAAAAAGGATAAAAGGGAGAATAGATACTGGGGGGCTTTAGAGTCTTTTCCAAATCAGGGACTCCCAAATGTCAGGATCCCCAGGTATTTCTTCTAGAGGTGGATCGTCCAACCTCTCCCCTGGCATATGCAGGCTGCTGGCATTCACTGTCAAGTGTACATAAGGTTCCTTACTCCTACCTCCTCTGTGCCTGATATCTGAGTCCAGCGGTCCTCTGGTTTACTTCTTCCAGAGGATAAACTGCTGGTTTTATGTGAGGGTGGAGGGGGAGGAGGCCTGGTTTCCTGTCCATTGGGAATGGGGGTGGGGAAGTGGGGTACAATGGCTCCTTGGACACACTTTCTTCTAAGACCCCTATTCTCAGCCTCCCACCCCTCCCATTTCCTGTGGTCCCAGACGCCTTTATTTCTGAGCTTTTCAGGAGTTCTCTTTAAACATCTTTATGGGAGTATAATTGCTTTACAATGGTGTGTTAGTTTCTGCTGTATAACAAAGTGAATCACCTATACATATACATATTACCCATATCCCCTCCCTCTTGCGTCTCCCTCCTTCAGGGGTTCTTTGGATGCCTGAAAATGAGGGAACCTAAGTTTGACCTTCCTGTTCTCTGACCATTCCTCTGACACTTTTCAGTCTTCAAAAATTCTAGTTCAAGGTTACATACATCTTCTAGCGTCCTCAGAGGTGAAGTCTGAATTTCTGCTTCTTGTTCACTTTATTATTTCAGGGAATTGAAAAAGGAGAAGGAAATGAAAATGGCTTTCCTTTACTATCTTGAAACCGGAAATATTTTTTTCCTCTGTACATGATGTTATCACTGGAAATTTTATCTCAAGCCACAAATATCCATTTGCTTAAAATAAGAACAGTTTTATTTTTCCGTTCATCCTGTGGGTCTATACTCATGATCTCCACAAAGTAACCACTAATTGTATTTCATTTTAAAGTGATCTTTAAAAGGTTCATTTGCAATGATATCCAAGATGTGCAGTTGTGAAGTCATTCCCCACCCCTGCCCCCCAATACTTATTAAATCTATATTGAATTTCTTTGCTTCCTTTGTCAAATGACCTCTATAAGCATGCAAACCAGCAGTGACATAGGTAGTTCGGGGCTATTGTGTCTTTCCTAAACAATTGTTTGTAGTTCAAAATAAAGTAATTGTGAGAGTGTCTTATAATGTAAAATGGTTTTACAGACCTGAATATAAGGCAACTCTCTTTATCCTGAAAGATAATTTTTGGGAACAAAACTTTATATAAAAACTTCATAATCTGGCATGAAAGAACTGGACTTTTACTTTCCTATTTTTGCCTATGTTAGATTATGTACATGGTACACACTCTTCAGCTTCTTTCTCTGGCTAACTCGTACTCATCCTTCAAGACTCATTTCAGGTGTCAGCTCCTACAAGAAGCCTTCCTTGACTGCCTCCCAGATCTCTTCCAAAGGTGCTGCCCCTCTGTTTCCATATCACTCAGTGCTCCCTTAAATTGCATTTACTGTATTGTAATTCCTGGTTTGTCCTTCTCCTCCACTAAACCGTGAGCTCCTGGAGGACAAGGTCCATGTCTTATTTATCCTCACATCCCCAGCACCTATAAACCATGCCTGGAACATAGCAGTTGCTGGTTATATATTCGCTTATTGAATGAATAAGAGAAGTGCTGGTTTTCAGTTGGAAATAAAAGTCTCTTGATGAAATGAGGGGAAGAGGAATCAGGAGGGATCATTCCCTTTGGTTACTTCCATTCACTCCTTCCCTCAGTGGCTCAACATAAACTGAGCCAAGCATAGAAACCGTCTTCAGTAAGACTCAATTGAATGAAATTTCAGGAATAGAAATTTACCTCGGAGAATTAAGCCAATGGATTGCTGGTCAGATAAAAAGATGCATAAACGTGGGGCTTTGAGTATTTGTTTTAGTCAAGCCCCTTTTGTTGCAATGGATGGAAACCCATCCAGGTTAAAAAGGGGGTGCGGGGGAGGTGGGGAGAGATTGGGACTGCCCTGGTGGTCCAGTGGTTAAGACTCCATGCTTCCACTTCAGGGGGCGCAGGTTTGATCCCTGGTCAGGGAGTTAAGATCCCACATGTGGGATCCTGCGCGGCATGGCCAAAAAATAAAAAATTTTAAAAAGGGGAATTAATGGACTCAGAAAACACAAAAGCCCTATGATGTGCAGCCATATTGGAGAGAATAGCCATAGAGGGTAGGGAAATTTCGTGAGCACTGGGTTATAGTCTGCCCTTTTCTATATGTCAACCAGATACGTGGAAGAAAACGGCATCTGCTCTAGCATGGACTCTGACTCCTAGGCTGAACAGCAGACTGCAAGGTTGGAGCTCCTCTACTGCTTTCCTCCACTGCAGCTGCCATGATGTGACCCATCCATCAGGCAGACAGTGTGGCGGGACGTCTCCCAAGCCATGGGGGATGTGCCTACGGACTTAATCACAGCTGCGCTAGTGCAACTCTTGGGGGGTGGGGGGACATAAGTTTCTGAGATGTAGAGGAATGGGCTGGAGGAGCAGCAAATACAACCTACGAAACTTCTTTCTAATGATCAGCCATGCAGCTGGCTAAATGCAAGAGCAACCCTGTGGCTGAGCCCAGGCACCCAGTCCCCCGCTTAAAGTCGTGGTTGGTCTCCCAGGAACAAGCAAGCAAGGAAAGAAGCAAACAGAGCAAAACGTGAACCACATATACTCAGCAAGACGGTGTTGATGATATTTGTGTAGTTTACCTATCCCTCCAGGGACTGTCTCTTGGGGGTGCCCCACTCCCCTACCCCAGTCTGTGTTAGGTGCTTCCTCCCCAGCCACCGAGTGCTTTGTCAGATCTTTGGCGTCTCTCTCTCAGGATATTTATCGTCTGCATTTCTTGTCAATCTTCCCCACTACTTGAGGTTGGGAATGATAGCATACACCTTTTGGTAGGAAGAAGGGTATACTTTTAATAAACGAATATTATGCCATGTAGCTCTGTATTTCTTGGAGCCTAGTATAGACCTGGGTCATGTTAGATGAATGAACAGTAAAAAAAAAAAAAAATCAAGAATGAAATGAAAACATCTGGAATGTAATTGCTCTTTAAAAAGTTCTATAGGTTTAATAGTTTCTCATGACTTTCATCTGATTTCACACATTAATACCAGCAGAGCAGATGTCCATCTGTCCTTCAAAGAGTATTCATCTTCCAGAAGTCTGTAAGTTTTGAGGTAATTATAAGACAAAACTTTATTATGGTCTGGTGTTCTTAACACAGAGGAGTGGGGGTGGGGTCCACGACATCCTCAAGCAGAGGGCTAATCAACTCTGATGGGGGCTGATTTTGTTTTCACAATGGTTGATTTAACCTGACAATAACCATCCTATTTCTAGATTTAGACACTTTTTCCCCGGGTGCAAAGATGACCTGAATTTGCTCCAGGTTCAGTCCTGCTTAAATGCATTTAGATGGGGTGTAGACCATTGCTCATTTCAGCTGAACTTGGGGGAAAGGGAAGTTTTGATGGTTCTCTTATTATTCTTTGATGTCGATGTTTTACATTAAAGGTCAATTTCCACATCTGTTCATTGAACGTGATGACATCCTTCTCCCAAGGCTACGTACGGTGAGGGATAAATGAGACGACGTCAGTTCACCACAGTGCCTGGGACATGGCAGGATTTTGGTATATGTTTGCGGATCTGAATCAGTTTAATTAAATAAGGATTCTAGTCCAAAGATGCTTTTATTTATTTTTTTCCTCATGGAAGGCAACTCTCTTACAAAGAATTTCTTTCTTAGGGCACTGCCGCAGAGAAAACAGAACGTTTTGATAAAACAGTGGGGAATAAAAAGTCTGCAAAACAGAGGATCTGGAAGTTGTCCCCATTTCCCTCTAAGCTGCTCCATGCCACTCAATTCTCTTCTGTTGAAACCCTAGGCCTTCATTGTGCTATTTCTCCTCTGCTTCAGGAAGTGAGGAAAAGCCAAAGAGAAGTCAGAGAGCATGTCAGCCGGCTTCTTTCCCTCCCTTGCCCTGCTGGAGCATCGACTCAGAAGACCACAGTTCACTCCGGACAGCCTTGGCACCACAGGGCCACACTGAAGTCGCTCTGACATGTCAGGGACAGATTTAGAAGAGGACACCGTCAATAAGGGCAAAGCACTTCAGGGCCCCGGGATACAGGATGAATCAGAGAGTACTGAAGTGTGAAGCAGAACGGCAGTAACCCCTACCTTAAAATATTTGTCACATTTTTGCCTATCTACCTCCAGCACCCTTGTCCAAGACACTCTCATTTTTGCTTACCGACCCCAGCCCTTTCATAGTAGCCAAAGGATCTTTTAACAAGTAGGTCAGATAAGGGCCAGAAACTTGATTGTTGGCTCACCTGCTCTGGCCTTGCCTGCCTCTCCAGCTTCATCTTTGCTCACTCCCCTCAGGGAACATGGATATCCTTTCAGTTCCCCCTTTCTTTGGGTCTTTGCCTCCTCAGGGAAAACCCTTCGCCTAACTCCCGCTGCCTCGGTATTCCTACACTTCTTTCAGGTTTCAGCTGAAGTGTCACTACCTCAATAGCATTTCAATAGACCCCCTACTTGGTGTTTCATGCACCCTGCACTTTTCCTTCAGGACATTCATGGCAACTTACAATTTGATATTTGTTTTTGTGACTCTTTGTTTCTTATCCATTGCTACTGGCAGAGGAAAAGCTCCTAAGGGCAGAGAGTGGGTTTTACAAACCATGGTGTATCCAGGACCCAACACAGTGCTTGACTCATTGTTGAGGAAGCGGAAGCAAAAAGGCATCTGTTAACCACATATTCTTTTGTTGGGGATGTACTCTGGAGTAGTACTGAAACCTTTTCTAAGAGATATTATATAGTTAGGATCCTCTTTATAGAGACAGGGTTCCTTTTCACAAAATTTCTACCAAGACATTATCTTCAACCCATTCCACATAGTGGCTTATTTTCCATCAAAGCCACACCCATCCAGTGTTTAGTATCGGTTCGAAGTGCTGAATTACCTGTCATAAGCTTTACATTGAGTTCATGGAACTCTGACCTTGGGGCTCTTTGTGACTCAGTTTCCCTATCAGTGAAAGGAAGGGGTTTGAAGAAACTGCCCTCTGGGACTTGAATTTAAAATTAAACTTATAATAAGATATTATGACTATCTTATTATTTCTGGAAACTGTGAGAACAGGCAGCTCACAAGATAAATAAAAATGGCCAACAGTAACCAAAAAAGTAAATTAAAAAAATGAGACATCTTCTCTGCTGATCAGATTGGCAAAGATGAAAATAATAATACCCTTGTTTAGCATTTCCTTTTTCAAAAAAAATAGTTTTCAACACTGTACAATATTTGAAGTGGCTGTTTGGCACTGTGTATAAAAAATCTTAAAAACATATGTAGCAGATTATATTTTCCAAAGATGGCCACACCAATATAGCCCATCATCCCATTATGCTCTTCTGACAATGTGGTGCTAATGCCCCTCCGCTGAAAGGTGTGAGTCTATGTGCCCTCCGCAACCTTCATGGGCCTGTACAATGGAAATGATGCTGCAGGATTCCAAGGTCAAGTTAGAAAAGGCCACATTGCTTCTACCAGTGCTCTACTGGGACACAAGCCTTTGGAGCCCAAAGCTGCCATGTGAGAAGCCTAGCTACCCTAAAGCTGACATGCTAAAAAGACCACATACAGATGGAGAAAAATGTCTGGGGAGTACCAGCTGTTCCAGCCCCCAGCTATTGAACTCTTCCCTGCCTAGTACCACACAGGTGAGTGAAAGCCTTCAGAAGATTCCAGCCTCCCTGGCCAATGTCAAATGGAACAGAAATAGGCCATCCTAACTGAGCCCTGTCCAGACTGCAGATTCATGAGTAAAATAAATACTGTTTGAAGTACTAAGTTTTGGGTAGTTTGTTATATAGCACTAGATAACTAAAACATTATATATACTGCTGGGTTAAAAGATATCTATATTCATATATATATATATATATATATACACACAAATATAGAGTCCTGCAGTAGTTTGTTATATATTACTAGATAACTAGAACATTATATATTATATATATGTTAATATATCAGAATATATCATAATATATATTGCTGCATTTAAAGATATCGATATAATTTATACATCTGTATTTATGCATCAGTCTATCTATATACATACAGATGTATAGATATAGGTATCTTTTAACCTAGCAATTTCAGTTCTAGGAATTTACGCTAAGAAAATACTTGGAAAATATACAAAAATAGCTCCATAGCATTATTTAGAAAATTAAATATTTTGAAGCCATCTAAAATGTTCAGCAATAGGCAAGTGATTAAATATATTACTTTATACTCATATGATCAATTACTAAGCAGTCACCAAAAAAGTGATGATGTGAAGCTGCATTTGCTGACAAGACAGTGAGTCATGGATCAAAAATTATAATTAATCAAATTATTTGTGCCTAAGGTCCATTTTTCTTACCAGTTTTTTTTACAGGAACTTATGTGCAAATAAATGGACCTTAGGTGTAAAAATCTAGATTAATCATATTCATCAGTGGCTCATGCGTGGCTCTTTTTAAGTTATTTATTCATACAAAGATATTAAAGCATATTTCCCTGCACCCTCACCAGCAACTAACTACCTCTCTCTCTCTCTCTCTCTCTCTCTCTATCTCTCTCTGTAATGGGTAGAAAACAGTCTCAGTGCTATGCACTTTTTTATATATCTAAGATATAAACCACTTGTCATATGTTGCAAATATTTTGCCTGTTTGCTTTTCAACTGTTTTCATGGCATATTTTGTAGTGCAAACGTTATAATATGGTCAGATTTTTTATGGTCAAATCTATCAACCTTTTCCTTTATAGTTGCTTACACCTTTGTTTTAAAAGCTAAATACACTGTTAATGATTAGCATTAGTGGGTACGGGAATGGTTGAATAGATTCATCTGGACAGGATTGTCCTTTCTACACTGAGCACCTGAAGTATGACCTTCAGTTAATAGTTTGCTGTCACTGTTCAGGGAGACTGTATACTTGTGTGATTATGAGTTCTAGATGAGTGGTTTGTCTGATACCTTCGTTCAAAAGAGAGCAATTCCATTCCTCAGTGAACTTAGCTTTACTGACAGGGATGTGAGTTGGTATTTAATGAGTCTATAGCACTACAAAGCATGCTAATCTATTTCTTGTTCCTCCAAGGGAATAAAAATAACCTTCAAAATAAGCTTTCCACAGACATCTCATAAAGTGCAAGTTTCTAAGTTCTATAATTTTTCACTGTTCCTAAACAGAATCCTTTAGTGGTTTATGCAAATCCAGGCAGCTCCAGCTTAGATATCTTATCTGCTTTTGATGAAAGCCTTGACTTGACAAATACCCTAAGATTTATTGTTTTATGGCATCTGGTCAGGTATGAGTTAGTAAGAGATTTTATAATTCTTCCCCCAATCCCACTGTATCTTTTCAAACACATAATCTTGCGTTTTTATCTATCAAATGAAAATAGGGCGAGGCACTTTAATTATTTTAAAATCCACAGTACGAAATCACCTTAAAAGTCAATTTTGGGCTTCCCTGGTGGCGCAGTGGTTGAGAGTCCGCCTGCCGATGCAGGGGACACGGGTTCGTGCCCCGGTCCGGGAAGATCCCACATGCCGCGGAGCGGCTGCGCCTGTGAGTCATGGCCGCTGAGCCTGCGCGTCTGGAGCCTGTGCTCCGCAACGGGAGAGGCCACAACAGTGAGAGGCCCGCGTAACGCAAAAAAAAAAAAAAAAAAAAGTCAATTTTATCCTAAGTCTACAAATGTCAACGAATTGTTGAAAACAGCAAAAGTTGAAAACAATGATCTGAAACACAATAGGACGCTACCCTTGAATAAGATCAGAGGGTGGAGCAAGGGCAGTATGTGCTTAATTCCTTATTAATGCTTGGGAAAAATCAGAAAGCTCCCCTGGCTTTAACAGTACTGCCATGGTAATTTCTAAGTCTGTATTTTCAGCCTTAATCTTCCACCTAAGTTCGAACTGTCCACCAAAACTTTTCCACTTGTTGTGTTATATACAATGATGTCATGCAAAACCAAATCAATCAACATCCCCACCATTTCCCAGCTCTGTCAATGGCACCACTAGTGCTTGAAATGTTGTAGTCACCTTTGCCCCTGCCTTTCCTTCACCCTATCAAACCTGTTGACTTTTTAACCATTTATTCATTCAATAAACATTTATTGCACATCTATTCTTTTTTATTGTAGTAAAATATACATAACATAATATTTACCATTTTAACCATTTCTTAGTATACAGTTCAGTGTCATTAAGCACATTTACACTGTTGTGCAACCATCACCACCAACCATCTTCAGAACTGTTTCATCATCCCAAACTGAAACTCTGTACCCATTAAATAACTCCCTATTCCCCTACCCCTAGGCCCTGGCAACCACCATTCTTTCTGTCTTTAAGAGTTTGAAAACTCTAGGTATATCATGTAAGTGGAATCATACAGTATTTGTCCTTTTGTGAGTGTCTTCTTTCACTTAACACTATGTTTTCAAGGTTCATTCACATTGTAGCATGTGTCAGCATTTCCTTCCTTTTAGAGACTAAATAATATAGTACTGTATGTATATCCCACATTTTGTTTATCCATTCTTCTGTCAATAGTGAGAAGCCTTCATTTTTTGCACATATTTTCCCAACATCAAAGACTGTCCTTTCTCCATTGAATGGACTCGGCACCACGGTTAAAAATCCTTTGACCATATATGCGAGGGTTTACTTCTGGGCTCTCCATCCGTTTTTTTTTTTTTTGGCCATGCTGTGTGGCTTGTGGGATCTAGTTCCCTGACCAGGGATTGAACCTGTGTGCCCTGCAATGGAAGCATGGATGCTTAACCACCAGACCACCAGGGAAATCCCTCCATCCTATTCTATTGCTCTATATGTCTGTCTTTATGCCAGGACCACACCATTTTGATTACTGTAACTTTGCAGTAAGTTTGGAAATCAGAAAGTATGAGACCTCCAACTTTGTTCTTTTTCAAGATTGTTTTGGCTATTCAGAGTAGTCTCTTGAGATCCCACAGAGCCTGTAGGATGGGTTTTTCTATTTCTTAAAAAAAAGTCATTGAGGTTGCACATCTACCACATGTACGGCAGCGTTACTTGTATTTATTCCTTTCTTTCCACTTTCATCAGTCACTTTATGAATATGCTACAATTGCCTCCTTGCTGGTATTCCTCTCACAAACTCTCCACACTATAATACATTCTACAGGCTGCTACAGATAAACAGCCCTAAAACATCACATTTTTATATTACTCATTGGATTAAAGACCTATAGTGCTTCCTAGTGCCCATTCATACACCTCTTCTTGGCATTTAAGACCCTGCATCATTTGTCCTTGATCTGCTTATAATCTTTATTTTCTACCACTTCCTGGCACCAAACCTTCACTCTCATCATTCTGTTTTCCTTTCCTCATGCTTTCCTATCATTTGAAATAACCTCACTCCCCCACTCCCCCATTCCACATTTTTATATAACCTCACCCATCCTATACGGCCCATTTCTAGCCCTGTATCCTTAATTAAACCTTTAGTGACAATACTGTCTCACCATGATCACATCTTTTCTAAGTTTTTTGTCCTACAATTTTCCCTTTCTACAAAATTAATACTTTATTTGTAGCAAACTGAGTTTAAAATTGGTAGAATCACCACACAAAAACTTGTATACAAATGCTCACAGCAGCATTATGGATAATAGTTTAAAAGTAGAAACAATCCAAATGTCCAACAATTGATGAATGAATAAACAAAATGTGACAGATTTCCATACAATGCAATATTATTTAGCCATAAAAAGGAATTAAGTACTTATTCATGCTACAATATAGATGAATCTTGAAAACATTATGTTACATGAAAGATGCCAGTAACAAAAGGCCACATATTGTATAATCACAATTATATGACATTCTAGAAAAGACAAAAAGTAGAGGGACAGAAAACAGATCAGTGATTGCCAGGGGCGATCGGGAGGGGAGGAAATGGGGAGTGACTGCTAAAGGGTATCGGTTTGTTCTTTGGGAGATGAAGATGTTCTAAAATTGATAGTGGTGATCACTGCATGACATTTTGAATGTGCTAAGAAACACTGAATTGTATAGTTTAAAAGAGTGAACTTTATAGTATGTGAATTATATCTCAATAAAACATAAAAATTATGGAATCTACAAATAAGTTACCGGAACTAGTAAATGAGCAGCAAGATTGCAGCATACAAGATCAATATATAAAAAATTGACTGTATTTCTATGTGACAATAAACAATTAGAAATTAAAATTATGAAAACAATACCATTTGTAAAATATAACATACTTAGAATAAATCTGACAAAAGATGTGAAATCTGACAAAAGGCCTGTACATGGAGAAAATACAAAACACTGATAAGAGAAATTAAAGATGACCTACATAATTGGTGAGATGTACCATAGCCACGAATTGGAAGACTCAGTATTATTGTCAATTCCTCCCCAGATTGACCCACAAATTCAACATGATCCCAATCAAATTCTCTTCGGGGTTTTTTTGTTGAAACTGACTGATTCTAAAATTCATATGGAATGGCAAAGGATCTAGAACATGAATAAAATGGGAGAAATAACACTGCCTGATTTCAAGTCATAAAGATGCAGTTAGCAAGATAGTGTGGTACTGGCAAAAACAAAGAAATAAAAGATAAACAAAAAAATAAATAGAACAGAGTCCAACCCTCATATACATTGTCAACTGATTTTTGACAAAGGTATAAAGGCAATTTAGTGAAGAAATGTTAGTCTTTTCAACATATGACGCCAGAAACTTGGATATTCATATGTGAAAAAAGAAATTTGACTCACTCTCACACCATATACAAAAATGAACCAAAAATGTAATATAGACCCAACTATACAACCTAAAACTATAAAACTTCTACAGGAAAACAGAGGAGAAAACTTTTGAGAACTTGGATTAAGCCAAGATGTCTTAGACTTGACATCAAAAGCATGATCTATAACAAACTCATAAACTGGACTTCATCAAAACTAAAAACTGTTCTTCAAAAGACACAGTTAAGAGAATAAAATGATAAGCCACAGACTGGGAGCAAATATGTACACATCATATATCTGATAAAGAACTTGAGTCCAAACTATATAAAAATTTCTTGCAACTAAGTAACAAGAACACCAGTTACCCAATGAAAACATGGGGAAACATTTGAACAGACATTTCACCAAAATAGATATAAAATGGCAACTAAGCACATGAAAAGTTCAACAAAATTAGTTACTACAGAAATGCATATTTTAAGCTACAGTGAGATACCACTATTACATTAGCTAAAATTAAAAGGACTGAATATACCAATTGTTGGCAAGGATGTGGGGGAACTGTAACTCATATACTGCTAGTGGGAATACAACTCTGGAAAACACTTTGGCAGTTTCTTAAAAAGTTAAGCACACATCTACCAAACGATCAGCCATTTCACTCCTGGGAATTTCCCCAGGAGAAATGAAAACATACCCAAGAGAAAAGAAAGACTTATACTAGAATGTTCATTCATAGCAGCCGCAAACGGGAAACGACCTAAATGCCTATCAACAGACGAATGGATAAACAAACTGTGACATATCCAGACAATGGAATACTACTTGGCAATGAAAAGGAATGAACCATTTATACATGCTATAACACAGATGAATCTGAGTTGCTCAAAATACTTATCCTGAGTTAATAAGCTAGACAAAAAGGAGAACAAACATACTGTATGATTCCATTGTGTAAAATTCTAAAAACTGTAAACTAATATAATGTGACAGAAAGCAGATTAGTGGTTGCCTGGTGGGTGGTGGGGGAACAGGAATGGGAATGGAGGAAAGGGGCAGGAAGGGGGAGGGTTACATATATCTCTGCTGTTGGAGATGGATTGTTTTCATTTTTCTCCATGTTTATAAGTTTATCATAACTGCCATAAATAGCATTATTCACCGTTAGTATTCCTTTATGATGCATAGTATATATTCAATAAATGTTTTTTAGTGAATTAATCATTGGGTGACCAATTGTATAGCTGCTTGAATGTAAAGTCTGA
This sequence comes from Grampus griseus, assembly GCF_964374135.1. Lineage (NCBI taxonomy): Eukaryota > Metazoa > Chordata > Mammalia > Artiodactyla > Delphinidae > Grampus > Grampus griseus. The sequence continues at coordinate 68,974,575 of NC_138997.1, forward strand.
AAAACTAAATTGCTGGGTCAAAGAATAGCCATATTTTAATACTTTTTATACAATGGCAAATTTTATTCCAGAATGATGCCAATGGTTAAGTGGGTTTGTAGTTATCTATTCCATACCATAATTTACCCATACAAACAAGCTGCTGATTTGTAGATGAAAATGTTCACTCTCCTTTTGATATACAATTACTTATCTATTAATGAGTTTGAATTTTTTATTGTTTATTTGCTTATTAGCCATTTTCACTCCTTCTTCTAGCTCTTTTTGCACCAAATTTGTATAGCACACAATTAGTACTATATTATATATTTTTATTTGTATTGAATAATTTGGCACTTTATCATCTTACCATACAACGTGGTTACATATGTTGCTGTTGTCCTTTCTGTATCTTAATGCAGAGGCGTGACAGGGTCGCTTATGAGATGCCGCTGTCGGTCTTATAATCCCAGCATGCAATATTATTATTCACTGTTTTTCCCATGCTGTATATAGAATATATTTGTCTTTTTTCCTTTTTCCTATATATTTTTATTCAGATTTTAAATTAACTGACATAGGGACCATACAAATTATACACTACCAGTATAAAGGCAGATTATGGAATCCCGTTATATGTAATTAGTGGATGATCTGACTCAAAACATAAAAGATTATCAAAGGACAGGATGGAGTGTTGGTCTGATATGATTCCAACTGTGGTTCTTGCAGCACTATTTTTAAGTGATTTAGAGCACAATCCTTTATCATCAGTTTTCTCCCATATAAAACGTGTGCAAAATCAGGATAAGGGGGCTTCCCTGGTGGCACAGTGGTTGAGAGTCCGCCTACCAATGCAGGGGACACGGGTTCGTGCCCCGGTCAGGGAAGATCCCACATGCCGCGAAACGGCTAGGCCCATGAACCATGGCCGCTGAGTCTGCGCGTCTGGAGCCTGTGCTCCGCAACAGGAGAGGCCACAACAGTGAGAGGCCTGTGTACCGCAAAAAAAAAAAAAAAAAAAAAAAAAAAAAGAAAAATCAGGCTAAGGGCATCAACTTTGCGGAACATCATAAATAAAACAGTATAATGACTACCAAGAGCCCAGGACGGTGCTCCTATTTACAGATCCTCCTCGTGGGGACTATTCATTCTATCCTCTCAACAAGTGCTTGAGTCCCATCAGCTGCTGAGGATATAATAGTGATCAAGCTAGACAATGTTCCTGACCCCTCAAAACTTAAAATCTGCTGTGGAGAAAAGAAAAATAGACAATTATAATATAGTGTGACAAGTGCTATAACAGGGAACTATAGTGACATCAGAGTACATCCAAGGGGTACCTTAATCAATAGATGCATAAGAGATTCCATTCTACCTTTTTAAGTGAAATATGATTAAATCCTTAAAGTACTTAACAGTGATTTACTATTATATTGGATGACCTATAATTTAGAAAACTACAGAAGGTCTTTCAAAATTTTATATGTAATATACATATGGAAAGCTCATATGTCTTAAGCGTACAGTTTGATTAGCTTTTGCAAACTGTTACAACCATGTAACCAGCCCCTAAATCAAGAAATCAAACAGTGCCAGCACCCAGAAGCCCTCCCCATGCTCCCTAAACTGGCTTCTAACAGCACAGATTAGTTCTTCCCGGAACTTTTAAATGGAATCACGTGGCAGGCACTCTTTTGTGTCTAGTTGTGGATTGTGCATTATCATTGCTGTTTTGTATTCCTTGTGTGAATCCACAGATCTACCTCAACATATGTTGATAGGCTGCTGGGTCATTTCTACTGGGTTGGCCAAAAAGTTCATTCCGTTTTAAGTAAGAATAAAAGACACATTTTTCATTTTCATGAAGAACTTGATTGAACAATGTATTCACTAACTAAACGAACTTTATGGCCAACCCAATAGTTTAGGGCTATGATTAGTATTGCTCCTGCAACATTCCAAACCTTGTCTTTTGGTGATATAAGTATGCATTTCTATTGGATATTCACTACGCGTGGAGCTGCTAGATCCTACAGTGTGCATATATTCAGCTTTAGAAAACAGGCAACAGGAGCTTCTACTATCACAGAACAGGCAGAAATATAACTTTTACATTTGCTTGGGATTAACTTAACAAATAACTTGATTAGTTACTATTTTCTGAGCACCTCCTGTTGGCCAGGCATTGCGCTACGTGTTTGTCATATACTGGCTTTTGCCTTGCAGCCCTTAGGAAAACATCTCTGCTCTAAGATGAAATAAAAAGCCAGGATATAAAACTGTGTGTGTATATATACTCAAAACTATGTTAAAATATCATGGTATACAGGAAAACAACCTGGAAGGAAAATAAATCAGCAATGTAAGAATGACTGTCTTTATTAAGTAGATGATCTATTAGCAATATTTTTCTACTCTTCTGTATTTCTAGGACTACCAGCCATATAAAATTACACATACGTTTTGATCCGAATCCATAGAATACCTAACTGAAGATAGTGTGGTGTTCAGAAGCTACGATATTCCCCAATCTGCAAGGAGCCTAGTGAAAGTTGAATGACTGATGGAGAATTCTATGTCACACGCTTAGCATGTGCTTACATATGTTCTTATATTTTGTTGCAAAGGCATAGGCTCACAAAAAATCAGAATTGGAAGAGATGCTTTCAAATACTTTTATCTCTGCAAGACTTCATTTGAAAATTTACATGGAAACCTAATGTATAAAAGTGAGAGACTTGGAGCACTTGGAAGAAGTCTTGGGAGCCAGAGCCCACCCTGCTTATTTAGCACGCTAAGGTAGATGGTCTTTGTAAGGCCAGCAGGTCCGGGGAAGGGCCCAGGGAGTCAGACGGAACCCCCGCCAGGGTGGCTGATGCAGCCGGACCCACGAGTAGCATCACCCCGGGACTTTCCACCTGCTCAGGAAACAGACCCGGGACTTTCCACTCGGCCCCGGTCTTCCCGCTCCCCGAGGGGCGGAACCAACGGCTCTGAGGCTGATGCAACCGACCGCTCCCCGAGGGGCGGAACCAACGGCTCTAAGGCTGATGCAACCGACACCTGACATTGCCACAACACCCGAAAGATTACCAAAACAGGGAGCTGTTTCACACAGCAAGCGCCTCCCCTGTGTCCACCCCTATAAATTTTGTTCGCGCCCGCACCCAGGCGCGACTTCTCTGGCCCCTTTCTCTCGGACCAGTGAACCTCGCCCGGGAGCGTTCCCAAATAAAGCTTGTTTAAGCTCTCCTCCGTTTTTGGTGCCGTTCCTTACAGTCTTAGGTGTCAAGAATCTTTGAGAGAGGCTGTTTGAAACCACTGATCCAATTCAATCCATTCATTTTCTAGAAAAAGCTGAAACAAGGCCATAAAGCAAGATAGCTGCAGATCTTCTGACTTGGAGTCTAATCTTTTCCAACACACCATTGCGTTTCAAGCGGACTCTACACTCTCCAAATTGCAGGAGCAATGCCTTACACCTCCGTGTCTCCGATCCAGGCCAGCACAGACAGGCCGCAGTGCTTAGAACATCTTTTTTAATCAGCTATTCAACTAGAAAAGGCCAGATCACCACCCAAGGTGAATTATATACAGAAAAAGCCTACGCATACTTTTTATAAAGGAACTAAGGATCCTTTCAGTCTCCATACCTAACGTGCTCATAATAAGAGGAAGATTAACAATTTAAACAATAAAGCAGCTGGGGTTATGAAATGGACTTAAAATCAACAGCAGGAAGACGACCTATATATATTGAAGAAACTCCTTCCGTCCCAGAGCCATTAATGTGGTGAACAGATGGGAAGGGAAGTGGACTATTTTCAAGTTTTAAAGATAAAAAACACAAAGAAATAATAAGCAGTAAGGCCCACAGTGCAGGGGCAAACACGAAGGCATGTCTTTCTTTTTTTTCAAAAGATATTTGTATTGCTATAAAAATATTACTATACTTGCTCCAAGATCTATCCTGTTAGTTGTTTTTCCATCAATAAAGGAACTGAGTACTGGAGAGATGGAATAACACAACTAGAGAGAAAGTGCAGAGCAGAGACATCAACGGAAGCAATGGGGACGAAAATGGGCTCCTGAATTCTGGTATGTGCCTTCCCCTAACCGAGTTTATGAAAGGGCAAGCTTCCCTTTATTTAGAAGATAGCATATAGTACTTTTAGAATTGAAGCTTATAATGATGATCATGAGGTGGCATTTGCATCGGCAAAGAAGTATCAGGGTATATGTTCAATGAAGTCTTACCGTGGATTCTTAAAATTGTGTTTGTGTTACTTCTCCATTGGTAATCCATACACAGCACAATACAGGTTCTCTTCAGTGATTCACGTGCTACTGAAACAAGCTTGTCTCCTATGTCTCGTTCATTACAAATCCCAGTGGCTCATACCTACACGTGCACTCTTCCTGGATCACCACTGTCCTAATATCATTGCAGTGTCTGGCATTTGTAGAGAATGTTACGACGTTCAAAACACTTCTCCCATCTATTTTTTCATTTCACCCTCATGACATCTCTGTGTACTTGCCATTTGACAGATAAGGAAACTTAGGCTCAAGGACTGCAAGTAATGACTTCAAGGTCTCTGAGTTAGTAAGTGGCAGCATTGAAATAGGAACCTTGAACTTCTGGTTTTTAGTCCATCATTCTTTAATAAAAACTAACTTTCCACTAAACTACATTAAACACCATCAAATGTTCCCTATTGCCCTCTTGATAAACTCCTCAGCCTCAGGGTGGCTTTCCAGTTCCTCCCCACCCGGTGCCTTGCCCTGGCTAACCTTCTCTCCCACTCCCCTCCAATACACTCTAGCTGCTTGCTCGTAACAATACCCTCCCTGGAATGTCCTCCCTTCTTCATTTCACCAAACTCTACGTGGCTTTCAAGGCTCAGCACAAGTGTCTGGTAGAGATAATCTTCCACCAAAAGGAATTCACGTCTGAAATGCATATTTTAGCATTTCATTATATTCAGTATAATTAGTAGTAAACCACAGTTATTAAATTATTTGTTACACCATATTAGTTAAATTATTTTATATTAAATTGTTTAACATGTCGAAGTCTTGTTTCTGCTAAAGACCAAATCCTTTGGCAGTAAAGGGAGGTATCACATGCTTTGATTCATGGACATGTACCAGTGTCTAGCACAGGGTAGACACTCAATAACAAAAGTTGATTATTTTGGTTTTGTTTCAACGAAGTGTCTAGTGTTGTGTAAGGACATAGTCACTGCCATGACTGGGGTTAGGAGGATAAGTTAGAATTTCAGTCTTAGAGGAACTGAGGTACCAGGAAGCCTCCAAGGTAGAGATCCAAGCCCTGAAACTAAGTACACAGTGAAAGCAGAACAAGTAGCAGGGCTGACTTGATGCTCCTTACACATTTTCTGCTTAAGAAAGAAAATTAGCTTCAATACTGGGCCAGGACTGAACTATGGGTGGAGGTTAAGTAGCTCCTAAAAGACACAGAAGGAGAGGAAGACAGAAAAAGGGAAAGAGAGAAGGTGACAAGGTAGAACATTGGTGGGCTCTGTGCCATAAAATAGTTACCTTCTGTCGGACAGTTTGTATGATATATAACGCACCTGCTGCTGATCATGGGAAGTAGCACTCACTCCAAGAATCCACGTAATTCTCTAAACAGACTTGTGGTTACCAAGGAGGAGGGGGAGAGGGAGAGGGATGGCCTGGGAGTTTGGGGTTGGTAGATGCAAACGATTACATTTAGAATGGGTAAACAACAAAATCCTAATGTACAGCACAGGGAACTATATTCAACATCCTGTGATAAACCATAATGGAAAAGAATATAAAAAAGGAGTGTCTATATGTGTATAACTGAGTCACTCTGCTGTACAGCAGAGATTGGAACAACGCTGTAAATCAACCATACTTCAATAAAAAAAAAAATCCATTCTCTAAAACAAGGTCCAGCCCACACTTGTTTTTGTAAATAAAATTTTATTGGAACATAGACACACCTGTTTGTTTAAGCACCGTCTATGGCTACTTTTACACTATGAGGATTGAGCTGAGGAGGTGCAGCAGAGCTTAAAATATTTGCCATCTGGCCCTGTACAGAAGCTTGCCGACCTCTGCTGTAAAATCTGGTTCTGCTTTTTATAAGGAGATCACATAGCAATTTTTGACAAGGGAGACCCAGAAGCTGTCAGTAGATTCAGAAAGGCCAGAAAGTTTCCTTCCTTATGATCCGTTGCTCTGGTCTATGACCCCATCACTCGACCACTCTGTCTTACTTTACCTATTTGTGAAGCTGAGGTTATTCTTCCCACTCTTGGGTCTTGGATCTGAAGTTTTCTAGCACGTGTGCACTGTGTCTAACTATAATTATTCCCTAATGCTCATGTTCATATGAAACCTTAGGGTAGACAAAGAATGAGTTGTTCATGCAATAGTCAGTAGAAGGAGTCAGAGCAACAACTTGCTTTATCTGACCATAAGGAAGTAGCATATTTTTTGAGTTAACAGAAGTATACCCTCATATTATGTTTACTACTTTTAATGGAATTTTAAAGTCTTAGCAACAGCCTATAGAAAACATAATTTAACCTCTTTTTGCTGACTCAGACTCGTCATAATGAAATCTGTTACATTGTAGGCCTCTGGGACCACCAAGGAAGGGCAGTTAATTGAGCTAACACAAAGAGCTGAGAAAATTGATTTTATAAGTTCTTGTATCTGCTTTTCTCCTTCCCTTATTCTCAGAAGTCATCCTGCCCTGGATGCCGGGATTGGAAGGTGATTTAAGTCAACCACCGATCTCATGCCGAAATTCCTAGATTAATAAAAACACTGCCTATCTATTGGGATGGTCTGTGTCTTAGTCCTTTTGGGCTGCTATAACAAAGTACCACAGACTGGGTTGGGGGGCTTATAAACAACAGAAATTTGATTCTCACAGTTCTAGAGGCTGGAAGTCTGAGATGAAGGTGCCAGCAGGCTCAGGTGAGGGCCCTCTTCGGGGCTGCAGACTTTTATATCGTCACGTGGCAAAGGGGCCAGGGAGCTCTCTGGAGTATCTTCCATGAAGGCTCTAATCCCATTCAGGAAGGCTCTGCCTTCATGACTGACCACTTCCCAAAGGCCCCACACCTCCTAATACCATCACACTGGGCATTAGGATTTCAACAAAGGAATTCTGGGGGCACATAAACATTCAAACCATAGCCATCAGTCAAGTTCACCAAATCATCAAATATTTACAATATGGCTCCTCACGGTTTTAAATTCAAAGATAATTAAGACATAATTTCTGCCTTTATGAAACATAAGATTCCATCCTTGGTAGAAAGCCCAATGTTCTCATATAAGATTGTATGTGGATAAGAAGGCCCCATTTCACCTTTTGCTATTTTGCTCTTTCAATGCTATCTGATAAAGTCAAATATCCTTTTAGGGCCCCCCACACACAGTTATTATATTTTCTGATGACAGTGAACAATGTCTAAATGGATAAGAAGAAAGTTCATGAACAGTCAGAATACTTGCTTTTCATGGTCAGGATTTTGCCTCACAACAAGAGCTTTAAGATGTGGTTTCCAAGAATAAATTCTATCTTAAAATGGAGATTTCTCTGTATTACACTGGAATATCTCAAAGAGTTGTTTTACAACTAATGTTCTGACCTTGAATTACCTCCTAAAGGTCCAAGAGACATTAGGGAGACTCCAAAATGAGGCTCCTGCTGCTCTAACCTGTCATTCCTGCCTCAGTTTCATAACGATGAGCTAAAAGAGAGTCCTAAATATTTCTACCTAATAAAGCATGGCTAGTCCAGCTATAAGATTATTTCTTTATAAAAAGAATTTAACAACCCCAAGACTCAAAATCAAATATAATACAAGGAATAAGGGGGAACCAGGAAAAGAGAAAAATGGAAGAGAGAGAAGAGAAAAATAAAAACAAGAGAGGTAAGAAGAAAAGTTTCCAGGGAGGCAGAGGGAAATGGAAGTGAAAGAAAAGAGGATCAAAAAGAGTAACACACACGTCCACCTGAGACTGACACAACATTGTAAACAACTATACTCCAATAAAATGTAAAAAAGGGTAATATACATGTCCACCTGAGATGACACAACATTGTAAATCAACTATACTCCAGTAAAATGTAAAAAGGGGTAATACATAGATGGGCTTCCCTGGTGGCGCAGTGGTTAAGAATCTGCCTGCCAATGCAGGGGACACGGGTTCGAGCCCTGGTCTGGGAAGGTCCCACATGCCACAGAGTACCTAAGCCCATGCGCCACAACTACTGAACCTGCGCTCAAGAACCCACAAGCCACAACTACTGAGCCTGCATGCCACAACTATTGAAGCACGCGTGCCTAGAGTCCGTGTTCCACAACAAGAGAAGCCATTGCAATGAGAAGCCCGCATACTGCAACAAAGAGTAGCCCCTGCTCACCACAACTAGAGAAAGCCCACGCGTGGCAACAAAGACCCAACACAGCCAAAAATAATAAATAAATTAATTTAAAAAAAAGAGTAATACATAGAAGGGTAAGATTCAATCAAGATCTCTATTCAAAAATTACAGTGTTGAGAGAACACCCAACTCTCCCTAGATCTGATACCAGTTGATCACACCTGGCACCCAGCTCCAGGGCAAAGGAGGGAGTTGTGTCACCTGCTGCCAGGTAGTGCTGGAAAAGTTGGATTTAAGCCAAAGCAACTATGCAGTAAAATAGTACTAGCAGCTGAGGAGAAAACAGGTGTGAACCAGGATTAAGTAAGTGAAAGAGTTAGCCAACACAATAAAAAGGAATTAGATGAATAAAAGACTGGAATAGAGTAAGTTAAACTATACTATTTACAGACGATATGATGAAAAACCAAAGAAAGTCAACTGAAAAAGTACTAAAATAGAAGAGAATTTCTAAGTCTGATGGCGTATGGATCAATGGCTTCATAAACAGCAAAGAGAAGATATAACAGATGAAAAGTCCTTAATTATAACAACAGCCAAAACAACAAAATACCTAGGAATAAACTTAATAAGAATTTGAAGGGATTGTATGAAGAAAACTTCAGGACACTTCTAAGGGACAGACAAGTGATCAAATGGAAAGGCATACCATGCTCGTGGGCAGGAAAACCTGACATCATGAAGACATTATTTTCCTTAAATTAACCTAAAAGAAGTCAAAGGCAATTCCTATAAAAAAGAATAATGAGCAAAGCTCTGAAAAAGAAGAGTAACAAAGGGAAACTAGCTCTACCAGATATCAAGATGTTTTATATACCCTCAATAACTAAGACTGTATGAAACTATTGCATGAATACACAGATAGATAAATGGAACAGAATAGAAACCCAGAAAATAGACCCAAATACATTTGGGAATTTAATATATGATAGAAGTGTCATCTTAAATCAGTGGGGAAAGATTGGTTCAAGATGGCGGAGAAGGACATGTGCTCACTCCCTCTTGCAAGAACACCAGAATCACAACTAACTGCTGAACAATCATTGACAGACGCTGGAACTAACCAAAGACACCCCACATCCAAAGACAAAGGAGAAGCCACAATGAGATGGTAGCAGGGGCGCAGTCACAATAAAATCAAATCCCATAACTGCTGAGTGGGTGACTCACAAACTGGAGAACACTTATACCACAGAAGTCGACCCACTGGAGTGAAGGTTCTGAGCCCCACATCAGGCTTCCCAACCGGGGGGTCCGGCAACAGGAGGAGGAATTCCTAGAGAATCAGACTTTAAAGGCTAGCGGGATTTGATTACAGGACTTCGACAGGACTGGGGGAAACAGAGACTCCACTCTTGGAGGGCACACACAAAGTAGTGTGCACATTGGGACCCAGGGGAAGGAGTAGTGACTCCAGGGGAGACTGAACCAGACCTACCTGCTAGTGTTGGAGGGTCTCCTGCAGAGGCGGGGGGTGGCTCTGTCTCACTGTGAGGACAAGGACACTGGCAGCAGAAGTTCTGGGAAGTACTCCTTGGCGTGAGCCCCCCCAGAGTCCACCATTAGCCCCACCAAACAGCCTGGGTAGGCTCCAGTGTTGGGTTACCTCAGGCCAAACAACCAACAGGCAGGGAACCCATCCCCACCCATCAGCAGTCAAGCAGATTAAAGTTTTACTGAGCTCTGCCCACCAGAGCAACAGCCAGCTCTACCCACCATCAGTGCCTCCCATCAGGAAACTTGCACAAGCCTCTGAGATAGACTCATCCACCAGAGGGCAGATAGCAGAAGCAAGAACAACAATCCTGCAGCCTGTGGAACAAAAACCACATTCCCAGAAAGATAGATAAGATGAAAATGCAGAGGGCTATGTACCAGATGAAGGAACAAGATAAAAGGCCAGATAAAACAACTAAGTGAAGATAGGCAAACTACCAGAAAAAGAATTCAGAATAATGATAGCGAAGATGATCAAGGACCTCAGAAAAAGAATGGAGGCAAAGATTGAGAAGATGCAACAAATGTTTAACAAAGACCTAGAAGAATTAAAGAACAAACAGAGATGAATAATACAATAACTGAAATGAAAAATATACTAGAAGGAATCAATAGTAGAATAACTGAGGCAGAAGAACAGATAAGTGACCTGGAAGACTGAATGGTGGAATTCACTGCTGTGGAACAGAAAAAAGAAAAAGAATGAAAAGAAATGAAGACAGCCTAAGAGACCTCTGGGACAACATTAAACGCAACAACATTCACATTACAGGGGTCCCAGAAGGAGAAGAGAGAGAGAAAGGACCCGAGAAAATATTTGAAGAGATTATAGTCGAAAACTTCCCTAACGTGGGAAAGGAAATAGCCGCCCAAGTCCAGGAAGCGCAGAGTCCCATACAGGATAAACCCAAGGAGAAACAGGCCAAGACACATACTAATCAAATTGGCAAACATTAAAGACAAAGAAAAATTATTGAAAGTAGCAATGGAAAAACAACAAATAACACACAAGGGAACTCCCATAACGTTAACAGCTGATTTCTCAGCAGAAACACTACAAGCCAGAAGGGAGTGGCATGATATACTTCAAGTGATGAAAGGGAAGAACCTACAACCAAGATTACTCTACCCAGCAAGGATCTCATTCAGATACGATGGAGAAATCAAAAGTTTTACAGACAAGCAAAAGCTAAGAGAATTCAGCATCACCAAACCAGCTCTACAAATGCTAAAGGAACTTCTCTAAGAGGGAAACACAAGAGAAGAAAAGGACCTACAAAAACAAACCCAAAACAATTAAGAACACGGTCATAGGAACATACATATCGATAATTACCTTATACGTGAATGGATTAGATGCTCCAACCAAGAGACACAGGCTTGCTGAATGGATACAAAAACAAGATCCATATACATGCTGTCTACAAGAGACCCACTTCAGACCTAGGAACTCACACAGACTGAAAGTGAGGGGATGGAAAAAGATATTCCATGCAAATGGAAATCAAAAGAAAGCTGGAGTAGCAATACTCATATCAGATAAAATAGACTTTAAAATAAAGAATGTTAAAAGAGACAAGGAAGGACACTACATAATGATCAAGGGATCAATCCAAGAAGAAGATATAACAATTATAAATATATATGCACCCAACATAGGTGCACCTCAAAAAATAAGGCAACTGCTAACAGCTATAAAAGAGGAAATTGATAGTAACACAATAATAGTGGGGGACTTTAACACCTCACTTACACCATTGACAGAACATCCAGGCAGAAAATTAATAAGGAAACACAAGCTTTAAATGACACAATAGACCAGATAGATTTAATTGATATTTATAGGACATTCCAACCAAAAACAGCAGATTACACTTTCTTCTCAAGTGCACACGGAACATTCTACAGGCTAGATCACATCTTGGGTCACAAATCAAGTCTCAGTAAATTTAAGAAAACTGAAATCATATCAAGCATCTTTTCTGACCACAACGCTATGAGATTAGAAATCAATTACGGGGAAAAAAACGTAAAAAACACAAATATATGGAGGCTAAACAATATGTTACTAAATATTCAAGAGATCACTGAAGAAATCAAAGAGGAAATCAAAAAATACCTAGAGACAAATGACAATGAAACCACGATGATCCAAAACCTACGAGATGCAGCAAAAGCAGTTCTAAGAAGGAAGTTTATAGCTGCACAAGCCTACCTCAAGAAACAAGAAAAATCTCAAATAAACAATCTAACGTTACACCTAAAGGAACTAGAGAAAGAAGAACACACAAAACCCAAAGTTAGCAGAAGGAAAGAAATCATAAAGATCAGAGCAGAAATAAATGAAATAGAAACAAAGAAAACACAGCAAAGATCAATAAAACTAAAAGCTGGTTCTTTAAGAAGATAAACAAAATTGATAAACCATTAGCCAGACTCATCAAGAAAAAGAGGGAGGGGACTCAAATCAATAAAATTAGAAATGAAAAAGGAGAAGTTACAACAGACACCACAGAAATACAAAGCATCCTAAAAGACTACTACAAGCAACTCTATGCCAATAAAATGGAGAACCTGGAAGAAATGGACAAATTCTTAGAAAGGTATAATCTTCCAAGACTGAAACAGGAAGAAATAGAAAATATGAACAGACCAATCACAAGTAATGAAATGGAAACTGTGATTAAAAATCTTCCAACAAACAAAAGTCCAGGATCAGATGACCTCACAGGTGAATTCTATCAAACATTTAGAGAAGAGCTAACACCCATCGTTTTCAAACTCTTCCAAAAAGTTGCAGAGGAAGGAACACTCCCAAACTCATTCTATGAGGCCACCATCACCCTGATACCAAAACCAGACAAAGATACTACAAAAAAAGAAAATTAAAGACCAATATCACTGATGAATATAGATGCAAAAATCCTCAACAAAATACTAGCAAACAGAATCCAACAACACATTAAAAGGATCATACACCATGACCAAGTGGGATGTATCCCAGGGATGCAAGGATTCTTCAATATACGCAAATCAATCAAAGTGATAAACCATATTAACAAATTGAAGAATAAAAACCATACGATCATCACAATAGATGCAGAGAAAGCTTTTGACAAAATTCAACACTTATTTATGATAAAAGCTCTCCAGAAAGTGGGCATAGAGGGAACCTACCTCAACATAATAAAGGCCATATACGACAAACCCACAGCAAACGTCATTCTCAATGGTGAAAAACTGAAAGCATTTCCTCTAAGATCAGGAACAAGACAGGGATGTCCAATTTCACCACTCTTATTCAACATAGTTTTGGAAGTCCTAGCCACGGCAATCAGAGAACAAAAAGAAATAAGAGGAATACAAATTGGAAAAGAAGAAGTAAAACTGTCACTGTTTGCAGATGCCATGATGCTATACATAGAGAATCCTAAAAATGCCATCAGAAAACTGGTAGAGATAATCAATGAATTTGGTAAAGTAGCAGGATACAAAATTAATGCACAGAAATCTCCTGCATTCCTGTATACTGATGATGAAAAATCTGAAAGAGAAATTAAGGAAACACTCCTATTTACCATTGCAACAAAAAGAATAAAATACCTAGGAATAAACCTACCTAGGGAGACAAAAGACCTGTATGCAGAAAACTATAAGACACTGATGAAAGAAATTAAAGATGATACCAACAGATGGAGAGATATACCATGTTCTTGGATGGGAAGAACCAACACTGTGAAAATGACTATACTACCCAAAGCAATCTACAGATTCAATGCAATCCCTATCAAATTACCAGTGGCATTTTTTACAGAACTGGAACAAAAAATCTTAAAATTTGTAGGGAGACACAAAAGACCCCAATAGCCAAAGCAGTCTGGAGGGAAAAAAGTGGAACTGGAGGAATCAGACTCCCTGACTTCAGACTATACTACAAAGCTACAGTAATCAAGACAATATGGTACTGGTACAAAAACAGAAATATGGATCAATGGAACAAGATAGAAAGCACAGAGATAAACGCACACACCTATGGTCAACTAATCTATGACAAAGGAGGCAAAGCTATAAAGTGGAGAAAAGACAGTCTTTTCAGTAAGTGGTGCTGGGAAAACTGGATAGCTACATGTAAAAGAATGAAATTAGAACACTCCCTAACACCATACACAAAAATAAACTCAAAATGGATTAGAGACCTAAATGTAAGATCGGACACTATAAAACTCTTAGAGGAAAACACAGGAAGAACACCCTTTGACATAAATCACAGCAAGATCTTTTTTGATCCACCTCCTAGAGTAATGGAAATAAAAACAGAAATAAACAAATGGGACCTAATGAAACTTAAAAGCTTTTGCACAGCAAAGAAACCATAAACAAGATGAAAAGACAACCCTCAGAGTGGGAGAAAATATTTGCAAACAAATCAACCGACAAAGGATTAATCTCCAAAATATATAAACAGCTCAGGCAGCTCAATATTAAAGAAACAAACAACCCCATCAAAAAATGCGCCAAAGACCTAAGTAGACATTTCTCCAAAGAAGACATACAGATGGGGAAGAAACACATGAAAAGCTGCTCAACATCACTAATTATTAGAGAAATGCAAATCAAAACTACAATGAGGTATCACCTCACACCAGTTCGAATGGGCATCATCAGAAAATCTACAAACAACAAATGCTGGAGAGGGTGTGGAGAAAAGGGAACCCTCTTGCACTGTTGGTGGGAATGTAAATTGATACAGCCACTATGGAGAACAGTATGGAGGTTCCTTAAAAATCTAAAAATAGAATTACCATATGACCTAGCGATCCCACTACTGGGCATATGCCCTGAGAAAACCATAATTCAAAAAGACACATGAATCCCAATGTTCATTGCAGCACTATTTACAATAGCCATGTCATGGAAGCAACCTAAATGCCCATTGACAGACGAATGGATAAAGAAGAGGTGGTACATATATACCATGGAATATTACTCAGCCATAAAAAGGAATGAAATTAGGTCATTTGTAGAGACGTGGATGGATCCAGAGACTGTCATACAGAGTGAAGTAAGTCAGAAAGAGAAAAACAAATATCGTATATTAACGCATATATGTGCAACCCAGAAAAATGGTACAGATGAACCAGTTTTCAGGGCAGAAATTGAGACACAGATGTAGAGAACAAATGTATGGACACCAAGGGGGAAAAGTGGCGGGGAGTGGTGGTGGTGGTAGGATGAATTGGGCGATTGGGATTGACATATATACACTAATATGTATAAAATAGATAATAAGAAAAAAAAGATGCTTATCAAAAATAAATAAAAATAAAATGAATAAAAACATTCAGATTAAAAAGAATCAGTGGGGGAAGATTGATCATTCCATAAATGTTGGAATTACTGGATAGCCAATTGGAAAAAGATAAATTTGTAAGCATACTCACACCATACACCAAGAAAAACTCCAAGTGGGGCAAATATTAAAATGTTAAAGATGAAGCCATAAAAGTACTAGAAGCCACAGAAAAAGAGACAACCTGGTATTGTCTGCCCCTAGCTGGAAGAGCACACCACCTATGAAACAGTCTTGGGAAAAAATCTAATCTAAATCTGACAGTGCTTTGATCCAACTACCAATTTACAAAAAACACAGAGGACAGAGGAACATATAAACTCCACTGCAGGGATGCAATCAGCAAAATCCAGACTGTGGGAGACTCTACAGGACACTCAGAGTGCAGAACTCCAGTGAAAACAGCAAGCACTGTGTGCCTGACATACATATTTGTTATAAGCGGTGAAACAATATAGATTAGTCTCTTCTTATATATACATGAAAAAATCTCTGGTGAGATTCACATAAAACTAAAAACAGTGGTACCATGGAGAGGGGGAAATTGACATGAGAAATGGGGTGGGAAGAAGAGTTCACTTTATACCTTTTAAACTTTGGTATTTTTGATATATGTAAATGCATTACCTGTTTAAAAATTAAATTAAAGAAAGATTTAAAAACACAATGAACTTCAAAAAAAAGCGCAGCAGCTCTTAACCTTGTAACGACCATAATAAATGCTCCTGAGTAGAAGCTCCTGAAGAGGTTAACAGCAGGCAAGAGGAAAGAAGCACCTGAACCAAGGAAATGGGTCTTGCTTTTCTCAATGTGCTATTGCAATAGTTTCCAAATTCATTTTCCTGACCATGGTTTTGGGCCTTTCAATCCATACTCCATGTGGCTGTCAGAATGATCTTCCTAGACTGCAGATCTGATCATGTTTTAAAACTTTCAGTGTCTCTCTTACCCCACAGGGTCAAGTTTAGCTCCCTAGCATGGCACAACATTGACATCTTTCATAATCTAGCCTTAATCTACTCCTTTTCCAGGGGTTTGCCCCGTCTCTTCTTACTACAAACCCTCAAACTCAAGCATGCTGGATTACTGGCTGCATTCTGAATACATCAAGCACTTTCTTCTTTGCCATGGTTATCCATCTGCCTGGAACTTCCTTTCACTTCTCCATCTAGTGAGTGTTTACTCTCTACCCCTCCTTTGAGACCTAACTAAAATGCTACATCTAGGAAGCCTGCCCTCACTTCCTCCAAGCAGGACTCTCAGGGACCGTGTTCCCCTTGCACTCATCTCCCCCCTTCCACTAGGCTCCCAGAGTCCTTTGTTCAACCCTCTAATATAGTGTGTGTCACTGCATTCCGTAACTATTATTTCTTCTAGTCGATATTTAATAAATGAATAATCATGCCTTACAGCCAACCAAACTCCTTCTCCAAGAGTTCTCAGCTCAAAGAACAAAATTCAAAAAAAAAAAAAAAAATCAAAAGACAGGCTTGCAAAAAAATTACTAGGCCATTAAAATGAATTTATTGGCTTGTCCTCATTGCAGATGGTCCTGAAATCAACATCCTGTATTATTCACACAGCACATCAAGAACTGCAGTGAGGCTTGTGCCCTTCCTCCAAAAGGCTCCAGCAGGCTATCCAACTCCTTCAAATAAGGGCAAGTTTCCCTTTGGCATAAACCAACTAAAACCCTACCATCTCATTACTCAGGGAGAGGAGTGAAGTTCAAAGAGCTTGTTTATGGAGAGCCAAAAGTTGGTCACAAGAGCGGAGACTAGAAATCACAAGTCCTCCTAATTAGACTCCTGTGCTGATCTCCTAGGAAGAAAAGGGAGCCTGTGATCTGATTACTTTTTTCTTGCATGTTCAGGATATTTGAGATTATGGGGAAAGTAAATATTTGGCTTCAGAAATACACCTGAGCGGTAATAAAGATACAGGTGTGGCTACTGATCAAGGTACTGGAGGAGAGGGGGGAGCAGGTAGGTGCCTGCCTACCATAGCCATGGGTGGGTTTCTGAGAGCTTCTACTCCTCCTTTTCTTTCCTTCGCTCAAATAAATCGTTTGGTCTCCTTTCTCATATTTCTTACAACTGAGTTTCCCCAATTCGTTTCCTCATTTTACCTCCTTGCAGTGTAAGCCTCAGTGCACCTGATAATCATTCATGTTTTCACAGATTATGTTGAGTCTCTGATCCAACACCTTTTAAGACTTCCCCAAGCACAACATTTGGGCACTGACCTAAATCATTACTGTCTCTTCTTGTGTAGCAGTGACTCTGGAATCACAGGACTTTAAGTTGGAAGGTCACCTAATGATCTAATGCCCACACCGTACAGTCAGTAAACAGAAAGGTGAATTTACTTGTCCAAGGTCACGTTAGTTAATTGCAGAATCTTGACCAGAGTCTGTTTCCCTAATATCCGGTTCACTGTTATTTCTATCACATCAAGCTATCTTCATTCCTTCCATTTTATTTCCTTAATCTTAGATATTATATTCAAATTTCTGTTTCATAACAAACTGTGATTGAGCCCACCAGAATCTTCAAATGGAGGAATTTCCTGATACTAGAAACATCTTCCCGAATTATATTCAAACTCCTCTTATAACAGGGCGTAGAAGTGGTGGGGAAGAGAAGAACTGGGGTCAAGAACTGGGGTTCAGATTCAACTAGAAGAACTCATCTTCAGGTCACCTACCAGTTAGAAGGTTCTGAGGTGACCTGCTATTATCAATTCTTTCACAACATCTTGTATTCAGTCAGTTGTATTCAGGCCAGTGAAGGTCAAAAGTCAGCCCAGGCTCCACTGCAACTACTTGGCCAAATATCAGAAAGATGGTAGATTTAAATGCTCCATGTTACAGCCCAAAATAAATAAAAGGAACCATATCACTATAAAACAAATAATTCTTGTGAGAGTCTTCCTGCAATCATCCAAAAGTCTTTTAGGGCACAAATTATTTGTAGCTATTATAAGAAGAAAATTTCTGCATATTCAAGTAGACATCTGTTATGAGTTGAATGGAGTCCCCTCCAGAAAAGATTTGTTAAGAGTCCTAACCCCCAGTGCCTCAGAATGTGACCTTATTTGGAGACAGGATCTTTACAGAAGCAATCAAGTTAAAATGAGGTCTTTAGGGTGGGTCCTAGTCCATGACTGATGTCCTTATAAAAAGGGGAGATTTGTACAGAGACACACATAGAGGGAAGACGAGGGAAGACGATGTGAAGACACAGAGAGAACATCATGTACAAGCCAAGGAACACCTGAAGCTACCAGAAGCTGCGAGAGAGGAATAAACATTCTCTCTCACAGCACTCAGAAGGAATCAAACCTGCCAACACCTTGATTTTGGACTTCTAGCCTCCAGAACACAAAGAACAAAACAATCAATTTCTGTTATTTAATCCATCCAGTCTGTGGTACTTTGTTATGCCAGCCCTAAGAAATAATAACAACGTGTGAGGATCAGTGGGTTTCCAATGAACACCTGCCAGTGCTGGCAGGAATCAACTTCAGGTTGCCAGAGGGAATACCTCTGAATGTTAACAGAGGTATATAGCTTAGCTTACTGCAGAAAATAAATCCAAGAGTTTCTCCACTTTAGAATATGTAATTTACATATTTATGCAAAGGCCAATTTTAAATCATGCTTCTCTGTAAATATCACACTGCTACTTTTGCCAAACCAGGGTACAGAAAGAGGTCACACACACAGAACTCCCCCACACAGAGTATATTCCTGTATTTGGCCTCGAATAGACTGAAAGTTCCCACAGTTGCTAGGACAATGATTCCAACAATTCCTGTCAGTTTAGCAGATGAGATTGGAACAGCTGCATCTTCAGTACACATCATTGTCTTAAAAAGATGCTCAGAGTGAATTACAATTAAATTACAGAGCTGTCAAAAAGGGTTATAATTATAGCATTTATTCACCACATTTACAAGGCCAGACATACACAAAAGGAACTGAAAGCTGAAGAGAAAAACAAAAAACCCACTCCACATTCCTTACCTCAGCAGGAAATCTGGTTGAGGGGAGAGGGGAAGATGAGTTAGTTATCATGCAAAGAGCCCATTTACCTCAACAACAATGCTTCCTGCTTCCAGAGGGTCTTCCATTCCAGAAGTCCAAGGCACTTTAAGACATCTGGTGGCAACTCATCTCTCTTTTACAATTGGAAAAAGGAGGGCAGCAAGGTTGCCATGACTCACCCACAGTTACAGACAGCAAGGGAGGAACTGGGACCAGAACCAAAAGGAAGGACACTGCCGCCAGTGGGCTGCACAGGGAAAGCAAAATCAGGGCAGCCAGATCTGACCCCTTGTTTTGCTGTCATCTAGACAAGGATACTAATTTATCCAGCAATTATTTATCATGAAGCTTGGAGAGGCTTGAAAATTGTCCTTCACTTCTCCTGCCAAAACGACACAAGGTAAAAGAGAGGAAGAAAATCCTCAACTGCCATTTATGCTAGTAGTCATTTCTGCTTACTAATCAATAATGCATTCAGAACCACCGGAAGAATGGTATAATTCACTTAGTCACCTTCAACCTCAGCGTCCGGAAGACGAATAGAGGTAGTAACGCCTATGCAGTGAGCAAACTCCTTGAATACACACAAAAAATTGCAACCTAGAACATCATGCATGGTTTCAATCCAGCAATCAACAAATATCGATTGCACTCTTTCTCTCTGTGTAAGAGGTTGTGGGTAGACTTTTTCTCAAGACCTCATACATAGCTAGCTGAAGAGAAAAGACACATTAAAAAGATAAAGCAAAACAAGGCAGCACACACACAGAATTTGAAACTACAAACTCAGTCATATAAACAATTTCAGAGCTAGGAGAAAATTAACTGATTCTTACCAATCTGTTTCTCACCTTTTCTTTTCTGAATATGATCACATAATGGTGGCTTTCTTCGTGCCTTCAGGTTTTCTTGTGTGTTCTAAAAATTTATCTCACTTGGTCCTTCAATTGAACCTGCCTTTCCACTAGTCAGTGGTATTTCTCTTATATATAAAATCCCAATCGCATCCTCCAATTTAAATACTTGCTTGGTGGCAATGGAATGAATCATTGGGAAAAAAAGAAAACATCTCTTAACAGTGCTACTGACAACAAAATCTATGACTTTATAAGAGTTGTTCTCTGAATTAAGATGATGATAACAAATATACGATGTTATTTTCCTATCCTGGGCCCAGGCAGGTATCACTTATTGATCATGTAATTATTTTCCTGTTCAGTGCAAATACAGAACTACAATCCTTCTTAACAAGCCACAGGCAGCCACTGGCATATAATCAAAATTGACTGGTGATATGGAAGCCATTTGCAATTCATGTCAGATTTTGCACCTAACTTCTTTTTTTGTTGTTATTGTTGGTTTTTTTTTTTGCGGTACGTGGGCCTCTCACTGTTGTGGCCTCTCCCATTGCGGAGCACAGGCTCCGGACGCGCAGGCTCAGCGGCCATGGCTCACGGGCCTAGCCGCTCCGCGGCATGTGGGATCTTCCCAGACCGGGGCACAAACCCGTGTCCCCTGCATCGGCAGGCGGACTCTCAACCACTGCGCCACCAGGGAAGCCCTTGTTGTTTTTTTTTAATATCTTTACTGGAGTATAATTGCTTTACAATGGTGTGTTAGTTTCTGCTTTATAACAAATTGAATCAGTTATACTACATATGTCCCCATATCTCTTCCCTCTTGCATCTCCCTCCCTCCCACCCTCCCTATCCCACCCCTCTAGGTGGTCACAAAGCACCGAGCTGATTGCCCCATGCTATGCAGCTGCTTCCCACTAGCTATCTATTTAAAATTTGGTAGTGTATATATGTCCATGCCACTCTCTCACTTTGTCCCAGTTTACCATTCCCCCTCCCCGTATCCTCAGGCCCATTCTCTAGTAGGTCTGCATCTTCATTCCCGTCTTGCCTCTAGGTTCTTCAGAGAATTTTTTTTTCTTTTTTCTTTTTTTTAGATTCCATATATATGTGTTAGCATACGGTATTTGTTTTTCTCTTTCTGACTTACTTCACACTGTATGACAGTCTCTAGGTCCATCCACCCCACTGCAAATAACTCAGTTTCGTTCCTTTTTATGGCTGAGTAATATTCCATGGTATATATGTGCCACATCTTCTTTATCCATTCATCTGTTGATGGACACTTAGGTTGCTTCCATGTCGTGGCTATTGTAAATAGAG
Organism: Grampus griseus; assembly: GCF_964374135.1. Lineage (NCBI taxonomy): Eukaryota > Metazoa > Chordata > Mammalia > Artiodactyla > Delphinidae > Grampus > Grampus griseus. The sequence goes on from NC_138997.1 coordinate 68,996,093, forward strand.
CTGCAATGAACATTTTGGAACATGACTCTTTTTGAATAATGGTTTTTGCAGGGTATATGCCCAGTAGTGGGATTGCTGGGTTGTATGGTAATTCTATTTTTAGCTTTTTAAGGAACCTCCATACTGTTCTCCATAGTGGCTGTATCAATTTACATTCCCACCAACAGTGCAAGAGGGTTCCCTTTTCTCCACACCCTCTCCAGCATTTATTCTTTCTAGATTTTTTGATGATGGCCATTCTGACTGGTGTGAGATGATATGTCATTGTAGTTTTGATTTGCATTTCTCTAATGATTAATGATGTTGAGCATTCTTTCATGTGTTTGTTGGCAATCTGTATATCTTCTTTGGAGAAATATCTATTTAGGTCTTCTGCCCATTTTTGGATTGGGTTGTTTGTTTTTTGGATATTGAGCTGCATGAGTTGCTTGTATGTCTTGGAGATTAATCCTTTGTCAGTTGCTTCATTTGCAAATATTTTTTCCCATTCTGAGGGTTCTCTTTTCGTCTTGTTTACGGTTTCCTTTGCTGTGCAAAAGCTTTGAAGTTTCATTAGGTCGCATTTGTTTATTTTTGTTTTTATTTCCATTTCTCTAGGAGGTGTGGGTCAAAAAGGATCTTTCTGTAATTTATGTCATAGAGTGTTTTACCTATGTTTTCCTCTAAGAGTTTGATGGTGTCTGGCCTTACATTTAGGCCTTTAATCCATTTTGAGTTTATTTTTGTGTATGGTGTTAGGGAGTGTTCTAATTTCATTCTTTACATGCAGCTGTCCAGTTTTCCCAGCACCACTTACTGAAGAGGCTGTCTTTTCTCCACTGTATATTCTTGCCTCCTTTATCAAAGATAAGGTGACCATATGTGCGTGGGTTTATCTCTGGGCTTTCTATCCTGTTCCATTGATCTATATTTCTGTTTTTGTGCCAGTACCATATTGTCTTGATTACTGTAGCTTTGTAGTATAGTCTGAAGTCAGGGAGCCTTATTCCTCCAGCTCCGTTTTTCTTTCTCAAGATTGCTTTGGCTATTCGGGGTCTTTTGTGTTTCTATACAAATTGTGAAATTTTTGTTCTAGTACTGTGAAAAATGCCAGTGGTAGTTTGATAGGGATTGCCTTGAATCTGTAGATTGCTTTGGGTAGTAGAGTCATTTTCACAATGTTGATTCTTCCAATCCAAGAACATGGTATATCTCTCCATCTATTTGTATCATCTTTAATTTCTTTCATCAGTGTGTTACAATTTTCTGCATACAGGTCTTTTGTCTCCTTAGGTAGGTTTATTCCTAGATATTTTATTCTTTTTGTTACAATGGTAAATGGGAGTGTTTTCTTGATTTCACTTTCAGATTTTTCATCATTAGTGTATAGGAATACAAGAGATTTCTGTGCATTAATTTTGTATCCTGCTACTTTACCAAATTCATTGATTAGCTCTAGTAGTTTTCTGGTAGTATCTTTAGGATGATCTATGTATAGTATCATGTCATCTGCAAACAGTGACAGTTTTACTTCTTTTCCGATTTGGATTCCTTTTATTTCTTTTTCTTCTCTAATTGCTGTGGCTAAAACTTCCAAAACTATGTTGAATAATAGTGGTGAGAGTCCGCAACCTCGTCTTGTTCCTGATCTTAGTGGAAATGCTTTCAGTTTTTCACCATTGAGGACGATGTTGGCTGTGGGTTTGTCGTATATGGCCTTTATTAGGTTGAGGAAAGCTCCCTCTATGCCTACTTTCTGGAGGGTTTTTATCATAAATTGTTGTTGAATTTTGTCGAAAGCTTTCTCTGCATCTATTGAGATGATCATATGGTTTTTCTCCTTCAATTTGTTAATATGGTGTATCACGTTGATTGATTTGCGTATAGTGAAGAATCCTTGCATTCCTGGGATAAACCCCACTTGATCATAGTGTATGATCCTTGCACCTAACTTCTTAATAAGCTAATTATGTTACATAACATATAGTGCTCTGGGTTCAAAATGTGAGGAGCAGAATGATCTCAGAGATGAGTATGACAGAGACTGACAGCTGTCAGTCCCCCAGTGTCCACTCTCCCTTTCTTCAACGACATTAAACTCCATGGTTTTCAGCGAGGTGCCTGGCTGTCCACTATGAAATTTATGGCTAAGGTCTGGCTAATGAGATATAGGCAACTTCCAGGATGTGTGCTTAAAGGGAAGGCATATGCTGTTTTTCTTCCCCTTCCTCCATCTTGGTCCTGAGAACATGGACATGGTAGCAAGCCACCTTGGACCACATTGGTGATGAACACACACTAGTTATGGCTGAGTAACAAGGGAGAAGGAACTTAGGTCCCAGAGTAGGGCCACCATACTGTCCTGAGCCGTCTATCCCTGAGGTGTTACAAGAGAGAGAAATACATTTCCATTGTATTCCTGTTATTTGCGGTCCTGCTCTTCATGGTCAAGCTTATATCCTAACTAGTAAAATAAGCACATATTAATTCACACTAACCTAGAGATCCAATTCTTTTATCAGAAACAAAGCAGTATGGAAGAGTAAAAGGAAATTCTGCTTTCAAATAAAAATCAAAGAAAATATTCTTCTCATCTGCCTTAAATATTTTTAATGGCAGGAATCTAATATTCCTATAAATTCTAGATCTATCTATAGGAAAGGGGAGCAAGAACACATGCACACATATTATGTATCTTTGTTTATAAATCTGTTCATATAGAATAACTCTAAATTCGCAGTTACAATACTAAGCCACAGGAGTACCGAAATCTGTTTCAAAACCATAGACCCTGAATTTCTGCCATCAGAAATGGCAAACCAATCAGAACAAATGTGAGGATCCAAGCAGGTAAATAAAAGAAAGGGTTTTTTTCTGTAATAAGTACTGGACTTTTTTAGTTTCCAGCCCTCTCCCCAACACACACAGACACATGTTCCCACGCTCACACACACATATGCACTCACACACACAAACATTTAAACAGGTAATAAAAGAGTTTAGCAGAGTTCATGGGGGCTTAGTCTGTTTTGGATGATTTTCCCCTGTGCCTCCTCAACCCATTCCTGGGCTTGACTGTTATATGAATGCCAGGCTGCATCGTCCGATAGCAACTCAGCATGGCCCTTCTGCTGCTTTACTGTGATTTCATGGGAGGAATGTATGCAGCGTTTTAAACGGCCAACATGAACAGATTCCATCTCCCACAACTCTTTCTGCGTGTATGCATTATTTACTTTTGGTGGGTGTGGAAAGAAGGAAATCTGACATCCTTTTAATTTTTAACGTGTCAAAACCCAGTCTGAAAAAGCCCTCTTGAGAACCTGACTTCACTTGTTTTTCTCCTCTCTTACCTCAGTCCTCACGTTTCCCTGGCTTACTCTAAAGCAAAGCTATCCAGGAATCACAAAACACTGTAAAGAGTATAATAATTCATGCTTCTTTTTATATTTCATTCATTTCTTTTGTTTAACCGTATTCCATCTTAGGAGTGAGACTGAAAACCCCACCAACTTAAAACAGAACGATGGGAGGAGAGTCTAATGGATCTGTACCTGCTACTAAAGAAACTCATGCAGCAAAGCTAAGTAGATGGATCCCAATAACACATGATTTGTAATCATAGAAAAGCAATTCTGGAAATAAGTGAGCAAAACCAAACAATAAAAAGGGCAAAGAAGCTTAGCCTAGAGTGCAAATCCAAGAAGCCTCAAGTCAAGGGATTGGGATGGTCATGTGGGAACAATTAAGGAGAAAGGACGTTCTAGCCTGCTGACCTTGCCATTCTGTGACAAGGGATCAGCCAGGTTGTTCCCTGGGCAAGGCGACTGTGTAGGATTATGCAGCCTATTCCCTGCATGAGGATGCCCAGTCAGGCATGCTGGAGGTGAATGAAATCCAGCTTGCCTGCCACTCAGCGAGTGCTGAGCCCCAGCACAGGGCTGTGTCTGCAGGAGGGAAGTGCAGTCTTTTTTGAATGTGTACAAGGTGTCAGATGGGCTACGTGTGCCCAGAAAGGACACTGTAGGATAGCAGAAAATGCCCCCCCCCCAATATATGCCACTCTACCATAAGGATTATTTTGAGCTGAAGGCAACCGAGAAAAAGCAGACACAAGAAAAGATCTCTGTGTCCCCATTTGCCTAAAAGCAGGACATAAATTTACAAAGGTGTCCCCCATCTCTCTACCAGAAAGGACAAAAGTTAACCACCAGAGACAACTTTAGACCTGTGTCAGCCCAGAGGTGGCACCAGAGGAGTCTGCATGACAAACCTTACTGACTGGCTCTTATTCCTTATCCATTAGTTTCCCATATACTTGCTTTCTAACAATTTGCTGTCCCTAGACACTCAAAGTCCTTTTCCTTTCTCTTGTCACTTCTCTAAAAATGTATTGTTATTTTGCTAAGGTGCTATATAAGCCCAAGTTCTAACCATCCCTTGGAACTACTCAACTCTGGGTACTCCCATGTGTAAGTGTTTTGCACATGTTAATAAACGTTTGTTTGTTATCCCCTTGTTAATCTGTCCTTGTCAGTACAATCTACAGGGCCCCGGGTGGAGAACCAAGGAGGGCAGTAGGTAAAAGAATGTGTTCCCCCACTACAATACCTGTTCTTGTCCAAGAACAGTTTTGTTCCAAGGATCAGAAGGCCGGTAGCCCCGTACGATGTTAAGTACTAGATGAACTCAAAAAAGGAAAGGAGGAGGAATGAGGGTACTATCTATGTGCCTTCTGTCAGTAATAGGAGACCTCTGGTCAGGAGGTGAGGCTAAGGTGAGCAGAGCCAGCTTCGTGGGCAGGCAAACTGCAGTTCCAAAAGCCCCCCACCCCCGCCACCACCTGTTCTAATGCTTTGTCTACACTGTCTCAAAATTCTAAATTTTTGAACAAGGGGCCCACATTTTTGTTTTGCCCTGGACCCCACAAATTATGTGCCATTGTTAAGGTGAGGATGGCACAGTAAAGTGCTGAGGAGTCAGAAACTACCCAATGCTCTGAATCTAGTTAGAAGCTACTCAGAGCCTGTGGGAGCACAGCTCACTATGCAATTTTGGACTTGGGGGTGAAGGGAGGAAGGGATCTCAAAAAGCTACTGACCAGAACTGCCTGTGATGTATGGGCTGATCATGAGGGAGGAATCGGGGTCTGGCATGGCAAAGGGGAGACTTAAGGAATACTACCAGGGTGAGAAGCTTAGGACGGTTAACTCTGTAATCCAATCTCTCCTCCTACAAGTATATCGTGAGGGTCAAGTCCCTCAGAGAATTACTCTCCGGGTACCAAGTAACACAAGTACTCAGGTCACTGATGGTTCTTTCCACTCTCGCCAGCTCCTCAATGATTGTTGGTTGGCTGCCAGCACTGACAGCAGGAGGGGAGAAACAAAGGGAAATTGCTTTACTGCCTAGTTTGATCACAGCCACTTCTACTCCCTTCTTTAATAACGTGAAAACGTAGGAATTGCCTGTCACACTTGTCTGTCACTGGAGCTCCCTTCTTTTTTTACCTTTCAGCATTTCTATCCTACTCTTTTAATTCTGATTACAACATGCAATATTACCAAAGCTAATTTTCTACAGGAAACATTCAGGGAACTTCATTAAGATTGTATGGATCCCACCTCTAATTCAGCAATTAGACAAGGTGGTTAGGGTGATGCACACACTCATTGTGAAAATAAAATCGTTTTGAAATTTCAAGTTGATGGCACAGATGAGGTTTTAAGACTTAGCCTACTATTATCTCTATGTGATAGAATGACAGGTAATTTTTATTATCTTCTTTATATTCTTATTTTTTTCAAAGTGTTTTATAATGATATTTTACTTTTATGATTAGAAAAAAATAAAAATTATTTCAAAAGATTTAGCCTGAGTAGACACTATTTCCATCTACTTTAGAAACATCTTTTTCCATAAACTGCTGATATACTAATTAGAAATCAATGCTAGCTAGTCATTAAAGCTGGTTTCTTAAGGAGTTCCACCTGTCAATACTTCAACAGCCTGGCTCGAATTGTTGCATTCTTTCATCTGTGAGAGACTTAAGAATGTCACTTAATTTTCCAAATTTGGGGTTTGAAAAACGCATGGGGGAAAAAAAAGTAAAAATCACTCACAATCCAATCAATTGAAAAATCATATAAAACAAAAAGTAAAATAACCCTCAACCTGTTTTCCTACACATAGACAGACTTACCTACAAATGCATTTATTTTTTAAAAAATTTTAAAATTTAAAAAAAAAATTTTTAATTTTTAATTTTTTTAAAAAATAAAAGGGAAGTTATAATAGTTCCACTTTTTTAAAAAAATAAATTTATTTATTTTTGGCTGCATTGGGTCTTCATTGCTGCGCGTGGACTTTCCCTAGTTGTGGCGAGTGGGGGCTACTCTTCGTTGCAGTGCACGGGCTTCTCACTGCGGTGGTTTCTTTTGTTACGGAACACGGGCTCTAGGTGCGCGGGCTTCAGTAGTTGTGGCACGCGGGCCCAGTAGTTGTGGCACACGGGCTTAGTTGCTCCGTGGCATGTGAGATCTTCCCGGACCAGGGCTCGAACCCGTGTCCCCTGCATTGGCAGGCGGATTCTTAACCACTGTGCCACCAAGGAAGTCCTAGTTCCACTTTTTCACATGTACATCTGTGCTGGGAAATACATATATTATACCTTTTCCATTTTATTGTCTGTCTGAACCATAATTTATTTAACCAATTTTCCTATTGCTGAGCAACAGACTGTTTCAAATTTCTTGTCATTGCAAGTATGGCTTCAATGGACATCTCTGTACATGTTTTTATATATAATGATATTACTTCTGCAAAATTCTTAAGAGTGGTATTCTTCAATTAAAGATGATAGTCATTCTAAATAAATACTATCAAATTAGCCTCTTAAAAGACTGAAACATTACACTCTCAAAGTATGTGTCTCATTTCCCATGTCCTTTACTGCATTTAACATAACCCATTTTTTTCAATTGTTCTTATTCTGATTCCAGAAAAAAAAATGTTTTCATTCACGTCCCCAGAGTATCTTTTCATATATTTTTTTGCCATTTGTGTAACTTCTATAAATGTGTTCAGATCCACTGTCTATGTTTCTACTGTCTTTCTCCTATTGTTCACTCTTATATACTTATTGTCCGACGCTCATTGAAATCACTCCTTCACAATGCCTAGTACTGAATCTGCCCTTAGTTTAAGGGGACATCATCATCTAAGGACATTCCAGCTTTATTAAATAAGTTAAGCTTTTAATGTTTTCATACTGTAGCACAATGGAATAAAAGACATCTGTTCACTACTAGTGACCAAAAGTCTAAAGCTTTAACAGTGCATTGGATGCTCAAATACCAAGAGAAATAGCATCACACCACAGCATACACAGCCATGAAGTTATTTCTTCACTTGAATAATTTCATGTGTACACACAGCAGTAAGAATCACAGCACACTTCATCACACTGGGAGCAGCTTAAAGAGACAAAGCCATCTACTCTCAAAAGAAAAATTTTGAATAATGACATAGAACACTCTCATCATTCTTCATAAAAATATCTCAATGCTAAAAAATCTAAAATAAAATGCACCCAAAATGACAAGAATTTAGTTAGAATGGGGAGTTAGAAGGATATTTTTTCTTTTTCTTTATATTCTCTAAATGATATTTTAATTTCATCATTTAAAAGTAAATTTTAATTATGAACTTAGAGTGGTGACGGTTGCACAACTCCATGAATATACTGAAAAACAGAATTCTACAATTTAAAAGGGTAAATTTTATGATATGTGTATAGTATCTCAATGAAGTTATTTTTGTATAAGTAGACTTTTAAAGTTAAAATACTACACTGATTGACTTTTCTGTGAACCTAAAACTGCTCTAAACAATAAAATGTATTTAAAAAAAAAACTAGAGTATCCTGTGTTAAGTTCCCATTAATTTCATGTTGAAAATTCTGGAAGACAGTAGGATGCATAAAGCTATAGCATGACAAGCCTCTTTGCAACCCCTTGTTCTTGGCAATGATATCTGATGAGCAGGTGGAGTGGCTTCTTAGAGAATCAGTGAAGGGAGTGTCAGCGTATCCAAAACTTCTGGGTGACTTTTATCCTAAGGCAACTTATAGAGCCTGCATAAGAGTGATCCACGTTCCCATTATGCTTATTAGTATTAACACTGTTAATATTGGGAGAGAGGGACACACGGTTTTGAGGGCATTAGCCTCCTGTGGCCTCCTTTGCCTGCCAAAGCAATAAAGCTATTCTTTTCTATTTCACCCCCCCCAAAAAAATATTGGGAGAGACATAGCCATTCCTTCTCTTTCTATTCTGGCTCAGCTTCTGGGGTCCCAGCTGATGATTACTGAAAATTTCATTGAGTAGAACTATTTCACAGGGAAAAAAAACATGTAAGTTCTAGGTTAATTAAAAAGCAGCAGAGAATAAATTAATTCCATTTATCACTAGCATAACATAATGGATGAGAGCACCCTGGGGCCTGATTATGCTTTTAGAACGTCCTATATGAATGCTAAGCCAAAAAGAAAGGAGAACCTGCAACAAATATTGCATCTAGGATGCTAATCAAGAAGCCAGAGTAGTCATCAAGATACAAGTGAAACTGTTTTACTCAATGAATTTGATAAAAATAGACTTCTGCATGTTTTAAAGTTTCCACTCCTTGAAAGGAAATAATAAAAATAAAATCCATTTTTATTCCCAAATCGAGAATGAGGGACTTCCCTGGTGGTCCAGTGGTTAAGACTCCACGCTCCCAATGCAGGAGGGGGCCTGGGTTCGATCCCTGGTCGAGGAACGAGATCCCCCATTCATGCCGCAACTAAAGATCCCACATGCCGCAACTAAGACCAGGCACAGCCCAATAAATAAATAAATAAATATTGAAAAAAAGAATGGGAACAAAAGAATATTTCCACATTATGGCAGTCTGGTCGATGGAAAGAGCCACTGTCCTCTACCTGGGAGTCTAAAAGTCAGAAACTTCAATTAACTTTCAGTGATATGAAATCCGTTCTTGGAAGTTCAGGGAGGAGAATATTTCTTTCTGGAAGGAAACTTGAGGTTTTCTTAGGGAGTGAGGCATAAATCACACCAGTATCAGTCAGACTTCGAACTAAGGGCATAAAGAAACGTTAGGTTCTCTCTAACCAAGCCTCTCCCTCATTTCCAAATTAACATACCACCAAAAAGCATGAAAAAGATTTAAACAATATTTGCCACAGAATTCCAGCACTTCTACTTTCAGTTTGGCACCCTGACAGTATTTTTGTGGGCCACACCTCATTCTAGTGGCTGTATTTTCCAGATCTTCCCAAGACAGCGTAACTCAGGAGGAGCATCTAGGACTGGAGATAACTTCCTTTAGGATTTGTCTTTCCTGCTATGCCTCATGCTGGGGAGGCTGACCTCCCTAAAAGGTCACTCATTTCTTGGAAGAGCTGAGAAGGAACCCACCAAAACACAAAGGAAAACCTGGGAGCTGATAAAATACAAGAAATCCACTCGACGAAGGAAAACGGGGGGGAAGATTTTGACTGAAGCTAAGTGATCTATGGCTGCTCAGGTTTTACGAAATTTGAATCACCAATCAGCAGCACAAAAATTCGTGCCCTAAGATAGCACTTTGGTCTCATTTTAAAGTACTTTATCTTCTCTATGCCATTTTATTTTCCCCTTCAACTTTAAGAACACCAATCTTCTATTCTGCCTTTTCTTTTTTTTAAGTCAGCATGGGAAAGGGACTAATTTTCTTTTTCTATCCTGTGTACAATATAGCCATGGCTCTAAGAAAAAATCATCCCTGTGAAGTAATGTAGAGTACAGTGCCCGGCGCACAGGAGGTAATAAAAAAAAAACAAAAAACGCCTGTAGGTACAGAATGAGAGCATGTTTATGTAGGTTTCATGTGTCTTCTTTGCCACAGGTACTAAGCAGCTCAGCAAATACTTTTTTTTCCTTTCCTTTTACTGTATTAAATACTACCCCTACCCTGTGCAAGGAATAGATAGAAATATCTTACTGTATTACAGGAGTGTAGGAATGAGATCATTATAGGTTTGTTTCTTTACCAATTAAAGGCTAGAGTCAAAGACCTATGATATCACAAATTCCCTCAGGAAAAATTGCCTTCTCCCATCTTCTTATCGAGGTTCATGGTCAATGGGCTGAACCATTTCTTATATCTCAAAGAAACGATAGCTTAAAATAGATGGCAGGTGTACTGCCATTCTATGTATGGCAGTATACATACATTTTTTTCTAATCCAAAAATGGAATCTGGTTTATTTGTCGGTAAGGTAAGAGAAACTTAAGAAACCGACACTTTTATACCCCAGATAACAACACATAATTGTGGAACTATGTAGATGAATCGCACAGCAAAGTTGTGATCTCTAATGAGGTAAGATAAATAATGTTGTCAAGGCAGCCATCTGATCAAGAAAAATAAAATACATTTCCTAAAAAAAGTCTACCCTACACAATAAGGAAATAGGGAAGTCTAACAGACCTTGCAACCTCCCTAGAAATGTAGTAAAAGTTTCACAGCACGAGTCACAGAAAGTTACTCTCGGGACAGCCTTTCACAAACACATTGTAAAGTCATATTGGCCAGATGGGTTTATGTTGGGGGTAAAGAGGGAGAATGGGAAGTTTAGTGCAGGCATCATGCAGAATGTCTTCCAAAGCTCTCACTTACCCTAACTGAGATTTCTACTGTCTCAAAGAGAAAAGTGTATAACAGCCAAGTAATCTATTTTTAACCTACTATTTTTTTTTAAGGGAGAGAAACTGCTCTGGATAAAATAAAACAAAATAAAAACACAGAACACCCAGGAAATTAACCAGCAGGAATGAGCTAGTATACACTAGTTCCTTTTATCTCTGCCAAGGAAAGTAGGGTAAATCCAATTGTTGGCAGTTTCCATGTAATTCATTTGAAGGAATTTTGAGGAAAAAAAAAAAAAAGAAATTGAAGGGGGAGTTGAAAATCAAAATGTTCTGATTACTAGCAATAAAAATAGATGTATTTTAAGGGTTCATTCAATGCACTCTATTATAATGCTTATTTATATGGTATTATTGAAGGAAGAGGTTAACTATATGTTATCCCTATCAGTATCAACATTTTTAAAAACTAAAACATTTTGAACAAAAATTTCTCTGTGAAAGATTATACACTGAATAGAATATAAACTGTTCTTGATGTCTCAAGGCTATTACTACTAAGCTTAGATGCAATAAAATGATATCTGGAAGAGAAACTAGACAGGATGGTCTCTCCCTATCAATGGCCCATCTGCCTTCAAAAATGTTTGTGCCTGCTCTAAAATAAGTATTCTGCCTCCTTCTTTCACATGTTTAAATGTCACTTCTTATTTGGTTGGTGAGTCTGATTATACTTCCTTCTCCTTTCTAATTTATTGCTTCTTGTGTCTATGAGTTAGGAAGTTAGATCATCCACCATGATAGAATTATACGTAAAGAGAAAATCGCTAGGTGCTGAGCGAAAGCCTAGGAAGCTCCCCCAAGAGTTTAGAGGATGAATTGGCAACTCTTTTAGCTGCCTTCGCCTTGCTTCCCTTACATCTGGGTGCTTCCCTCTGTCCCAGACAGTTGAGATGATTGCACGGGTTATTTGTGGTTAATCCGCTAAAACCAACAGGGAAAAGATGGCTTCTGTCTCTTTAATTTGCAACTCAAGAGTAGCCGCGTTGTACCATACCTGAAACATAAGCACTCAGAGACTCAGCATGGACATTTTGTATAAGTTTAATTTCCTCCATGGCCATGATTTTGTTAAATGTTACTGAAATAAAAAGTACAGCATACAATCTATGAGCACAGAGCTTCTGAAAGGGGAAAAAAAAAAAGTGGCCCACACTTAGATTACCAATTCTGTTCTACATCTTCCGCTTCAGCGAAAGAAAACACATTACCTTTCAGCATGTTGATGCATATAATATGCAATAAAATGGAAGAGGTGGAGGAGACAAAGTGATACCTGTAATAAAACACTGAAATTATTATTGTATTTCACAGTCCACAAAACTGCAAATTCACTGAATTACAGTCTCTATCAAATTGCTGACCCCTGCCCCCAGGGAGAAATGTACTGTATTCCTCATACCTGAAAAGGAAAGGTAGGGTTAGTTCAGGGATGCTTTCCTTTTTAGTAGTAATAGAGCCAATGTTTATGCTGGGTAAAATGACATAATTTCCAAACTATGCATAAAAAAATATATCTTGCCAAATTTACAGCCTTCTCATATCTCACCTCTTCTGTTTCAAAGTGCTCTTTAATACCCAAGGTTTGTATTCTGTTATTACAGTCTAATTTCTCTTAATATTTTTAGGATAAGAGAAAAGGTTTAAAAAACATCATCATCATCATGTTTTCTTTTGTTCCTGCATTATTTTCCAAGTAACTCAAAATTGTTTGCAAATATTCATCCTCACAGAGGTATTGGAGAAAAAATTATCCTAAAGCAAAAATCATTTTTGAAACATTTACACACTTATACAAGGTCAGTGATTATCCTCCTGCTTGCCAGATATAACACATTTCCATTTTAAGTTCTCTTTCTTTAGAAAAATTAAATTCCATGAGCTTTTCTAGCTTATGCCCACAGGTTCCTCTGGCCATCTTTCTACTTGGTATAAGTAATCTCCAAAATTGTCTTAGTATCATAATGTCATATATATCTTTTTACCTTTATTAAACTTTTTCAAATACCAATCACTTTTTTTTTTTTTTTTTTTTTTTTGCGGTACGCGGGCCTCTCACTGTTGTGGCCTCTCCCGTTGCGGAGCACAGGCTCCGGACGCACAGGCTCAGCGGCCGTAGCTCACAGGCCCAGCCGCTCCGCGGCATGTGGGATCTTCCCAGACCAGGGCTCGAACCCGTGTCCCCTGCACTGGCAGGCTGATTCTTAACCACTGTGCCACCAGTGAAGTCCCCACAATATTGCTTTTGAATTCAGTTTCCTGGGGCTGACTTATAAATGTCCTCTGTTCCATTGGCCTGGAATCAGATACATGTTTTCTTTTATAGGATCTATTGCCACTGTATACTGCAAATTACTGCCCGTGGATCTGTGTTTTACAATCTACCCAACCGAATGTGAAACTAGTGAAGAGTTGGGAAAATATATCAATATAGTTCACTGTATATGAAAATGTGTTTCTAATCATTTTCTGCCTACCCACACTGACTTTTACAGTGCTCCTATTGGTATATTTTCCCATTTAATCCAAGTCCTCTGCTACTTACTGAGGGCCCATGAAGCCCACACAATTGAACTACACAAATTGGGGATAGAAAAAAGAGGCATAAATCGTATTCTGTCCTCGGCAAATTTATAATCTCAACAGAGGCAGGATAGAGAATGCTCCAGTACTGGAATACAAACAAAAGAAAACTCTTCTGCCTAATCTTCTAAAAGTAGCCTATGAGCATTCTTTGATTAAGTACTTGCCAATTTGATTATCTGCAAGTGATTTTTGAGATTATGTATACAACAGTGGCATACAACAAGTAACAATATGCAATTTAGTTGAAGAAGGATTCTATAACTTAGAATCAACATTGGAATCTCAATATACTTTTGTTGTTCTCTATTGATAGTGCGTATGTTTTTCGATGGAAAATTTTAGTATAACTGTAGTGAAATTAACATTTTGGGAGTGAAGGAAATCTCTAGACATGTCCTTTGAAAATCTCAACATACCATACTCTTTTTCTTTTCTCATACACCCCTTCTGTGTCAGTTTTTTTAAACATAATTTCCTCAAAATGAGTCAATATGCAGGAAGGGACTAACTCTGCAACCGTTTTACTCGGTGAGCAGCAAACATTATGACAATATGCCACATTACGTGTGAGGGCTGGGGACTCGAAGATTAATCAGACATTGTCCCTGCCCTGGAGGAACTCACTGTCTTATGAGACAGTGCTGTCTGTGTGGGGTGAGGGGAGGCTGACATTAATCAGTCTTACACTGCTCCCTTTTAATGACTGAGATTATAATTCTGTGTGGAATTTCAAAGACCTTTCATGCTGTAGTTTGCAAGAAAAAGTTCGTATTTTTGAGACTAGGGAAAAGTATTCTCATTCTACTTATTTGCAATCAAACATCTTCCTTTGATAACTTGGTTTCCTCTGCACAGGACAATGTTTATGGATTTTTTTCCCCAAAGTCTTTTAAAACATGACACATGTTAGACTTCAGTTCATAACTCTATCCCTTGGCCAGCTTTCTTTTCCTCTCTAGTTTCATTTTTCCACTTGTCCTCACGGTCAACCTCTTCCCACAAGTCTTCAAACATTCTTAACCTTCTCATACACCATGTTCCTATTTTAACACTTGCATCATGCCCCACTTAGTGACTACAGTATTGGATAGATGTTGCTGAAGTCTACAGGGCAGTGGGCAGGACATGTTTAAAAGTTAAGACTACCAGCAGAGTACAGCCTCCTGAACAAAGAGTAAACTCATTACAAATGATGTACAATAGGTTTGTATTTATATACAGTTTAAAAGGTCTTGAAAAACTCTGAAGTGAAAAATGATGCTAGTGGGCAGTTCTATCATAAAATTTGTCTGATGTACTCTGAAAACGAGGGCTATATACCTGGGACTGCGAGAGAAGAGTGTAACCAGATTTGGGTGCAGGAAGGCCATCAGTGATCTTTATTGTTATAACTGCTGAGGTTACTATACAAAGAGTCACAGTTTAATCCATGGTTGTGTATCGCAGATGTGAGTTTGTTTTGTACCACAACTCAGAATCCACTTTCCCTTAGAAATAATGTTATATGTGGTGGTGGGTATTCCACCCAGTTCTCTGTTGGGGAATGAAAGGCTTATTCCCCTAAGTGCTGCAGTGCTGCAGACACATGTCCCGGGGTAGGTAGAATAACGGCCCCCAGAGATGGTCACTTTCTAATCCCTGGAACCCGTGAATATGTTACCTTCCATGCAACGGAATTTTGCAGAGGTGATTAAGTTAAGGGTGTTGCAATGGGAAGATTATCCTGGATTTTCCAGGTGGGCCCAATGCAATCACAAGCACCCTTATAAGAAGGAGGCAAGAGTGTCAGGAGTCACAGGAAGAGATGTGATAACAGAAGCAGAGGTCAGAGAGGGAGAGAGATTGTAACATACTACTGAAGGCAAGCAGAATATGTCACCCTAAAACATGCCATTTTGACACACTGATTATTTAGAATTAAAGTTACTTGGGAAACAGCCAGTACAAGAAGGACACTTTGACCCTCCTGTGTCCCCCCTAAAAGTGGGAAATAAATCTCCCATGTGAAAGGTACCCTCCCTGCACCAGAGGATGGAAGGCATCCTTATCACCAGATGTAGGGAATTCAGGGCCAACAAACAAGCCTTGTTACTTCTTCACTAACTTACTATTCCAAGCCCAAACCACTTTGTTTTGTCAATTCTTCACAAATTTACTGTTTCTTTGTCTAAAAGGTATAAAAGCTTCCTACTTCGGTGACTTCTTTGAGTCTCATATTTTTATGGGACTCTCAGATATACAAAATTAAATTTGTTTTTCTCCTGTTCATCTGTCTTATGGCAATTTAATTATTAGACTAGCCAAAGAACCAAGAGGGGAAGAAGAGAAAAATTTTCCATCCCTATGCTACGTGGCCAGCTTTGAAGATGGAGGAAGGGGCCACAAGCCAAGGAAGCCAGGAGGTCTCTAAAAGCTAGAAAACGCAAGGAAAGGGATTCTCCCCTCCAGCATACAGAAGGAACACAGCCCTGCTGCCTCACTTTAGACTTCTGAAACTATAACTCCTCAATGCTTACAATTTGAGAAGTCTTACAATAGGAATCCTGTTTAACTTTGTTGAGAATTTCCCAAAGTATTTAACCATAGACATTTTAAGGATTATTTTTTAAACATTCTTTAAAATAACTGTTCATGGAACCTATTTTAGGAAATAATGGTTTAAGGATTTATGCTATGGATGATGGCATCTGGAAGGGATGCAGACATTCCTGGATACATTTAGTGAGACTGAAATTCCATCCACTGTCTCCATTCAGTGAATTATTACCAAGTGTCTGTTATGGCTTTATGTTGAGATATGTATTGGGATGAGGGAAGAAGGGATGAGATATAAAGACATAAAGAAAATATCACTGGGACTTCCCTGGTGGTCCAGTGGGTAAGATTCCATGCTCCCAATGCAGAGGGCCCGGGTTCGATCCCTGGTCGGGGAACTAGATCCTGCATGCATGGCACAACTAAGAAGTCCACATGCCGCAACTAAGAAGTCCACACGCCATAACACGCCATAACACGCCATAACTAAGAAGCCCCCATGCCTCAATGAAGATCCCTTGTGCCGCAACTAAGACCCAGCACAGCCAAAATAAATAAATATTAAAAATATATATATATATATCACTGACTCTACAGGAAGTATCATTTAGTAGGGGGTATGAGATATTTACCAAAAAATTATAAACCAGGTAGAAAATGTTAGGTTTTGCGTGTGTATGGGTGGAGGAAGGGATGACGGTGCAGTGAGCTGCTGTGGATGTTCGGAGGACAAAAAAAAGAACCACTTCTGGAAAGAGGGGGAGCTGTCAGAGAATGAAGTATGGAAGATCTGGAATATGAATTTGAAGTCCTTTAAGGACAGCTAGGCTGATGACAGGAAGAGCAAGAGAGAAGACGGGGGGTGGGGGTGGGGGCCGGGTGAGCAACCTTAGCTGTTACAGGCACTACCCAACTCAAGAACGACATGGGGAAAGCAAGACAAGCCTAGCTAAGCCACATCCTTCTCTGTGCAATAATCAGAATTATAAATCGGGGTTCTAGTTCTAAGAAATTCTTAAGTCCCACAAAACACCAAAATTTATCACAAATAAATGAAAAAAAAAGCGATAGAGGTTCTTAAAAGACTTGCGTATATATAAGCAAATGCTTAATATAAAATTTAAGTCTGTCTTAAATGTTCCTTTTGGGGGTATTTTTCCGCATGGGAAGGACCTTCTGAGGCTTCTTAAAATATATACCAGTCAAGTTTAGACTAAAGGTGCTTTTTCCTTTTTCTGGTAAATCTTCCGGTAAGTATAGTTCTCCTCAGTGTTCCCTGGGCCTCTAAACGTCTAAACTTCAGTTCAGGATTACAGTCATTTATTTCGAAGAGTCTCAATGTCAATTCTGCGTGCATGGAAGACTTTGCTTTAATAGTAAACGGTAGAGAAGGCGCATTTCTGTGCTGATGTTAGCTTCCTGTTTGGCGTGCATTTCAGGCTCTTTGGGTGCAGAAACTGTCTCCCCGTTGCTTGTTTGTAAGCCTCTGCTGCAGAGGAGTTGCAGCCATCCCGTACACGTTTGCTACAATGGTGAGAGGCTCATGGCAGTGAAATCTTGGCTCCAACTCGAACTCGTTTAGGAAACGAAACTTTGAATTTTTAAAACTTATTTCAATATGGAAAAGTAAGATTAAAGCAAGTGGCGTTTTAGGGGTGAGGAAGTCAGCAGAGCTTTATTTTGGTGCGGGAGGGGCTTTAGCCCCTAGAAGAAACAAGCCTGTCACTTTCTGCAAAGATGCCTATTCTGTCCCAGGGCTATATCCAAAGCAAATCAAGCAAATCATTTACTTCCTGAAATTTCATTAAAGAAGGAAAGGGTAGGATTTAGAGGATCAGAGAGCCCCTCCCAAGAAACATATTCACACAGGTGTGACCTCTGCAGACCGTGTGCCCCCCTTGTTTGTCTGGCAAACACCTTCTCATCTTTCAAGACAGCTCCAATGACACCTCTGGGAGGCCCTCTGGTTCCCTTTGGCAGTTGTTTACTCTGCCTTTTGTGCTTCCAGGCACTCTGTGCAAAAACTCTCTCAAATATCACTAATCGAATTTTATCCGGTTATCTGTTTACATATCTGAATTCAATTCAATAAAGTTCTGCTAGGGCAATGCTAGATTCAAAGGCTCAAAGGCAGGAAGAACTCTGGCCTTTAGAAGCTACTTCCTACCATAGGTGACAGACAAATATACAACTGCTTAGAGTTCTCTGTAATAGCAGAAGAACAGAAGGCAATGGAGAGAAGAGAGGAAGGAGGGGGTGACCAGGATCTCCTGGGTGGCAGGGTCTAATTTCATATCCTTAGTCCTTAGCACAAGGTCTGGTGCATAACAAGTTCCATACATGTTAATGAAGGGAGGGAGATGGGGAGAGAGGAGAGAAGGAGGGAACAAGGGAGGGAGGGAGGGAGAGAAGGGAGGGGAATCAACAGAAATGCCCCACCGCATCCCAGTCACTGCTGTATGCTGTCAAATCCATCAGTTACTCTAAAGTGGTATTTTCAGGCTCCTGGAAGAGATATTTCAGAGCAGACAGTTGATGATTCAATTTTACCTAGCACATAAAACAGTACATGATAATCACCAACTGAGGGAGACAAGTCATAATTTGTCCCATATTTAACTGTCATCCCACAGAGCATGTTAATAACACTCCCAGGGGGTCTATGGAAAAGAAACTTGCATTCACTAAACCACTAGCACTACACCAATTATTTCTTGGATTCTGCATTATTAGATCAGCAGGCTCTTTTGCTCCCACAAAAGGATTTAGCTAGGATTTTCGTCCCCTTAGGACCTTGTTTGCCATCCAGTTCCCCATTTCTTTGCCAGCTTCATCTGTGCAACTCATCTTGGGTTACCTCTGGCAGATGGAGAGAGGAATCTAATTTCAAGCCTCTTCTGTCTGCATCCCAAAGCCCTCCCCCAACAGCCTCTATTTCATCAGGAAGAGAAGGGAGGAGGGAGGATGAGCAACCTCCCTAAGAGAGGAGAGTGTAAAGTATTTCTCAAATTTTCGTCTTCAACGGCTGGTATCATTTTACTCCCTGAGGGGAGACTATGCTTTGTTGTTTAGGCCGGCCATATAATCTCTAGTATCCCGATGCCACAATATCAATTACAGGTTCATTTGGATAATGGGATAAATTGGTGTCCAGACTGCTAGACAAGACATAAATTGGAGGTGGTGGGGCACGATGGAGGGGAGAGGATGCTGGAGGGGATTGAGGATATAAGTGAAATAAGGTAAAGTCGAATTCTTCATACCCTTGCAAATTAAGTAGCTTAATTCTGAACTGTTACTTGTCTCATGAAGAGAAGCTCACCAGCAACCAAAGTGAAGCAGATATTCCTGAAGAGGTTTTCTTAGGTCCTAAGTAGAGAGAGATGAATTCTCCCATAGCACCCCAGCTCTCCCAGTGTAATGCTAAGAGCAGACAGGAAAAATAAATGACTTGTAATTTAAAATACATGTTTTACCAGACACAGAAAGTCATGTATCATAAGATTCTATTTATATGAAACAGCTAGAATAGGTAAACTCATAGAAACAGAAAGCAGAGTGGTGGTTTCCAAGGGTTGAGGAGAGGGAGAAACATGGAGTAATTACTTAATGGGTGTGGCGTTTTATCTGGGGGTCATGAACACATTTGGGGACGAGACAGAGGTGTTGGTGTACAATATGGTGAATGTACTAAGCGCCACTGAACAGTTCACTTGAAAGTGGTTAATTTTACGTTGTGTGCATTTCACCTGAATAAAAAATAAATATTTTATAATGAGATGTTTTCTAATTAATGGCCTAACTATTTCTCATTGCTCAACAATCTACCTGGAAACAGGGAGGATTTTATTTCCTTCCATAGTGAAAAGAGGGATTAAATAGGTCTCTAGGTTCTAACATTTGTCACCTTTTGGTTCTTCTTACAGAAAGTCTAGTGTTTTCCCAGAATGTCTGTTGCACAGAAGTAATTCTAACCTACTACCCCTGACTTGCTTGGCCCTGTACCATCAGCAGCAGTGACCGGTGTGGCCGGAGAATCACAAGTGGATGGGGTGCACCTGTGTTCACTAGCCCCTGCGCCCCCTGCCGGCCCGTGTGACCCAGCCGTGCTCTGGGGAATGCCCTTCTGTGGTGGTGACATCAGACAAAACTACGGGTCATTTCAATTCAGTACCAAAATACGAAGAACTGGCTCTCTCCACACACTTTTAGGATCAAAGAAAATAGATTTTAACAAAGAACAGAAACATCTTTGGAAGAAACGCAGTTTTTTTCCCCTTCTTTTTGATACTAAGAAGAACATACGCTTCCACACACAGATCCAAAGCGGTCAGCTGTTAAGCGGAAAGAAAAGCCCAAGAACTTAGGAGGAATAAAAATATTGAGAATAGAGGTAAATAGAAGGGAACTTGAAAAGAAACTGCAAGATTATGTAACAACAACAACAAAAATGGCTAACAATCATATTTAGGAAAAGCAGGTATGGGACTGCTCAGTCTTACCCAACACCTTCCGCCTTGTGCCCTACGCCATGCAGTCAGGGCCACAGACTAACAGGCCTCCCAAACCGTCACCCAACCAATTTTCTAAACCACTCAGTTGGTCTCCCACTCTACTTCTTGATGTAGCTGTAATCTTTCTGGTTTTGCCCTAATGACATTTTTTCCAACCATGGCTCGGTCTCATCTCCTAGACTTAATGCTTAGCTTTGAGTGTTTGGTTTCGTTGACCAAGGTTTAGACATTCTTCTGGGACTCCTGCCTTCAATGGCTTCATGCATTCAGCCTGGACCAGGGATGCTGAAACAGAGTCCCCCTAAAACTGAGTTCCTCTGCTGAGTTTATGACTAACCTCTCTATCCAAAACTTTACTTCCTTTCTTTTCCTGAACCTGTTCCCCTTAAGACTGAGGAGTATCAAAGAAAAGGGGAGACTGAAACCGTATACAAGCCCCCGTGTGTCTGTCCTTTGAAGTAAAAGGCTTTTGCTTTCGTCTTCCAGGCCTCCCTTGAGTCTCTAAACGCTGGCTCAAGAGTTAATGATTATGAAATGTGAAGATGCAGAAACAAAGAATAGCTGTTGGGCCAGGAAACTGGTAACAATTTAGACTATAAATCCAACATATCGCAGAATCACCAAACTCACAGTTCCTTGAAAGATATGGATAAAGGCCTGACACACATTCCTATGCTGTTTTTACAGGAAGCAGCCCCTACCAGATGAAAACTGTGACCACAAGCACATAGGCCCTAGACTGGTTGAAACCAGAAGGCTGATGAAGTTGGAAACTTCACCTTGATGCCAACCAATCCGAGAATTGTCCATGAGCTGATATGCACCCTGAAGACCCCTCCCTCACACTGCCTTTAAAACCCCTTCCCTGGGCTTCCCTGGTGGCGCAGTGGTTGAGAGTCCGCCTGCCGATGCAGGGGACACGGGTTCGTGTCCCGGTCCGGGAAGATTCCACATGCCGCGGAGTGGCTGGGCCCGTGAGCCATGGCCGCTGAGCCTGCGCATCCGGAGTCTGTGCTCCGCAACGGGAGAGGCCACAACAGTGAGAGGCCCGCGTATCGCAAAAAAAAAAAAAAAAAAACCCTTCCCTAAAAGCCATCAGGGATTTCAGGTCTTTGGAGCATGAGCTGCCTGTTCTCCTTGCCTGGTGCCCTGCAATACATGCTGTACTTTCCTTCACCACAACCAAGTGTCAGTAGTTGACTTTACTGCACGAGGGTGAGTGGACCCAGGTTTGGTTCTGTTAACGATGTCACTCCTCCCTGTGACTCACGGAAAAGTGTTCAGTTCTGTTTTGGTGAGTCCTTCCTTTTCTTGGTGTATCCCTCAAGACTAAGCCTAAAATAAGGTTCTAATATTGATTTCAGGCTCACAAATGGCTAGACAACCTGCATATCAAGAAGAAATGTTTAAATATAATGAGAAAGCAAAATATATTAAACGCTTTCAAAATCCCCTAATTCTATTGCAATATGCCAACTGACTCAGAGAGTCTTATTTTTTCCCCATGTTGTGTGAGAAAAAAACATGTGGTCCTGTCACAAAATGTTCTACATGCCACAGAAGTTGTAGCATGATTTTTCTGGAAAAAATCCTAAAAGAGGGGAAAAGCATCTGTTTCCTATGTTTGTCATGCTATGAATGAAATGCAAAATGGGGAGTGGGCTACGCAGGGGCATCTATTTTCCCTTTGATAGCAATGCTGAGGTAGAGCATCAATTTTAGGCTATCTTATGGTTAAGCAGCATGGATGAGGACTGCAATGTCGTATGTGTGTAACTCCTGTCTTAAGCTGAGCAATTCCCTGTCACCTCCATCCTGACATCACTGCCACACCATGATAAAATCACACTGATAAAGCCCATGATAAAATCACACTGACCAGGCTCTTCTGCTTACTGACTCTGACCTTGGGCAAGTCATTTAACCTTTTGGAGCCTGTTTCTCCACTTTCAAGATGGTAATAGTAATGCCTATTATTTATTATTTAAGGTGCCGCTATGGTTGAATGTGTCCCCCCGAAAGATGCATTGAATTCCTAACCCCCCAGTACCTCAGAATGTGACCTTACTTGGAAATAGGGTGATTGCAGGTGTCACAGTTAAGATGAAGTCACACTGGAGTAGGTTAGACCCTTAATCCAGTATGTCTGGCGTCCTTATAAGAGGAAGGACAGCCAAGGGAAGACACAAACCATAGGGAGAATCTCACATAGGGAGACACAAACACATAGGGAGAATGACTGTGGACGGAGAGACTGGAGTGAGGCAGCTGCAGGCCAAGGAGTGGCAGCCAATGCCAGCCATCACCACAAGCTCCAAAGAGGCCGGGAAGGATGCTCCCCTACGTGTCTCTGAAGGAGCACCGGCCCTACCTTGCTTTTGGACTTCTAGCCTGCAGAAATGTGAGACAATAAATTTCTGTTGTTTTAAGCCACCCAGTTTGTGGTATTTTGTTACAGCAACACTAGGAAAGTAATAGGGTGGTGGAAGTGTAATTTATTTATTGTATGCGTGTATATTTTAATTGCAGGAGGAAAGACACTTAGGATAAACCAGATAGACAAGAAGAAAACAAGGTAACTTTTCTTATGTATCTAAACCAAGGAAATGACATTATTTCCTCTGGAGCTGACATTGCTACTCTCCTTCCCACCCACAGGCCTCCTGGCTGTGCCTGCGACATCTGACCATGTTCCCTTCTTAGGGGCTTTGCATCAGCTGCATCTCTGCTGGGAACACACCAGGGCTAACCCCCAAATTCCTGTCATTCTTCAATAAGGCAGACCCTGCTACTCCATTTAACCCTGCAAACTGTCCTCCCACCCACCCAGCATATTCCCAATTCCCTTTACTTGGCTCTACTTTTTTCTTTTTTCCATATTCTTACTGACTTCTAATAGCCTAGTAATTTATTTAATTCTCTATCGCATGCATTATTTATTATCTTTCTCCCTCTGTGATAGAACAAGCTCCAGGAGGGCAGGGATCGTCACCTGTTTTGTTCATTGATGAGAACAAGCATCTGGAACAATACCTAGTTCATAAGAGGTGCTCAACAAAGATCTTTAAAAATCCATTATTTATTTATTTATTTATTTATTATTTTTTGTGTGTGTGTGTGGTACGCGGGCCTCTCACCGTTGGTGGCCTCTGTTGTTGCGGAGCACAGGCTCCCGACGCGCAGGCTCAGCGGCCATGGCTCACGAGCCCAGCCGCTCCGCGGCACATGGGATCCTCCCGGACCGGGGCACGAACCCGCGCCCCCCGCATCGGCAGGCGGACCCTCAACCACTGTGCAACCACAGAAGCTCCCATTATTTATTTTTAATTAGCCACTTTATAATTATAGAAGCTGTACCTGTGCATCAAAAAACATTATAAAAAATTAAAAACTTCAAATTCCCTCCATCCAATAATATCTCCCCGATCACGATAAACCAAAACAGTTTTTATCTCCTTTTAAGTGATTCCCTAAGGAATCCTGTCTCTTGAGGAAAAATGTCATGATAGGAATAACACCCATCTTCCAAGGTTTGGCATGTGGATTAAACCAAACAATACTTAATACAATGCTTGTTGTAACAACTAACACAGGTAGCTGTTATTTTCTCTCCTTTGATCTTGTCCTTAACTTCCACCCGTCCCCGCCCAACTTTCAAAAAGTAGGTGACAGATATCTGCAGCAAAAAGAATGGTGTGATGTTGTTCTTACAGGGGGGCAGGTGGAGAATGCCTTCCACTCCCGGCACTCAGGACAAAGCCCCCAAATTCACGGTACCAAGTTCTAAGGTCCAAACGCACCATGAGACACAAGGCCACCAACTATTCCATAGAATTTTACAACAGCAACCAATAACAGTAATTAACAATAACAATTAACACTTTTATATTGCACTCTCCCATTTGCAAAGCATTTTCATATGAAATTTTCTTTTATAGGTGAAAGAACTGGGGCTCTGAGAATTTACATGATTTGTCCAAGTTTACACAGCTGGTAAGTAAAAAGACTGGGAATTAAATCTAGAATTAGAAGATCATCAGTGACAAGGATCTTTTAACTTGCTATTTAGTGAAATGTGTACTATCCATTTTGAGTCCCATTCACAATAAATGAAATATTATTTAGTATTTTCTTTGTAAGCTACTTCCTTCCCCATCCTCTAAACAAATGACTTACCTCTCTGAATAGCCACACGGCCTTTCCTTGTTAGAGAGCTCTCCTCCAAAATTTGCTTCTTGTAAAAAGGAGACTTCACCCTCAGTGGTACATGTGCCAGGAAATAGAGTACATTGTTGAGAAAGCCTGGGAATCACTGCTCTTGTGAACTGTTGAGAAAAAAACAAAACATCAAGAGCTTTATATCACCAGTTCTCTCCGGGGACACCTTTAAAATAAATCCCTTATCCATTCTTTGGCAGAAGTCATTACAAAAGAGGCTTTTTGTTTTTGTTGTTTTTGAGGTTTCCAATTAGGTTTAGTAATATATTTTTTAATGAATTTATTTATTATTTAATTATATTTGGCTGCGTTGGGTCTTAGTTGCTGCGCACGGGCTTTCTCTAGTTGCGGCGAGCAGGGGCTACCCTTTGTTGCGGTGTACAGACTTCTCATTGTGGCGGCTTCTCTCGTTGCCGAGCATGGGCTCTAGGTGCGCGGGCTTCAGCAGTTGCGGCACGCGGGCTCAGTAGTTGTGGCTTGTGGGCTCTAGAGTGCAGACTCGGTAGTCATGGCGCACAGGCTTAGTTGCTCTGCGGTATGTGGGATCTTCCCGGACCAGGGCTTGAACCCGTGTCCCCTGCAATGGCAGGTGGATTCTTAACCACTGTGCCACCAGGGAAGTCCTAGGTTTAGTAATATTAAATTTGCATTCCTTAGCCTAAATTTATTCTAGGGCCTTCAAAGCATTTATTATAAACTGTTCCCACTTTTGAAGGGACTGAAAGAATCACATTCATGACTACTGAGGCTCCCATCCTTCCTATATACAGAATTCTCGCATTCATTTTTCATTGTAATTTAACTAAAATTCAAGGAGCTAGAAGACACAAAGTCAACCCAGCAGAGAAGTGAAGGCAGTAATCATTAGATTATTTCCTCCCCCAGAGGTAATAAAGCACCTTTTTATTCAAATACCAACCACTGTGTTAACTAGGTTGATGGGCTCCCCGTGGGCAGGGCACACACTATCGCTTCTAAACACATGAAATGAAAACCATGACGTAATGACTGTACATTTTAACTGGAAAGGAGGTGGGAAGTGTCCAGGAAACAATCCCAGATTCAAATATGCCCTTTGCAAAGTCCAGGAAAAGAAGACAACATTCTGGGGCAATGATGCAGGAAGAAATCACTTCAATTGTCAGGATGACAATGGCTGTTGGGCCCTTCTGAGGAGTTCACAGTGTGGGCTTAGAGAAGGATTCCCAGTCCTGGCTATGAGGGACGAGCTTGTATCAGACCAACTCCCACTGAACACAGCTAGAAAAGCTAGATAAAATTATTTTTAAAACCTATTTGAAGGTACTGGAGTGCTACCATGGCAGCCAGGACATGAGAGGACAAGATCTTGGGAGAAGGGAAATAGAAATGAGGCAAGTCATCATACTACTTTTCCCCTCAAGAAATCTACTGATCTTTAAGAGGCACAGGGCAAAACTGCTGAGAAGCCAAGCTGAAAGCTGCTGCTTAGAGGCCTGCTTTTGCCAGGTTCACAAGGCTGAGGAGACTCCAAAGAGAAGGGAAGTCCAGAGAAGCAAGCTCAACATTCCACCCCTTTAAGCGTTCGCTCATTGATAAATGACGTAACCCAAGCAGAAGACGGCAGCTAAGTGGCTGAGGAGTTAAACAGAGCAGTTGCCAGTTTCATGATGCTGGAGGAATGAAAATTAGACTTCAGGGCCCACCAGGCCCAGGTAAATAACCCATGCTTTCAGTTAGGACCCCTTAAAGGGCTATACCCTAGGATGAAGGCCTTAAAAATACTGGAACTGAGCCTCAAATCAGGTCAGTCCCTCATTAAAGAGGTCTGCCTTGCTCTAACTGCCTATCAGAAGCAAAAGCCAGCCTCTGGAGAAAGACACCATCATCCACAGTCTCTATGATTCGTTATACATAATGTCCTGCGTTCAATCAACAATTACTAGGCATACCAGGACACAGGCTTAAGAGAAAAAGAGACAATGAAAACAGACCCAGAGGTGACCCAGATAAAGTCATGGCACATGGTCTTTAAAATACCTATGATTAATATATTTAAAATTGTAAAGATTATAAAATATTTTAACACATATCTCTCAGTAACTCACAAAACAAGCAAAAAAAAAAAAGTAAGGACACAAAAGATTGGAACAACACAATTTACAAACTCAACCTTAGTAAATTTATTTAGAATACTGCACTCATCAACTGATTACGTAGTGTTTAAGGTACACACATTGACATTTATGGAAATTAACCACACGGATCATAAAAGTTTCAAGAAATCTCAACAAATGGAAACCAGAGTACTTTTTTGAACCTATTATTTAGAAGTAATACAGATTCACAGGAAATTGCAAAAACAGTATCATTTTTTAAATTGAAGTAAAATTTACATACAGTAAAATAGACTGGCTTTAAGTGTACAATTTTATACATTTTGATAAAGAAATCCAACTGTGTAATCGCCAACAAAATACAAATATGGAAACATCACTCCAGAAAGTTCCCTAAGGTGCCTTTTAGTCGATTCCCACATCCCAGAGGCAAGCACTGTTCTCATTACTATTACCACAGATTAGTTCTGCCTGTTCTTGAACTTCATAAAAAATGGGCTATAGTATGTACTCTTTCGTGTCTGGCTTTATTTACTCGGCATAATGTCTCTGAGATTCACCTACACTGCTGGGTGTCTCAAGAGTTCACTCTTCGTTATTGCTAAGCAATACATAGTCCATTGTATGAAAATACCACAACCTTTTAATATATTCCCTTATAGATGGATGTTTGGTTGTTTCCATTTTAGGGTTATTACGAGTAAAGCTGTTATAAATATTCTTATACAAGTCTTTCTGTGAATATATATTTTCATTCCTCTTGGATAAATACCTAGGAGTAGAACTGCTAGATTACAGAGTTGGTGAATATTTAACCTTACAAGAAACTGCCATTTCCCAAAATAGCTGTATCATTTTATACTCCCATCAGTAACACGTGAGAGTTCCAGCTTACACAGCCTCATCAACATTTGGTATTGGCAGACTTTTAGTTTGTGCCATTCCAGTGCGAGGTTCTGATGTGCATATCTTCTTTGTGCAGTGTCTGTTCAAGTCTTTAGTCCATTTTTTTCAAATTGTGTTTTTTTTTTAATTACTGATTTATAGGAGTTCATTTGATATTCTGATGCCAGTCTGCATCAGGTATATGTATTACTTATATTTTCTCCCAGCCTGCGGTTTGCCTTTTCAATTTCTAACAGTCTTTTGATGAGCAGAAGCTTTTAATGCTGATGAATCTTGACTTATCATTTTTTTCTTTACATTTAGTGCTTTTGACATCCTTTAAGAAATCTCTGCCTACCTCAAAGCCTAAAAGATATTCACCTACTTTTTTTTCAAGAAGTTTTAGTGTTAGCTTTATGTTTATGCCTATGATATATCTCAAATTAATTTTTGTTTGTGGTGTAAGGAAGGGGTAAGAGGTTCATCCCCCCCCCCACTTGTTCCCCTTCATCAAAGTTTTGACATATATTACAGTACGTTTTCAATTAAGCTAGAAATCAACACAAAAACGTTAACCAGAGAAATCTCAAATGTTTGAAAATTAAGCAGTACACATCTAAATAGCATGAGTCAAAGAAGAAATCACAAGGGTAATTAGAAAAAAATTTGACTTAAGTAATAATAAAATGATGACAAATAAAAAGCAGTGAAATGCAGCTAAGCTATATTTTAAAAGGTCAGAAACCAATAATTTATATATCCATATCGAGGAATTAGAAAAAGAACATAGAAATAAATCTGAAGAAAGAAGAAATAACAATAAGAGCAGAAATAAATGAACTAGATAGAAAACAATCATAAGTAGAGAAAAATCAACAAAGGCAAAAAGTTGGTTCTTTGAAAAAGATAAACACTGATTAACCCTTTAGCCAGTCTTCGAAAAGCAGAGCCAAAGCTTCTCACCCCAACTCTATGACCCAAGAATCTTCTCCCTACAACACTGATTTCAGACAGAACAAGTCTCCTCATCTCCCCTATTGTTGGTCTGAAAGACACAAGGTCTATTTTACTTGTAAGAGTTTTGCTTTTATTCTTTACAGAGAAACAAATAGAGGAAAACAAAAATAAACGCAAGGACATCGCAAAGCTTCCAGAATTTCGAATGTGAGCTCTTGGTCAACAACGTTATGAGGTGAAAACAACGTTGACCTGATGTTTCATGAGACATCAGCTCCCAAGATGTGAAGCTGTCAATACGAGTATTTGAAATACTGATTTACATCCATTATCATTAGGAGTGAACCCTATTCTAAGTGCCTTAAAACGACAACTAACAATACTGTACAGCCAGTGTGATCAGCAAGACATTTTACAATTAAGTCTACAAAATGTGAATACAAATCTATTTTTCACTGACGTGAAGTCACTATGATACTCAATACAACACTCAGTAATAATTATTTTTAAACAAAACACAACAAGCCACACGTTATCTGTGAAATATTTGTTCTCCCTGCCTCTGTAAAAAATGATTTAAATAATACACAAAAATCAACCAATGGTATTGATAATTTACTGATAATTAAATAATGCACAGATGAAAATTGGCAATCAGTCAAATTCACTCCTTAGTCAATAGATGAAGAAAATGTTGGTAGAGATCTGAGGAAATAAATACTTAAAAATTACTTGACATGCAAAATTTATCATACTATTGGATGAAATACAGATGTTTCTGTCTCAATAATGAAATTCATAAAGAACTATTTTTTTAGTAAGCCACTAAAGGAAGAAGGACAGCAGAAGAAATATACGTTCTAATAATAAATGACTTCTTTAATAAAAACAACTGTTTTATGGAGAGCCTGTGACATCGATGGAGTGAAGAAAGGGGTCCAGGAAAAGATAATACCAGCTGTGAAAGGCATTTGTTGCATCATTCAGAGGCAAACTATTACATAAAGGAGGTTGACTCCGGAAAAGCACCAAGTTCGACAGAATGTCAATGGCACGGTTAACTTAGTAGAATCACTGTAAAACCTTGGCATAACATGGGATTGAGCATGAAAATATTTTATACTACACAGTGGTTCCTTGGTTATATCACACCACTGCACCAAGAAGACTTGTCAACTTTTAAGTTGACTCACATTTGCTCTTTTCAAGTAGACGTGTTCTAAAATATCCTGACTGCCTCAGTGAAGGCAACTGTCAGCTCTATGCTTCAGAAGAGATGTTTTTTGGTGGGGGGAAAAAACCCAAAAACCATGTATATTCTTTTTTTCCCCTCCAGATTTTCTAAATAGCGTTCAGGCTGATAATTAGTTGTCATTTACTTTTCTGATAAAGTTGATGCTTTGATAATGAGTGATAAATAACCACTTTTCAAGGAAACTGACTCTAAAAAGAATACTTTGAAAATGGGTGTTTGGAGAGTTTCCCATCAGGTGATTTTGTTGTTGCTGAAAACGATGGAAGTCATCACCTTCAGGAATCATCCTTAAATGATGATTCACACTCTCTTTCTCACACTTCCCACGACGAATTGTCCCGAGCCTAATTTTCTTGTCCGACAACTAACTGATATACCTTTAAAATACATCAAGACCACAACCACTTCTCATCAGCTACGAGGCTCCCAGGCTAGTCCCAGCTACCATCATCTCCCTCCCAGATTACAGCAGCAGCTTCCTCGTTGATCTGCCTGCATATACTCCCCCAACTCCTTCACTGCACCATTGCCCCCAGCAGCCAGAGTCATTGTATTAACAATCATCTGCTCAAAACCATCTAATGGTTTCTTATATGTCTCAGAGTAAAAGTCAAATTCCCTACAATGGCCTACAAGCTCCTATGTGATTGGTCCATTATACTATTACCTCACTGACAGCATTTCTTCTTCCCCTCTTCTTTACTTACTCCACTCCAGCCCCAACGGTACTATGACTCAAAGAAGCCAGGCATATGCTGCCTCAGGGCCTTTGCACTGGCCACTCCCTTTGCCTGTAATATTTCCCCAGATAATATTACATATTTCCCCAGATAATAATAATATTTCCTACACCTCCTGCAGATTTTTACTGAGATATCACTTTCCCATGAGGCCTTCCCTGGCCCCCATCTAAAACAGCAACTACTCCCAACACTTCCCATCCCCCTTAATTGCTTTATTTTTCTCTTTAATGTTTATCACCATCTAACATATTTTAACTACACTTGTTTATCTGTTATTGTCCATCTCCCTCTCCCACTGAATGAGGGCAGGAATTTTGTCTGTTGTATGTTCACTGTTCTAGCTCCAAAGTCTAGGACAATGGCTAGCAATAATACTTGAATATGTGAATACTTGATGCTCAAAGAACAAGTAGCTTGTAAAGACCTTCATATGTACACACTTTCAAAAACTTGGAAACAGAATTTTCTAAATCTTCCAAATGAATTTTAATGAGTTTTAACTCTTTGTTAGAAATATAAAAATGTAATACCTTAATAATAATTTGTAAGAATAATTGTATGGCATGGGAAAATAACAATTATTAGCTGAATTGAAACAAAAATCTTGGCATAGTTGTTGAATGTGATTGAAAAAAATATATTTTGATTCACTAAGTGCAGCCAATGATGTCATTCTTCTATTTGGATCAATACCTCTTTATGAATTATCTCTTTTGGCTGTTAAAACTCAATTATCAAAATAAAATGAACTCATAACCACACCATCAAATGTATCACACAGCGTTAAACCAAAACAAAACAAAGCAAAAAAATGATATATATTCAGTTACTGTGCTCTCATAAAGCAAAGGGAATTTTTTTGAAATGTTAATCAATAAAATAAAATTTAAAAATTTTATCTTTATCTCACCCTTTAAAAATTTCAATTTCATGAATGTTTTATGATATTCAATATATTCAACACTTATAAACAAACATTTTTTTGTTTGAAGGAAGCGAATCTTCATTTATAGCTTGGAAACCGCTGTGCTAGAGAGTTGGGAAAGAGGGAAGAGGCACCTCTTGCCCTAGCTGAGAGAAACAGAAAAATCATCAAATAATTACCACCATGTTGCAAGTATCATGATAAAAGGTCCTTTATGACTTGGCCTCTGCCCTCCTCTATAGCTTTGTCCCTCACTACTCCTTAAATGACTCCAACTCTATAAAGTTTATGCTCCAGCAACACCTAATTTCTGGTAATTTCTCATGCACAACTCTTGATTCTGGACCGCTTTGCATGGATCTAGGGTTGCCAGGAAAATACAGGATGCCCCATTAAATTTGAACTTCAGATAAACAATAAATAATTTTTGGTGTAGGTATATCTGATGCAATATTGGCGTCTCCTGCATTTTATCTGGCAGTTCTATGCCATGGAAACCCACAATTACGGCCCCTAACTCAGGCTGAACTGGAAATGCTTCCTCAAAAAGGTAATGACTTGAGATGACACTTGTCTTCCGTTTCCTTTTCTTAGGGTGTACAAACCCTTAAAAGGATAAAGCATTGATGGCAATTCAATAATCTTGGAGGATATCTTTGGCTACTTTATTTCAGAATAAAAGTGGAGTGAGGAATCTTAACATAATACAGTATCATATTGTATCTGTCAGGATTCATTTATTGCATGTAACAGAAACTGACTTAGGCAAGCTTGAGCGAAAAATTATAGTTATTATAAATATAATCTATTATAATTATACTTACATATTTACACAGAACTTTTGGGATAAGTGTACAGATTGGCTGTGGAAAAAAAGTTTAAAACTTGGACCTACAGACCATTGCTTGTATCTGCTTCTCTCCTTGTATCTACTATTTGTTTTTCTCTCTACAGGTCATTTTTGGTACTCTATAAGGTAGGCAGAAGATGGGTCATGTCACCTTTTTTAGATCTCTTCTTTTTAACAGTACAGCCCAGATTAAGGTTAAAATCTCTTAATTCCAATTCAAATTGGACTCTGATTGGGCCCAACTGGGGTCAGTATAATTTACTATAACCTGAGAGTCAGAGTTAAACACTGTGTAAAAATGGGTGCCAGGGAGTCATCCCTGGAGAATGGAGGCCAGGGAGTGGTAATTCCCAAAGAAAAAGGAGTTGAAGGCATGGACATTTGGGCGAAACTACAAAAGGGCACCCGGCACATACAACCAAGCACGGGCTACACACAACACTCACGTCCACCACCATCACCCTCCCCATCATCACCTACTGCCATCTACAACTACCACCTCTACCACCGCCTTCACATGGTGCAAATCCTCCTGTCAATCTCCACTCTTTTTATCAAGCAGGTAATCCTTTCCTGGCTTTAAGGAAGCGGTAAGGCAACTAAAGACTGGGGTCTTTGTTACTGTCTATGCCTCCCAGCAAGAGTTTGGCTCCACCAAACCAGCTTCATGGAAGCCCCTGTACTGTGTAGGCAGCAATTTAGAACTCATCTTTCGTCCCACGCTGAACACTTAGCTTTGAACCCCCTCCCCATCTCTATTCATTTCCTTTGTCACATCCTCAGGAGGAACTTTGCAGAACCCTTGAAATGTTAACAGTTTGTTTGCAATTCAAGAATGACTACATCTGGGTGTTTCCAGACACAAAAACAAAATCAGGAATAATGAGGCCATATATAGTTGGTACCATACCCTAGGGCCTGGCTGTGATCCTTCAGTGGACCCAGAGTATGTATCCCCAG
Source organism: Grampus griseus (assembly GCF_964374135.1). Taxonomy (NCBI): domain Eukaryota; kingdom Metazoa; phylum Chordata; class Mammalia; order Artiodactyla; family Delphinidae; genus Grampus; species Grampus griseus. Next base: position 69,029,347 of record NC_138997.1, read on the forward strand.
GTAAACTCCTTTGAATAAACTGAAATGTGGACATTTGCCATTTGCCATGGCCATGTGTAGGATGTTTCACAGCCCCCGCTGGCTGTGCGGTCCGCCCCCAGAAAACAAGTGCTAAGAATCAGTTCCCTGTATTTCAAGCTCTCGGTCCAGCAGTCGGGAAGCCTGGGTGTCAGGACCACATCTCCAGGATTCATTTACTTCTGCAAGTCATGATGCCTGTGACCTGCCACTTGAGAACAGATTGTAACAGAGAAACTGCAGCTGAATTTCTTGGAAGGTTTCTGCCTAGACTGGTAACCGTGATGCTGGGTCTGGCCAGGTAGAATTAGGTTTCTGTCTGAGCGGCTTCATTTTTGCAGGCAGACACAACTTCGAGCCGCGTATGCTCAGCCCATCCTCAATACCAATTGGCAAGAAAAGCGGTGACACCAGTTTTGGTGACTCTTAGCGGACAGCAGGACCTGAGTAGTGATACTATCCTCCTTTTCCTCCTGTAAGGCCCCCAACCTGACAGCAGGGCGCAGTAGAAATGATCTGGACTTCAGGCCAGGAGAGCCATATTCCAGTCTTGGCTGGATGTGAAATTACATTGTGCAGTTTAAAAAAACTGATATAAATGACCTCCTTCCCTCTCTCCTCCATCTCCACGCACTAGCGGGAGGAGAACAGAAATTCTGCTCCTTCATCTCTTGCTTTCCCAGCCTCTTACCCAACAGAACTTCTAGGAATGTGCAGGTACAAAAGATACCCCTAAAGCCGTGTGGCTGGAGATATAAAGGGGAACAATCTAAAGCCATTAGCACATGGAAACATCTTCACAGATGTCCTATCCACAAGAGTCAGGCTCAAGGATTGAAATCCACCCTTTCCCCTTCCCAGATCTTATAATTTTCTACTATTCCTCTGCAGAGAAAACACTTAGCTAAACTACAAGTTTAGACCTATACAAGTTTAGACCTATAAGATTGCTGCTACTATTAATGGTCATGAGTTAATAATTTTCTACTATTCCTCTGCACAGAAAACACTTAGCTAAACTACAAGTTTAGACCTATACAAGTTTAGACCTATAAGGTTGCTGCTACTATTAATGGTCATGAGTTAATAGTTTCCCTTTCACTGTTAAACTTCAGAGGCAAGTGGTCTACATCTTTTATTTGTCTCAGCATTGTTCTCTCCTTAACCCCTCCCCCAAATCACTCCTGATCTCACTGTTCTACTCAAATTGTACTTCTGAAAGTCACCAATGACCTCTGAGTCCCAAACAAGTCTGTGCTCAATTCACATTTGTCTTGACACTCACCACCCTCCCATCGACAGCCCTTAATATGTGATGCTGCCAACTGGACGTCACTGCTTGAATTTGTCTGTTTCTTTAGGTTCCTTGAAAACTGTCTTCCTGATTGCTTTTAACCTTCTACATACTCTTTTTCCCTTCTACTGATAAATCTTCAAAGCAAAGCAAATATTACACAGTTTTTCTAAGACTAACACTTGTCATTTTACTTTTTCATTTCTGTCATTCTCCATGCCTGGTTAGTTGTTTTTTTTTTTTTAATCTTATTTGTTTCTTTCCTTGATGCCTCTTTAATCTGTTTTCTCTGTTAATTCAGGCTCTCATCTAGTCATGCCTGACTTTCTCAATATCCCATTATTCAGTTAGTCTGACTCTGCTATGCCCTAAACATTACTGTCATATTAATTCAGGAAATTCTGCTTGCATTAAGTTACTCCCTTTCTACAAAACATGCAATGACTCCCCGTTATTCATTTCAGAATAAATTTCTAGCTGAGTCTGGCATTCAAGACCCCCTCATCCAAAAACCTGGCCCCATTTAACCTACCCAAGCTATTTTTATTACCTAACATCTACCATCCCCCATCACAAATTATCTCTTGGACAAATCAGTGTCCTTGCATCTCACAAATATCTAGGATGAGTCTCAACTCTAAGTCTCCCTTACTTTCAATGAGCAGCAGAGAAAAACACCTGGTTTTCTCTGGACCTTCCATTTAACATTCCCACTACCACTGTGATTCATGGTCACCATTTCCAACAGAGCCACAGCACACGCATACCCCCCAGCAAAGAGCTTGCAATCTTCAGGGCTAACTGGATTCTACCAGGAAGTATTACTCCACTCAAACCAGAATGCATGTGATAGGCAGGGAGTGGCAAGCCAAGAGATGAAGAGTCCTCTGTGTTTGTAAAGCAAGTACAAACAGAACCTGAGCATCATAGACTGAACTCATTCAATTCTTTGAAGTAAAGTAGCTCACCAGATAAATACCTCTGCTGGTTGTTTGAATTACAGATGAGTAAACTAATCTGTTTCTTTATCTGTAACTTCTCAAAGGCAACTGTTCAGAAGCACATCTTAAGGAATAAACTGAAATCTCTCTGATATTTGGTTGGAGAATAAATGGCTATTTATTTCCTATATTCTTAAAGGAAATTCTAGGGTTCAGGCATGAGAGGATAGACTTAGCATGGGATCACGAACTTGTTCACCTGTTCACCAGGTATGGAAGGTAGAGGTTTGAGAGAGATGGCCAACAATCCTTTTGAGAGTACGGTACGTACTACTACTTAAGCTAATGCTAAGCAGCCACGGTTCTTGGCCAGATGATAAAAATGATTTATACTTTAGACATAATTCTAAGACAACAATTCTCAAGTGTGTAACCCTCTTGAAGGCTCTCCAGAATTTCCAATTCTCCTATTTTCATTTTCCCATCTCTTTTTCACCTCATTTTATCTTGTAAAGTACTTTTTGACCCAACTCAGCTTTGGTCTCCTTTGATGGGATTTGAGAATACAGTAGAGAATCTTCCCTGATTTAGCTACAAAGAAACTTTCTCACCATTTGTTTGCTCTCTAGCAGTGGGAATAGACTTCCAGTGATCCAGCCACACTCCAGCCCCTGATGAATCTTACCCGTTTCAGTAATGCCTTTTTTTGTGGCATTAACATAGGTAGTCTTTAACCCCCCAGAATATGATTTTATATATTAGTTTGTAAAGTCAGCCTCTGTTTTATATGTTGGTCTTATATGTTGGCTTGTAAAGCCAGTTGTGAAAATGCTGATGGTCTTTTCCCTATAGAAACCATGTGACAAATGGTTGTTAGGCTCTCAGGCTGGTTTTGTGACTAATTACCCATACCACTGCAGTAGTATGAGAAAGATACAAAGTCTTTCTGTTTCTGTGTTCCTGAATCGCATTGATCTCAAGGAAGGTGGGTAAGGATGGTTTCAGCTTCTTCTGTGTCTTTCCAGGGATTCTCTGTATATATAATATATATGTGTATGTCCTCAACTCTTTTTCCCTTTCTTTTTCTTAACACAAAAATTAGATATAATACATGCTGTCCTACATATTTCTATTTTCCCTTAACAACTGAGGCGATTGCATCAGTACAATGTAGATCGGCGTGGTTTTTTTAAATAGCTCTATGTAAACAACATGGCTTACTAAAAAAATTAAAATATAAAGGTATTAATAATTTAATAAACTGTGTAAAGTAAATTTTAAATTCCATTTATCACTGTTAAAGCCACCACAAAAGAAAAATCAAGGCATTAAAAAATTATCCACAATCCCACTAAACTATGTTGGTTTAGTTCTTTTAAGATAGTGTTTTTAAAGTCTGGCGGGGCTTCCCTGGCGGTGCAGTGGTTAAGAATCTACCTGCCAATGCAGGGGACACAGGTTTGAGTGCTGGTCTGGGAAGATCCCACATGCCATGGAGCAACTAAGCTCATGTGCCACAACTACTGAAGCCCACGCACCTAGAGCCCGGGCTCCGCAACAAGAGAAGCGGGCACAGTGAGAAGCCCGTGCACCGCAACGAAGAGTCGCCCCCGCTCGCCGCAACTAGACAAAGCCTGCGCGCAGCAACGAAGACCCAACGCAGTCAAAAATAAATAAATCTATTAAAAGAAAAAAAAAAGGCTGGTGGATGGACTGTTCACACCAGAATCACGTCAGGTGCCTGTCAAATAGGCAGATTCCAGGGCACTCTCATACACTTATTAAATCAGAATTTCTGAGTATGGGGCCTTAGCACTGCAAGATTTACAGTTCAAGTTTGAAAACTGGTACTTGAAGGCCAGTTGAAGGCTTTGCCTTAAGAGAAAAGTTTCAATGATAGGTGACATGCAATTCTGTATTCCCACTTTTTTCAATATTTAAAGCTAATGTTTTATAATAAGCATTTTTCCATATTACTAAATTGCCTTCACTATCACCATTTTATTTGCCTGCTTACTACTCCATTTCTTAATTTACTTATCTGTTCATCTGCTGTGGACTTTTAGGATCATTCAAATTTTACCTTCACATTTCTTGCTCTTTCGTATTGTCCTTTGAAACAATAAGTAGTTGAAAGCCAAGACTGACACTTAAAAACACATTATTCACATACAGCTCATTGAATACAATTTCGCATTTGAGACAAGTTGATTGAAGCCCACCGTGTCCACAGCACTGTGCATTTACACTGGGGGCCAACCAAGATGAGGAATTCAAGACCCTACCTATCAAGGAGTTTAAAATCTAGTAGATAGTTTACAATCTGGAAATAATCAGCCAAAGTTCTATTTAATGTCAGTCCTGGGAGGCAGTTGGAATGTCCTGACCCAGATGGCAGTTTTAATGCCTCCAAGGTAGCTACTCCTATGATCCCTAGTTTGCAGAGGGAGAAACTCCAGCTTAGGTTAATCAAGCAGTTTGCGCAGCATCACACAGTAAGTGGAAGAACTGAGATTTGAACCTGGACGGTATGATTGTAAGGCAGGGATCTGCAAACGTTTTCTGTAAAGGACCAAACAGTACATGTTTTAGGTTCTGGGGCCAGACGGTCCCCGATGCAAGTACTCAACTCTGCTGTCGCAGAGAAAAAGCAGCCACAGAGGATACTTTAATGAACAGGCGTATCTAGGTTCCAATAACTTTACTTCCAAAAACAGGCTCCTGTTCTAAGATATATAGTCTTTATTCCCAGGCTATTCTACTTCCTCATTCAGCCAGTCTGATATATTGAGCATCTTCTCCATGCAAGGTAAACGCACAAATGAAGCCACAAATGAGGCTGCAAAATGAATAAAATGAGTCTCTGCCCTCCAAAACTCCAAGGTGAGAAAAAGATTATGTAACTTTGAGTAAGACATTTAACCTCTGTCAATGACTCCATTTTAAAACTATAAATATTGATAATATTTCCCTCATACAACACAGATGTTGTGAAGATTAATGAGACAGTTCACGTATTCTGACTTACTTAGCTGAATGACTTTTTCTTATGTTAAATTGTTCCTTGCTCTTTCGAAGTCCTAAAGGAGATGAGTAAATAAACCAATCTATCCTTTGCTCATGTAGGAAGGCATCCCCTTACGTTAGTAAACTAGCAATTTTTATCCAGTATTGCAACACTTTATTTTTATGAAGCACTTTTAAAATTTATATGTAATTTTCTACTGGGACCAAATAGTTTTGTTTTTTTTTTAATAAATTTATTTATTTTTGGCTGCCTTGGGTCTTTGTTGCTGCGCACGGGCTTTCTCTAGTTGCGGCAAGCGGGAGTCACTCTTCGTTGCGGTGCACAGGCTTCTCATTGCGGTGGCTTCTCTTGTTGCGGAGCACGGGCTCTAGCGCGCAGGCCTCAGTAGTTGTGGCACACGGGCTTAGTTGCTCCACGGCATGTGGGATCTTCCCGGACCAGGGCTCGAACCCATGTCCCCTGCGTTGGCAGGTGGATTCTTAACCACTGTGTCACCAGGGAAGTCCCGACCAAATAGTTTTTAAACTTTTATTTCTTAACACAATAGAAAGGAACACAAAGGAAAAATGGAAAGGAACACAAAGGAAAAATATGTATAATTCAGAAACACCGTGATATGTGCTCAAAGTTACACATCCACGATATCCTCCCGTTATTTAGATTTTCTGAGTTATAAAAGTTCTTTACTTGTACCTCACAGTCATTCTGACATTCATGGAGTCTCTGTAAAAACAGTCAGGAACAGCCAGTCATTTACTCTTACAGGGTAATTTTTAAATTGCTCAAAAAAGTATACACCCAGAAATAAAAAGGGAGGTGACTCCCCTGGTGGTCCAGTGGCTAAGACTCCACGCTCCCAATGCAGGGGGTCCTGGGGTTCGATCCCTGGTCAGGGAACTAGATCCCACATGCATGCCACAACTAAGAGTTCGCATGCCACAACTATAGATCCTGCGTGCTACATCTAAGTCCCGGCACAGCCAAATAAATAAATAAATATTTTTTTAAAAAAGATTAAAAGAAAAAGAAATAAAAAGGGAGGAGATACTGATACATGCAACAATGTGGATGAATCTCAAAAGCATTATGCTGAGTGAAAGAAGCCGGACACAAAAGACTGTATGATACCACTTACATGACACTTGGGAAAGGGCAAAACTATGCAGGCATATTTCAGATCAGTGGTTGCTGAGGCTGGGGACAAGAAGAGGGGACTAAGTGGTAAAGGGACGTGAGGGGACTATCCGGAGTGATAGGAATGTTCTGTACTGATTGTGATATGGCCACATTGTTCAAAGTGCACCTGGAAAGGGCCGAAGTTTGCTGTTTATAAACTAGACCTCAATAAACCCGTCCAAAACTACTATAGAGAGTTCCTCGGGCAAAGATAAATGGAGAACAGGCCCCAAAGGTTGCAGTCAATTGCTCTTCAGGTTAAATTCTGAACGGGAGCTAGCACTGGGATCTGGGCCAGAGGCACTGCATTTGCTGACTCTCAAAGACAGCCCAGCACGCACCTGGGGCAGGGCCAATCTCCGAAAGCAACTGGGAGGAAAGAGAAACAGCGTGGGCAGTTGGAAGGTCCTGACCCAGATGGCAGTTTCTGGCCATTCTTCACAGACTCCTGAGAAGCTCCTGTTTCCCTGTGTTACGGAGGCTGAGGTAAACTGTACCACTTTCTCCTATGTACAGACTGACCCACATCTCTACCTCAAACTGCCCGGGAAAAAGAAAAGTGCCAATTGCACACACTTGGGTGGTCCTATTACTGCTCTCAATAATGTTTCTAGGACTAGTCATTTAAGGAACACCCACTGGGGATTCTGCTGAGCACCTGACGTAGCAGCAAACCAGACTGAAGGCGCTGCTCTCCTGGAGCCTGCCTTCGAAAGCTGCCTTCGAACAGCTCACATTTATTGAGTGCTTGCTATGTGCCAGGTGCTACGGGGACTGACACATTGAATTGATACAACTATGGAGTGCAGAGGCTATTATTACCACACCTATTTAAAATTTAGGAGCCTGAAGCCCTGCAAGCAAAGTAACTTGACCAAAGATGTGCAGCTAGAAGGTAGCAGAATCTGGCTTGAAACCCAGGCAGACTCACTCCCTCAGTCCATGCCCTTAGCTACACTGTCTCTCTGAGTGGTGGACAGGTCAGCAAAAAGACTGTCCTTATAGGGTCCCAGAATGTCAGTACTAGATGCCTCGGGAAATATCTGTAAACACTGAATAAAGCTATCCCATTTACATAGAAAGAGTGTTACCTCATGAGATAAAAGGTCAAATATCACTAATAGACAATTTCCCCCCCCCAAAAAATAAATAAACACTAGTTAACGTACCTACAGAAAAATGATTACCTTACAATCAAAGGGATAAAGCAATACAATAGGATGTATGTTTTGCTTATTAAATTAGCAAGCAAAGAGTTCAAATGCAGACAGCTAAGATGAATGCACTGCTAATGGAAATGCAAATTAATACAGTTTGGAAGGCAGTTTGCATTCTGAACCATAAACATATTAATTGCTCTTCACCAGTTTTTCCATTTTTATGACTTTATCTTTAGGAAATAATCCAAAGTATGGGAAAAGTTATGTGCAGCGAAGGTATTTGTTGCAGTGAGTGGTGTTTATAAATTTATGACAACATTTATTACTTATACAATATATTCTTTATATAATTTATTCAATTTAGCAATCCAATCATAAAAATAAAAAGTAAAATAAAACCTACACATCTCTGATCCAAAACTGTGCTTTTCAAAAAAGTAGGTCTCTATAGTTTCACCTGCCCTGGTTAGGCTGTGGTTAATATCAGCTAACAGAATGCTTAAGCAGAAGTGTGTCAAAACACGAAGTATCAACAGTTTAAAGAGGAATATATTTCACTTGTCAGAAATGCAAAGAGTCTGGTGGTCATAGTGATAAAATCATTCTCGGGCCCCAAACCACAGCACCACTGTGTGGCTCTTCAGAAAGAGTTTTTTCTTTCCGCAGTCTCTCCTAATTTTACACATTGCTTAAACATGGAAAGGTATGCAAAAGCAAAATACTATTTTAGTCCTTCCTGATAGAATCACTTTCATTAAGTGATCTTCCTATAAAACCAAACATCTCATGCTGTGTTACCCCTAGAAATCCAAAGGCTGAGAACTAGTTAGGAATAGTAGGAATAATGAACATTTCTCAGCTAATTATTTTCTTTATAGACATTAATGGGTTTTTTTAAACTATAGATTTTATTTAGGATGAGGAATATCTCTGTAGTTATCTCACTATATCCAGAACCCCCAGGTAAAGCCTTTGCCTGGAGTCCTTTATCTTCCTCTACATCTTTCTCCTGCACTAGTGAACAGCATCAGATGCAAAGAGAAATGAGTAAATCTTCACAAGGTATTCTGGTCTAGTTGGTGAACTGCAGGAAGTTCAAATGGCAGAATCTCAGAGGGCAAAGGGCACTGACAGTGAAGCTCTACAGGTAGGTAGAGGTGAACAGACTAAAAACATTATGTAACAGTTGTGCATATGCACATCAAATCATTTCATTTTCTAAAATATTTATTTATTTATTTTTGGCTGCATTGGGTCTTTGTTGCTGGGTGCGGGCTTTCTCTAGTTGCAGCGAGTGGGGGCTACTCTTCCTTGTGGTGCGCGGGCTTCTCATTGCGGTGGCTTCTCCTATTGCCGAGCACAGGCTCTAGGCGCATGGGCTTCAGTAGTTGTGGCACGTGGGCTCAGTAGTTGTGGCTCGCAGGCTCTAGAGCGCAGCCTCAGTAGTTGTGACGCACGGGCTTAGTTGCTCCGCAGCATGTGGGATCTTCTCAGACCAGGGCTCGAACCCGTGTCCCGTGTTGGCAGGCGGATTCTTAACCACTGTGCCATCAGGGAAGAACAAATCATTTCATTTTTATAGTGCCTGGGAAAGGTAAGCATAACTGTCCTCATTTTACCGGTGAGGAAACCAAGGCTCCCAAGGTTTAAGCAGATTGCCTGAAGTCACATAGCTGACAAAGGGCAAAAGCAGAATTCAAACCTGGATTCAGGGCACAGTCTCTCTCTATTTGGTGTCCTTAATGATCTGTCATGCAGTACCTGTCTTCTGTAGAAGAGGGACACATCTTCTGTAGAGTCTGCTCATATTAATATGAACTTTATAAGTCGCTTGGTTTAAAAATCAGGTAGCAGAATAGTATAAAACTTTTCCCTATTCAAAATATGGGATGGTTAAAAATGTCAAAACACAGCAGTGACTTAGCTATGAGTTTTCTTGTATGGCTGCTTTTGCTAGATTTTCTATAATAAGCATTAATTTTTATACAAAGGTAAATTCGAATAAAAGTTATTTTTAATAGTTTAATATTTTTAAAGTCCAAGATAAGAGCACAGGTGCTAAGTAGCACGACACCTGGGAGGCGGGGGTTAGTTAACATTGGTGACACAGCATTTGGACAGCGTGACTACATTTAGAAAGATTTTGTATACCTTTACTAAAGAGACCCTCTCCCAAGAAATAGGAGAAAATGTACTAGAGATACGGCAGTAAGTGCTAGAAATTTTTTCCTCCACGGTGAATATTAATGACAATTTTCCTTCCTTTTTCATGATAATTTCATAACAGGACTTGAAGAGTGAGTCTTCCCCTAGAGGGGTGAGCTATCATAACACTAGAAAGTAATAACTGCTATCACATAACATACAACATGCAACTACTTCTGCACAGAGGAGGCAGGCAGTGGTCCACAGAGAAAATGACTTTGGGCTGAGTATGAAGAATGAGTCAGATTTTTGCCTGCTAGGAAAGCAAAAGAGCCTTTAAAAGTTCAGGGGAGCAACAGGGCGAGCTTGTATGTCTCTGGAGTTCAAATGACATTACTGAAAAAGAAGCTGTGCTCTAAAATCTGTCCTGAAATGGTTCTCTATCTTTCATCAATACGCAAATTTAGAATTCAGCCAGAATCCTTAAAGAGCTCATTGCTGGCGGTGCTAACTCAGTGACATCACCCCGATGGATGTAGCGCTGTGCTGTCACCTTGGGACATACATTCTTCTCTCCTGTGGACATATCATCACAAAGGTGACAGCCAGCCATAAAGATAAGGCATGATTTCCCCTTAAAACAAATATCAAGTAGACAAGCTGTAGGTCTTTATGCAGAGATTTACCCTGTTCTACAAACCACTAACAAAATAGTTGCCAACCGAGCTGAAATGGTCACAACTCCCCAAAATGTCCTTTTTTGAGAATAACAGGCAGAGCACAAACTAGGTCTACCTTTATCCAAGAAGGCAAGAACTTACCGGATGATCTCTGCTCTTTCCTTTGAGGAAGTTAGAAAAAACATTAATTTATTTATAGGATGGGCCAAGAGACTTTCAGGAAAAAGCACTACTTTAGCAAACTGAAAGAACACAAAAGTAGGCCACTCATCTTCAGAAAGCTACACCTGCCTGAGCCATACACTTTAAAGAACTTATTTATACCATAGGAACCAAAGGGACAATGCAAAGAAACAGCATATGTTAGTTCTACTTGGTCTGTGGAAAAGAGATTCTTCCTACTGTCAGCAACCCAATTTAGAGGCCTTTGTATAATAAGTAGTTGTTTTGGGACTGTAAGAATTCATGCATGTGTATTTATTTATAATTTACCTCATTCTATAGGGATTTGGCGTGGTTTTCAGCAAGTACATGTGTAACCAAATGACAGTAATATATTAATAGACATTTTAAAGTCCAGACAGGGAAAACATAAGTGAGAGCAGAAATTCAAGACCACTGAAATGAAAGACACAAATATATGTGCTATAATTATACTCCAAGTTTGACTCTGGGGCTCCAGGCAGTCAAAATGAAAGAAGGGGCACAATTAGCCACATCATTCTCATAAGCAGAAAGGAGGAGGCATGAAACACTTCAAGAAAGCAAAGTGTTCCTAGCCCGAGATTTTAAAAAGAAATTCTCAAATGGAATGTTCTCTTGGGTGCGGGGGAGAAGGGACTGAATTGAGACACTAGACGCTGCCCTCAAATCTTCTGTAATAAAGGCAGTAACTGATTTTGTTTTTATTTCCTTGTATCATCCTTTGATATTTTTTTTTTTTAAAAAAACAGGACAAAACATTAAAACTCAACTCTGTGCAGGGGATTCTTTGTGACTAAGGTGATGTTGCTCAGTGGTGTTATCTGCTAGCAGATTGAATGATAGGACTCAGGAGTTCAGAAAAAGAATGGATGGATGACATTTCTTCCCATCGATCTTTCAGAGAATAGACACTCATCCATCCATTATTTGTCCATTCATTTCTTGAGCTTCTCCTAAACGCTGGGAATCAAGCTAGGTGTGTGGATTCAGAGGCACAGTAAGACACAGTCCCAGTTCTTGAAGAACTCATGGTTTGGTAAACTCTATTTTCAAAGATATTTTTTTGTCAGGGACCTTGTCTCCACAAGTTTTGCCTATAACTCTTCATGGCAACTTGGAAAGAATGAGACATAGAAGAGTATTTACCATGCTTCACGAAAAGCATTCAAAAAAACCCCCACATAATTTCAAGGTAATGCAAATAGACATCTACTCAGAGTGTCATGAAAGAATGAAAAATAATTGTCTAAGAGTACTTGTAGCCTTAATTTAACGTTAAAAGATACAGTCTTGGGGCTTCCCTGGTGGCGCAGTGGTTGAGAGTCCGTCTGCCGATGCAGTGGACATGGGTTCGTGCCCCAGTCCGGGAGGATCCCACATACCGCGGAGCGGCTGGGCCCGTGAGCCATGGCCGCTGGGCCTGCGCGTCCGGACCCTGTGCTCCGCAACGGGAGAGGCCACAGCAGTGAGAGGCCCGCGTACCGCAATCTTGATGGTTTACTTTTAAAACATTAACTCATTTTCCTACAGAAATCTCAAAGAATTCATTTTTTTAAATAGAAAGGATGTTTTAATTCAATGATAGTGAATGACTAATCATTCTATGCCAATAAATGTATCTAATAATCAGCTAAAATTTAATCTCTGAATATTCAAAGATTAAAATAAAAGCAAAGATTTAAAAAAAGCACTTGCTACATGATTTCACCCTGCCCTTTAATTTTTTTTTCCTCTACAAGGCTTATCATATTCACTCATTCATTTAACAAATATTTATTGAGTACTTATTATTTCTAGGCACTGGGTTATAGCCATGAAATCACTGCCCTTATGGAGAGCATACATTCTAGCAGGTAATGATATATATCAGGCAGAGATCTAAACTAATTAGATATATTAATTTAATCCCCACAATAAGCCAAGAGATAAAGGTATTATTACTGTTTCCATTTTAAAGATTAGAAAACTAAGGCAGGATAAGGTTAAATACCAAACTGACACAGTGAATGCATGGTAGAGCAGGGATTTCAACTCAAGCAGTTTGGCCTCAGAGTCCGTGTCCCTAACAGCAGGGGCTCAGGAAATATCTGTTGAGTGAATCAACAGAAGAGAAGAGGACAAAAAGGTCAGAGAAGAAGTCAGGAAGAATGTTATAAAGATTCATCAAATCCTTATAATTTTGCAGAAGACCTTAATGGTCACAAAGTACTTTCAAATGAAACGTTACTGAAGCTTCATGACCATTCTATGAGATATATATTTTGATCCTTTTTACTCAGAGGAGATAAAGCCTGTCCCCAGGTCACATGGTTGGTAAGTGGTGACGTCTCCTGGGCTCTTTCTAATGCACCTCAGAGGCAGGAGTGGCAAACTCAGCTTGAGGTGCCAAGGAAGGTTTCCCAAGGGAAGAGACATTGAGCTGTGCCTTTAAGAGAACCAGCGGGATTTTAATGTCACACTTCTAGCAGATTAAGGAAATCAAGAAAACCAAAGTGCTAGGCAAATAGTATGAACTCAATAAATACATGAACCAAGTATATTTATTTCCATAGGTTCACAAATCAGAATGCTGATATGAAAGACAAATTGGAATGGAGAGAATTCCCAGGTCCTGAAGAGATCAATGGATTGGTCCATCTAGTTATCACAGTTAGTATCCCTTTAAACTTTTAGTTCCTTGGAAATATACTATACCTAGGAGAATAACCACTCATACAATTTAACATTAATCATTATGCTGCACTGTCCTCAAAAAGCACACACAAAATGTTTCAATCAACAACTTGCCTCATTCTCAAATTTCCTAGAGTGAGGATACCTTCAAACCTAGATGCCTGGGTTTGAAGTCTGGCTCTGGTAGTTACCAGCTGTGTGGACTTGGGCCTCAGTTTCCACACCTGTAAAATGGGAGTAATTAATAATGCCTATCTGATAGGATAATTGTGGGATTCAATGAGTTAATAAATGTAAAGCACGTGAAAAAGTACCTGGCAAATAGCATTTGGTAAATGTTTGCCAACGTGGTACATTGTCCTACTGTTTCCAAATACTCAGTTCCCTTCCTGGTTCCTCAGGTAGCCACAGGATGTGCCCTAGTATCTCCACTGGTTCCATGTGGTTCGCAGGATGCTGTAGGAGGATTACTTATCCCCAAACCACTGACAATGGGCTTCGCCATGTGACTCGCCTTGGCCACTAGCCTATGAGTAGACATGACATAGACAATGTCTGATCAGAAGTTTTAATGGGCAATACATGTTTCCACTGGCTCTCTCTCTTTGCCATGAGCACACCATGTCCCAGAGAGAGGCTGCTCCTTTGGCCTGGATCACAGAATGAAAAGACACAGGGCGCAGGAGCAGATTCAGTGCCAATCTGACAAAGACATGTAACGTGGGCAAGAAATAATCCTCTGTCCTTGCAAGCCACTGAAATTTGGGGGCTATTTGTTATCACAGAAGAGTTGACTGAAACAGCTCTTGTTATCATTATTATTGGATTAGATTTCTATTTTAACCAAAAAAATTAGCTTTGAAAAACTTTTAAAAATCAATAGGTAAAAATCTCAAATCTTCACAACAGATCTCAATGGGTCTAACTGTTACAAAAAGCTCTTAGAAAAGTAACTGAGTTCCTATTCCTTACTGCTGATTGTTTTCCCTTTACCTAGTAACCATGTGCCCTGACAAAACGTTATAGAGGGTTTCCCTGGTGGCGCAGTGGTTGGGAGTCCGCCTGCTGATGCAGGGGACACAGGTTCATGCCCCGGTCTGGGAAGATCCCACATGCCGCAGAGCGGCTGGGCCCGTGAGCCATGGCCGCTGAGCCTGCGCGTCCGGAGCCTGTGCTCCGCAACGGGAGAGGCCGCAACAGTGAGAGGCCCGCGTACCGCAAAAAAAAAACAAAAAACAAAAACCAAAAAACCTTATAGATAGTGACGAGCATCTCTGCTGAGCTCAGTTTTCCACTCTGCATATAAGTACAGTACATCCTTCTTGGAAGCCATGATTTACACAAAGAAAGTTGGGAGATTGGCTTTCAAAAGCCTCTCTCATAAGCTCTACAGCCTTGTAAAAGAAGCTGTCTTTCATTTTAAAGGTAAGAGAACACACTGATGCAGATTTCATCATGGTTTATTAATAGATTCTCACTGATTCTGTTTTCCTGTCTCAGCCTTTTGTAGTTTTGGGGAAATTAGCTTCTAAAAATCATTTTATTCTCTTACATCAACAATAGCATTTAATCTTCTTCTCCATACCTCAAAAAGGGTGTATTTCCTCTTTTAGGCAATAGCACTGTGTTCATTTCTGGTGGCACTGAGTACTGAACCACTGTTACTTTCTTCTAACGCTCTGTTAGCACTTGGGCACAGGCTGCTATGCTCCTGAGCCTGCAGTCTAATGGGGAAAAGAAAACAACAAGCAAGTAAAGAACCAAATGCCTTCAGAGCATGTTAAGTACTATGAAGAAAAGAGGGTGTTTAGTAGAGAGTAATGAGGTATGGGGAGAGATGAACTTCAATGATAATCCAGGAAGACCCATCTCAGGCGGGGACAATTAAGGTGAGACCTGAAGGCTAAGAAAAGTGCAACTGTGTGAAGGGCACGAGGACACATGTTCAGATGAGGCCTTGAGGTAGAAAAGACCTTAGAAGGTTTAAGGAACTGAAAGAAGGGACTGTTGCCCTTGCTCTCCACATTTTAGCAAGAGAAAGAGGAACACGAGATGGAGTTGAAGAACAAAGCAGAAGTAAGAGCATGTGGAGCTACATGGGTTTGGACTGGATCCTGAGAGGGATAAGAAGACATTACAGTGTTTTAAGCAAGGAAGTGACCTGGTCTGATGTGCACTGATAAAAGGTGTGTGGAAATGGACTTGAGTGAAGCAAGAATGAAAGTGGAGAGGGCTTCCCTGGTGGCGCAGTGGTTGAGAGTCCGCCTGCCGATGCTGGAGACGCGGGTTCGTGCCCCGGTCTGGGAAGATCTCACATGCTGCGGAGCGGCTGGGCCCGTGAGCCATGGCCGCTGAGCCTGCGCGTCCAGAGCCTGTGCTCCGCAACGGGAGAGGCCACAACAGTGAGAGGCCCGTGTACTGCAAAAAAAAATTTTAAAAAAATAAAATAAAAAAGAATGAAAGTGGAGAAACCAGTAAAGAGGCCACTGTAAACATCCAAGAGGAAGGAAAGAGTGAGCCAAGAGGAACTGGAGAGAAACAGACAGACGTGAGGCATATTTAGGAGGTATATGCACAAAACTTGCCGACAGTCCGTATCTGGGTGTGGTGGGGAAGACAGCAAAGACTAAAGGCTGACATCTAGGTTTCTTGGGCCTGAGGAAGATGACGATGCAACTGAATGAGATGGAGATGCCTAGGGGAGAAACCCATTTAATGGGTAATGTCGGGAACTGTATTCTGAACAAATAAAATTTAAGATGCCCATTAGCTACCCAACTGGAAATGCCAGATAGGCAATGGGATAGACAGGGATGAAATTCAAAGGGGAAATCTGAGCAAGCAATAAATTTGGGAGCGGTTACCTATAGGCAAAGAGTGCATTCCCATGGGAGGATGACTTAGCATGGAGAGTCGATGCCAGAAAGTAAGGAAGTAGTAATAGAGGGTGAACGGCCAAAAGACAAGCCAGCTTGAAGTGGCTCTCACTGGCCAAGAACACTTATTTATTACAAAAAGAGGAAAGAGTAATTGTATGATGGAGAAGCTCAGCAGTCACAACCTTAATCAAGTGTTCATCAGCTGCAGCAGTAATACGATGAATCAAAATCATCTGCCACTGGATAGGATGCAATGAGAAGAACATAGTAGACCATCTTCTGTGATACTCCTGGAAAGATATCTAACTTGAATTTAATCATGAGGAAACAATAGACAATCATAAACTGAGAGATATTCAACAAAATAACTGGACTAATATTTGCAAAAGTATCAAGGCCATGCGAGTCAAGACAAGAGTGGTTCCAGATTGGAGACCAGAGATATGTGGCAACTATACACAGTATGCGTTCTAAACTGGATCCTTTTACCATAAAGGACATAAGTCAGACAATTAGTGAAACCTGTAGGGGGGTTGTAGATTGGATGGTCACGATGTTATCAAGTAAGTTTTCTGATTTTGTTGGTTATATTATGGATGCATAAAAGAATGTCCTTGTTTGTAGAACACACAAACTAAAGTATTCTGGGACATTACAGTATCATGTTGGCAAATTATCCTCAAATGATTCAAGAAAAAGGTTATTTGTATTGTACTTGCAACTTTTCTGTAAGTTTGAAAGCTTTCGACAAAAGTCAACACCCATTTATGATAAAAACCCTGCAGAAAGTAGGCATAGAGGGAACTTTCCTCAACATAATAAAGGCCATATATGACAAACCCACAGCCAACATCATCCTCAATGGTGAAAAACTGAAAGCATTTCCACTAAGACCAGGAACAAAACAAGGTTGCCCACTCTCACCACTCTTATTCAACATAGTTTTGGACGTTTTGGCCACAGCAATCAGAGAAGAAAAGGAAATCAAAGGAATCCAAATCGGAAAAGAAGAAGTAAAGCTGTCACTGTTTGCAGATGACATGATACTATACATAGAGAATCCTAAAGATGCTACCAGAAAACTACTAGAGCTAATCAATGAATTTGGTAAAGTAGCAGGATACAAAATTAATAAACAGAAATCTCTGGCATTCCGATACACTAATGATGAAAAATCTGAAAGTGAAATCAAAGAAACACTCCCATTTACCATTGCAACAAAAAGAATAAAATATCTAGGAATAAACCTACCTAAGGAGACAAAAGAACTGTATGCAGAATATTATAAGACACTGATGAAAGAAATTAAAGATGATACAAATAGATGGAGAGATATACCATGTTCTTGGATTGGAAGAATCAATTGTGAAAATGACTCTACTACCCAAAGCAATCTACAGATTCAATGCAATCCCTATCAAACTACCACTGGCATTTTTCACAGAACTAGAACAAAAAATTTCACAATTTGTATGGAAACACAAAAGACCCCGAATAGCCAAAGCAATCTTGAGAACGAAAAACGGAGCTGGAGGAATCAGACTCCCTGACTTCAGACTATACTACAAAGCTACAGTAATCAAGACAGCATGGTACTGGCACAAAAACAGAAAGATAGATCAATGGAACAAGATAGAAAGCCCAGAGATAAACCCACGCACATATGGTCACCTTATCTTTCATAAAAGGAGGCAGGAATGTACAGTGGAGAAAGGACAGCCTCTTCAATAAGTGGTGCTGGGAAAACTGGACAAGTACATGTAAAAGTATGAGATTAGATCACTCCCTAACACCATACAGAAAAATAAGCTCAAAATGGATTAAAGACCTAAATGCAAGGCCAGAAACTATCAAACTCTTAGAGGAAAACATAGGCAGAACACTCTATGACATAACTCACAGCAAGATCCTTTCTGACCCACCTCCCAGAGAAATGGAAATCAAAACAAAAATAAACAAATGGGACCTAATGAAACTTCAAAGCTTTTGCACAGCAAAGGAAACCATAAACAAGACCAAAAGAGAACCCTCAGAAAGGGAGAAAATATTTGCAAATGAAGCAACTGACAAAGGATTAATCTCCAAAATTTACAAGCAGCTCATGCAGCTCAATAACAAAAAAACAAACAACCCAATCCAAAAATGGGCAGAAGACCTAAATAGACATTTCTCCAAAGAAGATATACAGACTGCCAACAAACACATGAAAGAATACTCAACTTCATTAATCATTAGAGAAATTCAAATCAAAACTACAATGAGATATCATCTTACACCAGTCAAAATGGCCATCATCAAAAAATCTAGAAACAATAAATGCTGGAGAGGGTGTGGAGTAAAGGGAACCCTCTTGTACTGCTGGTGGGAATGTAAATTGATACAGCCACTGTGGAAAACAGTATGGAGGTTCCTTAAAAAACTACAAATAGAACTACCATATGACCCAGCAATCCCACTACTGGGCATATACCAGAAAACCATAATTCAAAATGAGTCTTGTACCAAAATGTTCATTGCAGCTCTATTTACAATAGCCCAGAGATGGAAACAATCTAAGTGTCCATCGGATGAATGGATAAAGAAGATGTGGCACATATATACAATGGAATATTACTCAGCCATAAAAAGAAACGAAATTGAGCTATTTGTAATGAGGTGGATAGACCCAGAGTCTGTCATACAGAGTGAAGTCAGTCAGAAAGAGAAAGACAAATACCATATGCTAACACATATATATGGAATTTAAGAAAAAAAAATGTCATGAAGAACCTAGGGGTAAGACAGGAATAAAGGCACAGACCTACTAGAGAATGGACTTGAGGATATGGGGAGGGGGAAGGGTAAGCTTTGACAAAGCGAGAGAGGGGCATGGACATATATACACTACCAAACGTAAGGTAGATAGCTAGTGGGAAGCAGCCGCATAGCACAGGGAGATCAGCTCGGTGCTTTGTGACCGCATGGAGGGGTGGGATAGGGAGGGTGGGAGGGAGGGAGACGTAAGAGGGAAGAGATATGGGAACATATGTATATGTATAACTGATTCACTTTGTTATCAAGCAGAAACTAACACACCATTGTAAAGCAATTATACTCCAATAAAGATGTAAAAAAGAAAATGAGTTCCAATAATATAATCTACATACCAGATTGTACAAATTAAAAGTCTAACTTGGACTTCCCTGGTGGCTCAGTGCTTAAGAATCTGCCTGCCAATGCAGGGGACATGGGTTCGACCCCTGGTCTGGGAAGATTCCACATGCCTCAGAGCAACTAAGCCCATGTTCCACAACTACTGAAGCCCATGCGCCTAGAGCCTGTGCTCCACAACAAGTGAAGCCACCACAATGAGAAGCCCGTGCACCACAATGAACAGTAGCCCCTGCTCACTGCAACTAGAGAAAGCCCACACACAGCAACAAAGATCCAATGCAGCCATAAATACATAAATAAATACATAAATTTATACTAAAAAAAAGTCTAACTAATACCAGGTATTTGTGAGCATATGAAGTAACAGAAACCCTCATTCAGGGCTAATGAGACAGAAAATTTGAAGAACAATTTTAGAAAAATGTTCAGCTTTATCTCAGAAAATTGAAGATGCATATCCTTTATGACTCAGCAACTGCATTCCTAGAGAATCTCTTGAATATGAGGACCATGATGTTCATAGTGGCACTGTTTTTAAGAATCAGAAACTGATGGGCTTTCCTGGTGGCACAGTGGTTGAGAGTCCGCCTGCCAACGCAGGAGACACGGGTTCATGCCCCAGTCTGAAAGGATCCCACATGCCGCGGAGCAGCTGGGCCCGTGAACCATGCCTGCTGAGCCTGTGTTTCCGGAGCCTGTGCTCCACAACGGGAGAGGCCACAACAGTGAGAGGCCCGCGTACCGCAAAAAAAAAAAGAATCAAAAACTGAAAATAGCTTATATATCCATCAATAATAAAACAGACCAATAAACTGTTTATATATTTATATAGTGGAATACCATACAGCGATGAAAAGGAATGAATTAGAGCAACACTCATCCACAAGGATGGTTCTCAAGGACAGTGCTGAATGAAAGCAGCAAAATACAATCATTTAATAGAGTCCAAAAATAGTCAAAACTAAAATATATTGTTTAGGTGGTAAAACTTTAAGTAAGAAAATGGTTATAACAGATGTCTAGATAGTGGAGGCAGGGGGGGAATGAGCTACGATGGGGAAGATGCACAGAGAGTGGGTTTCTAGAGGCTGGCACTGTTCCATTTCTTGCCACTGGAGTGATTCCATCAGAGCTCATTTTACTATGATTTGTTAATGTGTACATGTATGATTTGATCAGTTTCTGGATATATATAATTTTTAATAATTTAAAAATTACTAAAAACAACTGCTTACATCTACTGAATGCTTACTATGTATCAGCTACTCTACGGAGCATATAAACATGTTTTATCCTATTTAAACTTTCCCAGCCTATGAGGCAGGTACTATTACTATATTCTCCATTCTACATATGTTCAAACTGAAGCTGACTTATCCATCATCAGCAGTAACAAATGGGGATGTGAGGCTGACTTGGAGCTTGCAAATTTAACCACTAAGTTATGCTTTCAAGTACTGCTTTGATTTTTCTCTATTTTTTGATATATGTTATTAGAATTTGGATTCATGAAGGATTTCTCTGTAAGTTTCCATAGTATTTAGTACACTGCTTTAAAACTGAGGCTTGATAAGTATTGTTGACTAGCTGAGCCATTTGTTATTTCTAATAGAACCATAAACTATTGTGTAATGTGCTGAGATATTTTTTAGTCCTTCCATCAATGCTGAGAGCCTGAGTTTTAAATTATAAGGCAGAAGTCTTTAAAAGCTCATTTAAACTACAAAAGCATTTACACTGAAGTAAAAGGCAAGAGGTTTACATGATTTTGACAGCAAGAATGCATGTAAGTACATTAAAACACTCTCAAAGAGACCAATGGGCATGAGATAGCATTCCACTACAGCCCATTTGAAGGAATTATGTGTAACCATAAAAATTCAAACTCACTCTGAAAACCAGGTTTTTATACTTGACAAAAATCTACTGAGCCAAATTCACTATATCGTATTTTCAAAAGAAATCATAGCTTTTGATTTTCTTCACTGGCTTTGGATTTATGTAACGTCTTTCTCCCTAAAAAACTCCACATTTTGTTTGCCCAAACATTATCCCACTCACTTTCCATTTTTCAGGAGTTAACATTTCCAAAATTTACAGATAAATAAATATAGAACTTTTTAAAAAATAACTTTATTTATTTTATTTTTGGCTGTGTTGTGTTTATTTTTGGCTGTTCATTGCTGTGTGCGGGCTTTCTCTAGTTGTGGTGAGCGGGATCTACTCTTCGTTGCGGTGCACGGGCTTCTCATTATAGTGGCTCCTCTTGTTGCGGAGCACGGGCTCTAGGCGCACAGGCTTCAGTAGTTGTGGCTTGTGGGTTCTAGAGTGCAGGCTCAGTAGCTGTGGCACACGGGCTTAGTTGCTCCGCGGCATGTGGGATCTTCCTGGACCAGGGCTCAAACCCGTGTCCCCTGCATCGGCAGGCGGATTTGTAACCACTGCACCACCAGAGAATCTCAATATAGAACATTTAAAAGAAACTTTAAAAGGCAACGCCCAAAAAGAAATCAATTTTTTTTTTCTATTTGAAAGATTTACCAATCTCAAGCTGTAGGATTCGAGGAGTTTGAGAATTGTTATCTTTCTTATTGAAAGTCTAGAACTTTGTACTGAACTTTCAGTACAGTTCAGCAATAGGTTTCATCCCTTATGTGACTCTTATTTGTTTTAAGATGACAAAGAAAACAGAGTTGAGATCAATAAGCAGCAATGGTAGGGGATCAGGGAGAAGAGTTAGCAGTCATGGTACTGGCGAAGAGAAGAAAAAGATTGCTTTGGGTTCTTGCCATGGACAGAAAATATATGTTTAAATACATTCATAAAAACCTAAGGGTTGGGAGTTTCCCTGGTGGCGCAGTGGTTGAGAGTCCGCCTGCCAATGCAGGGGACACAGGTTCGTGCCCCAGTCCGGGAAGATCCCACATGCCGCGGAGCGGCTGGGCCCGTGAGCCATGGCCGCTGAGCCTGCGCGTCCGGAGCCTGTGCTCCGCAACGGGAGAGGCCACAACAGTGAGAGGCCCGCGTAACGCAAAAAAAACCCCAAAAAAACCTAAGGGTAAACATTATTACAATTGAAGTAGGATTTTTAACTTATGAATCTGATCAATTCAGCAAAAGATAGGAAACAAAATTAAAGGAACAACATGAAATCATAATAAATAGAGGACATTAAAAAATGCAAGGGATAATAACAAATATAACCTTCCTACACTGTAAGATGGTGTAACCACTTTGGAAAATAGTCTGTTAGTTTCTCAAAAGGTTAAACATAGGGTTCCATATTATCCAGCAACTCTACTCCTAGGCATATACTCAAAAGAAATGAAAGCATATGTCTACACAAAAACTCGTACATGGATGTTCATAGCGGTATCATTATAATAGCCTGAAGTGGAAACAACCAAACATCCATCAACTGATGAATGGTTAGATAAAATGTGAAATATCCATATCATCGAGTATTATTTGGGAATAAAAAGGAATGAATTATTGATACATGTTACAACATGGATGAACTTTGAAAATATTATGCTAAATGAAAGAAGTCAATCACAAAAGGCTACATATTATATGATCCCATTTATACAAAATGTCCAGAACAGGCAAATCTATCGAGACAGAAAGTGGATTAGTGGTTGCCTAGGGCTAGAGAGGGGAGAGAAGTTGGGGGAAAATGGTAGTGACTGCTAGTGGATACAGGGTTTCTTTTCAGGGTGATGAAAATTTTCTAAAATTGACTGTGATGATAGTTGCAAAAATCTATGAATATATTAAAACCCACTGAATTAATATACTTTAAATAACTTAATTATATAGTGTGTGAATTATATCTCAATAAAGCTGTTAGAAAAGAAGAAATATGTCATTGCCAAAATATATGTAAATGGATTAAATTCCTCTATGAAAAGGGCAGGACTCTCTGGGGATGTAATGTACAGCACGGTCACTATAGTTATTAACACTAATATACTGTATATTTGAAAGTTGGTAAGAGTGTAAATCTTAAAAGTTCTCATCGCAAAAAAAAATCATAACTGAGTGGTGATGGATGTTAACTAGGCTTACTGTGGTGATCATTTTGCAATATGTACAAATATTGAATCATTATGTTATATACATGAAACTAATATAATGTTATATATCAATTATACCGCAATTTAGAAAAATAGTAAGCAGAACTCTCAGCATGGGTTAAAAATATCATATATTAGTGACAAGAAATACATAAAATAAAAATTGCAAAGAAATTTTGAAAATAAAGACTGTGCAAAAATATATATCAGACAAATGTAAAAAGAAAAAAGGGTGGCAATATTACTATTAGATAAAATATTCTCTGATCATGCTTACAAAAAAATTAATAAAGTACTGAACACATTTATATTTAGTCAACTGTAAATTAAAATGACAAGCAAGAGACTTCCCTGGTGGTCCAGAGGTTAAGACTTTGCCTTCCAATGCAGGGGGTGTGGGTTCAATCCCTGATCCGGGAGCTAAGATCTCACAGGCCTCGCGGCCAAAAAAACAAAACATAAAGCAGAAGCAATATTGTAACAAATTCAATAAAGACTTTAAAAATGGTCCACATCAAAAAAACATTTTTTAATAAAATAAAATGACAAGCAAAATCTAATGAATCACTGGATACTAGAAAGCACTCTTTAAAATAATTCTTGGGTAAAAACAACAGTCAAAACTGAAATGACAGGTTATTCAGAAATTAATGACAAAGGATATATAAATAATAAAATCTACAGGATGTAGTCAAAGCTATATGCAGGGGAAAATTAATAGCCTTAAAATGTTCTTTATGATAACCTTGAAAGCTGCTAATGAAAACACTAGGCATTTAACTCTAGGGAAATAGAAAAAGAACAAGAAAATAAGCCTAAAAAAGTAAGAAAAAATAATATAGTTAATGAATTAGAAAACAAAGAGAGAATTAATAAATAAAACTAAGAGCTAGTTCTTTGAAATCATCAAATTGTGTTTCACTGAATACCCATTATAGGAGCTATTAATAGATGTTCTGTGGGGAGGAAAAGATTTTGTAGCAAAAATGTATGAAAAACACTGCTTAGTAAACCTTCCACTTAAGAATTCATAATGCAGATTACCTTATTCAAGATTCTGAAAAATCCTAAAGCATGTAACTATTTCAAATAGTGGGATCCAGTCTCACAAAGTTATTTGAGCATGAATACTTTTACTCATCAGCATTCTTTGGAATGCTCCATGGAATACCCATTTGGGAAATGATGATATAGGTAAATCTCTGATATGTATAATCAAAAATAAATGAGAAGATATGAATATGGAGCATCTGGAATGGAAATGAGGTTTAACATAGAAATGGATGAGATTAAAATAAGAGGACTGCACATAAGCTTTATACTTAAAATTTTACAAATATACACAAAATGGACAATTTTCAAGAAAAATACGCATTACCAAAGTTTATTCAGAAAGAGGTAGAAAAATGAATCATCTAATAAACATGTAAGGAATACAAAAGGTTATGATTAAACACAAGTACAGTCAAAATCAATTAACTCTTCTTGGAACAGAGGAACTTCCTAATTCTGTAGCATTCAGTTACCCTACTTTTCACTACTGCCATCCCTCTCTAGGATTAACACAACAGCTTTCCAACTGGTATCCTCCTTTTCTATCCAGCAAGTGAGATTCCTCCAATAAAGAAATTTGATCATACCACTTCTCTGCTTAAAATCCTTTAATGACTCCTCATTAATCTTGGGAAGAAAAATCCAAACTTCTGGACATATTCTACAAAGTTCTGTAAGTTCTGATCTGTAGGAAGCACTCTAGCCTCATCTCTCAACTCTTTCCTTCCCCGACTTTTGCTCCATTCCTACTGAACACTTTTCCTTTTTTCAGAAGCACCATGTTCTCCCTCACCTTCGGGTCTTCCCACAGGCTCTTCCATCTCCCAGGGACACTCTCGTCTCCACGCCACTACTCTTTTGAATGGACATTCTTACTTAAATTTTGTTTTAAATGCTGGAAATCATCTTCCAATTTCCCTAAATATAGGATAGAGGCTCCTCCTATTTTTCCCATATCCTTATTGTAGCATTTACACAACACTGTTCTAATATCCTGTTTTCTTAACTGCATTCCTCAATAGACTACAAGCTCCAAGATGGCAGAGATTTTACTATCTTGTGTACCACTTAATCCCCAGTACCTAACAACATTCCAGGCACCTAACAGAAATCCAATGTAAGTTTATTGAGAGAATGAATGAAATTGAACATTGATACCAAAGATAAAAAAGATAGCATCCATAATAAAACTGTAGGTCAATCGTATTTATGAATATAGATGTAAAATCTGAAATAAAATATTAGCAAGTCAAATCCAACAGTCTAACAAAAGAATACTATATCATGGTCAAGATGCATTTACTCTAAGACTACAAGGATGACTCAACATTAGGAAACCTAAGAAGAAAAACTATATAATTGTTTTGATAGATGATAAAAAACATTTGATGGATTTCAAAATTCATCATATAATCATTCAATAAATTTAAAAGAGAAAGATATTTAACTTGACATAAAGCATTTATTGGGAGAGAACAGAAAATTCTTTCTTAATGGCGAATCAACAGAGACAAAAACAAATAAGACAGGAGGCCTGTGAAAACTGCTATTATTGTTTTGAACATTTTAGCTGAAAGGCAGTAAGACAAAAAAGAAACAGTAAAAATACTGGAAAAGAGACAAAAGTCATTATTTTAGCTAATGACTATCTTATTACTACTTAGGACTAATTGGAAATTTTAATAAGTTTTCTAGTTACAAGATAACTTTCCCACATTAACTAGTTAGAAAGTATAATGGAGGAGGAGAAAAGGTATCATTCATGAAAACAGCAAAAATATTAAATTCCTGAGAATAAACATAACAAAAAAAATACAGAACTTAAAGGAAGAAAAATTTCCCAAACTAATCCTTAATTTATTAAATCAAGTCCAACAAAGTCAATGAAATTTTAATGTCTGGAATTGGATACTATAATCTAAAATTCTTCTGATAAAATAACTGAAAATATGTAAAACAAAATTGTGAGAAAGAAATTCAATGAAAAAGTGCTTGCCTTGTAAAATGAAATACAACACTGAAATTTAAATAATGTGCTACCAGACAGAAATATCGAAAATAATCATGGGGCCAAGCTGGAAAATATATAAATAGATGTAAAAATTACTGGAATTCAATATAGGTGACATATGGACTTTTAAATTAGTGTGGAAAGAATGTATAGCTTAGTAAATTCTCTTCTGACAACCAAATAAACATTTGGGAAAAATTACGATGGATGACTACTTTATAAGTTATACCTAAATACTATCCCAGGTAGATTAAGAGAGTAAATATTTTAAAAACTCATTAGAATACTAAAAGAAAATGTTAGAGTGTTGAAAGATGTAGGCTTTTATAAGCATGAAAACAAAGCCAAACACATGAGAGGAAAGACTGGTAGATATAATTACATGAGAATTTACATTTCAACTAGTATAAAATACTTAGCACAAAAGTATTCTTAAAAAAGGTAAATTGGGAAAAGAACTGATAATTCCCCGATTTCTCAAGGATATGGAGAAATGGATATTTTTCTTACAAGGTTGATAGTACAAAATTGTATAAACTTTCAGAAGCACACTCTGGAAATATTTTCACAAAAAAATAAAAATGAAGAAGTGGAATCAACCTACATGCCATCACTAGAGAAGTGGTTAATTAAATTGTGGCATAGCCATGCAATATAACACTATGTAGCCATTAAATATATATAGGTCTACATTTCTTTTTGGAAGAACACCCACAATATATTCAAAAGAAAAAAGGTTTAAGAAATAATCTGTGTAACATAATCCTTTTGTTGTAAAATACTTACATATATATAAAAATAGACAATAAAATGTTAACAATAGCTACTTCTGGGTTTAAAAAAATGGAAGATTTTAAATTTCTTCTTTAAAACTTTTCTTACATCTAATTTTTTTCTTTGAATACCTATTTCTTTCATAATTACTGAAGGATATTAAAACAATCAAAACAAGAGAAATTGAAATTTTCTGAACTGAACAAAAATTATCTTTAAGGAAATTTTATTCGAAGTTCTAGGGTATCTCTTGAAAGCTTTCATGACAGGTAAATCACTGTTAGATGACAGGTAACTACAAGAAAATATTTCCAACAAGTTTTAAAATCCTCTGTCTAGTATTTCAAGACCTTCCAACAACTGGCCAAACTTTATCTTCCAGTTGCCCGTGACTCCCTATGTAAACGTTCTGTCAAGTCAGTCTGTATTCCTTTAGTGGAAAATATACAAAAATCTGTTTTGCGTTTATCTCTGGTATGTAGAGTTTAAACAACTTTAGTTTTGTTGTTAAATATTTGGGTTTGGCAATTCATAAAATCCTGCTTGGTAGCAGGTACCAGAAGTAATGGCAGGAAACTGAAGAGAAGGTAAACCTCATCCCTTCTCTGATTATCCCAGTCCACAATGATCTCCTCTTTCTCCGACTTCTCTTGTGTGCCACCGTAACTTTCTACTTGTTCATATACTTTGAACAGTACTTTTCTCTCGTTCATTCATTCATTTATGCTTGGTTGTCTGATTTAGTGTTTTCCAGATGAACTCAGCAGCCTGGGGCAGGCACGGAGAAAAGCAAAAATTTGGGATTCATTCAGGATTTGGCTTTTGCAGGGCTTGTATTATGGAAGGGCAAGAAAGTTCAGGATATTGCCAAGAGCATGGCTGAGAGAATGGACTATGGACTCTTAATGTGGATGGGATAAAAATGAGGATGAGAGAGCTGACAGGGAGAAAGTGGATGTTTCAAAGATCTAGCCCTATGAAAGGCTCCCTAGGCTTTGCAGGATTGTTTTTCATTTACCTTTCATTATCTGAGACTATGACTACACATATTCAGAGAATAGTAATATTTGTGTGCACCAGTAATTATATCTTAGGAATATTTATGTCATTCTGCTAGGAATAAGAAACAGAAATTCAATAGTAGAGAGAAGTTCCATCAATCACACTTATTAAGGAAAGATTTTTCTCTTTTTTTAACGGTGAGTATAATGCATGCTTCCGAGACTGAGCTTATTAAAAGAGCAAAACAAACACAAATAACAAAGGGCAACTATAGTAGAAGGTGACGGGCCACCAAAAAGAGCGTGTTAATAACTAAGCAGTATTTATTAGCCAATGTAACTTCCCCAAACCCATTCAAAAATCATTTGTAGTCTCTGCTATGATCCAGAGCAAAGGCTAAAGAACAAGGTAAATGTGATGCACAGTGACAGTGCTTGAGAGACTTCCAGCCCTTCTAGATCTCAGTTAAAATGAACCTTGGAGAGGTTCTGTGGACAGAAGGGATAAAGGGCAGGGCAGCTGAGGCATAAAATGTGAAAAGGGGTTAAAATACACATTTCCCCAAAGAAGAGATGAAAATTGATTTTGTCTTCTGGTGACCATATTTTTGGGGTTTATTTTTGCGGTACGCGGGCCTCTCACTGTTGTGGCCTCTCCCGTTGCGGAGCACAGGCTCCGGACGCGCAGGCTCAGCGGCCATGGCTCACGGGCCCAGCCGCTCCGGGGCATGTGGGATCTTCCCGGAACGGGGCACGAACCCGTGTCCCCTGCATCGGCAGGCGGACTCTCAACCACTGCGCCACCAGGGAAGCCCTGGTGACCATACTTTTAAATTTACTTATTTATTTATTTTTGGCTGCACTGGGTTTTGTTGCTGCACGCAGGCCCTCTCCAGCTGTGGCGAGCAGGGGCTACTCTTCGTTGCGGTGCACGGGCTTCTCACCACGGCGGCCTCCCCCAGTGCGGAGCACAGGCTCCAGGCGCACAGGCTTCAGTAGTTGTGGCACTTGGGCTCAGCAGTTGTGGCGCCTGGGCTTATTTACTCCGCGGCATGTGGGATCCTCCCGGACCAGGGCCCGAACCCATGTCCCCTGCATTGGCAGGCAGACTCCCAACCACTGCGTCACCAGGGAAGCCCTGGTGACCATACTTTTATAAATATACTTAATTATGCAAAACTAAATGACTTCACAGAAATCCAGAAAAAACCTGTTGAAAGTGTGTAAAATTTGTACTATGTAAAGCTGACTTAAAAAACCTGAATATCAAGTTGTATTTATGTTATGATTTTTATTTCAAAATCTTTATGCAGGTGGGCAAATATTGAAAGGGAACAGAAAAGTTTAAATTGTGGGGATGGTCATGGACTTTTCCCCTTTATTTATATATACATATATATGTAATTATATTTGTACAAAAAAGAAAAATGCAAAAAGAAACCCACATTTTTTTCTCTTATGTAAGAATTTTCACATTCACTGTATTCCCAGGGACATAAACTCATGTTCTACCTATATGTCAATTACCTCAGCATACTGAAGCATTTCTCTTCCTCTCATATGGTCACTGTTTCATTAGCAAGCATTCCTTCTGAGGTAGGTTGGAGATTCAGGGACTGTGATATAAAATGAAAACTGAACAGACAATGCCTCAGCATTCGTTTCAGAACCTCCCCTTTCTTTCATTATCTATTCAAAAACAAAGGAATCCATATATATGTGTTAGCATACGGTATTTGTTTTCCTCTTTCTGACTTAACTTCACTCTGTATAACAGACTCTATACATATAGCTGATTCACTTGGTTATACAGCAGCAACTAACACAACTATGTAAAGCAATTACACTCCAATAAAGCTGTTAAAAACAAAAAAAGGAATTGCTCTAAGCTTTCCAGTTACTACGTTTAAGGAGGATGGCTTTTCCTGTCTACATCCTTGCCTCTGGGGATAAAGCAAAAAGGAAAGAACAAGGCTCTTTGCCAAGCAATCATGAAAAAGACAGAAAAACAGACACAAAGAGAGAGACAGACAAACAGAGAGACGACTCTACTTCAAGACTCAAAAAGAAGAGAAAGAAGTAAGGCAAGGTTTTTTCCCTTGCTCCTAAGAAAGCTTTAGAGGCATGACAGTAATATTATGACATACAATTATTATTAAATATTAAAGCAATTTCACAAGTCAAGTATCATAAGGAAAAGAGATTTGATCACTTAAAGATATTTGTAATTGAGTATATGGAAGAATCTTTTGGTGAAAACAAACTTCAAAATGACTTTTCTGCCTTAATTTGGACCCACTGATAAATAGACGCCATTGACAACTTCATTAGGGCTTTTCTTTATGTCATCAGTAGTCCTCCCTTTCATTAGAAGTATTATACAGACTGGCCTAATTTTGAAGTCTACTGAAGTTATGCTTATTATTGGAGGCACTGATAATCACAGCTTTTTGAAATCTACTGAATAAAAAGAAGATACCTTCAGAAAAGTCTGAGAAACAGAAATCATCAAATGTGTTTTCTTTGTTGAATGAAAGAGAGACAAGTTATTTTCAGTCTTCTAGGTCAAAAGGTTTCAAATTAGAAGAGGACTTTCTTCTAGTCTTAGGTAGAGTCAAACCTTTTCAAATCTCATGTTTCAGACTCTTCTGATAGAGGATGATAAAATGTCCTTTTACACACAGGTAGTTCAAGTGCAGTCACATGGTACAGAATAGTTAATACATAGAGACTGAAGTGTTATCATTCCTTCATCACTCAATCTATCTCTTAAATCAATGATTTAAACCTTTAGATCATACAGGCTTCCATGGTGGCACAGTGGTTAAGGATCTGCCTGCCAATGCAGGGGACACGAGTTTGAATCCATGGGCCAATGCAGGACATGTCCTGGTCCGGGATGATCCCACATGCCGCAGAGCAACTGGACCCGTGCACCACAACTACTGAGCCTGCGCTCTAGAGCCCGAGAGCCAAAACTACTGACCCCAAGTGCCACAACTACTGAAGCCCACGCGCCTAGAGCCCGTGCTCCGCAACAAGAGAAGCCACCGCAATGAGAAGCCCATGCACTGCAACGAAGAGTAGCCCCCACTTGCCCCAGCTAGAGAAAGCCCACACACAGCAACAAAGACCCAATGCAGCCAAAAATAAATTAATTAATTTTTTAAAAAAAACCTTTCGATCATAATCTCAGAGAAAGTCATGAAGGCCAATGTAGAAAAATTAGGGGCCACTGTCACCCAAACCTGGACTAGAACATCTAATCCTCTGAAAGACATATTCAAAGGAAAGGCTTAATGAGCTAAACTAGGCTTAATGCAAAAGCTCTCCACTGAGTTCAGTGGAGAAAGAAGCCTTATCTAATTTTGCTACCCCCACCCTTAAATCAAAATGATCAGAACAAATGGGACCTAAGTGAACTCAGAAGATTTTGCACAGCAAAGGAAACCATCAACAAAATGAAAAGACAATCTACATATTGGGAGAAAATATTTGCAAACAATGTGACCAACAATGGCTTAAGTTCCAAAATATACAAACAGCTCATACAACTCAATAACAAAAAAACAAACAATCCAATCGAAAAATGAGCAGAAGACCTAAACAGACAGGTCTCCAAAGAAGACATACAGATTGCCGATAGGCACATGAAGGATGCTCATCATCACTAATTATTAGAGAAATGCAAATCAAAACAACAATGAGGTACCACCTCACACTGGTCAGAATGGCTGTATCATTAAAGAGTTTACAAATGACAAATGCTAGAGAGGGTGTGGAGAAAAGGGAACCCTCCTACACTGTTGATGGGAATGTAAATTGGTGCAGCCACTATGGAAAACAGTATGGAGATTCCTTAGAAAACTAAAAATAAAGTTGCTATATGATCCAGCAATCCCACTCCTGGGCATATATCTGGAAAAAGTGTAATTCGAAAAGATACATGGACCTCAGTGTTCATAGAAGCACTATTTATAAGACATGGAAGAAACCTAAAAGTCCATTGATGGATGAATGGATAAACATGTGATATATATACTCAGCCATTAAAGAGAATGAAATAATGCCTTTTGCAGCAATATGGATGGACCTAGAGATTATCATACTAAATGAAGTAAGTCAGAAAGAGAAAGACAAATACCATATGATATTGCTCATATGTGGAATCTAAAATATGATACAAATGAACTTATTTATGAAACAGAGGCAGACTCACAGACATAGAAAACAAACTTATGGTTACCAAAGGGGAAGGGAGGCGGGGCAAGGATAAATTAGGAGTTTGGGATTAGCAGACACAAACTATAATATATAAAATGGATAAACAACGAGGACCTGCTGTATAGCACAGGAAACTACATTCAATATCCTGTAATAAATCGTAATGGAAAAGAATATGAAAAATATGTATATATATATGCATAACTGAACCACTTTGCTGTACAGCAGAAATTAACACAACACTGTAAATCAACTATACTTCAATTAAAAAAAAAAGATCTGAGTATCTGAAACAATACTCTTTAAATCCACACTCTATGCATTTTTCTCATTCTTTAAAATGTTATCTGAATTGTGGCCATGATGAAGTAAGAGGGACCAGATTTTCCTTCTCAGCTTAAAACAGCTAAAAACTGGACAAAATATATGAAGCAATGTTTTTCAGACACTAGATAACCATCAGTGCAGGACAACAGTCCCCAAGAGAAGGGAAATAAAAGAGGTAAGCCCTACAATTGCCCTAGTTTACTGATTGGAGAGAATCAGTAAACTATGGTGCAGGAGGAAAGAGACTGGGAGCAGCTCAGTGATATCTCTGAGTTGAGGAAATAGAGTTGAGAGTTAGGAAAACCAAGTCAGCTGGCATTCAGGGACAGGGTAGTAATAAGGAGAAGGCTACAGAGAGAGAGGTCTGGAGATCTGTAGAGGATTACCCTGAGTCTTTAGCAGGGTACTGATTGGCAAATGCATGGAAGAAACTAAACCACGGATTAGAGGGCACAGTAAGTGGAATTCACACAGGACCATGAATAGTTCATGTTCCCAACGGCCTGAATGGAAAGACCTTCTAACATATGGGCAAGGAGTACAATCCTCAGAGGGTATTGCCTGAGTTGTGGAAACAACTGAGCACTAGACTAAAGGCTTTTATGAGCTCACTTAACAAAGGCCAATAGGAAAATTTGAACAGATCAACTGTTTCTCAGAAGGTCAAACTGTTCCCCAGTTAGCTGCATCCTAGTACAAAGTTCAAAACTATTCTAAGGAATTAAAAAAAAAACTATTTTAAGGAATTACAAAGTCCAGCACCCAACAACATCAAACTCACAAGGCCCAGCGTCCAAAAAAAATTTCCAGACGTAGGATGTAAACAAAAAAAATATGACCAGTAATGAGAAGAAAAATCAATCAATAGAAACAGACTTGGAAATGACATGGACAAGAAGCTTAGTAGACAAGGGTGTTAAAATAGCTAATAGCCTGAGGATTTGTTTATCGGACTCTAAGCATATATAAAATATACTCAACATGTTTCAGAAGATACAGTCAAATATGAGCATGATAGAGAGAGAAATAGAAGATATAAAGAAGGCCAAATAAAACTTCTAGAGATAAAAAATACACTGGATGGGATTAACAGTAGATAAGATAGTGCAGAAGAAAAGATTAGCAAATGTGAAGACACAGCAATAAAAATTCTCCAAAATGAAATACAGAGAGCAAAATTACTGAAATAAAGGAAACAAACAGACCAACAGTGGGCTGTGGGAAAGAGCAGTGGCCTAACATAAGTGTAACTGGAGTTTCAGAGGGGGAGAATAAAGGTAAGAAGAGAGAAAATTTATTTGAAGAAATAATGGTGACCATTTCCTGAAAGCTATATATTCAGATCCAGGAAGCTAAACAAATCCTCAGGCAGAAAAAATACAAAGAAAACCATACCAAGATACAACAAAACCAAATTATTGAAAACCAGTGGTAAAGAGAAAAATCATTAAGGAGCCAGAAAAAAAAAAAAAAAAGATACAGTATACACAGAAGAATAAAGAATGGCAGTGGATTTCAATAGAGGCCAGATAATAGTAGTATGAAATTTGTAAAGTCTGAAAGGAAAAAAAAACTTGTTAATACAGAATTCTCTATCCAGTGAAAATATCTTTCAAAAATAAAGGTGAAATAAAATTCATCACCAGCAGTACAGCACTACAAGAAATTTTAGGTAGAAGGAAAGTGATACTAGATGGAAATCTGAATCTACACAAAAGCACCAAAAATGGTAAATTTGGAAGTAAATACAAATACCTGTTTCTCTTAAATTTAAAGTATCTTCAACAGATAATGAAATGTTTAAGGGCTTCCCCAGTGGTGCAGTGGTTAGGAATCCGCCTGCCAATGAAGGGGACACAGGTCTGAGCCTTGGTCCGGGAAGATTCCACATGCCACAGAGCAACTAAGCCTGTGTATCACAACTACTGAGCCTGTGCTCTAGAGCCCGCGAGCCACAACTACTGAGTCCACATGCCACAACTACTGAAGCCCACATGTTTAGAGGCCGTGCTCCACAACAAAGAGAAGCCACCGCAATGAGAAGCCTGCGCACCGCAACAAACAGTAGCCTCCGCTCACTGCAACTAGAGAAAGCCCGCATGCAGCAACGAAGACCCAGTGCAGCCAAAAATAAAATAAGTAAAATAAATAAATTTTTTTAAAAAGATAATTAAATGTTTAAAGCAAAAATAACAATAAATTACAGGGTTTATAATCCCAAATCATGTAGAAGGAAAACATATGATAACAATATACAAAAGTCAATGGGGGAAATAAAAGCATACTATTATAAGATTCTTATAGTGTATGTGAGGTGATATAGTATTACTTGGACATATAGTAAATTCTAGAGCAACCACAAAAATATAACTAATAAGCCAATAAATGAAGATAATTAGAATCATAAAAAATACTAAATCCTGTCCCCCCAAAAATACTCAATGCCAAAAGAAGGCAGGAAAAGAAGAAAAGAGGACAAAGAACAACTGGAACAAATGAAAAACAAGTAGAAAGATGGTAGCTTTAACTGCAGTAACCAAAACAGCATAGTACTGGCACAAAAACAGACATATATATCAATGGAACAGAACAGAGAGCCCAGAAATAAACCCACACACCTATGCTCAATTAATGTATGACAAAGAGACAAGAATATACAATGGAGAAAAGACAGTTGCTTTAATAAGCAGTGTTGGGAAAGCTGGACAGCTACATGTAAATCAATGAAATTAGAACACTCCCTCATACCATATAAAAAAATAAACTCAAAATGGTTTAAAGACTTAAATTTTAAGACATGACACCATAAAACTCCTAGAAGAGAATGTAGGCAAAACATCCTCTGACATAAATTGTAGCAATATGTTCTTAGACCAGTCTCCCAAAGCAAAAGAAAAGAAAGCAAAAATAAACAAATGGAACCTAATCAAACTTAAAAGCTTTTGCCCAGCAAAAGAAACCATCAACGAAACAGAAAGACAACCTACGGAATGGGAGAAAATATTTGCAAAAGATGTGACCAACAAGTGGTTAATATCCAAAATATACAAACAGCTCATACAACTCAGTATCAGAAAAACAAACAACCCAATCAAAAAATATGCAGAGAACCTAAGTAGACATCTCTCCAAAGAATATATACAGATGGCCAACAGGCACATGAAAAGATGCTCAACACTGCTAATTATTAGAGAAATGCAAATCAAAACCACAGTGAGGTATTACCTCACACCAATCAAGATGGCTATCATCAAAAGGCCTACAAATAATAAATGCTGGAGAAGGTGTGGAGAAAAGAGAACTCTACTACACTGTTAGTGAGAATGTAAATCAATAAGATTGATAAAGCTCTACCCAGATTGATGAAGAAAAAATGAGAGAAGACATAAATTATCAATATCAGGAATGAGAAAAGAGATATCGCTACATATTTTAAAAACATTAATAGCAAGGAAAAATTAAATAAAATGGACAAATTCCATAAAGACATAAGCTATAATAACTTCCTTGGAAATAAACAGATAACTTGAAAATCCCAACAGCTATTAAAGAAACTGAATTTTTAGTTAAAGACATTTCCACATAAAGACCTCTAGGCTCAGCTGCCTTCACTTATTTTTTTTCTTTCAGTTTTATTGAGATATAATTGACACATAGCATTGCATAAATTCAAGATGTACAATGACTTGACTTTTATTAGATGATTATTACAATAGTTTTAATTAACAGCTATTATCTTCCTTAGATACAAAAAAGAAAAGAAAAAACATTTTTTTTCCTTGTGATGAGAACTTTTAGGATCTACTCTCTTAGTAAGTTAGCACTTATTAATTCCACCTATCATTTAAAGAGGACATAATACTAATTCTACAAAACTTTTTCAGAAAATAAAAGATGAAGGAATACTCCCCAATTCATTCCGAGGCCAACATTACCCTGACACCAAAACCAAAGACACAAAAAGCAAAAAACAAAAACAAAACAAAAACACCCTATCTACCTATCCCCTTCGTGAATGTACACACAAAAATACTTATCAAATAAAATCTAACAATATATAAAAAGGTTAATACAAAGACCAAGCGGGTTTCATTTCAGTACTGCAAAGTTGCTTTAACAATAAAAAATCAATCCATTTATTTTACCATTATCAACAGACTAAATATGGAAAATATATATCATCATTTCAATAAATATAGAGAAAGTAGTTAACAAAATCCACATCCATCCATGATAAAAGCTCTCAGAATACTAGGAACAGAAGAATAAAGAACATCTACAAAAAATCTATAGCTTACAACATATCTAATGGTGAAAGACAATGTTCTTACCCTAAGATCATGAACAAAGCAAGGACGTCTGCTCTCACCAATTCTATTGAACACTACTAAGAAAATCTCAGCCAGTTCAATAAAACAAGAAAGAGAAATGGCATACAGTTTGAAAAGGAAATAGTAATGTTGTCTTTATTTGTAGATGACATTACATTAGCAGAAAATCCTAAGGAATTTATAAAAAACTACGAGCACTAATAAGTACGTGTAACAATATTACATGATACAAGATCAATATAGAAATAAATTACATTTCTAGACACTAGCAACCCACAATTTGCAATTGAAATTTGAAAAACAATACCATCAACAGTACTATGAAAATATGAAACACAGGGAAAATGTGACAGAAATATGCAAGATGTACACTGAAAACTCTGAAACATTGCTGAGAGAAATTAAAGAAGACCTAACAAATAGAGAGTAATCATTCATGCTCATGGATTGGAAGACTCAATATTGATAAGATGTCAATTCTCACCAAACTGATCTAAGTGATTTAATGTAATCCCAATCAAAACTCCAAATCCCTGCAAACATTTTTTTTCTTTGTAGAAAAGAGAAACTGATTCTAAAATGTCTATAGAAATACAAAGGACCTAGAAGGGCAAAAAATAATTTTGAAAAAGAACAAAGTTGGAGGACTTTATGTGTTTTCAAGACTTATTATAAAGCTACACTACTCGGGACAGTGTGGTATTGGTGTAAACACAGACCTAAAGATGAACAAAACAGAACAGAGAATCCAGAAATAGACCCATACATATATGCCAACTGATTTTCAACAAAAGAGTGAGGGCAATTCAGGGATGATATGCATAAGCAAAAAAATAAATAAATCTTGCTCACTCCTTACTCACACCATAAACAAAAGTTAACATAAGACGGACAACAGACCTATGTAAGAACTAAAACTAAAACTTCTAGAGGAAAACATAAGATAAAATCTTTATTTTGGATTAGGCAAATATTTCTTAACAGTACACAAGCACAAACTAGAAAACAAACAACAGTGGACTTCACCAAAACTAAAACTAAAAACTGCTGCTCTTCAAAAGACACTGTTAAGAAAATGAAAAAGCAAGCCGTAAAGTGGGAGAAAATATTTGTCAAGTATCTATCCAACAAAATACTTGTATCCAGAATATGCAAAGAACTCTCATAACTCAATAACAAGAAAAAAAGCCCCCAGTAAGAAAATGGGCCAAATATTCAAATAGATACTTTACTAAAGAGGATATACAGATGGCAAACAAGCACATGAAATGTCATTCAACATTCAATGGTCAACGTCATTAGTCATTAAGCAAATGCAAATTAAAACCACAAATAGACACCATATCCAGTGGAATGGCTAAAATTTAAAAAGACTGACAATAGCAACTATTGTGGAGCAACTGGACCTCTCAAATACTGCTAGTGAGAATGCAAAATGGTACCGCCACTTTGGAAAACAGTTTATCAGTTCCTTACAAACTTAAACATATATGTACCATACAATCCAGCCATTTTACTTCTACATATTTTTATTCAAGAGAAATAAAAGCATACATCCATACAAAGAATGGCACATGAATGTTCATGGCAGCTTTATTTTAAATTTCCATCAATGGGAAAATAAACAAAATTATATACCCATACAATAGAATACTACTCAGCAATAAAAAGGAATAAGCTGGTATATACAACATGGATGAATCTCAGAATTATTATGTTGAGACTAAAAAGAAGAGTACATACTGTATAATTTCATTTAGATAAAATTCTATAAAATGCAAATTAGGGGCTTCCCCTAGTAGCACAGTGGTTAAGAATCCACCTGCCAATGCAGGGGACACAGGTTCGAGCCCTGGTCCGGGAAGATCCCACATGCCGCGGAGCAACTAAGCCCGCGAGCCACAACTACTGAGCCTGCATGCCACAACTACTGAAGCCCGCGCGCCTACAGCCCATGCTCCGCAGCAAGAGAAGCCACCTCAGTGAGAAGCCCGCGCACGACAATGAAGAGTAGCCCCCGCTCGATGCAACTAGAGAAAGCCCGCGTGCAGCAACGGAGACCCGATGCAGCCAAAAATAAAATAAAATAAATTAATTAATTTTTTAAATGCAAATTAATTTATGGTGACAGAAAACATATAAGTTGTCTGGAACGGAGGTGGAAGGAAGGATGATTTCAAAGGAGCATGAATATACTTTGCAGGATGAAATATTCTTAATTGTAGTGACAGTTTCCTCATTATTTCCCTAAGAGAGTAGAATACAGTTCAGGTGTATTCATATGTCAAATTTCGTCAAATTGCACACTTAAATATGTGCAGTTTATTGTATGCCGATCTCATCTCAATAAAACTGTTAAAAAAACAAATACCCTGGGCATTCAACTGTTCACTGTTCCTTCAACAAGCAGTTTCACATTTCCTCATTCCCAATTCACTCAATAGCTTTTTAAGTGGCGTTGGCATCCATCCATGAAATACTATGTTAAATGAGACCCTGTTTTCCTCTACTAGAAAGTGGAGGTGGAGGTGACGGCATCTGGAAACAATAGAGCAAACACCTGATCAACACTAAGGGAGAGTGGAGGGAGCACTGAAAGTGGACGCTGGAATTTCCTCGTTCCTTTCTATGCCATCTGCATACCCCCTTAACCTGGAATTGCTTTGGACCTCTCAAAGTTAACCCGTCCTTCTTTGCCAAATAACACACTGTTCCAAGACACTGCTTGAATTGCCACATGGCTTTTAGCAAAAACATAACTCAGCTTGTGTTCATAACTCAGCTATTACTACATGCTAGTCAGAAAGAAAAAAAAAAAAAACTGTGTGAATCTGTTCTTTCCATCTGAATCACAGACACAGCTCAAGTTCTACCATCTCGAGGCAATCAGCCTTCCCTGACCATTCTAGGACCCTCTGACATCCCTTCTCCCTGATCTCTGCTCTGGGTAGAATTATCTGTTTGTCATGCAGTTTATCATTGCAGTTGTCCGTTTTCTTACCTAGTGTAGAGGGATTTCTTCTATTCCTCTCCCCAGGTTTCCAGCTTTGCCTATACCATGGAAACTTCTGCCCACAATTTTGCTCTCTTAGGGAAGTAATGAGGAAGTTTTCACTCTTACCATTTCTCATATTTCCTCCCCTTAATAGACATAAACCATCTGACTGGGGATAAGGGCAGTGCTCAGGCATGACCGAGCTTCTGGTTGGCCCCTTTTCTCAGACAGAGCCTCTTGCCCATAAGCAGAGCACATCCTCCTCTGGAAGGCAACATGCAGTTTCGCAGCTCATGTGCCTCTGAACGAAGAAGACACATGAAATTGAGTAGGAAGGAAAAACTTTGTAGGCCCCATGGGTCCCAGGCACATTCCTCAATCCAGCTTGATCAGCAATTCAGCTGATGAGATATTTTAATCTCTACCACCAACAGGCGTGAATGAGAGGTACGATTAATTAGCACCACCATCTAGAATGCCTTTCCTTCTTTCATTTGATGGTCAGAGTGTCTACCCTTCTAGACTGACTTCTTATTCATGGAGTCTTTTGCAATTCCTGAGGTCTCGATTAATCATTTTCTAGTCTTTGCCCCAACGTACAAGCTTTATTCTGCCTGGCATTCTAGTCAGTTGTATATATCTTTTTAGACACTTAAAGTATAAGCTCCTTAAGAAAAGGGGCTATGTCATAGTTATCTTTGTATCAATCCATGCAGTTTCATTTTATACACATTTAATCTAGATCACCTTTGTAATTACCTGTTTACTGTTTGTTTTCAGGCAGATTATAAATTCAAAGAGGCAGGGAGTCAATTCTTGTTAACTGCTGTATCTCTTCCACTGGCACAGGGCTTGACACCGAATAAATGCTCTGTAAATATGTATTGAATTGAATTACATTTTCTCTCACACATTTATAATCATGCCTGATAAATATTTGTTGATCGATTGCTTATTTGATGGAAGGGTGAGATGCAGCAGGTCAATCTAAAATCAAAGTGCCATCTTTTAAAAATCCAGAGTAGGGCTTCCCTGGTGGCGCAGTGGTTGGGGGTCCGCCTGCCGATGCAGGATTGTGCCCCGGTCTGGGAGGATCCCACGTGCCGCGGAGCGGCTGGGCCCGTGAGCCATGGCCGCTGTGCCTGCGCGAGCCTGTGCTCCGCAGCGGGAGAGGCCCGCGTAAGGAAAAAAAAAAAAAAAAAATCCAGAGTAACTAAAATCAAAATATCAATAACAACAAATATGCACTTCCTTTGAAGACAATGTTGAGATGATGAAAATTATTCCCTTTCCCACACTACATACTGTCTTTTGGAGTTTTCATACCTATAAGTTACTAATCTATTAAGAGCACCTAATTCAAAGGGTAAAATCCTTGCCTCATCACTGATTGCTCTAGTCTCTAAATGATCAATTTATAACGAAATAAAGGTTTTTCACATTGCAGGTATAAGAAAATGCTGAAAATAGAATCCAGCCAATTAACAGAGTTCTGAAACAGTAACTCAGCATATGAGTGCAAGGTACAAGGGCAATCAGACCTCCAACTGCTTTCTGCTGTGTTGTTTCTATTGCAAAACTGTTCAGTATTAGAACTCTCTGCTCTCCACAGCCAGTGGCAATTGGTGCCTCTTGGCCTCACAGAGGTCCCTGGACGTTTCTCCAATAGCTCAGTAGCACTATATAGCATTTATTTTAGATGTTTGAATTTAGATGTATTAGTTAATTGATTAAAAGGCA
Source organism: Grampus griseus (assembly GCF_964374135.1). Classification (NCBI taxonomy): domain Eukaryota; kingdom Metazoa; phylum Chordata; class Mammalia; order Artiodactyla; family Delphinidae; genus Grampus; species Grampus griseus. Next base: position 69,071,230 of record NC_138997.1, read on the forward strand.
AAAAGAGAAAAATAAAGCTCAAGAAAGTGCCTAATAACTTAAAGAAGTAAGTACCTAGTAAATGACTACTGACCATCCAGTCTTATGATGGGTCCTCTGGGAGGAAAGTGTCTGTCCTCTAGAAGTCCACAGGATGTCTGATTTATACTGAAGCCATCATACAACAATATGAAGCAGAATATAAGGAAGTGTGAGTGACCGCGGTACAGCCAATCAGAGCAGAGGAGAAGGGTAAGGGGGGGTGTTTCATTGAGAAGCTGAGTCTTGAAAAAAATGTAGGGTTTAAACTGGTAGAGGTGAATGCAGGAAAGGAGGTAAATCCCCAAAGTCACACTCTACTTGCAAGAATACTTTCAAAAGCTCTTCCTCAGAGCAGGTAACAGTCCATTGACAGATATGGGTTACAAAATCAAACCTGATTAAGACTCTCCTGAGTAGCTTCTGAGTGGGTCCCTGTTTTAGAAAAGCCCCTGAAATTGCTGCAATCACTAAGGCCAGGAAAAGGGCACCCCACAGTTGATACATACTCAACAGAGCATTTACTATGACCATTGAATGATTACTATTTTACAGCAGACTTTCTGGAAGATGTCACCTACTAGTAAACTAGGTACACCTGGGTGACTTGTCTATCTTTCTCTTTCTGACTTACTTCACTTAGTATGATAACCTCTAGGTCCACCTATGTTGCTGCAAATGGCATTATTTCATTCTTTTTCATGGTGAGTAGTATTACATTATATATATATATATATATATATATATACACACACACACACATACCACATCTTCTTTATCCATTCATCTGTCAGTGGACATTCAGGTTGCTTCCATGTCTTGGCTATTGTAAATAGTGCTGCTATGAACATTGGGGTGCATATCTTTTTGAATTATAGTTTTTGTCTGGATATATGCCCAGGAGTGGGATTGCTGGATTGTATGGTAACTCTGTTTTTAGTTTTTTAAGGAACCTCCATACTGTTCTCCATAGTGGCTGCACCAATTTACATTCCCACCAACAGCATAAGAGGGTTCCCTTTTCTCCACACCCTCTCCAGCATCTGTTATTTGTAGACTTTTTAATGATGGCTATTCTGACCAGTGTGAGGTTGTACCTCATTGTGGTTTTGATTTGCATTTCTCTAATAATTAGTGATGATGAGCATCTTTTCATGTGCTTATTGGCCATCTGTATGTCTTCTTTGGAAGGTGTCTATTTAGGTCTTCTGCCCATTTTCTGAGCGGGTTGTTTCGATCCACTGAGTTTTGATATTAAAAAATTTAGGTAATTGTTTTTAATCAAAATTTTTTTTTTAATTTAGGGTAATTTTAAGATGGTTTTAAACCAAGATTGGCATAAGAATTGGTTGTTAACAATGGGAGATTAACCAGATGATAATTAAATATATTAGGACATTTATATTCTTTTAAATTTTGTTCCAAATAACTTTCCTACAGGTATTATATTAATTATTATTTTTAGTAATTAGAGACCTAGCGTTTTTGATTTGAGTTTATGCTTATAATTTTCCAGAAAAACACAACTTATATAAGTATGTTCTCTTGGAATCAGTTGTCTGCAAGACTATCCTCACTTCAACCTAACTCACAGTCACCCTCAAGGTGCGGCTCCATAGCAGGTCCCTTCAGGACATCTTCCATAAAATCAAGGTTAGCGATTTGTTTTCTCTTTGTCCTTCTGGAGCACTGTATGCATAATTCTAGTGGTTTTGTGTCTGCCTCTTACAGGCAGGGATTCTGTCCTATTCATCTTTGTACTCCCAGCACCTCACACAGTGCCTGACGCATAGTAAGTTCAATAAATTTGTTAAATTGCTGAATCACTGCCTTCCAGTTTCCAGTTTGGATCCCGTAGCAATGGCTAGGCACCAGCATCCACCTGGTGGCAGCAGCCCCATGGTGCAGAATAGCGAGGAGGAAGTAAACAGTCTATGGAGAATTACTCTTACAAGCCTAAAACATCTGCAAAGCAACAGTAAGTCTACATATACTCCAAATTCCCCACTTTCCCTCCACGTCCTCCCCCACCTAAATATCTAAATCCATACAACAAAAAGCCAGTTCATACAAAGTTTTAATGCTTATCTGTTTTCTCAGAATCAATCAGATGCTTGTGATGAACATTGCAAGAAAAAAGTTTTACAAGTATATAAAACAATTCAGTAGTACTGTTAGATTTTTTTAAAACAGATTCCCAAAATAACTATGCTTGACATATTTTCTACAGAAAATAAATACTAGCAAGAAATTTTATCTCAGAAGTATTGTTGACTCAACATCATTTATTTTAAAGTATCTTTAGCACTTGTCCAGTTATCACAGAATATGGTCTTTGATTGTTTTTCAATGCAGAAGAGGACATTTTACGTGGGAGGTTCAGCAACTTACGAAATATTTGTATTTATATCTTATTTGAACTATTATTTTTATCCATCTACTGCATAAAAATAAAAATTGAAACACCTTCCTAACTGCCTTACCAGTTTGTTTGCATCTTAAAGCAGCAGAAAACGATCCAGTCACCCTTGTCAAGAAGCATTTAGGGGGATGGGATGAGGGATCTGCCCAGTAAACAAATTAATTACAATATCAGGCATCAGACTAAAGGATTCCAGAATCAGCAGTGACTAAGGATTCCTTTACACACAAGGAGAAAGAAACAGGAACTCCGTTGCATCCTGATAAAAGCTCTGTGATCGATGTTCTCAAGGGTCTGCAGATCACGCTTTGCAGACTATTTTATACTCTATGAAAAGCAGTAAATTAAAGTCATCTATTATTTTACAGACTCTCAGTGTAGCCTGTTTGGGTTAAAATCATTCCCTGGTTTGCCTACATTTTAAGAAGCCTGTATTTTTCCAGCATTATTTAACTTCCACCCCTCTCTACACCACCACGGCCCCCTCTACACACACATACAGACCAGGAAATACTGTTAAGATGGGACCTTGTGACAACTTCCATCTTATTTTGCTCAAATTCTACTGCCTGCTTGTACTTCAGTCAATCTTCCACTACAAGAAAACATCAGCGAGAAAGTGGTAACATTTCCCTCTTCCACCCACTGTGATACCAAGGACACTGTAAGAGAAGTGTCCCTTTGTGCAAACAAAGCCTACAGACAGCCACAGTCTGTGCTGCCCTGGAGCTGGCTTTGGCTCTCTGGAGCAAGGCCGAGATGTATTGAGGCTTTCCAGATAGAAGGTCACAACGGTATGTTGAATAGCACGGTTTCTGCAGAAATCCTTAAAAACTACATTAATCCTAAAAAAACTGCATATGGCTCAGAGACAACTGAGACATGCTAATAGAAAATACCCGGTGACCAATGACAGCATTTCATAAAGCCAGCCACACGCACCCAGATACCTATCTTAGGAGACCCTTAGGTAACAGGTGCTGTACCAGAGGGAAAGCTCCCATTCATAGGGAGAAGAGTTCCATCACCCATTCATGTTCCAAAACGTTGTGTTGGCCTCTGCCTCCAAAGATATCAGCCACCTTTCACACTAATATTAGAGTGAAGAAAGCAAAAAAGAGGAATTATAGAAAACATAATTTCAGTAACAAAGAATTCTATTCTTCTGAAACTGGAAAACTCAGGTGCCCTGCTTCCATGGACTCTTGTCCTTAAAATAAAAATCCACTCCTCCTCTCTTCACTCTATAAGGCCATTCTTTTTATTTGAAGATCTTTTTCTCACTACATTCCAGAACGTTTTGTGAGATATAAGCAGGGGCAAACCAGCTGTTTTTCATGAGGATAAAAAACAAACAAGCAAAAACCTCTAGGCTCTAGTTTATTTCTGCTAGTGTATAACCTTAAGGAAGTCACCTAAACCTTCACAGACCCCAAGCTTCCTTATACGAACATAATAGGGCAGGGTTGGAACACAACCTAGGATCTTATATAAGGGGGGTTTCATAGAGATAACTGGGCTTTAGAAGTCTAAGAACCCAATAAAATTATATGTAAAATGTTTGTGTATGAGCATTTTTCCTGGGTTAGCAGCCACTTTCATCAGATTTTCAAAATGGGCTGAGACTCAAAACTGGCAAAGACCCACTGGTTAAGACAGTTTCTAAGTAAAAAGTTGTAAACTGAAGAGTCTACAACTCTGATTCTTCAGTAACAACAGAGCAGGTAAAATTTTAATTGGAAGAGAAAAGAGTCTACAAATTTTCATCCTTAGAGAATAAACAAATGTCAGTGGAAATCATACTCTATTGACAACGCTAAGGGATCTGTGATGAAGGGGTTGCCTCAGCACCTGGTATCTTCCCTGGTATCTATAAGGGCCTGGTATCTTCCTTCCACCCTCAGCAGAAGATTTAGGGCCACGTCAAAAAGGACACGAGGGCTTCCCTGGCGGCGCAGTGGTTGAGAGTCTGCCTGCCGATGCAGGGAACGCGGATTCGTGCCCGGGTCCGGGAAGATCCCACGTGCCGCGCAGCGGCTGGGCCCGTGAGCCATGGCCACTGAGCCTGCGCATCCGGAGCCTGTGCTTCGCAACGGGAGAGGCCACAACAGTGAGAGCCCCGCGTACCAAAAAAAAAAAAAAAAAAAAAGTACACGGAAAGAAGCAATGAGAACACCGAGTGCCCAGATCTTGGTTTTTGAATACCATTCCTCACTACAGAAGTGGGAACCCTTGAAGAAACAGCTGAGTTCTAATCTGGGGAGGGGAAAGTATGAGGCGACCCTGAGATGTCTTGTTGGACAAGGGAGTGCTGGAAGACTAATGCATCATGTTAAAAGCTGACAGGAGCTGGTGTGAAGGGGATCCCACTGGCCAAATCTAGGCAATATGAACATCAAAAAGGATGACAGTGAAAGATTATAAACATTAAAACTTTTAATCCCATGAGTATAAAATGAGGAAATTAAAAGAGGGTGTGGAATCCGAGCATATCAAAGAGAAAAATAAGGAAAGTTTTTCTTTACAGAAGAATGCCAACTAACAAATGAAGAAAAAACAATAAAATTAGAAAAATCACCATTTTGCAACCCCCATGTAATCACTGATTTAGGCACAGATCATCAATGGATATAAAAATCACTGGGCAATAAGACATTTACATGGTCTCAAAGTATCACGCAACATATTCCTTAACACCAAAGTTTCCATTTCTTGAATCTAGACTTTAAGAATAAACATAGCATTGCATATTCTAATTAAACTGTATCCTAGTTAACAGAAATTAGTGTTATTGAAATCTGTGAACTTATTAGTTTTCAAAGAATTAGAACATATCAGTTAATCCATACTCAGCATCATTTGATAATTATCTGAGGATTCAGAAGGTCTTCCTGTACCTTTCTGTGCCTCTTTATTATCAGTATGAACATAAAAGATAAAAGGATCACTGCTCAGAAAGAGGTCCCCAATAGCACACTGGGATCATCAAACTAGCTGTTGTCCCTCTCAGCTTCCCAGTGGCCAGTGGTTCCACTTAGGGATATCACAGTCCACACTGTTCTACTATCCTCTCCTACACTTCAGGGAAGTGAAAAGCAACTCTTTCTCACCCAAAAGTTAGAGAAAGACAACATAGAAAATTCTAAAGAACAAATGACCATGTTTCTTTGACAAGTTGTAAGAGGGGGAAAGAATAAGGAAGAGAGAGAATGTTGATGGGTTGAAAGAGACTCAAGAAATATATCAACCAAAAGCAACATAAGAATATTATTTGGATCCTGACTCAAACAGGAAAATTTGAACACTGCTAGATATTAGATATTAATTAATTAATTTTAATTTTTAGGTGATAATGTGATTGAGATTACACTTTTAAAAGAGTCCTTTTTGAAAAATAAATAAATAAAATAAAAGAGTCCTTTTTGGATAAGATACATACTGAAAAACTTGCAGCTAATACGATGTCTGAAATTTGCTTTAAAATATTCCAGCGAGGGTGGCAGTGGGGGGGGGGGGATATAGAGGGAACAAGAGTGGTCACTTGATAATTGTCAAATCTGGGTAATGGGTTTGCAAGTGTTCATTATACTATCCTCTCTACTTCTGCCTATGTTTGGAAATTTCCATTGTTAAAAATCTTTTTTAAGTAAGGAAGCCCTATTAGTCATAGGTATGAACAAACTGTGGTTAGTCGGGATGTGTTCAGAGTCTGGATTTATGTATAATTAATTTTATTTCAGTTAATTTTATTTCAGATCATTTACTGACTGCTTGCTTGGTTCTGGCATTTCTAGAACTAGGTGATACTCAATGGTCCTTTTAAGTACCATCGAGACTGTAATGCTTAATTGTGCAGTGTCTGGAGCCAGATGGCCCAGACTAGAATCCCAGCTCTGGCACCTACTAGCTGTGTGATATGGATAAACTGCTTGGTTTCCTTATGCCTCAGTTTCCTCATCTATAAAATGGGAATAACAAGAGTACCTACCTCAGCAAACCCATGTGAAGTACTCAGAACAGTGTACTTAGAACATAGTAAGCACTCAACAAATGTTAGCTATTAACAGCATTCACCAGCTGATCATATTAAACGTAAATCTATGACTTCTACTCCACTGCCATATAAAATCTCATATAAAACACTGTCTTACTTTGATAGCTATCAAACACTTTGATACCATTCCAGATTTCCTAAAATTTAACAGATGTGGCATTTGGTGGTGACACATCTATGCTTATAAGTTTGAGGAAACATTATGTTCCTTCATATTAATTGACCAAGATGCAGAATAGCAAGAAGTCACCCCAGCTGCCCTTTAGTAAATCAATTTATTTGAAAATACATCTTGTCCTCAGGCAATACATCACTGAACCTCATCTGCACATATGAGGTCAGACCAGGATAAGCAGGGCTGGAAAATGCAAATCAAGATGATTCACCAATAACATTTACTACTATTGAGATTTTGAAATATAATAAAACTAAAGCTTAATAAAAAGGGACGACCTCCCACCTCTTCCCTGACAGCCAGTGTTTGATGAAACTGCTTATATTACTGAGGATGAGGAATGAAGGTCAGGAGGGAAGATGTAGGAGATACTGCAGGCAACTGAATCTGGGACAACTGAATCCGGGACAGAGGTCAGGCTCCACCTGAGGAGAATGTATAATGCATGTTCATCAGCATAGGTTGCAATAAATGAAGACATGAAAGAGAAATCAAAACAACTCAAGACTCTGATCAATGGTGTCCAAAGCGCAGGGCAGTGGGAGTGGTCTGCTCTAGTATATAGAATTTAAAAACATGGATAAACTGATGAAAACCCAGTGCACGTTTTATTATCATCATGCGCTGGCAAATCAAAACAGTGATGAAACATTCCTCCCCCAAAAAGTCTTTTGTTAGTCTAAACTCTAAACCACTACCGCAGTCACTGTCAAATTTTAATAAGATACATGTAATCTTCAAATTAGCACATTTTTCTAATTTTGTAACAAACAGAAAATTTGTAACAAAATTTTCTAATTTTGTAACTCATTTATTCGATATACAAGTTAGGCAAATGCCCATTTATACGCCTGTGGAAACAGATTCAGCTACAAAGATTCATTTTCAGAGTAAATGAATTTGTAATGATTCAGAATTGTTCAATCTGGCTTCACAGTTCATGTAACCCCTGACATGCCACATATTCCTGCACTGAAACAACAGATCCAAATAAACAATGATAGTCCAGTGACTGTCATGAAGAAACAGAATTTTAGTTACTTCATTTCTGTCATTTAGGTAACCATCTGACATTTTTAATTTCATTTAAAACACTGAGACTTGAAAGATGCAATATTTTTGTTTGGTAAGTGTAAAGTTTATTTTATACAAGAAACACTTTAATGAATATAAATAATACCTTTATACTTGGAATTTATTATTGTTTATAACTGTTTTTTTAAACTAAAGTATATAATAATTCTTTAATGAAATGATTATTTACTGATAATGGGCTTCCCTGGTGGCACAGTGGTTAAGAATCTGCCTGCCAATGCAGGGGACACGAGCCCTGATCAGGGAAGATCCCACATGCCGTGGCGCAACTAAGCTCATGGGCCACAATTAGTGAGCCTGCGCTCTAGAGCCCGTGAGCCACAACTACTGAGCCCACGTGCCACAACTACTGAGCCCACGTGCCACAACTACTGAACCCTGCGCACCTAGAGCCCATGCTCCATGACAAGAGAAGCCACCACAATGAGAAGCCCAAGCACCACAACAAAGAGTAGCCCCCACTTGCCATGACTAGAGAAAGCCCACTTGCAGCAACGAAGACACAGTGCAGTGAAAAATTAATTAATTAATTAATTTTTAAAAAAAGGGCAGGACAACTCAAATCAGATAGATAACTGTCTTTCACAAAAGAAATATGAAACGAGACCCAAACTGCTAATTGCTGGAATTACTGCTACTGAATCATGATTCACAAATGAATATTTATAACTATTCTAGTTACTGTGGCATACTATCTACCTTATTTTCATATCAGATTTTAGGATCCTTCAGGCAGGAAATCAGAGACTGGAGCTTTATAATCAGAGTTGAAAGGACACTTGATTAATAGGTAATGAGCAGCTACTCAAGATTTTTAAGCAGAGACATTGTATATTCTGAGATTTAACCCTTTGTACTGTGTGAATTGATGTTAAAAAGGCTAAAATTTTTCTAAAGTTATTTCATTGACTGCTTATTGAGAACAATTCGATAACTTCTTAGAAAATTACATTATGCTTTCCTAGTCTATTTGTGGTTAATTTTCATTTTTAAAATTATTGTGAATCAGTCCTTCAAACACCAAACATTATTTAAATGTTTGCTCTGTGTCTGGCACTGTGCTTGTAGGTGGTGGTTGGGTCTTTCAAAGACACACAGGACCACAGTCTCTGCTATTCAACAGAACGGTAAACATACACAAATAATTATGAAAATGTGACTAGTCAGATAACAGAGATACATACAAAATGCTACAGGGGCAAAAAGAATTAGCTCATAGTAAGTTCTAAACCTCAACTACTTTGAAATCTAGACAGAATTCTGACATGTATGTTGAAATTAAATATATAACCAGTGAAAATTGATTTTGCATGGACTTTCTCTTCACATTCAAGCAGTGTGATCATTTTGAAGTTTCATCTTCATGAAACCTATTTAATAAATTAAGCCTATTTAATTAATTCACCACAAAATCCTGAAATCAATGTATTAAATAAATGGGCACAATGAAAATGGCAGATTAAAGTGAAGTCAGAGCAGAAGCAAGAAGAACTACAATTCTGCAGGCTGTGGAAGGAAAACCACATTCACAGAAAGATAAACAAAATGAAAAGGCAGAGAACTTTGTACGAGATGAAGGAACAAGATAAAACCCCAGAAACACAACTAAATGAAGTGGAGATAGGCAAACTTTCAGAAAAAGAATTCAGAATAAAGATAGTGAAGATGATCAAGGACCTCGGAAAAAGAATGGAGGCAAAGATTGAGAACATGCA